>NW_027332239.1:6557412-9557412 GCF_041222505.1 Epargyreus clarus | reverse complement strand
AACTGATGTAACCTTGACGAAGGGTGCCGCTTATTTTTCAAACATCATTACTTATTCTGAACCAGAGGAATGAAGGAAAATCTTTGCTATAGATTTCGTAATTGCCGTGCTTGCATACGTATTGCAAAAGTTTACACAAAAGTGCACATGAATCGAATATTAATATAGTGAAGTAAGAGTGTGCCAAATAAAATACTCATGAAGCGTTTTTATTTCATGTGCAGTTAAGGAAATAACAACAATAAACTCGTCATTGTTGTTGATTCAGGTATAATATGAAAACTTGTCTTTTTGTTCTCTGGTTTTACAAGAACATATTAAACAAGGTAATGGCATTTATAAAATGTTCTTACGTGTAATTTATGGCGCTCCACATGCCAGGAAAATGTTTTGTGAATCAACTTTAATATTGTCGACAATTTTTAAATTGTAGAAGGCTACATAAATGGAACTATAGGCATAGGAAAATTAAATCTATTTTTCTATATTTCAAATAAGATACCTTGGATTTTCCTGTTAACAAATAAAATAGGATTTTGACATTTCACATTATTGTAATTATGAAATAGGTTCGATCGAACGACGAAAATATTATATTTTGGGATTTCACTTAAGATTATCTAAATATATATAACTCAAAGGTGACTGACTGACATAGTGATCTATCAACGCACAGCCCAAACCACTGGACGGATCGGGCTGAAATTTGGCATGCAGGTAGATGTTATGACGTAGGCATCCGCTAAGAAAATATTTTGATCAATTCTACCCCCAAGGGGATAAAATAGGGGATGAAAATATTACTTCGTAACGCGAGCGAAGCCGCAGGCAAAAGCTCGTTGTGATATATGTATTTAATTAAAGGGTCTGCTGAGAAAAATACGAAAAATGTTTCGTTATGAATTTATGTTACTTAATAGCGATATGATAAATGAGCGCATGGATTAGTAAAGATTACTCACTCCTAACAAGAAAATGTACCCCGTTTTGAGAATTGAAATAGTTGCGTAAAAAAGTTTTGCCACGTCTCCGTGCTAAAATGTCCCTAAAATATTTGAAATTATTATTATAAATTGTTTATTTATCATGTAATTACGCAGTATTAGTTATTTATTCGTAAATTTTCTCTAAAAATGTTTTTATTTGTCAAGAATTCAAAAAAAGAACTTACTATAATAAGCCATTTGCGGCTTCATTCAATTTCAAGGCGGCGAAGTATCTTTACTAATCTATGAATGAGCGGTAGAATTTCAAACAAGACTACCATTGCTTCTAGAGTTTGCAATAATCTGCGTTAAATTCTAGTGAAATAATATTTTATTTACTATTTAAACCATTCGTAAAAGTGTAACATATATGTTTTCAGAATTAAATCGTTTGCACATGCGGATCTCATTGTTCTTGTTACGTCAATACGTTTTCTCAGGTGTTCCGACTTCAGATCATATTTTAAATATATTTTAGGTATTATATTAAAAGATGCAGTTACAAAACATAAGTATTGAATTAAAAGTTTATGGCTGTAAGTTAAATAATATATTTATTATGTTTACTTCTTTAAGGACCAAGGTTTGTTACACGTTTATTGTTTCGAATGACAGACGATACAGGTACCTTCTTTAACAATCACACTAAAAATGCCTATTCTGATTAATATAGAATATAGAAAAAAAATTATGTAGATAGAGTAATTACAGTTAAAATTATTGACATTTAAAATATTGGCGTCATTACGATATTGGAAATTTACCTGAATATAAAGTGGGAAATTGTTATAACTTTAGCGCCTGAAGTCGGCCACAGATGCGCCGCTACCCCTGAGGACTAAGCTGGAACGCCTCGTAAAAGTATGTCTTCCTTACCACACCCTTCACACCAGAACACAGCAGGGCTTAACGCTACTGTTATGTGGCAGAAATAGGTGTGGTGGTGCCGCCGGAGTCGAACCACAAAGGGTTCTACCACCTTCTCCTTAGTTTATCAATATCCAATGTTTGCCTACTAAAGATCGATACACAATTTCTGGTAGGCAGAATTAAAATATAGTTTTATAGTGTATACAATTTTTCCAATTGATATAATGTGCACATATGAACGTATGTGTTTATCGAAGGTTAATATCCAATGTACACATTTCAGAAGACGACCGAGGGCGGCGAAGGTGACCGGCGGGACAGCGCGGCGCGGGCGCTCGAGGCGCGCCAGTCGCAGTGGAAGAGGATCATGCTGCTCGTGGTCGCTATCACGGTGCACAATATACCGGAGGGCCTCGCCGTCGGCGTGTCCTTCGGTGCCGCAGCGTCCTCCACGAAGGCGTCCTTTCAAAGCGCAAGGTTAGTTTTTTATTTTGAACTTGCATTATTTTTGGGGTCTTTGGGACGGATTTGATTTTGAAGTGTTTGTTTTGAGACGTTTGGGAAAATTATAAGAGTTTTTTTTACAAAATCGACAGGTAAAAAATCGACACCGTAAATCAAGCTAATAAATATTGCAGATATTAGCTTTGCAAAAAAAACTTTTCGTATACGATGCGTTACGGTATGTACATGTAAATGTATAAGTAAAATATTAAACGTATATGTAAAACGCTACACGTAGCGTTTTTTTCGTATCATTTTGTAGCAAACCTTTTATAATATATATTTTTTTCTGATAGTTTACTTCTTACACGTGTAAATATTGATACAAGAGCACACGTGTTTTTAATGCTCCACAACTTACACAAAACGAAGTAGTATTATAAAATACAATTTGGCACTTTAAGAAGGCAAACTTACTTAAAAAGTGCGTACCAATACTAACTGCCAAAATAGAATGGTTTACATAGTGTGATTACTTTTAATAAAATTGTATGATCTACACATATACAAGTACCAGTTTGCTTAAGCTCCCGCTTTGTTCAAGGATAATAAATATTTGTATCAACCACGGCAAATACGCAGTTTAAATTACTGATTTATCCTTATGAAAAAGCAAATGAATGTTATCGTTGCACGTACGATGATAAAAACGGAGAATATTTGTCTTGTACAACGGAATCTGGTAGATTATAACCCGAATGTGTTTTGATAACAGCGCTATCTATCGTGTAAGCTGATAAACGCTGTTACCCAAGTGTTGTTGGTGCTGCCATCTATCTAGCGAGATTGCATTTCTGTAGTACCGCCATCTGTCGAGTAAACGACATAAATAAGTAATTGCTCTTCGTCGGTAAGTGCTGCCATCTAGCGGGAGCTGTGCATTCCTCTATAAGAGATGTTTGCTAGTAACCAAGCGAATGATTTCGTTTTCGTTATGATTTGTAGATGGCGCTAGTAGTATATATATTTTTTTTAAATATTTTATAAAGACCATCAACAAATACTTTTTTCTGACAACATTATGCACGAACGTTACATAATAACCGTTGATGTTAATAATGTTTAAAAACGTATCATTTGACAGAATATTTAAAAGAACGCTACAATGAATTAATAAAAATGAGGCTATAAATTTAAAAGATACTTCAAATAAAACATATTTATACTAAGATAATAATAATAAATACTGGATGATAATTGATCCTAACGCAATTCTTTTAAAATTGTTCTACGATTATAATAATGTTAGGACATGTAAACGTTAAACGCCATTTTGTTACGTCATAAGAAGGGACGTGGGGCACCGGAGGAGTGGCGTTAATGCAGGAATTTCATTGATAACTTGTGGGCGAGAGCGGGATGCAGCTAGATGCTGCACTATTACTGTCACCAGCGTTAACAACCTTATAATTAATAGACCGAGATATCCCTCTTGATTTGCCGCTCGGCTCTTACGACTCTATAGCGGTATACCTACAGAGTAGCTTATGAATGGGGCCAAAAAATTATTCGTTAAGTGAACTAGTTGTAGTCTCGCCCGCGTTTGAGAAATCTTAAATTTATATGAAAACTTAGTTCCATAGAAGGAATATAGTTTATGTTTAGTGAGCTTATTGCGATAACATTAAAAGTAAATGTATGACTCTATTCCCCTATTTAATTTGAACTGGGATAGTATTTTTAGGTAGGTACGTCATGTAAGTACCTATTAGGTAATAAACTATCATTTTTTTCCATATCTATTATCAGAAATTAATTTCTTGTCCATAGAAAATAGAACCGCGATCAATCCAAAGAAATTGGATATCCAATTTTAATAAGTTTTAAAATCTCGAAGACATAAGTTTTTGCAACTTTATTCACTATAAAGGAATTTACCAGGTTAATAATACGTATAGTAGAGATAAAGATTAATATTGTGAACTGTTTCGTGTCGCTCATCTTAACATAGAATGAGCCGTCATCATCATACGCCTACTTACCGTTGTATGGCGAATTTGATTCGAGTGGGTTAATTTCGACAATTAATTTGTGACACATAACCGTGCCTCAGAACTAATTAAGATTGACTGATATGGAATATATAAGGTATCTATATCTACAGGCATAGACCGTGTCAGACGCGTGCCGTACCAGACAAAGTAGTATTCTCCTATACTATAAGTATTTATATATTTATACCGTAACACGACCGCATAGACAAGGGCCGCGTCTGTCAAAATATTTTATAGATAGAATAAGACTTTTTCTGCCACGGCCCATGTCTGACACGTTCAACGTCTGTAGATATGAACAGGGTCTTACTATTTTTCTTAACTTTTCAGTTTTCCTCATGAATTTCCCACTAACTTGTATGCAAAATGAATACTTACGTAACGTAACATCCTGCATATTTACGGAGGTCGAAAATTATATGCACATAGGTACTATTTAAAATGATATCTGTTTCGTTGTTAAAGCGGTAATTGATGGTTTTTGTCGCTTGTCTCACATGCTTGTGCCAAATTATCGTTTTGTCTACGTAGAGCGGTTAGTAAGGAGTTCGTAGAATATGGTGGTCTCGAAAGGCACTAACATCAAAGTATTTGGATTTTTGGGTCTTCTTCTGTCTCGGAAAGTTAAATGGGGTGAAATAGTGGGGTATGATAAGATATGGTGGAATTATTATTTGAAAGTATTTATACGAGAACGAATGAGGTTTGTTGAACGTGTCTGGTTTTGATAGTCATTTCGTTGCATAGGTACGAAAAGCAGATATAGTTTCGTAGTTTTGCTCGGTCACTCAATTGAGGGTCCTAAGTTCTAGTCTAGTCACGCATCTCCAATTTTATAAAATTAAGTGCGTATTGGAAATAAATAATCAACGTGCAAGGAAAATATAGACTTTGACAAAGAAGTTCGTCAACGTGTGAAGTCTCACTCGGTTGTTGGTTTCATAGCTTTGGGAGTAGACCGGTAAGCAGAACTGGGCGACACGTAGGGACGATCAATTACCACCGAGGGCATAGGACATTTGGCCGATGGCACGACAGGGAGAGAAGGTGGTAGAACTCTTTGTGGTTCGACTCCTGCGGCACCGCCACACCTATTTCTGCCTAATAACAGCAGTGTTAGGCGCTGCCGTGTTCCGGTTTGAAGGGTGTGGTAAGGGAGACATACGTTTTCGAGGCGTTCCAGCTTAGTCCTCAGGGGTAGCGGCGCATTTGTGGCCGACCTCAGATAGGAATATCTAATCCTATCTGGGGTTGATTACAGATGTCCATGGGCGGCAGTAGCCACTTACCATCAGGTGGACTGCATGCCCGTCTGCTACTCTTATATTATAAAAAAAAGGGAGAAATGTGGCGTGGAGGATAGGACAGTTCATTAGTAGCTAGTTGCGGCGATCGGAGCCAAATCGCGTGGCGTGCGGGGGCATCGACCCGCGCGGCGCAGACGTTGCCGTCACCGCCGCCGACGGTCGGTGAAACTATTTCACTGAAAAATCCAACGGCGCGCCGTATCATTGAAGTCAACCTTGACGATTTGTCGCGTCGTCTATGCCGCCGCGTGGGTGCCACCAGCATACCTATTCATAACCGTTCAATATTGGCACCTCACTCCCATTAGCCGTCTTTCGAAAATCGCAAGCGATCGTACCTAAACGCTTATAGATAGGTACCAACCGCTGACACGTTTTAGGGATAATACGCATTAAAATGAGTGGGCGCTTATGACGTGCGACATAAAATTTGGTTTTCCTATAAAATGGTTTTGCCCATTTTTTTTAATTTGCAACAATGTTATGGGCATGTGGGAATAATCGAATTTAAAAGGAAAATAAAACAATTGGATATAAGTGGAACACAATCTGTATCTGCGAGGAAAGATCTGTAGAGCAAACATGTCCTCCCCACGCGAATCGGAAAGAGGTACTCTGACTCACGCTTATTTTCTATATCTAGGTAATCTTTAAAATAGACCAATTCGTGGTCAAAAATAGTAAGTGAAACTCCATAGCGTGGCGGAACATAACAGTAGGTACCCTTACCATGAGTTTTTACGTTTTGACAAATATGACTGTTTTGGTATTTGTTTACGTATTGGCCCATACGATTTCCAAGTTCTGATATAATCCGCTAGGGGCGCTGAACACATATTTGTCAAAACGTAAAAACTCATGGTAAGGGTACTGTATTGGACGGAAAATTGACAAATTACGCTGAACTCTGAAAGCTTTTATAAGAACGTGTTTTGGTTACTGCATATCTCGAGAGTCCTTTTTAAATCTCAAGTTAAGTCAAGAGTACCAATAATAACTTGGCCAAGGCGTTCGCCTATGGCCTAATCCTTCTTCAGAGCCCAGTAGGTAGTGGAAACGTAGCGAATTTATGATAATGTCTCGAATTTACGATAATTAGGTCTCTACGAACGAGAAAATTAGTCGTCATTAATGAAGGTTATTTTAAAAATATATACGTAATTATTTTAAAAATATGTTTTAAAAATATGTATGTGTAAAAAAGTGTTAAAAATTTAAATGATGGGTTTAAATTTTTAACACTTTTATGTAACCAGCCAGTCTACCAGATCTGGAAGATACTCATATCTAGACATCTGTTGCAGACTAAAGTGATAAAAGTTTAATTTAACCCTTCGTTAATCCGTAATTATAACACTAACTTTCCGCTCTCTGGCTTTGCCTCCATTGTAGTTAGTAATGTATATAACTAGTTACGCCGCGCGGTTTCACTCGTCTTTAAACTTTAAAGTCAACAATAGTTACGCTATCACGACAAAAAAACAAATATAACCATTTTCATTGACCTCCCGCTTAGATCACAGCGCATACTTTAGAGAGATCAGGTTTTCTGGTTACGTTTATGTTGCAATTTTAACATCCTATCGAAATCATCTTTTTTTTTTTAATTTCGCGTCGAAACATCGCATCACAAATAAGTAATCGCATTCCACTTTCTCAGTCAACAAATGTTTCAACAAAAAGTTATCATTGCAACAAACCCCTTTTCTCTACAGACCTCCCTACCATAATATTATTGAATGTACTACTAATCTAAATTATAAGTGAGTGTCATTAATTAATGGTGTAGAGAATTATTAACCAAGATCAGGTAATTACAGGCGCATCTTTATTGTGCTAAAAATTAAAATTCTTCTACAAAAAACTTAATTGTTTTAGCATATTGTAAACAATAAAGAACTAAATGTTACTCGCAGTGTGCCCATAATTTATGATTTTACTAAAACTCCGCTGTCCGCCCGTCTGTCACTGGGCTCTATATACTGAACCGTAATTAGTAGACACTTGAAATTTACAGAGTATGTACAAGGGTGATCGCTATAATAATAAATACTAGAAATAGTAGTCGCCATATAAGAATCCGCTTTTTCGACGTTCTTCGTCTTATATAATGTAAGAGTAGCAGACGAGCATGCAGTCCACCTGATGGTAAGTGGCTACTGCCGCCCATGGACATCTGTAATCAACCCCAGATAAGATAAGATATTCCTACCTGAGCACGGCCACAGATGCGCCGCTACCCCTGAGGACTAA
The DNA here is from genome assembly GCF_041222505.1 of Epargyreus clarus. Lineage (NCBI taxonomy): Eukaryota > Metazoa > Arthropoda > Insecta > Lepidoptera > Hesperiidae > Epargyreus > Epargyreus clarus. Next base: position 9,549,498 of record NW_027332239.1, on the reverse strand, counting down.
GCTGAAACGCCTCGGAAAAGTCTGTCTCCCTTACCACACCCTTTAAACTGGAACACAGCAGCTCCTAACACTGCTGTTATTAGGTAGAAATAGGTGTGGCGGTGGTACCGCCGGAGTCGAACCACAAAGGGTTCTACCACCTTCAACTATTGACCTATAAAAGATAAACTGTTCAATTTTTCACAATACATGAACCTACTTCAATGGCTGCCGATGATAGTTCGGACCCTTCGAGTGCGAGTTCGATTTGCATTTTGCCAATTATTTAATGCATGCAATGAGTAATGCTACTCATAGGGTGCCGTTCCACTAAGGATGTGTGACATACTAAGAATCACATACACAAAGAGCTCTACCAAATTTCTTCGTGGAGTTCCTCTATTTATACACGGACTTTTTTCGTCATCGGCTCATTGTTGTCGTACTGCTGGGCATGGTTCTCCTCTTAGAGTTAAGGGGTTTTCGGCCTTAGTCCACCGAGCTTCCCAACTTCGGATTACTAGACTTCACACACCTTTGAGATTTATTTTTTGGACTCTTAGCATGCAGGTTTCCTAACGATGTTTTCTCTCATCGTTTAAGCATGTTGTAATTAATTTCTTCATAGGTTATAAACTCCGTAAAGATAAAACCCGCCCAAGTGCGAACGTGCATGAGTCTACATAGCAATAGCAGTTATTAGTAAATGCATTAAAATAATATAATATATTTAATTTGTACCATGTTACTCTGACTATTATTTTTCTATCTATTCTCAATTTTTTTTCTTGCTATCGATTTCATAATTCTTGAAGATTGCGAGACCGAGATGGATTGATCATTGTACAAAATACTGGCTATCTTTACTCCACAAAGGTCCATTACTTCCACAATGATTCACGTTAGCAGCTTGGTTATTCTCGATTTATGTATATTCGGGATCATTAACTAGGTAGTACCTCAAGTGGATAATTAATTGCTTTAAGGTTTTACATGCGCTACTAACATGAGAAAGTAACGTTATCACGTTACTTTCTGATATCTATGATTGTGCGAAAATATACTTTACGTAGTGTTAGAAAATGTATAAACTTTACTTGTTAAGGGTTTTAAAGAGAATTAATATTTATAATGGGAATTTGTTAACATTAAAATTTCACTCTTGATTAGTTTGTCAGACTGTATTTAAAGTTCAGTAAAAGTATACTAAGTGGACTAACTTACAATGATATGCGTGTGTAAAATCAGCGCATTTTGTTTACCACCACCATCATATTCACGTGTGTATTGCATGATATATCGTGGATACGCACAGTATTATGCGTGTATGTCATTTGGTGTAATGGTATGAGTGAGCAACGCAGAGGAGGCAGCGCGGCGGCGGCGCGGTATCGGCGCGGCACGGAGTCGGTGGAGGAGGGTGGCGCCCGAGTATAATGGGAGTCGGCAACCGCTTTGTATCCGCCGCTGTTATTATGCAGATTAACACCGCCGAGAATTTGTTCAAATATCGTAACAAGCGCTCCTCCCGGCGCCGGCGCCGATCGCTCTCTTGTAATTTACGATTCGAGCCTCGGGAATGTAATGTGTCGGCGTTCGCTCCTTTCACAGAATTTGGTGTTGTTCCATCCATTTTATATTACACTTATCTCGCTACATCAGAATATAGATTGGATGCCTTTACTTCATTAAGAGTTCGTTTATTTTCGATTTCTGTGCTCTATCTCTTTATAATAAGGTTCGGATCTTTTACAACTTTATAAATTCGTTTAGTATGTGTTTACTTATATTTGGCATTCAGTAACATTCCTAATCTATACATATGTAAAGGTTAGTTTACTGAATGCTAGAGATAGAAGGTTTTAGATAAAATTCGACAAATAATGAAATATAGTAACGGGCCAACGATGAATAGAATCGGTTTAAACTTTCTTGCCAAATATTGCAATTATTATAATCTTCTTGGAATATTTTTATAACGTCTATTTACCTATTTATAACAATAGTAATTCACTATTAAAATTTAAATTGCTATTGTAATGCAAAGTAAATGAAAAATTATATATAATCAGAGTAATACAAAGCCTTTTCTCTACATATTCCGACTCTACATATGAATGTTTGCTTGCTTATGCTTCATGTATATTTGCACTGAAGTGTCGGGTCGGGAATCGCGGGAGTAAAATAAATGTAGGGAGCAGGGGGGTGAGGGAGGGGTCGGCGCGAAGCCGCGTGTCCGGCCGCATTCCTGCAAAGCCTCCGACCCGCCCTGCCGCGCGCCGAACTTTCTGCTTTCCCAACAGGACGGAATGCCGCCTAAGGCTCCGTTCCCACTTATGACGAGACGGCTATTTCGATGGAAACTGCCGTACGTGCTACGTGTTCATATATAAACTTTGCCATGAGAGTTAGTCGAGGTCTGCACTTAGTGCAAATGGAAAATAATAAAGTTTTGGGTCACAACTTTATTAAGAATGACACAATATTTTCAGTTACATTAGATTTTAGATATGCAACTATTGATTTTGGCGATCTTTTGAGATAACTTTTGGTAGACATCATAGTCCCAAACACAAAAATAGTTGCACATAAAATATGTATGATGACAAAAAAACACGGACTTAAGAGGCGTTCCAACATTTTTGCCTCGACACGTCTAAATATGAAAAGCTTCATATGAATTGTTCAGGAGCAGTTGCTTAGACTGAACGAAACAAATGGCTCGTCTAGTGGGAACCGGGTCTAATATTCCTTACTGCACTCGTGTGCTCGGCCAACCTCGCGAAATAATTCTTGCCTCGCGAATTCCTTTACCCTCGCAACGGACGCGCGGCGTTATTTTCTTTACAGTTTTTCCTCATTTGTACTTTGTTTTGTGGTGATTTTCAACTTGACTTACAAATAATAGGTTGTTCTGAATCCCGGTTTGCGTGGTATGCTTCTTATTAATCTAAGAGTATCGCTTAATAATCGATACTGTTTATTATTTCGCCAATGCAATTTTGTTTGCGCTAAACAATGGAGTAATTTAACATTAAGTTATTAATTTAATGTAGTTATGCAATTTTGAAGGCTTCCACCTCGAAAAAAAAGGATGAACACTACTATTTTCTAAAACTATGTAGATATTTTGAACAACTCAATGTTTATAGTCGTTAATTGTAATTTACATCTACAGACATATAACGTGTCAGAAGCGTGCCGTGGCAGACAAAAAATGATTGTTTTAGAGATAAAATGAGTATTCACGTATTTATATACTCTTAAGCCTTGCGCACAAACACGGATCTGTTAAATATTGTAGGTATAGAAAAAATGCTTTACTACGGCCCGTGTCTGACCCGTTCAATGTCTGTAGATATAAACGGGGCCCAACTAAGGGCGTGTACGTACGCGGTGTGGATTCACGAATGTTGCACTTGTTTTTACGCACGCGCACACCGTGTGGTGCATGACCCCGGCGGAATGTGCCACGTGTACTAGCCGATGGAATGCGCAGCTATTTACTTTTTACGTTTTTCTCTCCACAAACAATACACACAGTACCTTAGAACAAACTGGCCTGTGTACGCGTCTTACGGAGTTGTTATGCGGGGGAATGTGTTGTTCCATTTCGGTGTTGTTGCTTGACATTTTTGAGGTGTATTTTTATATAATACTAATAATACGTTTATTTCAGACGTTGGTGCATCCATATGTCGTTAGTGTGTTAGTAACAATTGTATATTTCTCTTATACCAATTATCAATTATCTTAGACCTTAGATACACTTATCTTAGACCAATGGCTATCTCCATACATTGCCTTTGAATGGAGCAGTCCGGTCTAGCGGAATCATCTTTAGGATGCTGCTGAAGTGTATGTCTATACCATGTAATAAGTTTCTAAGAAAGTCTGAAGACTAGGTAAATCTTGGTTTTTATATTGACAGTATCACAATGAGGATACTTATAATTTCGTTATTGGGATATATTGCGAAGTTTTCTTGACATTGAAGTAACGAACACGAGAATTGTGTATGCAGTTCATGTGATGCAAGAGATAACTACCTCCATCAGACAACTCTATTTTACTTTGAATAGGGTTGAAATCTTACCTGATGTGCTTCTCATGTATCTAAGTTGGTATATAAAGCAGAAGGTGTAACATGGCTAATGAATTTAAATCGCAAAAGCCTACTAACTCAAACATTTATTTGCTACATATAAACAAAGAAAGTTTGGACTATTAGTACGATAAATCAAAGCTATACACCGTTCAACCGCCATAGACATTTCGGTACAGGAAAGGAAATAGTATTTCACGTCGAATCGTAATGATGACCAAACTGATCGCATCGAGAAACAGCCAGAAATAGAGCGGGTTCGGTAAACGCAACGTCCGCTCGTAAAGCGAGCGAAGGATGCCGGAAGCAGGCAAGCGGTGCCGGATAGCGCGCCGGAAGACGCTCCGTGCTTGCTCTAGATGCGCTTTACTATTTCCCGTGTCCCTATACGAACCGGACGGCTACACGCTTAGGTATAGGTACAGTATGAGGATCTATAGATATTTGTATAGATATTTGTACCGTGGTATAGGTACGCTTACCGTAATGATTCACGGATGTTGTGCGCCTAATTGCTGTCGTTGATGTGCGTTACGCGTATGTGGACTGTACTTGAGATTTGATGATCATTAAATGATACGTGTAATTTGCAATTTTTTGAAGGAAAAAATGATCGAACGAAGCTTGTATTAGAATTTTATTTACGAAGGAAAATTCTGATAGTAGTATATAGTCAAATTAAGAAAGACGGCTTAAATCGGCTGATACAGTCCGCTGATTGGCAAATACGTAAACAAATACAAAAACAGTAATTTTTGTAAAAACGTAAAATCTCATATTAAGGGTACAGGAGTAGGTACCCTTATATGGGTACGAAGGTACTAGTACTAGTGGTATTAAAAACATCGTTAAAAGGTACTAAATAGTATATATATAAAATCATTTAAAATGCCAATTAGTTTTTTAATTGATAAACATGCACATTGCACATGCATTTACGCATACGATATGTGGCCACGTCAGATTCGCATAGTTGAGCGTCATACCGCTAGTTGCACTTGCGTCATCAGCCGACCTAATTGCCTATTATACAAGTTATAGATAAGAGAAATACCAACAGGTTGCGTATTGATATTGACGGGCTAACTTTAATTACTGTCATCTAGTTGAAATATCTTTTTATGTCCCACTGCTGGGCATTGGTCTCCGAACAAACCAAGGAAGGCCTGGAGGTCACATTGATCTACTCGTAATATGAATTAGTGGTGCCTATGTTAGGTTCCAGTTAGAATAAGAGTAGCAGACGAGCATGCAGTCCACCTGATGGTAAGTGGCTACTGCCGCCCATGGACATCTGTAATCGACCCCAGATAGGATTAGATATTCCTACCTGAGGTCGGCCACAGATGCGCCGCTACCCCTGAGAACTAAGCTGGAACGCCTCGGAAAAGTCTGTCTCCCTTACCACACCCTTCAAACCGGAACACAGCAGCGCCTAACACAAAGGGTTCTACCACCTTCGAAGTTAGTTGTTTCCAAAGCGCCCATAAGGCCGATAAGTTCGACGATTGTTAACTATCGATAACAAAAAGTTCAAAAAAGCATCGATTTACGAAAAGAACGAGTAATTACACAAACAATCACCTTAGAACTGATATTTAATCGTGTATGCGGCTGTCTAGTTGTATATCGAATCCCGAATTCTATGAGCGGTAGACTAATCTTGTATCATGTGCCACGCATGTCGATTCCATCTTTAATATTGCATATGAAACTTAACACATATCATGGGGGTGACTAGTTGATCCGCCAATATGGGCGTCCACCATGTAGGATTTAGAGTGACGTCACTAATCTAATCATGCATTGTCATCCAAATTAAACGTATGCAAAATTTTACCTCAATTGGTTACCGGAAAGTTGGTCTAATTTAACACTCACATACATACGCACAAACTTGCTTCGTAGTTAAAACAAAAGCTTGTGAAAATTTTGATAACAACCAACAACAGATGATTCACCAATAAATGATACGGTTAACTTATATCGCATATATAAAGAAGTGACTTAAAAGTTGTTTGTTAGGTGTTGCGCATTGCCTTATATGGCCATCGCTAGCGGTTTGCATCGCCAATGAGTTTACATCAGGTGCATAATATGCGGATATTTGTAGCTTTTTACTACTAAAGTCACTTATTAGGTACATACATATTTATTACAGCGCTCAATGAGTCACAACTGTTATTTGAACTGGTTCTTGTCATATGCATAGATTTTCCGAGTATTTGTATGACTAAATGATTATATGAATAAGTCGATTGTATGACTGTGCAAGGAACTGACGCCGCCCTTGGCGTGTTTGATAGTTATTTACATAACTCGTAATTAATTAGAGTTTTAAGATAAATCTGTATGCAAATAAATACACCTAGTGTGTGTGCGTGGTTTCAAAACGATTGTTATAACTTGTAATAGCTAACATATATCTATTATTACCTGTGTACCTTACCAATGTATGAACATCCTTTCTTGATTCGTGCGGATTATTTTTGAAAATTAACGGATTTTGATGGACTTCATAAAAAGTAATAAATAAGGACATTCATCTACTTTACGATAACTTCTGGGTAGAAAAGCTTTAAGTACGTACTTGTGCGTAGCTCTAAGTTAACATTTTCACTTGAGCTTTTTCAGGATAATCGTAAACCCTATTTAAGCTCGTACAATTATGTAAAAAGTTTAATGTTTTCATATTCTGAAAAAACTTTATGAATAGTCTACCTACTTCAATTTTATCCATTCGTATGTAGTACAAAATATGAAATGAATTGGCCAGTTAGTAATAAATTCTAGTAAAACGCATAAGTACCAAATGTATGAAATATTTATCTCTACGTCCTTTATAGCAAATTTAAGGCTGACCGCTCATTGGCTACTATCGCTCTATTAATTATAGATATTTATCGCTCGGTAGATTTAGTTGTGTAGCGCGACTGAGGGAGCAACTCGAAACTTGTGTACTTAGTAGTTACACATTCATACAGATTTTTAGAATAAAATCTCGTCTCTCAAACGACAAATTGGATATCGACGTCAGCGGATTAAGCGACCGCTCAATAGCTTAAGTGATAAGATGGGAGACTACGCAATTATCTCGTGTGCGATATCAATGACTAGTCTAGCCTAAGGGTGCTTTACACCAGAGATGTAAGTTTGAAGGTGGTAGAACCCTTTGTGGTTCGACTCCGGCAGCACCACCGCCACACCTATTTCTACCTAATAACAGCAGTGTTAGGCGTTGCTGTGTTGTCCCTGTAGTTCCGGGACTAGAATAGGGCTACGGTATCTCCTGCCTGTCGTAAGAGGCGACTAAAAGGGGGCTTCCGGGGTTGCGGGCGGCAAGAGTGGGAGCTCGAACCGCCCGGCCAGCGGCCCCGGGAAGGACGACGGTATGTGTGGTCGCATACCGTCGTATACACCAGATGGTGTGGCGAGCGGCAAGCTCACCTGGGCGGAGCCCGACGGGGCAACGCGCTTAGAGGACTCCGGTTGCGTTCCTTTGGAGATCCCGGAGCCCTCAACGCAGCGCAGAGGACGGCCACCGGGGGGGTTTTAGTGCGGTAAAAATCCCACATAACTCGGCGTCGCTCCCACGTTGTCGGGTACCTTTTGAAGGTTTCCCCCTCGACAAAAAAAAAAAAAAAAAAAAAAAAAAAAAAAAAAAAAAAAAAAAAAAAAAAAAAAAAAAAAAAAAAAAAAAAAAAAGGCGTTGCTGTGTTCCGGTTTGAAGGGTTTGGTAAGGGAGACAGACTTTTCCGAGGCGTTCCAGCTTAGTCCTCAGGGGTAGCGGCGCATCTGTGGCCGACCTAAGGTAGGAATCCGTATCTAATCCTATCTGGGGTTGATTACAGATGTCCATGGGCGGCAGTAGCCACTTACCATCAGGTGGACTGCATGCTCGTCTGCTACTCTTATATTATAAAAAAAAAAACTGGTGTACAGACACCCTAAATCTCAAAGTAGGTACCAACAGAAATGTTCGGTCACGCATGAATTGCCTTCAATGGAACTTTAAACCCCGGCGCCAGTGACACATGAGTAACAGCCCGTGTAGGTTATACATTACAAATACCTATCGATGCACGATTATCCGCAAAACGCAGCCACTGACTAATGCGATAGGCTCGCGAGGAATTTGCAGGTAGCGAAGGAAATCCGCAATGGCGCTTAGAATAATAGGTATAGCATACAGTACAGTTCACGTACTTTGCTCATCTATGATATCATATCAATTTGCATAAGTGATGTTATCGTCGATGGGGCGTTACGTGAATGCGAAGTGGATTTTACCGAGACGGTTTTTTTACCGTTTATTTCGCGTGACAGACTCGTCCCGAGTAGCATTCTTAACGAAACTAAAGCTTTTAGAATGTAATTGTGTGTACATATTTGAGTAAGTAAGGTTAACATGGTTATTTATGGGAATTATGGAAGTAAACATTACATTATATGTACTTATGCGAATTTAAAGCAGAATGTAATTCAATATTGAGACAATTATAATACATGTACAGAACAGAATGCTATAATTGATCTACAGAAGATTTGTTTTTATCGAATATATGATACTGAAATAAGTACTAAATGTAAAACTTGAATCAAATTACTGTATTCGTACGCACTAATATTCGAAACCGCTCAAACCTTTTGTTACGTGGCTCATCCCATTTCAATGAAATGTTTTGAGTACCTATATGGTAGTATGAGTAGTATATTAGGTTGGCTAGCCTGAATGACAGGGTTTGTGGCGTTGTTGACATTTCATTTTTTTTTTAGTAAAATAAGTTAAAAAATATTTTTCCTTGTTACTTTGCAGTATCGTTGCGTGTTAAACGTTTTATACCGTTTCCCGGTGAGCATTAGGTTTAAAAAAATCTGTATTTATTTCGGAAAATTCCATAAATATGTAACAAAAAAAAACAACGAAATTATAACACGCTCAAGATAGCAGATGTAGCCGCAAATTATGTGATGGACAATTTGTTCAATGTCACAATCTGGATTCTAGCCAAAAATGTCACAATAAAGAGAAAGATGTAAACACAGCCGCATTCTAATTAAAAAAATAAGGTCGAATCTCTGAGGTCGTCTCGTCTGCTCGAGATATGTCTCGCCAAAAGTGAGTCATTAAATAGTCTGCGATAAATATATTTCTGGAAATGAAACGTAGAGATGCTTCAGCAAAGATTTCCACTGGACTTTAGAATATATTTTTGTGCCACCCGAAGTGTCTAAGGTAAGATAGAATACCAACGGCATCTGCTACATTTTCTTAATAGCAGTGCATGCCGATATTTTTCTGGGTTAAAGGATGTCTAGAACGAACCTTAAATAGAGTAGGAGCCTACTTTAAACAGAAAGAGATGTCGCGCTGGAACAGGATACAATTATTTTGAATGGTTGTGAAACCATTACGATTCGGCAGGAGAGATACCAATACCACACCTATTTTAGGCGTGGAGCTGGTCTACGTCTGGTGGAAGGGTGTAGATGCCGCTTGACTTACATTTGAGTTGACCATCCTTAGGAGTGGCAAAGCATCTTTGATAAGTCTGAGGTAAACATTATAGTATGTTACTTGCATTTACAATGATTATCAGGCGGATATTTATATCCAACGTCTTTCTTATAAAAAGTACGAATTTTACTAATACACTATTTCGAAAGTGTTTATGCGTGTCAAAGACAATGTTGGGAAAGTGACCATCATTAGGTATAGTTTGACAATAATTGTTAAAACTTTCGAAATTTTCCAGGTATTGTTGTCTTCCGAATATCCTTCAGTTTCCTATAAAATAATAATATATCGTCCTTAATCTAAGTCGTGGTAGTGCCAATTTATCCTTATTTCTAGTAAAGTAAGGTACTTTATTCAGTTTAGATTTCCTTCATCGTTCATACAAATGTATTACGTTGGTGTGTCCGTAGTGTAGGTACGTAGGGACATAATTTTGTTTACTAAAACACGTAAATGACGCGTTTGTATTATTTATCATTAGTACTTAAACATGAGTGTGAATAATGTTAACCTGTTTTATAATAGCCGTGAGTCGTGCGCCGTGCCACATTCCACTTGGTACGCGTACGTAATAGAACTTTGTGTTTAACGTAAGTCCTTCCGTTTTATTTGAAACCTTCGTCTCTGTGAAGTCGGTTTGTTTCCATTTCAGGGCTTGTTAAAGGTTTTAATAATGTCTCACTTATATTAAGGTTTTCAAAATGTATGATGATAAGTAACATTTACTTACTGATGCCGTCTTTGTATTTTTAAAGTCTTCTTTATTAATTACACCCTTGGCAATTCTAAATTGAACCACTTTATTAATGTAACCATTTATGTGTGTATTGCTTATTGCCACACAGTATAATCTTATAGAAACATAATCAAAATCTTTATCGAGTAAAGTGGTGTCGCAATGTTTTTAAATTTGGTAGGTAGCGATCATGTGTGGGCTAAATAGACAAATCCTTATGCAAAGTGAAGTGTGCGTGCGGTCTGGACACACAAAGAGTTAACGGTAATGCACCAAGCCACCTGACTGGACAAACAACCTGCTTTTCTCACAGGAAACCGGCGATCGATCAAACCACGCCGGCAGTATGCAAACATACGCATCGGCAGATATGCTGCGCCGAAAGGAACGCTTCACGGCGAGCGAGAGGGACGCATCTATAGCGGGTGACGGACGTAGGATGGAACGCAGCAAGTCCGGCATCAAATCCGTGCGCGTGCGCTTACGAATTGCATTCCCATACAGGGTAACGGCGCTCGTTTTCCTTTCTCGTTCCTTCCAAAGGTCTCACGGCGACCTCTCGCTCGCACAACATGAATGGAGGCGCCATGGAATGCGGTCGCGTGACGTGCGCGGCGCCGACGCCGATCTCGATGCACTTTAACATAGGGCTAGTTTTGCCTTTGTAGGTTCTATTTTACTATAACTGGCAATAAGTACTATTATTGTCGTCTTAAAATAGCTTTCAGTCAGATTTTTATGCAGTGAGCGATCAAATGTAGAAACTTTCTAAGAAATATTTTGACGATTCGTTGGAATCCATTCTCCGATAGATTGTTTAGGCTTCAGGACTATTCAGGGCGTGAATGCAGAGCTCGCCGCGCCACTTACTCGAACCGGTCCGTGGGAATCGTCCACTTCTACACAAACAACCGAAACTGTCTTCTTGTTAATAACGCACCAAGAATTAATTTCATTTTGAATAATTTCAATAAATTCCAACATATAATTAACATTTACTGGATTCTTGAATGTTGATCGTTTGATTAGTCATTTTAATGATGTCTTTTACAGTTAGTGATCTGAATGCGGCGTAAATTTTGTTTGGCAATCGATTTCTCGTTATTGATACCTCTCATCTGTCCCGCCGTCGAATCGGTTGCCGTCCTTCGCTATTGATGGTTGCCGACGTTGCGAGCTTTATGAAGGAATTCGTCGACTCGCGCGTAATCTTTTACGCTTTCCAATGTTTATTAATTGATCGCTCGTTCAATACATATTACAATTTTATCATTCAACTCGTAAGATTTAACAAAAATTGGAAAATTTATTTGTATAGGCTTAGAAATTTCACATTCCTAAACGATTAGGTACACTATTGTTTTAGTGTAACTGGGCATTCCACAAGGTAATTGCTTACAGTACCTATGGTTACTTAGTAAACTTAAATATGACTTTTTTGAAGTCTTTTAGATATTATTTTTATGTTGTATCTTTTAGATAGCTGACTACATAATTGAATTGAATGATTGTAATAATGTGAATATTTGTTGTTATGAGCTTGTGGGGCTTAAGTAAGTGCGGTAGTGGTATTTGTGCAGTCGGGCCCTTCATAAGGTTTATTTATCCCATTGATTAAAACAGAACTAAAACGTAGTTCTATTTTCATTGTATTCTTGTTTGTTGCATCTTATGTTTTTTAATAAAAATTTGTCAATCTCGTAAGAGTACGCCACTGCTTCAGATTGGTAAAGTTTTTCAAGCTTAGATAAGTATACTCGTATAATTGTACAAGTAGGTATGTGGTTATGTTTTTCCTTAGCGCCTTCGGTAACTTAAACAGCTCGATTGTTTTTAGATTTGAAGTGTACTTTGATATTTCTTCCACAGACAATTTAACGTGCCAGACAAAATTTCTATTTTGCGAGGCACGGTGCGAGACTGCGAAATGTTTTGGGAAATATAAATTGGTGAATAAACACTGTATACGATAATACTTTTGTCTGTCACAGAACGTGCTTGACTCGCTGAATCCATACATGTAAATGAAACCCTGACTGCAAATCAACCGAGTATGTTGTAGTTGTTCAAATCTTTGTAATTATTTGTACACACTTCTTTAAGCTGGGAATTTGGTGTTTTAACTGCGGACTGTATGAATTTCGAGCGTATGTATATACAATTATACATATGTATATCTCATTCTTTGGTGTCGTCGGATTCGTTTAAATTGTAGGAGTGACACAGACTGTATTTTTAAGCAGTCTGCATTTTTGTTTCTACAATAATTCTCTAGTGGATGTAGGTACTTAATTTTGGACCGTGTCGCAATGCACGGGCGAGACGGCCGCCGGCAGACGCATATGATATCGAGTGTACGTTTTTGCACATCGCCCCCGCTCGCCAGCCAGTCACCGTTTGTATTTAGTGTTAGTACTTGTAATTATTTATTCCGCGATTTGCGCACACTTTTATTGTGTCCGAAACATATTTATGTTTATATGCTTCAGAGGTTACGTTATTCCTGTGTATAGTTGGTTCTGCGTAGTAGATGCTCGGAGAGGAGTTCGACTGGTTGAAAGAGAGACAATGTATTTCCTTTGTTCTATTTGGATGATTGTCTCGTAGTCTTAGTGTTTTGTTCGTGATATTTTTATACATAGTTGCATTATAGTTGGATGTGTTATCTTCTCTATTCTAGTACAGTGATTTGTATGTATGTATTATAATTGCTATGCAAACAATCTATAGTGATCTCTAACCTGATAACGTAAAGTAATACTGCATTACAATTAACGTCCGTAACGTAATGTAAGTAAGTAATCAATTGACGATTTTGATTATCAAATTATCAAATTTCGAACTTTGTAAGACAAGAATTTGTTAAGATTAGTTCTTACTACTTTCGTATGTTAAATATATCTCGCAACAATAAAAAGTTTAGCAACGAGACGTGGACGTCGCCGGGCGAGTGTATCGGATATTAATATGCAACTTAATCAAAGTAGAGCAGCGTTCGCGTCGGCGAGGCGGTGGCGCGCTATGCAAGAGGCTGCTGCCTCCCAGCGGAGCCCCGCTGTCTGGCAGCCGGCCCCCTCCCGCGCCGCGCCTAGCGCAACCACCTTGCCTCACCACCGCATCTACCACCGCACTCGATCTACGCACTCGTTCGCCACGACGATCGCGCGACTCGCGAATTGACGTTGAATGGTGCAACGCAATTAGAAACATGCTCCACAATGCCATATTATGTTATAGGGATATGTAGGTTATGATATCGCTTCTGAAGGAGTATTATTTATGTAGCATTATAACTACGTCCTTAGCTTTCTATTTGATATGAATTTCACAGTGAGCTGTTTTCATAAAACCAATTGTGGTTATTGGTTGTAGGAACTTACTGGCTCTATTTACAATAATTACGTGTGATTTATGATTACAATGATTTCAAAGCTATTGTAATCGGACTATGTACTACAACGATGCGTAAGCTCATTCTACACCAAGAAGTGATGTTTGATAGATTCTTGTAAGTAGTTCAGAACGATTTGCGCTAAAGGACATATATCCGTCTTGACTGGTTCTTAGTATTATGTGTCTTTTAGTAGAGAGTGCGTTGGAAGGCTCTAATTGAACAAGTGTAGTGATTGTGGCGCGGCCTCGGCCCGTCGCGCGTAGGTTCGATTGCGACAACTGGCGTCACGAGGTTGTGCAAGTGGTCGATAGAAAATCCGGTGTCGCAGTATGATCGGCAAGTGTGCGGGCTCGGGAGTCCTGCGCGTGCGCTTCACGCCGCGAGGCCGCGGCATGAATGGAGCCGCGGTATGTAGGTCACGGTGTCGTCAATGGGCCGTCGCGTCGACAGGGCCCCGCGCCGCCGCCTCTCGCGCCCCCATCCCATCGTGTCGTGAAAGTTGCCACTACTTTCGCGACTGTCGCACCTCTTCGCGCAATAATATACACTCTAATGCACCAAAACTGAGTCACTTTTCGATTAACGCGACCGAACGTTCACATCCGCTTCGGCGTTATGTGCTCGCCTCTGACACTTTCTGCGGCGGGTCGCGCCGTGAGCCCTCCTGCCCGGCGATACGGTCGCGATTCCGCCGCGCGCCGCCGACGTATCGGTCGCGCCGTATGCTCGTGCTTAGGAATTCACTTCCGGGTAGGTCGGAAAGTGAAATGGAGTCGTCTGTGATGTAATTGGAATTCGGATGTATCCGGAGTCAGTGTTACTCCGTTCACTTATAAAATTTCTACACAAATCTTTTGACATAATAGACTGCGCGCCGCGACCGTTTCCGTTATACGATAACTGTATAGTTAAAGCGATATTGCGCACGATTGCGACCTACCGCGGCTAAAGATAACTCTTTTATTTTAAATAATATCCATCTGCATACCTTTCAAATCAAGCGTGAAGATGGTATAAACCCGATTTCAATTCACAACTAAGTGTAACAAATTGGTCATTGGCACATCGTACAAATAGCTTCACTTGGGTTATAAAATATTCCTATAGATACGTCGGATCTAGTGAATGATTTTCCTTATTAGATTTTATTAATTGAATGTATCTATCTATCTTGTTCGCCCGCTATACTATTACTATAATGAGTACAGTACGAAATTATAACTGTTAGGTACCTACCTATAATGATTTAATAAAGTAACTATTTCTCAATACTCTTACTGAGGATCCGATTTTTATACGTATCGACTAAATTTGAAATAAATGTTGTCAATGATAACCAACTATATTTGAAAATCAATAACATCTTACAAGTCAGATTGTGAAATAAGTTATCTACACTAATATTCCCGGAACACCTTACGAGAGGCACAAAAGGCTTCTTCAGAGCCAACGACGCGTTGGCAAACTTACTCTGGTATAGCGATCTTCATTCGAAAATGATAATCTATAATCAGGTTGAAAGTTTTCATGTTTAGATTCAGTTTATATGTATAAGTTTTACATTTTAGAATAGTTTTGTCGTCAACCTAGACACACAGGAAGAAAGATTCAAGCTGCAATCACCCAAGCTGGCCAAGTATGGATCAATAGGTTGATTGACACAAGTGTCTATGACACACATTTAAGGAACCTTGTTTAAAATAATTTTCCTCCTGACTTCCTTCCTCACTAAAGCAAGTGATAATTTATTTCTAATACGCACATAACTTCGAAAACTCTAGAGGTTTGCGTCTGGGTATCTTAGATCTTTAAGAAGGCTATAAATTATCAAGAAAATTTCCGCGAAATTTACCTCATAAGTTCTAGGAAATCTCTATTAAAGTATAATTTGGTAGGTTAAACAATTTTTGCATCACCATGACCGCAAAGTATTTAAACAGTAAACGTCCGGGCGACCGATTTAAATATAATGCGCGGTTAAAATCAGTGGGTTTTGTAATAGCAAATAAAATAGCGTAACGTTACTGTCGCCAGGTAGCCTCAGCTGCCTTCGCTGAATCACCGGCATAAAATACGTTCAGGAATGTCATCACTTTAGCCTCTGCAACACCGTAATGTAGCTTAAGTTAATGGTAAGTAGATTTCTTTGGAACTAACTATTCCGGTTGGTCGCATTTCGTGAAGATTTCTCAAAATCTCTTGATTGTTGAGCGTTTTCTCGTATCAAGTGTAGATTTCTTATTAAATTCTTTAAACATCGTAAATTCTTTAAACATAGATTTTAAAGTAAATCTGCGAAATGTATATTTTGTCTGTATGGCATGCGGTAAATTAACATTGGTGCTAGAGCTCTTCGTGTTTCGAACAACACCTACTTCTGTCTTCCAACATAATTGTTAAGAAATAAGGAATTCTGGTGCGAAACCATTTTTTTTATAAAATACTAGCTGACCCGGCAAACGTTGTGTTGCCATATAAATAAAAAAATGTTAAGGGTGAACAACCCTTATCATTTAGGAGTATAAAAAATAAATAGTAGTCGATTCTCAGACTTCTCTCTTCTCAGATTTCTCTTAAATTTGGTGAAAATCGGTAAAACCGTTTTGGAGGAGTACGGTAACTAACATTGTGACACGAGAATTTTATATATAAGATGAAGTATCAAAGGAGCAAGCAGGTAACCTGGTAACTCCCTCATAGCACTCCAACCAACTCTATATAAAGACACATGCAACAAGAGTTCTACTTCTAACCGATAACAGGTGCGCTAACCTTAGTATATTCATTTTAAAGAAAAAAGAAAAACAAATATGTTAGATATTTCAACCCGGAACTGCAGCGAGAGAAGCTCAAATTCACAAAGCTATCACTGGTCTGAAAATGCACATGGTAATTAAGAAAGTCTTGGGCCCGTCTCGCCGGAATGTGTTTAGTATGTGAGACTGGCAGCTGGTACATCATGGTTATGTATGGCCCAGTGATTCTCGAGAATGTCCTGTCCTCGGCGTTAACATCTAATCCCTGTGTAATTGCCTTTCAATTTATTTACTGTTTTTATGTGGAAACCGCTCTTACTTAGTTGCTACTTTATCTGCTATTTGTTCTATGTAACTGCAACTTAACAAACGCACTAATGTTTAGTCGATTATCGCTCTTTGCAAACTATTTCGATGTAAAATGTTGTGCTTCTTAGTATAGGTCTGGTAAAGAGTGTGTTTTTTTTGCATTTATAACAAACGCTCGAATGATCAGTGGATTACTGCTCTTTGCAAATTAATTTGATGTAAATTGTTGAGCTTCTGAACTATAAAGGGTGTGGTTTTTTTTTTTCAAAATGAACTCGCCCGATTCCAGGCTAGACAAGTAGATTAAAAAAAATCGAATTATGCAGTTTGTATCAAAATTGCCTTGTGACTCCTTTCAGCGTTTTTTGCCGATCCTTATAGTTTCGGTTTTGGTCCTGAAGGCCCATTTGAAAAACCCTATATACTCGGTGAATTTTTTGACGAAAAATATACGTTTGTTCCTTGTTTCAATTCTGGAAGGATTCATATTTTATCATACAAGAGCACACAGAAGTACATGTTTGGTTTCTAACTTTCGACATACGTAGAGAACTTTCTCTATGGCACAAATATTATAACAACGATGTATAAAGACAATAATATGTAAATGTTATTAAAGGCGGTTTCCGCTCGCGGCGACGCCCGCGTAAACCTTCTTATAATTTACTCTTAAAATAAAGTTTGAGGTGCCTTGTAAAGAGTTCCATCAAGTTAATATTGCGACAAAATTAATTGAAAGTTTTTCAAATTTCCCTCTACTCTATGAATGACGTATGTTTTGTTTAGAATCGATTTATTTACTACGGTAGAAATTACATTTTTTCACTGCTGTAAGTATAATTTATAATTTACTTGTTATTATGTAGGTATGTCTGTTTTTATGTTATGTATGTATTATGTTAATTATATATAATCTATATTTTGTTGTAATTAAGTCCAGAAATAAATGTCTTATTTATCTATCTCTACTTACAAATCCAATAGGGTTACTGTGCTGGTATAGCAATAATATAGCGTAGAATATTTAAAATAACACACACCTTTGTATCTTTAAATATAATAAAAGAGCCATAGAATACCAGAGCGATAAGTATTTTAGTATGCCGGCATTTCCAGTACATTTTCGGTAAGACGGTAGACATACGTCGAAGTGGCTCTGTAAAGCGGCGCACGCGCACATCGTGTAGGCAGCTTTCACCGAGCTCAAAGGTTCCGCACCGCCGCGCGTGTTTATTAAGTTAACCCTTTTAACAGGAATTCCAGGCTCTTCCGTTTACGCGATTAGTACCTGCTACTTACTGACTGACGGTTTTTTCTACTCACGCTCGAGAAAGCGACCCGAAATGTACTAGTAATTTGTGATATCTGAGTATACATAAAGGAACTAATAATATGACAAAAGTCGCACAAAAGAACAAAGCAAAAAACATGTTTATAATTTTATTATATATGACATCAATATACGCTTCAAAACTACATATTATACGTAGTACCCTAAATATTTAATTAAGTCACATAAATATTCAAAGTTGTAAATATAAAGATATGAACTTGTAGATAAATATCATAAGACGATTATAAAAACAGACGTTTGAATCTTAAACAAAGAATAATTAATTACATGGTTAATGAAGCGATCGGTACGGTAAAGCTTTCAAAGATTAACGAGACTTAGCCAATTATGACGTCATAGTTTATAGGATAACCGTTCAATGTAACTCAGAATCAGTGGAGGCATTAATTTGGAGTAGATTTTGCTTTTTGGTCTAAATTCGGCCGCGATCATTACAGATTGTTTTTGTAAAAGCAAAAGGTCGTCAGTAGATAACAAACAATATGTATATCGGTTGACAAAAAAAGAAAAAAAATATTTATATATACGAGTAATTTTACTACGTAGTTGTAATTCGACCAGAATCATAATTTCCATTTTTTAAATTAATAACAACAAAGATTGTCTATAGAACCACCAAAAAGACGATTGTTATAACAAAAAAAACAGACTTCTTAAAAATATAACATATGTCACACCCACAATTTGGAGGAATCTGACGACACCTCATATGTCAAAATCCATCAAGTTGTTTGGGCTTTAGAACATGACAAAGAACGAGACATACATACATACATACATAAATACATACAAAACTTTCTTAGTTCCGTAGTCGGATAAAAAAAAGAAAATCGGTCACAAACAAAAGCGAAAAATGTTCTTAACAGTTTCGTGTACCCCATTTATATAATCATGCGTTAGTTAGCGATTATGCAAATTACATAGTATTAAGGTGTTACGTAATGCAAAGAGTGACCTTTAGTTGGAGGAACAGTTGAGTTTAACGGTGACGGAGGCTGTACAGTTAGTCGCATTCCTAGAGCGGAGGCGCGGAGGGTGGCAGGTGCAGCCGGGGGAGGGGAACGTCCTCTCGAGGAATGCGCTAGTACATCTCATCTGATAACACCGTTGCATTACGAACCAACGCCGCCAAGTTAAATGGGCGCATTCTTTGGCCCGCTCGCTTTATTGTAATTCTATTGCATACTCGATTACTGTAAATAAGCTCCGTCGAGTAAATCCGTGTTGTTAGTGCGACTTTAACATTTTCGGACTAAAATCCATTAGTAATAATTAGTCTTAAGTAACTTTTACGTACCACAATTCGGAATTTGACAATTAAAGAAGGCAAAAATCGCCAAATTCAAACTTTGATATATATATATTTTTACCCGACTGCCAAGGAAGGGTAATGTTTTTCGCGCGTATCTTGTATGTTTGTCTTTCTTTATTTGATCCGATCTTACAAACGGCTGGATAAATTTCGACAGTTAAGGTGTCATTAAATTCGTCTCAATGACCCGAGTGTCCTTAGATAGGTGTTAGAAAAAAAAAAATCAAAAGGGCGAATTTTTGGCGCGAAATAGTGACACATTAAAAAAAAAAAGTTAATGGAACCTATCGAGTGGGGTATCAAATGAAAGTAAATTAAACGTAGGCTATAAAAACATATTTGTATATATATAAAACAGCAAGGTGACTGACTGACAGACAAATTAAATGACTTTTTCAGTTTTTAGAAATCAAACTACCGCCAAAACCGCTCAAGTTAGAGTTCTGAAATTTTGCACAAAGGTTCACTATATAGCGTAAATAAGTACTAAGAAAGGCCTTTTGGAAATTCTTCCCCTAAGAGGGTAAAATAGGGGAAAACGGTTTTTTTGAAATCCTTTAATTTTGAAGCAACTGCTACAAAATTTTGTATTTGGCTTTCTGAATAGGAACAAGGACACGCCTGTTTATCCCCATCCGAAAAATTAACCACGTAGAGGGTAAAATAAGGGTTAAAAGTTCATTTAAACAATCGTCAATTTTGAAGCAAACACTATGAAATTTTGTATTTAGCTTGTTGGATAAAAATAATGAAATTCTACCCAATACGAGGTAAAATAATGATCGGAACTTTGAATTACTGAAGGTATATATTTTATGAAGCGTAAATGGTGGATTGTTTTTGCGAAATAGTAAGATGTTTTAAAAAAAGTTAACTAAACCTATCGAGTAGGATATCAAAATAAAGGAACTTAAAAGAGATTACACATACGTATACATATGTATAACTCATCGAGATGACTGTTTGACTAAATGAGTAGTGTTGCTATGATAAAGATCAACGCAAAGGGAAACCGCTAAACTTAAGAGTGCTGGAATTTTAATCATAGCTTCTTTATATAGCGTAAATGAGCGCTACGAGGACAAAATAGGATAATATTGTTAGAACATATTTTGTTTTTGAAGCAGATACCTACTATGAAACTTTGTATTTGGCTTTCTGGATTTAAATAATAAAACGCCTATTTCTCCGTTTTTGGAAATTCTACTTCAGCTTGTATAGTGCAGTCGGGTTTTTTGATTTTTTAATTAATTACTTGTTTTTAAATATTTATTACTATCTATCACTCGTTAATAAATAACTTAGATAGGTACTTGTCGTTTATTCTTTCAACGATTTTAAAATCTTGACTTTGATTCTGTGAGTGTCACCAAAATGGTGCCGCAAGTGCGATTGTGACAAGTAAAATGCTTTGCCCTATTTATAACAGCTTTCTGTAACTTTTATTAATAGGTTTTGTAATCTGAAAGCTCTACATTTTGACAAGTGTATCATTAGTAAAGCTTTAACGCTATTAATAATTCCAAAGTTTGTTATCACCGTCGTGTCAGCTGAAATATTATCTTCTTCATATAGTTTTGTTATTATTATTTATTATTTTGTCATCGTCTCAATATTAGGTGAAAGCTTTTGGTAAGCCAAGGAAAGTACAAATAATAATAGATCAGCCTGTATAAGTACAGGCTGATCTATTATTATTTGTACTTTCCTAACGTATACAATTAGTTTATACTACAAATATATCTCTGTTTGATAGCTTTTAAACCTTTTTTTAATTACTTTAACATCGTCTCAGCTGAAATATCTTCTTCAAATACTTTTGATATTTTGCATATATATTTTTTTGTCATCGTGTTAATATTGAGCGGAAGCTTTTGTCTTACACAGGTTGATCCATTATGAAAAAAAATCGGGCATTAATATTATCTGCGTAAAAAGTAGATCTTTTTTATGTATTTATTTTTCTGATTGAAAGCTTTTTAAAGTGAAAAATTGTTTTTCTTCAAACGGATGTTACAAAAGTTGCGAAACAAAATTTATGAATATTTACCATTATATACTTTAGAATAACAATATATTCAACTTTATAAATTTGCATATGTAGTTTGCAATACTTCAAAAAGTCTCTTTCAATGGATTTTAATTTAATAGAGAAATGTTATTAAAATCACCTTAGTAGACTAGTAGTGAACACATTGACTTGTTATTACTGAACAGGTTTGTTCTTCACCTAATTAAAAGTCTAAATTCACTAAAACCAAAATAATAAATCTTAATTTAGTACCAATTAATAAAATTAATTATAGTGTTCATTGAATACATTTTATTTTTAATCACGCCAAAGAAGTATGACTTCTAACATGGTTTTTATTTGTTTTAATGATATCGAAGTAGCAAGTGCGTGCAGTCCACCTGATGGTGTGTGGAACCTGCTGCCCATACATCTGTATCTACCTCGGTTACGATCAGAGGCCCTCAGTTAACAGTCCCATATAAGGTCCGCCACTGATGCGATGCTACTCTGGGGGGCTAAGTGGAAACAGCTCGGGCAGTTATGTCTCTCTTACAACACACTTCAAGCCAGACCACTGCATAAGCGCTGCACTGCTGTTATGAGGCAGAATAAATATAGTTCAAAAAACTAAAAAACACGCTTTTATGATAAAATCAACTAAAAAGTAGAAAATAATTTTGAATCTAGGAATCAATTAAGGAACATTAAATTGTTTGATAATTTTAAAAATTTTGAATTAAACTGAACGTTCAAAGTGAATAGAAATCGGGTTCAAAGATTCCGTTACTATTACGTACATACATACATACATACATACAACCCAAGCTAGATAATAAAAGCGTGTTAAAAAGTTGAGACTGATGCCATGAACGAGGGGTTCGCAATCTTTTCCTATACGTGCCTTATGATGATGTTTTACTTTTATTCGCAGAAACTTGGCTTTGGGGATAGGCATCCAAAACTTCCCCGAGGGTCTCGCAGTCAGTTTGCCGCTGCAAGCCGCCGGATTCTCCGTATGGAGAGCTTTTTGGTAAGTTAACTCATCTTATATTGAAATTGGCATTTACCCAAAATTGATATTAAACTAAGGTAGACATTGGAACAAATATCTCGAACGCAAATAACAATGCTATACTTTTACAAACCCTCCATATAAATAAATCGGTGTTATAATAATGCCCAATGTGTCTAACTCTGTTTGATTTACGTATCTGATTGGTGATTGAAAATTGAATATGTATCGTTTTTTTTTTTTTTATATAATATAAGAGTAGCAGACGAGCATGCAGTCCATCTGATGGTAAGTGGCTACTGCCGCCCATGGACATCTGTAATCAACCCCAGATAGGATTAGATATTCCTACCTGAAGTCGGCCACAGATGCGCCGCTACCCCTGAGGACTGAGCTGGAACGCCTCGGAAAAGTCTGTCTCCCTTACCACACCCTTCAAACCGGAACACAGCAGCGCTTAACACTGCTGTTATTAGGTAGAAATAGGTGTGGCGGTGGTGCCGCCGGGGTCGAACCACAAAGGGTTCTACCACCTTCAAAATCGTTTTTAAGTTGGCTGCAGATGCAATAGTCTCGTCACCTTTATTGACTAAGTTTGGATACTCCATCAATCGTCATCAATATAAACCAATTACTGTCTTATCGGTGCACTCCTGTCTCCACTAAGAATAAGGATTTAGATAAACTGAACATACATTAACGATATTTTGGAGAAAACTCGTCATTTATTATTTCTTTATAATTCAGACAATACTTAAAGAAATTTGATTTCGTGGTTTGGGACAAGATCTGAACGGAACCCAGAGGGGTGCAATTTATATCAATAGACTACTAACTTGAAGGTGTATGAAATATGTGTAAACTCAAGATCCTCATCGAGCTTCTGCCTCGAATCTCGAGTTGAATATTAGCGACGTAAAACCGCATACCGAACAATACGTTTAAGTAAGGTATACTTAAAAGTCCTTTATAATTTTGCTTTTGAAATTTTAATATTTCTGCAAGGAAAACTGGAACTTTGTTTTATTAAAATGACATTCAATTTAGATTTTGTTATTCAACTGATATTGCGCAGTGTCACAAAATTAAATAGTCAGCGGGTACAAAATTTATTTTCATCGTTTTTATTTTGTGCAAAGTGCGCGATATGCGGTTGTTTTATGAGACATTTTTACGAAGTGACATAGGTATATGGAGCGGAGTCGACATCGGTGGCTAGATGTGGAGAATGCGCCCGCGCTCGTCGTTAGGCTGGATGCCAACACAGCCAGACTGGCCGACCCCATTCCTGTCCAGGCTAATTCATTTAGCCACTACCGGCGGCCCGAGCTGCCGTCTCCACGACGCTCTCGATGCGACTCAATTTCTATTGCTCCCATTGTCACTATAAACCGATAAGTACTGCCCAAGTTATGCGGAATTGTTGCGTAATCGATCTGTTAAATAAATAATTGATATTGTTCGTCTGTGATTTCAGAAAACAGACACTTTCTAATCTCTTAAATGGTTACGCACGGTACGGAAATAGAGAAATATATTTTACAATTTGTGTATTGTCTGTCTAATATTGAACCAATTTTGATGCTACTTTCATGCAAAGATAAAGAAAGAGCTTTCCAGCGTACATTCTGAAAATATTTCCGTTGATTCCTAAGTAATCTAAAACCCGCTGTGAAGGGAACTTCGTAAATAATAAAACGACGCGAACACCTGGCATTTAAAAGCTGAAAACGAATGCATTTGCATACAGTGGGCGCTCGCACGCAATCCATCGGCGCTATTTAATTTGGGAGAGCAAAAGGTTACATCTGCTAACGCTATGTGGTACGTGCATGCATTGTAAATGTTGGTAAATAGGTAAAAGTAAATAGCCGCATTCCGCGGCGTGCCCGCGGCGCCGGACGGGGCTCCGTCCCGTGCCGCCTTAAATGGATATGTCAGCCAATTATACTAAACAAATGATTTTATATTATTGTTTAATTATGTAACCCCTGATAAGGCTCATTATTGTGAACTCTGAATATATTATTTATATGGAAACAAAAAACCAAGACAACTAAAACCGCTTCGTATGTTCGCGAATTGTAGCAAATTTTTAAATTGCTAGATATCATAGATAGTTATGTTTTACGGAAATCGGAAGTTATAAATATTATTAGAATCTTCAGATATTACTGCTTGTATCTTAAGTTACTTCGGTCGAGAAATTTAGGAAGCACTGCCAACAAGATACAAGACAATAAAAAAATCTTGAAATATTTTGAACTTAAATAGATGAGCTATATGAAATTATGCATTTCAAATCTCCATATCTGAAATCTTTGTTTTGTTTACTTAAACCTGCGACACAGGATATATTTACCCCTTTAAAATAAAGTGACCGTCAGAATACACGTGTAAAAATGCACAATTATTTATTATTATCACAATTATAATTGGGAATAAAACTTATAAACAATATTCGTGTGTATTGATAGCTTCCTACTTTTGGCAAGTAGAGTCGAGCAAGCAACCATTCTGTCGAGATACAGTGAGAATGCCCGCGAGCGACGACCCCGCTGCGCCCGCGCAAAGCTTTGCTCTACCCACCCTTTAAACAAAAACTCCACTTAACCCCTCTATGCTCTTACACTTAATTGTGCACGATCGTTAACTTCGGTCATATGGAAAATTCCTTCATAATTGTTTACGCCGTAAATTCTAGGTACTGGTAATATCTTAATATGATGTTACGAGTATTTCTGCTAACATAGGATGCTAACGTAATTATCATGCAGTTATTAAGTATTATTAATACTAGTAATAATAATAGTCTGATCAATTTAAAGATGAGGGATCTTCTTTTCAATATTTAAATTCCTCTGAACAGATCTAAGCACATAAAAATACAACAGCCAATCATCAAAAAATGATCTTCATGCTTACAATGTTAGCAATAATACGAGCTTATTATGTGTTATATATTCCTAATATTTTCAATTGTACATTTCTACAAAGCAGCATCGAGACACGGAAAATTACTTAAGTAAGTAACGTCAACTATTAATAAGCAATTGGAATGCACACCGTGAACTCGTACGTTAGACCGCTACGGGCGTGACGCGAGTGTTGCCGGCTCCGCGGTGGAATGCAAGCGGCGGAATGCCGCCCGGGCAAGAAACGCCGCGTCTCCCGCCCGTCGCGTGTTCGATTCGCAACAGGGATGGCGATTCTACCCGAAAATGGACGATTCTTGGATCGATTCGAATCGTAATGTATATTATAATAAATCGATTAACAAACAAATCGAGGCCCAAATAATCGATTCTCGAAAAATCGATATTCGATCTTTTCAGCTGAAAATGGAGAAGATAGCGAAAAAAAAGGTCATCAGGTGCAATCAAGCATTGAAAAACGTTTACGTCAGCAAAAAATGTCTATAATACATTCAGCCAACTTCGTAAAGATCGACTTTTGATTTTTTTGGCCCTAAAGATCGATTGTTCGATTAATCGATCTCAGATCGCCATCCCTGATTCGCAACCGCCCCGGAACGAACGTACACCCGCCGCGCAATGCGATGCCTCCGATCGGTTGCGTCAGACCGTGTAATAGACCGCGTTTGCGTTTTAATTGCGAACGCGAACACTTTCTTATGGGTTTTCTGGTTAGTCTATTCGATTGGCAAAAGGGTCATGGACGTAGCGATGTTAAGGGGGTAGAGGGTCCAATGCAGAGGTAGAGTCGAGGTCGGCGAAAAAAGTTGAGTTGTCTCTAAATTTTTATATCTCCAAGCTAAGGGAGGTCCATAATTTTCTATTCTCAGTTACTGACTCTTGTCGACGAAAAACAAAACAGGTCGCTCTATTTTTCTTTTCTCGCCTATGTAAGGGGAGGGGGGAAGTTGTTCCACCTAAACGCTCCCTTATACACATTACTCCCAGTACAGTCCTATATGTATATTTGCGTCAATGCTCCTGCGCAGCATTCATCACAGTGATGACACCCTCATAATTACTAATTAATTAACAATGACTTACCAGAGTACATGTCTATTCTACCTAACGGCTCCATCATCAGACCAGTTCAATGATGCGAAAATATTGTGTCGTTATCATATTTTATGTGAGTATAAGGAACGTGGGATCCTTTATCGGACTTATCAATTTCATAGCAGCGTGGGAGTCTGAGAGTATTCACGTTCACGTTCGGTAAATTTAAGTACAGTTACATTGAACAGAGGTTTAATTGTGATTTAGGTTTTATTATACAAACCTATTGTATTACGATAATTAAGGACAACGGTCAAATACGTGAGGCTTTCAGGAGAATGTCGAGCTAAATCTCATACAGTGTTATGTGGAGAATGCGGTTCTTGGAAGTCATCAAATATATATTTTTCTTGCAAAAACAGTGTTAAATTAAGTAACACATGTTATGTAATACATAAAACATGTTTTCTATTAAAACATGGCTAAATCCTACCCAATAATAGATATTGCAGTTGTGAGAACGCTTTAAAGCAATGCATTTCGATTGTTAATTGTCGCCGTTAGGGTAATCTCACGTGAATTTATGGTCGAGACAAATCTCACGAGATCTTACCGAGGATTGTGTAGAAAAATTGTCAAATTACCTCAAGTAATTAATGGACGGATTATCAAGCAGATAATTTAGTTTTTATCTGCTTGATAGGGGCGGGAATAGTGGCGGGAATCACTCGCTCTACGCTGTCACATGGATGTCGCTCTATGATTTCGTCGTCTACAAAACGGCATGTAGGCTCTGAAAACAAAAGAATTTTATAATTAGCCCTATAATAAACAAAATTTCATGTTAAATCGTGAAAGTACCTTCAAGTTGGTAAAAATTGGATTTTAGATCTTAGACTTTGTCTCCAATCTAACTCTAGATTCAGTTGGTCAAATGTCCAAACTCATTCACTTACGAAATACTCGCGTCTATGCAGTAACTTATAAAATAATTCTTACATAATCAAATCGCAAAGAGCTGTTGGTATATTTGTGAAAATCTTTTAAAAACTTAGCTGAGCTTTTTTTATACCAATTGAACAGTTGTTTTTTATTTTTTCTTTGGAGGGCTGGTGTGGACTTCAACATTGAGTTGATTTTTAATTACGATGTTTGGCATGATGTCGTCACTAATAATAGTACTGCCACTTAGCAAGTAGAGATTATTCGATAATGTATGTATGTTCGATTATGTAAAAGTGAAAAGTATGTTAGTGACCATTAAATAATAAATAAATAAATAAATAAATAAATTAGTTCGTCGTAGGATCGCGAATGGGTTTGTTCACTACGGCTCAAATCTTTCCGATCAGCCTATGTATTTCGTTTGTGATCTCGCATATTACGGGACATGCCAGAGTAAAAGCAAGGCTCGCATATTCCTGCTACAAAGAAGAACACAAGCCTGTCCAAGCACAGATTTGATTGCAACCTCTCTTAGTAAATAGGTAAAATTTATATTTCACCAGTATTTTTTGTGTGCCTAGTTTAGCATAGTAACATACATTATACGTAGTAACTTTTATGAATTTTACGTAGTAACTTTAGGCAGCAAAAAGTAGGAACTTATATGAGTGTCAAAAACTAAATTGTTTGATTTACAATTTAGTTGCTATTTTATAGTGTAAAGTATAGACTTCCGACATTCAAGCTTTGAGTGTTCATTAATAAAAAGTTATGTTTGTTTAATTGGATACCTACATACCTACATATAAAATGAGTACGAGTAGTTATTATTTTCTTGAAGTGTCGTTTCTAATAAGTCTAATGTAAGCAACACTAGACTTATTGAAGCATAAGGTTGTTCATTTTTTGTGTGATATATGACATAATCAAATTAAGTGGTGCCGTGATCCATTGTTGTAGACAATGCGTCTAGTGAACGTTTCTCACCGCATGCGCATATGACTCACAGTGACGTAGCACACATCACGCTTACGTACCATATAGGTAGGCTCTTCGCTCTTCCGATCGTAGGTAGCATGACTTATTGTTACTGCACAATTAGCTTTCCGAATGCGGATGTGACAATTTGTACTGTATCTAATGGAATTCTTAAAATATTGCTACATTAGTATACGTAGGTATAATGTGTAATGACCGCAGGATATACATTTTGATTAACAGTCGACTAACATCAAAGAGTTTTAACGAGAAACAGCGAGGCGTTCCGTAATCGTCGTCGGCAGCGGCGGCGGGCGGCGCGGTGCCGCGGAGCGCGCGTCGTTCGCGGGCGCAATCTCTGCATATCGAGAGGTCGCTCTCGACATAAGCGGCTATTTGGTCAGCGGCTGCTAACTGGAGCCGAGAAAGTCGTCTATTTCGAAATTTGAGTGTTGCGTGAGGCCGGTGTGGTATGTGTCGCTTCGGTGCCGCAGCGTCTGGCGCGCAGAGTCGAGCGCTCGGCGGCGCGCTGTCTGCGCGTTCTTCCGGACCGCACCCGTCCGACCAGTCGCAGCGCACCGCCCGCTGCCCGCCTCGGGCGATCGGCCTTCAGAGTTAAATAATTAAATCGAGAGAACGACGCCGTGAGCGCAGCCTCCGCCGGGGAGCCAGCGGGCCCCGAAGACGCGGTTGCGGAAGGCGCTACCAGCCTTGATGGCGCTGATCTGCGCAATCGAGGCCGGTTTGTGGTGCGCATATTGCGTTGTTGCCACACCTAATCTTCTCGAATGCCTTCCTACAAC
The DNA here is from genome assembly GCF_041222505.1 of Epargyreus clarus. Lineage (NCBI taxonomy): Eukaryota > Metazoa > Arthropoda > Insecta > Lepidoptera > Hesperiidae > Epargyreus > Epargyreus clarus. The sequence goes on along the minus strand of NW_027332239.1, from coordinate 9,520,312 downwards.
GTTCTATCGTTTTGATATTTGATCGATGACGTTTCCAATTCTGATACCTACACATGACTGTGGGAACAGAATGTATAACGACCGAATTAAATCTTTAAGTCTTTTTGTAGTATAGGAGTACGATTAAACTATGCAAAGTTGTCTGTAGTCAATCCTTTTTGCAATATAAGGCAAGTTTCTCTTGTATAGTTTTATTATAGCAGCTTTTCTTTGTGTTTGACTTTTGGTTAAGTGGACATTTCGTACACAGTCGATAAACACAAGCCTGATCATGTGTTTACTTTCACATTTATAAATGTCAGCATACAGCTCACTTGCATTAATTTATTCAAACTAGATCATTCGTTCTAATAATCTTTAAAGGTAGTCGAATTGTACCATTTACAAAGGTCAGGTGATTAAACACGCTTGCGCCGTTGTTTTCATGTTGTCATTTTGGATTGAAGATCGTGATTGGAATTCTGATTTCATCGATTAACGCCCATCGTTAATAATTAATCTATCTTATGTTTTGTCTACCAAAGAACTACACTTGAGAATTTTTTCATACAAGACATTGTCAAATCTCGATCTTCGGTAGGTAATAATTGGATAGATTGATTATTAATAATGGTGGTTATTGTCGCTAAAAGTATCCTTGATTCCTTTTAATTAAGTATTTCCACGTAACATTGTAATGAACATACAGAAGAAGAGAATATTTCGTAACAGTTAAATTCAATTTAGCGATTGTTATTTTCAAATGTCTTATTAGCTAATTTGAAATGTCTGACTCTGTATTATTTGGTAGGTGGCTTTATGTGAAATAAAAGTTGGCCAATTAGTTACACAAAAACGTTTTATATAAGTCGTTACACAAGTTTTCGAATATTTTTTGCTTCAATTGCTTAACACAGCATGTTATGGGTACACTGTTTATTCACAATGGATGTGTTCTCCGATCAGTTTCGACGCGTAAACGGCTAAGTGGAAAGCACTGAATAAACAACACATAATATCGTTATAGTGGCGAGGTTTTATTTAAATTCAACGTAGTTATTGAGTGACGGGCATCCTGTTTTATGGGTTGTCGGCGGCTCAAGAGTGAGACGATTCTGCGAATCAGTGGATATCGTCGCAAATTGCCGCTTTCGCCACCCGCTGAATAATGCATGTGATAACATAACATCACGTCGCGCACCCGCCGCCACGTCAGGGTTGCCACTCAATTTTCCTTTAACTTGGCCCACTTGGCATTATTATCGAAATATTCTAGCAGATTTCTTAGATGCCAAATAATGTCTCATGATTAATACCTGCACCTTTTGATGAAGTCACTTTCGTTTTAACTTTTAGATGTCGGCTGACTTAAAGAAAACAGTTATAAAAATATTTGTTTCACAACTAATTGGTTAGTGTTAGTTGAGCACATAAAGAAGTAAAGGGTACAATTCCTAACAAAAGTTCGACCTGGTAGCCCTGGCGCGGAGCCGCCCGCCTCGCGCCGCTGGCTGGCCCCGCGCGCCGCACAATCGCCACCACTGCCGCCTCATAAGCGTTTTTGCCACACAAATAAATAAAATTTGAAGTGTCTGTCTGTCTGTAATTTTAGAATAGCTGCCATTTTCTAAGTTCATGTGCTTATCCACGAGATAAAAGATATGACTTCAAAATTACACATTAATTTTGTAAACCAGTTATGTTCACTCAAAGATTTCCAACATACATTTTGGACATCGAATATCGATGTAATTTTTTTTAATACAAAAGTCAGTAAATAATAGCTGCTATTCCTCACTACAACAAATATTATATCATATTTCTAAAATCTCTTGTCTTGAATTCAAATTTCGTTTCGTACTCTTCAACGCTTGAACGCTTAAATTCTTGAACGCAATTGTCGTTCGTCGTTCGTTTCGTTTTCGTAGAATAGTTTCATTGCTTAGACTTGCGATGTACAATTCTTATGAAGGAATATGACGCTTGATTCCACCCTATGCCAAAATTGCCTGTAGTTCTTTGGAACATTATTTAGAAGGGTCTACAGCGCGTAGAAAGACTTACCTTTCAAAGCTAGCGATACATTGGGGACTATTCTGCCTATTGCGTAAATGCAAGGTGACGATAACTACTTACCATCTGGTAACCCGCTTACGTTATCGTCAGGCTATTTAGTATTTTAAGATGTGCAAAGGAATAAGCAAAAGAATCACTAACGCATACATAAGGCCTTCCAATGGAAACCTTATAGATACTATCTGAACATATTGCTAAACAGATTCATTCGTTCGTCGTGTTCCCGTAAGATCATTTATTCGTGTTATACAAAGTTTTGTTATCTAAATACGTTTCGTATGTTAATTTTCTTTACATATTAGTGTAATACGGCATGTAAGGAACAAAGATAGATATTTTTCGAAAGACAAAGAAGGAATTTCATATGTGGTACATCATGTAACGATGTGGAAATCATTGCATGCAGGTTAATAAGCTTACGGTTTTGTTAAAATTTATATTTAAAACTATTAGGCAGGTCTGCTGTGCTGTAAAGTTGGTCTTTTTACTGCAAAATAACATCGAATTGAAGTCATTGATTTGCTTAGTTATAACCTTTTATTAACTAATCTGCTAGCGAAATGCGTAACTTTTGTGTAGAGAGCCTTACGCGAGGGACGTTTGTTTCAACAGTGTCACGAGTGTTCGTATATCTTTTTCGGCGCACACCACATTTTATTTTCAATACCTACTAAATATGTACATCATAGAGAGTATTTTTGGATTCCTACCCTCCAATAAGACCCCCTCAGATGCCATTCACATACTCGTACATATGTGGTCTTAGTTATTTTTGTGAGGACTTATGTGCAAAATGCAACTTTTACTAACAACTCATTTTCAGAACGCCCTTGCTTACCAAAAGGTTAGAACAATAATTTCTCCGTAAACCCATTTTCACATATAAATCACACATGTTTTAAACGTATTATTAGTAAACAGTATCAGGTATAGCCTTCGTTGAAAGTTTATTATCGCATATACTTAAGGTTTATGCGATGCATAGATGTCTATGCAATTCTACACACATGTATAGTATGAACAAAACATGAGGATAATAAGGATAACTTATTATACAAACCGTTTTATGTAGGAAAGTGGAGTAAATTGAAAATTTGTGCTTAAGCACAACAAAGTTAGTTTCCTGTTCGCTAGGAATGAGCGAGATTGATAAAATGTCGATATTGAAATTTATATCGAGAGCTTGATGTCGATTTCGGTACATAAAATATCGATATTTTATAATTTTAATGGTTTATTAACACTTGAGGCATGCTAGTGTTACAAGAAGTGATGAACTAATTAAACTTATGTAATTTTAAAACAACATTTAATTTCAACAATTATTATCTATAGCAGTTGAGCTGACTTGCGAATGAATGAGTACCTGAGAGGACCTACTGAGACTAACTGACTTCATTTTATTTATTGGGAACATAAACAGGTATTCATTCCATACCACCAATAGGTACATTCGTAACATAACTTAGCTCAAATGTAGTTGTTTTATTATACGAAGATGTCCCAGGAAATATTTTATGAGCCCGTAAACTTATACAAATCATTGGATGAAAAAAACGTAACAACCAATGTCATCTATACTTCTATACTAATATTATAAAGAGGAAAACTTTGTTTGTTTGTTTGATTGTAATGAATAGGCTCAAAAACTACTGGACCGATTTTAAAAAATATTTCACCATTTGAAAGCTACATTATCTACGAGTAACATAGGCTATATTTTATATGAAATATATTTGATAAACTGATTTTGAGGCGATACAAAGTTTGCCGGGTCAGCTAGTCTTAAATATCCTAATATTTCGATATTTACAACTTTTGCTTATCGATATTAAATGTCGATATTTCAGCAACACGTATAAATATAGCTCATCCCTATTATATGCACGAGTGGTACGGATAGCAACGATGGTGGTGGGCCGTGTCAGCGGCGGTCGGGTATGGGCTGGCTCGGGCGGCGATGGCGGTGTTTCCCACAGCGGCGGCTCCTCGACCAGTTCGTCGGAATGTGGTCGCGGCACCGGCCCGCACTTTCACCAAAACAATTCGTTAGCGGCCTCTCACCACCGCGCCGCAACCCGCCACCCGCCACTCGCACACGTGAAAACTAACGACACGCGGACGTTTTACACGACGCTCCCACGATTGTAATTTTATTCACGTTGCTTTTTCATCGATGTGAAAATGAGCTTTCAGTCTTGCTCACTAAATTACTTGAATGTTTTCTTAGCACAAAATAATGTTGTAACCTGGATAGGTTGTACCTACATGTACATTTTTGTGAAGAATTTTTTACAGTTTTAATTATATGACTATTTCAAGAATGCGTGTTCAAACATTTTATATGTATGTTATAGATATGTTTTGTGATAAAATATTTGATGCGTAACAATTTGCACGATCAATTATAAAATTATGTTCGAAAATATGCAATGTATCTTTTGCTAACTTGATTTTACGATACGATAACTTGAATGCATGATAACTAATATGAGATTTAATTTGTAGAGCTTCTGTTACTATTAGTATGCTGACAAAATTATGTTAATGCCATAATTCTGTAAATATGCACTGGATAAAAAATACGCCGGCTTTTAAAAACACTTCTACTGATGCAGAAGTGCACATTTTCTTTCATTAGTAATATAACCGTTTTGATACTTTTCGGTAAAGATGCGTTCTACAATAACTTATTTCAGGTTTCTGATAAATAAATATTTTAATTCGCGAATAAATTAACAGTTTGCGGGAATTGAAACTATCCTTTTGAATAAGGTAACGTTAACATAACGGCTATGGTGTCACAGGTACAGCAAACTTTGAAAAGTATATTGCGCCGTGCAAGTTTAATCTTTGTAGTCGGACTAGAAGGTCTGCTCTAGTGAGAAAATGATAATTTTATGACGTTTCGAAATTCATAATTAGCTTAACAATATGCATATGTTAAGTATCAGCTGGCTTAGGGAATCGCTGGGCTAGGTATGTTCACCGTGAAGAAAATTGAACACTGGATATTATTATTGTATTATTATCTATGGAAATAAGTAAAATTGACATATTTGTTTGTGATTCTAAAATTATGTTCTAAGCTTTGGTTCTAAAATTGATTTAACGGGGTGCAAAAAAACCGATTGATTCGCAATTTCAATGTCTATTTCCTGAAGAATTCCTGAAAATACGTTCTGGATTTCTGTGTAGAAGTAAGTATCGGCTTAAGTGGACATCTGTGTGGAGAGCGTAATACTTTAACCCGTCTTCTTTATAATATTGAATAGCTAACTGAGAAATACGTCCTCCTGATGGTAAATGGCTGGTGCTGGACATGGATATTTGTAATCAACCCGAGACATGGTTAATGAGACATAGTTTAAGTGGTTCTACCTTACATCCTTCAAACCATAACACAACAGCGCTAAACATTGCTACCTTGCTTATAAGACAGAAATTGGGAAATGTGGCGGTGATGCCTCTGGAGGCAAACCACAAAGGGTTCCTTTTGATACACCTCATAATAAAGCAGATGAAGCAAAGAAAGGCTACCTGATGGAAAGTTGTCATCTTCGCATATGGACTATTACAACATCGGCTTTGCAAAAAAACTTTTTTTGCACCTTTCTCGAGGAGTTCAAGTCATAGCGCTAGGGGAAGTTAATTCAACATCTTGCACGTTCGTGCAAACTGAACAGTGGAGGACTGCCACGAGTTGTTATTGTAGATGGAACCTCTACCTTCTATAAATGGGGAAGCAGACGTTTTGAAGGTGGAAGAACAGCAGCGTTAAGCGTTGCTATGTTCTGTTTTGAAGGGTGTGATAAGGGAGACACACTTTTCCGAGGCGTTTCAGCTTAGTCCTCAACGGTGTATCTGTGACCGACCTCAGGTAGGAATATCTAACCCTATCTGGGGTTGATTACAGATGTCCTTAAGCGGCAGTAGCCACTTACCATCAGGTGGACTGCAAGCTCGTCTGCTACTCCTAGGTATATTATAAAATTAAAAAAGGTAGGGTGATGTGCACATCTAGATCACTCTACCACCTATATGAGTATCCTATAACGATAATATTTATTGTTCAGGTACGGCCAGCTGTCCGGCATGGTGGAGCCGGTGTTCGGCGTGCTGGGCGCGGTGGCGGTGGCGGCGGCGCAGCCCGCGCTGCCCTACGCGCTCGCCTTCGCCGCCGGCGCTATGATATACGTCGTCACCGATGACATCATCCCGGAGGCGAACGCCTCGTGAGTAGCCCAGACTTAATACACACACAAACACACATACCCATACATACAGAGGTACATAGGACAATACAGACAACTACATACAGGGACATACATATAAAGTTATTCATGTAGGTATCAAAATAGATAAAAGTTTTTGATTTTACAACTCATTGCCTTACATAAATAAGCTTTTTCCTTGATATAATAAATTAGGTATATTGCCTTTTCTAAGCTTATTAAGCCAGGCTTTACACACATGACTAAGATTTATAATTTGAATGTCTGTCTGTGTCTCTCTATATTAGATTCAAAGTTCTTTTTGAGTTTATAGGCGTTAATTATTGTTAGTGGTATAGGTATCAAACAATACGTTTGCAAGGGCGTCTGTTGTGACCGTCTGAACCCATTTACACTCTATTTCTATGCAAAGCTATAGGAAAATCAGAGACAATATAAGTTTCTAATTCAAGCAAGTAATGTAACAAGTTTAACATAGTAACAAGTAATGTAAAAAGCTCCTCAATTCCACAATTTACAGCAATTGAGAATCTACATACCTAAATCCTACACCGAGATTCCAAAAAAAAAATCAAATGAATAAAAGTGTATGTAGGTAGAAAATTAAAATGAAGCATGAAGTATTAATGAAGTCAAAAAATTACAGGGCTATTTAATGTAAAGTATTATCATGCAGGTCGTTAAAGGCATGAGCCGGCACCACTCTTCGTGTCGTCGGCCGTTTATATTTTTTTTCTTAGTCAAACTAACACTAAATGTTAATTCTAAACATTCTTTGTGTTCGCTATGTTTGCGCCTGCATAACAAATGCATAAATTTATTCAGTATACATCCAGAATCTAAAACAAACACGGGACACGTTACACAACCTTGAAAGTGACCTGAGAGTTCTACAAGAGCAGTTTACGAGTAGCTTTATTGCGACCCTCGGAAGCCCAAACCCCTCGTTTCATCCGAGTGTCGCTACGAACCGGACAATCACAGTACCTATCCTTTATTATCCAGAAATCCGGACGCTCCCAACGCCCGTCTTCGCGCAATGAATAAATAATCTCGTGTTTTCGTAGATGCGTATCGAAGTTTCCGCTTTCAATATTGTGTAGTGTGTAGTGGAGCATTCGTTTGCAAAACGGTTGGCTATCGCGGGCGCACGATCTCGACTCGCCGGCTCCGCTCCTGTCATAATTGGATTGACAAGGGTCGAAATGTTGCTCGATTGTTCCGTTTCCTATTGGCGTTTCGACAGATACAGATTTGAAGTGCGCTTGTTAGCAAAGTAACTAAGTCCGGTGAGGGTCGGATGGTATTGTGCGCGGAGACGCTTCCCCTTGGCGACGGTGTTGTCAGTCTTCGCTATTGTCGAGACCGGTTCCGTCTTTTGGCACAACTGGTCCATCGGAAGGACATTATTAACAGTTTCGGTTTATATTCGGCGTTGAGATAGAGCTCCACCCTACAAATTATCGTTACTGTTGCTGTGGTTCTCTCGTGTGAACCCCTGTTCAACTTTTTCTCTCGAGTGCCGCACTGCAGATATTTGATTGTTTCGACATAGATAAAGGTGTGATGTCGTTGACCAAACAATACGTATTGGTACAATATTTGTCATAATACAAGCTGTCTTCTTTAGGGGGTTAAGGTTAAGATTTAAAACATCTTTTCTTAGTGCCCATGTGTATTACATAAGGAAGTCTTGTGGAAAATGTTATGCTTGTAAACGCACCGGTTCAAACTGCGTATTGTTAGTCAGTCAAAGAGGTGTACATTAGGTACTTAGACAGAATTAACGTTTGAAATATTTGTGCTAAACAAGCATCCCCTGCAAATGTTTTGTAGTTGTTAACCCTTATATATTCTGTACCCTCAAAAGTCTGAAGAGATGTAATTCGAAAATAACGAAACTAGAGATGATATTATACTCTTAGGGAGTTAGGGAAGAGTTATGCTCTATGTATTGGTATGTTCCTACATGGTGTCTACAACACTTATTTTTACACGCTTTATATTAGCTTCACTTGTATGTTTGACAGTGAGTAACTCCGTTTTTCAGTAGAAAGAGATCAACATACATCCTTATCTTACCCTGCATGTATGAAAGTATGAAATAGAATACCGAAAGCTTTTTAGTTGATTTTATCATAAAAGCGTGTTTTTTAGTTTGAACTATATTTATTATTTCCTGATTCCATAATAGGTACCAGCAGTGTTAAGTGCTGCTGTGTTCTGGTTTAAAGGGTGTGAACGGGAGTCATACTTATGCGATATATTTCTGTAGTCGACCTCAGGTAAGGCTTATCTTATCTGGGGTTGATTACAGTTGTCCACAGGCGGCAGTAGCCACTTACAAGGTGGAATGCGTGCTCATTCGCTACTCCTGTATTATTAAAGTCACCCCTGTCGTATATTTCGTACACGAGTATAAAACAATAGATTCGGTTGTTGCAAGTGGAACATAAAGTGTGGGCGCGGTGCGGTGTCGCGCCGCAAATACCCGGCCCGAAATAGCGGCGCGCCGTCTGACACCCCGGACGCGACTGGCCACGGCGACATCTAGCCACATTCTTTTAGACAACTAGCTGGCGCATGCGGCTATGTTTGCCCTGTTGCGTCTTCGGTTGTAGAGAGAGTGTGGAGTCAGTATGGTATCGCTATTTACTTAATAATACATGGAATAGCTTTAGCGAGGTTAGCTGAAGTTTACATCTCGATACAGTTGATCGTAATGACTTGGGATCGTGATCGTATTTAATGAGCGACTTCTACATAGAAGTAGCTGATGGTTGGTGGCCACCGCAGCTCATGGATATGTGAAATCAACCCAAGATAAGATTAAGTCGCCCACCGATACGGTGGTATCCCTGAAGACAAAGTTGAAACGGCTTGCGTTAGTAGGTACTCGTACCTATGTCTCTTTTATCACACATGCTGAGGTAACATGTGTGTAACGCTATTTCCGGATTACTTATTGTGTAGTTCAAAGCTCTGCTGATTTTATTAAATTCGGTCCAATTTCGAAAAGATCATGCGAGCTTAGATTGACATTATGCCTTTCCTAAACAAATTTGAAGCTACAGTATCTCTACATAGACCAATGCAGATAATTCCAATGGGGAAATAAAATTAATCTCTTTCCGAGGTACAAGGGTAAAACGGAGATAAAAGGGATTAAATAGTCAAAGACAAAACAGATAAATATTTTATCTATTTCCGTATCTTTAGTGGAAGTAATAAAATATTTTGGAAAAAAATATAATTATGGTCCAATTCGATCTCTCGGCGAACACAAATGTCTCTAATGTATCTCTAGAAATAAAATCGAAGTGATCGTCTATGATCTACAAATAACCTTCTCTTCCTTACATTATTTTCCACTACAATATTAAAAAAAAGTAAAAAAGTTTTTTTTTTTTTTACTCTCTAACTGTCTGTCTGTCGCAATCTTTGGTATTTCCGTTCCGTTCAGTTTCGTCTCGTTTATTCCTATTTTTCGTGTAGGCAGCTATTGCTTGTCGACTTCAGGTTAATTTTACTGAGCAATAAACATCACGTGAAATAATACAGGGTCGTTAAACGTTCGTTCTTCATCTGATATTACTAAGGCTGACCGCCCATTGGCAACTATCGCTTGAGCTACTGGTAGCGTTAGTCGTTTAGGCGACTGTCAAAACGGCTCTCAAACTAGCCAATTATTTAGTAGCGTTAAGCAAAAACATTGTCGCGGCAATCGTTTTTTGACTGCCTTTTCGGATATTTTTTTATAATATAGGAATAGCAGACTTTCCATCAGGTGGACTCATGCAGTGGTAAGTGGCTACTGCCGCTCATAGAATTCTGTAATCAACCCCAGATAGGATTAGATATTCCTACCAGAGGTCGGCCGCAGATGCGCCGCTACCCCTGAGGACTAAGCTGAGAGGCCCCGGAAATTAATGTTTCTCTTAACACCGTTTCCACACCGTTCAAACCAGAACACAGAAGCGTTTAACGCTGCTGATATGAGGCGGAAATAGGTGTGGCGGTAGTGCCGCCCGAGTTGAACCACAAAGGGTTCTACCACCTTCAAAAATTAATAGTGTTCCATTGTTTCTTTAGTCGCTCAATCTACAAATTGAATATTCGACCGACAGTGTCTTAAGCGACTGCTCAGTGGTTCAAGCATCCAAACTGTAGCCTTACGCAACGCGGTCAGCTTAAGGAAAACTTACACAAATATTTGGTAATCGTTTGGTTTGGTATAATTCGGTAGTGGTTATTGTAATTACTACCCTTTAGATACAGTTGCGTGACTAATTTCTTAATTTTAAGGTTGAAGGATTTTACTGGTGAAAGTGGCTCATTTTTAGCGAAAGCAGGAAATATAATTAAAAATCTATAAATGTACGAGTAATTGCTGATCTTCGATGATCATGCCTTGCCAACATGATGTAATGACACCTAGCATGTATTTGAAACGTTTTGACATATTTTGAATGCAAGTAACGAGGTATACCTATATTTTTTCGGATAATTGTGAAACATCTTGTGAAATTTAAATAATAATTCAACAGTTTTTCATACAGTGGCGCATGTCACTTTTTACAATCAATTTATCGTGCATCGTTTGTGTAACGCAAGTGACTGAGTTAAACACGGTTGGCTTTGTAGTTTGAAAATATTCATTTCAGTGATGATTTAAAACCGCATTTTGATGTTTTTGTTTGATCTCCGAAAATGCGTAGGTAATGCACGCGTAACACTATGCAGACGTTATATTTTATCAGCGCGCGGGCGTCGAGACACGTAGGGATGGCGATCTCAAATCGGTTAATCGAAGAATCGATTTTTTTGGACAAAAAAACGATTATTTTAATCGATCTCCAGCAATGGTATGACTCAGTGAATCGATCTTTCATCCTAGAAAGTCGATGTTTTCGAAGTTGATTGAATGTGTAATAGACATTTTTTTTTCGACGGATACGCATTTCAGTGCTTGTTTGGTCGTGATGACCTTTTTCTACGCTATCTTCGCCCTGTCTTAGCTGAAAATATCGAAGATCTACTTTTGGAAAATCGATTCTTTGAGCCTCGATTTTTCTGGGAATCGATTAATTAGACTTCGAATCGAATCGATTCAAGAATCGATCTTTTTCGGACAGAATCGCCATCCCTAGAGAGACGGCGGCGGCTGCGGCGGCGCGTCTATTTGCACGCGGAGGGCGGGCGGGCTCCTTTCGCTAAGTAAATTCGGTGCGGACACTGCGCGTGGGTTTGTCACCGTCTCGCCACTGTCAATAAGAATAAATATATGAAATAATGTGTTTGTTGCCGGGATAAAGTCGATGACGCTGCTCTAGTTTGTCTAACCGCTGACGTCACCGTCTGGGAATCCGGCGCGCCGCGGCCGGCACTCCCTGACCTACCTCCAGACATCGCGCTATGTATCCCGGGCACATGCTCAGTATACCAGATTTCGCACAATAAGTTTACCCATACTAAAGAGACAGTCCTTAAATTGCTATAGCAACGAGAATAGCAACAAAATGGTTATTTTTTTCCCGTTACATTTTTACTGCGACAAATGACATGTGTAGTTTAGTTGATTTTTAATGATTCTTATCTAAATAGGATTGTAGTATTCTAATCCGCTTCCACCATTAAAAATAACCTACTAAATACTATACTGATACACTACTAAAATGTTATACAGCTTGCTCTAGTCCCTAAAACCTAATAGCACACCAATTTCCTTTGCTCTTGCGCTGCTTTTCAAAACCATAACGCTTACCCAACACTATCACGTACTGACAAATGTATTAACATCGGGTAACATTGAACAAATCGCCGGGTCATGTATCGATCGGTTGAGTAGGCAATTTGATTGCAGCTCAGCTCCACTGAGCGCTTATTCAAAATTCCTTGGTTTCGGGGCGTGATGTCAGCTGTATTGTTGGGTATTTGGGTGCTTGTCGGTGTTCCCCGCTGGTGCGCGTGACCGGCATACGGGACGGTTAACGTCGACACGTTCGATCATCCGCCGCGGTCCCGCGAGCCGGATGTCAGAACTAGACGGTTAATTGTTGAGTATTGCGTGATTGTAGTTAACAGTGTTGAGCTGAAGCCCCCGTAAACTAAAGACGTATCAGGAGATAGTTTGGTTGAGCCCCTACACAGAACAAGCATCCAAGTTCGCACATTGCAACGATTCGATATCGGCTGATAAAAACTTTGGAAAACTGGACGATTGCCTCCCAAATTTCTATTGCGCTGTTATCTCGAGCACATACTTACCGATTGTTTAGTCGGTAGACTAGTGAGCAATATTTTGAGATTATTACTTATTACTGAGAAATCTGTAGAGTCATTCGACTGACTGTTGTTTAGCATGCGTATTTACCATCCCACCCAACTGTTTAGTTTATCCAGAGTGCGCCCGCAACCCAATCGGATCAAAATATCACCTCATAGCAAGCGATCCTGAGCTTTCATCTATACCTCCAATCCGTAGTTGGTAGCCCATATACGAGTAAATAAAATATTTGTTTGAGAGCAAAGCTAGGCAATGAAAAGGATAGATTTGATTCAGTTCTATGAATTATCTACCTCGCACATCCTTAGTGAATGTAAGTAATAACCACCAAGCTGCGATTAATACGACAATTGGCAATTGACTTAGAACTTATTGTAAACGGCTAGGTTTCTTTCATAGGTTGTTATGCTCCGAATGATTATGTAATACCTATATAGGGACGGTATCATTGTGATACGCAGTCCTGTCTTATGACACTAAACCATATGCGTTACTAAGAGGTACCTAATCTAAAATACTTTGGAGGTGGTAGAAGTATGGTTTGACTAGGCAGGTGCCACCGTCGCAATTATTTTGGCTGTTTTATAAGTGAGGTGACAATCTTAGTCCTTGGGAGGAGCAACTATGTGATCTACCTTAGGGTTAATAAAAGGTCGAAGATAGAGAACACTATTTGATAGGCTACAATCTCGTTTGCTATTCCCGTCCTCTCGTAAAAGTCTCAAGTAGCCATTTGTAGATACTAAAATAATTCATAATTACGCCCTATTAGGTAAGTATGATAGATACGCATTGCATTGCACGTTTTTTTATAAGAAATAATTTAAATAAAACGACCAAACGTACGCGCGTACTATACTAATGGAACAAAATACGCGGTAATTGCGCAGTCACATACATAAATAGCCGTTTTGTTTTGCAGTAAAAACCGCGCAGGCGATGTGCAAGCGAGGTGGTACCGGGAATCGCTTTATTATAATGGGCCGTAATTCCCGCTACCGGATTCCGTCCGCCGTCAATGACTATTGTTTCTATAAGAGAACTAGCACACAAGCGATTGCGTGGTGTATGGGAGCGATGTCGCGACAATACCGCCGCGAGCTGTCAAACACGATTTTGAAGCGTAGTCGATGTCGCAGTTGAACAACTGGGGCTACTTAGGTCTTTTCATTGGTAGCACAAAGGACAGTCAAAGCTTGGACGGTCCTTAGTAAAGTTCGATATAACAAATTTGTATTTTGTACTTTGATTAATAAGCATCAAATTGACGCCGTGATACAACAGAAATGATAACAATAGCATCAGCAGCACCCGCGATCATAACGCCGGGATTCCGTCACGTTATCGCAGCGATATGATTTCGATCAAAGTTTAGCAACGATATGACAGTGACATCACGACTATGTCCTTCGGTTAACATAGTAAAAATCGCTCGTGCGATAGTTGCCTAAGCCGGAGTGCGTGAGACGCAAGCGCCGGCGACAATCTTACCGATATCGTAATTTTGCTACCTCGTGACATCACGACTATGTCCTTCGGTTAACATAGTAAAAATCGCTCGTGTGGTAGTTGCCTAAGCCGGAGTGCGTGAGACGCAAGCGCCGGCGACAATCTTACCGATATCGTAATTTTGCTACCTCGTGACATCACGACTATGTCCTTCGGTTAACATAGTAAAAATCGCTCGTGTGGTAGTTGCCTAAGCCGGAGTGCGTGAGACGCAAGCGCCGGCGACAATCTTACCGATATCGTAATTTTGCTACCTCGTGACATCACGACTATGTCCTTCGGTTAACATAGTAAAAATCGCTCGTGTGGTAGTTGCCTAAGCCGGAGTGCGTGAGACGCAAGCGCCGGCGACAATCTTACCGATATCGTAATTTTGCTACCTCGTGACATCACGACTATGTCCTTCGGTTAACATAGTAAAAATCGCTCGTGTGATAGTTGCCTAAGCCGGAGTGCGTGAGACGCAAGCGCCGGCGACAATCTTACCGATATCGTAATTTTGCTACCTCGTGACATCACGACTATGTCCTTCGGTTAACATAGTAAAAATCGCTCGTGTGGTAGTTGCCTAAGCCGGAGTGCGTGAGACGCAAGCGCCGGCGACAATCTTACCGATATCGTAATTTTGCTACCTCGTGACATCACGACTATGTCCTTCGGTTAACATAGTAAAAATCGCTCGTGCGATAGTTGCCTAAGCCGGAGTGCGTGAGACGCAAGCGCCGGCGACAATCTTACCGATATCGTAATTTTGCTACCTCGTGACATCACGACTATGTCCTTCGGTTAACATAGTAAAAATCGCTCGTGTGGTAGTTGCCTAAGCCGGAGTGCGTGAGACGCAAGCGCCGGCGACAATCTTACCGATATCGTAATTTTGCTACCTCCTTGTTATTCAAATGTCGTTTGCTCGTTATTTCTCAATGGCTCGTATCGTATGACGACAGCATTTTATAACGGATTTCGACGCGTGTTTGTATGTATGTGCCTAAGTATTGGCTCGCGATGTAGTGTTTGTTCCTACTGGTGACTTGTACAAGGATTTTATGTCCAGCGACATCGCTTGTTTCGTTACCCATTCGTCAAAGGTTTTAGATTATTTCTCTCTTTTCTCAAATCACTAACAGACAGATTCATTTTATCTATATTTATATGTTTATTGCATCATCTATTTTTCATTTTGACTCTACTGGCTAAGTACAACACTATGTCTCTTGTACAAACACTAATTGCACAGGTACATACCACATACACTCCCAGAACATATTTATATTATAAGGATGCCCATAAAATGAATCGTCGAACGACCGCTCACGGACATCTGTAATCAACTCCGGATAGGTCTGCAGTTTTACCTACATTGACTACCTAAATTGAAATGACTTGTGTAAGTGTATCTCTCTTAACACATACTTTAAACCAGAAAACAATAGACAGTGGTGCTTCCACAGTCGGACCACCCAAGGGATCTAAGGTGAAGCGGTAGTGCTTCAAGGGTCTAATAACAATGTTTTTCTACCACCACAAAGTTATGGTACTTGTAGTGTAATTTTTGTGTAATAAAACTATTTGTGTATACAGTGGCAACGGCAAGCTGGCGACGTGGGGCTGCATCATCGGCTTCCTGGTGATGATGTGTCTCGATGTGGGACTCGGGTAAGGACACCGACACACCAACATTGTCACTACGAAACTGTATGCGTTGTCTTAATAGCATGCGATCGGTTAATCGCATAAACTTTGAACAAGTATTCTGGAAATGGAATAAGGCGCATACCACTTTTGGTTTTAATAACAAACCTACCAGTTCTAATCGATGCTTTGAAACATTTTGATACGTTTTCTGCAAATGACTGTTAGCATGTTTTTCTTGCAGATTTTAACACAAGTGGGTTGTTATGTGCAACGTGGTTAATATTATTTTTTAATGCAGGTAGCATGTGCTATGAAACATTTTGATACGTTTTCTGCAAATGACTGTTAGCATGTTTTTCTTGCAGATTTTAACACAAGTGGGTTGTTATGTGCAACGTGGTTAATATTATTTTTTAATGCAGGTAGCATGTGCTATGAGCCGATGCCGTTACATTTTTGTTATTAAAAGAAGTCTAAGTTTAAGTTATATATTTAGGTCCCCTTACAACCTTTAGAACTCAAACTTAGAGCGGCGAATAATCAGTAATTTTAGGCTGATAGCAATATTATATTGATATGTTTCAACTGCATCTTAACGGTTAACTAAGGAATCTATAATCGACTCGAAGTAAAATGTTTAAATTTAATAAATAATTAAATTTGTTGCAAATATTCACTTGAGGTGGTACCTACTCAACGTAGTTTGAGTAAAATTAGGGCTTTATAGAGTTGCGATTTACACAGATATTCGATTTACAATAATGTATCAGATAACTTCGTAGCGCATCGTGTTCTATTAAGACAACGTTATTCTAACGACCGTAGTGTTTTGACCTTTCGCCAAATAATAACAAATATTAAGCTATGTGTACATTGTACTGTATATATATACCTAGTAACTTAAACTAAGTACGACTTACTCGCTTTTGATATTGCGACAAACTCATTCTAGAATCGTCGAAAGAAAGTCTTCAAATTCTTAACATTTTTAGTTGTGTATCCCAGGTGCTAAGTAATTTCTGGTGTCTTCCTCTAAGATTTAAACGTACAATCGCAATGTTTAAAGCGACTAAGTTTAAAGGTGAAAACGTGAAAAGGTGTTTTACGACGTTTTTCAAAGATTAAATACTGTGTGTATGTGAAAAAGTGTAACAGACTAATGACGTTTTCAAATTAGGCGATTTGAATCGGAGTGCCGCGCGATAGCAGGACGATTGTCGTATTGTACCATAGATTAGTAAAGATACTTCGCCGCCTTGAAATTGCATGAAGCCACAAACGGCTTATTAGTAAGTTCTTTTTTTTAATTCTTGACAAATAAAAACATTTTTAGAGAAAATTTACGAATAAATAACTAATTCTGCGTAATTTACATAATAAATAAATAATTAATTATTTCAAATATTTTAGGGACATTTTAGCACGGAGACGTGGCAAAACTTTTTTACGCAACTATTTCAATTCTCAAAACTGGGTACATTTTCTTGTTAGGAGTGAGTAATCTCTACTAATCTATGTATTGTACACGGTCGGTTTTTTTTTATAAAAATGTATCGATGCGAATACGCCCGTTAGCAGCAGGACGACGGCGTTGTGATTGTCACGTGTTACCAATATGTATTACAAACACAACCGCCCGTATGCATTACGACAAATGTCTTACTGTCGTGCTGCATTCCCCCTCAAATCGTCTAATTTGAAAACGCCCTAAGGGTTATATTACGGAATTGTATATTGTCGTGTTTTGTAAATTGTAAATATACCGATATCTGCATATTTTAATGTACTTAATGTCTATTGCATTGGATGCAGTATTGAAACTAGTAAGGAACGCACCAGCGACTATAAATATTTATTGTAACATATAGTCACCTGTTTATATGTACATTTTGTAATTAATTGCACATAATTCCGTAATGAAACTTTATTCATTTGTATATACTTTATGTATGGATCGACGTTCGATCTTTATATACCTTTTTCTATATTTAGAGGAAGTTATGACGTATTAATGAATTTTAAATTTAGGTATTGCTAATTACTATGCATAGATTTGATGTCAATTAGTGTAATATTTAGCAATATTTGAAATTTATTTGACGAGTTCCAAATAATAATTTAGGTTTTAGGTAGCTTTTATAAAAAGACGGTACGTAGTATCTGTCATATGTATATGTAATTATTTTAAATAATGTTATTATTTTTAAATTTTATTTTTAGTAGGACGTAATTTCTTTGTTCCAATAAATTTAATATAGTTAATTATTAATTATGATATTATATTATTTGACTTTTAGTTGAAAATTACCATTGTATAAATTTCCTGTGAAAATGATTGATATTAGGTGTATTAATATTTTGCATTTAATTATACTTATTAATTATGAGTTTTCTGTCGGTAAATATGTACGTAGCACAATATTAAACTAAATGAATTTGTTATTTTATTGTTAAATATGATTATGTCATATTTTTATATTTAAATATATGAAATTACAACATTATTAAGGAATTTTATTCATATCGCCCCCTATACGTCATTGATTTCTTATGATCACAAAATTGTAGACATTTAAGTTACTTTAGGTCTATTTTTGAGTTTTAAATCAATTGCATTAAAATTAAAAGTCATAATGCAGGGCACCGTGACCCCTTTGGAGTAGGTACTAAGTTTCATACATTACACGGATCAATTAAAATAGTACTTCAAATTTGAAACAATTTTATTTTAGTGAAAAGAGATTGATGTAAATCAGCGTGCGGTGTACTTAAGTACTCATGTAAGACGTTTTACTTATTTGGCGTATAAAAACACGTGCGGTTTTCAATATGTAAAATCGTGCTCAAGAAGTGAAACTGTTAAAAGTTAAAAGACTACAAAATGATTTTCTACAAACCATGCAATATTTTATAACTTCATGGTGTTGATTTTATTTGCAAAAATCACTTCATCAATTTTTAACCGACTTCAAAAAGGAGGTGGTTATGAATTTGGCCGGTATCTTTTTTTTTTATGTATGCCGGCGCTCATATTAGACACGCTGTTTACATCGTTATCCAACGAAATATATAGAGCGCCGACTTCAGAAGTATGTACTAAACCAACATTTATTTCAATTATTCTTTACTTTGTAGTGACATAGAAGTCGGTTGTATTTTTTGTTAAAAAATTTATCCCAAACACCCTCAAAGAGTAACTTCAATACGAGTAAAACAGTAAGATAGCACTCAAAGGGCCATCTAGCTGGCGCCGTGTGTGAGGGCTGCAGTAGGCGAGTGCGAGGGCGCTACGCGGGCGTCGACCCCGGGGGCTCCAAAACACCCGAATTCTTGCGCGTACAGCTGCGCTCGCGACGATAAACCCTCTCGTGGATTCTAAGGAATTCCGAGTATGCCGCTCACATACGACCCAATGTGTACGTAACGCGTCCTTTTCGGTTGACTAAGCTTGCAAGTACCTCTTCACATTGTGACTATATTTAGCAACTAGCTGACCCGGCAAACTTTGTACTGCCTCAAAATCTATTTATCAAATATATTTCATATAAAATATAGCTTATGTTACTCGTGGATAATGTAGCTTTCGAATGGTGAAAGAATTTTTAAAATCGGTCCAGTAGCTTTTGAGCCTATTCATTACAATCAAACAAACAAACGAAGTTTTCCTCTTTATAATATTAGTATAGGAATTTTAATTTACTATGCAATTATATATTAATGAAAGATTTTGGTAAAAAATATTACAAATATTGTAAAGAGTAATGTAGTAAAGAAACATGTAATCCACCTGAAAATAAGTGCCAAACAGATAATAACATAATTAATTATTAACTAAAATAACAGCCAATCAACATTTTAATCAACTCCATATAATAGAAGTTTTACCTGACCCCGATCACCGGAAATAACTTAAAAATACGCACATCTGATATCTTTACAATCTACTCATTTTCGTTGCTCTACTAAAGCATACATGAATACATCATACCACAAACAGAGGAATTCTAGTAATACCAAATGAAAATTGAAATTACGTTGCTTTTCTACGAGGTTTAATAATTTTTCTTTAAACCAAAAGTAAGTATATCATCCCGGGAGCTTCTAAATAGTGTCTTAAAACATAAACATGTAAATACTTGAGAACAATCACACAAACAATCGTCAGAGGCACCTAGTCTCGCCCTCGGCTTATTACTGCTCATTATGTCCGGAGCGCCTTCCGCGGCCATTTATCAAAATTATCCAATAAACTGATATGACAATGGAGTCATAAAGGGAAATAATTCAGTTAAGCGTAGCATGAATATTACACACAGATCAAGAAGCACTCTTTGTTTATATTTTATTCGCTCATATTTTTTTTGGAATCTGCTTTTGGAGCTTTTCATGGTGCGATTGCGTTACCACCAAACGTTCCACCTTTATACTACGTGAACGCCTTAATATTTCATATAAGAAGGTTCCTGCTTGCAGGAGTCGTTCCAACTTAGTCTTCGGAGGTAATAATCCGATTGTGTCCGAATTCAGGGAGAATTTTTGTAGGTTGAAAATGGGTTGCAAGCTTGATTCGCTGATGGAACAAGGTGCAGGTTGGTAGCAGAATCTCCGCCTGGAAGTCATAAACATGAAGAGTTGTTTGATTTTGTGATTTTTAATGGGTTGGTTAAAAATGTTTGGTAATGTTGTTATTATTAGATGTAATATCAATTTATTGCCCTAGGAAAAATATCTGCTAGTACCTAACTCAATCACTCAATCACATTTTTAATATATAAACCAAATAATAAACACTAAGTAAAGATTATCTTAAACGCTTACTCTATTACCCTTAAAAAGACTCAGTTTAGCGTGGCTGCTTTATTATATAATTCCGATCCCATTTAACCACGAATTTTGGTAATTTCTAAAGTATTAAGTTCATAGGAAACTGAACAAATGTTTCTTCAAAGGGTAATATTGCAACATTCCATTAGCATTATAGGTACCAATACACCTATACATACGTATGCACATGAATATTGCTACAGCTAATGGAATTTCTAATTATAAGTGCACCATCAAACACGAGGCGGCTTGCTCTGGTTATTTGATCTTACTTGATAAAAAACTATATATAGATTAATAATAAAAATGCAACATTTTATATTTTTTACCGGCTGAAATAGGAGGGGAGAGGTAATGTTTAAACGGCTGAATGTTTTTCGCTATAATTTTTGTAATAACGGATTAGGCATAAGGTCTAATTATGAAAACCAATATACCCAGTTATCATATGAATATGAGACGATTAGGTTATTAGTAGAATTGCTAGATCACAAATAACTTTTGTTATATCAAACACAACAAACATCTATTAAAAATGTGTTGCAAGTGAACAGTGGAATGCATTACGATATCAGTGGCGAGACGATGCATTCGATCGATCGGTGGTGTAACTTGTAATGTGAAGCGCCGGCGGCCTCATTTCCATTCATTCGGTGTTTGTTGACAACCTATCGGGCGGTGGCGGTCAGAGGGCGCGGCGCCCCTCGGCTGCAGTCCGCCGCGTGCGCCCGCGCCCCGCGCACGCTGCACCGCGCTGCATCGCACCACGTGCGCGATCACCACGCACCGCCACCACCACCACCACCACTGCCACCGCCACCGCCACCGCCGTCCTCGACCATCCAGCATTGGATCGACGCGATCAACGAGA
Organism: Epargyreus clarus; assembly: GCF_041222505.1. Lineage (NCBI taxonomy): Eukaryota > Metazoa > Arthropoda > Insecta > Lepidoptera > Hesperiidae > Epargyreus > Epargyreus clarus. The sequence goes on along the minus strand of NW_027332239.1, from coordinate 9,498,897 downwards.
CAATGTTTACATGCGTCGCCTGCGCACGACCGCCGTAAGTTATGCATGTCCTATATGCGTTGCACAATACGCTCGATTCGATATGCGACATGTTTGTTTATTTACTTTCTGGCGTAGCTCGGCCCCGGTGCCGATGGCTCGCGTTAATTCACTTCGAGCCCCGGTCGAATTCATTAAGAATGTCAACGTCTATAATAAAGTCGGTGTTGATCGAAAGGATGAATTCGGTTCGACGCAATACGGAATCATTAGGCAGGGAATGGAGCGTGCTGGGTCGTTGAACAACTTCAGACTTAAGTAGTCGGTGTTAAAGTCGATACGTCGGTGAGGTTGGGGGTTGGGGTCGGTTTGCAATTTGCGGTGGCCAGATGCGGTCGGAAGTGGGACCGCGGCCGGGGCTGCGCCGGCGCACACCTGCCCGTCACGCCGCATTTGCGCCGTCACTCAGTTACTTCATTTATGTTGACTTCGACGTTACAACCCAAATTCATCCTTTACTATATAAGTTAAACTAATATTGTTATCCTACTCGAAGAGAAGACCAAAAAGTATTTATATTAAAATAGGTATATTAATAAACAGTAGATAATACGAGTAGACGTATAATAATGCTATCAATATCGTATTTTGCACCATCGTTCCTACCTACATTTTAAAACACTTAAATATAGTAAGACTGTCCGGGTACTGGGTTTTACAAATAGGGTTCTTCAAAAACCGTTTATAAGGCAGGCAAGTCTGCTATTTATTAGCCAACCCCTCTTGTATTGCAAATGTCTATACGCTAGGGCGACAACGCGCAAAAAGTGCGCGAAAATATTTTTGCCAATCTTTGATATTTATTTGTGACACAATATTGTATAGAAAATTTCCTCCTGTAGCTTAGGTCTCAGTTATCTCCTTGTTAGATCGGATAACCCTTTCTAGTTCGACTTTACGCTACACGTTTTCTGTCTAAATCAGCAGTATTAAGGGATACATACGTCAGAGATTACAATTTAGTGCTCATGGGTAGCAACGCATCTCAGGATTCTTATCTGGGGTTGATTACAAATGTCCACGAGAGGCAATACTCACTTCACCACCATCAGGTAGACTAAATACTCGTTAGTTCCAGAAACTATTAATGTAGTAATGGAAAATGTATGTCCCTTTAAAATGGCTTTATTAAGCGGTAAGTCAATTAAAAAAATTACAGTCGTCTTTGTAACATGAACATCATCGCTGCTGCATGTATCTACCCTCTGAAGGAGAAGGGTGTAGGACATAATGCGTTAGCCACGTGCGAATTGTTAGACTTCACTTAATTTAAAAAAAAATCTCAGACTACAAGCCTGATAATTCATTAAAAAAATTGCTCCTCGACACGAGGTTTTCCTTCGTTATTATAGCAAGGTGATTAATTGATAATATGTGCGCATGTGCGTAGCTTTGAAATGTTAGAAATGCATGCCTGGGATTCGAATCTCGCAATTGAGAAGCCAAGTTTCATCCACTAGGCTATCACTGCGCTCCTCTTAGATTTAAACGCTAAACGCTTTCTACACTCACAGCCCCACACTAGGATTCCCTGTGTCGTGGGTGCCATGGACACACACATAGACAAATACACAAACATCCAAACCCAGAAACAGAAATTTAAATTCATCATTTAGATATCTGTCTGGCCGGGGATCGAACCCGAGACCCTTTGCGCGTCAGACCGGTATGGTGGTCGCTCCGCCACGCCGGTCGGTTTAGGATGGTAATGTTAAATTCGTAACGGGGAAATAACAGATAACTTTGATGGGGATCCGTAATTCTGATGGATGGATGCTTTATAAAGCACTATATATAGTTAGATTTCAATAATTTTACAGGTCTACTGTGACCTGCAAAACTATAGAAAGTCCTTGTATGACATTTCTTTTTATTTTCCTCATAAAAATAGAGTTCGAAATTCAAAATGGGTGAAGGATGTAAAACTTTCAGTATGTGTTAAATTATCTCTTAAATAATTTAGTACTTAATAAAATATATTAGAAGATTATTTAGATTTAACGCGAGTGCTTCGCTTCGGTTATAAATGTGCAATAATAATTTACATAAATAAGTACAGTATGAATTTAATTACGAATATTCGCAAAATAATTAGCCAGGTACCTTTGCAAGAGGTAATTTGAAAAATTAGCGAACTCAGTAAAAAAGACATCAACGCCTAGAATAATAGAATCTATGTACTGAAACAGTCTTCAAAACTTTTATATTTCTCCACGAAAATGAAATAAAAATCATATTAACTTAGGTTTGCATTGTTTTAAAAGTTAAAGCAGGTTTTTGTGTTAATTTTCTGCTGTTCTTATATTCATATACATTTTCACATATTTTCACATATTCACGTACAGTCAATATATTCGATTAATCTACATACATTACTGTTATATGTGTAGCTTCTTGTTTCCCAAAATTGTATTGTAATTTTAAGTTACGTGTTACTAATAAAAATCATACTTACATTCTTATTGTGGATACAATACATAAAATTATATAGTAATTACATAATTACATTTTCGTTGTGGATTGGAATATATAAATAACAATGGAAAACATAAGATACATACAATCTTTGATTTCTTTGTGTTGACGTCAAAATTTAAATGGGTGAGCATCGGTGACAGGGGCCTGCGCTGGGTCTCCGGCGTCTGCGCTAAAACCTATCCGAGGTGATAATCAAATGCGCAGCAATATGTGTATTGTGTAGTAAACTTTATGGTTATACATTGCGCAAAATAACCTTACATCTATTAAAGTGCACGTTTAAAATACGCAATGGATACTGTGCTTGTCTTTATAAATCATTTTTTCTAAGTTAACTACCATATTCTCCAGACATGACTATAAGGACAGACGTCATATTGGATTATGTTTTTATGAATTATTTGCAAGTAGCAACCGAGTATGCACATCTGCATCTATTGACCAAATATTTGAAAGTAACCACTTGATCTTAAATGCTTTGTTTCCTAAGGATCCCGGTATTTTGCAAAATATAGGACAAACATACTAGTAATCCTGTATCAGTATGTTCTACAAGCTGTTTGGAGTAAGCAGTCCCTATTACTTGTTCCCTATTAAACAGACAGACTTTTATATGCAACTTCCCGATGACCAAAAAACCAAGGATCCGAGGTTACCGATTGCGATACTACTCCTTCACAAGGTCCTACCTGTCCTACGCACACTAGTGGGACATGTGAAGAAAGCCTTCATGATAGTAGAGTCAGTTTTATTGAGCGGCGTTCTATGTTCCACATGGCGAGTCTGTCCGTCTTTTATTGTGGGATTGTAAGTTGCCTATTTTATACAGCACTACATTTAATTTTCTACTTGAAATGCAAATAGATGCGTTTTTATTTCTGTTAAACTCTATGTTTGTTGAAAAGTCGTCCACTCACAGTTCTACAGGTTAAATACACAGGCGTTGATTGAAAATGTATGGAAAAATACGTAAACAAATACAAAAACATTATTTTTTTAACGTAAAAACTCATACTAAGGGTACCGACTGGGCCACCACTTTTAACTTCAACCACTACTACTTATTTAAAAATTTCAATTACTTTTTATGCTCTCGATGAAATAATTTAGTATTAAAGGAACTAGTAAACATAATAAATAAACACTTGTTAAAAATATTTACAAGTAGAGTTCACAGATTGAATATAGGTAGCGTCAGTACAATAGCGAGGCGTTGACAATATTTGAAATTAATTCACATTATGGATTTTAATTTTAAGTTATTATTTATTGAAGGAATGTGAAAACCTCTAAGAAATCACTATTTGTCATAAAAATCATTACCTAGATATATCGATTAAAATTTTATAACTTTGATAATTTAATGCTATTACTTACCAAAGTAATTAATGACTGACTTTCATCATTCTACCATTACTATCAATGGTAGAATGATGAAAGTCAGTCAATAAGTCTCTACATTTCTCTCTACATTTTGTACACAAAAGAAAACGTAAGAAAAAATGGTAATAAATTTAAAAAGGAAAATGACGGAAAATATATTTTTCCATAAATAAATCCATAAATTAATTGAAGTCCAATCTTTAATCCAGGTTTTTTTTTATTTGTTACTTTAGAGGCTATTCTTTGAAATGACAATCTATTTTCAATAGATTTCTAATTAATGACAACTTCAGTTACTAATACAAACTACGTGGCATTATCTCGAAAATATTTATATTAAACTTAAAATTGAGTTAAAACGCAGGCGTGCACGCCCGCGCTGCACGGAAGCATAATACATATAAATAAAAAAATCTAAAAATATTATGTTACAAGTTTTAATTCATTTACACAAAAGGCGTATTATTTTTTGCATATACATTTGTTAAGAAATAATGAGCAGCGTACAGTAAACGTGTTTGTCTTAATAAAATTTACTTGAAGAAGTATCTTTAACGCGGTTTGCAGTAGGAGTGAAATGATAGTAATCGTCACGTGAGGAAAAAGCGTTATGCCCCCTCTATTCATTATCCTTTCTGACTCTATCTATCATTTTCGAGTGTGTGAGTGTGTGCGAGCATGGAGATTTGAGCAGTATAGCATCGTGCGCAGCCGTTTGTCTAATATTTACACGCAACGGATGGTTTCATACATTTTTTTCTTTTTTAATAATACGTTACTTATTGTATTATTTAAACGTTGATTCATTATTGTAATTTTGTAATGAGAGTCAGAAACGTCAACCCTCACGGGGGTTCTTCAACACCCGTATTTGTTATATATATTTTATCACTACCCACGTAATCAATTCGGTTCAAGACGAATCTCAAAGATAGCGTGCTCCTGCCCGTTAGAATGGCACTGAAATGTGGGCTCTATTACTATCGTATTACAGAAGACACATCATATCATTGTGCGTGTACCTATCTGTGTTTGCATGTAATTGCAACATTTTAATCATTATTTCATTAATATCTTAAAACGCCAATTTCTAAAAAAAATCTACATTAAGATAGTACCTACATTACGTACGGTATACTAATATATAAAATAAATGCTTATTAAATACCTATTGAATTATAAATAAATATGTAAATATATAAAGTTAATCGAATTCGTAAACAAAAGAAAATAGTATCATCTATTTTATCTATTGTTGGATATTAAAAGAAAATCATAATAACTAAATCTGGAAATGTTACCTTGCACCACATAAACATCCAACGTGTTTATGTAGCGCAACTAGAAATATCTTTTTCTCGTAATCGACTAATTCAGGATTGTCGTAAATATAACACAAAATCCACGTGATTATGACATTGTGCCTAATTAGAGCGTTTGCGAGATACGGTGACGTCGCCCGGGGAGCTTCGAACTCGCTTGTTTATGATCGGTCCAGGTGGTCACGGTGACGCACTCGCTGACGGCCGTCACGTCACCGTTGGAGCCCTTCCCGCACCCGATCGATCACTTCTCGTCGAGTGCGTTGCATCACAATGATAACGCTCGATAATGCATTCAATAAGAATCCCTCCAGCACGGCGGATTCGTTTAATTTATATTAATTAGTAGGTACTTGGAAATCGTTGTTTCAATCTTGCGTAACAATATCGGACCGGAACAGTTAGTGTCAGAAAAAAACTTTTTATTTGTTTGCATTTTGACTCTTATTTCCCAGTGTACTTAATCATGTAAAGTTTGTTACGAGACTCTACTATTTAAGAAATAAAAGAATAATAAAGTAAAAACATCAATACATAACCAGCTGTTTAAAAACTGAAAAAAAGTTTCAACAGACTACAAAATGTTTGCTATAATACATTATTTTTCACGATAATTAGCCAACCAGACTGCCGCTAAGACAAATTGTTAAAAATATTCGTATTGAGCGCTCAGAGACATTCGGCTAATCGCTGCATATGCTCGAGCCTCGCGCACCGTTCGTATCGCGAGATGTCACTGGCCACTACGGACCATTACGCGTCGGCGAGCGGCGGCGGCGTCGCGAGTAGCGCCGCGACGCACGGTGTACGCCGTCCAAGAGTCGTAAGTAAAGCACATGTCTCATAATTGTAGCGCAGTGTGAGGTGGCTGTAGCGTGTAGCAGTCGAGAGGCGATAATGAGGAGTGCAATGGTGACGTCAGGAGGCGCGCGGGCGGCGCGGAGCGGGGCGCGCGGGGCGGGCGCGGGACACCGAGGACGCGGAGCCGCGCGCCCGTTCATTGTAGTTTTTCGATTATTGTTTAATTAGGGCGAAGCGGCGGCGGAGCGGCGGCCAGGGGACGCCAACGCGCGGCCCGCACACTCGCTCTACTGATACACTCTACGCTATTTATTTTAATTGATTCACTTTACATTGCGTTGTGAGTTATTTTTAAAATGTTCATTTTCGTCATTTTTTGTAGTCATTAATACTACTTCTATAAGGTTACATTTTATTCCACTTGATATTAGTGTTGATGACCTGCCTGGTATTAAAACCATTTTAGGCGATATTTCAAGTTCACGTGGCATACATCTAAACACTTTCTGAACATTACAGTTCAGTGACGGCTGCATATTAAATTTAATAATATAGGTAGTATTTAATTAGAATCCTTATACATTTACTAAATATTAAACAGATATATGGTACTATTTACATAACGTTACTGTATATTATGTCAGTTGAGTTTAAATTAACATTATAGCCTGAACTTCCGGTGGACACGGACTTAATTGGGGAATAATATGATCAATATTTACCAAATATTTGAATACGTCTCTACGTTAGTAGTTTTCTGTGGTAGTTAAATCTAATATGACTTCCAGTAAGAGCAAACACGTAAGCGTTTGGCGCTTAGTGGCTCGTAGGGGATTATTATAAGCACTGCTAGTTGGTCTCTATGTTATTTATATTTGCTTCTTTCATGAGTCGCAATCTAATAAGAACAATCAGCGAGCTTCATGTAGCATGGTGGAACGGTAGTTGCTTAAGCAGCTAAGCTATTTTAAGCATTGTTAGTAGGTTTCTACGATACTTAAATGTAATAGAAATCACATGTCTAGTAAGAGCAGTGGTTAGGTAGTAATTTAATACGTATTTAAACCTATGTAGATAGTAAAGTTACTATGTAGGTAAATTTAATATGACTGGAAACACCAGTGAGAGCAGGTTACCGAGCGTCGCGACGTTAGAGATTTGGCAGTGGAGTGATAATTAAAAGCGGTGCAGACGTCGCGGAGGTTGGTGGCGGCTGGCGCGCTATCTGCGGGCGGCGACCGCCGGGGGCCCGCGGGGTTGGCGGCGGCGGCGGCGCGGCGCGGGAAAGAGCGCGTAAAAAGGCGAGCGGCCGGCGTGCGCGGATCCGCCGCGCGCCTTTCACGAGGTCGACGCCCGCCGGGGCCCCGCCGAAACCGACCCCGGCCCCCGCCGACCCTCATACCCCTGACCCTCTAGGAAATTTTCCCAATTTTACCGAGGCGTCGAGAAAACGGCCGCCGCCGTGCATTGGGGTCGCATTGTCGCCTCGACTACGTAATCCGTTGTCTATATTTAGGATGCGCCGGTGTCTCAAGGTGAGCGATCGAGTGCAGCGGACGCTCCGGCTGCTCCCGTGGCTTCTCTCTGGTCGCTGCCAGATCCGGTCGCTCGACCGCAGCCGAGCCCCTAAGGAAACGACAGGTTCACAATGATCCCTTGCATATTCCCCAGACAACGACGGCACATTAAGACCGAATCAGTTCGACGATGACTTTATCTGCCTAGTCGCCGATCGTCCAAACGCAAAATTTGTGGTAGATCAGGCATCAGATTACTTAAATTTTGTTCGGCGGTCGCTTACTCTGTGAGATAAAGCAATCGGCCGATGACATCGTTACCCATCGATCGCCTCAACTAGTAAAAAGCTAGACAAAAGTACGGAAGAACATTGCAGTTGTGCGCGATAAGGAACCCTTGGTAATATTCCAGTGCAAACAAGGCACGGTTATGAGTAGGAGCCGTATGTAACGAATGGACGTGCGCGCTCATCGATAGTATCCGGGCCAATGCCAGCCGTACCTAAACTAGAAAAGTATTGTCCTCGAATGTTCTGAGCGATAACCGCAACGCGAGCGGAAGGTATTCGCAGTTCTACAGCGTACTGTTAGAGTCGCTTTTGGTTCGGTGAGGGCGGTAGAGGTTGCGCGTGAGATATGTGAAGTTACGGCATGCGGGTCGCGCAGCGTTCTCACGCTTTGAATATTCCTGCTCCCGGCTGCCCCCCGCGCGCCCCCCGCCGCCCCCACCCCGCGCCCCTCGCAGCGCGCGCTGGCCCTTCAATGACGTCCCCTACTCCCGCTCTGAGTATCCCGACTCTAATTGAATGAACTTCACTAAGAATGTTTACATCCGCGCCGGCTACCCTCATGCTCCTCGCGCCCGCCGGTACCTCACATTATCTCTCCTATAGGTACTTCACATTCATTACAATATTACCCTGAATTATGTTTCTGCTTTAAATTAATAGCGACTATTTCGAAGTAACGCGAAATTGATGGACGAATGCCACTTGCCAGTATGGTTTAAACATGTCATTAATTGTTCGATTAGGTTTTAAAATAATGCGAGACGTGTTAAATATGTACTCTTATCTGCTAATGTTATTAAGATGTTACAGCTATAGCTTATTTCCTTACATTTGTAGCTCGTTTGACTTTATTTAAAACCTGCTCGGATAATTTAGGTATCTATCTAATAAGTTTATATAGAAGAAATTCATTAGAATACTCGTATGGCGCATAAATAAAGACAAATTAAAAGTTGCTCTCATGGAAAAGAGATGAATGAAAATAATTTATTTGGGTAGGTACCTACCCATATGTCGTAAAAGTGGAGCGCGACTAAACTTAGGTAATTGCGGGGCGGGCCGCGGTCTTTTCTCAAGCTCCTAAATAATTACCACGGGTACTTAAATCTTTGTAAGGAAGTTGCGAAGACATTTTTCTATTTCAGAAGCAGTCATGTAACGCGTGACGCGCGGCGCTTAGGAGGAACTCTCCCACGGTTTTTAGTCATCGTAACACTACTCATCCTTGACTTACATTTTCGATATCGTACCTTTTGTGCGGGACTCGGTTTCCGTGAGAACTGAATACTTTAAACTTCATGCGGTACACGGAATAGATTAATATTGTGAGTCGAACAAAAGGTGACGATATCGGTCGGAAGAAATGCCGTTCCAAATAGACTCCCAAGCATAATAAATATTATTGTTAATTAAAATAGTCGAATTTGAGCACTAAAGATATAAATTGGAAAGTTATCGTTTTTGTAGAAGTAAAAGTTTTATAGACAACTTAGACATGCAGGTTTCATTCGTCGTTAAAACACGCTAATTAATTTCTAATTCGAAATACAATCTAGTATGCAACTAACTAACAATACAACCAACAGGTACCTTCATTTGTGCAATTAATTTACGAACCATTTTTGCACAATATATTTAAATATCTACATGTCTATATATCTAGCTACCTACTCTACTCTTATACCTTACACTATATTATGTCTACTCTACCACATATTAAAATCTGTTCAGCTCTAGTAGTTTGTTAGCTTGCACCGAAGCTAAATCTCAATCGACTCCAAACTAACAGTGCATTCTTACTACTGTTATAATAACTTTAGTTTTTTATATAATATAGGAGTAGCAGACGAGCATGCAGTCCACCTAGAGATGGGCAAAGAACCCGGTTTAAACCCTGTGCAGGGTTTAAACCCAATAAATACCCGTTTATTTCCTCCCACTGGGTATTTATCTGGGTGTTTATAAAATGAGTTAATAAAATCTACACAAAGCTTTTAAAATAGTTCAAATGTTTATTTAATAGATATACTATATAGGTTTTTACTGTATTTCTAATGTTTTTACATTTTTAAATATTACATTTTAGGAGTTCATCTATTTTTATTACCTTTTTAATTATTATTTGTTTGACGAAACAAATAGCGCACAACTAAAACAAATAAATATAACTCTCGTATACTATTGCACAGGTGGTGTGGGAATATGGGCATATAATGTAAATGTAATTCTTACGTAACATCTTAATAATTATAGCTTTAAGAAAAAAAATATAAACATTATTTTATAGAAAATTTTAAGTGCTACAACTTTGGTCCAAGGTACTTTTCGATAAAATTTACCGTTTTCGAGAAAAATCCAGAAACCCGAAAATTTTGACGTTTGACCCCGAATTACCGAAGTACCGACACACACATCGATGAGGAATTTTGGAACTTTACTTGTGATGGTAAACCCAAGGTCTCTACGGAAATTTAGCTTTTATGTTATTTGATTACTATTTTTATGTCTAAATTGACCGGACTATAAAAACTCCTCTATCAAAATGTTTCAATGTCATTTTCTGTAAATTAAGTAGAAAAAAGTTAAAAAAAAGTCTTCCCAAAGTGTAATCTATTATTGTTATTATCTTTGTTATTTTTGGTTTAACGACAAAAAGTTATCGAACTAAAATTATAGATTAATCAATTTGAAACCATAATTGTTCTTACTAAATTTCTGTGCGACAAATAGTTTGCCTGGTGGAGCGTAAAAACGCTTTGTGCCCCTTTTTTCAAGATGGCGGCCGAGGGACAACAGTTGGGACTCCACAAATTAGGATTCAACTGTACACTAAGCCCTTTACACTAATCATTGACATCTATAAAATAAAATTGGGTCTTCGAAAATTGCAACCCAAATGTAACACATCCGAATGGACTATAACGACTATAACAGCGTAGTTAAATGAAATATGTGCTTTTAGAGTGCATATTTAGTGAATTGTTTAAAATATTATTTTAAAAATGATATTACACGAAGAAAATAAAAATATGAATGACAATAGTTTACACCCGCTGTTTGGGTGTTTATTTGGGTTTAAACCCTATTTCACCCAAAATACCCGGTTTAAACCCGTTTCCACCCATTGGGTTTAAACCCTCTGCCCATCTCTAAGTCCACCTGATGGTAAGTGGCTACTGCCGCCCATGGACATCTGTAATCAACCCCAGGTAGGATTAGATATTCCTACCTGAGGTCGGTCACAGATGCGCCGCTACCTCTGAGGACTAAGCTAGAACGCCTCGGAAAAGTCTGTCTCCATTACCACAACTTTCAAAACGGAACACAGCAGCGCCTAACACTGCTGTTATTAGGTAGAAATAGGTGTGGCGGTGGTGCCGCCGGAGTCGCACCACAAAGGGTTCTACCACCTTCGAGTATGATAATAGTTAGTATGGTGGCAGTGACTACGTTCATATGACAAATATTATATCTGTTTCCTTCATTGGTCGCATTCCTAAAGTTAAATTACTAAGTTTCCTAATAAACTTAAGAAAACATTTTAATATTATCGGTTTATTAATTCTTTTTAAACTATACATATTATGGTACAAAAGGCGGACTTTTATGATGTTAAAAACAATTATAGAAAAATATAGAAATGTAAAGAAATTTGAAAACTTACTCGTATATTTATTAACGTTATTACAATCCTACTAAGAATATGAGAAAATAAAGATAAACAATAAGAAAAGGAATAGAAGTAGTGAGTGATTAGGTATAATTAATTATTGCTATGAGTATAAGACTGGTAACCTAGCCGAGTATCGCAAAGGGCGCCCGCTAGGTAGGCGACACCTCGCTTTCCACGAAATGACGTAAGCTTCTCCTGCCGAGACATGTGACACTCTACGTTACGGAGCCTCGATGCACTCATACATAACTTTAACTGTACCCTTATTATGTTTTTTTACGTTTTGCAAAAATTACTGTTTTTGTATTTTTTTACGTATTTCCTATACATTTCCAATCAGTTCTGACACCGTCCGCTAGGGGCGCTAATTTGAAATGTATGGGCAAATACGTAAGCAAATTTTAAAATAGTCATTTTTGTAAAAACATAAAAACTCATACTAAGGGTACTGATGTGTGTAAAAAGACCCAATCGATATTTTTACATCTGACTAACTGCCTTTAAACAATGCCTCATACCGATTGTAGCGTTCACTTTAAGTACCTGTTAATATCAAAAATATACCCAAATTAATCTACTAAAGTATTTATGTTAACATCTATTACAATAAAATAAATGGTTCCGGATATAAAATTATATACTCTCGTAACGTACTTGAGTTTTTTAAAATCGACAATTTGTGAATTGCATCAACGCATCATGTTTTGACGACTTTCACGTGGTGATATCCTAAACGTGCGTTTTATCGACTACATTCATACTGCATCGCGTTTTTCATGCTTAATTGCTCCATGGAGTGTCCAAGAGTGGCGTGACCGGCGCCTTTGCAGAGTAGAGTTTGATCGCTGCATCTAGCTTCTGAAAAGCAGCTAAATCTATCTGCTATATAACTATTAAAAATATATCTATATAACTATTAATATTATTACTAACTTAGATTAAGTTACATAGGATGATTTTACGAATTAGTAAGTAATCTACTTTCTTTAAGCTCAAAGCTTAACATTTCATGTGGCATGAAGCCTAGCGAACCATATGGCGTTGGGCTGCATAGCCTACTCTTCCCGTGAATATCGTAGGAGGATTAAGGGATTCAGTCCACATAACAGATAAGTACCTCCCTGTAAAGTATTTATCTAATGTAGCAAAGCTATATGTGGTTTTTAACATGGTTAAAGCACTTTAACCATGGCAAAAACCACAAAATCTTTTGAAGAAGCTTCAATATTTAAATTATATTTAGATAGATAGATATTTTGATTTTGATTTCAAAGGAGTCATGATAACACATCGTGGTTATTAACAGAATGTAGAGGGCATTGGTTATAATAGCAATCCAGATCCATAATTCTGTGAAAAAAGGGCAAATTCACAACACAACGTGTGTGTCGTTTACACCCTTCAAACAATGACAGGGCACCGCTGAACCCCGTTGTTCTTAGGTAGAATAATTCCACCCCCAGTGCCTCATTCTACACATAAGCAATATTTATTGCAAAAGGGTTCTATTGGTTCTATTGGTTTTTTGGGTTTCTATTGGTGTGAACTGTACCCTTACCAGGAGTTTTTACGTTTCGACAAATATTACTGTTTTGGTATTTGTTTATGTATCTGCCCATACAAATTCCAATCAGCGCTCCTAGCGGATTGTGTCAGAACTAGGAAATCTTATTGCCCCATACGTAAACAAATACCAAAACAATCATATTTGTCGAAACGTAAAAACTCCTGGTAAGGGTACTGATTCACAAATTTGACTTTTTTACTTTACATTTACTTTATTGTTTACATCAGGTTGACTTTAGCATCATATAACCGCGATGTGATATGTTACTAACTCAAATGCTTGCGGCAAATTAATTCCGCTTGCCATCTTGTCTATGCTAATATTATAAAGAGGAAAACTTTGTTTGTTTGTTTGATTGTAATGAATAGGCTCAAAATCTACTGCACCGTTTTTAAAAATTCTTTCACCATTCGAAAGCTACATTCCACGAGTAACATAGGCTATATTTGATAAATAGATTTTGAGGCGGTACAAAGTTTGCCGGGTCAGCTAGTATATTAATAACCATACAATAAGCAAAATTCTGATATTCCTGCATTTGTGAAAATGAAGAAGATAGCTCTAAACATTTTACCTATGTTGGAACGCCTTAGACACCACCAATTGACACTTTGGTCTGACTAACAAACATTGTGAGGAAATCTGAACGCTTGAAACGCGAGAGTACTTTAGAAATATCTGAAGAGTGTTTGAATTTAAGTTATTTCTATTTAAGACTGAAATCTGTGGTAAGTGATCAGTGCCGCCCATAAAGCGCTGATATAGCTATGTAGAGCTGATCCAAAACCTAGTATTTAGTAAATCCATAAGCTATAAAAGTTAATTAAAATCTGAACTTACAGCGTTTCAACTTACGCATCCGATGTAGCAACGCATGGCGAACCTCAATCCAATCCCATCTGGATTACCGGATAGAGCCACTTACCATCGGTGGATTGCATACTGGGCTTACTACTACTGTTGTATAAAAATAGTATATGGATTTTTAATATAACAACTGAGCAACAGCTACGCGAACGCTTAAGAATTAATTCGTAAAACTGTAAGATTAGAAGCTTTGTCGTTGATGAGACCGCAGCGGAATGTCCATTTGTTTTAACCCTACTCTTTAACCGAAGGGTGAAGAAAGATACCAAAACAAAGCAGCACTAAGCCGGTCTAAAACAAGGTCACGGGACTGACGTGCTAGGAAGACTAAGCACAATTAGCACTTTTGATTGGCACTTTGGCGACTGCATTGTAGCTGCATCGCGTTTTGTCGATTTGCTGCGTTCGATCGCGGTATCGAATACATACATTTGCAACTGCATTGTATTTTTCGCTTTAGCACTAAATAACTATATCATAGATCGCCGATACATGCATCGTATGTCGCCTAGGGCCCCAAGTACCTACTTAAAAATATAACAAAATGTGATCGGGTCTTTTCTTTTCAATGTGTACTTTTCAATCGACCTAAGTTGAGTTAAACGATGCTGACGTTCAAATAGTACTTGTTCCACTTATTTATGGACTTTAAGTAGGAAATTATTTACCATTTACTTAAATTTACGTGATTGAAGACGAAGGAAAGATTAATATCCTGTAAGCTTTTGACATGATCACCCGGATCCTCGGCGGCGCCAGCCTCGATCTCGGTGTAAGCTATTCTGCTCACATCTCTAGCCCACTGGACTGACAGCTCGAGATTTATCGAGACGAATTCTACTCAAAGCTCTGGTCCAGCCTAATTCCACTGATTCCTTATCTAGATCTCAATGATAAACTGTTGTAATTTTATCACACGTCACGCTAAGCTCGTCTCTTCAATCAGTTTCTGACAGATTAAAATAAAACGATATTTTCGTGTAACGTTTTCATACTTTTACAAACGTAATTTCTTCTTAGAAAGATGTTACACAGTTTTGTGTTTTCATTGTGCATAAGAGGATCGAGTAGGAATATCAAAATTCTGCTTTTACTGCATGTTCCATAATAGTGAGTTAAACAGAACATAGTGTAAATAAAAGAAACTTGTGAATCAGTCGGTAAAAACATTAAGTTCTAGTGTTTCAAAGTCGAGCTGAATACTGAAATTCCTAAGTAAATTCTGAGAATAGTGACATTCTGCAAGCAAAGTATACTACAATAGTGTTATAAGTGTTATAATTTTCTTGGAATGTAATAGCATCGAAAATCAAGGCTGTTTTCTTTCATTTACGCTTTTTTATTTACTGTATTTGTAATATACTTGGAATATTTCGTTCTTTGTGAATAACATTCCAATGCTATCTTCAATGTATTTGCAGCCACTTATAATTTGTTTATATCAATTTTTTCAAGAGATTTACACTTTCTTGTAATCTCATTGTGTATTGTGCGCGAGGTATGCCGTAAACAAATAAGTTCAAGAATGCATTTAACTGATAAGCGCTTAAGCGCGTTAATAAATGTTTGAACAGCAGCGCCAAGTAAATGACTGTCTCTATTGTATTAATCGTGATGGATAAGGAACATACATAGTATTAGAAATGTGTTATAATGTTGTTTTTAGGGTTTCGCATCTAAAGGTAAAAATGCGCTAGTAGAAGTACCTGGGGGTCCGAGGTTGAATTCCAGATCTGATTTTTAAAAGTTGTATGGGTATTAATAGTAATTAATTATGACATATTTTAACAGTGTAGGAAACATCGTGGAGCAACCTTACGGCTGAAATTTCTGCAGAAATATCTTAAAAACGTCTCGAATCTACCAAATTGTACTTGACCAGCCTAGTGGACGAGGTACAGTATACGGTACGGTATAAAGCATGTATACATATACAGCAGTGATAGTGTAATGGTTCTAAACTCAATCGGAGGATCCGAATTCGAATCCCAAACTTATTTTGCAGTTACGTGCGTAGGTATTACAAATTAATTGTCGCTTAAACGGTGAAGCGAAATATCGGGATACGTCTTGCTCCTTCTCACTCTGAGAGACGACATGTGTCCAGCAGTGGACAATAACGGCCTAACATCAATGTTTGTATCTATATAACTCAAAGGTGACTGACTGACATAGTGATCTATCAACGCACAGCCCAAACCACTGGACGGATCGGGCTAAAATTTGGCATGCAGGTAGATGTTTTGACGTAGGCATCCGCTAAGAAAGGATTTTGATCAATTCTACCTCCAAGGGGATAAAATAGGGGATGAAAATATTACTTCGCAACGCGAGCGACGCCGCGGGCAAAAGCTCGTCTATAATATAAGTGTACCTGAGGGTATAAAGATGTAGGCGCGGCGAGGCGGGCGGCGGCAGGCGCTGCGCGGGCGACGCCACACGTATTTTTAACTCGGGGGGCCGCCGCGCTCAAGCTCACCTTTCGATCTATTCCTAGCCGACTTATTTTTAAACTTTTGTCTAGATTACTTTCCTTCCGTTTGCTTATTAGTGGATGATTGAGATGCGTCGCAGGGGGCGCTTGACTTAAAATATATAGCGGTGATATTTCCGGTGCGGTAGGGGCGCTCTCACGTGGTGCCAATGTGTCCCTATTTGGGTTGAACAATTTTAGTTTCGAGCGGTTTAAGGTTGGGAATATTGTAGTTATAAGTTAGATTTTATTAAAAAATAAGATTGTACTTACTAAAGAATAATAATTATTACCCATATGTAATTCAACATGTACATTGTAAAATGTACGAATAGGTGCATTTATTTATTTACGTAAACTGTATATTTTTAATTCATATTATGCATGCAATTGTTTTTGGTACATTTCGGATGCGCATTCTCAAAAACCAAAAATATATGTATGCAACACGAAAGTACTCTAGTTGTGAAAATATTTTCAATTAAGTAGTGACTCTAGGAAAAATCAATAGTTTATTTGTTATCACGTTAGGGTCACTCAGTTGACTCTACATCTTATGATCTTGTATGCATATTGGTCGATTTTGACATAAAGTTCTTTACTACGTTTCCTACTATTCATCACATGGAGAACATTCTTAATTTTGAGTGGCACTGGCAGCCCTACAAAACGTTAATGTGTTCAACCACCCCACAGCAAGTCGGAACTTAGTCTCGTATGTCAACGAGCCCTTACGAACCACACTCACACCTAGACAAAGGAAACACATTTGGCCCAAAGATTCATTAACGTTTTTGCTTCATTAACTTCAAGTATGCATTGCGAAGTAAAGGCATCCATATGTACTACTACCCCGGGGTTGAAATGTTTCCTAAAAATAGATGCAAAAAAAACGGGGCAGTATCGTTGAGCTATTTTTGAATTATTTTTGGTTTGTAAAGAATTATAATTATTAATGACTAATTTAAGCTTTAATCCATGATCATAATAAAGAAAAAATATGACAATAGATTAACACAAATAATCATAATATTTAATTTGAAGGTGGTAGAACCCTTTGTGGTTCGACTCCGGCGGCACCACCGCCACACCTATTTCTACCTAATAACAGCAGTGTTCGGCACTGCGATGTTCCGGTTTGAAGGGTGTGGTAAGGGAGACAGACTTTCCCGAGGCGTTCCAGCTTAGTCCTCAAGGGTAGCGGCGCATCTGTGGCCGACCTCAGGTAGGAATATATAATCCTATCTGGGGTTCATTACAGATGTCCATGGGCGGCAGTAGCCACTTACCATCAGGTGGACTGCATGCTCGTCTGCTACTCTTATATTATAAAAAAAATATATATATATATTATTTTATATACAACTTGCTGACCTGGCAAACGTTGTGTTGCCAAAGAAATAAAAATTTTTAAGGGTGAACAACCCTTAAAAAATCACTATCACTTAGGGGTATGAAAAATAGATAGTAACCGATTCTCAGACCTACTGAATATGCATATAAAATTTGGTGAAAATCGGTAAAGCCGTTTTGGAGGAGTACGGTAACTAACACTGTGACACGGGAATTTTATATATAAGATGTACCTATACTAATAACGCACGGAGGTATATTTATGTACATATATATACCTACATATATACTTAGTATACAATTAGCTTGTGGAAAATATTCAATGACGATGACGCGAGTTCCATGATTTTTCTTCATCCAAAAAGAAGCGCCTAAAGAAGTTCTCACTTCAAAAATAGTTTTGAAGGTGACAGAACCCTTTGTGGTTCGACTCCGGCAACACCACCGCCATGCCTATTTCTGCCTATTAACAGTAGTATTAGTATGTAAGGGAGACATACTTTTCCGAGGCGTTCCAGCTTAGTCCTCAGGGTTAGCGGCGCATCTGTGATCAACCTCAAGTAGGAATATCTAATCTTATCTGGGGTTGATTGTAGATGTCCATGGGCAGCAGTAGCCACTTACCATCAGATGGACTGCATGCTCGTCTGCTACTCCTATATTATAAAAAAAAGTTTTCTTAACGAATTCGAATAACGAATGAACGGTCGTTACGAATGCAACGATTTGTTTCAAAATCACATCTTGAAGTCACTACCGGTCTCGGTTGAGATACGTCAGGCAATTTCAATTACAATAAGTAGGTACAAGTATATCATTGAAATAGTTGAGACATGACTTAAATAATTGGCCAAGTGCAAGTCGACTCGCACACAGAGGATTCCGTACCAGCAAAAAAAAATTTTTTTGTTCTCAGGTAAGTATAGTCCGCGCCTAATTGCTAGTCCGCTCTGAATATAGAAATGAGTCGCGTCGCCATAGAAAATTGTATAACTTCATCTGCTCGCTACAACTTCAGAGCGGACTAGCAGTTTTGTGTGGATAATAGTATTTATTATTATAAGCTGTAGAAGTGTATGTAGTGTAAAAAATTAAATGTCTATGTCTACGATTCCAAAAATAAAACTCTGAAAAATAACGGTTTCTTCTATGTTTCACAACTTCATTTTTATTTAATTTAATTTTTTATTTCCAGTATTTGCTGTTATAACAGTCCTCGCACACTTTATACAAATTACGAGCTTCTATTTCAAAAGATAGAGCCCTATTACCTGTGAACAAAAAGTGGTTTAGTAGTCTCGGTTTTACCTTTTGGACACGGAACCCTAAAAATGAATGTATTACGACGTAATCGCAAAAAGCTTTAAATAAATGTAAACTAGCACTAAATTATTCTTTGGGCTTTGTCCATAACGAGAGCGGAACTAATCAGCAATTTTTCGCAACATCACGATGTCAACATCTATCTGTGTAGTGTCCAAAACTTTCACGTTACGTCATAAACTCAGGTGTTTGTTTTGTCGCCATCAAGCCATTGCTGTCCCACTGCTGAGGATCTCTCAGAGGCCCGAGGTGGTAAGTTGATGATGCCCCCAAAAGTGTAAAATGACAAATGTGTCAGAACAAAAGGTCACCCCTTTTTAGTGATACACATTTCATAGATTGTTTGGTTCTGATGACCCTTTTTTTAGGAACTGTGTTTGGAGGTCCCCAGGATCGGAGACTCGGAGACCGCCGCTAGAGGTTAGAGGCCAGATTAGTTTCGAATGTGCCTGTATAGTATCCAAGCATATGTCAATTTCTGACCTAGACCGATTGACTGGTTATATTCTAATCAATACTTTCATTTACGCTCAGTCATCATATAAATCAATCGTCGGGTACCCATTGCCCACAGCTGGGCACGAGTCTTCTCTCAGAGTGAGGGGTTAAGGCCATAGCCCAAGGCACCGGCAAAGTGATGGTAGACTTCACACACTTTTGAGAACATTTCAAAGAAGCCAAGTATGTAAGTTTCCTTCATCCTTATAGCAAGTGATACTTAATTTCTAACACGCACATACTTTAGAAACCAGTGCATGCTAGTGATTTGAACCCCAGGCCCCAATTAAGGCAGAATTTAACCACTAGGCTCCACTCATTGTTTTCTAAGTCGACAAACCACTTATAGATATTAGAATAGCCCAAACAGGAAATAACCAGATCAGTTGCAGTCCAGATGCATAATATCATAACGCTTGAAGCCATTTATTTTTAGAAGCCGCGTCGTGAGGGTGAGGGTGCCTTCCGCAGGCACTCTGAACGTCTCCGAGGCTCGAGTAATTGCGCTGTCATCGAACTTTCTCCGTCGAAGGGGAGCATCGATCTATGAATACAATCCTGCCTCAAACTCGATTTTTTTCACTCCAATGCACTTTCGTATGTTTATGGTAAATTTACGTTCATTTTTGACGGGTGTACACACATTTTTTAACGGGCTGCAATATAAAAGATTTGGGTTTTGAACAAGAATATGCTTTAAGTCTTTTTTTTATATATAATATGGAGTAGCAGACGAGCATGCAGTCCACCTGATGGTAAGTGGCTACTGCCGCCCATGGATATCTGTAATCAACCAGATAGGATTCGACTACCCTGGAGGACTAAGCTGGAACGCCTCGGAAAAGTATGTCTCCCTAAGGGAGGGTGTGGTAAGCCACACCCTCCAAACCAGAACGCAGCAGCGCTTAACACTGCTGTTATAAGGCAGAAATAGGTGAGACGGTGGTGTCGCCAGAGTCGAACCACAAAAGGTTCTACCGCCTTCAAACTAGTAATACGAGTACCTACCAGTCTACTAATACGAGTACCTACGCATTTTTCATAGCTATATTATCGCTCGTTTGACGGTTTAGTATAATTGTGGAAACAACGTGAAAGCTTATTCCAATCAGACATTCCTCATGGGACGTCCAGAAACATTAGCAGGTGGTAAGCAGCTATGCAGGCTTTGCCAAATATATTTCCTGCGTTCTTTATTATAGAAATTACTATAGAAATTACTATAGAATTATTTTCTGCTTATCCATCTAACAAATACTGCTTGGAAGTTAATTAAGAAAAGCCTCGTCAACTAATTTCTGTGCCAACGCTGGACCCTGTGGAACGCAATAGAAATTAGACACGTGTCCAGCACAGATCTCTCAAAATGTAAGAGGTCATAGTCCACCGCCCTGGCCAGTGGGTAGGCTTTACACACCTTTGAGATTTTTTTTAAGTACTCTAAGGCAATG
Source organism: Epargyreus clarus (assembly GCF_041222505.1). Lineage (NCBI taxonomy): Eukaryota > Metazoa > Arthropoda > Insecta > Lepidoptera > Hesperiidae > Epargyreus > Epargyreus clarus. The sequence goes on along the minus strand of NW_027332239.1, from coordinate 9,477,862 downwards.
GTGTAGGTTTCCTCATGACGTTTTCCTTAAATCTTAAATTAAGGTGATAATTAAATTCTAAATATTTTGTAACGCTGTTTAAGTGTTTCAGGCAACAGAATTTTACCCTATGTTACTAGAAACTTCAGCTTCATTACTTACGGAATCGATGATCTTGGCAAAACTGTCTAGTTTAGAGTAGAAAATGGAAGTTATTTTTCTGAGTCACTAAATTTTCATTAAATAAATATTGGACAGGTTGAAAAGAAAATAATATCCACATGCTAGCATCCTGTATTCTTAACACTTCAAAAGATATTAACATCAAAATCTCTATTTCACTTCTAATTATTTCTATTATGTTTGACAAACAATTCTCAATTGCAATAAGTATTTTAAAATTTAAATCAGTATTTCTAGCATCATTAATACAATGACTTCATTGTACCACTACTAAACGAAATATCTTAAGAAAACATACGGTTTACTGTGCGCTTCTCTACATGACTCTACAATCTTAAGAATTCGGTCAAACGTTACAGTTATACTTGAAATGTATCAAACCCATTCAGTAGTAGATGAATGAACTGAGGTCCTCGAAATATTTTTTGTCTCTTTCATAATAGGTCATATAAGAACGGTAAAATACTCGACTATGGATCACCATACCATTCACGGATAACCATGAATGATATGGTGGACCAGCCAGATGATCGTCATTATCATTAATATTTTAAAATGTTACATTAGTAAATCTAATCTGAATAAAATTACAGGTTTTGTTATACCTACTCTATCAAGATTTAATTATTTTTATACAAATGTTAAGTATAACAACATAGTATAAAAAAACTTAAGCTAAATTAAGAAAGAACCTTGCTTACGAATTCCGTTAAAAATTGAACTTAAATAACATCCAACGCTCACTCATCTTAACAAATCTTGAACTCCGAAATTCCGGGCTCGTTTTAAATTAAAGCATACTTTTGCACGTGCGTGCATAAAGATAAAAAAAATGAAGTGCGGACGCGTTCTCGGAATCCATATCAGAAGCATCATAAAAGCGATGAATTTTAGCTGAAGAAGGTCCGGGACTCCGGGTGGTGGAGATAGAATGCGGCGAGATAGTTCGACTGGTTTCTAACTCAATGTCGCTTGGAATGCAGCGGGGGTGCGGCGGCGCGGGGCGGCGGGGCGGTGCATCGCACGGTGTTGTCGCAAGTGGCCGGCGCACTTGTCGGCGCGTTTGACTGCTGGAGATATTCGGCACGGTAACGGGCCGCGGCCTTCCTGGAATCGGTTACCTGTTGCATTCCAGCGCCGGCCGCCGCGCCGCCGCGCCACCGCGCACTCCGCGCTGCCGCCGCCCGGCCGCGCGGCCGCCGCACGGCTGTCGCCCGGCACAGTGCCGCTCCGTACGGTAGGACCGCGTCCGCGGCTAAGCGCCTCGTCGACCCTAACTTGAACATACATTTTTGTTGCGCTTTTTACTTCTTTGCGAATTTACTCGCTCAGTGAATAGAGTTTGGTACATTTTTTCTCAGATCTTAGAGCCTTGATTTGGTTTAAGCATACAAGTAAAAATTATGCTTTTTCCTATGAAAGTCTTATCTTAGATAGATCAAGGTGGCATGCAGTGAAATTAACATAAATTTCTCATGCGAGAATTAAATCAGACATCCTACAACGGTAGTTGGATGATTTTAAAAATATTTATTAATCGATCATGCATATTTATCGCTTTAATAACTACATCTTAAGTTTCATAAATGTATTGATCATATAGATTTGTGATCAAAACCTTCTATTCCATGTACTTAGAGGAGTTGTGTTAAGAACACGAATCTAATTAATATCTACAGTTGGTTTCGCTGACAATCTAGACGCAATCTGAAAGTCTCTTAGCTTCAAAAGCCGATAGGTCTAGGTAGGAAGACTGTAGAGTCGATATAAATTGGGTTGTAGAGTTCCGAAATCGCTCTAAGAAACCATTTACGAGTCGTTTAGTGTATTAGAAACTATACGAAACAATGAATACATTTTTAAACTACTTTTATTGTTCTTAAAATTTAAGTACATATAGGTATCAATACTTTAACGCTATTACCTCCTTTAGTTTCAGTCGTTTCTATATTAGTTAAATTATTAACTATTTTATATACGTGGTAATTACCATCAGTTTCCGACGTAACCTACTTTATTTTTCCTTGAATTGTGTACTATGAAATAACGGTCCAGCATTAGTAGGTAACTGTGGCAAAGTACTTAAACACAAAACAATTATTTTGAAACTTAAATATTTAACTAATCAGTGTAAATTAACGGATACATTGTAGGTGAGCAAACGCACATTTTTGAAATGTAATAATATGCGACTCATTAAAGATTGATAACCTCGTTGGTGGGCCGCGCACACACGCGCAGCGCGCACACACGCACACGCGCACACACGCGCACGCGCACGTATCAGCCGCACACCATGCCGGCTGATACGCTATTATCTACGTTCTCGATAGGACCACAGTCGACGCGCACACAGTAGTTCAACTTCAAACTGATTTCCTCTCGCTCTCACAAATAACACTGCCAACTCAATAACGAACCAAAGAAAATTATTGTCACCACCTTCTTAAGAAGGCAGTATTTCAGTTTACTATACGGAATTGAACTACTGATCTCGTTTCACTGCGACAAACAATGCTCAGCGCCCGCTAACACTTAACCGGGCAATGTGTGTATTCTATCCACCCATTACAATATTAGCTCCGATACAAGTCCGTGTGTGCGTATGAGTACTCGAATCGAATGTATGTATATGGGTGAGGAAGTTAAAAACGTAATTTGTCGTAAAGTTGCTTGCAGGTCGCATATTGTTATAATAAGGAGAGGTTCGTTTAATAGAAGTGTGACATAGAAACGTAAGGATATGTACGGGAGGCGTGTCCGCATACCCGCGTGGCCCCCGGTAGGCACGCACGACGCGTGTTACCAATTGCGAAACGATTAAGAAAAATCGTACCCATGTTTCAACGCCCTACTCTGTTGCTAAAACTCTTATGTATCGTAATATTACAATGAAATATTATTTCAAAAATTATACCACCGTTTTAACGTTAAATGTCATTTTTTTAAGACAACCTCATGGTGTGGAGTTAGTGTCGATGAATTAGAAGTATAACTATATATAAATACTAGTTTAAAAACTAACTAAAGTAAAATAATGAGCAAATAATTCGGAGATTACAAACATATACATTGTAAAAAATATTTTTTTAAAAGATGTGTGTTATAGAGTTTCTTTCGCCGCTTCTTCTCCATAACGAAACACCTTGTGAAGTGGTGGTAGTTGTATTGACATTCAAAAAAGTGCTCAGTAAATAACCCATTTTGAATAAAAAAAAATGATTTGATTTGATTTGATATATATTATAAGAAGAAGATAGCAAAAATGAAAAATGGATTTATGATAGAATATCAATATTATTTAATCATCTTTAATATAACCCATTGACCACAGTTAGGTATAGTATCGGGACTAGAGCTGAAAGTAATCAGATTTGAGAAGATTTTTATAAGTATATTTTTTTCTTTTATGGAGAATGGCATGTGTTTAAGTTTTATATATGAAAACTAAAGTTTGAAGTTTGGTTTCTGAATCATAAACTTATTCAGCCCTTTTGAATATTTAAAATATGAATTGCTTTGAGGTAGAGTTTTGAGGTAGTACAAGGATAATAAATTACTTGTAAAATCATCAAGACTCTACAAGTCTTGAAATGTTAAATTGTTGTATGTCATTTCTACCTAATAACAGCAGTGTTAGGCGCTGCTGTGTTCCGGTTTGTAGGGTGTGGTAAGGGAGATACTTCTTCGAGGACTTTTCCGAGGCGTTCCAGCTTAGTCCTCAGGGGTAGCGGCGCATCTGTGGCCGACCTCAGGTAGGAATATCTAATTCTATCTGGGGTTGATTACAGATGTCCATGGGCGGCTGTAGCCACTTACCATCAGGTGGACTGCATGCTCGTCTGCTACTCTCATATAATAAAAAAAAATAAAATTGATAGTTAAGCGATCAACAATAGTCAACAATGTGTGCAGGGCTCCGGAGGCTCGCAGTGATGATTAGGGCAAAGGCTTTCGAACTAATATCGAGGTTTATCAAGTAATTTAGGAGATCAAAGAAAAAACAGCCTTCCTTTCTTTCTAGTAGTCAGAGTGACATATATTTTCTTTTAAAAATACAATAAAGTATAAAAAGGTAAAAATATATAAAACCTATCCCTATTGTCAGCCAGCAGCCTGTATCGCCAACAATGTGTATAGATCAAGTTTTTAAGTTATCAAATATTTATTTAAGCTTCTAAAGTTATCTATACGTACTTGTATCTTTTTAAACAGTACATCATTTGATTAAAAATCAATCAATAAAAATGATAGTGTTAAATACTTCTGGAATTCAATTATAAATTTAATTACCCAAAAGCATTGCACAAAATCTAAGAACATGTCATATGTAGATAAGTATGTTAATCTTGTTATTATCTGAAGTAATTCACCTATCGCCATTGACGTTGCATTATATAGCACATAACAATCTAATCTTTACCTAAACTTGTTTACCTAAAATATCATCAATTAGTAACATATTGATATATACAGTAGAACATAATATGCTATATTTTAATCAATATCTATGGATTGTGATTAGTTTTGTGGACACATAACACAAAGTATTAAATTTTGCAGGACTTGCAAAAGCTTAACATTAACAACAGTACCCTTACCATGAGCTTTTACGTTTTGACTATATGACTGTTTTGGTATTTGTTTACTTATTGGCCCATACGATTTCGTAGTTCTGACACAATCCGCTAGGGGCGCTGATTGGAAATTGTTTGGGCATGTACGTAAACAAATACCAAAACAGTCATATTTGTCAAAACGTAAAAACTCATGGTAAGGGTACAGGTGTCATAAAATTTGTGTAGTTTTATTTTTTAATTAAAATTTCGTAGTACTTTTTCAATAAATAATAAAAAAATACATACCTTAAGTAAATGTAATGTAAATTGTCACTTCGGCGTGTCTATATAAATAAATAAAAATGAGGAGAAATTAAATGATTTTAAAATTAACGCGAGTTGCTTGTATACTTTCTACATAAAATTGTTTTAAAAAGGTGGGGTACGAGAATTAGGAGGAAAATATGGATTTAAATCCAAGAGGTTGGCAGTATTCTCTCTCTTAAATTTCCTTTCAAATTGTGAATGTATTACACTTACTAAGATGTAATTTATAAGGCAACTTTCCCGTAATCTTATATATAAAATTCTCGTATCACAATGTTAGTTACCGTACTCCTCTGAAACGGCTTTACCGATTTTCACCATAATTTACATGCAAATTCAGTAGGTCTGAGAATCGGCTACTATCTATTTTTCATACCCCTAAGTGATAAGGGTTGTTTACCCTTAACATTTTATTATTTATATGGCAACACAACGTTTGTCGGGTCAGCTAGTATCTTATAAAATGTATTTAAACAACTTAATTGCCCCCTTGACATTCTTTGTATTATAAACTTTGTAATGACTTTTTGTGTATACAAGAATACATATTAAAAAAAGCATAGACACTCTTTATAAGTAATAAATATATTATACCTACTTGAAAGAATGTTGTTTATAATGTATTTTTAAAACAATACGTTGAAATGGGGAAATACGCAAAGTATCAAAGTGGTTTCCGCATATTCGAGGAGGTGTCGTGTTATGGCAATGCTGCACATTTTTCCGGCCTCGTGGCAAGGAGAACCTACTTACAGGAACGTAATATCTGTTTACCAACTTTTGTCTAACTTGCAGTATGTCTGTTTATTTCTGTTTACATTTAAGCACCGGTTAAGGTCATATATTATTACTTAGGTGCATTTTTGATGGTGATAGTACTTGTGCTTCGACTACGAAAGCACAAACGCAACACTTTCTTCTACCTTACAACAATAGTGTTAAGTACTGCTGTATTCGATTTTGAAGGATGTAGTAAGAGTAACATACTTATATAGGGCGTTCCAACTTAGTCCTCCTTGTGACCAATCTCAGGTAGGAATCTAATCTTATCTGGAGTTGATTACAGTTGTCCACGTGCAGTAGCCATCAGGTGGTCTGCATGCTTGCTTGCATTATTGTAAAAAAAAATGGAAATTTATATTGTAACGTTAAAGGTGTTAGAGTCATTTGTAGTTACAAACTTCTGCGGCCGCTAGAGTCTTTATCTACTCCGGTTGCGTTCCTTTGGAGATCCCGGAGTCCTCTACGTAGCGCCAAGGATGACCACCGGGAGAGTTTTAGTGCGGTAAGGGTCCCACATAACCGGCGTCACTCCCATGGCATTGGGTACCTTTTGAAGGTTTCCCCCTCGTCAACAAAAAAAAAAGGTTAGGTTAAGTTCTAGGTTTTGTACATAGCTTATGAATGCGACATTTTGGTTGCAAATGATAGTTATGATTGGCTTATGTCCGTTATTAATAAGCAATTTTAAATTTTCCTGCCAAAGGGTTATACTCAATAGGTCTGAGAATCGGCTACTATCTATTTTTCATACGCCTAAGTGATAAGGGTTGTTCATCCTTAACATTTATTTATTTATATGGTAACAAAACGTTTGCCGGGTCAGCTAGTTTTACTCTAAAATCATATATAGCTACGTTCAGATTGTTCTAGAAACAAAAAGTTGTGTATCATTACCGTTAAAACAAAGCAACATTAATGAGGAAAATATGATCCAGTCCTGTTAGCACCGTTGCTATAAATTCAATACCGTGCATAGCGACCAGGCTTGCGTCAGCACTCATGGAATAGGTATTCGCTGTACTCGGAACTCCCTTGCTTCCACGTGCAAGTACATAGGTACCTACCGGTGTCGTTTTCCTGTACTTACCTTACTAATTACTAAAGAATCTGTGATAGCTTTGTTAAGGTCTAAAGTGGTGTTGATGTCGTTAAGGGCGAGTCTTTTTTTAGGGTTCCGTACCTTAAGGTAAAAATGGAAACCTATTACTAAGCCTCCGCTGTCTGTCTGCCCGTCTGTCACAGAGTTCTAACTCTGGAATCGTAACAGACAGATACTTGAATTTTTCTGAGAATATGTGGAACAGTGGCCGCTATAATAACAAATACTAAAAATAAAAATAAATTAAATTTTGGTAATACGGAACCCTCCATATGGGTGTTGTGGGTGTATTATTTTATTTATTTTATTGGCCAATTATTTTATAGAAGGCGGGGGTCCAGTAATATTAGTATCTGAATTTTATCGGCGGAGAACCAAAAAGGGCTTGTTTAAAGATTTTTTTTTCTTTTTAAGGTGGTAGAACCCTGGTTCAACTGCCCACACCTATTCCAGCCCAATAACTGCAGTATTAAGTGCTACTGTGTTTTAGTTTGAAGGGTTTATTGATGGAGATATACATATTCCAGACTTTCCAATTTAGTTCTCAGGGGTCCTCAGGGGCAATGCATCTGTTGCCATTTCAGGTGTTGGTTACAGACGTCCGTAGACGGCAATAGCCACTTATCATCAGGTGGACTGCATCCTCGCTCTTACATCCATATTAAGTATATAAAAAACTATTTTTAATACAGGTACTTATTATTGTATACAAATATTATTTTTTTGATGAGCTTTAGTTTTATTAACAGAAAATCTCACTTTGTTTAAGCACAACAAATTATTTGTTTGTTTCTTAACAGCATTTAAAAATTCGTCAATCGTGTAATAGCATTTTGTACATAAAATCTAACTTATATTTATAAATTTGTTATTTAACTCATAGATTAGTAAAGATTACTCACAACAATTACTAACAAGAAAATGTACCCAGTTTTGAGAATTGAAATAGTTGCGTAAAAAAGTTTTGCCACGTCTCCGTGCTAAAATGTCCCTAAAATATTTGAATTAATTATTTATTTATTATGTAAATTACGCAGTAGTAGTTATTTGTTCGTATTTTCTCTAAAAATGTTGTATTTGTATTTGTCAAGAATTCAAAAAAAGAACTTACTAATAAGCCGTTTGTGGCTTCATTCAATTTCAAGGCGGCGAAGTATCTTTACTAATCTATGATTTAATTATGTTACCATGTGTTGGTAGCGGAGTGTCGTGGAATAGCATAAATATATCTTAACTGAATTATTTTCATGTAAACCATGTATTCGTATACCGACGTGACTTTCGGATGTCAGTGGTGTAGTGGTGGCGCTGGCGGCGTTATCGCGGCGTGGATGTGTGCGGTGCGTGCCACATCCTTATCGTAACATGTGGCGCACGTGTGTTTCTCTATTTCCGCCCTTCCCTTCCCTGAGACGCCAAGGACAGTCATAAAACTCTTACTTCATTACCACCGACGTAATTAACGAACAACTTTATAATGTAAGGGAGATATCTACGCTTTTTGAACTTTTAAAAAATATACCGCAACACCTATTTCTGTCTCATAACAGTGTTAGACGCTGCTGTGCTCTGCTTTGGGTGGTAAGAGAGACATACATTTCCGAGGCGTTCCAGCTTAGTCGTCAGTAGCGGCGCACTGTGCCCGACCTCAGTTAGGAATATTTAATCCTATCTGCGGTTGGTTACAGATATCCATGGGCGGCAGTGGCCACTTACCATCAGATGGACTTCATGCTCGTCTGCTACTCCTATATTATAAAAAAATATGTATTCGATCCGCTCCGCTTGGATTGACATAGCCATCCTGGTAGGTTATAAATTACGGCTGAGGTAAATTAAATTCTAGTCTCTGTTTTTATTCACATATCGATAGGTTTAATGGCGTTTTCATAACGCTTTATCGACTTATACTCGCGAAATACAATCCGTATTAAGAATAATCTATGCGATTTGCAATTTTAATGCCAACTTTGTAATTTCAATGTAAAGATTCTCAAAGCGCTGTGCTTAATGCATATGCATGTAATATAAACTCTGGTACTGCATTAATAAATGCATGCATGTTATTATTGTAAACTTCCGGAAACAAATATTTATCGGCGTCTAATTGTCATACACTCTACAATTGTACATTAATTAAAAAGAAAACATTATTTACACGTTTATTCTTAACTCTACATAGCGCATATCTTCCTGAATATACTTAGAGATATTAAGACAAAAAATATTGGAAAATTGGAATAAATTTGATTATCTGTTTATTAAGATTATTCCTAATATTATGTAGGTAAGAAATGTTGACTTCTTAACTAAATATGAGAATTTAGTATATTGTGCGTCTATTCATCTTTTCAGAAAATTGTTTTTGGCACAAATAGTTGTATTGGGTTCTAAATATAGACATTACGTAGGCCGACTAAGCACGTAGGTAATTAACCATCACAAGACCACGGAGCGATTAGCAAGCTTAAAGCTTACCAGCCTGTAAGCCCTTCATTAAGCTTGGGGGCCTACCGCCATCTTTTAATAACCATCATAGTTCAGGAAAGTTTTTTTTCAATATTGCATCAAAATTATTTTGTTTCGTACCACGACCTCCTTAAAACAGTATTGTTTTATTCCTGCCGAGTGATGTAAAAGAATGAGTAATTGATCTATTCCTTATCCAAGAGGAGACGAGACACGAGACTAGTGTCATTTCTATCGCACCACGGTTTTGATTGTGTTCTCTCATACGCAGTTGAACAAACTTAAACCATTATTAATTTTTCGCTTATCCATTGTATAAAAATAACTAAAATCGTCATATTTTGCCTAAAAAGTTAAATTTCTTGCAAAAAAATTAATAATTTCAATCGACATAATACAAAACTGCTTATTGCAACATTATAAAAACAATCTTACTTTAACGTGTTACGAAATATCAATGTATGATTAAAATAATATTGTTTTAAGAGATTTTAGTAACCCCCCAGATATTATTTATTGAACTTAGTAAGGCAAGTGAATATAAATCAAAAGAATGTTAAAAAAGCGAGCGTTCGTTGAGCCGGGGTCAACGCCCTCCCTACCCCTTTGCCACCGTCCGGTAATTATAAGTACGCTCTACGATAACACGTAAAATTACTTGTAGGTATAGTTTGTAGGTTTACAATTTAAAACAATAAAAATATATATTTTTAGCTTTTAATTTGACATTTTTAAGTTTAAAGAATTTGGTATAATTTTACGTTTTGAAGGTTTACACTTTTAAACAATAAACACATTATAATTGTATGTTTCGTAGTTTTAAATTAGGAAACAATAAAAATATTATTTTCCTGTTTTTGGTCTATTTGGTAGCGTTTTATAATTATATATTTGTAATTTTAAATTTTAAAAATAAATTTCTTATATTTTGCTTTTTTTATTAATGTGAAGAGAATCTTACAGTTATGAAATCACTTGTTTTGTTAGTCCTATATATTACATACATTAAAAAATGAGATTTTTTTATTCATAACAGCAAAGGTTTTGATTAGCTACTAAACAAAAAAGAAAAACAGTTGACAAATAAACGAAAAAAGGATACAATTTCTTTGCTTCTGCCCATTAATAATAATAAAGCTATTTAAGTATTCTATCTATCTAATTATTGTTAATTACCTTTTTTCATGTAAGGGTGTGTTAGAAGCTTGCTACCACTGCTTCTCTGTAATTGTAGAAGTGACTAATCTAATAACCTAAGACTAATAAACTCATGTAGCATACTCAACGAAGAATCAATGTATAATTATTATTCTTATACGAGTATTAATAAAATATATCTTGACGGATGAGCGGATGTAGTGTCAATTATCACTGGTCTAATTTGAAGGGCTTAGTACCTAATACATGAAGGTACTGGAACTTAAGGAAAGTCCTATGCAATGAAATAAATTCAATTATTTTCATTGGTACGTTTTTAACAATAAAAGGATATATTTTTAGAACACTTAATTCTTCAGTGTCCCATAATTTTTCCACAAAAACCATCCAATTAGCACTTGGTGGTATCGTAGAATAATTAAAGCGCTTTTCAATCCGAGGGAAGAATTATATTATATTTTATTACGGTATTATATATTTAGACATTACTAGCTGACCCGGCAAACGTTGTGTTGCCATATAAATAAAAAAATGTGAAGGGTGAACAACCCTTATCACTTAGGGGTATGAAAAAATAGATAGTAGTCGATTCTCAGACCTACTGAAAAATATAAAATTTGGTGAAATTCGGTAAAGTCGTCTCGGAGGAGTACGGTAACTAACATTGTAACACGAGAATTGTATATATAACATTTAGCTTCCCTGACTGACCCGATTTATTTAGGTGTTAGTTAATATTTATCTCATTTAGAAAGATGTACCGAATTGACTATGGAATGCAGTTGTTACTTAAAAACTTGGCAACTCAATAACCTATAGCCCTGTAAGTGTTACAACTATACTCCATTCTGTATAGAAATTATCAATTGGTCGTTCTGGCAAAGTTACTCGATGTAGAGTCTCCTTTATGGAGGCGTATAGTGCACCTATACCAGGATATCTCGAACTTATAACCCCACCGACTCTTGTAAGATTTTTTAAACAAAATCAAGCTTTTTTAAAAGTAAAACAAAGTAAGATTTCATTTAAAATAAAATTATTAGAACGAGGACATACTTGAACAAACTTAAACCCTTATTCATTTTTCACTTATCCATTGTATAAAACCAACGAATATACCATGTCATATTATGCCTAAAAAGTTAATTTCTTGCAAAAAATTAATAATTTCGATCGACATAATACAAAACTGCTTATTGTAATATTATAAAAACAATCTTACTTTATATTTCAATGTATGATTAAAATGATATTGTTTTAAGAATTGATAGTAACAACATATTCTTTATTGAACTTAGTAAGGCAAGTGAATATAAATCAAAAGAATGTTAAAAAAGCGAGCGTTCGTAGGACTTGTTATTGGGACTGGACTGGGCTTCTTTCTCCGCAAATATTACTTAATAATTTGACGGGTGGCTTTTATCGCATATTTCTCCTTACGATTACCAAACGTACCCCTCGGGTCAAGCATACGACACATTGAAAAACCCTGCCTTAACATGCTTCATCATGGGATCATGTTTTACTCCAAACCACCGTTGAATTTGTTTTAAAAATTAATTAGTTTTTAGGTAAATTATTGTTTCTATTATTTTAAACACGTCACAGGATGGCCACTTCTTACAAATAATCTTTTTGTTAGCAAAATGTGTTATTTTGATAAATAATATTTATCTTTAATCCAAGTACAGGATTTAAATAAAATATTTATCATAAATATATTTAATATTAAATATTTATAATCGTAAAGATAGGGATTGCGTGTAATTAAGTTAAAGAAAAATAAGAATTGTAGGTTTACCAAGTTTAACTATAGGTACAGTGATGTAGAGTCAGTCCATTACCTATTGTGAGATAATTAATAGATGTAAGTATATCTAATTAGTTATTAAAAAAATGTAAAATTTAATTTTTTGAATGTATTTTAAAATAATAATATTCAAGACAATTCAATTAATAGGAAGTCAATTTTACATATACTTACGTTACGTATATACTAGTAGCATACCAATCCCTATTTTTGTAAGCAATTTTTGACACTACAATTCAGGTTATTTTTAAATAGTCTTAATGATAGTTGTCATTACTAAAGATTTTTAATAGTAAAGCCTTCATTTATAATATATCTACAAACAACATAACGTGTCAGAAAACACCATATTTTTGTATAGGTAATATTTGGACAGGCATTTCCCGTGTCTACGCGGTAGCGCTACCGAAGATATGTTCATACACTTCATACATATACACGATATGATGTTATTTAGTCACGAACTTTAGAAACATACGATGTTCGTAGATAAATGCACCATAAAAAGTACAATCGCATAAAAATATGTGAACCGGCGCCCCTCACTAATTTATGAAAGTGACTTTCTCTAACAGAATAGTTGTCTCTCAAGGATCTTTTACACTTTCGAGTATTTGCGATTTAAAATATTCTTAGAAACTGTTTGTGTTTCACTTTATACCAAATAGGTAAATGTTTGTATTTCTGAATAGGAAGCAAAATTGTCCTTTTTGCTTTTAACTTTCTTTAAATGAAAGCATTATTTAAATGTATGATTTCATACGTTAATTTTAATTTTTGAGTATATATGTAGTTCAGATAAAATGTCCATGATGAGGAAGATATAATAGGTATTTTACCTATTCGATGATGTCAATCAATGTGCTATATGTTATTTAGGTACCTACTTATTTAATATAAGAAACCTAAAAGTGGAGCCAAGACATGTAGAGACAAAACATTAAATTTCTTTATGGTAGAGAAATTGGGTGTATGATTTGTTTTTAAAAAGACAAGAATTTTTTAATAGTTACCTAGGTATGAGTTTTAAATTTTGGTTCATTTATGAAGTAAAATTTTATCCCGGAATGTGATGAGGTCACACGTTTCAATTTACGATGGCAATTTTGTAGGAAAAATGTCATACTTCTTGACTCTATTATAAAAATAGTCATTTTTTATATAAGTAGGTATTATGGAATCTCTATCAGAGCCCCAGGTGGCCCTTATACCGAGGTACCTACTATGTATTGAAGAACTAGGAATACCACAAATTTAATTAAAATAATCACCTTTTTCTAGTACTTTTTGTAACCTCATAAACAACTCCTACATGGACAATGATTTCCGATTACTTTTATGCACATCGATGGCATCCGAAGTACTATCTTGACGTCAGCATTGCAACGTGGTCGGAAAATTTTAACAAATTTTCCCTCATTTCCGATACAACATTTAAAGATTTTTTTAACGTTAACATAATGTTCGGGCTTGCGCCTCTGGGTTGTCGCCAAAACGTTAGGGGTCCGTGAGTTTTTTTTTTGTATAGCGAATGTCCGCGAGGGGCGCTCCGCAGCCGCCGCTCCCGCGCCCGGCGCCGCCCGGGCGGGCCCGCCGCAACCGCGCTTCGCTTGCAACCATACATTTTATTCGATACTTCATTTTTTATAACGCTTCTAGGGGGTGTAGATTTGCCGAATAAATTATAAAAGTATAATATTTTTTTCGAGACTCTACATTATGGCCTCCGACCCACCCGTCCCGGCCGCCCCGCCCGATGTCCGTCCAAAGCATTCGAGGGTCACTCGGTAAATCACTATCGGCAAGCGCACTCGACGAGGATTACGAAAACGTAAATTTTACCCGAATAACTTTAGGGGATATTTCGCGAAAAATCCCCGAAGTTCGCGGGGGATCGCGCGCGCCGCGATCGCTTCGCAATTTTTTGGCGGCAGTTCCGCGGCCGAGGCGTCCGGTCGGGGGTGAGCGGCGAGGGCTAATACGATGCGCGGGGGCGGGCGCACCCTAAACGTGCACAAAAGTAGTGTGTTTCGGGTGAGAAAAGTGTGTTTAGGGCAGGTTGCGGCGCGCCGCGCAGCGCGGGGCGGCGCGCGCCATTGGCCGCCGCCCGCCGCCCCCGCCCCGCGCACCGCCCGCACACCCAACCTCATTACGCACCACTCATTTTTACAATTAACTATATTTCCCTATTAAAAATATTTATATATAGTTCCCATGTCTTGACAACCCTCAAAAATATTTTTTGGGAATAATAAAATTTAAATATTTTTTAAATTTATTTTTAACAATTAATCGAATATTTAATATCATAAAATAAAGCAAGCAGTTATACAGGAATTTATTTTATTTTTATAAAAAAATATTAATAATTTTTCATAACAAGAATTAAGGTGAGAATTTAAGGAAATTTAAAAATAATAGTTATAATAGGTACCTAGATAAATATGAAATTTCAAAGTTATCTGAGAAATATTTATGAAAAATATTAAATTAAATTATTTATATAAATATTTAATTGTTCAAAGTAATAGAAATAAATATAAATTGAGTAGTAATTTTATAAATAAAATAAAAGTACCTAAATTATATTTTAGTTAGTTTAACTAACCTGATATTTTTTTAAATAATAGCTTTTTTAATTTACTTATTTTTATTGTCATTTTTTTTAATATTTATTGTATATACACATCTTTAAAGTATTCAGCGAACTCTACCAAATCCATTTAAAATTAATTTAGAGTTAAACAAAATATTTTAAACGACCATAACATCTATTTTTTAAATTTTATATTAATGACTGAAATGAATTAATATAAATATATTAATAAATATTGCACCTATAAATATAACAAAAACCTAAGAACCTCATTTTGTGATTTTATAAACAAAGTGTGAATTTAATAAAATTAAGGTCTGGTGTGCCAATGTCATATGATCTAACTTTTAAAATACTTAGTTTCTGTATATCTTATTTGTATACCAGATAGACAATTTGCCTAAAAATCTAGGTATTGCTATCATAATAGAGCTTATCTAATTAACTAATTTAAGTCACCTTTAAAAATATAAAAATAATAAAACATTTTCAATTGCTCTACATTTTATTTCAACAGATAAAATTTACTTTTAAGTCATTATAAAGAATAATATTAAAAAATATATTACTATATTAAAGTTTTCTTAACTTAGTTTCAATTTATTATGGAGTATTCAAATTTAAATGATAGGTACCTATATCAGCTCATAAAAATAATTATCATACTTATTACATTTTCGTAGAAGCGATCTTGACAAAGATAAGGGCCCTGTTCTCGGAATTGAGGAACATAAGGGCTCAGGGTAGGTATAAAGCTTGTGACTATCACTTAATATCCTTTTTTAAACCCTTTTACTAATTGTAAATTATTACACACATCTTACAGAAAGGTGCGTTCCGGCTCTATGTAGAGTCATTTAAAATAAATATTATATTTTGTATTTATACTAATTTTTCATGGTTTTTAAGGTAATTGCCAATGTGTAGAGTTGGTGGCATTTTGTAATTCGGACCATTCTCATTTTATATTTTTTGGGAATTTATAAATTAAAAAATATTGAACTTTCGTTTAATAATTTAAATTGTCAATTAATCGACCTTATGTAGAGTCAGTTATAACTTTCCTTCATTTATACATGATAGCAAGACATTGTTAGTTTCTGAATGAATGGACTAGCTTAAGCTCACGACTTCGAATAACATGCGTAGTTTAATTCTCATAATTTTTTTAACCTTACTTCTCGTATTTTGGGGGTAATAGAAGGCTACGGATACTCATACAATAATTTACTTATAGAATTTATAATGAAATTTACTATATCTACCCCTAGACGCACAAACAGACCTTCCGAAATTTACAGTCACATAGGTAGGTAAGTACCTACTAGTAGAGCTCAAAGCAAGGGTAATTTTGCCTCCAAAATTATATCTACTTCGCTTCATTCATTCAGTTTCAGAACGCGCGATAAGAACCAATCCTATTAACCATAAAAAATAGTTTTCAGTCTTGCCCGCCTGTAGTAAAAATAGATCTTTATATACCTATACTTGTAAATAAACACTATCAATTTTGAATCCAAAACGCTTTTTAATACAGACACACAAAATTAATTTCTATATATTTTTACCTGCGGCTTATCTCTTCCCGGGATACTGCAACTATTTCGTAGCGGTAAGGATAGGATAGTTCTCGGAAGGCACTTTTGTTCTGCACCCCCGGCCGTTACCTGCGTTGGTGCAGTTTGAGTAACGTGGCGCCAGATTCACAGGTTTTTTCTTCACATCTCTATTCATTATTCTTTTGTGGTACTTTGTAATTTATAGTATTGCTCTAGAGGCCTTCATCTACAGAGAGGTCGTCCTAATAAATATATTAGAAATATATATTAAAACAAATGAATGAGAATTTTAATATACTAGATAATTTTCAGAACAATATATTTGGAAATATTTAATGAAGAATATATAAAACAATACAAAACAAAATAAAGACATAAAATAGACATTTTATTTATTTTTGCAATACTAATATAAATAAAATGTTTTTTTTTGTAATTTATTTTTAAATTCAGCTTTAATCTTGTTATTAGGTAGATAAGGTTTAGCGGTGGTGCATCTGGAGCTACCAAATGCTCCAAGCTTCGATCAATTAATAGGTAAGAACCGTGCTTTGCACTGGAACATGGGACAAAAGGGATATAAACATGTGGAACTATGTGGAATGTGCTTTTTTTTATTTCTTGCGGGTGGTGCGTGTCGCAAGGCACGTAGTCAATCAATACCATTTAGGGTTCTAGTTTTACCCCCGTATAACATCCACAAACCCCTTATAATGATCGTTGCGCAGTGGTACCTATTGCACTAATATTCGAAGTCTAACGTATATTCAAAGTATTGTCGTAAAATACATTTATTACTCTCAACTTCGATTTAAACTCATGTAGAGTTCGGACAAGGAGGCGCTAAAAATAGGAACAATCATTCCTCTCGTATAATTGTTTTTTGAAAAAATATAAAATCTAATTACAGAAATTAACAGCTTAAAAGTTGGCATTAGTAGGCATTGTTCAATTAATATAATCAAACTCAATTAAACTCTTTTAGATTAAATCTACAATTTTATTTAAAATTTGATGGATTAGAAAAAAAATGTATACTTAGTTCTAATTTGCATATAATTAAACCAACAACCATGTTTGATTTATAAGACATTTTCTCAAATTGCCAGCGACCCAGAAAATAAATAGCACAAAAAATCATACGACAAAAACAGTAATATTTACAGAAGCAATTTTTAAACGATTATGATATCATAGTCCTCAATTATTTGTTTTTATAACAAAGATATAAAATTTAATGAGAAATAACCAGATACCACAAAATCTATTTCGCTATTTTTTGCTGTATTGCTTGGTGTAGAAGTGGTACAAATATGAGTTGTTCGAATTTAGCTGTGCGTAAGTGAGCTGTGAGTAAGTAAGTGATTACCCTTGGGCACCACTATCTAGCATAAATATGAGCTGGCCTCAGAAATTAATATATGTATATATAGAGGCGCAGAGCTCATGGATACTCACATACTTAGGAGCACAGGTGTATTGTTACAGGTAGAATCTAAAATCTTGATACCATATATTTCAGAGTGCGCATTTGTTATTTTAATTTTGTCATACACAATCAATAGTTTTCTAACGAGAGAGAGTAACAGTAACAGGTAACTAAATAGGACAGGAATAGTATAAGCTGTATATTATATAAGCTTGTAGCTATTTGTCAAATAACAGTAAGGCTTTAGATTCTCCTTCACGTGAGACCTCCAACAAAATCGGCAACGACATGTCATACGTCAATTACGAATGACTTCATTACCGTATTGAATACGCTGATTATGATGAACTTAGTAACAACAAGATTTGCAATACAACGAAGTGCGAGTTAGTATCCGCTGGCAGACACGTGTCATTCCTTTGATTTGGCCAAACAGCGCCACCTGCGCACACACCGGCGCTTGCGCAGCTGCCCCTACGTCATCGCGCAATTCAATTATTGTAATCGATTAGTTGCAAATCTGCAAGACGCCCTTATTTCTTTTTAAGGCACTTGTTGTATTTAGAATACAGAGCAGTCAAACATGCTTATGATTTGTTATTTAAGTCAACGTACCAAGTTGAAGCAAAGATTGTAAAAAATAGAGACAGATCCAATGCGATGCTTGCTATGATCCAAGCTGGGACTATTCGTCTCCAGAGACACCACCACGAAACCATACTTATTTCTGCGCTATACCATCAGTGTAGCGTTGTTGTGTTTTGGTTTGAAGGGTGTAATGGTAAGGGATACGTACATAAATATATGAGACGTTCCTACTCGGTCATCACGGGTTAAACCATTCTCTTGTCTACTTTAGAAAGGACTTCAATCCTATTTGAGTTGATTATAGATATCGATGATCGATTGCCACGTAACATAGTGTATTGCATTCTCTGTCTCTACTTCAACAATATCATAGCGAAAATGTTCCCGGCATGTCACCTCGGGTCCCTATCAGCGTCCACGTAGCCCGGATGTTTGGCTTCCAGTTTATTGAGGTGCTGAGTAATAAAACAAAACTATAACGTATTGCGATAACTCATAAGCAACCTTTGCCCCTACTCGAGTTGACACAAATTGATTTTTATACTCCCTAAAAGTGGTATTTTATCTGCGAATACGTCAATAACGCTGGTATATGACCTCAATTTGTTGTTTTGATTCATACTATAACGCACGGCTAACGTCACAATATTCGAAATTTTCATCAGTTTTTTTAGTCTTGTGCGCACTGTTCATGGCTTTAGTAAATTTTAATGAAAACCTGAATGTAAGGTTTTATGTATACATAACCTAAACTAACCTAACCTATGAGACAAGCAAGCTAACTGACACAAAGTTAAAACACTAAATTACCAATTTTGAAAGTGAGCTCTTTTGCTCTTTTTTAAAGAGGTCCAATATCCTAGAGCTTCTAGAATATTTAGTTTTTCTGCGATATGTCGGTTCCATTTTTGCATTACTGTGTCATATGATACTAAGTGACCAATCCTAAAGACACGTGCCATGAAAGCCAAATAAAACAAGAGTCCTATCATATTCTGTTAACATATACGTTGCTTTTACTGAAGGTCCTTTTAATCATGAAACCAAAACATACCTACATAGCTAGGGTATACTGCTATTTATTACAACTAGAATGAATCACAAAGACTTGTACATTTTACCAACGTGTTGTAACAACGATACAATATTTGTGTCAGCTGTGACGTGGCCATATAACCCAAATTATAAGGAAACGTAATTTAACAACAACCTAATTATTTGGCACCATTTTGTTATTTATGTTATTCCCTTTAAACGACACTGGCGTATGTGCGCGGCTTTAACCGCATAGTGATTTGACTTTTTTAAATAATAACGCTAAATGGAAGAATGCTACATTTGGACTAGTAATTATAGGCAAATCGATATTAATGAGAAACGAGAATTCTACATAAAAACCTAATATGGTTTATATGGGACTGAAGCAGCAAACTAGTGTCCACCTTTTTTTATAATATAGGAGTAACAGACGAGCATGCAGTCCACCTGATGGTAAGTGGCTACTGCCGCCCATGGGCACCTGTCAACCCCAGATAGGATTAGATATTTCTACTTGAGGTCGGCCACAGATACGCCGCTACACCTGAGGACTAGCTTAGTCCTGGAACGCCTCAGAAAAATCTGTCTCCCTTACCACACCCTTCAAACCGGAACACAGCAGCGCCTAATACTGCTGTTATTAGGTAGAAATAGGTATGGCGGTGGTGCCGCCTGAGTCGAGCCACATAGGAGTTCTACCACCTTCAAAACCACCTGATGGTAAGTGGCCACTGCTGCCCATGGACATCTGTTACCGGCGCCCGTCACAATTATATTACAACAAGAGACTAAAATCGTCGCCTTATATGTGGATAAGTTAGCCGTTATCAACACCCTTTTCCCGAAACGCAAATACCGTTTCAAGCTAGAAATAGCTGTAGAGACGGTACTCCGATCGAACCATACTGAAGGTATTCTGTGGTTCAACTCAGCAGCACGTTGTTATCTGGTTTGAAGGATGTAAGAGAGACATTATTTTCCGAGGCATTACAACTTTGTCCTCAGGGGACACGGCGCGTCTCTGGCCGACCTCAGGAGAGAATCCGGCCTTATCTAGGTTTGCGATCAGATGTCCATGGGCGGCTGCACCTACTTAACATCAGGTGGACTGCATGCTTGTCTATTACTACTATGTTAAAGGTATATAAAAATCTTTATATATATTTCTTATGTGCGTGTGTATGTCACTGAACTCCTCCTAAACGACTGGACTGATTTTGATGAAATTTGTTGTGTGTGTTCAAGGGGACTTGAGAATGGTTTAGATTCACAATTTAGTCCGTGGAAAAAGGTTTTTTTTAATTAATTTTTAATTCGTAACTAGTTGTTAATTTTGGAATGTTCACATTGGATTCGACAGACTTCGCTACCAGCGCAATTTCAAATATTCTATCTATTTTTCAAACCCGTAAGTGATAAGGGTTGTTCACCCTTAATATTTTTTTTATTTATATGGCAACCATCGTTTGCCGGGTCAGCTAGTAGGTATATAAATACCTAAACAATTCTCAAAACTTTGGTACTTTGGAAGACTCCATAACGCTTAATATTATAGGTACTTGTTAGTACACAGTACTACTTAGGGTTTCAGGAAGTAATTATGTACAGTCGTACAATGGAACATGACGCAAATGGATGACGTCATCATGAATATAGGTATTTCCCATGTGCTTTTGGGATAACGATACGGACAAAGGAACTGCTGTTTCCTTATACTACTAAAAATAGAATTCGAACCTCAATGGC
The DNA here is from genome assembly GCF_041222505.1 of Epargyreus clarus. Classification (NCBI taxonomy): domain Eukaryota; kingdom Metazoa; phylum Arthropoda; class Insecta; order Lepidoptera; family Hesperiidae; genus Epargyreus; species Epargyreus clarus. The sequence goes on along the minus strand of NW_027332239.1, from coordinate 9,456,539 downwards.
GAATATTCAATTTATATGGTTGTTTGTGCGAATTTCATTTGCAAAAGCGGCAACACGGCTTTATGAAATATTTTTCAAAAATATGCAATTATTCTATAAATATTTTTTAAATAAAGATTTTTTTTGCTTATGTGAAGTACTAGCTGTAATGTATGAACTTATTTACTTTTATTAATTTTTTTTATTAAACTTGTCTTCTTATACATATGAAATGTATCTGGGGGTCAAATATTGCAACTGAATTTTAAACCAATTAATTGATTAATTGGTCGAACTGAACTGCATACACGTTTGTTTTGGATGACAATGTCTGATTAACGTGACGTCAATCTTAATCAAATATGGCGCACGCGTCAAAATGGCGGACTAATTATTTTTACGCACCCTCTGATATTATATAGATATGAAATGATGGGTTTTATAAGGAATACATAAAAAAGCTTGTTTTTTTTAATCTCTTTTCGATATAAATTTATATGAAGTTAATACGGAAACTAAATTATTCCCAATTTAAAACAATTTAATTAATGACACCGAATTTTAGATTATGAAAATAATGTCACTTACTTAACAACACATTTGAAATTACCTATACACAAATAGACAGTGCATTACATTTTGATATAAAGAGGTATCTTACACAAAAGCACATACCCAATTCCAATACTAAAACACCCATACATAGTCACATACGTAAGTTTATTTATTTATTTATTTATTCACAACTTACATCTAACATTACAGGAAAAAAATCCTAATGCGTTAGTGTAGCTTAAAAATAACAATAATTAACGTCCAAATTACATAAAATACATTAAATATCTATTAAATAAAAGAAAATTTCATTAAGTTAAAACAAATATTTTAAATGTCAAGAATAGCATTAAAATCAATAATAAAATCCAAATAAGAAATACAATAACAATCAAATTAAATGTCAAATAAAAAGTTAACAAGACGTCGCGGTAGTTTGGGTAACGGCGTTAGGGAAACGGACGCCAACGCTCCACATCAAAGGGCTATCGGTTTCCGGAGCGCGGGTTATCGGGCGACCTCCGAAACCCGGCAATTAGTCCCCTCCGCTCCCGTCCACTTCCTGCCGCCACCTTCAGACGGTTGAGCAAACATCGTTCGACGGTTACACTCCAAACACGTTATCTATAACAGAAACGGGAATGTCCGTTTACTCGCGCCCCGCGGGCTTGCTCGGTCACCCTTGTGCGTTTTAGGGTGCCTGTCCAGTACCTCGCTATACTATGGATATGTATGACATCATTTTAGGGTCCCTTTCCATCGGAGATATACAAGATAGCTAAGCTAAGTATGTTTGTCAAATCCACCAACACCACAATTGATTGTTTTTAATTAAATACAATTTCCATCAATTAAAAAGGCATTCCTATTGCTGGACTTGACATATATCGTCCTTCTTCGCACATCTTCCAAAACATATTTCTACCTTATAACAGCAGTGTTAAACGGTGGTGTAACGATGTATGTGGTAAGTGAGTTACATTTGGTCCTTAGAGGTAGCAGTGCATCTGTGGCCGATCTCAGGTTATACTCCAATAAATGGCAGTGGGCACTAACTACACACGAACTTCATGCTGGCTTACTATGACTTTATGCTCGTTAACTACTTCTAAATTACAATAAATATATATAAAGTGAAAAAAACAAAATACAGCAGTATTTTGAAATTACTCAAAGCCGGCGAAGCATTGGCGACTCCTCCGGTGTTGCAAATGTCCATAGGCGACGGTGATTGCTTTCCACCAGGTAGCCCGTTTGCTTATCGTTAGGTAAGAGTATAAATATAAAAAAAATACTAACAGACAACTCAATTTTATTAATTTGTAGTTGTAGATTACTTTGTTAGCCCGTTCCGGTCGTAGGGCTGTTGGCATCTGATTACGTTGAAGTTGATTCATAAAAAATAATACTTTATCTTAAACACGTATGTATTTACGTTCCAACATGTCGTTGGTGAAACAAGACGGTTGAAGGGAAATAAGGAGTGCACATTCTGTTCGGGGTCCCATGTTGATTTCCGTTTAGCTTGTAGTAGATGGTAGTGATAACCTAGTAGCTGGTAACTCGGTAAGTAAATAAATAATGTTGTGTGCTTATTAGAAGTTAATTATTATTTGTGGATACGGTGAAGGAAACAGCGCGAGGAAGCCTATGACTACGAAAAAAATATTCGCAAAATGTGAGAAGTCTTCTAATCTGAAATTGGCATCAGTGCCATTAAATAAACAATTAAGTAAACTATTCCTAGAGTTAATTTTCATATATTCCCCATAATCAACAAGTTACTTTAAATATGTCGTAAGTATAAAAATAACTTCGAAAATAAAATCAAGTCATATAAAATCTAGATTATTGAAAATTTCCGTTTAATATTACATAAATATGTTTAAGGTTGGCTTTAAGTAAATACGTAAAGCATGAATGGTGGGTCGCTTCCGGCGACTTGTAATAAGGAGGACGATAAGACCTACACATGACTTGCACCAACACATCACACACAAATAACACACAACATGTACGTAACACACATGACACACCACTCCGCATGTAACACATAACGCAAACGAAACAAAAGTAAAAAAAAAAGAAAAAAAAAATGCATTAATTACAACATACATGCATTTATTAAAGCATAAAACAATGTCTAAAATTTAAATATATATAAACGTATATCCTATATATTATTATTGTATATTACATGTCAGCATTTTATCTCGTTTACTTGTACAAATTGTTAGAACGTTTTATAGCGAAACATTAACATTACATAAAACCCTGTTTGAAGCCGCCCGTATCAATAATCGAGGGCTTCAAAACAGTTCGCATCTTTAAAATCCGCTTCTACAAAGCGGAAAAAAACAAACAAATGTTTCGACATTTAGGTACGCCCGTTGATAATAAAAATCTAAATTCTAATTGTTGTGTACCAAAGATGGACATTAGATAACTTCTAGTAGGGTCCGGTATTAATCCAACCCAATATTTTGTCTCATAAAGATAGCCTTTTTTTTTAATTCCTACTTAATTGAAATTGTCAATTTTTTATCTTCGGTAGGCAAAATAAATAGATTGTTTCCTAATAATGGGACTTTAATGTGCACCGTTTATCATATCATATTTTTAATTTACACAAATTGTGTTTTTCTTAATTTAAAATCTTAAAATCCTTATCATCTATCTAGGTAAGAATGGGTTTTTTGTTACAGTGATAATTCATTATTTTTCAAATAATAATTATGTTATCGGCTATTACTCATTTGATATGTAGAAATATTTTTTACTTAGGTATACCTACTTAAATTAATATTATTCAGTAATATGAAACGAAAACGTTATTCCATACAGAACTGCTTTTTTCTTATAAGGAAATGGATTCACTTGTTTAAAAATTCAACTAACTATAATAATACGGCTTAATATCCATAACGAAGTTAATTGTTGTGTACATTACTTAACCGGGCCATAAAAGTCAAGATACAAACAAAACTAAATAAATAAACATTGTTTTCGTGTAATATATTACTTGTTTCATAGAGCATTGTAAAAATAATAATGTGCGTTCGTATCAGTTGTAGAATTGGGGCAATGTTTTGGAAGCGGCACTATCGCGGGCGTCGAGCGTCAGCCGCCGCTACGTACATGTTACCTAGGGGCCACGAAACACGCCTCACTAGAGGATTATACGCTTCGAGCGTCGAATGAGGCCACGAAATTTATAACTTTTTACAGAGTTTATGTCGTGATTGTATTTTAATAAGGGTACGTGCAGCGATTTTTTTTCGTATAAGCTCGTATAATTTCATATAAACTTTGTAGAACATTTGTTTTAACGCTCTTTTAAAGCGCGCGTCCGATCATTTAATTGAATATAAATTCATTAGTACAAATTTGGCATAATTTACAGGCAGAATTTCGTGCCTGCTACTCCTATATTAAAATAAGAAAAATAAAAACACGCCAACGCTTAACGCGGAGCGATATTCTTCAAGCGTTGGAGTTCGTGGCCCTCGGGACGTTACAAGCGTCATGCAATCGCTTACGACGATACAATTTCGAAACGGGAGAGTCTAAAGAGGTCACCGGATAAGATTACGGTTAACAGTGTAAACAAACCGTTTACATTGATAACTTGCTAGCGTTTCTGCGACGGCGCCTATGACGTCCCGCCTTCGACGGATTTCGTGTTATTTTGCCTCAGATAAGCCTTAGAACTTCACTTGCGCAAATACTCAGTAGCGTTCTATTCAAACTGCGTATGATACCCTCGTTTATTAGATCGTTATATCAACCTTCCTAGCTACGTTACATCCGTTGTATGCTTCCGTTTTTTACAACATATCCCGGCTGAATTATATCTACATTTGAGTTACATTTTATGAATGAATGAGTTAACTCTACCCAAATTTTATACACATTTAACTGATATCAGCCGTATGTAAATATTTTTATTTATATTATTGTAGTATAAAAGTAGCAAGCGAACTTGCAGACCTGATCCTAAGTGGCCACTGCCTTCCATGGACATGTGAAATCAACCCCAGATTAGATTGTAATTCTACCTGAGTTACGCCTCAAATTTGTTAATACTCCTGAGGACTAAGTTAGAAAGCCTCGGATAAGTATGTGTCCAGTACCAAACCCTCACAACACACACACACACACACTGTACACAACAGCGCCCGACTGTAGGTAGAGGCTATAACAGACGGTGGTACCTCCGGAGTCAACCACCTTCAAACACGATAATATTTTTATCAGTAATATAAGTAATTATAATAAAATTAATTGTTATCAAAGAATTTAGTTTACATGTTACATACGAAGTGTCCAAAGTTTTACAATCGCAACGAATTCCTCAACAAAGTTTAACGATTCACGATAACAATCAGGACCAATGCTTACCGTGCTCTCCGAAGCACGGAAATGCGCATAAAAATTTACCACAAGTGGTCATCCACCCAAGGAACCACTCCGTAGAACTTACAAAAATGTGCACTACAGAGCCATAAGGGCTTATATATCCAATAATATAAGAAATATTTATATTATATATTTGTTCTTCAATTTCTCGGTGATTATAATGAAATATAGTGATGCAGTGATAGCCTAGTGGTTAAGAAACTCGGCCTCTCGACCGAGGGGTCCGAGGTTCAAATCCCGGGCACGCACCTCTGATTTTTCAAAGTTATGTGCGTATTATAAATAAATTATCACTTGCTAAACGGTGAAGGAAAACATCGTGAGGAAACCTGCATACCTGAGAGTGATAAAAAAAAAACTTAAATGTATGTGAAGTCTACCAATACGCACTTGGCTAGCGCGGTGGACTATGGCCTAATCCTTCTCATCATGAGAGGAGACCCGTGCCCAGCAGTGGGACAGTAATGGGTTGGTGATGATGATAGTGACTCGTTCATTTGGTCGCAGACGTACATTGTGTAGGTTCACCCTAAACAAATAATCATCATAAAAACATCCAATATAGTTTTTTTTTATAATATGGAAGTGGTTACAAATGTCCACAGGCGACAGTGACCACTTCCCATCATTTAATTTCTGCATTTAAATAAAACGTAGGTAAAAACAATATTGCATAACAATTAATCAGCATCGTAAAATAGATTTAATGAGGCTTGTTTTGATCGCATCGATGACTAAAATGATTTCTTTGAATCACTGATAAAGTACTCTGAATCCTGAATGAATATACTAAACAAGTCGCCGGGGTCAAACCCGGATATCTTGAATGATGGCTCCGGAAATACTCTACATTACACATGTGTCATTTCGCAATACGGATGTAACGAGCGTACATTTTGCCGGATGACTAATACCGATAAATCATATGAAATCTTTAAAGCTTTGTATATGGCCACCCATGTATCACTGGTAAATGGTTTCTCTCATGTTATACTCACTCAAAAATAAATTCACTGCTGTTTGTTAATTTTATCTACTATATATGCTATATGTTTCTTAATTTCATCCATATAAGAAGGCAAATACATATCAACTCGTATTATTTTTACAGAATAATTGTGATAATGTTAGAATTTGAAGGTGGTAGAACCCTTTGTGGTTCGACTCCGGCGTCACCACCGCCACACCTATTTCTGCCTAACAGCAGTGTTAAGCACTGCTGTGTTCCGGTTTGAAGGGTGTGGTAAGGTACACATACTCTTCCGAGGTGTACCACATTAGTCCTCAGGGGTAGCAGCGCATCTGTGGCTGACTTCATATCCAATCCTATCTGGGGTTGATTACAGATGTCCATGGGCGGCAGTAGCTACTTACCATGAGATGGAATGCACGCTCGTCTGCTACTACCATATTATTAAAAAAAAAATGGGCTGAATCGACCACTGGACTAGCACTATTCAAATGATATTACCTACATAAATATAGTAACTCCATTACTAAGGTAGCTCTAATAATAATGGTACGTGCAAAATTCTTTGACCAAAAATGGTCATGCGTAAACAACCAAAATTGTTGATTGTTCATGCTCTATAAATAAACATGATGCAAAACAAATAACACAAATAACGCTATCTATAGGCCCATAAAAGTTATCTGGATTTCAATAACTTCTGTTTAACGTTGCTAAAAGAATTTACATTAATTTTGTAACTATAAAAATACTCTACTTTTTATAATAATTTAATTATTTTAAATATATCCTAAGGTCAGTATCTATTGTTTTGTAAATTATATTTTTGTGATAAATATTTAAGGATCAAATTGTATTATACATAGTGGGGTTAATTTTGATTTGACTTTACATTTACAAAAAGTTTTCAAAGGTATGTGAAGTCTACCAATTCGTACTTGGCCAGCGCGTTGGACTATGGCCTAATCCTTCTCATTCTGAGAGGAGACCCGTGTCCCACACACGTGGGATGCATGAATACGGGCCATGTCACGAAAATATTACTTCTGGCTAACTTGCATATGGAATGAGACTTCTCAAGCCTCAGGATTGGCAGCACATCTGTGATTAGTATTAGGTAGAACACCTGTTTTATATGAAGCCTACATAAGTGCCGCAATATCCACTTACTATCAGGTGGACTGCATGCTCCGTTACTACTTCAATGTTATGAAATCTAATTAATTCTCCTTTTAGTACCTTAGTAAGTGATATAACTAACCAATGTAAGTAATACTACTTCAATCTTTTTAAAATTTAACGGACAATCACGTGCACGTTCCCTATGGTGTAATAAAGTAAAATTGGAAAGCAATTAAGTTCTCTAGTAAACGGACAAAACTTATCCCATTTCGTATTGGTATTGGCGGGGCGAGTCGGATGCCATAGTCGTTTATCGGGCGCCTGCAATCCGCACTGACCCCGCGATATCCTCGATCTATATTACCCCTCGCTCCGCAGCCGGTGGATCAGACGAGCAATTGTGAGCTCTTGTAAAACGTCTTACGTGCCACATTTGTGCGGACGAAGATACGAGCGGGAGCATGAATGGAGTGGCTTGTGAATGAGCGGACTATGTCCCGCGATAACGCTATCGTCGGGGCCAGCTGACGCTTCATGTTGACAAACCCTGTTCCACTTTCGTTCTGCCCGTACCGACTTAGCCTTATCAATCGACTTGATATTGTTGCTCGCTAACGTTCAAATTTCGATCCCCTTTGTGTATTCTTTTTCTGCAAATCTAGAGCTACGCTAAGTTCGAAGGTGGTAGAACCCTTTGTGGTTCGACTCCGGCAGCACCACCGCCACACCTATTTCTACCTAATAACAGCAGTGTTAGGCGCTGCTGTGTTCCGGTTTGAATGGTGTGGTAAGGGAGACAGACTTTTCCGAGGCGTTCCAGCTTAATCCTCAGAGGTAGCGGCGCATCTGTGGCCGACCTCAGATAGGAATATCTAATCCTATCTGGGGTTGATTACTGATGTCCATGGGCGGCAGTAGCCACTTACTATCAGGTGGACTGAATGCTCGTCTGCTACTCTTATATTATAAAAAAAAAAGTTCACTCAAACGGTGATGATATTTTCGACCCGGGAGGTACCGCCACTACACTTGTATCTTAAAAGCGTGCATTTCGATGAAAAGGTGTGAATGCCAGCTAACTTATGCCAGCTATGAGGCGCCCCATCTTAGTCCTTAAGAGCGACAATACATTTTTGATCGGCTTTAGGCAGATCCCCCATTCTACACAGTTGGTTACATAAAATCACATAAAATCGAGTGGACTCCACATACGTTTGTTTGCTAATTCAGTATTACAATGTATGTAACCAACATGCATTGTTATCAAGTCTTCGAATTTCAGTACTACTTAATTTATGAGTCAACTTGTATGTGACGTTCCAAGGTTGATGTGTATGACTGCAAGCAGGACTGTTAACACCATACTGCATGCATAGCTGATGTGGAGTCACTGCCTTTCTTGGACTCTTACAACTCCAGTATTATGAAGAGGCATCTTATACTTTCAATCTTTCGGGGAAGGTCCTACGGCTGCTGATTTAAAAAAGTTTGTGATCAAAATGTGTATCAAAGTTTAAGAATGTTTTACAGAACACTTGAGTATGTAAGGTGAGGCTGAGTGACATTCCATTTCCAAATTTCAGGCTTGTAATGACGTATTATAACATCACAACTTATTAACAGGTGTGGATTAAGTTGTGTATACTCTTGCCGCTAGTAGGCCATTTAAATTTTGCTGCTTTACCGACTTGTATTCGATACCCACTTCAAGGCTGTCCACACTGTCTTGGCCAGTTAGGATCGCGAACCAACACAAATCTCTATGTAAATTGAAGGGCTGCGAATAAAAATACCTTTGGCACCCCTATATAAATCAGTCAGTAAAATCAGGCAGACAGAAAAATGTTGATAAAGATATTGTGGGCCTAAATTTGTCGCTTTTTCATTTTGCCGCCCTAAGCTCCTGCTTATTCAGCCTAGTCGTTAATCCACTACAATTTATCAATAAGCCTAAATGATACTACAAAGATAAAACAAAGAAAATAAGCACTATATTGATGTTTATGACTATAAATATAATTCATCCATGCATTAAATGTCTGCTCATTAAAGACATACTTAACGTATGACAAACGTCACAATAAGTCAATAAATAATTTTGTGAACCGTATATTTAGAAGAAGAATATAATCGAAGCAGGTGACGTCGTGAGTACAATCTAGTATATGTGTTAAGTGTATTTGCCGCAGTAACGAAATTGTTCCATGCATATGTGTACTACCCAATTAATCATGTAACCGTTAAATTAAGTGATTATCATTAAATTTGGGTTACACTGTGTAACATCGCAACATTATTAAATTTTGCGCGTTATTTTTAAATAGATACAGTTTCATGGCCATTGTTTATTATTGAAAACAATATAAACTTAGGTACTTTTTATATAAAATATACCTTCCTATATATTTATGACGATTTAGGTGAATTTCAATGTTTTTTTAAGTTGTCATAAAAATGCGTTTTTGTAAATATTCTCTCAAGCGGGAGTAGCTAAGAGATCATCTTAGTAGCATATTTTTACCTGATCAAAGATCAAACCAACATTCTCATACGAACATTAACGTAATACCAATTCCCATCCTTAATTCAGGACCAAAAGAAACAAATGAATAGCTAACAAAGTATTGTATTTTAAATTAGCTTTAAATGGGAGCAAAGTTAACGTTATACTTAACGACGGACGATCGGAAGTCGGTAATTACCCCGAGTATCACGGCTCCAGCAAGTCCTAAATAAGCAGCAATTTGAGCAGGCGGGGAATTCTCGCGCTCAACAAGGTTGCCGGCTGCGCTCGCACCTGCCGCGCACGCGCCGCGCCGCCCGCCCTCCGCTGCACTACTGCGCCTCGCGCACTGTCCGACATTCAAATAAAAATACTAAATCTTATATATAAAATTCTCGTGTCACAATGTTAGTTACCGTACTCCTCCGAAACGGCTTTACCGATTTTCACCAAATTTTATATGCATCTTCAGTAGGTCTGAGAATACTAAATCTTATATATAAAATTCTCGTATCTCTAAGTTAGTTACCGTACTCCTCCGAAACGGCTTTACCGATTTTCATCAAATTTTATATGCATCTTCAGTAGGTCTGAGAATCGGCTACTATTATTTTATTTATTTATATGGTAACACAACGTTTGCCGGGTCAGCTAATAATTAAAAATTATCAGTATTGTTTTATACCTTGGACGAAACGAAAGACGAAGTAAATTATTGTCTGATTGGCTGGGGTTGAATCCGGAACTACTGCGCCTCATGCACTATCCGACTTTGAAATGTGGTATACGTTTTCGGTATTGGTTTATACCTTTGACGGAACGAAAGACGGAACGAAGATATAAATTATTGTAGATGTCTGCCCGGGGTTGAATCCGGAATCTCGTTAATGCATAGGTCACATTTAAAATCCTTTTAATGAGGGGAAACATGTAAAAAATGTTCGATTCTATGAGAGCAACACAATGCTTAGTGATTTTTACTCACTAAAAGTGGGTGCACCCAGCACTACGCGGTGAACTCCGGTATGTTCAACGGAACACAAGCGGATTCCACCAAACACGTTACCTATGGGCTATACCCAGTAAAGCATTTACACTTACCACATCTTTATGTGTTTACGGTGGTATTTGGAGTCCTTTCCCGGGTCCTTGGCTGGGCGGTTCGAACATCTTCTTGCCGCCTGCAAACCCTGAAGCCTATAGAGCGTCAGGGAACATTGGTTCCGAGACAACAGGGATAAGAACATGAGCCTTGTCGGTCACTGATGAGTGCTACTTCAGAATACTAAGTTTAATCTTAAACGTAAACATTTCTTGCTTTACAACTTTACAATACAACACTGCAATACAAGTATGCATATGGCAGTGTTTCTATCGCCTTCAACATAATTTAAATAAATTATTTTGATTCTTATATAATAAACTTATCTCTTTTGAATATTATAAATACTATTTTCCTTTAAACTTGCGCTCATAGGTTCTCTTAAGCATTTATTGGTAAATTACATTCCGGATTTCAAATCCATTTTCGTGTGTGTAGAACATTTATTTTTTCAATTCGACTTTCGTGGCAAATTACATACAAAGATAACCCACACTTACAACAGTTACATCCCCATATTATGTTCTTATTTCTTATACCACTAAACACCCATACAATAACTCTCGTACAGAGAAAACATCGTCAATACGTCAAAATAAAATGCCCATCCACACACCGCGCCCAACCGCTTACATACTAGACAACGAGTCGTTTCCTATCTATGCGGCTATCGGAACGGGCAGTGCGTACGAGGCTTAAGGCAGCCATACAATGTTGCTACACCGGTACACTATTACCGAGGAATGCCTCCATTCATATTACTGTTAATGCCCTTTATGCAAGTATTGGACAGTATCAGTGTCAACGCACCGCGATAAATACCGATCGGTTAGTTCTGTGCGTACCTTTACGTATTTTTTATAATATACTAGCTGACCCGGCAAATTTTGTACCGCCTCAAAATCTATTTATCAAATATATTTCATATAAAATATAGCCTATGTTACTCGTGGATAATGTAGCTTTCGAATGGTGAAAGAATTTTTAAAATCGGTCCAGTAGTTTTTGAGCCTATTCATTACAATCAAAAAAACAAAGCTTTTCTCTTTAAAATATTAGTATAGATAAGTAGCGAATCATGCAATCCATCTAATGGTATGGACATCTGTAATCAACCCCAGATAAGATTAAAAACCTGCTTGAGGTCGGCAAAAGATGCATTGCTATCCCTGAGTAAGTTCTATCTGGGGTTGATTATAGATAAAATTAGTGGCCTGTACGTCCGCTTGCCTGTATAAAAAAAACAGTTAATCAGTTAGTAGTAGTTTAATCTTATTCTTTTTATAATCCCTATCTGTTATCAAAACTCTCTTCTAAGGATCAGGTGCTTTCTGTAATCATTAACGTTTTAATAAAAATGATAATTTCAAAATAAAATTAAAGTCTGACATTTCATTTCTTCTATCTGCATTGATATAAATTCCCTTATAGAATGACAACGCGTCAGTTCATCGCGCCGTTTTCGTAAATGTGTAAAGGTGCCCACACACCAACTGAACGATCGTCGATCGATGGTAGAATCGATTATTCAAAATCGATCGTTAGTTGTTAGATCGATCATCGATCGAGGATATAATGGGTCAGTGGACATCAAATACAAAGCGATCAGCTTAAAACACTTGAAACGATCATCCGTGTTTCAACCATCGTTTTTAAGGTGGAAGAACCCTTTGTGGTTCGACTCCAGCGGCACCACCGCCACATCTGTTTCTACCTAACAACAGCAGAGTTAAGCGCTGCTGTGTTCTGGTTTGAAGGATGTAGTAAGGGATACATACTTTTCCGAGGCGTTCCAGCTTAGTCCTCAGAGATAGCGGCGCATTTGTGGCCGACCTCAGGTAGGAATATCTAATCCTATCTGAGGTTGATTACAGATCCATGGGCGACAGTAGCCACTTACCATCAAATGAAACGCATGCTCATTTGCCACTCCTATATAATAAAAATGTGAGCCGTCACGGGAAGCCTGGCAGATGTGAAACATCGACATTATTTTGTAAATGTAATATGCAGAAAAGAACATATTGTGATAGGAACTAAATATGTCATAATGATAAAATATTACGATTTTTTTCCAGATAACGATGACTATCTATTGAATAAACATTCTTAACGCCAGATCGAGTGGGAGAGAATCGCACAGTCGATTGCGCATGGCGACGCGTCGCCATACCGTACACACTACTGCATATAGACTGTATATATATACCATCGTATAGCGTGGCGACGCGTCGCCGCGGCATGCGTCGCCACGCCAGAAATCGGTTTTACGTGCGGCTATAGATGTTTCACATCAAAAATCGTCTAACCCAAAATTGTCACAACAATCGATCGACGTCGATCGAGGGCAACGATCAACGACCGATCGATCGGTGTGTGGGCATCCTTAGAATTAAATTTCAAAGTAAATCGTGTACGCAGCTGCATTCACACCTTACACGCATACGGGCACGTTATTAACTTTTTGTACAAGCGATATACATCTAATAGAATTAATATTACCATTGTACTTGAATATTATAATGGATTAATCATTAGTACTTTTATGATAGAAGTAGCAAACGGTGGCATCTGCCATCTTAAGCCTTCTGGCCTGTTCGGTCTGAACGACTTTATTCGAAATAGAAAAGGAAACTTGAAGTATGTGGATAGTTCACATGATATATCGAAGGTACCTACTATTGAAACATCAACAACCCATTGCTGTCCCACTACTGGGCACGGGTCTCCTCTCAAAATGAGAAGGATTAGACCATAGTCCACCGCGCTGGCCAAGTGCGTATTGGTAGACTTCACATACCTTTGAGATTCTTTTTATAAATCTCTCAGGTATGCAGGTTTCCTCACGATGTTTTCCTTCAACGTTTAGCAAGTGTTAATTAATATCTAATACGCACATAATTTTGAAAAATCAGAGGCGCCTGGGATTTGAACCTCGATCGAGAGGCCGAGTTTCTTAACCACTAAGCTATCACTGCTTACTATTGATTCTGACGGTATAAATATAACACACATACATTTTGGATTCTAAAGTTACTCACTAAGCCTAGTATTTCGAGATGTTTTATACGATAGAATTAGAAAATGTGTAGAAACCTACAGAAGAGTACTTTTGAGGACTACAGTTACTATATTAACAAAAGTACATGAATGTAGAGTACGAGTTTGCTGTCTAAACTTGTGTCGTCCTGAAGAATTTAAGGCTCTATTTAAGAATTCAATTGTTCAACATTGGAATATCTATACTTGTCTAAATGCGTGTATGTATTTATTTATTATTAGATTTATTCTGTTTATCCAAGTTATTTGTACGAAGCTCCCATCAATTTTCGTTACGGATTGACTGGTGGATTACCATCAGATTTTGTGACACTTACGCTTACATTTTGTAACATTTAGGTTTACAATAGACATTCAATAGAATCCACCGAAACCCAATTACCACGACAAACCGATATCTCATTGGCATTTGACATTGACACGATGGGAAGGCTCTCGCTAACTCTCGGAAGCATCCGCATTCTACATGTTCTTAATATCTAACACGAAGAGCCATGAGTCACGTATGGCAGTGCACCGCAATCATTAACATTCCACTAAACACTTGCTACGGTGTAGGGCCGCTACATGACATGCTAACGTGGTATGTGGAGATTCTAGTATTGTATTAGCGTTAGATGATTCATGCTACTGCGTTCTGTTACTGGATTCTTCCGTTATAGGAATCAGTATTTCTATGTGGTATCTTGTCTTTTTTATTAGTATCTTGCAGTCGATCTGGTGAGTGGATGGGTGGATGGATCTGTTATTAAAGTCAAATGTTATTAGAGTCCTATCTGGAAATGCTCATAGATAGGTTGTCCACTCTTGAGGACTAAGTTGATCTCTAAGCATGTCTCACACCTATAAAGAAACAACAGACTAGCCCTTAGTATGAGATTCTACGTTTTGACAAAAATGACTGTTGTTATTTTTGTTTACGTATTTCCCATATATTTCCAATCAGTTCCGATATAATGCGCTAGGGGCGCTAATTGGAAATGTATGGGCAAATACGTAAACAAATACGAAAACAGTCATTTTTGTCAAAAAGTAAAATACATACTAAGGGTACAGAACACAACACCGCTTAACACTGTTGTTTTCTGACAGATGTAGGTATGCGGTTGTGCTTCCGAGTTGAACCATGGGAGATGTAGGGTAGTGAACAGTTGGGTACAACCTAACCGTCTCTCTAAGAGGAGACCCGTGCCCGGCAGAGCAACAATAATGGGTTGACGTCGAAGTGCCAATTCAACTTCCAAAATTTAACATGTCAGGCACGGACCGTAACAGACAAAAAAATATGTTCCAAGACAATATTTTGAAGCCACGCTCCGTGTATGTTACAGTTATAAACACGTGAATGCTCTTTACAGGAGAAAACCTGTCTGCTCGTCACGCGTCTGAAACGCTCTACGCCTGTAGATGTAAATGAACCCTATATGGTAAACAAGTACGTCCTTAATATTGGATCCCGCTCGTCTAACTCATTGCTGCTATTCAGGTAAGTCGACAAACAAGTTCATAAAATGACTAGTTAAGTGAGATTCCTAACATTTTTCTTTCATCAATGAAGTAAGAGTTTAATTCAAGAAACGAAACGAATTTGATATTAGTTTTCATATATTTGAATATGAAATAGGTAATATGATAAAGGATAATTATAATAATTCAAATTCGAAACAGTAATTCATTATGTAGTACTTAGATGAAAATAATGTTTGAAAAAATTTTTAGTAACTTTCTTAATTAAGGTTTGTAATAGAAATTCAACTTTTTCAATACATTCTTTTCTGTTTTGTTCATCAAGCTATTTTCCTTTCTGAACTTTTTTTTTTAATCATGCAAATTCATATAATTCCTTTAATTTTAAGTAATGCGTCTGTCAGTTTAAACACATGGGAATACGACACATTATACGCAAACCAACGTAGCTACTACGATCTACACCGAGCTACATTCACTACAAATACATTTTTTGTACAAAACAGCACTTCTACACGTATACCGTTCTACACGTAGCTCTTATCTTCAATGTGGATGTTTAACAAAAGTTGATAATTACTGTGCGAACATTTGGTTGCTTTTCCTGATTTCAACAATTAGAAAAACCAGTTTGGGAACCCCTCCGAAGCGACCCCCGGCGGTACCCGCATCGTAACCGTTTGACGCTAGAGGGGCTTAATTTTGAAAGTTCGTAGTACTTCACCGAGGTTTAATTTCAATCAGTGGGTTCATATAGGCAATTGATTCGTAATTTATTATAATTTACTTGGTTAACGCGATAGGTTTTAAGTTACAAACGATTGGAGCATTTCAAAGGTAGGACTATTGGAACTTAGTCTTTAAGGGCAGGTCTCTTATACTTGGAATTTATATATATTTTTTATATACTTATATTTGGAATTGATTGCAAAATTCCATAGACAACGGTGATGATTTATAATCATTCTAGATACGTTATTTACTTAACATTGTATCTTTATGTATATTCGTTTGTTACTTGTCTGAAATTGAAAATAATAATAATCCTTAACTTCCTAACTATGCTTTAGGACATTCCAAATAGTAATATCTCCTACAATCCAGAGCATTTCCTTAGCATGCCAGCGTAACGGTATAGAAAATGAAGTGGACACCTGTTAGAATATGTTGTAGCGATTGTTCTGCGTGCGCACGCGCAGGCACGCGTCCCGGCCCCGCACCATTCATCGGAATGCGGGATTGTACTTACAATCATTATCAATGCTCAGCATTTGGTCTCATTCGGACAGCGGTTAGGCTGTTTTCGTACTTTCGACGGAATGTGGGGGACGGGGGTAGATTGTTTTCGTTTGTGATTTACGTATAATTTATGTTACATACTGGCAAAATGTAGAATGAACTTCCTCCTGTATTTCCTGAGCGCTATGTTATGTTCTTCAAGAAGGGTGTAAAGAGAGCTCTTCTTCAAAGCCGGCGATGCATCGGCGACTTCTCTGAAGCGACTTAGCGATCTTAGTTGACTTAGGTGACTAGAATCAGGTAGAATCTATGTTCTATCTAGAGTTGGTTACAGATGTCCATTGGCGGTAGTAACCATTAATTATGTTTCCAACTTTAATCATGTGTAAGAAAGTACTTGTAAAAGTTAAAAGTAAACAATTGATATGAGTAATCTTATTGTATTGATTGTCAAGGAATGTTAGTCAGTTTTTGCCTAGGGAATGGTTGGAAGATATGATTTTTTTAACTTTTACTTAGGTACTACCTGCGGTAAGCCAGTTTTAGTTGGTGGCAGAAAAAAACAACTTTCTTTATAGGTATCTATTATTACTAACACAAAATAAATAATTTCACCTTCTGATCTAAAGTAAATTTGAATTTGATAACAGATGAAATACAGATCGATTGGAGAATAAATAGGTTAAAATGTTTACATTTTAATAATTATCTACCTACGTATAAATGTTAACATAGTAATATTGGTATAAGTATCAGCAACCTAGTTAAGTTAAAAATGATAAAATTTTATTGCTCAGCTAAACCCAAGTACCTAGTTACCGAGTTTCTGGTATATTTACTAATAGATACATTCTATACACTTAACAAAACTCTACTAACATACTATATGACAAAGTAGAGCCAAGTACAGTGCACCTAAACTAACGCTCTCTTTACGCCCTCTACATAGGAATGGATAAGTTATGTGGGTACTTTGATTTTGATATAAAATATTGACTTCCATCAACATTGTCATTTGAATCAATTGAGATTAATCAATATGAAGAATTAAGAGAAGATCATCGATAACGTCGAATAAATCCAAAGAATTCGAAGCGATCTTCTCAACAATATCAAACATTTGACAGTTACAGTGGCATCGCCTTTAATAGAACTCGAGGCTCAAAGTCGAACGGCCACATTACTTAAGTGTGAGTCGTTCAAACGAAATGCCTTCAGTACACCGGTGGAAACGACAAGAAGCCCCAGAGAGTAGCGCTCAGTGCAGCGGCAGTGTAAGGCGGTCGCGGGTTATCTTCGCGCGTGGTGCATCGCCGGAGCGCTCGGGTGGCGGCGCGCAGGGCACGAAGCACGATCGGAATGCGCGGCCCTCGGCGCCGGTTTACAAATAGAAGGGCCGCTAGCGCGGACTGCACGTGTGATACATTGCCGCGATCAATCTGTTAGCGCTGATAGCTGCGCCCGCGCTGACGACGCGTACGCGACGATACTCTGCTGTAATTAATAACGGACATGTCGACCATCCCTCGAATATCGTAAACGTGCTCGTGTTCGGATGCGTAGTGGACGAAACGTGTCGTCGGTCGGGCGCGGGCTCCCCTCGGTCGCGCGGGGTGCGCCCGCCCCGGGGTCGGTGAAATGTTAATGAATTCGGCGCATGATCCAGGAAGGGAGCAGGAGAGCATGTGAATGACATCTCGGAGGGTCGTTTGTCGGGCACAAGAAAGCGATCGCCGGCCCTGCGTTCGCTGACCCCGGCCGGACGTCACGCCTGAGAGAAGACGAGTGCAGCACGCCGCACGCCTCCCGCGCGCTGCCCTCCGCCCTGCCCTCCCTGCGCTCCCTGCGCTCCCTGCGCTCCCGGCCTCTCCTGCTCCGCTCCCGTTCTAATTAGCCAAGAAATCTACATCACAATACAAAAACTCCGACTACGATACTCGCACTATCGTGGGCACCAGACATTTAACGCGATACGTCCATTCCTATGGACGAATATATTGAAGGTATGTTATTATTGCAACCCTTATGAAATGAGGTTTTGAACTATTAGGATAAGAATCACGTCTCATTCAATTGAAATACAATTCATCTTGATATAGGTACGATTCAAATGTAAAGTAAGTAAATACCTAAGATGTTAAGAAATATTAGGTTCTTAAATAGTCAATGAGGGCAAATATCTCAGATTAACTTTTAAAAATTATTTAAATTTACTAAAAAATTAATATTTTAGTATTTACCTAAAGATTTCTTGTTGGATTCGGCTCAAAATATTAAAATAATATAAGATAAAATGTACTTAGGTACAATAATCACTTACAAATAATTTGGTAACTAGAAAAGGTATATCTTATAAATTATTTCAGAGTGGGTAATAAATTTTAGAAATTCAATGTAGGTATGTACTTACCTAAAATTATATAACAATTTTATTAAATATATTGATCGGTATAATCGCAATTATTAATAATTAATTGCTATAGTAATAAAGTTTTTATTAATTATGAAACAAAGTTACTTTGAAAACAAGTACGTACCTGTCACAATGACAGTGACATAACGTAGGTTAATTTTGCACTTTATTTCAAGACTGGCAACTCTAATCATTTATTTATCCGTAAAACTTAAATAATACTTTTTGTGTAATATATTTTTATGTGAAAGCTATTCCTTATTATTATAAATTTAACTTTTTATCTATTTAAAAGTTTTCTTGGCTATTAAATTAGCCATTAGCCATAAAATACTTTTTTTTTTAATTTTTATATCTTGTTTCAGTTTGTGGTATTTTTTTTTTATCAAATGAAGTATCTAAATAAGATAGACAACTTGTTTAAGAAACATGCAATATCAATATTTTAAAATAGTTTATGTACCTATCTATTTATAAAATATTTTATCTACCCACATAAACGAATATTGTTGAAGGTTTTAATTAATTATAATTTAGATACTAATAGATAGATACCTACATAGTAATATCATAATATACCTACTAAGCTATGCCTACAAGCTTCATCATACACAATTATTCCATTGATAGGTGATCAGCTAGGTACGTATAGATAGGTATAGATTAAAACAGTAGGTACAAAGTAAGATATAGGTACTTTTCTTTTAAATAATGTGATATAAACATGTTTACTACATATTACACACGTGTGCCAAATTTGTAAGAATTAGTTTCGAAAATAAGTGCCTTTTTATCAGGGAGTTAAAGTGGGAGACCATGATTAGATAGGCTCAGCCCTACGTGCTGATAAGGATGGCGGATTCCAACACTACACACACGCCCCAATATCTAGATATAGGTATAGGTATCAATTATTTAGATAGCATTTATTTAATTATTTTATAACCATTAAAATATTAAAAGTAACTATATTAATTACTTATGTTGTAAAATATCACAATAAATAGATTTAAATCAAGATGTAGGAAAATTAAATTTTCACAAAAGCTAAGTAGGTGGGTACCTACTTAAACAAATAGAGTCACCTATTTGGGGCATTGACACAGTGGCCTATATAAAGAAACGAAAAAATATCTGTCATTTTAAGAGCAATCCGATGCTTGATTGCCAAAAACGTGTATATATTTGTAAAAATAAAATAAATGTAAAGGTTGTAGGAGGTGTGTTGTGCGGCGGCGGGCGCGCGGCGGCGGCGCCGGCGTCGGCCGCGCGTGGCAACACCGGCACGCACTTTCCGCGCACTTTTGACGCATCCGCACTTCCTACAGTTCAGCGCCTATATGGACTCGCAAAAAAATTTTACTATTTTTCATATTTTCTACCAAAAATACCCATTTCATGGACACCTTAGCGGTCGGCTCTCGACTGCCCAATATCTATAAAATAGCGATTGCTATAAATTTATAGATAATGCCAAATTATATTAAAGTATCATAATCAGCGACAAAACTATTTTATTAAATAATAATAATAATTTATTTTTAATTTTTTATTATTTATGACTGCGCAGATATTGTTACATGAAACCCTTGCTTGTATAGTAAAGGTGTCAGTATATTATTTGAGAATTTAAAATTAAAATAAATACTTACTTAATTATTTCATACATATGCAGAATAAATATAAAATTATTATTAATAATAATAATTAAAAATTTAAATATTATTTAAGACAATATTCATTTAGGTAGTGTGAATAATGTCTTTTCCAGATTGCTTACAGATGATTATTTAAATATTAATAAATTATTTATTTAATATTAATTGGATACCATTGTAGGTATACCTACAATTGTTAAGGGTAAATAAATAAAAGTTTTAATAATTATATTGTCCAAAAAAGGTTTTCTGATAACATGTTGTAAGAACCTTACTAGACTGAGTTAAGACATTTATTTTATTAGCTACCTAATTAAAAATATTTTTAGGAAAACCAGTGTAAGTAAACAATGAAGTTAGGTACCTAATAATAAATATTATAATTTAATTTAATTATTTTTCTTATCATTATATATATGTTAGCATAAAATGTGTTTGATCTACAATTGAATAGTAATATAAACATAAGAATATTTAACTTTGTAGGTAATTATGACAAAAATTAAGTTAAACAATTAAATATTGCAATAAAAATTAAATAAATGTCACTTTTATTAACTTTCATAGTTTAACTCTTAGAAATAATATAAAACCACTCATATTTTGGCATTATCAAGCAAGATCTCAAATATTACACGTGGCAATAATGTTACCCGTGCTAAAAATGATCAATGGTGTTACCAGCTACAATTATTTTACCCAAATATTTAGATATTTAAGTTATTTTATGTATGATAGACCAAGGATGTCTTCAAATTATTTTTGCGATATTCTTGGTACAAAAACCGTATTATTTTATTATGTTAAATATTTTTAATATGCACTTGTGTAGTTTCCTTCCATTCATTTTTATCTTAACTTTAGTAGCAAGATATGTATCTAAATATTTATGGACACACAATATTTTTAAGCACTACACTTCTGACATCATATAAAAAATTATTAAAACAATTATAATAAATATAATGAATTTTTATATCATTATTAGTTAGAATGAGATGGATTTCTTGTTTTAATGCAATTAAGGTAAATAAATAATTTTGGGAAGGTTGGTAGATACAGCTCTAAAACAGAAGGCACATTGAACGCCTTTTATTTGCCCATGTTTTAAATATATTACTTCAAATGTGTAAAAAATAATTTCACGAGTCCTTTATTTATAATTAAAGTCAACTTTGTTAATTAAAATTCAATATAATTTTTATAATATTAAAAAAATATTTTCATCCTATTTTGTGCGTTTAAAAATTATTTTATATATTTATATAATTAGCAATAATTTAGATTGTAGCTTTAGTAAGCTATCTAGCTATAACCTATAATCTTATATAACAATAATCAGATCTTGCAAGGTATCTCCTACTTTGTTGTAAATATTTGTTCGGTACACCTATATATGAGCTACAGAACTGTCTGAGCTCATTTTGACCGAATTTCGAACCAAATTCAGTTTTGAATAGGTATTTGCGAAACTTCTAAACAGCGGTCATTTAGTAGTAGCACGATATTGTAAAGATAGCTTCACATGCGCTGGGCACAGTTCCTTGTACTGTAGCAAACCGAACATTGTGATAAACCTATGACAATTTTAAATAACCGTCACCACTTTATGTGACAATAAAGTGTAATAATTTCAGATGTCCTTTAAACATTCAATTTACCTTTTTAAATAGGTATGAGTTTGTGATTATTAATAATTAAGCATTCATAGATTACTGTTCATACATACAAACATATTTTACTCGTAATTTTCATCTGAATATAGGTAATCAGAATATGTAAAGTTACAACAAACTATTATAGTTTTAGTAAGTAGTTTTATTTCCAGAATACCTGTATTAAATTTTCAGAAACCATCAAGTACGCTTTAGGTAACTATTTCTTATTGCAATTCAATGGTATAATCTCCAAAAAATATTCACGTAACGAAACAGTAACGCGGGGAATTAAAACGTAGTTACTAGTGATTGTGTTAATTGTGATGTGTATTTCGATGATTCAATGTATCAATTAGTAAGGGGAGGATGTGGTCCTCGTGGTGCGCCACGTGGCAGGGCGCGCCTCGGCCACGGTGACGCTGCATGTCAGTTTTCTGGAAAAATTGTCAAAAGTAGCACAGCGGCGCGGTGGCGAGCAATTCGCGAGGCACCGCGCGCGTGTGTGGCGACGCGTCGCAATCGGCGCGGGCCAGTGTGCGTGCACGTGAAGTGAAGGTCGAATATTTCGTCCCTACTCCTCGGTCTATTGGTGTTCACGAGTCGGCACTGTGATAATGAGGGGATTCGGTCCCGCTCGCTCTCGCGTGGCCGCGCGCAGTCCGACAAGGATGGCTGGCGGTATGCGCGTGCGTCGGAGCCTCCGCCGGCGCCGGCGCGGCCTGCCCTCATCAGTTTCCCCGCGGCCGGGAAGCGGTTCGCATGTGCGACTTCGCGTCGGCCGAGTGCGCGGACTCCGACCGCTTTGCGTCGCATACGAATATTTTTAGATAACAACGCGAATAATTTATTCGCAAGTGAACGATCGCGCGCACTTTTGCGGATATCGGTATCGGCGCATGCGGGTCCGGGTGCTCGGTTTTGCGGCGCGGTGGCCGGGCGCTCGCCGCCGGCGGCGGAGACGTCCCGATAGGTAAGCTGCGCACTTCCTGCGCGCGCGCCGCCATGTTCGGTAGGAACGTCACTTCCGCCGGGGCCGGAACAGGCGGCAGCGGAGCCGGCGGCGGCCGCTGCGCCGCTCGGGCGCCGCTGCGCACTCGCCGCTCCGCCGCTGGCCGCCCAGGTCAATGAGCGACGGCTCTCGATTCATAAAATGTCGGTCGTTCCATTCACGCCGCGGCGCGATGCTTCGCCGACCGCTCACTCGTGACCCTCGCGTCTTCGAATATTCATGTCTCCATCGATAACATCGTAACCTCTGACTTCTTTTTGTATTATCGCGACGTTTAGTGTGCGCCGCTAGTTGAGGCCGGACTTCGTGCGATGTGCTGGAAAAATAGTGTCATTTTGACGTGGGACGACATTTGTCAAACTGTGGAAATTGTGTGCATAGTGAAATAAAAGTGATATTCGATCTAAATCGATGGAATGTTACGTACCACGTAAGGCAACAAGCAGGTTTTCTATTTTCTCAATTCTTTCTTCTATTCCTTGCATCAAAGCACTAAAATTACAATTATTACGCAGCAACGTAAAGAATAAACTTCTTTAGAATATTTCACGAGTTGAATTTTTTTTTCTATAGTTAATTCATATTCTTATTATATTTGATAATAAGTATTTAAATATCGAAAAATAAGTAAAAATATACACTATGCGTTTTATCTATATTATTATCCTACTATCCTACTAACTGCACTGCAACGGTCCGCTTATCGGAAAACTTTACACGGCGAAAATCACACCCTCTAAAATGTAGACCAATGATAAGGCGCGGTACGGGAGGCGATAGCGATCTTTCTCATATATACGTAGGTAATAAATTGAAACAATGAGTATAGTGGCGATGCGGCGGGTCGGTACCGGCGGCGGCGCGGCACCGGCGCGGCAGCGGCGCGGCGCGGCCACACGTCACGCAGCAGAGCATGACGTCTGCCCGCTCGCCCTGCGCCACTGTTCATTGCCCTCCGCGCCAACCGCTCCCTGAGCCTCTGCTCCAACCCTCGTGTTTATTTACGTCCGTTCTTGCGTCACATTCGCTTTTAAACTCTTTTATTCGTTCAACCTACCCACCTTTTCTAAAACAATTTATTTGTTATCTAAATTTTTACGAGTAATATATTTCAAAACCTTAGCTTTAGTAACCATTTAATATTAAATTTAATTGTAACTGTAGGTTCGTAAGTTAGGTGCACAGTTATAATATGTGTTATTCGGTATCAACTATTATTAATTTAATTATTTATCAGTGCTTACAATGTAATTACTCACCGCCTGTCATAACATTGTAATAAATTTGAAAATTGTTATTTACAAATTGATTTAAATTAATTGAGGTTACAGCAAATGTATTGTGACATTTGCAATTAATTACTGAAACATAAAGTATTGCTTTATTGAAGCTATTATCGGCCTTCTATATTATTTTGTCTTCAAATTATTTTTGCTCTCTAAATTTCATTTCTTCATATTAATTTTACAAAAATATTCTTGTTAAGTTTGTTTCATAAAATGAAGTGAAAGTAATCCATTAAATGTATTTATCATATTAATAATTATAGAAGTAGACTGATTAAAAAAAGTAAAACTCAAAAACGAAGTAGGAAAAATGTAATGTGAAATAAAATTGCAAATAGTTTGTGCAATGATCATATAGGTACCCTGGAATGTGGTACCATTACTAATGTTCAGTGATGAGTCAGGTGTGCGGTACGTCAGGCACACGTGTGTTCACTCGCCCGGCCACTGACTCACAGCATCTCACGGTGACGTAGCACTCACACACATCGCCCACCACGCGCCCTTCGCCGCTCGACTAACCTTTGCTCTTATACGTTCTTACCGTCGCATTCCTTGTATCTCATTCATGCCTATAGTGGGAATCGGCGTACGACATATCGCCGGTGACGCCTACAATCCGTCAAGCTGCGCCTCCGCTTCCGTTGCAGTGTGCCGGCGTGGGTGCAGGTTTTATAGGCATTTCCTTCGCACCACTGCCTCCCGCTGACGATTAGTCGTATGCCGCAACCACCGACCGTCGGCAGCTCGTCGCCGAACCTGGTAAAATTCGCGAATAAAATATTGCGAAATTTAATTCAAGATTTCCTACAAATTACAATTTTGGTATATGAGTCAAGAATATTTCTTCACAGCCTTAGTTGTTTCAAATAATGCAACATTCACGTATAACATACCATTATTTTTTTCTGTAAAAATTACAATGCTTAATTTTGGTTGTCCGAAACCATGATAGAATAGATGGGACACGAAGCCGAGTGCGCTTCGCACGTCGCGCCCGTTCCCAGCCTTAAGCGATAAGCCATTAAGGGTCGCTCCACAAAAACCGATCATTATAAAAGTTGTAAAGACTGCACCGGCGCCGGGCCTTCCCAGAACTGGGACCATTCTTATTTCGCGCACCCGCCTTATTCACGGGCTTTTTTTGTTTAATCTTGGTCATTTTTTCACGGAGCGGTGCGCCTGTGAGAGCTTCAAGGAAATGGCTTATTGGGTTTCGTATAGAAACCGAGCTTATCTGAGGACGGCGATCGGCGGCGTGGAGCCTGGGAACGCGCGGCGGTCGCGCGGGACCGTTACGCCGGCCGCCGCGCACCGCATTCCACGCCAACTGCCAGTACATGTCATCGCCTGTATCTCCCATCTATGACGTCCGCGTCCTACACTATTTAAACTAGTTTTATCGAACATTTTCAAACTTTGCGGTTCCTCGCTCTTACCCCTTTCTATATTTTTAAAACATTAATCTTGCATCGCTCCCGGCGTAAACAAAATTTGTAAACGTAAACATTAAAACAAAATTAATTGTAAATGTTAAGAAACCGTGTGTAACAATATACACAACCATTAGGTAACTTAAATACTAGGAATATTCTGACTAAATAATTATTTTCTCACAACGAGCAAATGAGTGTCACGGTATTTCTCACAGATTGTCTGAAGCATTGCTGAGAAAACTGTGTGCATCTAATTCCCAATCACATTTAACAAAATTATGAATGTTATTAGCGGTGTAGGTAATTGATGCCTTATTGTTTTAGTATGCACATACCCACATTAATTATTTCCATTTTGGGGTTTCAGGAGTCACGGATCGTGACGGCCGCGGGGATGGCTTCCTGACTGCGAGGTTCAACAGTTCTGACATACATTACAGGTAAGTCAAAAATTTGTTTTCTCTCGTAATTTTGTCAATTATACATAAGTTTACTAAATTAATTCAAAATAAAAATAAGCCAGCGTTGCGAGAAGTGTTTGCATTTGTTCATAAATAGAGGTGCTCCAACAGGTCACGGGCCCTTATTGAGGGCAAAGGGAAGTTATAAATCTGTCGGCGCGAACAATGGAGCGATAAGGTGCACCTTACGTCCGCGCGATAATGGGGCCCCTCCCGCGCGCCGCCGCCAAAACATTCCGCCACTACGTTAGCGCCACTTCCCTCCTCCCTCTATTAACCATTTCGACCCTACAAAATTCGTC
This sequence comes from Epargyreus clarus, assembly GCF_041222505.1. Classification (NCBI taxonomy): domain Eukaryota; kingdom Metazoa; phylum Arthropoda; class Insecta; order Lepidoptera; family Hesperiidae; genus Epargyreus; species Epargyreus clarus. Next base: position 9,429,900 of record NW_027332239.1, on the reverse strand, counting down.
ATATATTTTAATTTTGCTATAAATATTTTAATGTCTTTTGACAGCCAGCCTTAGAATAAATTATTTAATCGGTTAACTATTCGTCCGGTTCGCTGAATATTTACCAATTTTCGTTGATAGCTCGGCGATAGTGTAGATGTAAGGGGAAAATGAGAGGTCGGCGTAACGCAAACCTTATCGGTCATTGACCTTCACACCTAAACTGAGCCCCACATCTCGCTCGGTGCGCGCGGTTCATACATACAAAATTTCAGGGAGCGGTGAATCGATCGCTGAAATAATCTATTTTATTCGCCACGATACGATTACATTGGAAATTAAGTTTTAATACGATTTACTCGATTTATGTTTACACGTAGTTAATAAATACATTTTCTTTTTTAATTAGCATTCACCTGTGTTTGTTTTACGTCTCATTAAAATGCGAAAGGTACCTATTCGTGGTTGACATATTTAAGTTAAAATATGCGGTGGCCGGATTAAAAAAAACGTACGGCCGAGGTAGGCGCCAACGAAGCCTTGACCCCTTTACCCATTGAGCTGGCGGTCGGGCGCACACAATGGACTATTCCACGACACCCGAGCTGACATCCTCAATCCTCCTCCCCTCTTTTTGTGCTAAACAATACGCGCTCTCGGTGAGATGTACTTTTTGTGCACGTTATTGTCCTTCGCTTTCTTTGTTTTCTAAAAGTAACTCATGTTTGATATCAGAAAACCGTAATATTCGCAGTGGCGTGCTAGTGGAGTTTACGGTAATCAAAGTAATCGTGACACGGTAAAGTCGGTCACGTTAGTATGTAATCAGAGGCGTCGGCGAGGCGCGGGGCGAGGAAAGCTAACAAAATTCGGGGGCGGCGCGGGTCGCGGCCCGCCGTTGAATAAAACATGCCAAGTGACGGGCCTTGGCGCCAATCGACACTGCGCCCATACTAAAACAATATGCTCTAGCTCTAGCTCTAGCGAATCTACTTTAAACTGTCCTGTTTTAAGCAACCGCGAAATAGAGGTTTAGTTGTCAAAGTTTAGTAATGGTACCATCGTCACATCTATTTTTGACTCATATCATCATTCTACATGATATTTCGGTCTACTTCAAATGCTGATACGTATAAGGCAGATTATAAGGTATTCCAGTTCAGGCCAAGAGTTACCACGTATCTGTAATAGGTTTAAACGACACTTCTACTCAATTGTGTACGAATTTAAAAAACTTACTTCTCTGTGGTAATAAAGCTTTTGTGAAAAATGGCTATGATAGACTTCAATGCTGTGTGGAGTTAACTACAGGTGAACACGGACCACGAGAATACTTGCTAAGAGTTGGACTGTTGCGTTCAACCTATCCCACGTTAATTAGTCACTACCGCTCATGCACACATGCAACCAACTCCATATACAACAGTGGTTCGACCTGAAGCCAATCACAAATATGTTGCCACTCCTGATCGAGATAATCGCCTTAAATATAAGTCAGCAGGCAACACTACTCCTCTGAAACCGCAAGAAGTGCTTTACGCTAGAAATAGGTGTAGCGGTGGTACCTCCCCAGTCAAACTATACTGATTCCACCACCTTTCGAAGTCGAACTCTGCCATATCCATGTTTGTACAAACATCATAAATTATTAAAAGTTATTATTGTGAACCAAATAAAATGCGCATAGCTAGTTACTTGATACGCAGCTAGAATGTATTTCTTTGAAAGTGTATTCAGCAAGACTTACGCATTGGCAAAATGTGAAATGTCTGCAAAATATACCTGCTTTGAAATAACTGTAGGTAACTAGTCGATATAAATAAGCGACAAATAAGAACTAATAAACAGAATTTATTATAGATTATAAAAAAGTATGTAAATAATATTTTTTTCATTTTAGACTAGATTTCGTAGCACAATCGTAGCAGATGCGTAGCACCTACACTTTTATGGAGACAAGATAATTTTCCTAATATTTTTGGTATATTTATCGTAAAATGCATTTCAATTTATCATTACTTATGTAATTTAAGGTAAAAGTGGTAAAATTACTTTATAAGTATTTAATTTTTGTAGGCCAACTGCTAAGGCATCACCCCTATAAACGTAACCCTATTTCTTTCTTACAATGTTTGCGCTAATGTGTTCAAATCTCACTTGTGGTTAATGTTAGACTTATAACATTTCAACTCAATGTTCCTCAATCCTGAAAGGTAACAAGGGATTTGAGATCGACTTTATGTAAAACTCCTGTTCTAATTTTGTCATTATTCACCATATACAGATACATATTTATATACAGCGATGTTCACCTAAAACAAATATGTGATAATCACTTGTTCGCGATTTTTTAATGAAAATATTGCCCTAAAAATCCTGTTTATATTCCATAACAGTAAAATTCACATCAACAGCTAAATCTTACAATGTCTGAAACCAAAAATCCAGAAGCATTTTATTCATATCATCATGATTCTATCAAAATTTGATGAGTTAGACTTAAGTGACTTAGTGTGAATTAATATGCAGGACGCAGCGCTATGGGCACGTAGGGTCCATTAGCTGGACGGTCGTGGCAAGCCTGCTACATGCTAAACCGATTTTGACCCATGTCCAAATATCCTATCGCAAAATTCGCCGTCATACCAAAGATCGTACTTTTGTAGAAGTCACTAACATTCGTGTTACACTAGTAGTCTCAGGCATTGTCCTCTCATAAGAAAGATATACTTGACGGATAGATAACCTCTCTTCTTTGGGAAGTCGGTTAAGATCGGTAATCAGCGCCATCTGTCGGTTCTCAAATACAAACTGGGACTATTCGTATAATTCTGTTTAAATTCGATTATAATACCGTCGCCACCTATCGTAAGATAGAAACTTTCCCGGGATTGTACTCAAGAACTTCCTAAAGTTTCATGTTGATTGTATGAATGATATGATTTATATTAGCCTTAAAGAGATAGACATACATTCATTTCTCTACATATAAATAGATGTTAATATCCAAACTTCATCCTGTTAAAGCCAAAAGGTGTAGTAGCCAGAGCACACCGCACGGCTCGTTAGAGACAACAGCAACTGAATACGTAACGAGCTTTTGATACGACGTACCCTTAGTATGAGTTTTTATGTTTGCTCGAAAACGTTCAATGTTTACGTATAAATTATATACGTAAAAATTTCGAATTATGGGTATTCAAAAACTGAATAGTCAATTGTAAGAACATTTAATTTTGCAAGTATAAATAAAATGCATTAATTTTTACATTTTTAATTTTACTTTGACTGCGTTATTGCCCCTTTTTTTGTCAGAATTTCAGTTCCGATACGGTCCACGGGGGCGCTGTGTGAGCGAAAACGTAAACGATGAACGTTTTCGAGCAAACGTAAAAACTCATACTGAGGGTACTGATGTATTTCGGTAATAGCCCTCTGATGTTATCGCACAGTTATTAATTATAAGCTACGGAGCCGCGTATTTATTGACCTTATCTCCGGTGGGCCCTTGCTTTCCTCGCCTGTTAATGAGCGGGTTCGACACCGGAACGAAACTCATCCACAACCGTACATGTCTAATCTTCGCCTGTTATGAGATTTCTATCGCGATTACTAATTAATTTGCAACGTAGTAGTAATGTAGTAACTAATAAGGGACTTAATATAGGGCTGTACTCGTAGATTGGATGTTGCCAAAATTTCGTATAAAACCTTTTATCCAGCTTCACGATAACACTATTTCGGATTGATTGATAGTTAATCGACTTACTCCTAATTGGTAATAAGTTAATAACGTGTAGATGACGTTTTTTCCTGCAGTTTCAGTCAATCTCTACTATTCAGATGAATGTCTTTGAATGTGATATTGATTTATTTTCATTATACAGTACGCATCTTGGAAAACAATAACGAGGATTTTCTGGCCACTAATGAAAGTTATTACGAAAATAACAGCTATTCTCTTATATTGTACGGTGAAGGGCAGTGTGACGTCAGCGCCGTCTCGCGTCATCGCGCGCGATTTCTATGTCTGAAGCGAGTCTCAGTTTCTTGCCCCCTTGGAATATAGTACTAACTGGAACTTTTGCTCATTGGCAGGAACATTATGTGCAAAGTGAAGTCAATACATAAACACGAACTTACAATTCGCATCAGAGTGCAGCAGTAAAAATATTTTAGGCGAAATGTTGAAATTACATAATTAACTTTTGTTTTCAAATTCTATATAAAATTCTCTAAATTCCGAAACACAAAGGACATTTATAAGTTACGTTTAATATTTGGCATTTCCTTCCTGATAATTAAAATTAAGATTATTTTAATGGAATGGGAATTCCACATCCGAACCGAACGCTGCGTATCTATAAACTGCACAACATCAGGGGATCAACTCAAAATAAGTGCATTACATCACTCTCGTTCATGGCCGCATCCGTACGCCCTGCGCCGATTATAAATAGTACGCGGTCGGTCCCTTAAGGCGCGGGCGCAAGTTTCCGGGCTGGAAGTGTGTCGCTTCCGCTGCGAGCGGTCGTTGACGCGCGTGCATTGTCGCCGGCACATTCCCCGCCGCCGGCGGCGTCGCCGACGACGTTTTTAAATAGAGGAGCGATTACGAGCGTCTGGCTGCGGCGCCGGGCACATGACCGCGCGAAAGTGCAGCGCCCGCCGCGTCACGGGCTATTTGCGACACCGCCTCCGCTCGCTCCCGGCCGCCGCGCCGCTCCGCCCGGCGTACACGGTTACACCGAACCGTTACGTTATTTATTCCCATTTTTGAAGACTTATCCAATAGAGAAAATTCCGCAACAGTATTAATCCCGTATATGATCGTATCGGGCCTCTTCAACAGTTCACCGAATACTATCAGTGAACTCTCAAACGATGTAGGTCGATCATGATACTCGTGTTACTTCTCTGCGGCAATGTTTCTCGGAGTGCGACAGTGTCGTGCGAACTGTCGGCGGCGGCGGTGGCGATGGTGATGGGCGGCAGCGGTAGCGCACGGCAGCGAGTCGCGGGCGGCAGCGAGTCGCGGCTGAATAAATTCGGAGGGAGGCGCGCTGGAATGCGGGAGGCGGCGCGGCGCGGGGGGGGGGCGCCGTGCGACTGGCGCGCGCGCCGCTGTCCCACGGTCGCGCGGCCCCGCGCCCCTCGCCTCGGCCACTTTCTTTCGCGCCATAAAGGTCGTTTCAAATATTTTGGAATGCTGCTTGGTGACATTTCACCCGCGGAGGGGGGAGGAATGCAGCCTCCGGCACTCGGCCGCGCGCGGCGCTCGCCGGCGGAGCCTCCGCTGCATGTCCGCTCCTAATTTGCAGTGCTCCGCTGAGACCGCATGCACCGCTCGACACCCGCGACATCGGGGAACGAGACTCGCTCGTGCTCGAACGCCTAACGATTGAAACAAATATGCCTGCCGTAATAATTGTTTACTTAAATAAAACATACAAAAGTAAATATTACGCCTTGCTCGTATGTATTAAACGACACACTGTTTTAAATTAAGTATATAGTATTACGTCATTCATAGTGCATTCGACTTAGATGCATACTTACGTCTAAGGCCTCGTCCGACATACCTCGAATTATTGTGAACTATTGCGTGATAAGGTTTTTCTTCGGAGACCGCCCAGGCTAAAGCTCAGTCAGTCTACTTTCCACGCTCATGTGTGAAGTAAGTTTCTCCAATTAATAGATTCGTTCCAATAGCAAACACAGAGTCGGAGAAAGCCAGCGGAAGAGGTCAACGTCCGGCGGAATTCACACCGTCCGACCGCAATGAACTTTACAAAGAAATGTGGCGTAACGCTCTAAAATTTGAAAAAGCACGCTCGTTCCGGGAAGCCGAGGGCGGTGGCCGCTCGCGGGCCGGCGCTGGCCGCGGCGGCTGCGGCGGCCGGGCGCGCGGTGTACAGAGTCGCGCGCCGCTATGAATGGAATGCGGCGGCGGAGGTTGCGCAAGTGAGCGCGCCGCTCGCCGCTCGCCGCTCGACGGAATGCGGCGCGGCGCGAGGCGCAGGGCGCGGGGCGGGCGCAGGCTGCGGGGCGCGCTGCAGCCTGCGCTGCATCTCCCGGCCATTCACGCCGGTCGCTGTGTGGTCGGCGAAATAACTCACCGTTAGAGCCGCGGAATGCTCGCTCTATCTCTATACCTGCGCCTGCGCACTCGCCGAACTCAGCGCTCCCACTTTACAGCCGTAGCTCGGAGATGCCTCGATAACGAGATATCTCAATTGGATCCGACTCTACCACGTAACACTCGTGTTGCGCTCTGGGCTCGTTTTCTATTTTAATAACACTTTTATTCGTCTTTCGAATTTTATTTTTATTTATTAATTGAATAATTTAATGCCTTAGTAATCGTTAATTATAGGACACACTCATCAAATTATTTTGAATTCCAATCCGTCATAGTATTTGTGTACTAATATAACAAATCTACTTAAACCTATTAAGTACTACCTACCACTATAATTACAACATAATTATTCCTAGTAATATTCTTTTAAAATATGCTAATAGCTACATACCTAACTAAATGGGTTCCGTTACTTATCCCAGTATGTCGTCCCTTACTGATTGTCTAAAATACTGGTCGGTGAAGGTACATATTGCAGCGAGTACTTCGAGCATGATAAATTTGTATGCAGGCTCTGTACCGCATTCTAGAGCATCGGATTGTTAGGAGAATAATGGCGGTGCGTGTCGGTTGCGGCGTGCCGGCGTGCCGGCGTGCGGCTCGCAGCACTATCAATAGGCGGCGCGTCACCCGCCCTACATACTTGCGCGACATCAGCCGGCCGCTCGTTTCGTCACTCCGCGAGCTAAATTAAATGTTAAGCCCATTGTCCCGATCCGACCGACGTCCGCGACCCCCTCGCTATATCCGCGCCATCTGCACCCATCCCATCTGCCGTTCGCTGCCGGAATCTGTCCTGTCGCCCCTGTTCCCTACGCTTTCCCTTTTTGCGATTCTGTTTGCCCCTTCGTGAGCAGTTCCCGCGCTCCTTCGCCGTTTCTTATTGTGCCGTGTTTTTTCTGTTCCCTTCAATATATATTAATTGGGTCACCTAAATTTTAATTCGTATTTAGATACCTATATTTCATTTACATGTAGTTGTTGCTAATTTTACATTTAGCATTTTGCGCCCGTAGTTTTCAAAGTTCCTGGTCGAGCACGAATATAAGTACGTAGTCCGCACATTTATGTCATTATCGCGAGTGCAAATACACTTTACGATAAAAAGTAGCACATTTGCGCTATTTCCCATAGTTGTCAGCAATTAGAGCAGTGTTTGTTGGTGCGGGTGTGCCCGTGTGGGGGGACGGGGGCGGGGGCAGGGGGAAGTGGTCCGGTGACACGTGTGGCCCACATAGTGCGCGCTCATTGAGTGTCCGTGCGGATGTGACGTCACTTGCTTTGTAGCCTCAAGCGCACCTGCTCCCGACGCCTTCGCATCCACCATACATTATTGACCCCTACTATTAATTATTAGCTAATGTAACACATTTTAAATGCTTACACAATTTCAAGTCGCATAAATTATTTTTACCATTTAGTTTCTAACTTTATTTAAATTAGACATCTATCGTTAAATGAACGCAGTTACATATCTCTATGTAATATGTTCTGAGAGGGTAACAATATTTCCAATAGGTCGTTCGACCGCATCTATCGTTGTATGTACAGTCCTATGTAGGTAGGTACATTCGCTAACAAATTAAGCAGCTAGAATTGTTTCGTTGAAACCTTTCCAAGTATCCTTCAACACGGCCGCATATTCTTCACCCGCGCGTAGTTGGAAGTTATTGGCATCGATAAATTAGCGAAACAATTGTAGCGGCGCCGCGACTCCCGCGCAACCGCCCTAACAAGGCCGGAGGCGCTTATTCGCACCATTTGTGGCCAGTGGCGCGCATAGCTGGCGCACTCTCCGCCTCGCCTAATTAGAGAGATGTGGGTGAACCCGCATTGCTCTACCACGCTCCGTACGCCCTGCCGCCTTCGTTTATTTCTATATTAGGCGATGATATTGTTAAATAGGCACAATAAAATATTCCAAATGAAACACATGAAGGACTCGTTGATTCGATACCCGCGTGGAGCGTGACCAATCTGACGCACTGTAGGTTCCGGGATCGATTCCTGGCCAGATCTGACTTTAAATGAATTTGAATTACAGTTCTTTGCTTGAAAAATTGTGTATTCGTTTTCGTATGTATCGACTGAGCATAAATCTTATAGGGCAATAAGTGTATGAAGCCTTATTTAATAGATTTCTTAACGGTTCATTTCATTCTATAAGTGTCTAGTAAATGCTTCCCGTGTTACAGATCCAACGGCGCCGTGAGAAACTGTTGCCCTGCGGTGGCCTGAGTCAGCATGATGTCATCCAGCAGCGGCTAATAGGAGCGTCCCGGCGCACACGTCACATCCCATTCCCGGCGCATACTTCACCCAATCGAGCGATGACAAATCCATTCATGTTGCTCTATTGTGCCCTGCCGTTGTCTCTAATTCTACATACATTCGTTACAGCTTTGTTGTCTCTTATGTTTTATTTTTATTTTGTAAATGTATCGTTATGTATGGCGTATCACGATCAGTATCACAAGTGCCAAGACGAGAATAGTCGACGGTCGAAGAACGAAGAAAGAAGAAACTTGAAGCAACATTACGGAATTACGAAACTGGTTTTCATAATGATTTGACAGATTGTTTAATATTCTGAGATCATTGTGAAAGCTGATTTTGTTCCTATGTCGGTGTAAGAAGAAACGTCGTGACCAGCGCTACGATGGGTTCAAGATTTTAGAAGCAAAGAACATGAACAAATTTACATACCTCACGTTTCAAACCTACTACAAAATAATAAGGACTTTACTTGAATTAGATGAAATAACCCTTTGTCGAAGGCACCACCGCCATTCTGCGTTCATCGCTGCTCCTTCCCAGTTTGAAGCTTATGGTAAGGTCTACTTACTTATCCGACGTGTGCCAACTTGGTCTAATTAAAGATAGCAATGCATCTATGGCCCACTTGTCTTATCTTATCTGGGCTTGATGACATATGTCTATGGGCTGCAGTAGCCACTTACCATCAGGTAGACTGTATGTTGGTTTGCTAATTCTATATTATAAGATACTAAGACTTACGTAGATCATATTTTACATACAGGCCATATCATAGGCAAAAATAAAGTCAAATATACTGTTCGTACTTTAACAATAATGTTTCCATCTTTAATAACGGATAAAATTATATGTTACTTTACTAATATACAATACTTTTACAAAAGTTCTTTTTGGAAAATAATGGACAGGGATAATAAGTTGTATACAATTCAACAAAACGATACATAAAATCATTTCTGCTACGAATGTGTGCCTGTGGGAACGCATCTACCATTTGTATTTTGTGCCTAACTCTGAGGCTTTTACGGGTAGGAGAGTTGTTCACCACACCTTACTCTACGGCCCCGCCGCTTGCTCACTGGTTGCTTGTAGGTCAGCCCCGGATCTTCAATTTTTTTTAGGCGGGGCAAAAACTGAAACTATGCCTACGCGCGTCGCATATAATAATGTTCGTGTACTGTAGGTCAAATTAAGTCAATGATGAGTTGTCCATTCATTTGTAAAGTGTGAATTCGACCACCCTCTACTAACTACTAATCTGGGACGTCTTACACCCCGGGCGCACATATATTGCGGCAGTGTCAACATAAGGGCGGTGGGCAGGAAATTCGGGTCTCGAGGATACCCTCTTTGCCCGGGCAGATTATCAAGTGGTTGAATGCCCCCTGGATTTATAATATTTATTCATAATAATATAATGTTATTTAAAACAATATAATATAATGAACAAGTATCAAAAATAGACCAACCCCACTGTTAAGTGGGTGGTTTGGTACTTGTCGCGTCGTTACCGAGCGGACGGTCTGACCATCCTCTGAATGTGCCGCCGGGGCATATGGCCCGGCTTGCCCCCCCTAGATCCGGGCCTATAGTAGGTATCCACTGTTTACGTTACTGCCTACTTACTATTTTGAAGAAAATGGTACAGCTGACAGACACAGGGTTTCCGCGGGATAAGGATCAGTTACAAATGTCCATGGTCGGCAGTGGACTATAAGCTCGTTTTCCACAACATTACATGCACATGAAATACCATTAAAATTATATCGCTTCTTCACAAACTTTTATTACATTACCTAATTTATGATTTATTTGTTGTCAGATTTTGTAATAAATTTTTAAGATGCAAGTTTTCAATAATTGTATTATATGTATTAAAAAATTACGTCCTTCGTAAGTGACATTTTATATTATGTATGTCTTATGTATTTTATATTATGTATGTCATATGTATTTTATATTATGTATGTCTCATGAGTGACAAAGTAGCTTTCACGTGTGTTTTGTCTAGCTACCCACCAATTTAGATTTTGGCAATGTTGTATGATTCAGTTTTGAAATTGCCAAGTCATGTATTTTTAGGAAATAACAATCACATAACATGTTTAATGTCCCAAATTTTAGAAATCATCTGTAATTGACCGCACATTGGGAGGAAAAGTACCAACCAAAACTTATTACCTATTATATGTTTAACGCCAATCCATCCGAAATGGTGTCAGAGTGAAGCAGAATAAAAAGTATTGATCAATAAGTATCTATGAAAATCATGGAAACCCGCGTGGCGGAGCGGTCACCATGCCGGTCTGACGCGTAGAGGGTCCCGGGTTTGATCTCCGGCCAGACAGATTTCTAAATGATGAATTTAGATTTCTGTTTCTGGGTCTGGGTGTTTGTGTATTTGTCTCTGTGTGTGTCCATAGTACCCACGATACAGGGAATCCTAGTGTGGGGCTGTGAGTGTAGAAAGCGTAGAAACCTCTTTGGCTGCAATTCATGTCCTGTTGGCAACGGCTTCTCTTACATTTTTGGACATTATCACGCTGCTCCAATACAAATTGGTATAACAAGGTACTACGATATTTTAACCCCCCATAAGTTGACTGACAGAACTTTAGTTGCTTAAGGTAGTTAGGTAGGTACCTATTGTAACCAATTAACAAAAGGACAGAAGTTCTACCTCGAGTCGATCATACATCAGTCCATCTCTAACAAATACTGAATACAAGGCAGAATACTAGTTTATATGCCTCAGCGGGAACTAAAAATGTTAAGTATACCTATGTAGAACAACAGATTGAAGGTGGTAGAACCCTTTGTGGTTCGACTCCGGCGACACCACCACCTCACCTATTTATACCTAATAACAGCAGTGTTACACGCTGCTGTGTTCCGGTTTAAAGGGTGTGGTAAGGGAGACAGACTTTTCCGAGGCGTTCCATCTTAGTACTTAGTAGAAATATCTAATCCTATTTGGGGTTGATTGCAGATGTCCATGGGCGGCAGTAGCAACTTACCATCAGGTGGACTGCATGCTCGTCTGCTATTCCTATATTATAAAAAAAGATACGTCCTTACACATGTGAAATTAGTTGGCCCTTGAAACCTGGATGACTTCTTTAACAATTTCTTCTGTCAACACACACAGTGCCTGACAATTATTATGTTAATAATTGAAATTTGTGAAATAAGTTGTGCTCTGTACAGTTGATGTTAAGTGATCAGTGCCACTCATGAACATGTTATTGGCTCCTAGTAGAACATCATTCTTGCCTTATTAGTGGATATCAGATAGTAAAATGCTACACCTAAGGACTGCGTTACGCATTTAATAAAGAGTCACGAAGGTACCTCGCCGAAATTTAAAAAATATAGGAGTGAAACCAAGCAATGCCTCATATTTTTATATAATAAATAAAATTATCTTTTTCAATTGAGTTTTTTTTACCTCTCCTTAATTAACTCTGCCAATGTTCACTTGAAACAACTGCCTCTCGAATGGCTTGTGTCTAAGCACTCTGCCTCTAGCTACTGCTTCCATTCGGAAACAAGCCTTAGATATAATTAAATGAAATACAATATTAGTACGTTGTAGTCAAACTTGTCTACTTTGAGATTGTAAGGGATCAACACTAGATTCTTGTAACACCATACAATCCCATACATATCCATAACTGTTTATTTTCGATTTTGGTAATAGTGAAGTCAACATACATACGAATAAATACTTTAAAATATACCAGTTACACATAGTAACCGATTTTTTACCACGTTTTTATTAGCTTGACCTGTATGTATGTATGTATGTAACGGAATCTTTAAACTCGATTTATACCCACTTTCAGTGGTCCGATTAATATAAAATTTTGAAAAATTATTTAGAACCGATGACAATACACGATTTTAATAATTTCATCCCATTCTCCTTAACAGGATCGTCAGGAATCAGGATTAACGATTTCCATTGTGCAATTTTAACGTGGTTTTTAGTTTTTAAACTATAATTATTCTATGAAATAAGTGTTTAGTTAAATAATAAAAGACTAAAATTACCTAGGTATGGTACCTACTAGTTGATTTTTATCAATAAGATATTTTAAATTCGTTCTCATTGCCATTATGTACTATAATTGTACTTAGTTTCTGTTCATTATATAGATTGGCAATATATTCTTAGCTGCATGTAATCGCTACATAAGACCTATATACATAGTACATGGAACCAATGCATAGAATTCAATCGGTTACACAGGTTACATTACATTTTCTGGTACTCATTTTTCATTACATATTGCATACCAGGTATAGTCCGCGCCAAACTTCAAGTCCGCTCTGAAGTTAATGCGCGCAGGTGTCTGTCAGAAAGCCATTGCGGTCGAGCACACTACATACAAGCAAATACTCCGTAGTATTTTTTTTATTATATAGGAGTAGCAGACGAGCATGCCACTTACCAGTAGCCGGCAGTAGCCACTTACCATCCACCTGATGGTAAGTGGCTACTGCCACCCATGGACATCTGTAATCAACCCCAGATAGGATTAGATATTCCTACCTGAGGTCGGCCACAGATGCGCCGCTACCCCTAAGGACTAAGCTGGAATGCCTCGGAAAAGTATGTCTCCCTTACCACACCCTTCAAAACGGAACACAGCAGCGCTTAACACTGCTGTTATTAGGCAGAAATAGGCGTGGCGGTGGTGCCGCCGGAGTCGAACCACAAAGGGTTCTACCACCTTCAAACCATAAGGGCACACTAACGCAGCTAAGTACCCGTCTACCCGTGGGCGAGAGCAGGCAGCGGGATGGTGCAGGGGGTATCCCGCGCTGACTTCAGTCACCCTTAATATGTACAATTTGCTATTGCGACGCGACTCGTTTCTATTATCAGAGCGGATTAGCAATTTGGCGCGGAGTTTACCAACTTACGTACAAGCAACAAGACAATCGAAATATTTTTTATACATAATCTTCAAGAAAGGTAAATTACCAAAATATAAATAACAACTTAAAATGTTTCATTTTTCCACTGGTAATGGAAAATATCATTATGAACGGCTGTATGTTTTAGTAAGCTTAAGACTTTATTAATATTAGAATGTGTCAAAAAAGTCAATATCCGACTGCTGTCATTGTCAGTGTCAAAGCAATAATGTCCGGTGTTTCACATGGTTGATGCGTGTTTTTTAACCCATAGAAGTCAATATTTTGTAATTAGTAATAGTAAACAGGACGTTTTTACCTAAAAATGGAATCCGGAGAGTTTGATTCAACCTTAGGTGGCGCCGAGCACCTCCCGTACTCGGCCAACATTTTTAAGTTCGCTGTTTCAAGAAGCGTGGAAATTGCTGCTATGACCGAAAGTGTGATTCGTCCAAGTAAAACGAAATTAATATTTCAAAGCTTACCCGTCCATATGCGACGGCGCGTTATGAGTCACAATTGTAAACGATTACCTAGAAATCTAAGGGTGGGTCATATGGAACAACTGATTAAAAGCGGGTTTCCTCCGAAGCAGAAGAGACCGTCTAGGAAGTACAGGCGGCGTCCAACAAACCTTTTACAGGAGTATAATAGACGAAAAAGACGACATATATGGTTGGAGACACATATATGGCATGCTAAACGATTTCACATGGTTGATCGTTGGGGCCACAGGTTAGCTTACAGCCCTTGTGACAAGGCCTTTAGAGCTTGCTACCGAGCAACCTCAGCACATTGCCTCCTGCAGGATATATCTTATTATACACCATTACGTATTCGAGGTCCATTGGATGCTATCAACAACTTATTTACGTCTATTACAAGCAAGTCATGTGGACTCGGTATTTGCGCTAAGGCTTATTTAAGTGGAAATAGAGAAGGAACAATACATCTTTACAAACCAAACTTATATCCATTTGGCTACATAGGAAAAGTTCAATTTTTATGGGTGGTAGTATCAGACACAAGTAAAGAACTGTGGTTGTTTGTTCATCCCTCACAAATTGACATTGTTAAGTCAGTTTTAAGCAATATTATAAATCCAGCTGGTTCTGAAGAAAGTTTTTCCCAACCAAAAAAAAGGAAGATTGAAAATAAACAAACTGGTAAAATAGAGATTGAATCAATGGCAGGGGCTGTGAATAGATTCAGATTAACTGGTCCTAGAAGTCAAGCAGTCTTGTTCAATTGTTTAAAATGCGTAACAAACTTGGATAATGTTAAACACAATAACTGGGTATCATATTATAACCAAAAAGATCCGGTGTTCCACCTAGACGAGAAATATCAGTACTGGCAAAGTCTGGGAGTAGCTAATTCGCCATCACAGCTACCTCCAAGACTCGTTTTAGGGTTAGTTGTAAAAGACCCACGTATAAGCAGACCAAAGTACCGAACAAAAGCCCAATTTAGTAATAACAATATAGATATACCATCTCTACTTAGTGTACCACAATATTCATCAATTTCACCTTTATGGGATGCCACTGTAAGAGATAAAATAAAAAGTAACAAAATAACAAATCCACAATTTGTTGAACACATAACTAAGACTCAACTTATACCGGGTGAGGTTAATGAAGATGATCCAGGCCTACAAAGCATTCCAATCGTTTTGATTCAACGACGGGGGTCACAGAACTCTGAGCATAAAAAGATTGGTGAGAATTTTAAATACTTATGTTATAACAAACTTTATAAAATATAGTATTTAAAGTACAGTTGTATTTATAAAATAAGATCCAGATCTATAATACTTCAGTAAGAAAAAGCAAAATTAGATATTTTATCTATTCCAACAAAATTAAAATAAAGACAATATATTGATGGCAGCATAGAATACATCTATGGTCAAGCCTGTTATAAAAGATGTAAATATTATCCTAAATCTCACTGGATAATTTTGGTGTCCCATAAAACTGTAAAACTGAGTATAATTGTAGTTTGAATTACATTTTCCAACGTTTTCTTTTATTGTCCTAAGTAATGGTCAAAAATAACATATAGACTACAGGCCCATGTTGAAAAAATTATGGGTCATTTGAACCACCAGGTGACCTATCTAGAACGATATAAGAGCATAAAATAATAAGATTGAGCACTATGCCGTCACTTGTAAGCTGTCCAACTGAGTGCAGATGAGAATTCGAAAGTACAGGTCGAGTGTGTACATTTTGGTTAAATATTTTTGTACGGCATTCTTACCACCGATAGATCCATTAAAAATAATAAGAAATCGCACAGTGCCATACAAAAATGGTGCGCCACAAAGTCGGAATTCTTTTTTATTTTCCGACAATGACCGCGGTAAATTTGGTCATTTCATTTTGTACTGCATCTGTGTCATACTATTTCAATGCTGCTTTTAATCCATTATTCCGCAACGCCGTACAAAAATCACGCGACAAGGGGAAAAAATCGAGACTTGCAATCCCCTCTTTTTTAGGAGTCCAGGATTTGACACAACATGAAATAAATTTATTTTGAAAGTATTTTATGCATAAATAATATTTTTTCATGTGCCGTACATTTTCGTTGGTTCAAAGGGGAAACAAACTGAAAAAAAAAATCCATATAACGAAATGTAAGGTGATTTTTTTTTATATTCTGATAATAAAAATGTGAGGGTAGTTTGTTAACTTAATAAATAATTAATTAAATTCAGAAATAATGACGGGATACCCAAAACAAATGCCAGGTTGTAAAGTACTAAGGTAACAATACAAAAATGTACGGCATCATTTTTTCCTGATTTATCTATGTTAATATTATTTAAAACAAGGAATAAAGTGTAGAAAACTATTATATTTCATTAGTCTATGATATTTAAACTTTTACAATAATTTGCAAAATTTCAGTTTTTGCATTTCTCTATATTTTTTTTAGAACGGTTTCTTTTGAACGGCAATACTATATAACAATTGTATTTTACAATATCATGTTAAAAAAAAAGTTCCCGTACAGGTTCAAATGACTATACAGCTCTATAAATCTAGGATACGATGAAATTAAGATGATTATTGATATACATTCAAAGGAACAATCATTTTTTGACGGCATTACTTTTAATAGTACTTTTGAGTGCTAGATAATGTTTTGGAACCGAAGCCGTACTTTTTCAAATCACCCCCTGGACTACGGAAAAAGAGGGGATTGCAACTCTCGATTTTTCCCCCTTGTCGCATGATTTTTGTACGGCGTTGCGGAATAATGGATTAAAAGCAGCATTGAAATAGTATGACACAGATGCCGTACAAAATCAAATGACCAAATTTACCGCGGTCATTGTCGGAAAATAAAAAAGAATTCCGAGACTTTGTGGCGCACCATTTTTGTACGGCACTGTGCGATTTCTTATTATTTTTAATGGATTTATCGGTGGTAAGAATGCCGTACAAAAATATGTGACCAAAATGTACACACTCGACCTGTACTTTCGAATTCTCATCTGCACTCAGTTGGACAGCTTACAAGTGACGGCATAGTGCTCAATCTTATTATTTTATGCTCTTATATCGTTCTAGATAGGTCACCTGGTGGTTCAAATGACCCATAATTTTTTCAACATGGGCCTGTAGTCTAATATATTGTATTACACTACCCAAAAATATACCTACTAATGAAGTTAAGCTTTAAAAAATACACACACACACACAGGCTTTCTGACTAGGAATGGGAGAACTGTTCACAATAAACTTAATATTTTTAAATCACTAATATGAATTCACTTTTTTATTTATACTAACAAGCCATTGTATTATCAATATAATTAATTTCAGGTTATGGTAGTGGGTGGGACATCATACTTCCTTCAGGCTATGGCCTTCCTTTTTGGTTAACATTCATCATGTTTGGGGCCAGATCCGGGGGGCTGCGTGAAACTGAGAGCTTGAGTTTTGAAATGGGAGAGTGCTATCTGCCCCCTGATTCAGACGCTGGACATACCGAAGAGATGAGAATTGAAACTAAATTGAAAGAGCACTATTTCAAACGTCCACCAAGCAAACGTGTAAACTATATGACATATGGTATCTCTAACCCTTTTCTATGCCCTTGGAAAATACTACTGAAGGATTGGTGTAATAACACAATAGAGAATTATTTTATTTTAAGAGACAGGTTTCATTTGAATGATATTCAGGTAAGACATACCATTTTGTGCATCAAATTATATGCCTATAATAATATATGTAAATTACAAATTAATCTTGCAAGTAAATTTTTTGCTGAAACATGTGCTTCAGCCACATATGCACATATTTATATTGTATATCCACTAGTATTATTATGCATTTTTCTCAAGAAATTCAATATATTGCATATAAAATCAAATGCAGGTAGAAATAAAGTTTTATGTAAGAAGAATGACAAAAATAATAATTTCACATTTAATATTCATAAAGTGTCTCTTCATTCATACTAAAGTTAATAGTAATGATTACAGGACCGCTTCGATAAAAAGGAGGAATTAGTGAAGATAGAAAAAGCTGATCATTGTTTAGTAGCAGTATACATACAAATATTGGGAAAAGGCAGTTTGGGAAATCATGCACTAATTTGTATGCCACAAGGAGATGACATTAAATCTGTGAAAACTCTGAGTGAGCCACGACATGAAGACACTAACTTGAAATTGAGGAAACTTAAAAGATTAGAACACAGAAAAACACTTAGACACTTAAAGAAAATGTGTCTCAAATTAAGAAAGAAAGTTAAGAAGACGGTAAGTAATGATTTTGGTTCCACAAAAAAATTGTTACAATGAGTATATGCACATGAAATATGTAAAACCCATGGTGTCCTTATCAAGATTATTTGCTCTATTTGTATTCAAAAAAACCTATAAAAATTAATCGAATGCATATTTAAAAAAAAAAAAAGGGTGCCTGTAATTTTAATGCAATTTACTACACTTAACTCCACTATCTTTAGTAAACTATATTGTTTCTTATTTGTTCTCAGACTGCCAATGGAAAATCCTACAATCCCACAGAACCGTCAGAATATGTAAAACAAATGAGAGAACTATGGGTTCCTAGCAATGTGAGTACAGTTCGTTTCTCTGGAGCGAGGCAAACTATGGGATATGTATCAAATGGAGCATTCAGCTTTTCAGAAGCAAAAAGTTGTGGCGTTGGTTATATTGCATATAATGCTTTATTTAATCTTATTGATAATGGTTGTAATAAAGTCCTGATTCGTAATACTACAACTCTAAAGTACAGGTTGGCTACAATACAGATAATAAAGGATTTATAACTGTCGGTAATTAGTTTTATTTTTCAATAATTTACAAGAGAGAAAATTCATTAATTTATAAATTTTTTTGTTCTTTTAGCACACTTTCTATACTCTACTAAGATATAATGAAATTTAAATTTTATTTTAGGCATGTTCCTCATTGTCATCAATTACAAACAAGGGGTTATATAAAAGAAAAACTGGTTTCATCAAAATAATACATTTATTGTTTCTTTGCTCACAAGTATTTCTACAAAATACAATACCAAATCTAGTCAGTATAGTTCACTTTGTGATGAATTAACATAATCAAATGCACTTTTTCTACTATAATTTCTGTCTCACCTTTTGTACCGAGAGCTAAAGAATGTTCACAGATTACCTACACTAAATGCTTAAGCTTACATATGAATAAATGGTATTCCCCATTTGGGTTGTCGGTAATTGTCATTTTGTTTGTTACACGAAGCCAGTCGCAACTCAGTAATGTCCCTTTCAGTATTACACATTTAGGCCTTTACACACGACGAATGTACCTCGCACAGGCTTAAATAAAACCAGCAAAATGCCGCACTGCTTAATTACGTCTATATTTTTTAACCATCCACTATATTTTTGATCTCTTCCTTGCGATGGCGTCCTCCACAGCCTTAAGTTGTTTGAGCAGTTCCTCCCTCCTCGAGACTGACTTCTTAGCAGCGGAGCCTCCATCCACAGGAGATGTCGCTGACCGCTTTTTCCCACCCGTTTCTGTCAATAAAAATTACAATACATTAGAAATTTCATTCAAAAACTGATTTTATATTATATCAACTTATACTTTTAAAGAAAATAAATTTACCTGGGTCACTAGACGATTCTTTCTTACTCGTCACAGTGGTCACTGCGGCTGCTAAGCCTGATTTAGTATTTAACCTGCAAATTGAATTTAGTAGGTTTATAGATTGAGATTGAAAACTGAATCATTTATCTGCCCTTTCTTATTTTGTAGAAAAAATGACATAGAAATAACTTGTTTCTTTTTAATTTTTACTACGCCTTTATTAGAATCTTTGAAATTTTGTATTTGAATCTTTGAACTCGATTTTTACCCACTTTGAACAGTTTAATTTAAAATTTTGAACAATTCTCAAGAACCGATGAAAATACACGATTTTAATAATTTTGTTCTATCATCCTTATCAGGTTCATCAGGGTTAATTGAACCTGTTATCGATCTACAAAGTTCATCACCGAATCGCTAGATATGATATAGTAATTATTTAATAATTATTGTGGATTATTGGGAAAAGTCATTTATTGTCATTTATTTGCGGATAACGTTAATCATTAAATCAAAAAAATATTACTTTTTAGTTTGATTAAGTATTAAAGAGTAGTTTTTAGTTTTTTAAACTATTTATTTATTAAAAAGTGTAGTTGTAGTGTAGTGGTGAAAGTAATCACACAATAAAATCTACTCGTAATACAAAGTGTATACCTGGGCCTCGCGGCCGCGTTGAGCAGCCTCGCGTGCCGCGCCCGCCGCGCGCCCGAGCTGCCCGACGTCGACGACGACCGCGACTCGCTCTCCGACTCGCTCGACGTCGTCGACGACTCTGTACCAACAACGAGGTTTCATCATCAACCCATTAACGTCCCACTGCTGGGCACGGGCCTCCTCTCATAATGAGAAGGATTAGGCCATAGTCCACCGCGCTGGCCAAGTGCGTATTGGTAGACTTCACATATCTTTGAGTGTTTTTTTTTTTATAAATCTCAGGTATGCAGGTTTCCTCACGATGTTTTCCTTCACGTGAGTGATAATTAATTTCTATAACGCACATAACTTTGAAAAATCAGAGGTGCGTGCCTGGGATTTGAACCACGGACCCCTCGATCGAGAGGACGAGGTTCTTAACCACTAGGCTATCACTGCCTTGTTAACAACGAGGTTTAATGTAAGACAATTATACTCTATGATTTCACTCCGGAGACACCGCCGCTACTCATATTTCTAGTAACAGCAATGTTAAGTTTGCTGTTTCGCTTTTCAGAGTGCGACAAGGAAGATAATTTTCCGAGACATTCCAACTTAATCTTCAGTGGTAGCAATACAACTATTGTTAACTTTAGATAAAAATTCCATATATGGTAGTATTGATTGCTGATGTCTATGGGCGGCAGTAGTCATAACCATAAGGTGAACTACATGCTTATCTGCTATTATTATATTATAAAAATAATGATGGGAAGAGCTCAACATACAATATTTTTCATAGCCTTAGTTTTAGGTTTTGTTTATTAACGAATATTTTTTTGTTTCATTGGCAAATTCATTTCTTAATACCTGATCCAGATGATGTAGACCGCGAATATTTTTTTCTACTCCTGTTGCGAGTAATTGATTTGCTGCGACCGTATTGATCCACCTCATCCTAAAGAAAATAAATTAAGAGTTATATGAACACAGGGTCTATAAATAAATTGTATATTGCATCATTAGATAATAACTGCAGTTCATGTATAAATCATATCTTTATGCAACATTTAATAGGGTTGCTATTTAGCTTAATGAATTTTAAAATGCGGTGTTGTGAGATTTGCCTTTGTGGGAGTAACTTTGTATATTTTTCTAATAATTCTGTATTACATTTTCTGTTACAACAGGAATTCCAGTACATCAGTTTTTAAGCTATTGCATAGCTTTTATCGCGGGCTTTGAGCGCGGCGACCGAATCGAGAAATTCCGTAACGAAAATAAGTAACACCTTTGTTGAATATCAAGTCTCCAGGCAACCGAGTTGTTGACTGTCAATAGAAAAATATGGATATAATTGAATAAAGTATTATTTTACATTCCTTATTATTTTATTTGATATTGGCGACAAAATGTCGAATGAACTAAAAAACAATAAGAAAATACGAGCCACATTACGTGGGTTAATGAAACGAACCGAAAATTACATTTCGGGAATAGAAAAAATTGACAATGAAGAAATAAATATACGACTGAATTCTTTACAAGAAAATTTGAACAAATTCTACGCGATTCAAGAAAAAATTGATTGGCTTATAGAAGAAGAAAATTTAGAAGAGGAAATAAAATACAGGTACGAATTTGAAGAAATATATACAAAGCTAAAATTTAAATTTTTGAATGTACAAAAAGAAAATAATCGGCTAATACCTGAATGTTCTTTTATATCGGCAAGAGCGGAAGTTTATTTGATAAACTGTTACTGTCAAGGCACGCTTGAGACGTACACCTAATACAAAAGGGTTATCACCTTATCAGTTAATGTTCGGCAGAGAGGTAAGAACCTATATGCATGCCTTATTTAAGAAATCCGCCCCACTATCCAGATTACATTACAATGCACCGCCAACGAAGGAGTTCGGACAAGGTGATAAGGTACAAGTCCGCAGTTACACCAACCCAGGAGTTAAATGGGAGTTCGGAGTCGTCATCCGAAGATTAGGTAGACTCCATTATGAAGTCAGAACTGAAAATGGCATACAGGTGCGCCGTCACCTTGACCAAATGCTGCCGGCGCCCCTGGTGGTGTAAGTAAAAATAGCGGTGGTGGACTGTTGGATATCAAGTGTCCAGGCAACCGAGTTGTTGACTGTCAATAGAAAAATATGGATATAATTGAATAAAGTATTATTTTACATTCCTTATTATTTTATTTCATAACCTTGCTTCGTCAACTTGAACACAGATGGCAGTAATACACATTTTTTTATAATCCGTGCGGAAATCTTAAAATTACGTGAAGTATATTTTATAGCTGATATTTGCAATGTCTTATATAATGGAGATATGATAAAATAGTGGATAAAGATGTATTAATGTAAGTGTTGATGATTATGGAAGAATGTATTGTATTTCTGGAATTCCTTCTGAGCGTTTTCATAGCATAAAAAATGCTATGTAATAGCTTTACCGCGGCAGTCTCCGAGTGCCACACGTATTTTTTTTTAATTAATTTATAGTCCGCGAGGTCTAAGCAGAGCTTCGCATTTGTGTGAGTGCACATGGACAGTAGGTGACATGTAGGTGTGAAGTCAAATTAAAGTTTAACTGAATAAAAGTTAATTAAAGTTCAACTTAGTAACATACCTTAAAAAGGGAAATAATTACTTACAATCGGTGATAATGTACATTGAAAAAAGGGGAAAAATGTGAAAGCTTTAAGTCCGCTCCACATTCTCGCGAGAAATATCCGCTTCGTATCGGCTCCACATTCCCGTTTCTCGTGCTATCCTCGCGTGAATGTGGAGCGGGCTTTACAATCGGCGGTGTCGTCGTACCTTCTGCTTGTGCGTGACGTACATTCGTTTTTTTTTATTTATTTATAGTCCGCGAGGTCTAAGCTGAGCTTCAGATTTGTTGGACATGAACAGTGTCGGTGTGAAGTCAAATTAAAGTGTACCTTGTGCTTGTGCGTGGCGGGCGGCGGCGGGTTGGCGGCGAGCTGGCGCGCGGCGGCGGGCGAGGGCGCGCGGCGGCGCGGCGCGGGCGGGTTCATGGCGGTCGCGCGCGCGCTCGCCAGCCGCCGCTCGCGCACTATCACCGACGGCGACAGCCTGCGCCACACGGGGTACACACGCGTCACATATTATACATTACCAATATATGTGATGTGCGTCTCGCTCTACTGATTGGTACGATATGGTACCAATCGGTAGAGCAAGACGCACATCACTGGTTACACGTACACACACATATCGCACCTTTACATCATTGCCCCTAGCACAATCAGGGTAGAGCATCAGGTATTCAAGTAGGTAAATTATATTTTCTTTCTATAATGGCTATGATGTTTTCAAACTTTTTTTTTCGCCGACATTTTAGTCCCATTCCATCTAGTAATTAAAGTGACCACTCCTCTCACTCTATTTCCTGAGCCGAACTCTGTCCATTATAGAATTAAAATGAGGAAAGTGCAAAGAATCATCAAGTGATGTACAAGAAATACCAAACAACAATAATGCAATATCTGATTGTGGATTTTTTTATAGTTAAACCTGAAAGATCAAACGAGCTCCAGACAATATGCTTGATTTATTTTAGTAGAATTCACCTGCATTTTTCTGGAATACAAAGCAATTGCACTGTCTTTACAATAATTCTAAAGCTGCGATATATGTATTTAACACACCATCCACTCACACACTCACGCTCCAGTCACATCTATTATACAGTAATAAACTAGACCACCAATCAGCATTTAGATATAGATAGCATGGTGGAGTATGCTCATTCGACGAAGATCTGTTACATTTTATTTATGTTCAATGCTGTCTATAAGTTTGCTGCATACTCAATATTATGAATAGTACAAAATATCCTTGTAAGCACGCATACTGAAAATACTGTAAGCTTATGTATGTATAACAAAAGAATTAATAAAATGTTCAAAAATACTACAGATGTAATATAACTAATCGTTGTGAAAGCATGTAGCAGCAAAAATTGTTAGGTTATTTCTTCATTTATCTATAAATCTCTACATAACTGGAGCGAGAGTGGACCACGATTGGAGGATAGGGGAAATAATCCCTAAGACTATAGGGTATATTATAACCCTTGTAAACTTATTATTCAATTCACCACATCTTTCATAAATCAATCTAATAACTCACTTTGGCATTCATTTTCAACACTCTAAAAATATTCAATGCTGGAACATCAATACAAGTTATCATATTATTGAATTGGCCAATCAAACCTTACCTTAATAAACACAATTGTCATCAATGACCCGAGCAATATTGGTACTGATTTCATAAATCCTTACAGAAATATCAATAAATGGTATATTTATTACACAACTAATATAGGGAGAGATAGAGTAATTAGATTTTTCTCACTCAGGCCATGGATAACACATTGCCAAACAGTATGGCATATAAGTGTAAACAATTAAAGCTGAACTTATTTTTTAATTTACAGATTAATATTTATGAATAAGCATAACTTTAAATGTATTATTATGTTTATGACGGATAACAGCATTAATCGTTCCACAAAACGAATATATAAGCCAATAAGGGCAAATAGTTAAATTATAAAGTTAAGCCCTTTTACTGGTTATATATTAAAATCACAATTTAAACTTAATCAGTATAAATTGTAATTTTTTGTACATCATCGACAATTTGTTAATAAACAATTCAGCCATTGGCCTAGTCAATTAGTTATGTGTTAAATATACTCATATTATAATAAATGTTATACTTATATAAAAAATAAAATAATCTTTGTTTTAGCGCACTTAATATTTATCAAAATAAAATATGACGTAGCATGTTATATGTTCAATAAATAGCACTCATAAAAATGTACAATTTATGTATTGTATATATCTTTTTACCTCAGAACATTTTTGTTTGTACTTATAACTTTATTTTCACAGTCCCAAAGGTGTTTCGAGTTCCCAATGGCTTCCTAAACACTGGTATCACTGGGACTCTCTTGGCTTTTACTAAATATACCACAGACACAACTCGACTAAATATTTTACTATTCGCATCAAAATACTTGCTACTGGCAACACAATAAAAAATTGAACATAACTACAGAGGCTAAATAACAAAAAAAAATCGATCACTACGCAACTACTTAAGCATAAAAAGTAAAGGCGTCGGACAAAAAAACTTAAAAATAAATTAAGTGGCAACATTAAAAACCAAAACAATAAGCACAGTGGACTCACCTCTGCTTAGAAGACGACAAGGCCCTCCGCTTGCGGCGCGCGGCGGCCGAACCAGAACTACGGGAGCTGGAATTTGAACAGCTGTGGGCTCAAGGGACGCCGAGGAGGGGCTCACGCACACCAGCGCCGCGCATGTGCGTGTGCGCGCACACGTGCACGCGGCGTGTGCGCACGAGACGCCGACGGAGCCACACACACACGCACGTGCCCACGCACACACGCACGTATCGAGCACGTGAGCGCGCACACATGGTCGATACCAACGTACGATCCGAGAGTTCATCGTCACACAAACACACTCATGTTGAAAGCCAGTAGCGAATCCCAGTGATGATTAACAATAGACGCGGCATGCAAATGTTAAAGTAGCAGAGATGAGAGACGGTCGAGATGGAACACCGAAACACCGTGAAGTAAAATAATGAAAGCGAAACCCATTGGCAAAAGGAGGGAGTGAAGCAAAAGGATTAATAATATTAGTGTCTTCATTTTGAACACATTTTAGGTTTATGAGCTTGAATAATTTTGTGTCTTTTATTCTATTAGAAGAAACATTGTAGTCAGAATGTATTATGTATTATATTATTGTTAATATGTTACTGATCATAGTTAATTCGTAAAACGTAAAGCTTTAGGATGATAACTTTAATATACTTAAAGTTTTGGCAAAATTAGGTATTATTGTGTTTATGTATTGTTTAAAATTTTCTTAATATTAAATAAAAAAATAAATTATATAACAAATTACTTAATTATATTGAAACCCAGATAATGATAACACCTAAATAAATCTGTATAAACAATTATAAAAACTATTTTTAACATTTCCATACACATACATTTAAATCTACAGCTACTGTAAATAGGAACATCTATCGAGTAACTACTGGGTAATATTGTACGTCGAATAAAAAATAAATAGGCATTGGAGCGTGCATTGCGTGCACTTCGATGACAATGAATAGTTCGTTGAAGCGGTACCTAGAGGACGTGTAGGACTCGTCGGAGGAGGGCGGGCGGCGGCGGCGGGCGGCGGGCTCGGCCCTCATCCAGGGGTCGGCCCACTCGTCGCCGCGGACCTCCCGCGGCCGGCCCTCCCGTAGCTCGCGGCCCTCCCGGCCCTCGCGCCGCTCCACCTCCGCGCGCTGCACTATCACCTCGCGCGACGACCGGACTCGCCTCTACACGTACATTATTCACACATAAGGTATGCAGATAATGATGTTTCTAGTACAAATGTCGTTAATTTAAAACAAAATAGTACAATGCAAAAAAATATAAATAAACAAAATTGAAAGTTGATTAACATAATACTAATAAGCGAAAAAAAAATATTCAGAGATTTCCAAAACTAGTAACTTGTATTTGTAATCATACCGGCATTGCATTACATTCGTTGGGCTCTTCAATATTATTCCACATTTGTTGCTTGCATGGAAAATACAAAATATATTTAAAAACATGACAATTTTTTGTCTCTATTAGTTTATTTGCACTACTTGTGTGCACATTTTGGAGTAATGCACTTTCTGAGGTTAGTTTACAAATACCTATTCATTTATTTAAAGTACACCGCTATCATCATTCATCATCATCATCATCCCATTACTGCCCTACTGCTGGGTACGGGTTTCCTCTCATAATGAAAAGGATTAGGACATAATCCACCGCGCTGGCCAAGTGCGTAGACTTCATATACCTTTGAGATTTTTTTTATAAATCTCTCAAGTATATAGGTTTCCTCACGATGTTTTCCTTCAACATTTAGCAAGTGATAAATAAT
This sequence comes from Epargyreus clarus, assembly GCF_041222505.1. NCBI lineage: Eukaryota > Metazoa > Arthropoda > Insecta > Lepidoptera > Hesperiidae > Epargyreus > Epargyreus clarus. The sequence continues at coordinate 9,402,791 of NW_027332239.1, read as the reverse complement.
TTCTAATCTAATACGCACATAATTTTGAAAATCAGAGGTGCATGCCTGGAATTTGAACCTCGGTCCTTTCGATCGAGAGGCGGCGTTTCTTAACCACTAGGCTATCACTGCTAGCAAGTGTGCAACATTATAATTCTGGATTGTTGCCTTAGATAATAAGACTGACCGTATCCACAGATCCCACTATACTATGCTCAAGACAATTTTTTCCTCTTAATTGCACTGTTAATTAACACCGCTAAATTCAGTCCTAAAATGTTTTACAACATTATTTCGACCATCTAACGTAAGAACATTCTACTCTACGAATTTATTTATTTATGGCGAGCGAGAAAACGAGGATGTCTCTAGAAAAACATTTGACAATCTCCCTCTATTAACTAGGTGCTAAAGTCCACTCTGCAATACGTGATAAGCCCCCACCTTGTGGTAAGCCATGTCGTCGGGGTGCGGCGCTCGCTCGTCGTAGTGCGGCGGGCGCTCGTACATTCGCTCGCGCTCGTACCGCTCGCGCTCGTAGTACCGCTCGCGCTCGTCCGGCGCAACGCGCGCGAACCGCCCGCCCGCCGCCGCCGCCGCGCGGTACATCGGACCGTACGACCTGGGAATTTATTTTAGAACAGTTGCATTAATATAGCAGGAAATTAGGTAATTATTAGGCCAACGTAATTGTAACTTCATGCATACAAAGAATTGTAAATGTTGAAATGTATCAAAAAGTATATAAATACTACTATGTATATGTAATTTATGACTTTCCTTAGGAAATTTCCTGAATTAAGAAAGTCATATTTTTTATTAAAATTCAGAGGGTAACAGAGCTAATAGACTTTCATTTATTCGCTTTACAGGTTAGCCGGCCTTATATAAGGTATCTGTAATCACGACATGGGTTTACTTCTCTGGTGGCTCTAGTACGAGCAACATTGTGTCTGACGTATTTTGTGGGACTTTGAATTTCCACCCGTAAGCGATTTTTCAGTATAAGATGCATCATCTCATCTGCATGCGTGTCTCTTCCCTGTACACATCAGTATCTCATCAGTGGACATCAGTGTCTCATCAATAGTCAGCTCACCTAGCATAAGCCTCAGCGTCCCGTGCGGCGGGCGCAAGGTCGTGCCGCGGCGGCGAGGCGCCCACGGCGGCGGCCGCGTACGCCAGCTCCGCGTCCGGATCGTGCACCACGCCGCCCACAGACAGGTGCAGCTTCTTCTCCTCGAAGTCTATGTCCTGCTCCTTGCGCTTGTTCGCTATGCGCAGCATCTGGAACCGTCACACGGTTATACAGTATTCAGTGTGGTAAAGGAACCATACTTTTCCGAGGCACTCCAACATAGTCCTCAGAGGTAGCAGCGCATCTGCGGCCGCCCTCAGGTAAGAATGTTATCTTATCTGGACTGTGTATTAATAATATCGAGGACAAAGTGTTCTAGTTTCTCTTAATATTTTAATATTAAACAAGCACTTTTTCCATCTGTTAATTTAACACATAGTACATAATTATACATTTTACAATCATAGCCTCACCTCCTTAGCGGTCCGCAGGCCGCGTTCCCAGGCGGACTCCGGCGGCGCGGCGTCGCGCGGCGGCGCGTAGCTGGCGGCGGCCGGCACGCCGCGCACCACGTCGAACATGTTGTAGTTGCCCTTGTCCGTCACGCCCGGGTGCAGGAACCTGGCACACAACATAGATAAGTATAGATATCTCATCATCATCATCATCATCAACCCATTATTATCCCACTGCTGGGCACGGGTCTCCTCTCTGAATGAGAAGGATTACGCAATAGTCTACCGCGCTGACCCAGTACGTATTGGTAGAGTTTACATACCTTCGAGTTTTTTTTTTTTTATAAATCTCACAGATATGTAGGTTTCCTCACGATGTTTTCCTTGACCATTTTAGCCAAGTGATAATAAATTTCTAATACGCACATAATTTCGAAAAAAGAGGTGCTAGCCTAGGATTTAAACCTCGGACCCCTCGATCGAGAGACAAAGTTTCTTAACCACTGATGAATGGGGTATGAAAAATAGATAGCCGATTTTCAGGTCTACTGAATATGCATGTAAAATTTGGTGAAAATCGGTAAAGCCGTTTCGAAGGAGTACGGTAACTAACATGACGGTGACGCGAGAATTTTTTATAAAATATTACCTGCAGCTCACACCCCAAGTGCAAGCTCCCCGAGAGAAGAACCTACAGACAGGGCGCGGCTCGGTCTCCTCCGGCCGGCGTTCCGCTTCATCCGAAACCTCGCCCTCCTCGAGCGAGGAGCCCCGCGACCGCTTGCCGGGCTTTATATCTTCTACTGAAAATATATCGTACATCATACAAAGGGGGCATGAAATGAAATTTGTTCACAGATTTTAACACCAAACATAAAAAGTCCTGTAAATATTATGTACCAAAGAAGTTATGTTATTAATATTAATAGCTTAATTATATAATTAACAATGTAATATTATGTGTTACATAAGTGCGCGCAATTTCGTGCCATCGTAAAAATACACTGTTTTGTTTTCCTGAACACAATAATAAATCATACAAATTTTAAATTATGTCTTGCCATAACACAAACATAACATTGAGTGGTAAGAGAGACATTTTGAGGGCAGATTCCAGCTTAGTCATCTGTGGCCGTCCTCAGGTAGAAATTTAATCTTATCTGGGGTTGATTACAGATGTCCTTGGACGGCAGTAGCCACTTACCATCAGGTGGACTGCATGCTTGTGTGCTATTCCTATATTTAAAAAAAAATCATATTGTTACCTTTTTCTGGTTGTGCTTCATTGTCACCATGTGACTCCTTAGATTTATTTGGTTCTATACACTCCCCTTCTTCAGCCTCAAAGTCCAGCTGCTCCTCACCATCTTCTGTATTACTTGTCTTTTCTTGAGGTACCTAATAATGAATTAATAATTTAAGGACTAATGAGATAAAGGTATTGAAGGTATTGAGGTATTGAAGGTGGTAGAACCCTTTGTGGTTCGACTCCGGCGGCACCACCGCCACACCTATTTCTACCTAATAACTGCAGTGTTAGGTGCTGCTGTGTTCCGGTTTGAAGGGTGTGGTAAGGGAGAAAGACTTTTCCGAGGCATTCCAGCTTAGTCCTCAGGAGTAGCAGCGCATCTGTGGCCGACCTCAGGTAGGAATATCTAATCCTATCTGGGGTTTATTACAGATGTCCATGGGCGGCAGTAGCCACTTACCATCAGGTGGACTGCATGCTCGTCTGCTACTCTTATATTATAAAAAAAAAAAAAAAAAAAAAAAAAAAAAAAAAAAAAAAAAAAAAGATATCATAAGCCTAGTGATGACAACCTGCATTCATTGGGGTGTGAAGTTTACAAATTCGTACTTGGCTAGGATGGTGGACAATGTCCTAACTCAACTCTTATACACTTCACTCTTGGAGATCAGGTTCCCAGCAGTAGGAATGTAATTAATCAATGTTGAATAAATAAATAATTCAGTCACAGATGTCAATAAAATCACATATTTTAATACTTACTTTTTCCAATTTGGGAGTGTCAGATTTTCCACTGTCTGATTTTGGTGAAGATTGTATACTAGCTTCATTATTCCCATTCATTTTTATTTCCTGTTTCATTTCCGGCGATTTTGGTTGTGGCTTTGTCTACAATTAAAAAATAATTTAAATTTTCAGTATCCTTTCTTGAACAACAAACATTATAAGATTATGTAGTAGTATCAAATCTTCAGAGTATTTTTAAAGATTTCGTTATCCACCATTCCATTTACTATATTCTTATTGCCCAAGTTACAATGTTAAATAAATTTCTGGTGAGGAAAGGACTTCTGCATAGATTAATTTTAGTCACTATATTCTAAAAATTTTATCAATAGAAGTGTCCATTATGCTAAGCCGTAACAACTAAGCAATGAGAATGAGCTAACTATTCAAATTAAATCATGCCCTATACTACTTTTGTAATACTACATATTTTGTATTACTTTATATAATTACTTTTGACATTACATACCTTAGTTTCCTTTTCAGTGTCATCCGGCCCCACAGAATCAAGATCAGAAACATCAGAAAGGTCTTCATGACTGATATTGTTGTCCTTCCCATTGTTGTGTTCACTTGATTTGCCTCTAGACTTATTGTCCTCTTGGTCTGATTCCATTTCTCCTAAAAGAGCTTGCATTGTATAGGAGAACTTTACAATTTATCATCGATAAATATATCAAAAAAACAATCAATCAACGACAATCAACAATCAATCAAACAATCAACGGGAATTGTTTCTTTATAAAGAAAATAAATCATTTAAAATTGATATACAAAAAATTTTATAGATTCTACTTATCTTACCAGAATCATAGAACAACATAGGCAAAATAAATTCATCAAATAAAAATGCATGGTCAATGTTACCTTCTGAAATTTCCTCTGTAGCGGGATCTTTTGTACTAGATCTCTTATTATAAGAAGAACTCCGGCTAGACTGACTAGACTCAGACCTACTGCGAGTTCTGGTTGGTAGGGGCACCATCTTTTGTTCCGCTTTAGTGTGTCTCCTCCAATTCCCTTTTGGACTCCAATCATTTTTCTTAACTGAGGGTGAGGACTGAGGTGAGATTAGATCAGGCGAGGGACTAGAAGAGGGTGATCTTGGTTCAGGATTTCTTGAGTTAGGTGTCACTTGTGATGCTGAATCTGGAGAAACTGGTTGCGACCTAGAAGTAGGGGATCCCGGTGCAGATTTGAATGAGCCGCTTGGTGTCGGTGGTGACCGCGGGCCGGAGGGAGCCGCTGAATAATGTTCAGGCTGCTCAGGTGAACCAATATTTGACCCTGCATCACTTGGTGACTTCGGAGCATCGGGTGATTTGGGGCCGACTGGTGATGGAGGAGCAGAATTTTCTGGAGAGTTTATCTCGGAGTGAGCTTCCGGACTCATGTTATTAGGAGATGGGGGTTTAGCGGAGGACCTTTGAGACGATTGGGATCTAGATTCTGGAGAAATGGATCGCCTATCAGACTTGGGTGACATGGGGGAACCTGGTGGGGACCTTGGTGGGGACTTTGGATCTTTCTTTGAACTATCTGAAGACGAACTCCTTCGGCTTCTAGACGAGGAGCTGCTACTACTTGTTGTGGAGTGAGCATCTCCAGTAGCATCACATGAATCTTCAGAATCCATTCCTGAGAACAGATGTCACAGTCTTACGAAGTAATAATCAAATCTAAAGAACAACCCAACCCAAACAAGCACTGTTTAGTAATAAGAAAAACATTTCATAACAAGTAATACTGCATTTTCCAATTTAAAATTACATCAAGTATTTGTTATGTTTATTTGTATTGTCACAGGGTTATGTATTGTAATACAAATTTGTATGATTATCAAATTGCTGTGTTATGTTACAAAGTATCAACTTTACAACTGATTGACACGATGAGAACTTTAGCGTAAAACGTATTATCCTAATCGGAAAAATAAAGCGTGGCATTTAGTGTAAGTCAAATCAAACAGCACATACTGCAAAAAATGATCAGTCTCATAATATTTATTACATGGTAGTCCAATATGTTTTGAACGAGTTCTTTTATTGGCAGTACTACGTTCTGATGTATATTGTAGACACATCCAGCCTTACCTTCAAGATGACGCCTCGACGCCAGAATCGGTGGCACTTTAAAGCACTTTTCATTTTTAAAGACTTCAAACTTTTTAACTCACAACACAAACGAAACTTGGGTCTGTCACATTTACTTGTGAACAACTTTAACTTCCTAATGAACGATAAACTGACGAAAACTTAACGAATCGACACTACTTCAACATGGCTGTGATACAGGAGGAAACATATATAAAACATAAGAAATAATCACTTTTCGTAGCTTCCTTGGGGTTAACTTACGCCCTTACCTTAACTGGGATGGATTAGTCGATTAAATTCTTCAAGTAATTATTAATTTATATCTAAATATTCTTCGATTTGCGCCGCAACAAGCCTTTTCATTGCAGATGTCAAAGCATAGACTACAAAATAAAGTAACTGTCAATCGTCATCGACTATAAAATGCAGTATAACCGAAGCCATTCTCTATGACTTTTAGGGTGACAGAACACATCACATAGACGTACTAAGCAACACAGTTACTAGTCGACACAACAGTTTAGTCTTGTCATTAGTTTTGTTTAGAAAAAAAAATTCACTTCACCAAAATTAATGAAGAGACTTATTCCCAACTGTATATCAAAATAGTTTTAAATAACGATTTTAATTAATAAAAGTCATAAAACAGTAAAATAGCAAGGGGAATCCCCTGTCCGGCATATTATGTCTCTTATATTAGGCTTGATTTTTAAGTCTAGGCTTTTTGATATTAATTTTGTCAAAGTATGTCTGCTTACGACTCGCATGACTATCCTACTGCGGATTATGAATGATGTAATCTAATATAACTTTGCGCTCTGTGTATTATACAGCCTCATTGCAACCTCGTAGACAATTTTCTGATTATTGTGATACGCAAAAAAATTGCCGTCGTCAAAGTCACTAGTAAATACTAAATCGCAGTAGTTGTTCCAAAACTTTTTATATGCTATTGCTGGGTAAAGTCCCTCCTCGACTTGGAGAAGCCTGGCAAACTGCATAATACTGTTCTATCGCCAGTTGGTGAAATATGATTCTTATTAGAGCCTGTGTTAAGGCTTATGGCATGATATAGACCAGGATCGCAGCTTTAACGTACCATGCCCCCGTAAAAGCATTGTCCTGTGGCTGAAGTTTGATTACTAGCGGTCACCCATCCAAGTTCAGAGTGCAACTGCAATTATCTACTTTGTAATTCAAATTCATAAAATGCATGTAATAAAATACATTATTTTTTATGTTTTCGAGTCCTGCTATTTTTTTAATTTTATATTATGTCATTGCCAGGCTCAACTTGAGTAAATTATTTTAACCGAATAATTAGGTACATTATTTTTTAAATAATACTCATTACAGGGAACGATAAATGTTATTTTTAATGAATAATGTTAATAATTGTGAACGCGGGAGAATCTTATTACCTATTAGTAATAGTAAAGTTGTAATATAGGTAACCTGAAGCACAAATTTATTGAGTGTTGAATAGTTATCTATAGGTTTTTTTACAAAATTGGAGTACCCAATGCAAGCTTGGTCAAAGTATGCAAGCAGTCGTCCTGGTAACTACTGCCCATGGACATCTGTACCCTTACCATGAGTTTTTACGTTTTGACAAATTTGACTGTTTTGGTATTTGTTTTGTTTTGGTATTGGCCCATACAATTTCCAAGATCTGATATAATCCGCTAGGGGCGCTGATTGGAAATTGTATGGGCCAATACGTAAACAAATACCAAAACAGATGGTAAAAAAACTCATGGTAAGGGTACTGTAACCAACTCCATACCGACCAGCCGCGGCTCTACTAATGCAAGTAAGGTGAATGTTAGGTAAACGACTGCTAACTTTAATGTTGATAAGAAACCACGAAAAAGGTTAACAGATCCAAGTGCTAAACATGTCTTCCGAATAATGAACATCGGCCAAGTGCACGGACCACACACACTGCAGGTTCCGTAGGCGGAATAAACGTTCGTGATTTAAATCAAAGTGAATGGTAATTACTAATTATCTAAACACAATATTTATTTTTTAAGCAGGATAAGATTATAATGTTTATATATAATTATAAAAAAATAAAAATAATACTTATGTTGATTTATTTAATGATTGATGTTGACTTAATTGTAAATTTATTTTGTCTATTTATTTCAGCAATCGCTAAGCTCAAAATGTACTTACGCTACATTCGATAAAAAATATTAACTTTTTATTTTTCAATTATATCCTATTACTTCATAGTTGAAATGAAAGAATGGGTTGCATGTTAGGTATGTCCATTGAAACACATATTTCACTAACTGTTGGCTAATAAATGATCCTATAAGTTATAGTCTCTGAATAGGGATTTAAAGACGTTAAAAATCTGTTTGTGCCGTTCGGCTATGGAATCCCAAAAAATCATGAGCAGTTATCTATGTCCCTAATAAGTGCAAAAACAGCAGCAACTAGACTTTCAAATCGCTTTCAGAAAGTTTTATCTACGTAAAGAATTTGCGGAGTAATGATTTTTATTTGCCTAGACTTGCTTTTCTCTTCTGTGGACTTACCTGTGCCCAGTTCTTATGTCTTCCGTGGATATTCGTAGTAGGTAGGTAGGTTCGTAAGATTTATTCCCCATTTTAATCCTTTATAGATAGTTATAATCATAGAAAAGTAAACATTAGGCACTAACGTAGAATTTAATACGTGTAAACAGTTAAAACAACGCAGACACGTCAATTGGTTGCTGCGAGCGCTACCTACCTTGACAACTCAATTAGCGGTATCTTGCGTGAATTGGGCACAAAATTAGATCGTGTTAATTGACGAAGTGGAGAGCTTAATATAAAGCTAATTTGGTATGAAATTTACCTTACGTATGCGTATAATTAGAACACATATTTAAAGTATGATAAGAGTTATTTTTATATTACGAAAGCAGCAAATGAGTATATACATACCTACCTGTTTTATCTATCTACCCAATAGTAGGTACCTACAGGGGATTTACCTGAAATTCTATGAACCAAACCGTTAAAGATGTAATCATTGCGTTGGTTCAGTTCATGCAAGTAAGTGTTCCTTGTCACTCCCATCAAACAAGAATGTTAATGACTAGCTAAAGACTGAAGCAGCTTCATGGCAGAAATAAGAGGTGATCTTGCTACTGCAGTCAAAACATAAAGCCCTACCAGGCTAGATGTACCTACTTATTCTTGGTTATTTGAAAGTTGAAACCTCCTCGTGACAAATTCAGCTTCTTTCAATTTCAAAATGTATCGAATTTTACATAGAAGTAAGCTACAACCTGGCGAAATAATGCTGCTACGAGCCGCTACGTCATTGTCATAAAACATTTGACCAAACCAACCACATAGTAATTATAGTACGTAGGTACAGTGAGGGCGATAAAGGCGCGGGCGCAGTGACGTCAAAGCGGCCGGCGTCGCGCGCCAATGGCAAACGAGGCGGCGCCTGCTTGCGCCTGCGCACCGCCCACTCCTCTCCTTCGTGGAGAAAACTCGGAAAATTATACTGGTCGTTATATTTTCCGAGGTACAACTAAACATGTTACTAAGTGGAAATGTGCGGTTACATTAAAACGTTCCTTAAGAATTTGAGCTTTACTAAAAATAATTAGATAAAATGTAGAGCCTATTAAATAGGGCTTTTAAACTTTTTACACATAAATATAAAATTGGTTTACAACTATCCTGCAATTCGTGAAAAATTGACGAATTAAAGGGCAGTAGGTAATCGAATTAATCGTAATTTGGTAAGCGAAAATATTTATTGGATTTAATTTTGCATTGAAAAGTAGTATTTTCTTCATTATGTACAAAACAAAGACGTTCCAATAAAATTAGATTTATGTTCATTTGTGATATAAATGTTATAGTATGTTATACAAAGTAAACAATCACAAGTAAACATATGAGCGCGGTGCGCGCGCGCCCCTGTGTGGTTTATAGTTAATACTTATGCGCGGAGCACAAGGAACTCTTTATAGTCGGTGCGCGCGAGTCGATCGCACGCGCGCTCATCTCGCGACGACGTATCGCCACTCGATAATCCTTACACTATTCATTTATACATTCAAAAAAGGAACAGACAATATTAACATACTATTACTAATTAAATTTTAGTGTAAAAATGAATTGGGAACAAGAACGCGAACGCGCTTGCGAGAAACTAGAGATCAATGAGGCAGTCGGAAAACTGTTGCAGTCCTTCAACTATGATACCATCGTGCCTCAGCCGAACAAGTGAGTACTTTTGTTGTATCATAAAACAAACATGTTTCCACTGTTTTAATTTATTGTGTAGAACTGTAGACATTTCGTAGCACGGCTACGAAGTGCGTGCCAAATCAATATCATCAAAGAAGAAGAATAAATAATAGGTTTTATTCTGGACATAAATTACTCCCTTATTTAAGAATATACCCCCATTTAAAGTACCAATGAATACTATTGTAAATAGTAATGTTTTAAAATTATCTGAGCCTTTCAAAATATGTGTATCTAGTGTTTTGTACTCAAATAATGAAAATGGGATTAAATATTAGATAATAGATGCATGACAGACCTTGAGAGATTCATACAAATATGTCGTACTGGACCAGACTCTTGAGATCATAAAAAAACACTCCACACACGGCTTCTATTAGACAGAAATTGAAGTTAACATTTCCTAAGGCCTCAAAAGTCTCCACATCCTTTGTTTAAAAAATAAACGCTTGAGTACTGAGCTGAGAGAGAGACCGTTATAAGTTGTTACAAACCTTTTGCTTGTATGTGATACACGTGTATTTTATATTAATAATTTTGGGGTGGGTTTACGCTACATATCTATCGGATAGAACCATTAAAAATTGCAGGAACTTACTCAAAAAGGAAAGATATTAAAAATGTAAATCCGATGTCTGGTAAAATATTATTCATATCCTTTCTAATTAATACCTGATTCAATAAAATTTAGAAATACAATACAATACAATAAATTTAAAGTTATTAAGGTTTAAGCGATAGAGCTCTCTGACAGATAGATAGATAGATGACGGAGGCTTAGTATCTAATAGGGGCCTGCATCCCTCTTTTATTCTTTGGATACGGAACCCTAAAATAGCAGTGTTATAGACAAAATATGAATATTGAGCAGTACTAGTAGCTGCTACAGTAGAGCGTTAATTAGCGGTTACCGTACGAAAGTTTTTGGTTGGTCATGACCTGTTTACGAAATATACTTAAGGTTTCGATGTGATTACGGAAACATCTGTTTTATACCCGAAACATACACTTATGATTTGTCTCTACCAAATAAGATTTTTTAAAACTTGCCTATAATATCAATGACTACATCATTCATGTACTTATTAGCCTATTATAAATACTATAACTTATACTAACTTTACATAAATGTTTAAAGATGTGGATGTAATTTGCCACACTTAAGATTATAAGCTTTTTCGAAAACTTTATTTACCCTAATGTTACCAAACCGTATACTTTACAAAATTTAGAAAAAATACAGGTTCCGATTATTAAAAAAGGACAAGAAAGTATGATACTTACAAAGATATTAAAACACAATTTTCATATTGTAAGTCGCTAGCGGTAACAACGTAGTTTTGCCGGTTTCATTAATATTTTAATACTCACATATTTAAAACTTTTTGACAATGACCAACTTAAATTGCTTAAAATAATAAGCACAGTTTTAAATCAAAACACAGCAGAATTTAACACTTCTTTCAATTATAAGACAGAAGTAGCTACCTATAAATTTAGCGATAGCCACACAAGAAGCATTAAGGGTCCAATTTTTTTTTATAATATAGGAGTAGCAAACGTGCATGCAGTCCACCTGACGGTAAGTGGCTACTGCCGCCCATGGACATCTGTAATCAACCCCAGGTAGGATTAGATATTCCTGAGGTAGGCCACAGATGCGGCACTACCCTTGAGGACTAAGCTAGAACGCCTCGGAAAAGTCTGTCTCCCTTACCACACCCTTCAAACCGGAACACAGCAGCGCCTAACACTGCTGTTATTAGGTAGAAATAGGTGTGGCGGTGGTGCCGCCAGAGTCGAACCACAAAGGGTTCTACCACCTTCACCAAATCAGTTAATCATAGATTCATTACTATCTGTAGGTACAAATAAGAACGCTTCATGTAAATGTTGGTTAGAACTTGCAACCTATATTGTTACTGTTATTATTCTAAGCCATTAGTGACCTCAGGGTCGTCGGAGCCGTCTTCGTGTAACCACGCTTGCTTGATGCACCGCCTCTAATTGAATAGCCTATGTTATCTCTTATCAGCTCCTTGTTTATTAATTTCCTATCGACTGTCGGCACTTCACAACATCTCGGTTTCAACAAAAAATGATTTGAAGTGTTTGAGACACTTATGGATTAGTATTGTTATTTTTGTTTGTTTATTATACGTATTTTTTATTGTCATAAATATCATTAACGAGTACAGCTCCGCTCACATGTACCATACTCTATTATGTAGTAACTATAATACAATTTTATTTATCTATTTGTATACACAATTATGTATACTAATATTATAAAGAGGAAAACTTTGTTTGTTTGTTTGATTGTAATGGATAGGCTCAAAAACTACTGGACCGATTTTAAAAATTCTTTCATTCGAAATTCATTAAAAATTCACCTCGAATGGTGAATTTTTACAGCTACATTTTATTAAGCTACATTATCCACAAGTAACATAGGCTATATTTTATATGAAATATATTTGATAAATAGATTTTGAGGGGGTACAAATTTTGCAGGGTCAGCTAGTCTACTATGTAGCGGTCATATTATCATTGAGCTTTATAACTCCCAGTAATCTTTTAGTGGTCAAAATCAACAATGGAACTCTGATTAAAGATTTACGTTTACATAACTTGGTATATTCTTAAAAATATATTTAGGCTTATAGAAGACTTGTCTGAAGTCTCTAGTGAATCAAGGACTAGTGATCAGTAAGCTTAAATAGTATTGTAAGCTTGGCCATTCGCTACTTAGAGACTGAATAGCACATTGAATATTATTCCTTACATATTTTTATTCCTTAACTTTTGTGAAATATCATTTGTCAATGAAAAATAAGTAGGTAGGTAGGTATAAAAAATTTTTGATAACATGAATTGGAAAAGTTGACGCAAAGTCAACATTTAGGTTGATATGTAAATAAAAATTATTAAAAGTGAGTTTAAAGATAACTTTTATCGATCTACGGTGCCCAGTACCTATATTAACACTTAGTACATTCTTCGCCGAAATACTTTCGTATAGTTAAGCATACTAGAATATGTATGTAAAAGATATATAATATGTAACATATTTTTTCAATGAGTATTTAGATTATGTGTCACAAATAGTACACATTTAATAAGCGCTTTTGTTGTCAACCCTAACTGAAAACAGAAAATTAAACTATTTAAAACACAGGTTTTAAATAAAATATCGATAATAGATATTCTAAAACAATATTCTAAAACTTTATTTGTGTACCTAATGAATCTACTTAAAAAAACTCATAGAGCTTAGACCACGACTGTTATTTTTAAAATGGCACCGAATAATAACTTTGATACAATTAAATATGTATAAGTTTAATTTTATTATTATTTATATTTTAATTTATTTATTTGTCTTTTCTTCATGCTTTGTTGATTTATAATATGTAGTTAGTTTAGAACAGAGAGAGTTAAGATTACACATGACGAGATACCTATAGTCTGATTCATAATTAGGTGTCCAAAATGTAAACAAAGGTGTTGACCTATCAAGAAAATATGTTTGAAATGGTAGTTTCTTATTATTGTCGATATTAAAGTAATACAACAGTAATAAAATAATAATCTAAATAAATTAAGATTAATTCACTTTTATATATTCTATATTATTATCACCTCAATTTGGTTCCATACAGTAATAATAATAAAAACAAAGTTTATGGTAGAAAATTAAAATGTGATAATGGTAACACAGTCGGAATCCCAAACATTACTTGTGCCGTCATTTTTAAGTTTCATAGCTGATATTATTCATTTTCGTGATTGTGATCGAACTTGAATGTTTTCTCGTTTACATTACGCGTTTGTTAAAATGTGTATATTTGTTAAAGTTTTCGTTTTTTATTGAGTTTGTTAAAGTTTTTGTTTCTTGTCAATTTTGACAGTGACATTTCTTTGTTTACATTTTGGACACCTAATTATGAATCAGACTATAATTACTTCTAAATTGTACATATATTAAAAATGCGTTAACAAGTGCCCTTATAAACGGGCCAAATCGTATTCTTACTTTATAATAATCCAAATTATAGGGAAAGATAAGCTAAACCCAGATTCATACGAGGTTCGGCGCAGGGTGCGTTCCCCATGTGACAATTTTTATCGTCTTCCTGTTACTACAAATTTATTTGCGCGTGCAAGACCTTATATGCCTTTCTGTAACCCAAAGTCGAAAGGATAACGCTATCAACTAAATATTGAATTGCGGGGTAAGGTTTTGGGGGCGAATGAAAAACCTAAAAATAGAGTTTGACAAACTGCATCGTGTGACATATCAAACGAAAGGGCTTGTTGTGAAGTGTAAATATATTTTTGTTATATTTTCTTTAATCTGCAATTTTAAAGAATGTATAGAGTTACGATTGCAGATGACGATATAATTAGGTACTTTTAAATACATTTATTTCTTTATAATAATCCGAATTATAGACAAAGATAAGCTAAACCCAGGTTAATACGAGGTTCGGCGCAGGGTGCGTTCCCCGTGTGACAATTTTTATCGTCTTCCTGTTACCGATTTATTTCCGCGTGCGACGCGATAGTGCGCCTGCGCAAACATATCCATTGTGGGGTCCTTATCTCGCCGCCTTAAGGGAGTTCCCGGCGATTCCCTATACCTTACAAACTGAAGTAAAAAATCCATTCTTGTTTAACGAAGTCGTAATAATAATACCAAGAAATAATTTTATATTGATTTTGATGCATTACATGAAGTGCAGAGTACATTTTCATAGAAGCAGTGTAAATACACTACACGCTGGTAGAATACGCGTAGCTACTATGCTCCCCTAACACAAATTCTCACGGGTTCTATCCCTGGTCATGCAGAAATCTGGTGAATTTAGGGGTTCGTATTTGAAATTCGTACAGGAAAGAAATCTTACTATGGAACGATGAGAGTAGAAAGTGATAGCAATGTAGTGTACCTCATTAGGTACATGCTTTTAAGGAAAGCAGTCTTAATTATCATAAGTCTTCACGTTATTAACATTTGTAAATGGAACTTCATGTGTGTTTTGTAATACACACATGTATCTATAGTCAAATAGGTAATTGAAACCACAAAAGTTTATGAAATAGGTATAACCCTTAATAAATATCAATCAAGGCAAATAACAATCAAGTTTCGTTAACTGTCTACCAAGCTTTACGCTCTACAAAAGACATTTTCTATACTAATATTATAAAGAGGAAAACTTTGTTTGTTTGATTGTAATGAATAGGCTCAAAAACTAGTAACATAGGCTATACGAGTAACATAGGCTATATTTTATATGAAATATATTCGATAAATAGATTTTTGAGGCGGCACAAAGTTTGCCGGGTCAGCTAGTGAGTAATATATTTATTGTTTATAATATTTTATATGTTTAACTATTAAGTATGTATATAATTTATTTATACTAAATTACGCACCCATCCCTATCATATTTCTTTCTTCTTATTTAATCCAAAAGTAGTCTGGGGGGTCTGTATTCTATTCCATATGTATAGTTATTTTAACTAAATCATTGTTATTATTTCTCAATTTGGCATACAAAAAACCATATTGGACAATATCAAATCAAAGCGGCGGCTGCCTTCAAAAACATAAAAGCAACGTCACAATTTTACAAAATACACAGTGGGGTATAGAGAATGTAAACAGCATGTATTAGAACAGCAATTTGGAAGCTAGATTAAGATTTCCTCGCCCTCGCCGGCGCGGGCAAACATCCCGCAGTGTGCGTATCTGTTGGAGCCCGCGCAGTAAGTGGCGCGGCAAACACGCGGCCTCACAGGTGCCGCTAGGGCATAGGGATGTTGAGGTCGGGTACCGTAACAGAAACTATTGGATATTTGGTGGAATGTTTTCTACACTGTACACTCACAGCCCCACACTAGGATTCCCTGTATCGTGGGTGCTATGGACACACACAGAGACAAATACACAAACACCCAGACCCAGAATCAGAAATTTAAATTCCTCATTTAGAAATCTGTCTGGCCGGGGATCGAACCCGGGACCCTCTGAGCGTCAGACCGGCATGGTGGCCGCTCCGCCACGCGGGTCGTGGAATGTCCGTGGAAAATCTTATGCAATATCTGTCAAGTTAATAAGTGCACTTTCTTAAACTTGTTTGTATAGTACAAAAAATAAGAGATTTTTGTCCGTCTAGGAACAGACATGTCGGTTAAAATCAGTTTTACAAGACATGCAAGCAAAAACCAACTTTGGTTTATTTAAGTGCACTTTTCACCTAGGACAAGTGTTAAATTTTTGCAAGTAACCACTTAGGTACATTATTAATAAGTTAATTTAAATAAGTACATTTCAATACACGCACACACAATTCGTCTGAATCGGAATGTTAATATTATATTATTATATGTAATTCAAAAAATAACGAAAATATCTTAGATGTTTAAAATTATTTCACATTAGTAAATTTGCTATAAAATTGAACTTTTCTCTCTATGTCTTATGTTTGTCTAATTCCGAAATCTCACATCCCTACAACACTAGCGACCTACGCCCTGTGCGCCCTCTCCTCACCCCCTGTTTGTAGAGCCCACTCAACGCCTTTGACATTTGAACTTCTACTTAGACTCTTCCGTTGAAACTCAACATAAATATCAAAATGCTATTATATTCAAGGATCATTCAGAAACATTTTTTGAACGATAACCTTACGATACTTCATTTAAACTAAAGCTGCTATAAGTATAATGTTTTAAAATATGAAAACTTGATAGATCTTCAAATTTCCACCTTAACAACAGAAAAAAATCAAAATATTAAATACTTACCTATTAAATTAGACCATTAAAACGAAGTTCTTTCTATTATCTAATATTGATTATACCCTATAGGCACATAGATAATTGAATTATCTATACAAAGATAATTAAGAAGAACAATAATTATAATACCCCCAATATAAAGCGCATCATCATTAACCAAGTACTGTCCCACTGCTGGGCACGGGACTCCTCTCATAATGAGAAGGATTAGGCCACAGTCCACCGCGCTGGCCAAGTGCGTATTGGTAGACTTCACATACCTTTAAGATTGTTTTTTTTTATAAATTTCTCAGGTATGCAGGTTTCCTCAAGATGTTTTCCTTCACCGTTTAGCAAGTGATAATTAATTTCTAATACGCACATAACTTTGAAAAATCAGAGGTGCGTGCCTGGGATTTGAACCTCGGATCCTCGATCCCTCGATCGAGAGGCCGAGTTTCTTAATAAAGCGCATACTAAAGTTGAACTTTAAAACCTTATTATAGAAGTAACAATAGATCATAATAAAATTAACTGACTCTACCGACTCCGTAGCTAGAGTTGACTACCGTTCACCAGATAAACCTTAAATATTACATTCTTCAGCTACCTCTTTGTTTAATTAATGTGTAGCAAAACGAACGCGATATGTGTATTGAGTAGCAAAAGCGGCTGACATCCAAAGCCCGAGGTGGAAGTTCGAAGTGAGGTCCAAATATTGACAAAGTGTAATCTGGTAGCGCGCGGCGGCCTGTGAGTGGTTAGCGAGCCCGCGGTAATGTGTGCGGTTAACACCAGCTCTTCATTACCGCATACCTACTTATTTGGTACGCTTCTACACGCTAAACGTTATTCGCAATGCCTTACCAACTTTACCTACTTATAACGTATCATGGACGCTCACGGACAAAATATTCCGCTTTCAAGGAAATAGCAGTGAAAATGTTTTAACCCAATAAATAAATAAGGTGCACTGCGAGTATAATAATTATTATTATGAAAGCTCATAAAGTCACAAAGGTATTTATAGCGAGTTTTCCCTTCGTCTAAGCTTAATAACCCTAGTGACTGACCCGATAGTGTAGTCTACTCAAACAGAATCTACTGTTATTTCAGTGGATACTGAAGATATTGAAAAATATATAACTGAAATTTTTAAAATAAGTGAATTAATAAATATTCAGGCTTTGAACTTATTTAGCTTATTTTTCAAAATTTCGTGCACATATCTGGACAAACCCAAATACAAGTGGGGAAAAAACTAGGCACAAAGAAAACCCCAAATATTCATGATGTTCAAAAATGTTTCAAAAATTCACTCTGAGGCCTTCTACATAACAAAGCAATATGGTCCCCATAGTGCTAAAGTCAAATCTATTACATCGGCGATACCACAACATATCTACGTCGTTGAAAACTGAATATTTATTTGCAGTCGATACGATAAACTCCGTGAAACTTTTCCACACATTGTTCAATGTCTTGTACGCGCACGATAGCTACGTCCGTGGACCTTATCAATGGTAATGTGGACACAGATGTGTTCCCACCCTTCTCTACCCACTAATTGAACATGTCGGACATTCAAGGACCTGTACTGATTAAAAGGAAAAGATTTGATAAATTCTATTGAAGCTACTATTAAAATCGGTCGGTAAAGGGAAGGGTGTTAGTCTGTGATTTAACGAAATAATTTTCAGTGTATAGTATTGTTGATAAATTATTTATTTATGTATTAAAATACTTATTTCGTATTTATTACTTTATTTACTTTTATTTTATAATAAACTTAAAAAATATCATTTGTATTTTTATTACATAGACTAGCAGACCCGGCAAACTTGGTAACGCCTCAAAATTTATTTATCAAATAAATATATTTCATATAAAATATAGCCTATGTTACTCGTCAAAACGTAAAAACTCATGGTAATGGTACAGGAATGTGTTGCCAACATGCCATTCCTCCTGAAAACTAAGATAGTCGGCCCCTTTATTAGCCCCATCCATGAAAGAATAAAAAAATACAGGAAGCTATAAATATGTGACGGTGGTACCTCCTCGGCCAACCTAGATTAGTTCTACCTTACATTAACTTAACTAAATGGTACCTAAACACCAACTCTTCTCTACACAGATCTCTTTCCAGAATTCTTGTTCCTAAGCTGACTGCAATGCTACCTTGCAAGGCTGCAATGCTGCTTAATAGTTAAAATATTTATTTAATACGCCACACCTATTTCTACCTAATAACAGCAGTGTTAAGCGCTGCTGTGTTCCGGTTTGAAGGGTGTGGTAAGGGAGACAGACTTTTCCGAGGCGTTCCAGCTTAGTCCTCAGGGGTAGCGGCGCATCTGTGGCCGACCTCAGGTAGGAATATCTAATCCTATCTGGGGTTGATTACAGATGTCCATAGGCGGCAGTAGCCACTTACCATCAGAAGGACTGCATGCTCCTCTGCTACTCTTATATTATATAAAAAAAATATATTTAATAAAATACGTAAATTTATTAATACTTATGTGATATACAAGTGGGCATATCTATAGGTATTACATATTATATGATTACGGTTACGCTTCCGGCACTCGATGTCCAATCGTTGCATTCGCAGAAACACGGGTTTATCAACGTAAATAGGACGCATCTGTGGATGAACACTCCTACTTTTTACTAACTTTTATTTGACTTACTTCGTTCTTGGTTCTGTATATCTGGTTTAATATTTATTATTATTTGAATAATTGCTGATATTTGTCCGAAAATTGTGTTACTACGTAACTTTGGGACCAATGCAATAATATGGTACAATTGGACTGATGTGATGGAAGCCGGCTCCATCATAGCTAGCAGTGAGGCATACATGATTAAAATTTCAGAAAATATTAATTAAATATTATACTTACAAGTAAAGTACTTTCATGAACTATATAAAACTATAAATATCGAACTGTTAAACATAAAGGAGGTAAAAAATAAAGATACACAAAAACCTCATTCTCGATTACTGATCAAATGCGTATAGACCATACTTATTTCTTAAAACTTTACATTCTTACTTAAAAATTACATAAAACTAAATATGTACATATATAGAAATTTAAAACAGTTTTTTTTTAATTTTCATAAAAGTAAGCCGTAAAACGTCCCTCCGCTTAATATACAACCTTAATAGAGTTTAAGTGTACGTATTGTTCCGCTAATAAGTAAAATATAATATTTCAATAACATTTTCCCTACGAACTTATGCTACCCAGATGACTGCAGTAAACCTCGCTCCTCTGTCGCCATGTACTGAAATCTTCTAAACATCCCCTACGACCGCAGTTATCTTTACAGTCGATTTAACAACTGCCATAAAACAATTAATGGCGCTGTAAAACATGACGGTAGCCGATGGGTGCCCCCACAATCATTATTCTGGCACTCGAGCGAGCATTATCGTAATCATACTTGTTATACGTATTAGCTGTCACCTGGCTCCCTACAAACCCTGGGAACTTTAAAATAAGGTATAAATAGAGCACAGGGCTGTTATCGCATTTAATTTAATTTTTACGTGTAAGGGTGCAGGTGTTTACAAGTTCAATTTCAGTCATTTTACAACGTTCTTTCATACTTTTATTTGCCAGTATACTCTTCAGAAACTTCAGGTGTCATAAACATAGTATCTGATCTGAGACTTAAAAATAAATTAAGTATTGAATAAAATATGTCATTTGTGCTTTATGCTTGTCACATGATTGTCGACTGAAAACATGAAATGTGATTTTTTTCATGTGAAGACCTCGACAAAATGAACCAATTTTGATAGGACACGCAAGAACCGGGAACTGTAGAGAAAAATAAGTTTACATTTATAAGTTTATCCGGACGAAGACTTCTCATGTTAACCTAATTTAACTATGTACGTTAAAAATCTCAATCAATATGTTGAAAAATGGTGGCTAAAAGCCCTAGTGGCTTGCGTTCCAACAAACTTTAATTTCCTAATGGGTTTGCAGATGTAGCAATAGTTATTGATCTGGGCGGCGGCGGCGCGTCACAGCGGCAGAAATAGCGTGGGCGGGCTCTTCACAGATGACAGCTATGCACACTGTTTATGACTTCCTCAGCCAATGGCCTCCGCGGCTGCTCCTGTACCTTTATGGCCACTCGTTCTTAGCAATGCTGTCTATGAATAACTAGTAATTATTATAAACAAAATCCAGACTGCATAAAAATAATTAAGGGAAGTACCTAATATAGTTTATGACACTCCCACGATTTAGACGAATCTAACAATATCTTTTATGCTAAAATCCATCAAGCTGTGTTCCGTGGAGCGTTCCAAAGAGTGAGACATACATACACAAGTATATATGTACATACACACCAAAAACTTTATCGTGTACAGTGCAGTGAAAAACTCTAAATACAAAATATTGCGCATCAGTATGATTTTTAGGGTTCCGTACCCAAAGGGTAAAAACGGAACCCTATTACTAAGACTTCGCTGTCTGTCCGTCTGTCACAGGGCTATATCCCCGGAACCGTAATAGAAATTCGTTTACTACTCTAACTGGTATTCTAATAAATACAAATAAGAACCATAAAACATATTTTAGCACTGCCGTGCCTCCAGATATACTTATTATACGTTGTTTAAGTATCATTCATCATCACCCCAACGTCATCTATTGTTGTTTCATATAACTAAGTATTGTTGAAAATAATAAAATGAATAAAACAAGTAAAAAATAATGAACATTTTGGTGGTGCGAACTGCGAGTTCGACTCGTACTTGGCGAATTATTTTTTATTCAAAAGTTATTTCTTCACGGTTAACACCTGTTTTGTCTGAGAATGGCAATGTTCACAGCTACTTTTTTCTGGTTTGAAGGGTAATAAGAGAAACATACTATTCCAAAGCGTTCTAACTCAGTCATCAAGGGAAGCATCGTATGTGTGTTCGATCTCAGGTAGACTCTAATGTTATTTGGGATTGATTACTGATGTCCATGGACGGCAATAGCCACTTACCATTAGTTCGACTGCCAGGTTGTTTGCTACTTCTATATTATAAAGAAATAACGAATTCATAAGGTTTAGATTGTTATTGTAAAAACATAATTGCTAATAACTTGTAGGTAAATAAGTAGAGCTAGTCAAAAGAAACAAAGTATTTCCAGCTATACATAGTTTAACTTGTAACTGCTTTAATGTAACCTAATCTTTGTTTTCGGCTATTAATCAATAGTGTTACTAGTACATGACTACCAAGTTCTTTCAAAACAATGGCCCAAGTAGCTACGCACACCAAAATAGTATGATATTTTGACCGCACTACTCGACACGTGTAACATTTTTCGGGCACGGATGAAATTCGATACCTATGAGTTATTGTTGCTAGGTTTCTACCAAAGGTTTGACTATGTATAGAATAATAAATACTCTTTGTATGTTTATCCATCTTACCGTAAAATGCTACAGGTACACTTAAGTGTAATTAATTACCAACTTCTATACAAGAATATATATAGCAGTGATAGCCTAGTGGTTAAGAAATGCGGCCTCTCGATCGAAGGGTCCGAGGTTCAAGCCCCAGGCACGCACCTCTGATTTTCAAAATTATGTGCGTATTAGAAATTAATTATCACTTGCTTAAACGATGAAGGAAAATATCGTGAGGAAACCTGCATACCTTAAAGATAAATAAAAAATAAATCTCACAGGTATGTGAAGTCTACCAATACGCACTTGGCCAGCGCGGTGGAGTATGGCCTAATCCTTCTCATTCTGAGAGGAGACCCGTGCCCAGCAGTGGGACAGTAATGATACAAGAATAGTCAAAGTAAGATTAAAAGAGTTCTTTGTTTGTGAGCCGAATATATTTTAATTTATTATGTAACTGCTGACGAACTAAGTATTATCGATTAAAAATAGACAATCCATTATGCTTGCATTTAAACCACTGGACGAATACAAGTAATAATATAAATAACCACTCTTTGTTTTCTCTAACTAACATAAAATACTACCTAACCAGCTTCTTGTAATGAAGTCCATTATCAACTAATTGGTAGCAATATGTACTACAGATATTTTTTTGCTATAAAACGTCAACAGATTAATGAAGTTCCTTAGTATAATAAAAGACCATAATCTTCATGTTAGTAATATACACGTGCCCGCTATCCCACATGTCTGGGATACATACCACTTCATACAACACAGATGTGGTTCGTGACGGCTGTGAAATCTGTAGTAAATCATTACACAAGACTATAAAACTTTTTGTCAACCAACGACACGTACACTTAAACTTAAGCCTTTTCCAATTGTATCTCGATAATTAAACTAACTTATTATAGAAACGTGAAACACCTTTTGTTGTTTCATAACTTGAATTTGACCGCGGCTCTGCTTGCGTGTATAAAACTTTAGGAACAGAAATATTTTAGTGATTTTAGATCTTGTTGTTTGATTGACTAAGCCTATTGCCAGGAAATGACCGAAACGGCTTATTTGAGTAATTATTGAATTAATTTCTGACTTAATTTATTAGGCAGGTACCTATAGACAAATATGCAGACATTTTAAAGAATAATTAAAGATGAACCGCGTTAAATTTGTGTCTTCTGTTTATGAATTACCTATATGTAGAGGTAACTTATAAAGTCGTATATAGGCTGTACGTGAGAGTCTCGTTAAAATTGGTTCAGCAATTACCTAAGTCGGTATATTATAGAGTTAGTATTAGTGGCTATGACTTTAAAGATTCTGTAATGTATGGATTGATATCTTAAGACAAATGTAACGAATACAAAGTAACAAGGCGTCTGATCGAGTGCACCAACGACCAAAGGGCTGACCTCGGGCAAAGAATTAGCTTAGCTATTCAACGAGGTAATGTCGCCAGCGTTTTGGGGACTCTACCAAAGGACAGCAATTTGGATAAAGCTTATTATATTTAATTTATTTTTCATAACTATTTTAAAACCTGTTTTATTAATATTTTTGTATTTCTATTAGGTTAATATTGTAAATAATTTACTACGTAATTGACAATAAAATAAATACCTTTATCACAATTAACAATAATTCTAATTTTCGTGTTAAGTTCTTGCCAGATCTGCCAATGATCCATAGTAACTGCAGAGCAATAGTTCATATATTACGGCTAAGTATTATGAGCAGACACAAGTATCTGCGATTGTCAGTAGATGTTACTAACCAGATGGCGACGCGCGGTAGGTCTCAGCCGCTTCTACAAAAACTATATGCTATGGAACCATTCTATTTAGTTAGTTATAGAGTCTACACTCAGACAAACATTGATACAGAAATTGACTTCATAAACATAAATGTCTACTTACCTCAAAATTAAAAAAAAAATGTAAGCTTTTCGTAACGTGTTATTTTCAGAAAACCCTTTCATTAAACACCCATAATAATATATAGACCAAAAAATCAATTGGTCCACCATCTTGAGGCGTCCGCCATATTGGATTTAAAATAACGTCATTAAACTTCATCATGCATTGTCAAGAAAAGCAAACGTGTACCTATATAAAATTTTAGCAAAATCGGTTGGGTTTAACAGTTTAAAAATTCAGTTGTAATATTTGACCCTCGTATAGTACGAACAAACCAAGTTAAATAAAATTGTAATAATAAAAGTAAAAATAAATACAACGTAATAAAAGAAACGTTACGAAAACAAATTCTAAATAGTTATGCGGTAAGCTCTAATAAATACTCATAATTTGGTTACGAGAAATCGTTCTGACTAATAAACAAGGAAACTGATGGTAGTTCGCCGAAGCAGTAGGAATTATCGCCTCACATTGGTTCCCGAGAGATCCGTTAGAAATCGATCGAGTTTTAGTGGCGTGTCAGTGTTTGAAAAAAGCATAATTTATTGTCAGCACTGAGATCGCAAGGAAACCCAAACGCGGCACTAGAAAATAAAAAAGTAATAAAATGAGAGAGGTTTACGAGCGTAAAATGACGTTGGGTCCGCCGTCGGCACTCGGGTTTACAAGTTTACATGCGCCGGCGCATTGTTTACAGTAAACCACGGTGAAGTACTCGTAATATATTCCTTTATAAAGTCGCTTGATTGCTTAGTTCTGAGTAATTAACAGGCGCGCGCCGAAAGCCCCTGCAATTTAAGCAGTGTCGATACGGACCACTCAAGTGACTACTTCATATTGTTTATGTATATGAGTTTTGGTTTTTGTTAAACTCTAACTACTTTGCTTGAAGCGTTTATCCCAATACAATTTAGGCTGAGTCTATTAATACAGGTACTGTACGAACAATTTATAATTATTAATACGGTTACCGTACGAATAATTTATAATTATTAATAAGGGTACTGGACAAACAATTTATTATTATCCGATTCGAACCGGTAGATTTTGAGAAATCTCAAAAAAACTACAAACAATTTTTTTTTGAAATGTTTTTTTTTTAATAACTTTTAAACGGCTCTACCGATCGATTTTAGAAACTAAGCTCTTAACATCAAAAAATGACGTCGATCGCCATCAGCCCGTTCGAAATCAATTTAAAAAAAAAAAAAGAAAAATTGAATTTGTCACATTGTTTAAAGAAAAAAAAATTTAATAAATGTACGAATAAATATAATTTATTAGTCCAGTACCTGTACAAATAGTCACATTGTACAATTTATTTATTTAAATAAACTGTAAAAGTATAATTTAAACGCTTAAACCTAAATAGGTATTATTAACATACCTAAAACTTGCCCAATATTTTTGTTTATGGTACAACTTTTGTGGTTTGACGCCGACGATACCAACACTATATATATATATATATATATATATATATATATATATATATTTCTGCTTATATATTAACAGTGTACCGCTGCTTCGTTTTGGTGGAACAGGTATGGTGGTTTAGAAGGTGGTAGAACCCTTTGTGATTCGACTCCAGCGGCACCACCGCCACACCTATTTCTAACTAATAACAGCAGTGTTAAGCATTGCTGTGTTCCGGTTTGAAGGGTGTGGTAAGGGAGACAGACTTTTCCGAGGCGTTCCAGCTTAGTCCTCAGGGGTAGCGGCGCATCTGTGGCTGACCTCAGGTAGGAATATCTAATCCTATCTGGGGTTGATTACAGATGTCCATGGGCGGCAGTAGCCACTTACCATCAGGTGGACTGCATGCTCGTCTGCTACTCTTATATTATAAAAAAAGGTATGGTAAAAGAGACGTATCCGAGGAGTCCCAACTTAGTCCTCAGAGGTAGCTGTAATCTGTGACCGACTTCAGATCGGAGAATTTCAGTCTATCGGTGTTCTCCGTGAGCTTGATAGATGACATCATAATATAATTGACGTTATATTCTCAATGCACGCGAACGAAGTCGAACGAACTAATATTATAAAAGCCAATGTGCGTGTCTATTTGCTACACTTTTACACCTTAACTACATAATCAATTGTCATGAAATTTTATACAAACGTTGTCAGGAGCTCAGAGTTAAAGTACCGTTCTCGAGGTTAGACCAAAACCTCTGTCAGCGAGCAAAGCCGCGGGTGAAAGCTTGTTTGAAGTTGGTAAAACACTTTGTGGTTCGACTCCGAACCACCGCCACACCTATTTCTACCTCATGAAAGCAAAGGGAATATTTAATCCTATCTGATATATTTGATAAATAGATTTTGATGCGGTACAAAGTTTGCCGGGTCAGCTAGTTGTTAATACAAGCACATGTTACAGAGGCGGCGGCGGGTTGCGGCGCGCGCACGTGAAGCGGCCCATGAACGCATTCATGGTGTTTGCGCAGGCCATGCGCCGCCGGCTGTCGGAGCAGCGGCCCTCGCTGCACAACGCCGAGCTCAGCAAGTCCCTCGGCTCCATGTGGAAGTGAGTATACACACAGCTTTTTTTTGAAAGGAGGAAACCTTCAAAAGATGCGTTAGGTTAGGTTAGGTTAGGTCACACGGCGTTATGTGGGATTTACCGTACTAAAACTCTCTGCCTTATAACATTTCTGTTCGATTGTGTTCTGGTTTGAAGAATGTGGTAAAAATTATAACAGAAATACAAACTTAGTCCTCACGGACTCTAATCTGGGGTTGATTACAGATATTCAAGCAGCGGTAACCACAACCACTTACCGATGTGGACAACATAGAATGTTGTCTTAATTAAATAATACAAAACTAGATAGTAAGAGATAATAAGTTTGAAATAAATACTTCTAAAATTAAAGGCGAGTCTAGGATCAAACCCGGACCTCCGTCATGAAAAACCGAAATCTAGCCACGCGGCTGAACCGGTTAAGATTGATCATATAAATACACCGCGTAATATTTTCTTATGTGCAATTAATTTAAGTTACGTGTTCAATTGTCTCATCATTTCGAGCAAATATTCAAGACGTACGAGTGTACGACCTTAGAGTAATAATTAACATAGAGTGCGCCCATGTCACTTAGTAGGTACGTTTAAAACCAGCTTATAAATATTATTATTTTCTACGCCTTATGTAATCAGTATTAATTACTATACTTTCTACTAAACAACGAAATTATAAACTTTTAACTCACTCTACTTGAAATTGAATTCTAAACTGCGCATACTGATGGTGTTTTGACCTGTGCCTAGTGTTCATACCCAAAGAAGCTGTATCCATAATTTATAATTACTCTAAGTACGAGACTAGGTATTTTAATCTAGCTTGGTTCTGAATATTACTAGTTTCTACACCATATTTAACAAGAATTAATTAGTACGATATGTACTAAACAATGAAATTTGCAAACTTTTCGCACTCTACTTGAACTTAAATATTATAATTGTAACAGCAACTACCACCACAACACCACTGTGTACCGACGTGTGCCTGTTGTTCATACCCGGCCGGCTCTACACTCTATACTTTTAATGACTCCAAGTACGATACTGTGAAAGTATGGCTGGGGAACCTGACGCACGAGGAAACGAGATGGGAGAGATGTGCGCGTGCGGCGTCCAGCCGGGCGGCGTGCATCGATTGTTTACTCATTAAAATGCTATCGCTCCGGCCGACGAGATAACATCTCTAACTGTCTCGGGTCTAGCTTTCGGGAGAAACAAAATGATGACCGATTCGCATGATACTTGCATTCGAGCTTTACATTCGCCAAATTAATAATAGAAATTATTCTTAAAAATACAATTTAAAATTAAGATGAATCTTAAAAATAAACCAAGTATATGACAATTCAACATATCGACGACGAATTAGCAATAACTCGTAACTCAAAAAACGCTACTTTACATACGGAAACGCTACTTTAAAAAGACGTAGAAGTATTGGCCACACTTTAATATTTTGCTCAATTTTGAACCTAAGGACCCAAGTCCTTAAGCTTAAGACACTAGTGTCTTTAGGACGTAATCATAATTATATTTTCCTATTCAACTAATGTATAATAATATACGAAAACGAAAGATAGGTAACTCTTGCGCAACTTAGCTTTCGATCAAATATACATATATCGAAGAACTTAGCCTTTCAGCGAAACTTAAAGCGTTATGGTAGGTTTGATAAGATTGTATTATTTTTTATTTGTTTGATCTTTAAAAGTATAAGTATGAGCTTATGACTCTTTATAAGTAGTTGTGTTCACATAATGCACATAAAATAAATAAATAGAACAACTACAACATATTTCGCATCCTTGCATCCACTTGTTCCTACGAGTCAATTTGGAGAAGTGGCAAGTAACTATCTAGTGAAGATTATCAATTAAACGTAGATACAGTGATACAGCCTACTCGCATGTTTATTTGATCGTAGACGGGCCACCCGCGCAGCGAGCGACGGAAACCACGAGGACTCTTCTTCACTTGGACGACACGATCACGACAAGGCACGACAGAACGACACCACCTTTTATTTATTTTTTGGTCGACACTTATACAACACGACACACCAGAATTATGGCTTTTCATTATTTAATTTATTCATTACTGTCCGATATTAATAAAATCAATGGATACAAATTTAACAACTTCTAGTAGGCAGAAATTGTCAAACTTCAATGTTTAATAGGCGAAACATTGGATAGAATTATTGCTTATAATAGGCGTATGAAGGATAAACCATAGACCAATACCATCCAATTTCATAGATGCACTAAATGGCGTTGCGTGCCAGTGTCGTATCGTCCCAATTAAGAAGATCCCAATGACGTGGACTTGCGCTCAGTCCAAACTCTCGAATCATCAAAGAAAACAGTCGGTGAAGAGAGCCTGATTGCACTGTTGTGATTGGTCGGCTATCTCACGAACTGTCATCGCGTGCCGATGCAGATCTCGATCATATAGATCGGCGAGGTCAGAGGTTTCGTACGAAATTAACCGGTTGAAAACACAAGATTGCAACTTCTATTAATGATTTAATCTATTAAAAATGCAACAAATATTACACGTGTAGAATCGCGAGGAACTGTAATTTTACTGAAAGTTAAGTTAGTAGTGGAAGTAGCATAGTGGTTTAGATTTGGCTTCTCAATCTGCAGGTCCGAGTTTTGAATGCCAGCACACCCCTGATTTTTTATTTTGATTTTGATGCTATATGCATATAAATTTCGGAAGAAATTAATTAGTGCTTTTTATTCGCTTTACACGGTGAAAAAAAAACAGAGTGAAAAACGCTTGAGAGTTCGTAAAAACTTCGTAAAAGGAGAATGCCCATTGTTGGTACTGATTTTTCTCATGCGTCAAAATGAAAGTAATATTAAAATTATTTTTTGATTTTATTACATAATTTGTCGATCAGAATAGTTTCTTTGAACAGGGGATTCCATTTAAGATAAAATGAGACGAAATGTTGATTGTTGTTCTTAAAAATTAAAATGGCGGTATTTTATACTCGGAATTCAATAAGATCTATTAGTGTTTTGACTAATGATTTTTCTCATGCGTCAAAATGAAAGTAATATTAAAATTATTTTTTGATTTCTTTACATAGTTTGTCGATCAGAATAGTTTCTTTGAACAGTGGATTCCATTTAAGATAAAATAAGACGAAATGTTGATTGTTGTTCTTAAAAATTAAAATGGCGGTATTTTATACTCGGAATTCATTATTTTAGGTTTTTAGGATTATTTTAGGTTTTTTTACCTACTACCCATCTACTACCTTTAAAAGTAAATGGAATATGTTAATCGAACTAAATTATAGGTACCTACTATCAGTTAAAACCGACCATCAATCTATCGTCCGATATTTTCGATTTTGCGGTTATGTAACATTTCGGTAAATAACTTCAGAACCCGGGTGCTGATCTAAAAAATCATTATTGGTGGTAGTATTTGGTTAATTATACATCGTCCACAACAAGTTTCAATTTGATGCAACTCTGGACGGCGGTCCATACTTTCATGGGCATTGTCCTTTCCTAAAGTCAGCCAATCCGCACTTGGCAAATGTGGACGATTATGGCATATAACACTACAATTTGTTCAAAAACAGTATCTTCCGCAGTAGGGTAAAAAAGTGAATTTTATCGATTTTCTTGAGAAGCCATGCGTTGTTATTACTATGCCAAGTTGTTTAGTCCAAGCTTTTTCATTTTGTTGCATTAATACCTAAAAGTAGGCACGTACCTATACTTATATGATGTGTGTCCAAAAAGAACTCTACTTTTCCTAGGTAAATTGTTGAAGGCCTGACATGATGAAATAATTTCAAAACATTGTGTAAGTATGTTAAACTATAGTAAATACATACTCGTTATCACTAATTGAAAGCCCAATCGTCCATATTTTAGGTTCGAAAAGACTAG
Source organism: Epargyreus clarus (assembly GCF_041222505.1). NCBI lineage: Eukaryota > Metazoa > Arthropoda > Insecta > Lepidoptera > Hesperiidae > Epargyreus > Epargyreus clarus. Next base: position 9,372,289 of record NW_027332239.1, on the reverse strand, counting down.
CATTATTTGCATGTCAGATCTCTTCGAGTTGATGAAATACTTGCAAGAGATTGTGTATCTATACCATTTTCTTATACCTACTTTTCTTATCAGCACATGAAACCGTAATCGTCTATTTATTCTGGCTTCAGGAAAATTAAACATTATTTGCATATTGGTAAATTTATATAAATCTGACATGATGAAATATTTCAATGATTATGTATGTATATCACTTCCCTATCCTGCTGTTATCGGCAATTGAAATCTTAATCTTCGATTTACTCAGGCTAGAGGAGTTTTTATATTTTTGGTACCTTCAACCTATAAGCTTCGAATCCTAAGAAACACGTACAAAACGTACATGTAAAATAATCATAATCATAGTATTAATAATTATTAATGCGCAATGCATTCATTGCGCTATCCGTCGCATTAGTATCAATAAATTATTTTTAATAACTTCAGGACTGTTCTAAAATTATACTAAGTAACTTCTTTTTATTTTTCAAGTTTGTTTCTTACACATTATTTTTTGTGTAAATACGAAGAGAATGAACATTTTTATACAACTTGACTATATCGCTATGCATCGCCACGCTAGAATCGGCTAAGTGGGTTCACATTTGAGCCATATTGCAATGGCCAGTAACATCTGGAAATAGTCTCGACTGATACAACGGCGTGCAACTAAATATATAGTAATTTTATTCTCGCAGTCACTGCATTGTTTTATTTGTTAATAAACAATGTAATGACTAGTAGCTAGTAGTTCATCCTTTTTTTACAACAATTAGATGCAAAGTTACGGGCAAACGGCGAGCAGAAAACTATCTTAGTGAGAAAAGTTACTAGATAAATTAGGTACTTGTTTCTTAATTCAATACAATTATTTGTTTGTTGCAGAAGCCTCAGCGACGAAGAAAAGCTGCCTTTCGTAAAAGAAGCCGAAAAATTAAGGACTCAACATAAGCGAGAGTATCCCGATTACAAGTACCAGCCGAGGCGACGCAAACCGCCCCCAGCCACCACCGCCCGGCTAAAGAGGGAACCATCCCCGGAACGATCACAGATTGACTTTTCAAGGGTCGAAGTAAATGAAGCGTTGCTAGCTGACGGGCCACCAGATGACACAGAGTTGGATCAATACCTGAAACCGACGCCCATACCTGATTACCACGAGATGCAGCCGCCCTACACACCAACCCTGGCTCACCACGTGGTCGGCGCACCACCAGGACTGTACCACACCGTTCCTACTCATTTACACCCGCCCTATCCGCAATGGTCAAATTACGCGACACACCCTTAAATACTAAAAATATGAATATGTGTGAAAATGAGAGCCAAGTTCAATATAAAAACTATGTGTGTATTTTAACTTTGCCGATAAAATATTTGAGATCTAAAATCTTGAAATTTTTGTTACAAAAATATAAATACAAAATTCTGAAATAAATTTAAACACAATTTCATGTTTCTTGCTGCTACATTTTTTTTTATTTAATAATAGAAATTCTCAGGTGTTATCGGTCAATTATTAACACAAATTATTTATTTAAACTACGATATAATTTATGTTAAAGAGCTCGACTTTAATATTGAACTTGGTTCCCATTTTCACACTTAAGGCTTTGATAGAATATCAATACTTTCTGTACATATATTATTATTTATCATTCAAAAGTTATTCGACGTTATATCAAAGTACAACAATGTCATTCAAACAAATAGTGTTGGTAAGGCACACCTCACCTATGTGGATGTGGATGCGGGCAGGACAATTTGTTTTCAAAAAATCTCGACTCTGAATAACTTGCCTAATATTGACTACAATTTAATATTAAGTATGAAACCTTCCTTATGTATAAATTTGTAGTGGCGGATATGTAGCTACATTTTTAAAGTATGTTTTAAACGTTTGTAAACAATAGGAACCAAACCTATGCACATTAGACTTGTTTATATAGTGGGTTAAGTTTATGATATATAAATCCGACTGTCAGTGACAAAATGCCTATTTTCATAGCTAAGTATTTGAGCTACAGTTTTTCAGTTATTAAGGAAAATTAGCTCCAAACGGTTCTTATAATATAACATACGGTCCTATTCACCAATTCTTTCTCTGTCTCTCTTCTCTGTCACAGGGCTCTATCTCTGGAACGAACTGGTATTTTTCGGCATTTTTTTAAGAACTTGTCCGACACGCTGCCACGTGTCTATAGGTATATGTTACGATGTTTGTTGCTCTAAGAAGTGATTTGAATTTGCCGTGGCCTTATCATGACACCTTTTAGGAATTAGGTCAACACATGGACGTCTACTATTTTTTATTGTAAATATCAAAACGATATAGCCATATGTAGCGATACTAAGCTCTACACGTGCGTCTTGTAAGAAAGAGAAACCATGTTATTTTTCTACAAATAAATATCAAGACAAGACATTCAGGAAAAAATATTGTATTCACATTTTATATATATTTAAATTATATTCGTATGCTAATTATAAATTAAATCCATCATAGTTATAATTAAACACCTAAATGTAGGATATAGATTAGTAATTATTATTAATTAATAACAAAGGGGTAGATAATAATTAATTAAAATAACAATAGTTACTTTTAAAATCCTCAGGTTCCCAAAGTTAATTTTTAAATTAATGTTATAAAATAAATTTAGCTTTATAATATAAGTCATTATTGTGATTATTAATAATTTAGAAGTAAAGTAAATGTTATATTTTAATAAAAGGTTTTGAACGAATCTCTGTTCACAAATGATTCTTTTATTTCAAATCCATAATTGATAAGATGTACTTCATAATATGTAACTATTGAAATTTAACTTGGTATCCTATTATGGGTATCTACCTCATCATTTACTACTAACATTATTCAGTTTTATGTATAAAATGAAATGAATTGTGTATTGTATTAACATTGATGCTCAAGAAAGAAAATGCCAGTAGGTAGGTAAGGATCACAACTATTCACAACGCAGTTTTAGATAAAACTTAAAAAATGTTGAATGTTACTTTTTATATTATGTTTTATCTCAGTTACACAAAGTTATAGTAAATGGCAGCCACGATCAGTATTCTTGGAAAATAAGTGTAGGCATTTGGATGATACGCGCGACCCCTAGCCGCCCGCTCGCTTCCGGCGGTCGCCACAAAGCCTCCTTGTTCGGATCCTATCTTATCACTCTCACATTTTCGCGACCCATGCCAATGAGGCCAATCAACGTATCGGTAAATTATGTAATTACGGGACATAAGACAATTTATACAGAATACGGATGGCTCATTGATGATTAACGTTTATGTTCGCCGACAGATAACATGGACGCAATGCCACGATCCCGCTTCGTGGAAAATAATAAATTATTACGTTTACTCATATAGTATAATTAGGCCCAATGTTTAAGATGTTTATGCTTTCAACCTTCATTAGTTTAGTTTTCTATTTTCTCATGGACATGACATACCTAAGTACATTAGTCAATGGGAGATTTATTGTACGATACATATGGTATGATAGTATAGCGCTGTGTACTGAGTAAAGGATGTTAAAAATCGAAAGGAACCCATAAATCTCCGATTTGCAAATGTAGAGATATTCGGCATACATTGACATGGACAAATGATTTCCTACAGTTTTTATCATCAGACAATATACAAAATAATTATATGGTCCTATACAATATTTTGACAATCCTTTTTCTAGATGGTTATGTTACAATACATATACCTAAATGAGTAAATAGTGTAAATCCACGTTGTTTAGGAGAATACTTTTGTCTGCCACGAAACCTGTCTGACAAAATAAATTCTGTTAAGTTAAATATTGTTTTTTTTTTATTGTTTTGGCAAAGCTTGAATTAATTTGCATTGACTAATCCCTAAATTCCGGGAAATAAAAAATCAACAAAGCGATGGTGTTATGAGTGCGTAATGGTGCATCTCTGGGATATTAAGATTGAGTGTAAATGGGGCGCGAGGCGCGTGCGCGCAGGCCGGCTCGCGTTACTCACACATGCCGACGATCGGCCAGATATCCTATCCGACCGCCGCATTTTTTGTACCCAAACACACATGAGATATTAATTACTGGGCGGAGGATACCATGCTCAATTTCACGCTTAATCCTCGATGGTTGTTTTTCACTAAAATTTTGACCATACTTTCTAGAGCTATTTAACATAACTTTAATACATAAAACTCGGTATATAAAAAGTATTTAAGTTCATGTTGTAAAAGAAGAACTTAAGCTCAACGTAAGATATAATTTAAATTAACGAATAAGTGACAGGATAGAATGTATTTTAAGCTCTATAATGTTGAAATATTATATTGAAAATTTATTACATCATTGCAAAAAGATTACCTACAGTAATTTAAATCTATTTAATTAGTTAAAAGTTCATGGGTATGAGAGATTGAGAGATGTTCCAACTTGATCCTCGAGGGTAGAAACGCATATCTATTTGTTGCACTCCAATCGAAGGCTTCAACAGAACTAATACTTATATTTAATTCAGTTGTTTATAGGGGGTAAGGAACACTTATTATCCCGTGGATAACATATTATGGTGCCTATTACATCAATGTTACATATTATATATAATAAATACCCGTTGGTCTTTTCCAATACACATGTTTTATCTAATTGCTTCCCTTTCCCACAATTTAGACAAATCCAGCGACACCTGGCAAGGAATTTGGGCTGCAGGCTTCGATCACTAATAAGAACCAGGATATGCCTAAGAACGAAACATACACATATACCTACCAACGCTCGAAAAATACTACCCTCTACCGTTGTGAAAACCCCTCAGCGTCGTCGCACAAAACAAATCGAATAATAACTTAAACGCACAAAATAGAGAAACAATAAGAGCAGAGTTGAACCGGGATTCAGGGTTCAAGTGGTGGAGTGCGAGCGACAGCCGTGTGAATGTGGTGTCCGCGATACGTAAGACGATACCGTTGCGTCTGGGGAACATCGCTGAGAAATCAGATCCATCACACAATAAGTACCGGCCAAGTGCCAACATGTGTACAATGCAGATGTATCGTTACGCTGAATTACGTCAGGAATGAGTGCAATGAACAATTATTAAATATTTACACATGGTAATTTATGATTCAGTTTCGGGCTTGGTCAGTCGTTTATACCCCCAAATAATTATATACCTGAACAAAAATATAGGTGTACGTGCATGGCGAAATTCTAAGCTTTAAGGATTAGCGAAACATACTTAAAGGAGATACGAGAATCATTTTCATAAACTCTAAAGCTACATTACAGAGATTTCATTTTAAAAAATCGATTTCCTTAACCGGGAATCGAACGAGTTCATTTTGAAAAAAAAAAAGAACTCAGTATATGTATTCTTTCGCTTAGTCCCCCAGGACCCACCAAGCAGACCCACCGGTGGGTCTGTGAAGACTGTTATGTCTCAATGGTCCCACTGGTGGGTCCTGTGAGATTTGTTTGTCTTTCAAGACCCCCCATCCTAAATAAATACCTGATGAAATTATTAACAGATGAATACTGTACAGGATTGGTTAGGTTAGGTTGGAACATAGAAGAAAGTATAAAAATAAGCGAGCAGGGCGCCGTAGCGCCTTGCGAGCGGGTGGGTCCGATTCACATTAATTCGGACCTAACCTATATGATTCCAAATGTAACCTCATTGTATTGGCTCCAAGTATAAGAACTAACACTTGGAAATTATTTTATTTTATCAAAGAATACCTACTTCTTAGTAATTAAAGGCTGTATTTTAAACGCATTAATTATCTTGTGTATTTAAATACAAAATTCTTACAACAACAAGGTAATTAATTAATAGAGACTGTAAATTAGATATGAACAATACTATGTATAGTCGGTGGTACCGTTTTAATCGTAAGGGGTCCACCATACTACTACGGTGGGTACGTCACCTCTAGTATTTTTGTTACAGTTGTACATCAAAGATTTACCTGCCCTACACTTACCTACCGCATATTTATAAACCCTAATACCTACACTCAGTAAATTCGTGGTGGGTCTAAGAAGATATAAAATAAAATAGTCTCAATACTGATACGATACTCAATACTTATATGTCTCAATGGTCACATCATCATATCAGTCTTCACAGACCCACCGGTGGGTCTGCTTGGTGGGTCGGTGGGTCCTGGGAGACTAAGCGGATTTTATTACCATCAGAAACTTTCGTTATCGTCGTTATTACCAATAAACAAAAATGAAATAATATCCTAATTTTATATCAAGTATCGTAAAAAAATTATACGTGTACAACATTACTTTGAATAAAAATGATGCCGGGCACAATTTGTTCACAGTGGATCAACGTTATAGCTAAGGGCCATTATGCTGACTTATATGATACAAAATATACATAAGAAAAGTAAATTGTAACAATATTTTTTCAAATCGTCTTCCTAATATCGGTCTCAAGGGTAGCAAAATTTAAATTGGTTGATTACATCTTTTTGTTGTATAATAACGTGGTGTTTTAAAGTATTTTTATTACATATTTGAATAAAAATGATAGCAAAAGTCTATTAAATTATTTGATAATCGTGCTTAGGAATCCGAACATTTAAAAAGTAAAATTGCCAATGTCTTTATTGTCTTTATCACGTCAAATTGACAAGCTTATACTGATTCGTTAACACTACGCTAGATGACACTACCATCGGCTTGTTTCACTTAAGTTTTACGTGTGCGGTGCACCTTACAATATAAATTATTTGACTGTTTGGTTGCTTTTTATGGCAACAATGGTTACGTATTTGTCAAACATTAACAACATTGTGAACATTGACAATCAATGATTAACAATCACCAGTTTTCATAGTAATTTGTATCACTTCTTTACACGAAAATATAAATACTTGAAATGATAACAAGATTACGCACAAGCACTGCCTAAACAGTATTATTAATGGCCATACTGCTTAATGGCTGGATTCAGCTGGTAAGTGCAAATAACTGTATTTTAAATGAAAAGGTATTTAGATTCAATTTATTAGGCTTCACCTATGTTTATGTGTGTACTATTGCTCCGCTGAACATAATTAAATTGGTTCTACATACAATATGTAATAAATATTCAAGCAAATTAGCTACAGAATAGAAAATTAAAATGTATTATTTACAAAAGATTTTACTGTTTGTCTTATGTGTTTATAATGTTTATAGTCAGTTGCTGTAAATATTCTGAAATATTTTATTTTGTTTCTTTTCAGGTACCTTTCCGAAGGCTTCCAAGTTATTATTGAGAAGTCTAAAGAAGCAAAATGTTCCTTAAAGGATGTGCAGTTACGTTTTTTGTGCCCTGATGACTTGGAAGAGGTAAATATTAGTGTCCTATATATTGAGTAAATATTTATTTTTAACTTTATCACTTCTGCTATGGACAGATAGTGTGTCAAATTAAGTTCATTTGATTTCCTATAAGAGCGTTGTATTTGAGACTTGTGGGTACTGGTCAAAAACATTGAATAATTTATGGGCAATAAACTGTATGTACTAAGGTAGAAAAAATGTCCCCCATGAGTCATTACCAATTGGTTGTAAATCAATCTGAAATATAGGTCAATTGTCAATCAATCCAATATGGTGAAGTGTGAAGTGGGATGAGAGGTCACAGACAGGAGAGAGTAAAGTTTTTGTATGAAAATCTTTACTGTGTACACTCTGTAGGCCATTATATTTAATTCCTTTTACTTTAGTACTTTATATTCCATTTTTATAACCCTAAATTAAAGTGTAAACATACTTGGTTGTCCAATTTTGCGTAGTAACCCTCGAGTTAGTTAAACTTGAGGGTTAACTTTTAATCTATAACACTGCACCTTTTATCAATACTCTTAATTAAGGCAAAAGTCCAGGTCCTAAACTTTAAGAACATCATAAATTTTACTATGTAATACTTAGCAATATCCAAAAAATCTATATCAAAAAGCTGAGACATTTCAGTGTTTGTAAAACAGCATAATTCCATTACAGGTAAGAGCACTCTGCAGAGACTGGTTCCCTATAGAGTACCCCTTGTCATGGTATGAGGACATCACATCTTCTGAAAGGTTCTTTGCCCTGGCTGCTGTGTACAAGAGTGAGATCATTGGACTAATAGTTGCCGAGATCAAGCCATATCTAAAATTGAATGCTGAAGACAGAGGAATACTTTCCAGATGGTTTGCATCCAAGGATACTTTGGTTGCATATATTCTTTCATTAGGTAAGTCAATGCTACTCCTTTAACTATAATTTACAACTACTACATCATTGAATGGGTTTGAAAAATTCTCAGAATGAAAAACCATACAACAGAAGGGATTATGAGTCAGCTTAACATATAACCATGACCTTTTATGCTTAAGTGAAGACCTAGAAGGCTCTGTAAGCAAACATCACCTTGCTTGAGCAAGAAAGGTCAATATTCTTGTATCAATTCCATTAGCTGTAAGTAAATTTAACTACATACATAGCCAGATTACTTGATACTGCTGTAAAGCTACAATAAATAATAATATAACCTGTTATCCTTATCAATAGCATTCCTGCCAAAAAATATTATTATAGTAAAAAATAATGTATATTGCTCAACTTAATAATGTTTGAAATGTTTCATCCAGAAAAATAACAGCTGAAGCAATGTACGAGGCATGTTTGAACCAATTTCAAAATTCTTATTAGAATCTGATATAACCTTCAATAACTTTCCACTGTCAAGTTTTTAATTTACTGATGATGTTTGAATAAAGGTTGTTATAAAACAAAACACAGAACAAATTAAATTAGCCAGATAATACTACCAAACTAAATTTGTCTAAAGTCTGCCTAAATTTGTTGTGTAAATAAAACCCAGCTAGTATACTGGCATAAAAAATAACAACACTGTTTGCTTTAACAACATTATCTATCTCAAATAAAAGATGTGATAACCTAAAAGAAATGCAGCCTCTAATTAGGAGTAGGTATCTAAGGTACAAATCCTTTGATTTTTCAAGTTATTAGAAATAAGAATATGGGACTGTAATTGGTTGACAACAATTATAATTTAAGTACATATTAAAAAAATCAATAGGTTGCATTCCGGGAGTGCCAGCGGAAGTGAAAACTTTCGAAATATAAAATAATAAATGATAAAATATAATAATTAAAATATGTACACCCATTGACATATTTATTCTATGCTGACACCGGATGACATCTTGAGTTTTGCAGTTTGCTTTGCCGTCATACGAATTTTCGATCAGGACACGTGACCTGACGCGAATTTAACATTTTTACCTATGTGTACCTTTAGCGGCATTGTGCACCATATACATGTGCACAATGTCGCTAAAGAAGTTTTGACTCCAAAAATGTATTATAATATTGTGCATTCGTTGACTAGGTGTTGCACGTTCATACCGGCGGTCGGGTGTGGCGACGATGCTGCTAGACGTGTTGATTAACCACTTGGCGGGCCCGATGCCTCAGGCTCCACATGAGCATCGCGTCAAGGCGATATTCCTACACGTCCTTACAACTAATACTGAAGCTTTATTGTTCTATGAAAAAAGAAGGTTAGTTTCTTGTTTCTCTAATTGTTATAAATTTAGTTAAATGATGAAATATTAAAGTATTTTCTGTTAGTTTATTATATTTTTTACATGCCTATATTTTATATGTAACTATGTCAAAAAAATCTTAGCACACAGCTATTATCAATTTTATTTTAACTACTGTTATTATCATAATTTGCTATATTTTTTTTAATCGTAATAAAATTTATTTGGATTCGTTTTTTTATACTATTAAAAATAGCAAATCAGCATGCAATCTACCTGATAAGTAATCTACTAGTTGTTGTCTATATTCTATAAACCAACTTCATATAAAACATGGGTTATATCAAAAGTATATGAGTTGGTACTCCTGAGAACTAAGAAAATGTAAGTTGTCTCATAATATGTAATTCATATTCTTCCGCTGAAACGCAAGACCTGTTAAGATAATACAAATATAGCAGTAGTAATTTCCGGTCAAATCAATTCAGTCCATTTGTTAAAACATGTGCCCCTGGCATTGCAGGTTCCACTTGCACTCGTTCCTGCCGTACTACTACTCGATCAAGGGCCGTTGCAAGGACGCGTTCTCGTACGTGTACTACGTGAACGGCGGCCACGCGCCGTGGGGCCTGTACGAGTACGTGAAGTGTGCGGCGCGCGCGGCCTGGCGCGGCGGCGGCCTCGGGCCCTGGCTCTGGGGCAAGCTGCGCGCCGCGCTCGCGCTCGCCTGGCACCGGTAGCACACACACACATCAGGTACACGGACCTTGTGAATTGACTCGACGCCGTCACTACGGATGCCAGGCGCTGGTAGCACGCACACACATATCACGCGATGATGATGCCGTCGCCACGTAGCCTGGCACCGATAGCATACACCATGTATATTATGCGATGATGACACCGTCACAACGGTAGCCTGACACCGTTAGCACACACACATCAGGTACACGAACCTTATGAATTGACTCGACACCGTCGCTACTAATGCCAGGCGCCGGTAGCACTGCACCCACACTGACATCGCTGTCGTAGGTACATTGTAACACAAGCACACACACCAGGTGTAATCTATGCTGTTGGAATATGAGACGATACCATCGTCATGGACGTCAGGTACCAGTACTATCACACCTACATCACCGTCGTAGGTCACATTGTCACACCTGCACACACACCGCAGGTACATTGACATGCTGGACCTTGTCAATGGACTCGACTCCACCGCCACGAACGTCAGGCACCGGTACCATCCTACCTGCATCACCCTCGTAGGTACACTGTCACACCTGCATACACACCGCAAATACATTGACGTGCTCCACCTTATGAATAGACTCTACACCGTTTTGACGCGCCGGTAGCACCACGCCTACACCGACAGCGCTGTCGTAGGAGCATTGTAACAAAAGTACACACACCGCAGGTACATTGACGCGCTTGACCTTACGGAATGTGACTCTGGACTGTCGTCACATACATCAGGCGCCGATAGCATGACACCCTCAGCTACATCGCCGTCGTAGGTACATTGTCCCACACACAGCGCAGGTACCTGCTATGCTGGACCTCGTCGAAAGTGCGTCTCACCATCGCCACGTCAGGCGCCAGTAGCACTACACCCACACTTACATCGTTGTCGTAAGTACATTGCTACACCGGTAGCGCCGCGCGGTGTGAGTACATTGCCGCGCTGGATCTTGTCGGAATGTGACACCAGTAGCACCCGTACCCAGTGACGCCGCTTTCGTAGGTACATTCCCACACCGGCAGGCGCCGTAACCGCCATCATACGTAACCACATCAGTCGCACCCACACCCGCACGCATCCTACCAGTACATTGTCACGTTGATCCTTGATTTTGGACGCTACCGCCACCACGGCTATATTGTCTATTCACTGACCCATGTTAAAATATAACCACCGCCACAGCCAACGGCGTTACAATAGATGATACGTTGTCTACCCACCAATAACACATATCAGAAAGTGACAGTTGCCATAGTCACCACCATCACCGCCTTAGCAAGTAAAGTTTCATCTAATCTATGCGACATGTGAACACCGCCACGGTCATGATCGCCATCTACATCGGCACATTGCCATAATCGATGATACATTTTACCTATTGACTCATGCCGAAATATAACCGAAATTGAGAAGGTGGTAGAACCCTTTGTGGTTGGACTCCGGCGGCACCACCGCCACACCTATTTCTGCCTAATAACAGCAGTGTTAGGCGCTGCTTTGTTCCGGTTTGAAGGGTGTGGTAAGGGAGATAGACTTTTCCGAGGCGTTCCAGCTTAGTCCTCAGGGGTAGCGGCGCATCTGTGGCCGACCTCAGGTAGGAATATCTAATCCTATCTGGGGTTGATTACAGATGTCCATGGGCGGCAGTAGCCACTTACCATCAGGTGGACTGCATGCTCGTCTGCTACTCTCATATTATAAAAAAATATATATATATATATATATATATATAACCATTGTCATGGCCACCGTCATGGTCAAAGTCGTAGGTATATAACCACTGACTCATTTCGCGATATGATGACTTTTACGGTCGCAGCCAATGACATGGTAGCTACATTGTCATTTACTCTAGCCACACTGCCCGAGAAAATTCAAATACTACTACTATTATTATTTGTTGAATATAAATTTCCTTAAAAATGATAGACATTCCAATCGATAAAACTATCTGAATAAGAACGATATTTGGGCCGATACATCGTCACAAAATGAGCGCCATTCAGTAGCGTCGTCTATGCGCAATTTTTGACCTAATATTTTAACAATTGATATCTGACAAGCGCTTCTGATGTGCACAAGGACAAACATCAAGTAACCAGGTGAACTTATGTAAGTTACTTGATATCTACATATGAAGAACAAGGCTTCTATCCGAGGCCAAATAAAAATACGTTCCTACTCTTGAGGAATAAGATTGATCATATCGTCACTGGAAGGGCTGGAAGTCTAATAGGCAAAAGGGCCATGTTGCATGTATCTAAGGTAGCAGACATCCACAACCATCAACCGAAACGCAAAGATTAGTTCACGCTAGACATATGTGGCGGTGGTACCCACTCGTTCGAACCATACTAATACTGTAAGTCACTGGACATATTTGTGGCGGTGTCTTATAAAATGCTGTGGTCACCCAGCATTGTGGTGCTGACAAAGCTATTGGAAACCATAAATGTTTATGACAAATTCAAACATTACCATCATGATTGTACATTTAAATGACACATAAAACGTTCAATTTATACATGTAAGTCACACATAGTTCATATCTATATGTGTATGAAGAAAAGGTCCATCACAATACCTATTTACGAATGGAAATGAACAAACTTCTTATAATATATTATTTCCATTGTTACTTTAATACTCATCATATGAATTGGTTGAAATTTGAAATTAAGTAAATTGTAATTTGTAGTTTTTAAATATATTTATATTTACAGTGGATGTTGTAGAATATAAATAACATTAGAGTCGCTATGTGTCTTATAGTAATAACGTAATTAATTCGTTAGTGTTGTCCAAATAAAAAATCATTACACACAAATTTATCATAAAGTTCTATTTTCGTTGTCTCGCAATAAATGAAAAATAGTTTGTCATATGTATGCGTTATATCTTGCTTATAATGTAATATACATTAACGCAGAATATTCGGCATATATCAGTTCCATAGCATATAACAGAAATAAATAATTTGTCGTTGTAAATAAGAGAATCTAAAAATATCACAAAATATTTGACCACTCTTAATAACTGTGCTTTTCCACTAGAGGTGTGCGATAGGTAAGCTATGAATGTGTGTGTGTCAAATCTACCAATAAGATTGCTTGATTTTCATTACTTAAACTATACCTTAGCCTGGCACATCACTAGTGGAAACGACCATAAGCTTTAGTGTACTTGAATAGATATCAATATGGAAAACTTTTATGTTAATATTGACGGACACGGTTCAGGTTCGTTCCTATTTTTAGCAATGTTGAAAAGATTAGAAGTTTATTGTCCGACGTCCGTAATGACTGTAATTCGTAGACGAAGTAACCAAATAGATTTCTATATTAATTTTTCAAAATTTTCACAAACGGTAGGCTGAAACAGAACTGTGCATTGATGAACTCAGTTTAACATTACAAAGCGTAATTTAACTTATTTATGACATGATTAATTTAGTGGCATCATTATAAGGCGAATGTGGTTATACGTCCCAAGATGGCGGATCGATTCATTTAAACTGTGATGAAAATGCCATGAGAAAATCTTCGCGCTTAAAGTTCTTTAAAAGCTTGCAAAGGTGTGTGAAGTGTACTTATACGCACTTGGCAAGCGCGGAGGACTATCATTTAACCCTTCTCACTTTAAGGGGCCTTTAGGTTTTACAGCGCTATTGTGAGCAGAAATTTTACCACAATACCGCAACAGATGAAACAGCAAGAACTACTAATCTATGGTCTGAACACATAGATTAGTAAAGATACTTCGCCGCCTTGTAATTGAATGAAGCCACAAACGGCTTATTTTAGTAAGTTCTTTTTTTGAATCCTTGACAAATAAAAACATTTTTAGAGAAAATTCACGAATAAATAACTAATTTACGTAATAAATAAATAATTATTTCAAATATTTTAGGGACATTTTAGCACGGAGACGTGGAAAAACTTTTTTACGCAACTATTTCAATTCTCAAAACTGGGTACATTTTCTTGTTAAGAGTGAGTAATCTTTACTAATCTATGTCTGAACATAGAACTTCAGTTTCAACATAAAATCAATTTGGTTACTTCCTCTACGTTGTAAATAGTATAATAAATCAATGTAGCTAGCTAGAATCTGTTCTACTTGAAGAGACCGATTTATGAATCCACTATTTAAGTGTTATTTTATTGATATGTCGTTTTAATGTTAGTCGCTAAGCCCAGTACTAAACGCATTAGTTATTATGTTCCTTAGATTTCTTTAGTGTGTTATTTATATTCTATGTTATGTCAGTCGTTTTAACATGATTGAACGTCGTAAGTTTGCATAACACTTCTTGTTTATTTTTAATTTAATTTTTATATTTAAAAGAAATTTTATTTTTATTCTTTAAATAATTCACTTCTTTTTCTACAATAACAGATTCCTCAAGGTTAACGGGCTTACTAATCGCTAAACTAAGGTAAAACATGTATAAAGTATTAATTTAAGATAGTAATGTCACTGCCAGATAAATTAACGAAATATCAACTTTTTAATAATAATTTGCAAATAAGTATTTCCTATAGCGCCATACTATGTTTCCTATGCGGCGACGTAGCTAGGATCATAGAAGCTCCTGTCAAGATTATATTTTTGCTCCCCTGGTAAGACTTGAATTTTGAACTCTGGTAATATTATTACGCCTTCACGTGACTTTCTTTTAGAAGGAGAATTATCAGTACCAATTAATTTTTTAAAGTCTTCAGGTCCTTTTTTACTCCACTTTTCAAGTAACTATTTCTTCGCCGACTCATTATACTACTACATTGTTTATTTTTCTTATGTAGGTCGGCAAAATATAATATAATATAATAAACATCTGTGATCTTGGCAGCTGCCAATCATACCAGCCCCTAGCTATGACGCTTGTACACGATGATACACATATATCACATTATTTTCTGTTAAATAACGATTAACGTTTATTTGCATCTACAGACAGAGCGTATCAGACACATATCGGGGCAGACAAAAGTATTTAGCTATACAATGTGAATTGACGGATTAAGATCTTATGCTTTAATACAGCCGCGCAGACACAGACCAAAATCATAGGACTAAAATATAATATGCCTAAATAATCAAAAAAACATCCAAATTGGATTAGTAGTTTTTGAGAAAATCTTGGACATACAAATATACATAGGTACAAGCATACATAGCGGTCTAATAGAGGAACTCCTTTTTTGAAGTCGGTTAAAATAATATTACTTTGCCTGTCACGGCCCGCGTCTGATACGTACGATGTCCATAGATATAAACACATGCGTATATGTATGTTATGTCGTCCGGTTCTAGGAATTGCAATACCGTAATAACATACAGGGACCCTTATTTTTAAACCGTTAATTGTTTTTTTTTATAACGCTCCTAATAAATAGTTATAATAGCTGTGTGCAAGAGTATGAATAACATTCAGATTCGTTTGGTCAATTTGCGCTAATCTATTTAGTTATCAAGGCTACGATTTAAGTCTGATTCTAATTGACATACTGCATATTTCTATTAGTTTTACATACAATAGTCAAAGACAACCTTTTATCAAAGCTGATTCACACATCATCTTATGTTAGTTTGATAAAATTCATTCTAAATTAGTCTTTTATACCACATTAATTACGATAAGGTGTTATAATTACACACATGTATGTATGACACATCAATTTAAACGATATTAGTCGAATAAGTAAAGTAAGATTTCAATAAAAAAAATCTTGGAAATATTATAGCTTATTTTTATATACTATTATAACAGTCTGTCGATATCAATAGTATTATGTAAACATATTTTTAGTTTATATAATATATTAATTGAGTTATACTAAGATGATTGATGTTGCGTGAATTAGCATTGACAGAGTCACTTACCGAACCTAATCGTTTATGAACTTATGCTGTTACATTCCATCTAACAACGCTTTGTAATTGTTAACTTGCTTCACATTTTGGTAATGCTTTCGATATAGAACATTTTACTAAACAGCTTTTCCCGTCCTGTTACAGAAATACTCAATCTTTAAAAGGACACCTAAGGCCGCAGAGGGCAGTAACAATTTTTTGAAGATTATTTATCGTTAAGAGACAAAGAGATTGTGACAAATGTGGAGTGGAATGTAACAGTACACAGTAGACGGTATTTTTAACAATATTACACAATAATAAATGAGAAACCACACATTTTTATGATAATTTTAGTATTCAAAGCTTTAAATTAAAATAATGTTATCGTCACCCAAACTATTCACACATCATGTAGACGTAATTATATTAATAAATAAATAAATGTATATTGATGGTGAGATATAGAGGGCATCGAGTGCTATGGAAATATAAACTGTATGTGTGCCATGTCTAATTGCCAAGAAAAATTAAGTAAGGTGCCTGTGTGTTCAGATATAAGAAGTAATTTATGAATAAGAAAATTTATCATTGGAGTGTCAATTACATGGTCGCCAGCCGGACCACAGACCACCATGATCTTGATCGTAGCCAACCGTGTAGCGCACGGTCGGCACAATGGATCAAATCAAATTATTAACGGGTTTGTTCTGTTTATAGATCATGGTCACTAGCCCGTGGTCTGGTCTGGGCGGTGATCACGTATCTGGCACTTAAATCTACATTGTTATAGCCTAATAAATCCATATGTTATACAAACTTTCCCCAGAATGTCCTTCCCCTAAAAATTATTTTACTAAACCTATTCTTATTTATAACTGTAAGCTATAGTTGTAACTCATTTTAAACCAAAGTAATTTGATGTTTTTTCATAATTTTGTTATTATTGTTTACAAAGTATTAAAGTATTGTTTAGTTTTATTTTGACAATTAGAATTTTTTGTTTAGTATTTTTATGGACTATCAAGGAATTATTTATATTTTAAAATACGATGTGATTGTGATATGACATTGGCACATGATTATGTATTATTTTGAAATTTTAAATTGTTTTAGTTATGAATAATTGTATGTAATTGTGTTAATTTAAGTGTCTTATATATTAATTATTGCACGTTCCAAAATATTGAACGAAATTTTGTGTTATATTTCTACACTTTATTATGAGAAAATTATTCAGCTTCCAAATAAATATCATTGTTGACTACTATATTGTGTATTTTTATATCTTACTTTTATCTAAAATAATTATTAGAATGGAGTTTATAGAAATCTTGAACGGATATCGGTGAAATGAAAGAAACAGCCGGAACGATTTCCGAAAATCTTTAATTTTAATAATTGCTTTTTTTCATCAACTATGCTGTACAAACTATATAGCTTAAAATTAGAATTAGCAATTAATAATTGCACGTAAAAAACTTAACAAATACATATTAATAATCAACTCTCGATTGGAATGAACGATTATTACATTACGTAATATTTTTTACAATATATATAAGTAACTACTAAATGAAAATCGTCTATATTTAACAAGCTGTCACAATCGCCCAATGATATGTTAAAATTATTTTTATTGCGTTCTAGTTTAACAATGTAGATTAAAGGTAGCGAAGGGGAGTGGCCGGACCCAACTTTGTGCAGGTGCAGGTTTCTTGTGCGGTGGCGGCCCTTGGCTTTCGAGTGAAGCGAGATTCGCCTTACGACGCTGTCTACGGACATTAAGCTCCGCCCTCTTGTCTTAGACCCTGCGTCCTATGCTTCGGCTAGTGTTTTACCCTTGGCCCAGTCCTTGTACGTTGCCGCTTAAGTTACCAAGTTGCCCTTGTCCGTGCTGCCTTTATGATTCTGGCCTTTGAAGTCTTTCAGTCGAATCGGCGAAGACTCGCTTCCCGAATCTCCCTATAACAAACAGATAAAACACCATTTAATGTTAGATGAAAATGTATTAAATGCTTCTCCTTAGGTTGGGTTAACCAAAAAGACAATCTAGGTTGCCTTGTTTTTAAAACCTCGCATAAGTCTCATCAATAGATCACATAATTTTTCTTGACAACGTAAATTCTTTCCAAAAAGGAATTCGTGGTATAAAGACTATATTTGATGAAAAAGAAAACAAATGTACGGGGCGGCAAATACTTGTAGATGACAGCTTTTCATATTGTATAATGTAATTTTTATTTTTATCTAGGCAGCACTTTTACAGGGCGGCAACTTTTTTTGCTGACCGAAAGAAAGTCTTGCTAGAGAGCGGCACATTCAATTTAGGTACGCTTCCCATGTATTTCATCTAGAGTAGCACAGAAATTATAATAACAAATTAACAACTTGAAATTTGTCTGACTGTATACAGTAATACTGGAAACAGCACCGGATACAGATTTAGTACTAATGTAGACTTTAGAGGGTTTTGGTTTCTGCGTAAAAATCCTGAAATCCCGGAATCGTGTATACAAAGCTCTTTAAAATAAATGATACTTACTAGACTTGAGTAGCTCGCGAGTGAGTGATATAAAAGATATATATCTTCACCAAAGAGCTAATCACTCATCAACTCCGACGAATTTGAATTATATCTTTATATCCGCGTCACATGGTTGAGTTCATAGGTCCATACGATTCCGGATATAAGATCTTCTTCAACTCAACAGTTTTATACTCGCTCGCGAGTGAGTTATGAGTCAAATGAGCGACTGACTGAGAGAGTCTGATTCGAGTCAAATGCATTACGTCTTAAACACTAATTAAAATCTTTTTTCTTTGCTAAGAATATGAAAATAGGGATATACAAATAGTGTTGGCTGTGAAATTTATATATAATTTCTTGCCAGTTTTGTATTAATTATAGGAATCAAAAATGTTGTTAAAACATTTTGATCTGATTCTCTGATATACTGATATAAAATGTCGCTTATATCTTTACAGAGCTACTGAGCTAAAGTGAGTTACTAAGCTAAAAGAGTGATATATATCACTGAGTTCAAAAGATATATCTCTCTCTTTTCACTTCAGTGATATATAATGCGCACCTCTAATACTTACGTTAGCACCCAGCGACATAGTCTCTTGTAACAGCAGTTCGCTGTCAGTGCCTCGTGATTCCTTATTTTTAAGAATGGAACGCGAACGAGAGTCACCTTCTAGCGGCCATCCACTTCCACTTCGTTTGTTCCCATTTTTACCTGAAACGTTATAAAGGTGAAATCTCAATACATAGTTATTCATGATTGCGCAATGTGCAAGGTACCAATAGATACGTTTTTACACTTGGTAGAAAGTTATTGTTATAGTTTCGAACTGAAGAGTTAGGAGTCCTGGGTTCAAGTAGGTACAGATTAGACTCCCAAAAAATAGATGAAAATATTGTGGATTTGCTTTATTGAGTGATCTAAATTGGTTATCAAAACCTGAAATCTTAGTGTGGGGTTTCTTAACAGTAATTAGTGTTGAGTTTACAAACTCACCGAAGAGGATGTGATGGTTAATGATTCTCGTTGCAATTCCTCTCGGCGGTCTCCTCTCCTCCTCCGACCATTCCTGCAAAGGAACAAATTATCCTAAACAAACCTATCTTTTAATAAGTGCTGCATACATACCTACTTGCCTACGTATTCACGTAACCACTAAAGTCAACGAGTAAACAGCATGCATTGCCCTGGGACATCTACCATTTTATACTACACCGTGCAAGTAACAAACGGCGAGCAAACACTCAAGACGGGAGAAGTTATGTGCCGTGTTAGTAGCATGTAACTGTGACTAGGTCCTACGAGTGCGGCGCTGGGCACTCCTCGCGCTAGGCGGAGGCGCGCGGACTGACCTGCTGGAAGCGCGCCTTTCTGTGTTTGGGCTTGGTATCGTCGGGCGACGGCGGCGCGGCGTCGGGCGCGGCGTCGGCCGGCGCGCCGCCCGCGTCGGGCGAGCCCGCGCTGCCTCGCGAGCCGCGCGGCGACCCTTCGCCCTGCGAATCTTTCGCACACAACACGTCCCCCGAGGCGCTCTTGCGCACATCGCTAAACTCCGTCGGTACCCCGCCCTCACCTCCACCGGCGCCACCGCCGCCGCTACCGTCCAGAGGATTCACATACAAGTTTGACGAGTCGTTCTCGCATGCGATGTCGCCCTCTGAAGGAAAAGGGTGCGTAAGGCATGATGCAAATGTATCTGCAACGTAAGACATAAGACGCACTTGGAGCTGCGCACGTCAAATTTGAACGGTGGCGTGTGCCCGGGGGCCGCGCACACGGGAGCGGGACGGAGAGAGTGCGGGACGTGCCGAGGTGCTGTGGATCGTGGGTGACATCGACTACATGGTCAATGGAAACACGAAATTATATAAAAACAAACTAACCTGCACAATTAACTGTTATCTTTTGTAAAACAAGACAGTCGGTTTAATAATAAAAACGGAACATACAAATCAGACCAGACCGACTCAGGTTTATCATAGGTTTATCTAATTATATTACTTTCATAAAACAGAATATCGATCAAATGGATTGTAGGAGTGTAACAAACTTTAAAGTTAACCAGGGTATAGTGGTAGTAAGGGTTCTTACCAGGGCTGTCGAGGCTGTTGGGCGTGGCCTCGGGCAGCGCGCGCGGCGCGGGGTGCCGCTGTAGGCACGCCAGCTCCACGCACACCGGCTGCCGCAGGTCCGACGTCGACATCGGCATCAGCTGTTCAGCGTCTATGAACTCTCTGTAGCCCTACGTCGAGAAATGTTTGTCGTTCAATTATTCTGATCAAATCCTTTTCATCGATAAACTTAAAAGTAGATAATTCCGGGAATATTTGCTATTTAGATACATTATTTTTATAGTTTTATACCTACAAATATAACAAAGACCTTCAATTTCAATTTTCTCTGCCTTAATACATCCTTCGAGTAAAAAAGATAAGACATCTAAGACAAATTTAATCCATTACTAGGTAAATACTTATTCCTACGCTACTCTCATAATATATACAATACTTAAAACTCATTTTCATTCAGTACATTTGCCGATGCTTTAAAGTAGCCAATAAAATAGATAATTTGGTATAGGTATTTTCTTTTCTGGAAAAGTTCCAAAGCTTTTAAAACCCACTTTAACTTACCATACATCATTGTAGACATAATAAAACACTCCGTTCCAACAAAAATAAAAAACACATGTGAATAATATGTGCGATATTGTGAGAAAATGCTTTGTATGTAGATATTTATACTTATTACATACTATCTAAAGTGCTTGTTTATTTATATAAATAAACTACAATAAAATAGTAGAAGTAAAATAATAAAGGGCTGCTGTAAGTAACGTAATTAAATACTTACATATGGACGCTAAATGTTAGTAAAAATCATTGAAACAGATTAAATTATGTAGCAAAAAGTCGGTATGTAAACATGGTTAAGTAAATAACGTTCGGGCAAGGCCTCGGGTTAGTGCTTAGTACCTTGAACGTGCAAAAACAACATTCAAACTCAGAAGGCAGCTGATCCAAGTCAAGCTGTTTGTCAGCCATCTTCTTTTCCTAGAAAAGAGAAATATTAGTTGTTATTTCAGATTCCTAGTGTTCAAAAATTTATGAAACAATGCTCTAGGATTATTTCACTTTCTAATTTTCTCCATTGAACGTAGACGGGCTCTGGGAATGTTGCTACAGACAGTTGCCTAAGTAATTTTTGTTATAACACAAATTCGAATACTAAATATTTTTGAATAGAATTTTAAAAAGTCACATGCATTTAAATAATTATAATTTGATTGCATATAAAATGTTCCGTGCAATGGCCAGTGCATATTTTTGTTAAGTAGTCTTCTTAGCGACATTAGCGTGAACTTTCATGAACGCTAATTTACTGGATATTATCCTTAAAGATCTTCTACTCTATTCGAAATAGCACTCATATCTAAAATAATTTTATTTGTATATTTTGGTTTTAATTGATTTTGTCATAGAACTATGATCAACCTAGTTAGTCTTGTTTAATATTATGTTGTTATCAAAGTGCATAACAACCCTAAGACCTTATTTTTGGGATACATAAACCACTTTAATAGCCTGTGCAGAACCACATCTTGATTAGCGCATTGTTGCGAAGTTTTTTAAATTCTAACTTTATGTCTATTTAATTTCCTATCCATAATTTTGTTTTACTTTCAAAACTTTTTAAATGTTCACTTAACGTACTTAACGGTAATGAAGTTTCACGCTAAGTTGTGGTTTATAATTAGGAGAATACAACGTTATTAATTAGTAACATAATACATGTAATAAAATTGACGGTAAAAAGCGAAAGCTAATAATAGACTAAGTACAGGAGTCCTTACTGGAGTTGGTTCAGGGTTTATAAGCAAGCGCGTTTCCGGCGTGCCTAGGCCTTCGGCTGAGAAGCGTCGTTCTGGCTTAGGACTGCTCTGAAACTACGATCTCAAGTGTTAACGGTAGCGTTGGTAACAGTAGTAAAATGGGTGCGTCATTATCAAGATAAAGATATACAAAATATATAGATAGTAGGAATGTTTGTGTAATAAGCATACGGAATTATAATAGGCGCTTAAAGTAATGTGGTCGTACTCTACCAATAAGGTAGAAAGCGTCAATATTTGAATGTTGTGTAAGTTCCTAACTACTAGTGGACGCACCCTCGGTTGTGAGAGTCGCTTACCTGAATAGCATCGGCGCGCTGCGGTATCTTATTGCCGATGGCATGTTCGTATTGCTTGTAGCAACCGGTGATGGCCGGGGCTTCGCCTTCCAAGCTAGTGGCGTCCGCCTGCGACAAGTTGTGTCCTGGAGACACACACCACTTAAGTAGCAACGTTTTCTACTTCTTCTCCCACGAATTTCCGATACAAGCGTTTATTTCGACATTAGATTATTGCGACATTTTTTAGGCAGACGGGTTACAAAACATTGTTAACAAACGACAATAAATAGCGGCGTGAACTACACAACACACATTCCACACGAACAGTAAGAAATCCAGCGTCCTCCGGATACACACACAACGGACAGTCCACAGAAGAAATGAATGTTAGTTCTAGGAAGCGTTAGGCTTACGCTGACAATGTAATCGACCTTATATAAGTGTCTTCGTCGCACATCGCAAGCTACACGCGACGCGAACCCGACCCCGAGCTACGAACATAATAAT
Organism: Epargyreus clarus; assembly: GCF_041222505.1. Classification (NCBI taxonomy): domain Eukaryota; kingdom Metazoa; phylum Arthropoda; class Insecta; order Lepidoptera; family Hesperiidae; genus Epargyreus; species Epargyreus clarus. The sequence continues at coordinate 9,348,910 of NW_027332239.1, read as the reverse complement.
AAAGGGTCGGGTATGACGACTGTGCGATAGTAGTAAGTAGCTCATCGGGCGTCGTCTCTCGCCTCAATGAGGACGCACTTGTCACCTGAAGACAAGGAATAAAACACTCTGAGTGTACCTCTTTGCAAGGAACGAGTGAACATAGCTGTAGCTGCGATGTAACGTGAACTGTTTGATTTTCGATATGCCTGCGAGTCCGGAGAGCTAACTATGCGACGTGCATACATTAAGGTACAAACGACATTCGTTGCATACAGTTACACAAATACGAAATGAGGCACTGAGCACGAAAAGCATGCGTGCATAGTGAACACGAGTTACAACGAGCGAAGAACACATGACATGGAGAAGCGAGAGCGGGAAAGGTACTACATGATACTGACCTGTGTCGACGATCACGTCGATGAGATCCATGCTCTTGGCGAACGCGTCGCGCAAGTTTATGTTGTGGAAAGAAACGATGGAGCCCTCACGTTTGGCGCGCTCGAGCGCCTCGCGCCGTTTCAGCGCCTTCTCTCGCCGCATCTGATTCTTGTAAAACTCGGCGAAATTGTTGACGATAATAGGGATGGGTAACGCAATTACCAACACGCCGCAAATACAGCAAACTGAGCCGATGACCTTGCCCAACGGGGTCGTGGGGTAAATGTCACCGTATCCGACTGTGGTCATGGTGATGCCGGCCCACCAGAACGTTTCCGGAATGGAAATGAATTTAGTCCCCGGCTCTTCCTTTTCGGCGAAGTACGCCAGCGATGAGAATATGAGTACACCCATCGCGAGGAATAACATGAGCAGTCCCAGCTCCTTGTATGAGTTTCTGAGCGTGAAGCCGAGCGACTGCAGCCCGGTCGAGTGCCGGGCGAGTTTTAGAATGCGCAATATTCGCATTATACGAAATATTTGGACCACTCGACGTACATCTTGAAATTGGTCAGTCGCGTTTTTATTCGTTTCGAGGAGAAATAAAGATACGAAATAAGGCAATATAGCCAGTAAATCTATGACGTTGAGTCCACCCTTGAAGAACTTCCATTTGTCCGGCGAGGCACTGAATCGCAGGACATACTCGAGCGTGAACCACGTGATGCACACGGCCTCAATCATGGCCAGCTGCGGGTTGTCCATTGGCGTGCCCTTGTCGTCGTACACTTGCATCTGAGGTATGGTGTTGAGAGTGAGCCCTATCGTGGACAGCACGATGAAGAGGATCGATACCACCGCGATCACCTGCAAGCACGTACCGAGTGAGCGTCCAGCGCGCTCTCGTCGCCCGCCACCGCGCTGTCACACGTCATTAACTAGACACGGTTCGTATTAGACATCATGACATTATGGCAGTATATATGGTACGATCACCAAACGTGGAACGTGTAAGTAAGTTATGCGAGTGTTTATACAGAGCTTTTCCTACACATTTGTACAATAACAAAGCTACATTTATAGTCGAATGTTATATGTAAGTACCTATATGTATTTACAAGAATAAAGCCAATGTCTTATCGTAATAGGATGTCTTAATATTACTGAATCAATTTTGGTGTAAAAATAACATCTATTCGTGTGGGTAGGCAATTATGTTAGTAGTGTTGTGTAGTCGAGGTGTAGATAAGTAAATAAAAGTATAAATGATCGTGGGTGGACGGACGCGCGTTCGGATGGTCGATCGTCAAGGTATTTCCTAGGACGCTCGTTCGTCCATCGCCCGCGTCGCTCTGTTAGTCGGATCAGTACCACGAAGCGGAAGCGCTGGTAGGTTGGAGGAGAGGCCGTCGGCGGGGACGCTGGTCGGGAGCGAGGGAGCGGGGCGGCGGGGCGCGCGGGACGGGTGGGGACGCCGGCGGAGCGGCGCTCAGCCGTGGTGGGGGGCGGCGCGGGCGCGGCGCGCGCACTGCGGACGCCGGTCCGCAGGGCGCCGCTGCCGTCCCGTGCCGCCCCGCACGCGGGCCGCGGAGCGTCGCCGGCGGCGGCTGGTCACATCGCGTAAGCCCATCCCATTTTGCAATATTGCGACAACAATTAAGCTTTGTTTTATATAAAGTGAGAAGTCGGAGTACGATCGACGCGGCTGTGAACATTAAAAATTATTGTAACGAAAATTATCCTGAGGCACATCGTGCCGCGTATGCGCACATTTCGAATGATAAACATATATATAAGCCTATTTGTATCTCTTTTAGTATTTAGACGCCATGAAAAAGGTTTTCGTGTTTTCATTACAAATACCTATTAAACAAAATCGGTCAACCTAACTCAATCCATTATTCGCGAACACTTTTTCTTTAATTCTTTCAAGACAAACCTCGTCAGGTTCAAGGCGATAAGTAGGTAATAGATTCGCGTAATACACCATTAAGAACCGTCAAAAATAAAAAGGTAAAGCAAAAAAATGTCACAAAATATAAGCATGTACCTACTTCAATGAGAATTTAATAATATCAAACTAAGCAATGTTATCAATAAATGCCAAATTATAATAATAAATATCGACATTAAATACTTAAGTGACACAATTAGATAATTTCTAATCTGTCGATTAATTCTCGCGAGAACTTTTATATTAAGACATTTGTGAAATCTTGTAAGTAATTTAAGTATTCAATATTTAATTCATTAACTGTGATATGATTGGTTAAATCGATGACAAGTCTAATTCGACCATAAACTCCTGCACCATGGTTTCTTTTGTTAAAGACGAGACAAACGTAACTATTAGCACTTATTTAATTCTCAGATCTATTGGCAACGAAATAACTTTTATACAAAACCTCCCTCTCGTTCCATCATGAAGGACTCTACTACAAAAGTATCCTAAAGAACTCTACTATACTTTTTCTACAATGATAAGTAATGTTTTTTTTATCCAGTACTCAATAATTTCTCGTCTACGAGGCGCCTTTTCTATACTATGACTAGCCATGAAAACAGCCCTTAAAACAACACTACGGAAACGGCTGCGAAATGATAGAGACAGGCACAACTTTTGAACTTTTCTTTGACTTTTGCCCCTTGCATGTTTATTTTTAATATTGTAGAAAAGGCGATCTTAAAGTCATGATACATTTATGTATGGATGATGTTTCGATAGGTACCTACTGATTCATTGTCGTTTCATATTATTCGTTTCTAGCAAAACTTTTCGCAAACTCAGCCAAGATCAATGCAAAAGGGTCTAAAGATGTATTATGGAATAGTTGCGCAAGACAAAATATAATATTTAAAGGCATTAAACAAACATACTATATATATTTCAATATATAACAAATATCATATAGATGCAGCAAAATAAATCAATATCGACATAAATATTGGGCTTAATACTTTGATGTAAATTTTTTCGTACATAAATTATTTAAACTCTTACAATGAGTTGTAAAATATACTAAGTATGAAAATAGCAAATAATAACGAATACACTTAACACTTAGTGTTACGCAGACGAACATCGACGAGTATTTAAATAAAATAAAATAAAGGAGTTGATACAATAATACTTACACATGTTATGTCACGCCGCTTATAAAATAAACGTTTTACAAGACATACTACAGTAGATAGAAGCGACAGAGTGACCAACAGTGAGGAACACCGAACACAACACCACATTCAGACAAACACTACGAGCGGAGGAGGAGCAGTGACAGATAGATGTTATTCATGCACCACGGATATAACTAATTAGTTTCCATTCTTACAGATTACAAACTTATATTTAATGCATTCTTAAACATAACAACCCTTTAAAAGTAAGGCGTTAAAATCTACATTATTAACTTCCTATATATCTAGTAGCTTCTTTGATTGACTGAAAACCATTAAAAACAAATGTATTTTTTAATTCATAATCATAAACTTGTAAATGATAGATACATTGATATAGAAAGTTAATACTTTAGATTTTACTAGTATTTAAAAATTAAAAGCATTTAAGTAACAATTTAGTTAGATTTGTTAAAATATAAACAGTAACAAAATGCAAGAATTACAAGTGTACAGCGTGTTTAACATTGTCAATAAAACATAGATAAATATTTGTTATGTAAGTGGCTGTGTACAGTGTCTATAATAATATAAAAATAGCTTTACCAGCAGTATCTAAACAATTTTTCAAACTAAGTGCACGAAATTGTGCATACATCATAAGAAAGTGTTACTTAAAACTGAGGCTCACAATAAACAAAAGCGTTCATCTACGTATTAAACTTATCTCTAGTTGTGTTACTTAAAGTTTTATCAGTACCTCCAGTTTAAACTTAGATAAAAGTTTTCCTCGGCAGCGTGCTAATGTAATGATGTTAATATAAACAATGTTTTAGTTTTAGTGTGTGAGTTGCAGGATCGTTATATACATTACCCTGGCTCCTATACTTGTGGTGGGTTTCTCGAGCAAGTCCCATAGCCACTTCTGGTACTGTGCGCAAGTTCCCTGCCCGAACTCCTCTTCTTCGCGTTGTCGTAAACTTTCCGCTTCTTTCCTCATCTCTTCGTGAACGTGTTCTTTCCGTTGGTGGTACTTGTGCTGACAACACGATTCGAGGTACAATTCGTCTACCCCCCAGTATTCTAGATCATCGCTAAAGGCCAAAACACACATCTCGTCCACTAAGTGCAACTTGCCAGTCCGATAGAAGTTAAGGATGGAACTGAAACTCTTCGGGTGCCTGAAAATGATAACATTCCTAGTTAATAATTGTCGAATTCTGAATTTCTTCATTAATCATTTATTTTTAATTTTACAGTTTTCCTTACCTCTTAAGTACTCCCTATCAATCTTAAGTACCTACCTTAAGTAATACTAAAGTATCTTAAGTACTACTAAAGTCCTATCAGTTATCGGTTCAAAATAAATTAGAATTTAATTGCCTGAGACATAAGACAGAGAAAGCAAGAAACATTTTATCTTTAATTTCGTGAAAATGCGCAGAACATCTGTCAAACACAGCGTTACATGTATACACGAAGGTATTTTAGAAAGGGCATAGATACCTATCGAAGAAATACTCGTTGTCCTGCAGCGAGTAGTCGTCACAGAGCTCCGTGATGGCCTCGTGCGTGTTGCAGTCGCGCAGGCGGCCCAGCCGCGTGTGCGGCAGCCGCTCCAGCGTGCGCCAGAGCACCTCGTGCCGCACGCCGCCCACGTTGATGATCACGCGCTTGCTCAGCGCCTTCGCGCGGAGCATCATGAACGGCTCGGGTGGCAGCGACGACATCGATCTGGAATCAACGTTCCAGTCTCATTAAGGCCAAGATATAAATAGGTCCGTGTGTCCGTTTTACAAGAGATTAACGGTTTAGCGAAATGGAATGATAGTGCTCATATACTATTCAGGCCATCTTGTCCTAAATAAAAATAAAGCTATTCATCATAGTTATTCATAATAGTTGCTACTACTATTAGCATAGGTACCTACATCAAGTTTGTTTGTAGTCCATTTGAGGATAAGAGGTCACTGTTGCACATGGTCAGTAACCAACTTCGTAAATATCAGGGTCCTGAAGCTAAAGTCGATTACATGTGTGTTATTTCATGCCACTCAGAGTTACGATGGTCGTTTCACATCTCAGTTAGCAGACATCCACACCCTTTCATCGAAATTAAAGAAAATCACGCTATGTAGGTAGATATAGGTGTACTAGTTCTAAGTTAATAACCCAGTGGCTTACGGATACCTTGATAATGTGAGAGGGTCGTGAGTACCTGGAGTGTGCCCGCTGCAGCGCGGCGGCGGCGGCAGTGGCGGCGCCGGCGGGCACCGCGGCCGCGGGCGCCGGCGCGAGCCCGGCCAGCGGCGCATCGTGCGCGGGCGCCGCGTAGCCCATGTGCGCGCGCGGGGGCGAGTCGCCCACGTGCCAGCGCGCGCCGCCGCGGCCCGCCCCCTCGCCCACCATGCCGCTAGCTCATCGCGCCGCCCGCCGCCGCCCGCCGCCGCCCCATCCGCGCCCGCCCGCCCGCGAGCTTTACACGCTGGAACATTTACGCGAACGATTCACTTGCCATCTTCATTCATGACGCACGTTTTATGGTCTCAATAAGGATCTTAACGAAAAGAAAGCAACAGTGTCGCTTTTTGCCGTCCAAACATTCGACCTAATTAAATAGCACTAAGTATGCTCATGCTACATACGTATCTAGAGTTATGACTCTAGATGCAAAATCTTCATATCTTTCAACAAATGGGCAATGGTGGCTTTTAAACATCGCAGCTAGCTAATACTTTTCTGATGTGGGTAATGTAATATTTGACAACCAACAAATGTAGAAAATTAACACATCATAAAACGGACAATACCTGCGTATTCGAATGAATGTGACGTCACAGACAGAGGCATTCATAAATAAATAAAAGGGGTTCGGTGGCGATAGGATGTATTTGAGTAAGAACACGAGGAGAGAGTGGGCGGGGGCAATCGATTACCGGATCGTGTAGCGCTGCGACCCGCGCTTATCAAGCCTCTATACGATCGACCCTAATCTAATAATAGAAACATTCACTGCACTTACAGAGACCACTTCGTATTTTAAACTTTTATTGCTTTAAAACAAACCAATATAGCGAGCAGCCCGCTTTAAAACTACGAGCTATGGTAGCTATAGATAATAAACTAAAAAAACGAATATATTGTAATAAAGGGATTTCCTACTTGGTTAATGAATCCACCGTTAATTTGATATAAAATTTCATTCTCTTATTAACACAAACATTATTTCTTGCTTATCTTGATTATTAAGCGCTATTTGCCTGCCTAGCCCTTAGAGCCACTTTCCTTATAGCATTTTTATTATGACTATCTCTATAGTATGAACAATAGTGTCTTGTTAGAGATTCATGTTAAGTATGTCCTAAAATAACTCTAGAGCCTACACTCCGTAGGCTAATGACTTTGTGCTGACGTCGCTTAATTAACATGTTCTTTTTAATGATGTACGAATAGAAATAACAATAAACAAATAAAATGCCCAATCATATTGATCGCAGTAATTAATGAAATCTTATTGAACGTTGAATAAAAGACTTTAAAACAAAATCTTATATAAAATGTAGAGCCATTTTCCTTTACTATTTAATTGAAGGTGTACGTTTTGGAATAAGAAATAGTTAGTACATATAGTTACTAAATTTGCAATGAGCGTTACATGTTCAAAACGTGCTGTCATAAAAATATAGAAGCCAAATATTTTGTAGGCCGAGGGGAGATTTTACTATGCATCGCGTACGCCTACCTAGATACGAGTGTATAGGGATCCACGGCGCCACACGGTCTGCGGGCAGGCGCGGCGGCCTGCTCTATTTTCCTGTTACATAACACGAGCACGAACTATATCATTGACTTAATGTCGTTAACTTTTATTTGTGTCGCAATGTCTTCGAGAAATGTAAAGTTTATTGATACGGACGTAATCTCTGGAGATGATGAAAGGTTATTTGCTTACACAAAAGTAGAACCGCCAGCGTAGACCCAATCCAGTCACGGAGCGCAGCCCCCAGCTCCCCTTTTACGATTATCTTGTTACGGTATTCCCACGCCGTTGTCTTACTACTTTATTTTTTTGGTTCGTAACATGTTTTCGTGTGTTATTGGACATCAAGACTTGAATTATGCTGCCTTTATGTTAATATCGCCTTAAATTTATGATTTACAAAATATATGCAATGTTATTACTTGGATCCATTTTATTTATATTGACATTATGTTACTGTTACCTACTTCTTCAGTTATATAAGTAAGCTTCCGAACCCAAAAATGACTTTATTTTAGTCTACAATACCCACTTAGGTATATCTTCTTAAATTAAGTAGGTACTTACATTCCTAAGTATACGAATTATATTGCTATTAACGTCGGAATCTTAAAAAATTACTTGGGTTATGGCGGTATTGGGTTTTTACTAGGAATGAGTCACTCCTCGTGAATTATATATTATAATAACAGAATATCTCGATATATCGTTATGCAGATTACACTATATTGGGGCGAAGAGCGAGAAAAGCGGAAACATGCCTAAAAACAGCCTCTACTTGCAGGCTTGAGGGTGGCAGTGGAGACAGCCTCCGTATTGATCCCAAGTCGTGAGCGGGCCAGGCGTGTAGGCGCCGGTAGTAAATAATCTGATAGGCCGAGGGAGATCCTCGACTTTTATCATCAGCCTGTACAAGTATCGCGTGTTTTTCTACCATTCTTTATGATACGACTAAAAGCCGCTCATGTACGCCGCGGCTATGTGTGTGTTGGCTAACAACGATTTAAAGTACACAATGCTGTTAGGTTATTAAATAGAGGCATCCGTGTACTATGTTTTATGACTTTTACTAGTTGCGAAATAGATGTTCATCACACATATTCACGTTGATTTTAATTAATGATACTTTCATATCGCACCCCCGACTCTCTTAAAAAAGGTACAGAAATAACTATTATTATGTCTCGTAACACACTTCACACAAATTATCTGCTTTATAATGCCAGTTTCAAGCCACGTCAACTACCTATTGTCCCAGTGAGAACTTGACAAGTATAAAAACAACCTAGTTTTAAACTTTAATGGTAAATTTTAAAATGTTATCCAAAATAAATATATAAAAGGTGTTATCGGATGGTTTTCGATATGTGTATTACATGTGTAGCATATATGCGTGATACTATAACATAAAATTGCTATGTACAGCTGATAGCCCATAGAAGGACTTGCAAGAAAACACAGAGGTCTTTTTATGTCTAAAATCTAATATTCGGTACCAGTAGACGGGAGTGTACGCAAGCAAAGTAGCATTGGATCATTTATAATATAATAAACGCCCTACAAGACCTGTAGGGCGTTTATTACATACTAGATTTATAACATTATAGCCTTAAAAATTACATGTAGTCGATATACTAACAAAATATTAATCAACCTATTTAGTTTTCTGGCAACACGCCACACAGTAATTCTCCATAACTTGTACTTTTACCAAAATGGTTTAGTGAATTTGGTGAAAGTTCTAATTTACTTGAGCTGAAACGCAAGCACGCAATCAGTTTATATTTTGTACAATACTTCAAACTGAGATCCTTTATATTCCTAAATTTAAATTAAAACTTATTAATTAGATTCATTTGAAGAATTTTGAAGGTTGTTCGACTCCGGCGGCACCACCGCCATACCTATTTCTGCCTAATAACAGCAGTGCTAGGCGCTGCTCCGTGTTGAAGGGTGTGGTAAGGGAGACATACTTTTCCGAGGCTTTCCAGCTTAGTCCTCAGGCGTAGCGGCCCATCTGTGGCCGTCAGGTAGAAATATCTAATCCATGGAAGGCAGTAGCCACTTACCATCAGGTGCACTGTATGCGTCTGCTACTCCTATAATATAAAATAATAATAATAATAAATTTAGTTAATTTGCCATACGTGCAAGTTCATATGATGTTATCAAAGTTTCCTATTATACACAATCGTTAATGTAAAATTATATGAATTTTGATAGAATATAGGTAAAACACAAAGGCTGCATTTTGAAAAAGTCAACGCGTAACCACGTATTTTAATAATAAATTAAATTGTACGAGTACACATTAACGTGGTCATTAGTCCTGTATATCGCATAACAACTAAGTCAACGTGCATTAATTTCCAGTAGCTCAGCATAAAATAGCCGAGTCCAAAAACATCTGGGCTCTTTCCAAATAAAGTAAGAAGTTATATAAAAGCCGAGTAGGTTGCAATTTATCGTAAAGGTAAAATATGAACTGGACTGAGGCCAGTTTTGTGAAATATCGAGGTCATTAGCTACTTCAATTATGTGCCATAGTTCCCAAACTGATAAACCAGCAGACCTACAACATGACAAATTACAAGCAGAAGCCATGAATTGGAACAATAGCGATATCGAACAAGTCACACGTGCCAAGGTCACATAAAAAAATCACTCCTTTATTGACTTTATTAAATTTTACCGAAAATAACAAATATAACGATATAACCATACTAATCTATTCAAAATGATCCGCGTAGTACAATGATTATAAAGCTATCAACGTATGCACATAATTCGATTCCCAACCAGGTGAAAATGTGTGACAAATATTTAATTAAACAAGTACTTACTTTGCTTGTTTGCTTTATATATGGCGCTAAAATGACTTATTGATTTGTATAACAAGACTTCTTCAAAACAGTAACTAAAAATAAACGATAAAGGCCTTTAAAAATTCCAAGCGAAACAAACGTTGCATCTTTTAAAATATTAGTAAATATTTTTTGTTCTCATCGTCAATGGCCTTCCAAGCTTTGTCTGAAGCAAAGAAAACGCTTTTGTACTTTTTATCTTGATTGTAGCAATCTGCTACGAACGAGCAACTTAAGTGTAGCTCGTAGCGCTACGCTATTCACTGTACCTTCGTAGCGCGGTGTTCCGGTTAATGCTGCCTATACAACCCTTGCCAGGCTCGCAGTAATTGAATCCGTAGCACGTGATGTATGTTGAATAAACCAGTATACCTGTCCATAACTCAATTACCCCAGTTCGTTATATATTCGCACGGACTAATGAGTCTGGCATATTTTAATTAATGTTACGTACTCGTACATAGGTACAAGATTCTTTCGCATAACATATTTATTTCAGTTGTATAGAAAACTTAAAGTCAATAATTATTTGAAACTTTAACACCGAAATTACGTAACGTCCAAAAGCAAGACCTTTCTTATCACAATCAGTATACAACCGATACCATCGCTGTTGAACTATGTTTAGTTCTACCACCTTCAAAATTGCACACCATAAAAATATATTTTTATTTATAATATGTATTTTCTCGCTATTCTCGTGTATAAACACTATCTTCAACCACTGTAACATTAAAATCGATAATATACTTCACTTGAATTTAAGTTTACAGTTCCCTAATTTTTTTTCGTCTTGCTGCTTTTTCATGTTTATTTTTTTAACAGTTATTTCTAGTTGAACAATATTTAAAAACATATATACATATGTGCGCTAATTTCTCATTATTATGCATTTTACGTTTTACTAGGTACCCTAAATATAATTATCTAATGCACTAGTTAGTATAAAAACATGAAACGTTACTCTAATTTCATTACTGAACCACTCGTGCAGCGATAACGGCAATGGAATACATTTTCTATTCCATTACACAAAGCCGAATTAGAGTGAATGGCCGACAAGCTAATGATAGCAATTGTGGCGTGTTTATCTGTCCTCTTATGGCGCCATCGACATCAAATAAATTATGCGGAAATTTTATGTCAATACGTCTTTAATACTGTAGCTATCAACGACCCTTTGTTGTATGATTCGCAGACATATTTCTCTCCCCAAATTAAAGACATTGTTTCTTCGTAATATTTGATAAATAACACAGCATACCTTTATATTAAAACAGCAATAATTGGCCAAGTGCAAGTCAAACCCGCACCCGAAGGGTTCCGTACAACCAAAATTTTTATTTTTTTTAATTTCTACTATGTATAATTATAGCAGCGATTCAAGTACATACATTGTTAAAATTTGAACTGCCTATGTATAACGGTTCAAATTTAGCTGGAAAAATATCGTATAGCAGCTTGTTGTATTGGGATTGGGGACCCCTTTTTGCATTCAACTTTATTTTATTTTTAGTATTTGTTGTTATAGCGGCCACCGTTATACATCTTCTGTAAGAATTTCAAGTATCTATCTATTACGATTCCAGAGATAGAGCCCTGTGACAGACGGACAAACGGACAGACAGCGAAGTCTTAGTAATAGGGTTCCGTTTTTGCCCTTTGGGTACGGAAACCTAAAAATGTGCTACATAATGAACTACACAAGCATCAAGGATATTTATGAATCTGTCGACATGTTGAAATCTCTAAAAGCACAATACATCACAGGCTTGAAGCAACGAGCTTTACTCGATTTTATCTTATGCTCTATTATCATATGGCTGGATTTTGTCTGGCACATAACTTTATCCAGTATAGGTATGTTAGAAAACCGAAAAGTAATATTTTTTGCTGGTAAATACTGTTATTCTAAAAGAAATCTTATTTGCTTATAAAATAAATTTTTTTAGCAATTGTTGCCGCGTATTTTTAATACGCTTTTATTAGCTTCAGACGTATGTATGTTGGTATGTTGGTATGTTAGTATGTAACGGAATCTTTGAACATGATTTTAACCCCCTTCAAAACGTCGGATTAACTTGAAATTTGGCATACTTATTAAGGACCGATGACAATTCAACATTCTGACCCGTTATCCTTACTAGGATAATCAGGATCAGCGATTTTTGTTTTCCTGAGACCCGGAAGGTCTGGGTTAAGACCAATAAAGGAATCTACCAGGCGCGCCGATCACCTAACCTAACCTGACCTGACCTGACCTCAACTTCGACGCGTCCGTTGTTAATAGCATCATGAAGCGGTTTATCATCATCCTTATTCATTCAGCATTTCAACATCTGCACCTTCCTTTAACAAGATTTCCACTATTTCATTGTTCCCATTTCTTGCTGCAGCTCATCGTCATAGTCACAACTTATATTATTAACTCGAGCTGTAAAATTAATTAAACTACTAACAGTTTTAAAATCTCTGCAGGCAGCAGCAACACAAAGAGAAGAAATTCTATAATTATTTTTGATATTAACATCATCATGCTGTAATATTAAATCGATGATTGGACGACGTCCTTTTGAAATGGCTAGATGTAAAGCAGTTGACCGTTTTTCTCTTGAGTATTGCCATCAGCGCCTGTTTTTAAAAGATGCTCTATCATCCTTTTTCCGTGATTACTTTTATCCAAGATAGAGGACCTGGGATATGGTATAAATTATGAAAGAAAGCAGTTAGCATTGGCAATTCGGATGTCATTCAACAACTCCTCTGGGATTTTCACGTTAACAATAAAAATAAACACCAATGTAAAACATCACTTCATACAGCTGTGTTAAACAATGACCCAATATTCATTTTTGCACTGCTAAGCAAAGGTGCTGATGCTGCTTCGAAAGATAAACTTGATACTACGCTACGTAATAATCGTTAAAATAATCGCTGAAATAATCACTAAAAAATGAAAAATAAATAATAGTTAAAAAAAACTAAAAAATACGCTTTTATAAAAAATTCGACCAAAAAATGAAAAATAAATAATAGTTTCAAAAAACTAAATAAATACTCTTTTTATAGAAAATCCAACTAAAAAATAGAAAATATATTTTTTAAATTTGAATTAAGAATAGTGTAAATAAGATAAAAATATTTTTTATTGTAAAAAAAAGCGTGGGGTGCTTTTTAAGATATTATCAAAATGATAATCCTTCTACTCAATATCTATCAATAAAATATTTATAACTATTGACACCATGCACCCCACGCTTTTTTACAATAAAAAATATTTTTATCTTATTTACACTATTCTTAATTCAAATTTTAAAAAAAATATTTTCTATTTTTTAGTTGTATTTTCTATAAAAAGAGTATTTTTTTAGTTTTTTTAAACTATTATTTATTTGATAACTGTTTTTCGTAAGTAAACAAAATACTGATTCCTTTTCGGTATTCCCATTATGGTTTTATAAGATTCAAGAAGCAAACGAACATGTCCACCCGAAAGTCACTGCTGCCTATGGATAGATAATATTATAGATAGACTAGCTGACCCGGCAAACGTTGTGTTGCCATATAAATAAATAAATGTTAAGGGTGAACAACCCTTATCACTTAGGGGTATGAAAAATAGATAGTAGCCGATTCTCAGACCTACTGAACATGCATATAAAATTTGGTGAAAATCGGTAAAGCCGTTTCGAAGGAGTACGGTAACTAACATTGTGACACGAGAATTTTATAAAGATAGTTATAACATAGTTATCGTAAACGACCCTCGCTCGTATGACGCTACAATTTGAAATGAACCGAATAGCTATTTTAATACTAATCTTTTAAAATGCAAAATTGGCCGACACAGTGTTTCTACCATGACCATTTTAAATATTGAAGTACCTTTTACAACACGAGATGCTCTTTTGAAAGAGCATATAATTCCATAGAACAATATTTTATAACTATGAATAGTGACAAGTAACAATAATAAACCCGGCTGAGTAAATAACGTTGTTGCTTTACATACAATAAATGGATTCCTCATAACATAAATTAAGAGTTACTCGCTCAATTAATAAAATAAGACTCGTTACTAATTACAACGACGGCTACTGAAAGAAATAATGACACGTTGAATGCTCGGCAATTAAGAAATTCTCCGAAGCTCGGAGTCGCGTGTTCCCTCCATACGGCATATTCGTGCGACGTGACAGTTAGCGCGGGTAAGCTGACGTGTCACTCCGCATTTAGCACGACAAGTGTTCTTGGCATGCCTCCCGGGCTCTTCCCGTTTTCTCGCACTATGCTCCACTACTCCGCGGCCGAAGCGCTGAGCGGCGAGCGCTGAGCTACGCGGTGCGAACCGAATCCTCATTCTCTCAAATCTTTGCCTCGCAACAATGTGTTACATATGTGTAGATAGTTTAGAAATATTACAAAAATGTATTTCATTAATTTGTTACACTATCTATATGTATTACATTAATGTCTGTGGTTATAGTGTACTTTATTCCTTAAATAAAAAATAAAAACAAACAGACAAACAAAAAAAATATAGGAACAATTGAAGGTCATCTTATCGCTAGCCTTTACCATAAATTTTGTTGGGTAAGTACTTATTGTAGAAAAGAACATAATAACTTTTGACTTATGAACACAAACAGTAAGGAATGAAATTAAAACTATTCGACTGTGTTTTAAATTGAAGTCAATACATTTGTGCTTTAGAAAGCAATTCCTTCTTGTTACCCAAACCCAAAGAAATTAAATTTTAGAATACATTCATTCCTATCTTTAAGGATTGTTATAGTTGTAATTCCTTTTCACCATAAACCACGTAAAAAGTCAATAATTAAAATTTGCAAATTGAGTTTGAATATTAGTGGCCATATTATTATTCTAGTGTATGAATGATATTGTAGACAAGAATGGGAGTAACCGTCCTAAAGAATATATTATACCTACACATAACTTCTAAAGTTTCCTAACGAGCGGAATTTACTTGAAAAAAGTTCGCGCTCCATACTCAAAGAGCCCTTATGACAAAGCGAGCTACGAGCACCATCTACTGCGACCTCATCAACAGGTTACCAATCCAAGATTGTTTACGAACAAAGAAGCTTAGGTATTTAACCAACCGTTTACTAATATAAGACGTGTTTATTAAAGCTAATATTAGGTTTGTTTGATAATGTAAAGTTCCGTTTAAGATTAATCAATTCGTGAAGGGCACGTTCAGTTAAATTGATATTTCCTGTTGTAAGTAATATTTAATTATCATTCCTTCATATGTTTTTGATTATAAAATAAGTGATTAATATTTAATGGCAGTTTATAATATCAATATTGTTATTACAGTAGGTACGTACAGTATAAGCCGCCAAGTAATTATCATCATTGTAGACATTGTATTACATTATTATTATTACATACAAATCTTTATTGATTAATTCATGAATAAGTAATGTTTATTAACCTATTCAAACATTCGTTAATATGTACCTATAGAACCTACATTAAATCCAATCCTTGTCATCATTAGCTGTTATTAACGAACAAAGGAACTTTTGTTCTGCTGCGAATCAAGAAATATGTCACAATACTTTCTTTGGGATTAATGTTGATAACTTGCTGATCTTTTAACAGGTGTTCGTGAAAGGGTAATGATTTGAGGGCACTCAATCGTGTCGCGCGAAACGCGGCTCTTGTCTCCGAAATAACACGGGAGTACGAAGCGCCGACGTAGGTCAAGACGTGTATTTTAGTCCTCGCCTTGATACAGGGCTACCGCATATCATATGCGTTCGTTTAATATTAACTCTTTCGTCAGTCCCCGCGAATGTCGATTCCCAGCTGAACAGTGATCCGCTGACGAAACACGAGCGAAATAGTTATGCGTGACTGACGTTGTATAATAACCAAAATATAAACAGTCATTTTGCAGCCGAGCCAGATGTATCTCCAACGGTTTTGACGGCTTTAATAAACACTGCATAAAAACTCGAATCGTATACTAATAGTACCTATAAAACATCTTTCTACAGAAAAGTGGAAGAATAAAACGAACTGTTGTATATCATCGTCAATACGGAATTTAGACAGTTTGAGGACATTTACCAGAGTGTTAGTACGATCAGGTGGAAAATTTTAAATATCAAATATATGAGTATATTTCATTGAGGAATCGCTACATTGAATTCAAGGATCTACAATTTACGCAAGTAAATCTTACACAAATTTTATTGTTAAAAGGTAACTTTTATATACCTAACTAATCCCTCAAGAGTATCTACATGTGTGTTTGTACAATAACAACTTAATTAAAGATAATTATCATAATTAATGCTACGTATATTTTTTTAAATTAATGAATAATATTATGGAAGAAAAATATTTATCAAATATGTAGTTACAAATCAAGACATTAAAGCTTTTAAAAAAAGAAGATTGAATGTAGAGCGCAGATGGTCTATTATCGTTGAAGACATTGACCTGCCTGCCGTGCGACCCGTATTACCATTACAAATGTGGGATATTCTTGGGTGACTTCGTAGGAGTAAACATTAAAGGCTTTTTGGTAATAAATACTAAAGTAAACAAATAGTATGCTCCTTATTTACGACTTGAAAAGTTGTATTAGACTGGAAAACTCGTTCAATAGTTAATAATTTTAGTAGAGTTCGAATGATGGAAATATTAAAATTACATTAAAAATTATATTAAATTCAGAAAAAAATACTATTGTATTATACACAAAAATAATATAGGTACATGGTCAAAAATTGTCAATAAAATTATTTCCACATGTATTAGTCTTCTATAAGTATTGCCCTTCGTGTAATTTATTTATTTAAAGACACTTCTGAGTATTCTAAATTTGAGTTTTCGGTTACAAAATTCACTGTGCATAGTACCTTTTAGATGCGTGTTGGTATTCCTCGATCGAAAATAAAGTTAAATATATACATCATGAAGACGCAAAATATAAATGAATAGATAGAAATATGTAGAAAGTTAGACGCTCTAGTATTATACCCTTCGCAGTCCGATTCCGGACTGCTGTCAGCTCACAACCTAACCCTGGCCTGGTTACTTCAACAATACGTCTTCTTCAGGTAGTTGTAGAACTCCTGTAGTTTTAGAATTGATTGCAAATGTTAAAATAAGAAACTGATTGAGTATTTTTAACGTGCACTTCAGTAAAATATAATGATATTTTGATATTCATCTAAATATTATACTCATCTCTCTCATTGAATTCCCTGAAAAATTGCCTCAAAGTACTACAGCTATATATATTTATATAACTTTCTATATACTTAGTTTGATCTACTCGAGTGTATATTTTACCTGTGACATTCCTGACGGTTGCTATTTTTATTTCGAACTAATAATTATTCAAGAGAAAATAATAAAATAAATAAATAATTATCTTAAAGTAAAAGGCGTGTTCACAATATTTTTGTTACCCATTATCAACCCGAAGCCAATATAAAGGTTAATGTCGTCCGGTCATAAATAAATTTAAGCTTACAGATACCACAAATTGACACCTTTAGTGCATAATATGACTTAATATAAACCTTTATATATGTATATATATTTTGAAATGCGTCATTGGAAGTATTTTATAACTAACTTCCGCTCCAATCGCGAAACTGCTCGCTGCTTCGTTTTTCCGTCATTTTTTTGCAAATATTTACCAGATTATAAATCATACAAAGCTATAGCAACACTCAACATAATAAATAAATTGTATTTGTAATAAAAAACCGACTGATTAAAAATAAATAACTGAAAAGGTAAGTAATGTAGCCTGTGCTGCCCATATTACCCCCACTGCTTAGACGAATCATACAAACACTCAAAAAACATTACTCTCTAGGCTCGGGTAATAATAATAATGCCATCAAAAACAATGCTTGTAAAAAGATCCAAGTCTCGCCATTCAGTTCTTCTACCGTAAAAAGTTTTGAGATCTATGTAAAACCAAGCCGGTAAATGTATGCAGTCCCTACTTAAGGGACCTTCTGTCTTAAGGTATTATCTCACTATCTAACCTAACAACATCTCATGGGACCATACCAATATTAAAAATCTTTTATGTTCTAAAAAATTTACGTGGCAATCGTACTGCAAGTCACATTGTGTTTTCATCTTAACCTTAAGACAGAAGGTCCCTTAAGTAGGGACTGCATACATTTACCGGCTTGGTTTTACATAGATCTCAAAACTTTTTACGGTAGAAGAACTGAATGGCGAGACTTGGATCTTTTTACAAGCATTGTTTTTGATGGCATCTCATTCCTTTTTGTAGATATTTCTACTCTTTTCCTTTCCGGTACCTTCTACTAGTTGAATCTCAACAACAGATTTTTTAAAGCCAATTAAATTTTTGTAGTTAGTCTTTGTAGTTATGTAAATATTCTTGCCATTCATCATCACTTTCATTCGAACATGACAATAAATTAAATCTAAAAAAGTTACTATTTTGACAACTGAAATTATTCCCATTGTCCTCAGGAAAAAACATCTCTACTGATTGTGATTTATTTATTTATTGTGATTTAACGTGTCTTCGTATTAAATAATCGACATCCCTTACTTTCTTCTGAATATCCGACAAAAATCATTGGTAATCTTTCACTGACTTCGTCGGACTCCGGTTTTTTATATAAACCACAGTATTTACTGCTCTTGCTCAAATTCGGTTCAATTTATAATATACTTCTGACTTCTGAAATGAAATTAAATGAAATGTTTATTTAATAATGATAACATTCGTTTTAAACTTCTCGCATTTACAATAATAGTTCTGTTAGCTGTTTCAACCACAACAATTTGTTTAGGGGTATATAGCATCGCCTTCTGATGTAGAATTCCATTTGTTGATAAGAAAATATTGAAAGCTCTATTACAAAATTTCGTTCATCCATCTGATCTCATACATTTGTTGGACTTGCTAGTTCCCATTTCAACACTTTATATTTTTGAAATTTCGTAAATACTCACTCTTATATTTAAGAAAATAAACATGTGTCATTCGTGAATAATAGTCGATAAATAATAACATGTACCTTGAACCGTTGAGTGAAGTAGCTTCCATGGGACCACATAAATCTGTATGTACGATCTCCAGTATATCGTTCGTTCGCGTTCAGAGGTTTGGAAATGGTTTCTTACTAGTCGTCATATCCGTCGTAATGTTCACATCATCAAGCCCGGTCATAATATTCTTATATTCCGGATTAATATGGGCTAGTCTTCTATGCCAATATTTATTTGACATTGTCAAATATCATATCGGTGATTTGAAAAATTGTTTAAATTTATATATACCATGTACGTTGTGGCCAGTTGCGATGATGTTATCCATAGAGTTACTAATAGTGCAACCGTTTTTCAAGAAATTAACAGTAAATCCTTTTTCAATAAGTTTACTCACCGCTAACAAATTCATACTTAAATTATTAGTCTGCATTTGTCTTTTGCATTCAACTGTAGTTATTTTTAGAATTATTATTTGCAGAGTATATTAATAATACATATTTTCAGCTAGACTATATTTTTATTCACTTCTATTTAAAACTTAACTCACCGTACAATATAATTTTATATATAGCTATTATAGATTACAAATAATTTATATTAAAAAGGTTTCTTATAATAGTTTCCACGTTTTTTCCGGGTAGGTATTACCACAAAATAAAAACTAACAGAAGTCAATCTTCATACAAAGTGGGCTGGAGTAACGCACACATAGACACCACTTACCGACTAGTTATCTCGGGTGGACTCGACTCGACTCGTGCGCGACTGTCAGTTCATTTCTTACACGCATTTGTAACTGTTTTGTACAAGCAATGGAGCAATAAAATACCCAAATTGTGCAATGGACGGTTGTTTAAATTCAACATTAAACTGTGGATTTTCGTTTTTTTTATAACTATCAATTATCAAGCCACTAGGAGCTGATATTTTTGGTGATCATGGCAAGAATATGTTATAAAGTGGCTATCTAAGCTCGATTTATATAACAGTTTCCTATTTCGAATCACTTGAAATGAATATAACTAAATTTTTGTAATATTGCGTTGAAATGTTAGGTACCTAATATTACGTAAGTTGAAAACATGATTTTTTGTTCGTATATATATTGGTTTGTCTTTAATGGCATTTGGTAGGTTTAGGTCTAAAACGGATAGGGCAAAAGGAATTGTGTAATTAGGGTAATCCTTTTAGAAGTTATTAGGGATTTTCCATTGTGAACATTGTAAATTTTTATATGTAAGCTTATTTTCATAGACATTTATTTATGCGCAATAAGGCCGAAATTTGCCTAAACACTTGTTTCCTTGGAAACAAACTTATTATTATTTTATAATACGGTGACAGTTGCTTTACCTCACGACAGTTATTGTATTTTGTGTATGTTGCCGTTAGATTGTGGAATACGTTAGCATACACATTAACTAGGCAGTCTTAAGATTAGCTAGAAAATATGCAGATTAACTATGTAGTTAAAATTTGAAACATCTTTTCAGACTTGTTCTTAGGACTAAAACACATGCCTTTTTACGACACGACGACGTAGTGTGATACATAGCGACATCGTGCCGCAAAGCGATATTGTTTCGTGAAAATATACAAAGTTTGTCGTAAATTCATGACACGACGACGCATCATAGCATGCATGGGTCGACGTCAAGGGGTAAAAATTGATACAATCTTCGTTTTGTACTTTAGGTAATGGACAAGCTAATCTGCGTTTTAACTGATTTAGGCACATTAGCCGTAACATCTAGTTTTCTTCTTATGACATTTGTCAGAAATTCGGAATGTTTTTGATATTATATAACTTTTTAGGGTTCCATACCCAAAGAGTAAAAACGGAACCCTATTTCTAAGCTGTCTGTTTGTCTGTCTGACATAGAGCTCTATTTCTGGATCCTTAATAGATAGAAACTTAAATTTTTTTACGGCATATTTATAATGGTGGCCGCTTTAACAACAAGTAATAAAAGTAAAAAGAAAAACTTTCCAATAAAGGAGAGTTGCCATACAAAGACCTTCTTTTTCTTTATGAAGAGGAGGAAACCTTCAAAAGGTACTCAACGACGTGGGAGTGACGCCGGGTTATGTGGGACTTTAGCCGCACTAAAATCCTTCGGTGGCCGTCCTCAACGTTTGTCGGAGAACTCCGGGATCTCCGACTGAACGCAGCCGAAGTCCTCTAAGCGCGATGCCTCGATCGAGCTCTGCGTTGGGAGAACATTTTTCGCTCCTCCTAAACTATCCGGTGTTTTTTTTTTTTTTTATAATGTAAGAGTAGCAGACGAGCATGCAGTCCACCTGATGGTAAGTGGCTACTGCCGCCCATGGACATCTGTAATCAACCCCAGATAAGATAAAATATTCCTACCTGAGGTCGGCCACGGATGCGCCGCTACCCCTGAGGACTAAGCTGAAACGCCTCGGAAAAGTCTGTCTCCCTTACCACACCCTTCAACCGGAACACAGCAACTCCTAACACCGCTGTTATTAGGTAGAAATAGGTGTGGCGTTGGTGCCACCGGAGTCGAACCACAAAGGGTTCTATCACCTTCAAACACTTTGTTCACGACGGTATGCGACTACACATACCGCCGTCCTTCCCGCGGACACTTATTGGACGGTTCGAGCTCCCTCTTGCCACTCCCAACTCCGGAAGCCCCCTTTTAGTCGCTTTTTACGACAGGCACGGGATATCGAAGCCCTTTTTTAGTCCAGGAACTACAGGGACAAATATATAAGGACCTGCTATTTTTTGGCGTTTTTCATTTTATCTATTGAACCGTAATAGATGTTACAGTTGAAATGTTCACAATGCTATAATATCAATTAGTAAAATTAAAAATAAAATAAACAAATGTTTTTGTGGTACGGAACCCTCAGTGTACGAGTTCGATTCGCACTTCACCCATTATTTGAATTGAATTTAAATTGAAGTTGGAATTGAAAACGTCTTTTGTCTCGAGAATAAAAACAATTGACGTCGCCTATAATAGTAGGGGAGCCCAAGACGGGATTTCGAGAGTGACTCGAACGCGGCAGATTAAGATATGGGAGATACCTTACATCCTATAGAGTATCTTAAACTATCCATTTGGGGGGTTCAACCAGGGAAGTCCATTAGACTATTAATAAAAAATTGTATTATCTATAGTAGCTTAATTACATTCTGAAAACAATAAATTTATAATCTGATGATTTGAGGGCGGCGTTAGGGAGTAATAAGGTTGCAAAAAAATCTATACCTGGACATACTCGAGTGCGGTAATTTTTTTAATATAAAGGAAATAATGCTAGAAAATATGCACTATCTGATAGCGCCATTTATTAGCTTGGATCCCTGGAAAGTAATGGTGTATAACAAACTAAAGGAAAAGGCAAATTTTATGGAAAATACATTATTCTTCATACATTCTCATTCTATTTTTTTTTCAAATCGTCAGTATAAAAAAATCCCTCCACTAAATCGTCAGATGAAGGGTTATGATAAGTAAAACATCAGTTGGAATTTCCTGTATAATAATCTTATCCTGTATAATAATCTTCGAAGAGTCACTGACAGTCTTTCGAATCGAATCGTCAGTTTTTCGAATGGGCGACTCATCTGAGGTAGCTTCATATCCCCTTTGAAAATCTAATGCGCTGGTTACTTTTTTTTCCATTTTTACCTCTCGTATGACTGTTCCAAACCAGCAGATAAACATATTTCCGGCATCAGAGATATATACTCTATCACTAACCTGCCGCGCCTTGAGTATGTCTGACTCTGCTTTTAACATCTTTCGAATCATCTAGACACTATTCCCACGGTGAATCGAAAAATATCACACAACCTTTTCTTCACTCTAACGTGTAATCTACACAATCGTATAGGACCTATCGGCGCTCGAGTTTCTACCCATTTAACATCATCGGCTCCCCTACTACTCTTACATTTCGCGGACAGAAACACAGATTCATTAACTGCAAATGTAACTTTGTCATCCTATATAACTTATATAGGATACAAAGTTATTTAATGTAGTTGGTGTATCTAGATAACTGGACAGAAATTGCAAAATATTTTAGTTTTCCCATGAGTTATATACTAAACACTAATTGTATTCTCAATTTCAACCTTCTATGTCTGCTAGAAGTGCCTTAAACTTTTGATGATCGGTCAGTCAGTGAGTGAGTGACAAAATTACGAACTTTGACTACTTGTAATTCTTAAACTACTGGTTCAAATTTAATGAAATTTGAAATATACCGTGTCCACACAATGCTTGCTTGGCTCCTGAAAATTCAGGCTTCTAGCTTCATATGCAACGAAGTTACAGGAGGTCGAAAATGGGCCGAATTGCTTCGAGAAAAGTATGCTACGGCCGTGCCGCTTTTTTTGGCTTTGGCTCGACTTGGCGGAGGCACTGCCGTGCCTCCAGATAAATCTTTATTTGCTTAATTAAGGTACAGTAAATTAGGTGTAATAAAGAATATGACTTCCACTTATTTAACCTTAAAGGCATCCAAAATTACATTTTTATAGTCGCTAATTTTAATCCATTATACAAAATATACAAATTATTACAATCATGAATATCAAAATTTACAAATTACATATTATTACAGCAATCATATCATATGTCCTAATGATAATGTCAATTTACCCTTTCTTAGTCTAAGTAAACCTATTTTCATATTATTTTGGTAAAAATAATAGGTTTCGTTAGAAGGCAAGGGGTCAGCACGCTACGGTACGGCCGCTACGCCGCGAGCCCGCTGTCACTACGCGCGCCCCATAAAGTGTCCGAATTAATAGCCATCAATAATGGTCGAATTTACGAGCTATTCCCCAATTTACGGCACATTGGCAAGCAGCCGATGCAGTGTATTGCGAACGCGAACACAAGACAATTGCTTTTCGTCAGCGGAATTTAAACAATGGTTATGAATTATTAAATAATATCCAAATATAACTATAGTAACTACTTTAATATAGCACAATCAACAGTCAACAATCTTAAGTTTGAATGATTAATAACAGTCTAAGTATGAATTATTTTCACGTTTTTGAAATTCTGGTATGTTTACGTATCCCAAAAATTTAAACGATAGGTCACTTGACTTCCCTGATCAACGTTTTCATTTGATAAACAAAAACTGTGCCAGAGGTAATTGGCCAATATGATTTTTTTTCAAGATGAGGATCGGATAAAAGAGAGATAGGTTATTTACAAAATATACCTAGGCCACATTTTTGTTGTATCAGAATGAAAAACAAAAAATCTGTTCACTAAATATTTCATTCTAGGCTATAATTCCAAATCATATTTCGATCAAAACAAATCTCTCTCAACTCCCGAGAGTTGTCCGCGGATAGCCCACATGGGGTTTGAAGATTTTAATACGCACACTGAAGGAATTTGATCTAAAATCTACCCTGAAAATCTTAGATCTAAATATAAAGTAATGATTCAGCTTTTATATAATCAGATTTCTATATAAGATTTAACAACATAATTAAAATCAGAACGTCTAGTTTCCTGCAACAACTTTAAATGAAACTTATAATTATCATTATAAGTAAATACAGTAACAAAATACATACAAATATGTGTATAAACGATCACGAAACGTATATTAAGGCTAAACACAATTAAGGCTTCAAGAATATTCATTTTTCATCGGACACTGAAAAAGAAAATAACAAGAACTTTGTATAATGAGTTTGTTTGACTTTTTACATGTTAAATACTTGAAACCCTTGATTTTTGACGGATGTTTATAAATAATTCACCGAAGTGACTGGTGTAAACACTTTCGGAGAATCATATAAACTGAACTATTCCCCGATTCGTCGACCAAATGAACCCGCTCTCGAAATCAACTAATCCGATCCTAACGACCTTCACGCTAGTAAATATTTATAACATCTCACGACGGTCAATGTTAATCGCTTCCACATAAAACTTAATATCAGTTTCTTAAAGCATTCTTAATGGCGATGAGTTTTCCAAATCCTATTTATAAATATCCTCTCCCAGTTATCGAAATCGACGAATATCAATCAACGAAAAAGCATCGGTTGACAAATAAATAAGAAGGTACTGAACTGTTTCATCTTTAGCTATTTATATTTAGATATTAGTATTACATAATACCATCATTTTCTTACGTTTTCCCGAGCGATGCTCTCAACATACAAAATCTGTACATAAGAAAAGCATTTAAATAATAATTTTAATACGCATGAACTTACAATTTATTACTTAGATTCTATGGTTTATTTCGAAAATGGCTATATAGATTCAAGGATATATTTTATTCATTACTTGTTTCTGTCAAAATAACATGATTAAAATTCTCACAATTTGTTTAGACCATTTGATACAGATGAGATTAATTACATTTTTTATTTTGTTTACTTTATGCTTTCATACGAGACGCCGTGCATAGCCGACCACGTGACGTGGAGCGTATGTACGGATGTGAGTCGTTAATGAGAATTTATCGCCTTAACCACAACACGTACAGTACTAACTCAAATTAGCAACATTTATTGTTATAGACATCATAATTATCTTGTGTTACGTACGAACGATCTCACGGCTCTGAAATTTTAGCATTGTTGGAGTACTAAAATACTGTAACGTTTCATTTAACGTAAGATGTTAATTTGTAATGATTGCAATGTTGCACGTTATTGAAACATATCTTTTTGAAGTATTTTAGTTATTTTGTAGACGCAGACAAAACGGTGCCGTATATATACGTTTCGGATATATTTATAATGTTTAATAAGTATTTATAATGTTTTCATACATTTTTATGAATTGTGTTTGTAATATTTTAATTGAATGAAACATAGGAAATGAACCTTTCAACGTGTTACTCGAACACAGCCCCTCTGACAACTATGAGCCGGAAACCTATGTTATGAGTACATACTTATCACGCATTTAACGCGGTAAATATTGTAACGACGATTATGGATAAGGGCCAAGGATTTTGCACTTTCCATTATACTAGAACTAAAACCTAAGTTCTAGTGATTTGCTAACGTGTATTGATTTTAAAGTGACCATTTTTACATAATACGTTGTCGTTATTCACTTTAGTATCATTGCCACCAGCCGCATAGATAAGTACAAAACAATAAAAATTACACTCTAAGTACTTCTCTTAATTTCTACCTAACAAAAATCATTCTGTAGAGCTATTTGTGTTCTACGAATCAAATTGCCTTATCCCGCCCTTAAAATCAGAACAAAGCAGCGCTCAACGCTACTGATATTAGAAGACTATTAGTGTGGTGATGCTGACACTAGAGACAGTACACTGAGGGTCCCCTGGTTTCTTAAATAACAACGCATCTGTTACCAACTTCAAGTAGGGTTCCTGTCTCGAGGGTTTCATGACCATTTTCTATACACTGCAATCTTACTTATATTGAATAGTTTCTAAGTATGTTGTTGCACCATATTTTTTGTTTTAACATAATCTTAACTTTGTATAATGAGTTTGTTTGACTTTTTACATGTTAAATACTTGAAACCCTTGATTTTTGACGGATGTTTATAAATAATTCACCGAAGTGACTGGTGTAAACACTTTCGGAGAATCATATAAACTGAACTATTCCCCGATTCGTCGACCAAATGAACCCGCTCTCGAAATCAACTAATCCGATCCTAACGACCTTCACGCTAGTAAATATTTATAACATCTCACGACGGTCAATGTTAATCGCTTCCACATAAAACTTAATATCAGTTTCTTAAAGCATTCTTAATGGCGATGAGTTTTCCAAATCCTATTTATAAATATCCTCTCCCAGTTATCGAAATCGACGAATATCAATCAACGAAAAAGCATCGGTTGACAAATAAATAAGAAGGTACTGAACTGTTTCATCTTTAGCTATTTATATTTAGATATTAGTATTACATAATACCATCATTTTCTTACGTTTTCCCGAGCGATGCTCTCAACATACAAAATCTGTACATAAGAAAAGCATTTAAATAATAATTTTAATACGCATGAACTTACAATTTATTACTTAGATTCTATGGTTTATTTCGAAAATGGCTATATAGATTCAAGGATATATTTTATTCATTACTTGTTTCTGTCAAAATAACATGATTAAAATTCTCACAATTTGTTTAGACCATTTGATACAGATGAGATTAATTACATTTTTTATTTTGTTTACTTTATGCTTTCATACGAGACGCCGTGCATAGCCGACCACGTGACGTGGAGCGTATGTACGGATGTGAGTCGTTAATGAGAATTTATCGCCTTAACCACAACACGTACAGTACTAACTCAAATTAGCAACATTTATTGTTATAGACATCATAATTATCTTGTGTTACGTACGAACGATCTCACGGCTCTGAAATTTTAGCATTGTTGGAGTACTAAAATACTGTAACGTTTCATTTAACGTAAGATGTTAATTTGTAATGATTGCAATGTTGCACGTTATTGAAACATATCTTTTTGAAGTATTTTAGTTATTTTGTAGACGCAGACAAAACGGTGCCGTATATATACGTTTCGGATATATTTATAATGTTTAATAAGTATTTATAATGTTTTCATACATTTTTATGAATTGTGTTTGTAATATTTTAATTGAATGAAACATAGGAAATGAACCTTTCAACGTGTTACTCGAACACAGCCCCTCTGACAACTATGAGCCGGAAACCTATGTTATGAGTACATACTTATCACGCATTTAACGCGGTAAATATTGTAACGACGATTATGGATAAGGGCCAAGGATTTTGCACTTTCCATTATACTAGAACTAAAACCTAAGTTCTAGTGATTTGCTAACGTGTATTGATTTTAAAGTGACCATTTTTACATAATACGTTGTCGTTATTCACTTTAGTATCATTGCCACCAGCCGCATAGATAAGTACAAAACAATAAAAATTACACTCTAAGTACTTCTCTTAATTTCTACCTAACAAAAATCATTCTGTAGAGCTATTTGTGTTCTACGAATCAAATTGTCTTATCCCGCCCTTAAAATCAGAACAAAGCAGCGCCCAACGCTACTGATATTAGAAGACTATTAGTGTGGTGATGCTGACACTAGAGACAGTACACTGAGGGTCCCCTGGTTTCTTAAATAACAACGCATCTGTTACCAACTTCAAGTAGGGTTCCTGTCTCGAGGGTTTCATGACCATTTTCTATACACTGCAATCTTACTTATATTGAATAGTTTCTAAGTATGTTGTTACACCTTTTTTTGTAGTTTTAACATAATCTTAATGGAAAATTCTGGTACCTACCTACCCCTGTCCACGTTAGAGCAATAATATCTTGAGTGGAGGTGATAAAAGCTATAGCAACAACAGTGAAACATTGAACTCGACGCCGGTATACTTAAAGGATTTATATAAAAAACCAATGACTGAAATCTAAATTTAATTTTTATTCGTACTGCGAATGACTCACAGAATCACATTCCTAACCAATATATAGAAGTGTGTGAGAGACCAATGAAAAACATGCATCTTGAATATTGATAGACGTGTGTTTGAAAGCTGAATGTAAAAAATGAGGAAATAGAAAGAAACACCAAAATTTTGGATTATGTATGTAATATGTATACAAATCAACAATATCTACGTAGGTAGATATATTATGAGTACGTTAGGTGTTTAGTTGGAAATAAACTTAGACTCTTAAACTAGGGCAGTAATGAATACTTATGGTAACAACAGGCCAACTTAAATATACCAAGAGAACATCAATTGGGTAATACCACTTCGTTCCATTGCAAAGCAAACAAAAATCAGCTTAGTTAGTTACTAGTCAATCGAAGCTCTTGTCCTGATTTAAAAAGGTACCTACCTACTAAAAATTACTTAAACCGCTCAGCGGTGTGAATGTGTGAGGAAACCGGTCCGACGAATCCTTAAAATATTTAGTTAAGTCCACCAATCCACACTTGTCCAGCGTGGTAGACTCTGGTATCTTATTCTGGGGCGGTAATAGGCTTATAATAATGAAGATACAAGTTTCAACAGTTAGGTACATCAGATAACTTGCCTACTATTAAGTAGGCAAGTTATCTGATGTAAGAAGTAAGAAAACTACTAGCATAACCATAACTCAACAACCAAAATCGATAATTACTTAATGGCCCTAACATAGCACTAAAAACCTAATAGAACTAAAGTTTATTTTCTTAAATAGATTGAAGCTGTTTTGATTGCTTTAGAAGAAATAGAAGAGTGTCGGAAGTGAGCTGAAAACTGGCATCCCGCCAGCCTCGTCCCTCAGTTCGACGTGGAACGGAAACTTTTTGTTACAGTTTGCACACCATTTCGCTTCATTACATTCAATCGGATTATCCACTGAACGACAACTTTGCAAAAATGCTTACACTGTCCGTCTTGAAATGAGAAATCGGATACTTATTTCTCGAAGCACTGCTGAAGGGAAGGTAGATTATACCTGAAAAATTAATATCACTAAACTCGATATAACTGCCTTTACTTTATATTTATAATTCGTACTCGAATACGTACTTGAATTATAGCAAGAAAAAAACAGTTCTATATTTATATTGTCTTAGGGTAATCCATGAGAAGTAAATTATCAATAAGTTTTCTTGTGGTCTAATAACCTGCCTTGCTGTATGCGCTTCACAGTGGAGTTGGGCCGGGCATCGACATTCAACCGTTATAGACAAACTAATTAAAAGCTATCAAACAAAATCGTGTCATATTTATAGATAGGTATTGCAGGTACATTAATACCGCAGGACTAGCACATAAAAGATAATGCACCGAGAGATAATCTACTAATTATAGCCACTATTGCAACATTGTAAATAGAAGAGCCAAATTTAATATGCGCGTAACGCATTGCGTGCAGGCGATGGTGCAAATATCAAACAGAGCATGTCACGCGATCTCCAAAACACGCTCCGTAGAGACTGAGTGGGTCTGGTGGCCTGCCAGCCGACACTGCCAACTGGGTGAGCCGCACCGGCGACCCAACTTCGACCCATACTGCTAGCGACTCTAGGGATGTCATAAGTTTTCGCCGTAACGAAAACTATCATAAAAATCGGATAGTTCAAACTACAACAGAGTTTTATAAAAGAAATATAGACAATATTTATCAATTTCCTAATGGTGCCAAAATAATACTTTTCCCTTTAAAAATAATCCTAGTTTTCTACGCTATATTTATTATTTGTGAGTTTTGTTTGCTGGATTGTCTAGTGATGGGTCACACATATCGCTCCTTTGCAAGAAGAATGGCAAAACATAAAATTATTTTTTCTGTTAAAGATACAATTTAATCCCAAATATTTCCTATTTTAATATATCCTAACAGTACTGTGGTTATATACATAACTACTTAAGTATAATTGTATTTATCATTATTATAATTCTCATTTAAATAAAAGATTTCGAAACAACATTGTTTAATTTTAAACTGCCTTTCTGGAAAATTGCCTTTTTTTATTTGTACCATTATTCTGCAAGTACTGACAATAAAACGTCTTTAAGTAACAGAAAATTATCTATTCTTTATCATAAACATAATAAACGGTGACGCACTCAAAATCTATTTAATAAAATCTGTAAACGATATTGCGTCTATCCGTAAATACCTAGATTCAAAACATGTCCTTAACAGCCCTAGTATGGATCGACCTCATAAGAAACATCAAACTAGTAAAATATGGGTCAAGACCCATTCGTAACAGCTTTTAAAGTTAGGTAGATTCTCAAACAAGTAGAGGTAATATCTAAAACACGTAGGTAAGTTCCAAATTATTATCTATATCATGTCTATAGGAACAACAGTGCAGGGGGCCTACCATTATCTTTTAAATCATGATAGTTCAGGAAAGTTTTAATTCCATATTGCATTAACATTATTTTGTTTCATACTACGACCTCCTTAAAACAGTTTTGTTTTACTCCTGCCGAGTGATGTAAAAAAAGAGTAATTTCTCTATTCCTTATTCAGAGGGAAACGAGACATCGTAACTACTCTTTCGCACCACGGTCTTGATTGTGGTAATTTGTGTTCCGTCATAGGCAGTTGAACAAACTTAAACCCTTATTAATTTTTCGCTCATCCATTGTACAAAACCAACTCATATTTTGCTTAAAAAGTTAAATTTCCTGCAAAAAAGGAATGAATAATTTCGACCGACATAATACAAAACTGCTTATTGTAATAGTATAAAAAAATCTTACATTAACGAGATCGTGATACGAAATTTAAATGTATGATTAAAGTAATATTGTTTTAAGAGATGGTAGTAACCCCCCAGGACGCATTGCGGTTCCAAATTAGTTTTCTGACAACTAATTACAGCGACATGTTGATGGACTTTAGGAAGAATTTCAGTTGCACACTTGTTCTTGTTGTTAAATGAATGCATGTATTACTTCAAGTAAGTATTTCAAACGCGAACTTACAATACCACTCTAGGTATTTTAAAATAGCTCACTTAACACTCAATAGACACAAAGGCAATACAAAATCTGTTTTAACCAGTTTCCCCAAATAAAAGAGATTCTAAATCAGTCGTTTTTACAGGTCGTTTTAGACAATGCCAAAATGGCAACCCTTATATTTTCGTCCTGTCCGTTCTATCTATATACCAACATTTATTATGTATTACCATTTCTCGTTATTATGATCTTATTATGTTTTTTATACTGCAAGTGATAATAATGTCATTATCTATAGAATTTTATATATAAGATACATTTGGTGATAATAATATATTATTATCACCAAATATATCTTATATATAAAATTCTCGTGTCACAATGTTACTTACAGTATTCCTGCGAAACGGCTTTACCGATTTTCACCAAATTTCATATGCATATTCAGTAGGTCTGAAAATCGGCTACTATCTATTTTTCATACCCCTAAGTGATAAGGATTGTTCACTCTTAACTTTTTTATTTATATACACAACGTTTGCCGGGTTAGCTAGTAAAATCTATGTATGTAATCTGCTTACAGTTCTCACCATCGATTATAGTTCTCTTGATACTATGATTGACTTGTTATCATTTTAATAGCCTGATAAGCGAAGATAACCCGTTCATATTTATGTGTTTACTGTACGAAGACCATCCCTTTTTTATATCATCATATTTACTGGCTACATTTTATAACTACCACTATAATTAATCTGAGATTCAAAAGGAAAGATAATATATATAAATACACGAACAAATATTTTTTTATTATATGAAACCTTTCGTTGACGATAAGTAAAATAAATATAGTTTAAAAAACTAAAAAACACGCTTTTATGATAAAATCAACTAAAAAGTAAAAAATAATTTTCAGTCTAGAAGGAGAACTCTAGGAATCATTAAGGAATAGTAAATAGTATACAGTCAAACCTTCATAAGTGAGAACTGGGTAAGCGAAAAAACGACAAGCCAAGCCAAATGTACCGACAAGCCAAGGTACCGACGTGTTTGTCAAGCTTACTACAGTCAGTTCATTAACAGCAGATGTTAAGAAAGTTTCTGTAGGTACTTCCTTATAATATCTAAACGAAAACTCAACGCGATGTCTTAAAGTGATAAACTAAAAATTGTGAATACTTTTGAGTCTGGGAAATTACGAAATCAAATACAGAGTAAGTTTGGTTTAGCAGAATCGGCCTACTACAATAATTGTCGTATTTGCTGTATTTTTATAGACCTCCATAAATGAGACATACCACTTCTGTAACTTTGTAATCTAGAAACTCGGGTTAATGAGAAACCTCTATAAGAGAAAAAGTGATTGCGGTCCCTTGAGCTCTCACATATCCAGGTTTGACTGTAATTGTGAAAAAATCCGTGGGGTGCTCATGTATCAGATTTCGAAAAGCTCAAAAAGGCCGCAATCACTATTCTGTCGAATACCCCACCCTAATGTGAATACAATCAAGTGTGTGTGTAAGTGTACATGTATGTGTGAATGTGAGAATAATAAATAGCTTAGTTCTGTTAAAAGATAGTAATGCGACACATCGATCAATCGATCAACGAGGTATTAGTTGTTCGAAGGTGAGGTACTATTATGTAATTTCATTTGTTGCTCTTGCTGTAGAAGCTCTATTGTGTACTTCTAGGTAGGAATGATTAAAAATCCAACCTTGTTAATAAACGTGGTGTAAACAGGAGCGAGTTGGCAACCCATCACGATGAGGAATTCTAACGAGATTGGCCCATTCCACTCTCGCGTCAACGTTTATTTGCTGCTTTGATGAAACTATTTACAGTTGCAATTAATTAGATGATAGTAAAAAACTCCTTTAAATTATAAGTAGTTTCTTATAATTTTTATACCTATATTCTTTTGTTTATAATTTATCACCCAACAGAGTTAAGGGCTACTATTTTCTGTATTTTTAATAATCAGGGGTAACAATGTACCTATTTATGTCCGTCGTTTTTCTTACAAAACTCTTTACTTAATCTAATACCTAATCATCAGAGGTGCATGAAAATTATTAGTCCGCCTTCTTAGGGAATAACGACACTAAATTAACGATATACTTTACTTGGAATTTGAATAATCAATTAGGAAATTGTACAAAATAAGGTGATGATGAAGGGTATGCAAGGCATCGCGCCAACGCGGTCACGCTCGGTCGCGGCTCCGCGGCACCGCACGTCGTGGACAAAGACCGAGCCCTTTGTTCTCGCACGATCAATATCCGCTCCACAAATACCTGACTCCTGTTCGCGTCTGCACTTAATGACTTATCAATACTTCATTAATAAATCAATCGCGTTCGAAGAAAACTTCGTTCAATATAAGAAGCTTCTTAGAACAAATGCAAATTAAGTCGCGTTATTTTATTTAAAACTATACCTACTATGTACCTACTGTCTTATTTTTCGAGAGTGAATTTGGATAAAAAAGATGTAGGTATGGAATGTATTGTACAAATTATTAAAATAATAGCCCTATTTCACTATATATATATATATGCAAATTCACTCTGAAGTGGAAATAAAAAGGGTTTTAAATTGAACTCTAGCAAATTGACCTCCATAACGTAAAGTTTAAGGGTACTACTACAGCGTATTGTCATTTTAAGGAAGTGTTGCGATGTTAGGTTTATACCTAACATCGCAACACTTACTTGCATAATCTTATGATTATGCACAAAAATAGGATCAAAATAGGACATTCACTTAGGAGCATTTTATTTTTTGCCTGAAATCGATACTTAGAAATAAAAACACAAAAACTTGAATATCTCAAAAACAAATCACTATCGACTAGGGTACTTAATGACAAAACCTATTGCAAATGAGCTCTACTTTTACCCCTCCAAGGGAATGTATCAAATTATCAGTAACCCTGTATATGGGTGCCTATTGATATTGTTCCGCACAGCATGTTAGAAATAAGACGCGTACATGTATATAACAAGTATAAATGATAATAGTTTTAATCGTATGCATTTCAGCACGTATTGTTTACCTACATCTTATAATGTTAATCGCGCAAAAGTAGGTAATTGTAGTAAATCACTTGTTAGATGAAGATGCATTTAGTTCGTAAGAATAGCATGCTATTGTAATAGTTTATGAAAATCGCTAGATAATGTAATCTTAATGTTAAGACAGAGATCATCTTAAGATCGTGATATTGACACATTTTAAATCGTTAAGAATGCACCAAGGAGAAATTGCGTCGTAGGAAGGATCGCAACTGTCCCTGTAGTCTCAGGACTAGAATAGGGCTACGGTATCCCCTGCCTGTCGTAAGAGGCGACTAAAAGGGGGCTTCTGGGGTTGCGGGCGGCAAGAGTGGGAGCTCGAACCGTCCAGCAAGTAACCCCGGGAAGGACGACGGTGTGTGTGGCCGCATACCGTTGTAAACACTAGGTGTGTGGGAGGAGCGTAAACTGCTCCCCCAGGGAACAGCCCGATTGGGGCATCGCGCTCAGAGGACTTCGGTTGTGTTCCATCGGAGATCCCGGAGTTCTCCACCAAGCGCCGAGGACGGCCACCGGGGGGGTTTAAGTGCGGTAAAAATCCCACATAAGGTTACCTTTTGAAGGTTTCCCCCTCGCAAACAAAAAAAAAAAAGGAAGGATCACAACAGTCGGCGCACATGTTTAAAATATATTAGGGTTTTTGTTGCTTAGGGATCTTTCGTATTTTGTTTCAATTGGTTTTAACAGGAACGCTTACTCTTTTATTATAATCTACTTTACTGAATCGTGTTATATCGAGTGTGCTAGGTACTCGTATCGCTATTTTATATATGTAAATAGAATCGTGTGTAAATAAACCCTAGTTTTGTAAACCGTAGCTTGTATATTTCCCTCAATCACACCACCCATTACAGTCGCAGTCGGTTGGTGCCACACCGTACAAGTTGCTCCCTTAGAATCGAATTTTACACATTGCGGTCCTTTTTTTTTTTTGTTTACGAGGGGGAAACCTTCAAAATGTACCCGGTGCCTTGGGAGCGACACAGGGTTATGTGGGATTTTTACCGCACTATAACCCCCCCGGTGGCCTTCCTCTACGTTGCCAAGAGGACTCCGGGATCTCCTACGGAACGCAACCGGAGTCCTCTGAACGCGTCGCCCCTTCGGACTTCACCCAGGTGAGCTCCAGGACTCGCCACACCGTCTGGTGTTTACGACGGTATGCGACCACACACACCGCCGTCCTTCCCGGAGTTGCTTACCGGACGGCTCGACCTCCCAATCTTGCCGCCCGCAACCCCGGAAGCCCCCTTTTAGTCGCCTCTTACGACAGGCAGGGTATACCGTAGCCCTATTCTAGTCCCGGGACTACAGGGACACACATTGCGGTCCTACGAGTGCGGGTGCTGCACAGATATAATGGTTGATGCCGTTCAAGTACGTGTGTCGTACTAATGTAAGTCGGGGAACCCTATATGATTGATACGAGTATATAGTTCTTAGTCAACACGTTATAAGTGCGTTCTAAGTATTTATTCTACGTTCGACTATACTTTTTAACTTAGAATGTTAAAAGGGTGTACAATGTACATCTCTATTAAAAGACAGAAATAGGTGTGGCGGTAGAACCGCGGTTTAGAATTCAAATAAAAATTTAAATAAGTAACTCAGTGCTCATAAAATAACTTTCTTATGTCATGTTTATTAGCTTATTAATGTACATAATAAGTATTACATTAAAAATATTTTTCACTATTTAAATAGATTGCTGTCAATATCGACGATTTAAGTGAGCTGTTTTTTTCCCAGATTTTTAATTAAAAGTATTGCGAATATAGAACGAATGTATATACGAATGTAGATACGGGTATATAAGTTTCAAGGCAACCTTTCATTCGTGCTACAAAATCGTAATGATTTCTGTGTTACCACTATTACAAAATTACAATTATTACTCAACTGAAGGGAATAAGGCGCTATGGTACCATCATTATAATATACTCTAATGCATTTTCGCTTCGACTACTACAGATAACTTAAGATAAGATAAGACTTGAAGTGGGGAGCGTAAATGCGCAATTCATAATTCAATACAAGGAAATTATCTAAATCGAAAGCTATGGGTAGGTACTTCTAGGTACCCGTCTACGACAACTTGTTGTAACTTTATAGTAAGTGTGTATCGCCCAAAAACCTGTTGAGAATGTTGAGCTAAGAGTCCTAGGAGTTCTGGGCCTGTCCCTGTAGTTCCGGGACTAGAATAGGGCTACGGTACCCCCTGCCGGAGGGCTCCGGTTGTGTTCCGTTGGAGATCCCGGAGTTCTCCAAATAGCGTTGAGGACGGCCACCGGGGGGTTTTAGTGCGGTAAAAATCCCAAATAACCCGGCGTCGCTCCCACGTCGTCGGGTACCTTTTGAAGGTTTCCCCCTCGAGAAAAAAGAAAAAAATGAAAGGAGTGCTGGGCCACAGATACGTTGCTACCCCTAAAGACTATGTTGAAACGTCTCGGATAAGTAGGTAAGTCTCCCTGAACAAAATCGGTGCCGCCAAAGTCGGACCACAAAGGGTTCTATCGGCTTCTTAAACATGCTAAGGCTCAGTAAATCTGTTGTATTAATTTGGTGGACTTAGTAGGAAAGGTCTGAATTCGTGCCATTGCTATTAGGTCATGGTCTCACATTACCGGTTGGACACTTTCCAGGTGCTGAAACATCCAAATTAAACGAATTCGCCAGCTGTCATAGTAGTATTAGGTAACTTTTAAATAGTTGTGTAATAATTATAAAACTAAAATTTGAAAATTATCTACGTCCTTACTTTAATGTAAGAAACTTGAAGCGCAGTAACATTATTTAGTAAGTCGAATTGTATTATTATGAGAAAAAAAGTTAAACAGTCCATTTATTAATTTGTGGGATGAGGTTTGATTTAACTAAGCGTCATTTTACACACTGATCTACGCTAGCAGTAATGTTGACTACTTTAAATTTTGAAACTTTAATTTGCGCGTAACTGTTGTAGCATTCCCTTACAGATTTACTGTTACTAGGTAGATATCAGTAGTACCATACTAATGAGTATTTAATGGTCATCCAATAGTAAACAACCCCGCAATCCATCTGATACTTATGGCAATTGCCACCCATAAGTATCTATGAAGAATACGATATAGAACAGTACCCTTACCATGAGTTTTTACGTTTTTCAAATATGACTGTTTTGGTATTTGTTTACATATTTACTATTTCCAATCAGCGCCCCTAGCGGATTGTGTCCGAACTTGAAAATTGTATAGGCCAATACGTAAACAAATACCAAAACAGTCATATTTGTCAAAACGTAAAAACTCTTGGTAAGGGTACAGGTAACAGAAGAAGCCACGGTGGCGTCATATCTAAATCAGCCGACATCCACAATCTTCTACAAAACTCAGAACTGTTTCGCGCTAGCAATGGGTGTAGATGTGGTATCTCTGGTCGAACACTACTGCCTCTATGACTTTCATAGGAAATGGTGATATTACTGTTATCGTAATAGTACGATTATATCGATAATTTCACAAGTTCAACATGAAATAACAAATAATTGCAAATATTCTTGAAAATGATATGAAGAAGATCAATGGCACTGTAATCCTGTTACAAGGGTACTAAACCTATTGTTAAATCGTGTCAGATATTTTGCAAAGACAAATTGCATCGACAAAATTTAATGCCATGAAAAAACACTACTTGTAA
This sequence comes from Epargyreus clarus, assembly GCF_041222505.1. Lineage (NCBI taxonomy): Eukaryota > Metazoa > Arthropoda > Insecta > Lepidoptera > Hesperiidae > Epargyreus > Epargyreus clarus. Next base: position 9,310,578 of record NW_027332239.1, on the reverse strand, counting down.
AAAAATCCAAGCCTCGCCATTCAGCTCTTCTACCGTAAAAAGTCGTAAGATCCATGGAATCCAAGTCCTTGGATTCATGTAGTCTGTACTTAAGAGACCTTCTGTCTTAAGGTATTATCTCACTATGTAACCTAACAACATCTCATGGGACCATATCAATATTAAAAATATTTTATGTTTCAAATAAATAGATTGGATTTGGCAATCGTACTTAACAAACTAATTTAATTTAATATACATATACTTGTGATATACATTGTTTTTTTTTTATAATATAGAGGAAGCTGGACTAAGCTGGAACGCCTCGGAAAAGTATATCTTCCTTACCGCACTCTTGAAACTAGAACATAGCAGCGCTTAAGACGCATAAATTGATCTAGCGGTGGTGCCGCTGGAAGCGGTGATACCACAAACAGTTCACATTGTGTTTTAATCGCATCATATCGCAGCACACGAGTAACATTACTACGATTGCCAAGTCCAATCTATTTATTTGAAACATAAAATATTTTTAATATTGATATGGTCCCATGAGATGTTGTTAGGTTACATAGTGAGATAATACCTTAAGACAGAAGGTCTCTTAAGTACAGACTACATGAATCCAAGGACTTGGATTCCATGGATCTTACGACTTTTTACGGTGGAAGAGCTGAATGGCGAGGCTTGGATTTTTTTACAAGTAGTGTTTTTTCATGGCATCTCATTCCTTTTTGTAGGTATGCCTACTTTTTTTCCTTTCCGGGACCTTCTATTACTTGAATGTCAACAACAGATTTTTTTAAAGCACCCTCACTGTCTTACGAGAATGAGCCTTCTTTTTTTTTGTAGGTAATATTTGTAGTTATTGTAAGAATAATTATTTGAGGAGTATATTAATAAAACATATTTTCCGCTAGACCACGTTTTTATTCATTTCTATTTTAATCTTGAGTCACCGAACAATATCATTTTATACACAACCAGTAATATAGATTACAATTTATATTAAAAAGGTTCTTACAATACGCCCCTTTATCTTTATTACCCGCCTATAACAAAACTCTACATAAATACTACCAAACATAAGTCTTTCGTGGAACTGGCTAAATAGTTGAATCTCCCCACTAAACTCTGACACGGTAGACTACTGTTACTATCTGAGTTACCTTTTGTTTATTTCAAATCAACCTCCATTGAAGTTGACATGGACTTACAAACGGACATACCAAACGCTTGCATTAATTTTAAAATACATTGTTTTTGGTCTCAAATAATCACTCAGTCATCTATAAGCATGCTATCACGCAGAGGTTCAACAAGAACTCGAGTTTGATTTTCTTTTAGTACAAATTACGATCAGGCCTACACTCAGGCCGTTACAGGACCACTCTCTGAAATTAAATCACATGTTAAAAAGTTGTAAAATCCAGTTTGTTTCCTCTCTCTAACAGGATAACGCCTATTACTATCATTACTTATATCAACAGATTTACGTACCATTACCTCAGGCTCGCTTACATCCGTCATAGTATTAGTCACATTACTTACATCACTTGTATCCGTAACCGCAGGCACACATACACCTATATCACCTGTAACACCAGCATCAGTCATGGAATCTTTTTCATGACAATAAATTAAATCGAAAAGTTACTATTTTGACAACTGGAATTACTCGCGTTATCCTCAGGAAAAACATATTTTAAAAACTTAACACCTCGAATGTCTTCGTATTAAATAATCGATATCTTCTTATGAATATCCGACAAAAATCACTGGTTTTGACTTTGCATCCAATTTTCGTCTTTTCTGTTTGGTATAAGAGTATACGCTACGCTATATACGTATATCTCTACGCTATCAGTAACTTATTATCTGTTAGAAAATTATATATCGTGAATCTAATTTTAAAATTCCATAAAGATCTACCTTTTGATAACACCTTCCTTGATAGGAGACGTTGCGATATTGTAGCACCCTCCCATGCGGTTCGAACCATTTTTGCTCAATGCCAATATTTATCACAAGCATCTTATCTATATAATAAAATCAACCGATTACTGCAAATATACCCTTTAACTTCACACAACTGTAAATTAATTCTAATAAGGTGGCTGCAAACACTAAATTATACAAAGGTCGAGAACCTCCTTGTAAGACTAAAATAACATCTTCAACTAGATAATAAAAAAATGTATGTGGACTTAGCTTCCGATTCCTAGGATATCATTATGAGTCCGTAGGGTATGCACGAATAATATCTAAACATTGTACTCAATATGGTGTAATATTTATGTTAATCCTATATTTGTAATTAAATGTCAATACTTTTATGTATAATCCTAATTAAGAAATCCAACAGTGGAAGAGCGACGCATTCCTATCACAAGTGTCTCTGACTACTTACCAGGAAGCCCCGACCATTAGTTTCAATGATTTTCCTTAAATAAATGCGTTTTTATATATTTTTTATGCGCTGCACATCCAAATAAGCATAAATGGGTAACATCTACTCGTTTCCCAGACCATTTTTGTAGAGGCACACAGTCTTTCACTGTCTTCGTCGGAATCCGGTTTTTGATATAAATCTTAGTACATATTTAACGCTCTTGCACAAATTTGCTTAAAGTTATAATAGATTTCTCGCTTTTTCGATAATAGTTCTGTTAGCTCTTTCAACCATACCATTCTGTTTTGTGGTATATACTACATATCGCCCTCTGATGTAGAATTCTAGTCCATTTGTTGACAAATCAATATCGTAAGCTCTATTACAAAACTTCGTTCCACCATCTCATCTCATACACTTGTTCGACTTGCTAATTGCCTTTTCAACGCGAACTTTATATTTTTGAAATTTTATAAAGTCTCACTCTTATGTTTGAGAAAATAAACATGTGTCATTCGAGTATATATCGTTGATAAATAATAACATGTACCATGAACCGTTGAATGAAGTAGCTTCCAAGGGACCACATAAACCCGTATGTACGATCTCCAGTATATCGTTCGCTCCCGTTCAGAGATTTGGAAATGATTTGTTACATTTTACTCTTAGTCGACATATCCGTCATAATGTTCACATCATCAAGACGGGTCACAATATTCTTTAAAATTTGCATATATTCCGGATTAGTACGGGCTAGTTTTCTATGCCAATATTTATTTGACATTGTCAAATTACTTATCGGTGATTTGACAATATATATAATACTATGTACGTTGTGGCCAGTTGCGATGATATTATCCATAGACTTACTAATAGTGCAACCGTTTTTCAGGAAATTAACAGTAAATCCTTTTTCAGTAAGTTTACTCACCGATAACGAATTCATACTTAAATTATTAGTCTGTATTTGTCTTCTGTAGTTATCTTTAAAATTTCATCTCTTCAAAATATTCAACCTGTAGTTATTTTTAAAATTATTATTTGCAAAGTATATTAATAATACATATTTTCAGCTAGACCATATTTTTATTCACTTTTTAAAACTTAACTCGCGCAATTTTTCAAATAAGCCTTCAGTGCCAAATCCGAATCTATAACTGTAGTGTATGAGAAGTAATATGAAGGTTCCGTCGTCTCATGTGTACACGCCGTGAACAATGGTATGGTGTGAACGGGGCATGGTCCCCCCCTCACTCTGCTGGAAGCTGTGGTGTAAGATGGATGTGCGTGCGGGCACTGCTGAGTGAGCCGATACTTTAACATAAGGTGAAACACAAACAGTACAATAACGATTAGCGAAAAATGCTGAAAGGAGTTACGAGGCCGATTTTTATAAAAACTAAAACTGCATCATTCGTTTTTTTTAATATTTTTTTCTGTAGCCGGGGATCGAACGAGTTCATTTTGAAAAAAAATACGCCCTCTATATTATTCCACTATCTCATAGTGTTGCTTATAAGGATCAAATTCTGGAAAGTATTGATAAATGACAAAGTAAAGGAAAAGCCTCAGTTTTAAGAAAATTCAAATTTTTCCATAATATTTTGGCAGTTAAGTTTCCGCCATTCATTAATTTAAACATTTCACATATTAACAATTGTTTGGCCTTATGTTTTAAATCATTCGAAAGCCCACAAAATAAAAGCTAACAGAAGTCAATCTTCATACAAAGTGGGCTCGAGCAACGCACACATAGACCTCGCTTACCGACTCGTTATCTCGAGGGGACTTGGGCGCATACGTGTGCGACTGTCAGTCCGCTTCTAACACGCTTTTGTAACTGTTGTACAAGCAATGGAGCAAAAGAAAGTTACCCTAATTGTGTAATGGACGGTTGTTTAAATTCAACATTAAACTGTGGATTTTCGTTTTTTTATAGCTATCAATTATCAAGCCACTAGGAGCTGATATTTTTGGTGATCATGGCAAGAACATGTCATCTAGTGGCTATCTAAGCTCGATTTATATAACAGTTTCCTATTTCGAATCATTTGAAACGAACTTAACTAAATTTTTGTAATATTGCGTTGTAATATTACGTACCTAATATTACGTAAGTTGAAAACATGATTTTTTGTTTGTGTAGATATTGGTTTGCCTTTAATGCCATTTGGTAGGTTTAGGTCTAAAACGGATAGGGCAAAAGGAATTGTGTAATTAGGGTAATCCGTTTACAAGTTATTAGGGATTTTCCATTGTGAACATTGTAAATTTTTATATGTAAGCTTATTTTCGTACAGACATTTATTTAAGCGCAATAAGGCCGAAATTTGCCTAAACACTTGTTTCCTTGGAAACAAACTTATTATTATTTTATAATACGGCGACAGTTGCTTTACCTCACGACAGTTATTGTATTTTGTGTATGTTACCGTTAGATTGTAGAATACGTTTGCATACACATTAACTAGGCAGTCTTAAGATTAGCTAGAAAATATGCAGACTAACTATGTAGTTAAAATTCGAAACATTTTTTCAGACTTGTTCTTAGGGCTAAAACACATGCCTTTTTACGACACGACGACATATCGTGACACATAGCGACATCGTGCCGCAAAGCGATATTGTTTCGTGAAAATATACAATGTTTGTCGTAAATTCATGACACGACGACGCATCATGGCATGCACGGGTCGACGTCAAGGGGTGAAAATTGATACAATCTCGTTTTGTACTTTAGGTAATGGACAAACTAATCTGCGTTTTAACTGATTTAGGCACATTAGCCGTAACATCTAGTTTTTTTCTCATGACATTTGTCAGAAATTCGGAATGTTTTTGATATTATATAACTTTTTAGGGTTCCATACCCAAAGGGTAGAAACGGAACCCTATTTCTAAGCCGTTCGTTTGTCTGTCTGACATAGAGCTCTATTTCTGGAACCTTAATAGATAGAAATTTAATTTTTTTACGGAATATGTATAATGGTGGCCGCTTTAACAATAAGTACTAAAAGTAAAAAGAAAAACTTTCTAATAAAGGAGAGTTGCCATACAAGAACCTTCTTTTTCTTTATGAGGAGGAAATCTTCAAAAGGTACTCGACGACGTGGGAGTGACGCCGGGTTATGTGGGACTTTAGCCGCACTAAAATCCTCCGGTGGCCGTCCTCAACGTTTGTTGGAGAACTCCGGGATCTCCGAATGAACGTAACAGAAGTCCTTTAAGCGCGATGCCCCGATCGAGCTCTGCCCTGGGAGAACAGTTTTCGCTCCTCCTAAACTATCCGGTGTTCACGACGGTATGCGACTACACATACCGCCGTCCTTCCCGGGGCCACTTATTGGACAGTTCGAGCTCCCTCTTGCCACTCCCAACTCCGGAAGCCCCCTTGTAGTCGCTTCTTACGACAGGCACGGGATATCGTAACCCTTTTTTAGTCCAGGAACTACAGAGACAAACATATAAGGACCTGCTATTTTTTAGCGTTTTTCATTTGAAATGTTCACAATGCATTATATGGCTGCTATAACATCAATTAGTAAAAATAAAAATAAAATAAACAAATATTTTTGTGATACGGAACCCTCAGTGTACGAGTTCGATTCGCACTTCACCCATTATTTGAATTGAATTTAAATTGAAGTTGGAATTGAAAACGTCTTTTGTCTCGAGAATAAAAACAATTGACGTCGCCTATAATAGTAGGGGAGCCCAAGACGGGATTTCGAGAGTGACTCGAACGCGGCAGATTAAGATATGGGAGATACCTTACATCCTATAGAGTATCTTAAACTATCCATTTGGGGGGTTCAACCAGGGAAGTCCATCAGACTATTAATAAAAAATCGTATTATCTATAGTAGCTTAATTACATGCTGAAAACAATAAATTTATAATCTGATGGTTTGAGGGCGGCGTTAGGGAGTAATAAGGTTGCAAAAAGTCTATACCTGGACATACTCGAGTGTGGTAATTTTTTTAATACAAAGGAAATAATGCTAGAAAATATGCACTATCTGATAGCGCCATTTATTAGCATGGATCCCTGGAAAGTAATGGTGTACAACAAACTAAAGGAAAAGGCAAATTTTATGGAAAATACATTATTCTTTATATATTCTCATTCTATTTTTTTTTTCAAATCGTCAGTATAGAAAATCCCTCCACTAAATCGTCAGATGAAGGGTTATGATAAGTAAAACATCAGCTGGAATTTCCTGTATAATAATCTTACGCCCTCGAGTGTGTCAAGATTACGTTTTTTTTTGCATTTTCGAAGAGTCACTGACAGTCTTTCGAATCGAATCGTCAGTCTTTCGAATGGGGGACTCATCTGGGGTAACTTCATATCCCCTTTGAAAATCTAATGTGCTGGTTACTTTTTTTTCCGTTTTTACCTCTCGTATGGCTGTCCCCCTATGCAAACCAGCAGATAAACATATGCCATGAAAAAACACTACTTGTAAAAAAATCCAAGCCTCGCCATTCAGCTCTTCCACCGTAAAAAGTCGTAAGATCCATGGAATCCAAGTCCTTGGATTCATGTAGTCTGTACTTAAGAGACCTTCTGTCTTAAGGTATTATCTCACTATGTAACCTAACAACATCTCATGGGACCATATCAATATTAAAAATATTTTATGTTTCAAATAAATAGATTGGATTTGGCAATCGTACTTAACAAACTAATTTAATTTAATATACATATACTTGTGATATACATTGTTTTTTTTTTATAATATAGAGGAAGCTGGACTAAGCTGGAACGCCTCGGAAAAGTATATCTTCCTTACCGCACTCTTGAAACTAGAACATAGCAGCGCTTAAGACGCATAAATTGATCTAGCGGTGGTGCCGCTGGAAGCGGTGATACCACAAACAGTTCACATTGTGTTTTAATCGCATCATATCGCAGCACACGAGTAACATTACTACGATTGCCAAGTCCAATCTATTTATTTGAAACATAAAATATTTTTAATATTGATATGGTCCCATGAGATGTTGTTAGGTTACATAGTGAGATAATACCTTAAGACAGAAGGTCTCTTAAGTACAGACTACATGAATCCAAGGACTTGGATTCCATGGATCTTACGACTTTTTACGGTGGAAGAGCTGAATGGCGAGGCTTGGATTTTTTTACAAGTAGTGTTTTTTCATGGCATCTCATTCCTTTTTGTAGGTATGCCTACTTTTTTTCCTTTCCGGGACCTTCTATTACTTGAATGTCAACAACAGATTTTTTTAAAGCACCCTCACTGTCTTACGAGAATGAGCCTTCTTTTTTTTTGTAGGTAATATTTGTAGTTATTGTAAGAATAATTATTTGAGGAGTATATTAATAAAACATATTTTCCGCTAGACCACGTTTTTATTCATTTCTATTTTAATCTTGAGTCACCGAACAATATCATTTTATACACAACCAGTAATATAGATTACAATTTATATTAAAAAGGTTCTTACAATACGCCCCTTTATCTTTATTACCCGCCTATAACAAAACTCTACATAAATACTACCAAACATAAGTCTTTCGTGGAACTGGCTAAATAGTTGAATCTCCCCACTAAACTCTGACACGGTAGACTACTGTTACTATCTGAGTTACCTTTTGTTTATTTCAAATCAACCTCCATTGAAGTTGACATGGACTTACAAACGGACATACCAAACGCTTGCATTAATTTTAAAATACATTGTTTTTGGTCTCAAATAATCACTCAGTCATCTATAAGCATGCTATCACGCAGAGGTTCAACAAGAACTCGAGTTTGATTTTCTTTTAGTACAAATTACGATCAGGCCTACACTCAGGCCGTTACAGGACCACTCTCTGAAATTAAATCACATGTTAAAAAGTTGTAAAATCCAGTTTGTTTCCTCTCTCTAACAGGATAACGCCTATTACTATCATTACTTATATCAACAGATTTACGTACCATTACCTCAGGCTCGCTTACATCCGTCATAGTATTAGTCACATTACTTACATCACTTGTATCCGTAACCGCAGGCACACATACACCTATATCACCTGTAACACCAGCATCAGTCATGGAATCTTTTTCATGACAATAAATTAAATCGAAAAGTTACTATTTTGACAACTGGAATTACTCGCGTTATCCTCAGGAAAAACATATTTTAAAAACTTAACACCTCGAATGTCTTCGTATTAAATAATCGATATCTTCTTATGAATATCCGACAAAAATCACTGGTTTTGACTTTGCATCCAATTTTCGTCTTTTCTGTTTGGTATAAGAGTATACGCTACGCTATATACGTATATCTCTACGCTATCAGTAACTTATTATCTGTTAGAAAATTATATATCGTGAATCTAATTTTAAAATTCCATAAAGATCTACCTTTTGATAACACCTTCCTTGATAGGAGACGTTGCGATATTGTAGCACCCTCCCATGCGGTTCGAACCATTTTTGCTCAATGCCAATATTTATCACAAGCATCTTATCTATATAATAAAATCAACCGATTACTGCAAATATACCCTTTAACTTCACACAACTGTAAATTAATTCTAATAAGGTGGCTGCAAACACTAAATTATACAAAGGTCGAGAACCTCCTTGTAAGACTAAAATAACATCTTCAACTAGATAATAAAAAAATGTATGTGGACTTAGCTTCCGATTCCTAGGATATCATTATGAGTCCGTAGGGTATGCACGAATAATATCTAAACATTGTACTCAATATGGTGTAATATTTATGTTAATCCTATATTTGTAATTAAATGTCAATACTTTTATGTATAATCCTAATTAAGAAATCCAACAGTGGAAGAGCGACGCATTCCTATCACAAGTGTCTCTGACTACTTACCAGGAAGCCCCGACCATTAGTTTCAATGATTTTCCTTAAATAAATGCGTTTTTATATATTTTTTATGCGCTGCACATCCAAATAAGCATAAATGGGTAACATCTACTCGTTTCCCAGACCATTTTTGTAGAGGCACACAGTCTTTCACTGTCTTCGTCGGAATCCGGTTTTTGATATAAATCTTAGTACATATTTAACGCTCTTGCACAAATTTGCTTAAAGTTATAATAGATTTCTCGCTTTTTCGATAATAGTTCTGTTAGCTCTTTCAACCATACCATTCTGTTTTGTGGTATATACTACATATCGCCCTCTGATGTAGAATTCTAGTCCATTTGTTGACAAATCAATATCGTAAGCTCTATTACAAAACTTCGTTCCACCATCTCATCTCATACACTTGTTCGACTTGCTAATTGCCTTTTCAACGCGAACTTTATATTTTTGAAATTTTATAAAGTCTCACTCTTATGTTTGAGAAAATAAACATGTGTCATTCGAGTATATATCGTTGATAAATAATAACATGTACCATGAACCGTTGAATGAAGTAGCTTCCAAGGGACCACATAAACCCGTATGTACGATCTCCAGTATATCGTTCGCTCCCGTTCAGAGATTTGGAAATGATTTGTTACATTTTACTCTTAGTCGACATATCCGTCATAATGTTCACATCATCAAGACGGGTCACAATATTCTTTAAAATTTGCATATATTCCGGATTAGTACGGGCTAGTTTTCTATGCCAATATTTATTTGACATTGTCAAATTACTTATCGGTGATTTGACAATATATATAATACTATGTACGTTGTGGCCAGTTGCGATGATATTATCCATAGACTTACTAATAGTGCAACCGTTTTTCAGGAAATTAACAGTAAATCCTTTTTCAGTAAGTTTACTCACCGATAACGAATTCATACTTAAATTATTAGTCTGTATTTGTCTTCTGTAGTTATCTTTAAAATTTCATCTCTTCAAAATATTCAACCTGTAGTTATTTTTAAAATTATTATTTGCAAAGTATATTAATAATACATATTTTCAGCTAGACCATATTTTTATTCACTTTTTAAAACTTAACTCGCGCAATTTTTCAAATAAGCCTTCAGTGCCAAATCCGAATCTATAACTGTAGTGTATGAGAAGTAATATGAAGGTTCCGTCGTCTCATGTGTACACGCCGTGAACAATGGTATGGTGTGAACGGGGCATGGTCCCCCCCTCACTCTGCTGGAAGCTGTGGTGTAAGATGGATGTGCGTGCGGGCACTGCTGAGTGAGCCGATACTTTAACATAAGGTGAAACACAAACAGTACAATAACGATTAGCGAAAAATGCTGAAAGGAGTTACGAGGCCGATTTTTATAAAAACTAAAACTGCATCATTCGTTTTTTTTAATATTTTTTTCTGTAGCCGGGGATCGAACGAGTTCATTTTGAAAAAAAATACGCCCTCTATATTATTCCACTATCTCATAGTGTTGCTTATAAGGATCAAATTCTGGAAAGTATTGATAAATGACAAAGTAAAGGAAAAGCCTCAGTTTTAAGAAAATTCAAATTTTTCCATAATATTTTGGCAGTTAAGTTTCCGCCATTCATTAATTTAAACATTTCACATATTAACAATTGTTTGGCCTTATGTTTTAAATCATTCGAAAGCCCACAAAATAAAAGCTAACAGAAGTCAATCTTCATACAAAGTGGGCTCGAGCAACGCACACATAGACCTCGCTTACCGACTCGTTATCTCGAGGGGACTTGGGCGCATACGTGTGCGACTGTCAGTCCGCTTCTAACACGCTTTTGTAACTGTTGTACAAGCAATGGAGCAAAAGAAAGTTACCCTAATTGTGTAATGGACGGTTGTTTAAATTCAACATTAAACTGTGGATTTTCGTTTTTTTATAGCTATCAATTATCAAGCCACTAGGAGCTGATATTTTTGGTGATCATGGCAAGAACATGTCATCTAGTGGCTATCTAAGCTCGATTTATATAACAGTTTCCTATTTCGAATCATTTGAAACGAACTTAACTAAATTTTTGTAATATTGCGTTGTAATATTACGTACCTAATATTACGTAAGTTGAAAACATGATTTTTTGTTTGTGTAGATATTGGTTTGCCTTTAATGCCATTTGGTAGGTTTAGGTCTAAAACGGATAGGGCAAAAGGAATTGTGTAATTAGGGTAATCCGTTTACAAGTTATTAGGGATTTTCCATTGTGAACATTGTAAATTTTTATATGTAAGCTTATTTTCGTACAGACATTTATTTAAGCGCAATAAGGCCGAAATTTGCCTAAACACTTGTTTCCTTGGAAACAAACTTATTATTATTTTATAATACGGCGACAGTTGCTTTACCTCACGACAGTTATTGTATTTTGTGTATGTTACCGTTAGATTGTAGAATACGTTTGCATACACATTAACTAGGCAGTCTTAAGATTAGCTAGAAAATATGCAGACTAACTATGTAGTTAAAATTCGAAACATTTTTTCAGACTTGTTCTTAGGGCTAAAACACATGCCTTTTTACGACACGACGACATATCGTGACACATAGCGACATCGTGCCGCAAAGCGATATTGTTTCGTGAAAATATACAATGTTTGTCGTAAATTCATGACACGACGACGCATCATGGCATGCACGGGTCGACGTCAAGGGGTGAAAATTGATACAATCTCGTTTTGTACTTTAGGTAATGGACAAACTAATCTGCGTTTTAACTGATTTAGGCACATTAGCCGTAACATCTAGTTTTTTTCTCATGACATTTGTCAGAAATTCGGAATGTTTTTGATATTATATAACTTTTTAGGGTTCCATACCCAAAGGGTAGAAACGGAACCCTATTTCTAAGCCGTTCGTTTGTCTGTCTGACATAGAGCTCTATTTCTGGAACCTTAATAGATAGAAATTTAATTTTTTTACGGAATATGTATAATGGTGGCCGCTTTAACAATAAGTACTAAAAGTAAAAAGAAAAACTTTCTAATAAAGGAGAGTTGCCATACAAGAACCTTCTTTTTCTTTATGAGGAGGAAATCTTCAAAAGGTACTCGACGACGTGGGAGTGACGCCGGGTTATGTGGGACTTTAGCCGCACTAAAATCCTCCGGTGGCCGTCCTCAACGTTTGTTGGAGAACTCCGGGATCTCCGAATGAACGTAACAGAAGTCCTTTAAGCGCGATGCCCCGATCGAGCTCTGCCCTGGGAGAACAGTTTTCGCTCCTCCTAAACTATCCGGTGTTCACGACGGTATGCGACTACACATACCGCCGTCCTTCCCGGGGCCACTTATTGGACAGTTCGAGCTCCCTCTTGCCACTCCCAACTCCGGAAGCCCCCTTGTAGTCGCTTCTTACGACAGGCACGGGATATCGTAACCCTTTTTTAGTCCAGGAACTACAGAGACAAACATATAAGGACCTGCTATTTTTTAGCGTTTTTCATTTGAAATGTTCACAATGCATTATATGGCTGCTATAACATCAATTAGTAAAAATAAAAATAAAATAAACAAATATTTTTGTGATACGGAACCCTCAGTGTACGAGTTCGATTCGCACTTCACCCATTATTTGAATTGAATTTAAATTGAAGTTGGAATTGAAAACGTCTTTTGTCTCGAGAATAAAAACAATTGACGTCGCCTATAATAGTAGGGGAGCCCAAGACGGGATTTCGAGAGTGACTCGAACGCGGCAGATTAAGATATGGGAGATACCTTACATCCTATAGAGTATCTTAAACTATCCATTTGGGGGGTTCAACCAGGGAAGTCCATCAGACTATTAATAAAAAATCGTATTATCTATAGTAGCTTAATTACATGCTGAAAACAATAAATTTATAATCTGATGGTTTGAGGGCGGCGTTAGGGAGTAATAAGGTTGCAAAAAGTCTATACCTGGACATACTCGAGTGTGGTAATTTTTTTAATACAAAGGAAATAATGCTAGAAAATATGCACTATCTGATAGCGCCATTTATTAGCATGGATCCCTGGAAAGTAATGGTGTACAACAAACTAAAGGAAAAGGCAAATTTTATGGAAAATACATTATTCTTTATATATTCTCATTCTATTTTTTTTTTCAAATCGTCAGTATAGAAAATCCCTCCACTAAATCGTCAGATGAAGGGTTATGATAAGTAAAACATCAGCTGGAATTTCCTGTATAATAATCTTACGCCCTCGAGTGTGTCAAGATTACGTTTTTTTTTGCATTTTCGAAGAGTCACTGACAGTCTTTCGAATCGAATCGTCAGTCTTTCGAATGGGGGACTCATCTGGGGTAACTTCATATCCCCTTTGAAAATCTAATGTGCTGGTTACTTTTTTTTCCGTTTTTACCTCTCGTATGGCTGTCCCCCTATGCAAACCAGCAGATAAACATATTTCCGGCATCAGAGATATATACTATATCACTAACCTGCCGCGCCTTGAGTATGTCTGACTCTGCTTTTTACATATTTCGAATCATCTAGAAACTATTCCCACGGTGAATCGAAAAATATCACACAACCTTTTCTTCACTCTAACGTGTAATCCATCTTTTCTATGGTGTAATCTACACAATCGTATACGTCCTATTGACGCTCGAGTTTCTACCCATTTAACATCATGGGCTCCCCTACTACTCGTACATTTCGCAGACAGAAACACAGACTCATTAACTGCAAATGTAACTTTGTAATCCTATATAACTTATATAGGATACAAAGTTATTTAATGTAGTTGGTGTATCTAGATAACTGGACAGAAATTGCAAAATATTTTAGTTTTTCCATGAGTTATATACTAAACACTAATTGTATTCTCAATTTCAACCTTCTATGTCTGCTGGAAGTGCCTTAAACTTTTGATGATCGGTCAGTCAGTGAGTGAATGAGTGACAAAATTACGAACTTTAACTACTTGTAATTCTTAAACTACTGGTTCAAATTGAATGAAATTTGAAATGTACCGTGTCTATACAATGCTTGCTTGGCTCCTAAAAATTCAGGCTTCTAGCTTCATATGCAACGAAGTTACAGGGGGTCAAAAATGGGCCGAATTGCTTCGGGAAAAGTATGGTACGGCCGTGCCGCTTCTTTTGGCTCGACTTGGCGGAGGCACTGCCGTGCCTCCAGATTTCCGGCATCAGAGATATATACTATATCACTAACCTGCCGCGCCTTGAGTATGTCTGACTCTGCTTTTTACATATTTCGAATCATCTAGAAACTATTCCCACGGTGAATCGAAAAATATCACACAACCTTTTCTTCACTCTAACGTGTAATCCATCTTTTCTATGGTGTAATCTACACAATCGTATACGTCCTATTGACGCTCGAGTTTCTACCCATTTAACATCATGGGCTCCCCTACTACTCGTACATTTCGCAGACAGAAACACAGACTCATTAACTGCAAATGTAACTTTGTAATCCTATATAACTTATATAGGATACAAAGTTATTTAATGTAGTTGGTGTATCTAGATAACTGGACAGAAATTGCAAAATATTTTAGTTTTTCCATGAGTTATATACTAAACACTAATTGTATTCTCAATTTCAACCTTCTATGTCTGCTGGAAGTGCCTTAAACTTTTGATGATCGGTCAGTCAGTGAGTGAATGAGTGACAAAATTACGAACTTTAACTACTTGTAATTCTTAAACTACTGGTTCAAATTGAATGAAATTTGAAATGTACCGTGTCTATACAATGCTTGCTTGGCTCCTAAAAATTCAGGCTTCTAGCTTCATATGCAACGAAGTTACAGGGGGTCAAAAATGGGCCGAATTGCTTCGGGAAAAGTATGGTACGGCCGTGCCGCTTCTTTTGGCTCGACTTGGCGGAGGCACTGCCGTGCCTCCAGATGCCAAAAACGTCTAAAGATAATAACCGGAACCGACAGCTTTGCATATCTTCTGGAATCTTGCGAAAAACATGTTAAATTCATTTATTAGGCATTGCATTAAAACTTCTAATTATATAAAAAAACTTTTATAAGGTCAACCTGGTGCTGTATCCCTGACATTTAGGTACACATATTCAGATCTTTAAACTGGGACAAAACCTGGGTTAGCGTACCTATGCCTTAAAATTGGGTCAATTTCAGGCTGTCATCGTCATCAGCAACTATGACACTTTATTGATCGTCTTTCTCAGCATACCGTTGTTTGTAAGGACATTACCGGCTACGCTTATTGAGTTAGGTGCGATGGATATGAGGAGCTATATTCAAAAGATTTATGATTACGTTTATACTTTCGCGTTCCACACTATTGAATAACAAGTATACCTAGCTATAGAGGTTATATATTGTACACCTCGTATTGCTTAAATATGTATGTATATGTTTGTTTACTCCGCGATATTGTTAAAAATTTGTAGAGGTAAAAAGTTTGATATTTATATCGTAAGTAAACGATTCAATGTGACTGTCGTTAGTAAAGAAAGTCAATTAAATTGTTTCATAATTTTTAAGTCCGTAAAATTATGTTTTGGGTTTTTAATCTACTAATATGTTTTTTGATACATTATTATGAATTACTGAATTTACGATCAAGATTTCTCCGTATTTATATTTCCTGTCACTTTATCCACGTGGAGTTTAAAATATGCCAATTTAAATGTTCTCAATATAATTTAAGACTGAATGAATCTTCATAGTTTAAGTTCGTGGTTGAAATTATACCTGAATTTTACAAATGGCATTTACGCATGTAAATACTGAAAATGAGCTAAGAAACATTTTTTCTCTATATAATAAAAATAATAAAGATAAACCGGATTTATATAAATGGGAATCAAAAGTCTACCTATATTAAGCGAACTGAACATTGATCAGGGGCCTGAAAATAACACGAACAGTTAGATAAATAGAAGAGGGCAATAGATAGGAGTAAAAGGTACATTTGCTAGTAACATGTTTGATTTACTTTCGGTGTTTACTTCCCAAATAAGCCTCCTACAACAACTATGGCTGCTGCGGAAATAATTATTTTACGTGAAGGTGCCTAATTGGATAATCCTGATTTTATTCGTGTAAAGTATTACTTGAGTGACTGCAACCCTTTTTATACCCTTCTTTGGGAATACAGATTCCTAACAAACTCGGCAACGCTGCTTCATTGCGGACTGATGATAAAAGTATAAAGGAAGTAACTATTTAAAGATAACCGGTACCAACGGCTTAATGCGCCCTCTAAAGCATGAAAACGCGCTTAAATACATATCTACCTACTAACTAACGGTCACCTATCCAACTCTCAACTGCGCCTGAGGTTGTTAAATTTGTCAATCACTTACAATCAACACAAACCGCGAACCTGAGCGCAATGCTACGAACGACATTTTTTTTTACTTTTCATGCTTAATATGCCATGTGCATACTCCCACAACTAGGAAAGCCTTAAGCGTAGAACATTCCACCCCAGCACAGATTGACTGAGTTTAATTCAAAAATGTCCTAATAAGTTTCAGCCCATATTGACACTCGCATGGAAGTCCGGTCCCCCGGGTAAAAGGCGACCCCCAACTATCATGTGGCTCTCCCCATTAAGATTTTAGTTAGTGAACTTTAAATCATTAATTATTAATAGTTATTAAACAAGAAGTCATAGTATTAAAATTTTATGTTGCATGTCTGGTAATAGGGGCAGTTATATAGGTAGATAAATTCCTTAGGACAGTTACCAAAGTCCGAACGCAGTCATAATAATTACTAACACTTAAGGACAGATACCAATAACACGTATTCACTTAATGAATTTTTTAAAAGTTAAGCATGCCAAAAATGTGTCACGTTTATTCGAAAATATCACTTCAAACAATTAACATGTAAGATATAAAATGCAGCATGCAAAATGTGTTTTCAAAGAACAGATAGTTGGTGCCTAGTATTTTATTTTCGTATTGTCTTAGTGGCACACGTTGTTTATACTTTTTCTTAAAATATCTTGAATATATTGTAACAGTCACATTTGTCCCACGTACCTATTGCCAAACGTCGAGATTTCGAGTGAAGCTGCGAAAATGGGTCACTGACTGTCATGCACTTACACAAATCGATGCAATCACTGATCTAGTTAAACAGTAACTTCAAGTATTGTTGGTTCAAAATTGTGTAGTAAATGTTAGGCTTCGATCAACTTTCACAAAATTTTACGTGTACCATTTATCGCGTCCGACCGTTGACCTTAATTTATGCATCTATTTAAAACCACCTTTGTCTTGGGTTTCATATTGAGTTACATTATTTCAAAAACCCATTTATTAAAATTATGTTTACCTCCTAGTGTGACCTTGAAAAGGAGGATACGACAGGGAGGCAGTTTTCCCAGCTTTCTACACTGGAGCCAGGTAGAGCTGCCCGAATAAGCCGGCAGACGCACTTAAAGCTGCTAGGACAGTGCGTGTCACAGGTAGTTACAGCACTTGAACGATTACAACATGCAAGTAAGTTCAACCCAACGACAGACGGGCGAATCTATCGAGCGAGCGGCCGACGCCGAGTGGCCGAGTTCGCACGCGATAGTGAATGAAAGCAAAGCACAGCCGAGCGGAGCGGGCCGAGAACGCGCGACCACGGACTGGCCGAGAGCTCGCTGACTGAGCGCTGCCGCTATTTCCGCCCGCTCGCCGCCCGCCCCGCACGCAGCCGCCCAGAGCTTTCTCTGCGCTGCGCAACGAACTTCTTTTCATAAAGGACAACTCTACTCGATTCTTGTTCTCGACGTTCGTAGGCCAAGGTACTGGAATTTGGAGCAAATGATTACGCAAGCATACTTATGTGTGTACACACATAAGGAATCCCCTACATAGAAATGCCTGAATGGTTCTTAAACCTACCTATAAATCAAAGCTAGTCAGTTTAACGTAAACTTTAAAAAAATGTTAAATATTCTAATGTTTTTAAACGTAAATCAGATATAAATACTTGCCTCTTTGCCTAAATGGTTACATTTTAAAACAATTTTAGCAATAACTCTTTCTTGGCAGTCGGGCAAAAAGTATAGGTATTTTATTGTCGCGGGTGAAACCTTTAAAAGATATCCGATGCCGCGGAAGAGACACCAGATTACGTGGGATTTTTACACACTAAAACCCCCCAGTGAACATCCTGAGCGCTACGTATCAGAGGATTCTGGAATCTCAATCGAAACCGAACCGAAGTCCACCGAGCGCGATGGCCCTATTGCGCTTATCCCACACCTTTCGGGTGCTTACGACGGTATATGGCCACACATATTGTCATCGTATTCCGGATCGCTGATAGGGCGGTTCGAGCTCCCACTCTCGCTGCCCTCAACCCTGGAAGCCCTTTTAGTCATCTCTTACGAAAGTGAATACCGTAGCTCTATTTTTGTCCCGAGTCTATACCTAAATTTGTTTTTAATTTATTATCATATATTTTAGTGTTATGCAAATAACAATCCTATACTCTAATTACTCTTAATAATCTATAAATAATAAGGCTACACAATCTACTCATCCGCCTGTCTGTTTAGTCTACCTTTAAAGGATTTTGAAATTTTTAAATAGAAGAAAATAGTATAAAAGAAGAAGAAACCTTCGAAAACCCGGTGTCAGAGAAGCGACACGGGGTTATATGAGATTTTTATTGCATTAAAACCCCCCTGGTGGCCGTCCTCGCCGCTGCGTAGGTAGAGGACTCTGAGATCTCCAACAAACACAAACGGTGTCCTCATAGCGCGCTGCCCTGTCAGACTCCGTCCAGGTGAGCAGGACATTTGCCACATGGTAATCGACACACGCACGGCGGTAATCGACCACACATACCGCCGTACTTCACAGGGTCGCTCGTCGGGCGGTTCAAGCTAACATTTTGCCGCCCTCAACCGCGAAAGCCCCTTTTTAGTCGCCACTTACGACAAGCGGGGGTACCGTAGCGTTATTCTGGACCAGGAATTGCAAAGGTATCTAGATTCTGGTCCTGCTTTACATCCAGGGCCTAATGATGAAGCTGGCAGGCAGCTATATGAACTCTGTAATTAAACGACGCAATCCCATCGAGTGAGGGTCTGATGATGGAGCCGCAACATGGTCACGGGACCTCTCTATTCATACGACGCAACTTACTCGAGTTTGGGCTCTTTTGATAGTGATAGAAAGTGGCTATACACATTCTGTAATTAAATGACGCAACCCTGTGTTAATATATTAAGCCTGTATAAACATATTACTATAAATGAGTCATGTATTCAACAAGTTTTAAAAAATTAAAATATATTTTTTTATGAATAATAGGAACATTTGTACTAAAATGAAAATAATAAATTTATGTAATAAAAAATTTGTGTATTTCTGTTTAGACATTTAGTTACATTTAATTATTTACAATATTAACGTAATAAAAAAAAGTACAAAATAATATATGAAACAGGCTTTAAAAATACTTATAATAAAATAGTTAAATATAATAAGCTTCATCCAAATTGTTGTCTCTTGGAAGAGTCCCCAAAACGCTGGCGACATTACCTCGCTGAATAGCAAAGCTAATTCTTTGCCCGAGGTAAGCGCCAGCCCTTTGGTCGTGGGTGCACTCGATCAAACGCCTTGAAAGGTGTTTAAAAAAAGATCGAGCGTCAGAACCCCACGGCCCCATCGTCTCTACACCAAACGGCAGAAATATATAGTCTCGACTGAGACTAGCATATTTCTGCAGTTTGCGTATTTCCGCATCGGTAGCCACAACACCAGCTGCCCTAGAAGATAGTTGAAGATGGGATGGTGCCATTGTGTCGACACACGTAGCATCCCACACAAGACACCTCCCATTCATCCAAGGAATTAAAGTCAAGCCGTCAGGCCTCTTACCATCGTCTCGTACAACACCGTTCGGCTCTAATTGTGCCGGTACGTTGACGGTAGCAAGAGCCCTGCGGATGACATCATTGAGGGCAGCATGGCGCGATTGGCGACCGGCGCTACGACGACAAGATAGGCCGTGGTGTCCCAAATGGTCTACCTGAACTCCACAAGGGCAATAATGTGGATGAATTAAAGGTAAACCTAGTCGCAAGCCGATAGCAATGGTAAATGATGTATTGTCTAACACAGACCCTAAGTTGTTGGACGGTGTTGCATGAAGCCAAAATCCTGATTCCTTAACAGAAACGGCCAGGAGACGAGCACGCTCAACAGAACTGACACTTGAGTTTACCAATGAGGTGTGTGTTATTCTGCAAAGCGGCTCGTCCCAAAGCCTTTGCACATTCAGATCTACAGGTAGAGATACACCTGGGCAAGCTGTGTGGCAAGCATTCCTGGCTTCTTCACAGTACGAGATTTCTGTAAGACCTAATGAAGAATTCGTTATTTTTTGGAACAGAGAACTCGTACCGTGCACAGAAGACAGGAATGCCGGTAAAGCAACGGATGTAGCTTTCCTGATACCAAGACCTCCAAAACGTATAGGTAAAGAGGCCTGGGACCAAGATCTATCATCCAAATTGCAATTCAATATGTTTGATAATATCCTCAAAATATGAGAATCCAATACTGACAGAGAATTTAAAAACTTCCATGCTGGGCAACATCTTAAAAAGTATGTAATTTTATGTAATTAATAATAAATCTTGTCGTCATCTGATTATTTTCCCATTGCTAGTGCCAAGCTTCTAGTCCGCTCTGAATAAAGAAACGAGTTGCGTGGCAACAGCAAATTGTAGATATTAGCGGAACAAGGACAGCGCGGCAAGGCACCCGTCCGCTGCCCTCTCACGCCCACGGGCACATAGCTGCGTTAGTGTACCCATACTGTTGCTACGGAGTATTTGGTTGTAGTTGTGTTCGACCGCATTGACTCTCTGACTACATGAGTAAATGGCCGATTTTTAACTACAAGGCTATTAATAACTATATTTGTTTATTTATTTTAAGGTTCATCAACACAAGATACACCATCGGTCCTTAATTTCTAACATATAATTTATTGTTCAATCGTGTTTTTGCAATTACAGGTGAACACAGCTTACTTATTTATTTTCACAAAAAATCGTTATAATCATTACATAGGTACATCATTATTATTATTAAAAAGCTAATTATCAATATTATAATTAAAATTTTACTACATTATAATTAGAAACTCCTAAAATAATTAATTAAATATATTATCATGGTCAAAATTACAATAATATTTAAAACGTCACTATAGTATGGATTAAAAATCATTCTGAATCTCATTATTTTAATTACTGCTATTACTAATAAATTAAGTGTGATAAAGCAGTGATAGCCCATTGGTTCACAAACTCGGCCTCTCGAACGAGAGGTCCGAGGTTCAAATCCTAGGCACGCAGCTCTTATTTTTCAAAGTTATGTGCGTGTCAGAAATTAATTATCTCTTGCTTAAAACGGTGAAGGAAAACATCATAAAGAAACATGAATACTGGGAGATTTATATAAAAAAAAATCTCAAAGGTATGAAATCAAACTCATCTTGTAGGTCTTGAAGTCATGTAATAATATAGTCACATAAACGGTACAGAGTAACGATATAACAATTATACGTAAGTAAGTTCACACTAGTGATTAGAAGTATTATAACTACACAAGTATCTCCGTTATTCGACTGCTCTTGCTGAAGTCTCCGACCAGAATGTCGCTCTCTGTTAATTCGAGCGCCGCCAAGGTGTCGTCCCCACTTCACCTACCCGCATCTGTTTTTAAACTGTAGTATCAAATGAGTCACTTATTACTTTAATGTAACGTTATAAAAATGTGATATCGTTAATATCCAAGCTTCTTATTAACGACGATAACATTCGGCCGTCCTGCTCACACGTTCGTCCTCGATCGTGTATGGTCTGATGCAAGAGCTGCAAAAGAAAACCAGTTGTTTAATGCCTAAGTCCAGAAGAGTTACACATTTTCTTGTAATACCGACTCGCACGTAAGAGGCCCGAACTGTTTATCAAAAACATGGCTTAAACTCTACGCATTTTCTTGCAATACCGACTCGCATGTAAAAAGCCCGAACTGTTGATCCGAACCAAGGCTTAAACTAGGTGATGTTCATATAGAATCACACTAGTTGTGTATTACCTAGGTTATAAATCTGCCCCAACAGTGTTCACCACGGATTTCTGTTGCAGGCATAGTTCATAAGGACTCTTTACATAAATGTCATATGCGCGACAGGTATTGAAGCGAATGCATTAGACCATTGTTAAATAATAAAACACACGGTTTAAACTAGGTGATGTTCATATAGGATCACTCTAGTCATGTATCACCGCAGTTTTTATACCTTGTTTACGATAACATTCGGCCAGTGCTCAACTCAAATTTACTCTAAAAATGCAATATTCACTCAATGTAATACATCCACCCAACATACATACATACATACACCCAACCATATGCATCACCAAGAGACACCCGCGAACATTACACTGCTCGAGGCATCTGCACTAATCCATCTTAACTACAGATAAATAAAAATCAAACTAAAAAAAGTTTCCTACACCTACAGTAATGACAACATCTAGCTGCCCACTTTACTTATGTCTGGATTCTAAGTCCAATAGTTAAATCTCCAACAACTATTGATTCGATAAAGTTACGCATCAGAATAACGACGTTTATCTTATTAGTCCATTTCGGAATGCTCAACAACCTGTTCAATAACTGTTATACTGATAGATAGATAGATCTATAGTTGGCCACTAAATGAATCTGTGCGACTCAAAATACTATTATAAAATTATTTTATTACTACTTAGTACTTCTTTTAATTATTACAATGTTATTTTATACAAATAGTTGCCTTTCCAATGTACGTCTTTTATCAACTGATGAAGCAGTATCAAAATAATAATATATCGTGAATATTTGAAATGAATGATATCAAAGTTAAAGACTAAATAATGGTAAACTAACCATGAATTTCACACAATATAACACGTATAAGTTGTATGAACCCAATTTTTTTACGTTATTTATCACAAATTCAAATTATTTCTTTCAAAGTAGGGCCACATAACCCACTTTTGAAAGTCAGAAAGAAATTTCATTACATTAAATTGAATTTATATTCAGTTATAATAATACATACTATTACATGAATTTCAAAATTTAATTAACAAAGCAAAGGACCCATGCGTTCACGTCAGCGACATACTTGTCAATTGTGTATGGCTTAACTACTTAACTTTTTTTTTTTTTTTATTTCACCAAAAGTTTTAAATTAAGATTCCCATAAGGAAGTTATAGTTTGGGCTATTTTACTGTAAAAGTTATGCATTATACTAAGGAAGATTTGCTAGACTTTACGCAAACGTCGTTTTTTAAAAAAAAATCAAATAATGTTATGGAAAGAATAAACACATTAAAATGGTCCGTTAATCTAAACGGAGTTTAAACAGACCTTGTCTTACATTGAGTTCCTCGGAAGCGGATTTTTTTTTTCCGTAGGTAGTTATCAAACGGATAGTGTTATTGAATACACACTCGTAAACTACCTACCAAGAAAAATGACTTCAGAAACCGGCCATTATTTAACTATACTTATTTGTGTCTACAACTGATAAAAGATTTTTTTTAAACACGCTTTTATTTTTGCCACGCTTTTATTAACTTGACCTGTATGTATGTAACGGAATATTTGAATTCGATTTTTACCTACTTTGAACGGTCAGATTTATTTAAAAATTTTGAAATACCTATGACATGACATGATTTTAATAATCTTGTCCGATTCTAATTTTGTCTCATCACGATCGTCAGATTTAAAACTATAACTGTTTTACATAACATGTGGCTCCTTATCAATCACAACCTAAAATTTCTATGACCTGAAAAAGGTCTATTAAAGTTGATCATGATTTTATACCAGCCAGCCAAACAAACAGTTAGTCAAACTATCTTATGATACACCTTATTACCGAACAATTCATATTTATTATATATATTTCAAACGCCTCGGCTTCACCTGACTTTTATATAGTTTGTAATAAAAATTATATTAGTGCGTAATATCTATATAGATTATATTAATATAATATGTATCATTTACAACCAACACTCTCAAGGAGATGCTCGATGTTTCTATAGAGAAAACCTAGACATGACGCAATTGTGAACCGTATGAAATTTATATGAAAAGTAAATTATTGTATAAGAAAATCCCATCGAAATGTACCTATGCTTTTATTTGATTACATTATTATTCATTTGGCTATGATATACATATAATAAGAATGAAATCTTCACGTGTTTACATCGAATATATTTGAAAAAGAAAAATTGTCTGTCGGTTTGTATATTTGAAAATGCATTAAAACCAAAACTACGAAGTCGATGTCAAAAGTATACATTTTTTTTAAAAAACATTACATGACCAGGTAATGGACAATTCCAAATTACTAACGTACTCCGTGATCTTGACAGAGGGCATTGTATAATTCAAATTATATTTTGAATCCACATGAACAAAGTCGCAGGCAAGACTCGTTTTAAAAATGCAATTCAAATTATATTCTGACTCCACATGAACAAAGTCGCAGGCAAGACTCATTTTAAATATGGTATACAAGAGACTATCTAAATTTATGTAGGCTTCAGTGACCGTTTCTCACTTAATACGTATAATAACTTAATTGCTGTAACTTGTAAATAGAACTAAGCTCAAGTTATAAAAGCATCAATTTATTATTATTATTATTATTATTTTACTTAAAATAATTTATTCTCAATCCCATACAAAGTGGATCCCGTTTATCATTTCGTAAATGGCTCACATAATTAATAATATCGATAGTCTAAGCGTCTCAACGTTTAAGGTACAAACTTCATTTACCAGTATTTGATAGTGCCCAATTTTCAAACCAAAAGGACGTGTAATGTGTCAAATTCAAATTGAAATTTAAAGATTTAAAATTACGAGATGTAAAGAAATATTAATACAAAACGAAACGTTGCATACTAAATTTAAAACAGACATTTAATATTATGTATAAGTGAGTCAGTCTGAAGTAGAATGGGAGATAAGAGAGATATTTTTATATATAATATTCCAAAGACCGCTGCGCATAAGTTTCTCAGTTTTCTTATAGATCATTAACTAATGTGCATTTATACTTTATGGGAGTCAAAACACAGTAGTACACAGTACTGCGTGAATTCGCCTAGAATTGATGGAAATCTAAATTTGGCAACGTACGTATGCTTCTTTCATAACAATTACGTATCAAGTATATGAAATCAAAAGGAAACTTTCATTGATTTATAAAATGAAAATGTGAACAATGTAGATGTGAATGCAAGTTTATTTTTAAATATAGTCAATTAATATCCAAAAAAAAAAAAAACAATAAACCTTAAACTCATTTACCATTTCCCTCCTGGGTACACTCAGCCACTCAATACCGTGGTCGTGATACTTTTTTGCAGGCAGTTAAATATGTACCACGTAGATATTATACCTTTCTGTACAATTATGAATAATCAAAATTTTGCAACTTAATAAACGTGTCACTTATATCAAGTAGGTATACTGTACTCTGTAACTGCGTTTGTTGCTACCGCATAGTCCCTTCCATACAATAAAAACAAACGCATATACGTAAACCCCGTTTGAAACATTAAAAGTTATCAAAAATAAATTCAAATCTAACCTGTATGCAATTTCTGGCGTACATTAGCCTATATTAACAACCATTAGGTTCCCATATCTATAAAGCCTGACATTTAAGATTAAAGATCCTTAAAATATTTTCATAAGTACGTGTATTTCTATATATTTCAAAGTAGGTGTAACTTTAGAACAATTAGGATTTACTTTTTACACCACAGAATTTAACCAAATGGACAGATTTACCACAAGAACTGCCTTGCAAAATTACTTTTAGACACTTCTTCACAGAAAATGCACTTATTTTGAAGTAAACACCTCAGTTTACAATGTTAACAAGTAATTTGATAAGAGTAAAGTTTGTTCACAAAATTTAAGTATATCATTTTCAGAGGGTATTAACATTTCATTGAATTACTAGTCTCAATCTATCCATTTTCTTAATTCAAATGAGTTTTCCCTTACATCAACGACATTTATCTACCCCCATTTTTACTTATTCTACCAAGATGAATTCACATATGACATAATAATGTTTTAACTCACGGTTTTTATTCCTGTGTCAAGTATGTTCGTACTTACGAATCGCCGTCCATGATTGTGAGCTGGTTCTTGTACACTTCTGATGAAATCAAACTCATCTTGTAGGTCTTGAAGTCATGTAATAATATAGTCACATAAACGGTACAGAGTAACGATATAACAATTATACGTAAGTAAGTTCACACTAGTGATTAGAAGTATTATAACTACACAAGTATCTCCGTTATTCGACTGCTCTTGCTGAAGTCTCCGACCAGAATGTCGCTCTCTGTTAATTCGAGCGCCGCCAAGGTGTCGTCCCCACTTCACCTACCCGCATCTGTTTTTAAACTGTAGTATCAAATGAGTCACTTATTACTTTAATGTAACGTTATAAAAATGTGATATCGTTAATATCCAAGCTTCTTATTAACGACGATAACAGGTATGTGAAGTCTACCAAAACGCACTTGGCCAGCGCGGTGGACTATGGCCTAATTCTTCTCATTCTGAAAGGAACTGTCCAATGTGCACTGCCTAATAGTGGGAAAATAATGGGATGATGACGTAACGTGACGTAACGAGACGAAGTGTCTTAATATGCCACATTAAATATTTTTTAAACACATTATTACTAATCTCTCATGTGAAAAATATTCATTTATTTACACATGGTCTAGTTTTTATTCAATTACCCTAATAATTAAAGTCTCAATTAAAACTCGTTTACGAAGGTGCCTGTGAGTGTGAATGAAAGTATTTGAAAACCCCCAAATGACCCCCAAATGCACAGAAAAGTTTATCGTAGTTTGAACTATAAGTTGAAATTTCCGCCCAATCTTTTTGTCTATTGACCGGTAAATACAAAAAAAAATCTATTGTCTTATTATTTCTTAATTGTAGTGGATTCCTTTATTTTGGCGTAATTTTGTCTTTTCATTAATTATTCATTCATAGGTACGTGCCAGTTCCACTAAGTCGGCCCAACAGTTTTACCGTTCGCCAATTATTGCTGCTGTAGCTGCTTGTATAGTTATTCTAATATGATCAGTACTATTGAAATACATAAGTCACTAAGCATCCTTTATCGTCTCAATAGACTCAGAATTGTTTCGCTATTCGTCTCTATAAAATTATTCTATACTCCGACAAACTTTTCTATGCGTGTATATATATGCACCACTGTTGCTTGATTGTCATGCTGGTGAACTTAGCTCAGCAATTGCTAGCACAGCACTCAAAAATGAGAGTTTTATTCGCATGCACATGTATTGTATAGTTTCTGATAGTTTTCAGGAATAGTTCTGGCAATTTCACGGAAGTAAAGCAAAATGAAATAATGCTCTACTAACTTCACACAGCAGAGCATTTTCTAGAAAATTGAAAAAAAAATAAGATATTAGTGTAATTAGCTAATATCTATAGTTTCTGATAGTTCAAATTCGGATAGTGATTAATTTATGTTTATTTAAAATACAACGTATTTTTTTTTCAAAAATATGATGTATTTTTATTTACTGTAAATATACTATTTTACTTTATGATTGACTTCATGGCGAACAAATCTGATCTGACAACACTGAGATAACTTCAGCTCAGAGCCAGAGATAACAGAGTAACTTTTATGTCATATTTATCTATAAAATATGTTCTTACTTCTTAACGTAAATCGAAGTTGTGTTGTTATTGTCTGTTCAATTTCAAGTATTTTGTACTAATAGAATACAAATTACGCACCTCATTGTTACTATAAGTTTATAATGTCCAACTTTTCTTAGAACCTTAATTTAGTTTCAGCCCACCGAAATGGCTAAGTGGAAACTGTGTCGGCAAACCTACGGAACCGATATATATGAATTTACTGAAGGCGATGAAGTTACAATTGGCAGAGGCACACAAAACACCATAATCCTAGCAAGTTTAAATATATCCCGTAGACACTGCATTATTAATGTGAAGCGGGATGAAGTTACTATCGTTGATTTAGCGGTAAGCATGATACATGAACAACTATAACACTTACATTGATAACACCGTATCACCACAGTATAGGTAGCTGTCCATGTCAGTAGCTCTTTAATGAAGATACACAAATAAAGTAGAAATCTATGGTTCACTTGTGGGAACAGCACACCTATATTTATATTACTATATTACATATTTTGTAAATAAATAAAACTAACATAAATTATAATTAGGAATATCTTAAAAAGTAAGTACAGTTGAATCCGTTTACTATGACTCCGTATATATTGACCAACCGCTTATTATGACATAATTACAAAGCAAAGTTTGGTTTTTCATATAAAATTCTTTGTAAAAAATCGGATATAATGACTTCCCTTACAGTGACATGTCGCTTATTATACCCATTGTCGATAAATTATGTCCGGTTTTAATGATCGATATGATGACATTTTTTTTTACATCTTCGGTAATGTTCATTGATCTTTGTGGTCACGAAACCTAGACTCAGATTCTTTAGCAACACTGGAAATGTGGAAAGATTATGTTGACATTGATAGCACTCTCCTCACATCCAAAGCACCAACCAATGAAGATCTCGTACAGAACATGAATGTTAAGGAACAACTCAAGACTGATGAGGAAGAGGAAGTCGAGGAAGAACCATTACCTACTGCAGAAGAGACATTAAAGGCTGCAGAATTATTATCACGATTTTAAGAGCAATATTGAAAATGATTAACATGCAATTTTTATTTTGATTTATTATGCTATGTTTCTCTATTAAAATACATAAGTACATATTTATATAAAAAGTTTTTTTTCACGACACACTTTGTATGATTTCCGCTTATTATGACGTGTTTGTCAATTCCCGTCGATGTCCACAGATTCCACTGTATATGGACTTACATGCACATTGAAAGATTTGCCTCTTAATATTTTCATTCCAACAATTATGTGTACATATTTTATTTTTTTTTGCTAAATATTTCAAGTTTTAATCCTCCTCCTGTAAATTTTACTCATGTCTCTAAAGTATGTGTAGCCTTTCTACTATCAATATTACAAAAAAAAATACGAAATTTACTCATTTGGGACGTTAAATTAGACCTTATTTATGCACTATCAAAATGCAGAAATATGTACGCAAATGTGCACTAAAAATGGCAAAACATGCACCCAATGGCTAAAATATGCATCATCTGATTATTGTTTTTTATTAAATTTTGCATTTATTTATCATACTGATATAGGGTATTCAGTCAATCGTGCCAGAGTCTTTACCACTACACATGACACATATATGAAATGAACATGATACATAAATATAATACTAATAAAGAATTGAGACATTTTTATATATTTTTTTTTTAATTCAATATTAAGGTTGGCTTTTTATATATATTAAATAAGTAAATTTCAACAATAACTGATGATAACTTGGATAAAGTTGAAAATATAACTTTTACCAAAATGTAATCTATATTAATGTATTAACATTATCTTATGATAATGCATAAATTATTAAAGAAATTTAAAAATGTAATCACATATTTATATATTTTCACCTTTTCTATTGTTCCAGAGTGCTAATGGAATTTTTGTTGGTTTAAAAAAAATTGCACCAAATGTGCCATTCTCTTTAAGCGAGAATGATATAATTGGTATAGGTTGGACTGATGGGGCACCACTTGCGAAAGTCAATGATGCAGAAAAATTTGTTTTTAAACTCCAAAAGATAAAAAATGCTTCAGTTATAGATAGAATAAAGTTTCAAAGTGAAAATGATCTGCAGAATGTACAAACGGAATTGGCAGCCTTACATAATTCACAAGATAAGCAAAGTGTCAAAAAATGTTCACCAACCTCATTATCACTGAAAAGAAAATCTTTTACTGTAAATCAAAACCACAATGAAAACAATAAAGAAATTGCAAACAACATATCTCACATTAATATCGAAAATGGCAATAACGTTATACAAAGCCCTATTAAAAAATTTAAATCAAATTTTATATTTGAGGAGATTAAAGAAGAACCACTTATTAAGGTGGAAAACGAGGATTTACAATATGAAGCATTTAATATTAAACAAGAATGTTGTGATGACGAACCACAAATTATAATAGACAGTGATAGTAGTGATAGTGATTCAGAACACTGGTATGCTAGGTTGTCACAAAACTCTCCTAGAAAATCTTTCATAAATTTTAATGACAACCGAAAATCTGATGTTCAGCAAGATAGTTCATACAGTCAATTGGATGATGATGTTGTATATGTCGGCACTGACTTTAAAAGCAATAATGAGTCTGATGAAGAGCTATATCTTGATGATTTAATCACCATATTACCCCCACCAATAAACAAGGATGATGATGATAAATATAATAAACAAAATATAGAAGAAAATAATGATATAAGCAAAACAATTGAAAACAACATATTAAATAAACCACCAGATGCAACCAGCATTGTGAAGGAAAAAGAAAAAGTAAAAACACATTTTGAAGAAGCGGGTAAAGCTTTAATTGACATTGCAGTTCAAAGCAACAATGCAGTTTCCAAAACTACAAAATTGATTGATTTTGTAGTCCAGCCCAGTAAAAAGTCTGACAATAGTCCTAAAAGTAAGTATCATACAAATTTTACAAATATCCAATCATATGTGATGCAATATTTAATGTTTTAATTTTTTATTAACTTTGATTATTTTCTTTACTTTGTTACAAATAAACCACAATATTTTTATAGTAGCTAATCCATTACACACTACTTTTAGGCAAAATAAAGAAGAAAAAAGATCCAGCCAGATCAAAAACCATTTCAACTAAAATACAAATAACAAACTCTCAAAAAGAAGAACGCAAGAAAAAATTGCGTGAAATTGCTTCGAAAGAAAAGGCAGATGACAAGCAATGTAACCCTAATTTGTCGAAAAACGACGAAAGTAACTCTACATCAAGGGTTAATGCAAAAATAACTCCATCAAATCGAGGAGCATTCTTAGTTGATGAAGATCCAGCAATATCTAAACCTAAAAAGAGAAAAAGTTCTGCAGATAGCAAACACACATTAATGTATAATGTAAGTAGTTGTAGTAAAAAAGACAGAAGAAACTCTGAAAAATTCTCAGAAAATACCGAAATAAAAGATCAAATGCCCATCTTGAGTATAGATGTAGCGAAAGGGCTTCATAACAAAACTACAAATGGGATGCTTAAACAAACTGTACCTATCAGTTCTCCATCACACACTTCTGAGAATTCTGATAAGGCTTTAGAAAAAGTACATTCCAATAAAGATTCAGATTCAGTAATATCTAAATCTACAAAAATAAAAAGTTCTGCAGATAGCAAAAATGCCGCATCATCCCATAGTGTTAATAAAAGTATTAGTAAAAAGGACAGGGGAAGGTCTGAAAAATCATCAGAAAGAACTGAAATAAAAGACCATACACCCATCTTAAATGTAGAGATAGATAAAATGCCTAATAACAAAATTACGAATGGGATGCGTACAAATACAACAGTACCTATCAGTTCTCCATCCCTATCATCACACACTTCTCTGAACACTTGTAAAGCTTTAGAAAAATCACACTGCAATAAAGATTCAGATCCAATAATATCTAAAACTACAAAAAGAAAAAGTTCTGCAGATAGCAAAAACGCTACATCATCACATAATGATAATGAAAGAAGTAGTAGTAAAAAGGACAGGAGAAACATTGAGAAATCTTCAGAATGTACAGAAATAAAAGATCAAGGAACCATCTTGAATATAGGAATAGACAAAGTGCCTCATGACAAACTTACTAATGGAATGCGTAAACATACTGTACCTACCAAGTCTCCATCTCCACCATCTGTTACGTCTGAAAGCATTGATAAAGCATTAGTCAAAAAACATTCCAATAAAGAAACTGATAATAATAATAGTACTGTAGCCAAAAATAAACCGAAAAATAATGACTTACATGACACTGAACAGTTGAGCAATAAAAATTTGCAAACTGAAGAAACACATGAAACCTTATCAAAAAATACAGGAGAAAAAGGGGTGTCACATGAAACAAAATTGCAATTTAAAATTCGGACCAATTTGGAAGTCATACCTTCCCAAAAAAATCAGTCTGGGCCAAAGTCGTCACTTAAAACAATCCTTAAACCCTTAAAAGAAAATAAAGAGCCTGATAAGAAAAGTAATAAAAGAGTCAGTTTTTCTAAGAATCAACCAGAAGTTCGTGAATTTGAAATTGAGCAAGGACATCAAATGAAGAAAACAAGTAGTGTAAAAACCACATTGCTTCCGGCACGGTACAATTTGCCTGCCTTCTCACTTGAAAAATTTGCGTTAATGAGAATTCTTCGCTGGAATCCGCAATGGCTAGACGAACAGAATAATTTCACTGAACCTCCACCGATTTTGGGACACAATAATATTTTTAAGGCTATTCCCCATACCTTCAGCAGCCATACTCAATATGTTGAGTGAGTATGAATTTATAAAAAAAGCATGAGTGTTCTTAGGTAACACGTAAGAAGTTTTTATTGTAACAGTAAAAAATGTTAGCCTAAATTTCTGTGCTTATACCTTAAAGAGTGTTGCACTCCCTTCGAGTTTATCACGAGTCACTCACCTCGAGTTGATCGGCGCATGTAGTAGTATAATGTTTAAAATAGATGGCGTTGGTAACAATACAAGAAAATGAATTAATTGATATGTACGTGAAATGCGGCTATGGGCAGGAAGGAATCTCTTATATTTTGTGTGATGATGTTTCTTCTCACATGTATGGAATAGTGCTCTAAAATGCTGCATATCGAAAAAAGTCCTGCAATTAACAAATTATTATATTAACAGGCTGGTAGGTGACTTGCTACTGATGGAAATTTGGGATTGTTTATCGCAAGGATATGTAAAGACGCAAAATGAAAAAACTTACCACCAAATGAGAATAGAGTCTCTTCCTTTAGTTCTACCACAGAAACATGATCTGCAATTGTTTAATTTAAGTGTTAATGGTGAGTGTGCAATTTGTTTTAGTCAGCGTAAAACTGCTAGGCAGCTCTGAATACAGAAATGAATCGTGTCGCTATCGCAAATTGTATGACGACACCTGCTCGCAAAAACTTCAGAGCGGACTAGCAGTTTGGCGCTGACCATACATGATATACATTTTGTTAACTTTATATTAAATTTAAATATGTGAAAAAAGTAACATTAGTGGTATCGGTCTCTCTTCACTAGATATTAATATATGGAATTTCATGGGAGGGCGTATAAAACTATCTTATCCCTTCTGAATAAACCATTGGAGGTTTACATTTTCCATTGTAATTGAAAAACCGTTTGCGTGCATATTATTTACATAAATCTGAAGCTTTGAAGTTATTTTTTCTCTACTGAATATATTTATTATGAATGTCACTAAAGTAGAACTATATGAAAACCTCATTTGTTCTGCTTATTTTCAGTTTCTGTGCCTACCACTCATGCCAAATTTGTGCCCAGAGAAGGTGAAATAATGATGGTTTACTTTGGTGGAGAAATAAAGTTTTGTAGATTCTTCTTT
Source organism: Epargyreus clarus (assembly GCF_041222505.1). Taxonomy (NCBI): domain Eukaryota; kingdom Metazoa; phylum Arthropoda; class Insecta; order Lepidoptera; family Hesperiidae; genus Epargyreus; species Epargyreus clarus. The sequence goes on along the minus strand of NW_027332239.1, from coordinate 9,276,656 downwards.
GTACATAATGTGAGATGTCTACCATCACCACCGAGTAAGTTTCATTTCTAGTTTATTCTATTTTACAATGTGATTGATATTTCATTAAATACATGACGGGACGTCATTGAAATCGTGGTGATATATCGCAGATGTGATTTTATACCACTACCCTTTCATAACGAATATCGTATATTATGACATAATAACGTGACATCGAGCATTGGAGGGGAGGCCGGCTAGTGTCACTGACAGTTCGATCGTAGCCTCCGAGCGATACGCACGCGCTCATGTTCTCGGTGGAACGTCGTAGGCTAAAATGATAATTATAAAATAAAGATCAATAGTAATACTTTTTAGCGTAACAATATATCTCATCGCCCTCATCCTTACGAGCAGCCTATACATTTGTGATTCATGAAGGATTTGAAGAGGCTCGTGTGGTATCACCAACATAATATAATATGAACATGCACATATCGAAAACAACTAAAAGTTATATTAATTACATATTGCAGACAATGTTAACTCGTTCTATAGTATATCTCTCCAAGCCTCGTTTACCGAAAAAATTACAATGTTGCAACGCGGGGCAATTATGTATGGGAAAAGTTTGGCTTACATTAATAAAGACATACGGTTGTATGAAGCCATGGAGTACTTGTCTAGATCGCCGCTTAATGAGGTCATACTGAACCCGCAACCAGAGCACTTTTTAATGAACGACGCTGATTGTAGGTTTAACATGGAATCACAGGTATGGGTACTCTAATCATATTTCTTATTTATTGAAAAATTGTACATTTCATATAAGGAATGCTAATTATCACAAGTGCACTTACTGCATATTTCGTAGAAATATTATTATATTACCAGTTAATAATAAGCCATTCATTTTCCATATAAACATTTAATATCCATTGTGTAAGTATAAGTGACAGTTGGTTTCAAAATATTCCTAAACTAGCTTACAACTTACTAATTTTTTTGCGATTAATAATGTTAGCCTTTGTGTAAATTTTGTTCAAATTTTTTATTTCACAATTATAACACCTGCCTATCACAGTACGTACATTTTTAAGTGTTCGTGTTGAATTACAATGTATATTTATACAATGCATATTTAATAAACAATTATTTTAGTGGACAACACCTCTCAATGAAAGCCAGAAGAAGGCAGTCATTCACGCAGTGTCCGCTGCATTCGGAGACAAACCACGCATTCAGATGGTGCAAGGACCCCCTGGAACGGGTATACAACTTAATAATGATCATATCATAATAATACATGTGTACATACATATATTAAGATTATTCTTCTGACGCTTTAGAGTATGCGAGTAAGCATAGTGCTTCTAACCATGTCGTATACTAAATAAATATACTACATAATGAAAAATATAATATATAAAGTGAGTATAATTTATTTCAGGTAAATCTAGAGTTATTTGTGCCATAGTAATGTCGTATTTCTACGACGCGTTAGGCAAGAAGCAAAAGAATCGGGGGAAAATTTTAATATGTGCTACAAGCAACGCTGCGGTCGATGAATTAGTTATAAGACTACTTGATATTCGGCAATCTCTTCCACACCGTAAGTATTGAAAATATTTAATCTACCTGATTTAATACCACAAACCAGGCCACATCTCTGGATTTTGAGGACCTTGTTTGGATCAACCTGGGTGATCTCTCTGGGCGAAAATTTTATTTGTTGCTCCTTTTTATGGCATATAAGTTCCTATTATATTCCAGGTAAATTACACCAAAAATTAGAGTGAAATTACATGAATTCGCAACAAGCTGAATACTAAAACTTTCAGGTATATACATAATTGTATTTTGAACAAATGTACCAATATTCAGCTTGTTGCGAATTTATGTAGCACCGAATGTCTCATTTAACCGGACTATTACTTCATGCCCTATTGCCGTTCCTCCTCCTCCCTACACATGCCGTGAGCACGGACGTGCGGGCGCGACCATAAATATGTAAATAACCGACTCGGGTGTACTCGGCACTCGTACGTCCTCGACGGGGTGTAGGTTTTTGAGCGCTAAACAAATGACTGATAGCCTAGCAGCAGCAGCAGATAGCAGTGATACCCTAGTGGTTAAGAAACTCTGCCTCTCGATCGAGGGGTCCGAGGTTCAAAACCCAGGCACGCACCTCGATTTTTCGAGATTATGTGCGTATTAGAAATTAATTATCACTTGCTAAAACGGTGAAGAAAAACATCGTGAGCAAAACCTGCTGTGATAACAGAGAGATTTATAAAAAAAATATCAGACATATGTGAAGTCTACCAATACGCACTTGGCCAGCGCGGTGGACTACGGCTTAATCCTTCTCATTCTGAGAGGAGACTCGTGCCCAGCAGTGGGACAATAATGGGTCGATGACGATGAAGCATCCACATCCATCGTCGGGTCGAGGCGTGTAATGAGAGTGTGTGTGTGTGCGCAGCGGAGCGGCTGAACATGGTGCGCGTGGGGCGCGCGGACGCCATGCACCCGCGCGCGCGCGACATCAGCTCCACGCGCCTGGCGCAGCGCGACGCCGCGCGCGCGCTGCCCGACGCCGCGCCCGGCCTCTCCGCGGAGGTAACCTGCCACCTTACAACTTTTTTTTTATAATATAGGAGTAACAGACTAGCATGCGGTCCACTTGACAGTAAGTGGCTCCTGCCGCTCGTGGACATCTGTAATCAACCCCAGACAGGATTAGATATTCCTACCTGAGGTCGGCCACGGATGCGCCGCTACCCCTGAGGACTAAGCTGGAACGCCTCGGAAAAGTATGTCTCCTTTATCACACCCTTCAAAACGAAGCAGCGCCTAACACTGCTGTTATTAGGCAGAAATAGGTGTGGCGGTGGTGCGGCCGGAGTCACATACGGTTCTACCACCTCCAACCTTGCTTAATGAATACCACCCAACAAATTGTCTATTATCATCAATTTTCATATTTTTATTGCTAACACGAAAGCGCCTCAATGGCTAAGAAAGAAAAAAAATATGTAAAAAAAATCAAAGTTATTAATTTATTTGTTTTTTCCTATTTCTATAAATATACACTTTTCACTGAAATAAATAACAAATCCGTCAAGTTATCTATAATTTCAAGTTATTTTAATATCAAAAATCATAGAAATACAATCATAAAATTTATGATGAAAAATCATAGAAATAGCTTTAAACATTCTCAATATTTTCTCTTTTTAATTATCGATGTAAAACACGCAAATTTTGTAGTTATTTAAAGTAATCCTCGAATATTTCGGAAGTATGAATATGAAAAATGTGTGATAAAATTGTATTTAAATTATTCCTTACAGATTTCTCTTTTGGAAGCAAAAAGAAATAAATGGCAGTCGAATATAGCCTGTGCTACGGATGATGCACGAGTAGCCTACTGTCAGAATCGAATAGCTGAGATCACGAAGAAAATAGCAATGGTAACACTTTCGAATATACTTTGAAATCTTTAAAGAATTACAAGATCATCTTTAATTTCTGACAATATATCGAATCATCTTTAATTTCTGACAATTTTTATCATTCTGTTGGATTTTCTCGACACCATCATGTAACTATCAAAAGTAATTAGAAGTGCAATATATTTTCATAAGTCTGAGTCCACATGGAAACTACAAATGTGACATTTAACTTAATTCTTAACTTCACTCTGTGTTTTTAGGGTTCCGTAGCCAAAGGGTAAAGACGGAACCCTAATTTAAGTTATCCGCTTAATCTGAAGTGTTTCAATGCATAAACTAATGCCGGGAGGGATCTCGCGCTTTCTGCGTCCCGCTAATACCTACAATTAGCTATTCGACGCAACTCGTTTATATTCAAAGCGGCCTAGCAGTTGGGCGCGGGCTGTAGCGTTATGATTGTGTCTCGCATGCAGTTCCGCGGCAGCGCGGAGTGCGCGCCGGAGCAGCTGGCGCAGGCGGAGCGCCGCGTGCTGGAGCGCGCCGACGTCGTGCTCACCACGCTCGCCAGCGCGCACTCCTACAAAATGCGCGGGTGAGACCCTCTCCCCTTTATTTTTATTTTTGTTTACGAGGAGGAAACCTTCATAAGGTACCCTATGCCGTGGGAGCGACACGGGGTTATGTGGGATTCTTAACGCACTAAAACCCCACCGGTGGCCATCCTCGTCGCTGCGTTGAGGACTACGGGATCTCCAGGAAACGCAACCGGAGTCCTGTAAGCGCGTTGCCCCATCGGGTTCCTCCCAGGTGAGCATAAACTCGCCACATCCTCTGGTGTGTACAACGGCATTCAGCCGCGCATACCGCCGTCCTTCCCGAGATCGCTGGCCGGGCGGTTCGAGCTCCCAATCTTGCCGCCCACTACCCCTTTTAGTCGCCTCTTACGACAGGCAGGGGATACCGTTGCCCTATTCTGATCCCGGAACTATAGGGACAAGAGAGACCCTCTTCCCTACTCCCACACTGAGCTATCTTGCTGGCCAGTACGCAGCAATGTTACTTTTACGTTCACGTTATTTATCGGTAGCAAATTATAACTACTTGAAAGTGACCCCTTGGTGGTTCGATTCCGGGGGCAACAACAACAGTATTAAGCGCTGCTGACGTGTACTATATTCTACACAAAAATATATATAAAATGTTCTCATATTACTAAAACGAAGAGTAGAAAATTATTTCAGTATTTTGGCGTTATCAATGTTATCATTCCCTCAGGGATGCATTGTATATTATAAGAAACATTTGAACCCGTGATTTAATATACGTGTAGCAATGCCATCTACAATTGAGTTGGCGAAAGTCGTCACATTGCTGTAATTATTGCATTACTAATCTGGACAGTGGTGCCATTTCTAAATAAATGTGGTTTATCAAGTATGGTATTGCGTGGCAGGATGCGGCGGATCGCGCTGTGCATCGTGGACGAGGCGGGGCAGGCCATCGAGCTGGACACGCTGGTGCCGCTCACGCTCGACGTCACGCGCCTCGTGCTCGTCGGCGACCCGCAGCAGCTGCCCGGCTACATCTGTTCGCAGGTATACCACCCAGAACAACCTATACTTTGTCCACGCGACAATTGTTTGCAATATATTTTATTAAGTTTGTCAACAGCCGATGTAAAGCTGGAGAATTATGTTATAAAACTGATCCATATCCTTGAAGTAAATCTTTTTTAATATGTCTATTATATATTTATTTTTATTGCAGAGAGCAAAGAAATATGGTTTGGGCGACAGCCTGTTCTCGCGGCTGTCGTCGTGCTCGGAGGTGTGGGACGAGAGCGCGGCGGTGCTGCTGAACTGCCAGTACCGCATGCACCCGCACATCGCCGACTACCCCAACCGCGCCTTCTACGCCGGGCAGGTGCGGGACGTGCCGCCGCGCCCGCTGGCCTGCATCGCCGCCGTCGCGCCCTACACCGTGCTCGCCATCCACAACGGGGACAAGTCGCAAGGTGCGTGCGTACAACTCGCTCTCGACGAGCCTCGCGCATGCAACGATAACGCACGTTCCGGAATCGATCTCCGATCAGACGGAGATCTTAATGATGACTTTTAATTTTTCTTCACAGTGTGGGCGGTCTTAGTGAGTCCGCCCGAGAGAGAAAACACCTGTTTAAAATGCAATAATAGTCTTAAATTCTCGTAATAATCGTAGTTTTAAAAGTACAATACAATGCCGTCAAGTTATTAACTAACTTAATTTATATTATTGTCCCATTACGATTTGATGGCTCGTGACATAGAAGATGCTTACTGTATGCAAGTACTGTGACATGTAAGATGTTTCGTAAACAGGTTTTTCTGGCGCCAACGTGACGGAAGCGTGGGGTGTGGCGCGCGTGGCGCTGGCGCTGCGCTCGCTGCTGCGCCCCGCGGCCCCCGCGCCCGGCCCCGGCGCCGCCCCGGCCGCCGCCGCCGCCGCCGCCGCTCCGTCGCTGGCCGTCATCACGCCATACGCGGCGCAGCGCGACCTGGTGCGCCGACACCTGCGTGTTCTGCACCAGTCAGTATCAATTTATGACCGTATTCATTTCACTATCTTGATATTTTCAATAATTATTACGCATCTAGGTTTCTTTTTTTTAATATTTTGTCTGCCACATTAGACCCATTTTTACGACTACAGGAACATGAAAACACAAAAACAAAGATATTTTTTATATTTGAACCTGATGATAAAGCAGACGTGCTACTGATGGAAAGTAGTTAACGTCGCCTATGAACATTTGCAACATCAGAGGAGTCGCCAGTGCATCGCCGGCTTTGAAGGAGAGCTCTTTTTGCACCTTTTTTGAAAAGCCATGTCATAGCGCTCCGGGAATACCTCGGGAAGAAGTTCATTCTACATCTTGCACGTCCGTGCAAACCGAATCGTTTTGTGTATAGCAATCCTAAATGTGTATGTCCTCGGCCAGGGCGGAGTCGGGCGATGCGAGCGGCGAGTGCGACGTGGAGGTGAACACGGTGGACAGCTTCCAGGGGCAGGAGCGCGACGTGGTGGTGGTGTCGCTGGCGCGCTCGCACGGGCTGGGCTTCCTGGCCGACGCGGGCCGCATGAACGTGCTGCTGACGCGCGCGCGCCACGCGCTCGTGCTCTGCCTCAACCCCGCCGCGCTGGAGGTATTTTACAGCTACCTGAAACCCGCATGTAGATTCCATATCCAAAAGAAAGAAACGAGACCCATTGACACTTTAAATATGAGTTTTTATAGCTTAAGGCTTACTATAAAATTAAGTCATCTCGACGACATGCCAACCACGCTTACAGTGCCCAGTCCTCGTGGCCATTATAAAGTAACTTCAAAAAGCACTTTATAGTCATAATGATATCGAATCATACGCCTTTTTCTTCTGACTGCTTGACATCTCAAACTTCGACATTAAAAATTAAAATTGTTATTTTTGTAAACGATATAATAATTAACGTTAATTAATTCAATTTTATTGCCTTGTTACGTCTACAATACTACATTTATTTTATTTTCAGAAAAACAATCAGTGGAGTAGCTTACTCGAGAAAGCCCAAAATAACAATATGTATCGTAAATTACCTACGAACATGTGCCAACATCCATCCATTCAACAAGTATCCAACCAAGAGGTACTACAATACTTAACATGCAACCCACCGACCAACAATGTACAAAATGCGGCGCCTCAGTCATCGAGACAAAGATCAAGAAGAAACCGCAGACGAAACCGCAATCATATTATGTCACATAAGTAATGAATCGAATCATCGTTGAAAATTTTGTAAATATTTATACAACAATATCTAAAATACTTTTACAAATCTGACTTTATGCTTGTTTCAAATGTTGTTATTGTGATTTGCAGGCAGTAGAAACAAAGTTTATAAGACTATCTACATAGATACATATAAAATGTACGTCTTTTGTATATATTGTATAATAGCTCTCTGATGCTAGTTTATATGATGGCGGCAACACAAAGTATATAATGATATGCATAGCAGTAAGATTATTTTATTAACAGCGCAGTACATAGCATGGTATTAAAGTATTCGTTAAATGTAAAATTTCCTAAAAAAATGAACTAAGATAGTGGTTTTGCCTGTGTTCAAAAAGACTGCTTTAAATTAGCACAAATATTTAACGTACCGTATACAGTTCGGCACGCACACAACATAATTATATGGGTAGTTGGATTTAGCTGAATAATTAAATATGACATTATTTTGTAAGTTTTCTCTGATGTAGATAATTAAACTCTTTAAAATAGTTTAAGATAAAAAACAAAATAATTACAAATACCCTCTCGAACATTGTACAGCCAAATAGTACCTTATTCGACTGTTCCATATACTCAGTTTATTTTTCTAATTTAGGACAGAACACTTGAAGTTTGCGTTATTCAATTAATTCTTTATTGATTTAAGTTGTTGATTATCATTAATTTTCTGATATACTTTTATATTTGTTTACGCATATACGCAAACAATTAAATCTTTATTATGTGTTGATTATAATTGATTTGATTAATAAAAAAGTTAATTAAGTACGTATTTTGTAATAATGTATATAGAAACATGTCTGTAAAGTAAGAAAACTCCCAATAATGAAGGTGCATAAGGGAAACATACTTTTCAAATGACTATGATATGTCTAATTGCTATGTGATATGATATGTCTAAATTAGTTATTTTTATATACTTACCAAAACAAATAAATACTTTTGTATATTATTTCTGACTACATATTTTCAAGCACTTGGACTCAAGGAATTACATTTAGGAAATGAATGTCGTCTTTGTCTAGTGGTGGTCTATATGTTACAGCCAAAGTGATAAATACGAATATTATATAATATCTAGCCATTATGTATAATATCTACTCAATTTGGTCAAAGTTATAAATAACACGGAATTAATCACATTAACCAGCCATTATATATAATATCTTCTAAGATTTGGATGAAGTAATAAAACAAGTATAGGTAAAGTATTTCAATTTTTCTTAGGCACAATTATTTTTTTGTAATTTTATAATGACGAAATGTTTTAACGCTCAACCTCTGTACACGGTGTACGTAAATCAGCCATGGGGTGGATTAATAAAAAGACATGCCTAATTAAAAAAATACATGCCTTACTTATTATCTCTGATCGCTTATTTATATTTTAAGTACATAATGAATTTACATGATTTGTACCCACACACACACACACAGCGGCCTGCGAGCGATGAGTCCGATAATTCGGACCTAATAAACTATATGATTTATAGTAATTATTATACAAAAACCAAGAAGACGTTGATACGACAAAATTCATCATTAATAATTTCAGTTCATCTTAAGATTTACTGTACTTCGGGCTTTTACAATAACACATTTATTACTTTGACTAACTTGAACCTGCTATTATATATAACACCCGGATAAAGTGATTAATTTATTACATTGTCGGGACAAATTAGTTATTATACATAATAAACAGTCATTATGTATAATAGCTATTTGATCACTTGGACTGCAACATATACATACCAAGCAAAGAATTCGTAACCACTTGCGGAGAATGACTTATACAAACAGAACAGGAGAAAATTATTTTCCACCATGATAGTTTTACTGGTGTTAATACTTTCCGTATAACATGCAAAATAGCGATTCATTTGTTTCCATTCTGCCCAACTATGGGGTCACCGTTGAATTATACATACTCACTTTCACTTTTATACCTCTCGAGACTCGTTTCCATAACACTACAAGCATCACACTGGATTCAATCATATGCAATGTACGGCGGCCGCACGCTGCGGGCGCCCGCTCATGAAGTTCATCTAAATTGGTTGAGCGCTCCGTGCACCCGCGCCAGTTTTAGCATACGCCATACATTAAGCCATTACGCCGGTAACAGTTGCAAGTGTTCAATTCTCGAATCGTTAGTCTTATATGCAGACTTAATTAAAAAACAGCATTACTCCACACTAATACATACGTAACACAATTACCATATATTTTTTTCGAATAAAGAATCTTTTTTAGTTTTATAGACTACAGAGGCAGTTTATGTTGTTTTTATGACAAGGTTTTTCAACATCCTCGTTGCCAATAAATGACTTCGAAACTTCGAGCCTTTTAGCGCAGAGTATTCAGTCTTGCATAATTGAGTAATCTTAAACTAGAAGCAAGTGGGGATTTAAGTAAACACCATTTTCTATATTATTTCTACTTCACTTGATTTTAGATAATTATGGGCTGTAAGGCTGCAGATAAGTGAATTAATACAGAATAAAACAAATTGGTCAATAATATTAGCTTTTTTCTGGTTTAAATAGTACATAATATGTATAAGTTTTAGCAACGGTCAATTTATACATTACATTGATGTTGATATTAAATAAATTTATTACTCCACCGATCCCCATATTGCAGACACGATAAATTTAATATACAACCCACGATGCTCAAATGAAAAAATAATTTTACAAACTAACAGTATAAGCTTTAAATCTTAATCTTACTACAAATAAGTTAAAAAAAAAAACTACAAATAATTTCTCTTATCACATGTTTTGGTTCCACTAAGGGATCGATACAGACGTAGCCATAATACCTGTAATTTTTAGGACTATATAAAGTTGCATACTAGTGACTGACGCTGCGCATTTCGTGTCGCCAGATAAAGTCCAGCAAAATCATAGTTCTTTTATCACCGCACCGCTTACAATATTTTAATTGCCTTTACGACCACTCGTAGAACACGGAATCATAAAACATTAACCGTGCTGCTACGCATATCGTATATTCCCTCGCCTTCCCTGAAGTGATCAATAACATGCGGCCCAAGTGTTATTACTACGTAGGTATATTTGACACGCCACACACACGCAATCTCAATGACTCACAAGGCTGATTCGTGTTTGACTCCGCGTGCCACGAACACTCACGACGACGACAAGTATCTGTATTTATTTGTAAATCCATAATCAATTTATATTTACGATTTTAAGTAAGATAATTTTAAGTTCGGTAACAACACACTTAAATTAAAAATAATTATGTCATTATGAAATCTAACCACACTAATAATCTTTAAAGAAGTGTAATGTATGAATCTCTCGGTGTGTCTGTGATGTAGTGAAAGAAAGATTCCCTTTCATTAAAAATGTATATAAATGGTATATCTGAGTAATTAACAACTCATACGAAATCCGACAATGTATTTTATTTGTCGTAAAAGGTGCGTTTTCTGCTAGTTCCTAAAAATATTTACAAATATGTAACAAATGACTTTATAATACAACTCGCTTAGCATAACACATTAACATTGCGTATACAAAGTAAATAAGTTGTATTCATATACGGGTAGTTTTCCACAAGGTGTAAATAATAATAGCAAATTAAACAATAATAATACGTTCAAGAATAACATCTTAATTCAGAGCTTATCTCAAAAAATACTATTACCAGTTTGAAGATAAGATGTACTAAATCTCATTTTTTTTAAATCTAGATTGTTTTCAAATTTACGGCTGAACGAATATACATATTATATTTTCTAAACGACAATTATCAATATACTTGTATAATTGCAAGTCCGTAATTATTTGTTAATATATAAAATTACCTTTAATAACTTACTAAATCGGCAAGCTTATTTATCATATTTATCGTATTGCTTTTCAAAACTAAATGCTATTGTTAATATAACATTTGTAATAATATTTCAATGAATGCTTGAGATCGTAATTAAATAAAAGCTTGTAATAAGAATCAGTACACGTGGTCAGACTTTTCAATATTGCTATTGCTACCTACAGTCCTATCTTTTCAACCTTTAACATGTATTTTCAATTATATGTGTACAATACACAACAACGTGTAATTTTATATAATTTTACATGCTTTAATTTAACTACCTGGTATGGATAAAATATTGTAATTAATTTCCTATACTGTCTTATTGAGTTGAAAATTTTCAGTCTTTGCACATTTTAGGAAAAAAATATATTTTATTAACGTCTAAACCTATAATCATCGGGGTGACATGATATTTTTGCTTCCAGAAAGCAGAATAAGGTTTCGATAAAATCGAAAATTAAAGCGTGTTTTTTAAGATGGTACTTTTATAGATTATTTAAGATTTGTGAAAAAAGAGGTATATTTATTTTCGGGGAACATAATATATTACAACGCTATACTATATTAAATATTGGCTTTCTATTATAAAGCAAATATTTAACAGTATTCACATCATACATCACATAATTTACATTTGTTTGTGTCGTATTACTAACGTGTTATATCACGTGTCTACAATAGAGGATTAGAAGATTTCCCCGTAGCATTCGTCCGTAGTGGGAAAATAGCTAATAAATGATACTAACAAACTTGATGAAAAATCAGCTTTATAATGGAAAGGATGTTATGTCTCGAACACTTTTCCAGTTTATGTTAACGTAAGACGCTTTTGTTTGAAATTACAAGTAATTACAATAACTCTGAAACCCATCACTTAGTTTTTACATAACAAGACTAAATTATCTAGCTACTGAAAATTAGCTTACACCTTCAATAGAACCGCGTATTTCATCTTCATAGTAAAGCATATCGGTATCTTTTGTTATTTAAGGATTCCTTTTAACAATTAAGTCATAGTTTTCTTTAATATCTACTGACGCAAAATGTTTATATAACCAAGATATTAATCACAAGTAACATTCTTATCAGTCTACTACTAAAATAGGTAATGTCTTAATATATATAACAGAGGTCGCAATTAATCAATTTACATGCTATAAAGGCTGTCAGTGGCAGTACATATTTATTTATCTTTACATTATATTTCTCCTACTACATACCTAAACTGTCTGGACTTTTAAATATTAAAACTGTATGGCGGCAGCGGAATTATACATCTAACTATTATATAGCAAAATTATCTAACTTAATATAAAATTAAACTAAAACTTTAAGTCCAATTCCACTATATACATTGATAAACAACCATTGACTGGCCAGCGTCAGTGGTGCCTGGGATAGTGATGCCCATTAGTGTACCTGTAATAAAATTGACGATTTTTGTAATTATGTAATAATTTACTATTATCTACAACCTCCACTGAATCTTTCTGAATGCCAAAGGAAACCTGAGACAATGAAACAATTAATATATTAATTATAATGATAGATACCTGTTAAAGCGCTTGTACTTGTTGTGGTGTTTGTTAAAGTGATGCGGCGGGCGACGCTCGCCTCTGCATTTAAAGCTACCACGCCAATGTGGTTTGTTTTGTTTCTCCTGCAACAATTATTTAGTGTTACTTAAATTTATCAATGGAAAGACGTCAATCATTTCTGCCGATTGCAATTATTTCTACACTGTTCAATAGTTTTGCGTTTTCATCATTTATTATCTATACTAATATTATAAAGAGGAAAACTTTGTTTGTTTGTTTGATTGTAATGAATAGGCTCAAAAACTACTGGAGCGATTTAAAAAATTCTTTCACCATTCGAAAGCTACATTATCCACCAGTAACATACACTATATTTTATATGAAATATATTTGATAAATAGATTTTGAGGCGGTACAAAGTTTGCCGGGTCAGCTAGTGTTAAATAAATAAATATTACCTGAAATGGGTTATATGCGTTCCTATTGTTATTGAATCTGTTATAATGATGAAACTTTATCTTTTTGGTGCGGCCCCGATCCATCTCATCCGTGGCATCTAAAGCACGCTTCCGCTCTTCCCGTCTCTCATCGAATACCTGCATACAACAATCAAAAAATGATTATACATCACGTACGTTCTAAGTTCAAGTTAAGATATCAGGGGCTACAGGGCGACACCGAATTCGTACCTGTCTCGCGAGTGCGCTGTGCGTGCCGGCCCACGAGGCGACGGGCGCGCCGTAGCCGCGGTGCGACGCGGCCTGCAGCTGGCGCGCCACCTCCACGCCGGCCGAGGGCGCCGCGCCCGCCGCCGCCGCGCCGCCCGCCCCCGCCCCCGCGCTGCCCGTCGCGCCGCCCGCCGCCGCCGCCGCGCCGCCCGCCCCGGTCGCCGTCGCCGCCGCCGCCCCGCTGTTGGGCGCGCCGCCGTCGCCGGCCGAGCCGTGCTCGCTGAGCGGGGACATGCTGCTGACACTAGTGTTCGGACTCTGCTCGTTTTCGCGCCGCTCCACCTTCTCTTCGACTCTAAAATGCGAACGTATGTGGTGAGAAATACCGCCCTTAAAATTGAACTTGTAAGATTATTTATACAAGCGTAAGATTATTTAATTGTAAGAATTATGATAGCAAACTCACTTTGTATTGGTAACTCCATTCAAGCTTGGACTCAAAAGTGGCCCACTCTTCTCTTTCGAAACAGTCCAGGCGTGATGCATGCATTTGGTTGTGACGACGAGTCCCTGTGGAGACTCGCACCGACTCGGTTTCGGTTTGCGCGGGCCGCCCTCGACCTCCTCCCCTTTCGTCTTATCCTCATTGAGCCTGTCGTTGCGTTCATCGCCACTTGACTCGGAATCATAGGGCACTAACCTTGAACCTGCATTACCATTCTTTTGTGAATGATTAGATGAGTCACTCTTGGTCATCTGCTCCTCCAGTTTTTCAAGAGGAGATTTTGTTGCTTTAACTATGTTTCTTGACGACGCAGATTTTTCAGGAATTTTTCCGCCATTACTAGTCATATATCTTACATCAGAATCACTTTTTGACAGTTTAGGCTTGACAGAATTTTCTTCATTCTGTTTTTTAATAACAAAGTTTACTTTCTTATCTTCATCAACTTTGTAACTAATTTTATCCACACCATTAACAAGTTTTGGTGGCTGACAGACTTTTTCCACCTCACCATTTTGTTTTACTACCCATGGTTCAGATACTGAATTATTAGATTCCAGTGTTTTTGTTAAGGTCTTATTCAGGATTACTGGTTGAACTTCAGGTTTAGCTGTCTCCATGGAAGTACTGTTAGAGTGAATCGGTTTACGTTCATCATTTCTATAGAATGTTAACTTGAGGGGGCTTTTTTCTCTGTTATTAAGAATTATGTTTTCAGGAAGCTGTGGTCCATAAATTGCACTTGATGTGGACGCAGCAAGTCCATTGAGTTCATCGGTAGAATTATCCTTTTCAAAGAACATAATATATGCATTCGTTCCAAGAACAGCGGATAATGGCAATTGTCGCACGCAGCTATCGTCAAATTGATAATAATAACTATTGGGAGCTTGTCCTATTGCTGTGTAGTGACCACAGTTTTGAGATGGACCCAAATGTGTTACTAAGCTCACCAACTTGTAAGACTGAAAGAAATATTCCAAATAAATTATAAATTTATGGCTTAATATAAATTATTATTGAACTTCTTACGTAATACACAAAAAAGTTAGCTATTTGAATAACATTACTTATATCCATTCAAATCATAGAATTTAAAAAATATATTATTCAAATTTAAATCTTATACTTACTAATGGTTGATGACTATTTTTATTGTATATATATTTATTAAGAGATATCTTTTTTCGAAATTGCACATGTTTAGATAATTTGCCACCTGCTAACGAAAACCTCTTCAAGGCAATGCAGAGAACCATAGGCGCCCTTTCGACAAAAAATTGTTTTGTTGCTGACACCTATAAATAATAACATTCATGTTTTAAATAATTAAGAAATTAAAGCTGTACTCACTACTCCAATGAACAGTACACTTATGAACATTTCTTCTCATATTAAGATCCTGGATACTGACATTACAATAAATGTGAAATATACTTAGGACACATGCTTATATGGATATATGTTATCCAAGTTATAAAGTTAATAAAACATTGATTTGCTACATTTGGAAATACTTAAAAAAACATTTAATAGTTATAATAACATAATATAAACTATTATATACAATATAATAACAAATAAAAACTATTATTACTTATCAGAGTTTATATGAAATACTATTGCCATTATAATAATCTTACCTTTTTGTTACATGCTTCACATTTGTAACCAAGGTCTTCCAGTCGTTCACGTGAAAAAAATGAATCTAATGCTTCATCCAATGTTGAATGTTTCCTTATGTCTAATAATAAATCCTGAAATTAGAAATACAATATTTTATAAATATTGTGTTAATAATACACATTAATAGGAATATTAAATATTTATTACAGGACAATTTCAAGTGTTTCATAAAATTACTTACAATAAATTGACCACAGTTCTTTGATTAGGATTAATAAAATAGTGTCAATAAAAATGTGAGCAAAAGTATTGAATCTTTTTGTATTTATCATCTGCTTTATTCTTGTAATCACTTCCTAGTTATTTATTAATAAGTAAACAGAAAAATATTTGCAAGTAGGTACCTGAAAATGCTGATAAGTAGTAGACAAGTGGTGACATGCAAGACAACGCACAGTCGATCGTAAATAGCCACCTAAAATTTGGTTCAGAGGAGTAGTTTCTTTACTGTACTGGTCCAATTTATCAGCATTGATGAATCTTGATAAATAACATTTTTCCATGGCCTCCACTAA
Source organism: Epargyreus clarus (assembly GCF_041222505.1). Lineage (NCBI taxonomy): Eukaryota > Metazoa > Arthropoda > Insecta > Lepidoptera > Hesperiidae > Epargyreus > Epargyreus clarus. Next base: position 9,260,655 of record NW_027332239.1, on the reverse strand, counting down.
GTATCTGTGAATTTGAAAAATATTAAAATTAGATATTTTACCATTTTATCTGTATGAAATTTTATTTATTGAACATTTTGAACAAGTTTCTTATCTATATGACATTATTTAAAATATTAATATTTACCTTAAGAATTCATGTGCATCTTCTTGTCTCCCAAGAGTCAAATGTCTACATATTAGACGTAACTTAGAGTACACTTGCCAAGGCTTAATAGGTGCACCCGCACTTTTTTGTGTAGCCATTAATGTTGCACGCATGCCACAAATCACACATGCCTCTGTAAAAAATCATTATTTTATTATATACAATGAGAGTAATATGTTTCTAAGCAGAAATAGAATTGTAATAAACCAGTACATACACCAAAATAACATTTTTTACAATTCTTGTCTGTTTGTTCTGGCTAATCTCTGAAATAGCTGAACCGATTCACGGGACTTTTATTGGCAGGTAGCTGATTTAAGAAGAAGTAACTTAGGCTACTTATATTTTAGAACTAGCTGTGCCCCGCGGTTTTAACCCCGTTATTTCTGTTTAATATATTACTGATAGCACTAGTTTACCTTGTTGATTACATTTTTCAGCGTGAGCTGTCTCCGAGACAAGCCAGTTGGCAAATGCAGGAACATGAAAGAGAGCTTGCAAAGTGGAATTTAAGTAACATGTGTTGCCCACATTCTGCATGCCTGCTCCAGCAGCCCACGCACCCTGCCATCCCAGTTGCACCTTCTCAACAGGAAAGAAGACCCTCTTTGGCTTTGGTAAGCCATCTTCACCATTTTTTGCTACTTCTGAAAAAAATATACCCAATGTATATAGGAAATCAAACAAGGAAATAAAAAACTCAAACATTAGCAGTATATACAACCTATACGGATGCAAATTAAGTGAAGGTACTTAGCTTACACATATATACTCTTTTCTTGTTTATTTCTGATAACAATTTTTATATAATTATGGTCGCGTTACGAACCCCGGGCGACCACTACTTTTATTAATAACCTCTATAAATTAATGACTTATTCTCATTTCTGTTTGCTGTCTAACAAGTACTGCAAAGTGACTGGTAGATGTTCTACAAACAACCTTATCGGTAAATTAAAGTAAGTATAATAATACATTACGATAATAATTTTTCACTTCCCATATGCATATTATATTAAAAAAATATTAAAAATACTTAGCTTTTCGTATTTAACATTATTATCATGCACTTCTATTGCAACTACCGAATTGATTAATTATTATTTTGAATAATAGTAATAAAAGTAAATATTTACATCCTAAAAAAATATAACCTCATAAAAGTCTCGCAGTCGAAATTGAATTAAGTATGTCGAAGCAACAGACGTGGTCTTGTGACGATAAACATATAAAACTTACCTGAGGCTGCACTGCAGGTAAGCAATTCTTTTTTAAGTATTTTACCATCTAGTACAGGTTTTTTAGGTCGAATAACCACGTATTTAGATTTCAGTCCGTCGAGTACATTACGTTGATAATCTCCAGATTCTTCGAATTCAATCTTAGATAACAAGCCGTTTTTGGATGATGAATACAGTCTACTGTCTAACAATGATGAACTTTGTGATTCTTCTGCCGTAAGAGATAAACGCAATGCGTTTGATACTGGGTCACAAATGGAAGCGGGCATTTTACCTCCAAAATCACACTATCACGGAAACGAAGATATCAAATGATAAAACTTTGCATGATTTAAATATGACCATGAATCACAGCATTAATTATCGTATCTTGATAAATTTCGAATTTTGTATATAACTCAAATAAAAAGCAATACGTGCTGAACTCTCACGAAAAAGGAAAACGTACAATAAAATTTTACGCGGTGGTTCTAGCCATAGACACCATAGATATGTAAATGCAATCAGCATGGCCGGCCACAGATAGATAATTGAACACAGGCACACATCAGATCTATGACCAGACCATAAGATCGGTAAGCTAAAGAGACTTTTAGTACTTTTAAACTCTTAGAATTAGTAAAGACTAAAGACTGGTTCTTGAACCACAATTAACTTAATTATATTCCATCACTGTACATAGTGTACAATGCGACTGCAATCTGCATTGCATTTTCATTGTCTATCAAGCTTAAATTGAATGTATTTAAAGATACTTATTTTCTAAATAATTAAAAACGCCACTTTAAGCAAGACGACTAATTTGGGTTTTTGCCCAAGTAACAGATTCGAGTTCCAAAAATTTGAAATAAAATTAAGTAAATTATGTACAAAATATTGTAAAACTGTAGGTCAAACCATGGCCAAACCCACTATACTCTTTGGTCAAACCAAGGAATTGGCTACTTGACACTTTTTGGGAAAGTGTTTTAATGAATTAGTATACGTATTATATATGCCTTTCATTGATCACTTTTTCAAAAAAAGGGCTATTCATTAATAAAAATCGAACTTTCTTTACGGTGAACGGAACGTCGCGTTAAATCAGGCGGTCAAGTGTCATTTGTGGCGGAACGTCATTACACTGTAAACAAACAACGCTTAGAATAAAATTGAGAAATATTTAGGTATTATAACTAAAATTTAAATAAATGACAAGTTATAAGACATGTGCAGTGACGATGTGTACAAGTACGATCGCTAAATATCCTAACAAATACTAATCTATGTATCTATGTAAGAGAAGTATTATTGAAAAAAAGGAATAAATTTAGTACCTCTCGAGTGATTCCTCAATTCCAAATCATTGGAACGGGACGTAATCAAAACAAAACAGCAAGTGGAAGTATTCATATATTTAATATATTATATAGATGTCTATGATAAGAATAGAATTATAAGACGTCTATGAGAATTCTATTTTAAGGGCCCATTCTGTAATTAATAGGACACAATTAAAATATTTCATGACGTAAAATATTTCATGATTGATGGTGCATGTGCACTGATTAAGTTACAGGACTGTATAATTAAAAATACATGATTTGCTAATATTAGTATTTTATTAACCGATTTCTTTGTTTATTTGGTTTATATGGTTCTATTAGTGAGTACACACAGTAGAACTTTTGTATATATTTATCATATGTTACAGTTACAATAATTACTACAGATCACCTAAGCTAAATTTTTGTGCTGCTTGCGTGTCTGCTTTTCTTCATTACTAAAATTATTTTCCGTAACAAATGGATATACATATATTTTTATCACTGTCATTTTCAGAATTAAATTGCAATGCAATAATAGGAACTGTATGGTCACTTTTCTTCCTTCATCTTGTTGGGTAGGTTACGCAAGTAAAGAAGTACTATTTCCCGTGTACTTTACTTTATGTATTTCAGACTGGTAACCACTTTCGAAACTTTTGGCTCCTCACTTCTTCTAGGCAGGACAGTCATCACATTTTCATTTTCATTGATGTACCTTGTGTTCAGGACAACTTTTACTTTTCATGAAACACAAACTTGCCTTCCTCTTAAACTGCACATACTCTATAACGTCGTCACTATACGATTGTCGGGAAGATCTGTAAATATAAATATAACCAATTAATAACCTTAAAACAGTTCACATAAGAATATAAGTATATTTAAAAAAATCTTAATAATCACTTGAAGACAACCTTTCTTCTGTCTGAAGTCAGTTAAGAAATGTTTTAATTGTCCGATATGATTAAATGTAAATATAAAGAATGTTTTACTTACGTTGTTTATTTGATATTTCCATAGGTTATCTCACGGAAGTTTTTGTATCCATTTTGATTTATTGCACTGCATATATGGAGTCACGCTATCAGCTTTAATATAGTATGGCTTCATTTCGGTTCACAACATAAATTCAACCAACTCTAACAGCAAACGATTTAATTATTATTTGTCTTGTTTGGTTTCGATGTAGTGACGTCACATGACATTTGAGGCAGCACTGTCGCCGTTTTGGGATTTAAAATCCACAGATAAAAAATCGAAAAATTCTTTTTAAAAATTAAAATACTTAGAACGTATTAAAAAATAAACAAAATACTGCATAATTTATGTTTACTTATAAGCTATCATATCCAACATATTTCATATTTTATTGCTATAACTGTCAAGTACCCAATTGTGCACACAGTATTCATATTGATCGTAGATTTTAGTAATCTGGCAATAATATCAGCAACAAATAAAATGTCAAAAAGCAGATTAACTATCACAGATCGTATTAGCAGAAAGAAAATCATACTTTGTAATATATACAGAATTTGTTGATTTGTTGATAATGAATTTTAAGCTAAATTGGATTTTATTATTATATACGATTACTTTTTTATTAAATATATTTAACATAGTAAACAGTAAGCTAAAGAATGTTGAACATTTGAAAATACCGGCTACAACCAGAGCATAATGATATTTTCATAGACAAAGGATAAATAAATATGGATGCTATGACATTTGTCAAAGTCAGCATAAAAAATTATTAACCTGCTCTTTGAGCAGTTTGAGTGAATATATTTTAGAATAAATGGGAATATATTGCATCATAACAGATACTTAAGTACTAAGCGTTTAGACTAAAATATATTTAAATACTTAGATCGTAAAGGTTTTTGCACTAAAGCTCTGAAACTAATTTTTCTTTAGGTAGTGAGGAGAGCGCCGGTGAAATTGTGATCATGGCGAATCCGTCATCAGGCGTTGGTAAGGTTTTAATTTTCGTATCATCGACTACATTTTTGTTTTTAAGGACAAGTCAGTTATTATTATTATATAAGTAGGATGATATCCATGTATTCGTTTTTTACTTTGAATATCTACTAACCATTTTTGTTTTTTATTGAACAGTTGTACCTCGAAACTTTCGTCTTCTAGAAGAGCTTGAGCAAGGTCAGAAGGGAGTGGGCGATGGCACGATCTCTTGGGGTCTCGAGAGCGATGATGATATGACTTTGACTCATTGGACTGGCATGATAATTGGCCCTCCTAGGGTAACAATGAAAATATTTTACTTGCACTAGTTGTTACTAAATCGTATTATCGTTATTTGATTACATAGCACAATATAATACAATGTACTACATGCAATTTATACTATGTAACAATATTTTTTGTTTAATTGCTTTGTTGTGCCTGAAAACAGATATTCCATTATTTTATTTTTACAGACTCCATATGAAAATAGAATGTACTCTCTTAAAATTGAATGTGGCACTCGATACCCAGATGAGCCACCAACTGCTCGGTTTATTTCAAGAATCAACATGAATTGTGTGAATAGCCAGACAGGACTTGTGAGTATATAGCATTTTGTGAATTTACTTTGTTTAAAATACTAATAATGTTATTAAAGTGCATTTTCTAAACAAACATTTTGATTGCAAATACCTTAATGCTTTGTTAATGATTTCAAAGTGCTAACTTAGTACTTTAATATGTATTTAATGAGAATTTTACTATTGTTACAATATATATTAAAAAAAAAAAGTCATTTCTACCTGCAATTTGGTGAATTGTGAAAAGCTTTATAAGATTTTAAAACCTGTAGTGATTCAATTCACACAAATATTCATTGACATTACAATTGAAATTTAAAAAATAATAATATTGTCCCTATTAGGTGGATAACAGACAAGTTCCAATTCTGGCAAGATGGCAACGTGATTACACTATCAAGACAGTGCTGCAAGAATTAAGACGTCTCATGACTCTCAAGGAAAACATGAAGCTCTCGCAGCCACCAGAGGGAAGCACTTTCTAGTGTCTCTATCTGTAAATCATGTCTCAGAAACCCAATCTACTTAATGTTTCAAAGTTTAATCCCACTTATTCACAATCTGATTTCTTTTTTGTGTACATTTAAGGTACTACATAAGCAATTGGTTTATATAATATCACTTTATTTTGGGTATTATGATGCATTTACTAAGGCATATTTTTCGATTTATAGTTTGTACTAAGGCATATATATATCTACTAATAGTAGATTGGGTTAATATAATATTTCATACAAGAAACACTTGAATGGCTCTGCATTACCTATTTAGAGTAACACCCATTAATTTATCACATTTCTTAAATTATTGTGGCCTTTTAAACTTTCAAATTTGCTTTTATATTTAAGGCTAGTTTACTGGTATTTGTTGTTTTTACAATTAGTGCCTGTACTTTGAAACTAGGTACTTATTCGCGATGTTCCATTAAAAGCGGCGATTTTTATTATGGGCACACTCAATCTATGTAGCATTGTCTACCACAGCTAAAACCGCACTAAAAGTAATTTATCAAGTTGATCTTTCCAATATGCTGTCAAATTATGTGTATCTTTTTTCTTAGTTAACAAGATCAAGTGTAAAATATTTTAGGAAATTTTTATTTCTTAGGCACATAAGATAAAGTACTACTGTTTCGTTATTATAGCTTTGCATCACGATAATAATATGGTTCAAAGAATGCATATAATGCAGTTGTCCAGTGACAACCAATTGACCATTAAGCTTGTCAATGTGAAAATATGCAGTAGATCCCATTTTAACTTCTGCGTGAATTTATTGTTACAAACCAAATGCTAAGTCAAATTGTTTCATAGCATTAATATTTTTACCAATGTATAACTAGCAAAGGTAAATAAATCAAATAATACTGTCCAGTTGCATATTTTTTTAATCCTTATGTAGTCAAATATTAACCAGAATGATTTGCGCCCTGATGAATGTGTAAGTGATAGATTATTTCCCAAATCTTCGTAACGCCAGGCAAGTTCGTGTTTGATAGAATGATGGTAAACATATTTACATCGTCAATAATGTCAATTTATATTGATGATGATATAGATTGAACTCTAGCATTAAAGGAAAAATTATAGTTTAAAAACTAAAAACCACGCTAAAATCGCACAAGGAAAATCCCTTTAATCCTGATTCCTGACGATCCTGATGAGGACAATAGGATACAATTATTAAAATCGTGTATTGTCATCGGTTCTTGATAATTGTTCAAAATTTTAAATTAATCGCACCGTTCAAAGTGGGTAAAAATCGAGTTCAAAGATTCCGTTACATACATACATACATGCATACAACCCAAGCTAATAAAAGCGTGGTAAAAAATAATAAGCACAAAACATAGTCTTGTAAGATTACTTCTGTTTTGTAAGGTAGAATTGCTAGACGCCATTAGGAAAAAATAGAGATTTTGTAATTTTATCTCGATCCAATCTTACCTCGGTTTAATTTTTATTTCTTAGCAAGATTGTATCATTTTTGTTAAAATCATAAACATGAATTATGTAATAAGTAAGTAATATTTTAATAAAATTGACCCCAATAGACCCTGAGAAAATGACTAAAAAGATGATAAAATGATGAAAAAGGAATACAATATATACATAAGTTATAAAATTATGTTTAAATTTAATTTAATCAGGAACATCGTAGTGAAAGTATAATAAATAATAGCCAAGTGCAAGTTGAACTCGCACATGGAACGTTCTGTAAATGCACCAAATTTTCATTTATTTTTAGTATTTGTTATTATAGCAAACATAGAACTAAATATAATGAGAAAATTTGAACTGGCTATCTATCATGATTCAATAGATAAAGCGAAACACGTCGAAAAGTAGTGGTTTATTGTATGACGACCCCCAATTATTTTACTTTTTTTTATTTTCAGTATTTATTGTTATGACGGCCCCCAACATACATAATAATATAATAATCTATACTAATATTATAAAGAGGAAAACTTGGTTTGTTTGTTTGATTGTAATGAATAGGCTCAAAAACTACAGGACCGATTTTATAAATTCTTTCAACATTCGAAAGCTACATTATCCACGAGTAACATAGGCTATATTTGATAAATAAATTTTGAGGCGGTACAAAGTTTGCCGGGTCTGCTAGTATGTATTATATAAAATTTAAAGCGTCTATCTATTACGGTTCTGGAGATAGAGCCCTGTGATAAACGGCTTAGTAGGTAAAGCCTTGTATTCATTATGCAACATTTGTTTATAAACACTGCTTATAAACAGTGTTTTTATACGAACGTTTTTTGTTAGATTCCACCTACAATTTTTTTGCAGAACAAAGAGTGTAATGAAGCGTGGTATTCCTCAAACTTCCGCATGGTTCGTTTTAAAGGTCTGGGTACATAACTAAGCAAGTAAGCGACGAAACAATGTTACTTAAAGTGAAGGATAGTTTGTAATGAATTACATTAATAGCCACTACTAACAAAACTTCAAATTACATTTCATTTAGAGTATGGTAGTTGCTACTTTTCGATAACCCTGAATGAAAACTATACAGTTTATAATTCAATTAATATTGCATTAGGATTTTCCTAATGTGGTAGCCTGGTTAAAACTTGGCTTCGTAGAGCGATTGGAGGTTTGAATGCCAGTCACGCACCTCAGATTTTTCAAGTGTACGTATTAGAAATTAATTGCCACTTGCTTTTAACGGTAAAGGTAAACAACGTGAGGAAGCCCGAATACCTGAGATCTTTTAAAAAATAGCAAAGGTATATGAAGTCTATACGCACTTAGTCTGCGCGGTCGACTGTGGCCTAATCCTTCTCACTCTAAGTGTCGCTGTCTAGCAGTGGGACAGTAACATGTTGACGACGATTTGGATTCTTTCCAGAGCTGGTAACCAAAATTTTAAACAAAACAATACCTAATATTATTGAAGATAATTATAGGGTACCTAACAATGTATTTTTTAGAAACTTATCGCATCATTTATCGTAAAGAATACACTCATTCCGTTATATTTTTCCTTTGGTTATAAATAATGAAAATCTTTGTATCAATAGTTGAGGTATATTTCTATAAAGTAGTGTTACTTATTAATTATTAATTTACCAGTGTTTATAATCGTTGTTTCAACTGGTTCATACTGAGATTGCACCTTTGTTGGATACTCCTGTACAGCTCTTCCTGCTGGCCCTTTCCTGGCTATTCTAAGTGAGATCACACAAAGCCTCATGAAGTTCTTCGCTCTACCACCGCCTTAATAGTACCCTGATGCATACTTCGGAGATAGGTAAACTTAATTGGCATAATAAACAAGTTTCTAGTCTTTGGTCTAGTTATTTTATTGAGAATTAAATCATCATTTTCATTCGAAACCGATTCATGGTCAAACTCAATCCACATACAATACATATAACTAAAACTTAATTTTTATATAAAATTTAAGATAAACTATTTATTTACAACGATTTAAATAGGTATGTACATAAATATTTAAATTCACAACATTTAACTTGATCAACAATGAATCATTTAATTGCATATGATTATTACAAATGATTAAACAATATTTTCTACATTACTGAGTAACAACTTATAATGTTGCGGCCGACAACAACTATATTTTATTGCACGTCAAATTTCACTACCACAAAAATGTTATAAAGATCGAAATTAAAATTTGTGTACTCAAAATTTCATGAACATTAAGTTATATAATTTATTGACTATTTTTATTGTATTTACTTCTTGTGCATAAACTATGTAATAATTATATAATCACAGAAATATTCGGTGGATATTATTAAGATATTTGTCGAAGTAGTGAGTTGTTGAAAGTCTATGAGATTTAATTGTATAAATACAATATACATAAGGCGACAGGTGAATCAACTGAAACAGCATTTTCTATAATTGCATTACATTGTTGCTCAGGTGCCGGCCGACAACAATGACTTACTACTTTAAAAATTAATTTCCATTGAGAATAATGCTAATTACATAATAATTGTAAATAATATAAAACACGACATCTAAATAGAATCAATAATTTACGAATTATAAGCGTACTAATGGACAGACAAAGTAATATTTCCATTTATTATATAAAAATAGAAGACATACAAAAGGGATAGACAGGTAGACTATGATAAAAATAAGTGTTTGTCAACAAAAAATGTCTAATGGCATATTGATTTTTGTATTACAATACTTTAAATTACTTTATAAGTTATACATTTTGGCTGATTACACGTGTAAGGATACAATAAACAAACATTACATGTTTCATATTTGTAGGCAGCGTTTCTGGTGTTGTCGTTATCATTCATTAAAGCAACATTATACTTTTTACAAAAACCAACTGTATAATTCATTCTAATAACAAGTAAATTAATATGAACAGTTCCTAGTTCTGGCCAGCGATTTGGTCACCGGACGCCCCGTGACTCCTGCATGTTAAATAGTTGCACCACCAAAGCTTTTGATTGTAAGCTTAGAATTCCACAAATTAGTTACACTTAAAGTGCATACTACAATGTGTTATTTACTCTGGACAATAAAAATATTTCAGGCATTACATCTAAAAACGTTACCTTACACCATATAATATGCCTCTTATATAATCGTATTAAAATTTACATTTAACATACTAAAATATTATATAATTACGAATAACATTGAGAAGTTAGTTAACACAAACAAATATTTTAAACTCATAGTTGTACCACAAAAAGGATAATATTCCGCATTCAAGACAAATACTTAACTACTATACATGTTATTGCTTATTGCCATTGTACACGTCGATGTTAGGGGGATCCGGCAACGGGTGCAAGCACAGGAACATTACTCTATCTCTAAACTCGAATCTTTCATACTACTTATTTAAGCAGCATAAAACACTTTCTTATACATTGTTAAGCATTTTCTATAAAGATAAGGTATTATGAAGGGTAATTTTAAGCAAGTTTTGTAGTAAAAACAATGTATATAGAAGCTCTAAGACTCGCTCTAAATCCATATCACTGTTCGTCGCACATAATACCACTATTAATATAACATTATTAAGTTTTTTGTTTACATGGAAGAACAGTCACATTCAATAGTTTTGTATTCAAGTAGGTATACCTAGTGTATAATTCCAAATATTTTAATACTGAAACATGTAATAATAACATATTCATATAAAGTAGATATTTTTGACTAATTTACAAATCTCAGTTCTTGTTTATTTAACATTATTATGAAGTTATTTCTTTTAAATTGTATATCAATTGTTTGATTAAAAGGTATAGCCATGAACTGAATCGTCGTAACCCTGTTGACCTAAATTATTTACATAGTAAATGCGATTCATCAATTGTGTTTCTGGTGTCTTCGAATGGCCCCATGAAAGAGACAAGTGTGAGTCAAAGCGTTACATATGAAGAATCAGGATTCTGTATTATTAGCGTACGCGTACGACGTCAATCCAAAATAAAGTTAGATTACAAGTACGTATATCTAAAACACTAACGATATTAATAATTTGGCGATATACGGGGCGACAGTTAAAATACATCGACAACCTGAAAATACGTACAAACGCTGGGCTACGAATAGAAATGCGTCCCTAGGCAAATCGGCAAACTAGGAAACGCGACGGTTGCACCGGAGCGGGATCGCCGCCGCAGTTCCCCGCACTCGACGGCGCCGACCGCGAGACAGACGACAACGAACCGAGCCGAGCGACGATAACGACCTCCGGCGACGCACACGGGACCCGCGCGCTAGCACAGCCCGTGCAGCCGCCGCGCCGACGGGGCCGGCCGCGCCGCCGCCAGCAGCCGCAGCAGCGGCCGCCCGCACAGCGCCACCAGCCCGCCGCCCGCCCAGCGCGCCGCCGCCGCCTCTTCCACCTCCGCGATGCGATTCAACGAGCGCGACTCCCGCAGGCGGCTCTCCTTGCGCGCCGCGCGCCGCCGCCGGCCGCCGCTCGCGCCCGCGCCGCCGCCGCGCGCGTCGCCCGCCGCGCCGCCCGCCGCGCCCGCGCCGCCCGTCCCGCCCGCTGCGCCCGCGCCGCCCGCCGCCGGGCCCGCGCCGCCGCCCGCCGCGCGCGCCCCGCCCCGCACGCCGCCGCGCGCGCCGGCCGCGCCGCCCCGCTCCTGGCTATCGCTCGAGTCGTCGTGGGAGTCCCGACGGGCGCGTTCCCCGGGCGCGTCACTGTGATCGGCGGCCCGCTTCTTCTTTTCGGAATCGTCGTCCGACAGATCGGAGGACGAGCAGGATCCCGCTCGCGGGCGACGGCGACGGCAGTCGAGGCGCTGACGGCGGGCGGGCGGCGGAGCGGGCGGCGGGGCGCGGGGAGCGGGAGGCGCGACGCCCCCGGCCGCGGCGGCGAGAGCCGGCCCCATCGCCACCAGCGGGTACGTCGTAGCCGCTTCGTCGTCCAGATTGACCTACAACAAGAGCGATTCATTTCGAAGCGCCACCTGTTCTGATGTGACACCACCGCTGCACAACATCGGTCACAGGGTGTTATAGTATAAAATAAGTAAACTTGTCCAATATATTAAATAACTAGTCGTACCTTGGTAAGGTTGTCGGCGAGGGTGGCGGGGCGCGCGAGGCGCAGGCGGCCCTCGGAGCGCGAGCCGCGGCGCGCGTCGGCCGCGCGGACGCCGGCCGCCGCGCCGCCCGCCACGCCGGCCTCCTCGTCGTCCTCCTCCTCGCGGACGATACTGCACTTGCGCGACCTCTATTGTTCAGTTGCAAGTTTTACTATTAATTATATGTGTGTGTATTAACTTTACTCCGATTTATTTACTAATATTAATAATAAAAATTTAATACCGGATTGAATGTACTACGAATCCGGTGGAAGACCTTAACTTCGATCGGACGAGACGCTCGATCGATATCTTTGATTTAAGTAATAGTAGATTCTTATTCAAATGTAGAACTAGGGTTATAGCGAATCAACGTGGACAGTAAAGTAGTACTTTTCTCTTGGAAATCTATTACATATTATATTATCTATAAAGAACAAGGTTAGGAATTAAAGTGTTCAGGACGTCCAACGCTTATAACTGAATTTATTTGAAATAAAAGCGTGTTAAGTATGGTTGTAAAGATATAGGTGGGGGCTACGCACGGGCGGCACGTCCTGCGGCGTGCGCGGCGCCACGGGCGGCGGCGGCGCCAGCAGGCCGCGCGGCGCGCGCGCCACGCCCAGCGCCTCGGGCCGCCGCGCGCCCGCGCGAGCCTCCTGCCTACGCACCGGACACAACACTTGGTTATTTATTGTACCTACAGTCGGATTCATAATTAGATGTCCAAAATGTAAACAAAGAAATGTCATCGTAAAAATACGATAACAGGAATTGTAAACCTTAGTAAGTTAATAAGAACAAAAAACTTTAAGAAACTTAACAAAAACAAGAACTTTAAAAACTACACACAATTTAACAAATGCGCTATGAAAACGACTAAACATTCGAGTTCGACCACGATCACAAAAATGAATAACATCAGTTAAGAAACTTAATAAATATAGTTAAAAAAAACTAAAGTACACGCTTTTATAGAAATCAAACTAAAAAATATAAAATTAACTCAGAAAAATTTTAATGAAAAATTTGTATTAACATAAAAAAAAGGTATATTTAATTGTAAAAAAAGCGTGGGATGCACACTCTCGGTAGTTATAAATATGTTACTGACAGACATGAGCAGAAGGACCAACACTTTGATATTTTCAAAAGCACCACCATTTGAAACATATTTTGAAATTGTAGATATATATACAAGAATTGCTCATTTAAAGGTATTAGATTTATGTGTTATCATTTTGTCTTCCTAATGAGAATTGTATATTATACTTGCAATTTACGCAGGAAATAATTATATTTTGCTTGCTAAAGGAAAACAATAATCAAATGTTTTCCGTCATTGAACATACATACATAAACATACAATGAACATGTTCATATTTAATTAAAGTTATATTTTTATTAAATAGATCCATTTACATCCAAGTAAGACCTACCTTTTGCATCTTAATTTACGTTCTGCTAATAAATAATATGTGGCAGTAATATGATTGTATTCATTTTTTTCTAAAGCTTCCAAGATGTGCTCTTTGGATGCAATGGCACCATTGACCATTCTTTGTACGATTGCAGACCGGTCCTCCTCAGATAATTGTTCCTTGGCTACTAATGGTGTGTCAAAATCCTCCACGGTAACACCTTCTCCAGCAGTGACCCATGGATCAGTTGCTATCTCTGATAATGTCGCCCGTTTTTCTGGTTCTCTTACTAACATTCTCCCTATAAGCCTAGTAACAAAATAAAAATTTGTTGGTAGTGTGGAATAAGTAAAATATGAGGCGTGCATAATTCAACAGTAAAGTAGACACTAGAAAGGCTTGTTTATTGTGAACCAGGAAATACAAACATTTTTCCTTTAGATCAATAAAAATCTAGGCCCTTCATAAAATTTATTTACATTTATAAATAACAAAACAATTTGTATCCAATGTTTGATTCATCATAAACTGCATCCTGTCTTGCATCTCAGGTTTAATACTGTTCAGGTTAAATACTGTTCAGAGTCTAGGTTACTCTGTAAATGTCATTTATGTATAATTAATTTGATACAAACCTTTTACATGAATTTGATATATGAGTTGGTATGGTGTATTTACAGTCCATTATCATGGTTAAAGTTTCACTATCATTGGCTTCTTGAAACGGTGCTTGTCCAGAAACTAACATGTATAATATAACTCCAAGAGACCATACATCAACAGCTGGAGCATCATAAGAGTCCCCTAATAATATCTCTGGAGCAGAATAGGCTAAGGACCCACATGAAGTCTCTAATTTCTGACCTGGACAAAATTTATTACTAAAACCGAAATCAGTCAATTTCACTACACCTAACTTTTCAAAAAATACTACATTTTCCGGCTTCAAGTCTCGGTGAACAACATGTAACCTAAAATATACAAGTAGTTTATAATTTACAACATTCATAATTCACGATTATAAACAGTGGTGTAAATATACTTATTACATTAAATATTCACCTGTGACAATATGAGATTGCACGAACTATTTGTCGGAAATAATCCCGTGCCAGAGATTCAGATAAACCAGTTTCATGTCGCATTATGTAGTCATATAAATCACCTCCGTCACCTAATTCTAGTATTAAGTATAACTTAGTTTGTGTGTCAATCACCTCGTACAACCGAACAACATTTGGATGTTGTACTAATTTCATGCACCGCACCTGTAAGTATAGAAATATTCATTAAGACAAAAGAAGTAATTGTATAATTGTAATTGTGTATAGTACGAAAATATTACATGTAGCACAATACAATGAAAAACCATAACTTTCTGTTTTAATATGTTGATATAAAAATAAAAGTAATGTCGTTTAAAAATATAATATATACCTCTTGAAACAAATGTGATTTTGAGACTTCATCCAATTTGCTTTTGTCTATTACTTTAACAGCAACTTTTTCACCCGTAAAGACATGACGTGCCAGCTTCACCACAGCAAAATGTCCAGAGCCCAGGGTGTCCAGTAAATCATACAACCCAGCTATCTTGGTGTCATAGGGTCCACCACCCGGTCCAATATTGCCACCTCCACCACCAACTCCACTTCCACAATTATTCATTGTTGAGTAGATGCTACAGCAATTCTGCTCTGTATTGCAAAAGTTACCTTTAATACCTCAAATATAATAGATATAATATAATAATCTTATATAAATGCTTATAATAAAATATTATATTCCAGAAATAGACAATGCCAAAATAATCAAGTAGTATTTGTTTCCCAAGATAAAATTAACAATGAAATACATTAAGGTCCTAGGTAAATATGATTAGTGTTTAATCTATTACTATTTTTTAGGACAACAGAAATAAAACATCTAGAAATCCCACTATGCATAGTCAGTATCCAAAACAACACAAGTTTAAAAAAAATGTATCAAAACTTAACATATGAATAATTAGTTAACTTGTTATGTGCCTATTCTATATCATAATAACACTTTAACAATGTCTTTTTTAGGGTTCCATACCCAAAGGGTTAAGGAATTTTACCTATTTTTTCTATTAGTTTGTTTTGAATATCTGACAGTACTATAATATGTATTTAAAAATGGGTTTTACTATTCATATAAAAATATATGTATTGTATTCAAATTACAAACTTGATTTTGCTTCAACTTTATAATAATGTTTGTTTACTTGGTAGTTCTACCCTTGTTTATTAAATGGCAATTAGTATTAATAGAATATGATTATTAATAAATGAGACCATATCTGTATCTTAACTTTCACGCTAAATAATGTAAAAATAAGCACAATTTGTATGTTTTAAAACTTAGCTATCATTTCCAATAAGCAAAAGTATAGCAAAAACTAGGTGTAACCAATTTAGTAAGCAAAGTGATAATACCAGCCAGCCAAACCAAATAAAGAAAATAACATTGGTGCCTAGACAAATTAGAGCTAAAAATAATTATTTGTAGGAACATAGACTTGATTACCTACGTGTAAAATTCTATAAATTCGAAACTGTGTTAAGAAAATGTATATTACAGCAATATTCAGCTACACAATTCCGGAATTATCAACACAACACGACCATGTCCCTTAAAATAAATAAATGATCATAAACGGCACACGAAAACTACTAACATCACATTATTTTAGTATCTAAACTGCTATTATCTGACAAAATTATTACAAGAGCCACAAATTTCGCCATTTCTACAAAATCAGTTCGGAAGTCAAAGAACAATCGCAAGTAGATAAACAATAAAGAAACTAAAAATATTTTATTTAGAAATGTGTTAAGTGAAAATACATTAAGGAATAGAATTTAAATGCAATTATATGACCAAGAATTACTTAAGAAAATACAAATTAAATAATTTCACGAAATACAAAAATAAAATATGAGTCAATATTATTTTTCAACGTTATCAAAAATGCCATTGACATGTCGGTGTGGGCATCATAGAGTAATTTTATTGCATTTGCATGCCCATTTATTATTATTAACAGCTATTTTACAACATATAATTTATTTTTATCTTTTTATTACCCGTTGGACTTGTTGTTAGCTGATAGACTATACACTAGAAATAACATGATTAACATGGAATTTTGTTATAATCTGTGTCATAATATGCCAATAATTCACTCATGTCAATGCCAAATTACCAAGAAATATGTCACTCACTCAGTATTTAAAATAATCATGCTTTTTTGAAATTTACGATATATTATTTCAAAACCAACAAAGAACATAAGTCTATTTCTAATAACATTAAGAAGTTATTACCGCTTACAAAATGGTATTGGCACATGATATTACTAAGGGAGAACGTACGCGAGATGTGAAAATAACGCAAAATATAACTTTTGAAACAATGCTTCTTGCCCCTAAAACTTTGCAAGGACTAACAAATGCAGGGTTTTATAAGCCTTCACCAATTCAATTGTATGGTATACCCATTGGCAAATGTGGATTTGGTAAGTTTGACTTATTTAATTATTTAGCTTTAGAGAATTTATAAACCGGCACTATTAAGCAGGGTATCACTGTTGCAGTGTTCTTCGAGAGTAATCTGCCTGAAACCGTTCTAAATATTGTTGTTTTGATAATATTAAAAGATAATAAAAGGTCACTGTAATATATGCATCTTATAAGTGGATTATTCTTGGTGTTTCAAGCTCCAAATTTTATTCCTAGTTTAACCTGGGTATAGTCCGCGCCAAACTGATAGTCCACTGATATTGTCGCGAGCAGGTGTAGTCATACGATTTGCTATGGCGACACGGTTCATTTCTATATTCAGAGCGCGCAGTTTTGCATGGACTATACACCCTTAAATGATAGTTTTATTTTCTTCAATGGAACTCAACATATTTCTAGGATAAATAGTAATTGTTAAAAATCATCAATACATGCATGAAGGTTGTATTAAAATTTGCCCATTTAGACTAGCCTGTACAAATATCTTTTTTCAATGTCAGTGGATATTTCTAAGTTGACTGGACTTATTTTTATTTTTTAATTTTTAATAGTTAAAAAGAGGCTCATTTATATGCAATATCAGTGGAATTCTCATATGGTCCAGATTACTTTGATAACATAAATATTTTTACTTTACTTTTTTAAATATATTATTGCTTATGGAAATTACTGAGTAACATAAGTTATCTGTAAATAATAATAGTACTACTGTTTCAGATCTCTTACTGGAAGCTAAATCAGGAACTGGGAAAACAGCTGTGTTCTCTATAATAGCCCTTGAAAAACTGGATTTTTGTAAAGGGCTACAGGTTGTAATCCTGACACCAACACGTGAAATAGCAGCACAAGTATGTGATGTTTTGAAAGAAATTGGATCACCTTATGAAGGTAATAATATTAGATTTACTATGAAAGTATAAAATAAACTTTAATTACGATTGTTTTGCCTATTAAGATCAAAGTAAGCATTTCTCCTCATCTTGTAATACTTAAAATTTAACGCAGATATTTAACTTGTACCTGAAACAATGTTGATATGACAATTAATTACTAGAGCTACTTAATAACTTATAACTTAAGCTATTATGGTTGTCTAGTACAGTAGGAACTCAATTAACCAGACTAATTATTATCATTAGATATTGAAATAATGGAATTTATAAAGAAAAGCAGCTTTTGTGGATATGTCGTATATAATGTTAAATATTTATTAAAAACAACAAATACATATCAATGAAAATCAATGTTTATTAAGAGATACATTTTCAAACTTACAATGTATGCACTTATATACATACATACATATTTTCTTATACTAGATATTTACATAAATACCAAAATGCTGCAGCTTTATTTTTAAGTACATATGTACAAATAATTTGTTTATAATAAATTACATTTGGTTATCATGAAATAAAAAACTTATTATAAGTTTCATTTGGTTTAAAACATTTGAACGACTTATAGGTATAATTGTGGTAGGTCCGGATAATCCATATTGCTAAGGGGTGGATAATCGGGTTTCTATTGTATAGTCTATCGGGTTTCTATTCTTCTATAGTAGAGCTTTGCATTTTTGTGAGTGAACATATAAGTAGTGTTAGATAAAAAAATTTGATAAAAAAATTATCATTTTTAGTTAATAGGTACATAAGTTGAAGAGGTATTCTTGTTTAAAAAAAATAGTAAAAAAATGTTTCTACAATATACAAGGAGTTTAATTAAATAAATTATGTTGTATTTAAACCCACCATTTTGTATTTTTCTGTAATAAGTGGTTGAAAATAGATTTTTATATTTTGCAGACTTGAACATTGAAGTTGTTATGGGTGGATTACCATATCAAGAAGACATTGGGAAGTTTAAAAAGACAGTTCATATTGTAGTTGGCAGTCCAGGCCGTTTAAAACATTTAATACAGAACAAGCACATTGACACCAGTGCTGTGCGGCTTTTAGTTCTTGATGAAGCAGATAAGTTGATGGAGAAAAATTTTCAGACAGACATTCAGTTTATTCATTCAGCCCTACCCAAACAGAAACAGGTCATTATGAGTAGTGCTACTTATTCAGACAGTTCAAAGAGTCTTATTAACAATTATGTGCATAATGCAAATCATGTGTGTCCCGATAGTGATAGCATCCTTCTTGGTATTGAACAAAAAGTTACATTTGTCAAGTACAATGATAACATTGTTAGGCACACAAAGGATAGATTTAAAGAATTACTTAATATACTTGTACAAATACCATTTAAGCAGTGCTTAGTATTTTGTAACTATCAAGTCCGGGTATCAGAAGTTCATAAATTGTTAAAGAAAGAAAAATGGCCTTCACAACAGTTGTATGGTCAGCAGGAACAAGTTGACCGTCTAGATGCCTTGAAGACTTTGCAGCAATATAAATGCAGAATTCTAGTGTCCACAGATTTGGCAGCTCGCGGCATAGATGCATCTAATATAGATTTGGTGATAAATTTTGAACCACCATATGAGTGGCAAACGTACTTGCACAGAATCGGAAGGGCTGGTAGATATGGATCATACGGTTTAGCTGTAACTATCCTCAGTGAAGGTAGAGAACAACTAAAATTCAAAGACATGTTTAAATCTATGGAACTCCGAATTAATATGCATAATTTATGGACTGGCGAAGACTTCATTCAAGATAACTCAAATATACCTCCAGAACCAAGTAACACACCCGCAGAAAATCCTGCATGTAGTAATTTCTCTGAGGAAGTAAACCGAGAAGCTATGTGGGCAATGCTAAATAATAAAAGTGAAAATGTAGGTATCGAATCATTTGAAAATTTATGTATAACACAGAAAGAAACAGAAACCTCCAAAATAGAAGCTTTTTCAGACCTTATCTCGTCTTTAGATAAAGAATATAGCCAAGCAAATGAAGAAATGTGTGAATTTAAACGCATAGAAATGAGAAAAGTATCTCCCATAAAATTAGTATCTGCTTCTAAAGACTTGAAGAATCCAGTTTTAAATAAGCATAAACATGTTTTCATTAATGATATAAATGAAAATATTGAAGTCAATAGAGTAAATAAAGTAGAGGGCTCAGATCTTGCAAGTAACAGCATAGATAATGAAAATGAGGAATATAAAAAAGTTTTCCCTGATTCATTATCAAAGGCCAATGATAACATTAACAGTATTGACACTACCAAAGGTAAATCAGAAACACAATCTCTTGAAAATGAAATGATAGCCTTAGAATTACCCATAATGTTTTCAAGTACGAAATTAAAAAGACATGAGTCAAAGGTGAATCAAGATAATAATACGTCTTCCACAAATAAAACAATGAGTAAATCCCGGTATAATGTAAATAATGAAAATGGATCATTTTCAATGAAATGTCGATTGCAAAGTAAGTCATCAATGCCTACCAAAAAGCAAGATCTGCATGACTTTAACGACTCAGAAAGCATCCCCAAAACTTATAAAAAGTGTAAAATAAATAAAAGAAACGTAACTGAAACTGATGATTGTGAGATTAAAAATTCAAATGCAGATAGACATAATAGATCTAAATATACAGTGCAGTACACTCACAGTAGTTCAGAAATTGATGATGAACATGTATCTCATTTGCAAAACCACATTTCTGAAAATAACGCCAAACAAAAGAAAAGCGTTAAATTGTACACTAACTGGTATAATCAACTAAAAATGAGGATGAACTTTGTGCAACAGGCAATTTACATTGATGAAATGTCTAGACTATGAACAAACATTATTTGGATATAAAAAAAATCTATAAGTATTCATTGTATTTTCCTAATATTTCACCTCTTCGTCACTTTCCAAAGTGAAGAGTATAATATGGTCTAAGGAGCTCCAGCTCCTTCCTTCAAAATGAGGTTGAAAATCTCTTCGTGAGTTCATAACCTTAGTAAACACGTTTCTGTATGACGTAGGAAGCTAATGACTTTCATTCAATTTTCACGCATACATTAAATTCTTTACTAAAATATCATAGGATTTTTAAATCGAAGTCTTTCGTGAATATTTTAAAATAATAACGTCACTGGAAAGGCTTAAAGTAACATGCAAAAGGGCTTCTTTGCGTCTAAGACTTTTAGCTTAGCCTATAGACATTATTATTTTAGCCTTTACAGTAACGAATAATATATTACAAGGAATGATCGGAAATGAAACTTGACTTGTTCTGGTAATAAATTTTAATTCTTAAATGTTATAATAAAACTATTATAAGGACTAGATCGTCATACAACTTACTTTCCTATTTATGTAATTAGATATCAAAATCAATCATTAGGTCACAATGTTAGCAATTAATGTTGAAAAGTAGGTTCTATAAGTGTATTATTATTATGTGTATTTTGTCTAAATTTATAATAAATATTATATTTGTAAATCGTATCTTAGTTTAAAAGGTCCGACTTCATAATTTCTATGTTAATTTGCTTTTTAACAAAAAATACACAAAAAATAAATGTACGAAAACCACATTTTAAACCGCGTTTAGGACCTTTTATTAATGAAAATCTATTATCCTTTTATTACTTTTTATCCTTACAAGAGAAAACATGGACCTACCATGTTTTGTCTTGTAACTAACTAATGTACCTACATTCCACATTATTCTGACACAATTTTATAGATACTTAGTAAAGTTTGTTCTTTTTTCAAGTAATTACTTTACAAAAACTGATACTAACTATGCAAAACAAAAATACATTTATAAATGCTTGCGTTTATTTTCCAATGAACATTTCAATCAAATAATTCATGCAATTAATCCAAGGATTGAAATGTTCATTATGTGCACTAAAATCTATTAAAATGTATTAAAAAACAGATCAACAACATTAGAACTCTACTTGATTAGAATATATTAATATGGAAACCTGCAATCTTATTCCAATTGTATTTAAAGCAGCCTATTACATACTGCATACTTATTAAAACATTAAAAAATAATACAATAAGTCCAATTACTTACAAGTATATTATAATATTGTAAGGAGTTCGCATGCAACGTCATCAACTACCTGGCGAGGGGCTATATAAGGAGGGTACTCAGAATTAAAAGGGCATTTTGCTCGTGAGCGCTGGACTGTACGGACGATTGGGAAAATCAGTGTAGATCGTTATTAAGGTCATGTAAGCCATTTTTTGTTTCCAATTATTCTTTTTTTCTTGTTATTTAATTTCTTTGAAGTTTGCAGTATTTGGTTTCGTTATTTATTTGTGCCGATTTTACTTAGTTCTTATTTGATTTAATTTTTACTTAAATTGTTATTTTTCAATAAATGAACTTTTCTGTTATTTTTTTTTTATTTTTTTAATAATTTTCCACTTCTGATGCTAAAATCAGAAGTGGGATAAAGGACTCATAAGCTCACAATAACGCCTGAAAGACCGTTAACTTTTGAAATTGAATTTTTCTTGTTGCAATTACTGCTTGCTTCATTTTTTTGATATTTTGTGTGTTTTGTTGTTCATTTCTACGGTTATAATGAGACGTACGAGAACTCCTAGTCCGCGGAGGCGTGATCTTGTGGACGATTCGCGCAGTCGGGCTCGACCTGCCTCACGAAGATCACGCAATTCTAGTAGTGATAGGCCGAACGATTCGAGCAATAGGCGTCATTCTTCACGAAATGGCTTACGTGTCCGAGATCGACTTGATTCTCACAATACTGAAGTACACCGGTTGCGTACCCACGTTAGGAGTGAGTCGCGTAGTCGTTCTCGCAGTGACCATCGCGTTAGTTTAAGGTCACGGTCGCGGAATGTTTCACCTGTCGAAACGCGTTCAATTAAAGATAAAGCACAAGCTGCTCATGAAATCAATGTTCAACCCACAGTTACGACTCCTATATCTGATAATGTTGCGCCGCGACAGCAATCCGTGGAATCTAGTACTCCTTGTTCTGAGGCATCTACCCTCGCTAATGCTTTGATGCAAGCAATTAAAACAATGCAACCTTCAAGGTCGCAACATTATTATGTTTCCAACTTCGACCCATCAATTAATAGCATCGAAGCATGGTGTGAAGAGGTGGATCGCGCCAGGGAAACTAATGGATGGAACGATCACGAATGCTTGTCGCGTGTAGCGTCATGTCTGAAGGGAGACGCTAGGGTGTGGTTAGGTGAATGGGTGTCAAATGATCGTACTTGGTCTAATTTTAAACGCGAGTTCATACCTCTTTGTCCTGGTAAATTGGACTATGCCAATATTTTGTTTGACGCAATGAATAAAACTTCGGATAAGTACCCTAGTTATGCTGAATACGCTCGTTGTACGCTATTGCGTTTGAAGATAGTTCGGGGGATAAGTGATGATTTGAGAACTCTTATGGTGATACGCGGTATAGATAATGCACAAGTGCGCGCTGCGGCCGCCAACGCTAACCTGGCTCCCGACACTATCGTTTCATTCCTTTCGATTTACACAAAGCCTTTAGCAGGAAGACGGGATAGGGTAGTTGAACATAAAAGACATAGTTATGTAACAAAACCACTTGACGCTTCAGTTCCTAAATGCTATAATTGTAATCGATTCGGTCATGTCAGTCGCATCTGTAGACAACCCAAATCCAACATGTCTAATAGTCGTCCGTCACATATACCTTCTGAGACAACTTGCAGTGTGCAGCCGTCTTCGAGTAATACTTGTACATTTTGCAAGAAGTCAGGACACACTGAGGATAAATGCTTCATCAAAGCTAAGTCAGTGCAACATAATTAACGCAATGTCAGTCTTTGCGCTTACCAATCCGATATTTCACCGAGTAATGACATAACTTCAGCAACTAGTAATAGATGGTATTCCAATAGATGTTCTTATTCAACGATGTGTCTCTCATTTCTTCAGGCATTTTAAAACATTTTACGTGTCATCCTAAGCCAAGGCACTGCGTTTGGAAGGGCCTTAGTGATCGGGAAGTAATCTCAACATCATACGTTACTATTACAGTAGAGTTCAATGACATCTCAATTGAAGTAGATTTTATAGTTGATTCACAGACTTTTATGAACGTGCCCATCATAATCGGAACTGATGTGTTGAACCGTGATGGGATTACTTATATTCGCACGAAAGATAAACAACACATCACGCGTTCTGATAAAGTTAATAGTGCGGCTAACGTTATTGAGTTAGTCGACCAGTTTGAATTAAATACACCTTTACAAGGCGCTGAGTTGGAAAGGTCTTAGGTCTGTTATAAGTGAATTCTCTCAATTTTTGATATCGGGAACTGCTACAACCACAGTTCGAACAGGAAAGATGGAGATAAGACTTACCAGTTCAACTCCTGTCGTTTACAGACCGTATAGGCTTTCGTATTCTGAAAAACTTAAGGTCCGCGAGATAATTCAAGACCTCTTAGAGAAAGGAGTTATTAGGCGCTCTAACTCTGAATATGCAAGTCTAATCATACTCGTAAGAAAACGTGATGGTTCGGATAGACTCTGTGTCGATTGTAGGGCACTTAATCGTATCACTGTCAAAGATCGCTACCCTCTTCCATAAATTGACGACCATAAGGTCATGTTGGGCAGCTACAAGTTCTTCAGCTGTCTCGATATGGCCTCGGGATTCCACTAAATTCCCCTAAAAGAGGAGTCTATTCACTTGACTGGGTTCGTGACACCAGAAGAACACTTCGAATATGTCAAGATGCCTTATGGCTTAGCTAACTCTCCTGTAGCATATCAGCGAATTATTAACACCCTTTGCGCATATATGAATGAAGGCAATGTATTAGTTTATGTCGATGACATACTCCTTGTTAGTAATTCTGTAAGTGAGGGAATTGAACAATTGCGCCGGGTACTCAGGACTCTTACAATGGCGTGAAGTCGAATACTTGAGTAGACTTATAAGACAGGGTCAGGTTTGGCCGAGCCATGATTTTAATTAAAACTTTGTTTAATCTGTTACAACTAATAACATTTAACTAGTCCTACATATTGTGGGCCTTGTCAGTTATTTTTGCAGGCAGCAAGTCTGTCGATAGATGTTGTGATGTTACTCCATGGGCGGTACGAATAGAGATTCCTGGTCTACACAGCCGGTGAATGATGACAACATATCGTGACGCGGAAAATGGGTCATGTAAATGCTTCTTATGCCGCTCTCTACGGGCGCCACTGCGCTGTGCTGGCGATACTGCGGTCTGCGGGCGTTGCCGCTCTCTGCGGATGCTGCGCTCTGCGGGCGCTACCGCTCTCTACCGGCGCCACTGCGGTCTGCGGGCGCTGCCGCACTCTGCGGATGCTGCGCTCTGCGGGCACTGCCGCTCTCTACGGGCGTCACTGCGCTGTGCAGGCGCCACTGCGCTCTGCGTGCGCCGCCGTGATCTGCGGGCGACGCTGCGCTTTGCGGGCGCTGCTGTTATCTGCGGGCGCCGCCGTGCTATGCGGGCGCCGCCGCGCTGTGCGGGCTCCTCCGTGCTCTGCGGGCTCCGCCGCACGCTATGAGCGTTGTGGGCGCTGCCGCGCGCTATGGGCGCTACGAGGCGTTACTGGGAGCTGTTATTCAGTACGGGAAATGCCGTGCAGTGCGAGCACTGCTGGTGCTAACGTGTGCTGCATGGTCTACCGTGCGATACTGGCATTAAGGGTACTTCAAATGGAATTTAAATTGGTCCTTGGTAAGGAAATGAACGATTTGAATTTGAACCACGGATACATATTGCTATACGAATTCCTGTGTAAGCCTTTATGGTGAACCACGGATGAATATTTTCTATACGAATTCCTGTGTAAGCCTTTATGGTGAACCACGGATGAATATTTTCTATACGAATTCCTGTGTAAACCCTTAAGGTGAACCACGGATGAATATTTGTTATACGAATTCCTGTGTAAGCCCTTATGGTGAACCACGGATGAATATTTGCTATACGAGTTCCTGTGTAAGCCCTTATGGTGAACCACGGATGAATATTTGTTATACGAGTTCCTGTGTAAGCCCTTATGGTGAACCACGGATGAATATTTGTTATACGAGTTCCTGTGTAAGCCCTTATGGTGAACCACGGATGAATATTTGTTATACGAGTTCCTGTGTAAACCCTTATGGTGAACCACGGATGAATATTTGTTATACGAGTTCCTGTGTAAGCCCTTATGGTGAACCACGGATGAATATTTGTTATACGAGTTCCTGTGTAAGCCCTTATGGTGAACCACGGATGAATATTTGCTATACGAGTTCCTATGTAAGCCTTTATGGTGAATCATGGATGATTAGTATTCCTCACTTGTATGATTCGCTCTGCACGTTGAGATGCCCTAATGCGTGTGACGATGGTCAGCGTATTTGGAAGCCTCGACTCGCATGAATGTGGTCTGCTTGTCGGGAAGCTTCACACGTTTGACTATAGTCTGCGTGTGGAATGCGTTCGTATGAACGGGCCTGGGGCCATATTACAGGACTATGTTACTGAACATCGTGAAGTCTACTATCAAGATCGAAGTATAAAGGCCTTATGAAAAACAGGAATACAATTTGTTTTATTTGTTTCACTTTTATGAGAATGAAAGAACGATGAATGAATTGATTGACTGGAGATATTCTGATAGGTCTGTTAGGTCTAACGTTTTTAACTTTCTTCCATGAATTGTGGGGAATGGTTTCTTTGTTTTAGATGATACTAGCATTGAAGAAGAGACTTTACCAATTGAGGCTGGTCCTACAAGTAATCTATCCATGCCCTTGCTTGATGACGACGTAGATGACGGCCCACCGACCTCTGCGGCCGCAGGTCCCAGCGGAACTCAAGGGATTTGCGTCGAGGACGACTCAACGTCAGGAGAGGCCGTGTAAGGAGTTCGCATGCAACGTCATCAACTACCTGGCGAGGGGCTATATAAGGAGGGTACTCAGAATTAAAAGGGCATTTTGCTCGTGAGCGCTGGACTGTACGGACGATTGGGAAAATCAGTGTAGATCGTTATTAAGGTCATGTAAGCCATTTTTTGTTTCCAATTATTCTTTTTTTCTTGTTATTTAATTTCTTTGAAGTTTGCAGTATTTGGTTTCGTTATTTATTTGTGCCGATTTTACTTAGTTCTTATTTGATTTAATTTTTACTTAAATTGTTATTTTTCAATAAATGAACTTTTCTGTTATTTTTTTTTTATTTTTTTAATAATTTTCCACTTCTGATGCTAAAAATATAATAAATAGTACTAGCCTTTTAATAATTAATATAGAAGATTGGCATTAAAGCAAATGCATTAATTCGATTGTTTATCCTATATGTAAATAAGGGAACGTACCCATACTACATGACCTATTTTTTAATATTTTTCGACCCCTCCCCCCCTTCTGTGACCACCCGTAGTATATGCTAAGACCCACCCCCCCTCCTCAAATTGTTACGTAGTATTAGAGATGGTCGTACTACTGTAATTTGGGACTAAGTATGGCGCGACGAGCAAAAAAAAAAAAAACGGGAACCATGTCAGCGATCGACATTATTGTATACGCCTAGCACGGATTCTTACTACGTGACAAAAATCTAAGCAAGGTCCTGTGACTTAGCGTAACATTTTAAAGACCACCCTCCCCCCCTAAATGGGTCACGTAGTATGGGTACGTTCCCTAATGGGAATTGCAAATTATTCAGTATAGTCCGACAAACTTTTTTGTGTGTGTGGTAGTTTATGGAAAAAGCCGTGTCACCTTCATAAAAGATATTTTTAAATTGCCAGAATATAAGGACTTAAATGTTTAATACGTCAATTTAATAAAATCACGACATTAAAAACTAGAACTTATGTTTTTTGTCAATAAAATAAATATTTTTTTATTAAAGATCCGTAATAATATGTGAAAATATTGATAGAAGTGATCGTTAAGATTTTCCACTGAGGTACTTTTGAAAACATAATAATAACCAGTGACGCCTGCCACGCGCACATAAAACTTAGTTGGACTATAAAAACAGGTTTTAAATCTAAGCTTGACACTTGGAGCAGGTAGGTATTAGGTATCCACTGAAACAAAAATACCAACGACGATAGGAATACATTACTATTGCCTGTCTATTACATACCTAAACTTAGCAAATACTTCGCATGTTTTATCTAAGGTCCGACACCAATCAATTGCCGATCGATGGTAATGTGGATAATTCAAGGGCGATCGCCAATTTTAACATAACAATCAACCGATGACAGAATTGATCCGTGTTCTCCATTGAATACGATTTAATGACTTTACACACGTAGCGCTTTATAAACCCAATCGTCAATCCAAGATGGTTTAATCATCGATCGATCGTTGTTTGTTGAATAGCCACGGCTACGCACCCATAGATTGACGTTGATCAAGAGTTCGATGATCGATTGATTGGTGTGAACACCATAAAGGTCTACGTCATCAAATACAATAATAAAATAAATACCATCATATACCTATTTTTCGAGCGTTTTTTCATCAGCCACATTGGAGACTCACGGATGAGTTGCTCCATAAAACCATCCCAATAAAATCACGGAGGTGTTACAATTATTACTGATTTATAATTATATAAATCAGTAATTTGCACTTGCAAAGAGGATATAAAGTACTACATTTACGTATATCGCGGTGCGACATGTAAGTACTTAACAAACATATTTGATTATTATTATGCGTCTACCACCCCATTCGTACTCGTCGCTCGTTTCGATCATGTTTCGACACTTCACTGAATCATTACAAATTGAAACATAAAAGTATTTTTAGCGCCGACAACGTGGTTATATACTATGTCATTAATTCACGTTATCAGTATCAGCAAATAAAGAAGCGCTCTTAAAATCCATTAATAAAATTCGAACTATCCTTTCTCTAGAACTGTTACTAGTCCAGGTTCAACAGTAACTTAATCCTTTTTCTCATGGGTTTCTGTGGACAAACAAGTAAATTAGTTTAAGTTGGAAAAATCTATTTCTGATACTTCTTATTTTTTTTTTTAAAGGGCGTGGTTTAATACTGGATTATATAGGCATCACTTCGTTATAAGTCCTTTCTTATAGGACTAACTACACAAAGTATCATCACTATGTTTGCTCTAAGTGGCAAGTAAGCATACCTGCCATTTAGAGCTAAACATAGTGATGTCAAAACGATATACGTAATTACTTTTACATAAAAAAAGCATTAATATCATTAACTTAAATTCTTTGAAAAAAAAAAACATTTTTTAGATTTTTTTTTAACTAATGTTAAGTTTCAAATTTTCGTAGTAAGTGGAGCATTTGTAAAATATGAGCCCTCATAACATTGTTCAAAGATTTATGATCAAATAAGAAATTAACACTGAAGTATTATTAATTTTTACTTATTACATTATAAAAAGTTAGCAATGAAAATATAAAATCCAATTAATAAATTACCTGGATTTTCTTCTTCTTCATCAGCATCAAGTATATCAGCACAACAGATTGAGTAGAAAATAAGAGACAAGAAACCCAGTGGCAAGCCAAACACGAGCGTTGTGAGTATAGGATTGCCACGCCACATATTAATTAATGTTGTACGGGACTCAAAGAACGCTCTGTTGATACGAATCAGCCAGTTATTTCCTCCATAAGTCTGTAAATAACAAAGACAATGTTTTGATAGACCATAAACTGTACCAACCTGCTAAAACTTTAAAGAATGGGCCCCTTTTTGCAACCATAAACCAACCATACATTGGTTGGTTATGTTAAATTTATGTTTTATTATTAACTTTTACAATATTAAATAGTTAATTTTATTATACACATAAATAAGTTAATAGTAATGCAAAAATATCACAAAGTTCATCCAGCTTCACCCACAGGAGTAGTGGGTGTAGTGAATTGTGATTAATTTTAGGACTTCCACCCCTTTGGATTTAATGATTCACATTCACATCAGGTGCACCATATTGCCATTTATAATTTCATGACATAATTGATACTTACAGGTGCCATTTGACTATGTACTTGATCGAGAAAGATAGACACTGCTTCTGGCGTCATCAACACAGGATCATCATCAGGCATATGATAGTGGTTTGTTGTGGAATTAAGCACCAATAAATGTGGCACGGTTAACTCTGACATGGCTATTGAATTTGCTATATCAGGTGACCCCATCCAGCCAAATTGGAATTTATCCCGAAGCTCATTCTTCCTTTTCCTAAAAAACAATAATTAAAGAAAATACTACAATACAATACAAGTTAAGTAAAATTATTACAATTATTTTTAACCTGCATATTTTGAGTACCTGTCATATAACAGGTACCGACAATATACAGTTGTGCTTTATTTTTGATTGTGTCAATATTCAATAAAACCATGTATAATAATGAGTTCTTGTTACATATTAGTATGTATCAACTCAGCAACAATAGAAGTACAAATAACAATCAAGTTGCGATATTAATCATAAATGATACCAGAATATTCCTTCCACCATTTCCTTGAAGTCTCGTTCTGTTTGTGTTATTTCACTTAATTTATTTTCGGCTACAACTACTATAACAATATATTTTCCTGTATCCATTAAATGGTTTATGTTTGAACTTGTAATTTTTGGGAAATGGCCAAATCTTTCAGCATTTATCCATCTATCCAAGGACACATTTAGGGCTTCTTTATTGTGGACTATTTCTGGAGTGGCTACAATAAGAAAACATTAAAATAAGTAACATTTAAGATTTACTTTATATTGTTATTTTTTTTATTTGTGGTATACCTTCAAAGTAGTAAATGTCTTCACCATTGCAGACAAATATGTTTGATTCATTTTTTGGATTTAAATCACTTTTAACCATTTCATGTGACATAGAATAAAACCAAGCATGAGGTTGGTATTTAGAAGCTAGAATTGTATACATATCCTGAAATAAAAAATACAATAAATATATCTATATATTCTTCGTGCAATTATGATGTTAATGCTAAATGTATATATTTATAAATTTTAATGTTGAGGTTAAACACATCCCGATAAAATTTTTTTTGTTTATCTGTTATTGATTTCTTTCATACAGTTTGTTATCATTGAGAAAGTGGTAATATTGTTTTTATATTTTTTAACATTCAATATTTTACCCATAAAGGCCCTTGGTGTTTTCCAACATATCCAAAGAATAAATCATGTGCATCTTTTAACAATCCAAAGCTGTCTGTCTCAGCAAGCTTTTGAACACTAGGCTGTGCCATTCTCATTGCAAATTTGACCATTTCATCCTTTGTTCTTTCACCATGAAATATATGTCTAGTTGAACCTTGTATACTGTAAAACAAAACATTGTTAATTATAAAGTAGGTAAACATGAATCAATTCAACTTTTTTTTTTTGTTTTGTTTATTACCAACTGATGATTTAATAACCAAATTTGGAAAAATATACATTCAGTACCTATACTTACAACATAATTGTAGGGAATACTTGTATATTAAAATGAGTGGCTACACTTGTAAAACGAGTACAGTCTGCTTTAGCCACCCTTATTGGAGTGTTGTATAAAGCCTGAGCAACATGAGCCCAAACTGGTTCTAATCTGCGACAATGGGCACACCACGGTGCATAGAATTTAACTAACCATACTCCATCTTGACTGAATTCAACAAACTTATCACTTAATTCTAATACTCTGGATGATGATACCCCATACAGACCTGAAAAAGAAAAACTATGTAAATAAACTTACATATAATTTAGTACACAAAAAGTCTTCAAAAGTGACATTTGACAGTGAATTTTACTAATCGTTTATATAACTATTTCAATACACTATCAGGTATTGCTATATATATGCACATTCTACAATAAGTCACAGGTGTGTAAATAATATTATTTTCATGTGTTTGTCTGCAATGTTCAATCCTCTAGTCTTTAACACAACATACTGTGGCATGTCTCAATTTCTATGTGAAGTCTTATGATTGTGATCAAAACAACAGTCCACCAAAGAACTTGCAAGTTAAACTTATATTAATTTCTTCACTCAGTACTGCTACTCCTAGAATTTTTTTTTACCACTGAAACTGCGAGACCTTTATATGGTGTATCATACAAATTCCTACTACAATACAACAGAATAATTTATTATTTATATTGTATTACATTTATATGCTTAACAAACATTACAGATACATGTCCAATGCGTTTATTTAGCCAGAAAGAGTTTGAACAATAATGTCAAGATATAAAAAAATTACAACAGCCACTATAGGAAAATTAACCATTTATGAAGATATAATTTTAGTAACACCAGAAAAATACGCATTTCTACGGAGTATAAAAAGCAGTTCATGAAACGTTCAGGTAAAGAGTACAGTTAAAGAAGAGAGTAAAACACGTAAATATAAAACATTCTCATACTCACAAGAAACAATCAGCAATAGTAAATGTCTGAACATTATTACCATTTTTATTATAGGAAATTTCTATTGTTCTATGCCGCTGAAAATAAGAGTAATATAACACAACTAATTTATCCTTGGTAAAAGGTATTACTCGAGTTCACAATATAGTGTGCATGTCTACTGATAGATTTTAATTAAATTAATCATTTTGTCACTAATTTTATTTATTTCTTTCTTATAATTTCATCAATCAAATTACTGATATCAAATTAAAGATTCAAGTAGACATTTAGAATAACTAGAGATGTGCCGAGTCAGGTCGACTCGAGTCAGTACTCGAGTACTTACATAAACTCGCATACTCGAGTACCAATAGTGAGTACTCGAGTACCAGTAATACTCGAATACTGACGTTACTCGTACACTACAAATACTACTCGTACAAGTAAAAACTTGATAATTTTGTGTAGTGTGTGGCGTTTTTTTTTTTTTTTTGCTCTTCCGTATTTTTTGTGTAGTGAGTGGAGTTTTTTTTTTTTTTTTTGCTATTGGACTGCTATTTTTTTTTTGCTATGTTGTACAAAGTACTCGAGTACTTTGTGAATACTTTGGACTCGAGTACTGACTCGATTCTTTTTTATATGAGTACTAAAGTACTCGAATACCAAAATTGGCCGACTCGGCACATCTTTAAGAATAACTATTCTACAGTACAGTAGAGCTAGAGATGTTAAAAAATAATCGATTATTATTTTAATATAATCGATTTTTACAGCAATATTAATAGATTATATAAATTACAAGTTTTTATCGATTTTTAAAAACAGTTCGTATTTATGCAACGGATGAAAAATCTCGAATTAAGTTCACACGTAGGTATCACCTAAAACCCGCTGGCGAAGGTATTTTATAACGAAGAAGAATAATACCATAGAAAATGTAAAATAGGACTGGACATTTATGGATTTTTTTTATTTTATTTATATTTTAGTTTATGATACAATAAGTTTGTCGTTTTGTTGGGATGGTCATCGTTTCATTTTTGTTATAATAAATAAAACGTTTAATAGTACTAAAATTTGTATCAATAATGGTTTCATAATTTTTCTTTTAGTATAGGTATTTATAGTGATAGCAGTATAGTTATTTCGTGGTAGTATTTTTGTCTTTCATTTTTGTATATTATGTACATTTTGTATATAAATATTTTATTCGTATATACTCGTAGTTTAATTTTTTTTATATTAATTAATGATTATTTTAATGTTTTTGTACATTTATTGTAACTAACCTAACCTAACCAAACCTATGTAAAACGTCCGACCACAACACTTATTAGTAATATAATATATGTAATGTTTCCTAATTCCTTATTTAAAAATTTTAAAGCAAAATTCCTTTGATTTTTATTTTTGAATTAGTTATTTTTTATTCATATAATTTTATTTCATTTTTAATCTGATAAATTGTTATTATGAATATCTTACATTTATTATTGAAATAAGAAAAGCATGTACTTTATTATTTAATACAAAAAAGAAACTATTTTTTGCCTAAATCGATTATATTTTATTAAAATCGATTTTTTTCCATTAATCTCACTTACCTTGTGTACAGTCCACTCTACTTTTTCGTTTGTCCCTCTTCCGTCGGATAGAGATGTATCTGAGATCGTCAAATAATTTTTGTACCGAAATTTTGATTCTATTTAATTAATTAATACTAAATAGCATTGGTCTCATATTTTTACCCAAAGATTGACTATATATATATATATTTGTGATATAAATTAACATGGCAATTTGGGTCGGTCAACTCACAAAAACAATAATCTTTTCGTGTACTAAATTATTATTTTTGAATCGATGTTACTGACTATGGTTGAAAGTGATTTTAAAGTCGATTTCTCATTTTCTCCAGGATAAATAGATTATACTGCAACTTTATTTATCCCTCCCTCAAAGAACAGATTAAAGAGAATACATCAATACGAGATCGTTGACAGTCGTCGGATCAACATGTTTACCGTTCACCGGTTGTCGGATCTTGCTGTTCTCATTTTATACACCCTGGGACAAGAATGATTATTATGACCTTTATAGGTTACTATACTCTTTGATGATGACTATGTACACAACCGCTCTTATCACTGACTGTTTAACTGTTTAAAATAAGACTACGAGAAAAAAGTGTTATTTATTCCATTAAATTTTGCTGCCCTTTGCTTTAAAACGACGCCCATAATAAAGAGCATAATAACCTATTGGGCCAGAAGGACCGCATCCAGTCCTTGGACATAGATTGCCTATTTAGATTAAGTCTTAAAATTTCATTTTCATTGATTACAGTGAAAATGAAAATCATTAGACAGTCCGATAAAACATTTGATCCGATTTAACGGATCAGTGAATAATAATTAGGTTTCGAAAGGTGCATTGCATTTTGTTGGGTCTTGAGATTATGTAAATTATTTCGAATTTATGGTGTATGTATTATGTAAGAAAATAGGAATTAATATCCATATAACATAATTTATTGTAATTATGTTGACATGAAACGATATTTAAGCTTCCGTTGATAATCATTTAAACATAGGAGCATAATAATAAAATAGTTGAATTTTTTTTGCCTAAATTCTAGTTCAATATTGTTTTTTTTCTAATCGCTCGTGAAAGGAAACACGTGGCCTATAGATTAGAAGTATTAGAACGATGTTCGATTAAATTAAATAGAGTACCCTATTCAATAATTTGTCCTTCATGATAAAATCTGATAAATATAAATATGAATAAGCAAAGTAATCGTTCAGTTTTATAACTTTATATAATACGTTAAAAATACTTTCAACCGTAATTAAAACAAAACCTTAATTTGTAAGATTTTTGCTATGAATAAAAAACCAATTCGCTGTCGACATCTGTGTCAAGCAGTCAAATTATGATTGACATCGGTACCAAAATTAGTTGTTGGCTCTGTCCGTTGATAGTTATTGAATGAATTGAATCGCATTCCATGACGCTACAACTTTTACGCTGTGTACGTTACTCAGTTTCATTTCGTTTTCAAAATTGCTGTCGTAATACTTCAAGTCGCCATTACAAGTTGTTACGTAGCGAATACCGTTATCCGGAGTGGGGGCCAGTGCGACGCACGAGGGGGGCTCCTATCGGCAGCGCGGGTGCGGTTGTTGCGCGAGTTCACTCTGTCACTCGGTCATTACGGTATTTCTCTGTTGTGCGTCCCACATTTACGATCTTGAAAGAAAAAGTGACAATGCCAGAAAACAAACCGTTCCAACGACTTCCAAAAAATGTTGTGCCCGAACACTACGAACTTCATTTGGTTCCTAATCTGGAAAAATTCACTTTTACTGGAAAAACAAGGGTGAAAGTATCGGTAAGAGGAGATTTCATCACCGTTGTTGCAAATATCTCGTTTCCATGTGACGCTTAGACATCGCATTCACTTTCAGATCGTCAATTCTACCAAAGAGATAGTGCTGAACTGCCTAGATTTGGAGCTATCGAGTGTGAAACTCGAATACGAGGATGGTGGATCGATCCACAGCGTCAATCCGATGGAGGTGCGGTTGGTGGCATCCGACGAGACGGCGGTCATTAGCTTCGATAAGCCGCTGCCCCAGGGAAAAGCGACTCTGTACTGTGAGTTCACGGGTGAGATTAACGACAAGATGAAGGGTCTCTACCGCAGTAAGTACCTGACTCCAGTGGGTGAGGAGCGCTACGCCGCTGTCACGCAGTTCGAGGCCACGGACGCGCGCCGATGCTTCCCCTGCTGGGACGAACCTGCCATCAAGGCTACCTTCGATATTACGCTGGAGGTGCCCGCCAACAGAGTTGCGCTCTCCAACATGCCAGTTAAAGAAGAGAAGATAAACAAAGATATAAAAATCGTCCAATTTGATACAACCCCAGTCATGTCCACTTATCTAGTTGCAGTAGTGGTTGGAGAATATGATTACGTAGAAAAGACATCACGGGATGGTGTACTAGTAAGAGTATATACTCCTGTTGGTAAGAGTAAACAAGGTTTGTTCGCTCTCGAAGTAGCTGCCAGAGTCTTACCTTACTATAAAGAATATTTTGATATTGCATATCCCTTGCCTAAAATTGATTTAATAGCAATAGCAGACTTTTCTGCGGGAGCTATGGAGAATTGGGGCCTCGTAACATACAGGGAGACTTGCCTGCTGGTGGATGAGGAGCACACGTCAGCAGTCAGGAGACAATGGATAGCATTGGTAGTTGGCCATGAGCTTGCACATCAGTGGTTTGGTAATCTTGTAACAATGGAGTGGTGGACACATCTCTGGCTAAACGAAGGCTATGCATCTTTTGTTGAGTTCCTTTGTGTCAATCACCTGTTTCCCGAATATGATATTTGGACACAATTTGTTACAGAGACCTATATTAGGTAAGTTAAATTTTAATTAATTCTGTCTCTATTGTTTTGTGCAGTACACAATACACTCGCCATAAAAGATGTCAACATTAATCAGCATGTTTCAAATGGTTTATCAGTTGCAACATGCATCCATTAAATTATGAAACACAATATACTTTTATCAGTGACATCATGAGAATTGTGTAGCAATAAATTACTGTATGTTATGCTTTTATTGAGAAAATGATGTATTATATCTGTGTGATGTTAAAATTGTTGTGCTCGTATTAATTTAAAAATGTGCTGTTCATGCTATAAAAATTGGAAACATTGATTATATTTATAAAACTGCAATATCATTCTGAACATCAATTGGAACATTGCCAGTTTAAATATGCAAATTTTCAAGTCTCACTAACCTTCCAAATAAATTATCTGGCATATTTAGTAAATTCAAGTTTCTTAACAGACTAAATATTTGATAATTAGGTATTAAGATCAAAAGTATCAATGTTTATAATCAATACCATCATTTTTGCCTGTATTATCCAATAAGACTGAGTGTAATTTCAGGGCATTAGAATTAGATTGTTTGAAAAACTCCCATCCTATAGAAGTACCTGTAGGTCATCCATCAGAAATAGATGAAATATTTGATGACATATCATATAACAAGGGAGCTTCTGTAATCCGCATGCTACATAGATATATAGGAGATGATGATTTTCGAAAAGGCATGAACCTCTATTTAACAAGACATCAGGTAAAACCTTTTCATTTAATAAATTTTCACTACATACTGTTTCGATTTATGTATCTTTTGCTTGTGCCACTTATCCGTAATTAGATATTATTCCTATTTCCAGTATAAAAATACATTTACTGAAGATTTGTGGTCAGCTTTAGAGGAGGCCTCTAATAAACCAGTTGGAGCTGTAATGTCCACATGGACAAAGCAGATGGGTTTCCCAATGGTGCAGGTAAACAGTTTTTTACTTCAACATATTGTTTGTATGATTTGCACAATATTAAAATGATATTTTAGAATTTATGAAATTTAATTGGTAAATATTTTCTATAAGACTACTCATACATATTTGGCATGTGGAGCTGTAATATGGTATTGTACCAGAGACTACTCTAAACATATTATTTCAAATATTACAATGTATTTATTAATAGTTTATGTTTGCACAGCTGCAAATGTTTCCTTGCTAAATAAACCACTTCAATAAAGTTACGAGCAAATTTCTTATCACATAATGAGATACAGAGAATACATATTAGCTCTTATCTCATGGAACAAAACTGTGAATATTAGTTTACTGATATGGGCATAGATTGCTATTTGATATTAATGAATGAAATATATGAGGGAATACTAATAATACATAATTTTAATTTTAAATTAATGTACTTGTAAAAATGCCAATAGACCTATAGATATTTGTGTTATAAAAAAGTATTGTTTAGGTAACATCTGAAACAAGGGGAAGAGAAAGAGTATTGACCTTGACACAACAAAAGTTTTGTGCGGACGGAAGCCAGGGTGACGACACATTGTGGATGGTGCCCATTACAATCTCCACGCAAGAGAATCCTTCCAAGGTATGAGCTTATCATATTTATTTACAAGGTCAATCAGTTCAATCGTAAAATTCGATCATTGCTTTTAAAATATTTTCAGGGTAATGTGATAAGATTTATCTGTACACAATAACTAGATAATATCAATTTTGACCTAGTTTCCATGTTTATTTCCTTGAGATACATTATCTTGTTTGTAAATTCAATTGCAAATTGTTATTTATAAATGTGCTGATATGTTTGTTTACATATTTTTTTATTTTGATAACATTTCAGGTGGCATTGTCAACTGTGTTGGAAAGTAGAACACAGGAAGTGGTATTGGACTTAGCGGATCAGAACTCATGGGTGAAGCTCAATCCTGGCACTGTAAGAATATGAAATAATACTGTTATTGAATATATAAATTGATATCTCCCATCGTTTAGTATTATATAAATGGTAATTTGGTTGGTATAAAAGTATAATTTTGAAATGTGAATATTCATATATGATGCTAGTTTTTATAGCAATTGAAATGAGTGAGAAAATATTATTGTGGAAATCTATACATATAAATAAAATTGGAGTGTCTGTTTTTAATATTAAAATAACCGCTTTTTACTACATACATGGTATCACCCGCGTTATTTCTTTTTAACGCGGGTTTAACCGCGGGACACAGCTAGTTTATAAATCTCCGATATGATGAAGGTACGGTGTTGCAGGTGGGGTACTACCGCACGCGCTACCCGGCCGCCATGATGGAGCAGCTGGTGGGCGCCGTGCGCGACGGCTCGCTGCCGCCGCTCGACCGCCTCGGCCTGCTCGACGACTGCTTCGCGCTAGTGCAGGCTGGACACGCGCAGACTGCTGAGGTAACACACATTGTTCCATCTTGTATATTACGACGTAGCTATTGGGTTTATAAAGATAGTTTTAATTAATGACCTTCAACATCACATTGGTTTGATTACCATACCATTACCACATTGTCATCATTGCCTTCTGACTATAATCTCATGCAAAAGTTCTTGTTTATTTTTTTTTATATTGAAGTAATCCTTAGAAATATGTATTTGTTATTAATTATTGATATAAGTATATGACATTAGTCACATCTTTCTTGTATTTACAGTCGCTGAAGTTAATGGAGGCGTTCTCAAATGAGACTAACTTTACGGTGTGGTCCTCGATTTCCAACTGCTTGTCTAAGCTGAGCGCGCTATTCTCTCACACGGCGCTGGACAAGCCGCTCAAGAATTACGGTCGTCAGCTGTTCGCCAACGTCACACGTCGCTTGGGCTGGGATGCGGAGCCCAATGAGAGTCACCTTGACACTTTGCTAAGGAGTTTGGTGCTTAATAAGATGATCACTTTTGAGGACCCCGACACTATAAAGGAAGCTAAGAGCCGGTAAATCACTAAAATATTTTTACATTACAAATAGGGTATATTTGCAGTTTTCCTTAAAATAAAATTTACTGTAAAAATAATTTTTTCATATTACTTTGGTTAGCTCTACTAACTGAAGTTTGACTAATTTAATAGGGTGAGAAAATTTAGAGAGCTATTGAGCGATAGACGTACATATGCCTATAATAATTTGTAATTGTATATTAAGTTTTATAGTACATCTGTTTACTTGTAAGGATTCGTATAGACTTGGAATAAAGTCTTGTTCTAGGATAGGTTAGTAATTTGAAAGGCTATTTGAAATGGAATAGCATGTAGCAGTGTCGTCAGAGATTGTTGTGTTAGGAAGTTCGTTGGATGTGCGTGTGACGCGTGTGTGTGTGCGCAGGTTCGAGCAGCACGCGGCGGGCGCGCGCGCGCTGCCGGCGGACCTGCGCTCGGCGTGCTACCGCGCGGTGCTGGCGGCGGCCGACGCGCGCACGTTCGAGCGCTTCCTGCAGCTGTACCGCGCCGCCGACCTGCACGAGGAGAAGGACCGCATCTCGCGCGCGCTCGGCGCCGTCAAGGACCCCGCGCTGCTCAAGCGCGTGCTCGACTTCGCCATCTCGGTGAGCTCGCATTCCTCTCCTTGTACCTCAACCTAACCTTTGTGGGAGCAGTTTGGCGCGGACTATAACAGTGATACCGGGCTATTACTGTTTTAGTCCGCGCCAAACTGTTCCACTCTGAAGTTATTGCGAGCAGGTGTAGTCATACTATTTACTATGGCGACGCAATTCTTTTTTATATTCAGAGCGGACTTGCAGTTTTACGCGGACTATACTTGTACAAACTCCATCCCGTGCCTGACACTATGTTTGTGCCGAGGTTTATTTCAAAGATTATCCCAAAAATAGTATACATGCATTTATTGTTATGAAGATGTTTTACCTGATAGGTTGTCACAGTAATTGTAATGCTACTCTATTAAATTATCTTCTAACTATCTTGATTCCATCTAAATCGATACATCGCTTTTACTTTTCTTAGATTTGTCGACATATGTAGACATAAAATATTTATGGCCCACAAGGTCATTGATTACTAAGGTCACACTTTTACACCTTGATACCGATATGGAATGTGTAAAAGTAATATCTAATCACAATCTCATATCAATCCTACTGCATTCGCGATAAATAAATGACTTTCTACAAATCAATGGCATTGATAAAGTCTTTGATTAAACTTTATACAGTCATATTATCTCAAAAACCTATAAATAACACAACATTACAATTGTTTTTGTGGAATCTATATTAATACTTATTTAAAAATGCTATTCTATATATCTTTGTTTGGGATTGAGTATCTTATTTATACATGGGGTTAAGTCTTTTTACAAACTTTTATTTTTGTTCATGAGCATATCAGTTTTTATATACAAGATGTTATATTATAATAATTGGTAACTACTATTAAGTAGTTATATAACCACTCGATGGAATGATTATTTTATAAATTAACACTATTATGGTATGTATCTGTCCGCGCTAGAATTCTCCATGATTCTACATAGAGATCTTGTATTTCAGGACGAAGTGAGGTCACAGGACACAGTGTTCGTGGTGGTGTCGGTGGCGGTGAGCCGCGACGGTCGCGACCTCGCCTGGCAGTTCTTCAAGGACCACTGGCAAGAGTTTATGGATCGCTATCAGGTAATATACTTCTTTTTCGGATGTGGGAAGTAGACGACGCAAACACTAACCATGGCTCTTACCCCCAAGTGTATTGCATCACAAAACAAATTTATATTGATAAGATGACATGTCATATAATTTGTACATAAAACTTATAAAGGCAGACTTTTTCAATCTCGTTATATTATTTTCAATTTCTTGATAAAAAAGAGTTTAGTTTAATACTATCCAAGCGATTAGAATGTAAACTAAGAATGGTGGATATTCGTCCAGGGCGGATTCCTGCTTGCGCGGTTGGTGAAGTCGACGACGGAGAACTTCGCGTCGGAGGCGGCGGCGGCGGAGATCGAGCAGTTCTTCCGCACGCACCACTCGCCCGGCACCGAGCGCTCCGTGCAGCAGGCGCTCGAGACCGTGCGCCTCAACGCGGCCTGGCTGCGCCGCGACCTCGCCTCCGCCACCGCCTACCTGCAGCCCTACCACTGACCGCGGTACACTCCTCTACCACGCCTCCGCTACCCATATACCATCGACGTTTTTGTATGCCATCTATACATAAAAATAAAATTGAAGTGTCTGTTTTTAATATTTAAAAATAATCGCTTTTTACTATATGCATATGAATTATACATACGGTACATATACCAAAATAACATTTTTTACAATTTTTTTCTGTCTGTTTCGGCTAATCTCTGAAATGGCTGGACCGATTTTGACGGGACTTTTAACGGCTGGTAGCTGATGTAATAAGGAGTAACTTAGGCTATCTA
Source organism: Epargyreus clarus (assembly GCF_041222505.1). Classification (NCBI taxonomy): domain Eukaryota; kingdom Metazoa; phylum Arthropoda; class Insecta; order Lepidoptera; family Hesperiidae; genus Epargyreus; species Epargyreus clarus. Next base: position 9,218,200 of record NW_027332239.1, on the reverse strand, counting down.
ACTGCTTCATCAGTTGTTAACGATGTTTTTTTCCTTACAGGACCAAATGATAAAAGACTGAAGCCTTCTTCGACGAAATGCATAATTACCGTTACATTTCAAGCGGAAATGTAACTACATAAAAAGCTTTTATTTATTTTCTGTGACATGTTGTGTAAATTTATACAAAAGTATTGTATTATAATTTACTTATAGATTTGTATTTATTAATATCAATAGTTTCGTTAAAAATAGAAGGAGCTGTATTTTATTAGGGACCGCCTTTGTCTTAAACATGTAAACATAATGTCTTCAAAGACATTTTAAAATTTATGTTACTTTGGAGATGCCCCTCTTGCATTGCATTGCATTTTGTTCATTTCTATCACTTATTTTTCGCAACAATAATTTTCAAAAATGGTAAAGAATTGTATCATAAACCTATCTAAATACACATTATACATACACAATCTTTTGTATAAATGTGTAAAAATCTTAACTTATGTTTAGAATTATTTTACAAATATGTAAGTTTCATTGGTGCTGAGTGCTGTTTTAAGTTTTGTTTCCAAAAGATAAGTAATATATTGAATAATGTTTCGTTTTCAAGCCAGTTTCTCGAATGAGAGTGAATGTTATGTTTGATAGAAATATAAAGCTTTATTGTGTAGGGGTGTTCTGAGTTTATATGTTTGTGTACACATTTAGGGCAATGGAGAATATAAAACAACGAAAAGCTCTACGACACGTCTACAATGTAATATAAGCCGTATAGCTTAGCTCTTATATATAAACCTATGGTTCACACAGCGCATATTAATTTACGATGGTTTCATCCGCATCGTTCGGGAAACTGTCATTTTGTTACGTGCCACTGCTGAAAATTTTATTTTGGTTCATCGGAGTTTCATGGAGGTATACTTTATACTGTCATGACTCTGACAAAATTGTGATGTTTTACTATATTATAATATCTTGAAGTTACCATCATTAGTGCTCATTTGTTGTCATCATTTTTTGTTTTGTAAGACTGTGTTATTGCAATAAATCGTACAAAAAAATATTACCTTTTTTTAAATCGTATGAATCCCCGCGAGAGTAGTAGTGAGATAATGTGAATATTTTTGTTTTTCTATACTTGGTATTCACAGAAGTGAATTACAAATATAGTGATTTTGTATTGCACAATGATAACATTGAATTTATTCTTAGAGAATCGATTTGACACCGACAGATTTAATAGTCGAAATGAAACTACTAGTTAACAGTACATCTATATTGCACTATAACATCTCACTTAGTATTGTACAAATTAGGTGAAATAAGAATATTTATCTTAAAATTATAGGTACTAGAAACACAAACATCACACAACACTTATAAATACAAATATCTAAATTTCTAAAAGGTGCTCATGGTAACATTTAAATAAACATTATAAAGGATCATATAAAGTTACAGTACACAAACAAAAATAGCAAAGATAACGATAGTTCGTCACGGATTGTAAGTTAACTGGGCTAGTATCAGGATATAAGCAAAACTAAATACTTTAAACACGTTACACGTTGTTCGAAAAACGAAGTTCTTTATTTATCTGTTTCCCATTCAGTATTTGGGCTTTTAGTTTGCGTAAAGTATGCAGAGCGATGCTCTGTACTATTTTTATCCATGAAGACCTAAAAATGATCAAATAGGATCGGGATTCTTATCCGTGACGGCAACTATACACATCTACTTGTAACATGCAGTAATACATAACCTCATAATAAATAGTAAAAAGAGACCAGATCGTTACAACCACATAGCAGAGGCAATGTAATGATTGCAAAAATATGTTACATAATTTGTTATTCCTTACAATATAATGACTATTGCCAGCAGGCAACTCATAAATACAGCTTAAATAACTATGATGTTAAAATTTCAAAGTAAAAATTAAAGATCCATCACTTTTGGACCATATGTATATTGCTTATATTTTTAATACAACCACAGTCATAAAGAATGTATGGATAAGTTACCTCTCATCAACAACATTAAATCTATTATTTCTATCTCAATACTCTAATAATATTATTAGTCTCTTCACATGAGTATATACAACCTTTCATTGAATCAACTTCATTTTACCAAAACACTACTTTTTTGAAATAGATTTGACGAATGATACTAACTGTAGCACTTGTAAAAATAAAGTAATTAAATGCAATACATTTGTCAATACAGATTATTAAAGCCAGAAACTTCTTCGCAACGACTTTATATAGGCAATTATAAGTGGTGTCATATAACTAGTATTAATAAATATGTATTTTTTATTATATAGGTACAAAGCAATTTATTTGCTACAATTAGTAAACATCCGTTTCAAAGGTCTGTGAGTACGTGAAGACATACTGGATAAATGGGATCATCCAGTATATAAGTATTTTGTTATCAATTATCATGAGCCACACCCAAGGTAGATTAAATATTTAAATATATAATGTACTGACTTGCTAAAAGCGACAATTTTGAATATGTACTATATTTCTTTTGGAATCCGAAAATTATTTTCATACGGCTTAATGGAACCAATTTAGAATATTAACCTAAAATAAGTGTATTTAATAGCTACATATTTTAATTTAAAATCGTTCTGTCAAATATCAAAAGAACCGAATAAAGTAGGTTGTAAGTCCAGCGAACTTGATAATAAACAATTCAGAGCTAAAATGTGACAATTGCGCGGTCTCTCACCGTGACATACCATAGGTCCAGCTAACATGTTTTTTCAATTGAATGCCTAGGTAATTGACAGACTGATATAATGCACATTACTCTATTAGGTTATAGGCACTATAACTGCGGTAAATTATTAGTGTTAACCAATTGGATCAGCATCAAAATATAAAGTATGTGAGGTAAATATATTTCAGTGACAAAAAAGACCGCAAGAAAAAATACCAACACTCAACCACTCTAAATCTTTCTCTCTCACTCACACACCCAATTTTCGGACGGTATAGCAATGATTAAAATAAAGTCATAGTCATAATTATACATGTAAACTTCAATTTCGAAAAAAAAATGGGATACGTCATAGTTCAAAAAAGTATACAATATAGACATTAGACATACATTAATGTGGTTTAAGAGCTGAAACGGAAACATATAATTATTATAGCTTAATAGCTTATAATACATGCGACAAAAAGATTATGGTTCATGCGCTTTCGGTACAAAACCGAAGTTTAATTTCGACATAAAATATTATTAATGGCCTAAACTGAACATACAAATTGATACTGATGTTTGCACCATTCTTTGCTTCTTAAAAGCTTTTGAATCTTACACCTTCCAACATCTTAAATCTTAGTATTTATTTTTTAATAAATAAAATTATTAAATCTTTGACTAGAATACTTTAAATGCTTATATGTGATGCTTGTCAATAGGGGAAATTATATTAATACAACAATAACTGCTAAAGAGGTTATCCTATCTATTTGTTATGTTACAGAAATAGTCCAATAATTTTACAGCCTGATTACATGGACCCTAATTATTTGAATAGATAAATTTGTAAGCGTCAAACGTGTACTACGCGTACTAATCCTAATATTCGCACAAACGCAACCATGCCGTAACGAACTTCAAATATAGCTAGAGGTAGACTAGATAGAGATTTATTAAATTTTCAATTCAGCTACGAGAAAATTAGTCAAGTATGACAAACTTCCGAATATTACATTGAACACAGGATTATACACAACAATATTGTTAAATAATTAAGCTTATAATTACTTGCCAAAATGACATGAAGGTGCAATATCTAAATACTTAGAGAACATTAATATAACTGCATTATAAATTGTATAATCTTGCCTTATTTTATACAAAGCCGCCGAGTCAGCAAACTTTGTTTTCCAAAGATGGCAATTTAATAAACAGTAATTGACCAGAACTGTTGAAATATTTAAGTTTTGTTAACGTATGAGTAGTGATGTAAATATAGTCTGTAATCTAAATACATAATTATTTTAAGTAAATTTTAATTTTTACAGTATTTTAAGTGCAAATTTATTATTTTTTCTATACCTAACAGGAATGGGAACATAGTTTTCTGTAAGCATACAGAATGCACATTGCTGTAACATACTTAATAATAATATATCTAAAATTATTTACAAATAAATTGAGCAATAGTAAAGGAAATAAAATAAACATCATTAATACTTCAGGATATTACAAAAAAGATAAAATATTACACTGATTAAAAAATAGGCAAAGATTTGTGTTAAAAACGTTGCTACATTATTGACAAAAACTATTGCGTTATGATGTTTATGATAAATTATAAAGTATTGACCATGATAGACTTGTGAATCGACCTAACTCTGGTTGACAATAATATATTTGTCAATAATTAAATACACAAATAAATAAATGCCGACATTTTTGATAAACTTGCTCCAAAGACTTATTTAGAGGCAGGATAATTAGCATACAACTCCGTAAAAGTATTATTGCCATCATATCTGGTATCCCTTTAAACAGACAAAAGTCAATTTATAATAATTTATGTACAAGTGTACTATGTGACAAATTTACAATAGTTCTGTTTCGGTGATAAGACATAACAATAATAAATAATACTTGTAGAAAGAAACCCCTTCACAAGCCTGAATATTTTTCCCATGGAACTTCACAACCTGATTTCTGAGGTAACCTTAGCTCAACAAGTTTAGATAATAGCAGTCAATGGCCTATAGATATCTCGTGAAGTCTCCTCTTCCTAAGTTATAAATAAATAAGCGGCACTCGTGATTATTATTAGTGTAATTACTTGGTGTGAAGGCTGGACTTCTGTTCTTTCACTAAACAAGTGGGCAAATACTGAGATACCTTTTCAGACTTTAGACCAATCAAACCGAAGACACTGGGCTTCTATATAAGTTAGTATTATTTATTACTGTCATATCTCAGGTGAGTGCGTGCACTTTACTCGATGATGAGGCAGCGGGGCAGGTGCTCGTGCAGGTAGTCGAACAGCTCGGGCGACGCGCCGGGGCAGTTGGTCAGCTCCAGCTCGCGCAGCTGCCGCAGCTGGATCAGGCTCGACAGCCCGCCCGACGTCAGCAACGGACAACCTGTAATTGTTAAACAATTGTGGTTTGTTTACGTAAGGCCAATTATTAACGACAGATATATTGTTAAAAATGTCGACAGCCGTGTTGTTACCTTTGACGGCGAAGAACTTTTAATGCTTCAATACATTGAATCGTAATCTTCCAATTAGATAAAATTTGTATATATTATAGCCAGGCCGTTACGAACTTGCAGCCCGAGTCATAAAAAATGACGTCAAAGGAATGTGACAATGCCGCACAACTCGATATCGATAAAGGCATACCGCTCGGACGCAGGTAGCTATAGTTAAACGACGCGGTATTTGATGAGTCATGTAATTATGCAAAAATATAAATATGGATGTCATTAAAAGGCCGCTTTAAAATACATCCTAAAAATATTTTGCATTATTTCCTTAACCTTTCCTTGATTACCTGCTATTGACTATCGAATCCGTTTGTTGTTAAGCACACACTAGAAGTGCGAGCGAGAGTTCCGATATGCCCATAAATGTGAACGAGAGATCTGATAAAAATGATTTATGACTCGGGCTACACGTTCGTAATGGCCCGACTATAGTATCATCGAGTAGTTACCGGCAAGCGAGAGCAGCTGCAGCGAGCGCATGCCGCAGAGGTGCTGCACGCCGAAGTCGCGCAGCTGCGAGCACCAGCGCAGGAACAGCGCCGCCAGCGACTGCATGGTGCTGATGTAGCCCACGCCGATGTCCGTTATGTGCACGCAACTGCAACACGTGGTCAGGCACGCATGTTGACACACTTTCCCAAATGGATAACTTTTGTTGAATATTCCTTCATAAATTCATCAGACAAGGTCATGAAATGATTATCTTTATACGTTAAAGGAAGGAATATGTTAAAGGATATTTTTCATATGTGACTGATGATTAATTATTATTTACTTTGTTGTCCCATAAATACCCAATCTTTATCATTACATTTACTGAAATTTTAGACCCATATTAGGAATTGGAAGACAGTGTATGATTAGTTTTGTGACATGATTGTAAATCTAATATGATGACCCCAAGATAGCAGACTAAGTATTTTTTCGTACCCAGTGATATGAGTATCAAATGAAAGAGTTTTCTGAGAAAAAAATATGGGAACAGAAGAAAACATTACTGAAAGGACTAGAAGTCTTTGATTACCGGTCAAGCGTGAGCTCCTCTAGATGGTTGAGGTCGCAGGCGATGTACTCGAGCGCATTGTCGGTGACGCGCGGGCACCAGCTGAGGTCGAGGCAGCGCAGCCGCGGCAGGTTCTCCGCCAGCAGCTCCACGCCCTCGTCCGTCACCTTGCTGCAGCCGCTCAGCGACAACACCGTCAGGTTCGGCAGCGAATGCACTGTCACATACCATCTTTGTTCTAATATTACACATTTGGAAATTCAGTACTACTCAGTACTGTAACTACAAAAACTCACAATTCCATTTTGAAAGGAAACTGGAGAGACTGAAGGAAATGCTTATACATAAATACTTATGTTTTGCAAATGTGTTTTAAATAGAAAAAAAAATGTTATGAGATATGCAGTATCTAATAAAAAAATTCGTGGCTATATCGGTAACAGTAATTATGAAGAATAACTTATATTCTGTTATCAATATTTGCTGTAATATTCATGCAAGGTGAAGAAGCAAATCAGAAGTTTAAAAATTTAATGCCATAACAAATTCATATTTCTTACCTATATTAACAACACCATGGTTAGTAAGCTCCCAGCAACTTTGCAATCGCAATACACTAAGGGAAGCACTTTGCTTCGGAGAAAAGTAACCCAGAGCAGCATCAGTTACATGGTATGCTTGGAGTGAAAACTCATATAGAGATGGTAATAATTGAGCGACTGCGCCCACCTAAGAGAACACACCTTATTAAAATACTTAACTCTTTTAATTCATGTTTTCAAATAAAGTTCTACTGAATTTTGATATTATTAATACTTAATTTTAGTTATAGGCAAGGTGATATACTTACAGCCTCATCAGCAATGTTAATACAGTCAGTAAGCGTAAGTGAGACAATCCTTGGAGTTAAACATGCCCACAAGCCAGCCTCTGTTATTTCATTGCAGCCCGTTAGTTCTAGTTCAAATAGAACCTAAAATAAATAGTTAATCAAAGTACAATTTCCACTATAAACTGAGTATAATGGCAGTTATTAGGCATTGAAATTTTACCTGTAAATGATCCAAAATAGCCTCTAAGCCTCGATCAGTTATTGTGCATCCTTTCAAACCAATAGCATGTATATGAGTAGACGATAAGGTAAACTGTCTTATGAACTCATTTATATCATCATCGGTAGCAGATATTAAAACGACGCCCCTGATACCCCTCCTGACCACCGAATTATAGAACCTTGGCATGCAACAGCCGGACACGTTTCGAATCTCGCGACAATCCACGACCGCCGCCAGGCCGATCCACCACCGGGTGGACGAATACAACACGTCCCGCCACTTGGTGCACACCTGCGCCAGCGTCGTTCTCTCCTTGGAATTGAAGTACAGGAAGAACTTTTCCAGGAAACGGTCCTCCAGCACGAACTGGGCCCAGAGGAGCGGGCGCGGCGAGGGGCGGCGGCGGCGCGGGGCGCGCGGCGCGGCGGCGCTGGCCGGCCCGCACAGCGCGCTGGCCACGCGCTCCACCACGCCGGGCGAGCGCTTGCGGCCGCGCAGCCCCAGCCCCGTGATGCGCCGCGACAGCTCGGCCGACGCGCGCTCCACCACGCCCTGCGCCGACACCGACGACATCTTTACTTTGACGCGCCGAATGGCGTCCGCTGGCCGCCCGCCGCCCGAGCTCGTGCCGCCGGCCCCGTGCGAGCAACCCGCCACTGCGCTACTGTAAATGTTATGAAAACTGTTCTTTTAGTCCAAATATTTTTTTAGAATTACAATGCTGTCATACAAAAAATCAAAATAATAATTCAGTTAATGCTACACAAATATCTCATGCTACAAGTTTCCATACTTCCTATAAAAATACCAATTTAAAAACAGATATGTAAACCAATCAGACAATGCCAATTTTCAATATGACTATGACATCTGAACATTTACACACTATTTATATATTAATTTTGTGTTAAAGTAATATTTGTAGAATAAATTGACCTTACAGATCTGTAGTTCCTCATTATGAATAATAAGGTCCTATGAACTTAGTAAAAATATTGATTGATTAATTTGGACCAAAATTACATTTTTAACTTTACTCAATATTTTGCAAATATATGTAAATATCAATTGTAAACCAATATAATAAGTTCAAAATATAAAAAAGTATATACATCATTTAACTTTTCATTAAGTTTCATTAAGTTATACTTGTAGAATTTAAATTAATATGATATTAAAGCATAAAAGTATTGGAGAGCTTTAAAAAACAAGATGTACTTTCATAGGAAACAATGTTCAGGAAAACTATTTTTAGGAACCAGTTTTAAAAATACAACTCCTTTTATAAAATCTATTAAAATTTTACGTGAATTACGCAAGTGTGTTTCTTCAGTAAATAGAATAATTTAAAAAATATACAGAAAATCGATGCCATTTCATACATACCTATAAACTTGCGATTACAGTTGAAATCACCATTATTGTTGTGGATTTCAAATATTGCACTCGTTTTATATTTTCTATAATTCACCATAGGAAGTGAATAATCGTTTAAATAATCGCAAAATTAAAAAATAAACCTAAAATTACGTATAATGACACTGTCACAAAAGAAAACTCTACCAGAGCTACCATAGACATTTATTTGTTTCCATTCTATTCTTTATAAGATTCAGGCAAAAGCAGAAAACAAGGTCTTCCAGTTAAATCAAAGGATTTTGTTTTTCTTAACTACTGTTTATCTTTACTTTATTATAAAACGTAGTAAATGCCCATAGTAACTATGTTGTTTGTCTTTCACGTATTTAGAATCGATAAATTTAAATACAAGTAAATATGTAAGCTGTATAAAGGCTAAAAGATGTCTTTGATAAAACGTCTTATTAGTCTGCGCAAATTAATAATGTCATTTGATTGTCAACGACAGTTACGAGAACTGACAAGCGACAGGACATTTTGAAATGTGTGTGCGCGCGGTCAATAATAATTTATAAATACATATTGAAATTCACATTGAAGATATTATCACTGCTTGTTTGCTCATTAACAGAAACTAAATATTTGTAAAAATAAACAGTATCTATCAATATGGACTTTTTGGAAACAATACCGGTGGCGTTCAAGGAAATATCTCCGAATCATAATATCCCAGAGAAATGGAAAGAAATTGTTCTAAATACGGGTACAGTTTAATTAATTTATAACCTGTATTTAACAACACAATACAACTATTTCACATTAATTAATATCATTTTTTCAGGTGGTACCCACAGTACTTTACAAGACATAAAGTTACCTCAAAAAGCCGGCGGTTACTGGTACAGAGATTCACAAAAGGCTAATACTAGAAATAGATTTATATATTGGTAAGTGTTTAAAGCGCTAAGTACGTATTCTTTATTATAAATAAATTTGAAACTGCATGATTATAATTACACTTTTGCAGGCAAACAACATCCGATGCTATTGAATTGTCTGAGGCGTCACTGGATGTTAATCTATCGAGTTCAAACCTCAGATGCAAGGTGGCACCAGGAACTCCCCCGCTGAACAACTTAACCGTGTATGAGAGAACTGCAACACAGGAAGTGGTTATTTTAGGTGCAACAGTGTCTTCAGTGCACAGATTAGTATTTCCACACCCTGAGACATTGGACAGAAAGGTAATTTCTTAGAAATAATAATTTGCTTTTCTCTTAAAATATTATTATTTATGTAATTTAAAACTGTTTTCGATATAACTTACAATGAACTTAAGTAGCTAACTTAAAACTTATAACTAATTATGATATTGAAGGGTTAAAGATTAATTGTATTAATTTTTGCAGGCTACATTTGGGTCTCCAAGTAATGTGTCTACATCAATATTCCATGACACCAGTGCTGTGAACAACCCAAATAATTACTATATTCTCACACAATATTCTAACCCAAGTAAGTATGCAAACATTTTTGAATTTAATTTTAAATACTTGAAAAAAATTGCATTAATTTTATTTGCACATCTATGATATATTCTGGATTGTAAATATTTATTTGTTGAACTTAGTTTATATACCTTATTGGCAGTTTGAAACTATCTTACATGGATTAGCCACTTTTACTGAAAAAAATTTAATGGCAGTCAAGTGAGGTACTGACCTTCAGTTGAAACAGGGTGCTCCAAAACTCACTTGGTTGTAAGAAGTCAGTCGAAGGACATATTAGTAAATTGACACTAAAATTCAACTAACCATACTTGCTACAGATACAGGCGTGGCCCACTCATGTGCATCAATGTTACGTGACAATGGAGAAGCAGTGTTTGTATTGGCATTTGGGGGTGATGGGGGACTATTGTTGGTGAAGTTGCCGACAACCGGCTCAGCTGTGACTACTTTCCTTAAGAGGGAATCTACTGTCCCAAGGTTCCTGTCTGGAATCACTGGAGCTCTAAGGTAATGTTATTTAGGTTTTACTATAAACAATTAATTGGTTCATTGTACAAGTTCTTCTTGTACACGATCTTTTTTTCAAAATTTTTTGCTTGTATTAGATAGCTCTGTTTTTTTCCAAGATTAAAATAGCAAAGGAGCATGCAGTCAAGTGATGGTCAGGGGCTGTCTCCCATGGACATCTGTAATCAACCTTGAAAAAGATAGTATTAAGTCCTAGTAAAGGTCAGCTGTAGATGTGGATTACTGCTACTTCTGAGGATTATTTTAGAATGTCTCAGATGTCATGAGCAGCATGACTTGCTTAACACACTCTTCAAAGCGGAACACAGTAGTGCTTACCACATAGGTGTGGCGGTGGTTCCTCCGGAGTCAGACCACAGAGAGTTGTAACATTTTCTTTTTTTTTTATAATGGAGTAACAGACGAACATGCAGTCCACCTGATGGTAAGTGGCTACTGCCGCCCATAGACATTTGTAAACGACTCCAGATAGGATTAGATATTCATACCGGAGGTCGGCCACAAATGCGCTGCTACCCCTGAGGACTAAGCTGGAACACCTCAGAAAAGTATGTCTCCACCACACCCTTCAAACCAGGACACAGCGCCTAACACTGCTGTTATAAGAAAGAAATAGGTGTGGCGGAGGTGTCGCCGGAGTCGTCTACCACCTATATCCTTCATATTTTGTATCCAAACACAGAGGTAAGAGCAGCGCGGAGAGCGTGGAGCCGTACGGCGTGGTGGCGGCGCGCGGCGCGGCGGTGGCGCTGTGCGGCGACGCGTGCCTGCGCGCCTGGCTGCTGGACGAGGGCGCCGCGCCCGCCGCCGTCTCCGCGCCGCTCTCGCACACGCACCACAAGCCCAAGCCGCCACGTAAGATCCCCGAGCCTTTTTGTTTCACATTAATTTGCTTATAAGTTATCTTATAACTAGTGATATACCGAGTGGGTGGAATTTGGCCATAATTATAATTGTTTTGTGAGGTAAAGTGAATGGTAACTGGGAAGTTAGTAATTGAATTTTTAATTATGACAATTGTGGGGACTGGGTACAAAACCAAATATACAGTATGCCTAGGCATGCCATACATTTGCTTAACTAATGATTCCTTACCGTGTGTGCTGGCTGTTGCGCTTAAAGCTGCTAATTAAATATTAAAAGTTATAATACATTGAACAACATAATAAATAAAATCATGATTACCATGATACAGTAAAATTTACTAAGACATCATCAGTTTAATAGAAATGTGTAAAATAATATATTATTTTCTTCTAGCTCATGGCCACATGTTGCAAAATACAATAGGCAGCGATGGGAGCGTTATATTAGTGGCATATCTGTCCTTCCCGAATGAATGCGAGTTTGTCGTGTTGAAAATGGTCAATGAAAGCACAGGCGCCTTGAAATTTACGGAAATTTGCCGAATCTTTGGTCCACAGGTAATAAAGTTTTTGAGCAAGTTACATGAAATATAATTAATAATATGTAATGTAATATATAATATGTTTTGTATGTAATAATATATAAAAAAATGAATAACATACATTTAATAATTATTATTTGACAATTTTCATTATTTTCTGTTTGTTATAGTTGGATCTGCTAGATTACGCAATTGGGTATGGCGACGGAAATCACGTCATTTGGGCATTGTGGAGTCAACCAGATGGTGATGCAGTTATAACAAGTAATTAATTACATTATTATTTTGATAAATTTCAATAGTATGTAAGGAGTAATTGGAATTTTTAAATAATATTATTGTTTTCCCTTAGACTGTTTACTCAGTTTAAAAAATATGTCCTTTATGTAATAAGTTGTGATTGATTTAAGTTTTAAAACCTATTAGAGCCTCTTTAAAAAAATAAAAAATAAAACGAATACTTACGAATATGGGAATGAGTTCTACTAGTAGCATGTGAATCAGCTTTACCACAGATTAATAAATAGTTACTAAGCTTTACTTTATGTTCGCATTTGTGTGTGTGTAAGAGCATTTGTTATAATTACGAGTATATGAATAATGGTGTGGTTGTGCAGGCAGCAACGCGGGCGCGGAGGCGCGCTGGCGCGGCGTGGCGGCGGGCGCCCGCGCACCGCCGCTGCCCGCGCTGGGCTCGCACCAGCAGTACCGCGACCGCCTGCTCGCGCCCGGCCTCTTCCCGCCCGCGCTCGTCTCCAAGGCGCTCACGGTACGTACTTAACACGATCGTAGTCATTATACACTCATTCCTGGGCACGGAGCTTCTGAGTGAGAGTTTCAGGATATAATATACACCATGCTAGCCAAGTGCGTATTGGTAAACCTTGCTTATCTATTAGTACACGTTTTAAGAAATTCTTAGGCAACATAATTCCTTCTTTGATAAAGATTAAGTGATAAATTTTCGTAAATCCGACTGCGTCACTATTTGTCATACAAAAAATGATTGTCAGCTGTATTACCTTTCAATTAAAATTATATTTTCTATTTACTTAATATACTGTCGGAATTATATTTTATCATTGTGCATTTATGAATGTGTAATGATGGATACCATGCTTATGCGTAATAGTAAATCTTGATTTCCACTTGAACACTGTATTATAATATAGTACTTAACTAAACTAAACTTGACTGGCCTTGCGTACTCGTCACTTCGCGAAGCCTTACGCTGTTTGTCCACTGCACCGTCACCGAGCCGATACCGATAATTAATCTCGGCGCCGAAGTAGCGTACACATACATGTACTATGGGATGACGGTGTTCGGGTGACGGACGTTCGGTGGACAAGGTGCTATAGCAAACGTATGTACTTCGGCGCCGTCATTAATTATCGGTATCGGCTCGGTATCGTGGTTGGTGGACAAACAGCGTTACCACTATGTCTGTGTCCGTGTGCAGATTTACCGGCGCACGTGGGGCGGCGCGGAGGGCGCGGCGGAGGGCGAGCTGGGCGAGGCGTGCGCGGCGGCCGTGCAGGCGCGCCTGCGCTCGCTGGCCGCGCGCGCCGCCGCGCCCGACCACGCGCATCTCATGCACAAGTCAGTCTCTCTATACTATACGTGCTCTACTTTAAACATACTCTGTGGTGGTAGAACCCTGTGAGATCCGATTCCAAGAACCCCACCGCCACGCTTGTTTCTGTTTAATAAAGACATTGCAGCGCTATTGTAATCTGGTTTGAAGGCTGTGGTAAAGAAATAACACTTATCCAAGGTGTTTCAACTTAATTTTTAACGGTAGCAACACATCTGTATGCGACCTCAGGTATAATCCGCGCCGAACTTCTAGTCCGCTTTGTCGTTGTTGCGCGCAGCATTGGTTGGCATATACTCCGTAACCTAAGGGCACACTAATGCAGCTGTATACCCATGGGCGAGAGCGGGCAGCGGCCGGGTGCCGGAAGGATCCCGCGCTGTCTTCGTCCCGCTATCAGCAATTTGCTATTGCGATGCGACTCGTTTCTATATTCGGAGCGGACTAGCAGTTTGGGTCGTACTATACGATTCTATTCTAATTCTGATGATGAAGATGATTATGGTTGTCAATCGGCGGGCATAAGTTAATCTACTTTTAACGTGGTAATTTCAGATGCTGGTCAGACTTGTACAGCTGGTGCATGCAATACATGGAAGGCTTACAAAAGCCACTAGGTCTCATGGTTTCTCAACATGTAAGTTTAATGTTTAATAATATATTCTTCATGTAGAGGGTATGAAAAACTTTCATGTTCCAAGTGTTAGAAATATATTCAAATTATTTAATTATAGTATTCTTTTAATTAATTATTTTGTGTTATTTTTTATAATATAGAGTGCCCATTTATATAGTCACCGGCTGTATACACACATACGTTACACGATTGTATGCATTGATATAAAAAAAATAAAAAGAACGCTTTTGACATTAGACTTTTATTTTGCGCGGGAATAATAAAAGTTGTTAATAGGATCAAGAAATAATTTAATTTATCAAGCCCGCTCCACATACTCGCGAGAACGCGAGAAAAGCACGAGAAACGAGATTGTGGAGCCAATACGAATCGGGTTTTTCTCGCGATCTTGCGAGATTCTCGCGAGAATGTGGGGCGGGCTTTAGCGTTGTGTGCGCGTGCGCAGGCGGAGGGCGAGGCGGGCTGGTGGTGCGCGGTGGTGCGGCGCAGCGGCGTGTCGCTGGTGCGCGAGCTGGAGCCCGTCGAGCGCCTCATGCTCTCGCCCGACGACGCGCTGCCCGCTGACCGGAACGGTAACTTCATAAAAATGTTATATGTACAATTGTACATCTTTTTCATGTTCACTCAATATTAAATGGTCACCGCAATCATATCCATTTACATTTTCTAATATCAGTAAAAGAGTAGAAATCCATTCTTTATCTACATAATATTATGGAGCCCAATAATTACATTTAGGTTATTATTATTACTTTTCACTTTAGTTAAAAAAAATACCGGGTAAAATTTTAAATATTATTACTGTAACGTAACGCCCCTGTATAACCGTTTCCGCAACGCTCCAGCGTAAATATTTTCGCAACGCTCCAATGTATAGTCCGCGTTAAACTGCTAGTCCGCTCTGAATATAGAAATGAATCGCGTCGCCATAGTAAATAGTATGACTACACCTGCTCGCAACAATTTCAGAGCGTACTAGCAGTTTGGCGCGGCCTATAAGTCTCCGTAACGCCTCCGTTTCAACGTGTCGTGTGGTCAGGTTGGGGCGGTCTGTCGGCGGGCGCGCGGCGCGTGGTGGCGGCGGGCGCGGCGTGGGAGCGCGGCGCGGCGGGCGCGGCGGAGCTGGAGCGGCGGCTGTTCGCGTGCGCCGCGCCGCAGCACCGCCTGCTGCCGCGCCTGCTGCACCTGCTGCTGGCGCCGCCGCACGACCAGCAACACGCGCACGCCGCGCCGGTAAACATACTAATGCTATACATATGTTTTGAAGGTGGTAGAACCCTTTGTGGTTCGACTCCGGCGGCACCACCGCCACACCTATTTCTGCCTTATAACAGCAGTGTAGCGCTGCTGTGTTCTGGTTTGAAGGGTGTGGTAAGGGAGACATACTTTTCCGATGCGTTCCAGCTTAGTCCTCAGGGGTAGCGGCGCATCTGTGACCGACCTCAGGTACAAATATCGACTCCTATCTGGAGTCGATTACGGATGTCCATGGGCGGCAGTAGTCACTTACCATCAGGTGGACAGCATACTCGTCTGCTACTCCATATTATAAAAAAAAAACCGCTAACTGTCGAGTGCCAGTTGTGCCGTTATTTTACCTGTTGTACTAGCTTTTATTTTCTCACGCAACAGTGGTATTCCTGTTTTATTTTATTTTGAATTGAAAAGCAATGTAATCATTTATAGGTTGTCGCAATATATCTATGGACGTGATATTTAATTATGCTATCATTGTTTCAACTTGGACTTTCAACTAAATAGATGCAGGGATGCCTGTTAAAATAAGAATGTCATGATTTCATATGTCATTAAGATTGATTGTGTATAAATATAAATGTATGTAATCATCAAGTTCATGCTTACAGATTTTAACGCCACAGCAAATAGACGAACTCTCATCAATTCTAGAGCCGATAAAAGATCTACAAAGTGCTGTTCTGGAACTTAATGATGCGTTGAGGTTAGACGTGCCAGAGATCGACACATCTAAGAGTAAGTTACTCATCATACTCTTATATAAATTGTAAATAAGGTTCATGTAATATTGCTTCTTGCAAATAATTACATTTAGGTTATTTTTCTAAAATATATAATTATTAATCATTGCTGTTTTGAGCAGGTGACGATGAAGACAACGTTGAATATGAAAATTTATTCGCAAGCGACTTGGGTGTAGCCATTGTCACTGAATCAATACGTCAAATGGCTGAAATAAGGTGAGTTAAGATTCTAATATAAATATTTTTTATGTATTGTGTATTATTCGTAATATATATGTATATTTATTTTTCAGACTATATTATGATTTTAATTACATGTAAATAGTGATAATAGTAGAAACCGGTACTTAATACAAGTGGAATATTTGAAGTAGAAGGGAGCAACGTGTAAGTTTGGTGCAGGCTTGTTATAGTTTGATTAAAGTTGGGTTTAATATGCATATTTTTTGCACGCTTAGTGAAGGGCGATTTCCTTGCAGATTATGCGACTTGAGTCAAATTTCGGAGTTTTCTATACTTATAATAAATCTGCAGAGAGGTCAATTCTGTACATGAATTATATTTCCAAAATAAATATCAGGGGGTGATTAGGGATCGATACTGATGCCAAAAATGAAATCAGTAAAATTTTTGTTTGTCTATATGTATAATCGTTATAGAAACAAAAAATACTCGACGGATTTTAACGAAACTTGGTACAATTATCATTCATACTCCTGAGCTGGTATAGTATACTTTTTGTCACGCTACAATCAATAGGAGCAGAGCAGTGAAGGGAAATGTTGGAAAAACGGGAGAAGTTACTCCATTTTTTAAGCTTCCGTCGCGTGTGCAACCTTAATGGTTAAAGCTATACAGAAAAATGTGTATGACGGAAATGTTCTCCTTAAAATTGTATAAAAAATATCCCACAACATATGTCTATCTTTTATGGTTGACTCACAATAACACGTGTAACTCCCCATAGCTTAGCAGTTCGAAGCTTTCTGATTATATTCGTCGACTCCTACGTTTATAACACTCTCAGTCATCCAGAATTAAAAAAGTTAACAGTATTAACTATTCCATAAAAATAATCATAGAAATCATACCACTAAGAGGTAAGGGTTGCTCACCCTTAACATTTTTTTTATTTATATGGCAACACAACGTTTGCCTGGTCAGCTAGTTATGAGAATAACATTATTGTGTGTGCAGGTCGCGCGTGGTGCGCGGCGCGCTGGCGGCGCTGGGCGCGGCGCGCGGCGCGGGCGGCGTGCCGGGCGCCGGCCACTGCGCCGTGCACTGGCAGGCCTACCGCGCGCTGCTGTGGCTGCGCGCCGCCACCATCACGCCCAAGTTTGTACCGCACTCTACCTTTTTTTTTTGGTTATGAGGGGAAACCTTCAAGAGGTACCCGACGACGCGGGAGCGACTCAATGCTTGTTGGAGAACTCCGGGGTCTCCGACGGAACATAACCGGAGTCCTCCAAGCGTGATGATCGAGGTCCCACTCTTGCCGCCCGCAACCCCGGAAGATACAGCCAGGGGATACCGTAGCCCTATTCTAGTCCTAAGACTACAGGACAGACAACCGCACTGTACCTAACGAACACACAAACGCGGACACAAACATGTGCTTTTTAAATAAACATTTATTGATTTCTTGATTTATGTAGAGAACTGGAACTTTTCTATTATGTAAAATTCAAGTTATATAATGTTTTAATAGATTGTGCTGTACATAAATACTTCGTCGTAATAAACAATAAAAGTTAATTTTTAGTGATACGCGATAAAAATATATTTTCATGGAAGGTAAATGTGTTTGTTACGCAATATAGAACGGCGGGGTCGTCGGAGTCGTTCCGTCTGAAGCTGAACGCGCTGGGCGTGGAGGCGGCGGAACGGGCGGGCGGCGGCGGCGGCGGCGGCGGTGGCGGGGCAGCGGTGAGCGCGATGCAGGCGTACGCGGCGGGCGCGGGCGGGCGGCGCGCGCGGGCGCAGCTGGCCGCCGCGCGCGCGCCCGCGCACTGGCACCAGGCGCTGCCGCTCATGGCCTACCACCTCGCGCACCAACTGTATCCTTTACGTTATTTGTTCGCAAATACATGCGAAGTGGTTCCTGTCCGAAATAGAAATCTTTCTTTAAATTGGACCACGAATTATGCATAACAACGGACAAATTGAATGAAATTATCTGTTTTAAGCTTAATTTCATAGAAGCTGGAAATTGCAAAACAAATGCGTTAACGCTGGTGTAAATAATGATTACAACATTAAATAAAATGAGCCAAAAAATCTTAACATTAATTTAACATTTCAACTTGGCACACCAATTAACGATTAAGTATATTGATTTCATAATACTAAACATCAAGGTTGCAAAAAATAATCAATTATTTGCCAATAAAACTCCTGAAAGTGGTTCAGTTGGGCAGTGAGCGGCGGGTTCGAGTTCGGGTGGTGGCTGGCGTCCATCAACCAGCCGCGCCTCGTGCAGAGCTACGTCAATATGCTGGAGCCTTGGTGCGAGTGGAATGCGTGCTCTCGTAAGTGTTGCCGAAGTACATTTACTTATTTATTAATGTATTCAGCGTTTAAAGCGTTGAAAAACGTTCACTTGTTGCGAACTTCCTTTACATTATAGATGTGACGATTTTCGCGATTGAGCGGTGGACAAACTATCGCTGTCACTTTATATTAAAATCTGCCCGAAATAATTTCGTTCTCGGTATCGGTTCGATGACGGTGGCGGTGGACAAACGGCGTATGGGCTACGATGCGGTCGGAAATTGACCGTCATCGTAAGTTCAGATGAGCATTAATAAAATAATTTTGTTCGTCGTATTTAGGTCAATTCATCCTGGGCCTATCGCTGCTGGAGTTAGAGGATGCCGAGGGCGCGTACACGGCGCTGTGCCGCGCGGCCAAGGGCGTGTCCACCGAGCCCTTCCTGCGCCGCCTCGTGGCCGCGCCCGAGCGCCGCCTCACGCAGCACCAGGCGCTCGTGCTCTACTACATGAAGGTCAGATCTTTGACCGCCAGCTACATATTTCATATAATGGAATATATCTTTGATAGTATTTTGGTATAGTATAATGATATACAGAGGGATATTTACATAATGTAGAAATTTTATAAAAAAACAATCTAGTCGCCTATATTGTGAATAAATAGGTAAATAGTAATAGGTAGATAGTCTGGCAAGTAGATACTGGTATCTTGCAGGAGTAAATAAAAGAAAATAATAGCTTTCCCATTTGTCCAGTCTTTTCACTTATCTATTTATTTTATATTAATAAATATGTCAAGAAATACTATCGTATATTTTAGTGTCCTATTTATTACAGGTAATCAAGCTTTTCGAAATTCACGACGCAGGTGCTTGCGTAGTGCGTCTCGCTGAAACGGCTATAAGTATCGCCGACAAGGATGACCCAAACCTGGTGAGTATAATAAAAACAAATTTACATTATTATCTAAAGAAATAATCGAAATTTCTTACACACCTCAGCTAATTCTTATACAAATCTATATCACGTGATTATTAATTTGTATTATAAAAAATTATAATTGTTTTTACCATTTTTGCTGTGAAAGTAGGCAAAATTATTGGATATATAGTATCGATGTGAATGTGTAACCGTGTGTCGGCAGCCGATGTTCCAGTGGGTGGTGTTCAAGTGGCACCTGGCGGGCGGGCGCGTGCAGCGCGCGCTGAGCGCCGCCGCCGCCAACCCCGCGCCCTCCGCGCGCGCCTCCGCCGCCGCCACGCTGCTCACCACGCTCGGTACGTGCGCTCTCACACGATCATTTAGAGTTACATTTTGAGCAATAATCAATTTCCTGTGTAATATAGAAGATTATTACCTAATAGAGACCACGACCCTAGACTAATCGAGACCTCGACCCTCAGCATTGAGGAGAACGATGCAAGGAGGAGGAGGAGGATAGAAGATTATATTTAAGGAATTTCATTTTCTTTTTTTTTTTCACTTTTAGAACTATATTTGGGATTATGAATTAAAGCTACATTTGGAATAATAGAATTTAATAAGTTTCCTATTTTATATAATTAGGTTATATTATAAAGCAGCCGCGACTGCTACTTACATCCGATCATCGACCCTATTACCTCTATTTTTTTATAATATAGGAGTAGTAGTTTTATAATATAAGAGCATGCAGTCCATCTGATGTCAAGTGGCTACTGCCTCCCATGGACATCTGTAATCAACCCCAGATGACCAAGCTGGAATGCCTCGGAAAAGTATGTCTCCCTTACCACACCCTTCAAAACGGAACACAGCAACACCTAACACTGCTGTTATTAGGCAGAAATAGGTGTGCAAAGTCCACAGCTACACATATTGCATTCGATAAAAATAACTAGGCTGTAACCAGTACACCAAATTTACCATAGATTTTAGATGGCTGAATTAAAATCTTAGGTTCATTTACCCCACATTACCTTTAAATTTTTCATAACCTTAAAGTATCACGATACTGTATCATTTATAAGGTTATCCTTGTGATTTCCGTTTCTAACACTAGAGCCATTTTTTTTTCATTTAACTCAATTCAACACCTACCAATTCATGATTAAGGGAATAAAGTATGGGCTATGTGTAATTTTGCTAAACGCTACATATCTCAGAATTCCTTGAAAATTCAAGGCTCAAAACCAAAACTTTTTAAGTCTCTGAAACCCACTAAATATATTCATCAGGTTATATAGTTTTATAGAGATGATAAAAATTGACATGAGAAACTTATTAATAAATAAGATGTATTTTTCAATAATTTTTAAGTGCTTCTTGGTATCGGTGGGTAGTAGTAAAATGTTTATGAATATTTGTACAGCGGCGCGGCGTCAGCTAGGTGCACTAGTATCGTGCGGCGCGTTGGCGGACGAGGCGGAGCGCGCCGCCGCCGCACGCGCCAAGCTACACGATGCGCACGCGCACAACCCTTACTACGATTTCCTCTATGCCCTGCATCTCTCGCGTCACCACTACCGGAAAGGTAGGTTTACTTATCTTCATGATTCCTATGCAATATTACTTATTTGTGTAAATATTGTAGCGACTTCCCGCTTTTCGTCAAGAGATGGCGCTGCTGAATCACGCTATCGAAGTTTTCTAAACATCTTGCATATATACAAGCTTCAAACTGAGACTGTTGGGGCACGGCCGCTCCCCGGGCGTGAGCACCTAGCCCGGCGGGAGATCTCCCTTTACCAAAGGTGACCCCGACGTCGTCGTCGACGTCGAAGTCGCTACAATATTGTGAAGTATTATACAGGGTGAATTTTTAAAACGGGCCTTCAGGGCCAAATCCGAAACTATAAGGATTAGCGAAAAATGCTGAAAGGAGTTACGAGGCCGATTTTGATAAAAACTAAAACTGCATCATTAGTTTTTTAAAATATCTTTTTCCCTAGCCGGGAATCGAACGAGTTCATTTTTAAAAAAAATACACCCTCTATATTATTCCACCATCTGATAGTGTCGCTTATAAGGATCAAATTCTGGGAAGTAATGTTATGTGACAAATTAAAGGAAAAGGAAAATTTTGAAGATAATACATATTTTTCCATACATTGCCATACTAATCCTTAAGGATTATACATAACAAATGATTTATGTGTAATTCTTTAGAAACATACGTAAGTCATACCATTGAAGAATTTGTTGGTTAATCAACTAATTATTCGATGTTATAACCGTGACATACGGCTTAGTATGAGTAAGTAATAGTTTGGCAAGTAAATTACCGCCGTTTTTAGGATTTATTTTTTAATAAAAATAGATAAGTGATTAAATAGTAAATTGTTATTGTTTGTTGTTTATAACTACGTTTCAACAGTAAATATAATTTTCTATATCTCTTTGTTTAGTTATCACTCGGATTTGACTCGAAAAAGACATTCTCGTAAATTGTCAATTTTACATCTGTATTACACGAAACTCGGCCCATAGCAAGTTAAATCTATTATAATGGTCCTAAAAGTAACCTTAACTAAGTCGGACATAAAAATGTAAATTCTTGAAGAACAAAACGTTCATTTCGAATGATTTGAAACATTGAGCTAAAAAATTGTTATTACGCGAAATGTTTAAATTGATGAATGGCGGGAACTTAACTGCCAAATTAATATAAAAAATACGTATTTTCTTAAAATTGAGGCTTTTCCTTTTGTTTGTCATTTATCATTACTTCCCAGATTTTGATCCTTATAAGCAACACTATCAGATAGTGGAATAATATAGAGGGTGTATTTTTTTCAAAATGAACTCGTTCGATTCCCGGCTAGGGAAAAAGTTATTTTAAAAAAGTAACGATGCAGTTTTAGTTTTTATCAAAATCGGCCTCGTAACTCCTTTCAGCATTTTTCGCTAATCCTTATAGTTTCGAATTTGGCCCTGAAGGCCCGTTTTAAAAATTCACCCTGTATAATACGGTTTCCTATAACTTTCAGAGGATCTTTATTATAATATCTATATCTAAATTAAATTTAGGAAGTGTTTAACATGTAGTAAGCTTACGCTTCGATACTGCTACACTATGGTGAGTTCACATTTATTCGTATGAGAAATGGTTATCTATTTGGGGTACTTGTAAATTATTTTTTAATTAGTTTATGTACCGAACAAAATTGTACGTATGTAATGTGTGTATAGTCAATAGTAGTGTGAGGGCCAGCTGTATTACAACGTGGCATTATTGTATTGCGTGTTCGTGTCCCCAGCGGCGGCGGTGATGTACGAGCGCGCGGCGCGGTGCGCGGCGGAGCGCGGCGGCGGCGCGGCGCGGCGGCGCTGGCTGGCGGCGGCGCTCACGTGCCTGCGGCTGGCGCGGCCCGAGCACGCCTTCCTCGCGCGCCCGCCGCCCGCCGCGCCGCTGCCCGCCGACGGCGACTCCGCGCAGCCCCCGGAGCCCGCCACGCCGCTGCAGGTACTCCCTGACTTTCGCAATGACTTTTAAATCTCGGATTGTATCTAATGAGCCTAGCAAACCACGGAGACTGGAAACTAAACACCACCGAAATATTATTATATTTGCTGGCCATACCCCAAAAAAGCGTTGAGCGCTGGCCAGTTTTTCCCGCGTTGGTTTTTACTTTGATTTATGGTGAGTAAAAGTTCAAATATTACTATATTTCGGTAGTCTATACTATAGATTCGACGTAGTAAAGGAAATGACAAATGCAAACTTTGATTATTTACCTATATAATTTTTTTTAATGCATTTTTACTTCGCCATAAAATTACGAGTAATATCAAATTTATATATTAAAAAATTAAATATGTAATCGTAATTCAATTACACAGGTTATCGGACCGGAGGAACTGGCAGCTGAACTGCGCGAAGAAGATCCCGATTCGCTAGATCCGGTGCAACAAGCTTTGCTCCGTAAGTCTATATGAGATTAAAATTATTTCTCAGAATAGATAAATTATATTTTTGACATAGGAAAATTTATATATTTATTACATCTACACATATATACGCAATCATAAATATTTTATACATCACAGGTAGTGAAAATATAGATTTCGATCTGCTATATTCGAGACTAAAGGATGCCGACGCTGAAACACTACTGGCCGTCACCAAAAAAGCGTTGAGCGCTGGCCAGTTTTTGCCGCGATGGTTTTTGCTTCGATTTATGGTAAGTAAAAACTTGTATAATACTGATTAGGCGACGTTATTATTAATGTATGTAATTAATTATTGCATGTTACCTATGAGAGCCCCTTTAAACATTGTAAATAAAATAATTCTTTGACTTTTTTTTTCATATATTACTTAAAGTACGTTGAATTATTAAAAACAGGTATCAAACTATGGGTTGAAATAAGGAGGAATAAGGAAATGTTCAAGTATGAAAAATGGAAATTTAATACAATATTTTTTAAATAAAAATGAATACCAGAAAATTGGCACAAAATAACCATCATTAGCTTAGAGGCCAAGTTGTCGATTGTGCAGTAAGTAATGTCGCTGCTTTGCAAGAATAATGGCACAACTCAAAATTCATTTTTCTGTAAAAGATACAATTTAATCTCAAATATTTCCTATTTTAACGTGTCCTAACAGTAATGTGGTTATATAAATAACTACTTATAATTGTATTTATCATTATTTTAATTTTTATTTAAATAATAGATTTCGAAACATAAACATTGTTTAATTTTAAACTGGTTCTCCTGGAAAATTACCTTTTTACTTCCATTATTCTTGCAAACCAGCGATGTGTATTTGGATGTAATTATGCAAAATAGATTCAACCACAAAAACTAGCTTTTGAGAAAATAGGTCTTTAGTAAAAGTTAAATTGCTTAAATTTATGGTTGGTATCACTGATATCTGTATATTTTAAAAGATAAAAAGTACCATGCATTTCTTGCATATACGAATATTGCCATTTGTGATAGTAACTAAAAAAAACGGTTTTTGTGGGTTGGATCCATTTTGCATAACTACATCCATTTGTGTTTGTTCAGGAGGTGGAGGCGCGGTGGTGCGTGCGCGCGCTGTTGGGCGGCGGGCGCGCGGCGGAGGCGGGCGCGCTGTGCTGCGAGGCGCTGCGCGCCGCCGCCGCCGCGCTGCCGCCCGCGCGCGCCGGCCCGCGCGCCGCGCCGCTCGCGCTCGCCGACCTGCTGCTGGCCGAGCTGCGCCCGCACGCCGACCGACCGCCCGTGCAACAGGTCACACATACTATATTATGCATAATATGATAATAATACAGATTGAAAGCAATGACAGCCTAGAAGTTGATTCACCGTCTCTCAATTGAGATGTCTTAGGTTCGAATCAGGCATGCACTCCTGATAACGACAAATTATAAATTAATTATTACCTAATTTAATGGCGAAGGAAAACATTTTGAGGACGTACATAGATATGAGTACTGTTAATGTTTTATACATAGTTCATCAACAAGGAACTAGATGGCGGTACAAAAAATCATTGTAAATCACGCTGTTGAGAACGTTTTGTAAAACTATAAGACCTCGGCTCAATAATTAATAAAATGTCTTAAGAACCAAATCGAAGTGTTTCATTTCGAGTCCGTGGAGTGTTTGCCGTCTGTTTACCGGATTTGTACATGGTCCTTCGAGCCGGATTTGTCTATGTTTGAGACAAAACCAAGCGGATTTTTTGTGAACTCTACGCTTGTGGGCAGTGGAATACTGCCGCAACCACAAGTACGGGAAACCAGCTGGTTTCGGAAGAAACTGCTGAGTTTCCGACGAGATCTTCGTGGGAGGATATCGTCAGGCTCCGGAAAAGCAGCCGGGAGAGTTGCTGTCTGGTAAAACGGACAGGACGTTGCGAAGTTGCAGCAACATTAATCCACGGAGGCAATGCGTGATTAGACGTCACGAGGATAAGGTGAAATTGGTGCGCGAACTGTGAGTAAGAAAAATATTCCTAAATAACATCTTCACAGTGAAGTGAATTGTTAGACAGGGAACCCTTTAAAAATAATTGCAAATTTGAACTGTATATCTTGGTGCTCAGTAACTTTAAATTTGTGTTGTATATTGGAACTCTAGTAATATGTTGAAATTGTAATTTACTTATATTTACGACTTAGAATATTTTCTCTGAAACCAGGGGAATCCATGCCCGATTTTAAGTTATTTTTATTGTTCTAAAAGACTTTGGAAAATTTATGCTGTAAATTAACTTAGATTATTTCGGCGTCATGGAGGCAATAGTTAACTTACAAGTAGATCTAAAGGCGCGTATCATTCGAGCGCAAACTAATTTTAAGAAGTCTCCGAAAGAAAGACTCACAAAAGAATATTTGGAAGGGAGGCTAGAGGCATTAGAGGCCTTATGGTTAGAATTTACCTCTGGTCATAACAAACTTATTTGTATGTATAATACGAAGGAACTAAAATCCATTGATTACAAAAAGGATGATATTTATGATACAACGGAGGATGTTTTCATAGAGTATAAGTCAGATATTAAAGAAAAATTATCTCATTTTAATGCTCCATCCGTTTTATCTAAATCTCATTGTAGCAGTATCTTAAACGTAAAACTACCTAAAATTGATTTACCAAAATTTTCTGGCCATTATTCCGAGTGGTCATCTTTTCAGGATTTATTTAGTTCTTTAATAATATCAAACAGTTCTTTAAGCAACGTTCAGAAATTACACTACTTGAAAAGTTCTTTGACCGGTGAAGCGGAGCAATTGTTAAGGCATATTACAATACAAGACTGTAATTTTGAACGATGTTGGGAGCTATTAACCGAAAGATATAATAATAAAAGGTACATTTCACATCAGGTAATTAAAAGATTTTTGAGTCAACGAAATTTAACTGTTGAGTCCGCACAAGGTTTAAAAGATTTATTAGACACGACAAACGATTGTTTAGCGTCATTGAATAACGTAGGTATAGACACCAAAAGTTGGGACATTCTAGTTATTCATATTTTAAGTTTAAAATTAGACACTGAAACACGACGTCAGTGGGAATTCCACGTGGCAAGTCTTACTGACGATCTCCCAACTTACAAGAACTTTGAGGAATTTTTAACTACTAGATTTAGGGCTAACGAATTTCTCACTGCTAAAGAAACTACTAGGGTTAGTCAAGTTCGAAACAATACCAAAACATTACATGTTGCAAATATAACATGTCCATTTTGTACGGAAGCTCATAAATTAATATTTTGTAAAAGGTTTCACAAGGAATCTATAGAAAACAGACGTAAATTCGTTCTGGAAAATAATGTATGTTTTGTCTGCATGGGTAACAATCATTCGGCCAGAGATTGTCACATTAAAATTAAATGTAAGATTTGCAAGCGAAATCACCATTCTTTATTGCACCCCAATGGTAGGGCGGTCGGGACAACAAGTAACAATGCAATTGAAGAGAGTGTTGTCGCACCTTCAGATGGTGCAACTTTTTCTTCGGCTGGTCCAACTCCGGTTGTTTCGTGTTTCTCAACAGACAAAGTGCGCCAACAAGTCTTGCTCGCGACGGCGCTCGTCCAAGCGATCTCCAGAAACGGAGAAGGATATGACGTTAGGGCACTCCTAGATCAGGGATCACAATCGTCCTTCGTTACTGAATCCACAGTTCAGTATTTGGGTCTAGAGAAGGTTATGACAAGAAACAATATTACAGGTCTGGGTGGAGAGAAAAATATTGTCTCCAAGGCGGTAGTAAACATTGAAATTCGGTCCCGGTTTGATCCAAGTGTGGCAATACAAGTAAGAGCACATGTGCTCAAAAGTATTACGTCTCTTCTCCCAACTAGAAGAGTTGAGGCAATACAATGGCCAGGAATAAATAGACTTGTGTTGGCCGACCCAAAATACTACGCCCCTAGTCGAATTGATCTTTTGTTAGGAGCCGAAGTATATGGAAAAATAATACAAGAGGGCTTGGTAAAGGGTCCGATTGGTACACCAATAGCGCAAGCAACCAGTTTGGGCTGGATATTGTCAGGAGTGGTTAATTCGTTAAACAAACCTCCTGTGAGCATTAATGTAATGCATTGCTGCACAGACAGCGATGTGTATTTGAAGAAATTCTGGGAGATTGAATCCGATGTTCCCCAACCGAAACGAATGATGTTCACAGATGAAGAGAAGCGGTGTGAACAGTATTTTGCAGAGACGACTAAGAGGGATATAAATGGGCGATATATTGTTCGCCTTCCTTACAAGAATGGCATCCCTGCAGTGACAGCTTCGAAGGAGATAGCTGAAAAACGATTCAAATCGTTAGAAAAAAGATTAGACAAAGATGAATCATTGAAGTATAAATATCAACAATGTTTAGACGAATATTTAAATTTAGATCATATGGAAATTGTGCCTACCAGTGAAATCGAAAATCCAAAGGCAATCTACTTACCTCATCATGCGGTGGTCAAGGAAGATAGAGAAACAACAAAGGTAAGAATCGTATTTGATGCTTCCTGCAAGGGTGGGAATAATGTTTCATTAAATGACCAGTTATTGGTAGGACCTACCTTGCAACCCGAGTTACGGCACATCATCATGCAATGGAGAAGCTCGCCAATATGTATATCTGCGGATATTGTTAAAATGTATAGGCAAGTGAAGATTGATCAGCAAGATGCCGATTCTCAAAGAATTCTATGGAGGGAGCACAAAGATAAGAAAATGAAACATTACCGACATACCAGAGTAACATTTGGCACGGCGTCTGCTCCATACTTGGCGGTGAAGGCTCTTCAGCAGGTAGCACACGATCATGGCGCAGATTATCCGTCAGCATCTGAAAGAGTACTCAAACACTTCTATGTTGATGATTTGTTGACAGGAGTTCAAACTATTGAAGAAGGGATAACTGTTTATAAGGAACTTACCGAACTACTAAGCAAGGCTGGTTTTGAGTTGCAAAAATGGAATAGTAATAGCAACGAATTAAGAAAAGCAATGAAAGCATGGGATGGAAATGAAGATCTGAAAGAAAACCTGAAAATAAGAGAAGATGAATTAACAAAAATAATGGGACTTACCTGGAACCATACCGATGACACCTT
Organism: Epargyreus clarus; assembly: GCF_041222505.1. Taxonomy (NCBI): domain Eukaryota; kingdom Metazoa; phylum Arthropoda; class Insecta; order Lepidoptera; family Hesperiidae; genus Epargyreus; species Epargyreus clarus. Next base: position 9,189,324 of record NW_027332239.1, on the reverse strand, counting down.
CCGCTACGTAGTAAATCTTCCAACTCTGCAGGAACCTATAACGAAACGAAAAATTATTTCAGACATATCACGTTTATATGATCCACTGGGGTGGATAGGACCTAGCATGATTGTAGCAAAGACAATAATTCAAAAATTATGGTTAGCAGCACTAGATTGGGACGATGTAGTACCCGATAATTTATTAAAAGAATGGGTTACTTACCGCGAAGAACAACCAATGCTTGAAAAAATACGTATACCAAGATGGGTTAGCACTACAGCGACTGATGTTCATTACGAGCTACACGGCTTCTGCGACGCATCGAAGACGGCGTATGCGGCGGTAGTATATATGCGTGTCGTTGATTCCTTAGAACAAGTCACAGTATCTTTAGTTACAGCAAGAACTAAAGTAGCACCTGTAAAACAAGTGTCAATTCCTAGACTAGAATTGTGTGGAGCTGTTTTACTTAGCAAGTTGTTGTTAGAAGTGTCACAGGTAATGAATGTCCAAAAACATGACATTCACGCGTGGACGGATTCAACCATCGTGCTGGCTTGGCTAAATAGTCATCCAAGCAGATGGAACGTGTTTGTAGCGAATCGGGTGTCGGAGATCTTAACTACTTTAGAACCTACTAATTGGTGCCATGTAACATCCAGGCAGAATCCCGCTGATTGCGCGTCCCGAGGATTACGTCCTTTAGAACTCATAGATAATGAGTTATGGTTTCATGGGCCAAAATTCATCTCCTGCCATCCTATCACTTACCTGAAACCTCTGGAAGTACATACTGATATAGAAGCAGTTAAAACACTAAAAAGTCATTGTGTAACCTTAGAAGATTCAGTATGGGACAAATATTCATCGTTAACAAAAACTATAAGAATTATGGCATATTGCAGGCGGTTTATCATAAATTGTTACAAAACATCTGAAAATAAATTAACTACAAAATATTTAACAGCAACGGAATTAAATCAAGCTCTTATTATCCTAATAAAAAAATGTCAATCAAATTCATTTAACGTTGAAATAAAACTAATAAAGGATATAAAAAACTTACCCAAAACCAATAAATTGAGATCTTTGAATCCTTTTCTTGATGAAGATGGAATATTAAGAGTAGGAGGACGACTATCAAACGCAGTGTTGCCTTATAATAGGAAACACCCTATCTTAATTCCAAAACATTCACACTTAACGGAACTCATTATAACAGAAGCACACAAACAAACGCTTCATGGAGGACTGCAGTTGACTTTGATTTATATTCAAAATAAATATTGGGTAATAGGTGCCAAACAATTGGTCAAAGCATATTGCCGCAAATGCGTCACTTGTGTGAAAAACTCGGCTGTCACAAAAACACCTTTCATGGGGCAGATGCCAGCCGCTCGAGTAACACCGATGCGTCCTTTTTGTCACAGCGGTGTCGATTATGCAGGGCCGATTCAAATACGCACCAGTAAAGGAAGAGGTCACAAGTCCTATAAAGGATACATTTGTTTGTTTGTTTGCATGGCAACACGGGCCATACATTTGGAAATCGTCAGTGACCTAACTGCTGAAGGCTTTTTGCAGGCATTTAAACGATTTGTGGCTAGACGGGGCCATTGTTCACATCTGTGGAGTGACAATGGCACAAACTTTGTTCGGGCAGCCACTGAGTTGAAAAAAGGTTCTGCTGCCGAACGAAGACTCATACAGAACATAGCTGAAGCTTTGGCCAACAACTATTGCGAGTGGCATTTTATACCGCCTCATTCGCCAAACTTCGGAGGATTATGGGAGGCCGGTGTAAAATCGGTAAAACACCATTTGAAGAAAGTCATTGGCAACTCGACTCTAACATTCGAAGAAATGGCAACTGTATTGGCTCAAATAGAGGCATGCCTAAATTCACGGCCTATGTCAGTGCTCAGCAACGAGCCAGATTTCATATTGACACCGGGACACTTTCTTATAGGTGAAGCACCGTTAACCGTTCCGGACTTCGATATAGAACATGTAAAAGTCAACAATCTGAGGAGGTGGCAACACACTCAAAGGATGTTGCAATCTTTTTGGCGACGATGGTCGCAGGAATATCTCAACAAATTCTTACACCGGTACAAATGGACAAATAAAAATTCAGAACCTTCCATTGGGGATGTTGTAATTATAAAAGAGGATAATTTGCCCCCATGTCGGTGGCTCTATGGTCGCATCATTGACACTCATCCTGGTGACGACAATATTGTAAGAGTCGTCACACTAAAGACAAAATCTGGAACTCTAAAAAGACCTGTTTCAAAATTGTGTTTTTTACCGTTAGAAAGATAAACTTTATTTTGTTGTGTTTTAGTTTGTTTATTCAAATGTAATTTTATAAGGTCAAAGTTCTTATTAGTGGTCGAAGGGTCAAGGGTTAAACTTTGCCCTTGGCGGGCGGTATGTTAATGTTTTATACATAGTTCATCAACAAGGAACTAGATGGCGGTACAAAAAATCATTGTAAATCACGCTGTTGAGAACGTTTTGTAAAACTATAAGACCTCGGCTCAATAATTAATAAAATGTCTTAAGAACCAAATCGAAGTGTTTCATTTCGAGTCCGTGGAGTGTTTGCCGTCTGTTTACCGGATTTGTACAAGTACTTTCAAAGGGGATTAGAATGGTATATTCCAGTGTTTTTCAACGTGTTGGTCGCGACCCCGTGGGGGGTCGCGAAGGTTCTCTAGGGGGTCGCGATGGCTGAGAGAAACAACTGAGTAAAAAAAAACAATAAACTTTAAAAAAATAAATTTATTAAGAAACAAAATGTTAATAAAAGGACGCATTTACTCGTCAACATTTGTATGTGAATACAAACAAATCAACTAAGAATAAAATACAAGAACATCTTAATGTGAAAGTTGCGCTTGTTTTTGATTGATCAATTTCTCCCATCGTGGATCAATTTTTGCTATATTGAGAATTAAGTCGTTTTTTAAGTTTAGGCGATTTCTTTGCTTACTTTTTATTTGGGTCATTGAAAAAAAAGTTAACTCGCACAAATACGAGGTGGTGGCAAATGGCAAATTAAATATTTTAAGGCCTCAATTGTTAATTCAGGGTATTATCTTTTCCTTTTTAACCAAAAGGTATCTAAACTGACAGACTTAAATTCTAAGTGCAACATCCCATCTACAGATATTTCTAAAAGATTTTCTTTTAGCTAACTTGCCAAATTTGCCTCATTTATAGCTGCAGTTAAAAAGGGATTTAAAATCCACCGTTGCGCCAATATTTTCTGATACTTCTTGCACTGAGAAGTAGTGGCATAATTCTTCCTTCAAATTATCTAACACCATTTTCATACCAGGCATATATGCGTTAATGTTTATTGCACTTCCAACTTCTTCAATAAAGGCCTGGGTCGATAACAATGAGTCGAAGTTGTTTTGATTTATAGACGATGACCACAAGTCATTTTTTTTTTGTAAAGCCATGAATTTTGTCTTTTGCTGTGATGATATTTTCCTCCCGCCCTTGAAGACTTTTATTCAATATATTTAAATGCCCAAATAAGGATTATAAGGACACATAAAAATGTTGTATGGAATTATGTTTGAATATAATAACATAGGTATATGAAAAAAATTAAAGGTCAGGGAGTCGCAAATTTTTTTTCTTAGTATGGGGGTCGTGTCATGAAAAAGGTTAAAAAACACTCGTATATTCGATCGGAGAGATAATAATTATTTCATGTTCACGAGTTCAGACGTCATTCATTACTAACATTAATATTCAATAATTTGAGTAATATCTATAATGTTCCCTACATTCTATATAATACTCCCTACACGTATATAATACTCTCTACACGTATTGTGTTAAAGTGCACAATTTGCGTAAACAAAGCTGATCAAACATTACAATAAAATTCCTCACTGCTCAAAATTTACTTCATTTAACCTTTTCAGATAAATTTATACATATGACTATAAAAAACTCATTATCATACTCTATCCATTAGGAAAGAAACGTTGGAAAACTGCAATTACTATATTTCGAAATCAAGGCCAGACACTTAATTATATTTAAAAAAATTGCTTTATAAGTTTCTTTTATTAAAAAGCAATACAGTTAGTTATTACTTCGCATCAAACTCTGTATTTAAGGTGGACTGTGCGCGACAGAGGACAGTGACTTATTTTAATCACATGACACATGATATCACAATCATCTATTAAAATACTGGTAAAATCAATGTAGCAACTAGCAGTTTTACAGGCTTTATGGAATCTATATGAATGTCTATAAACGCACTTTTATAACTTGTGACCTTGTGGTAATGATCAAAATATTTTAAATATGTCACAAAAGTTACCACTGGCACTGGATGTGTGCAATAAAACTGTGTTCTTTAATTTTCAGGTGTATGAAGAACTGAAAAACCTTGTCGACGAATATATGAATCTGGTTGTACGAACATCTAATGATATGAAGTTGCAAATGAATTACGCTATGGTTAACTAATTATGAATGTTGAATAATAAATGAAATAAATTTGTAATTTTCATATTTATTTATTATTAATGTCCCTTATCAACCTTACACATATAACAACCAAAAACTGGAATGGGTAAAAAGTAAAACAATACACAGGAGAATACTAAATAAAATATTATGTCAATTCAATGAATTAATCATCTATTAATAACAGTATCGGTGAGCTATCTCAAAGAGACCAGGTTTACATCTTGGCGGATGTAGAATTTGAGATCAAAATCAGGACATTTGTTTAATAAATAACGAATATGTCCCCACAATGTCTTTGTTATCCCTTATGTATATAACAGCCAAGTACAAGCAACTTTGTAAAAAATGCATTCCTTATAAATAATTCCAATATAACAAACTGGTCATAACTTTCATTTTAATTAAGTTTTCTAAGTATAAATGTAGGTAGGTTACGCTTGAGCCATTTACTTTCCTACTATTATAAAAATAACATACATAAAAAGGCTACGTCATAATTGGCCATAAATAAATCTGCATGAAAAATAGGCATTTGTAAACAATGCGATGTTTATTTCTGACCAAGAAAATATTGTCATGGTATTATCCAGAAAACAAATGTAAATTATCATGACAATTAAATATTTAAAAAAGTACAAAACTTAAAGTACTTAATAGAATATTTAAAAAAGTACAAAAAATATTTAAACATTAATGAGATGAACCACTAGAAATATTATTTTAATTTAATACATTCGATTCCAATTGCAATAATTGTCATACGCTACTCTTAGAAGTCCGTTACCCTTTGTATTATGTGTCATTCTAAAAACATACAGCGTTTATACAGTGATATTTAAAATGACCAAGTGGGTATACTTTCTAAAATGCAGGTTATATAGCACTTATAATTTTAAATTTAAACATATCTAAAGATTACTTAACAGCTTATCTAATGCCATCCTTAAACAAAGACAGGTGTTACAAACAGGTTTAAAGTTTTTAGTGAATTAGGCAGGTGATAACTCCCCAGAAACTTAATTAATTATTCAAACAACGTTTTCGATAAAGTCGAAAACATTAGGGCTGTGTACACCTATATACAGGAACTCTGAACAGACACAGAAAATTGTTTGTGGAAAGAGATCGCAATGTATTGAGGTTCGTCAAGAGTCTGTTAGGCAGATTATCAATATCTACTTGAAAAGTACCTTAAGAAATGTACCACCTAATGCAAACATTTATTTAATAGGGATTCATTGCTTCCAATAATTCAATCCTTAGTTGGTACTCAAATATGGCTTAAATAATAACAAGTATATAAGAAAACGCACCGCAACAACACCATCAACATCATATTATAAATGGAATAAAAAATCCAAATGTAAAGGTTAAAAAAAATCTTTTCGTGGTGGATCCCAGAACACCTAGGGTCCACAGAAATGATTCTACAGTCCGAGGTTGGGTGCTTAAGGAACCATGTAGACACATGGATTTAACTACAAGCCAATAGATTTATATACAACACAATCACCGTGTGCATCAGCTCAATGTGAAGCCGTCCGGATGTCATCTCCGGTGGAGATTAAACAGTACCTACAGCAGATCGGTTATCATAACTTAACTCTTTTTCTCCCCCCGCATACTTTACACTTCAACGCTGCATGTTTTATTCAACACATAATACATGTTTTGTTGTAACTGTAACGCAAATATTAATATTACACATAGGTATGTATATCTTACACACAGTAAATAAAAAATTAAAACTTTGGCACTAAAACATGAACGAAATTATGGATAAAACCTCAGCACATATGTAAAAATAACAGTCGTATTTTTTCGAATAAAAAGCTTATTTTTATATAAAGCTGATAAGTAAAAAATGTATAGTTCGATCTTGTACAACAAGATGCATGAATGCCTAATTTAATAGTTAGATTATTTTTATTATATAGGTAATTGTTTGTTGAAGCATGAAATTGTATGGAATACTTTTTTGACAATAAATAATCAATCAACAGGTAATTTTTTAAAGGGAACAACATAATTTTAATACCTTTACATTTAAATCCCTGATGATATCATGACTAATTCAGGTGGAGCAAATTGAATTAATCTTTATACTCAAGGTCATACACATAATTTGCAATGTTCTCTTCATATGTACAGTATACATATATATTCAATTTGTAATAATCTTGTAATATATGCCTAACTTGACTGATTGATGTGTATGTATATACACAATGTTATTGTTTTTTTAAACCCAAAAATGGTTTATTGCTAAGATGACAATATTGGTTTTGCATCAAAAAATAATGTAACAAGATTTGGACCCAATACAGCGATGTGCTATGGGAAATTCACAAATTAATTTGAAGTCCACTTTATTAGCCTCAAGCAAGATACTATAATATAATTTACTGTAAGGAATTTAACTTGTATAGACTAATTAATTTAGTACATGTTATAATATCGCAAATTTACCAATCACATCCTTTTCAAATGGTTTTATCTCAAACACCCTAACCGAAACCACACCAATTAATTGTCCTATAACCCTATAATAAATTATCCCTTAACCCTATTATCCTTTACCTACCCTATAATGACTTAAACAATACTTGTCACAATATTACTGGCATACTTTTACCATTTGTTTGGTTATGTTGTACTATTTGGTATAGAGGAATAATAGCCTTCGTGGCATTTAACGTTTAGAAATTTTTACTCTCATAATAGTCAAAACTAAACGCACAACTTTTTCATAGATTAAAAACATTAGTGCAGCTGTCATAATAGTCTGTAATAACTTTGCCTCTAATCCTCGAAACGCTGTAAAAGGTTTAGATTTTATATCTCTCCAAAGTGGATTCAGACTAGTTCCTGCACGAAGTCTCGACTGTATGAGCTGAAGAGGATAAGTAAGAGTTGTAGCAACTCCTTTGGCAATAGCACCAACAAGGAAAGCTCTGTAACCATCAAAGAAGCCTTTAGATGTCAGATTTCTTTTCAGAGATTCATAAACCATAAACTGGATGGCAGGATTTGAAACTAAGAGTAATGATGGCACTGTGCCTGACCATAGACCCTTGGCACCTTCCTTTTTGTATATAGTGATCAGTCCATCCATAAGGCTGTTATAAGAGTTCTTTTCCAACTTCATCCTTGTGTTAACCACCCACAAAGGTGAAGTCATGAGCACATTAATACTACCTGCGAGTACCCCAAACATTAAATCCCGCAAAGCTGATGTATTATCTGAAGCAGCTCTACGTAATGCATGGAAAGTGTAGAAATAAACAAAATTTGAGACTGACAGTGACTGCAAAACTGGGGCCAAGCCCCTATACAATGACTCTACACCTTCTTCATTTGCCAATTTCAAGAGCAGCTCCCATGATGTTCCACGCAGCTTATTAGAATCTTCCACTACAACAAAAAAGAAACATTTAATATAAGAACTGATAATTATTTGCACTGTATTCTATGTACCAAATAGTTGAAATTGTTACTAAGGATTTATTAGTCTACTTCAAATTAGGCAGGAATCTTATCTGAAGTTAATAGCAGATAAGTAATTTGCCTGATTATTACGTTGCAAGTTAAATTTATATCTAGTTTATTTGCGCCTTTATATCAGCACACAACAGTAAAATTCCTGTGCTTAGTTATAGTTTTGTATTATTTAGAATATAAGTACATAAGCAGTGTCTTACACCAATAAACACCTTATTACTTATCATTTAATAAAAGGAAAATGTTTAAAATATTCTGCCTCACAGGAAAATAAATATAATGATGTAACAATAATTTACATGATACAATGTAAACTAATTAGATTTACCTTGTATTCTTGATCTCAATGTATCCAATGGATAAAAGGCCGCCATGCCCACTACACTACCCTGAAATAAAAAAAAAGGACTATAAGTATATTTTCGATTCCGTACTATATTGTTGGACCACGTACTTATTTATATATCACAAACCGTAGCTCCAGCCATGGCATGTACAAGGGTCTCATAACTAAATAATGAGGAAGCCATCGCGCCAATTTGTTATAAAATTCACTATAGTAAAAATACTGTTACACTATGAACTTAACGAAAAAATATAAGTTCATGACTCATTAAGCAATTTAATTATATTTGTACGATAACATTTTCTTTGGTCATTTGCTACATTGTCATAGACTATTGCAGTGAAAAACTGAAAATTCTATTAAAATTTGTCGTTCTGTTTGGCAGATTTAATCAACTTTGACATTGACACATTGGCAAGAAAAGTAAGTATACAGATTACAAAGAGATACCATAGTGTGCAATAAAAGAAGTTCCATCCAGCCCGATCTCGACTCACGATTTTTTTAAATAATTTCTGCTATGCTATCCATTTTCTTCAATACAATATAAACCTCTTAAAGAGTAGTTGTAATAATAAAATTAATTTTAACTCTTCTTTATTATTTGAATTATTCAACTTCTAACGAGCGTACTCGTTTAATTTTTATTGAGTTAACGAAATTAAATTATTTTTTAATCTTAAAACTACGACAAAACATAGATTATCGAATGTATAGCACACAGGTTTACAATACTCTTTGGTATAGCAATACCTAAAGTTATCATCCGTTACCGGATGCCTATATAATCCGGTTTTGTAGCGGATGTTATTGTGTTATTAGATGATCTGTGGCTTAATAATGACAATTTCACAGTAGCAGTAAGACATATGACATGACACTCATGACAGTATGACAGAAACAGAATTTATCGAGATGTTTATGTTTTGCAGATACTTCCTTGCAATGTTTTAATATCATTATTTTATGTGCTATCTTTAATTTATACTAAAATGAGAGCTTTTTTAGCTGAAGATAATCTTTGTGCACAAAATTTGCTAAAACTTGTTTCGCACGGAAATGCTATTTTGGCAGAAATACTAAGATTAAAAGATCATATTCCTAAAACTTATTTGTATGTTTCTAAATCTTCATAAGGTATAATTTTAAAAGCGTGGAACATTGTGGGAGTTCATTTAATTTATAACTATTATTTCAGATTAGATAATAAGGAGCATCAACAAAAGTATCAGGATGTCATCATGGACTTCAGTTATTTTAAGATATCAGATGCTCAGGAGAAGAAAATCGGCCTAAATGCGGTAAGAATAATATGAATCTTTCGTGCTTACTAAAAACCCCTGTTAGGGCTTCTTCACTCAGGGTTTTATCAGCATATGTATTCGTTGAATGTATGCACAGTGCAGACCCAAAATGCTAGTATGAAGGATTCTAGAAATATTTGTTCATCCACTTTATTTAACTACTTATTACCTACTTTCTAAATACCATATAATATCATGCTCCACATTCCAGAAACTACAAGACTTGGATGATGATCTAAAAGAAAAGTATTTGGAACTGATAACACGATTCTACTTATTGTTTGAAAACATTTACCAATACATTATTGATCTAAATTCATTTGTTGAACAATTAAATGATGGAGCATTTATACAACAAACTATAGACTCTGTTATGAAAGATATAGAAGGAAAACAACTTTTGGTATGTCAAATATGTTATTGATTTTATTTTTAAGGAAGCCTGATTTCAGTTCTGTTCCCAAATGTGTCACTTTTTAAAGTAATATGATCTTATTTTGCAAATATTTTAGTTTGCTGGATGGCTGTAGACAGCGGGTTTTAGAGTTCAAGTCCCTCTTTGAAAATTTTAACAACTCTCTGCGATTATCTTAGTTTAATTCTAGGAATACCACCCCTGGAATAGGATCCTGGCTATGTTCTTGTTTTGCAGATTGCTTGCCTTGTAATACATACAGTTCCTAGCTACTGAGATTGTGGTGTTAAATTATTTCTATCATTATCATACTATGTTCTAGTGTGAATCTGCATATTTATATGGATCTATGCTACTATTATGTGACCTGTACATTCCTGGTGCAGTAAGAGAAAGGTTGTTGGTGGCCTTTTACCGCTACAGCACAAGCCAATCCCAATCCAATGTGGATGATGTGTGCAAGTTGCTGCGGGACACTGGCTACGATCAGCTGCACTGCAAGAGACCCCTAGATTATCCAGTTGAATATTTCAGGTAATTTTATAGCTTCATTGTTTTGTTTTTATTCTAAAATTTGGGAAGTAACATTGGAGAGTTTTGTGTCAAAAGTATCTGTTTTGAAAATGTGTATATGTATGTTAAGTATACTTTTATATTGGAAAAACATTGTAGTTCGTCAATAAGACTGTACTTTACTAACTAAAAACTTTTTTTTCATTGGTTATTAAATATGCTTTTTCTTAAAAAAAATGGAATAGCTGAACCTCCTCATTCACAAATTTATATTAATTTGTAATAAAATTACAAAATATTGTAACATTACATGTATGCATAATTTTAACTAGAGTTACACAATTTATTAATATTATATTTTAGCCGTGTACCAATACATCCAGATTTTATAGAAAAGATTGTGGGAAAATTGAGATCGGAAGATATTTACAACCAGTTAGCAGTCTACACCATCCCAGAACATCAGTCCTCTGCTCTGGCAACACAAGCTAGCATGCTGGTTGTGTGCTTATTTTTTACACCTCACTATTTACACAATGACAATTCAAAAATGAGAGAGATTGCAGACAAGTTTTTCCCATGCAATTGGATCATACCCATTTATATGGGAGTAACAATGAATCTAATGGACTATTGGGAAAGTTTTAAGGCTGCTAAGAATTCGCTTGGTACTACTTGTAATGCTAAAACTGTAAAGGATATATTTTCTAAACGTGGCAATTCAGTTACAGTGCTGATTAACAAAACTCATCAGTTGTTGAAGGAAGGAACTTTGACAGATGATTTTGTGTTGGACAACATAAATAAAATATTAAACGTGATTTTAAATTCTAATCATGTTTTACGATGGCTTTTATTGCATAACAGTGATGTTATATTTTTTGACAATAACAAAAAGAGTAAGCAGTTAAAGGAATTAGTACTCAAAGAGTCGAATTATGAGCCATTACGTTTGTTGGAACTCCTTATCAGTACAGCTGAACTAGAACTGAAGGTTAGGGAATTTTTAAAGCAGTTACTGGAGAACAGAAATGAATGTTGGATTGCAAATAAAAATATTGCCTTAGAAGCAGTGAACAATCTCTCAGAATTATTTTCTGGAACAAAGCCATTCACAAAAGTATCAAAAAATGAACAATTGAAACTCTGGTTTGAAAATATTGCAAAACAAATTTCATCTCTATCAGAAGCCATTACATCCAAATCAATCAAAAAAGTCACACAACTGATACAAGTTTTAGATGAAGTAGAGGAGTTTCACGGTATGAAAAGTACTTCAACAGTAGTGCAATTCCTTTCAGAAAGCAAAGAGGCATTAAAAAATATTTTAAGAGCAGCATCATTAAAAGAGGATTCACTGGTTACTTTGGAAACAGTTGCAGATTTTAGCTATGCATGGTGTACCATTGATTTATATACTAAATACATGCAGGACAGTATCAAGGAGAATCCTGCTGTCACCAGCAGGCTCAGAGCACTATTTCTAAAACTGGCGAGTGCTATGGAGATACCCTTGCTCAGAATAAATCAAGCACAAAGTGACGATTTAGTGTCAGTATCACAGTACTATAGCAGTGAATTGATAAAATATATTCAGAAAGTCCTCCAGATTATCCCTGAAATGGTTTTTAGTATAGTTGAAAAGATAATTGATCTGCAAACATGGACAATAAAAGAAGTACCCACAAGAATAGACAAGGAAAAATTGAGAGATTATGCACAGTTAGAACACAGAATGGAAGTGGCAAAGTTAACTCACTCAGCATCTACCTTTACAACAGGTACTATAAATAATAATCTACATTTATTACAGTTCTATAAATACTTACTAAAATATTAATTATTTATTATTATTAAATTATTCAGGTATCTTGGATATGCGATCAACCCTGGTTGGTGTCATAAGGGTAGATCCTGCAGAATTGTTAGAAGAAGGACTGCTAAAAGAACTTGACAGACACATAAGTAAGAAGTTTGTAGAATTTCTAGAACCCCCATTGAAGAAATCGCATAGTTTGCTCCCTAGATTACAAAAGCTTGCAGAGAGCATGGATGGATACAAAAGATCATTGGAATACATTCAAGATTACATAAATATACATGGACTAAGGATTTGGCAAAAACAGGTAACAATACTAGTGTGTTTATTAGCAAATACTTTTGGATGTTGCCATATTGTAACTTATGATTGATTATAGGTATAGTAAGCGCCAAACTGCTAGTCCGCTCTGAAGTTGTTGCGCGCAACCACAAGGATATATTCCGTAGCAACTTAAGGGTATACCAACGCAGCTATGAAACCATGGGCGAGAGCGGGCAGCGGACGGGTGCCGGGAGGATCCCGCGATGTCTTCGTCTCGCTAATATCTACAATTTGCTATTCGACGCGACTCGTTTCTATATTCAGAGCGGACTAGCAGTTTGGCGCGGACTATACTGTAGAAGTATTTATTGAAGTTATACTTCATTTGACGCGTTTTGAAAGTCAGATGAGTGTAGTGTTAGAAACTGTATTATCCTTACTATTCCTTACTAATATTATAAATCCGAAAGTAACTCTGTCTGTCTGTCTGTCTGGTTGTCTCTTCTTCACGCCTAAACCACTGAACCGATTTTAATGAAATTTTGTACAAAGATAGTCTAAGACCCGAGAAGGGACATAGGATAGTTTTTATCCTGGAAATCCCACGGGAATTAGGGATGGCGATCTAAGATCGATTAATCGGAGAATCTATCTTTTGGACCAAAAAAATCGATATTTCGATATTAGTAAGGATTGAATCATAAACTATGCATTTGATCAAGTGATGATCTTTAGCAAAGTTGTTGTCTATGAGCCCACGAAGGTTTCAGAGTTGGTACGACCAATTTTCGCCAGATGGCGCCACTGTCATTCCAATGAAGGTACGAATTTTCAGTTTTATGTATGTTAGTATGTCATATTATTTTCTTTAAAATACAGGCGAAGCCGCGGACACCACTAGTAAAGAATATATTTTTAAATATCTGTTCCAGATTTTTATACTTTTACAGCGCTTACTAACATTAGAGTTAATAATGTTTATTTCTTTTACTCCATTAGGTATCTACTATAATAAATGAAAGTGTTGCAAAAGAAGTGAGCATACGAAAAGGAGTGACATTGTATGGACCTTCTGCCGGCTTCATGGGAAGCTTAGCTCGGCAAATAGTTCAATTAACTGACTCCAGGTTGGTACACTACAGTTACATAAAAACGTTAGTGTTTTTATACAACATATTTTATAATATTTAATTTTATTTTAGGATAAGCATTTACGTCAACATATGTGCTGCATGGTATGATGCTAAAAACCAAAATGAAATTGTTAACACAAAAACATTTTCTAAATTGAATGATGCTATTGGAGTTGTTGGTCTACATGGCTTAGACACTTTGTATGCTTACATGATTAAAAACCAACTGCAAAACTTGCAAAACATCATCAGAAGCAGCCAAGACAAGATTGTTATTGGCAAGGCGAGTGTTGACGTAAAAGATATAGAGCAAGTAATATTAAAAAATGGCAAAACGATTCAACAATATGTTGATACACTACTACTCATTGGATCTCTGCAAATACTCAGGAAACATATTGCTTACCAATTGAATACCACTTGCAAATTTGATTCTGCGCACCTAGAAGCCACACTTAGGACTTTAAACGAGTAAGCTTGTCATATATCCTTTTGAGTTATTAAGACGTCTCGACGTGGAAATGTACGACGTGTATGTAAAATAATCGTAAAAAATTATAAACAGCCGAATATAGAACCTCGTTCTTTTCGAAGTCTGTTAAAAAGTGATTTCCATCATTCAGGAATTTCATAAAAATATTGTTTCCTGCATTTCTATAACCAAAATTGCATTACTAATTTTACACAATATTTTTTTAAGACGCTCGTTGTAAATTTACACAACACGACATCGTTTCGCGACATGATGTCACGACACAATGAGACTTCGTATCATATGTGTTTATTAAGCCTTTATGTAGCTATGCATTGTTATTGTATAAAATGTAAGAAATTCAAGTAAGACAATGTATTTGTTATCACTTCCAGATCTTTGTTAAACGAAATAAAAAAGTTCAACGTATGTGAAACAAGTCAAGTGCCTACGACACTTATGAGAGAATTAGAAGAGTATTTGGTTCGATGTGGAATAAGTGAGCCCTTCGAAAAAATATACATACGAAATGCTAATGAAATCTTGAATTCAGACATGGGTCGAATTATGGCGGTTGTGTTGATATCTCAACTATCCAAACTACAAATATGCCTTACAACTGGTAAATATGGAATTGTTTAGTTTTTATGCATTATGATTTGAAGAATAGAGGGGCTATAATTGCATTAGATGACTTATATATTTTGTTTGATTTTATCTTATTTATTTAATTAAAATATGTGCATACGGCAAGGATGTTATGATTTAATAAGATTATATACACTTGCCTAATTCAGATATTTTCTGACGTCACTCAATATTTTGATTTTAGGTGACCTGATAACTAAAAGACCCGGGGAAAATATTGATGGCTACCCTTTACTAGTAGGCACCTATACCGTTTTGCGTCAAACGAAAACTGAAAATGTCGAGGTCTTCATCAACTTCCTATGCAAATATGTTAAAATGTTGTCCTTAAACAGGTAAACATCTATATTGTCATATATTTGTAACTAATATAAAGGGCTCTAGATTTTTTATAATGTTGCTCTAGAAAGTAATTTAGTTTTTGTTTCTTGGATGAAATGATGGGTAAAAAAATTATTTACTTTAATTTCGGTCACTGCCTCACCAAAGTATGGTCCGCGTTAAATTCTAGTCCGTTCTGAAGATATTGCGAGCAGGTGTAGTCATACAATTTGCTATGGCGACGCGATTCATTTCTATATTCAGAGCGGACTAGCGGTTTTAAGCGGAATATTTCCTTATGCATCAATTATAAAGATTTTCATAAATAATAAGGCGTAATTGAATATAGCGAAAATAGTAATCTGGCCAGACTTTGTTTTGAATAGACAAACTTTTTAATTAAGAAATAACTTGGTTTCAGATTAAAATCAACTGAAGCCCAAAATGAAAGTGTGCAAATAGTAAGAATTCTGCAGCTGCTATGTGAAACGTTCAAGTACCCTTTTAGTGCGTTGGAAGATAAATTGCCCCTTGCTCTTCTTACTTTGACAATACAAAAATAATAAAACTCATATATATTTTTGCAATATATAGCTGCAGTGACTCCGAGGGTAGTCACATCAAGTTCTATGAATGGTCTGCTTATATTATATTTACTTACATTATTATTATATACGTAAGTTTTAAATAACAAAGGCTGATTTCTAAAGTGGATGTATGGCCAGGCAAGATTTAAAAAAAAAAATAACTAGGGCTGAACCAATTTTGGTGGAACAACCGGAACTGTGAATAACATACAATACATTTGAAGTCTAGGGCTATAAAGGTGTTATGTTTAAAATTAGACATGTATCATTGTGTGAAAGCAGAAACTCGTTATAAGTGCTGTAAGAAGTGTATAATTAATACAGATGATTAATAGTTATGTATAATGTGCGTAATTTCTAATTACATTCCATTACATTAAAACTTAATAAATAACTCATCAAAACAATATTAAATAATCTATGATAGAATAAACAAATAAAGAGTAAAGATTTTTTTGTCTTGGCTGCCATTTTCTATGGAGCTTAATGTATATGTAGACGAAAATAATTGTTATCTATTATCATTATTAAGTTAATATTAAGTATATGAAAGTTAATTAAAAAAAAATGTAGTTTCAATTCTTTGGTCACATTTATTTATGACATGATAAGATGGGGATGAAATTTCATGTTTTTGTCTTTAAAACACATTGTAAATTGAAGAAATTGTTATCATGCCTAACTATTTATAAACACCACCAACCAACTTTTGCATGGTCCCTTGTGCAAAATTAATGACATTACTTAAGTATATCTTATTTCTATTGATCAACAAAAGTCATGAGTTACATAATATGGAATAATATATAAAACTTATAAAACTGACTAAATATAAAGAGACTTACAATAAAACATAATCAAATGAATTATTAGTCACAATTTGTTATCTGTAATTTTGTCTTGCTAACTCTGGATTAAACTGAGAATTGTATTTGGGTGTGACTTTATTAACTTTTTCTGTAGAACTAACAGGACCTCCACTAAGTTGTGTAAGAAACATCTCTGTTTTCTGCTTCTCTTGTTGCTCGCGTTTAAGACGTGCTTCTCTTAACTGTTGCAACTTATTGTCTTTATCTTTGATTGACTTTTTGTGTTTTGAGTTTTTGTTGCTTTCTTTTATTTCTTCAGTAGGTGCAATTTTTGTCTCTTTTAATTTTGTTTCCTGAGCTGGTGCTAGTTTCCCTTCACAGTATTTTCTAAAGGTATTGACAGGATCATGGCGCTGTTTCAACTTCCAATCAATTTCACCGTCCTTTTCATCTATCTGCCTCTTTCTCGCCTTCCCGTCCTTATCTTTAAGGACTAATTTATCATATGTGTCTTTTATGTTTTCTGATCGATCATACCTTGATGATGACTGTGGTAAGACTTCATACCAATTTTTCTTTCCGAGGGCCTCATTTGTATCTTGGCCAAGATATGTGAGATATCCAATCTTTTTTTCATATTCTTCCTTCTTTTCTTTAACTTCTATATCATGTTCTTTATTAGTGGTTGTGGTGGCATGATCTAAATCTGCAAACAAATTAACATGTTCCAAGGGTGGTGTAGTTTCTTGTTTTTGCTGCTCAACATCAACTTGCAGATCAAACAGCCTTTGTTTACTTTTATTTTTCAATATATTAAGACGAGCTTCACGATCTGCATTTTCAATTCTCAACTGTTCCTTCCTCTCTTTTTCAGCAGCTTCTGCTTCATCTTTTCTTACTCTTGCAATATTTTCTTTAGTTCGAACATGCCAGCTATAATAAAAAACACGTCAAATATTATTGTTTATGTAACAATGTATGTTGTTATTTAGTCTCCTTCATAGAAGAAAAGATAGGACCTTATCTCAAGGGCGCTACCTCATCATTCTTACAATAAGGATTCAAAAAATAGTACTTTTGATAACGACATTAATTTTGTGGGCAACTAATAAAAATCATTAAGATTTGGCAAGTTATAAAATGGTGTTAAAAATGTAATATGATTTATAACACATGAAAAATAGGACAAAAATAAGCGTATTCTTTCGAAATAATAATTATTTTCTTGCTTAAAAACCTTTTCAGCAGAAGTACTGTGTTTATAATTGTTTTTTTTTTATAATATTATAAGATAAGACGTAAGGCGATAGGCGAAAACTTTTACTATATTTACCGTTTCTTTGGAAGTATATTCATATTTCTGTTTTGTATTCAAGATTATATTCTATAGTTTTATAAACTGCATTACATTACAGAACTTCAGCTCAATCCATTCAGATTGACTTGACAGTGACAAATGACAGATTGACATGACAATGAAAAAGCAGAACAGAACATGAGCATGTTAGATAGATAATGTACACTGCTAATGGAAGCAAAGAGTATAGTAACAATGAAACTGATACGATACATGTATTGGAAAATAATATAGCGTTGAATAGTACCATTATAGGTATTTTCCAAAATATATGCTACTCATACTTTTACGTGATCCACATGTTAATCAATTTAAATAATTCTAAAATATTTACATATTTTTTGTTATAACTATTCGACCTTTTAATTTTCAATTTTAACGGTAAGAACGAAAAATTTAAATTATTTATGCACAAAGTCTGAAAACTACGTCATTAATATGTTATAAATAATATAAAATGAATTTCAAAGCTCAAAATTACAGAGTTCAAGGCCATCATAAATCTATGATGCGTGAAAAAAATGTATATTGTAACTTCCGGTAGCTTGTCGAACACGCAAAACCAGAGACACGAAGTGCTAGGTGGGCATTTTAGGCAAAACCCATAAAATAGAATACTTCAAACTAACGGTACACATTTCAACCCGATTACGTGTTCCCTTTTTTTAATATTTATCGTAGAGTATGTAAAATTAATCAGTTAATGTTAAAATAATATATGACGATTTTCTCTTATATGTTTGGCAATGTGGCAACTGGCAACATTGGCAACCCATATTTATGACTACTTGAAATGGACGGACGCGTTGAAAAAAAATCTAATTGAAATTGAGCGAAGTGAAACACTTGTTTTTGTTTTGTTCAACCTATTTTAGAAACGTTATGTGTATTATGTTTTAACATTAATTACTTTCACGCGATAATGTAATCACACAACTTGTCGCAAGTGTATGACAATTACGTTTATTTGATTTATTTATCAACAATAGGTTATCCTTCAATTAATTTACAAGTGATAAATAGTAAAGTTTGAGTCTTTTAAGTTTTATTGAAATGGAAGCTGTCCAAGAACATGTCGACGATAGCTCTGTAGCAGATGTCGTAAAGTCTAACACAGTAGAAAACGAGGAAGAAGGAGTTGCTGTCGCGGCGGATTTATGTCACAAATCGAACGGTGTCGCCGAGATAGGAGAAGCGGGTCAACCCGAGGCGATCGCCGGTGGTGACGAGGTATGCACTGCGCCGCACACGGTGGTCACTACAGATGCCGTCGAGCCCGCTGAAAATCCTCCTGTCGCTATAGAAGCAAGTGAGGCCGACGTTCCGAATGAAACGGATAAAATGGAAGTAATGGATATCTCTGCACAAGAAACTGATAAGACAGACATAAATGAGACTTCTGTTGAAGCTCAACCAAAAGAGCAAGAGGTTACTACAATAGAAGTTAGTGAAATAGTTACTGAAGTGGTAATTGATGATGGAGCCGAAAAAGAAGTTTACCATGATGTTGATATCATCGAAGTCGGAGATATTGAAGCGTCATCAGAGGACATACCAAAGTTCAACACAGAAATATTAATTGAAGCTAATGACGGTGTGGTAGACACTCCTGAAGATAAGCCTTCGAGTGAAACTGATAGTCGTGACACCTCTAACAATATTTTGAGTGAATTTGGCGAAAGTATTGAATTAAGCGAAGTTTTACGTTCGTCTGATGTAACAGAGATATCAGAGAATAATAACAGTTCAGTGAGACAAGAAGTGTTTAATAAGGAAGAGCTATTATACATATTGGAAGGCAATGATGTAGAGCCAACTCCCCCACCACCACCTGTTGAAGGAAAAGGTTTTGTTCAAGGTGAAATGGAAACTAAATTAGCTTTGCAGCAACTTTCAAGACTGAAAAATGATAAAAGGAAATACAAAAGACATATAAGATTGACAAAGGTAAAAAAAGAAAAGAAGACTTATGAAGAAATAGAGAAGACTAATCACATTAAAGTTGATGGGGTTACAGAGAAACAGAAATCCAATCAAACTCAGTCAGACACAAGTGTAGAAGATGACAAAATTAGTAATAGCGAAGTGCAGAGTAATGTAGAAAAGAAAAAAACTGAGAAAGAAAGTCAAGCAGACAATATTGTCAATGTATTGGTAATGGATTGGGATGATGAAGAACAAGAACCAAATGAATCCGACGTAACTAAAGAAATTGTAGTACAGAGTGAGACTGTACTAAATGAAACAGAGAATCTGAAAAAAAATATAGAAACCATTGCAAATCAAGAAAAACCATCAATAAGGGCATCAGTTGATTCCGTACCCAGTGAGGACCAAGCGCAAAGAGGAAAATCTGGGGATGAAAGTCAACCTCAGCGTAGGCTAGGAAGAGTTATTAAGAAAAAAGTTATATTTGATCCGGACAATCCAGATACGTTTACAAAAACAAAAACAAAGAATAGAGAGTCTATAAAAGAGCTGGGTGCCAAGGAACAACCACCAATTAAGAAAGGTAAACTTGAACAAACACCACAAAGGGCAAAGTCTAAGTCACCCATGTCAAATCTGCAATGGAAAAAACCCTCCTCAAAGAATAGTAAGCAAAATAAAAGGTTGACTGAAGTAGATAGACTATTAATGGATGAGGGAGCCGTCAACATGATATACCAACTTACACCAGAGGCTCCTAAAGGCAAGAAAAGTAGAGAAACAAAAGCAGAATTCATTAAAAAAATACAAAGTTCAACTCCTGATAGTAAAGAGATGAAGTTTAGAGAAAGAAAGAAGGAAAAATATGAAGATGGTGAAGCTAAGAAAATTCTAGGATTGAAGCACAGGGTATCTTTAAATAATTCTATGAAATCGCCTTCAGTTAGTGAAGACTTTGAAACTCACAGTGCTGATGACTCTATAATTTATAGGCGTCATTCGTCCAGCTCTTATTCGAGCAGCTGCATGAGTCCCAGACGATTAAGTGATGTTGATTCCAACTCCACGCAGACTCATACTCGGTCGTCAAAGCCATCATCAGATAATCAAACAACCAGCCAGACCACATCCACTACAGATAATGTAGAGCAAGGAACTGATGTGTTCATGTCGGACAGTGCTAACAAATCAAGTAGTGAAATTATAAATAAGGAAGATTATCTTTCCATAAAAGAAAAGCTTAATTGTAAGCTTTCCTTGGCACTAAATAAAAGGAAAAGAGAGAGTATCAAAAATGAGAAACCTCCAAAACAAAAGAAAGTTACACGAAGTGAAGAGAAAAGTGAACTTAAATATGTAACTGTTAGAATTGATCAAAGATTAGCTGAAATATGCATAGAAAAAACAGGGTTGCAACATAATGTTGAGGTATGTTAATTACATATATTTAGTTTAATAACTTAAGATTAATTGTGTACATCATTTTTGAAAAACTTAATACCCCTTGTGTTTATAGATCATACCTGTTCTATAAAGTAATGTCAGTTGTGGTCAGGAGGTAGATAAGTAACAGCTAGTGGCTAAATGTTATGTGCATCTGCTATCTGCATAATTCACAAAGCATATTAGGATGTCAATACTGAATATTATCATTAGATTAAATGTTGAAAGGGTCATGGATGGTTTGAAAACGTCTGACACATATTGGAAGTGAACTTGTACTGTCCACCAGCAAACTGCACTGTAGCAGGGTTATGAAGTATTATCTTCCTTTGGTCCATCCAATTAATTAGGCAGAAAAAGCATTAATTATTTAATAATTTTATTGGTTTCAGGTCCTTAAAGAAATGGAGCAAGCATTAGCTTTTATAGATAGCTTAAACAGTACATCAGTTACATTGTTGACAACTGATTGTAGCAGTCTGTGTGTAAATTTGGACCTGACACAAATGAAGGATGAAAAGACAAAGTCTGTTGATAGAGCCCTTGAAGTTGCTGATGCCATAAGGTAAATATTGTTTACTATATCTTAATATGTGTCGGGGGCAGGTCTAGGCGTTGAAAGCGGATGACGTAATACCAGATGCTGGCGGCACCTGCACCGGACGACATTCCTTATTGCCTTATGACCCATCTACCTGATTACTTTACCTGCTCTTCCTATAAAACCGATTTAAGGAGGGGTTTGAACTGCCAAACATCATCTGTTTTGGGTGTAGTTACAGTTTTGTTAAGGGGGAGAGATGCGAGCAGGGGATTTTTCTAAGTTGGCAGCAAAAAAAGTGAGAGTTCCGGTTTAACAAAAAAGGGTTGAAGTCAAATAATTATAGTTTAAAAACCACACTAAAATCGCCCAAGGAAAATCGTTAATCCTGATGCCTGGGGATCCTGGTGAGGAGAATGGGATACAATTATTAGAATTGTGTATTGTCATCTGTTCTTGATAATTGTTCATCATTTTAAATTAATCAGACTGTTCAAAGTGGATAAAAATAGAGTTCAAAGATTCTGTTACATACATACATACAGGTCAAGCTAATAAAAGCGTGGTAAAAAGACCTCCCTTTTAAGGGGGAATTGAACTCTAGCTCCCCAAAACGCACATGAGGTTGTAGGTTCAAAATTGAGTGTCTCGTGTGGCAGGTCGGTGCTGGCGGCGGTGGACCGGCACAGCAAGCTGGTGTGCAGCGGCGTGCGCGGCGCGTGCGGCGGCGTGGGGCTGGCGCTGGCGGCGCTCAGCGACGTGGTGCTGGCGTCGGAGCGCGCCAGCTTCGCGCTCGCCGCGCCCGCCGGCCCGCGCGCGCCGCCGCAGCCCGCCGCCGCCGCGCTGCTCGCCCGCTGCCGCCTGCCCCACTCCGTTGTACGTTTGTAACTAACTATATTAACCACCGCACGCGACGACGTTCGCAATGTTTGAAGGTGGTAGAACCATTTGTGGCATAACAGCAGTGTTAAACGCTACTGTGTTCCGGTTTGAAGGATGGTGTAAGGGAGACATACTTATCCGAGGCGTTCCAGCTTAGTCCTCAGGGGTAGCGGCGCATCTGTGGCCGACCTCAGGTAGGAATATCTAAACCTATCTGGGCTTGAATACAGATGTCCCTGGGCGGCAGTAGTCACGTACCATCAGGTGGAATGTATGCTTGTCTGATACTACTATATTATAAAAAAAAAAAAAACACCTGCAACGGCGTTCGCATGCGCATTGCTTTATGAGTAACGAAAAACGATCTAATATCTCCAATTAGAGTAAAAAGCTGGTATTAAGTATGTATCCATACTTCATACCAGCAAAAATATTGTATGTATTCCTAGATATAATTCAATGTTTTTATTTAATATTCAACTGTCCCAAAATATTGAGTAAAGGAAAATATAATTATAATAATAAATAAAAAAAGTTAATAATAGTTTAATACCATTTTTATATTGAATTTATTGAATGTTATTCTAACTACATTCTTTCAACTTTCAGGTGAATGACCTGATATTATTTGGGCGGCAGTTGTCTGCCTCAGAAGCACTACAAGGAGGACTGGTGAGCAGAGTCCTGTGGCCAGAACGGTTCACCGAACAGGTCCATAACATTGTCAAGGATATCGCAGCTGAACCGGCGCCGGTAAGTGCATTAATATAAACCTATAAGTTTTGAAATACTTTTGTCCACAGCTGTAAGATATTGAATTTGTATATTGAGATTTGATAACTAATAATCCTCATAGGTATAGTCATCACTGATTGGCTGGCAATAAGCTTTCCATCCTTTTCCTTGATATAACAGCTCAGATATTTGCATATGAGTGACGCCTCCATTGTGTTCGCACATGTGATTCCGAGGGCACAAGCAGGACTGATATAATGAATTCAATTCGTAATTGACGTTCCCACAGAAATCGCCCGACTTACATGGAGGTAAGGAGGCGCATTTATAGGTACGAACGGTACCATCTTCCGTCGTGTTGATTAGTTTCCAGTAATTCGGTTCACGGCACCGACATGTCAATGTGATTTTTGGAGGTGTGAGCTGAATGCCCCTGTGGTGCATTTCCTCGAGTTCGTCTGGGTTCATGCGCTCGTAGGAAGTCTCGACGGTAAGGGCCGTGTCGTATATAGAGCATTCAGGCCAATCGGTGATTGGGTCGCAAAACTGGAACAGTGGGGAACAAAGGCTGTTCAAAAAATACAAAGCGATTTGAATATGCGGTTTTATAAGTTTATTTATGTACTTTCAAAAGTATTTGAGAAAATAAACTTAATTCAATTTTATTTCGTGATTTCTCTCGGGAAGCATCATTGTGACGCTATTATCTTTCTCCGGTCTCCACTCTGGCACTCCGGTCGTGTTCCGTCGGATATTTTAGCGTTGTAAAAATCCCATATAACCCGGTGTCGCTCTTACGTCGTCAGGTACCTTTTGAAGGTTTGCTCCCTCGTAAAGAATAAAAAAGGCTCTACGTGTACAATATAAAAGATGAGAGATAGGTTGTGTACCTGCAAGTGCGCCCAGTTGTTGAGCGGCGTGCGTCTGGGCGCGGGCGCGGGCGTGTCGCAGGCGCGGCGGCGCGCGCAGCGGCACAGGCGCACGAGCGCGGCGGGCCGCCACGCGCGCCGCAACAGCGCGCCGCACGCCCCGCGCGCCCCGCACGCCGCCAGCCCGCGCTCGCTCTCCTCCTGCACCACACACCATGGATGGAGTTATAGCCCACAAAGCTATAGCTTTGTTTAGGGGAGGAAACATTTGATAGCCAGCCAGTTAGAAGGATATTTCTTTTCTTGCCTATGATAAGATGTACAAAAGTCGCATTACCTCTATCACTACACACGACATCGTACACTTTAGATGTCAGCTAAATAAAGCGACATTTGATAATTAATAAAATTAATAAGTTCATAAGTTATTTGTTTTCCGTAGTAAATCATATTCATTTCGGGTATTCATTCCAAGATCGGATTCCTTAATATGCAAAAAACACTTTTAAACAATTTTTTGAATTTAATTAATTGATTGGGTTGGAATGGATTATATTGATTGAAGATAAAAATAAATAAAAAAGTTTTTTCAATAAATTTAAACAATTTACAGAAAAAAAAAGAAATTTGAACATACATTAAAATTATAAACATGCATTTCAATTTTATTATGGTCATAATCATAATCATTTTATGTAATAAACTGTATAATATTGTTATCATTGTATATACTTACTAAACCATAGTAATATAGAACTACATCATCACTTTCATTGGATATGGAGCCATGTAATCCTACTGTTAATACCAAAAATACCAAAATACTGATCAGCCACATCAGTTATTAGAGTAGTACTAAAGATGTTTATGAATGATAATTGAGAAATGTTAAATAGGTCGAGACCCACATTGATAACATACCGTTACAAACCCAGTGATGCTAAATAATTCGTTTTATAGAAGATTATATATTATTTAGGAGATGTATGAATCTATTTTTCTACTGTCTTGTTATTACAATTTTTTTGTAAAATTATTTCTTAAAGAATAATATAAAAAACTTTGTCTTATTTTTTAATTCCTTCATAAATGTTTTTATTATATTAATTGCTTGTTATTTATATCTAGAATGTGTCCTACTGTACTATATATTAAGTATAATCTATGTGGCTGTTAGCATAAAACATAAATTATTATAACATAATAAAAACAAACAAATATTTTAAAATAGTTTTTTTAATAAGTTAATAAAGCCCTATAAAGCGAAAGTCCTATTTAAATCAGTTTAGCAGTTTTAGTTGTCATCTAAAAATGAATGATTACTTTAAAAAAGTATGTTATATGTTTGCCCTGCATTTACACCTGTGTCCATTAATAGTTCTGTTATTAATGTACTAAACTTGTTTATTACATTTTGATATTTTTGTTACAGACCGTAATGTTAAAGAAACAACTGATTAGTTTGAAGAAAGTGGGAGAAAACGAGCAAACATTCCTGTCCTGTCTAGACACAGAGCGAGACATCTTCGTGGAGTACTGGACCTCTGTGGAGGGGCAGGAGCTGCTGCGAGCACACGAAAACACCGCCTAATTACGTAAAAATTGAGTCCATGAAATATTAAAATACTAATGATGGTATTTTAAAATGATTAATATGATTGCTTTCTTGATTTCATACAAAGATAATTCAATATAATTCTTCTAAATGTTCCGTGTATACACAACATGTTGTTGAGTCAGTGAATGGTTGCACATTGTTTAATGTAAGTGTCTATTAATTTAAGTTAATAGGGAGAGGATATATATCATTAGTAATAGGTCATATAAATACGAAAACTTATAAGGTTTGTCTAAGCTATAAAATGGTGGTTATAAATTGTAAAAGAGAACATATAAATTTCTTACTTATAGATATGAATGAAAGAAAGTTATTCTTGCGTGTTAATGAGAAGATAATTTTGGTAATTGTAATTGTGTGTATGTTCACAAACTGGCACTGCAAAATATTAGTTTTTTTGATTACGCATAAAGTTCATTTTATGATTGTCCACTTCATGAAGGTGAATAAATTGCTTATGTTATTTATAATAATAGTTTCCCTCAGTTCTAGATTATATTCCAAATGTATAAAAATATCAATGATATCATTTTAAAAGTTTATATAAAAGTAATAAAACTTTCAATTTTGACTAACTTGAGCCATAAATGCAGTGCATATTTACTATGTATGTTCGCAGTGGGTCGGGACATGCAGTACCTACTCGTTGCGTCATGTTACCACTTATTGCCTAATTAAATTACCAGTTCATTGAACTTAAAGCAATAAGTTATAACATTTTGTATTCCTAATCTGCATCGTAATGTCGCCATTGACATTTTTATACTTGGAAAATTTTAAAACTTCACTAGATCAGGCGTCTTGAGTGAGTTTGTAATGTATATGTTATATGCGATAACTAATTCTTTTATATTTAAAAAATTATGTGCAATTTGACAGGTATCTGTTTTATTTTATATTAGGACTGATTAGAGCCTGACTAAAATTATTGTTTAAATGTGAAGTAATTGTCTCCATTGTTGTAAAATTTAGGCAATAATTGTTGGTTCTAACCATTCGGGAGCATGTGGCCTGTTTATCTCGAATGATTTCTTTTCCATTATTATGGAGCTAATATCATAATATACTTATTGTTAGTTCTTGTTAGGTAATAAGCCATAGACTATTATCATGTTATGTTGTAGATGAAATTGTTTATGCTTTTGTTTTAGATGTTTATGAGTTTATAGTATAATTTAGAACATGTAATTAGTTTAATGAAAACATACGTTCAGCCAAAGTTCTATATCGATTTCTTATACATTGATATTGGTGTTAAACATGAATGTGCATCGACTTACACTACTGTTGTGTGAAACATTTCATTCCTTTCCTTTAACAACATTTTCTTTTCTTATATCATTTAAATTAGAATTTATTTAGATTTAAGGTAATTTCATCACTCACTTCTTATAAGTTATATATTTCATAATTTATAAATATAACAACATTTTATTTCTTTTCTGTTTCTTATTGAATAAAGTGCCTTTCATGATACAATTACATTATTTAATATTTAATATTATTACATAATAAAAAGTAACAGTTAAAAATGACCAAATTGTATAGTTTGATTTCCGAAATTGAATATTTTTATATTATAAAATTGAATGTTACAAAGTCTATTTCACTGTTAACGAAATACATTTACTAAACGTAAAAAACAATACTAAACTTGGTCAAAATTACAAAACTGTAATCTCTTATTTCATTAACCTTATATGTATTTATTATATGGTAAAAATGCATTAAATGTAGAGTTAAAACAAATATGTATTTTATCATTGTAGGTCATATAATTTAGGGATAACAGTGTCTATATATGGACAATGGAAATAAACAGAATTTGTAAGTGAATATGAATTTAATTTACTAACTACTAAAATTGTTTTATTGTATTCATTAACAATGCGATAAAACCCTTTGAAACCCTAAAACCTAAACATATTTGGGACCCATCCAACTTAACGATTTTATGCTTACAAAGGTTTATGTATTGGGTAAAAGAAACAAAGTTTGCTTTAAATTGCCTTTAATTAATCAAACTTTTTCAGCAACATTCGAAATTATAGGTTTGGGTCTCGATTTGAATAACAGCTTCTTTTTGACCACAGCTCGCACTCTATATTCCATCTGATTTCCGGAAGAGATCTTTTCGATGACTGCCATTGGTTGTTCAAGCTTCATTTCTTTCCCGTTGAGAACGTGATGGCCGAGAACTAGGACTGGATGTTTGTTCCTGTTGTAATAATGAAGGTCTCCAACAACAGTAGGGCCAGTTGTTGTTTCCTTAGTTTGTACGAGACCTTGCAGTTCAACCAGCGCCCATTCTGGTATGCCGTTCTCGTCTTCCGTCTTGCTACAATCAATTAAATAAATTTATTAGTTTCGTAGTTTTCTTACAATACTCTTATGGGTGAGGGAAAGTATATAAATGAAAAAGAAAATATTTTTTATTAAATTTTATTGGCGTTATCTTTCAAACTTGACTTATAAGACGTACGTCAATTTTGTGGTATATTGAAGAATCAGTTCTTATCTCTTACCTAAAAATAATAATAAGACATTTAAATAATAATAATTGACATAATTATTATATTATGCTGGATAAAAATTTTGATATTTTGTTAGCGCTGCATTCTTATCACGTGGAGTTACGTGTAAAGGACAGCCCTACACGTTAAGGCTGCATCGCGCCAGCCCTACACCGTTCTCACGCTGCATCGTGTCTTTGCGGAACGGCCAACGCTGACGAGGCGCGTCCCCGCCCGTCGTTTTCACCTCCATCGCGGAAAGTGACTCTGCCTATCTCATATATTTTTTTATTATTCCTTATTGTTACAAGTTGTGTTAAAATTTAAATAAATATTTAATGTATTCGCGAAATAGACTGCAATTCTTTCCTCGATGCCCAGCTCCCATAACTGTGGTCTAAATATGTTTATTATTTTTTAAATAAAAAATTGGCTTCAACAAGTGCAAATGAGCCACCGACCACTGTCAATCTCACTCACAATCAATTCTCGCTTAGTAGTGCAGTAATGGATTGACGATGCTGTAGGTATTACGAGTCATTTACTGTAGAGCTTTGGCAGTTCGCTAGCAGCGGAACTTCTTGAAGAGCGGGTGCTTGTTGTGCGCGGCGTTACGGCGGTGCTCGAGGTAGAGCGCGTCGTCGGCGCCCGCCAGCGAGCCCAGCGCGCCGCCCGCGCGCCGCGCGCCGCCCGCCGCCGCCTCGCGCTCCTCCTCACACTCCGTCTCCGACGCCGCCAGAACCTGCCGCGGGGGAACGACGCTTCATCAACGTACTTCGCGTGATACCATATTGAAACAACGATGTTTTTTTTTTTTAATTATTGAAATAGCAAACTAGCATGCAGTCAACCTGATAGTAGCTACTGCCGCCCGAGGATACCAATAATCAATTCCAAATAAGGCAGGGGAATAGGCATTCAATAACAGCAGAGTTGAATAAAAAATAACTTTATGAAGTAATACAATAAATAAAAAATAAATAAACAACAAAACATAATGAAATACCTGTTGTAGCAACATTCCTTGCTCTTCCCGTGTACCATAAAATAGATCTGGTTCCTGTTCCATACCTTTCAATTCTGTAATTACCTGAAAGTAAAATATTCGTATTAAGTTATTTATTATAACTTATTACCAACTACAGTGTGTCAAATTATGTGCAATTATGGTTGCACATAATTTGATACACCTACCTTTTCAGAAGTAATAAGAAGTATAATATGTTTCTATGGTGTATATGAGTTACATGCACAAGTTGTAAAACAAAAAAATAACTTACTTTGTAACTGTAACCTTGATTGACAAGAAATCTTTGCCTTTTACGACTGTAAGCCATTTCCAATGTGTCCTGTGAGACTAATGTGTAGAAGAAAGCATTATACTCTTCTGCGAGGGCTCCTTTCTTTGCTCTTAAAATACGACCTGGAAATATTTATCATCATTATTTATCAATAATGTTGACTTTTTAAGTAAGACTTTACTGCTCTTTATGGGCTCGTACACAAAATGCGATGCGACGTCGCATCGTAAAAATGTGCGAGCTCCCTCGACGCATCGCAAGAACTTGCGAATTTATTCGCATCTCACATTCCTGCGATGTTTCGTCACACTTGTTGACGCCATTTTTAGTTCGTTCTGAGACAGCGTGTGAGGAAGACGTACAGACCTGTATTTGTTGGGTGGGAAGACGTATTCTTT
Source organism: Epargyreus clarus (assembly GCF_041222505.1). Taxonomy (NCBI): domain Eukaryota; kingdom Metazoa; phylum Arthropoda; class Insecta; order Lepidoptera; family Hesperiidae; genus Epargyreus; species Epargyreus clarus. Next base: position 9,159,117 of record NW_027332239.1, on the reverse strand, counting down.
AATGTAAAAAAATGACAAACTACGTCGTTGAATTTTTTATATTACTGATTGAGGAGCGTCCTGTTCTTTGGGAAACTAAATATAAAATAAATTATATATACATTATATATGAATTAGATAAATGGATGAACCCAAAATTTTCTTTGTTACTCTTTCCTGTATCTCTTAAGCAATAACAAAAGTGCACACTTCTTTTTACGATCCATGTCACGACCTAATTTTCAAAATCCGTTCCGTACGGTTGACGGTCGTCGAAAGAATGGTCACCCTGGGAGACGCTATGCCGCACGATATCGCATCGCAGCAATTCGTGTCGCAATTTTCTGCGTTGCGAATTCGCATCGCGTCGCATCGCAGTTTTGTGTAAAAGCCCTACGAGCTCTATAACAACCAAGACGGTCGCCTCATATAAATCAGCCGCGATCCAAATCCTTTCATTTAAATGCAAGAACTGATTTACGCTAGAAATAGATGTGGTGGAGGTACCACTGCCATATGGGATCTACCAAATAAATTCAGATAATTTATTGTTCTTCAGATTCGTATCTTAAATAATAAAAAAACGAGATTACAAGTTTACCTAATCTCTGCGCTTCCTGCCGCCGAGAACCACCGTGAGACGATATCTGAATCAACACATTCGCTTCGGGCAGATCGAAACTGGTGTCGGCCACTTTACTGACGAATATCGTATTGACCTTCGGATTGAACTTGAAGTTCTGTAGGATCTGTATCCTTTCGTTCTGGGAGGTCGGACCGTAAATATAGGGCTTGTTCATCTTGACGGCGTAGTGGCGCAGGGCGAATACGTTGTCGGAGAACACGATGGTCTTGTCGCCGCGGCGCTCGTGATATCTGATCAGGAATTGGCAGGCGCGGAACTTGGACGGGTTCATTACGTAGAGCAACATCTTTTTATTTATTCTGAAAAATGAAATGCGCTTAGTAAAGTCAGTTATTTGTACAGAAGGCAATAGGCGACTGGGAAGATGAACAGTAGTGCGAAGTTCATTAAAGGTTATACCACGTATAAGTTCATAATCGCTCGAAAAACTCTACTGTTTAGAACGGGATTGTAAGGTAGTTTGTGCCGCGGATAAACGACCTAAGTGTGGGACATTGGTCGCATTAGAGTTATAAGGGATGGTCGGACGATTGCATGACTTACTTCTGCACGAGGTACTCGCGGTAGAACTCCGGCGTCATGGGGCACCACACCTCCGCGCACTGCACGCGCGCGATGTACCCGTTCGCCTGAAGCTCCAGCCAGTTGGCCTCGTACAGTTTCGGTCCGATCAAGAAGTTCAGGTCAGCGATTTTGTCGTCTTCACGCAGTAACGTCGCCGTTAAACCTGTACAAGTTATACTTGTATAGTCAGTCGCGTTTGGGAAACTATGAATGTGTGAACGGGCCGTACATTATTACAAAAACGACATAAATAATAGTCTAAATGTCATTGTAAATTATCTTTACTTATATAGAAGTATTTTTAAATTATCTGGAAAGCTGAAAGAAAGCTGAAACCCTTTAGCCAAAACACAAGAGCTACATGTCGAGAGCTCTACCTATACGTAGCGTTCATTTAAGATCTCAAGAGTGAAAACGCATGTGTTATTGAGTATTTATTGTATGTATGTATGTATTTATACTGTATTCTAATGCTTTATTTTAATTAAATATTAAACGTGTTCGACAAACGAAAGCGCAACACTCATAACCACATTTTGATACACAAAAAAACAATAAAGTTTACATAATATTAAACATAAAAATAAGCTAACCGAGCTTAGCGTGCGAATGTACAATGGTAAGCACACGACGGAACATCTTGGCGGGGATGGTGTGCACCTCGTCCAGCACCACCAGCCCCCACTCCTGGCCCTGCAGCCACTTCATGGTCTGCTCCGCCTCCCACGAGCGCCGCTGCCCGTGCGTGATCATAGAGTACGTCGTGATCAGGATGCCCGCGCCCATCGGCTTGTCCTTCGCCTCGGATGTAAACCTGTTGCCAATGATGTATTTAATGACATTGTGAGACTTTAGCTGTTGATCTATCTTGATGTTGTTGATGTTATTTAAAGGTACAACATTTGTTAACAAAAACATGAACTATTATACTATATTGGCAAATGATGTATATTGCAAATACACTAGTTCTTGTTCGTAACCAAAAACTCAAATAGTGGCTAACTGCAAATTAGTCATGTAGACTTGACATGATTTTGAGAACTTATCTGTAAAGATGTAAGTAAATGCATGTAGGTCTCCTCTTGAGCGCGCACTTGCACATGTTGTACACTAACGGCGGTGTTGTGTGACGCACGTCGTCGGTGGTCACCTGCATATCATGCTGTCGTCGGCGGTGGACCAGCACTTGAACTGCTGCCGCCACTGCTCCACGGACACGCCGGAGTTGCACAGCACGAGCGCGCGCTTGCGCACCGTGCACACCGCCGTCACGCCCACCAGCGATTTCCCCGCGCCGCATGGCAGCACTATCACACCTGACCTGGTAACCAAGTTATACTAAATAATAATGTGGAACATTTTTCTGATAAGTTATACTAATATGGTAGAATCCTTATTATTTAACTTCGATGCCAACATTTCATGTCTAATAAAGTAATAACAACTGCGTTAATCACCAATGTTTTGTAGATTACATGGTACGCTGAAGGAGGTCTCTCCTTCAGCCCTTCAGTAGAGTTTGAAATGCCCTGTGTAAGTGTCTACTTACACAGGGCATTTCAAATTAATTTTCAAGGGTTCAGAAACCCATCTCTGGCCTACACAGTTAGGGCTCTACAATCGCTTAATTACTACATTACCTAAGATTATTCACAGATAAATCGGTAGTTTTATTACCTGGCACGCCCATTTCCAAACATCTTTCTCAAACTTTTCTCTTGATATGGTCGGAGGACAGCAGTTGGTTTTAAATCAATATTAATATCAGGATTAACAGTGTCATTGCGGAAGTCATATTCAGCTAGTAGAGGATGCTCCAGCTCTATACATCGTTTTTGTATAACCTGAAATATAGACAAATGAACATAATTTGACTGGACCATTGTCATAAGTGCCTTAGATGAAAAGGCTAGTTGAGTTAACGAAACTGAGGATTCCATTGACATACAGAAAGACAACAAAAGCCCAGACGCAGATCCAAAACTTAAGTTTATCAATTTGATATTTGTCTGGTTGGGAATTGAATTTAGCAGAATGACAGATTCCGCTTTATATCAGACTAGTATGGTAACTGCTGCACTTGTAAGATAGAAGTTCAATAACTGTACCTCAATCTTATCAGGGTCGACCTCGAAAGCAACAGCTGTGTTGGTAGTGATGTCGGTAGGCTCATCATCGTCATCGTCCTTGTCCAGCTGTTGGTAGAATTGACTGATGTCCTCTGGAACTGCACCATTTGCCGCTGGTTTGTCTGCTTCACCTAGGCATTGATTGTTGTATTAATGGTTTTTATATAGTAACGTGTATTTATAAAAAAATCCTTGTTTGGGTGTATTAATTTATATTTCTCTTTGTTTAAAACCATACCTTGAAGTTAACAAGTAAGTTACACTTTATCACATTTATGCAGAAATTTTACATCTTGGAGCAAAAACAGCCAATATTATACACTGTTGAATTCCCAATCATTATTAAAACACAAATTGTTTAGGTGCTTCCAAAACACATTTTCTTGTTTTGTTGCAGGCAATTCGGTAAACAGCGTATTAAAAGTGGGTACCAGGTTTGGCAGAGGTAGCTATGGCAGGTTTCTTGGGCAGGTCGGAGGCGAGCAGCTCGTCGTCGCCGTCGCGCCGCAGCCGGCACTGCTGGATCACGGGGTCGCGCAGCAGCTTCTGAAGCACTTCCACATGCTTGCTTTCCACTAAGTACCTAGAACCAATATCACTATTAGTTATGTGGCTCTCAAAATGCTTAACCCTTATGTTGCCAGCTATTTTAATTCCTGTGTTTTTTTAACTTACAAATCTTAGTGTTAATTATAAACATGTATAGTCAGCACCAAACTACTAGTCCACTCTGAAGTTGTTGCGAGCAGGTGTATTCATAAAATTTGCTCTGGCAACACAATTCTATTCTATATTCAGAGCGGACTAGCAGTTTAAAACGGACTATAACACTGTACTTTACAAATGTATTTTGGTAAATATCATACGGGACATCACATATTTAGAAATTAGAAGAAAGCTTTTGAAGGACACAGTAATTAACTAAATGGGTTATATAATAGTAAATCCAGTATGTTGTAGAAAATAAATTTTTAAACATGCAAATGTTTAAATAGTATTTAACTAGCAGAAAGTATAAAGATTTTGAATTGTTAGGTAAACATGAAAAAATATCACTTATACATTAGAATTGGTTATTGAACCAAACTTATCATGCTTACCTGTTATGCTTTAAAACAAGTTTCACTTTTCCATAAGACAGTGTGCAGAGTTGAATGAACTCTATAATACCAGCGGGCACAGCACACTTGCTCAGCCTCTGCAAGTACTCTATGATGTCACTTGTTTGAAGTCCCACTGATACGGCTGCATATAAACTGTATGCAGTTAATTTGTATTCATGTATGTGTTGTGGTCTGGAAAAAGTATGTTTTATTTATATGTTTTTATATCAATATCCATATTTTCACTGGAAAGTCTAAACGTTTAACAAGTAACGGTTTTTTGAGATTTAGAGTTTTAGCCTTTCCAGCGACAATATAATCCTAATATTCCTAATCAATTAAAAACTTAAATATATTCATGCGGAAAAATATAAAAATAAATCATTGCTTTTATTTTTAGTAGATATAAAATAAGTAATGCATCATGCACTACTTCATATTCACATATGTTTGGAAAAATTGAAATAAACAATATTACATTGTCAAAAATTCAACAAATATATTGTATATATGATGATGATATATTAAAAATAAAATTTACAATGTTTTGGCTAATTTAATCATTAAAGATAAATATAGTTGAGATACCTGCAAACAGGTTCAGCTATTGCAATTAAGAAGTCATGTGCATGTTTGTAGACTGGTGAAAATGCCTCCAAAAATATATGCCCATTTGGTGCAATCCACAGTGGACGACTGGCATTGTCCGGTTTGAGCTCCATTTGGCTCCTATTTAACAAAGAAATGTACTATACTCAGTATGCTACACAAATGAAGGTGATAGAACCCTTTGTGATTCGACTCCGGCGGCATCACCGCCACACCTATTTCTACCTTATGACAGCAGTGTTAGGCGCTGCTGTGTTCTGGTTTGAAGGGTGTGGTAAGGGAGACAGACTTTTCAGAGGTGTTCCAGCTTAGTCCTGAGGGGTAGCGGCGCATTTGTTGCCGACCTCAGGTAGGAATATCTAATCCTATCTGGGGTTGATTACAGATGTCCATGGGTGGCAGTAGCCACTTACCATCAGGTGGACTGCATGCTCGTCTGTTACTCCTATACTATAAAAAAAAAATGATTTACTTGAGTTTCACTTATTAACAGTAAACAATGGACTGAATAAAAATGACTTTCATAAGAATGAACATCTATAAAAATCCAATGGCCACAAGTTATGCAAATAATTTGTATGCTATATTACAATTTCAGAGCTCTTATCATCTATTTGTTAACCTACTTGATGACTTTTGTTTTGGCTTTTGAAATTACTTCTGAAAGCAGACCACTATAACCTTATGTAGTTACTATGTAGCCTGAGTTGCCAAAAAGGATGCTGACCCCTAATTTACATCATACTTATTAACTTACCTATAATCTTTAGCACCAAATTCATCTTCGGGCACCTGGTCATTCTTTTCAGCATCTTGCATGGCAGCACCCGGCACACCAGCATTCTCTGGGTTATCATCGTCCACCAGATCTATAGTTACTTCTTCTTCCACTTTCTTTTTTTTACCTTTAAGAATTAATTAATAATTTACATTCATATAACAGTATACAACATAATATCAATAATTTGGGACTAAGTTAGTATAATTTTAAGAAGAAACTAGTAACAACTTATTAATTGTTGGAAAGTAATGTTTTATACTATTTACTTTTTATAAGTAGGTACCTACCTGATCTTTCACCACCGCCCTTCGAATCATACTTTTTGAATTTTTTAGGTGGTCCCATTCTCGGAGCTAAAACATAATCATAATTGTAATACGTATATTAAAGTATTTAGCTACAAACAGCAATGCATATACCATTATAACTGCATGTTCTCACAGGTCTAATAGCTACAAAACAAATAAATTATTTGGCAATAATACTTACTGTACAAAAGATGCTATGATTTTTTATTGGAACTCAACTAATATATGAAACAGAAGTAGCGTAGTGAGTTATTCAAATATATTTATTATTTAGTAAAAAAATACACTATTTTATTATTCATCACAATTTCACAACACTTATTCACTTTTCGGCTGACTGAAAAATCTGACAATGACTGATAAAATAAACTAATATGACACGAACTGTCAAACTTACCCACAGAACTTAGATTGCTTTGGGATACCAGAGACTACTTAGGTCTCTTGGATAAAAGGGACAAAAAACTCGCGTTATCGGCCCTGTAATAGATCAGTGTCGTACTTATGTTACCTTCTTAGGGATTTACTGTCGGATTTTGAAGGTAAGTGCTTTTTTGCGTACATTGTATCTAGATTGAATATCGATTCATCTATTTTATGATTCAAAGTTGTCCGCCCTACTAAATATACTGGAAGCGATCTACCCCCAAGCCGACCTAACTGTTTTGGATACGATATTCTAAAATAAGGAAATACGCGCATAAATTTATACTACGACTACAAATATGGACATCGTGCGCAAGCATACTATTCCTGAGAATGCGTTGGCTATAGAATAGACGTGTAGAGTGCCATTTCATAATAAAATGTTCAACTGTATAAAAGTAAATGACTGTTCGAAAACCCTATAAGCAAGCAAGAGCATGAATTGGACTTAACAACTGCTAAGGTACTTCTAACAACAGTAGGCAAATAGAGTGCTTAAAGTTGAAAATTTTCATGCAGAATTTCAACTATTTACGTAAACCAACCACCGTATCAAAATAATTTTCGAAAATATTATTGTTTTTTCGTAGACTCGCGTACGCTACGGCATTCTGTAGCCCCTGCGGATTTTAGCCGGTGTCCGCGGAAATCGCGAGCATGTGCGAGTTTTGCGGGGTAGGGCATTTTTTACAAAAATCGGATCATTCCGTACGACTTCCGATTATTTTCAACGGATCGTGCGCTCGCTCCCGCAATCAAAGCGGCTATATAACTGCATAAAATTGCGTTTAAAATTAAATAAAAAAAATTGGGTTCACTCTAAGAGCAACTATGTATTTCGTTTTGGACGTCTACATCGAAGTAATAGCTAGCCAATTAGGCTAAAAGAAAAAAATGTCAGTTTGACAGAAACGTGTGGCCCTTGATTTTGACAATTACTGTTATTATTATCATTTATCACTTTGTTTATATTTTTATAACCTCACAATTTCGCTTTTGACCATCTTATGAATATGAATTATGATATATAAATTAAAGCAGGTCTCGGTGTACAAGCATAACATAAAATTTAAGAAATTATAACTATTTTGTTGTCTATAAAGTATTTAAATTAGAATACGATTAATAGAAGTGCAATAAAATGAATTAAATAAATTTGCCACTTACCAGTTTAGATATATTTGCATTATTATGAACACTTGCAGCTTGTATTTCGATTTATTTTAGATAATTACACTAATTTAATGAGTATTTTAGATCGAGTTTTTAAGTACTTATAGTTTTATATTTTAACACCTCTTGACGTCCTAAGGTGTTCTGAGTACTTCTGAGCTTATTGATAAAAAAAATCAAATTTGGAATATAACCATTAAGAAGTTTTCTAAAGCAAAAAGGGCGAAAAGTTTATAAATAAACATTTAACTATTCAAATTACAAACTTTTTTTTTTTTTTACTTGAAATTGGAAGTAGTGTTGCGAAGATGTATCGAGAGTATCGATATCGATGTCGCATCTTTCGATTATATTTTACTATTGAAGTAAAATATATTGAAAATAAACATGAATATGATAAGTTGTTAGTGTTATATTCGAATTTATAATATCGGGAAAAAAGTTAGCTGGAACGTATTAGGTTTTTGAAATGAAAGTTATACCTACCTATCAATATCAGTCTCTTCAAAAGCGTTCCATAATTTTTTAAAAACTTTACTCAACGAAACGGATGTAAATAAAAGGATTTTCTTCAATTTAGGTGGTATTAAGGAACAATGCAATTAATATTAAGTTAAGAGAGTGACAGATATCGGTACCTACATCGATGGTTTCTAAACTATCAACCGTAATTTTAACCTTTTACATAATTGTTATAGTAATTCTTTATAAGTAAAATACATAATTATTAAGTTGTAAAAATACATAATCGTTCCTCTAATGCGACCGTTATTATATCCTTGGTTTGGTTGAGCGTAAGGGCTCACGGAGGTTTTTCTTCGGTCTTCATGACGGTCGTAGAATATCTGTTATTTTTTAAAACTCCGGTAACCGCACTTTGGCGTGAGTAAATAACAAAGATCAATTTATGTCGCATCGCATTTTCATATTTTGCGATTGCGCGTTCGCTTGCAGAAGGGAAAGAAAACTCTCCATAAGTTTTATCCTTTAAAGTCTAAATTGTATGAATTGTTTGACGTCCTATTGTAATATCGATTTTTTTTTGTATATGATTGTCGATGTGTAAATTTATTACGTACATCTCTACACACAGTATTCAAAAATATTTCTATTACAATTCCACCAAGGTAATAAGACATTCTGCCATTATTTTATATTTACGTTTTATGTTGTGTATGTTACAAATATGTTTTAAGACATACATACAACCCACTTGATGTAGAACACGGGGTTTGCCTAAAGCCGATCACAGTTACGTTGCCACTTCTGGGGACTAAGACGGTAGCCTGAAATGTAAATCAGGCGGCATTGCACTACTTTCATTTTAAGCATTTCAGATGAATCGAAACCAAGGATGTGAAGCTCTAGGGGCTTAAGGGGCGGTCCGCCTCGGGCCTCCGGTCTTGGGGGCCTCCAAAACACAGTTAAAGTTCACCGAATCACAGACGAACTTTTTACACTGGAGGCCTCCGGCTCCATTCAACTTTCTGCTCCGGACTTCCGATGACCTTAGTCCGCCACTGATGTGAAGCAATGCGCGTATTAAAATTAATTATTTACTTACAGGGGAATAGAAATATATGTCTGGTTTTACTTAATGTTCTTGAAAATTTATGACCTCGAGACTTTATAAGCCTACATTATTCTTTAAGAGAAGTAGTCTGCAGCAACAATAGATGTTATGGTACAGCCTATCATCGTCATCAAGCGGGACGTCATACCCTCCGGGACTCTCGTATGCTTCGATCAACACTACCAACAACAATTGGTATTCTTGATCGAAGCTCGTATGCTAAGGCAGTGCTAACAAAAGGGTGGTGGGTTTCGGGTCACGAGGATACCCTCGGTGGTAAATACCTCCCGAAATATATCATCCCATTGTTGGTTGAGTGGGTGATTCGGTACTTATGCGTCGTTACCGAGCGCACGGTCGGCCTCCTGATGGTCGGAGGTCGCCAGTCCAGGCAGTTCTCGCGAGAGCGGGCGCCCTCCAGGTGGTCGATCGTGTAGGGGCACGAACCCCTTTAAATGGGAGTATGGTCCGGCCTCCGCCCGCTCTTACATTGAGCGTGCGAGGCGGACCACAAACTACTCGACCGTCTCGATCTTAAGGCCGCGCCTCACCAAGTCGTTCCTAACGTAGCGTCCCGCCCTCACGATTGCTCGCAAGGCCAGGTTTTGCTGCGCCTGGAGACGCTGTCGGTTCGACCTGGAAACCAACGCGTACCATGCCGGTGCCGCGTAGGTAAGTCGTGAACGAATATAGGTCTTGTAGATCCCTAGTTTCGTCCTAAGTTATAACCTAAACAAGAACTTCAATTATTTTAATAACAATCTTCAAGAGTTGTGATTCGGCGCGTAGACATGTTCCCCATTTTTTTTTTATAAATTTATGTAGTCATTGACTTGTATGGTATAGCGAGATACCTATAGATAGACAGTCTCTCTGTAATTCTTGTTTACATGGGTTTCACTGTACTCATGATTAGCACGTTATTTGACTTCGTCTAATAAGCTTCAGATAATGAAAAGCATTTAAGTTAAAAGATAATCTATCAATCAATTAGGCATGTAAGTTTCCTCACTATGCCTTTCATCGTCTTTACTTCTTATCTTAGCTTAAGTGTTCAGGAATTCAGGTAAAATGAGTAGACTTCTTGATAATAGGTAAAATAAACTGAAGTAAGTACTACACATTTAACTTATATAAATCTTCTCTAGCTCGTCATTTATTTGCAGTGATAATGTAATACATCAATTAGATGCATCTGAATATGAGAACTTTTATCAAAAAACTTAGTAGAAAGTTATTTTAAAATAGTCCAAATAGACGTTTGTGTCTATCGTAGTGCGTGCATACTTTTGAGCCAGGCGAGCCTTTCTCACTATATGTACCTATAGATAGATGATTATGGAGGTTTGGTGTCAATCAAATGAAATCACATGTTCATTATTGGTAGGTCATAATTTAATGCAGTTTCTTTTTAGTATTTAAATTTGTTTCTGCTTTTACTTATTTATATGACAAATGGAATATTGTTTGATATCTAGATTAAATAACTATTCTGTGAACCTATTTTAAACAACTTTTATATTTTATCAGCATTTTGTACAAGGCTGCTTCTACCACTTCTTAAAACACTTACAATAATAAGGTACTAATAATTAAAGACACACATTCTTTTTGAACAAAGGTGTCTATCGGTATGTGTGGCATACAATCACATTACGTTCAATGGCCGCTTTGAAACAAATAATGGAAACTTATTTCGTTTTGATGTTCATTTTTAAGTGTACAGCTGCATTGAAAGTAATGCCAAATGTAGCAATGCAAAATACACATGGAAAAGATCCGTAAGTAATCTATTATAAGTAATGTTTGACCACGTTTATCAATAAATAGATTAATCGAATTTTATTCGGTAACAGTTTCGCTAGCGTAGGAGGCTTTTTAAATGTATTATGTCTACTAAATGGAATGAAGATAAATCTTCATCTATTAATAGAGTAGCTGCTTTTAGTCTACAGAAAACTCTGAAAATGTTTGTAAATGTTGTTTATTTGTGTCACATGAACAGGAATAAATTTCAGCCTTAAAAGACACATTTGCTTATATACTACTGACAAATTACTGGCGATAGGGAAGGAAGCTACAGAAAAGCGACAGCTCTAGAATGGAGCTATGAATATTATTCAATTACAAAAGAGATACAAACATAATAATAAATAAATATCCCAATTTGTATTAACATAAATGTGTTGTTGTATAACAAATATAAAAGATAAGGAGGCCGCGTGTACTTATGTACGTGCGATGGAAGTTATACTTCTTTAGCGAAGTTACTATTTAAAAAAGAGGATTTCAAATAGGTGGTAAAATTTCAATGTTACCTTACGAGTCGAAAGCTTTCGTAGTTGCCTGATTTTGAAAAATATATTTAATAATAAGAATTAATAAAAATAAATTTGTTTAAGTGTTTTTATCATCGTCCACCAGACTTTCCTTGTTTGCGTGGAAGGTAAATTAAAATTAACTCAATTAAATGTCAATGTGCCTAAAGAAGTATAACTTAGAATATTCAGGAAAATATTAAAATGCCTTGGGAAAAATGTTAAGGTAGTAAATAAAATACATATTTAGGTTCAATTTCTGTTACTTAAAATTAAGATTTAGTCAAGTCTTTATATTTATCTTTAATATATTTTTTCATCTGTACTATAAAATTGTCAGAACATTTTCTCACTTGGACTAGATTAATTGTTTTATATTCTTCCACACATAGTGAATATGTATATTCGAATTTGCAGAAGGATGCTAATCCAGCCTTACAACATAAACAATAAATACATACTTAATTTAAAACTAATCCAACCAATATCTTCCGTGAACAATGCCTACCTTCTAATGAACTATATCTGCATTGATCTATACAATAATAAGTCACTCACTAATCAATTATTGTCAGCAAACAGTATTGTTGTGGCAATATATTTAAAACACATTGTCAAATGATCGGTGAGTTCAATGGGCAGATAACTGAAGCAAGTACAGTAAGTATCGAAAATATTTCAACATAAATATGGAATGTAGCAAACACTCAATTGAAATGACCCTTGTATTTTGGCATTCGGTCATTATTAATCTAATATTAAATTAGAGACAATATATTTACAATAAAATAGTAACTATGCTTTGTAAATTAATATTCCTTGCCATTACTGTACTGATATGCATTCTTTTATACATCCTTATAAACAATATAAAAGTTGTTTAAACACAGATTTATAGCTGCTGGATAGAAATTAAACTTTAAAATAGGGTACTTAAACTTGAAACTGTACACTGCAAGACATCATTAGCTTACTATTGACTGACCTTTTCCATAATATACAATATCATTGAAGGTTACAATCGAAATATTCATTAAATATTATATTCTTTAATTGTTTCTATTTGAATTAATTTTACCTAAGACAACATACTTCAATGTAGACTTTATAGTGTTATTTTTTTTATTTTATTTCAGTCTTAGTTTTCTGCGAAACTCAACGACAGTGCGAGGAACACGGACGCACACTCTATGCAACGCCATACACACCTATAACACAAATAGCGGGCAGTGAAACCTCGTCTCATTTCATAATATTTCAATAGAAACAATTACCTCTAAGTTTAAACCGATTAAAGTATTAAGACTAGTTATGCTCGCGGCGGTCGGCCGCCGCGCCGCCCGCCCTCGCGGCACTCCCGAGCGGTCCACACTGTCACAACACGACCCTGTCGCACATATCACAAAGTACGCGTTCGCGCCGCGGCCCGTCGCGGCCGCGAGTCCCAAATAAATAAATTATCAAGTCTATAATACTCCGGGACGCGCGTGCACTTCGGCGAGTCTGATCGTCCCGATAATGGAATGTAAGCGTGATATGATAGAGAGGTGCGGAGGCACGGCGACGTCACGCGTCGGGCGGCGGCGAGGGCGCGGCGCGGCGCGGCACCATGACGCAGGGCGGCGGCGCGCTGGCCGGCAGGAAGGGCGGCGGCGGCCGCGCGCCCATGCGCACCCACCAGCGCGTGGCCTTCTGCAGCAGCCCGTCCTTCTTGCCCGCGCCGCCGCCGCCCCCGCCGCCGCCCGCGCGCCGCGGCGGCGCGTCCGCCGCGCCCGCCCACTCGGGCACGTCGCTCACGCACTTGTTCGGCGGCGGCTGGAAGGTGCTTCTCGTCAGCTCGGCTTGCTGGAATTGCAACACAATTCTATGTTAATTTATTTTCGTATCATTAGAACTATATGATCGTATTACTTTTAATAGTCGACATTTAAAAACTAGAACTAAGTTTTAGCAATGATAAATGGAACATCAAATATTATTTTCATGCATAAGAATTGCTATAACTCTTATTTTTCATTTCTTTTTTGGTTAATTATATGAAATGTAGTTATTTAATATAAAAGTGTTTCATCCCTCTCTTCTAGTTATAAGGAGCGTATATCAGATATCCAATAAAATCTAGGATTCAGGTATGCACAACTTGGTTTAAATTTTAACATCTATTGAGTGGATAACACAGAGATTTTTGTTAATCCAATATTAGTCATTCGAATGATATTCCAAGTATTAAGATGTTGCAGGTGACCACTAACCATGTTTGTTTACGATTTAACTATAGGAAACAAATTTAGACATGGCAGACAAAAGGACCATCAACTAATTTGCTAGCTTATCATGACAAGATTGAATAAACACGGTGTTAGTTTCTGAGGGAGGGTGAGAGATAAGAGTTCAATGGAAGTACTTACGGACCTGATAAGGAACTCGTATTTGTAGATGCGCGTCCTGTCCGTACTCGCCGTCGGGCAGCTGTATGCTCGGCGGCAGGCCGAGGCGATCCGCGGCGGCGGCGGACCGCGCGCGCGTCTCCTGCTCCACGATCTCCTGCAGACGACCCACCATCGCCTGCAGCGTCTGCTGCGTCTGCTGCTTCTCCCATTCCCTGGAAGTCAATTGTTTAAATATACCGTTATAAAGAATGAAAGTAATAAACGTTGATTCCATCTATAATAAGTACTATAATACCAATGGAAAATAAATATGGTGTGGGTACTAAGAGTGAGAACTCACGAAGCGGTTTTCTTCGGTCTTGTGCGCGTTTTTAAAGACAAAATGATATTTATCCAATTTGTTGGAAAAATACACAAAGCCTTGTCGTTTTAGCAACATTAACTCATACAGGTTTGCAAAATAAAAAAATAAGATGGGGTGATTTTACATTGCAGACTTATATGATTAAAAACACATAGCACATATTTCAAACATATAAAATCAAATCCAAATAATAATAAATTTCGTCGTATTTGTTACTATTGACACCTACAATATGATGATTAAGTTTGTCTATTGTAGGTACGTCACTGAATAGAGACAAAATAAGTTAATATTGATACGTAGGTAAAAGACGTGCTCAGCTAGTCTTCTCTATATACCAATACTAGTACCATTATACAATGTATGTATAGTACATACATATACGAGAGTATAAAAGCCAGTTACTAGTGAATGAGCACGAGTCTTTAAGTATTAATGAATTTATATAGACCTTCAAAACAAATGCATAATCATCTACACTACAGCGACAAGAAAGCTGTTTGTTTTAATAGGTTTCTTGTTAGGGGCTACTATCTCTAAACATTCATAAGTATCATAATAGCCAGATCCCATAAGACGCTTTCTGCGCTCGTAGAACCATACTACCTTCGCATACTACTCTAGAATATAAGATTCTCTCTTACTAGCTATGTTTTTCAGACTGGTGGCGGTCACGCGGACCGTCAAAAACAGTAGTTTGGTTTTGTTGGAGTCGATACTCACAATGAGGGGTGATGGTGCCTGTGGTCGTGTCGTAGGCGCGGTCCCCCCGGCGCGCCCAGCCGCTCCATGCCCGCGCACCCCGGCACTTGTACCGAGAGCATCTGTAAGTCACAACACACTACTCTCACTTATGTGGCCCTGCTCAACACTAACATTGTATTTATACACAGAAATCAGTGGTATTTTTATAGTAACTAATCAATTGATAGATATCAATTGACAGATAGGAGTCCTGGGGCCCTACCACCATCTATTAAAAACAATCAATAGTTCTGAAAAGGTTTATTTCAATATTGTATCAACATTGTTTTGTTTCGTACGACGACCTCCTTAAAATAGATTTGTTTTAAACCCTTATTTATTTTTCGCTTATCCAATGTATAAACCATCTGAAATGGTCATATTTCGCCAAAAAAAGACTAAATAATTTCGACCGACATCATACAAAATTGCTTATTGTACTAATATTACAAAAACAATTCTACTTTAACGAGGTCGTGGTACGAAATTTCAATGTATGATTAAACTAATATTGTTTTAAGAGATGGTAGTAGCCCCCCTGAGCCTGCGTTTCAGAGTACTAAGGTGGTCGCTTCATATGTAAGTCAGCCGACCCCTACCACCGAACCCAAAACTGTTTTAGGTAAGAAATAGATGTGGCTCTCGGTCTAATTATATCTAATCGTTCTACTAAGTTTCAAAAGTTATGAGACGTTCATAATTATGAAGACTTGATCTGGGTTGTACTGCAGGTGGACTAAGTCAAAAATATTTCATTTAGAGAGGAAACTTGTAGCTCAATAGCGGAAACAAAAAATAATTGTAGAGTATGATCAACATTTATGAATCCGCGTTGGTACTCGGGGAAGCGTATATTTTCATGTAAATGTATGAAATAGCCGAATTTTATATGATAAGAAATAAATATATATTTTCATAAAAAAACACGTCATTATAAAAGTAATGTCTATCTGATGATTATTAAATCCATAATATTGATAAACATATCTGACGCATATATCTCGACATGCATTGTTCAAGGCATCATTTGATGCGGTTATGTTTATTTTAAATTTATGCTGTCTTTGTATATATTTGAAAGACTTTTTTCCTTGTCTTCTAGGAAAAGATATCAGAAATAACCCAACATTCCAAATTGTAAAGATTCGTATTTCGGGACTGTGATATATGATCATGTGTGCTATCTTCTAATAACTTAAATCTAAAGTAAAATACAACATAACATATTTTGTATTTATTTTCTTTGAACTTGTTAAAATGATCTTAATTTATTAAATGTCTAATTTCTAAATTGTGCATATTTTTGAAACTCATTTTAAGATGTTCTTTAACATCACTAACCCCCGTTTAGATAGTTAATTAACATAATAATTCCACCTGCAGCTAGTGAATTGTGTTTATTTACAAACGTCTCTTTACCCGACTGCTAAGGGTTATTATATGGGGATAACTTCACTTCTTACATTACTTTTATATGGGCATATAATTATAGTTGTCATAATATTGATACTATATATAAACATTTTCAAATTGCCTATACAATATTACTATCACTACTACTTTAAAAGGAAAATGTAAAGTTCGTTGACTCATCTATTTTTTATCTAACGGCTATATCAAGATACGATACAATACAAAATTATCTTTATTGTACTCTAAACAATTAAAGTAGCAAAAAAATATGAGAGAAAGAATAAGTGATGTGTTCGTCATTTGTAATTCCTGGTTTCGTAGTATTTACATAGGTGATAATTGTCCAAAAGCTTTCCAGGAAGTATTTGAGCTATAGAACCAGCAAAATTTAAGTGCACATACAGATAATATTGTGATCAATAGTACATTACAATACGAGGACGAAAAATTTTTTTCTGACAAGTGTGAGTTTGCAGGCCGAGCCGCAGGCGAGGACTGCAATCACACGAGTCAGAAAAACATTTTTCGTTCGCGTGTTGTATAAAATTTTATATTACGGGGTCGGAAATGGGGGTTTTGCGCACGCGAAGCGTGCGTAAAACGTCCATTTACGCACGCCGTGATATAAAATAATTTCATCAATTCTAAACGAAATTTTATCACTGTAAGTAATTACGTTCCTTACGCTTCACAGATAAAAAATGATTCCTCTTTTATTACAAATATATCTCTTTGTATATACATAACCATATATATGTATATTTTCACTATTGGAAAATGGGTGATTTTTATTGTTCGAAAATTTGCGCGCAAAACGGATATACGCCTTATCATATTTTATATTTATTGATAGTAAAGACAACGTGAAACAATGATATTTTATCAGAATCAATGTCATTTATACATCGATACCAGTAAATTAGTATAATATTTCAATCGATTTAAATAAAATTACCCGCATAAAACCTTATTATGTACAAGGAAGCTTGTAAAACACTTAGGTACTTATGTGAAAATAAAACGATATGTTACAGCTGTAAATAGGAAGTATGATAAAAGTTATCTTTTATTCCAAAGGGAATTCCCGTAGTGTGTGTGTCATGGTGATGTGATGATTGGTAATGCAAATTATTTTTTAAAGATTGCCAAAATTTCGCTAATGCTGTTGTAGTCAACAGCCCTATTTTACGTGCAAATTCTTCAATACTCATATGCTCAAGAAACAAATGAATTATTTGTAGGTACAAATTGCATTTCTATTATTTGGTTCGAATAAAGAAACATGTTCTGTGTTTGAAACTTATTTCGAAAGTCTTGATGTTGTCCGGCATAAAGATATTAGAAGCATGTTTTGAATAATATTTAGAAATGTATGCAATTAGGTTTTGCTTATATGCACTACAGTCAAATATATAAGCCTGGTATAACTATTTTCGTCTTATTATTTGATTGTACATGCTAATGTTAACGGCTAAGTCGCGACTTTCACGCAGAGTGAAGATGCAACAATGAACATCATAGTACACCCTGAACACTTTGTTACAGCACTATTAATGTTGCTATTAATATGAAGTTTATGAACAACACGCAATACGTCTATCAAACATTCATTGAAGAAAATCTGCAACAAATACGAGAAGACGTATGAATGTTATTAGTGCATGTTTAATTGATGTTTATGTTGAAAAGGCGACGGAGATATACATTATACGCCCGTTACTTATAATAATAAATCTTACCATTTATTGCATTTTGTCAAAATTTGATTGAGATTGACTTTATAATAAGGGGCAGCATAGAACTAAAATACCTATACGTATGTATGTAATGGAGAAAAAATATTCAGTTATGTAACAACAAATAAGCGACATGCGGATTTTTTTGTCGTAAGCAGTCCATATTTGTAAAGAGTAAAGAATGCTTAATGATAATTAGTAGGTACAAGCCATGCTCATTTGCCTGCCTCATGTTTTGAAAAATAATCTAGAAACACAGCAAAGGAAATATGTGGATATTTTGTCTTACGGTTAAGGGGACTTGCTTACTTCGATAATAATTGACTGAAAACGTTATTAAATGTAACAGAGGATATTTTGAATTGCGTTAGAGTCCAACGACATGTTACTATAGGGGTAGGAGAACTAAATATTTTCAAATTGGAAATCGTTCTCCTTTTGCAGTGAATATGCTATGGTAATGTCAATAAACAATAAATAAATATTGTTATAAATAATAAAATATGTAATAATAAATAAATTACGTAAGTAAAGGACGCATCCTTAAACGTGTGAGTTTATGTGTAATTTTTGGGCCGAGCTCCAAACTTTTTTAAATGAAAAGATATGATTATTTATTATTTGGCAGGGTATATAGTTTATGATGTTTTTCGTATATGATGCGGTACGCCTTAATCGTCAGGACAGAGATGATGAAATCCGGAATTTATAAAAAAGGACCTAATTATGTAAGTATACAAAATGCTGTTTTCATAAAGAAGTTTTACACTATCGAGAAATACTTTAGTAATTTAAAGATCACTAAGTTTATATGGATTCGGCGAAAAACACCAAATTGGGCAGTTCAAGGTTGAAGTTAACATAATATTTTCTGATTACACACTTGGAATATATCACATGCATGTATGTAGGTATGTTTATAAAGGTAAAGCTAGACATTAAATTTTCGGAAGGTTTACAACATCTCCGGAAAAATAAAATTACAAGAACTCATTAAAATTACTTATTTAAAGATGAATATTAATTGATGAATATTAATTTTCAATCTAGAATTTCTTGCAATTGGATCAAATTTTTAAAATTGAATCGTTAGCAAGCATGTGATTCGCCATAAATTGTTCAAAAAATCACTGCTGGTCGTAGGCCTAGTCTCAAAATGAAGGATTAGGTGCTTACTCTACCGCGCTGGTCAAGTGCATGATAACAGATAAGACACAATACATCTAAATGTAGTACGACATCCTTGTTCTGCAAATTCAACTCGCACTTGGCCTGTTTATCGGAAACAAACGTGTCGCGCATTGCTAGAGAAGCAAAGCGCAGACGCAGCACATTCCGCCGCTGCCGTCGACGTCGGCGGCCCGCGCCCGCGTCGCTACGACCTAGTTCCGATTACGCAAAAGATGCAGCATCATATAAACAAACATTAAGGCGAAGTATTATTATAATTAATTGATGAATGACTTATATTGATAAAAAAATCTGTAGTTATGAAACCGACCCTATTGTATTTTTTGGAGGTACGGAAATCGGTCGATATTATCGAGCTGTGACCATTGTTGGTGACAAGGCTGTTATAGCCCCTTGACTCTACAGGAACGGCGAGAAAAGTATAAAGTTCTTTATATAAATGAAGTCATTGATTAGGGGACAAAACGAAGATTTCAAAACAAAATATTAAGGGGTCTTGTAAATATTCTTGTCGTACGAAGCTACACACACAGCACATGCACTTTACATAACGCTTCTAAGAAATATGAGAAAAGTTTGAAAAGAAAAATATATACACCAGGTTTAGTTCTTAAGTACAATACAAAAATGTATTTGCCTTAATAAGGACCAAGAGGTATAAATGGACACATCCCTAGATATTTTAATGAAATATAACAATTTTAAAAAGAAAGAAACCATTTGTCCTTTAGGATAGTGGTAATAAAATTAGGGCAGGTGTAATTTGAAATAATATTTTAATGGAATATTTATGTATCTTCATTATTTTCAGAGGCTTTTTTCCAGGAAATTATAAACAAATTTTACAAATGACCGAACTTAGAGGAAAAGTCATAGGCTATTTTTCTCATATATGATTTTTTTAAGAAAAAATAGTATCCTGCTATGGTCTTGCACACAAGAAAATAAAAACAAACGGATCACATCTTGATGTACTGAAATGTTGAAGTCATATGGGCCCTTACTACAGTAGTAGCACTACAGGGATAGTGTTAGGTTAAGACAATAAATTGGGGACATATTTTAAAGGAGTTTGGGAATCATGACTGCTATTGGCACACGTGAGAAAATATTATGTTGAATTTATTTATACCTACATTTACCTAGCTACCAAGCCTTACTTTATTTATTCGTCTAGTCAACAAGTAGATTTCATGTAGAGGTCTCATATATTTCATATCTCATACTCAGAAGTCAAAATTCGAGATTATATAATTTTTGAAAGTTGTGCAATGTGCATACTTTAAAAACTTCATATTTTGTCTTCACCTTTTTATATGCTAGAAAAGCCCAAGATAACAATGCCATTTGCTGTGTGTGACTGTTAATATTTTACTGATATTGTGATATCGTTCGAGATGGCATTGGTTGCAATAACTAATCTTTATGCATTATTTTATTGACTAATCTAAAAAAAGGAGTCTGTGTATTTGAACCTCCTTTAAAAAAATACATGTACATACATAGCAGATGTATGTAATTTTTTTTAATGGATAATTTTAACTTCTTTTTTATGAATCCTGACATTTCAATGTGTGTTCTGGTCAACGTATGTCATGATCTTTTTTGTTTCTGAAAAACCAGTTACTTAAGGTGCTTTTCCACAATGTGTACGGTACCTTTGATATGAATGTGTGTGAAATGTGCCAATAGGATTTCTTTATTCTGACACACATCCATAGGTAGCTAATTCGCACATATTTGGTGGAAAACCACTTGTCATTATTTTATAATTTATTGAATTATTTAATAGTTTTTTTAAAACCTCGTTTTGAAATGTATTTGGCTGAATAACTGTAAGTGTCATATGAAAAAGGAATGATGTAGATTAAAAAAAAGAAAAAAGTTAAGTGTCAAGGATGGAGGGAGACAAAATATATGGTAAAAGAAGTAAATATATGGGAGAGAAATAACTGTATGGTGAGAGAAATACATATATGATGTTCAAAAGGTATATCATTTCACACTCTTATATAATAAAATAAAAAATCTGCTAAATTAGTCATACCAGTCACACACCAGTTGTCAGACAGTATAGCTACTCAGATATAAAAAGGTGTGTTAGGCATGACAACCTGCATATTGTCGGATATATCTAATCTAAATGTTCATAATATATTATTGGCTATTGAATTCACAAACAAAAGGTTTAACACAATATACACAACTTATTAAGTCCCATTCTTTGCTTTAAATTTTGAAATATTAAGGTACTTTTGGTACTTTACATTAATATATAATTAATACTATTATGTAATAATTATGAAGTGACCTACATATTTACATTATTTATGGGTCCTTCATTGCACAAATGAATGATTTCCAAAAATATATAGTGGAGACATGCAATGAAATAACAGGCCTTGACTTAAAAAATATAACATTTAAATAGATATTCAATCATCAAAAATCTATGTATGACCCATAGATTAGTAAAGATACTTCGCCGCCTTGAAATTGAATGAAGCCACAAATGGCTTATTAGTAAGTTCTTTTTTTAAATTCTTGACAAATAAAAACATTTTTAGAAAAAATTTAGGAATAAAACGACTAATACTGCATAATTTACATAATAAATAAATAATTATTTCAAATATTTTAGGGTCATTTTAGCATGGAGACGAGGCAAAACTTTTTTACGCAACTATTTCAATTCTCAAAACTGGGTACATTTTCTTGTTAGGAGTGAGTAATCTGTACTAATCTATGGTATGACCAAATAGTATGTGATATTGTTGCAGAGAATGGTGGTGAATGGCTCATAAGTAGGTGCGTGTAGTATTTATATAAAAATACTTAAATACAGACTTAAGTTTGAAATAAAATTCTTTAGAGAAGAATTATATCAATTGAAGTATGATTTTTTAACATTTTAATTAGTTTTAGTGTAGGTAGTATGTTATAACAAAAAGTACAATATTCATGTTTTGAAATTCAGAATGCTATCTTTATTTTAATGTAGTTTCTATCAAACATAAACATTTTATATTTTCTCGGTTACTATTTTATATGATTATGTTTATTATCATTATGTTTGTAGCATACCATAATTATACTACTGTACGGTACTGAAGTTATGACATATTAAATACATATTATATTACATAAAATATGGGGTGAACTGATAACATTTATATAAATTTTGGAATGTGGCATTTAACTGTTTTCATTTATTTAATTATGAGCCAACTAGGGCTAGGTTTATTTAGGGGAATTTGTGCATAGGGATTCCATCCCATTTAATAAAATGAATGCAGTTGAGAATATTTTGTATGTCAAAAAATGAAGTGACAATATTTTTGTGAAAAAAATCAAAAACAATAGTTTGTATCTTATTAATATTGGAGCAAGTGATTCCAGAAACTGATTATAAGAAATATTAGATTTAAGATACATATATTAATATGTATAAAATATTAATATGTATCGTATTAAAGAAGAACCTGTGTGTAATATCACTTGATCTTGCTAATCTGTTACATCGTTGATAATGAAACAAGTGTCAATATGTATAACAACCATGTTAAAATTTGTTATAGGATATAATATTTCTTAATATCAAGCAAAAAATGTTCATATCACAAAATATGTATGTATTAAGAGGATATATAGTGGATGTTACAGAAAAAAATTTCAGACTGTCAGCATATTTAAAACATTGTCTGATATAATATCCCGGAAAGCTTATCATGTATTCATATCTATCTACAATACAATACCACAAGTACCAAATTGTTTATATCTTCCAAGCCTATTTATATGGGATCACATAGAACAAAATACACATTATTAGTGCATATATGTTTAGCCTGAGAATCTTGCAAGGATCAAATTTACCCCATAGTGAAAAATTTGCAATATATATTTTACAAATATGTTTTCTTTTTTATACTTTAGAATGATTATCACATAATAAATCTTTTTTAAAATTATTTTTTCAAAAAGTCTCACATTCAAGGGTATTCAATAAGATGTGTAATTTTTTTAGCTATAAAATTGTAATAAATTATAGTATCATTAGTATCTGTAAGTTAACATTAGATAATAATTATTATAAGTAGGTAATCACTAGGTAGTGACTCATAATTATTTTCATGATCATGTTTTTGTTTACCAAATACTTGTTATATGGTTGTCATTTTCTTAATAATAAAATTACATTTAAACAGTTTATTAATGTGAAAATTTAAAACTAAAGATTTTATAGGTTATGGTTATGTGTGATTTCTATGCGATTGCAAATTAGATTCTAATATGAGTTATGTTTTAAATGTAGTTGTAAATAAGTAATTTATGAATTTTTAATTTCATATATTTAATTTTGTAATGAAATGAGCTCAAGACAAGAAGTGTATTCGATCGAGTTGGCATGTCACGACTATCGCAAGAGGTGATTACGGAACTGTCTGTCATGAAAATTTATTTAAATTCACACAAACAACGTCTGGGCGTGACGTCGCTATCGGCGCGGTTCTTATCACTTGGCACGCTCCCGCCGTCTCGCGGCGCGGCCCGCAGCCGTCCCGCCGCGCCGCTTCGGGCCTTGCGCCTCGTTCACCTCCAGTGCAAACATAATCCTAGGCTACATTCACTCGGAACCTTAATCCTTTTATCATCTCGCATATCTGCTACACATCGATTTTATTCGTTCTACTCACTTAACGTTGTTCGTAAATTAGTAAATACACAATCTACTTATCCCTAGCAAAGTTTGCGATATGTGCTTATGGTGTTTATTTCATGCTTTCACTTACTATTTGAAATAGTGCTGTCCACGATTTTGCACGCTTCCACAGATGACAGGGAAGTGTTGAGTCTGAATTCCGATGGCACGCCGTTGGACTCACTAGACGAATCGATCACCGATGATCACTCTATCATGGTTACAACACTGACACTCATTTTTGCGTATTTTGCTTCGCCACAATATATAATATTTGAAAACAAAACAATCACAGTGCGATACACGGAGATTACGACACCCGTAAAGCGCTTTTACAATAATTACTCTATCATTCACTAATAAATAAAAATATGGTTTTAATGTAATAACACTATAAAAATAAATTATTTGTAAATCGAAGATAACATATAAATTCCACTATCGCGAATTTTGTATTAGAGTTGCAATGAACTCTTTTATTCATATTGGCAGGAGGACGCCTGCCATCGAGCGAGTCTTGTTGTTCAATGACGCGGACGCGGCCGCGCCGCGCCGCGTTGTTCGCAGTCGCGTAGCGGGGAGAACGGGCGGGTGACGGTACTGACGGTGCACCGGCTGCTGCCCCGATGTCGCCGCACACAAGCCGCTTGCGGTGTGTACACTGTGTAATGTCTATCTCGCACACATACGCGCAATCCGTCTAGTTGCATTCGTGTGCTCAATTGGAAGGCGCGATGATACGCTGTAGCTAGCGAGTGTGTTGTACTAGATGATAGTGAGCGTAACACACGTGTACGTATGAGCGACACACATGTAAATAAAGCTCGATTGCTGCCACCGCTTCGTTTATGTATGCGCACCTATAATTGTAATAGTAAGCGATGACGCGTTTTGTCGGCTCGTGAGACGAGACGGTTGGCATTGCTCAATGATTGAGCTGTACTCGAGAGTCGTACGTAACAACCAATAACATAACAGAACAAAAAATATCATTGCTTTTATGGTGCATATCATTTACAATAATCAAAATGTTCTAAGGTCATCTTGTAACACCTAAGTACATAGGTATTGTAAATTATTGTAATTCAAAATATATAGGTTTTTACTGCAAAACGATGCACTGCTGTAACAACGTTGCGGGTAGAGACGAGTCAGGGCCAAAATGAAAAACGAACGGCACCGTAGCAAGATCGTTACAAAGGGGTTTTCAAGGAGTGAAAAGTCTACCAATCTGCTTATCTAGTATTATGGCAAACCTTTCTCAGTCCAAGATAAGTCTAACACCACCTTAAAAGCTGGGCATGAATCGACTAAAAAATAAAAGTTTTATCTGGATAGTAGAGGAGTAACTCAAAGGTGATGTTGCTTCATTTATCCAAATTGGCCTCTGTGGCATGCATGGAAAAAGGGAGTGGTGGTATTCGGAGCCAAGACCGCGTGGCTCATGGTAATTTTTATTATTTTGGATCCTTAACATGCAGAAAGAGACTCTACTATTGGTAGCATCTTTTTAACCGCAATAGTTAGCCAGTTCATATGTTTACAAAATAATTGTACTTATGGTGGATAACCCGTCAAGGTTGCTAGACGAGCATCAACAGGGGGGGGGAGGCACATTGCGTACCAACTAAAAATACCCTCATACATAAAACTAATAAATGATAGTTTAAAAAACTAAAAAACACGTTTTTATTAATAATCGAACTAAAAGCTAGAAAATATTTTTTAATGACAAAGAGTTTCAATTCAGAGTAAAAAGCGTAGTGTCAGTATATTTATGTCCGTCGAGTATTTAAGGAGAATAATTAAAACATGGACCAGGGGCATCATTATTTTTACATCTTGCTTTGAATCTTTATAATAATTTGTCAGGTTGCATTGCGCGACATTGGCGACAATGTAATGTTGTGATTTATGAGACAATGGATTTATTTTGATGAATGAAATGAACCCAATTGGTTATAGGAGCGTTTGAATAAAATAAGATATGTTTTTTTTTCATTTTTGAGCGCATGTATAGTGTCTTGGTTCAGGACTTAGTGGCTGGTAGCTTAGCCGTTCGTTAGCACTTTTCAACCAAGGATCGGGTGTTACAATCACAACGAACGACGGTAAAGACTTTTTGGGGTATGATAACAAGTTCGATGGTTTGAAAATGTTTGATTTTTTAAAATATCATCATTTATATGTCGTAGAAGAACGAATGCTTGAATACTATTTGAAAACATGCTAATCGTATGAGCTTCTTCAGAATAATCTAGAAAAAAAGCAATGTGCTTAGGAAAACGCAGTTAATTAAGCTATTTTTATAAATACCTATATAACCGAACTAAAATATATTTGCGATTACTGGACCGGAAATAACCGGTTACTATAAAAACTGTGATTTATCTAAGAAATACCTATTTGAACTACTTTCCTATTAGAAATGGGCGTTGTATAAAATTAGCCAAGTAACCGACTAACTAGTAGTTTCCTCGGTTTTATTTTCCACATTGAGTAGGTACTCGGCCGAGTAATTCGGTTCGGGTTAACCTTTCAATATTTGAAATCTGTACAAAATTTTACAAATCATTTGTAATAAGGTCGTACATCGTCGTCCATGTCAATCATGGGGTCCTTAGTTAGTTAGCCTTTGATAATTTTGTAACATAAAAAAAATGCATTAAGGGCATCTTAAGAAATGCCGGGGCCCATGGGCACACAAGAATTTGGGGACCTTGTAAGAAAAAGCAATTGTCGCGAGTCCTGGGCTAGCGCCTCCTGTGCCTTCAGGGTAAGTAGAGGCGGAATAAAATGTATGTGAGTAATGTCAATTTAAATAATTATATTAGTATCTGCATGAGCTTTTTGAATCGTTGAATGTTTTTATCAGAATGTATGTATGAAGAGAAAAAGAGCAGATTGTTGCTAAGAGTAATAGGTCACCATAACTTGCTTTTTTTAATTTATCACCTTATATAGGTTTAAGTATACAAAAAACATTAAATATGAACTCGTTTTTACGTATTAAAATATTTCAGCATATAAAAATTATATTTATATTTTCTGCACATCCTTAAGGTTGACTGGTAGAAAATGCTACTTAGCATTAAGTCCGCCTATTGTACCACTATTTTTATTGGTCAATAAAGTGTAATAAAAAAAAAATAACATAGTCCTCTAAAATTTAAAATAATCTAATTAATTCACAATGCCTCATTCATTTATTTCTTGAATATGTAATTAGTGACTGTTTATTTTTTTGCCGTAAACTTCTTCGTAGATAACCACACAATTGCTATATTATACATAGTAACGTACACGTGTTTATAACCCAAACATAATATTTTTTATACGTTTAATAATATTAACACTATTTAAATCTTACTAGACTCTCAGAGAGTACATTGACTTTGCATTAAGTAGTTTTCAGAAAAAAACGAGATTTACTATATTTACGATGTTAGTTACCTTACTCCTCCGAAATTTTCACAAAATTTGATATGCATATTCACTAGGTCTGAGAATCGGCTACTATTTATTTTTCATACATCAGATAAGGGTTGTTCACCCTTAACATTTTTTTATTTATATGACAACACAACGTTTGCCGGGTCAGCTAGTCTGTATATATGTATTATTAATTTCGAAAATGCCTCCGTAATTCGTTTTCAATAAGATGATTACGTAAATAAACAATAATATGCAGGGAGTGAAACCGTGCATTTGGGCACGTGTACACCACGTACGCTAGCTCGTATATTCCAGTTGATGCAGTGATCACTTACGGGGTTGGCAGCGGCGGCTGCGGCGGCGGCGTGGCGTCGACGCAGGTGCGGGCGGGCCAGCGCGCCCGCAGCGCACAGCAACACTGCGCCGCCCACGCATGCGCCCGCCCACCACCACCACCCTGTAACAAGTGCACGAAGCGTTTAATATAGGTCAAACTCTTATCTAACGTAAAGTGTTATAAGACCCGGTCTATAAAGTGTTATGGCTCGACTTGGCGGAGGCACTGCCGTGCCTCCAGATAAGGCATTTTTTTCTTGATGTTTATGGGGTATATTGTCCGTTTTGTGAAGCGTAAGACCTTTCTTCTTGATGTGTATGGGTATATTGTGCGTGGATGTTGTGAAGCATTGATGACAGATTAAGCGTGAGGTTCGTATTTCATTTGCTAATTTAGGCATTTAATGTTACCTACATTAAATATCGTATAGCGAAATGATGTTTCTTGATGCTGTTATTCAAATTATGTGCCTATATATAAAGTTACTGAGCATGTAGATTTACGTTTGTAACCTCTAATTTATTAGAAAAAAATGTATACATGTGTCGTGGCTCTAAAATAGACGTGAATGGAAAGCCGACTTTGCTATGATCATAGATCAGTAGGATAATATATCTATGGCTATGATTGCTTATTTGTTTTAAAATTTCCTAACATTGTCAGTTCAAATTTTCAATATATAGTGCTATAAGTACTTGCGGAGTAAAAATAATGCGGTTTTAATTAACCCTATCTGGTTTTGTTAAGTCGTTATTTGTTACTCGCAGGCCGGCGAATGAGATATGGAGCAATTCTGTTTACGATCAATGTATGGCTTTATGACGTTGAAAATATGCAGCTATAAATAGAAATTGATGCTAAGATAAGCTTCAATTTTAATGTTACTAATATCCAGTAATTTTAATGTCATTTTTTATTTTGATCTAATATGATATTATTTATAATTACAAGTTGATGATCCAACCCTATTATATTTGGAATAAACTAAATTTTGAAATGATCTTGATTGATGGCAAATTATTTACGATGATTGGAAATTACGGGGAGATCGTCAGATGCTATAGCCCGGCGGTCGAAGGTTGCGGGCGGTCTTTGGGGCCAAAACAAACGGCATGTGATCGCGCGTACTCGACAAAAATTCGACATCGTTCGCCCAAGAATGCACAGTACGGTTATTTTTAGAGGTTCGAGGAGCGCGGGGGCGGCGGCGACGTCTGGTGTCGGTCTGCCGGGGCCTGCCACCGTTCACCGAAATAACTTCTCCAGCTGGCAATACCTGGCCACGTGGCGTGAAGTTCGCCTTCGATGCTGCCTACCTGTCCTTAGCGAAGCCACCGCCAGCTATCTCAACGCACGAAACGAAATTCCAGCAAAGACCTCGTGATAGTTCTATATGCGTATGTTTATGTAATAAATATGGTCCAGTTGTATCTCGGAATAAAATCTTTGATGCTTGTTGAGAGAGGGCGTATTCATTATAATGTGTGATGTGTAGGACATTGCATGACGCATTGCGCAGACCAATTTAATCAACACTGATTATAACAGCTTAAAAACCATAAGTATCGTGGTATGCCGTTGTAAAATTAATGGTTCTGAAATGTATAGGGCAACAGTAAGTACCTACATATATCTATGTTCAAGTATAACGATAACTAACGAAATGTGCAATATTTGGTGTAATAAACATTGTATTATGAAAGTTGCTTTTATATTAATGTTCTAATGAAATATAATTTTTAGGATAATTCTCCTGTAGTTGTAATTTAACTCATCCCATAAGCGTGTAATGTCTTATCTAGACAGAACAAATAGCTTATAGACATACTTTTTCGAGGCGTTCCAGCGTAGTCCTCAGGGGTAGCGGAGCATCTGTGGCCGACCTCAGACAGGAATATCTAATCCTGTCTGGGATTGATTACAGATGTCCATGAGCGGCAGTAGCCACTTACCATCAGGTGGACTGCATGCTCGTCTGCTACTCCTATATTATAAAAAAAAAATAGGGTAATCACGGTTGAGATGTTAGCTTTCTCTAATTATTGAATTATAGAAATCGGTCCGGGAGTTCTCGAAATTACGTTCGTTTACTATTATTTTCTCTTAATAATAATATAATAATTACGTGAGAAGTATATTATTTCAGTTTTCAAGATTATACTATACAATTTAAGGAATAAAAATATTGCAAAAAACATATATAGGTAGGCACTTACCCGATAAATGAAAAGGTTTTGTTTGTTATTGTTCAAATAGGTACGCTCAGGAAACGACCGTTATTGTAAAATTACTCATCAGACATTTGATTATGTAATTTAATTGTCTATACTTTTACAATTTATTATCTGTAATTTGCCGAAATTTATAAAAAGAAACAAGAAAAGACAATGAAAAAGTAGAGCCGAGTTATGTGTGTGGGCCTTTTCGTAGCCGTAGAGCGTCTACGAGCTCTATACAGTATGGATTTGGTAAAATATTTGAAGACTATACTGTTATCAAATGATACGGGGTGGTCAGAGGGGTTGGGAGGCGACAGGCGGGACGCTGTGATGTCTGTCTAGACGGAGTGTAATTAGGAAGGTGAGCGCGTAGGCAGTAGGCGGCGCGGACGGGCAGAACGGCTAGGCGCCCCACTTGCGTCATATTCTAATTAATACCATAAAAGGTAAATTGTGTTTTCTCGGTCTAACTGTTGACATTAATGTTGCATGAATTGAAGTAGTTAGGCCATATTACTATAGTCTATGTCCGTTAGTACGAATCAATCGTAATTTTTGTCGGCAAGAGAATTGAAGTTCGACAATTTTTGTCAATCTTAATGACAAATTTTGTACTGGGGTAGGCAAAAATGGTTAAGATTGATTATTATTAGCAGACGTTGATTAAATTGATGAAACCGTGCCGTAAGATTTTGATATTTTGGAGGAAAGAGTGTAACCGATGTCACTTTTTGTAGCATCTCTATCTTAGAATGAAAGGCTTGAAAAAATAGTTTGATCTTTTTCCATAAAAAAATACACACTTTGTTATTATTTATTTGCATAGTTAAAAAGACATATCCTCTTGATAGTAACTACAGTGTATCATGCCGATTGAACACTAAACGTTTTTATTAAAGTTATGTCGCATACCTACCAAAGATCATTCTGAAGTAATAAAGACCTTCCTATGACATATTAATTAAATGTTGCAAACAAACACTTTCAACTATATAGTAACATTAGATCGGATGTTATGCTGTTCTATGCTGTTCCGGAATATATGTCAATCAATTCGAGATGGTGTCCTTGTGTAGCGCGTAAAAGGATTTGTATGAAAATCTTTAATGTCATCTCTATGGCCCTTATTAAATCTCTTTGCAAAATTTGGTTGCAAATGAAAGGCAACACATACAATGTATGAATATTGTGACTGGTAATGTTATTTTATTGTATCGAATGTTGTGTAGTGGTAATATGGTGATAGTTGGTCTTAATACTGGGGTTGTTTGTCAACGTCGTGTGGTACGATGTGCGCCGTTACTTCGTCAGCTATAAATAAGTAACATGATGCTGCGAGCTGCATCAGCCGCGACATACATCTCATCTACGACCGCATCGTAGTCAGCAATTACCATACAATACAATTGTATATACACAATTTAAGTAGTATTCGTCAAGTAATCGAAATTCTGTTAATCAATATATCTCTTCGATCGTACATAGCGTACCAAACAAAAAGGGGAAAAAACGCTGAATGAATGAACACTGTCTTCGCACTATTGTTATTTTTTACCGAAAGATTTATTTACCGAAAAATAAAAGCTTTGAAATTACGATCTTTTTATTACCAAATTTTCTAGTTTTCATAATTTGATAAAAATGGTGAAATCAGTGTATTATTCTCGGTATATAACCAATGTTAACAATACACCATTTTGACAAAATTTGT
Organism: Epargyreus clarus; assembly: GCF_041222505.1. NCBI lineage: Eukaryota > Metazoa > Arthropoda > Insecta > Lepidoptera > Hesperiidae > Epargyreus > Epargyreus clarus. Next base: position 9,127,266 of record NW_027332239.1, on the reverse strand, counting down.
GTTAAATTGTAAAATTATACACACACATACATAGATCGAGAGTTTTAACGTTTTGACAAATGACTGTTTTGGTTATTGTTTACGTATTGGCCCATACGATTTCCTAGTTCTAACACAATCCGCTAGGGGCGCTGATTGGAAATTGTATGGGCAAATAAATAAATAAATAAATAAATAAATAAATAAATACAGGAACCAAATTGAATAACTCTGTTTTACTCGTAATTAACAATACTTAATAAAGAAATCAGGATGAAGGTGCGGCAATATAATTATTCAGCGTGGCAAATATTATTCGAAAGAACGTTGCCAGTACTTACGCTATGATTTTAATTTTATTTTTTGGCTCGTCCCGAGCTTGCTTATTAATGGCAATTTAATAAAATTATTTTTAAATTATAATCGTTAATTATGAAGGAATATTAGAAAGCGGGGTATTCAAACCATTTTGTTTAACGCCTCTACTAAGAATGGTGGTTCTAGTAAATATCACCTTTATAATTTATATTTCAGCTCTATAATATCTTGGTGATATTATAAAGTTATGCATTACCAGAATTGGAACGTCAACCTTTAGCGTCAGTTTATAGGAGGCACGCTCGTTAACTCCAAGGAGTTTGAATCTCTACGAGGCAAGCAGTCTTGTCGTTATTGATCTTACCAATCTCTACAGACTCGTATACAAATTAATTCATCGATCTCTATAAAGAATATCTTTTTGTAACTGTATATTAAGTTGATAGACATTTTATAGTTACATATTCTAAGAGTAGTTTACTGAAAATTGTAACTATTTTATGTTTTTTTTTTATATATATTTAGCGCAGTTTCGTCTAAATGAAAAAGCTTTTAGCGGTTAAAAAGCTCACTATATGCTGCATAGGTATATTTTATATTAAGGTCCAGGTCATGGTCATCTAATTAGGTGCAAAATTTAGTCCGATTTTATGTCATTTTGTTTTAAACATTCAAAGAAGCAGACACTCTTTCACTTCATTTTTTTCGTAAATCATAATAATAATTATGTAAATATCTTCATTTCTGTTCGTTCATAGCGCGACAGAATGCTACGTATAGTACATTCAGTAAACAATAAACATTCTCTTGAACAGCGCGATAAAAATGTTATTTATAAATAAAATCGATTGCGTGTTGTAGCGTATTCAAACAGACGGACTGATGTGAAAGATATTAATTGTTTAAATTCTTCATTCACCGAGAACTTCACTCCAACTTCTCGTACCATCAATTTTGATGTTATTAATAAAGCATCTGTTCCAGATTCATAATAAGTGGGTATTTATTTTATACGTAGGTATATACAAATAATACACTAAATGTTTTTCACCCATGCAAATGAATAAATATGAAGTGTGTCTGCAATTTCGAAATAGTTGCTTTTCCAACATGCTTAATTGTAGAAGAATAAGATTATAAATAGTTCATGTTTAAATTATGCCTTTCTGTTTATATAAAATGTTGGAAATGGCAGATCGAACTTATGGACACCTTATGAAGGATGAGACTATTAGAATGCCTAACGTCTAATAGAACTAACAAGCAAGCATGGAGGGCACCACATGTTTATAGTCTGATTCATAATTAGGTGTTCAAAATGTAAACAAAGTAATGTCACTGTCAAAATTAACAAGAAACAAAAACTTTAACAAAATCAACAAAAAGCGAAAATTTAACAAATATACACAATTTAACAAACGCGTTATGTAAAGGAGAAAACATTCGAATTCGATCACAATCACGAAAATAAATAATATCAGCTATGAAACTTAAAAATGACAGCACAAGAAATGTCTTGGGTTCTGACTGTGTTACCATTATCACATTTTAATTTTCTACCATAAACTTTGTTTTTTATTATTATTACTGTATGGGACGAAATTGAGGTGATATAAATATTAGAAAATGTGAATTAATCTTTATTTATTTAGATTATTATTTTATTATTGTTGTATTACTTTAATATCGACAAAAATAAGAAACTACCATTTCTAAAGTATTTTTTTGATAGGTCAACACCTTTGTTTACATTTTGGACACCTAATTATGAATCAGACAGGTAGGTAGTAATTGGCACCCTAAAATAGGTTACTCATGCGTTATTATTCTCATTGACTAAAATGGAACGCTTTGGGAAAGTAAAACTGCCTTCAAAACAGAACAATGCAGTATTCCACTATTGGTAACCAAAGTACAGTTTATGTCCGTCTCTGTGAAGCTCGAGAAATCCCATGCGGATCACTGAATTTCTAGTCAAAGTTATTGTGTAGAACATAATAAAACAAATATGTTTAGGTATCGTGCAAATAAGTGAAGTACTTTTGTGGGAATTTACACTTATTTTCATCACACACATCTCTTTCTATTGCACGACTCATGATGCGAAGCATCAGAGAGTGCTTTACGATCGAAAAATTTTTTTCGCTTCATTTTGGCGGCTATTTTTATTATTATAGCCTTGATAGTTCACGGAATCAAGATATTTTGCATACTATTGTCGAGATAATTCAATGGAGATTAATTCCATACTTAAAAATTGATTTACTGCAATAGAATTGGAAAAAAACACCAAAATAGGTCAAAAAAAATTCCTGTCCGTCATGTGTGAAACCTGAAAACACTGTAACTTGTGAAAAAATCCATCATTTGAGGTAATTTTTTTTTTTTTTAATTCTAATCGACGATTGTAGGTCACTGAATGCGAATGATTAATTAATTCAGTGTCATTTAATTGCAATTAATAAAAAACGAAAACTACAAGACTGTATATATCTATAGATATTATGTACATTTATTCCACCAGGGGCGCTTGTGCAGTACCTTCTTCCTACTACAGCTGTTTTTTCGGCAATTAATTTTGAACGACTTAAGTTTTTTTTTTTTTTTTTATATATTTCATAATTAAATGAGCATTATGAGTCGTGCACTTTTGGATTTTCCAAACTTTTTTGGTTATAGGTTTGCATGAGTTTTAAGTTAAAGCCGGAAATAAAAAAAAGATTTCTCATAAAACCATGGTACAACTCTATAATCTGTCTTATTGTAACACGTCAGAATGTAGAGATAAATAATTTGTAGATAAAATGTAGCCTAGTTGTAATATAGTTTGTGGTTTTTCACAAGTCGCTGATTAGATATAAGATTCCTAATAAGAAATTTGATATGGTCTTATGAAGTCCATTATTTAAAAATCACTAAACGTAACTTATTTCAACATTATTAACACTTTGACACTAACACTTTGGCATGTTATCACAATTATTCTTCCCATCCTTTTCTAATTTATAGCTCAGCATTAACTCGATTCGAATTAGTTATTTTCAATAGTCATTCCTTCACTAGCTCAATAGTAGTCAATGGGTAAAAAACTTGTTAACTTACTGGGAATTCCATTCAAATTAGTACATATAGGCAAACGTTCTTATTACTTGAATTCCACAGCTCGTAGGTGCTGTGAAATGGCCCTCCATTGCAGGAGAGCGTTCCATTATATAGGGGGCACGAGTCTTTAAGAATAACCGCGGTTATTTCTATCGGGCGCGATCGTTCGGTTAAATATCCTTTGCGTACAACAACATTGTCGTAGGACGTTGTTTCTTGTGAATACAATTAAATATATAGAAAATAATACACATTACTATAGATATAGTTATGGACTGGTATCCTGGTAAAACGGATTATCGATAACATCTGTTTTAAGGTGTCGCATGTACTTATTTTAAGGCCTAGTTAAGTAAATAGGAAATTACTTATGTTTTAGAATAGAATAACGATATTGTCCTTATTATTCTTCTTATTAACTATTTAAGAAGTTAAGATCATGCTATGTATATAAAAAAAGATATTATATCCTATTTTATATCTTGTAAAAAAATTGCTACTAAGAAACATATAGGTAAATTACTTTGATGGATCACCCATATGTAGTAAGATTTCAATAATATTCAGTATTGTCGTAATTGTAAATTGTTTTAGCACGACTAGTACAAAAAGTAGTCACATTGATGTACAAGCGAAAATACTAACAGGTGTCCACGCTATTTGTTGGAGATACGTAACATCTAATAATAAAATACTGAAGCAATAATACCGCCATTACCTTTTACGCTTTCTGAAGTTTAACTGAATAACAATAATCGTTTACGGTAAATCATCATAAAGATGGTCACGAACAGTTTGGACTTAACTGGTAAAAAAATATCCACGAGTTGTAACTTGGAAAGAGTTACTTAATAATAAACTCATTCTCCCACCCTATATATACCTTCTCACCGGGTGTCGATGTGAAAATTAATGACTGGAGAAATATAGAACAGCTGTGAGGTGAGCTCCGCTATGTAGGAAGAATGCAGCGGTTAGCCCGCAGCCATTTTGACATCGTAGCCCTGTGTGACATGTCAACGTGGAAGTGTATTGTAGCAGCACTTTCACCGTACGTTAGACAGTGAGCTAGCACTCTGTTCTTGCATATTTTCCTGTCATTTTTGCGCGTGCGTGAGGGCGCAAGCGCGGTCTCAATTGTTTTCGTCGTGTTTCGCGGGTTATTTCGGGCGCGTGCGGCGGCGCGGCGGTGCAAGCCATTCGCGCACGTCCAACTGTCCACAAGCGTTACCTACCACTACAACACCTTGATATTCGATCACTTAATTTGATGACCTTAATTGTGTCAACAGTTTTCTCCAATTATTGTAAGTGATGGAAAATATGGTATGGATCTGGAAAATGTCTTGGGCATACTCGCTGTGACTCTACATTTAAGTATTAACTTGAAATTAATGCACAAAACCGAATTAAAATTATTTAACCTGTTAAACGTCGTGAGCCAATGAATATTTATTAACAAAGTTTTGGATCATTTTAAGCATCGGGTAGTAAAATGACAACCTATGAACAGACAAATAAACTGATTATACGTACAAATAAGTAAAAAAAATTAAGTGTGTTTCAAAATAAACGTCACACGAAAACAACATGATTAAAGTAGATGTGTACCCGGCGTTCCCCACATGGTAGCCGATATATTATTGTACATATGTGATATACTCGTTTGTTGTGATGAAACGTTTGGTACGTGTTTTATTTCTTAGTGGACGATTAATTTCATCCACGTCAGTAATTTAAATTACAAATGTGATTAGCATTCTGTATTGTAATAGGTATTCTCTTCACCTTAATTTAAATTATCAATTCTTGTATATTATACATGTATAGATCGTGTAAGTTACAGAGCTTAAGAAGGTTTCTCTTAGGTATGATGTTGGTTCCAGGACTTCCAGGGAACAAAAGAGTTCTCATTAATTGATGTAAAAGTCAAATACTTTGATATTAATTATTGTTTAAAATGTACTATGAAAGGCAGCATATATTTCAATTTTATAGACGTTATCGAACTATTGTCACGATTCACATTACAATCATAACAAAAACCCAATACCACAATTGTTTTGTTTAAAAAAAATACAACCGACTTCTATGTCACTACAAAGTAAAAAAATATTCAAATAAATGTTGGTTTAGTACATATTTCTGAAGACGGGGCTCAATATACATATTTCGGCGGAAGACGTAAACAGCGTGTCCAATATGAGCGCCGACTTCAGAAATATGTACCTACTTAACCAACATTTAATTGAATATTTTTGGAGTTTACTCCTTAAGAAACGATTTGAGTTATAAGGCCCGGTACGGAAATTTTATGAGGAGTAAAATCAAGTGTAACACGAAAAGTTGAGGCGTTACGTAGAAAGAGACAAACATATATATCCACACTTTACGCGCAACACCAGTGAAGTCACTGAATAGAAATGTCATAATTTTATTTTTTTGTACTAGTGACGTGAAGGAATGCGTTGTATCGGTAAAATAGGTTCACAGACTACATATTAAAAGTATTTTTAGCCACAAATAAAACATAGATAATTTAAAATAAGCCAAATACGAAGGTGCTACACTCGGACATGTATACATGTCGCTGGGCGGCAACGTAATGATCCATTACAATCCCTCCTTTTTATTACAATCATCATATCCTCTCAAAAAGGAAGTAGCGTTTTTAACCAAAATATGAATCAAGAGTGCTTTTATTAATTTAAAATACAGTAAGTTCAAATCCCATATGAATGTAATTATTACAATAAAAATAATTAGCAATATATAAAACATTAAAACGTCATTAACTATTTTCTATTCGATATATATCATAATTATCGTTCGTAAGGAGTAAACTCCAATCGTGCGTCGTAGCTGACACACACACACTTTTTTTTTACTTTGTACTGACATAGAAGTCGGTTGTATTTTTTTGTTAAAAATTTTTTTCACCCTTTTTAGCGATGACATATTAACTTTTATATTAATATTAGATATTATATGAAAAAAAGTTCATGTCTGATTTTTTTACGGATAGGACATTATTAACACATTGAAGGTCAAAATGTTCATCATATGTGTCTGCTTAGTAAGTTTAATACGTGTATGAAAGCACAAAATGGCTAAGTCCAATGGTTTAGGCTGGAGGCACCTCTGCATCATCAGATCTAAGGAGTTAAAGGACAATTTTTTCATCATATATCTCTGTCTAGCAACTTCATTACATACGAGCAATTCGTTCACATAGCAATTAATATCTAACTTCTACTCTTTAGGAAGGAGGCACCTCTGCATCATCAGGGTTGAAGAGTTGAAGGTGAAATTTTCCATCATGTCTCTAATCAAGGCCTTTTCACATACTCGTAAGCTCCTAATGCCTAACTTGTATGGTTGAGATAGGAGGCACCTCTGCATTATCAAGGTTGAAGAGTTAAAGGTCGAATTTTCCGTCATATATCTTTGCTTATTAACCTTATTAAATGTTCGTAAGCTCCAAATGCGTAACTTGTATGGATTAGGTAAGAGGCACATCTGCATCACCAGTCCATTTTTTATGATATCATGTCAATCTAGATACTCAATGTTCATTTTAAGTTTCATGAGAAGAATGAGGTCGGGCATAAGGTAAGTTATCATAAAATATGTAAAACACAGGGGTGGTGATGATGAGTTCCGCCCCATAACTCAAAGTTCTAATGATCAGATCATCATTATATGAAGGTATAAAAGTAATGCAACAAAACACTCTTTCAAATGAAAAAAAGAAAATTGAAATTGCTTAAGAAATACTCGGGTTATTACAGTTTACAAGAAATCAAGTTTTTCCGATTTTCCAAATTTCCACGAAATGGGACAACCTGTGAAACTAGCCGCAGACAATGGTGTTTGAATCATGTCGATCGGTCGCGGCATCGCGAAAAAATAGCTGGACACACATAAAAAAAAATTTACGTGTCGAGTAGATAACCTCTCTTCTTTGGGAAGTCGGTTAGAAAGGAATATTTACTTAATGTGTGACCATTAATTGAAGTGCTAATCTATATTTAACGAATTAACAGGAAGGCGAGGTATTTGCGCCGTCCTACAGGTAGCAGGTACATAGAAATAGAAACTGGTGAAAGTCACATCGTATTACCTACCTACGTCTCACCGCATTTCTAGTACACACGTGATAGATAGCATTCTGCAGCTATTTTGGGATACTTTTACTCCATTAATTTTCGGACAACAAACATAAATATGTATGACATTATTACGCACTGTCGTTGCCCAAGCGTTTATGATATTTAACATAATATATATTCATACAAACGCGGTAATATTGTTGTTGCCAATTTCACCCCTTTGGACTATTTTTCCCGAATTATTAGCAAAAAAATTTTGTTCAAGAACAACAATAGAGAGGAGAGAGAGTACCGTCATCTTGTTACTCTATGCGTGATTTTGAAATTTTCGAGGAATTATCATACTTAGAATTTTATAAATATATATAAACATATCTTATATATAAAATTCGCGTGTCACAATGTTACTTACTGTGTTCCTCCGTAACGGCTTTACCGGTTTTCACCAAATTTTATATGCATATTCAGTAGGTCTGAGAATCGGCTACTATCTATTTTTCATACCCCTAAGTGATAAGGGTTGTTCACACTTAACATTTTTTTAAATTTTTGAACAATTTTTTTTGTTTTTATTTTTCTATAATGTGGCATTAAAATACAAACAACCCTAAATTTTTACCTTTTTATAACCAACCCCTATTTTTTAATAGCCATTTAAGTAATTTCATCTTTTTTATACCGCTCGATGTTACGTATTTTTTTTTATATGGCTTCACTACGTTTGCCGGGTCAGCTAGTTTAAGATAAAATGTAGCCAAATTGACTGTTTGCAAAATGTTAAGCTTGTATATATTTATTGCTACTTTGTATGAAAATTACTTCTAAACAGGTTTAAGGAGTTCTGAAATTGTGCCCTGTAATAATCCAAAGCTAAACTCCTATAACGTAATTATCTTTACCCTTAGTATGAGTATTTACGTTTTTACAAAAATGACTGCTTTTGTATTTGCCCATTTCCAATCAGCGTCCCTAGCGGACTGTATCAGATTGATTGGAAATGTATGGGAAACACGTAAGCAAATACAAAAACAGTCATTTTTGTAAAAACGTAAAAACTCATACTATGGGTCCTTAATAGATACAAAAGTGTCATGAAGGCGTACGTAGTTATACGTGGAGGTGATATTACTCTTTAATTGTAGTACTCTTACCAGACAATAGGAATGATTAATTCTGATGATATTTTAGTCACAAATAGGTATGACGGTAGCGCCCCCTCATTCGAACAACGGAAAATTTTATTTATATTGTAAAGGTAACGTTAAAGGTTGTTAAAGGTGAACCTAATCACGTTTTACATGTAGAGAAAATTGTGTATAACAGTTACGTATTCCGTATATAGTAGAGCACGTAATATAGATAGAGACATTTATTATCCCGTATCTGCGGCGTAGATTTACCCTCTTATTTTTAGGGTATATCTAAGTAACTTGGCTATAGTATTTTCCGAGTTGTGTGCGGAATCAGCCCAGGGGTAGTGGTAGTGTGTCGGCGGCCGGGGCCGGGCGCGGGCGATGGCCTCGCGACCTATTTCCCCCCGCCTCCCCGTAGGCTTGGCCTCCCTCATCCTTTATCACAATGATAACAAGAAGTACTCGAATACACCTAGAACAGCGCTCGATATTGAACATTCATCGTCATTACATTGCATAAAATCTAGAGTTAATTGAATATTAACGTCATGATCTAACGATTTTTAAAAAACATCATGCTATAAAAATCTTGTATTTCAATCGTACACAATTCTTCCGAAATCCACGAGGAATTCGTTTCGTGGCGAGAATGCGATACGTCAAGTTGAATTGTGCATTGTTGCGAATGTTGCAATGACCCCGATGTTATGTTTATTGGACTCGTGTAGAATATTCGTTAATATATAAACATATCTTAGAATACGTAAAACGCTCAGATTTATACACATAGAATTATATTGTCAATGTTTGATATTCTAGTACAATTATAAAGCAATGTTGTAGTTGACCTTTAACAGAATTCTAATAAATTACAACAAGGAGACGAATGTCTACTTTTAGAGATTAAAGTGGTTCACCTATAAGTAGTAGCTATATGCAATAAAATATTTTATCGCAAGAAAGATCTCATTCACATTTAAATCAGGATATTTTAAGAAATATTATTAGATAGCGATCTAGCTTAAAATGTAATAAAATAACATTTCAAATTAAAAGTTTAATAAGAATATAACATTAAAATTGGAATTACTAAGTCCGACACAACCCAAAATTTTGGTGTAGCGTAACTCGGGGCACGTTAAAAGCGATCGATGAATCGGGTTACCACGGCAAAAAGTATGGGTCGGCGAGAGGAGCGACGGGACATAGGCTATGGTGCGGTCGGCTGTCCCCAGGGCGTCGCGCGGCGGGCGGCTGCGTCTGCGGCACCGGCGCGCCGCGTTCGACGACCTGCCGTCTCAAGGCCGCTCTTACACGTGCCACCGGGCGCTTCCTGCCGCCGCCATAACAAACCTCTCCCCGCCTCACCACCCCACCCTTCCTTCGATAACCCGAAAACTGTAACCTAATCCCTAATTTTAGGCACCCTCTTTCTCAAGTTTTTGATGTATCCCTTTACTTAGGTAATAATAGCAATATAATTAGTGTTATATTTATAACAATGTAAAAAGATGTTTCATTTCAGTTCATTATACTAAATTAAAATTCAACCTTTGACGTACTCTACCAGATTACGTAAAGGCGGTTTGAGGAAACTCATCAGAAATTATTTCTTTAAATATCTTACCATTGCTCTTTAATTTAAGCGTACTAATCAAAATTTTTAAGAAACACAAACAAAATGTGGGTTAACATATATGCCAATAATTTGGTGATTTTTTTTTATTTCACCGATGAATAACGTACTAATTTACATTTTTTTTTGTTTCCCTGTGTGAATGATGTTCACTTCAACATCGTGTTGACCAGTGCGTTATAAAACCGCGAATGGATATGGTCACTACGACTCAAATCTTCCAGATATGCCTTTATGATTTCGCTTGTGATCTTGTATACTCGTACCACATGCAAGAGCAAAGGCAAAATTCTAATATAGTTGCTCGATCCACTTGTGAACAATGAAGATCACATGCCTGCGGTATGCGCATAATTATGTGACACTGTTATTATTGTTATCTCTACATTCCTTTGTATGTCCTTCTGCTCGTTATGACTTCCCACCCATTATTGAGAAGCTGGGAGCATCTCCACCACGCTTCTCCAATAAAGGTGTTATGTTATTGTTATAATATTCTAAAAGATGGCGCTAGTTGCCGTAATTATCATCGGACGAGATAAAAAAAAATGTACAACTATATAGCTCTACCCTGGGATTTTTCGTGTTGGAGTTGACGTGGATATATAGATTAAAGCACAAACTCCAGACAGATACCTAAATTCATTTGGATAAATATCTGGCTGGGATTCTAATCCGGAATCTATTGTCTGGTCTCCGACTGGTATAGTGACGGCTCTACAACGTGGGTGATTAATGTACACAATATGTTTTTTGATTTTTTATTATTTTATGTTTTTACCATGTTATCATATTGCTAGCTAGGTTCATCTAAAATATTCAAATAATGTTATCTAAATAAATAAATGCGCATCGAGCGAATCACCATAATCATGTTATGTCTAGCAGACTGAAGGCTGATGTATAAACATAAGCGGACGTAGGCAGCCACAATGCTGCACTCGGTCAGTTGTTTTATATTTACGTGAGCGAGTTTTGACTTTTAAAGCATAAGGCCCCGTTTATATCTACAGACATTAAACGTGCAGACACGGGCATTAGCAGACAGGACCATATTTATCTATACTAATATTATAAAGAGGAAAACTTTGTTTGTTTGTTTGATTGTAATGAATAGGCTCAAAAACTACTGGACCAATTTTAAAAATTCTTTCACGATTCGAAAGCTACATTATCCACGAGTAACATAGGCTAATTTCATATGAAATATATTTGATAAATAGATTTTGAGGCGGTACAAAGCATGCCGGGTCAGCTAATATACAATATTTTGACAGACATGGCCCAAGTGTGCGGCTGTGTTATGGCAGATACAAAAATGTAAATGTGCATTGTACAGAAATTTGTCTGACATGCTCTATGTCCATATGTGTATGCAGATAGACCAATGAGAGATGATAATTGTAAGAATAACGTTTTTGTTTAAGTTTTTATTAATTTTTATCGGAGTAATTTAAGCTTTATTCAGTTTGTTATTAATGAAGTCCGAGTTTCATTTATGTGACGTTTTATACTATTCCCTTATCCGGCAGAATTTTTAGACATAGGTTTTCGAAAGAGCCTGTATAAATCAAAGAAAACTGTTGAATCCAGAGGGTATCGAGGGTAGGACCGGTTAGAGTGATGCAAATTGGGGGAGTCCAGTCTGGTAAAGGTTGATGTTAGCCGAAATCTGGTCGTATTTTTTCAAAAGTTTTAGTCCAGTATGTACCTACAGATACGAGGAGTAGAACATGCTCAATTTTCGTATATTAAAATGTATCTATTAACTTTGTATTATAATAAAATTAGAAGGGTAGGTGAATATTTATAATTAGCTGTTTCATTTGATATGTTTCGGCGTGTATGTTTTAAATTGAGACTAGGAAATGAGTGACTAATTAAGTAAAGTCTACAAGATTTCTTTTTGGTATTCGTAGAATAATGATAATGATCAGTTCGTATTTCCTATATATGTTGAGTGGGGGAAAGTAATATAAATACTGTGGTCCTAAGATATGGCGAGATAAATAAATAAATTATTAATAACATTCGATATAATTAACATTTAGAACATCGTTAATATTTTATTCCCTCGTCTTAAACTATAATATTGAATAGTGAAGATAATATAAGAATTTATAATATGAAAGCTTAATTAATATAGAGACGGTCTCTATCTACTTATTAAAAGTTTGACGCTGACAAGCAACTCAAAGCTTCTCAGTCGGTCTAGAACAGGGTTCTCAAAGTTACAATGACTGCATCAAGATTATTACTAAGAGTATCTATAATAGAACCTGCTTCAATGCAAAAAAACATGTAAAAGGAAACAACTCTTTTGTATAATATGTGAAATATGTATAAATATAAACACAATACAATATAAAGAGATTTTGATATATACATTTATTACAAGATTTCAGATATGATTTGTCTTTTGTAGTATGAGTTTGTATGGTACGTAGTATTACGGTCATAAAACGACTGTAATATACTAGTTTTACTTACTACTAAAACTAATTAAATTAATTTTCCTTATGTACCTACTGATGTTTTGCAGATAATTTCTCTGGCTTGACAGTGACTGGATCACTGACTGTCCTAGACAGTGACTGGATTTTGTTACGACAATAACCGTTTGCTGTTAATATTCTATCTATATGTAAATAGGCAAGGACAAATCAGTAGTCTATTTTTTCTAACCTAACCATTTTCTTTGTTTACGTTTTGACGAGCCTGTCGTATTGACGAGCCTTAGTGTTTTTAATACAAAAATTATAACACACAAATTTATGTTTTCTTAAAATTTTCAACCTATGGTCTAATTCATAAAGCAAGTCTTTGGTTGATCAAGAGTCAAATAAATATAATATCGTAAATATCAATAAAATAATACGAAAACGTCAGTCTTTACTTATCTCAGCAGTGATATAACATGTCGACTCAAATGTCACAGCGACCAGATTGCCAGATAAAAAAAGCGTATTAAAAACATGTATTTAGAATATTTAGCAGATTTTCACAAATATTATAAGATCTTATAACTTTTTTGTTCTCAACGTTAATTATGATTATCTACACGTGTTATGAGATTGTATGGATATGACATAGATAATACACGTTATATACTTAAAATGATTTACGTGAGTGATTCCACAACCTGAACGTAATGCGTAATATAAAAACACGTGTTCTACGCCATATCTTCCTCCTATAACTAAGGTCCAGGTCCCTCCCCCAATGCTAGTTAGTGAAACGTAGAAAAGCCAACCGAAGGCCTAGACGATGAGCTTAGCTCTTAATATGGGAATTTTGCATTGTTTTACCACATAAATACTACTAAGTATGCTGTTTTGTGTGAGTCGTTTTAATGAAGGTGGAGCTATACTAGAATATACTTTGGATACACTATTTAGTACTTCAACAGTTATAAAACGAAATTATGAAAATTAATTGTAATTATGGTATTTTCATTTTATTGAGATTACATCTAGTATGTCAACTTTAATAAAGCAGTTTTCGCATACAACGAGAATTGCTTGATTAAAGTCGTAATATAGTAGTACCAGCATTACATGAATTGATGGTAGAGGGCGAGTAGGCGAATAAAACAAAGTTGTATCAAGAGCTGCGTAGCGTGGCTGAGTATATGTAGCAAATTTAGTATGGGGGGTAGAGTTGAAGGCAGGGAGGCTGGAGGGCGAGGGACGTCTGCGAGAGGCGGAACCTTCGCTCTGATAACCCACATTTGAGCGCCCTCCGGCGGCGCCTTTACATTTAGGAATATGTATATAGTGTACTACTAAGCCTAAAATCTGTTACAAGAACATTTTTATCCATAATTTTAATATTTTGTAATGACGGTTTAACTTTTTATCCATTGCTTAAAATTAGTTGGCAACTCTGTGGGGGACGGCGGCTAGCGGCTGTGGTCCGTATTGATTTTTGTGCCAGGCTAGGATGCGAGTTTACCGCAGTTTGGATTAAATACGACTATGGTATTATGAAGAGGAAAGATTTGTTATAATTATTGCTTGGTTACTTAGCTAGTAATGTGATAATGACGTGTTTACGGTATTATCTTGACATTATCTTTTTGTTAATTGCTCCGTTCGTAGACAAAACAATTTTCTCAGCATCTCACATTAATACATCTTATCATGTTTATGTATAAATGTCTATTTATAATGTTGTTCGATATAAAAATAATATAAAAGTGACTGGATTTTGTTACCTACTCGGTAGAAAAAGTAATGTCATCTTTTGATAAGAAGACATTGATTACATTTATGTATTATTAAGTTTGTAGATACTGCATTATCTACCAAAACAAAATAATCTATACTTAACATTTTAAATGGACCTAATGTTAGTTATGTTTAGAGGTTCTATTTCTTAGTAAATATATTAATATGTTTCATATTTAGATTAGATGAGAGTCCCTTCTTATAATAGTAGGGTTTAAAGTGATAGATTCAGCCATCGTAGAGACCTTACATACTTACATTAACAATAGCAATCATAAAATTAGGTAGAAATAACGTATTACGTTAGAACGAAGCAGCGAGTACTGGAGTGTTGGAGTACTGACCGGCGTATGCGGGCGGGTCGGCCGCAGGCGGCGGCGGCGGTTCGGTGGTGTTGGAGGGCGCGCTCGCGCAGGAGGGCGCCGACGGCGCATCTTCCGCGGCGCGGGCGGAGGGCGGCGGCGGCGCGCCAACGCCGGACGGGCCGGGGGGAGGCGCGCAGAGCGCGACCAGCCGCAGCAGCGCCACGCACCACCACCAGAGCACGGCGGCCAGCGCGCGGGCAGCGCGCCCGACGCGGCCCGGGGCCTCCTCGCGACCGAAATACGCACACCGTGGAGCTGTGCGAGCTCGCTCCCTCGTTCCGTCGACCGGGCGTGCGTGCAGGCACAGGCGGCGGCTGGGGCGCGACGCGGGTGCGCGCGCGCGGCCACACGGCGACTGCGGCGCCGCTTCCGACGGCGCACGACCGCGCCCGAACACTATTTCGGGAGCGACGCTCCGCACCGCCACCGCCCGCCCGCCGCGCGCTGCCAATTTTACGCGAAATTGCGGGCGGGCGGTGATGCGATATGTACCGCGGCCACCTGCATTGGCAGGCCCGTCACGGCCATCGAAGCGCTCCTAGCAGAATCCTTTTTTCATTGAGAGGGCCCGTGGTGAGGCTCCGAAAGACCCGCGCGCCGATCCACCGAGAGACACGCGCGTCGCTCCTCCACTTAAAATAGTCTGTGGCAAACGTGTTGCGGCCCGTGTCAATAGATACAATGTCGCAGCAATTGGCAAGGAAACAGAGACTCGCACTATCTCACTGTCTCGCGCACTGTGTTGTGAATTCTTATGCACGGTTTATATTTAGACGCAAAATTATTTCTGATATAGATAGGTGTTTGACATTACGTTGAACTCTCATACGTCGGGAAGCTCCACCTGTATAAATACTCTGTGCCAGCCGAGGTACCGGTATCGATTATATTGCTAAGTGGAAAACAGGCTTTTTGTAGCTTTTATTTAAATATAGGAGTTAATGTTATGATGGCATTATAAAAAATCGAAAAGAACTATATGCTTAAAACCGGCCTCGTATTTAGATACGTATGTCATTCGTTAGCGCGGTTATAAACACGTTTTATGACGTCACAAGAATTCGGATATATGTACACGTTCGTAGTTTCGTAGTGCCCGGGAAATCATTTTCATTCAGTGAAAATAACGGAGTAGCCGTTATTCTCACTGTACTAGTAAAATCTACTATTTTTTAGTGTTATTGCTACAATTTGACCTACAGTTAACCATTCATATTACAGTGATTCTTCTCGCTAATTGTAATAAAAGCGTAAACTTTTAAAAATGAGTTTGAATATTGAAGGCGTAAAAAAATTGTAAATAAAACACATTGCAATATGTATGTTTATTTATTCGGAATTATAAGGAAAATACTTTAATTAATAACATGTTTACCTAATGTAGAGAGTGGTACATATTATTATGCGACCGCCATGCCTATTTCTGCCTAATAATATAAGTGTTAAGCGCTATTGTGTTTTAAGCGTGGATACGCTTTTCCGAGGCATTTCAGCTAAGTCCTCAGGGGTTACGATGCGCCTGTGGCTGACGTCAGGTAGGAATTCAATCATATTTGGGGTTGAATGATGTTCATGTACGGCAGTAGCCTTCGTGTGGTCTGCATGCTCGTCTGCTACTTCTATATTACATACTAGCTAACCCGGCAAACTTTGTACCGCCTCAAAATATATTTATCAAATATATTACATATAATATATAGCCTATGTTACTCGTGGATATTGTAGCATTCGAATGGTGAAATAATTTTTAAAATCAGTCGTTTTAAAGTCGTTTTTTAGCCTATTCATTACAATCAAACAAACGAACAAAGGTTTCCTCTTTATAATATTAGTATAGATAAAACATATTTGCTTAATTCTAGATTGATTTTAAAGATTTTAAAGATTTTTAAAGATTTAAAGATTTTATTGAACAAAAACACGTTACAAAAAATACAGTAATTCGTAAACATCTGCAATAGTAAGAAACTGTGTGTGTGTGTGTGTGTGTGTGTGTGTGCATGTGTGTGTGTGTGTGTTTAAGTTTAATAAATGCTAGTGTATTAGTTTTTTAGAAGTGCTTCAGGCTCTTCATATGTTCGATTTAATAAGTAGTTACTAATTTTTTTCTCGCATTCCCAATACGTGAGTGGATGAATTTTTAATATTTTATTTAGTCTAATGTAAATTAAGGAAGCTAAGTACTCATAGCTCTGTTTTCCGAGTGCAGTACGACTACGTGTTTGTTCGCAGATTTTATCAGGCCGACGACTAGTGAGGTTTTTGTTAACGTAGGGTAGAGTTAAGTGTTTTCGTAATATCAATTTGCGGATGAACAACTGTCTGACGGTTAAGACTTTAGCGACTTTAAAGAGTTCCGAGGTAGGAAAAAGAATAGGCTTGTAAAGCATCACCTTAAGAACTGCCCTTTGAGCTCGCTCTAGACGAAGAAATCTCGTTTTAACTGAGCCGCCCCACACTGTAATACAGTAGGATAAAACTGATTGTACGAGTGAGAAATAAACTAATTTTAGGGTTTGGTGATCTATGACAGCTCTTAAGGTCTTAAAGATGTATATTAGTTTCCTTACTCTGGTAACTAAGGCTTCAATTTGGTCTTTCCACGTTAAAAGGCAGTCTATGTGGACTCCTAAATATTTTATATTATATGTATGTGTTAATATTGAACATGAACATGAGATTTCATTTGCATTACAACGATGCGCAACAATAGAGAATGGGAGTCGGGGCATGGCACTTGTGTTTAACGCAAAAGTGGTGTAGACAGTTTTGTCGAGGTATAATGTAAGTAAATTTTTTGTCAACCACTCCATAACAGTACGCATAGCAGTTTCTGCGCAAGTACGAGCCTCAGCCCATGTGGGAGCCTGAAGCAGGAGAGCCGTGTCATCAGCGTAGGTTAGTATTTTACAGTTGGTAATGTTTAAATTGCAGAGTTCATTTACGTAAACAAGAAATAGGGTAGGCCCAAGTACACTACCTTGCGGAAGGCCGCATGTTAAAGTTCGGGGGAGACTAAGGTAACCGCCAACTTTCACACGTTGTGTACGATTACTAAGGTAGCTTTTGATTAAATCGTGAACAACTCCTCGTACACCAATATGCTCCAATTTGTTTAAAAGAATGGGGATAGAGACTGTGTCAAACGCTTTGGAAAGATCTAAAAAGATACCAATAGTTTTTAATTTGTTGTTAATATTTCTCACGACAGTATTTGTTAGTTCTAGAACAGCATCTTCCGTGGACTTCCCGCTCCGAAAGCCAAACTGTCGATCGGAGAGGATAT
Source organism: Epargyreus clarus (assembly GCF_041222505.1). Lineage (NCBI taxonomy): Eukaryota > Metazoa > Arthropoda > Insecta > Lepidoptera > Hesperiidae > Epargyreus > Epargyreus clarus. The sequence continues at coordinate 9,109,106 of NW_027332239.1, read as the reverse complement.
TGTACTTATTAAGATAATTTATTAGTCTATTGTTTAGTATTTTTTCTATTATTTTAGATAAAGTCGACAGAATAGAAATGGGCCGGTAATTGTTGACACTGCCTCTATCCCCACTCTTGTAAATTGGAAGCACTAATGCTTTTTTAAACACAATAGGAAAAATGCCAGATATGAAACAGAGGTTGAAAATATGGGTCATGACAGGGGTTAATATGTGACGGGCAGCTCTTAGCAATGATACCGTTATATTATCCCAGCCTGTCGCGCTTACCTTGAGTCCCATTAGTATTGACCCAACTTCTTGGATGTCAGTTAATATGAGGGCCATGGAATGTGATTGTGGTGTACTTGTGAAAGAGCCAGAGTCATCAGAATTGCGTTTTTTATTCAATTTGGAGGCTAACTCGTGTCCAATATTGCTCATAATTGCTAATACTCATTGAATAAATTAACAGATTGTTCAGGAGTGGGAGATATTTGTAATAAATCTGAATTCACATCCGACTTATTGTTTAAGTTTGCTATATTTTTAATAAATTTCCAAGTCGTCCTGGGGTTATTTTTAGCTTTCATAAATTCCATCCGTTCATAGGCTTGTTTGATCTTTTTTAAAAGATTCCTGCAGTAGTTCCGGTATCGCTTATATGTTAACCTAGCAATATTATTTTCAGGGTCTCTTTTAGATAATTTATGTAAGCGATCGCGATTACGTATGCAACGCAAGAGACCAGGGGTCATCCATGGTTTTAATACTCGTTTTTTGCTAGATATTATAATGGTGCGTGAGTGCATGGTCATTATATTTATTATTATGTTAACAAACGCGTCAGCTGCAACCTCGGCATCCGTCATAGCCATTATAGAGGAAAAATTTGTAAGTTCTAAGTCCCTTACACATGCAGTTTCATCAGTGATAAGTTTTGTCCGTTCCGCTCTACAAATTTTTAATTTTTTACTACAGCAAAAAATTACCGGGGCATGGTCCGTTATATAGGTATCAAGGACAAGAGTGACGGAGGGTGCTTTAGTCTTTACTATAACATGGTCCAAGCAGCTGTTATTCCTTGTTGATTGAATTTCATTGTCAATCCGTTAGTGTTCAATTGTCCCACGGGTCTCTCTGCAAGCGGAATTTCAACCATAGTTCTGTACTAAAACCAACACGCGCTGGTCTAATGCGAATTGACTTCAGACACTTAAATAGATTTTTTAAGAACTCTGTGAATAAATTTTTGAAAATATTCTATTTATTACGTACTTGTGTGTTACATTTTATAGAATTCGTCGAATTATATTTTTAGAACTATAAAACTAAATCTATTTAAACGAGCAAATTCCGTAAATTTATCGTCATCATGACTAAACAGGAAGGGTTTTGTTTAAGCTTAAAGTTTCGTAAGGTGTATACACAGAAAAGAAACAAAATCTTATAGTTATATGTTTAATGTATATAGTAGGTATCACACAAGCAGTGAAATCAATGTATCATGCAATTGTTTGTCTTAAATAGTCCCAGGCTAAATGTTTGCAACGGGATATGTTTATCTTTTATGTAACACCCAAAATGGTTAGGCTTATTATTAATTTGGAAACTTTTTATAAAGCACGCATAGTGTTTAAATAACTCTATGAAGATTATTAGATCTATAGCCTTTTGTATTTAAATTACATAAATTTTGTTATTTACACTTAATAATTGGGGCTGTTTTTTTTAAAAGTTACCACGATAAGAAAGCATGATAAACGCAAGTAAAGCTACTATGAGTCGGCGGTGGTGCGAGTGGCAGCTGCTAGGGGTGGTCTGGATAACGTCATACGCCATCGTCGAGATTGCAGTGCGATAAAGGCAAAGAGAGGTTTGTATCAGCCCACGGTCAAATAGTGCTTCGAAACTCTCACCACCATAGAACATGCAAATGAAGCCAATGTCCTCCCTCGAAGTACAAACTGTAAACTGTCTGTTTAACTAATCAGAGGACCTTGCTTCCTTGCGACTTTCTGCACGTAGTTAAATACCGCACTTTGTGGGGTCTCAACAATATTTGTCCAACAAGCCAGATACAAAATTTCATAGTGTTTGCTTCAAAATTGACGGTTATTCAAATGAACTTTTAACCCTTATTTTACCTTCTACGGGGTTGATTTTTTGGAAGGCGATAAATAGTTATGTCCTTGTTCCTATCTAGAAAGCTAAATACAAAATTTTATAGTAGTTGCTTCAAAATTAAAGGATTTCAAAAAAAACTGTCATCCCCTATTTTACCCTCTTAGGGGTAGTATTTCCAAAAGGCCTTTCTTAGCACTTATTTACGCTATATAGCGAATCCATGTGCAATTTTAGAACTCTAAGTTGAGCAGTTTTGTCTGTACGTAGATTTCTAAAAATGAAAATCATTTAGTAACTCAGTCACCTTGCTGTTTTATATATGTATATACAAATATGTTTTTATAATCTTCGTTTAATTTCCTTTCATTTGATACCCTACTCGATAGGTTCGGGGAACTTTTTTTTTAAATGTGTTACTATTTCACGCCAAAAATCCGCCATTTTGATTTTTTTCCTAACACCTATATAAGGACACTCGGGTCATTGAGGCGAATATAATGATACCTTAACTGTCGAAATTCATCCAGCCGTTTGTTAGATCCGACCAAATAAAGAAAGACAAACATACAAGATACGCGCGAAAAACATAACCCTTCCTTGGCAGTAAAAAAATATTGAAATAAATGTTGGTTTAGTACATAGTTTTAAAGTCGGCATGTTATAAGTAGGTAGTCAATATATAAGTTGGTCTACTCAGGATGAGTACAAACCAAGGATATTTTTTGTATGGCTTGTGTAATAGTGCCGAAAACTGTTTCAGGAACAAAAACGGTTTTAGGATTGTTTCGTACGGGTGATACTGTGATACCACACATCTGTATTTTTTTAAATATTAAAGTAACAAACGAGTCCGCCTGGTAACTAAGGGGCGTATGTCGCCCATGGATACCTTCCCTTCCATACCCATTAGGAAGACGATGTAGCGGTGGTGCCACCAGATTCGACTGACAAAGGAGGTATGTGCTTTGTGGGTCAATATTTCGTGCGCGTATGCTATGTTTTGAGATCATATTGACCAGACTTTTCATTGAGGTATATGGCAAAATTTTGCACATTATTTAACTCGTTAATTTTTTATTTAATAAATTATTACATTAATGCCTTTATTAATTTTTGATTGAACTTAACCATAGCCCTCTTAACAGCTTGGTTGATTTTATTTTAACCTCGTTCATCCTTAGAGAAGATCCTTAACTGTTCTCAGGTCAAAAGCCAGTAATGGGGCAATTAAGTGCCTTTATTGCAGTTACAGACCAGAAAAGTGAATGAAAGGTCCTGGAACCGATATGGTTCGATATGAAGTTGGTTACTGATGCCCATCAACCGTCATGACCACTTACCAGCCGGTAGACTACACGCCCATTTACGCCAATCAAATAACAAAAAATATGAAGTGATTAAAATATATCGCCATATATTTAATTGAAATAGGGTAGAGAGGTGCGTTTAAAGAGAATAAGCAATAATGCAGCGCAATAATGAACGCTGTGAAAACTGGAAAATCTTTTATTAATACTCTGGTATATGCGATAGTATACATAAAGGCTATAGGTAAAGGCTTGGTACGGGGCAGGCTCCGCTAGGCGGGAGGAGGGCGGTCAGTGCACCGAGGTCGCGATGCACCCGAGCATGTGGCCGGCGGACCCCTCTTCTCCGCAACACTTCCCCTCCGTGCTTTTACATATAAGTCATACACTGTAGCGACTAAGTTTCTCAGATATCGCGATGTATTTTGGATATTTTTCTTTTAATATTGAAGTAGTAATTCAATCCACCTGATGGTTAGTAATTACTGTGGTCTATGGACGTCTGCTACCAACTCTGTATAGTACCCTTACCATGAGTTTTTACTTTCCGACAAATATGACTGTTTTGGTATTTGCCCATACTATTTCAGATCAGCGCCCCTAGCGGATTATATCAGAACTTGGAAATTGTATGGGCCAATACGTAAACAAATAACTGAGAAATGAGATTTTACTTACAGCTTTTTACAGATGCTTTGCCATTCTCGAGAACTAAGACAGCCGCCTCTTTTGTAAGTCATTCGATAACCTCCCCCTTGCACCTAAACGTAAGAGCTCCTTAGATAGTAGATGTGGCGGTTGTACTCTCCTGTCGAACCATACATGTTCTACTACCCTTTTTGCATAGTAGAACAATATGAAAAGGGATAATCTTAAAGATTTATTTTATTTATTTATTTATTTATATATTTATACAAAGGAATTGTCACCTAAATTAATACATATGGTATTATAAATAATAAGAAAACTTTCTTTCAATTAAATTAAATAACATTTTCACAGCTTTAATTCAATTAAATAACATTTATTTATAATTGGGTTTAAAAATCTGTATTCTCAAAAAATCTCATTCATCGATGATGCCTAATGATTATTTATTTCCAGCGTTTATAAAGATTACATATTAGGTGCCCTTTATGAAATAAAAATAAGCAATGAATATTAACCGTTCGGTTTAAAATCATTCTCAAACTTTTTACAACAATGTTTACATTTGATGTCAGCTATCTTACATGACGTGCCCTTCGACTGGGCAACCTTATAACGTTTTGTTGATGGAGAGTGACATTAACACGAGGCGTCTCTGTTATAATTAACAAGACAGGGAAATGCGACCACCAGCTGTGCAGCTGAACATAAAAAATACGAGTGGGTTCGAGGGACACCCTTTGTCAGGAACAAAGTTTTTAAACCTTCATTGTAAAATTGCACTAATGAGGCATAATTTAAATCAAAAATAAGTTTGTTTTAATGCATTTAGTTTTAAGGTTATACATCCGCCTGCGCACGATGCTCGTCTGCTTGGATCTCGATATTCGTATGCACCAACACTCGTATATAATAGTATGAGGTGATAGGAAGGAAGTCACATGTAGAGTCATAACGCTTTTTCCTATGTGACGATTTCACGTCAAGGGAGTTAGTTCTAAACACAAGAAGGTGGTTGCAATAACGTAGAGACCGCTTGACCCTCGATTCTTGGGTCCCGGCGAGTGGCCGCACCGGTTACTTTAAATTTTCATTAGCACTGGCGTTCAGCGTACCACCGCCCGCCTCCATTGCCTGCAATTACATTTCGCAATTCACGAATTGTCTTTTTATTTACGATGCCGATGCTTTCCGGACGCTTGCGTTACTATCACCGGCAGAATCTCCATTTGCCTCAGACTCGCAAATGAAGATTTGCTTCTTTTGTGTCGTTAAGTTCACGATACTATTGATGCACCAAGTTGTATGCAAGCTACCGTCCAATGCTCTACACAGTTTCACAAATTAATTCATTGTCATAGTTGTAACGAATAGTTATCGCAAGAATAATTTATTTAATATGTTTTGTATAATATATAATAACTTAATCGAAAATAGGAAAATGTGTTAAATTACTTTTACAAAAATATGTTTTTTTTTATTTATAATTTAAGTTTCTTTTGCGTCTGCTCGTTGATGTCTTTTACATGACAAAGGATTTTAAACCTTATTTACCTTATGCTTGTCATTAAACATCGTGTGTACAAATGAAAAAAATATTTCATATGGAAATATATCTGTGCACCATCTCGCACTAAGCAGGCGTTATGAGATATTTTTTTTAATAACAAAAGTGAAAACTAATTATTATTTGCTTTAATGAAGAATGAGAAAATCGTAAGTAAATAATTGCTCAAGGGTTGTGAAAAATAAGCGCACTTGACCAGCGCTATGGACTATGGCCTAGTCCCTCACATTCCGAGAGGAGACTCTTGCCCAGAAGTGGTACAGGAATGGGTTAAAGAAGTCCAAGTGGATCTTGCAATTATTATTCCGAAAACTCATAAATTTTATTCGGTTTTATTACAGCATACGAAATGAGGATGCATTTTTTTCCTTGACTAATATTAATTATTAGGTATAACTATTCTGTATATTTTTGGGGCTGTTATACAGAAGGCTACTGATGGTACCGCAGTATTCAATAATTTTACATAAGAAAATAAATATACCTTTTTATTTATACAAAGAAATAAAATTTAATGTGTCTGTTCGTAAAATCAAAACAACAGCATTTTATTAAATGTTTATGAAAGTATCCACGGCAGGTACAATAACAATAAGTAAAGGTTTTGTCTGTCTGTCTGTCTATTTCGGCTAATCTTTGAAATGGCTGACTGATTTTAAAGGCACGTCCAAGATGGTACAACCCTTTGTGTTTCGACTCTGGAGCCTCCACCACCGCATCTACTTCTATCTATTAATATCAGAGCTGCTTTGCGTCGCTGCTGTGTTCCACTTGAAAGGGTATCGTAAGGGAGATAAAATTATCTAAGGCTTTCCAAATTAACTAGATAACCAGAGATAAGATTAGATTCTTACCCGAGAGTAAGAATCTAATCTTGTCTCTGGTTAATTAGGAATGTCCATGGGTGGCAGAAGTCACTTACCATCAGGTGGATTACATACTCGGTTATTAATTAAGTATTATAAAAAAACTTTAATGTATTTTGATCCTACTATTATATGAATATGAATAATAGTTCAGGTTAGTGGCCCTTGTACGTCGAGCACACCGCCTCCACTGGGAACCCTTTTCTAGAAACAACTCAGGGCACTTTAAAACTTTCAAATGCAAGCAAAGTCATAATTAAATTACAGATTTTTTCAACCTATCATTGTTAAAAAAATACAACGAGCTTCTTATACAATACTTTATATACTATAGAAATATATACTTTATTAAATATAATTATATATACTTTAAAAAAAATCTTACCTGAATGTATTTAAGAAATAAATAGTCATAAACTTTTTCTTTGGTTATGTTATCAACGTCAGACCTAGTAGAACTTAGTAGAGCGAGAGGAGCAGGCGCGGTATCAGGTGCTAAAACAGATTTTCCTATAGTCTTAAAAACCAGAAACGAGCTATGATATTATCTGCCTGTTGTAAGAGTCAGTAAAAAGGGGGCTTCCTGTGTTGTGTGCGACAAGAATAGGAGCTGAAACTGCCCAGTCAGACTCGAAAAGTTAAGGGTATTTACGGCCGCGTACCGACGTAAATACTTGAAAGTGTAGAAGGAGAGTAAGCTCTTCTCATGGGCAAAAAGCACTCATACTTGTTTTTATATTACTTTGATGCTTAAAATGTGCCCTCTCGATTGGGCAACGTGCCATGATTTCTCAGCATTCTTAGCAGTTGCAGTAGGGTATGGATCGCGTCTGCAGTTCACGCTCAAACATATTTTTGAGTGTGCAGGTATTGCTGCACCCACGTACATTGGGCAGAAATATTGTATGGCATTTGTTTTCGATTTATTACAATATACAAATCATAAAAATCATAACGTATGAAGTAAATAGAAAGAAGAGTTTGTTATGTTATTTTCTCCCATACTGGTCACGACATCACGAATTTAATGTACAACTTATGTTCGATTTTATTTAAATAATGTGTGTATACTTTCTATTGATAAATGTGTACTTAGTGCATATGCTACTAAATAATAGCCTTGTAACTTTTGCTCAAGTCCCTGTAGTCTCGGGACTAGAATAGGGCTACGGTATCCCCTGCCTGTCGTAAGAGGCGGCTAAAAGGGGGCTTTCGGGGTTGCGGGTGGCAAGAATGGGAGCTCGAACCGTCCAGCAGGAAACCCCGGAAAGGACGGCGGAGTGTGTGGCCGCATGCCGTCGTAAACACCAGGTGCACGGGAGGAGCGTAAACTGTTCTCCTAAGGCAGAGCCCGATTGGGGCATCACGCTCGGAGGACTCCGGTTGTGTCCCATCGGAGATCCCGGAGTTCTCCACCAAGCGTTAAGGACAGCCACCGGGGGGGTTTTAGTGCGGTAAAAATCCCACATAACCCGGCGTCGCTCTCACGTCGTCGGGTACCTTTTGAAGGTTTCCCACTTGTAAACATAAAAAAGGTACCAATTGCTCAAGCCATAGTAGCCGATGGGCAGTCAGCTTCAGTGATCAATAAAAAATGAAAAATTTATAGTTATGATCGAATTTTATCTGGACGAACTCTTGCACATTAATCGTCTAAATAGCTATTATTGGAAATGAATATAAGCAAGTCTAGACGCCGATATCGCCCGGTCGCAGGTACTTAAATCTTAAAGCAAATAGAGAGAACAAAGTCGGGCCTTCACACCGTTGTGTTGAGCAAATCGCGTTAAGAGTAGGCAGTGGCTGTGTAATCAATCGGTGTTATCTGTTTACGTGTGGAGCGTCGACCTCGGGGCCGGCGCGCCGTCGCGTCTCTTATCGCTAGGGTTACTGACGATCGAAACGAAATAATTCATGCTTTTGTAAGGGTTAATTTATTTATATGTCATATTTCGCTCGAAGCTTAATATTTTATTATTATTTTATCACTTCTTCTGTGGTGTTATTACTTTGTTGTGTTTGTGACACTGGTTGTCATACGTAATGGTGGCTTAGGAGTTAAAAACAAAGCCTTTCAATCAGGTGGGCCTACATGTTTAAGTGTATGTTTAGGTTTAGGTTCAATTAATTGATGCTTTCCAATGAAAACAAGATTAGTATTAATAAATTATTAATGTATTAGATTAAGGTTGTGCATAGACTTTCATTATCAAGTGTCACCTCTTCTAGGGCAACAATGCGTTTAAATCTTTGTGTAAGTAAGACTATCGCTATTTGTACTGTATCTGCCTCGTGTTTCAAATTTGTCTCTCATTCGGAGTAGTCCGAGGTTTGAATCCCAGGCGCTTGCTATAATGGTGAAGTGGTTTACTCACTCTATGAGCTCTTTAAAAAAATCCCCTCTTATTCTGTCATGATGCCTGTATCCAGCGGTAATCGGTCAAAGACTGCGTGCTATTCCTCTTGTATAAAAAGAAGCTAGGGCGTCGCCAGCCGATCGTCAAGGGGATGGGTTCAGCTGGTAAATAAAACTGTGGCTTTTCATTTATACGGGGGAAAATTGTCCCTCTAAGCCACGCCAAACTGTAGAAACGATTTGAGTAAGACGATTTTTGATTCTCTAGGAGAGATAGCGGGGCGGTGCTGCATACAGCATTTAGTAATTCCAAGATAAAGTGAAGTAGTTCAACCCTACTTATCGCTTCGCCCGCTCTGCGCCCGCCGCTTGGCTTTGTTCGATGCACCGTTTGTTATATGCACATTCTACCGATGTTTCGCTTCATTATTTTATTATGTGGACAACAATAACATTTTATTGGACAGTGACTGGCTGTCGCTTTGTCGACCGTTCACGTTTTTAAAACTTTTTTAAAATTGCTTACTGGTAATAAAGCCTACTGTAACCGAGTTTCAATTTTCTATGGTTCTATATATAAAAGACATACCGCCACACCTGTTTGTCGGTGTGGGCATGAATAAATCGATCAAAATTTTTCAATAAAAACTTTAAAAAGCCTGTCACGACTTTTTACTCCTAAAAAGTAAAGTATTGTAATGTGCAACCGCTCTTTTCTGTGGACATCAATTGTTATAAAAAAAATAATAAAGCAGCAGGCGAGCATGCGAGTCTAGCGGAAGGGAATCGACTACTGGTGCCCATTGATATCTGCAGCTTTATGTTATAGAACTGTGATGCTATGTGAAGGCAATTACGGGTGTTTGTTACTCCTGAAGACTAAAATAGTCGTCTCTTATGTAAGTCAGCCGGCATCCACATCCTTCCACCAAATGTAAATAATTATCGCTTTAAATGTATGATGGTGGTACCTCCCTGGTGTAACCATACAAGTTCTGTTACCTTTTAGGTTACTTACAGTCTTAGTTAGTCTTAGTTCAGGTAAATCTATATTGTTAAATATATTGGTAATATCTATATTGTCTATATTGTTAAATATTTTTATATGTCAGCAAAACACATTTGAGATAATCTAGATAAAGTTTACAAGATAACACCATGTACCAGTAGCATTATGTTATCTGTAAAAAACTAAGTGTCAATCGGTGATAACAAAAGAAAGGATGAAATTATCAAAGTCATCCTAATATCTGAGGTGATAAGCAACTATAAATAATCGAAATTTATTTATTACATTACTTAAAGAAAGGAAAGAATGTCAAGTAAATCACATTATGTACTCTTAAAGATGGATACAGACAAGGAACATTTAAATGATACTGAATGTGATTTTAGGTAAAACATAACCAGAAAATTTACTAATTTACTAATGCAACAAGACCGCTTCCAGCATAGACCTATACTCAACGGCGAAAGCATATTTGTAATAAGGAGTGTAAGGAAATCTTATCCAAAAAAAATGTACGTGTCGAATAGATAACCTCTCTTCTTTGGGAAAATTAATAACGATGACAGTTCGATCTATTACAGATTAACGTTCAACGTTACGTTTGTTACGTAGAGTTGGCGTACTCGTTCGTTTCTGAGCGCTACCTTACACGCAAGATCGTCTGGTCAGTAGCCACCTTTAGGTTCCATCGAACATGACCCTGCGAATTCGGCGTGTATCGAGTGTCGAGTGGAGTGAAGTATGCGGTGATGCGTCCGCAACCCGACGCCGGTTCCCTGCGCCGACCGCGATAAAAAAAATACAAGCCAACGACTTCCTGCTCAGGCTCCGGCCACCGCTCCACTCAGTAATTTGATACATCCACTTGCTATCGATTTAATTACACAGCCATTTATTTTTTAGTGGCAACCTGTGGGAGAGAACCGTTGGCTGGTAATTGATATGCCTTACGGGGTATGTGAAAGTAACAATTACTTTTGTATTATTTGCTTGATAAGTACCTGAGATAGGGTTTCTGATTTCTGTACAGTCATACTGCACGTTGCATAATCCTGTTGGAAGAACGTGGTTGGAAGATATGCTGTGTAATGTGTATGTTTCTAATAAGAGTACAATCTCTGCGTGATAACAACGTAGGCCTCCCTGAATAAATTTAATTCAGCGGAGTATCTATAGACATTGTCAAGATTTTATTATAGACTAGCTGACCCGACAAACTTTGTACCGCCTCAAAATTTATTTATCAAATATATTTCATATAAAATATAGGTTATATTTTACTCGTGGATAATTTAGCTTTCGAATGGTGAAAGATTTTTTAAAATCGGTCCAGTAGTTTTTGAGCCTATTCATTACAACCAAACAAAGTTTTCCTCTTTATAATATTAGTGTAGGATAGCATAGAATTGTAGGTGCCTATCTCTTTGTTCGAATTAGGCACGGAGGCGATACCAACCCAGGAGAACCTCGCGCAAGGGGCGCACTTCGATGTTTCATACTTGAACTGAAGCTATTTTTAGAAAAATATGAAATGAAGCTATACTTAATAAGGTTTTGAAATAATGTTCGGAATACAGATATCGTGGGGTTGTGGTTGGTGGGGGGGGGGGGGGGGGGGGGTATGTTCCTAAAATATAAAAATGCAGTTTTGTTTTATTAATGACGCTTTTTAAAACCTTCTTATACGAGTATGCGTATTTATCGTTGTGATAAAAATAAAACCGAAATGTACTTGCAATACATTCGAATAAAGTTATATAATTTTTCGAATTTCTACATCCAATGGAACAAAATGGAAGTGTTATATGACGATTCATATTTTTTTCTTCATATCACGTTTTGAAATTCAGTAAACACTTTTGTATATAAAGATGATCTAGACACAAATGTATAGCTGCAGAATAAATAACAGTAGTATTGCGTAATTGAGTGAATTGTGATCAATTTAACACTTGAGACTATTAGAGAATGTAGAGCCTCCCAAACTATATGCAGGAAAACCTGAACGAAAACTTATCCTTGTATCTATTAAATACGTCCTATGAAATCCATTCCACACACCTCACACTTGACCAATTATGCAGTAAAATAAAACAGTGAGTCGGTGGATAAAACTAGATGCAGTTCGTTTAACAAAGTAGCTTAAGTGGTAGAGGTCATTTCGTTAGTGTGTGTCTGAGTGAAATCAGGCGATGCACTTTGTGGTGGTGTGCGTGTCGGGCGCGGCGCAGCCTCCGTGCGTCTGCGGCCTGTCTAGACGAGCCCCGCCGCCCGCTGCACTCCCCAGTCGACCGCTCCTTTCACTGCACCGGCCCACCTGCTGTTTGCTACTGCCGTCTCCACCACCAGAACATCTATCTATGCTATGACATCGGTAATTGGGATTATGCTTCATTTTATGTAATACAGGACATTTGGTAGGATTTTTTCGTCCCTTTTAATCCTGTTTGTAGTCAATTTATACTTGATTAAAATGTTTTATTTTGTGCCGTAGAATACTTTTGGAACGAGTGAATCCGTCTTACGTATATTTGCATTAAAACGGAACTGCTTAACTTTGGTTCTTAAAGCTACGTAAAATACGTATTACGTAGTTATTGTGGTAAAACACATATTATTCTAATATATCGCGTATCAACTTATTGTCAGGACCTTTTAACATATTCCTGGTCGTTATGACGCGGGAATTTCCAAATAAGGTACAAAAAACCCTGTCCTTCGCCACGATGCATTGACGATTCCTTTTGTTTTGCAAATGTGACTAGTTTTCATCAAGAAGGTTGAATGCTTGACTGCTATGTGACATTATAGGATTTATATCAGCTATAAATATATAACATTGGGTACATATAGTATTTTATATCAATACTAGCTTACCCGGCAAACGTTATGTTGCCATATAAATAAAAAAATGTTGAGGGTGAACAACCCTTATCACTTAGGGGTATGAAAAATAGATAGCCGATTCTCAGACCTACTGAATGTGCATATAACATTTGGTGAATATCGGTAAAGGCGTTTCGGAGGAGGTAACTAACATTGTGACACGAGAATTTTATATATAAGATTTATAATATTTTATATTAGTAATAAATAATTAACATCAGGTGGATTGCTCGTTTACTTATTAAGTACTTCTGTTTATTTCGCAATGTGGACCACGGTCAACAAGACCTTCTATATAAAACGATCATTTAAATTAACCGTACCAAAATTGTTATTATAGATTGTAAAAATTGGACTTTAAATGAGATAAAAGATTATCCGCTTCAATGCCGAATATTATAACTAAATGTTTTTCAGTAGAAAACGCTCACGAAGTCGTTGTCCGGACGTCATTTAGTTACAGTAAATAATATGCGCAAACCGAAGTGACGACTACTGTACCCTTAGCATTAGTTTTTAGGTTTTGACAAAAATGGCTGTTTTGGTATTTGTTTACGTATTTACCCATACATTTCCAATCAACTCCCCTAGCGGATTGTATCAGAACTGAACACAGTCATTTTTGTAAAAACGTAAAAACTCATACTAAGGGTACATACAGGTAAGTATATCATATTGTAAGTGCAATAGTTGTAATACAGGTGAGAAGTTACATGTAGCCGACCTCGCGGCGAAGCCTCGGAGTGCGCCGCAGACGGGCAAAAAGATTGAAGTGAGGCGAAGAATGCAAGTTTAGTCAGGGTCCGGCTTAGCGAGTTCTGCGACCACACTGTGGCACGCTAGCTACATCTACACAAATAAATTACCTTAATTGAAATGTATGTCTGTCATCAAAAATAATGTTATCGTGTATTTCACGCTTGTGTGCTTTAAACGTTTTTTCGACAGAGAAATAAATCAGCATCAATTCAACTTACCTATAAATCAAAAAATATAGCCCAATAAATATGTTATATACAATAGGGCGTAGATATACGAGTAGTGCTAGATCTCGTATTGCTAAAACACGAACGCAAAAGCGAAAAGGAGATATACTTATCGAGAATGGATTTCAATATAATTCCATTTAAATTTGGCTAATATCTGGTGATCTGAATCAATATTCTAATTGATCTAATTTGACGAAAAATGCTATGAAGTCCACGCTGAAAGCGGGCGGAACTGCGGGCGTCGCCTGTAATAAATAAGGCATGTCGAAGCTCTACATTGTATCTCTACTGCTTCCACATGCCTATTACTACATACACTGTATCTATAGTGGAAAATCTATAAATAATTCCTGTGTAGGTATCTTATTGTAGCCACCTGCCGAAAGCACTCACTTCAATGGCTGGAATATACGCAATGTAGGGAGATTAATGCGTTTTATTTCATAGTTTTGCATGGAGCTAATTTAGTGCAGTATTACCATTCAATTGGAGTGCATTCATCCGTGAATATCATTTTTGTAAGTATTAAAACTATGCTAAACTAGTATTATTGAACATTCTGAGATTACGAGTTTTTAAAACTGTTGCAGTTATCTATAAATTTTTTAAACACGTGCTTCTTAAAGGCTGTATGTTCGCTTAAATCACACAATATAGACTACAATAAAGCGAATCTCTTTTATAATATCGCACTCTCAGATTTCTAAAATCTAGCATTTTGTAACAAAGAACTGATTTAATTATATACAATGGTCGCAGTATTGAAATTATAATTATTTTTTGTTATCATAAAAATAATAATCATAGACATTTAATATTTTGTTACCATCGCAAATTAAATCTACGCACCAATTAAAATACGCAACACTGTATATTCTTTATACTTGTTTAATAATAATACAAGGAAATACGACGCCAAAATCCTTGTCAAAAGGATGCAGTCGAAATTACATCACGTATTCGACTACAGCCTTATTTCGTGTTGTCAGAATAAATATGTGAAAGCGGCCGGCTGGCGCATGACCTCCTGGAACAGACGTCTAGACACATAGTCATAGTCTAGAAACGCGACTGGTAAATAGGCGGGCTTTCCCCCGCCCCCCATAAAAAGCTGATGATCTGATGCTTCGCAACGCGTCATCGTAATTGCAGCGCCGGCCTGTTGCTCCGCATGACGCGTCTGTCTGCCAAATTTGTCATGTATACTTTTAGATCGATGAATACACCTTCGTAATTTACAGGGTATGCGTCTTCTATATATATAAAATGAACGGATGTATGTCCTTTACAAAATCGTAAACTATGCATGTGATTATGTGATGATCTTTAGCATAGTTGTTGTGCATGAGCCCACGAAGGTTATTGAGTTGGTATTACCAATTTTCGACAGATGGCGCCATTATTATTCCTATGAAGGTATACATTTTCAGTTATATGTATGTCATGTTATTTTTTTAATCGCGGGCGAAACCGCGGGCACTTACTAGTGTACTACAAAAAAAACCAATAAATATTATGGTAACTGGTAGACCGCGATTACGCGTAATGTACTCGTATGAAACGCATTTATTACTGTATGCAAAGAGACTAATCATATTCATATATAGAGCTGTAGACATGATATCTTTCATCTTCCATCCCGCTTCATACTTATACATGTTCGACATATATTTCAGAAGAACTTACGATTAGTAACTAATAAGTTAATAATGTATGACTTTTTCCTCTTAATGTCCGGTCTATTGTTATTTCTTAGTCGAGCCTTTAACTGTGTCTAGCTAAGCTATGAATATTCCAGAGAAAACGAGTTTTGCCCAGAAGAACCCGTTCATACTGAATTGTATCTATACTATACCTTTCCTAAAAACCTTTGCATACAAAAGCAGATTATGAACATTTTTCCTGTTGCTGACTGTGGGTTTTATCAGCACAGTAATCATGATAATAATGCCCATAAATAATTTGGACAGTCCTAATGAGACACTACTTTGATTTCGTTATCTTTTTTTAATTCAAAATAATCTGACGAATTCGTTAGTCTTGGTCGACTTAGCATGAACTTTCGGTGTTTACAGAGAAAATAAAATACTGTATTTTGTGCAGACATTTCAATAAACAATATTAAATTAAGATCGTAAACTATTAGTTTAGTCAGTGCCTTTAATCCGAATAAACTGGAGTACTACCTGCGGTAGGCCATATTTCGTATTAAGTCCCAAAGGGACTTAATACAAAATATTAGCCAGTTAAATATCGTCATATTAAATTATACATTTACTGAGAAAAATTACAATAATGTAGAGCTCTGCCCTTGCAGAATTCTTAATAATGCAGTTGTCCTTTATCGATCGTACCTATATGTAAAAACACGTTTGTCTGGACGGTTTGAAGTTTAAAATTGTAGTCGATGTAGTTTTTATAGCGATTTCGTGCGGTACAGCGTCCACAGCGAGCCAGTTTCCTTCGATAAGTAAAATAGAAAGATACTTTACGTCTTAAAATTGAATGAAGCCACAAAATGATGATTTTATCATTTTTTTAATACATGACAAATAAAATATAATTTTAGAGAAAGTTTACGTATAAATAACTAATACTACGTAATATACGTAACAAATAAATTTGTATTTAATACAATGTCGGAACATTTTAGACCGACATTGGCAAACTTCATTTATTTCAATTCTCAATGGTTACACTTTCTTGTTAAGAGTTATCAATCTGTATTTTACTAATCCAAGGTTTTGGCTTAATGAGTATCCAGACGGTGCGTAATCATGACCTTGGCGACGCGCTGTTTTCTAGCCGGCGTCAAAAATAATCCCAGTCAAATGTTGATTGTTTTCATAAACACTTCACTATCTATGTAACGAGAATAGACATTACTGAACATATCGGCCTGAATTGCAAGTCTGTCTGACATTGTAGTACGACTTAAATAACAGTACTTTTTTATGATTGACAACTTTCTGGTTAGAATTTAGTTGATAACTGGTTTGTGTGTATCGGAATACACAATTTATTCTAAACTGTAATTTGTAATGTATTAATATAACATCTAATTAAGAACGTCATCATTAAAATTTATGAATAGTTATAGTAACCTAATACGCATGATATACTTATATTTGGTAGATATATCGGTATATGCATATTATATATGGTATTAGGTAGATACATAGAGTAGATCATCATTAAAACTTATGAATAGTTATAGTAACCTAATACGCATATTATTTTGGAAGATATATCGGTATATGCATATTATATATGGTATCAGGTAGATACATCGAGTAGATCATCATTAAATTTTTTGAATAGTTATAGCTACCTAATACGCATATTATATTTATATTTGATAGATATATCGGTATATGCATTTTATATACGATATTAGGTAGATACATCGAGTAGATCATCATTAAAATTTATGAATAGTTATAGTTACTTAATGCGCATATTATATACAGTATTAGATATATCGATATACACGTTATATGGTATTAGGTAGATATATCGATGTGGCTAGACATTCACGTGGGGTATTACGCAGCAGTAGGCAGTCGCGGTCGCGTCCATATTAAAAATTCGTCTGCATTCTGTCTAGACGAGC
This sequence comes from Epargyreus clarus, assembly GCF_041222505.1. NCBI lineage: Eukaryota > Metazoa > Arthropoda > Insecta > Lepidoptera > Hesperiidae > Epargyreus > Epargyreus clarus. Next base: position 9,091,758 of record NW_027332239.1, on the reverse strand, counting down.
TTTGCTTACATTGTGGCGTGACACCTCATTTACTTAGCGATTACACTTCAACATTTTATTGATATCATATTTTAAATTTTGTCAATCAGTATCACATGTAGCTGTAGGAATCACAGATATCTCGAGTTAATATTTACACCTATTTCTACCTAATAACAGTAGTGTTAAGCGCTGCTGTGTTGATTTGAAGGGTGTGGTAAGGGATACACTGTATTATATAAAAAATAACGATACCGTAGCGTTAAAATATGATAGGTTCCAAATAAACCCGGAAGCTGATAAACATGCATACGTAGCTTTATAATACTGTACCCTTACCATGAGTTTTTACGTTTTGACAAATATGACAGTTTTGGTACTTGTTTACGTATTTGCCCATATAATTTCTAATCAGCGCCTATATATATATTTATATAATATATATAATTGTGTCAGAACTTGAAAATTGTATGGGTCAATACGTAAACAAATACCAAAACAGTCATACTTGTCAAAACGTAAAAACTCATGGTAAGGTTACTGCTTTTCGCCGTAGCGGACTGAAAAGGGCCTTACAGAGAGAGACAAAGGATGCTTACAGCCTAAAATAGTGGTTACGAAATAATAGCATAGCGAAATAGAATTGTAATGTCTGCAACATTTAGATGCTTGTAAATATAGTTAACTACTAGTTACATTAATTAATACTGCTATTGATAACCTTTACTTCAATGTTTAGTGAGTTTCTTGTGGCTGGAACCTAAATCAATGTAATATAGGGATTTATTCACTAGGTTTAGAGTCATGTAGACGTCAGAACATAGAAGACAGAAGCAGTTATTGTTTATAGGTATATGTTTTACTTATTTAAGTATTACATAGTAACTGATGAACATGATAAAATTAAACTTAAATATCAAAATGTAAAGTAGTATCTGTTGTACAATTATATCATTAATAAGATTTTGAAGGTGGTAGAACATTCTGTGATTCGACTCCGGCGGCACCACCGCTACACCCATTTCTGCCTCATAACAGCACCGTAAAGCGCTGCTGTGTCCTGGTTTGAAGGGTGTGGTAAAGGAGACACTATTATACTATTGATTTTTACTATTGATTTTTTTAAATGCATTTATAAAGTACTTCGAAACTTTTTTTTTTAATTTTTAACCTACTTCAAAAAGGAGGTGGTTATCAATTCGGCCGGTATATATATATATTTTTTATCTATCCGTATGTTTGTATTTATCTATCCGGCTCATCTCCGAAACGGCTGTACTAATTTTGGGAAGACTTACTAGCAGTTACATGATGTTGTAAGGAGTAAAATTTATATTAATAAAAAAATAGGGCACCGCGAAATAACTCTTAAACTATGAAATCTTCCGAATACTAAACTTATAAATCGGTTCGGTTCGTCATCTGTACCTTTAAATTTAATCTTTACGTTTTTACAAAAAGGAATGTAATTTATTTATTTATTGTATTTGTTTACGTATTTGCCCATTTATTTCCAATCAGCACTCCTAGCGGACTACATTAGAACTGATTGGAAATGTATGGGAAATATGTAACCAAATACAAAACGTAAAAGCTCACACTAAGGGTACTGTGAACATGGACCTATATGATAAATCACATTGAATAGGCTTGCCTATCGAACATATTATCCAAACAACCCAGGTACTTCAGATGACCCAGACAGTGACGTTATAAATGTGTCATTAATTAATATATGCTAAGCACACCCGGTTGAGCACTATGTATGTAAACAAACATGGTGTCCATATGGGACCGAGTTCCGTACAATACGGCGGATGACACGTACCTCGCCTCTACTATGTCTATCTACAGTCAGATCTTGACGACCCTAATAAAAAGTATAATTGCTTGAAGATAAAGCGGTATAGTAAATGTAGTCAACTTATTAATGTCCCACTGCTGGGCACGTGTGAGAGGCTTAGGCCGTAGTTCACTGGCTGCTAACAACGTATAAATACACTTCACACACCCCCGAAAACTTTGTTTTTGAGAATTTTCGGGCATGTAACTTACATGCCCGAAAATCTTTGCGATTTTTTTCTTGGCGACCCGCGTGGCGGGGGTGCCACCATACCGGTCTGACGCGCAAAAGGTCCCGGGTTCGATCCTTGGACAGATATCTAAATGATGAATTTAGATTTCTGTTTCTGGGTCTGGGTGTTTGTGTATTTGTCTATGTGTGTGTCCATGGCACCCAAGGCACAGGGAATCCTAGTGTGGGGCTGTGAGTGTTGAAAGCGTTTATTTATTCTTCACCGTTATACATAATTAATTTGTAAAGCGCATATATATACCTTCGAAAAAATAGGCTATCTACATGTATGTGCCTAAATTTGAAATTTGCTTTCTCAATTTCAGGGATCGAGGTTTGAATCTCAATCACACATTTTTTTTATTGTCCATAACATGAAGAAACTAAGTAATTAGAAATATCTTAGTAATTAAAAGTAATAATAATTACTGCATATGTTATAAATTTTGCAACAGAAATTTCATTTTTGATTAATTAATCACACATTATACACAAAATAAATTATCACTTGCCTTAATGTTTGGTGGAAAACACCACGAGGAAATCTACACGTCTGCGAGTTCTTTAAAACGTTCTCAAAATTGAGTAATGTATCTTCCTTGAGAACTGTTGAATTAATAAATATAGGTAATCATAAAGCCGACTTGCAGAACGTAGTGCATAGAGCAGCATATTCATTGATGGTATTACAATGAAATATTTTTGACAGTGGTATCGCCAGCCTAATCGCTACCACGATCAATAACTTTAACTTAATAAACTTTATCATGTAGATATATGTTTAAAAATCTATTTATTACCGAAAGTAATAATCTCAAATTAAAAAAACTTCCTATAAAACGCATGCAATAGTTGGCAGAGCATTGCCTCGTTAAGTGTCTGCATCGGAATTTCGTTGGGCTGTTTCCTGTTCATCTTAAAGTGGATTTAAAGTTGGAGGACGGTTCATATGTTATACTTACAAAGTGTCTGACAGGTGGTAGGTATGTAGGGTTAACCGCGGCGGGCGCTGCACCTTGTGGTGAAACTGGTCGCGAGGGTGGTGCGGGGGCGGGCGGGGGGAGGGGCGGCGTCGCTCGGGGCTCATCGACCTCGCGGCGCTCGCGCTACCACCGGCGCCCGCGCCGCGCAAAAAAGTGCCTAACCCAAATTTCGGTAGCCGTCTGGTGCGATCTCTCCCGCGGGTCGCGGCCCAGACGTCATTCCACTGTATGTAAACGGCACGCGCGTACAGTATCCGATCCGGCTAATGAGGCAAACGAATTTCGTTCATGTTTTTTTTGCTCAATAAAGTACAATCAATCAGAGGAGATTACTGTCAAGCTGAGGACATTTATAGGTGCTAATGGTCGTTTTAAGTCGGGATAAGGAGGCGCCGATATCATAATTATGTAGTAATCTTTAAACATAATGAAGTCGGTGATAACAATAGATATGTATCTGTGCTAGTTCGCAGCTACAGACGAGTATCTATGACCTTTGGGTCATTAGTGTATAGTTAGCCTTGAACTGCGATGGCCTGTCGGTAGCTATGAAACTTATAAAGTGTACATATGTACGATTAGCTAAATGGTATAGTGTGATAGTGTGCAGCGTGGCGGGCGCGCCGCCTCACCTCGAGACAAATGCACCGAATGGCCTTCGCTTACTAAATCGCACTAATCAACTGACATCGATACAATTTGGTAACAATTTTATTCGATTTATTAAAAGCTATCTTATCAGCTGCGCTTAATGTCTGGACATTGGACATAATTTCAACCTGATATTAATTGACAATGATTTTTATTATATTTAACGTGTTCACGTTTTACTAGCAGTTTCTCTCGCGTCTATTCAAATACACCTGACGTATCGCAGTAAATATCCCTGTAAAATCCTTCATTTTGTCGAAATCAGTTCAAACGTATTCAAGATTAAGTTGTACAAAGTAATAGCGGCTAGATATTTTTAGGGAAAAGGCAGCTCTGCGGTAGGTACTTTAAATTCTGCCGCATTTTGATGATCGTCATTTAAACTACACGCTATTAATAAACCTACGATGTGATTTCCCGCTTAAATAGTATGTTTTGATCATATTTGTTTTTTTTTTTAATAAATAACAATAAATTAATGACGAATGTTTAAAATGCAAATATTGTTGTTTATACATATGGTTTTCCTTTATACTCATTAATTAACCAGCTCATTCGCGAGGATTCAAAATGTAACACAACGCCATCTATCAAACTCAGGGAGCACAAAAGGTAAAATTAAGAGTACGATATATTAAAAATCACAAATATTTTTTCTAAAATTGCCTAATGTGTACAAGGAGCTGAGAATTTCAGTTGACCTGTATGCTTCGTGGCTTCGTGAGCTTGATAGATGGCGTTGCATAATTGACGTTAAATTCTACGTAATCTACGTAAAAGATCTACTATATATTATTATATTTTAGATATATGTGTGTATGTATATATTTGGCTATGTATTTATATATATATAGTTAGTATTACAATATTTATGCATTTAACACCTGCCGTAAATTTCCTCCATTCACCAAGGGTTGACTGGTAGAGAATGCCATCAGGCATTAAGTTTGCCCTATTGCACCTCAACCTTGTGTTTGTTACAATAAATATATAAATAAGTAAAAGCAGTCGTAGGCAATTCATAATGAAATAAATTTTATTTTGTCTGATGCGTATGCACAACGACCACGTTTTATTACGTGTGCTAGACGAAGTCGACGCCAAAACTCTTTCACGTGTCAGACAATGATTAATACGAATCTAACTATAGTGTCCAGTGTGGCCACGATGGCTGAGGTCTATTGTTTGTCATCCTTATGTAGTTTTGGTAGCTTTCCTGTATTTTTTGTCCTTCGTCCGTAGCTACTTATAATCGCTATTCCAATTTAATTTCAGTATTGTAGTATTTGTCTTACCATTTTCAGGTATTTGTTTAACAGGCAATTCTTTTAATTTTACGTTTTTTGGGAAAGCAGCCCTTTTTGTTTTTTTTTATTTACTGGCGCCATATAGCCTGTGTTACTGTTACTATTGAATGGAATTAAACGAAACCTGAAATGATAAAATCCATTAAGTCGTTTGGAATGTAGAGCCTGCCAAACAATAAGACATACATACATAAACTCAAAAACATAACCCTTCTTTTGGCGCTGTCGGGTAAAAATATTATAATTTTATAAAAATAAATATAATAAGATAATCAATTTCACAGTTATAAGCTCTTATTAAGCAGTGAAAAAACACGAACAAAAAAGTCTAAATTGACATGAAGCTAGGAACTGTTTCAGTTTACCGTGCTAGATACACGGATAGAGTTAATTGTCTAGTACACAATTATGTGCCAGACAGACGTGATAACTAACTGTCTAGGTCATTTGTTTCTGCCTTGTGTAGCGAGATTAAATGTAGTTCGCTCACAGCATACCGACCAGAGCGGATAATATATATTACTTGCTAGCATTACGCCTGTGGCTTCCACCGTGTTATGTTGGTTCCGCATACCGTCTATGTCTGACTAAAAATGAAATCGTTGTAGTCAATCCATTAATGTTCTACTGAGCATGGGTCTCTCAGAGCGAGGTTTCAACCACAGTCCACCCAGCTGGTTAAGTGCGAAATAGTAGACTTTGAGAACTTTTTTAAGAAGCCTGCGTTGTGTAGGTTTCTACACAACGCAGGATTCCTTCACTGTTAAAACCAGTGAACATGAATGTAAATAAACGCTTTAAAACAATAAACGCTTTATACACTCACAGCCCCACACTAGGATTCCCTGTGTCATGGGTGCCATGCACACACACATAGACAAATACACAAACACCCAGACTCAGAACAGATATTAGAATTCATCATTTAGATATCCGTCTGGCCGGGGATCGAACCCGGGACCTTCTGCGCGTCAGACCGGTATGGTGACCGCTCCGCCACGCGGGTCGTCAATGTAATACGCATGCAGGTATACTCATTAAACGAAGTCTTTTTATGCCCCATTGCTTAATACATGTATCCCAAAAAGAGGCCTGGACCTTCCTGGACGCTGTTCCAATGACGATTTGTGAAATTGTAATAGTAACTATACCTTTTTACACCTTCAAACGAGACCATGTCATCATGGAAGAGACATCGAGAAATATACGTTTTTAGTTAAAAAAATACAGCCAAATTAATAACTTCTTTTAAAGTCGATTAATAAAATCACAATCATCAGATGGATTGCAAGCTTGAGAACTCCTTCAATCTTATTAAAAAACTTACTGTATTTGCTGTGCTCGTGAGATCTTAAAAGCCGTTAATAATAATTATGCTATCAAGTATTCCCTACAAATTGAATTATGTACTCATAAATAAATAGATATGCGTAAATCTGTAATGACGTCTCCGGAACAATTTATAGTGTTTACAAATTATATCTCTGACGTCTTTCTGATTATTCGTATCTAACTAACTTTCCACGGCGGTTAAAGATCTATACAAATAAATAATTATAGGTGAAGTAGACACTTTAGACACTTCAGTAGACACTTCTACAATCAGACGATTGTAACGTCAAAATAACAGCTTTTTATTAAACCCATGTGAAAGTATATACGGTAATTATGACAGAAAACAATAATAAAAAGTGAAAAATTGTTTTGTCTGTCTGCTATTTGTTCCGGATAATCACTGAAACGGCTGAATTCACTGGGACATCTACCTATCTATCTATCTTCAGCCCACATTAGTCCACTGCTGGACATAGGCCTCTCCCAAGGCACGCCACTGAGCCCGATCTTCGGCTCTCCTCATCCAGCTAGTTCCCGCCGCCCGGCGCAGATCGTCGCGCCACCTTGCAGGAGGGCGTCCCACACTACGTTTGCCTAGACGCGGTCTCCACTCCAAGAGCCGTCTACTCCAGCGATTATCGGCTCTTCGACAGATGTGGCCAGCCCATTGCCACTTCAACTTGCTAGCCTTTAGAGCTATGTCGGTGACTTTGGTCCTCATCCGAATTTCTTCGTTGCGGATCTTATCTCTCAGAGATACACCGAGCATAGCTCTCTCCATAGCACGTTGAGCGACTTTCAACTTATGGACTAGCCCTACTGTAAGTGTCCACGTCTCGGCTCCGTAGGTCATCACTGGTAGGACGCACTGATCAAAGACCTTGGTCTTCAGGCTTTGCGGTATGGGCGACGAGAAGATGTGACGAAGCTTCCCGAAAGCTGCCCAACCTAACTGGATCCTCCTATCGGCTTCCTTCTCAAAGTTGTTTTTACCCAGCTGGATGATCTGGCCTAGGTAAACGTATTCATGCACAACTTCGAGAGTCATACCCTCAACGGTAACTGGGCTAGGAATGACATGAGTGTCGAACATAACCTTCGTTTTGTCCAAGTTCATTCCAAGCCCTACCCGTCGGGAGGCTCCATTCAGGCTGTTCAGCATTTCCTGCAGCTCCTGCAGCGATTCTGCCATAATGACGATATCATCGGCAAAGCGCAGGTGCGAGATGTAATCTCCGTCTAACCGTATGCCCTGTCCTTTCCAGTCCAATAACTTGAAGACATCCTCCATCTCACTGGGACATACCTTATTATTACTATAACTTGGGCTACTATATCTAACTACAAACAAGTAAAATACACTTAATATAAAAGGTGATATTAAACGGGTCTATATATTACATATTTGGCAGTGATAGCCTAGTGGTTAAGAAACTCGGCGTCTCGATCGGGGGGTCCGAGGTGCAAATCCCAGGCACGCACCTATGATTTTTCAAAGTTATGTGCGTATTAAAAAATAATTATCACTTGCTAAACGATGAAGGAAAACATCGTGAGGAAACCAGCATACCTGAGAGATTTATAAAAAAAATCTCAAAGGTATGTGAAGTCTACCAATACGCACTTGGCCAGCGCGGTGGCCTCGGACCCCTCGATCGACAGGCCGAGTTTGTTAACCACTAGGCTATCACTGTTCAATCCAACACACCTCATAATTATGTTAAGATGTGTAGAGCTGTTTGGAACGTAGGGCGTGCCACAGAATGAGATGGAACCTTCCATGAGCGTGTTCTACTAGAGCTTGACCGATTTTATTTATATTTTATGTATTTTTGAAGGTGATAGAACTCTCTGAGGCTTGACTCCGGCGGCAGCACTGCCATATCTATTTTTGCCTCAAAACAGCAGTGTTAAATGCTGCTATGTTTTGCTTTGAAGGATGTGGTAAGAGAGACATACTTTTCCGAGACGTTCCAGGAGTAGCGGCGTATCTGTGGCCGTTCTCAGGTAGGAATATCTAATCCTATCTGGGGTTGATTACAGAGGTCCATGGGCGGCAGTAGTCACTTACCATCAGGTGAACTGCACGCTCGTCTGTTACTTTTATATTATAAAAAAAGTATGTTACCGTGCTCGACCCAGTAGCTTCATCGGCGGCTGTTTTCGCTTATTTTTGCCTTGTCCACCGGCAAAGGCGCGTGACTACTGGCTAATAACCATGGAAATCCTATTCGAAACGATTCGCTCACTTTGTGCAAAATCACGTTTGTAACGCTTTTTTCCTGTGTTATATAATAGAAACTTATTTCTCTTTTGTATAGTTAATAAAACTATTTTGTTTTGGTGTTGTATTTTTTTATTCAAATAGATGTGGTGGACTTAGGCAGGTATACGATTTTATTTTTGGTTTAAAAAATGTTGTTAGACTTACCTAAATTGTTACTTAATAAAATTAGAGATTCTTAACCCTATCAAAAATCCACATTTATTTATATGTACATATTTTAGAGGGTATACAATGCAATCAGTGATAACTGTTTTAAATACACGTGTATTATATTGCTACAATAGTAAATATACCTAAAACATTAAACCCAATACTAAGAACAAGTTTAGATAGCATTATGGACTAAGATGTCTCATTTACAAAAGAACGTACGTCGGATTTAAAATTATCGTCTCTCATTAATAAAAGTTCTTGCGTCTAGTTTTGTAAGCGCCTTACAAGCTAAACTCTAAAATATATTGCAGATTTTTGTATCAAAATGGACATTGATAAAATAATTTAGGCTCACCACTCATAGGCAACTAATTTATCGCTGAACGATAGTTGCGTTGCCATCACCGTGTCGCTTTGTACCCTTAGTATGAGTTTTTACGATTTTACAAAAATGACTGCTTTTGTATTTGTTTACAAATGTGTTCAAAAATGACTGTTTTTGTATTTGTTTACGTATTTCCCATACATTTCCAATTAGTTTTGACACAATCCGCTAGTTACGCTGATTGGAAATGGTCAAATACTTAAACAAATACCGTAGGATTTGTAAAAACCTAAAAATTCATACTAAGGGTACTGAACAGTTGGTTAAGCCGCTACATTTAATTCAATTGATACACATGTTTTATTTTATTAGAAAAATCTGTCAATAATCGTTAACCTGCCTACTGAATAGTCGTCGAGAAACTTTTGAATGTTTTGCCAATCAAACATTGAAATGTGACAGTTTCTACTTTTTAGAAATCTTCTAAAGCTACTAGTTTTTAAAGCGACAGTGTCGAATGAATGGCCAGCCTAAATTAAAACATGTTTTGAGTTTAGAAGAATTAAATATTATGGAACATTTTAAGTCAAAAGTGAATAGGCATATTCTAGGAGTTCTATGTAAAAGCGTCTCATCCTAAATCGTAACTTTATCACTGTCAACTATAAACGTTAACATATTACAAAAAGAAAACAAAATCTACAATCGATTACAGATATTTACCGATATTTAAAATATGTCTGAAGCCTAATCTTTTACTTATATTGGAAACAAAAAATATTACTTAGACTTATTTACTTTTCTGATTAGGTACATACCTTACTAATCTGCTATTTCCGCACGAGACGCCTTTGTCTTCAAAAATAACATACCTGTGAATCAAAGAGATAGTGCTAATACCTATGATAAATAATATCGTGGTTGCTAGTTTCCGAAAATTTTCATTCATATGATATTGACATAAAATTGCATGCAGAATTATATACGACCAGTCTGGGCAGACGTCTGGCTATAAAAATTAAATCGTCAGTACCCTTACCAGGAGTTTTTACGTTTTGACAAATATGACTGTTTTGGTATTTGTTTACGTATTTGCCCATAAAAATTCCAATCAGCACCCCTAGCGGATCGTGTCAGAACTTGAAAATAGTATGGGCCAATACGTAAACAAATACCACAACAGTCATATTTGTCGAAACGTAAAAACTCCTAGTAAGGGTACAGGTGCGAGTCGGAGTACATGAAGGATACCGTACCATGGAATATTTTACGTACCATGGAATATTTTATATGTGTTGTGTTTGTTACCATAGCAGCAAAAGTACACTGTGAATATTTAAAGCCTACCAATTACGGTTTAATAGATAAATCGAAAAACGCCGAATATACCCGTTTTTCGTATGGACCATCTGTTATTTTCAACTATTTTATTTTTATTACTTGTTGTTATAGGTTATAGTTATAGATCTCTTATGCGCTTTATCTCTTTTATGATTCAAGAGATGTAGGCCTGTGCCAGATAGACAGACGGACGGCGGTGGCTAAATAATATGTATCTAGATGTCATAGTTATATAATATCTCCAGATCCAGACAGCAGACACATATCGGACAAAAATATTATCTTTCAACCTGAAATCATTACATGATCACAAATTTTTATTGAAATTGATTGAGAGATTTTGGAGATTAGCGTCTACGAACACACGTGACACGTGACTTATTTCTTTAAGATAAGATTTGTATAAGTATAGTTCTTTAGCTGTTGCGAATTGCAATGATATAGCCATGGCCGAATTCTTCAAGTTTATGAAAAAATCTCTATTACTGCGCCTAAAGATGTGTCATTTAAAAAAATATTTAGATGTACTGAATAATGACGTCAAATGTTAGTCAATTATTTATTAACACTGTACGTTTTTTTTTACTGTTATAGATATACACCTATTTCTTTTCCAATATTGTTTAATCAATGGTATGGGATGACGCAACATGAGACCTAGACCTTACAATTTAGTCTTTTAAAAAATATTATAAAAGATATACAGATTCCATTTATAGGGAGAAAGGCAAAAAATAATAACAACTTTCAATTAATCAAATTGTAAACAATAAATTGTAAAACAATAATATAACGTATATAGTAACGAAGTAAATAAAGACTTCTAGTGAATATGATCGTCGATATTTAGGAATCTACAATAATCCTAACAAAACTGTATCAAAATCTAAATAAGTCGTGTTCGGGCAAAGTAAATGCAATGCTATGTCGAGTATTTCCAAACAGACATCCTGTCTAACCAGTTTTTGTCATCAAAAACAAACGCGCGTTTAATGTAGGTACTCTACCTAATTGATTGCCTAAATGTAGGTTAATTTTATTCAAAGATATAGCACTTTTATTCCAACCGTCTACGTGTATGTTGTAAATACGTAATTAATTAACAACACCGCTTATTATGCGGAAATGATGACTGTGTTTACTGGTATTTATTCGTGATAATAGTAAGTCTATATACAGTCATAAGTACACGTGTTTACCATTTTATAAATCAAATGAACAAATCGGTGACACGTGAATCAAATTAATGATGATTGCAGTCGGCGTATTAGACAGCTATCAATGGCATTATATGCCTACTTCGATAAATAGGGCTAGATATTTTTATGTCGCTGTTTATTAAAATTGGTCAAAGTGCATTAAATGCCTTTCTTAAGACGATACTTAGTGGGCTTAACGGGTTAGTCTAACAGCGCATAGAGTGGATCGTGAAAATCGTTCAGTGCGGATTTTTCGTAAAAGGCATTCGTGCCCTAATGCGTACGAGGCTTTATATTGCAATATTACCGTTTGAAAAGATAAACCGGTGCTCGAGTGAGTGCATGGCCGGCGGGAGAGGGCCGCGCGGCGGGGGCGGGCGCCCGTCTAGACGCTACGTCACGCGGCGCGGCCTCGCGATACCGCGTCGGTAAACAACAATGTGCACTGACCGAATATGGCACCCGGTACGCCCGAAGCGGTCACATAGCCACGGTCCACTGCCGCTGTGGTCATCCCATCGGCCCTATCAAACCGGATACCCCCTTGTCCTCTTTCGGCTTTGTTTCCATAACAATTATATTTGGACATCTATTCATTCGTTATCTATGTCAGACATGTTTCATAACACTGCAAATTTTAGCATTACATATCTGAAGGTAAACAGACATAAATCTTCAGAGTAAACGCATCAACGCCATAAAACAAACAATGTCTCAAGTTTTCATATTTTATAGGTGACTCTTGCTTTCATTTATAAAGTGTAGTTTGCATGACATAGAGTTAATTAAAACGAAAACTTATTAATACTGTTATTTACAATTAGAATTTATAATTTATAATAGTTAATTTTATTAAATATTGGTAGATAGTAGCTCTAGCTGGCTAAACTTGCTAAATTGTACTCGGTAAAATATATTTTACGAGTAGACATATTTTGGTGGAGATTCACGTATACATTTTGTTATATTATAAAATCAACAAAACGAGTCAATAATTTAAAACATCCATCACCATTCTTCCTAAAATTTATTTCGTATTTACATAAACATATTTTGACATAGGTTTCCTCATAGCAACGTACGCTACGATAGGTCATATACATAGATTAGTAAAGATTACTCAATCCTAACAAGAAAATGTGTCCAGTTTTGAGAATTGAAACAGTTGCGTAAAAAAATTTTGCCACGTCTCCGTGTAAAAATGTCCCTAAAATCTTTGAAATTATTATTATAAATTATTTAATTATCATGAAAATTACGCAGTATTAGTTATTTATTCGTAAATTTTCTCTAAAAATGTTTTTATTTGTCAAGAATTCAAAAAAAGAACTTACTATAATAAGCCATTTGCGGCTTCATTCAATTTCAAGGCGGCGAAGTATCTTTACTAATCTATGGTCATATAAGAGTCGCAGCATTTCGCTTTAACTTATTTCTAAAGATAGGTATTATTCTAAAGAAATCACAATTTCTCTGGCTAAACTTGCCAGAAACATGCATGCGCGTTATATAATTTCGAGTACAACTCGATTGAATAGCTAATAATAATGTTAATTACGTTGCACCAGCTTGGCCCTGTCAAAACATCGCGAAGTTATGTTTTTCGTCGTACAAATGGTAAAGCAAAACAAAAATTATGCATTTTTTGCCGATAACTAATTGAATTATCATTTAGGTCGCCGTAGAGGACGTATACAAGAAAAAGATTACGGCCGTCATGCGCTGTCGCTCCTCAAACCACTGTTTTTGTTAAACACCAGTTTTAATTCCTTTTAAGCTGAATATAAAATAATGTATTACCTTATTTACGCCAAGATTTAAACATAAATAAAATTGCAATTACGATCCGGCGTAAGTTATTCGTTTCGCCGTATAGAATTAAACCTGCATTGTTCAAACAACGCGTCTGAGAAATGGTTAATAATGACTCTATAACATGGTTATTTTCCGTAAAAAATACACGTTGCCAGTACTGGATTGTATTACTCTTTACGAGCGTGTAGCTGTGAGATGTGTAGTAAAAAATAATGATAACTAAAAAGATCAAAGAGGACGGTATGTACGGCTGTCGTTTTGCTAATTTCTCTGAATGAACACGACGCGGTTCAATGGGTACCTATAAACACGTACCTAATACGAGCGTCGTTGCCTAACACATGATGTAAATTCATTGAGCAGAACTTCAAATCGACGAGCTGGACACGCTGAGGACCACAGTCGTTTGTGTAACCACGTAGATACTCGTACATTAACGTATTTCAATGTTCATGATTATTCTGTCTGCATTTGGTTAGTTCCTTTCAACGATTCTTGATTTATAACGTTTGCGACAAGCATAGCTACCAAAAGTTTAAATATATATCATTCTAAATTTATAGCTCTATACATATAAATACATTTTATAAGAGTTGCTGAAGTTTAATTTCGTTTAAATATTATTTACTGAAACTTAATTATTAGACGCTTATTTTCTTTGACACGAGAATTCCTACTTGCAAGTAAGTGTTAGTAAGCAAGTATCAATTCGCATTTGAGCAGTATGATGAACTAGTGCTTAGATGTAAAGAGTTTTAACAAAAAACATGCTTCCAATGGGGGTCCCCTGTTAGATGTTACGCAGATTTGTGTTCTTCATTGTTCATAAGTAGAAAGAATATAAATATTTTGCTTATACTCTTTTATGACTCGTCGTATAAATTTGCAAGAAAAATTAACCAGACTACTCAGAAATTTGAGGGTTCCGTACACAAAGGGTAAAAACGGAACCCTATTACTAATACTAAGACTTCGCTGTCTGTCCCTCAGTCACAGGTCTCTATCTCTGAAACCGTAATAGATAGACACTTGAAATTTTTACAGGGGTTGCAGAACGGTGGCCGCTATAAAACAAATACTAATAAATATAGTTTAAAAAGTTTTTATGATAAAATCAACTAAAAAGTAAAAAATAATTTTCAATCTAGGAATCAATAAGGAACAGTAAATAGTATAATTGTGAAAAAAGCGTGGGGTGCTCCATCTATCAGTTTTCGAAAAGCGCCCCACACTTTTTACACAATTCTCCGTCTCTAATCTCCGTCTCTAATCAATCCGTTGTAGAGAATAGTAATTGCCGCAGATAATAAGAAACAAAGTATTTATAAAACAAAGTTGCATCATACATTTGCAAGATTAATATATTTGATTACATTTCGTGGTTGATATAAACAAGTCTACTTATTATCTATAAGTATTAGTATCTTGTCTATCTTTATTTGATGATGCATTTGTTCCCATTATAAATTCTAAATTACATCACTTTGAAAACATTTCGGAACGACTTTTTGATTTAAAACCTCACATGGCTATGTACATTTTGCGCCTTTGCTTATTCGCTCCAAAATTCATGTATTTACTTCGTTGTTGTCCATTTTGGAAATTCCCATCGGTCACTCATATTTTAGATACTTTATTACAAAACTGCTTATCCAAAATTTTAAATTTAAAATTTGATGATCGTTCCTGGATGCAGGCAACTCTTCCAGTTAGGTTTGGTGGCATAGGTGTCCGCACGACGGAAGGTTTAGCACTTCCGGCTTTCTTGGCCTCTTGCCATAGTACGCTCGCCCTCATCACTGAAATATTGAACACTAATTTAAATGATGTTCGGGTGGCGTACATGTCAGAGGCAGGGGAGGTCTGGAGTGATCGTTTTCCGTCTGAGGACACCTCTATGTCAGAAAAGACCAAACAATCAGTTTGGGACACACCGGGTCTTAAATCTGTTTTTGCCTGCCTTCTGGAAGGATGTCCGGACAACACTGATAGGGCCCGGTTATTAGCTGTTGCCCAAAGCGATTCAGGGCATTGGTTACACGCACTCCCGTCCAACAATATTGGCACCGTGCTGGATCCTATAACTTTGCGTATTTCCATAGGTCTCCGGCTCGGTGCCAGGATTTGCGAGCCTCATTTTTGTCCGTGTGGGCAGGAGGTGGACACGTTGGGTCGGCATGGCTTGTCCTGTACCAGGAGTGCCGGCAGGTTGTATCGTCACGGGACTCTGAACAGTTTGATTCGTCGGGCACTTGCTACCGTCTCTATACCTGCGACGTTAGAACCTCCAGGCCTTTTTAGAGACGATGGCAAGAGACCCGATGGAATCACTCTAGTTCCATGGAGTCTCGGACGACCCCTGGTATGGGACGCGACGTGCGTAGACACCTTGGCCCCATCGCACGTAAGCAATACATCTGTGTGTGCGGGGGCCGCAGCCGACCATGCCCAAACTCTCAAGCGCCGTAAATATAATAATTTATTAGACAATTATTTGTTTGCGGCGCTTGCAATAGAGACAATGGGTCCATGGTCATCTGACATGAAAAAATTCATGTCAGATATGTCGGCCAAGCTTGTAACTGCTTCCGGTGATCAAAAAGCTGGCGGCTACTTTGCTCAAAGGCTAAGCCTGGCCGTTCAACAAGGAAACGCCGCCAGCGTTTTGGGAACCATGCCTCGCACGGCAATTTTAGATGGTTTATTTTATTTATGATTTTATCTTTTTTACTCTTGACTGTATATATTGTTAATTAGTCTACTTATGTATATCATTAGTTAACAAATTTATCTCCATCTGCATATAGAAATAGCGTGCTGATAGTAACATTATGTTGTGTCTTCGTTTACTGAACACTTATGTAATCTCCCGTTTATTTAACCTTTGCTTTTGTGATAATTGTGCAAAATAATATTCAATGTCAAATAATACTTTTAAATTTTTAGGTACCCTGGATTAAGCAAGGGATAGAATTATCATTGGTTATATTAGTCTTATTATACGAGTATATAATTTTATACATTTTCTGAAGTGATAAGGTGTAAGGATTTTTTGGAAAAAATAAAACATGCTTAAAATTGCGCAAAATACATTTTTCATATAGGTATAGATAATTATATTGATAATTGTATAAAATCTTGTTTCTATGTAATTAATTGTTATTTTTATAAAGCTCACAGGAAAACGGAAATCCTTGGTGTTTGATATATACTGTTGATTAGATTTAGGTTTAATTTTTTTTCCATTATTCATATGTATAAATACTTATATATATTTATGTAGGTATTAGGGTGATAATTATGATTGTTATGATGACGGGTGATTTTTAAGTATATGTGAGTATGTATGTCTTATTCTTTGGCGCGTCTTATAGTCCAAACTGCTTAACTGATTTTGATATATGATGTTTCATTAGATTCCTCTAAATTGTAGGAGTGACTCAAGCTTTTGCGATTAAACATTTAAATGTTTATTATTTGTTTACTTATAAAATAGACATATATTACACAATATAAAGGAATTATCGCTATCAATCAATTGTTAGTATAGGTTACAAGTGTATTACGGTTCGATTTATTTCAATCAATTAAAACTCATATAACGTTTATTTCGTATTTACATAAACATTTCTTATACAATTCTATCCCAACCTAACCTAACCAGGTAATAAATCGACAAAGCCTCCAATTTACGTACAATTCATCGTCCTGTTGCAAGTACAATAAATAATTATAATGTTTTTCTGCACACGTATTTTGCAGAGATGATTTGTAGTATTCGTCACGCTTATTTACTTTTCAGCTAGCAGACAATGTGAGTAGTTAGGAAACAAACGAGGTGCGCATCACATTAGTATGTCGTGGTCAATTTAACATTTATGTTGCTAAAGTTTATGCCTTTTCCACGTCTCACGGCCCAAAGAAATCGAGTACACATGTCTAGACAGACCGACGTCGCTCTAAATAGTTAACAAAATAAAACTGCATGTTTAGATGATATCATACCTAATATCATGTACTGGCATAAACAAATGTACCAAGTATTTGCAGTCTGCTTTTAAGTCTGTCTGCACATTTAAATATCTGACGTACATGTCTCGAAAATACGGTTCTGCAATGAGCACTATAGTCAATGTGGTTATGGTTAGTTAGGATAGTTGAACTCTTCGTAGTTCAAGTCGGAGTCAACACCACTACATATATTGTTGTAAAGCAGTTACAACATAAATTTCCTGCGCTGCTCTATTCGTGATTCTAGTAAGGTAAAGATAATCCTCAGAAGTAGGAACGCCTTTGTTGTTGACTTCTTATAGAATTTCAATCAGATCTAGGATTGATTACAAATATCGATGGGTGGTGCTACATAGGATGGTTTATGTAACACAAGAGACATAATATGGCGGACTACCCTCTACTACAAGAATTAAAGGAATATAGGTAATTTGGTCCTGAATTAGTTTCTTTACTGTATACTGTACAAATAGAGTGTTTACAAGTTACAGTGTACAAAGAGTTTTTATTGTACATGATATGATCGTGCATTAATTCAACAACAAAACTTAGTCGACATATATTTATGTAGGTATATATATATATTTATGTAGGTATTAGGGTGATAATGTTTTTTAAGTATATGTGAGTATGTATGTCTCATTCTTTGGCACGTCCTAGAGTTCAAACTGCTTAACTGATTTAGACATACGATGTTTCATTAGATTTGTCGGCGACTAATTAACGACATTTAATTGAAATATGTAATTAAGATATTTAAAATGTTATATAAGTCTGACTAAATATGTTTATATAAGTTACGTAAGTTTTAAGTTTAGGGATAAGACACGGTAGATGGCGCTATCGGTCGCATTCATTGTATTTTATTAGAGTTTTTAGGTATTTTTATGAAAATAGTATTCAGGGTTAGGTTTTTGAGTTTTATACATATTTTATATTTCTAAAGTTTATGTTATCTCCTAGAATATGTTTCTAGCTTCATATTGATGTAAGAATAGTAAGAATCAATTGTGATAATTTCGAGATAATTAGGAATATTGACATGTGAAATGACGTAACTTGTAAATTTTTGGTATATTTTTACGAATAACTTCTTACCCATTTAAGATATAAATATGTAATTTATGTGGCTAAATAGGGCTAATTATAAGGATTCCAACGATGTATGATACATGTATGTAACTTTTGGGAAATTAATAAAGAATGAGTGAAAACTAGGTCAGCCAAAGTGAAAATGACACGAAAATGGGCCTAAAAAAGCGCGGCTCTCTTTATGGTATTGCTCTGGGGTAGCTCAGAAAACCAGTTTTCCGGCTTATGCATGGTCTCAGCAGAGAAGAATACGAAGAAGACTCCTGAAGAAGAAGAAGACTCCCGAAGAAGAAGAAGATTCCTGAAGAAGAAGAAGACTCCTGGGAAGAAGAGGACTCCTGGGGAAGAAGAAGGAAAATCTGAAGACGGAAGCGTTCCTGTTCAAGAAGAGGAAGTAGGGGTTAGGTCGGGATAGGGAAGAGGCTTTGGCTGGCCTACACTCTTGTTTCTATTGCACGTCAATTATTGTTTCTATTGCACGTCACCCCTTCCCCGCACCTCCCCTCTCTACGGCACGGGACAGGCGCAACTCCCCGACGCGACGACTATCACCACGAGCGGGCTTCCGGCGCCGGACGGAAGAAGGCCGTCCGTACAACATCACGCCCGCACCCCTATACGGTCGCAGGTTAGGTGGCGGCGTGGCATACCACCACACCGCCGAACACAGCGCCCCGCGACAACAAGATTAGTCTAAATTGTAGGAGTGACACAAGCTTTTGCGTGTATAATTATGTTCATTAACTAAAAAAAAAAGTTTATTAACTAAAACTCAGTCGACAGACATACTACATTAGGACCCTAGCGGTGGGACATTGCGGTCACCGCGAGAGGGTGGTAGCGCCAAAGCTTAATCCTATACTCGGCAGGAGGCACATTGTCCGACAGACTACCTACATCTACATTGTATACTCCATTATCCTTTAAGTACAGTGAAACCTGGTTAAGTGAGACATCAAGGGACCTGCAATGTCGTTTCACTTATAGAGGTATTCCACTTACCCAGTGTCTCAGATATACAGGTATAAATAAATATCTGTCTCATTTACAGAGGGTTCCATTAATAGATATTCAGATTTCACGTAATGATAACGATTGTAGCTTTCGTTTTGACATTTTTCAAATAAACATCTGTATGATAGTAAAGCGAAACTAAAACTGAAGGTAATTGAAGCTCAAAATTTGTACTTACGTACTTGGAATTACGTGTGGAATTTGTGGGTAGAATAAGAATGAGTAAACAAACAATGTTATCTCAGTTACAGAGGTTTATGCATATAAAATTTACTCGCTGTCTCAGTTATAGAGGTAACTATGATGATAAATCGAAAGAACAAATCCCAGATATAGAGGTTTACCGCGTCCCACTAACAGAGGTAATTCAGTGCCAAAGTGTTGGGACCTCAGCATGAGTTCCAGTTATGGAGGTTTCTCACTTATCCAGGTCCCACTTAACCAAGTTTCACTGTATATGGTTTTTGAAATCCACTCTTCAGTTGGACTGAAATTATTACTTAAGTAAAATTAACAGGTATATACATACATATATCTGTACTCTTACCATGAGCTTTAACGTCTTGACAAATATGACTGTTTTATTACGTAGTTGCTCATACAATTTCCAATCAGCGCCCCTAGCGGATTGTATCGGAACTATAGTGTCAGTAACGTAACATTAACTGTCTAAATTAGGAAAATGGCGCTTTAGGTTTTATCTCTCTTTTTTGCGAACATGTGAGGGAGACAAAAAGTTCATCGTCACTTGAGCACTTACTTATTGTTACGTTTACTCAGTGGTGCGCTTTCGACAATTCATTCTACTGAAGCAAACGGAACAGAATAATGGTTTGAGTAAACGTAACGTAAAATTGTGGGATGTTTTGAAAATTCATGGTAACTGCTCCTATATAAGAGCAGTAAAAACCTGAACGCTTAAAGTTATAGCCTATGTTATTTCGACAGTTGCAAGTGCCACTCATGGCACTACAGACCGATAGGTCGGTCGCAAATGCGTTGCTGCCCCTGAGAACTAAATTGGATTGGATTTCTCAGTAAGTATTTTTTTAGACATAAATAATCTTAAACCATTAACACTGACTATACATATCTTAATAATTATTAGCGGATTTGAGAAATATCTAATCAACTCATATCTCGTCGCTCACGTGCAATTTTATCCTTTACATATTTATCGTGAAATGATAAATGTGATTGCCGATATTCCACTGATCTATTTATTGTCCATATTTGGAGCGTTCCGTTATAAAAAGGATTTTTTATTGCTACGCTACGGACACGGCCATATTAAGGTTCTTACATCTACACACTTTCAGCGTAAAAGCATTGGAAAAGTATGTCTCCCTTACCACACCTTTCAAACCAGAACACAGCAGCGCCTAACACTGCTGTTATTAGGTAGAAATAGGTGTGGCGATGGTGCCGCCGGAGTCGAACCACAAAGGGTTCTACCACCTTCAAAAATTTGATATAGTGCCCGTATATACACGGCTATGTCACGGATAAATTGGTACATCAATATAAATCGTACAGGAATACTTTTTGCCTGCACCGGCACGCGTCTGCCTCGCTTTATGTCTGTACATGTAAATGACCCTACTTCTTGCTTTAGACAATATGTTCACATTACCGCTTCCGCCTCAACTCCGAGACGTCATGCTTCGCTGCCTGGGAAAAATTCTTCTAACAGAGGAATAGTATCAATAGAAATTACAGTTGAACTCTGCACGACGCCCCTTTTTCGAGTGTCAGGAGGTCATTCACAGTGATTGTTGAATGCCAGTCCGGGCAGGAACTACACAAACATAACGTAAGTGTGTTAACACGCATATCATAACGTGGATGCCTTGGCTTTGTATGTATAAGTACAAGTAAGGCGTCTATTTAGCTATAAATATGTCGGAGGAAGAGTCGAATACAACATAGAAGTTATTTAATATAGCTAGACTTACTGTTACTTTAGTATTTTAGTAATGTTATTGATACTTGATCAATCGAAGGGAATATTGTTTTAAATCATAATTAACAGTCATTGTATTGCTAGCGTATTAGATGTCGAATCAGAGTAGAGACTTTTAAGAGATCTCTAGTGGGGTCGAGGTATGTGGCGGCGCGGTGGGGAAACATTGATAAGAACTGATGTGAGTAATCGAGGTGGATCATTATTTTGTTGTGCTTTGGAGCGTGTAGCCACTACCTTGAACCTGCTGCTCAAATCCTTTGTTTGTAAAGTAATGGTAGTAATATAGTATAGTTATATTGTAAATCCGAAGTTATAAATGTTAAGAACAATAAATACTGTGATTACTGTATTTGTGCCTGCATCTACCCTATGACAACGCCCAAAAAACCCATAGATTGATGATGTCGATGAGAGCCGTCCTTCTCCGACAAATATATAAGAAAAATATAAAGCAACGGTATCAAATAACATAAATGATGGCGTAGTTTCGAAAGTACATTTTTGGTTTGAAATATATATATTTCAGAATTCTTTATAATATTCTCGAAGATTATAGTGTAAAATGCCGCATTTTGCGAACGTGATGGACTTAACACTAAACTGTTACTTATAGCAGGGTACGATAAGGACAATAACGGATTAATGGATGAATATTTATAATGCTTACAGTAGCAATAAACTGTGTTTTGGGAGTGGCTTCCTTTAGCACGTTCTTACTATAAAACAAGTCATAAAATACAGATATCTGGTTGTAAAGGTAATAATAGCTAGTCTTTGTTAAATTTTTATAAGGTAAACGAAAACTCACCTGGAGTATGATGGTTGCTTTTGTCTATGGACATTTGTATCCATTAACATATAGAAGGGTTGTCTGACCAACCTAACCAAGTCTATCACATATAACTGAGGACTGAAATGATCGCCTAATATGTTGTAGTGTGTGTATCGAACCTGCTACACCATTACATGGCGACCCTGCCAGGATTATTTTTTAAGTGTTTTTAAAAAATATAAAATCCTTATTTTAATTTTTTTTTTCAATAACCCGTGGAGGTGTAGTGTGTGTAGGACTCATAGTTATGTAATTTAGGATAAGCTTAGTATTAAGACAGTTATAATAAAGCCTTCGTACTATAAACACGCCTCTCAATACCATACGAACCTGCTACATCACTACAATGTAAGCAAATCGGCAAACACACCGTTCCACTGAAACGCAAGAACCACTTTACGACTAATGCAAGACGTACTTATGCAAGTGTTCTTAAATTGCTATTTATCCTGTATCGCAAAAAGTTCTGTTTTGATCTGAGACACTTAAGCTTGCGGTATAGAAGGTACTTACCGACGACATGAGATTGATATGACAGTACATACGAGTACAGTTATACATATAGGATATGCAAATTAGGCTTGTGAGACGTTACAATTACCTAGGTACTTGTGTTCTTTTAGCGTCAGAATTTTGCTTTTATTCTGATATCTCCCTTGCAATAGCAAGTGAAATTACATAGACATTTGAGTCGTCGAACCGCATCAAATCATAGAAGTCCTATGATGATGTAGAGAATAATACGATCTTCACAGTGAAAATAGAAACAAAGTGTAAATAAAACCAGCTTGTGAATCTCCTTCTTGTAATAAACAAGTATACATATATATGTAAAGGATATCCTTTACCTGTTTGATCCAGTAAAACTGATATTTTTATAATGGCCCTAATTCCTTTTTATATAGCGAATTGATACCTTTATCGCGAGAGTGTTATAGCATCCATAAATTTTGAACATTTTATTTAAATTTTTGTATTCACGTGCTTAATATCTTTATTCTTAATGAGCTTGAATGCAATGGACAGCTTTATCAAACTTTATCTGGTTTAAATACCTATCGATATCAAATACCCATTGAAAATGTGTCATAAAGATAGAGTCGCATATTACAAAGGATTATACTTAATGATACTTTTCTCTTCTACCCTTCTTCCTTGAAAACATTATTATGTACTTATGTCGTTATTTAAATAACTCCTAGTCGACCTGTACTCTTACCAGGAGTGATTACGTTTTGACAAATATGACTGTTTTGGTATTTGTTTACGTATTGGCCCATACTATTTCCAAGTTCTGACACAATCCGCTAGAGGCGCTGATTGGAAATTGTATGGGCAAATACGTAAACAAATACCAAAACAGTCATATTTGTCAAAACGTAAAAACTCCTGGTAAGGTACTGTTTATAAATGTTGTTATGGACAAGTGCGACGAAACTTCCTCGAGTCACGTGAAGCGGCCTGCGATTGCGACATATGGTAGGCGCCGGAGCCAGACGTCTAGACGGTCCGACGGCAGGCCGCGGCGCGACACCTGAAGCATTGAAGGCTCTTCGGGAAGGCCGAAATCCTCCCCCGCCACCGAGACGCGACGATTACACACCAGACGCACTTTCTACCTTATATCACTAATTACGCAAGTCTGCGGTACTCGACTTAGGCTAAGAACTCACGGAGCGGATTTAACAGCTTCAGCACGTGGACGTGGGCCTGCTGATTTATTTTAAAACTCATGAGAGTGCAGTATTATGCGGTTACTCAGCCGCCGTGGTTACGAAAACACACGTAAACTTGGCGGAACAGAATCGGAAGTCGGGTAGCAGAAAGATCTATGTTGTCCGTCGATGCAATGGACGCCGCAGAAAACCACGCTTGCCGCGGCTATATTCCGTGCCATGAAATTATTAATTATCTTTTACCTGTACTTTCATATTCTACGCGTGTGTTGCGTCCTAGGCCGAAAACCGCTCCGTGAAGTCTAAGCCTTACACTCTACAGTTAATAGCATTGCGACAGAACTGCGAAATGTCGGATATGCATTTGACAAGATTTCCTTTCGTTATTAACATAAATGCACGTCTGAACTCTGAAGTAGTCACTCCATAAAAGTGTTCCTAAAAAGTTGTTTGAATATTGGGGGAACATATTCTGTTACCGTAAAAAAAATAAAAGTCACTAAGAATGTCTTTTAATTTAAAAAATAATAAAGTCGGCAGAAAAAGCAGTAAGACAATTTTAACATTACATTCAGGTAGGTTACATTACGTCAACTTGAACAACATTCAAACTTGTGAAGGGTATATTGGAAGGGCATGTTAAAATAACATTTTTGGGAATTGTGGTCATAATATTATGCTATAACTTCTCCCCGCAATTTCGCAATATATTACGAGCCCAAGATGTGTATGCCTTCTTACTGTTTTCATAAATTGTTACCTTACATTTAAGTGTATGTGTGAACTATGAAATTAAAATGATGGTTTTATAATAACGTAAAATATGATAGAAAAAAGGAAAGGAAGCTTAAAAAAAATCTAAGTCATAACATAACACTTTCTTTGGTGTGTGTAACATAGTAAATTCTACCAGTCTTTTCAAATTTTTGTCATCTGTAAGTATTTAGATATTTAATTTAGATATAAGTAAAATTGTATCTATTTCTGTACTTATTATCGATCTGATTTTGAATAAGCCGATAATTAACAATAAGCCGATAGTTAACATAATTAATTGAATAATTATACGATTACCGTTGATGTCACATTCCGCCCATTTCGTTTTCGATGTTGATCGTATGTGAGGAGACGGTAAACATTGGGGTAGACAACGCGAAGCCGTCTGCAAACGTGCGATATCAGATATCGCTGGCTCACTGATAACACGGTATTGATATAACAGATAGTGCTATCGGTTGAAATATCTCGTATGAACGAACATTGGACTTATATCTTAAGTCTACCATCACGAGTTCTACACCCAGACGGGAAGTTATGACTAAATACGATTATTCTTGTAATTTTGGCTCATACATCTGTGTCATTCATATTCAGTATGCATCTATTTATAATTTTTAAATAAGCAACACTTTTTCTACGTTAATGATTATTTAAAATTTAACATTTAAAAACTGCTTTCAAAATGGATATTGAGATCAAACCCTAAAGTGTGCTCATTTCAAAACCAGCCAAAAAAACACATTTCTAAAACGTTGACGCAATTTTTATTTAAGATTTTGTTGCGAAAATGCTTAATTTTTCGAAAATTTACTAGGTGCATTAAGTATGTTAAGGATTAAAACCTTCGAGTACAGACTTCGTCGTATGTATTAAAGTTTAAAAAGTTGACCGCCATTGGCTACTAGGTATCGCCTGAGCGATAGTTGCGTAGCGTATTAGCTGGTTGTCGACGCGTCTGTACCCTTACCAGGAGTTTTTACGTTTTGACAAATATGACTGTTTTGGTATTTGTTTACATATTTGCCCATATAATTTCCAATCAGCGAATTCCATAGCGGATTGTGTCAGAACTTGGAAATAGTATGGGCCAATACGTAAACAAATACCAAAACAGTCATATTTGTCGAAACGTAAAAACTCATGGTAAGGGTACTGTATACGAGTAGATACATAAGCTACGAAACAGCCGCCGAGCTACTTTTGACAGTCACGTTAACCACAACTTTATTGCTAAAGCTACCTCTTGCGATAGTGGTCAATGTGCGGTTAGCCTTAGAATGATCAACAAAAAGTTGGAAAATGCAAATTCATATTATAATTTACTTAAAAATTCAATAATTATTATGGTCAAAATTTGACCAGTTGGCGCCGGGTATTATTTATATTTATTGTAACATTAGATCTTTGTAGAGTTGCAAGAATGCAGAATCATCATAAAATAAATAAAAAGTACCTAAACACGTCGTACATAATTTTGGAATTTGTGTAAAATGTCAAGACATTTGACCTCTTGAGGATTTATAGGACAAGTGGGAAACCAGCTCAATAACTGCTCTTTCAGTCCTCAAAGATTAAGTGCATCATTATTTTCAACCTACATTTTTATACCAATGGTTGAAACTGTTAATTTATGTGTAAGCCACATTACTCTAACGGTTTTTATTTTTAAGGAAAAATACTAAATATTTATGGAGCAAAGAGTAGTGTAGGTACCTAATATAATTTACCTTGTAGAGCTGAGCTCATTTAAAATTAATTTAAGAAGTTTTCTACATTATACGAAAACATACAGTATACTTACACAAAGCAATTTAATATCGTAGAAATATCTAAAATATGTATTTTGAAATTTTACAAAGATACATTTTTTTCCTTGTTTACATAAGACAGTTAGAAAGCGACCTTTGTCGACATTTAACTTGACCAATGCCTGTTGCGTGGCAATTTGTCATAACATACAATTCCTAGACATTCCTGATAATGTCGTAGATATTGGTTCGGCGTATTGTCCGAGACAGGTGAGTACGTAACACGTAAGCGTTGCAGCGGGCGAACGTGCGAGGCGCGCCCGCCGCTCGCTGACTCACGTCTGTCAGCTCTGTCTGCCACTCTGCCATTGTTTGGCGCTGCTAGCGACGGCCGCGCCGCCAAATACCTATACGTACACTAGTCACTAAGCCGAGTCTAACCGAGACACGAACTAGGCCCGCGCCCTCGCGCCGACCTTGTCTCGACACGGATTTATTCATGCGTCACCGAGCGACACCGTCGCGGATTCCACAATATTCCGAGTTACTAGCGAGTTATAGATAATGACATGTCGGATGCGTTGTAAAATTCCCTATGCTTGTAACGATAAAGGGGAACCGTTCGTTATCTAAAATATAAACTTTGATTATTTTATGAGTAGGTACATATTTGATTAAACCGTTTTATACACGCTCATAAACTTTTACGTTCCTGCTATAGTAATTTATTGGCTTAATTACTTTGTAAAACGTATAGCTCGTATACCAAACTCATTTGCCATTCAACATATGAGACTAGACCTATAAACTTGCTTAATGGAGCAAGAGCTGTGGAATGGGGTCAATTGCTGCTCGCACAATGTGTGTGTAATCGAAACGCCACCACAAACTTATTGTAAGCCCTGTACCTGCATACCATGTTTAACTTTGATTACTGAAGTAGATATTTTATGTCAGCATTATTAGCTTAAATCTTTTTATAAGGTGTTTGTTTTAATGGGAATAATTAATAAATTCATTCATGTATCAACGTTGGACCTATGAAAACGCTCAGAACGGATTCCAGAAATACAATATATTCTTCCATAATCATTACATTAATACATCTTTATCCACTATTTTATCATATCTCCATTATAAAAGACATTGCAAAAATCAGTTGACATTTCATAATTCACAGCAAGACTGAACATTCTAAAAGATAAAATAGAAAAGTATTTAATAAGTGACGTAAAGTATTAACAACCAGCAATATAATCAAACCAATGTGCCTGTAACAGACCGGACCAAAAAATGCATCTTAAAATTAGGTTGGTTTTGATTTTTTTGTTTTAGAAGTCGTCAACTAACAGCTGCAGTCCTTCACTAAGTTTAAGAAAGTTTCGTTGTATACTCTTGATAATTAAGTTGAGACCCATCGTCTAAGAGTCGGACCGCACGATTCCATCATTTTTTATACCTATTTTCTATAATATTGAAGTAGTGAACAGGTATCGATTAGAAGTCGATTTAGTGGTAAGTTGCTACTGCCACACATGTACATTGTATATTTATAATCAATCTCGGATAAGATTCCTACCTGACGTTGGTCACCTGACGTTGCTACCCTGAGTACCAAGTTAGAAAGCCTCTTACAAATTCTTAGAAAAGAGGATTACCGTGAGCAACTTTGAAGTGAGCACAAAGAGATCGCCGTGCGACTTATGACTACGGTGTAAAGTTGGCAGAGGACGAACCGCGGCGCCGGTGGCCGGAGGCTCGTCGGGAAGGCCGCCCAAACTCCGCCCTACTGCATTACACGTTGCGTAACCCGTACGTGCATTACATACACACAATCTTCCATTCTTCATTTCAGTATAATAGGAACTATTTTGAATTTAACTAGCTGTGCCCGATTTTATGTTACACATGCTTGTACGCAAGTGAATCGAGCAGGCATATCGAAATTTCGCTTTTGTGCTTATGTATATAGAATTATGTTGGCTCTACATGCTCTGAAAGTTTTGAAATACCAAGTTTTTACACGCTTTTTTTAGCTTGGGTTTTATCTATGTATGTATCTATGTAATGGAATCTTTGAGCTCAGTTTTCACCCATTTCTAAAAGCTTGATAAATTTTAAAGGAGATGTTTCATTTTCGGCCATCTTATGTACATTATATCTAAAAAACACGAATAATTTGTACAATTGAAGAAAAATACACATATATTTTGATAATCTAAAGTATTCCTGTTTAAAAATATTTAAAATAAGCATTCCTCATTGAAATATTAAATATGGCGGAATACTGTCAATGTCAAGTTTTCAAAACTGTCGATGTCGGTCAGGGAACCTATGTGTACCCCACACATAGGTTACTATACTCTTTGGATGTCGGTAATTCTGTATTTCGCTGTTTTTGTCGTAAAGTTATTGTTACCTTAGTACTTTACAACCTGGCTTTTGTTTTGGGTATCCCGTCATTATTTCTGAATTTAATTAATTATTTATAATTATTATAACAAAACCACCTTTTAAATAGTATCTGGTTTTATAGATGTAAGTGACATGTCAAATTAAAAAAGAAGAAGTTGTCAATTTGATATGTGTAAAAGTGGATATACAGGGTGAATCTCCATAAAGTGCACATATTGAAACAGGTAAAATTAAACCGCATTTTGTCGACAAAAATAATATAAAAAAAATTAAAAAAATTTTTTTTTGGGTTTTACGACCTTTTGAATTTTTTTTTGGGAATTGTACACCTGAAGTAAATAAATCGCTATAACTTTTAAACTAAGAGGGTTATCAGGTTCAAACAAAAATAACAATGATTGCCAATGATAGGCCGTACTGATCCATGAAAAAAGAAAACAAAAAAAAATCATCTTCCCATGTAAAAAGTGTCAGATTAGTGCAAAAAAGCACTTTTTTTAGGTAAAATTTTCAGTAATCATCAATTTCCTCAAAATAATCTAGGCATTTTATTTTTTTATTATTATTTAATGCAATTCTACGTCGTATTAGCTTTCAAACACTTAAAAAACCACGCCTCTAACTCAAGTATAAAGTTTGCTAGGAACGTTTCAAAAAAGACGTGACGCACGTGCGCCCTAATAAAACTGGTATAGTCCGACCCATAATTAGATGTCCAAAATATAAACAAAGGAAACTATCAAAAATATGTTTCAATGGTAAATTCATGGTAGTTTCTTATTTTTGACGATATTAAAGTGATAAAACAGTAATAAAATAAATCTTTAATAATTAAAAAAAAAACACTTGTTTGTATTAAAAATGTTATTTATTACCAACACCCTTAAGAACTGCCTTTGTTTAAGCGCTCGCAGGAAACTTTATACTTAAGTTAGAGGCATGCTTTTTTTAGTGTTTGAAAGCTAATACGACGTAGAATTACATTAAATAATAAAAATAAAATAAAAAGCCTAGATTATTTTGAGGAAATTCACGATTACTGAAATTTAACCTAAAAAAATTGCTTTCTTCACACTAATCTGACTATTTTTTTCTGGGAAGATAAAATTTTTTGTCTTTTTTTTTCATGGATCAATACGGCCTATAATTGGCATTCATTGTAATTTTTGTTTGAACATGATAACTCTTTTAGTTCAAAAGTTATAGCGATTTATTTACTTTAGGTGCACAATTCCAAAAAAAAAACTTCAAAAGGTCGTAAAACCCAAAAAAAATTTTTTTTATTATTTTTTTTATTTTTTTTGTCGACAAAATGCGGTTTAATTTTACCTGTTTCAATATGTGCACTTTATGGAGATTCACCCTGTATACATATTAAATAATAGTGGAATCCAATGTAAACGTTGAATAAATATGTACTGATGAGAAGATTCCATTTCAATCCTGAATATATTTCTGCTCTGTGCTGCTTACGATTTTGGACTGATTCTACCTTACTTGTTTACCCAGCTTATGTTTTATGGACTCTTGTGATTTTCGTGCGATCGCTATGGATTGTGTTGACAAGGATTTAATATCATCAGGTAAAATACATCAGTTAGTTGTATTAATCGTGAAATAATCGTTAATAATTTTAAACTAAAGGAGTTAATCTTTTTACATTTCTCTTTTTTAGATAATTACAATAGCAAGACAAGGACATTCTTGGGATGACAAAATAATCAGTTATTATTGCAACTGCCTTTTATTTATTTTATCTATTTATTATTGCAACTGCATCGCCGGGCAACGAACCGTACTCGTAGGTAGCTGCGCTCACATTATGGCCATTGTTTGATGTTGGGCTGAGTTCGTCACAGGATATTACAGAACCTACTACATGATTGGATGAAAATATTGAGAAGGGAAGATATTGAAAATGAATAAAAAATGTATCTAAATGAAGAATAAATAAAATATTACCTAAATGTGTTCTTAAAGTTGTTTTATTTACACACTTAAATGTTTTAACTAAAATAAATCGGTATAGAAGTATATATTTTGTTATGTTTGTTTTAAGTCAAGATTTATGAAAGTAAATATAATTAATATTTATCAAATATAGGTATTGTTTCTCAATACATACATAGTAAAAATATATTAAAAAGTATATGTATGTAGTAAGTTAAAATAGAATGACAGATGACATTATTACGGTAATCATTACCGCCATGATGTTTTTCCACTGTTGTGTTGCAAGTTTAAGCGTAAATTATTGTTTTTTAACAATTAAACAAACATGATTTGAAGAAAATGAACCCCTACGAATTGTTCTTTGCATGTTTTCTTAGTTTTTAGTAGTGTACAAAAGGTGGCCGGGAGCCCATACATTTTGAAACATCTCCTTTGCACACGTATCAAGGACCGATGACAATGCTATAATTTGATAACACTTCCCCATTATACTTATTAGATTAATTAATTCCCTAATTTATGAGTTGGTCGCAGACTAAAAAATGAAAAATAAATAATAGTTTTTAATAAGACCTAAAAATCACGCTTTTATTGCTAATCGAACTAAAAACTAGAAAATATATCAATAAACCCTAACGAATCGCCTCAAAATAAAATTATACTAAAATTTAAGTTATCGAAATAACAATTAAGTGAATTATTGTGCCTTTTTCCTCAAACAACATTTTAACATACGAGTATTTTTGAAAAAATCTCTATTTCTATGTACTTAGGTACTTTTCGTTTATGTTTAATTCGACATTTCTATTATATTCAGCTTATGCTAGGCTACATTATTAAATCAGTGTAAGTTCTTGTTAAATAAATTACTTAACAAGTAATATAAATTATCAAAGCTCAGTACAAAGGCTTTCAAGTAAAATATATAACGCGGCTCTCACGGCGCAAAGAGGTTGGCAGACGTCTAGCCGTTCGTCGCGCCGCCTGAAGGCTCTTTAGGAAGGCCTCCCAAATACCGCTCTAATACCGAGTAGTGTAGACACTAGACCAGTGTTTTTCAAAGTATGCGATAACGTGTAGTTCTGGGCAGCGGGGGTATACAGGGGGTGAAGGGACCATAGACAATCGGAGA
Source organism: Epargyreus clarus (assembly GCF_041222505.1). Taxonomy (NCBI): domain Eukaryota; kingdom Metazoa; phylum Arthropoda; class Insecta; order Lepidoptera; family Hesperiidae; genus Epargyreus; species Epargyreus clarus. Next base: position 9,059,690 of record NW_027332239.1, on the reverse strand, counting down.
GCGTTGAAGCGGTTTAGAGTGTAATTATGATCTCTTTTTATTCCCAAGCATCTTCAGTATCTTTTATCGCTTACATATTCCAACGACAGATCATTGTTACATAGAAATCTATTTAGTTCGTTGAACTCTGGGCGTCACTTAAAACTGATTCTAAGAGAAGACAATACGTGTAAGAAGTTTGAAAACCTCTGCACTAGACGACACTACCATTGCGCCAATAGCTAACCACTGGATGATATTGATAACAGGTAATCATGAAGGGTAGGTGAGTAATGAATGAAAGCTGTTAGCGAAACAAAAAAACATTTTTAATTAATTTGCGTATGATGAAACTCAACGCAAATTATTAAGACAATAATAACTTGCCCATTAATTTTCCCGAAGTATACTTTTCGTTATACATTAAGTGGGCAATATATACGAGTAGATCTTTTCATATAATATTGAAGTACGAAAAATATTCTTGGTATAAATAATAATGCTTAAAAATAGTATGTGACAGAAATACAAATACAATTCCGAGATTACGATTATCAATAACTGTAAATAGCTAACGCATATTATTAATAATAAATCTTTCCAATTTTGTCCACCAGAAGTTTTAGAACGCACAATTTGTCAAATGTAAATATTTAGTAGACAAAACTTTGGATCGATTAATTATTAATAAGAGGAGAATATCTTCGATACATTAAATCACTTGAAACGTTGTGAAGAGCATACTACATTACACATTACAATGCTAAAATAAACAAACGAAGCTAAAGCTTTCACATATAAGCTTGCATTTACTAAATAAGCTTTCAAGTCTTATGACAAGCAGTAAAATTGCATTTGCAAACAACTCCTTTCTCTATGTAGCGTTGCTATTCCTAACACCTATAACTCTTCATATAACAGCGAATCTACTTATACAAATAAATAAAATTGAAGTGTCTGTTTGTAATATCAAACCAAGAGCTTTAGTTAATGCATTTTTAAGTTTTTATCTATATGTCTATTTGTCTGTGTGTTTCGATTAAACTCCGAAACGGCTGGATCGATGAGAGGACTATCACTGGTAGATTCCTGATGTTTTAGATTTAGACTTTTATGTTAGAAACAAATTTGTATACAACCCAAAAATAATTGGCCAAGTGCAAGTCAAACTCGCACATAGAGGGTACTATACCACCCAATTGTCATATTTATTTTTATCACGCTTTATTAGCTTGGGTTGTATGTATGTATGTATGTATGTATCTATGTAACGGAATCTTTGAACTCGATTTTTACCCACTTTAAACAGTCCGATTAATTTAAAATTTTGAACAATTATCAAGAACCGATGACAATACACGATTTTCATAATTTTATCCCATTTTCCTCATCAAGATCGTCAGGAATCAGGATTAACGATTTTCCTTGTGCGATTTTAGCGTGGTTTTTAGTTTTTAAACTATGTATAATTATTATTTTTAGTATTTGTTATCATTGAAGTAAATGTCTATTGTTATCATTGAAGTAAATAGCCTTTTTCTTGTAGTGCGACCCCCATTTATTTTCAAGTTTTTTATATCTTTAGTAACTATTGTTATATTGGCCACTATTGTATATACCCTGTGAAATTGTAATGTCTATCTATTATGGTTCATGATATACAGCCCTTTGACGGACGAACAGACGGACAGATGAACAGACTTCAGAGGCTTCGTTATAGAGTTCCGTTTTTACCCTTTGAGTACGGAACCTTAAAAATAAAACCTATGAAATATCTCGAGTATTTATACCTTTAAACGGGTTAAACCGCGGGACACAGCTCGTGAATAATAAAATGGCGGACCCTCGTACAGTAGTTTTAAGCGCATATTGCAAATGAGTGGCCGTTGTAGGTACCCAGTACGAGATTATGGGTGCATTGGCGACGTCAATGCACGGATTATTCGAGAAGAGTGAATTGATGTATGTAGGTGCATGGTGGCGAGAGCTGGGAGCGAATGATACCACTTAAGTATCGATACATTTACTCAATACCGTCATTTAATTAAAACAAGTACCGGTAGCTATTGGTATCGAAAAAAGTATCGAGTAAATCGGTAACGTTTTAAGTGATAAGGGATTACGATTCGATTTTCGTTCTACAAATAAAAGATCATCGGTCTCTCAACTCTACAAATTTAAACGAAGAAAATACTGGGGTCCCATTTTTCGTTCCCACTAGAAGAATACTTTCCCGATAATACAAAAAAAAATGTGAGCCGTCACGGGACGCCTGGCAGATGTGAAACATCGATATTATTTTGTAAAAGTAATATGCAGAAAAGAACATATTGTGTTAGGAACTAAATATGTCATAATGATAAAATAAAATATTACGATTTTTTTCCAGATAACGATGACTATTTATTGAATTAGATTGCGCATGGCGACGCGTCGCCACATCGTACACACTACTGCATATAGACTGTATTTATATACCATCGTATAGCGTGGCGACGTCGCCACGGCATGCGTCGTCACGCCAGAAATCGGTTTTACGTGCGGCTATAGATGTTTCACATCAAAATATCCAAATCATTTCGAGTAATCGCGTAACGAATATTAAAAGTCGTTAGTCGTGAAGTTGGTCAAATGTGTTCGATAGAATTAGTTTTGACCAATACGTTTTTGGTAGGTACTCGGTTGTGAAGTGTAGATACCAAAAGTTCTTATTGACATACAAGTATCGATTATGTATTCGTATCGTTTCACCCCTAGGCGTGGGGGCGCGAATGCATTCCGTGCGCTGCACAATGCAACGAGAGCCACCCGCCGCCCAGTCGCAACTGCCCCCACTGGCCATTGGCACCGATTTCGTGAGCACTTAGGATTTTTTTTATCTCTAAACGTACCTTTACCATGCAATTCAATCAAAATTATCTAACTTAATCTACTGTATGCATACAGTAGATTAAAATCGCAATTTTAACGCGATTATTGATGTTTTTATGATGATACGAAATTAATACGATTAACTTTACATAGATAATGCAATTTAATACTTTTTAGTAAGAAGAATAATATTTTTACAAAACTTATACATTTGTAATGTTTTACTGTTTACATCACAGACCTGTATTTGTACCCAAGTTTCCATACCATCCATCCATCCATCAGCCTTTACTGGTCCACTGCTGGACATAGGCCTCCCCTAGTCTGCGCCACTCCGAACGGTCTTGGGCCGTCTGCATCCAGCGGTTACCCGCCGTCCGCTTCAGGTCGTCAATCCACCTGGTCGGGGGGCGTCCTGTACTCCTTTTGCCGAGACGTGGTCTCCATTCGAGGACCTTCCGACCCCACCGGTTATCGGTCCTACAAACTATGTGGCCATCCCATTGTCACTTCAGCTTGCTTATTTTGAGAGCTATGTCGGTAATATACCCAAGTTTCCATACATAATAATTAAAGTCTTATAATTTGTGCTACATAGTCGTGATTGTACCAAAAGAAAACTATGTTAATTCATTTTTCCTTTGCTTGTAAATGGAAAATAAGGGGCTCGAAATAGGAATTCCAGGCACGCGTCTCTGATTTTCCAAAGTTATACGCGTATAAGTAATTAATTGTCACTTGCTATAACGGTGAACGGTGAACGTTTTGTAATGTTTTCCTTCAGAAAACGTCACGTGGAAATCTGTAAGCCGAAGAGGTTATAAAAAATAAAAACGTTTTAACAGTGTGTGCAGTCTAGCAGTTTGCAGTTGGCCAGTGCGGTGAACTATGGCCTTAACCCGTTTCTCTCTGAGAGGAACCGTGCAGCAGTGGGACAATAATGGGTTAAAACCGACTACGACAAATATACAATAGAATGACCTACTCACACGACTTAGTTGGTAGAGAAGCGGCACATCTACGCCTCGATTAACTTTATACTACGAAACTAATTTTATAAATAAGCTCATTATAGAAAATTTAAAGAGATAAAATATAGGTCCAGTTAGTTCACAGGCAACTTCCGGGCTACAAGATAACAGTTATCTTTAATTCATTTCGCGAGTGTCATTTGCAAGGACAAAACGAGCGTCACGACCGAATTATAAAGATAAACGCAGATTATAGTTACAATCTGTAAAATCCTTAACAGCTCAATTAAATAATTTTTCACTTAATAATCGAGATAGCATGTAGTGTAGCACGAGAATTAAACCTTTAAGTCTACCGCCCAGTCCGTAATCTACCAGCTTTTCTTGTATTTGTATTGTTAGGAAAATCGTCAGGAAATTATTTAAAAACGAACTTGTTATAAGCCGAGAACCGCAACTTTCCAAAATAAATTAACAGAAACACAACTAAACGCAAATGAGCAACAAAACTGGCAGAGTAACGTTCTTTACAAAGATCGGAAAATAACTACTCAGTAGACTATTTACAGTGTCCTTTTATACTCCCACTTTTAGTTAATACCCACATTTGACAATAAAATTTCTTTACTCTATTATTATATTATATTTTTGGGGCATAATTATGACAATTCTCTGTTAACAGCCTTCAAAGAGAGGTTCTGTGGTTAGGTGTATTTTATAGAGAAACGTTAGAAACTTAGAAAACAAACCTTGCATTTCAAATGACCCTCTTTTTATTGGTGTGTAAAGTCATAAATTCCTTCTACTTCACGTTTTAACAACAATAAAAATGGTTGCTCAATATGAAAACCGGGAAGTTAGGCTTTTTTACATAACTTTAATGTACTCCAAGGATTTGGAGAAATTATGTAAGGAACCATTTGAATATCTAGGAAGCTTAGTATCACGATAATAATCAGCGTATTATTGATGTGCAATTTACATGGAATTCTAATCTAAATTATATTTCTGTTTATCTTAATCGCTACAGATAAGTAAATTGTTTATACTTTCTATATAAATAGGAAATCGTATCGTATCGTTGCTTTGTTGTCTGTTGACTACACTGTTATTATTAATTCCTTTTTAATTTATTTATTTATTATTTATTCCTTACTAAGATTCATATACACCTAAAATTCAATTTAATAAATCAATTCAACTTGCTTTACAAGTATGTACTATATTAGTACAAGAGCTTAGTAAAAAAAATACTGTAAGTGCGGGCTATCTGCGCTTGAACTGCGCTTCTACACTTTGGACATGATTTTGAAGTGAAAACTTCTTTAGGGGTGTTGTGCACTTTTTGTGATGGGTAAAAAATGTTAAACTCGCGTCAGGACAGGTGACCTGATCGAAAACTCGTAAGACTGTCATGCTTGTGTACGATAGCATAATAAATGAATATTGTGCTTTACCACAAAAATAGTACTTTTTTCATACTGATAATTAAGGCAATTCGTGCAAAAGTATTCCCTAACCATTCCAAAATATCAAAAATGCACGTTTATATTCAAATTTTCGCTTCTGCCAGCTCTCCCGGAGTGCAACCCGTTGATTTTTATTAACAGAATAGCGTTAGTTTATTACAAGTAGCAATATGCCCTTACATCTATTTTTCTATATGATATTTCATCTTGCTAACGAATTGCCAAGAACAACCTTCTTTAACGTTAAGGCTGAGTATGAAAACTTACAAAATAAATGTGTTTATTCAATTGTATACAGTAGGTGCCTACTTCACCGAATATTGCATTTTTACTCTATTCTAAATATCTATATCTATATGGTTGCATACGAAGATACGCGTGGATGCTCATTAAAAATAAAATCTTATATGGATGTCCCGTTGCAAGCGATAAATATGTTACCGATATGCACATTTTGATAACGATCTCAACGGTAGTACGGTCTACAAGAAAGATAAAAATGCGCCAAGTGCGGTTCGCACACGGAGGGTTCCGTACCACCAAATATTAATTGGTTTTTATTTTGAATATTTGTTAAAGACAAGCCATAGAAGTGAATTAATTGTTCACTGTCTATCTATTACGGTTTAATAGGTAAAGTGAAAAACGCCGACAAATAGCGGTTTCTTGAAGGTATGGCGAACCTCATTCATTTTTTATTTTTAGTATTAGTTGTTATAGCGGTCGCCGGTCACCATTTTCATATTCTGTGATAATTTCAAGAGTGTATCCATTACAATTTCAGACACACAGCGGAGGCTTAGTAATAGGGTTCCGTTTTAACCCCAAAGGGTACGGAACCCTAAAAATGATGAAGGAAGCCCATTAGGAAACCAGTAAGATGGAAGTCCTGTTTGGGCAGTGTCGCGTGTAAATGTAGTAAGAATGACCGGATGGCGGCTAAAATGCCGACACTGTATACAACTTGCCGACAAAAGAGTTCAATCTACTCAAGACACTTTAATTATACTAAGTACACTTGTATGTCTTTGTAATTTGCATTATATGAACAGGTAGGATACCGCAGCTTTGAAATTACTGTGTAAGTTAGTGTAGTCAACACTACAGAATGTAAGGATTAATCTAAGTATTCAATTCACGGTCTAAGAGTTTTATAAATGCGGTAGATACTTACATTCATATTTTTATTATTACCTTTCTGTCGATGAAATTATAAGTATTGACGTTAAGATACTTTTTAAAAATTTTGAAGAAGTTAATTGGTAAATGAGCACGTAGTATACTAGATGGTGAGTGGTCGTAATGCAGTTTTAATTAACCACAGATAAGTTCTATTTTTGGTAGAGCAAAGATCAATTGTTAATGAAAGAACATGAATAATTATAATCTACACTAATATTATTAAGACGAAAAGTATGTTTGTTTGTTTGGTTGTAATGAATAGGTTCAAAAACTACTGGACCAATTTTAAAAATTCTTTCACCATTCGAAAGTTACATTATCCACGAGTAACGTGGGCTATATTTTATATGAAATATATTTGATAAAAAGATTTTGAGGCGGTACAAAGTTTGCCGGGTCAGCTAGTACAGTTTAAAGTCCGACCAGTGTTGCCGTGATACTAATAAGTAGTCTTTTTTTTATAATTCGATAACAGCGCCATCTATTGAACGCATTTATCTTTCAAACTGAAAAAAGTATACACACAAAATTTAATTAAATTTGGTCGAGTGGTTTCGGAGATTAGTGTGTACGAACGCAGTGATACGTGATTTACATTATTATTCTGATATAAAAGGACAAGTAGATAAGGTATAACCCTATATCATACCGCTTTGGGAATGAAATAAATATTTTAGTACATTTTATCCAACGATTTATGTACACAACTTAAATCATGTACTCGTATTAAACAAGTCCAGTCAAATATTTTGTGCTCTGACATTCAAATTGAATCCGAATCATTATGATACAATAAAAAATACAATAAATTTTGGGATACAATGCGGTGGTTGGCCGAAAATGACCGACACCTTTATTCGTCCTTTAAATTGTGAGTCAGCGGTATTTGTGGGTTGAAAAATACTTGACTGAAAAGTCATTGTCGCGTCGCAACTTACTTAAGTTTATAGCGGTGGTTGATAATCAATCTTAATTAATTTTTGTATACCACGGTTTGAAAGATAATTAATGTGGGTAGGTCAACATTGACTAATTTTAAACTTCAGTAGATAATAATGGGTACAATTAATTATTACTAAAAGTAAAACATAATATGAGAAACCACAAAAAAAAGTCAATTTAAAACCTCATTTTTGAAGCCTATCATAAGTAGCAACTTTAAGCGCTCTCAATTTTCATTTTTTCATTTTTCAATGAGGCACTCATAATAAAATGTCTGTGTCCCATACGGACAAAACGGACAGAGATACACAGGAGGCATGCACGTAATAAGGATTTGGTTTATTACCAATTTGGTTACGATATCCTAATAGATGTAGAGATGGTACGCTAGAAATTGATTTTTTGCCATATACTTATGCGACATTTATTTTTAATCACTTATCCGATTAAAGGTAAACCTATGTAGAGTATGAATTGAGTTAAGTATAGTTTCTTTTTTTATAATATAGGAGTAGCAGACGAGTATGCAGCCCACCTGATGGTAAGTGGCTCCTGCCCATGGACATCTGTAATCAACCTCAGATAAGATTAGATATTCCAACCTGAGGTCGTCCACAGATGCGCCGCTACCCCTGAGGACTAAGTTGGAACGCCTCGGAAAAGTATGTCTCCCTTACCACACCCTTCAAAACGGAACACAGCAGCGCTTAACACTGCTGTTATATAGTTACTATCTAAGTTACGTTAATATCTATGTATTGATAATATACAGTGGTTAGTTACTCGCGTGAAGTTATTAGACAACTATGGAGCATAGATAAGTAGATATAGATATCTCACCGCCTTGTAATTGAAGGAAGCCATTAAATAGCTTAAATGGCTGCCAAATGTGTCAGCCATTTAATGGCTGTCATGGTGTAATTTACGCAGAATAATGCCGACATGCGCAGGTAAGTGATGCAAAAACACGAAATCGAGAACGAATGCGGTGAAATATGATTTTATTCGTAAATGCTCTAAAAAGTACATTTTTTAAATATTTTCCAAAAACCAAAATAGATAGACAGTGACAATTTCAATTGTCAAGTCTGGTTACATTTTCTTGTTAGGAGTGAGTAATCTTTACTAATCTATGATCGACTCACATACTTCTCAGGAACATGTCTCACACTTACTCAGAAGCTATGGTACATTGTAGAGCAACTTGTAACAATGTAAAAATAGAGAAACGTAAATCAATACAGTTGTCAATGAGGTCATAATGTATGACAAAAGGACAACAGTGTTTCATAAGTGAGCGACCGTGGACAGCGGTGACATGACGTTCGGCCCGCGACGGTGACCCGCCGTCCTTGCAGTGACTCTGCACCTCGGCAGGTAGACGTCAACACGTCAGCCGTCTACTATTTGCAAACTCCGTTCCATATTTATTGGTTTGCCTCGGATCGGATTAGATAACGAAGAGATTAATGGATATGTTACCGATTCAAATTCATAGGTTTTAGATTATATAAGATTTTATCGTCGGTCGGAGTGACACAGATTAGGGGAGGCCAAGTCCAGCTGTGTTGACTCTTAAAGCCTGATGGATGAAGATTTTATATGAACCGTACCCAGCGTTTTTGCCTACATTCAAAAATGAAAATTTATTGGTATTTTGGCGCGGGACCCCAATTTTTTTTTCTATATCACATCATCCTTTAAAAGTCCTATCAATTCGTAGCTAAGCCGGCATAAACAGACAGATAGAGAAATGTTTTAATAATAGTTTTCTCGGTACGATAACGGTATACGTACGTACTTACCGTTTGTACTTTTATATGGATTTAGTCCAAAAGGAGTTATGCTGATATTTGAAATGGACACTTCAATTTTATTTATTCGTGTAGAGTGGTATATAAACAGACTAAGACAAAAAAGTTAAAAACATTTTTTCATTTTTCTTTGTCGACAGACTTTTAGTTTTGTTTGACAGCTTTATGACAAGCTGATCAAAAAGTTGTGAAACTTTGTAAAAGACATACGTAGGTATTGAAAGGTTTAGTATAACTATATCAACTACATGGAGTTTGTATATTAGGCTTACTCGATGGTTTTCAACAAAGGTTAATACTTTTTGCTTTACACCTTTCGTTCGCCAGTTTTTTTTGCTAAGTAATAAAAGGTGTTTACGTCAATGGGTTGCTGTGCAAAAAGTAGTAATCGAAAACTACATGTTTCGGAAAAATAACAACAACATATTATGACAGAAGAAGATCAAAAAATAGCAATACCAAACTAAATTTTATCAGAGGGCCACTTATAGTCTATTTGTTTTGATCACTTGCCATTTGCAATTTGATTGAGAGTGATATTGACTAGAATTCTTACTTATCAAGAGTACCTATTATGAGAGTGCCACTTATAGTCTATTTGTTTTGTTCACTTGCTATTTTGATTGAGAATGATATCGACTAGAATTCTTATCAAGAGTACCTATACTTTGCCAATATGTGAAGGTACCTATACTGTGGTATTATGAAACAAGTAGAGCGGTTATGGTCGCGTGGTGTCGCCCACATAGGACGGCGGCAGAGGTCGGGGCGCAGGGCGACGCAAGGGCGCTGCAGCGGCGCCCCCGTGCCCTTGCCGTGGCCAGACGGTGCATGCACCCTGCACCGACACCCCCCCGCACCCCCCACCCCGCACCCCGCTCACCGCGCCCGCCGCGCCGTGCTACTGCATTTTAATAACCGTTCTGACTTATGCATTTCGGTCGGGAAAACCAAGTTGTTTTCGATTATGAAGTAGTTGAGGATTTTAATTCGTTCTTAGACGTTCGTTTTATGAATTAAGTCTTAAGTGATTTATTCTATATATTACTAATCCGTCTAAGCGGTCCCTGTCTTTAAAGAATATTAAGTAGACGCAATTCTTTGTGAGATAATTTATTGATACATTTTAAATATGCGTCAGCGATGTCTTTTTTTATGTAATTATGTAATAGATGTAGAAAATAGTAATGCGAGTCACGTGCTGCATGTATAATTATTGCTGCTGAATATATAAGATCGATATGTATATGGTAATTATTGAATGTAAAGGCATTACTCGTTTTCAGTGCTCTACAATGTACAAAATGCAATACGTATTTTAAGTTCATTCGCATACTTATAAGTTAAATAAACGTTCACATACTTACTTATATATGTCATGATACATTTGTCTATTACTCTGTTTTAGGGTTCCATAAGAACCCTATTGCTAAGCCTCCGTTGTCTGTCCATCTAAGCGTCAATCCGTCTGTCATAGGGCTCTATCTTTAAGGGCTTGAACACAAAACTGCGATGCGACGCGATGCGAATTCGCAACGCAGAAAATTGCGATGCGAATTGCTGCGATGCGATATCGTGCGACGTAGCGTCTCTCAGGGTGACCAACAACAACAACCACTGTGCGATGCGAATCAATTCGCAAGTTCTTGCGATGCGTCGAGGGAGCTCGCAGATTTTTGCGATGCGACGTCGCATCGCAGTTTTGTGTACGAACCCTTAAGCCGTAACAAATATATACTTGAAATTTTAAGTAATGAATTAATGGAAATTTGGTGTTACGGAATCCGCCGTATGTGTGTTCGACTCGCACTTGCTGAATTACCTACTCAAGAACAAGAACCCATTAAGATGTCACCTTTTAAATTTAATTAAAATGAAAGTAAAATTATGTAATGTTGATTTACGTGGTAGGTACCTAAACTTGCATTTAGAGTTTGTATTCTATTTTTTACATTAATATCTTACACACATCTATAAATAAGTAATATGGTTTAAATATTGCAAAATGTATTGTGTAAGTAAATATTTGTGCTAAAGAATTAGTTATTTGAAATCGCAGACGTCCTTAAATTGATACACTGAAAAGCATTGTTTGAAAATGTATTATGCGCGGTAATACGCTCATATGTCAAACATAACACGTCCTGCAAATTGATGTCAACGGCTTCTTGAACCTTCGCTTCACAAATTTAATTCACAATAAGCAGCAACACTTTTGTATGCGCCCGCGCACAATACCTATTCAGATTTATTGAGGAGCGCTGAATCGGTAATCGGCTATTCGGCCGGTCGCTCACCCTGCATTAAATACATGAACGTGTTTGCATCGGCAGGATACTTGGAGAGGACAAAGCGATTTCGAAAACCGGTGAAAGCCACATGCTGCCAAAGGACTGCACAGAATTTAGATTTACTATTTTGCAACCTAATGCAGCGATAGCCCTGCTAGAGATGTCTGTCGACCGATTAATCAAATATCGATTTTTTGGACCAATCATATCGATATTTTAATCGATCTCAAAACCTAAAAACTTACATTCTGTTGTCATTACATAAAATTTTATATCTTTTTTTATCGACCGAATTCCTGGGCGTTACGAAAGACAAATACCTGTTATTTCGCAGAAATATTCCCAAAGCAACAATAAAATAAATCAAATCATCATCAACCCATTACTGTCCCACTGCTGGGCAAGGGTCACCTCTGAGAATGAGAAGGATTAGGCCATAATAGCCCACCGCGCTGGCAAGTGCCTATTGTAGACTTTAGTAGCTTTTGAAACTTTTTTTTTAATTTTTCAGATATGCAGGTTTCCTTGCGATGTTTTCCCTTACCGTTTATGTAAGTGGTAAATATTTTTTCTAACTCGCACATAACTTTGAAAAATCAAAGTGCGCGCCTGGGATTTGATCCCTCGACTCCTCGATCAAAAGGCCGACTATCTTAACCACTAGGCTATCACTCGATAATAAAATATTTCCTAAAAATCTATATTATCCCAGATCGAATTTTCAGACTTAAATTCGCGTAGATTTCAAGAATGATATAGATAGATCTGAAAATCGATATCGCTAAACCTGTCGCTTATTATTATGAATTTCTGCACAATATTGTAGTCTGGGTTCGAAATCAGGAGACATCTTTGATTAGTAAAGTGATGTAGATCTTATCACTTTCTCAATTAATGATTGCTTCATGATGATAAAAGAAAAAGTCATGATTAAATTTTTCGTCTGTGAGAATTATAACATTTCAAAGTTAAGTAACATTAAAGATACTATCATCAATCTTGAAATAAATATAGTTTAAAAAACTAAAAAAGACGCTTATATGACAAAATCGACTAAAAAGTAGAAAATAATTTTTAATCTAGGAATCAATTAAGTACCAGTAAATAGTATAGTTGTGGAAAAAGTGTGGGGTGCTTTTCTGATAAATGGAGCACCCCGCGCGTAAAAGCATGTTCTTTAGTTTTTTAACTATATTTATTTTATTAATTTTTAGTATTTGTTTTTAGTATTAATTTTTAGTATTATGCATCTCCTGTTAAAAAATCAAGTGTAATACGCTATCTATTACGGTTTAGGAGATAAGAGCCCTGTGGCACACGAACAGACAGCGGAGGGTTCCGTTTTACCCTTTGAGTACGGAATCCTAAAAATCATTCTACAAGAGGCATGTTTCAAAAAAATTGAGTTATAGGGAAATAACATTATTATTTAAAACTAAAATCTACGCTATAACAGTTATTGAACGTAAAAAGTAATTATTGTTGCTATCTAGTATATTTGCGATTAACTTTCTCTAAGGCGCTCGAACAATATCGCTTCGAAAATCATTAATCCTGAGAATGTGGATAAGGACAATGGTACACAATTATTAAAATCGTGTATCGTCATCGATTTTTGATAATTCTTCAAAATTTTGAATTAAACTGAACGTTCAAAGTGAATAGAAATCGTGTTCAAAGATTCCGTTACTTAGTTACGTTCATACCTACATACATACATCCCAAGCTAATAAAAACGTGTTAAAAATGGGAAAATATGTCAGAAATCCATCAATGTACTACAAAAATGAAAAACAAATCACTCGTCTATTTATAAATAGAAATAAAATTGGAATTTAGACTACGTTATTTTAAATAACTGTCTCTTTAAGTTATGATGGTGTGGGTTTAGATTTATCCAATTTTAAAAAGTGTTAACAAGACATTTTCCTCAGATATGTTTTATTTTTTAACTATCTTCGAATGAGGCAAAGAATACTGCTCATAATTTCTTATTGATAAATGAAAACCAATTGTGATTTCTTACAAGTCATTTTATGTCGTTCGAGGTTCAAATCACAGGCCACCTCTGATTTTTCAAAGGTATGAACTTATGAAAAATTAATTATGATTTGCATAAACTCATTCTGAGAGGAGACCCAGCAGTGGGAAGGTAATGGGTTGACGTGTAAGGACATATCATGAACATTATAGACTGATAAAAACGCATATTTTTACCCAATACTATGATTATTTATTATAGTTATTTATGTATAAGTATCAGATTCTACAAAAAATATGAAAGTTATCATTATACCTTATCATCATTTGGTTTAAGATTATGCATTTCTTCATTGATAATTGACAACAGCTTTTCTGTTGACTCTGCCAGTTTGATTAATTTTGTAACTGACGACCGAGGAGCAATCTTTTTAAGTTCATTGAAGTTATCCCTTTCCATCTGTAGCATTTCAATGACGTCATTTTGAATTGGTTGTAAATCATTCAAAAATACGTCCTCTGTGTCTGTGTTATCTATTAACGAATTCAGTTCATGAAATATTCTTTCGTAGTCCTCATTGATTGCAGTTTCAATTTCAGTAAACTTTTCATGAAGCAAATCGTCAAGCATATTTTTATTTTTACTTTCCTTGTGCTTGGAGAAAACAGCAGCATTTTGAAGTAATGACAATAAGTCTGTAAGTAAAAATAAATGTATTATATCTACTGATATGCCATAAGGTATATATGACCCCCTTCCGCCCTTCCTTGTATTCAATTATGTCTACAGGTACAACCCGAACAACAGGTAAACCCGTACAACTCCGAAGATAGCAAAGTCAGACCTATTTCTGTCTAATAGTGTTAAATGTGGACGTGGTTCGGTTTTAAGGGAAAGTATGTTTGTAAATTAATGGGCGACAGTAGCCATTTACCACCAGGTAATAATATTGTTCTTTGCTACTTCTATATTATAAAAAGTAGAAATAATATTTTTTTACATAACCGACATATTTATATCTGTAATAACACAACCGCGTACACACAGACAGTCATACATGCTTTACAACAGCATAATAAGAAGTCGCTCGATATCCTCACTCTTCCCAAACGCAAGAATTGTTTCACAGTGTTATTTCCCAAGTACCACTGTGTGAAATTTGATAGAACCGGTATGGACCGGTTCTATCAAATTTCAAACATGATCCACGATGCGCATTTCGTCAATGCAAAATCAAAATATTTCAGCTTAACACTAACCGTTTGCTCTACAGCTTCGGCAATAATTTCCGTATTCCTCAATTAGATTCTCGAACTCAAACAATTGTGTATCGATTATTAGGATTTTATGTTTGAAATCTCTAAGATAGTCCATTGGATTTATTCTAGTTATGTCTTTAATAAAGTGATGGTACTCGTCTTGTAAATTAAGTATGTCGTACATAGTTCGCCCAAACTGATTCAGAGCTAAGTCTTTTAGTTTATTTTTAAGTATATCTATTTTTTCACCAAATACTTTGTCGTCATCTGATACTTGTTGTTGCATGTTCGTCCTCATTTCTTTTTCAAATAACTTTAATTTCGAGGTAATATCACGATGTAAATCTTCAAGTGAACTACAAATGTATTCATCTTGACTATCATTTGTATCCGTACCACCTAAATCTGTAATAGGAGAATTATGGTTATCTAAAATTTCGAATCTAGAAGAACTATAACGAAATTGTCCAAAAGAAAACTCACGTTTGATTTCACAGTTGTGTTTGCATATAATCATGTACCTTTCAAGTTTTTTAAGTAACGAGTTTGTCTTGTCAGATCTTTTAATAAAATTTTCTTCTAAATGAGAATATTCATCTATTACAAGTGCTAATTTCTTAACGTTTGGTTCTATATATAGCCTGTTTTCCGCAACGTCTTCTAAAACGTGCTTCAAATGCTCGGGACGGTGTTGGAACCAATACCGGAACTGTCCAAAATCATCTATGTGTTTGTCACGTACTGCTATAGCCTGGGAATTGTAGCTATTATAGATCGATTCGTAAATTGAGAGTGTTTTCGCAGTATAGTCTATCATGGTTTTGACGTCTTCTTTTGCGTGCAAACTTTTTCCTGGTGGGCAGGGCACTGACGGATCAACTGTGAATTTAAAAATACAATTTTGAATTATGCCTTTATTCGCAATTTTGTTTCAGATTATTTTGGTAATACCTAATAACTCTTCAGGGGAGCTGCTCGAACCTAACTCAGAAGACGAAGAGGATGAGCGTGCAGATTCTGATGATTCACCTGAAAATTTACAAATGTACAAGCAATATCTATATATATTTCATATATTTTAATAATTATTTTGATAAGTACTTGATGGATCTTCACAGGAGCTGCTCGACCTCGAGTCAGAAGACGATGGACGAGACCAAGATGAAGATGATGACGAACGTGAGGAGTCTGATGACTCACCTGAAAGATTTAAAAATACACACATAATCTTTAATCATGTCTATGTACGAGTACCATTCATATATTTTAAAATATATTTCGGTGAGTACTTGATGGATCTTCACAGGAGCTGCTCGGCCTCGAGTCAGAAGACGATGGATGAGAACAAGAAGAAGATGATGGTGAACGTGAGGAGTCTGATGACTCACCTGAAAATTTAAAATACACACAATCTTTTATCATGTCTATGTAGGAGTAGTACGTGTCATATTTTCTTTAATATATTTCAGTAAGTACTTGATGGATCTTCACAGGAGCTGCTCGGCCTCGAGTCAGAAGACGATCGATGAGACCAAGATGAAGATGAGGGTGAACATGAGGAGTCTGATGACTCGCCTGAAAATTTAAAAATATAGATACATTTTTCTATCATGTCTAGGCATATTTCGTATAATCTGATAATTAATTTGCTAAGTACTTGATGAATCTTCACAGGAGCTCCTCGATCTCGAGTCAGAAGATAATGAAGAACATGAGGGATCTGAGGACTCACCTGAAAAATTTAATATTGGACACAAAATCGTCAATCATATTAATTATTACGTATAATATATTATTTTACTATAATAATTAATTGTATACGTACTTGATGTATCATGGCAGGAGCTGCTCGAACTCGAGTCAGTATGATATGAACAAGAAGAGGATGAAGATGCTGATGGTGATGAAGAAGACGAGGAGTCGGATGATTCCCATGACTCTTTAGACGACCAGTCTTTTGGACTTGAATTCAAAACTAATGGTGCAGCTTGGCCTATCGTACTCTCAATATCCTCTTTGGTGTACTGCTTTTTTTCTAAGAGGTATGGTATTGGTGCAATGATTGCTGGCGCCTTACTTTCACCTGAAAATTAAAAAAATCATACACAATTCTGAATCTCATTTGTTGTATCTTTAACGTATTGTCATAATTATTTTGGTAAGTACATGATGAATCATCACAGGTGGTGCTGGAACTTAAAGACGATGAATATGAAGAATCAGATGACACTTTAAGCGCAGGAGATTTTACAAATAATTCATTATTTGCTAAAATCTGTTGTAATGTTAGAAAAATACAGGCAAAAGTAATGAGCGGCTTCATTTTGAATTTTTGTACACAATCAAAGTAATTACTCAAATGACTAGTTTTCTTTTATACTCAATGGCTTAATACTGGAATGTAAAAATAAAATGTTGATTTTATGATCATAAATATTTTTACATTTTTTGCATATGTTACGTTACATACGAGTTGCATGGTGTGCAGCTTTTGGGAGCGTATTATATATTAACATTATTATAATTCATTTAATATTAGCAAACGAGCATGCAGTCAACCTGATGTAAAAGGCCACTGCCGCCCATAGATATCTGTAAACAACCACAGATAGGATTAGAGACGTGTCTGAGGATGGTCAGCGTCGCTTTGCTGCCTTTGAAGACGAAATTAGTCAGGAGGACTAACATTGAAATTCGGAAATAAGAGAATCAGTCTTTAAAACGTTAAAATTTATTAACCAAACCCAATGCCAATTTAAAATAAAAAAACATAAGTACATTATAGTAAAAAATAGAACTTTGTGTGCCATTTCATTATTTTATTTATTATTGCCATAATCAATCTGTTTCCAATAATAGTAATGAAGTGATTATTGTGTTTTAATAAAAAAACGTTTAAGATAATCTATTTCTTCACCAATATTTGATAAGAGCTTTTGTGATGATTCCAATAGATTAATTAATTTTATAATTGATATACGAGGAGCACATTTTTTAAGTTGATTGAATTCAAATCTTTCACTCTGTAACATTTTAGTGACATCGCTATGAATCGGTTGTAATTCTATAGAAAATAATTCCTCTATGACTATGTTATCTAATAATGAATTCAGTTCTTCAAATACAATCGCGTAGTCCTTGTTAATTGATGATTCCATTTCAGTAAACTTCTGATTAAGTAAATGGTCGAGAATATTTGTATTTCTTCTTTTGTCGTGCCTGGAGACAACACCAACATTTTGAGGTAAAGGCCATACGTCTGAAAGCAAAGAAACGAATAAAAGTTAGTTATAAAAAATCCGCCTGCAAAGATTACGTGTCTGATGGATTCATCTCATAATTTTAGAATCCTCTTAATGATCTGAAAAAAGACATATTTTTCGCTTTAACCAAAGCCAAAGACAATTGGGTTATCATGAATATTACATGAGTTTACTACATTTTTTTAGTGTAATTGCAGAAAAAAATAAGATTAGGTAGCAAACGAGCATGCACTCCACTTAATGGTAATTGGTCACTGCCGCCCAAGCACATCTGTGGTCAACTCCATATAAAACAGAGATTGTACATGAAAGCGATGAAACAGATGTGGTGATCACTGATAACTTAGATAACCTCATATGTAAGTCTGTCGGTATCCCCTTCCACACATAAAAATAACTGCTTCACTCAATAAATAAGTTTGACGGTGGTACCTGCCATTACCAGATACGTAGTTTTTAAATTGATGCCTAATAATAAATGGATGTATTTCAGCATGATACTTACCGCTTTTTCTACATTTTTTACAATAATAAACGTATTTCTCAATGAGTTTCTCAAACTCAAATAATTTTATATCTATACGTATTATCGTATCTTTGATGTGATTAACGTATGACATAGGATTTATTTTGGTTATATCTTTAATAAAGTGATGGTACTCATCTTCTAAATGAAGTATGTCATATATAGTTCGTCCAAACTTTTTCAGCACTACGTCTTTTAGCTTATTTTTAAGCACATCTATTTTTTCAGCGAATACTTTGTCGTCGTGTTTTACTTGTTGTTGCATGATCATTGTCATTTTTGTTTCAAATAACATTAATTCCGAGTTAATATCACGATGTAAATCTTCAAGTGAACTACAAATATTATCTTGTCCATAACTTGTTCTTATATTACCCAAAGCTGCAATAGAAGAATAACAAATGTAAAGCTCGAATCTCTAAACACTTTATACCAAATTCTGTAAAAAGGAACTTACGCCGGTACTTGCAATCTTTGTACATATTTCTGTAACTAATAATATTTGTAATCAACGAGTTTGTTCTGTCAATTCTTTTAATAAAGTTTTGTTCTAAAGAAGAATAGTTATTACACATAATATAAGCCACTTTTTTAACGCTTGGATTTATGTTTACCCTTCTACGGGCAAGGTCTTCCAAAACGTGCTTTAAATGCTCAGGATAGTTGTGGAACCAATTCCTGAACTGTTCAAAATCATCCGTGTGCTTCTCAAATACTGCTAAGGCTTGGGAGTTGTAGCTGTTATGTATAGATTGTAAAATTAAGAGTGTTCTCGCCGTATCGTCTATCATGGCCTGGACATCTTCTTTTGCGTGCAAACTTTTTCCTGGAGGGCAGGGTGCTGACGGTGACGGTTCATCTGCGAATTTAAAAATACAAATTTGAATCATTCCTGATTTTTTAAATATTATGATTCCTTTAGTACTTGACATTATTACGGGGCTAAAGTAA
Organism: Epargyreus clarus; assembly: GCF_041222505.1. Taxonomy (NCBI): domain Eukaryota; kingdom Metazoa; phylum Arthropoda; class Insecta; order Lepidoptera; family Hesperiidae; genus Epargyreus; species Epargyreus clarus. The sequence goes on along the minus strand of NW_027332239.1, from coordinate 9,040,191 downwards.
ATTAAGTTTAAATTTATCATGATAAGTACCTAAAGAATCTTCATTGGAGTTTCTCAAACTTGACTCAGAAGACGAAAATGATGATAAATATGAGGAATCTGATGAGTCAGATGGTGGAGAAAAAGAAGAAGAGTTTGCAAAGTCTTTAAAAAGTGAATCTTCTAAGAACAATTCTTCATTTGCTAAAATCTGTTGCAATGATAAGGCAATAAAGGCACAAGTAATTAGTGACCTCATTTTAAATTTTAGTACACAATCAAACTAATAGTCGTATGAACAGTTTTTCTTTTATACTCAATGTTTTAATACTGGAATGTAAAAATAAAATGTATATTTTATTGTCTGTAAATATCTGTAAATTTTTTTCGTTTGTTGCATGGTGTACACCTTTAGGGAACCTGTGGTATATTACTGTTATTTTGTAAGACTAGTAAACGAGAATGTTGTTCATCCGATGGCAAGAGGTTACTAATAATCAACCACAGATAGGATTATAGTCTGCGAACGGCAAGCGATACCTTGCTGCTATTGAACACGGAGTTGGAATGATTTGTTCATGTATCTACCTCTTAAGGCATTCTTTAAACCAGAACACAGCACCACTTAATATAGGGCAGAAATGGGTATTTTGGTGGCACTTCATGAACGGCTCTACCACCCTTACAAACTCAGTCAAAAATATTTCATGATATATTTTCCTGAATTAATAATTTCAGGTTGAAAACGAAAATAAATTTATGTGCCCACTGTATATCGAATTATTTATGTTTTTTATGAGTTCGACGTTATCTAAATATTAAAGATAAATACTTATATGAAAATTGTAGAGGAAATAAATACCTTTCTTATCGTACATGCACCGACATTTTTTGTAATTGCATTGTTAAGTAAATTTCTATAGCAGTAATTTATTATGCATGCGCTACAAGGCTCCACGGTCACCCACTTGTGGAAATAGAACCATGCCCAATAGCTGCCCACTATTGGGCATGGCACAATGTTTCAATCAAATGCTACAATAACCAAAAATATCAGTCATTTGAATAATCAGTTGGAAATTTGGCCTCTCGATCTGGGGGTCCCACTTTCAAATCCCAGGCGTTATTTGCGAATTACAAATTAATTATCATAATTGAACGACGAAGGAAAACGTGAGAAAACACGTCTTAGAGATATTTAAAAAAAACTCAATAATTAAATCTACTAATATATATCACTTGGACATATGGCGTTACTCTAAGAGTAGACCCGTGCCCAGCTGTGGGACAGTAATAACGGCTACTAACATCCTATCTTAAACCTCAAACCAATAGCCGATTGCGTGAATTTAATACAATTACTAGGTTCATTATTGAGTTTAAGGCGAGTAGAGATGGAAGGGGTTTAGGGGTTGAGGGGTGCGTTGATGAGGGACGGCGAGGTCAGACGGCGGCGTTCAAGGTGAAGGACGACCTGCCCGCCCGCTGCGACAGCCTTACACTTATTAGCTAGTATAGCTGAAGAATTTTCCTGTGAAATGTGTGGAACTTAACTAGACTTACGATTCAATAATTGCCTAAGATTTTGGTGTAGACCAGTACTCTTACCAGGAGTTTTTACGTTTTGACAAATATGACTGTTTTGGTATTTGTTTACGTATTTGACCATACAAATTCCAATCAGCGCCCCTAGCGGATTGTGTCAGAACTTGGAATTAATATGGGCCAATACGTAAACAAAAACCAAAACAGTCATATTTGTCAAAACGTAAAAACTGGTAAGGGTACAGCTTAAAAATCCCTAACGTATTGTACACTAAAACCTTCCTTGTAAGATATGCTTTTAAATAAACAAAACTCCATCCAAATTGGATAAGTAGTTTCTGAGTAAATCACAGACATACAATTTTACATACATAACTAGCTGACCCGACAAACGTTGTGTTGCCATACAAATAAAAAAAAATTAAGCGTGACCAACCCTTATCACTTAGGGGGATGAAAAATAGATGTTGGCCGATTCTCATAGATACTAGATAAGCACAAAAAATTTCATCAAAATCGGTCAAGCCGTTTCGGAGGAGTATGGCAACGAAAACTGTGACACGAGAATTTTATATATTAGATTAATAGTACCATACACCTCCTTTTTTGAAGTCAATTACACATTCTTTAATGTGTAAAGCTTAATAAAAGAAAAGTTTTATTTTTAAAAGCTTTTATTTAACTACCCTTAAAGATGAGTTGAAATTTTGCATATACGTTTGATTTGAATGACAATGCATGATTAGTTTATTGACGTCATTCAAAATCCAATATAGTAAACGCTTTAGCAGACTTATTACTTTGTGCACCCCTATGATATGCATTTGAAACGAAATTTCTTATCAATCCTGACGAATTTTTACTACCAAGGCTTAAAATTAACCTAGAAAAAATGACAAATTTCGAACATTGGTAGACAAAACTTGACTCTCAATTATTACTAATGACGTGAGTGTTTCATATTTTACCTAAGTACCAACCGTTTTAATTTTTAAAATAAACTCCCTACTTCTAAATTTAGTTGCTCTATTAAAGATTAGCATTATGTTATCCTTAACATTTTATCACTCGCTTACTTTGCTGCAAATGTTTTAAAATTCTTTGACCGCTGCGCTGACCTAACTAAATCGTATCGGTCATTTGAAGAACATATTATTTTACCTACATACATTACGGCAACTTAAAGTTCAGCCCAGAGCGTCATAGTTTTAGGGATAATTGTAGCAATTCTAGGTATAGGATTTGTTACAAACACAAAAATATTGAGGCCGTGTCCTCTACGCTGGCTTTGTACGACTTGACATACTTAGAAATGTAGCTTTCCTCGGAATATCTTATATATAAAATTCTCGTGTCACAATGTTAGTTATCGTACTCCTCCGAAACGGCTTTACCGATTTTCACCAAATTTTATATGCATATTCAGTAGGTCTGAGAATTGGCTACTGTCTATTTTTCATACCCCCTAGTGATAAGGGTTGTTCACCCTAATAACATTTTTTTATTTATATGGCAACACAACGTTTGCCGGGTCAGCTAGTTTTCCTTTAAATACCTTTTAAGTTATATTTTATTCATAATACCTAGATCAGTCTTAGAATGAAGCTAAAAAAAAAACCGAGCGAGTTCGGGATTTAATCCCAAATATTAAGCAGGAAGCCGAAATTATTGTCCTGTAGTGATTTCAGTCAAGTAGCAACAGAATAGCCCACCAGTAACGCAGAGGTGGAGAGCGATCGAAATTGTTTCGAATGACATTTAAAGTGCATACATGCGCGCCGAGGCGCGGTACGGGCAGACTGTTGGACGCTCAGACGAACTATGCTATTAAGTGACGTCACAGGCGACATTGTGTAAGGGGACACGGCGTAATGGAGCGACACCATCCGTTATGTAAGCGCGCATCCAATAACAATTAGGCGGTCCAAATCTGGCTAGCCATGATTGTTTATGTCCCGCCACTTTATATTCAAAGTGTCTACAAGTGTGTCACGATGATTAAGTGCGCGACAGATAGCTGTTACCTCTTTCATTGAATGTTAAGTGACATTAAGCACTTCATGGTTCTTTTGTAGATGTTTACTTTGTTGGGTGATTTTAAAACAACTCATATAAATTGTAAGTCACTTAAGTGCAAATATGTGAGTGATATTTACTTCCGTATCAAAAGTGAAGTAGGTAAATTAAATTTCTATTTAAGAGCAACGTCATTTCGTGATTTCTCACCGTGCCTTTAACGTTTTACTTATTATGAGTGGAAGCGATAATAACATCATTATTTTATCTTGTATCATTTGAAAATAAATTGATTTGAAGTCTAAGCCTTAAGACGTAAGACTACCAAACCCAAATTACAGCTGACTAGCTGACCCGGCAAACTTTGTACCGCCTCAAAATCTCTTTATTGAATATATTTCATATAAAATATAGCCTATGTTACTCGTAGATAATGTAGCTTTCGAATGGTGAAATAATTTTTAAAATCGGTCCAGTAGTTCTTGAGCCTATTCATTACAACCAAACAAACAAACAAAATTTCCTCTTTATAATATTAGTATAGATGTATGACCATAATTTTATGTTACTCTGCATGTTGATTTACCAGGTATATTGTAAAGATAAGACCGAATATATACCTTTTTTTTTTTTTTTTTTTTTTGTCGAGGGGGAAACCTTCAAAAGGTACCCGACAACGTGGGAGCGACGCCGAGTTATGTGGGATTTTTACCGCACTAAAACCCCCCCGGTGGCCGTCCTCTGCGCTGCGTTGAGGGCTCCGGGATCTCCAAAGGAACGCAACCGGAGTCCTCTAAGCGCGTTGCCCCGTCGGGCTCCGCCCAGGTGAGCTTGTCGCTCGCCACACCATCTGGTGTATACGACGGTATGCGACCACACATACCGTCGTCCTTCCCGGGGCCGCTGGCCGGGCGGTTCGAGCTCCCACTCTTGCCGCCCGCAACCCCGGAAGCCCCCTTTTAGTCGCCTCTTACGACAGGCAGGAGATACCGTAGCCCTATTCTAGTCCCGGAACTACAGGGACAAAGACCGAATATATACCTACCAACGTCACACACGTCAGTAGCACTACCATGAGTTGGCATAGAAACGCCACTATAGAAATTATAAATAGAAAACTATTGTCATTTTGCTAGTGAATAACATAACTACTATCGTTACGGTATTTCTTGACAACGTCTGTCAAATTAATGACTCATGGGACCGAACTTGTATGGCAATAGATCATAATGACATTCGCTAGCGATTTGATTTCGATAGGTTTTTTACGTATCGAGTCACGCCACTACGGATTTTAGTTCTACGAGTAACCACCAGAGGCGCTGTACAATTTTTCATACATTTATTTTACGCAGTCGCTAGCGAGTAATACTTTTGTAAACTCATGGTAGTGCTACAGATCTCAGGACTGGCAACGCATTTATTATAAGGTCAGGAGAACGCTTATTCTATAAGAAGTTTAAAGGTAGAACCCGTTGTGGTTCAACTCCGGCGCCACCACCACCACACCTATTTCTGCCTATTAACAGTAGTGTCAAGCGCTGCTGTGTTCTGGTTTGAAAGGTGTGGTAAGGAAGATATACTTTTCTGAGGCGTTCCAGCTTAGTCCTCAGGGGTAGCGGCGCATCTGTGGTCGACCTCAGGTAGGAATATCTAATCCTATCTAGGCTTGCTTGCCATGGGCCATGTCTTGTCCATGGGCAGCAGTAACAAGTTATCATCAGGTGGACTGCACGCTCGTCTGCTACTCCTATATAAAAAAAAAGTTGCTCACAGATGTCAATGTGAATAGTGACATCACTGCAAGCAAGTATGAGCTGTGTGCACTGTATACTATGGACTGCATGCTCGCTTGTTAAAAACGCTTTCTACACTCACAGCCCCACACAAGGATTCCCTGTATCGTGGCTGCTATGGACACACACAGAGACAAATACACAAACACCCAGACCCAGAAACAGAAATCTAAATTCATCATTTAGAAATCTGTCTGGCCGGGGATCGAACCCGGGACCCTCTGCGCGTCAGACCGGCATGGTGACCGCTCCGCCACGCGGGTCGCCTTGTTACTTTAATCTTATGCGTGGCGACGTGGCGCTTACAGTGGGTGTCTACCGTAGAAATTTAAAAAGGTCTATCAAGATCAACCTGATGAAACTTCAACTTAAATATTAATTAAGTTTTTTATTTTAATCTTGGTTGTAGTAGATAAATGACTATTTTATAATTGTCTTTTCCATATGGTAGACACGAGTTTAATCATACAATTATATGTTATTCCAAATATTCTCTAAGGGAGGTAGTTCACGAGAAAGAAAAATAAACGTAATATGGTTCATAAGCGGCAGTTCGTGTCGTCGTCGGGCGTCGACGTGGGCTCTCATTCATGTAGGAGCAACCTAACTAAGTAGTCCTCGTCAAAAAATAAGAATTAAAGTTTGGATTTATATTGGGCTTAGTACTAAGAAAATTATGTTTAACATAACACACCGTGTTGCATGTTTTTTCTACACATAAGATAATGCCAGAGTCACTGGGTTCAAATTTAAATGTGGATTGTTTTCGTTTTCTTATACACAAATAAATATATATTTATACCTACATATTTATACGATACCTATGATTGAAATAATTCAGCTATATTAAAATTAAAGAAATAAGATGCTGAATACAAGCAGCTAGACGATAGAACTATTTATCAACATCTGTCAACCCGTACTCTTATAAGTGCCTTTACCATAAGGTGAGTCCCTGTGCCTTATGGCGAAGTTTTTTCCCGTAACGCTGGGCGTGAGTCAGACTCGAACTCGTAACCGACGGAAATGAGTCCTTCCTCCACGCTATCGGCCGGCACTTTTGTTAAATTAAAATGGATGAGGTTTAAAGTGGAGCGGCCGTAACTAACGGTTGGCGCGTCGTCTGTCCGCGATTAGGACAATCTGCTACGCGACAAAAAATAGGACATTGAGCGACGCGTGGGGTCGCGCTCCCTCGGTGCGATATTACGCCGGCTATTAAGGAATATAAGCCAAATAGCTTTACGTGTATTTAGTTGTGTGTATTAGACAATGTCTAACGTAGTCAATGATTGTAAGTTGGTCTGTTGGTCAAGGATAACGTAAGGAAATCTGAATTTTGTAAATGTACTTGAAGGTTTGTGCAGTTTACACTTGTCCAGCTCGGTAGACATTTGCGAATGCCGTCCTTATTTTGAAAGGACACCCGTGCCCGACAGTGCGTTAATAATTGTAATTATTATACTATTTATATATTTAACACATTGCTCGGGCAAACGTTGTCCACAAAAAAATCGATAATTTGACAAAAAAAAGAACCATCTCTATCATTCAAAAAATCAATCATACATACTGACAAAAATCTTGTAACGTGCCCGAGCATAGTGACACATCTTTTGAGTATAAATAAGACTACATAGACATGAAAGGCCCGATCGATTAAGATAAAATAACTCTGAAATAAGTTTCCCGCGAGATGCAATTAGTGGGATGCAGGGTTACGGCGTGCAGTATCCCGTTTCACCTCCAGACGGTACCGGCGAGGCACGCGCGAGCTCTTTGACTAGTCTAGACGAATTGCATTATGGAAATTTACATACCTAGACGACTGTTCACACACAAACTCTTTAATGTGAATTGTATGAGTTTTCTTATTCCGAATTTAAGTGCCTTGTTTGAGGTAAAGTGGTGTAGCCTTTTCAGTGAGCCATGCTGGTTAGTATGGTTTAAGAGCCTTTAATAGTCTACATTAAAAATTAATATTTCTGAGTTAATATTCCGTTTTTGGTTATTATGATTAAGTTTAACATTGTAAAAATACTTTTTTTAAAAGATGTGTGTTATGAAGTTTCTTTCGCCGCTTCTTCTCTCTAATGAAACCTTGTGAAGTGGTGGTAGTTGTTCTGACAATCAAAAAGTGCTCTGTAAAGAACCTATTTTCAATAAAAAAAAATGATTTGATTTGATTTGATGTAAGGTGCATACAGAAATGTCCATAAGTATACCTTGGACAACAACAAACCTATAGATATAATTAGCAGAAATAAATTCCTACTTTGGTAGGCAAACATTGAATGGATTAGATGGTTAGATTGATTACTATCAATAACTGGCGTATAGGTAGGTATTTGTTGTACACCTTTATCGACATTTCTGTACGTAACGTAACGTTAAGAATAATTTTGTCTAGTTCGTGACTTCAAAAAATATTTATTTATATTCAGTATGAGAGCAATTATATTCATAACGCTAAACTATGTACTCAAATTGGTCATATGACGTAGTGTGCCCGATATCAGGGAATTACAAGTATTATATTTTTACATCACATCATTTTTGGTAAATCACTTAAGCATAAAAATTAAAAACCATAATTCCTATTTATTTATTTTGGAAACTTATAATACGACACAACAAAATAAAACTAAAATCAGTTAAATTACATGTTAAAAAATCATAATTATATACGTAGAAATAAATGCCCAAGTAAGTCTCTGCTGGTGTTACGAAAAAAAATAAAATTCTGATAGAGTCGCCGCGGGCAAAAGCAACATTACACAATTGATATCTGTCTAGTCTAGACGGTACATCATGAAGGACAAACGTCTGGAGGTGAGATAGCCTCACAACACTGTTGCTTGTACATGCACCGTTTGATATGCATGCCGTACTTGCCGACACTCGTATTTTAACGTTTGCATAAGTGGTTACGAAACGCATTATAACACGCATTTTACTTGTTTTTAAATGTTTTTTTTTCTATTATTAGTATTATTGTTAGTGATGTACCTAATTGAAATCCTATTATTCGTTGTTGACCCATCGTCCCACTGTTAAACAGTGCCAGCATAGGTACTTGAGAAGTGTCCCTGTAGTCCCGGGACTAGAATAAGGCATAACTTCGTAAACACCAGGAGTTCGGAGGAGCGTAAACTGCTCACCCCAGGGCAGAGCCCGATAGGGGCATCGCGCTCGGAGGACTCCGGTTGTGTTCCATCGAAGATCCCGTAGTTCTCCACTAAGCGATGAGGACGGCCACCGGTTTTAGTGCGGTAAATCCCACATAACCCGGCATCGCTCCCACGTCGTCGGTTCCTTTTGAAGGTTTCCCACTCGTAAACAAAAAAACAGGTACCTTTGAGAAACTTACTTCCTCACCATGTTTTCGTATTCAAAAATACGACTTTTTATTAAGAGCATTACTTAGTCGTTACGGAAGTGTTGATTGATCCACTAGCGACGCCGTCCAAGATCTTATCATAATACCTATCAATGTAAAATTATGCTGTTGTTTCCTTATTATACCTAAGTACCTATTTCATTTAGAAATATATGGTATAGACGGCTGACAATCAGCAATATATACAGTTTTAGATATACATGTATATATCAGGTAGAAATATCTGATCCTATTTGGGGTCGATTACAGATGTCCATGGGCGGCAGTAGCCACTTATCATCAGGTGGATGCATGCACGTCTGCTACTCCTATATTATAAAAAATACCCTTTTTTTCACGTCTGAGTTTCTTAAATACTTTGTACAAAAGATTGAAATTAGTCGCCCAATGTTTCGGAAATTCTTACACGCCATAACGTTAGTTAAATCGCTGCAAATCTACGTACTTAAATGTGGAAACGGATTAACGTAATAGGGGACTAACGTAATACTAATTAGCTCGCATTCACTATATAGCTACCTGCAACACCATGGATGTATGGCGGCGGCCGTCTAGACGGTGAGTAGGGACGTAACCACATATCGAAAGTTCGATAATATCGAAAATATTTAGCCTAAAATACGATACTTTTCTTGATAGTGACATAACCGTCAGGTTATCCTCATAGTTATCAATACGTGGAAAAAATTAAAATATTTAAAATGTATGATATTTTTAATAATACATTTTAAATATTTTATTTACACAGTACATAATAAGTAAGCCTTGACAATCGAAAAAAAAGTGTAAATCAACAATAATAATCTTTGAAAATAATCATTAATAATCTTTAAATAATATTGCCAAGAAACTTGAATACTTAAATTATCGATAACAAGGCATGAACATTTACAATATTCTCTGTACCCATATTTTTGGCCTTTAATATAAATATTATCGATAATTACAGTACCTGGCATCCCTAGATAGGTAGCGCCCCCACCGGCGTCCAGATAAACGTCACAACAGTATTAATGTTATCCTGTGCCCAGACTGTGTAACAGATAGCACTTGCATTGTATTGAAACAGGAATCGATTATTTCAACATATCAGTGCATGAGGTGTCAGTTTGCGAGCGTCGATAATTGCACAAATATTTGCGTTATAATTACTTTGTTGTAAAGCGCTTGGATGTGATTGGAGAATGAAGTTCATCTTTGACAAATTGCACCGTGTACAATGCGGTCACATACCAAAAGCACACAATCCGTGATAAATCTACCTATTATAACTATGTATGTAGGCAAAGCGTCTGATAGCCGACGGCGACTAACACCCGTTAGTAATAAAACAATCTATTTAATGTGTTGCCTAACAGAGTTCCTAACAGCAAACATTCGATAGATTCATTATTAAGAATGGACGTACTTACCTATGATACAATAAACAACATGTGCCAGTTTGTCTGCGACTCTACCTGCGCCCTACCTAATAGAGCATGATAGCGAAGTTAAATCAATAGGTATAAGCGATTTGAGGCAGTTTACGTAACTAAGAAAAACTTAATTATTTTAGTTAAATTCTTACTTAATCCTCAAGGGTAGCAATCTATGGGCGGGTAGGACTCCAATAGTATTTGTGGTTGATTAAAAATATCCATTGGTGGCATTGATCACTTATGGTAAGTGAACAGGTGGACTGTTATGTATTCTACTTCTGTATTATAAAGAAAAGTATTTAAAAAACAGATTACTTATATTGTAACTTACAAATTACATAATACGTATAACTTATACCAGCTAGCTTGCAGAGCGTATTAAAGTTTTGAAACCTGATATAAAATGCCTCCCGCCTTTGTAATTGTTCCAATTTTACAAAGTTATCCACAGTTTCAAAGTGAACATAATACGAGAGATAGAATATGAAGACGAACTTTGTCTAAAGCATTTTAATTACAGGCTTCAGTGAAAAATACTCAAATTTACAAGTATACTACAGATTTTTCATGTTGGATTTCCTTCAGTAATATACTTTATTTTTTCATTTTACAGTTAAACTTGCAAAAAGCTGCTTGCTTAAAAAGCTATTTTTTCTAATTGAACTTAGGTACAATATAGTTAACATATAATAGGAACATATAGTCAAGTATAAGATTACCGTCCCAAAGTAAGACCTACTTATGAATAATTTTAATGTAAAATATTTTCAAACCTTTAAACATAGTATGATTACGATAAACGAGTTAAAGACTTTTCACATAAGTGAAATTTTGTTTGGAGACAAACCACAAAAATGTTATGAGACCAAATCTTAGAATACAGTCTTCAGTTTTCAGGGTACCGTACGACAAACGAGAAAACGGAGTCCTTATAATATAAACCAGTAAGCCTAGTAACCCAATTACAATAAGTAATAAGTTCTGTTTTCTTATCGAGGTTCTATTATTCAAGAACTTTAGAAACAGACAAGGTGACTTTCTATTGTAGTCAAGTACGAGTACATACAGTTAAATTTATTCATATGAATAGAGCTACTGAATTTTGAATTTTAAAGTCACTTTGGGCGTAATACTTCGCGTGGAAATTTTATTTCTTATCTTAGCTCCTTGAATAACCTTGTTTTGGAATAAATTATAATGTAAGTATTAGTAATTTTCTTGTTTTTCTTAATATTTTTCTTTTAAAGCAAAATAATGTTTATCGAAAAGCTCCCTAATTAAGCTGTTTTATCTTTTTTTTACAAAATCAATGAATTATTAACAAAAATATACATTTTAGAACGCCTAAAATACAATAAAGTTTATTTTCAATGACACAAAATCATTTCAAATCCGTAACAATCCGTAAAATTATTTAATCTGCAACTATTAACAAAAAATGACCTCAAAATTATCTGTAAAACCTCCAATGTATCTAGACTAGTCCGTAGCTATTAAAATACTTTAAAATGCTTTGTGTGAAAACCTTCGTTTAGCAACTTTATTGGCTGGAGTACTGGCGGGTGAAGTAAAGGCGCAGTACGCATAAAAAAGAAAATATAGGCTGGATGTCTAGACGCGGGGGCGAACGGAAAGGTGTTCTTCTGAGCAAGCAATTTCACGATCTTTCAGCGCTACTCGTTCAGATCTAGGTCACGTTCCATTGGTGTGTAATGCTCTATATGCTGAACGTGTATAACTTATCAAGTGTTTAAAATAGAAATTGTTTCTGTAGATCTTTTTTAGGCATATAATGACATAGTCCTACGAATTTTGCGTAGAGTTTTTTCGTTGTTGTGTTATAATCATAAGAGCATTTGACTAATTTATAACTTTAATTAAATTCTGTTTCCTTAAATGTTCTTAACAAAATAAACAGATGAACAGCTGAAAATAAGGGCGACATATAGACTTCATATGTCGTCAAATGTCTTTTGCATTTTTTGCCATGTTATAGAAACGTCTCTACAATTATACCATATTGTATCGAATGTTTATTGTATTACATCGATATGTACAATATAGAATTATATTCAGTATCTTTGAAGCTCATATTCACAGTAAAAGTTTATTAATAAGTTATTTATCGCTTACGTCAAATAAGTTACGACACTTGACTCTACAAAGTTTTTTTTTTTATAATATCGGAGTAGCAGACGAGCATGCAGTCCACCTGATGGTAAGTGGATACTGCAACCCATGGACATCTGTAATCAACCCCAGATAGGATTAGATATTCCTACCTGAGGTCGGCCACAGATGCGCCGCAACTCCTGAGGACTAAGCTGGAATGCTTCGGAAAAGTCTGTCTCCCTTACCACACCCTTCAAACTGGAACTCAGCAGCGCCTAACACTGCTGTTATTAGGTAGAAATAGGTGTGGCGGTGGTGCCGCCACACAAAGGGTTCTACCACCTTCAAAACAACACATGAGCGACCTTCCCGCGACGTATAAGAATATTCTACGAGATGACGTTAGATGGCATGATATATTTTTTCTGTGACACTTTATCTAGACAAATTGAACAGTTAACTCTAAATACATTTTTATCGAAATCCTTTTCCAAAAAAAAAAGTATTAATAAAAAAATCGCACAACTGTTTCCGGTATACCAATGTTTTATGAGAATTACTCGTTCGTTCGTTAGATTTTAAGTTAGTATCTAAATTTTTGAGTACAGCATGTATTAAAAGCTTTTAACATATAGATTGGTGAGCATATAGTACTCGTAGTTATAATGGGCGAGCGTCTAGACGCGGGGGCGGGCGGAAAGGTGCTGTTCGCGGGCGAACATTTCACGACCCTTTCGTTCCAGCCCGACTTTCATACTTCGGAATTAGGTCATGTTCTATAATGCATACCTACTAAGTTATACCGTCATACAGCGCTCGAACCTAACAATGGCTGACCTATTTAACGTGGATATAAATAACGAACGAACTCAGTAGTCACTGCTTAATTTTGAGTATTGATGCTTACTTTCGTTTTATATAATTTCTGACTCTTTCAAATTGTTATGACCACTATTTACTCACGTTTGTTAAACTTCCATACGAAATTTAGGTATACTCACTTCGAGTTATTTTCGTTAACTGTCTAAATAGGCGAGTATTGATGCTTACTTTCGTTTTATATAATTTCTGACTTTTTCAAATTATAATGACCACAGACTTACTCACGTTTGTTAAACTTCCATACTTACGAAATTTTCGTATAGTCACTTCAAGTTATTTTCGTTAACTGTCTAAATAAGCAGGTCAAAAAAAATATGCATTATCTTCCACATTCGAAAACTTTTTTACTCCTCTTAATCCCTCTGATCAGTACAAAAAGCGAACTTTACATAAAAACTGAAATATTGGTACCATGATATAAAAGTATATGAACTTAATTCCTCAAGTTCATATGATGTTATAATTTTGCATAAGCTTATTAAATAGTGTGTATTATACATAGATTAGTAAAGATTACTCACTCCTAACTAGAGAATGTACCCAGTTTTGAGAATTGAAATACTTGCGTAAAAAAGTTTTGCCACGTCCCCGTGCTAAAATATCCCTAAAATATTTGAAATAATTATTTATTTATTATGTAAATTCATGTAAATTACGCAGTATTAGTTATTTATTCGTAAATTTTCTCTAAAAATGTTTTTATTTGTCAAGAATTCAAAAAAAGAACTTACGATAATAAGCCATTTGTGGCTTCATACAATTTCAAGGCGGCGAAGTATCTTTACCAATCTATGGTATTATATTAAAGATTTATTAATCATATAATTTTACAAGCAAACTAAATTGTCTTAAACAGCTGCTATAGTTATAAAACTACGAACATGTTATGTACATAATATACACACCACACATGCCACCACTCATACCAAGGTATAGCTCCATGTCCGCGAAGAGCGAATTTATTTCATATGAAATACGAAAGGCATTTTGCGCTGGATATCGAATATTTGGACAAGGGCTGGCTGTCGGCTGAAGGCTCGGTAATAACCGGAATGCACACGACAGGCCAGACAGCCGTATGTGCCTGACGCCGGATATTTTTCCAACATATTTTCGCTTTACAATGTTATGTTATGTGTTTTCGAATAGTGTATTTCGATGTTATGACATGCTTTAAATTATAACTTAAACACCTATATTATTTTATTTATAATATACTCGTAGGTAATTGGGTACTCATGATATGGTGTTTCTTTAAGTAGGTATTGCCTATTGTGGATCGTGGTCACGGCATTTTGTGAAACTGATAAATTTCGCTATAATATCAATTTAAAATTATTTACAATTCATGATTCGATTCCGGAGGGCCCATCCTCACTTATTTATGCCTAATAAAAACAACATCGTTTAGTACTGCTGTGTTCTGGATTGAAGAATGTAGTAAACATGGTCCGTTTGCCTCTTAAATAATAAACAGCCCGAACAAAATTGGAGGATGATCTTTATCCATTTATAAACTAAAAGGGAGTACAAAAAGTTACCCAAGTATTAATTTAGCAAAGTTTCTAGATTGCACTAAAATGGGACGACCAAGACTTGGCTAAGTAATTCCTAAAGTATTTAAAACTTTGTCCGATAGGTTTTAGTACTAAAGTTGTTATTGTATAACTTGCCACCTGCCGCCTACGCTCTAAGGTACCTCCATTTAACTTAGTTAAGATTTAGCAAAATTATTCCTATATTCCTAAGTAGGAACTATATTAAAATAATATATAGGTTGGTACTATTTTATTTTTGGCACAAATACCTCTGATTTTTCAAGTTATGTGCAAACCTGCATACCTGAGAGATTTAAAAAAAAATCTCAAAGACTTGCGAAGTCTACCAATACGCACTTGGCCAGCGCGGTGGACTATGGCCTTATCCTTCTCATTATGAGAGGAGACCCGTGCCCAGCAGTGGGACGTTAATAGGTTGATGATGATGACTATTTTATCTACTTTTATTTTTTTATTTTTAAGGTGGTAGAACCCTTTGTGATTCGACTGCGGCGGCATTACCACCACACCTATTTCTGCCTCATAACAGTATTGTTAAGCGTGGTAAGAGTGACATACTTTTCGACGTGTTTCAGCTTAGTACTCCGCCAGCGTTGCCACTTACCATCAGGTGGACTGCATGCTCTTCTTATATTATTACATTATAAAAAACTACTAGGCATGGAACTTATCAATTGAAAATAATGGTCACAGCCTTATCCTTATCCTTACTCCTTACTAATATTATAAAAACGAAAGTAACTCTGTCTGTCTGGTTGTCTCTTCTTCACGCCCAAACCACTGAACCGATTTTAATGAAATTTTGTACAAAGATAGTCTGAACCCGAGAAAGGACATAGGATAGTTTTTATCCTGGAAATCCCACGGGAACTAGGAATGGCGTTCTAAGATCACCAAACGAACCAGACCAAAAAAATCGATATTTCGATATTTTAATCGATATTAGTGAGGATTGAATCGTAAACTATGCAGTTGATCTTTAGCAAAGTTGTTGTCTATCAACCCACGAAGGTTTCAGAGTTGGTAGGACCAATTTTCGCCAGATGGAGCCACTGTCATTCCAATGAAGGTACGAATTTTCAGTTTTATGTATGTTAGTATGTCATATTATTTTCTTTTAAACGCAGGCGAAGCCGCGGGCAAAAACTAGTTTATATTATATATTCAGTAGCATTGATACCTGCGCAAGTACTTTCTTAAATCGCTTCCTATTATTACTTTTTCTATATTATCAGGCAGGCAAAGAAGAATAATCATTCAACATGGACATATAAATGAATAAAACCGAGTTCCACTTAACTGGTTCCCACGTACAAAATCTCACGTTCCAAATTGTTTGTTCGATAGGGACTCTTAACGTGGCAACTGTTTCTATGTTTTTGTTTTCGAGTGTACAATAAGTTGGGAATATTTCATTTTGTTACTATATTTTATTCGTGTATACAGTTATTATGGAAAATTCAGGACAACCGCCCGCGGCTATCGGCGTCCGTAGAGAACCTTCAACGGACCCAGTAAAGGCGCAAGGAATATTGTGCGTAGAAACTGTAATTTTATAACTCGCGTATTATTTTGAGTTGCCTACTCGTATGTAGGCACTTATTGGGTAGACAATTTATAACTTCGTAAGATATGCAAGTACCTATGTAGTCACGCGAAATTCTTTATTGTTAATATAGTGTAAATATATGAATAAAAAATTGCCCGTGCCTAACGGAAATTAACGCGCATACTAATAATCGATTTAACCAATTTTGCCTACTATGGTTCGTGGCAGATTTTCTAGACATTAAATTTCAAATTTTAAATGTTGATGTTCAAAAATTGGTTAAGGTTTAATATTAATAACGCGTTAGGGTAATGCGCCTGTGATTACTTTAACACTATAACAACGATATGAAACACCTCTTTTAAATTTATTAACGCAATCCGTATTATTGTACTTAATGAAGAAGGATGACTAACTGAACCTAGAAACCACAAAAATATTTGCCATATTAGCAAAGGTTAAAATTAAACGATCATTAAAATCTACTTACATGCGAGGTTAACATAATGTTTCTATTAGAGGCGGATATTTACGAGTAGGTAGGTATACTGGCTTAAATAGAGATTGGGTCGAGGACTATCAGGCAGCCCGTCTGCATCGTATAGGTATAAAAATAAAAAGAAACTTGTTTGTGCGTTTATCACCCTTTAGTTGAAAGTACCTCCTAATTAAGCTTCGTGTTGAATCTAATGTGGTTCTAGATCCAAATAGAGGTAGGTATAAAATAAGATTCCTGCAAAATGATTATTCTGGACTCAGAATAAATAATAGATGAATAATAATGACTATTATTGATTGTACCATCTTGTAACCAAGTTGAGAACTAAGGTAAGAACTAAGTCATAGCCCTTTACCACTTTTGAGAAAAAAATATTATTACCTATATTTATGTTTTTCAGGAATGCGGTGACGCGAAAAAGCAAACAAGCTGCTCGGCTGTGGCCACAAAGATGGAGTTTTTATAATTATATTCGTGACATTCAAGAAGAGGAAGCCCAAAAATTAGGTATAACATTGTAGATAAATAACTAATTCTTTATTTAAAGATAAGGTATGGACTAAATTTCGATAACTGAATAGTCAAACAAAATAAGATAGCTATAATAGAAATCCTGTATCCAAATTCTCTTGCAAATCCAAATTTTATTTCGTATCCGCCTTACAAGTTATGACTTATTTTAGAATAATAATATTAATTGTGTATTACTTTTCATATTTTTTATTAAAAATCCAGACACTTTCCTTGAAAACAGGGTTTAAACTTGACGAGTATCGAGCAGGACTTCGCTCGGTGAGCTGCCAGCCAGAGAAGGATCCCTGTCCTGTTGTAATTGATCCTTCTCCAACAGCTTTTCCTACAACGACTGCAGGTATAAGGTCTAACTGCATACTCATATTGTTATAAGAAAATGAGTATGCAGTTAGATGCATAAATTTCATTCCAAATGCATTACTACAGGCACGCCTGATCCAAGTGTAGGTAAGTGACTTGCCACTATTGGTTTACAATAGTACTGTCAAGATAACCGGGGCGTTTGGGTAGATCGGTGTAGATACAGGCTGACTTATATAAATATGAGGCGACCCTCTAAGTCCTCAGGAGTTGCAACATATCTATAATCGGGTTCAGGCAGAATGTGTTATTTAGAGTCACATTTGTCTTTGGACTGTAGTGAACACTTACCATCAGGTGAACTACACACAGGTGAAATTATTAAGAAACAAATTTTATTAGTAACTTACAATTCAACTTTAAATTAAACTAAATATAGGTACAAGAACATTTATTTTGATGTTTTCATGTAGTTACTTAGGTACTTTATCAAGACTACTATCTTAAGAATGTGAGAATGTAAGTATTGGTTTTTCCAGGCATGATTGGCTATCGATCAAAATGTGCGTTAGAGCGATACGGTCGACTTGTGAAGACCTCACGAGACTACCCAATGCGGCCACCACTACCTCCGGATCAAATCTACGATCCTTACAAGCAAACGTTAATATTTCTAGGGTATGGTCATTAATTAACTTTTGTAATTTCTTTGATTAAAAACAAGATTTTTGTATATTGTTAGGTATAATATTTTCAAAAATCTTGTTTATTGTTCATCAGCAACTGTTATGTTGTGTGTATGTAAATTATCAGAACGAAATGCAAAGGAACATACACGGAACAATAAAAACTAGGGGATGTCAATCTAAATCTAATATGGCGGTCATTTAAATGGTGGTACTAGAACCCTTTTCGTTCGACTTCGGCTCCACCAGCACCCCACCTATTTCTACCTAAGAATAGCAGTGTTAAGCGCTGCTGTGTTATGGTTTGAAGGGTTTGGTAAGGGAGATCATCTGTGGCAGACCTTAGGTAGGAATCTAAACCTATCTGGGGTTGATTACAGATGTCCGTGGACGGCAGTAGCCACTTACTAACAGATGGATTGCATGCTCGTCGGCTACTCATATATTTACATCAAAATATATGAGTAGCAGACGTAATAAAATAAATTTAATTTAAAAACTAAAACCACGCTAAAATCACACAAGGAAATCGTTAATTTTGGCTCCTAACAATTCTTTGGAGAATGGAGTAAAATTATTAAAATCGTGTATTGTCATCGGTTCTAGATATATGTTCAAAATTTTAAATTAATCGGACCGTTCAAAGTGGGTAAAAATCGAGTTCAAATATTCCGTTACATACGTACTAAAGCTAGTAGGTCGTACGTAGGTCGAGCTAATAAAAGCATGGTAAAAATAATAACAAAACATGTATTTTTGTCCAGGGGAGGTGCCGGTGACCCGATATCGTATAAGCTGCCGCCAGCGCGCTGCGAGGTGACGGACGACATGTGGGCGCGGCCGCAGCAACTCGATGTCACACCCTTTGACTTACACTCACACTGTCCCTCAGACTGAGCTCCAAACAATATATTTTTGGGATCTTTCACTTTCATTCGATGGGTGGTGGTTCGATTACAAAGTGTAACTTGTGTGTATAAAAACAAAAAGAAATGTATAATATATATTTCCAACACAAAAAAACTATACACCGATCTATTCCCTGGCGTCGCGCTACGACACTGGTCCATTGAGTTTTTTCATCACATTGAATAAAGTTCTTAGGAAAGTTAAATTACAGTGTTCCTTTCCTTATCTTTTGATGTCATTCTACAGTATGGAGATTGTTAAAACTTATTTAGAAACATTCTAATCGCTTAAAATACATTGATTTATCAGAGTAATTCACTACACATTATTTTTCACCTAAGACATAGATAATTTTTGTGAATAAATGCGTACACGTACGATTAAAGAACAATGAACTATATCACTACATACGAATAGTATTTAAAGTACTTGTTTATATTGTGCAAATACCAAACAAGCATCCGACTACATACATAATTATATGTACTGCCGCCGACGGACATCTGTAATCAATGCCTCATAGGAATGGTCGAACCTCGAAATGTTATACCATGTCACATAAAGTTTTAACACTTGGAGGCGGTAGTTAAGGGAGTAGAGTATGTGAGGTTGACCTCAGATAAGACTAATCCTATTTGGGGTTTATTACCGATATCTATGGGCGATAGTTGATGACAATGATTAGATTGCCAACTTGCTTGCTTCCTAGTTCTATAATATATTATACGAAAAATACAATATTTAAGTCGGATTATAAGGAAAAATGTTTAATGTTTTAAATATAACATACTACTATATGTTCTTATTAGTCTATATATTCGGTCTTTTTGATGGTAACACTGGGGGCAATCGAGAAACTATGTTTTCCGGTAATATTTCTATTGAAACGGCTTCGTCATCTGCGATCCAGTGAAATCCTCCTAAGTACTGAAAATAAAAAATATATTGCATTACATAACATTTTCTTTTTAAATAATATAGGAGTAGCAGACGAACATGCAGTCCACCTGATGGTAAGTGGCTATTGCCGCCCATGGACATCTGTAATCAACCCGGATAGGATCAGATATTCCTATCTGAGGTCGGCCACAGATGCGCCGCTACCCCTGAGGACTAAGCTGAAACGCCTCGGAAAAGTATGTCATAATAACGTACAGTGCATTCTATTGTAATAACGAAACAAATGCTTATAAATTTGTTTGAAAATAAAGTTTCATTGATAGTTGATATTATATGTTTCTTCTAATTTCTTTCGTGAAAAACCTTTTAAACTTTTAGTTTTCAATATTAGCCTGACTAACCAGTCAGGCTAATACTGAAAACTATGAAAGCAAATTAGTCAAACTTTGCAAAAACAAAATGGAATACGGGCTACTTTTTATATCAAAAAGATTAAGATTTCTACTTTAAATCGTAACCTGAAATGCCATGTATCAAAGAAGGTTGTGAATGCCAGCTGGCATACATGAGGTGACAATCGCAGTCCTCGAAAGCGGCACCGAATCTGTGATCGACTTTAGGTAGATCTTCTGTTATATATGGAGGATGAACTGTATGCTCTTCTGCCACTTCTATCTTAAAAAAACAAAATGTTGAATATAATATTTTTGTAAAACATATACATACCTTAACTGGAATAATAATAGTTAGCTCTGTATCAGGATTTGAAGATTGCTTCTTCTTTTTAGGTGTCGGTCCTTCATTGTTATCCTGTAAAATGTAAACAAATAAGTATAGTTTTCTATAAGTGGATTTGTTGTACTTTGACTATAATAATATTGAAAGTTTCGGGTGCAGTGGCGGACTATATGGCGCCAGGGGCAGTCTGCCTTGGGTCTACAGTCCTGGGGGGTCAACAACAAAGATGTCAATCCTTCCAAACTAAAAAGTAATACATTGTCGTAGAAAATAAATAATTGGCCAAGTGCAAGTCGAACTCGCATTCGGAATGTTCTGTATTACCAAATTTTTAATTTTTTTAGTGGTTCCGAAAATTTGAACTGCCTACCTATTATGGTTCAATAAATAAAGCGAAATACTTCGAAAAATAGCTCGGTAAAAATTTTAAGCATCTATCTATTATGGTTCAGGAAATAGCGCTTTGTGACAGACGAATAGACAGTAGAATCTTAGTAATAGGGTTTCGTTTTTACCCTTTTGTGTACGAAATCCTAAAAATGGTCGTCAGAACCAAACAAGCACTGAAATTTGTATAAAAATGTCTACAAGACATTTGTATAAGCTTGTAAAATAAACTAACTTTACACTAGGGGCCACTTTCAACATTCCGCACCGAGCCTTATTCAACTTTCCGCCCCGGGTCTCATTCAACATTCCATCCCGTACATCATTCAACATTCCAATCCGGGTCTCATTCAACTTTCCGCCCCGGGTCTCATTCAACACTCCGCCCCAGGCCCCATTCAACATTCCGCCCCGGGTCTCATTCAACTTTCCGCCCCGGGCTCATTCAACACTCCGCCCCAGGCCCCATTCAACATTCCGCCCCGGGCCTCAGTCAACACTCCGCCCCAGGCCCCATTCAACATTCCGCCCCGGGTCTCATTCAACTTTTCGCCCCGGGCTTCATTCAACACTCCATCCCGGACATCATTCAACATTCCAATCCGGGTCTCATTCAACTTTCCGCCCCGAGCGTCATTCAACACTCCACTCCGGGCCCCATTCAACATTCCGCCCCGGATCTCATTTAACTTTTCGTCCCGGGTTTCATTCAACATTCCTGGGCTTCCTATGCACTTAGTCCACAATGCCAGTGCGTACCTGTGCGTCGGGCAGCACCCACAGCGAGGTGTCGTCGTGCAGCGCCAGGGCGTTGCGGCGCGGCGCCAGCCCCGTCACGGCCGCCCGGCGCGATATCCAGCGGGCCGGCACCGCGCGCAGGCTCAGCCGCTTGTTGGCCAACGAGTACTCCACTATCTGGTAACGAAATATATTATGGAAACTAGGATTTGTTAGCGACTTCGTGCGACTTAATTATAGAAATAACTATAAATAACTAACTATGGATAACTAGATAACTAGACTTAATTATAGATAATACAAACGTTCGACCCCTATTTTACCCCTTAGGGGTTGAATTTTCAAAAGCCGCAAAATAGATGTTTCATAATTTTTGCTTAGTATGCCAAACACTAAATTTTTTTGTGTTTGCTCTAAGATTTACAGTTTTCGAACAAGGTTCTAACCTCTATTTTAACCCTTCAGGGGTACAATTTAAAGACAACTTTTCTTAGTGCTCACTTTTATGTATAAAAAATTACAACCGAGTATGCAGTCCACGTAACAGTAAATGGCCACTGCCATTATTAATCTAACTAAAATAGAATTAGATTCATCTGATATAAATTATATGTACCTGGTATACAATGATAGCAGTGCCTCCAGAATCGATTATGTTGCTTTTTTTTCAATTGTAAATACAAATCACAAAAGTTAATTCGTTTTAACAGCCAAATAGATAAATATTAAATTCTAAAATTGACTGACACTACTTTATATTCATAATTGATGTGTTACCTTTTGATCCACATAAACAAAGACTAGAGTCTCCGTTTCACTGTTCACCATCATCGCACACGGCACACACCGGTACTTCGGCAGCGTGACGTAGTGTTCAAACTTCTTAGTGGTACGAATCCACACAGATATACAGCTGTCAGTGTCGGCCACTACCAGGTATGTTGCATTTGACGCCGTTTGCTTCGATACCACGAGGTGTAGGATTGACTTCTTCTTCAAGTCTGCAATTAATTTTATATTTACTCACTTTTGAATTGATTTCATTACTTTTCATTTAACATGAAATTATAATGTTATAATATTGGCAAGAATGATTTAACTGCGGACTATAACTGTGGATTTAACTATCCAAATCAATTGTGAATAAACAAACATATATGATAATAATATATAGATTATATACATATAAACAGAACCTCCTCTTTTGAAGTCATTAAAAAAATTAACAATTTTGGGATAGAAATAGGCTATGGTAACCCATACTACAAAATAATAAGAGTACCTTTTTATTTTGTGCCCATACACCCACATCAATCATAAAATGTAAATGAAAAATATTATAAATGTACTTACATTTATCAGTAGGTATAGTCTGTACCACAGTAGCGCCGGCCACAGGATCCACTTGCAGCACGTACACGACGCCGCCGCGGTGAGCGACCAACGTGTGCGAGTCCTCGGTGAACGCAACACGATCGCAAAACGACGATAACCCGTTGATTGAAACTTTTGTTACAGATACGTTGCATTGCTCTTCATCCTGTGAATTTTAATAAATACATTTTAACCTCTATAGGTACTAGTAGTTCATTAATAGTATGTCCCACTAGCTAAATCTAGATTAACAATGTGAAACTAACATCATTTGACTCTGGCAGTACTACTACACATATTTCTGCCTTACAACAACAGTGGATGGGCTGCTGTGTTCTGGGTGTTCGAACCTACTTTCAGAATTACCACAATAGGTATCTGTTCTCGACTAGGTCTGGATAGAACTTTTCAATCCTATCGAGAATTGATTGCTCATGTCCTAGGGCAGCAGTTCCCATTATTATGTGGACTGTTTGCGACTAGCATACTATACAAAAAAATATATATTTTAGGGATGTTTCAAAATAAATGATAACAACATAACTCATACTTACTGTCTCCAACCTAAGCATCCTAATGTCACTGTCGGTAGAATACACAACAAATTCTCCGCTTGGGGACAGATCACAACACCGTATCTGTTTGTGTCCTTTAGTCTGTATTGACACCAGTTTCACTGGTTTATCGGTCAGTTTCAGTGTGTGTGGATGTGGAATTTCATCTCCGTTCATATTGTTAATGGCAGATATCTCCGAGTCTTGCTCCAAAGTGGTTCTATCTGATCTTTGCCCATTTTCCTTCAGCCACAAGTTCTTATTGAATATAAGATCACCGCTATCACTTATTGCATTCAGACCCAATTTCCAAACTTCTAGATGATTTTTGTATCTGTAAGATATCAATAATTGTGTTTTGATTGTAGATTTTGGGAATATTCAAAGTAATATTACAACTTCTACAAAATTTTACAAATAATTGATAAAAATAATATCATAAACTCAGTAGATGAAAAAGAGTATAGAAAATAATTGAAAATTATGTTTTACATCAGCACATACAACTTCACACAAACTCAAAATTAACTCCAAATCTCTTTTGCTAACCTAAAGATTAAAATAATACTAAGGTACTAATAGAAGTAAAACTTCAAAACTTCAAGAAGTAACAATTTAAATAATTTTACTTTTAATTAACTATTAGCTATTTTTAACAGACTTCAAAAAAGGTGGTTCGGTATTATTTGAAAAACAGTGAATAGATACATACATACAGTTCTGTATCTGTACATAGCGGTTGATACATACATACAGTATGTATGTATCTATTTACTATTTTTCAAATAATACAGTATTGTATGTACATATATTCATGATTTGCTCAAAAACTACTCATCCAATTTGTATGGGGTTTTATTTATTATACAATACAATCTGGTTATATTTACCTTAAAAGCAGCAGCTTTTTCTGTGCACACACAATAGTCCTGGGTAATGGTATCATTGGTGGTATTCGCATCACCCACTTCGGTGGATAACTGGACATTACAAGATAGCCATCTATTCCAACTGATATGAGCTTATTGCCATGAAGTACTAGGGCCCTAAAATACAAAGTAAAAATAGAATTCAGAAATAAGATAAAAAAAATAGTTCAGAAAATTACTTAGTTTGCTATATATACATTCGCCTATGAAAACGATCAAACAGGTACATCGTGGCACTTTGCAACACCGCCCTGGAGTAACGTAAAAAATAAGATTGGGCAATATTGTATTATCATTTTCTCAATGTTTTCCATCATAGAAAATATATAATCTATCCATTTATTTCCATCATAATCACTATTTTATAACTGACATGGTAATAGGGTAATGTAAAGGGTTAGTATGTATGTCTGATTTCTTGGCATTCCTGCCAGCCCAAATGGCTTGATAGATTGTAAGATGTCAGGTCCTAAATTGCAGAAGTAATACATAGAGGCTATAATTTTAAGCAATTGATTTTTGGTTTTAACCAAGTTCAAAAAGGAGGTTCTGTATTCGACCCTGTAAGTTTGTCTGCAATTTTATAAAAATTGGGAGTTATATTTACATTCTTCATTGAAATAATAAATGATTTTATTACCTGACATCATGTTCATGAATGTTCCTCTGAACATTCTTTACCCACTGAGCTGTGGTCTGCTTGCCAGCGCTTTTGTTAACTTTAATGAAGTTAATTATAACAGGATCCATTCCGGTGCAATAAAGACTCTTCTCATCTTCTGACACCACAATAGACAGTATATCAGCTTTATGAGTGGTATATGATTCAATCTGAAAAACAATAAGATAAAAATGTATTTTTCTCTTATTATTCTAGATATTGATTACAATACTACTATGTAGCTGTATTAAAATGCTTGGTAGTGATACTATCATCAATATTTTGTTATTTACATAAATAAATGTTTATGATTTGCAATGAAAGAAATGGCTCAAAGAAACCTATATACCTACCTGCCCATAGCCTAAACTCTTCTTGCTCTGAAAGAAGACTTGAGCCCAGCAGTCTAACTAAGGAATTGAGGATAAAAACTCTCAGATACATAAACAAACATTTAACAATGTGATCAAGTACCTGTTCCCCAAGAGCGCTATCCCAGAAAGTCAACCTTCCGTGGCTGTCTCCGGAGACCACAACATTGTCAGAAAGAACAGCCAAGCACCATACTATAGTCTCCTTCCCTCGCCGTGTCACGGATATGCGACAAGTGGCATGACCTGTCTGCACATTCCACACCCTGATAGTGTCAACAGAACCTAATAAAATAAAAACTCTTGTAAGTGAGAATCTTATCAAAATATACATATACAGTCTTAGAGCACTGACAGGAATCAACTTTTTAAAGCTTGTTGCAATAATACAATTCGCAAATTATTTAAAGCAATAAAAAATAACATAAATTTTCGCAAAAATTTCCATGCATTTATTGTGAAGGTTATACAACAAGCCAGTCTATGCTCATCTACTCATATTTCAATACACACACACACTAAGATATAATCGAAAGAGACAGAGAGGGAATAGAGGACACAATATCTATGTTTTTATTAAAAGCCTTTTTGGTACTCAAACAGAAATTAAACGAGTTACAAGTTAATGTCTGAACTCATTTATAGCTAAGAGTGAGCCTACAGCACCCACACATATACTAGAATTTCTACTGATCAACACCTACTACAAGACGTTCTAGATAAGTACATAAAGTTTATAATAACCTGTGACTAATGTATTTCCCGATTTGTCAAATTTGCAACACATGATCCTGCCTTCTTGTTTATCAAATAGTTTGTTGTAAATTATTTCGTCATTTTCCACAGAATACATATTTACATAGCCCTGTTCAGTACCAACAGCTACGAGAGTGTTGGATGAGTTTACATCGAGGCACCAAGCAGCATAGCCTGTGAGGATTACTGTGGTTTTTATACTGTATGTTTCAAGATCCCACTCCACTAGTGCACCGCTTAGACCAGTCGCTAACAGTCTGTCGTTGACCCATCCTAGAGCCTCTACAGAACCGTCAGCAACGCCTGGGATAAATTTTAAGAGAAAGGGCGCGTAATTCAGATCCCATATTTCGATAGAAGCATCACGTCTGAAAAAAATGTATTTTTTATTGCCTATTCTTTTTAATCGTAAACATAATGATGTTAAATGTAATAAAGAAAATTTAAATTTGTTTTCTTACCTCGCCAAAGCCAGAAGTTTAGTAGTTTTATTGAATGAAACGCAGTTTATCGGCTCAGGCATTGGATTATAATATCGCACCCTATGTATTTTGGTCTCCATATTCACATATATTCATTAAAGTTCATACATAAAATAACTCAAGACCTAAAACAACATAAAACGAATGGAAACTATAAGGTTATATTGATTTTGATTATTGATTGACGGCATGACGGCTGACGTTCCATGTTCCTCCGGTAAAATGTCAAAACCTCGTTTTCAATTTATTTATATTTTTCAATATTGTAATAAATTAATAAAAGTATTAAAGTTAATGGCTTGATATTATCTTTAATTACATACCAAAGAATATATTATGCATACAAATTTAATAGAAACGAGAGAAAGGTATGCAAAGGCTCTATTTTTCAATAATCATTGCTTATTTACTAGAGACCAAACACGAGCAATTTATTTTGTCTATGACTTAGTTTTTTTCTCAGTCGTATGTGAACTGAGATCGTATTTTCGATCAAAGGAATTTGTGTAATAAATTGAGTAATTAACATATTGTGCTGGTGGATTATTTAATTTAATTATGGGAGACGGTCAGAGTGAAAATCAACCCCTTTTGAGGGACGGTAAGTGTTGAAGCGATATATGTTTTGACAGCTGATGATTCACGCAAATTTATTTGTATTTTTTGTTGCTAAACAATGCAATAAGATTAAAATTGGTAGAATAGTCGAACGAAATGTTTATATTGTGTAATCGTAGCCAGTTTTTCAGCGATTACATGAGCTTACCTGATAGTTACGTAGTACAATTAACATTAGTACGGTGTAGTCCGATCGAATTCATTGGTTTTCTTTGACAGAGGAGGTAAATGTCAGCACAATATCACCGATCGGTCCCGACGAGCTTCCACCACCCTACCAGCAAGCGGGAATGCCGATGGTAACATGTCGCGTTTGTCAAGCTATGATAGATATATCTGGCAAGAGAGAGCAGCATGTTGTAAAATGCTCAGAGTGCAATGAAGCCACTGTAAGTATTGTATACTCTTAAGATATCACACTCTTCTGTTATTTTCTTAGAAAAATGTGTATTACTCAAACATACTCTTTATCTGATAAATGTCAAGGAATCATTGACACTACACCGAGAACACCTATTTATTTTTTAGATTCATGTCTGGCCAGGAATGAACAAGTCAACAACTTCTCTGATCAATATGATAACTCGTACCTTATAAATTGAACTCTGGCTAAAAATAATGGTGATAGTGTACATTAAAGAATAAAGAAAAGGCCTATGTATATTATCTTTTTAAATATGTATATAAGTGTACTTATTTAGAGTAAATAAAAGAAGTTTAAGTCCTCTGTAGTAAACATGCTTAAAGAAATGACAGGTATAAATATAAGGAATGAGATAATATTGAAGAATTTTAACATTTTCAAAGCAGGTTTTAGGCTTCTAAATTATGCCTGAGAAGTAGATCAACTCTGTAAATTTTATATCTTTGTGTTATAATATATTTATATTTTGAATGATTGTAAATATCTCTGATGTACAAGGTGGTCATAAGTTTTACAGATTTTAAACATTATTTGTAGTTACATATAATATTGAAGTTAAGAATAAATGAAGTTCATTGGCATGATCTTAGACAATTGCATACTCGTCAGATGTTCAGCACGAAGGAAACACAATTATCAAATTTTCCAAACAGTTGTATATTGGGAAACTGTTTTTCGATTTTTATTTTATTACTTTCGAGTAGCATGACTTGCAGCTTCAGAGTAGCTTTGGACTTGCAGTTTCCTGATAGTAAGTGCCTACTGTTGCCTAGGGATATCTGTGACCAACTCGATACAGAAAAGCTTCTACCTGACACTCATCACCAATGTGTCACTCCTGAAGACTGAGATGGTTTACTCAAATGTAAGTAAGCCAGTGGTCACACCTTAACACCGAAACATGCTTCAAACTAGTACTGGGTGTAGTGGTGGTACCTCATCCGTTGAATCATACACGCTGTACTCATAATCTCCCATATATTTAATTGTAGCCAATAAGGAACGCGCCCCCGGGCAAGAAGTACGTGCGGTGCCCGTGCAACTGCCTGCTGATCTGCAAGTCGTCGTCGCAGCGCATCGCGTGCCCGCGGGCGGACTGCAAGCGCATCATCAACTTGGCGCCGTCGCCCGTCACGCCGCCCGTGCCCCCGCTGCCGGGCATGTGCAGGGTCATCTGCGCGCATTGCCAGGATACTTTTCTCGTATGTGTCATCATCATCAACAACAACAACCCATTAGGGTCCGTTCACACCGACCAGCTCTTTTGTACCGAATGTGCACTTCTTTTGTCATTAAGAATGCTTGAACGCGCTTCATGTGAAATAATAAGAGAAGCCGACTGGCTCTGACTGCGTGCTCATATCGCTCGCGCAGCCGATCGGCTCCGAATGCGAATGCACCCGCTTTCAGATCTTTACTAGCCGGTCTATGTGAAATAGTTGGCAGCTCCGCTTCGGCCAATTCCATCTGGTCTGTGTGAAAAGAAAAATGCAAGCCGATGTTCTTCGAGCCGGTCTGTGTGAACGGACCCTTTCTGTCCCACTGCTGGCACGGGTCTCCTCTCATAATGAGAAGGATTAGGCCATAATCCACCGCGCTAGCCAAGTGCGTATTAACTAGCCTTTGAGATTTTTTTTTTATAAATCTCAGATATGCAAGTTTCCTCACAATGCTTTCCTTCACCATTTAGCAAGTGATAAATAATTTCTAAATTAATTTCGTATGTATACCACTTGATTATCGTAAAGAGTTTCCCTACAATAGCTTAAAGATACAAATCGAGGCAAAGGTGTCAGTCTACCTGTGAAGTTCATTTCATGAAAAAACCATTTTAGAGAAGCCCAGAAGTAGACTAATAATGACTGTAATATAGATATGTTTTATTAGATTTTATGTTTCACTCTATAAAAAGATGATTTTTATAAAGTAAATTCTTTTGGTTTGTAAGCAAAAGCGATTATGGCCACACTGGTAGAGAGATAAAAACTGCCCTGTCTGATGAAGGATTGTTGTTGTTTTAACTGTTCTACAACAGGAATATTATGATTAATCTCATATCCTTTAATCCGGTAGACCATTTGAGATTAAGTTCACCTAGGTTAAGACCTATCTAAATTAGCTTACAGGCAACTTTACGTTATAACACAACATTCACACTTTTCTCTTTATGGCTGGATTGGCTGTATGTTTAAAAACAATATATATTACTTGTCATAGTACTTAACGCATATTAGATAATGCGCCAACCAAGGTTAATTCACCCGCTCTGAATATTTTTATAATAATTAACATAATTTCAATGAAATATATGCATATAATATGCATATTCCTATGTTGCATAGTAGCACATGGTATCTTTGTCAAACATATCAGGTGTACTCTGTCCTACCTAAAACCCTTTTATTATCTTTTACACCATGTAGACCACGGGACAAACACCATTTTCTATTGTCTGTTGATATGTTATATTGTTTGTTATCAGGAAACAGAATAAGTGTACAGTTTGTGTGTAGATGTGTTAATTGTGAACGAAATGTCTCATTTATTCTAAACTATTTTAAACTATACGTAACATTAGTCTAATTAACATGATCACTACTACTTATAGACCTGTATGGCCTAGCAACGCACCTGTGGTCGACCTTAGTACGTCCGCTAGAACGAACGCGGGTGCATGCGCACTTTTTTGTTTTCAAAAATAGTATAGGCAGAGCCAAAAGCGTGTGCGACGGGTTTAAAAGCGCCGTGTGCAGCGACCGCCTGTCCCCAAATTGATTCTGAAAATCGGTTGAGTGTTACCACTACATACCACGGATTGCAGCAAGGCTCAGGCCCTCCGAAACGAAAGCCTGTTTTGTAAACACCGTCAGTTTTAAGGACGCCCTTAGGACTCCAACTCGTATCTAGTATTGACAACAATGCCATTCACCGTCGGTGGACCATACTCGTTGACTACTTGTATATTATAAAAAAGTTTGAAAAACACCATTTTTGTCCTTTGAACTTGCATAGATATTCAAGTGCATAGATATGGTCAGAATTTGTTGTTTATTCATCGCGGTGTCAGTCAAGGCCGCTACAATGATCTACATCGCTTCAATGATGCTACAAGTACCGACGGAAGTGAGTGCGTCGATCCCTCTAACTCACTAGGTCTGCGAGTAGTACGTTTGTGTCGCAATTGCAATAAATAGTCCTTCACCATGACCTATTACTTCATAGTATTATAACTATGATAATAATAAAAAAAAAACAAAGAATAAGATGTGATATAAAATTGAGATTCATTATACTTTCAAATAAAATATGAGTATAAAATACTGCACTGTTGGCCCTGTTCATTAAAATATCAATAAGAGCGAATGACTTTTGAAATGAGCGATGAATATTTGCTCAGTCCAAATAAACAATATCTAATTGATTTCCTTCGTGGAACATAGACACAATATAAAGGTATGACGTCAGTAGGACGCCATTACACCTACAAAATTATTATTTAAAAACCCCTCTATCAAAATGGCCATTGTCATTTTTCTGTAAAATGTCTAGAAAAAAATGTTCCCAGATTTTGTTTGACAATAAGTTACAGAAACAAAGCTGTACATTTGCGATGATAATTCTTACTATGTTTAAAGCTGGTAGAACCCTTTGAGGTTTGACTCCAAAATCATTACTGCCACACTGTCTAAGAACAGCAGTGTTAACAATAAAATTGCGTCCTCTTATTTTTTGCAATCTTAACTGTAACTTTTCAATGGACTATTTGGCAAACTTCAAAATTTGTTAACTTAGTTACCTAATCATTAACGATAGTTGAAAAAGGAAAATGACAAATGGCACTCGGGGACAATAACCAGTTATTGAGCTGGAGCCTGTTTGCTATTCGCTCGCGGGATGGTCTCCTCAGTTATTCAAAATGTTCTATCAAAGGTTACATCAATAACAACAAATGAAATCGTTATTTTAATGTAATACTTTGAAGGTGTTACTTGATAATTACTATCTACGAATTTTGAACTGGCTTAACCAGAAAACCATTAAATAAGAAATCACTAAACTTCCTTGAAACCAAGGTAGTTTCTTGAACTTTCATCTATGTAAAAATATGAACATCAAATGTCGTCTAATGCATGACATGTGTAGATTCAATTGGTCTGTTACTAGTTAACTGTCTTTAAATACAATAATAGCAAAAAAATGGTGATTTATTTTTGTTACATGATATATCTTGTTTTTTATTAATCTTGCAAATCAATTTTAAGTATACACACTAATGGTTTGAATACAAATTCAACCTATCAGTATTCTATTGTCGGGCACCAGTCGCCTCTCTGGGGGGGTTTTATAACATTGTTTTTCGTTGTCCTTATAGCAGTGATTAATTTGAAATACGCACATAACTTGAAATATAGAGGTCCCTGGGATTTGAACCTCGGAAGTTCCGATCGAGAGGCCGATTTTCAACCACTAGACCTAGACCATGACTACTATAGTGCCACTCATTGCATATAATTATTTTAAGCTATTTAATCTGTATTTAATAACTTTTAATGAAAATCTTGGCTAAAAGGCTCATTATAAAAATATAACTTTCTATGTAATCAAATTTGTATATGACTCATAAATATAATATGTTAGCTCGTATCGACGGTATTATCGGTCAAACTTGTTTTCTTTACAGTTTTAATGATTACACATGTATTAAGGACAGGCTCGCTAGCGACTTGATTAATCTAAACAGTCGTTGCGCAATATTACCAAAATAAGATGTTTTGAGGTTCACTGAAGGGTCTTATTTTAAAAATTAAACATTTAGCAACTACAGCAGTCCTAAACACAGACGGCAACAGGCAACCCTAGAGGGTATATTTATTAAATAGTCATATAAAAGAAAACAATAAACAATAATTGCTGTTATAAAGCACGAATATATCTATCCTTTGATGAGAAAGACCATGAAGCTATATTCATATAGCTGTATATTTTGTGTTATGCCCTTATATTGGTTTAGAGTAGTTTCTTTAATTTTTAAACGCCAATAAGCGTTGGTAACATCAGACCTTCAGAAGGTTTAGTTTATCCGAAAAAGCGATACACAGAACATGCTTGCCAGAAATAAAATTGACCAAGTTCGTTATTGCTCTTTGTTACTGAACCCTGAATTGCGTGTGGATGCACTTAATACTTATACTTTGGTTTAATTAATAAAAATATGACTTTTCTTCTTAAAATAACATATCAACATTTCAGTATCAGCAGCTGAAGAACGCTCCGGTGCGATGCCCCCATTGCCGCAAGGTGTCGTCCGTCGGCTACCGGATGGCTCGTCTCCGGGGCACCATATTCGCCGTGCTCGCGGTGATCTTCCTCGCGATCGCCCTGGGGGTCACCCTCGGCACCATCTCCGCGGCCCAAACCCACGGGCGAGGTGTCTACGTGGCGTACGCTATAGCATTCGTCATCGCCTTCCTCCTAGGCAGCCGGGCTATATACTACTTCGCGATGAAAGTAAGTGAAATCGAGGGACCGATGTAATGTCTGGCTGAACGCCGCTCGGCTTTGTGATAGTATGACTAGGAAATATAAAATAACTCGATTCCATATTGCATTATATATACACACATAGTAAACATAGTTTTAAGGTTTCTAGCAGGCATGCCACTGACGTTTGGCGATAGGTGATTGTGATACTTTTCGAAAGCTAGATGTATTGATCAAATATGTCGCATACATTTGAGCGCCGGTCGCAATTACTTTACAATTACTGAATTTGAACGCGAAAATGCGACGTAGCGATTAATAAAGTCGCATAAACGCAAGTTTACCGCAGACCGTATGCAGCAAGTCCACAAAAAATGATGCAGCATCGATGCCAATCGCCAAAACGCGAATCGCCGCTGAAAGCAGCTCGTCTGCTAGAACCGTATAATAAATAAATTGTGTAACCATTTAAATAGAAGACTATGTTACTATTTCGAATGCTTATTGACGATGTCAACGGTGTTTACATGTTATGGTAGAGATATTTTGTATCTTTATTTTTTTATCCTTGATATGAATAATTGCAGGTCATTGATTCAAAATTGCATTCCTTATTACGACTAATATAACTTGAATTGCTTTATGACCAGGCTTCGAATATGAAGTAAATGGCTATATTGCGAACGTACTGTAGTAATAAGCCGTTGTTTGAAAAGGCCCTTCAGTGTGCAAGAGTGACTGCTACATCTTGTTGTATTACAATTTGTTCGAGTATCATATTCGTTAATTTATGTATTAAATATAACGTTATAACCCCGAGGCGACATTTATGAACGACTGTCAATGGTATTTTGCTTGTATGAAAATACTCGATACAACAAAATATGGCTTGTATTTATGCGCCTATATAGCTAGTCGTGTCAAAAAAATGTTTTCTTATGGTATGAATGTTATTTGTATATCGAATAATGGGTTTAATATTTTTAATTAAGATTCAACGCAGATGAAGTTTGTCAATATTAGAAACAAACTAATTTGTTCTATATTTATTTCATCTGGTGGAATTTACATGCTAAATATTGTTTTTTATAGTAAGTTGGTGGTAATGTCGGCGCTGGCGTAAACCTTATGATTGAAATTGAAGTCTATTTTTTTAAGGGCTAACATACACTAAGTCTTGAAAATTATGTATGAGAGTATTGCCAATTTTAACAAATATGACCAAATTAGACTAATGTAATTCATACGATATATTACAACGCCGATATTACCTCAACACACCTTATTTATTCTACATACCTATTTATTATCTTATTTATGTCCGCTCATGGTTGTAAAATCAATTATCTATATTGTATATTACCTTAATTTGTACAATATGGATAACACACGATGTGGTGTAACGGAAAGTATAATAGAATGAGTAATTTCCGATGCGGTGACTAGTGCAAGTTCATTAATTACCTACGAACTGTTTACAGTTCATAGAGCGATATTACTGACATCATAACGAGTACAGGGACGCATCTATTGTCACGACACACGAATAGCTAATAAACCGACTAATTTATAATGCAAGCTCATATATGGGAATTTTTCAACATTATGTACAACTCCATTATTCGTATTATACATGTGAGTACTAATGCAAGAAAATATAGCCTGTTAATTTTGATATTAACGCTTAAATTATTCGCACATTCAAAGTAGTGTAGCTAATCACGGGATCTTTCAGGTTTTCGGTCACATTAGGAAGCCAGGGAATTATTTAGAAAATTAATACAAAAAAGCATAATAAAATTGATAATAGGTGTAGGCAAGTACCGAAAAAAATAAAAAAAGTAATAATAACAAAAGAAGGTTCTCAGAAAGTATTGTATGTGTCAAAACAAATTTGCGTACGAGTAAATTAAAATGTGTTGACAGTTGCGAACCAAGCCCGGGTCATAAAAGCAACTAAAAATATTTATTTATTATCCATAATATTTTTAGAGCTGCTTAATAGGACCATTGGATATAACATTAACATAATGCATGAAAATTTCATAGTTTATCCAATAATATATTATCTTTATTCAGTATGTTGTTATTAGCGTCATTTTTATAACATTAAATAACTACGTAGATTAAAAATAAAAAAAAATGAAATATAAAATATAAAAAGTCTATTAAAATTCACTTGTAATACAAATAAATTAATAATTAAATATTATATTCATTACGGCGTTCGCAGTGAGATTATTTCGCTTTATTTTTAGTAGTTACATGAATTTAAATATGTATTAGAATTATTAAAAAATACTTTTTATTTAGACAGGGTACCATCCTATACATTTATTTGTTCACACGGAAATTTTGTCTAGTAATATAAATAACAATATAATACAAAATGTTATAATATAATAATTGACATAACAGTCAAAATTAAAGACTAAACTTTGTACCTATATGTAATGTAAGAGGTGTGCTTTATATATACTGAAAAAAAAACAGCAGAACTTTCATTGTATTTTCTTTTTTCCATTTATCACGGGCTTCAAGCTCGCCGTTTTTCAATTTGTACGCAATAATTAACTATTTTTTAAAAAGCAAATTCCCCATACTCTATTATATATTTATTTGTTTACCATAATTATTTTATTGTTACATGTGTTTCATCAATACCGGATTCCTTTCAACAAATTTTGTAACAAACTACTACTAATATTTAGCTGGAAACTATCGCAAGGTTTTTGTATTGACGAATGACGACAAGACAAAGATCTTGTTTCCAAATCCCTAGTCTAGAAGTAGCTATAGATTCAAGAAATACGTTTATACGTTAGTAGATACATATATTAAATAAATACGTATATAGTGTAAGGCTTACCGCTATTTCTAATACCTAGATTAGGCTTAAGCATCGATAGCTCGCAAATTTCTAAAATCCGTGTGAAATACATTTTGACATAACATTTACATTTGCTACAAATACTAAATAATATTGAATCATGGCACATTTTTGATATTGTTAATTATTTGTTTTCGATTTTCGATAAAACGCTGCAGTGTTGACGGATACGGAGCAGCTCGTAATATATAGCGAATAATCGGCCAATATTTTCTTAATGTGGCTTGAGGGAAAATAGAAGCAACAACCAGATTACACATGCAACATACGGCGACATTTTGTAACGATTCAGTAAAGCGCTTGGCCATATCGCTACAAACGTGCGATTTTTCTGACCGACATCAGGTGGTATAGGGGTGTCGCGACAGTGTCGGGTAGTGGGCATCTTGCGATCATATCGCTACTGAATCGTTGCACAAAGCCACCGTGAGAACACATAAAGAGTACTACATTTTTTTCGGCTAGGAGCAGCTCCACTGATTTTTTCTTTTGTCTACTCAATATCTGAACAAACTGTTAGATCTGTCAGTATGAATGTACTATCAGTCAATATCGTTGTCAACTCCTTACTTGTTAACGATTTCCTATATTTTTATTTCGTTCAGTGTAGTTATGTAGTACCGTTTACAAAGTATTATCTGAAGTTGTGTTTATCAATCGAAACTTTAATTTCTTTTTATTTCAATTATTTGACACGTTTTCCTTTCAAATTGTTAGGGCTATGTCCAACTATTGATGGTGGCAGTTGCTTGGTAATTAATTTCAAACTGTTAGCGGGAAATATTTCAACTCGAAATCAGGCACCGAATGAATCCTGGGTAGCCGCCGTGGTGTGGTATATTTATTTATTATCCCCTTGAACAATGGAGGCGTTAGGCACCCGAATTAGCAAGCCAGAGGAAAGGGAGGGAATAGACAATGCATACAGATTATAAACAACTTGCAAAAGCTTTTGTCAATTGTCAACGATAATGTTTCATACATGCATTCGCTATAAATATTTTATTTGCTTTGATTTTAAGGAAATATAATGTAATCTCCACTAGTGAATTATTAATAAGAATTTATTGGTGTTATTAAATATAATTATATAATTTTAATTCGACACCGATTAAATAAATTTGGTTATGTATGTATTTTTTACTTCTGCCATTTATTTTGTTGAAATTTGTATAAAATTTAGTCTTATGTTATTTACTCTCTTAAGAACAAGTAAGTGCGCCCGATCTCTTCCGCCTATTTTTTGGGTGTTTTTGTGTGAAAGTAAAAAAATATATTCCATTCCCAAGCACGGTTAAGGTCCCATTTTCATGTACCTACATACTTTGAACGTGTCAGAATCATATTTTTCTATACAATATTATGACAGGTACGGCCCGTTGTCGTGTTACGGAAGATTATAAGTACGATACATTGTATGGAACAACATGATTTTGTTTTTCCATAGACCGTGTCTGACATTTCCAATGTCTATACATGTAAATGGCTCCTTACTCCGTATGAGATACATTTGTATCGTCAGAAAATTTTAAACCAAATATAAGGCATGATAACGATAATTATATCTGCTGCAATGAGTTTGTCTATACGTGGACCTTCTGTGTATAAGTTTATTTACAAAAAAAGATGCATTAAAAGTCAGATTTTTAATACAAATATAGGAACGGTAAAATTTTGTCAGGCGTACTTACTGGCAATTCAATATTTATTTACAGTTTATTACCTGTTGTGCCGAAATTTTGTAGCTTTACATGTTATTTATAGAATTGACAGGATTTGAGTTATAAAAATAGAAATTACTGAAATATTAAGATAAACTGTGAATATGTATTGTTTATGTGTAATCTTCATATATTCTAAGTACTTGACTATCATGTATTGTTGGTTAATGTGAATAAAGGATTGAGGGCGACATTTTGTGTATTTTTTTGTGATTGACCTGTTCTTAAACACTATTTGGCTCCAAAATCTTTGTTTCTCACGATTCCTTGTCCTTTTTCACGTTTTCACTTATCTCTTATAATGCAGAATTTTACAATATTTTGGTAACATTTTAAAATAATAAATAATTTGTCGACGTGAATTAAAATAACATGGCAGTATCGCTCCAATTAAATTTAAATAATGGCAGTTATTCGAAATAATATAATCTAATTTTTGCCTGCCAAAGATGCGGACCAAATTTCAATACCTGGTAGGTCAAATGTTGGATAGAATGATTTTATTAATAACGTTCATAAGAAAATATTAGACTAAAACCACACGACACAAAAACATATACGGTCAATTTGAAAAAACCTCTTTTTTTGAAGTCGGTTAAAAACGACAAAATGGCACGACAGTGGTTCCATTGTAGTAACTACAAAATCATGTCTGCATAGCAATCGACCTCATGCACGGTGCCGCTTTTATTTGTGATGTGGTTGGTATCCTCCACGCTTAAAATCTATGGCAAGTGTGTTCCTGTGAATACATTTTCATACAAATTTGTACCTACCATTCTTAAAAATAAGTGCAAGAGTGGTCACGCAGTAGTCGTTTACTGTGGTGTGGTTGTGGTACGTGTGAATTGACACTTCAAAAACACTTGGCAGCTTTACTTACCAACCGCAAAGTTGCCGACGGCCACGTATTGTGTGGTCTCCGCGTTGAGAGGTCTCGAGTGTTTCGTCAATAAAGGGTTGCGTCGCGGGTGCATATTTAATTTAAAGGCGTCAGAAATAAAAATGCTTCTCGAATATAATATTTTTTTATTATCATTTAATAATTTAAAGGTACATTTATCACGGGTAGGGTAATTTTAAACATTTTAAATTTGTAAAATCGTATTCAAAACCTTGTACTTTTGATTTTTATTGGTTATGTTATAGAGCAAGAATGGGTAGCTACAATTTTGTATTTTTTTAGAATAACCGCTATAATACCTACCCTACCTTTAATGTTTTAGAAGACAAGAGATCATTTGCTAGCAATCTTATAAAATTGTAGTCATAAAACTGATATACATGTAGGTGGTTCACAACTATGTGAATTTAATTATGATTGATAAACTAAAAGTTTACTTTGTGACATGAAGCGCTGCGTGATTAAATATGTAATTATACAAGACCTCTTTAGCAAATCATGCAATTTCATTGTTATTATTAATTTGTAGCATTCATGTATTATGCTTTATATGCACTTTAAGCGCATTTGAAATTCATTAGAATTAACATATTTTATTACCAAATAAATTATGGTAGTTCCATTTAAAATGTGTTTGACATTCTCTTCATGATGCGGGCAATGCAAAATTTACTAAAACATTCGGTAGTAGGTATTTAGTTCTAAGTGAACCTAATTTAGTCACGACTAGACATCAAGTACCTACTTACATTTGAAATTTTAATGTCGTAAATAGGTAGGTATATATCATGCAAAAATAGGACAAATCTACTTAAACCTACATAAAGATATTAGATAAATGGGAATGTCATAAGTAGGTAGATACATAAAATACATTGGTTACGCAAACAAACATTCAAAGTCAATATACAAATAGTATTAAGGAATTAAGACTAAGGACATTCTAAAATTGAATATGAAAGATTTACAAGTAAGTGAGAAAATGGGCATAAAAATGTATTTCAACGATGTGATTGAGAAAACACTTGTTACGCTTAAGCTGCGTACTCACTAGCGAGCCAAACTGTAACCATTGAACCAAACACAAAGAAGTGTGAAAGTAGCTCGCGAACCTACCGCGAACGGCTCTCAGAGAGCCGACGATAACGCGTACTCATTTTGTAACAGTTCTGTTGTATTTTATTGTTGTTTAAAAATCGTTTAAATCACAGTGGACACGAGAATCGCCTAACGCAATGCGAGCGGCGAATCAACGACTGATAACGAGTGCTCCTGATTACAGTTACGTTCGTTAATGAGTACCTGGCCTTACGAGTACATTTAATGGGGTTTGCCATATGTATCCTTATGTTGGTAGCCGGTGACGTAGCCGGAGCCATCGACCATGTCCTTCCTACCGGCGATACCTTTGCCCTTGCCAGTTTCGTCAAACCGCTGCTTATGAGAGCCTGTATACTTGCTGGTGTCTGTCAATCTATCAACTGCTGCTGCCGCTGCTGGAGATTTCGTTAACTGAAAATTAAAAAATAATAAATTAATTATAAACACAGACCTGGTACAGGTGTGATGACAAATATAAACAACGTCATGGTTCAATCTCTATGGCTTAAGACTGAAAATTCTTCTTAAAATTCTCTTTTAAAAAAAAATCATATAGAACAAGGGTTATACCTGAACCGCTCACAGATATGTAGCCAATATTGAAAACTAAGATGGTCCCTTCATATATAAAAGTATCGTAGGTTGATACTTTGTATTGAAGTTAAATACACACTGGGAAATATTAATTATTCTTTGTAATTGTCAGTCACTTTCATACACAATTGTAAAAAAACAGCCTAAAATGCAGTTACTTTGAACTGAGTTGATGATAAGTAGGACACTTGAAACGAAGGGTGGTTTGACCCAATTTTTGTCTACCTACTCGTACCTAGTGTAAAGTGACAAAGAAAAGAGAACACAAAGATATCAGTCGAGACATCGAGACGTGACTATGCACGTTTTCAGACGCTGAGTACAAACATACATAGCTACGTACTTATTTGTAAACATAATGCATGTGAGCAAGTATCTTAATGTTTTCATAAAGAAACATAGGACAAAAATAAGTTTCTAAATCTTGCAATTTACTATCACTGCACGTACCTACACGTCAATGCTAATTGATTAGATTCATATCTTACTCAGCCCAGGCAGAATATGATTGTATGTTTACGTAAATATTTTTACCTAAATGAATCCATTCAATCGTACAGATATCAAGTCATTAAAAATCAGCTATCTGTTTTAACACGGTAGATTATAGAGATTAAGCAATCCGCCACTTTTGATAAAAGTAAACATAATGGAAAGTGAAGTATTTGATCCATATGTACCTAACAATATACCTATAGTGAAAAGATTAAAATAAAAGTACAACTTACGTGGGTGGTGATCCCAGGTTGACCACAAGTCGTTAATTTCTTCTTTATATCCTCCACTTCCACTTTCTTACTCTTAGCTAAATCGTCCAGGAATTTTTGATAGTCTTCGATGCCAACTTTAACGGATTTGAGTTTTTTAAAGTGAATAGCTGTGTCTGTGGTCGTTATTTTCTTGCCGTCTATAACTTTAGCTTGTTTCATCCATTTATCGCTTTGTGATAATGTGATGTGCTTTCCATCAGACTTTGGGTCTCCAAATTTGGAGAAGGCTTTGAAGGCGTCCTGAAAATCAATGTTATGTGAATAGGGTTGTAAAGGAGATTGATTATTAAAAACGGGCGTAATGTGTATCTTATGCTTAATAGATTTATTTACGCGTTTTATCGACTGCTTACTTACGTACGCAAATATTTTTGATCTTTACCCGGGAAGCTTAAATATATTCTTAAATCCTATCCGTTATAGCCTTATGTATTTAATCTCTGCCGCTGTGAGTATTTTTGGAGTTAAGCACACTTATGCTCTTTATTTGCTTTTAAAACATAAGTGTAAAGTGTTGCTGTTCACATCTTTGCTTTGCGACCTTACTAGGTAGTTATTTATAGAGCCAGTAGGCATTGCATGTCTGAAATCTATCCGATACCGCAGTAGGTACTCGTAGATGATTTCACGCTTCCTTGCGATAGCAACATTAGCAAGCCATTACCCGCAACAATAACTAGATTAACAATTATGATAACACAGTTAAATACCTTTTACTAAATTACCAAGACGTAAAGCCGAGATAATGAAATAATAAAGTGGTTACGCTATTTATTTGGGGAATACTTAATAATTATGATATGAACATCAGCGATTCACATGTAATAGATACAAATATACAGTTCGCAAGAATTGTTAGCCTTTATGCATAGATTAGTGAAGATACTTCGCCGCCTTGAAATTGAATGAAGCCAAAAACGGCTTATTAGTAAGTTCTTTTATATCACGGCGTGCGTAAATTGACGTTTTACGCACGCTTCGCGTGCGCAAAGCCCCCATTTCCGACCCCGTAATATAAAATTTTATACAACACGCGGACGAAAAATGTTTTTCTGACTCGTGTGATTGCAGTCCTCGCCTGCGGCTCGGCCTGCAAACTCACACTTGTCAGAAAAAAATTTTTCGTCCTCGTATTGTAATGTACTATTATATCACAGCGTGCGTAAATTGACGTTTTACGCACGCTTCGCGTGCGCAAAACCCCCATTTCCGACCCCGTAATATAAAATTTTATACAACACGCGGACGAAAAATGTTTTTCTGACTCGTGTGATTGCAGTCCTCGCAAGAAAA
The DNA here is from genome assembly GCF_041222505.1 of Epargyreus clarus. NCBI lineage: Eukaryota > Metazoa > Arthropoda > Insecta > Lepidoptera > Hesperiidae > Epargyreus > Epargyreus clarus. The sequence continues at coordinate 8,997,322 of NW_027332239.1, read as the reverse complement.
AAATTTTTCGTCCTCGTATTGTAATGTACTATTTTTTAATTCTTGACAAATAAAAACATTTTTACAGAAAATTTACGAATAAATAACTAATACTGCGTAATTTACATAATATATAAATAATTATTTCAAATATTTTGGGACATTTTAGCACGGAGACGTGGTAAAACTTTTTACGCAACTATTTCAGTTCTCAAAACTGGGTACATTTTCTTGTTAGGAGTGAGTAATCTTTAATAATCTATGCCTTTATGAATAAATTTATTTAAATCTAAGGCAGCAATGAATTGCAAATTTATGATGAGCTAGGTATGCTTAGGGTCATGATGAATCATTGTATTCCTCACACATAAGTACGTAGGAATCTAAACGTATAGATAGCAACTCTGCATTATTTTATGGAGTAGAAATTGTCATGGCGATATTTTAACCATGTTTTTTTATTTATACAATTGAAGTAAACGAGCATGCATTAGTACTACTGCCGCCCTGGCATACCTATTACAACCTGTAGGTAGTCGATCGCAGTTGCGTTGCCAATTCTGAGGACTAAGATCTAAGCAGTTAAACCACGAAAGGCTCTACCAGATTACCAGAAGTATTTTACAGATGGCAAAAATCGTTTAAGTACCTTAAACGGTATGACATTGTCATCATTCTTAGCGGGCGTGCCGTTGGCAGCACCTGGCGCGGAGCCGTTTTCCAGCTTCACATCTTTCACCTGCTCAGTCACCTGCTCCACCGCCTCCTGAGCCTGCTCTTCCGACATTGTGTACTGAAAGTGGAAGAAAACCCGTATTAAATACCATTCTTATTAATGAATACACTAAACATGATAACACCTAATAATATCAATGAAAATGACTATTAGGATGTTATGACATCATTATAAGTAGGTAAGTAGTTGAATATGTAGCCACTTACTACGTGACTACTTATAATAAGATTCGCAACCGCTCTACTCATAGTCAGAAAGTAGAATCATTATGTGGTACATTAGCATAAAAGAAGTTGTTAGCAGATATCTATGGTAATTTTAAATTTTGACAACGAATTATGTAAACTTCCTATGGTATGTGATACTATTCGGAATTTACATACTTATTGGAATGATATTTATCACGAGCGTACATAAAAAAGGAGAACGCTTCATTTTTTCACTGATAAAGTTCAGAGGAGAGTTCAAAGGAGAGAAGAACTTATTTCGGACCTTCTCTCCTTAGCGTAGAAGAGAAAAATTACCAACCTACTCGCGCTACACTAGTACCAATAGCTAAAGAATAGGTACGTCCATGGGATTCACTATTCCTAAAACCAATAAATCTAAATGCCAATGTAAATGGCTTGCTAGAGCAGGTAACTTTCAATGTCAAGGTAAAATACGCAAACGCAATCGAAGATGATGTCATTCAAAAGTAACCAAACACTGTTGTCTTATCCATCCAAGTCATTGACGACCTGAGTTTCATAGCAAATCACGTTTCAGCTCTAAAAGCAGCCGTTACATCACCGACCTTGGCCAACCAGTAAACATCGCCGTAGATTTATTCCGCGGCGAAGTCTAGTAAAAATTGTATGGCCATTTTATTTGAGACCAAAACATTCAACTGCATATATAGGTATTAGTTAGCAATATATTGAATGGCTTTGTTTATGACAAACGTAGCGCTACAAGAACGCTACCCATATCGTGGCATTCCTAGCTATTCCCCAGTCGCTCCTTAAATTCACAGAAAGAGAGTGATATCCTAGCCTATGTATTAAATAGAAGTTTAATTAATATTATAATGAATTTGAATTGAATTGAAAAGAGTAGATATTTAAACAATTGTATCTAATACGATAAAAAATCAACGGGTTCACTCCGGGCGTGCCAGCAGAAGTGAAAACTTGATGATTAACGTTGTGCATTTTTGTTCTACTACGCCGTGCCGGCGGTCTACTCTACATCCGTCTTACGACTTTTCGATCAGGTCACGTATGATGCGAGTTTAACCCATCACAAAAAGTGCACAAAGCCGCTAAAGAAGTTTTCACTTCAAAAAGTAGAGCATTATTTGTTTAACCGTACCGAATACCTAATTATGACGCCATTACCCACACATACGAAAACCATATCAAACTGTGTGCACACAATTTAAATAAACAAGGAAATGACATCAAAATCCTGATTTAGGCACGACCTTGTCGTTTAATAAAATCCTGTGAACAATAGCAAATTTATAATAAATTAATGTCTCAATTTAGGTACTGAATGTGGGAGCAAGAATACCCTATTACACCTCCGCATAGCTTTGTTGTGGGTGCTCTATTAAGTCTAGATTAAATGATCTGACCCACGTAAGAAGGCCACATGTACCGACCGTACACCGCAATTACCTATCCTAGGATAATTATAAAGGTGGTTATACGAAATATAATATAGGTACCAAGTTATTATAATCGCTTACGCAGCGAGCTATTGACGCCCATTGTATTAATATCAAATTGGCACCTGCGACAAGGAACATGAATTGAATCCATAATCGACTAGCAATCACCTGCGACGTCGTTCGCGTGTTTTCAATAATTATCGTTATTCGTATTTTCGACTCATCATTTTAATTTTTGAACATTTCCCTAAAGTATTAAATCATCATCATCATCAACCCTTTACTGTCCCACAGCTGGGCACGGTCTCTTCTCATAATGAGAAGGATTAGGCCATAGTCCACCGCGCTGGCCAAGTGCGTATTGATAGACGAAAGTATTGAAATCATAATACTTTTTGGTTAATCGTAGTTGGGTAGATATATTTCTCTTCGAAAACATCTTAAGACTCGTTACGGTTCTCCAGGACTTGATCTATTTGACCCTATATGTCTATTTTGCCGCCCCTCATTGTTTGCCGCTGTGGGCAAATCCTCGGCTTGCCTTCCACTAGTCGAAGACAGGATTTCATATTTTTAGATATTTGATTTAATAATCTACCTATATCAAATTAATAAATATAATCACACATCCAGGCACTCATTTAATATAATATTGATTACGTAACCCAGGATGTCAAACCTAATTTTCCCCCTATTAATGGAACTGTGAAGGTCGTTTGCCAAGAATCTACAACCGTACGTGTTGGGTACGGGACGAATGAAACATCAAGACTGCAATCGCGTTGATGACGCAAGCCTCATGCTAATCAGTTTCCATTTTTATTTTTACCATAGGCACCTACTAAACGCAAATAATACCCGTAAACATTGTAACATTTCTGCGAATATTAAGCCTTATACATAATTATAACATTAGTTACATAGCTGAAATTAACATTCGTAAAACGTTACGCCTATTGAACGACATAAATACTGCATGTCACCTTTAAAATACCGCAAAGGACAAGCACATTAATTTATTACAAACGTAATATGCTAATGTACAAAAGATGTTACATCGTACTTCCGCTCGCGACTTTGTCTGTCTACGCCTTACATTAAAAATATTTCGTGAAAATTCTAATAAAACAGACTACATTTTTTTTATTATAAAATCTCGACAAGTATTTTAAAACCGAATCTTTGAGCTTGGACACAGCACAAATAAAGTGACTAAAATGAGCTTAGAAAAACATAGTTCCATTTTATTCATATACATTTTTATGTGTGTAAATATTTGGATAGAGCTCTTCCGGACATCAAAACGTCAGTACTAATAACCAGTGGCAATTTTCAAGAGTGTTTTCTATAAACTGCTAACATACTCTTTGGATAAGAATTTGAATTTGCAAGTTTTAACACAAAACTATGTAGAGTCCTTTGGACTTTAGAATAATTTCTAAGCAAAAGTATACTGGAGGATGTTTCATAGGGTTAAATTATAAATATAGCTAAGAAGATAACAATTATAGTACAATCAATAAATAGTTATATGTATTAGAAAAAAAATACTGCCGTGTGTACCGTCATCTAATATCACGCTTTAAGTACTTTGCTCGTATCTCAGTAATTACGGTAACAGGATAATAGGTAATGAGCAAAATAATCAATTAGTAGCAATAATCTATGGTAGCAATTAGAACCACCGGTAAACATAGATAACATATTTCGAAATAGAATACATACATATGGGATACGCGTTACGGCGTGACCTACTCCCGACAATGAGGTCATTCCTCAACAGCTGTAGATACTTGCATAATATATATCTACCACACCAGTATGAGTCATATCTGTAAAATTGAACAAACATTCCTATATATATTTCCGTGATGCACAGTTAAAAAAATTAAACGCCCTTCCCGTCTCTCTTGGGAATATGTTTTAATTATGATGTTCACGGAAGCATACGTTTTACGAATATTAGAGACAATTTTATGAACGTGACGAAAATATTTTGGTCAATGATGGTGCATTATGCATCCTCAATGAAATAAATAGGCACCTAAAGTTTATCTCTAATTTATATTTCTGTCAAAGCTGTTATATTTATTTTAAGTATCGATATAGAGACTTGAAAAATTTATAGACTCGGCATTAAGCTAGAAAATGTTTCTGAATAGGGCCTCTTACAAATGAAGGGAAAGCAATGCAGAGTTGATGGAGATAAACTCAAATATAGAAACTTGCAAGGCCGTTAACACTTCATATGTTGACTTTTTCACACGGTGTTTCACTTTCAAGATTTCCCTCCATTTGAAGAGAACCACTTATTTCTCTAAACATTTTTCTCAGTTCGTGAACCTCTTCAACAAAAAATTTCATAAGAACTGAAAACTTGCATTTTCCTTCGGTCGCTTACTACGACGATTGCGTTCGTAACCGTATAGGTAAAAATAAAATAAGCTAAAAATTTATATTCGTTATAATTTGCAATTTCACGGTACAAGGTTGATAGTATCATAAGTCATGATACTCGTAACTCTAAGGTAGTTGTTAGTTCATGGTTGTTTTAATAGTTGAATTCACGTGTTTCGTTCATGTAGGTACATACTAAGAATTTTATTTTGTTACATAGATAAGTATACTAATCTATGTTTTGTTATAATAAATACATTCCCGTCTTCACCAGCATCATCCGTAAAATAGTTTCAGTTAGCTGTTCGTTTCATATTTACATAATTTCAGCTCTTTATGACAATAGAATTTAGGAGACAGGAATCTAAAACATAATTATACAGAAGATAGTAGGTATAAAATAAGTGTTATTTTCACCTCAAATTGTTTTGGTTTGAATCTAGTTAGATTCAAACCAAAACAATTTGATATTTTTAGTTTGTGTAAAATTAAACTAAGTACTTGGAATAGTTTGGTAAACATAACCAGGAGTTCGTATCTAATAAAACTAGATAGTTAAAATACGTAAGTAATACAAAACAGAACAGGGGACCATTATTAATATTGTGTACACACATCGACTTACCCACTGTGAAAATGAAAACCACGATGAAATCGTGAAAGCATTAATGAAAATACATAAGAGAGTCCAAGCTCAGTAGATCCTTGCATGACGTCTTATCTAGATATAGATACCCATTTTGAATATAAAAGCGGTAAGAACGTAAAGTAAAAACACACAACTTGTGTTAAAAAGGTGAGTTTGAGAGCGATGTGACCGACGTTTTCGGAAAACTACATTAACTTGTCTTGGAACGGTTATAGTACATTTTCTTCTAAGATCTGTTAAGTCGTAGTTATTTTTAGCGTGACCACGTAACTATACATATTAACTGCTAAATATACTATAGTAGAGATAAGTTAAGCCGGTACCGTAATACATTTTGTTTTCATAAATTGTGAAGGTCAGTGCACACAACTGTGACCGTTGTCTTATCACTAAATTGCATGAATTTGTCTAATACGAGGAGTTGCTGATAACGAATATCGCCAGGGAACTTGATATTATCACATAATTTATTAATTTATCTAGAAAAGTAGGCAGATATTACGCGATATGACAACGACGGAAACAAAATAAATCCATGGTAACTCTTTTGTTTTGTTAATTAGCGACAGTAAGAACGTATTTACTTAAATTACGCCATATCTTACTCGATAACGTGTAATTTCCAATCAATAAATTTATAGATATAATGTACCAAAGTAACGTAAATGTTTAAAACGAATTTTTATCGGTTTTGCTAATATAAATAACGGTTACATCATGAGTGTATTATGTACGAAGTAGGTATTTGAAATACATGTTGAGATCATCGCAAGTGTAATAATTGTCTAGAATTATGGGATCTTTTATATTTGTAAACTCTAAGAATATCCAAATCTCCGATTCTAATTCTATATTCGTCCATGAAGGCGCCATAAAGGATCGGGATGGCGCGACGGCGTCTAGTAACCCTCATGTATTAAAACATGATTTTTTGTATAATACTTTACAAAATATGTTCGTAAGTACTACAGATCATATTAAAAGATTTTAAAGTGTAAAATAAATAATCCAACACTAATTGATTACCTTTTCCGCGGAACAGAAATGTTGAGATTAAATTTACGTCGCAGGAATTCCTGTTTAGTTTCAGGAAACTGAAAACAAACATAAATCGTTCCCGGCCCCCATCGTTTATTGTGCGCCTAGTACACTGAAACGGGCGCGTGCGAGTACTTCTTCGACTCTACCTAAATTTAGTTTCTGAAACCTATGCAATAGAATCTATAAAATAAACGTGTACTTACTGATATTTGTAGTGTAAATTGATAGGTGATATTTCACACAGCGTAAGATTAAATATATGACGGCACGCGTGTCACACGGCTGTACTGATACTGAGATACTGCCGGCGCCACCAAGAGCCGCGAACTGTTTTGTTGACAAGCCTCTTAAGATTGAACGCGCCGCGGCACAGCGCATGCGTCGTATCTTTATACAGCGGCCATCATTTTTGCATCCCCTAAGAGGTGCTCGATCTCATTTTCGCAATTCAGTTTCATGGAATGCTTTTTAGTCTACTCTGTTATCTATAAGATGCATTTTGGACGTATGACGTGCAAAAACGTAAATAGTAATTATCTACGTAAAATTTATAGATAGGGATTTTAATTATCTTTATATCATTGGGTATAATAATTTTTACTTTAGTTTTTTTTTAAATACACTAAAATTTGTAAAATTGAGTAGTAATATCTGAATGGTAAAATTAGGCTCGAAGGACCAAAAAGATAAATTGATACTCATATCGATGCAATTACAATATTTATTGAATACTTATCTTATTAAAAGTATTTTTAATACTTGCTTGTAATAAGTTAATCAAAGTAATGAATATGAATAAATTAAGGAAGAATTTAATGAGCAAATTTATTTCAGTTGTTTTGCCGTTAGTTTCATTCTAGTATTAATACATCATTCTAGTATTAATACATCATATCTAGTATTACTAAAAATAATACAAATAATTTTGTAACTAATTTATTCGTATAAAAATCACTTTTTGTACACACATCAAATGCTGTATATTATAAACTGTACATGTATTTGTACTGTCCTGAACACAGCCGCCCTGATGCTCCACTGATGCATACTAATACTTGCTTTCAATTATTATATTTGTTATCTGAGTTCTACTACATTCCTAGGTATAAATCTTCGCTTCGCCAGCGTGGTAGAGGCATATGATTAATAGTTAATAGCTGAGAAATAATTTATTAGTTAATAAATATAATATGCCATCACCTACATAACAATCAATCTTAGTATTCAGCAAAGGCAACGTATAGGCTTCAGGCAATCAGGTAGACAGCACTATCGTTAACTACCTTTATATTATGAAATTCCAATCCACAATTTTCGTATACACACCAATAGCTACCAGATCCTAAATTGATATTTTACTGTCCATCAATGGAGCACTTAATACGGCTTACATGCTCATACTCACGATGTATATCACTAGACATATTCAACTAAAAGCAACAAATATATTAAACAACTATTGTCTATGATGCAAGTCTATGGTTTTAATAATTTACTTAATTTTACAAATACCGCGTTTTATCTATTGTATACCTATTATATTAGAATACGCCGTGAAATAGTTAAGATACAAATTTAGGCCCCATTGTATCCTACAGACAACGCGCGTGCCAGACACGGGCCGTAGCAGACAAAATTATATTTTTCTATACATTTTAACAGACACAACCCGTGCCAGTGCGGTTGTTTTACGGTACATATAAATAAGTTAATACACATTGTATAAGAAAATCAAATAAGTCTATGGAAGTTAATGAACACTTCTTCAATAGGCTAATAAAAATCACAAAATCGTACATACTGTACAATTTCAAGCGAACACATTCATGTTGGATAATTTATTTGTTTTAATTAGCTTACAATGTAATATACAAATATGTATATAGGTGAAGATGACATTATAAACCTACCCAGTATCTATTTTTGTACCACACTGCCTCTATTGCCAGCAGTGGCCATTTCAACAACAATATTTTTTTAATTTATAAAGCATTGTCCCATTAACAGTGGTATTCTATAACATAACAACGTCATACAATATTATAATCAAGCTGTTTATTTCTTTTTTATTATTACTTTACTTAAGTATTCAAAACAAAGCAAGACAGTAAATGGAAAATATGCCAAGAATTCCAAAACTTAAAGCTTAAACAGACTGACGAATGTTATGGTTGAAAAAAATACAAATGTGTATATTAATAATTACTCGTAGTAAAACGAAAAGGAACCCCACGTATGTATACCAACACTTTTAATATTCCGAAAAAGAAATCAAGTGAAATTAAAGCGCAACATGAACTCATTTATATTTTTTTTTATTTAGCTTAAAACTCGACTATCACAAAATCGACTTCATGTTCATTTAACTAAGTCCAATTTAGGCTATATTTTTCCTCTGTTAAATTTAACATGATGGTCTTAGCACTATTAAACTTTTTCTTCTACAAGTGAAAGAAATAAATTCATAAGCAAGTACTGACAATACAATAAAGCGTGGCATACATTTTATAATTCTATAATATGACTACACTCAAACAAATACAGAAAGGCCTACGAATCTTATCGGACTCATTATGACGCCTTTATCCAAGCTAATTAACGTTCAATCTAGGCGTATGAGCGTGAAATTTTCTGCACCGAAGACCAGCTTACAAAGTATCACTATAAAAATATTCCGTATTAGGAAACTATTTTATTTAAAACAAATGTATGATCTGAAATTAATGGGCCCAAGGTAAATAGGGATAATTTAAATGCGATGGATTTTTTTACGAAAAATTTAACCACCAATTAAATACTTCTTACTATTAGAATGAATAACATACTCGACACTCGTACATATCGGATATTAGTGGCATCGAAATTTTTGACTGTAAATTGTAATATGACGAAAAATGACCTTATTACAACGTGTACAGATTTCTTAAGTAATTATTGTATAACTACATAACAATGCTAGAATACTACAAATTACAACTGTAGTTGTGGAATACTATTTAAAATGTCATGTAAGACTAATTTCATTATTTAATCTACTTTGTCTATACAGTGTATAGAAGGCATAAATTTTTTGTTTAACAAATTGTTTTCTATTGAATCATCAGATCTTTTTAAACATTATGATGGTAATGTACTAAATTAGTTAAATAACCAATGATAAAAAGAGAGAATTTATGAATACTAGTATAAGAATATAAAAAACACAAATTTGAAGAGTATTAAGTTGGCAAAATTATTTTATCTGGGTTATTGAACATAATATTAGGCTACAAAATAAATAAAAAAATATATTAAAGGAAGTTTGCACTTGGTGCATTTTCTACCTCTACAATAACTTTATATGATCACAATAAAGATGAAATGATTTGTTCCTTGGTCTACAAATACATTGTTTAAAGCAAAAAGCAACAAAATTGTCATAAACGACATTTAAGCCTAAGTATTACCGTTAAATATGCTTATCACAATTGCTCAACTATAAATTGACATTACAAATTTACTAAAATGCAGTGTCCGTCCGAAGTTCTCGGTTTCGGCCGCCGATTCGGCCAAAATGTGCCGAAGTTGTGGCCGAAAGTAAATGTTTGTAACAGGCGAAAATCGCGCAGGAGGCGCAGGAACACTCCGTTTTGGGCTTGCGTTATTTCAGAATATTATATTTCACAACAGGCAAGGTATTTGTAAGTCTTTAGAAGTTACTTATACAATCAACATAAATTTACAAGCTAAAAATTACGTGAAAGTTAAAATTATTGTTATTTCCTTTTAATCATTCAAGAACTGATTTTTATGGATTTTTAACCTTTCGGTTTCGGCCGAAGGTTGTGGCCAACAGCTGGTTTATCGGCTTCGGCCAGAAATCGAACTTTAGTTGGACACTGCTGTAAAGCCTCTGCGAGGTTATTGTACTATGCACATTACGAGGTTAAGGAGATCAAATCCCCGAGCTTCGGTAAAACCACATCAGGTAACGGTGGTTTCTGCTCTTTCCTCATCTTCTCCAAATCTTTGGTCGACGTCACACCACTCAACACCAGAAGCGTTTGGAAACCGCATCTTACACCAAACTCAATGTCTGTATTACATCTGTGAAAAATAATATTAAAATAGTATATAAAAATCTGTATAATAACTGTATGCAATTAGTATATAAAAATCTGTATAATAACTGTATAGTATTTCTTTCGTGTGTAAAAACTTTTTTTTATTACAGTTCTAAAGAGTTTCAAAAATTATTGTTAACAATTTGTTGGTCAATAAATATTTTGTGAAATTTTAAAATCAATTAATCCTATTATAATTAAATAACATTTCATAAAATCTAATAAATTAATAGGAGTTTTTCTACTCTTGGCCTAATGGTAATTTTGTACCCACCTATCACCAATCATCAAAGTCCTTGCAGGATCCAAGCCTGAAGATTCCAAGAACTTCCTCACATAGTCATTAGGTTTCCCCAAAACCAATGCTTTCCTCTCAGAACATGTCTCAACAGCCCTGACCAATGTGCCAGTGCCGGGGACCACAATAGAGCCAGATTTTGGGAACCTCTCATCTGTATTGGTTGCTATGAAAAGACACTCTTCCGAAGCAAGATATGATGCAGCCTTCATGAATTTGGGATAGCTGACATGTTCATCATAGCCTACAACAACAGCACCAACTTCCGGATCCAAATCAGATGGCTTCATGTTTTTAAAATCTGGTTTAACATTATCCGGCTAGAAGGAAATGAACACTCATGAACTCATAACATATTAAGATAAACCTAAAATGTTATTTTTTTTTTCAATATTGCTATATTTACTAGGCAACTATTTGGTATTAATTTTAACTGGTTGTTTTGCAAAAAATTGTTTATCATTTTTCCCAAACACCCCAAAAGAAATATTACTCTAAAATTTATAAATTTAATAATTATTTTTAAATCAAATCCAACTTGGTATATTATTATTTTATTCATATGTATGTTTTAAATCTTATTACTACTTTGAAACAACCAACATAATATTAGTATCAATTTTATATATGAAAATATTAATCACATAAAATTTGCAATATCACTTACTCCGATTCCTATGTGTCTAATCCCCACAGCCTTCAGCTCATCCCCAATTCCGTTAGATCCAATCAAATACACTTTCTTTTTGAAACCAATACCCTTCAGATAGTGTGCAACCAAGTATGCCGTTGAAAGGATTTCTTCCTGTTAACATTAAGAGTGTGTATTACTCTTGTACGCAAATATAAATTTCCTTTGTATACTTCATAATAATTGAACATTTAATTTTAATTTTGAAGGATGTAGAACCTTTTATGGTTCGTCTCCGGCGGCACCACCGCCACACCTATTTCTACCTAATAACAGCAGTGTTAGGCGCTGCTGTGTTCCGGTTTGAAGGGTGTGGTAAGGGAGACATACTTTTCCGAAGCGTTCCAGCTTAGTCCTCAGGGGTAGCGGCGCATCTGTGTCCGACCTCAGGTAGGAATATCTAATACTATCTGGGGTTGATTACAGATGTCCATGGGCGGCAGTAGCCACTTACCATCAGGTGGACTGCATGCTCATCTGCTACCCTTATATTATAAAAAAAACAAAAAAACATTAATTTTATAAAGTAACATATCGCCGCTTGAAAGATAATCAAAGTAATATTTAATAAAATTTACAGTTGACTAAATTGAAATATGACATTTTCATTTCGTTAAAAAATATACATGTTGATCATATGATCTAAATTCAAGGTGGAAAGCAGAAAAATGCAGTATACATAGAAAATAATATTCACATTTTTCTACCATGTCTAAGTTTACTAAATCTAAGTACATTTTGTACATTAATAATTTGAAATTTTTTCAGTACATTGTTTTCATAATTTTACAATACCCTGTTAAGTTATCTATACTAATATTATAAAGAGGAAAACTTTGTTTGTTTGTTTGATTGTAATGAATAGGCTCAAAAACTACTGGACCGATTTTACAAAATCCTTTCACCATTTGAAAGCTACATTATCCACGAGTAACATAGGCTATATTTTATATGAAATATATTTGATAAATAGATTTTGAGGCCGTACAACGTTTGCCGGGTCAGCTAGTAGTTATATAAAGTTGAATCAACACAAGTTAAAGTTTACCTGGTCAGCAATAAAGCCCAACTGTTGGGCCTTTAGAGCAAAATCACTTCTTATCTTCGTTGAGTTGTTGGTTACATAAAATATTCTCTTTCCCAATTTACGGAAGTAATTCATAGCTTCTGCAGAGCCAGCAATGGCATTGTTATCAATCCATAGAACTCCTGGAAAGGTATAAAGAAAATTTATTAAAATTTATTTTTTAAAATTATACATGTTACTGCTCATCATCTGTCTATGGTCTAAAGCTATAGAGTATAGCTAATAGCTATAGAATAATTGTTTCATAAATTTATTTTTCTAAATGTTATGAACTTCGATAAACAGAATATCCTTTCTTCAGGACACCTAATTGTGTAATTTCCATTAAATAATGCAAGATATACTGCTACCCCTGAGAACTAAGTTGAGACACTTCTTTTAAATGTCTGTACCTTACCACACCATTTAAACCTAAACATAACATTTTAAGACCGTTTACGTAGGAGAATTAGATGTGGCGGTAGTAACTATAGAGTGGGACGAGGAAGACTACTTACCTTTAAAGTTTAACATAATAATATTAGTAAAAAACATAACTCACCATCACAATCCGTTAAAACAGTGTCGAAGGAATTCAAGAACTCTTGAACCTGATCCTTAGAAGCCTCTTCCAGGTTAAACACAGCCGACTTGAACATTTTGCTGGCGGTACTAATGCCTTTTCTTAGAGGTGACACTTCTATTCCGGGACAAGATAACCTACTAATGCAATGTAAATTATATACTTTTAGTACTTTAGCGACCAATTTAATCATTCTTGTTATTTAGTTTTCACTTTAGATTATTAGTTTATATAATTTAAGACAATAAAGTCATACCTCTATTAATTATATCATTAATTTATTTTTATCAATAATCCTTATCCAGCTACGGTTGACAAGGGGAAATGCAAGACATGAATGTCAAAATGACATGTATCAATGTATGATGTCACTGCACTCACTGCATTGAAGCACAGACTACTTAGAGGTCCTATATGCATCGAAGTCATAATTTTATTATTATCTTAAAACTGTAGTTTTTGCTCAGAATGTTAGGAAATTACTTAAAAATATTGGTTAACATAGTAACGTTTTTACAAACTTAGAATGTTTCTATTTTTATAAGTTGCTATAATTTTTAATCTGTCACACTAGTACAATTTGACATTGACATATTTATAAAATATTTGCCATAACTTTAATCAGCTGTTTTATTCTTATATTGCTCCCACAAAGTAATAAATAGAAAAACGTAGCGTAATAATAATCAGTAATTATCTCAGAGTACGTACGTGAACAGGTTCCTTTTACGAAGTTGGTTAGGTACGTAACAAAATAATTACATTTTATAGTTTTGAAATTAAAGTAACTACATAAAAAGTACTTCTTACTCATAACAAGTGCTTCAAACATAATTTCATTACAATAAATAAGTACATGTGTACTTATTTATGTATTATATCCCAAATCTGGTATATATAGCCGTGTATTATTTAGACTGATAATTTTTTGTTGATTTGTTGAAGATATCAAATGAGATAAGATCAGGTACGTATGGGTTACGTGTTACAGGATAAAGTATCTCCATATATATTTTCCAGTTACATACCTATTTATTTACGTTTTGTTATGCTCACAATCATACAAAATGGAATGCACAGCAGATATAGTAGCCACAAATACATAAGGTCTACTTTATTGGATTTAGGAAGGTTTTTTTATAATCTTTTTATTCAGAAGTTCCCACTGGATTATCAGATTGAACCATAACGAAGAAAGCCCGGGTTTATCTTGTATGGAAAAGTGTGATATGGGGTTTGACAAGTCTAATTTAACAATACTAATAAAATATTACTAAAATCCGGCAATACGAATCGGAATGACGGCAATGACGCACTTTGGTTTCCGTAACGTTACAATAATTTGTATTAAGCGTCACAAAAAAGGGATTCATTTAATTTAGTTGGAGATTATGTAAGATCTATAATAATGGCTCAATGAAATAATGGCGGGCCGAACTTGGAATCATGACGAAGTAAAATGGAAAAGCAAAAATAAAATACGTTATCCTACAAACAAAAATATACTTAGATAAAAAGTCAACGGTAGAACAAAATACGTAGAAAAAATTACAGATTTTTTATTTCGGAATTTTTGTTTTTTTATTACTATTTGTCATTATTTCCGCTTAAATAATACATCGTATTTAATTTTAAAACCAGATGCCTACAGTTCAAAAGAGAGAGCCTTGAAAGATCAAATTGACAGACGGACGAACTGATTCCATACTAAACTAAAAAACTTCACCAGCTGATATCATTATGTAAATCCTCGCGAAATGTACTATACAAACATTATTTTTTTAAATATGAAGTTGTTTTCCACATTTTGATAAAAAGTTGTAATTGATAAGAACAATCACTGTTTGACTTAACTATTTTCTACGCGCGTTAAAATCCAAGATATTATTAAAGTAAAATAATGTTAAGCATTGTTATTCCCTATTTGCCCGTCTTCATAATGTATAATAGCGACACTTGCACATCCATAGTTTAGCTAACGTACGAGGTACCTTATGTATATCTTTGATGGAAAAGTGGACATTAAGAAATCCTTAAAGCTACTTACACGCTACAACGACATGATTGAACTGAATGACCAGATCACAGTACCAATCTGCCTCAGATTCCGCATTCGATCCTCAGCCAGGCAGAGATGTAAAATTAAAAGTTATATGAATTTGTTTTGAACCTGACTGATTGAGGTACTACCAAATCTATAGTTCCTACAATCAGGAATCTAAGTTGTTGTTTATTGTATTCGTAACAAACGATATTTATATACTATTAGGTCATGTAAGAAACAAAAATACATTTAATAAAGAAAGTAATTATAAAAATCAAAATAAAATGAAGGTTATTTGTCTACAAAGATTCCAAAAGTTTTTTTTAATTGGTCCTACGGACTCCTACGTGCTAAAACACGACATAATAAGGCAAATAAATCATTTGTATTATTTTTTTCCAGTACTAAGCCGTGCATAATGGACGTTTCTGATTCAAACATTATAGAAACAGTTAATGGGAACGTTAAAACAATACGATTTAATAAACCACGTAGAAAGAATGCCATTAGCATCGATATGTATCGTAGAGTCACTCAAATCCTGAAAGACGCGTCGACTGATGAGAATATTTTCATGGTTGTGTTAACTGGTACCGGAGATTTCTACAGCAGCGGCAATGATCTAGTAGAAGCTGCAACACATACCGATGAAAATGGATTTCTACATATCCTCGAGGAGTTTATAAAAGCATTCATTTTATTCCCGAAACTGCTAATTGCGATTGTCAATGGTCCGGCAGTGGGAGTGGCTACTACTACTTTACCTCTCTGTGACCTAGTTTTCGCTTCCGATAAGGTAAGTGGGACTGATTTTGCTAACTTTTTTGGCCTCCCCTTCCCTAATTTGATGCCGTGATTACGTCTTCGATTTGGTTTTGGCTTCTGAAAGTTGACTACGTAACTCTTTATATAGTATGTAACGTAAACAAATTAATACTTGATATACCTACCGTTTATGTTATATGCTTTAACTGTGAAGAAATATCACAAGGAAAGCTACAATAATGAGAGTTCATTAACAAAATTTCCTAATCATATGAAATCTACAAAATAACATACTTAAGTACTTTTATTCGATACTGACGTCGAAACATAACTTTTTAATGTAAACCCCAGTATCATTTAATAAAGATTTTTTTTTTGTTACAGGCTTACTTTTACACACCATTTACAAAATTGGGAATTATAGCCGAGGCGTGTTCTACCCTCACATTTCCAAGTCAAATAGGAAAAACAAAGGTATGCATTATATTACAAAGTTATACCTACTGTTTACTCGCGTTGTGTAAGTAACTATAGGGTCACTTTAGGATACCATTCAGTGTTTAAATCAGTTTTGTATCAACGTGTATTAGGCAGTAATTGTAATATGCAGACATTTAGCCGGGAAATACAATAAAAGCCGTTTTTACAAAAAATCTTCTCAGCGAAAAATAAATCATAACGTTTTACTTCGTCCAAGTCGTCAATTTTGCCGCCCCTAATTTTTGCCGCTCTGGTAATTGCCCACCTTGGCAAAAGTGTAGCAAAACATATAACCGTCTTTAATTACAACTGAAGGCCTAATGGCAACTAATATCCTGTTTGGTACTTCTAAGACAGGTACCTATAAGAAAATTACTGAATAATAGTGGATGTATTTATTTTTATATTTTTTCAGTCAATAGAACTACTATTACTTAATTATAAGATGCCCGCAAAAGAAGCACTAGAATGTGGATTAATCAACTACATGCACACACCCGAGGAACTGGAAGAAAAAGCGTGGGAGAAGATAAATGAGATATTGAAATTGCCGTTGGAGCCTGTCCTTGTCACTAAAAAGCTATTTCGAAGAACTCTCCTGGACGAATTGTTGAAAACGAATGAAATTGAAATAGCAGAAATTAAAAAGATTAGGGCCAATTTAAAAAGCAAATTATAAAATGTGAACATAGTTTCATAGAAAAGTTCCATAATTACGTTTTATCTCCGTATAAGGGCTTCTACACACTAACGTTTCCCAGCGATGGATGTACGTACACTGTAGACTGCTCTGCGACAAAAAAAAATGACGAAGGGCCGCGGAACCCCTCATTGAATTTGCATTCAGATAAAGACGATAATTCCGTAAACTGTACTTCAATGTAATTCAATAGAAATGTGAAAAACTTCAGTTTTTACTCTTCAATACCAAAATCTTTAATTGAAAAAATAACAAATTTATTATATACTTAAATCCTTGTTGTAAAATAAGCTTTCGAAAAACCATACCATCCTAATTGGATTAGTAGCTTTTCATAAAATCGCGGACATACAAACTTACAGACATACATATGTACAAAAAAGTATGTTATGTTGAATACATAACATACTTTTTTGGAACCAGTCAATAAATTGTTGTAAGTAAGACACAGTAATTTCCGCTAATAAAAGATTTACGGGGTGTCGTTGCATTGATCCAACGATTGTACTATGACGCTACGTTAGCTACGCGTATTGTCGAGGCGTCGCGCACATGTCCATGGATCGCGTACGTTGGAAAACAGTGTACTAGTGTAAAGGACCCTAATCTTATAATAAACAATAATATGTACCTAAGAATATTTTAAGTAATAAGTTTATATATTGACTGAACTTATTTTAAAAAAGTATGCTTAATTCCGAAAAGACTGAATGTCGAAGCATTTTATATATGAGATTAATTTTTCGCGCATTTTACGTTACATTATATAATTACTTTGTTACATGTACTTTACATGGTATAAAACACATTTTTGTGAATATATTTTTTATATTATGTTTTATAAGTTTTTCTATAGAAGTATGATATGATGTAATACGTATCTACATATGAATATTATTCATTATAAATGTACTTATTCGTTCAAAACAAACTACGTGTAAAATCTATTTGAATTGTATTGTATAAATATGCAATAAACACATTAAATAGTAGATTTACTGTTGTTCTACTCTGACCTTGATTTGTGATATGTCCTTTACGTCATCTATAAGCACTTAAGACGAACATGTTATGATGGCAATATTTGCAACACATTTTCATAATGAAAAGATCAATAATACCTATGGTGGGATAAAATTGCAGAATACTGAATCAGACAGTTATGTCTATCTACAACGACAGGAGATCTTTGAAATTTAACTATCAAAATTTATTAAATATTATTCAATTAATTAATTTTATATCTTATTTGCTGTCTTCCTACCTGTTTGCCAACGTAAACATAACTTTTTTCACGCATACCTACTAGTAATTACGAAGTAAATCTAGACCAACCAGATCACTACAAAAATTATATTAATTACCAATTGGGGAATGGAAATAGTTTATTTTAACACGACACGATGATTACTAGAGCCGCAAGCTTAGCATCTATATCAGATCTTTTCCGACCAAACAACCCAAGAAGACTTCGATCTAGAGATTTGAGTAGCACCCGATTGAATGAACTAAAAAAAGAAATACAAACTAACATACATATCATTCCATTAAGTAAGTAAATGTTTTACTTAAATAATTGTAAAAGAAAGTAGTCATCGTGGGATTAGAATTGTAGGTTTGTATAGTTTCTACTCTGCAAGAGCTTACAATCATTGCATTCAATAGGGGAGAGATGGCGAAAGATGGAGGAGGGGCTCCTGTCCAGGGCAGCAGAGGGCATAAGAGCTTTCAGCCTGTAGCGGCTTAAGGTGATGGGGGGGGGATATGGGCGTTTCGCCCTTGGCCTGCGATCCTGGGGGTCCTCCAAACACAGTTGCTAAAAAAAGGTCGACAGAACCAAACAATCTATGAAATGTCTACCACTCAGCGAAAAAAAGGTCACCGAATTACAGGCGAATAATTCTATGACACATTTGTCATTTTGTAAAGTCAAATATTTCGTTTTATATTTTTGGGGGCCTCCATTCAACTGTCCGCCTCGAGCCTCCGACGACCTCAGCCCCCTACTGCTTTCAGCTGTACATAGGTATTGATATTCATTGTCTTGAAAGGAACCTATTGTACGCGTTCTTGCTTAAAGTAGTTAGTTTTAATTAATAAATTACTTTAATTACTTAAACTGTATATTACTTAATTAAATTTATTTCTTTCTTTAATACCACGAAGTAATGTAAAAATATTTCACTGTAATATGACAATTTAACCTTATAATAAATTAAACTTGTTTAATTAATCACGATGTAGCTACTTATGTATATAATTGGTTCTTTACCAGTGCTATCACATATTATAGGAAAATGTTGACCTTTATAACTGACTTCAAAAATGGAGGAGGTTTCTCAATTCGACCGTATATATTTTGCACATTTTTTCCATATAAACCTTAACTATGCTAAAGCTCATACTCCTTGCGATATTTAAAAAAAACCATCAAAGTTTTCGCTTCACATATAATTATTGAGATAAAAACAAATTGTTTCTTTATAGAAGATGTATACGATATACTCGGTACAAACCCGATAACAGGACTTACGAGTGCCAAAGCAAAAGATTTATTAGATTACTACGGTCCGAACACACTAACACCAGCGACACAATTTGGATGGCCACGACTGCTCTTTAAATCTTTGTGTACAGGTAATATGAACATATGCCTTTATGCCAAACCTACGAATTTCTTCTCAACCCATCACTGTTCCATTGCGTGCCTAAAAGGTTTCCACTCAAAGTGGGGTTCATAAAAGAAAGCGGTTTAAGCCATATTCTACCACGCTGATCAAATGCAGATTAATAGACTAAAAGGTTTCCACTCAAAGTGGGGTTCATAAAAGATAGGGGTTTAAGCCACATTCTACCACGCTGATCAAATGCAGATTAATAGACTAAAAGGTTTCCACTCAAAGTGGGGTTCATAAAAGAAAGGGGTTTAAGCCACATTCTACCACGCTGATCAAATGCAAATTAATAGACTAAAAGGTTTCCACTCAAAGTGGGGTTCATAAAAGAAAGCGGTTTAAGCCATATTCTACCACGCTAATCAAATGCAGATTAATAGACTAAAAGGTTTCCACTCAAAGTGGGGTTCATAAAAGAAAGGGGTTTAAGCCATATTCTACCACGCTGATCAAGTGCAGATTAATAGACTTCACATACCTTCAAAAACTTAACCGGGATTATTTTTGGGTTAAGCGAGTTCGGAAGAGGATTTGAACACCTCTAAATTCTCAGGAGTAACAACTGGTCTGCGGCTGGTGCACATGTAGATGGAATTTCTATCCTGTCTGTCTACAATGTGATGTAAGCATGACGTTGCTCCTTCTCTAACATAAGGCGCATAATTAATATAGTTTGGTTAAAGAAAAACAATTTAGGGTCATTTTCTTATTACGTTGAATGTGCCTACTTGGGTAAGTTTCTAATCCGCATGCGCACCAATAAAATATTGTCTCTTAGTTGTTTTTTCTGTCGTGTAAGCCACAAGCACGCGAAGATACTACCGGGTTAATTGGCATGCGGGTAAGACACACGCGGACACAAGACTGCGTGACAAGAAATAGGTCCTTTCTAGTTCTTATAATTGCAGGTTTCTCGATATTAATCTGGTTGGGCGCTGCATTATGTTTAGTCGCATACGTGATAGAGTTGTCCACGAAAGCTAACCCTAGTACTGATAATTTATACCTGGGATATGTACTTATTGGCGTCGATTTAATTTGCGGCATTTTCAGTTTCTGTCAAAATTACAAAAGTTCAAAGGTAATATACCTATAATTCTTAAAGTAAGAGTAGGTATCACATTACAATTAAATTAATATAAACTATAATGAAATTACTTAATATCATCAACAATATCACTGTAGTTACAAAAAAATGATTGTTTTAGTATTTTAATAAGGTTTTTATGAACCAGAATTTATATAATTGTATTGTAGTGATTGCGTCACAGTAGTTAATACGACGTTAAATTTTTAGATAATGAAGTCGTTCAACAATATGATACCAATGTATGCAAATTGTATTCGCGATGGGGCGCTAAATCCTGCGACGCCGGTTCGAGAGTTGGTCAAGGGTGACATCGTCCAAGTCAGCGCCGGTGACGTCGTGCCTGCCGATATGCGGATCATCGACAGCAAAGGGTTTAAAGTTACGTGCACTTCCTAAATTACAAGATTTTATTTAACTTGCATTTTTATGGATGCATTTTTGCAACAGAACTTTGATACATGTTAATCCATCCGATCGACTTGTAACTTTGCATAGTATGACGATAGAGGCGTCACCCCAATAAGGTGGTCAGAGTATCAAATGAAAGGATTTTCGGAGAAGAATACGAAAATAAAATACTTACCTTTACAAAAAAAAATGTTTTTTTAAAGATTTTTTATATACTTTTCAAGCTTCACTAAAGTTCATTTTATAGAAATGTATTTTTTATAAACACATACCTTTATAACTAAACCTAATGGGAATTAATTATAGGTAGGTACCGTTTGAACCTTATACTTTTTCAATATTCTATGCAAGTAATAAAACTTAGGTCTTTGATTTACATAGTTAATGTACATAATTTAGCAAAATACACTAATTAACTTTAATTATAAATCGACATGTTTCAATCCTTTACATAGATACAATAAGAACACGGAATCTTGGTAACAATTGAACAAAATCGCAAATATTCCCACTTTCGGATAAATAAAACGTTTTATACCTTTGTACAATATTAAATCTGACTGTGTTGTTTATCTTAAACGTCCAGGTAGACAATTCATCCTTGACGGGGGAAAGCATAGCCGTGCCCCGCGGGAACACCGAAGGCACGAGTAATATTTTAGAGTCTCCAAACGTCGCGTTTTTTTCGGCTTTGTGCGTAGAGGGACGGGCTCAAGGTAAGAATGAACAGGTCCCAAAACAAACATAAAATTAGTTTTTTTATTAATTGTATTTGTTTAGGTCCCTTTTTTGACAAATATCCTTGTTTTTTGTTGACGAGGAGGTTCCCTCCTCGTCAACAAAAGGTTCAAAAGGTACCCGAGGCCGTGGGAGTGACGCCGGGTTATGTGGTACTTTAACCGTCGTCCTCGGCGTTTAGTGGAGAACTCCGGCATCTCCAACGGGACAAAACGGAGTCTGCCCTTGGGGAGCAAAGTAATTTACGCTCCTCTCACATCCCCTGGTGATTACTGGTGGTGGTGGTGGTGCGACCACATAAAGCGCTGTCCTTCCTGGGGTCGCTTGCTGGACGGTTTGAGCTCCCACTCTTGTCGCCCGCAACCCCGGAAGCCCCTTTTAGTCGCCTCTTACGACAGACAGGGCATACCCTAGCCCTATTCTGGTCCCGGGACTATAGGGGCATAAGTACAAATACCTACAAAAAACATTCAGCCATCGTCGTCAACTCATTACTGTGCCCTACCTGGGCCTCGGAATGAGAGCAGCTTAGGCCGTAGTCCATTGCGCTGGCCAACTGCGGATTACTTATCTTATTTGGATTAGCAATTTCACACACACTTGAGAACTTTTTTAAAGAATTCCTTCGCCTATAGGTTTCCTCACAGGATCTTGTCTTCGCCGTTTAAGCAAGTGATAATAATTAATAAATTTCAAATATGCACATAAATTTGAAAAGTCAGAAGTCAGCATAGTCATATTAAATTACTATGCTGTATAATATACATTGTGTATTTGAAAATAGTTTCGATTTCGAATTGAAAGGGAATTCTAAACAGCACTATTGATAATAATATGTTTTTCGAATGTATTATTTACACTTTACGTTATTGTAATTCGGAAGGAGTGTTATGTTTAATCTTTTATGTTATACCTACACACTTGTGTGGGTTAAGGATGTGAGGAATGATTTCCTCCGCCAGCAAATAGGTAATGCGAAGGAAATGAGGTAATAACACCGGTTATATAGTGTCTCAGCTTTAGTATCAGTTACTAAACAGTATTCACATGAAACGACTCGTGACGATAATGTTAGGTACTGTAACCCTGATATAAAAAGTACGAACAGTCGTTTATTTTTTATAACTCTCTTCCACTCACACACACTCAAACACATACCTACACACGCTTACAATTCTTAAAATAACTTTGTATACTTGAATTATGTTATTTCGTCTTGGTTACACGGGACGGGAGCGGGACACCCAGTAGGTACTTAATACGGGCTACCAACCCAATACAGAAGCCCTTACGCCTTATTTTTATAATCGTACTTTTAATATTGGAGTACCTGATGTTAAGTGGCTACTGCCGCCAATGAACATCTGTAATGAACTCCAGATAAGATTAGTTTCCTACTTGAGGTCAGCCACAGATTTGCTGCTACCCCTGAGGTCTAAGCTAGAATGCCTCGAAAAAGTATGTCTCCCCTACCACACCCTTTACACCAGAATACAGCAGCTCTAAATAACCGGAGTCGAAACGAAAGTTTCTACCACATTCAAAACTTTAATCAATAAAAACATTTTTGTTTTATTTTTAAAAACTCTTCGAGCTTTTTTTACTCTTAGAACTTGGAATACTCAACACACAAGCGTATTATTCAATATGCCTGTATTTTCTAGGTGTGGTCATATGTTGTGGCGATTTAACAGCGATGGGGCGAGTGGCGGGGCTGGCTGCCCGGCTCCAGCCCGCACCCTCGCCCTTAGCGCGTGAGATAAAACGCTTCATGCGCTGCATGTCGCTTTGGGCGCTCACCCTTGGCCTATTCATAGCCGCCGCCTCACTTATTCTGGGATACCCCTTCATGCAAACGACTATTTTCGTCATTGGAATTATAGTCGCTAATATACCAGAAGGTAAGATTATAAGAATTAGATAGCTATAGAATACTAGACTATTTAACGAAAACCCGACAATAAAAACCAATTTATGTATATTTTCTTCCAACTCCAAATTTAGATATTAGTAACTGCTGTACTTCACAAGGTCGTACACAGGCTGTGTCTTTTTACACATAAGTACCTAAATATTTTATAACATTTTACAATTTGTTTGGACTCTACTCGATTTTTTCAGTTATTATTGTTCTCTACATTGAAATTTACTAGGTAATAACAATAATATCACACAAACAATTGTCTTTGTGAAATACGAAAATATTCCGCTAAAATACCTATACAATAGTGCTTTTAGTTTTGTATTTCGTATAATAACGAATGTTTGAATGCAGGATTACAGCCGACCGTGACGGCTTCGCTTACGCTCACAGCAAAACGCATGGTGAAAAAAAACTGCCTCGTAAAAAATTTAGAGGCAGTTGAAGCTATGGGCGCTTGCACAACGATTTGTTCAGACAAAACGGGCACGCTCACTGAAAACAAAATGTGTGTGCGCCATATTTGGATTTGGAACACAACCCACTTCGTATTGGACCCGGATTTCGAAAGTACGTTTTTGTGAATACAAATTACGAACATAATGCCAATCGCACTAATTTTATTACTTATTTGAAACTATAAACATTTGATAGGTAAAACATCTGCAAAGATGTCCAAAATATTTCTTATACCACGTAAATAAGTAAGTCATTGTTAATCAAATACCTTGCACATTAGAAAGCGGTAGAGCCAATATGATTCGACCGGGGAGGTCTACCATGCCACATCTATATTTAAAATGAAGCAGTTCTTGCGCTTCGCTCTAAGAGTGTGAATGCCAACTGACTTACGTAGAAGCGACCATCTTAATATTTAGGTTTGGCAAAGCATCTGTAACGGACTGCAGATAGAACCCCTGTCATATACCTGTGGAGTTGGTTACAAATGTGCATGGGCGGCAGAGACCACATACTGCGTGTCATTTTATACCCAGTACCCTTACCATGAGTTTTTACGTTCTGACATATATGACTGTTTTGGTATTTGTTTACGTATACAATTTTCAAGTTCTGACACAATCCGCTAGGGGCGCTGATTGGAAATTGTATGGGCAAATACGTAAACAAATACCAAAACAGTCATATGTGTCAAAACGTAAAAACTCATGGTAAGGGTACAGGTTAGCTATTAATGGTCGGAATGGAAGAATTATATAGGTACATTCTCAAAAATAATCAAGCCGTTTAGTCAACGGTCAAAAAGAAACTCGTACTACGTTAGTAGCTACATATACCTACGCCCGAACATTGCCCTCTTTCCGGAGCAGTCAGCCAAAAATACTGGAACGCTGCTAAAACATTGTTCACAGTCGAAATGCTAGGGTACTTATTCGAAACGTTTCATTTAAAAAAACTTAGGGGACCGTAAGATGTAGCCAACATAGGTTCTCAAATATTTATGGAAGTTGGTAGAAATCGGCTTTTGATACAGTTCAAGTAGAGTCAATTTATCCCTAAACCTATGTTTTATTTGATTATAAGTAAAATAATTATTTCTTTACAGGACATATACGGGACAATAAAGGTATTTAAATAACTTTTAAGTAGATATCGTCTAAATAAAAAAATGAACGGACTAAATAAATTTTGTAGATGAGCCAGTTTCCTCGTAATTATCTTCTGAATTTATTTATCTAAGAGATAACTGAAAGCGACTGCCAATTAGCTATTGTCAAAGTATAATGGATCTAACACTACTAACCATAGTATTACCGTAACCGTATTATTACAATTCGTGTCAATGGGCATAAAAAGCGTAGGTACATAAGGATCGGGGAATTAGGCTTAGAAGGGACAAAAAATCGTTAAACAGAAAGACCTATTTTGCCGGACAAATCTCAGAGACCATCTATTCCGGATACCCCATATTGCCGATAAATTTTAGGCACTGGTCATTACACTAGATCTTTTTTTTTCGCGGACTTCAACTACGCCACTGCTTTTGGACTCCCACTTAACAAAGAATTTTCTACACCCATGTTTGTGTCCAAAACATGTATCATATTATTTTCAGCATTTAATGCCATGAACGTTTGTGGAGCTTTGTGCAGTACCGCTATTGTCACCAAGGAAGGCGTACGCGGAGACGCATCTGAGCAAGCCATACTAATGTTTTTATTTAAATATAATGACCCAGAAGCAATTAGACGAAGGTTTCCTAAGGTGGCAGAAATACCGTTTAATTCAGTCAATAAATATCAGGTACATAAATATTAATAGTTCTAAAAATACACTCAGACTGACAGACAGCGGAATCTTAGTGATAAAGTCCCGTTTTAATTATTTAGGTACGAAATCCTAATAAAAAGAATGTACAAAATACTCTTATACTTATAACATACAACGAACACCAATTAAAACTTATTAAAGTAAGTACGTAACTAGGTAGATTATTAAAGTAACTAATTCTATTACTAGTAATTTATGACCATATTTTATGAAAATTTTAAATCGTTTCATTGTAAATTTAGTATTGTTATTAGGTTTTTGAAAAGCAAATGATTGTGCGTTTATTTTTTTTCATGGCTAAAGGTGAGTATACATTATGACACAAAGTTTTCAAGATTTATCGTGGTAATGAAAGGTGCACCGGAATGTATATTTGGCCGCTGTGCGACTGTAGCTTGTGCAAAACGAGATATAATTATGACGAGTGAAATCAGAGATATCGCAGATAGAACCACTGAAGAACTTGCTAATACTGGTAATTAATATTCTATAGAAGACAATGACGCGAAGTACATAAACGTAGGTACACAGCCCACACCTTCAACTAGTCATAACTAGCCCTAGAGGTTTGCAACTCAAATTTCAGGCAAGCTTTTCTATTTATTAGCCGATCACAAAATCCGATATTTTTTCAAAACACTAAATATCAATGTCCAACACCACCAAACCACACCAAATCACAGGATTAACGATGACTGCTGATAATAATTATGTAGTTTTACAGTCATTAATCGAAATTTTACAATAATACATTTATTTTCCATAATGTTTTTTATTCTGAAAATAAACTAATAACATAGTTAAAAATTCTTCGGATATTACCCATCAGGAGGTACCCACGACATAAATTATTCTCAATTTGCGACATGTAAATATTCAGTGAAATTTATAACCACTTATTTGTTTTAGGAGAAAGAATACTAGCATTTGCAGATTTGATTCTTGATTCGAATCAGTACCCCCCTGACTTTCAATTCGATACCGAGGAAATCAATTTTCCATTAGAACAATTACGGCTATTAGGCGTCATGGGACTAATGGACCCGCCAAGAGAACAGGTAATAAAGCAAAGTACCTACTTGAACGCGACGATCTCATATGTACATTTCCATGATTTGATACGAGTTGGCTAAAAGGTAAAATATTGGGCAGATTTGACCTATGATTTGACGCAGCCACAATTCTGTGGCGACCAATGATGAGAAATATGCAGTTTTGCTAGCTGGAATATTTAGATTATGCGCGTGAATAACCAGATCCAATGGTACAAAAATTTCTCTATTTCTTATACTTTCGGATATTAAAGTCAGTTCAAAATTTCAGCCTATATATTAGCTAATGACTAATTGACTATACATTATTTGTAAGCTTCACCTATCAATTATAGTCTGAAATAGCTGCCATAAAACACTGGAGTTGCTCTCATGTGTTAAGCTAGTATAGGTATCATATTATCTATATCATATGTATTATGGGATTTCTTTAAATAATATAGGAGTAGCAGACGAGCATGCAGTCCACCTGATGATAAGTGGGTACTGCCGCTCATGAACATCTGTAATCAACCACAGATAAGATTAGATTTATATGTTATGTCGACCACAAATGCGTCACTACTCCTGAGAACTAAGCTGGAATACATCGGAAAAGTATGCCTCCTTTACCACACATTTTTATTATTACTACTATGCACTTGTTCGTTATAAGCATTTCCTTTTTACCTAAGGTTCGATCAGCAATTCAACGTGTACGAGCAGCAGGAGTTCGGGTGATGATGGTGACGGGCGACCACCCGGCGACCGCGCGCGCCGTGGCCGTCGAGGTCGGGATAGCCACCTCGCCCAGGTGCCACGTCATTACTGGCACCGAACTCAGATCTATGACCTCTGATCTATTGTATTTGACCCTTGAGAAACATTATGAGATAGGTACCTAAAACTATTATATAATGTGTATTGTAAGCCTCCTTTTTAACAAAGTATGTATCTATGTAGTCTTTGCGCCTTTGACATTCAAGGTCGAGGGCTAGTTATGAACAATTGCTATCTAAAATAAATAATTACTAGTAGGTATATACTATTTTGTCCCTGTAGTTTCGGGACTATAATAGGGCTAGGGTATCCCCTGCCTGTCGTAGGAGGCGACTAAAAGGGGGTTTCCGGGGTTGCGGGCGGCAAGAGTTGGAGCTCGAACCGTCCAGCAAGCAACCCCGGGAAGGACGCCGGTATGTGTGATCGCATACCGTCGTAAATACTACATGGTGTGGGAGGAGCGAAAACTGCTCCCCCAGGGTAGAGCCCGTTGGGCATCGCGCTTGGAGGGCTCCGGTTGTGTTCCGTTGGAGATCCCGGAGTTCTCCAACAAGCGTTAAGGACGGCCAACGGGGGGGTTTTAGTGCGGTAAAAATCCCACATAACCCGGCGTCGCTCCCACGTCGTCGGGTACCTTTTGAAGGTTTCCCCCTCGAGAAAAAATAAAAAAGGTATATACTATTTATAAACTACACTTACAAGCGCAATCCAGGGATAATACCAATAAAAATAGTATTATTTTACTCAGAAAAGTAATACTAATTAATTTAGGGAAGTATTAACAATGGCCAATCACTCATGTCACAACGTAGCAATACCATTAAAACGTTAAAAACGAATTCATAAAATGATTCTTGAACATTCGCTAATTCTGATTTTAATATGACTTAAAGTGTTTGCCCGAACATCCCCTACGCAAAAGCTTCAGATAGTTGAGGCCTGCCAAAGGAATCATAACGTAGTCGCGGTAACGGGAGACGGCGTGAATGACGCGCCCGCCCTGCGGCAGGCCGATATCGGCATCTCCATGGGAATCACTGGCTCACAAGTACGTTGTCATTGTTACATTACGCTATACATACAAATGTATAGTCCCCGCCAAACTGCTAGTCCGCTTTGAAGTTGTTGCAAGCAGGTGTAGTCATACAATTTGCTATGGCGACGCGATTCATTTCTATATTCAGAGCGGACTAGCAGTTTTACGCGGACTATACCTAAGATTGTTTCATTTATAAAGTATCCTTAAGGCTGATCGTCCATTGGTTACTATGGCGTGAGCGAATTGTATAGACTAATATGCTGTAAATTACGAGTAAGTAGTTGCCGTTAAGTTAAGCCGCTACCAATTAATTTGTTGTTTGGGCGACCGACGAGTGGAACGCTTGATTTTAATTTGTTCGAGTGATAGAAATTAATGTGCGGTCAGTTTTACAAATAACTCATACTAAAATGTCTATCTATCGTTTGTATTGTATTTGAGAGTTTTATATACATCTTTCGGTTCTACAGGTTTCAAAGCAAACAGCAGACATCATTCTAATGGATGACAATTTTGCAACCATTGTTACTGGAATAGAAGAGGGACGAAAAATATTTGACAATTTAAAAAAGTCGATTTGTTACATTTTGATATCGAATGTCCCTGAAATCCTCCCTGTATTGATGTTCATCTTATTTTCAATACCGTTACCATTGGGTATGACTTTACCATTTTTTGGTGTGATTGGGAAAACAGATTACCTATAGTGTACATATTTTAGCGGAGTCAGAAGGAACACACGTTATTTGATGGTGATAGTACCTACTCTGTGGTTCGATTCCGGCGGCACCACCGCCATATCTATTCCTGCCTAATAAATAATAGCAGTGTTAAGCACGGCTGCGTTTGGTTAGACGGGTTTTTCCCAAATCTCATACGAACTCACACAAATAAAATATCTCTTGATATGATTTTGTCTTATCTAGATATTGTATAAGATTTTACAATATATATTAATATATATTTTTATGATTTGTACAATAAACAATTACTTTTAAGGTGTAATGACGATACTCTGCGTCGACCTCGGAACAGACATGTGGCCTGCGGTATCGTTGTCTTATGAGAAAACAGAATCGGATGTTATGGCGCGACCTCCTCGTACCTCTGAGAGATTGGTGTCAACCAGGATGTTGTGGCTCGCCTATGGACATTTGGGGTTAATCGAATTCTCCGCTGGCATGTTCGCTTATTTTATTGTAATGGCTGAGCACGGCTTCTATCCTCGAGATTTGTTTGGTAAGATTTGTAAGAAGTAATACCTAGGATGTGTTGATCTTACACCATATATTTTGTGATATTAAAGTATTAATTAAGATCAGAAGGGATAGGATGTACTTAGGTCTGAAAGCGTAACGTAACACGTAGTCTAGGGTCAGTGAGAGACCTAGTGTCACTGGCGGACGAAGCACGTCGGAGGTGCAAGGCGAAAGTGTTAAATGAAGCTGAGAAGTTGATCTAATTTTACAAGCTTTTTCAAATGCCTACACGGAAACTTATAGGCACTTGGAGGCCCCCCTGGACCAGAGGCTAAGGGCGCATCGCTCCTGTGGCTTCCTCCTTAGTCCGCCAGTACCTACCTACCTAGAGTATTTATCATATGGTATGGTGGTTAAGAAATTCGGTCTCTCGATCGAGGGGTCCGAGGCTCAAATCCTCTGATTTTACAAAGTTATGTGCGTATTAGAAATTTATTACCACTTGCTTGCTTGCTTGTGTAGTAGAAATTAATTATCACTTGCTAAACGTGAAGGGCAACATCGTGAGGAAACCTGCATACTTGAGAGATTATAAAAAAAAATCTCAAATGTATGTGAAGTCCACCAATACGCACTTGGCCAGCGCGGTGGACTATGGCCTAATCCTTCTCATTATGAGAGGAGACCCATGACCAGCAGTGGGACAGTAATGGGTTGATCATGATCATGAATAATACTGTAGTGAAGCAACTGTAATATTGTAGTAAGCTTTTACGCTCTTACCTATGTGTATTTTAAGGGATCCGTCAGCGCTGGGACAATGAAGCGGTAAGTGACGTCCAAGACTCCCTCGGCCAGGAATGGACGTACGCGGAACGTAAAGAACTAGAACGAGCGTGCCAAGCTACGTATTTCGCGGCCATCGTAATCACCCAAATGATGAACGGCATAATTTGCAAGACTAGATATAATTCTATCTTTCAAACTGGTGAGATTTTTTTATAGTTACATAGGTATAGTCCGCGTAAAACTGCTAGTCTACTCTGAATATAGAAATGAATCGCGTCGCCATAGTAAATTGTTTGACTACACCTGCTCGGAACAACTTCAGAGCGGACTAGCAATTTGGCGATAACTATATAACTTAGGCGTCTGGGTTAAAGATACATCTTAAAGTTAGGTTAGTCTTGGGTTTAGGTATTTGATTTCAACGACACAATTAGCACGATGTTGACACGGTAAATTTCCCTTCAATTATAAAACAATTAAAAGCAGACGCCTGTGATGGAGCCTCGTTTAGTTAGGATTCTTGATAATTGATCAAAATGTTAAAATAATCGGACCGTTCTAAGTAGGTACCAGTGGAGTTCAAAGATTCCGTTACATAGGTACTTACATACAGGTCATAAAAGCGTGATAAAATAAAAGCTATGTATTTTGTATAAAGTTTTAAACGTGAATATTGATCTTTTAATAATTCTTCTCTTTGTTATTTTTTTCAGGCATGAACAATAACATACTAAACTTAGGCTTGGTGTTCGAGCTAATAATCGCATGCATTGTGTGTTACGTACCAGGCATAAATACCTTTTTCCGTACATACCCGCTGCGTTTTCGTTGGTAACCATACTTTTACTTATTTGTACTTGTAGTCGCGATGTGCTTCATCATTATCATCATCATCATCAACCCATTACTGTCCCACTGCTGGGCACGGGTCTCCTCTCAGAATGAGAAGGATTAGGCCATAGTCCACCGCCACTGGCCAAGTGCGTATTGGTAGACTTCACATACCTTAAAGATTTTTTTTTATAAATCTCTCAGGTATTCAGGTTTCCTCACGATGTTTTCCTTCACCGTTTAAGCAAGTGATAATTAATTTCTAATACGCACATAAATTTGAAAATCAGAGGTGCGTGCCTGGGATTTGAACCTCGGACCCCTCGATCGAGAGGCTGCGTTTCTTAACCACTAGGCTATCACTGCTGATGTGCTTAATGCGTTCTAATTAGTATAGGAAAGTACACTTACTTTAACAGTACCAATATTACGGTTTACTACGAAACAAAGAAAAGCCCTAACATCAATAGGGTTAGTGTGGTCAGTTAGATATCTTTGTATCATAGAAGAAGGAACGCCTCATATAAGTTTTTGAGCCTCACCACACGTTTCAAATCCAAATAGGTACGTCGCGTAATACAAAAATTACAGAACATTTGTATAGAATCATTTAAAAATTTGTTTACATCAATATCCATTGTTTTTCAGGTGGTTATTAGGGCTACCATTTTCAGCGCTAATGTTCGTATCAGACGAATTCAGAAAATATTGCATTCGACGGCGATTGTTCGGGGGTTGGTTTAACAGTCTTACGAATTATTAAAAATATAATGTAAGTAAGTTATCTTTGAAGAGATTGAAAAAACCTTTTTATTTCGTGCAGTTCGTTTATCGATCTTATTTATCTGAATGATCTAAAATATAGAGTATGCCATATGTTATATTACAGTTACTGTTATAATTTAATTAATTATTAAATAAATAAGTACTAAATAAAATGTTTGTAATATTTATGATTGGCATATAAAAAAACAAATGAGTTTTCCAGAAATCACTATATTTTAAATTGCCTCTGAGTAGTAACATTGATCCCACAAAATTTGTTTCGTCTTAAAACAACACACAATAAATGTTAACAATATTATTATTAAGTAACTTACATGAGCAACAAATGGAAACAACCAATATCATTAACAAACTCCATAATTTAACAATTTACCGGTTTACATACTTCCCATTCCTATACAGTAACCTCAATATGAGTTTTCAATACGAAAACTTTACCACAATATAAATATTATAGATCCTTATATATACTGTGACTTTACGAATACCTACTACCGTTAACTTCATAAAATGGCGACTTAAAATATAAATTCCTGTAGAAATTACTATTTGAACAATTATTTACTGGTAAAGGTACAGTACAGTTTTTAAAAGTTTACACGACCTTTAATAAAATGCTGGAGCATTTTATTAATATTTTTTATGACCAAATAAAAGTGCCATTTTAACCGCATTTTCTCGTTTTTTTTTTCATATTTAAAACTCATACTAAGGTCAGGTGTCCGTTGTATAAGGCACGAAGGTATTGAAGCCACTTACATTATTACAATTCGAAAATGAGTCATGTCAGAATAAATAAATATTATACAAAACTGGAGAAAATTAAACATTGACCAAAAATAAATTTACGTAATTTAAGTTTTAAGTAGACAGTCCGGCGCATTTATATTTTACGATTATTTATGCTACGATTCCAATTTATTTAGAGGTCGTGTTCTTGTCACGCCGGTATATCTCCACGTGCATGTCTCACCTGCATGCGTGCGTTGACCCGCTGTAGTATTAGGCTTAGATGACAGGAAAAGTATCTATGAAACTATAGTATGCGAGTGGCACGCATGCGGTTCAAAACTGCACACGGGCCCTGCGTGATTGGAAAAGGCCCTAAAGGTATGTAGGTAGATGTCAGACTTCTGTTTACTATCTGTATAGATTTAAGTTAAGGACACAATATTTTTACATAAACCATAATACATAATATAACTACTTAAAGATAATAACAACACTATTAAACTATTAAAACAAAATAACATTATTCTTTTAATTCATTGTAACTACTTTTCGTAAAATTATAAATCAAATTGCACTTGAAACATTGCTAAATTGCGAACACATAAAAAACAATATACAAATGACAAATTTCATTCGTCAAAAAGCGTGATGTTATATGTGAGAAGCAAAAACACACATTGCCTGTTAAGAAACTAATATTTAAATACGAAAATGTAAGGGCTACTACATAAAAATGCCATTATATGTTATTCTAACACGCAGAGCGTTCAGTTATGATAAAAATATAAAGTGTTCGTTTTAGTAATTTCTATAAAATGAATTATTGGCACACATGGAGTATACAATAATGAACTTTAAGCCGGCGATTGACTTGCAACAATTTGTGTAATGTGTCATTCATGGCAATCTTGTACTTAACACAAACATGGTCATTACTAGCATGGAGCGGCTAGGGTCGCTGCACTGACTAGTGTAATGCTAGAGTTATAACGAGACACATTACATCTTAATGTAGCAAGTCAATCTCCGTCATTAGGTTTAGGTCGATGATATTGTATACGTATAGATTTTAAGTAGAGGAACAGAAGATACACGAAAACGGTGCGAGTTTTAATTACACATATAACTAAAACTCGCACCGTTTTCGTATGCGTAATACGTGTATATATACATGCCGTGAGTGTGCGTGGGTGAGTACATACACTCCTACGTTTTCTCCAACCCAATCCCATCCAGACGTATTCAATATCTATTCGTACAGGGTTTATTCATTTGTACTAACGTCGATGACTATAAGCGATTATTTTTAGTACCTATCACAGCTAAAAACACTATCTAAGTACGCAAAATTCACTTAAGATTTAAAAAGCAGTCACACTCAAAATTTATACGAGACCACTCAGAAACTATGTATGGAATCGTAAGTAGGTCATCTAACGGCGGCGTTGGCGTGGTACCCGGAAACTGTGGGCCAAGAGAATCTTACACCTACAGTCGGGCAATTCTCAAAGGAACATTTGAATGCCGCCGATGCATCTTGTAATTTAGTCTCTGACCTATATTTAGCGAAGTGGTCATTTTCCGATATATATATTGTGTCATTACAATACATATTAAAAACCTACTTAGTTATTATAAAAACTACATACATACATATTCGAATTATGTAAGAAAGTTGTTAAAATGAAGTTAATATACTATCCGCTACACAGCTACTTAGACGAAGAAGGAATAATAAGTATTATAGAAAAGGAATAGATAGATAGATTAATATATTCAGACGAAGATAATAAGAATACTAAAGTTATTACACAAAACCTAAATAAAAGGATACCTACTGTAAATATGAAATATAAAGTTTCACTATATAATTTTAATAAATTCCTACTTTTATTTTTATAAAGGAAACGTACTTAAGTTTATTTTTATAAGAAAATTACTTAAGTAATACGCAAATATTTCTGCATTTATCTATTAACTAAGTACGCAGATGATCAATTCCAACGTCAGTCTGGTTTATTTTAAAAAGGTATAAGATATAAATTAATATAGAGTAAGTATTTAAAATATCTATCTATAAGAAAAGTTATAAATTCAAAAATGTTTTACTTAATACTTATTTTTTAATTTTTTTGATAAACTACGTTAAGATCTTTTAGGGCGAATTAATTAGAAATTTCGTCTACTATTTACTGATATAGCATTTATTTACTGGAATAGCCCGTGTAATAAATAATGAAAAGACCTACCGTGTGACATGGCTATATCATTATATTTAATATTAAGTATATTCCAATATTCCTAGTAATTCTAGTCCCTACATGTTATTATGTATATATCACATGGCATTTTAAAAAAACACTGTAGTACATACAAATACTACAAAAGTATAAAGAAAGTAAATATGTAATCTCAAAAACCAAATAATTTGT
Organism: Epargyreus clarus; assembly: GCF_041222505.1. Taxonomy (NCBI): domain Eukaryota; kingdom Metazoa; phylum Arthropoda; class Insecta; order Lepidoptera; family Hesperiidae; genus Epargyreus; species Epargyreus clarus. Next base: position 8,961,396 of record NW_027332239.1, on the reverse strand, counting down.
GAGTCCTTATCGGTAAGGGAAAAGCAGACAAGCGAATTTAAGATACAATCAGATCAGTTTTCGAGTTCCAGCGTAAATGAAGTGTGATTTAAAAAAATATCTAAAATTAACACATAAATAAGCTTAGAACACATGAAGAGTATTTTATCGCCTCCACGGAAGCGCGGAGGCCGAAGGTAAACACTTCGTGTGTTCTCACTCTTAGGGTCTCCAAACACTTATTACGTAGCGAAACCGATAAGAAAAACAGAAAAAGTTTAATTAAGTTACTGATACGGTATTAACAGTTTCATTCAATTACTTTTTCAAGTGAAAACGATGTAATTTCTACCAAAGGCGTATTGAAAATCATATTAAAAGTTGATAAGAAATTGAAAGAAGAAACAAGTATGTAATAACAATACATATATTAATAAGTTTTTTTGAAGAAAACTAACTTAAAAAATGGCGGGACCTTAGCTGCCAAAATGATTTTATTTACAAAAATATCCCGTTGTGAGTTGACGCAAATAACGTCATATTACATACGAAAATACATTTTGAATAGTAAACATAAAGCTTTTTCTGATCAAATCAATACGATTTTCCGTCCGTACGTGTATGGAGACCCTATAACGATTTATCAGTAACATTGCAAAACAGGAAAGGCATAGATTAAAATTATGTCAATTGTACGTCATTTACTACAAAACTAAAACTAAAGGCCATCCATAAATTAAATCACACGTTTAGGGTGATTTGTTGTGGTTAGCAACATAACGTCTTCAATGTAATTTAATATCTTATTTATTTACTTAGCCAAAATAAAAATACTGTAGCATTGAAAACCTGTTTTAAGTCGGTTAAAAATCACATTAAATAGAAATCATGGTTCCCCGGTTAATTTAAATATTATCTATTATTTATTTCTTGTCTTTCCCGCTTCAAGAAATGAGCTTATGTTGTCGTCATTTATTCAAGGCTTATATTTTAAGCGCTTACCAGATATGTACCAATTTTACAACAAAAAAAAATATTACCCGCCAAAACGAATAAATGTTCACCACATTATATTCTAACCTAGCCCAAAATAATCGGTGAGCATTTATGAATTTTGAAAGCAAACACAATTTTTCGAAGTTATACTTCTTTTGAATTTTAGCGTAGGATGTAACACCGTTAAACATAGGACGAACTTACGTGCCTAACAAATAATTTACTTGTAGTATTTAGTTTCGTCTACTGATCGCGATAAATGGTAAATGTTTAATGTATAAAAAATATCAATTACATCAAAGAAGTATAACTTCTTACATGCGTATAAGTATAGTCCGCGCCAAACTTTTAGTCCGCTCTGAAATTGTTGCGCGCAGGAGTAGTCAGAGAACCCACACAACCACAGGCATATACTCCGTAGCAACAGTAATGGCGCACTAACGCAACTATGTACACGTGGGCGAGAGCGGGAAGTGGACAGGTGCCGTGGGTCCCGCGTTGTCTTCGTCCCGCTAATATCTACAATTTGTTGTTGCGACTCAACTCGCTTCTATAAAAAGAGCGGACTAAAAGTGTGGCGCGGACTCTACACGCTTTAAGATTCAAGTGCTGCGAAGTCGAGCGGCGAGGTGGGCGTGTACGGCGGGCGCGCTCCGCATGTCCGCTATGGAGTGCCGCGTCTTCATTAGCGCTTCCTCGCGACACACATCGTCTTGTAGTATGCAATCCATTATTTTAGCTACAATTGTCGACGGTGGAACATGGGGATTCCCTGAAAACGTGCGATCGTCATATATCATACATCCAAAATCATAATAAAGATATTGAAGGAAGGTAATATGTGGAAAGAACGAAATCGGAAACATCAAAGCAAATTTAAAGACAGGCCACAAAACTTACAAAATAAATTACATAGAATAAAAATCTTGAAATGTGAAGCGATTTTAATGTACTATAGGTAGTACATAGCAAACTGTACAGGATGCAATTTTGCCCAGACGGGGTTACAGTATAAAAGTAAATATTCTGAGACGGTTTTTGATAGGGTGCACACAGACATATCGTCACCTACGTGGAAGTAACAACACATATCATTACAATTTGAAATATAGTCATCATAAATGTGTTTGAACTATTTCAGCCCAAACATTTCCATGAAAATCCCTTATAAAATTATATATAAGAAAATGACACGTAGAAAGTCAAAATAAATAAACAGATTAAGCAAAATTAAATAGATATAATATAAAAGTTATTAATTCATTTACATGCAAAAATAAAACATCTAGATAGTCGCGAGCAATCCGCCGAGTAACTCGCCGATTAACTACGAATATGTAAACGCGCACGATTACAGACGTGTTATCTATTGATTTCATTCGACAAAGCGAACATCTCACGGAGAAACGACAAAATACACCCGAATATCTAAATGTCATTATTTTAAAAAGATAAACAAGAAATATTACTCGCACTAAGAAACACAATATAAAAGCATGCGACATTCAAACTCCAGTAACCATGAACCAACTTACTGCACGGCAATCTCGGGAACCTGATACGACCTATGATAGCCCGAGGGAACAGGTTTCATGAAACGGCAAACGGGTGTGCAGTGTTCTGTTAGTAGTCCATTGTTGTTAGTAAAATTGCAAGTTACTACTCGTTATTTTCATTTTATAATAAAACATAGCTTTATTAAATGAATATGTTGATTTTGCATTATTTCGTCGCTAATACTAATTAATATATTATACATAATACTAAAGCAATTGTATAATATATATATTTAGTGGGTAAGTTTGACTGTGTTAGTCGTCAATAATACAATTGTTAAGATTATCGCCAATTATTCCACAGTAAAAAAATATTAATAAACATATTACATAGTTCTAATGTACAATTATCAATTGTTAACAATATTTGTATGCCTCATAAAACAAATCCTTACGATAATGAACAATAGCGAAAAGTAATTAGTATAATTTACCATCATAAAATAAATTGTATGTGTATTTGATAAATCTTATAGGTAATACTTATATCGTTACTCATTATTTTTAGAAAGTATATTTTTATGTAATAAACAAACCAACTATAGTCAACTTTATGCTTTACGTTGTTAAAATATTTTTTTGAAACATATATTTGCAAGTCTTTTATTTTTTGAGTAACCTGCACTTGTTTTAAGGTCTTTATCAAAAAGTTTAAGTGTTATAAAACAGTTTTTATTTTAACAGATTTCGGAAACATCAAAACATTTATAATTAACTTCATAAATTTTCCATTAATTTAAAAAAGTTTAACATTTATAAAATAGTTTAAAAATAGCTTTGAATCATTAAAAAATCAATAATCCCAATACCACTTCTTTTATCCAATATATTAAGCACCAAGTTGTTAATAATTATTTACACTCACCAACATAACTATTATTAATTAATAAGGACCTCCTCTTTTTATGAAGTCAGCTATAAATAATAACTTACCAGTTAGTCCCCTATATCCAAACACTCCACAATCATGCATCCGCATTGAATGATGTTCATCTTTTATAAACTGCTCTGTGCTTATACCTTTTAGCTGAAAAATTTTCAAATGAATATAGTATCCCTTTAATTATAATACTGCCTTACTCTTAAAAATAATAAATCTAAATTTTACACTTTAAATCTAACAAAAATATTCTTCACAACATGCATATTGTGTTTTTTAAAGAATATTTCTATTGATTTGTATTGATATTGATATTATCAATTGAAATCAATATGATATAGTAGGTAGTTAGCCTTTAGGTAATTTTTTTAAGTTATATGATTTTTGTAACTCGAATTGATGCAGCATTGCATTACGGTAATAATATTTTATTATCGTCCATTTATAGATAGCAGATGATATGAAATGATAAGATACAAGACAATACAACACAAAGTGATACGATTTTTATTAATAATATGCCAAAAAGTATAACTCCTTACATACATAAGTATACACACGTTTTTTTAGGCTAAAATAACACAATGGCCGTATTAGGGTAAAGTAACATAAAAGTTAAGAGTTCTGAGATACTTCATAATAGTTGAGATAGCACCAAAGGTACTATATGAACGCAATAACCTTTACCTCAAAATATTTAAAAAGGAACCACCGTACTGATGACTGACATCTTAATCTTACCTTAGATGGCACTAAAAATCGATCAGGTATTCTTTGTAATTTTTGCTGTTTCTCGCTTGGCCCAAATCCTAGGGCTAATAAAACTGATTCAGCATCAACTTTTCTAGCTCCTAGAACATTTAAAACGGAACTCCCGCTCGATCCACTTCCATCAGACTGTAAATAAAATACTTCACTTGACAACAAGTCACCTGTTTTCGAAAACTATGAATAATCAAAAATCATAGGCACTATTTATAATTTATGTAATCAGAGTAATTTGAAACACCAAGATGAGCTTAACAACACCTGATGTAAAAAGAATTACATGATACAACATACATATCCGTACCACGCGTGAATAAGTTAATAAGTCGAAAATGCACAATGTTCATTGCAGCTATTTGTACTCATTGGTGAGAGGGTTATTTTAAAATTTTACAAGTTGTGTATGTACGGTAAATAAAGACCCGTTAACTTACTTATTCACCCTATAAATTAAAATTATTAAACAATCTTAATGTTTATTATGACTAATACAATATAATGTACATAAATATATTTACAGTAGATCGACAAATCAACATATTCACGCGTGGTACAGATATATAGTACATATGCTGGAAAAACATTATTCCCCTCAGTCAGGTAATAAAACCCAAAATCTAGTACAAAGAATATACATAAAAGGAATACCTGTAATGAATGATCCCGAAGCAGAGGATTCTTGAACCTTGGAGAGCATCCTTCAGATTGAATTGAATGATCCCTCTGAAGTTTGTTCTTGACGCTCCTAATGTGTGGTGTGCTCGGTAGAACGCTACTTTCCAGTGACTTTCTCTTCCAAGCTTCTCTCTGAATAGGTACATCTAAAGTTTTCTCATCATCAAAAACTTCATTTTCATTTACATTTTTATCGTTATTTGCTTCATAATGCGTTTCAACAACAGTGTTTTCAGTCACAGATTCATCTGCTTTGTTTTCGTCTGACTTTGTGTCTGAATCAACTGTTTGTTCTATATTACTGTCATTAATGTTCTCCGTACCTTCAGTAGTCACTGCAAATGTTTCTCCAGCATTGGCATCAGTGGGCAGTGAGTCCAGCCACTGTTGCACTGGACTGCTACGGCGCATGTCGTCAATAACTCCACTAAGCCACCCTCTTACTTTACGCTCTAATATAGATGACACAGACTCATTAAATGAATCTGTAATGCAATATTGTAATTTCAAAGAGTGACATTGCGACAATGTCTAATTTTTAGACAAATAAAAAAAACTTTTTCTAAGCTTATTAAGACTACAGTTCAGTACTTAAAAATGGAAGGAGGTCAAATTACCATTTAATTGCGACCCCCGAAAAATAAAAAAATGTGACTTGTGATGAATATACAGATATTATAACAATGAAGCTAGACATCAACCAATATATCAAGTAATATTTGTTTCACATGATATAACAATATGACAACCGAATGGTATGAATATCATCTCACATGCCACCATATTCTGAGGTTTGAATTCCATGCTTGATATAATTTACCAACTTTCCACCAATAATGGGTTTATTTTCAAACGCAAATTTAAAACATTGCTACAATTAAGGAGTTCCGGTTTTGTTCAATCAACAATGCTCTAAATACACATACTCTGTACAGATTTTATCATATCAGCCGTTTTATATTACTTACTCATTTAAATACAGATTAACTAAATTTCCTTGTGTATAAAATATATGGAATTCTAGATAACAAAATGCTGAATGACAAAATGGTTGTATTTCACGAAATATTGGATAGATAGGCATAATTTTATCTACATGAAGTGTACCCACTTGCAAAACTAATATATCTAATTGTACGATAACAACCCTAATATTATAGATCAACAACAGGATTAAACCAGCTTTGAATACATCGTTCTAACAACAAACCTTGATTTTGATCCATCCTTTTTCCAAAACCAGGCAGCATGCAAGAAAGGACTTGTAAAACAAACGTGCAGATATTTTTGCAACAGGTTCTTACTGGGTACATGTTTCGTCAAGCAGAAAATATCAATTACACTCACCTTATATAAGTTATTTAGATTAAAGGTATACACAGTTCACTTCTTTACTAAGTTAATAAACAAATAAACGTACAAGCGTAAGAAACACAAAATCTTAGTAAACAAAAAACGTAAATTTATTAAACAACATAATTCATTCTCTTCTGCTTTTTATGGCTATTTGACGTTCCGCGAATGACATTAGTGAAATGACAGCAAGAAATTTTGACACTGACAACTGGTTTGGTTTTTGTTCACTATATATTACAATGCACAGAAGGATTAATATTACAATGCCAAAGTATATTTTTATAGTATTCCCTTTTGGACCCGAATAGAACCATAGGCCCTAAAGAGAAACACATATTTACACATGTTTAAAATTTATGTTAGATTATACAAAAAAAATATTTTAGGTGGATGTGTAACTGTAAAAGCCAAAACTGCGGTATAGGATTCGCAAGTAGGAGTAGATTTTAAAATTAATCAACGTGAGTTGGTATTTGCAATATTAGTATTTATCAGTGTAAACGTTGGTGTTTACTTATTTTATTAGGGCTCTAATAAACAAACAACAGCCTGCGTAGCCGACTATCTTTGGAGGTCACAAACAACAGCTAACGGCCGTCGTCGACAGTTATTAACCGGGCTCGCTCGTGTGACTGAGGAGAGAAACAGCTGATAAATAATTCTATTGTATAACGTACTCTTGATTCATGTATTAGAGTAACCACGGATCATATAGTTTAGGTCTGAATTTACATAAATTCGACCCACCCGCTCACAGCGCATTACCGCTCGCTTAATTCTCTATTTCCTTTTATGTTCCAACATATAATATAGCCAATCCTATACCAGATTTATTAAGTTTAGGTTGAATATTACTTACTTTATTTGAAAAATAAGGAAGTAGTCCTTCTTTTTGAAATAAAGTACCTCAACATGACTGACGCTAGGTATAAATGGTAGAATGGTAGAAACAAAAGGAAAAAGCGACAGTGATAGATTTTGTTTTTATTAATTTTTAATTATTTTGCCCATAAGAAAATAATTTAAATGGTTTTTCATATTCTATTCTTTTCTTTAGTTATATACAATCGTGGGATTATCCGTTGACAATCCTGAGATTAGAGAATAAAGTAGGGATAGAATCCTCTAATGCTGTCCTATGATAAATGACCTCAGGTAGCGCTAAAAGGGAATAAAGTTTTAGGTAGGTAATAAAATATCATTAGTTTGATAAGAATGTTTATTGACAAAGAAAATTTTGTATAAAAAAATGATCAATTTTGAAATAATACACTTTTTCTTAGATAGGTAGGTACCCTATGGCCCAGCAGGGCAGCGCGTTTAAATAACATAAGAAGTGGCAAACGAGCGATTTCTAATATTAATATTAATTAGTAAATAAAATACATTTAGTAAATACTAGTTGCACCCCGCAGTTTCATCCGATTTACTCATCTGGAAGAATACAGTTTTCTTATACTTATATACATAAATATTATAACTAATAAGAGATATAACTAATAATAAGCGTCGGTCAAGTTCAACTAATAAAACTTCGACATCTTAGTGTTGTGTAAATAATGTTCTATACGATGTATACGGAAAAATTACACTCACAAGAGCTTTAAACTCTGCTTGTCTTGATAATAGTAATAAAATATGTCACAATAACATATATTTATTACATAGTTAATAAAAATATACGTATACATAATATCTATACTTTGATAGGTAAGTAAATATTTATATCAGCATTATATCATGTATTTATTTTTATCTACTTAAATATAATATGTACTGAATTCCAAGGCGTGAATAAAATAATATTTTCAAATATTTTGAATAATCTAAAATCATGCTAGGCATGATTTATTAAAATACATTCTTATCTGTTTATTATTAAAAACTTAAATGGATCTTAAATCTTGTGACTAGATTTAAATATTTGAACTTTATGTCAATCTTAGACGTGAGCTCATTACACACACAACAGTCCAAAGTAAACAGAATTATTTCGTGTGTTTTAATAATTAAGTGACAAACGGATAAATCGGTTCATGTTCTCGCAAACATTTCGCGTTTACTACATTTATAGGTACTAAGTAGGTAAGCAACAGAAAAACAAATAAAATACCTACTTATATAAGCTTTAAGAAACATGTTTTAAGTTTAGCAAAAGCTAGTAAAACTGTTTTAGGTACATACGAGTATTATGTTTTAATAACAAGCTGAATCAAAAGATGATTATAATGACGTAATTTCTCTTACTTCGTTGTTGTCTTTACATAAAGAGACAAATTATTATGTACCCTATAGATATTTAAACGTTATGCATTTTATATACCTATGTACTTTTTGAAGATTGGGCTGTTATACTAAACAATAGGAACAAATAGGAATAAAGCAAACTCCAGACTGCAAGCGTTAGAGTAGATACCCATTCGTAACATAAATTTATATTAAATATTTGTTACTATTTATAAATGTTTATCATTTAGGTACATTTAGTTGAAAAAACATAGTTTCGTTTCATAAATATAATGAATAAAAGTGAAATTTTCTGTTTTATTTATAGGCTTGGCCTGAAATTTTATTTTTAGAAGTACGTCCTTCTACGCTTAGGTAAGGATGGCAATCAATATGAAGCTCTGAAGTGAAACGAGTAAAACGGATTTTAAATTTTCAAGTAAAATTAATTGTTCGGAAACCCCAAAACAAAATTTTAATCTGATTTTGCCTTAAATCTGATTTGCTTGTAACCTAGAGGCTGCACAATTTTTACGTTTCCGTCAAAGCGTGTGGGTACCGATTAACTTGAATATGAGGAGATTATATTCCTCAGGAGTGGCAAGGTATCTGTGATCAGTTTCAGGTAGAACATGTTCAATATATTCAATATGATTACAAATATCTATGGGCGGCAGCCCTTAAACATTAAGAAATCACATATGAGGACATATAAAATGTACAATTTAACTTGAGAGACTAATTTAGTATAATATCGTGGTCATTCCAATAATCTACGGCTAAGTAGCAAGTAACTCTGCAAAACTGCATAACACCATTATATATTTATAAGTAAAAATTAAAACTAAGTACCTAAACATATTTGCTCAGTCCTAAATTTGAAAAGCTGTTTTGGGTCTTATATACAGTCAGGCTTTGTACAACTGAACTAATTTCGGGACAGTAACAAAAAGAGAAGAGATGCTACAGGAAGTGACGAAAGCTACTATTTACCTTAAAATGATCCTAATTAACCTACATAAAAATCGAAAAGTCGAGTACAGGAGTGCACGCGGCTGAAACCGCGCGGGCATGCTGGACTCTAATAAACTCTACAATAATCTACAGTGCTCACTTGCCACTTCTTTGTCCAAAAATGTTTGTGAGGGCACAAGGTGGTACATACTTGTCGACAATTTGCTTAACACTTCAACTTAATTTTCAATACTTGCATATTGTATAAAAACCGCTACGAATTCACCATATTTTGATGTGGCAAGTGCCAAGTTATAATAAATTCCTTATAATTTGAATAATGTATGTAATTGTAACGAGGTGAATGGCTATTTACTTACTTTTTATATATATAAGATTATAAAATGGTTGGTATTTTTAGTGCGCTTGAAAAGTTCTCAGCCTGACCCATTGACATTATTGTATAACAATTATATAATAGAGTAAATACTGATCAAGAATGCACGTGATTTAAATATTTGAAATGTGATATTGATCATTACATTACAATAGTGCGATAGAGCAAGTTACTGACCACAAAAATAATTATCTTTGAAAAACATCGGCGTCAATCAAATTATTACGTTCGCGTAGTGGTCAAAATTCATCTATAACAATTATTCAAAATTGAGGTTATTTTATGGTAAAGCAATAAAGATATTGTGTTGCCAAATAAATAAGAAAAAGGTACTACTTAAGTACTTAAATTGTTTTATTTTCGCCTGTTCGCTAGCAGACCAGCGGCTTTTATAACAAACTCGCGTTTTGATTATTGCAACGATACTTCAATATATTTTATCAACTAGTTATGTTTGGAGTCAGTATCAATTGCTTGCATTTTATTTTTCATTGATTTGTATCAAAAACGCGCTTTATAGTAATTTAAGCTTAGAATCTTAGAAAGCTTAGAATTTTAAGCGTCCAGTTGCTACGTCGAGCGTCCAAAAATTGCTACAACGCTCAAACTTATATTGCATTTTGGATTGGATTGCAGCATCTAGTTTCTGAAAAGTAGCTAAATCGTCGATCGCCGATGTTAACAGTAGCTAGTCTATTAGGGCCGTTACATAAAGTACACGTACCTTCTACATAACACTAAACTGTGACTGACGGTGTACGTGGTGTATTACAATCGTTGCGCACTGAACATACTCAATATTGTCACAGCTACTCCTACATTGAAACATTAAAAGTTTGCGCATTGTAATACTAAAGTTGACATATCTAATTATGAATTATGAATATTGCTTATTTTTTGCAACGCTTATTGTGGAACACGTGAATATTGTTGATCAGTATCTACAAGTACTATTAAAATATGATAAAAATATATACGTAATATACAAAACACAAATGTATACTTAATAATAATATAAGTGCCGCTTTTGCTGTAATTTATTTAGTAGTACACAAATTAATTTGTTAAACTTCAGTAAAAACAAGCCACTTCAGTAAAGAACAGCCTTTGAAGTACAAATTTTGTATGACCAACAGTAAACATCTAAGTAGTTATGTAAATTTAAGTAATTTTAAAAACAAATAATAATGTTGTATGACAATATTGCATTTTTTAATCCTTCAAAAGTCCATTAGATGCTCACTTATCTTAACAATTCATTTGTAGGTACGAGTATATATTACTTAACAAAACTGATGTTAAAATTATATTTGATGACTCAGACGTATAAATTTAGCAAATAATGATATATTTTACGGATTATCTACGAGAACAGTATACACAGAAAAAAATATTTTAGACCAAAAACTTTTCAAACAATTCTGTTAAATCGCAGTTGTCTCAAATACATTCTGGAATCTTCTGTTAATATATTTAATAAAATATTGTAAATTCTATGCAATGCAAATGTCATTCCTGTCACAGGAATGTAAGAAATCTCTATTTTAGTATAAAATAGTTATAGGATTTAAGTATAAATTTGTTCATAAGGCACACTCAATTAAATATGGCATTCTAACATAGTCCTTAGGTGTAGAAATCACGTCGAAAATGGGCTTGAAGGAAGATATTATTTGGGGCCGTTTATAAATAGGCGATATGAGGTTAGTGCGGTTTTCCGGTCACGCCTGCCTCTGCCCGCACGCGTGTCTCACCGGCAAGCTTCCCAATTACATCCTACCATTTCATACGCACATAAGTCACGCAGACTGGAAAGATGAATTCATGTGTGGAACGCGCGTCTGGCCTTAATCACGTGTGACAGGAAAGGCGGGTGTGTTTATCGGGTATAAATATTACTTCGTCAGTGACAAAAGAGAGAAATTTAAAATACTATTTTCAATCAAATATAAAAACAATAATAGCGTGTTAATGGCCTCACAAAGAAAACATGATTTATTAATATCCCCTTCAGTTAACTAGGACAGTTATAATTAGAAAATCTATGCTAGTAACATAAAAAATGCATAACGCAAGTAACAGACATGATTACAGTGACACAATATTGCTGTGGTACAAATTATTTTATCTATATAGGTATTAAGTACTAACAAAAGCAAATTCATACTTAAATCCTTGATATTAAATGTCGTCAATTTAAAGTAGAACAAGTAATACTCAAAAGTGTAAAATACCATTCATATAAAAAATAAAACGTTTTAACAGTGTTTTACAAAAGGAAATAATCACATAATTAACTTGTTCGCTGAGACTTTGCTCCAATTTAGACAGAACTGTTCTCGCTTTGAGTATCGTTGTGTACGTGTCAAGAGCCTGTTGAACGGACTATAGAGTTTCTACAATGTCACTTTAACCGTTTACATACAATCCTATAACACAACATATTACAATTGATCGACACGATATTATTGGTATGTTACGATCAGTAAACATGTACAGTTTCCGTCTCCAATGTTATAACAGTGCTTCTCAAAGTGGTGTACGCGTACTCCTTGAAATATGCCGGCTGCCGTTAACTGACGCACTGAGAGAATTCAATGATTACGTAAGTTACTTACCTAATCAAATCAAAGTAAATGTTCAATTTGCGACAAGAAATAAGTTTATCCATAACATTAACTAATAACACATACTACTCGTATCTATCTATTGTCATTCATTACTACATTTGTTTTTTATTGGAATAAAAACAGCTAATTATTTTGTTATATCTATAGCCAGTTTTTTAAAGCTATTTACCGTTGATTTGAAATCAACATATATTACATTATTTTAGGTTGGTATCGAACAAAAATATAATGGTAGATCGATCCAGATAATTAATTAGTAATTAGTAAATTCCATTACAACCGAAGTAAGTACATTGTTCCCTATAATAATCTCGGTTGGTCGGAAATTACTTAATCAAAATTTATGTGGCTTCAATTTAATTTAAACCTTTTCAAATAGTTTTCATCAATTAAATTTGATTTATAATAACTACACGACCCTATCGATTTTTTCTTAAATTAAAACGTAAACTTAATACATTTTCACTGATCGTAACATTGTTATCCATATTCGTACAATAAATGGTAAACTTAAATAGTCTGGCCTTAAATATTGTAACAACTATACATATTTAAAAATTAAAATATATTTTTAAACTTATGTATTAACTCAGTCAAAAAAATCAAATTTCATTTTATTTTTGGTACCTATCAGAAAACTATTACTAAGCCTACGCAGTCGATTCTTGCGTCTGTCCATCTGTTTTACCTAAAAGATTAAATTTTGAACTGTAATATGTAGAGCTGGGGGCCTACCACCATCTTTTAAAAACCATCATAGTTCAGGAAAGTTTTATTTCCTCCTTAATACAGTAAAATATTCCGTCATGCCCAGTTGAACAAACTTAAACCCTCAATAATTTTTTGCTTATCCATTGTATAAAACCAACTGAAATAGTCATATTTTGCTTAAAAAGTTAAATTTCCTGCAAAAAAAGTAAAAGTATGATTAAAATAATGTTATGTTAAGAGATGATAGTAACCCCCCTGTAGACTTATGATATGATTACTGGAAATCCATCTAGACAATCGCAGATTCAATTTTCCACCATTAATACTTAAATGATGAAATTTCCAATTCAATTTTACAATTATGTTTCTGTTTTTGGGAATTATTCGGCAAAATACCTCTACAAAATTCACTAAGATGCACATAGCCGTATAGTTTTCAGTTGAATCAGATGGGACGCCTTTATAAATTACTATAAAACTAAGAAGCTTTCACATTTTTTCCACAGAAAAAATGTTCGGAGGAGTGCGACGTGACTATAACCAAGTCAAGTCAAGTCAAGTCAAGTTCATCATGCTTTATTTTTTAATTCTGAACACTTGAGTAGGTGTCTTCTTTATTTTTTATTTTTCTTAATACGTAAGTATAAGTTTTTTGTCGCTTATACATTTCAGAGCATAGACGTCTTTTTTCCACGTATTCATATAAGTTACTGGAAATTAAACTTCCGGATTGCGCGAACCTGCGCTACTTCAATACTTTGAAAGTCTCCTTTAGTAAAACTATAGATACGCCCATGCTCCGACCCCTGAATACTTTAAACTAGACATACTCGTATAATACAATAGTGATTCAGATTTACTCTCACTTTTTTTTTATAATATAGGAGTAGCAAACGAGCATGCAGTCCACCTGATGGTCAATGGCTACTGCCGCCCATGGACATCTGTAATCAACCTCAGATAGGATTAGATACTCCTACCTAAGGTCGGCCACAGATTCGCCGCTACCCCTGAGGACTAAGCTGGAACGCCTCGGAAAAGTCTATCTCCCTTACCACACCCTTCAAACCGGAACACAGCAGCGCCTAACACTGCTGTTATTAGGTAGAAATAGGTATGGCGGTGGTGCCGCCGGAGTCGAACCACATAGGATTCTACCACCTTCGATTCATATAAGTTACTGGAAATTAAACTTTCGGATTGCGCGAACCTGCGCTACTTCAATACTTTGGAAGCCTCCTTTAATAAAACTATAGATGCACCCATGCTCCGACCCCTGAATACTTTAAACTAGACATACTCATACAATAGTGATTCAGAATTACTCTGACTTTTTTTTTATAATATAGGAGTAGCAAACGAGCATGCAGTCCACCTGATGATCAATGGCTACTGCCGCCCATTGACATCTGTAATCAACCCCAGATAGGATTAGATATTCCTACCTAAGGTCGGCCACAGATGCGCCGCTACCCCTGAGGACTAAGCTGGAACGCCTCGGAAAAGTCTGTCTCCCTTACCACACCCTTCAAACCGGAACACAGCAGCGCCTAACACTGCTGTTATTAGGTAGAAATAGGTATGGCGGTGGTGCCGCCGGAGTCGAACCACAAAGGATTCTACCACCTTCGATTCATATAAGTTACTGGAAATTAAACTTTCGGATTGCGCGAACCTGCGCTACTTCAATACTTTGGAAGCCTCCTTTAGTAAAACTATAGATACGCCCATGCTCCGACCCCTGAATACTTTAAACTAGACATACTCGTATAATACAATAGTGATTCAGAATTACTCTGACTTGCAGGGCAATGACGTGCCGTGAATAAGTTTTGTGCGTGTAAATGACAGTCACAGGATACCCACAATAGTGATATAAATTTAATTAAATAACGTTATGACTATAATTTAAAATTTTACATAATTTATATTTGTTTTTAATATAAGTATAATTTGTAACAAAATTAATGGCCAGACTATAATAAGTTTAAACAAGAAAATGATAAATATTTTACCATAAATCATTGTTAGAGCTCTCCACCTTGTAGCACCTCATTACATCGTGCAACATAAAACTTTTATCTAATATCTTTATCTACTTAGTTAGTTATAAAATAACATTATATAAATAAAGAATATTCATTTTTCTATAAACACATAATTTCTTTTATATCTTCAATATGAGCCATATAATATAAACACCTGTCGCGTTGGGCTTTCGTCAACGAAGTCGTGTGCGTGGATGGATAATGTTCAGCGGCGGACCGCGGCCCGCGGGCCGACGTCGAGACGAAGCGCCCAGAGCGTGCGGTTCCTTAGCTAAACAATTTGTGCAGATTCAGGTCAGGTAGAGATTACTTTAATTCCTAAATCACATTTGGACACTAATATACATGTATAACTACTTTCAACAAGTGTCAATATTGAGCAGTACGAGGGAGGCCGCGAGAGCGCGCGGCGCGCAGCCTACGTCACGCCGGCCCGTACGCACAGTCGCCGCGACGCGCCCCGGCCGACTCCTCGCCCGGCAACACGGCCGCCCGCCGCCACTGATCGCGTACGCGCTCGACGTGCTGAAGCACGCGTACTACATTCATACCAGCTAACTTACGCACGTCGTCTTCGCTCCACTCTTTATCACGCAACAACTCTGCTAGCAAATGTGGGTACCGAGATACATCTTCTAATCCTTCAGGTGGCGCATCGATTCCATCGTAACCTGCACCCAAGCCCACGTGTTCGACGCCTGCCACGCGTCTTACGTGATTAATGTGAGCGACGACATCCTCTACAGTAGCTTTCTCGCCGCAGGAAACTAATTTTGCGTAGAAATTAATCATAACGACACCCCCATTTGCTGCCACCAGTCTTAATAGATCATCTGGAACGTTGCGTGTCGAGTTACAAAGCGCTGCGGCACCTGAGTGTGAAAAAATTACTGGTGCCTGTGATGTTTCTAATGCGTCCCTTGCTGTTTCTTCACCTGCATGTGAAAGATCTACGATCATACCTAGGCGATTCATTTCACGTACTACTGCGCGACCGAACTCTGTTAGTCCACCTGCCGTGCCGGCGGCGCGCGCCCACCGCGTATCACAAGTATGTGTTACTGTAAGATATCGAGCACCTAATTGATAAAAAGCACGCAGAACCGCAAGAGAGTCACCGAGCGCATGGCCGCCTTCAACCCCAATCAATGAAGCTATTCGGCCATCTCGATGAGCATCTAACAATTCTGCTGCATCTGTAACTAAAGCAAGATGTGCAGCGTTCATCTCTACTATCCTCTTGATAACATCCATTTGTTCTAGAGCCAACTGCACCGCATCCCTGTCCCGCGCCCCGCACGGCACGTATGCTGACCAAAACTGCGCGCCAACTTGACCGAGTCTTAACCGTGGAATATCAGTGTGCGACCAGCGCGAGCGGGCCCACGGCTCCAGACCTTCAAGGCCAGCACTTAAATTAAAATCACCAATCTTATTATGTAGAAATTTTCGAACGTTCCATGCTAAATCATTATGTCCGTCGACGAGCGGGGTGTCCCGAAGCATGCGGCGTATAGTTGTAAGTCGTTCCTCCGGCGTTGCGCGACCACCGCCACCGAGTGCGATGGGCAAGGCGAGTATAACACTGAGTATCGCCAGAACTATTAAAGCTGCCAGGGCTATCCTCCAGCGCGGCCGACGTGGTATCGGCTTTTCGTCGGAACTTCCTGACGCCGATGCTGATAAAGAATCCGGCGCCCACCTGCCGCACCTTTCTGCTACGTCTGGTATTGAACCAGGGAATGTCATCCCGTCTGGTACGGCCGCCTGTAACAAACAATATGCTTTTTGTAACATTCCTAGAAGAAACATAGGAAATCATTAGATGTTATAGTTGAAGCACTGAATCATGTATGTACAATATACAAGTCACATAATTGGTGGTTATTAAAAATTTATGTCACTTTGTAAATAAATACTTTTCTATTTTTATATTTTTGAAACATTCAGTCTTGCTTATAAATTATCTCAATTTTCCAATGTCTTTTGTAAACGACGTGTGATAAAATAATAGTAAAGATGTATTATTGTAAAAGTTAATGATGGTGAAAGATTATAAAGAATTTTTGAAATCCCTTCTGAGCTAGAAAACAATAATTTTAATAACAGACAATAACTTATAAAGGTAAGTATGGGCATTAAAAGTCGGCATACCTATACTCGGTACTAATACACACAATTTGCCCGAATTAACTAATATTTACGAATTTAATGGTTCATCATAATTAATGTCAATTTTTTTTTATAATATAAGAGTAGCAGACGAGCATGCAGTCCACAGATGGTAAGTGGCTACTGCCGCCCATGGACATCTGTAATCAACCCCAGATAGGATTAGATATTCCTACCTGAGGTCGGCCACAGATGCGCCGCTACCTCTGAGGACTAAGCTGGAACGCCTCGGAAAAGTCTGTCTCCCTTACCACACCCTTCAAACCGGAACACAGCGGCGCCTAACACTGCTGCTATTAGGTAGAAATAGGTGTGGCGGTGGTGCCGCCGGAGTCGAACCACAACGGGTTCTACCACCTTCCATAATTAATGTTGTAAAATTACTGGTGGGCATACCTACAATCCATCAAATGTTATGATGTTAAGTTGTAACTGCACCTTAGCCATTTATTATCAACGGTTAATAGATGTAGGTCTTATATAAAAACCATCAAGATCGTAGATGAGACTACTAAGATGAAGTAACTCTACCGTTAAGATGAGGTCGCAGCTGTAACTTACAGAACCTCATTTTATCGCAATCGAACATGTAGATGTTTACTATTTTAGTGGTATTAAATATATAATTCCATTCATTACTGCGCCCTGGCATATGTATGATTTAATTTTACACGAGAACTCTTATCAAGAGGATTTTTACGTATTAAATTAATTAAAAGAATCATCTCATTCTATCATATTACCTATCTCAGTAAAAACAATACGTATCATATTCAGAAAGCATATTTACGAAACCACACAAAAAACACGCCGCACAAAGAGACGCGCGCTAAAATGTATGAAATTATCTTTAACAATCTTGAAACTTTGTAAACAATCGCAGTCATGACAATAATTTGCCGCGCGTTCAATTTTATGCAAGGGGCACACATATTACGGGGAGGTACTGGGGGACCTGAATAGCCTCTGACCCATTTACAGAGGGAACTGACGCGACGCCGGGATTTCACTTCAACGGAGTAGTCTGAATTAGGGATGGCGATTCTTTCCGAAAAAAATCGATTCGAATCGAAGTGTGATAAATCGATTCACAAGAAAATCGAGACGCAAAGAATCAATTCTCCAATAATCGATCATAGATATATTCAGGGGCGAAGCTTGCGAAAAAAAAGTCGTCAGGACCAAACAATCACTGCAATACATATCAGTCTGCAAAAATTGTCCATAACATATTTGTAAATATTCAATCAACTTCGAAAAAAATTAATTTCGTTTTTCTAGGACTAAATATCCATTACTGTAGATCGAAAAGAATCGATTGTTTTGTCCAAAAAATCGAATCTTCGATTAATCGATCTCAGAACGCCATCCCTAGTCTGAATAAGTATTGTAATTTTATTAGTGTCACAGTAAAACTGAAGTACTGCAAAGACTAATTAATTGTTAGCGATGCTGAACTCCGGTTTAAATTGTGGTCGAAATTAAACCATAACTATAAAATTTTCAGCTTTTTATTGCCAATATCTCATCAGTGACGAGACTTAACAAAAATAGAAAAATCTAAACAGAAGAAGGAAACGTCTTAGCCTGTTTTATAATATAATAAGTGTTACTCATGATAGACGAGTAAAGAAACAATCATAGTCAATCCATTACCGTCACTCTGCCAGGAAAGTGTCTCCTCCTTTATACCATACGAGTAATACATACATGCACTGGTCAATCCGAATTGGTAGACTCCACGTAGCTTAGAGAACATTATTTTTAAAGGACTCTCAGGAGTGTAGGGTTTTTCACGATGTTTTCTACGCATTTAAAACAAGTGATAATTAATTTCGCGAACAATTTTGAAAAATCAATGGCCTGGGATTTAAATCTCGGACATTTCTATTGGACTCCAACCAATAGGCTATCTGCATTTACCAATAATACACTCGTTAAAAATGTACGTTTCGAATAACAGGCCCATTTTCTAGCCGCACTGGTTGGGGAAATGAAAAGTGGTATAAGTAGGTCACAAAAACCTAACTAAAACTCGTACCCACAATTTGTCGCACAACGGGTAAACTTTTTAATCTTATTCAAGTCTCTCACTAAAGTATCATTCGATGTATCTCACAATGTAACTCCACTTAAACAGTGACAAAAGCAACCATTAATAAAACCGTTTCATGCAGATGACACTAGAATAAAAATTCTTCATTTTCAAGTGACGTCAAGCGAAACTTTCCAATTTAAACAGTTTTTCATGTAATTGTACTTATTTTTCGTACCTTCATTTAAATATTTAGCTTACTACGCAAAACATTATTTTAAATATTTTAACAGAAGATTATCATTAATTACGTCTAACAATAATACTACATTTTTGTAAGCATAGTGCATGATAATTATAAATCTTTTAAATATTTCTTGTACGGTTCTCAAACTAAAAGACTTTAACTTTACCTCTTTAATGTTTATGGATATTATAAAATTAATAATTGTTTGAAATTTACATTTTCACAGGCAACCCGGCATAAACAGATTCCTCTATTAATAATCAATCATTTATTAATAACATTTTACACGCATGAACTTAAAAATCATGCACTCGAAACTTAGTCACTCTATTGTCACTTAAGCTGTCTGGATGATGTATATCTGTATCTGTTAACGCGTGTTACATAATGTATTTGGACGTGTTATCTCAGGATTGTGTGGTGAGTTCATTTGTCTTAATACGAGTCGCAGCGTTCTGTATAAACCACGTTAACTAGGGCAAGCAAGGCATCTATTTCCGACAGTGTCGCGATTGCCGAGTCAGTTGCTAATGCAGTCCCGCCACTCCACTAGATTCCTCCCTGTTTATTTATTTTACATCTTACGCTGTGGCAAAATCAATCAGGATTGTGTGTACATTTTAAAATTGTTTGTTTTTACTTTTTTCACATCTAGCAAAGTGGAAAAATATTCTATATTTACCTAGGTTCTTAAACTACATAAAACAAATTATAATTATTGACAAAGACGTTGAAAACAGCTCATCGTATTGTGGATTATGTATGAGAACGCGGGCAGTAATATCACAAGTTACCAACGCTATATTTCATCCAGTATCAACGTAGGTAGATACCTGAATAAGTATCTATAAATGGGAACCTTAAACACACATGCTACGATATGCACTTCGCTCATGCATCGTTGAAAGTAGTAATTGGCCTAGACTTCACACTAGAAACCTTTCGTATTTTTGCGACTCATCAATAAGAAAGTATTTTCATTCGATGTTAATTGTATCTCGCAAAATTGATACTACTTTCCTTTAGTTATATAAACTTTATCTTTTTATAATTAGAGATTTTAGCAGGTGTTGTGATGCATAACACTTATTACTCTTCTTACTCTTACACATAGATTAGTAAAGATTACTCACTCCTAACAAGAAAATGTACCCAGTTTTGAGAATTGAAATAGTTACGTAAAAAAGTTTTGCCACGTCTCCGTGCTAAAATGTCCCTAAAATATTTGAAATAATTATTTATTTATTATGTAAATTACGCAGTATTAGCTGTTTATTCGTAAATTTTCTCTAAAAATGTTTTTATTTGTCAAGAATTCAAAAAAAGAAGTATGCGGCGAAGTATCTTTACTAATCTATGCTCTTACATAATGAGTTCCTTAAACTTTAAATTAAAAAAAATATATATTAGAAAAATTAAACCAGAACTCATTTCAACATTTTATTGCCAAGTAAAATAACTTTTCGTAGGCAATGTAGCCAACTCGCGTAGTACTTTACTACGCGCTACGAACATTTGTGTAGCTAATGTGTAACCGCAGTGATGCCATTCTACAAAGTAATTGATATTTAAGTTATTCATACGGTTTTCATTCAAAGGCACTTCTGTGAATGTGAATACTTACGCTCTTACTTCTAAATCTCTACATGTCTTGAAGTAAACACAACTTAAGTGACTCAATCAAATCCCTGTAAATATTGATTAAAAATCGATTCAGTCGTCATTCAGTCCTTAATGAGTTAAACAATAAATAGTATCAAAAAAATTACGAAGAATTTAACCTGAGATTAGTTTCATTAAACGACGTTCAAGATTTCCGTTATTTGGTAGGTACTAATGAATTCTGGGAATTGATTAATGAAATCTTCCGTAACTTATATCATACTACCTTTTATCATTATGCGGAAAAAGAAGTATAGCGTTTCCCAGTTAAAAGTTTTAGGAAAAAGGATACTGGAATCGCGTCCCACATAAATGACGATTGTTTACTCCGGCAAGTTAGCGAATTGGATTCATGGGTCAGTAGCTCGAACTGGGCTAGCGGTTGGTGAGGAAAGTTACGAAAACATTAGCCGGGACAGAGTAGGGGCGGTCGTGGAGCTGCATCGATTCGCTGCACGCCAGACACGGCGAGGCCTGCCCCCACAGGCATAATGTTGCGTGAAATTTGCACCCCCATTGTTACCTTATAACTAGCCATCCCTCCGGAGGCAAGCTCTTTTATAGAACACGTACTCTAATGCTCCTTGGACCGAGCCACGTTCACTGAACGCCGCGGATGGGCACACTCATTTCTTTTTGTCACTCCCTCGTGTTTTTTTACCGTAAAACATGACAATATACGAGTAGTACAAACTTCTATTTTGTTGAGATATCTCTAATATTTAATGGTACGATTATAAAGTGTAGATAATATTTTAAGAAATGAAAGGTGTCATCAGGTACTTATGAGTATGATTTAAATGTATTTTTTCCTTTAAATCTTTTATTATTTTAGTATTTATATTTGTAAATTAATATAAATAATAATGTAGGAGTATACAAGTTTTAGGCTTACTTATGTCTGCCTTTCCTTTTTATGGTTTTGTTATATGAGTTGACTCAATAATGACTAACGACTTAAATTAATGTTCATATCTGAGAAACTTTAAAACTTATATATTCTTGTACTTATTTCGCTATAAAATAAACTTTAAAGATTTTTGAAAGTTCAATGTCACGTGCAAAAGTCTTCAACAGAAAACGAATAAGTATTTTATTATGTGGATATTAATTTATTTATTTTATTTAATCGTAAGGCTAACAAACATCTTAATTTAGATCTTAGATCTTATATTAATAGTTTGTGGAGCTAACTATAAATAGGTAAACATAACAAGCAGTTAATAATAAACTATATGAAAACCATTAATTCTTTAGAAAATGTAACTTCACTTTAAAAGTATTTATCAAAACATAAGTATCCTTCAAAAACACGTTTGGTAAACAGCTCATTAATTTTATGCAAACGTAAGTTATAGGATGAAACTTACCCATTACTTTTTAAGAGGGACGTTTTTGGACGACCGATTTTTTCAACTAGGTCATGTTTTAAAATTAGACAATAACCCACCCTCATGAACACGGCCATTCTAATATTCAACAAAGATAGCACAGATCAATACCCCAGAAATGGCCTGACAAACAATCGAAATTGGCGAGAAAACTAAACAAACTAAACCTTTGATGAAAAGGGCAAGAATGTATCTACCTATTACCTATTTATGAACCTAGTGATCAGTGGTCGAAACTTGCCTCAAAAAACGATGAAAACATGAAATTGTACTATATGTTTCTATTTTACAAGCGTTTATTAAAACGTTTTATTTAACTTCAGTTAGTAGTTCATATGTATGTGAGAATTGCTACTGAATGTTTTCCGACATTGTAAAAGTGATGGTAAATATTTTTTTCACAAATATCACACGTAATTACGTTGAATATACGTAACAACACTTAACCAAACATACGTTCAAAACTTCTTGTATGAGTTGTCAAGCCACAGTTTTACGACTCCGTATGTATGAACGATAACACTTTAAAAGTCAAATTACTCCTAATGCCAGAGTATGCCAAAGAAAGCTATAAAAAAGGTGCCGGGATAATATTTGTTAAAAGCGAGAGTCCGTTTACTTATCAAGATTAAGGTTGGGACATGCTCGTATTTTCTGCCTTTTTATACCGGCCTCGACAACGTAACGTAACTTTTGTCAGCAAAGTAGGTAGAATGTGTACTTTCTTGAAACTTTGAAAAATATTGATTGTCATACTTAATTTCATAGATTAGTAAAGGTACTTCGCCGCCTTGAAATTGAATGAAGCCACAAATGGCTTATTAGTAAGTGCTTTTTTTGAATTCTTGTCAAATAAAAACATTTTTAGAGAAAATTTACGAATAAGTAACTGCGTAATTTACATAATAAATAAATAAGTATTTCAAATATATTAGGGTCATTTTAGCACGGAGACGTGGCAATAATTTTTTACGCAACTATTTCAATTCTCAAAACAGGGTACATTTTCTTGTTAGGAGTGAGTAATCTTTACTAATCTATGCTTAATCTATGAATCAATATTTGGAAAGTTTGAGACCCTTCTACAATTATTATGAAGTACAGATTAAAATGCCTACGTCATTGAAATAATATCTCAAGGCTGTAGAAAATATCAAGAGATATTTGAAAATAGTTCTTTAATAAAATAAAACATATATTAATAAACTACGATCTTTAATATACATAGTAAGAAATGAATAACAACGAAACGATGCTTGTCTTAATTATAGCATCTTTCTCAATCTGAATTCAGAAATAAAACTTACAGCCTCCACCACGGAAGTATCGGTCTTGCGAATGGACATTTAGGTCAGCAAATGTCAGTAGAAATTATATAACAAAAGTACACAACCAATTTGAAAGCACTATGATTTTTCTGCCTGAATCTTTTGTGTAACAGTTTAATATAACAAGTAACATTTAACTGCGGGACTTAACTTTGAAAAGATCGCGGAGGTCATTGTATACAACTCATAAAACTTTGCAATCAAATATGGCCATCCATCTGTACATGAGCGATCAACCAGTCCGAGCTTTTATTAAACTTTTATTATATTTTCAACGTCTTTTCTGTGAATTCTTTTTTCATTTTATTATTGTATCAAATCTGAGAATTTAACATTGTCACTATTTAAGTGAAGTAATAAGATGATACCAAAGACATGTCTGTGAATAAAACATAAATTAATTACGACTTGCTATAACTGTGAAAGAAAACACCGAGAGGAAAATCTCTACGCTTCGCAGTTATTTATAAAAGTTCCCAAAGGCCTGTAAAGTCTACAAATTCGAACTTGGCCAACGCGGTAGAATATGGCCTAAATCCCACTCTGAGGCCCGTGCCGAGCAGTGGGACAATAATGAGTTAAGAAGGAAATAGGATAAGATAAAATACTGTAGAATATTTTTTTCTTTTGTTTGTAAATCGGCTTTCTTTGGTTTTGTTTGGTAGCTGTTAACAAGCTTGAATCAAATTGAATAAAAATGTTAAAAATATGCTTACGTTATTTACATATTACGTATTTAGACTACCAGGTGAAAAGAAGTAATTGGAGTTTTTAAGACTTACTTAAAAATGCTTATTTTTATATAATTAAGTACTTAACATTTATCAAAGTAATTCATACAAGTTTCAATAGAAGTATTAAAAGGTTAACATTGTATTTACAGTCAATTAGACAAACCTTACTAAGTGAGCTTCGATAAATAATACTATATAAAACCGATCTATTAACCGATAGAGGTAAAATTGTTTTACTAAATATATTTTAGCTTAGCGCTTAAAATATCTTGGTAGAAATAGTGCTACGTGCTATTTATATGAAGCAAGGCGAATGATCTCAAGTCCTGACTCACAGGTGCTTGTCTGCACTACTTAGTTGATAAGGTACGAGACTACGAGTATGGGTATTTTTATGGGACGACACGACACCGACACGATACCGGCACCGACAACATGAGAATGGCATTTTTTTTTATTTATTTAGTTCCAAAATTGTTCTACATGTTTGAGCGACACCCGCACGACAGCTTTTTAATCCAGTTTACGTAAGTAAGCTTCTCTCTAAACTCAAACTGAATTAATGACAGAACAAATGAACAGGTGAAGGATGAAGTATATGCCTACTAATATCCTCATATATATCATGTGTATAAAGATGGCAATCAGACACCGTGCAGTGCAATTTTAGAGACAGCGTCTTCTGATTGCCATTACCGTTACCATGTCATTGTCGTGTCGTGCCAATGAAGAAGGGTCTTATGATGATATTGATGATGTAGGTGATGACTCCCATATATTTCATAATTAGAACTAAAATCTTTTTGTAGAATATAAATAGTGTTAATTGAAATAAATTTTTCATACTAAATTTATGATGTATATTGAAATATGATTTTTTATACTAAATTACATGTACCATGAATGAAACTAGGAAGGTTTGTATCGAATAAACTGACCAAGTGTGAGTGTGAGTTCCGTAGAACACGTGAAGTTAAATAATAAAATGAAAAAAGGTCGTAAAACTTCAAAAAAAGCATGTTTCTCTTATGAAAAGTTTATTTTAATTTTAAATTCATTTACTTTTTATATTTGTTGTTATGATAGCTATAGTAGGTATAGTACAATCCAGCGAAGCTTTAGTAATAGAGTTTCGTTGGCACCTTTTGGAACCCTAAAAGGATATATACATAAGGAACCCTAAAATACAAGTCCACTTCCTTATCTTAAGTAAGGAACAAAGGTTGCAAAACAAAGCGAAAACATATCTATCTAATTACATTGATCTTGGGTAGAAGGGGCTTCCAACTTTTTATATGTTTAACTTCCATGCTATCGAAGAAAGTCAATTCATTTAACTGTTATCCGTGAAAGTTTTTATCACGCCATGAGGTAGTGACACTTAGAAGGGTGGCTGCTGTCTGAGTTTCCTTTATATTAGATAGAGAAAAATGCAAGTACTGTAGGTATATCTTGTAGCGAATGACATTGAAAGTAGTAGAAATATTTATTTTATAGTTTTAAGTATATGGTTTTATTATAAGGATTGTAAGAATAAACCCTTGAGATATTTTTTAAATGAATGACGTTAAGGCTGGCCGCACTTTGGCTACTATCGCCAGGGCAACTCGTAGATCTAGCTATTTTAGTAGTTAATGCGACGATGTATCATATCAAAAATTACTGTTCAGTAGTAAACAGCGACCCCTGATAGAATTTTGCAATGTAATCAAACATGTATCACTCGTAGATTGCTCAAACAACATCCTAAGCTACAACAGCTTAGCTGATCATGAAGCAACTGCTTCGTAGATTAAATGATGCAATAGTCGCCTACGCAACTATCGCTCATGCCATAGTTGATAATGTGCGGCTAGCCTAAATAGACGGTAAAAATCAGATGTTTATATACCAACTTATAAACCCGAACGGAATCACTGAAATAAATTCAGACCAGGTTTTCGGCGTGCGTAAATAATATATGAAATGTATCCACTTCTTTTTTATTCACGCGCGATCCAAAGATTTGAGAATTGATGGCCGTAACTTGCTTTAAAAGATTCAGACAACAATTGGTGCGTTTGAGATTTACAAGCTACTTTTATAAAATGTAATAAAATTAAACGTTTTATATTAATGTAAGTTGTTAATAGGATGTATGTATGTAGCCTAGATACCTAGTAGGTATTTTGTATGTACCCTAGATAGCCATAGATGATAGAAGATTAGTGGTAGTAA
The DNA here is from genome assembly GCF_041222505.1 of Epargyreus clarus. NCBI lineage: Eukaryota > Metazoa > Arthropoda > Insecta > Lepidoptera > Hesperiidae > Epargyreus > Epargyreus clarus. The sequence goes on along the minus strand of NW_027332239.1, from coordinate 8,934,434 downwards.
TTTTCTATCATGATAATTAAATATGACAGAATCTCATATGACTGTGGAAGTATACCACGGGCATAGATGTGAAGGTTAAGGTAAAATGTCTAAAGTAGCTTCTTAACATTAAAAGGGCTGCATACCCATTTGCTATGTTAAAATAATTATAAATATTTTGATACACTCTTCAGCGTACGTTTGATTATCGTGCACCAATAATATTTCGAGAAGAGGCTCGTTTCCACTAATAATAGGCAATAAGAGGCAATAATTGGTTGACGACGTAAAATATTTAATCATTAGTAGTACAAGAGTACTTATTTAAAGTGTTATAAAATTGATTACTAGGATTGTTGATAAATTAATTTAATATAAATTACCAATAATTAGTATTAAATTATTAAAATACTTATCGCAAATATACTACAACAATACAAACTGAAATGAGTAGTAATTTGTTTTAATGTGTCCTCTTTTCAAGGCTTTTAGCTTGAACAACATAAATAAGATTAGTTAGCTCATCCGGCAAAACAATCAGCGTCCCGGGTATGCGCGGATTAAAGTAATTAGGAATTATAACTAAGGATGTGCGAGATGAAATGAAATGAAAGTGTAACATATAAACACATATCTATAATTTGTATGAAAAACAACTTCCAAAACAAACGAAACATGAAATGTGCTAGAGATTTAATTTCACATACAAATGTCACACCAGAAACCTCATACAATAATAACACATTACAACAACACACCAAGTGGACACAGTGCGAGTGACATATGAACACTAAACAAGGTCAGCGTGGAAGCAGCCCCTATCGGACCGGAGATAGAAACATGCGGGAATGAATGCACGGACGGACATTCGACACATACGTGGGCGTGCGGCGAGGTGATCGCGCGGCAGATGCAGGCGTGAGCCGGCGGTGCGACCTGATAATCCATGTAATTCCCATAGCCCATGTGGTCGCAAGTGCAGGCGCAGGTTTCGATGTGCCTTCGTAGCTCGAGTTCGAGCTCCCACGGCGGCTCCATGAGCGCGAGCAGGCGGGCGGGCGCGCGCCGCGGCGTGCCCGCGCCTCCACGCGCTGCTAATGCGGCCCCGGGCCGTGCGCGGGCCGCACCTGCGCGAGGCCACCTGCCTCCCCGCCCCCCGCACGACTCGCTCCACCATGCAGCCCAGCGTTCAACGCGGCGAGGCGCCGGCGGCGACGCGAGGCCCGCGGCGGGCACGGGACGCTATGGCCGCTGGGCGGAAAGCCGCGACGCGCACGGCCGGTAGCGCGGAGGCGCACATAGCGTAGCGACCGGCTGCCGGCGAGGGAATGCCGCGGCCGCGAGCCCGGACGAGTGCCCGGGCGACCCGGCCGCGCCGGCGCCCCGAGCTCCACGTGACAGTCCTCCCGCCCACCGCCGCCCGCACCAGCCTGCGATCCACATCACTGGACAAATCTTTTAGATGCACAATCGTCCACTATTAATTTGGCTCAACGAAAAACTTACCTTTACACCCGTTTACATTTACAGCACAAATTATTTTATGTATCATTCAGATACAGATAATTAACATATATTTAAGTTACATGCTTAATAGTTATCTAAATGATGCTGTACATTTGATTTTTATATAAGTAGATATGTTCTGTACTCATAATATCTACCATCAATTCTAATTACCGATATTTTCTGATACATAAATATAAAGAAGTACTGAAATTATATAATTTAATGATTTTGAGATAACCATTTTATTAAATCGGTCAGTCAATTTTCATGTTGTTTATCACGCCGTGATCATAACACATAGGTACTTAATATTTATTATTTTGTTTAACAGGCCTTTCACGTTACACAGGAACATATCATAATAGACGTTGCCCTTGATAAAGTATATACTCGCAAAAAGCGACTCGTGTAATGCAATACTTACATATTTACCGTGACAAATAATTGCATCTCCGCACAAGTGGTATTGTTATGAGGTTATGACACTTTATGAGTGAATTTGTAAAGTTAATAATACGCCTTATTTTACGCGGCAATTTGGTTCTCTTTTGTACTTTTTGTAGACTTTTTATATAAAAGCCGCGTCGCCTTACCCAGTCATAAATTAGAATTACATATTATAAATACATAATACGCATAATATGCATACTTTCATTTAATACATTATTACATTACTGGTAAAAAATGAACATGAAATGGTGAAATTGTAAAAGACTAAATACGTAATATTGATTTCATGGATTAAAATTCTTCAGTACCCTTGGTCTTTCGTAGAGTCTAAGAAATTTCGCTACGCGCGTCCAAAGAGTACCTAATTGAGTCATATAATATCAAAGGCGACAATATCCACTTTCGACAATTTTACGAGAAATAATAAAACTTAAGAGTTTTAACTGGTCTAGTATTTATATAAAAACAATTATTATTTAGATATAATAAATTGTACTTTTCGAAGTTAATGACTGTAACGTAGTTATTTATAAATATTTGCTGAACTCAATTAGCAGATTCAGTCGTAGAAAGTACCTACCTTTATACCTAAATCAAGGTACTTAAGTTATTGTTATAATTAAAATAAAATATGTATATATTTTAATCCATTATGACTTACTAGATATTACATAAGTATATGAGGAATTTTATGAAAATATTGATAATTTATGTATATTCAAAAGGTTACCTATCTGATATTTATTTGTGAGTCGCTATTTCACTATCATACGAGCCGATAACACGTCATGGTTAAGGTTCAACGATTGTCCTACGATTGGGTTTCGATTTTGTTTGTTGAATTGGGCCGCCTGGAGCAGAGAGGCTGTATGCGTGCGCAGCAGCGGAGCACAATGCGAGCGGTCGCGGCAGTCGGCATGAGGCGCGCGCGGAGTGTCACGGGGCCGTTGCGCCGAGCGCACCCTGCCTCCGGGGCCACCTGGAACGTCCAGGTACACCTTCCACTCCCAATACCTCCAATATGCACTTCTATATCTCCTTACGCACATTCCATTACAAAGAAACGCCCGCTTTCATTCACACTTCTCGCGACTTGATGCATTTATTTTATTTTATTAAAATGCAAAATTAAATAATGTGGATGTGACCATCGGATCTGAAGACTCAACAGTTGGCTGAGGACTTGTTGCGCACGCAACTCATTCCTATGAATACATTAAAACTATTATCATCCGCGTAAGTGACGGGTGAATGGAAATTGAAACGATCGGTATTATTTATCTTCGGTCATACGTTCGTACAATACTTATAATGAACAACAAAAGGCTCTTCAGAATAATTTCTTACATAACTTACACATGATCAAAAGAAAGAACTAGACATAGGCATTACTTTGTCTTTGTACTATGAATATATTTAAATATATTTTTATTCTTATAATAAACATAATATAAAATTATTTCTTTTACGTTACCGGTAGGTACTTATGAGTTTAAAAAAAACTACCTATTAATTTAATAATGCCTAAAATATTCTAGACTAAACTGTATCTAGCATGTTACGCATTAATAATTCCACCGCATAAGTAAGGCCTTCAAATAAATTGTACATAGTGCATCGTATCGTATTGTATCATATTATCATACCTAAAAATGTACATTTTTGCAAAACTATTAATATTCACTAACCAACTTTGTAGTGTCTATTTTATTTATATGTTACCAAAAAACACTTTTATTTTGTTAATAATTGTTGAAAAAATATAATGTAGGTACTTGTAACGCTTTCCATTAAACTACGTCGCTCAAATTGAAAACGAATAACAAAACAATTGAATAAAATGTACTGCAAAAGTAACGAATCAGCAACACATTGTTCTTAATATTTCACTCGTACCTATTTCTTTTATTTCTGAAAAGAATCACGTATAAATGCAGGTCTTAAAGACATCTGTTTATAATGTTTACAGGTGGTCCGGGGGAAGATGAGTTCCCAATGCCTGTGGCACGCGTGTCGCGCGCTCTCTGCGGGCTTGCTGCTCATGCTGCTGGGAACTGCTATGGCAGTAATAGGTAATATATTATAATATAATTAATAACGAATAGAACAGATACATATGTTATCTTTATGGTGTATTTATATATTTATTAAAGGTTCATCGACGTATCATACACTTAAAACAATACAATGATTTAAAAAAAATAACAAAAAATACAACCGACTTCTATGTCACTACAAAGTAAAAAATAATTGAAATAAATGTTGGTATAGTACATATTTGTGAAGTCGGCGCTCAATATATTTAGTTGGATAACGGCGTAAACAGCGTGTGTAATATGAGCACCGAAACGCCCGCTCGCAGGGCGCTACCGCGCCCTGCTCGCTTAGTTTTATATTATCTTGTATGTTCCAACCTAACCTAACTAAATAGTCAATGTTGAACTGACTTTGCAATTCCATTCGAACCTACACCAAATATCTTCAAACACAACTCAATTATTCCCATCGGTTGAGGAGTTACATATTTTGTCTCCGAGCCACATTATCAGACCCTTAAATAGTCAATGATGAACTGGCTTTGCAATTTCATTAGAACCTACACCAAATATCTTCAAACACAACTCAATTATTCCCATCGGTTGAGGAGTTACATATTTTGTCTCCGAGCCACATTATCAGACCCTTAAATAGTCAATGATGAACTGGCTTTGTAATTTCATTAGAACCTACGCCAAATATCTTTAAACACAACTCAATTATCCCCATCGGTTGAGGAGTTACATATTTTGACTCCGAGCCACATTATCAGACCCTTAAATAGTCAATGATAGACTGGTTTTGCAATTTCATTAGAACCTACACCAAATATCGTCAAACAAAACCCATCGGTTGAGGAGTTACATATTTTGTCTCCAGAACCCACTCTGATCCTCATCATATTTAAATGGGACCAACTTGTAGCAATTGTCCACACACAAAATTAAAGGCATTAAAATAGGTTCATAAACGGCGAAGTTATGGCTGTTATATTTACATGGGTGGAGGAGTTCCCCTCATTTTCTCCAGAACCCATCGATGGATTCTAACCATATTTAAATGGGACCAATTTCCAGCTCGTCCCTAAACAATAAAAAAAGAATTATTAAAATCGGTCCACTAACGGCGGAGTAATTCGTGTACATACATAAAAAAAAAAGATACCGGCCGAATTGATAACCTCCTCCTTTTTGAAGTCGGTTAATAATTAGATCGTGTACCAACAGTTACAGATGAACATGGCATTTATATTATCGCTCCAATAATTTAAAATATATAAAATAAATATTTATATACGTAAAATTACATAAAATATTATACATTAAATATTAATTTAAATACATTAACCTTAAGTCTAAACGTTCTCATATATCATATTTATTCTAGAAATCATGTAACATGTACTTATACATGCAGATATTATAATCAAGAGTGTGAGAGTATTGAGACGCATTGCTCTATAGTATTAACAAAATTACAAGCTGGATTGAACCTCCAAAGTCTATGTCAACAAAATGCATCTGTGACCGACCTCAGGTAGAATTCCAATTCTATCTAACTGATTGACTAAGTATGTCCATGGGCGCCAGTTATTACATATCACATACATACAAAACAAGAAAAAATAAACGAACTAAAAATTACCATTTCCATTCATTCAACTTCAAATATTCATAATGATGTTTCGAAGAGAGGAACTGTTTCTACAATACAACGCCGCGATGAGAGAACGTTTCCCGTCCGGCTGGCAGCATCCGGCGCTACACGTAACATGTCTGACATACTTGTGAATAAATCTGTTGCTCGAATTTCAAAATACACACGTTTCATATACCTATGTTACGTCAACGCCAGCTTCAGCTGTATTGGAGTGATATTGTATACTTTTTGTCCATTGTCCATATAACATTATTTTTAACAATAATTTATATATAGTAACACATGTTAACATATTGAAAAGATGATATCGTCGTAAAATAGTCAAATTGAATATAAGTATAATGCAAATAATAAATTTCGACCAGTGAATAAATTATTGAAAAGAAAAATATGTATTGCTTTTTTACAATGATAACATGTTTTTATTTATTGTTGTGTGATTTGTTGTAACATAGGCTATATTTACTGAAAAATATTTACAATTATAATTAAACTTACAGAAAATTAAAATAAATAAATTAAACTATACATATAAAATAACTTATTTACAAAATTTACAATATAAAATTATAAAATTACAATATACAAAAATGAAAAACAAAAACACTACCTTAAAAAATTGTCACCATCACATTTTTTGTATAATTTATTACTCAACGTACAATCATAGTACGTTATATTATTTTACTATTAAAATAAAGTATAAACGGAGTATCTATTGGCAATACCTTGTTCATTTTCTAGGATACTACGCAGACACGCTGTCAGTCGCACAAGAGGTGCGAGGCAACGCCACGGTATCAGTCAAAGACGAGGCCCGCGGCTTTCATCTTAACAACCTTTCGTACGCCGGCCCCATTGTTATGGGTTTTGGAGGTAATATAATATTATACATATAGCGATAATTGCCGCCTCTTCGTCACAACCAAATATCTTTTGAATCAGGATATTCGGTACCAATAAATTTTGTGGAAATATTATTTACCATTTGAAGTTATACGTATTTGTTTATTAGTTATTCATTTACGTACCAATTTTTAAATAATTATTATTTAAAATTACATTGTAAATAGTATATTATGTTAAGCAAAATCAACAGCATATGATAGTGATGTATTATTTATAAATTTCCAGGCTTCATAGTAGTAGCCGCTTGCGTGATGACATTCGAAGCGCGGGACAGCGCGGCGAAGGTGACGCCGGCGCGGCCGCAAGCTCTGCCCCGGCCGATCCCACGACGCGGCCCGCCCTGCGCCGCGCCCGCCCGCATCGACCAGCTCGGCGTCTACCGCCTGCCTAATGTATTACCTCTACCACACTCGCTCCCTCTAGCACCACCGCACAGGATTCGACCGCCCCACGCTTGTAGCAGGTACGCGCTTTTAACCATTATAATGATCATGAAAATTGTAAATGGTATTTTTCCAATAGACTGCGCCCCTCCCAGTAGTTAAATTTTGAAACTTACAAATACATCTATGCTTGGATCGTAAGTATCAATATCAAAATGAAACATAAAGATTCCAATCATTAAAAATATTTGGACAAAACGTAGTAGCGACATTTTTTACACATACATCGCAATGGTACATCGTAGTTACTAGCATTGGGAGCAAAATCGATTTGTGGAAAGCTTCAAAAATCAAAAGCCTATCGTGATTTGAGTAGCAGCTGCAAAATTGCTTTTGAAGCTAACATTGGCCATCGTAGATCATTTCGAACAAACATGTAGGCAAGTGGCCTGTAATCCGGTATTGGACTCGCAGGCTTCTTGAAGAGATAGGGCAGTGAGTGTATATGGCACAGAACCAGTGGTGAGAGGGCAAAGGATCGTGCACGGTTTGGCTCCGCACCGGACTTGCGTAGCGGCAGTGGGCGAGCTACGCTGCCAGTCAGTGCGCTACGTAGGCCTCTACGACGCTACGCGCTCTCCGTAGACGAGCCCCCTCACTCGGCAGTAAGGTAAACGTTCTTCATACTCAATTCATTCTAGAAATCATGTAATTACTTTTTCCAACTTATATTTTTACTTTTTCTGCAGTAGTTGTAGCTAGTGGTCATAGTTAGACTTACTAGGCATGCGTAGATTTTGCAGCGCTACGATCTAAGAAAGCATAAATATTTCTTAATAACCTATTTTTATAAACAACGAATAAAACATGTAAATAGTGTATAATACTTTAGATTATTTTATCCTTCTTGCTATACGTCGACTTGTACTTGTAAATCCGTAGAGTATTCTTCCTTCGATATAATTATACTTTTATGCTGTAGGAAATGGGTCTCCCTACAAAATCTATACTAATTGCCTCCACCTATAATGCAAATTATAATTTATAACTAATACACACATGACTTCTCAAAATTAAAACTGCTTTACTTCCAAAACTTCGTAAAACCGAAATGCATAGTGTTCATTTCAATCTTTCTATTTTTAGTCTCATTCTCTATTAGGTAGAAAAATTAATATCTAAATAAAAAAATGAATGATTAAAATTATGGTGGAATTTAGTAAATAAAGTATTACAGTAATACCTAAGACATAAGATGGTACAATATAAGTAAATGCTATAGTCGTACTATATTTATTTATGTAATTTTTTAATTAATTATGATCGTTTATAATTATCCTTATATGTTTTTTTACACTGAAGTAGCAAACGAACATGCCACCTGATGTTAAGTGGACACTGTCGGTCATTTCTATATGGAACTTACAACAAATTTATGACGGACCACAAAGGCAAGGACTTCGATTTTAACTGGGGTTGATTAATGGCTGCTTACCATCAATTTTACTGCCTACTCGTTTGTTACTTCAATATAATAAAAAAATGAAAAGATCTGACCACGTCACAGCGCTAGCGCGGCGGAATCCGAGTGCGGGTCGCAGTCGTCGCTAGCGATGGACCTGCACGCGAGCGGCGCGTGCGCAGGCGTGACGCTGCGCGTGCGTGACAACACGCGCCGGCGCCCGCTCGCCCGCCAACAGCGCCTACGAGAAGACACTATACATCGTAAGACTCAGTTTTGCCGTAAATTAACGAATTACAGCTATCAAGCACATAACGCTTACATATAAATGGATGTAAACATTTTATTTCATTTAAACTATCCTTAAACTATTTTTTCTCATCTTTTTAATTTTTTATCATTTTTTTTCTTTAGGCATTTCATTTCTAGTAATACGTCACAAGCCCGTCACCGCTGCATTAATACAATATTTGTATTATTTTCAGCTTCATCAGGTGAAAGCGTCAGTAATATTAACAATGCAGAGGACCCCTCACTAAGGTAATAATAAATGAATTTCCCACTTAATTTTTTTATTATAGCAACTCCAAATCTATCATCAGCTTATTGCCGTATCATAAAGCCTATGTGCAGCACACAACTAGAACTAAACAAAAATAAATCTTGAATTAGTACAATTGAATTTAAACTATATGTTAAATTAATGAATATAGAAATTAATTAACCACAAATATCACAAAGAAAAACGCAAATATTACATTATATTTATTAGACATCACGCTACAAGACCCTAAGTCCTTCTAAGCACCTATTATATATAGCTGTTTAAAATACATGTATACAAAATAAAAGATTCTTTATGTAAAAATTGAGAGCCCAATACAAAAAATTCAACTTAAATGTAGCATGTCTGATTCAAGAAACAACAACGAGGAATTAAAAGAATCTGCGGAAATGGAGCTACTATCGGCAGAGCGGGAGATCCGCGCGAGCAGCGCACCGCCGCCCTCACACACGTCGCCGTCGGCCTCGCCACAGCTGGTGATCTCACCACCGCGGTCACCCTCAACACAGCCGGACACCTGTATATTAATAGAGGAAAATGAAAATGTTACCACTCCACCACCACCTGACGAATAATTTATTGTTCATTCATGATAACTAATATGGTAAAACGTTAAGGTAGGACCGGGGAGGCATTACGGCCACACCTTCTAGCATGAAGCAGGTCTTGCGTTTCCATTGAAGAATATCGATGCCGACAGACTTCCATGTGAAAAGAGTCATCTCAGTCATCTGTAGTAGCAACACAACTGCGATTGGCTTCAAGTAGAACCCATATTCTACATGAAGTTGATTACAGATCATTTACGTACTGTAGCGACATCTCGCTACTCGTCAAGAGATGGCGCTGCTGAATCACGCTATCGAAGTTTTCTAAACATCTTGCATATATACAAGTTCCGAACTGATACTGTAGGAGCACGGCCGCTCCCCGGGCACGATCACCTAGCCCGGCGGGAGATCTTCCTTTGCACAAACTACCATCAAGTTACTGCATACACGTTTGTTACATCAATCATGTAGAAAAAACCTCCACAATGCGAGGCCCCATAATGCTTTTATATAACCCTTGTTAATTGCAATTTGCATTGTATTTACGATGTTTATACTAGTTAGGTACTTAACCCGTGTGCTCAAGTGAACTTTTACATTTCACACTAGCGTACTTCTTAATGTAATCAATGCTATATATATCTATGTATACTTAAGTCAAAGTATGTAACAACTATGTAGTGTATTTTGTGAATGTTTGTTGTTATTAGTTGTAATGTATAAAGTTACTTGTATATTTGTTGATTAAAGGCACAACGACTAGTTCGAAAGTCATGATGCTTTCTTAGAAGTATACAGGAGGAAACGCAATTGCAATGTTGATTAAGCAATAATTCTGATGTAAATCGTAGTTTAAAGCACATTGTATAGTGTCTATTCACACATCACACCTATGTGTCATCACAAGTAACTACAACTTTACCACATGGCAGCGACAAAATGTCGGCAAGCAGTTATTGCATTGTAATTGCGATGGAGTAATTGTCTTTGCTATCGAGTAGCCGTTCTCTCATGCATAAAGTCGCTTAGATGCATTGTAATTACGAGGTGTTCAGTGTCGTTCACACTGTTGACTTAGGCAGCGACGTGGTCCGTGCAACTACATATTCTCATATATTGCGCCCTTCTACTCAGGGGCGTTGCAGCGTGGTTGTGGTTACGTGTGAATCGGCATACACAGTACCTACACGTAGTTTGATAATGCATGTGACGCATGTCTATTGAAAAAAACTCCAATAGACATTCACTTTTAATACCGCTTATTTTTAGAACCCCTTTTTAATGATAAAAGACTGATAAAAGCGAATTTTGTAAAAAGTTTAACAAAAAATAATTTGTATTATTGATAAATATAATGACTACGTAAAAATACGAAAAGGAATGCGTAGTAGGTACATAATTAAATAACGTATGTATGTACAGAATGTACCTATGTTCTAAGAAAATAACGTTACTGATTTAGAAGTTCGTAAGTAGTCATATAAATGTATACCTACACATTCCTCATATCATGTCCATTGTATTCTTAAATCATTCAAAGTAGAAATTCGTGATGCAATACAAAAAAATCTCTTGGTTACGTCATAACACTAAACGTTGTTAAACGTACAAAATTAGTACGTTTGGTCATTTTGTTTCATAAGCGAAGTTAAACAAAAATATTGAAGTTATATTAAGAGAACTACTGTCGTATTTTTAAAGTACGATATTCCTTGTTCAAGTTTAAAACTATTAAACATATTAAGTGAAAAGTTACACTGGTAACCCTAGAGTATTATAATAGGTTTACTATGACAAATGACCTTTCCTGGTTAGTCTTCACAAGTAATAATGTACGTGTTAACGTACAATATGACTCCCATGTTATATGAAATTAATAAAAAAAATCCATGGGCGGCACTAGCTTCTTACCACCAGAAGAGTAACATTTGCTTGTAAATAATGAAACAATCTTAACAAATTACACATGATATCATATCGCTTTTATGTATGCACCATCCTGTAAAATGAAAACTAAACTGAAAAAGCAAGTAACTACTTATAATCATGAAAACCAAAAAATAAATACATGTATGATTTTTATGTTGTGATCTAATTTTATCCTAATTTAAGAAATTGTCCTTTAAATGTTCGCAGTAATGCTTTTCGCTTTATGTCCCTGCATACCTTTTTTTTTTTGTTTACGAGGGGGAACCCTTCAAAAGGTACCCTATGCCGTGGGAGCGACACGGGATTATGTGGGATTCTTACCGCACTAAAACCCCCCCGGCGGCCGTCCTCGGCGCTGCGTAGGGGACTCCGCAATCTCCAAAGGAACGCAACCGGAGTCCTCTTAGCGCGTTGCCCAGTCGGGCTCCGCCCAGGCGAGAGTGGTGCTCGCCACTCCGTCTGATGTGCACGACGGTATGCGACCACACATACCGCCGTCCTTCCCGGGGTTGCTGGCCGGGCGGTTCGAGCTCCCACTCTCGCCACCCGCAACCCCGGAAGCCCCTTTTAGTCGCCTCTTACGACAGGCAGGGGATACCGTAGCCCTATTCTGGTCCCGGAACCACAGGGACAAAAGTCCCTGCATACCTAAGGCACCTTTTTTAGCCGATGACAGACTTTCTGGTGGCCATACAGTGTTTGTTTAGCGTACAGCATTTCTTACCTTAATAATAATTTCGTACTTATGGACTAAGACAGGGATGCTCTGTGCCCAAACACCGTACACAGTACATTCGTGCATGTACACTAGTCTTAATTTTATCCATATCCTATATTATCTTAGTAACTTATAATTTGGAATCTTTCAGTTATTTCCTATAATATTAATACGGGTTATTTCTATTAAATTAGAGATTATAATATGCCAGTACAGTGATGATAGTCACACGAATTGTAGATTGTTTGGATTCACCCGCACTGCCTTAGCCATTTAGAACATACACATCAAGATATCACAATATACCTGAAGTTTAGAACAGGCGACTAAAATCCATAATTACACAGAACGAAAATTTAGGAATTTACATATACCATTTGTTTCATCATACGTGAAAAATATATTTGCAAAACTAGATATTATAAGTAAAAGGCTTAAAATGTATTGAGCTTGTACATAAGGTTACTTAGTGATTAAAGTACTGTCCTTTCTTATTTTTTGATCAAATATTTAACTTTAATTTTAGCAAAAGACAGTTATTTTTATTATGCACAGCAACTATATCTTACGTATTCCTTTTATATAAAGCTATGCTATACACTTGCAATACTTAATATTTTATTTAAGGAACACTACGAGCCATATGTTTATATTTGAATCTGTACTTTTGTAACTACTTATATATATGTAAATTATTTCTATAAGCATCTAAGGAATTGTCGTAGATTTTTATAAAGGCCCATAGTCTTATCTGACTGATTCGCCAATTTGTATGTAAACTATATACAATCTTGAAAGTTTTGTATCGATCGAAATTATATACTTATGTATTCCTTTTTATATAAGTCATGTTGTATTATATAATCTAAGCATACCATACGTAGATCTCGATCCAAATGGTTGTTGTGATGTCTATTAAACTTGTTGATATAACGCGAAAGTTTTATTTATTCTAAAACCATTGGTATTCGCTTTTGCATTAAGCTGAAAGGGTCCAAGTAGCTCTTTACAAGCATGGAATAAGGATAGGTACATATTTAATCTCGATAACCCTTTTTTCGCTCGTCCATTCGTAGAGGAAGCGGAATGCTAGGTACGAGTATATTTACGCCCATAGAAGATGTGATGCTAACTGATATTAATGAAATATGCATAAAATTGCATACAAACAATTATCTCAATGTATGTTTAAACTATAAACCAAGTAGGTCAAGTAAAGTCCGCGCAATTACGTCAATTTAATTTTTGATTTTAATAAATCCTATAATCACTTTCGTTTTAACTTTCCTGACTTATTACAAACATATAAGAAGCACATTATTTGTATAATAAATGATTAAATAGTAGTTATAGTATCGAAAAAAACGATCAGATTCTCTTAGTGACAATGGACTTGTAACTTGATTAATTGTTACCTACTTAATTATTACTTAGACTTACATACATAAAAATATTACTTAAATAATATCAGTAAGGACTATACAAATAAAGGAGACTTTCAGAGCGAGTTTTATAACTCTCAAATATAAAGACAGTTCCTGTGAAAAAACAGGAAACTTTTGCTCAAGGGTGAACACGCTTCGATACACGCACAATGTTAAATAACGCATTTCAATATGATTGTGTATATGTCGCAGTTAACTTACTTGATAAGCCGTTCAATAAGCAGCGTATCTTCTTGGCTGATATTCAGCTATTGTGTTTACTACAACATTTACAGAACTGGCGTTGGAGTTGTTTCTTAAGCGATTGATACAGAAATTGGCAGAGACATAGCTACATAATGTATATCAACTATTGGGCAGAGTAATAAGAAATCATATTTATCACTATTATCACGGCATGTTTATTTACCTTTTACCTATTTAATTTACATTCATTAGACTCACCGACTCACAAGGCGAGAGAGCTCCATGAGCATGTGCAATTTTATTGAATTAATAAAATTGGGATCCACTTTTATTGAATTCATCAACAATTGTTTTCCTACTATCATAATGCAAAATTATTAATAAAGTATTAAATTTAAATGACTCTGCTACGCAAGAAGTTAAACGTTATCGTCCCAAGTCATATGGCCACCTTAAGCTCTGTTTGATTAAACGTCGAAGTATAATTCAGGAAGCTAGGCTATTAATTTAACCTCTTATTAAGAAAAGTGACTGCGACATGTATTCACCTTGGTAGATTTATATTATGTTTAATGAAATAACCATTCCATATCACTTATACGGTTTCATTTAAACGGTTTAAGCCTTCTATTATGTGACTCGGAGCGCTTTTAGATTACGCAGCACATTTATAATAAAATCTGTATCAGTTACAGCTAAAACCATTACTAATCCTATCACGAGCGTCCATATGGATAATCCGTAATCTCATTAACGAATTGGTGCTATAAAATCAAAGGGCTCGGTTCTAATGTCAGCAGTCAGTCAGTGTGGTGGGCGTCATAGCGCACTACCGAGGACTGCTCACTTATTGAGGCTAGAGTCAAAATGGACAACGAGACCGACGCATACACGTACAGCAACTACGGCGCTTACTTTGCACCACTCAGGTCTGTATTGATGGTAAACTTGTAATTATAGAATACTCATTGCATTGTCGTATCGCATCCTTAACAATTGTACCTACGTTACAGCATTTTCTTGATGTGGTAAGTAAATAGTGACTACGTAACATGAAATTATATATCACATGTACGTACAAATTGTCGGCCCAGAAGTCATACTGTGTGTCCCTGTTAATGGTAATATCAATTTTTTATTATAGTACGATTAGAAGGAGCAGCCGAGTATGCAGTCCACATGATAGTCGGTTATGCACAACGCAACTGTCACTCATGGACATCAACTGTAATCAACCCTAGATAAGACTAGACTAGAGCCCTACCTGAGGTCGGCTACAGATACCTCGCTACACCTGAGGACCAAATCAGAACGCCTCGAAGTCTTCCCTATCTCAGTGTTCAAACTAGAATACATCAGCAATTACCTGACACTGTTGTTATAAATATGAAATTCTACTTTTCTCCTTAATTCTACCCCACTTTGAATTCTAATCAAAATACAGTATAAATCAAATAATACTTTCTTAACACAAGCTTCATTTGTTTTCTAGATCCAATGACCCTGGCCATGTGGAAATGATAGGAGAGGGTCTTTCAGAAGAAGATCTAGCCTCCGTCCCGGATCATTGGTTCGCCTACCCCGCCCCTCCCGCCAGTGCCCACACAGCCCTTGCCCTTCTCTATACCTTCTTCACAGCTGTATCGTTAATTGGAAATGGAATGGTTATTTTAATATTTTCTACGTTAGTATTTTATAAACATCAATATTTTTATCATTTTACTTTAATCTTGTTAATTAATTAATCTTGTTAACTTTACCTTTCACGCAGGACAAAAAGTCTACGAACGTCAAGTAATATCCTAATTCTACATCTAGCTATCTGTGATTTTATAATGATGGCGAAAGCGCCAATTTTTATATATAATAGTGCCATGAAAGGATACGCATTGGGTGAAGTCGGTTGTCAAGTTTTCTCGTTCATGGGCGCATACAGTGGTATTGGTGCATCGATGACAAATGCATGTATAGCATATGACAGGTATCATGAACATATGAATATCTACCTAAAATCTAATTCTCTTTAAAAAGACTTCAACGCGCTAACAAGTTTTTCTTAAGTTTCACAAAACATATATATTTATAAAAAAGTTTTATCTTTATTTTATAATTCTGATATTTTAATTTATATTACTATATTTTAAAAGCTTAAATAAGACCACAAATGTAAAGCCATTTATCACATTTCAGACACTCGACTATCACACGACCGTTGGATGGTCGATTATCGAAAGGAAAAGCAATACTTATGGTATCACTTATTTGGGTGTATGCAACGCCGTGGGCATTCTTACCACTTTTTAAAATTTGGGGCCGATTTGTTCCTGGTATATTGGATTATTATATTATATAAAGGTTTTTACATTGGCTCATATAATGATAACACCGATACTATTTTAATGCATGCGTATTTTTATTTTTCAGAGGGCTACTTAACTTCATGTACCTTCGACTACCTTACCGACACTTTTGACACAAAACTTTTTGTGGCTAGCATTTTCTTCTGCAGCTACTGCTTCCCAATGACGATGATCATTTATTTCTACAGTGGTATTGTAAAACAAGTATTTGCACATGAAGCTGCATTAAGGTATTCTCCATATAGTAAGATTATGTGTATTTAATCATTTTTACGAGATAAGCTAAGGAAATATTTTCATGTTCAGGGCACAAGCTAAAAAAATGAATGTAGAATCCCTGAGATCAAACCAAAGCACGGGAGCAGAGACGGCCGAGATTCGCATAGCCAAGGCAGCTCTCACAGTATGTTTCCTGTTCGTAGCATCGTGGACACCTTATGGCGTTATGTCCCTGATTGGAGCTTTTGGAAATAAAGAGCTTTTGACTCCCGGGGTATGAATTATTATTACTATTTAACAATCATTTTTTTTCTTATATGATTAAAAGAGGCCTGTAAATCGGACTTGGCCCTCCTAGGCTTAGGTTCATGACCACGATTTGTTTCAGGGGTCAGCAATATTTTTTTGTTAAGTTATTTATTTTTCACGAGCCTCCTTCTTGGTATGGCATGTTTTACGGTAAGAGCAAAGGCCTTTTTTCATTAAACTTTATAAATTGAATTTGGCACACAACTCCCAAATACATAATACAAAATAATACAAATTTTCGATATGGTCGAATTTCAACCATTATAACAATTCAATCAAACAAACAATTTGAAAACTCGTATAACTATAATAAAATGGATAATGAATTACGAATGTACCAACAGGTAACTATGATCCCTGCTGTGGCGTGTAAAACAGTTGCCTGCATTGATCCTTGGGTGTATGCCATTAGTCATCCAAAATACAGGTTCGTATCAAATCTTAATTCCTAAATTAGTGCTAGCGTAACTTAGTGCGTTGATATGTTAGACAGATACTATGAGATATGTTATTTCATACCTAATAATAATTTTTAATTTGGTGTCTACAAAACTTTATGGTAAGAAGCAATTCCAACGCATGAACTTCTATAATCAACCCCACATAAAATTTGACTCGTACTTGAGTTCAGCCACATGTGCCATACTCCCCCGGAGACTTAAGTTGAAACCCGTCGTATAAGCATCTCTCGTAAAACCAGTACCCTTACCAGGAGATTTTACGTTTCGACAAATATGACTGTTTTGGTATTTGTTTACGTATTTGCCCATACAAATTCCAATCAGCGCCCCTAGTGGATTGTGTCAGAACTAGGATAATCGTATGGGCCAATACAGCCAAATGGCCAAAACAATATGGCCAAAACAGTCATATTTGTCGAAACGTAAAAACGCCTGGTAAGGGTACAGAACACAGCAGCAATAAATCGATCGAAGTTAAATCAAATATGTTATAATTTTACCAAATACGTTATTAATTAGAGAAGAAAGTAGCATTCGTGATTCTTATTGTACAGGCAAGAACTTCAAAGGCGTATGCCGTGGCTCCAAATAGACGAGCCTGATGATAGCGCATCCACTGGAACAAACGCAACCACCAACACTGCTCCCGCCGCCCCTGCATAATAACTTCAATATCTCTACACGAAAAAAAATATTTAAATGTAAAACACTGTTTTTAATTATTGCATACTTATATATATACGAAATACAACGTTATTATTATACTAGTACATACTTGGCGTTACTGAATTTTCCAGTACTTATTTAAGTTTAATTATCGCCTTTTAATTATTATCAATTAATTAGGCCAAATTATATTATTGATAATCGCAATTATCCTTTTTATTAAATACATATTATGTGTGAGTTTTGAATGTGTGGGTGATGTAAAATATTTGTAGACAAATATTAATATTTCGAAAACAACAACTTGTTCTATAAATTAAAGAGAATGCAAATACTTAATTGTTATTATTGAAATGCTCAAATTTGGGTATTACCTACTAATTTGGGTATTTAGAAGTAAGCGTTGATTGAAAAAACGACTATGGCATGTAACAGGACTTCGATATAAATAAAATTATATTAACAAAATATTCAATAAAGCATATGAAGATGATTAATCCGTTTTAATTCTTATGTATTCCACCTTTTCCAAAGTTAAGTATATGACATATTATACATTTCTAGATACGCCATATCGCCATATCATAAATGATTTTTATCATAACAAAACGATGAAAATTGTTCAGAATTTTGAATAATCTGACCGTTCAAAGTGTATAAAAATCGAGTTCAAAGATTCCTATACATACCCAGATACATACATACATACATAAAAGTCAATCTAACACAAGCGTAGTAAAAACGACATAGCTTTTGCCTTACAATGTAACAGTAACAATAATAAAATTGGCCAAGTGCAAGTTAAACCCGCGTCCCGCACCTGGAGGGTTCCATACAACCAAAACTTTTTTTTTTAATTTCTAGTATTTACTATTATAGCAGCCATAAGAGTACACACAGTGAAAATTTGAACTGTCTACCTATAACGATTGAAAAGTTACTTGGAAAAATTACGAATAGCAGTTCGTTATATGGGGACCCCTTTTTATATTCAACTTATTTTTTATTTTTAGTATTTGTTGTTATAGCGCCCCCCATATACAGTCCTAAAAAAAGATTAAAATGAAAGAATCTAAAACAAAGTATTTAAAAAATATAATTGATATGACAGTTTACTTGACATTGACATTGTTCTACATTTGTGACTTTCTGACATTGTTTGCTTCGCTGATTCGCAGTTCGCACCTAAGGATGTAACAAATAAGTAGTAAGCTTATGAAATTCTGGGTTTATAACGCAAATAATACAATATGGACAAACTCACCCTTATATCGGGTACACTGTTTATGGCAGCGGACATTTTCGCCATCGTCAGTCTCGCTATGCCCGATTGGATAATTACAGACATTGGTGGTAATCAACTTATTGTTATATTTTTTATACTTATATCAAGAGTTATTATTTATTTTGATAATTTTTCAACAGGTGATATGCGTCATGGCCTTATGTGGTCGTGTTTGACAATACATAATCTATCTCAAGTTTGTTACACACCTGATTTGGAGCCTGAATGGATGCTGGCATTGATCTGTATTTTCATAGGATGCATTTGTATCACAACAACTGTTATACTACTTGCATCCAGCCACTTTGACCGCAATGTTATACCATATGCTCGATGGGTTGGATTTGCTGCAAGTAAGTCAATTCTTTTTATAATATTGAAATTCCAAACATATATAGGGTCCACCTGATGGTGGTTAATGTTGCCCATGGACATCTCTAATCAAGCTCAGATTAGATTATAATCTTACTATAATAGATAACTAACTATAAGCTGCTGTATTGCTAGCCCTGAGGAACAAACCCTTTGATAAATATGTCTTACTTGTCCTACAAACCAGAGCACGACAATTTTAATACGTTATTATCAGACAGGAATAGGTGTGACCGTGGTTTCTGGAGTCAAACCACCTTCTAATATCAAACCTGAACATTTATTTTAATTTGGCAGTACTAACATATTTTGCACATTTAATTTAATGCCTTTCAGTAACACATAAAAAATGTACCACTTCCATATTATGCCTTTCTATTGAAATACATTAAAAAATTACAATCACATTTACTTAAAATTGGTGATTGACTATACTAAACATATTATATCTTATATATAAAATTCTTGTATCACAATGTTAGTTATCATACTCCTCCGAAATGGCTTTACCAATTTTCACCAAATTTTATATGCATATGCAGTAGTCTGAGAATCGGCTACTATCTATTTTTATACCCCTAAGTGATAAGAATTGTTCACCCTTAACATTTTTTATTTATATGGCAACACAATATTTGCCGGGTCAGCTAGTTTTGGTATACAATTTTGATTTATAATAATCTTTCTACTTTCAGTGGTAATGTTTTGTCTAGCTGCTGTTATCTTTCCAATGGGCTTTGATGTAGAAGATATTGGAGGGCAGCCATATCAATTACCAAATAGTCATCAAGTTGGAATATCATACATTTTGTTTGTACTTTCTCTGTGGATTACTGTGATATCAGAACTCTTCGCTGGAAAAGTCTGCCTGCCTCATTTTTAATATCTACAAAAACTATGTTATGAGAAGTATAAGCCTAACCAGATGTGTAATTTTTAATATGAGTATGGTATGGATATTCATGTGATTTGTTGTAATTTTCGTATATATATAATAATTATTAGGCATGATATTGTGTAATTCAGCACATTCCAAGGATTCTATGATTACAAAGTATGTATTAAGGAGTCTGCTAAAACTGGTATGTGTAGGGAGTAGGCCGCTCTGGGCGAATCGGGTTCCACAGCATGTAACATGCGTGTTGTAGTGGCAACACTCAGCTAATTTTATAGTTCGACAAACTTCTATGCGTGCGACCGTGGCGCCACTGGCCATCATAATGTTGCTAGGTTATCAAAACTACCTATAAAGTGGAAAATTTTAATGATTATTTTTATCAATATTTATTATATATTATTACGAATCTCTAAAATATTTGTTAAAAATTATTCATTTCTCTATTTTTTGCATAAGCATAAGCTCTATTTTTTAAGACGGTCGCCACGTGCGAACTCGTCGTGAGCCTGTTTCACTGGTTCTATTTTTACCTGCACCAGTTTGAGCGTCTTGTGATATGTTTTAATGTAAATATTTTTGTTTGAATCTCAAATTGTTTACTAGATAAGGTTAATATTTTATTATCTATTGTATTATATTTTTAAAAATTGTTAATTATAATTGAATCAAGTATAAAAACCTGGAAAACAATTGTTTCATTTGTAACTTTTAAATTACAAATACATTTTGCACTCCCATTATTGTATAGGGAAATAAAATACTTTCTACGTTATTACATAGACATGTCCTACTTTTTACCAAGGTTCATTTGATGAAAAAAAAAAAAAAACAATCTATTATTTGATAACAATGTTTAATTAACAAAAAATCTGCTAAAAATTGTTAATCATTCATAAAAATAATAATAATTATTACCTACTTATTATAGTGAGTATTTACAATTAAAAGTGATTAAATGTCCTGTAAACTTTTGCTTTAAATATTATCATGATATTTAATTAAAAAGTCTTTTTGAACGCACTATATAACTTGGTCCATTTTCACTATAATCTCCAGTTGCGCTGACCCACTGAATCTTCTTTCTTGAATTCTTCCTTAATGAGAATCTTCTTAGTTACTGCTGCCACTCCTTATGCTGAATAACTTAATGTGATGAAATAATTAATCGGCCACCTTGTCCTAGTAAAAGAAGGCAACCACAGCAACCGAGGAAGCACAACCACAGGCCAGAATGAGTACTTCGATGAGGTGAGGTGTGGTGTGACCATCAGCTTTGTGGAAATTACATCACCACACATTGGTATCCTACTATAACAGGATGGCTATCAAACAGAAAATGTTATATATTTGCCACAACTGGGAGGCTGGCCTTGCAATCTACTAAAGTTTGATTGCTGTCAGCATAAGAAACAGAAAATTGATTTAAGAATTCAGTAGTCTTGGAACTCGACTCAAACGCCAGCTCCCGTGTGATGAAGTCCACAGGAACAGTTTGTCTGTAGCTGCACATATAAGAAAATATTTATTAAACACAACCAGCTTGGCTGGTAACACAAGGTGGAAATATTTATCTACTCTATTTTTTAATTCAACTTCATCAGGAAGCTCACAATTCCCTGTATAGTGGGTGACATGGACATACATGCCACAAAGACAAGTACATACACACACCCAATCATAAAAGATATACATTTATCATTCAAATATTGCCTCTCCCAGAATCAAAGTCCACCCCTCTATATTCCTGTGATGTTTTAAGATGTGTGGTGGTCAAAGGTTAGATATTTGATCTAGTAAGTTTAATACTCATTAAATTACAAATGTTTCTAGTCTCAACTATCTAGTCGATTTCTAGAATCATGTGTATGATTAAAATCAAGTGATGCAGATGTCTTGATGATTTTTAATGAAAGGCTTTTATGATGATACTATTTTTTTATAAATATTAAATAGAATTTAATTCAACTAAGGCGAAATTAAAAGTGAATTTAATATTCTATAAGTATTTATTTAGAATGAACTACCCATTAGCAAAGACTTTAAAGTTCATATCCAATTAACAAATTAAAGTATTAAGCTTTTCCATACTTTTTTATTTAAGAATAAGAGCAGTTATCTAATTTTAAAAATTACATACTGGACTACCCAATCCACATACGTCATACTATTTTTGGCGCAGGCTGGTGTTGGGTTGATTATTTATTTCTTTCTATAATATTGTAGTACAACCAAAGCTATATAATTTTGAGTTCTATTGAACACAAAATGTGAAAATGCGATATGAATAAGCAATGATATAACACAAAAAGCATGCAATAAATGATTTTTGCTAAAAAACCTCAATGGTATGTTAAAAGCAAATATTGCCAAGATGCTATTTGGTTAATATGTTCTTCAATTATTACCCCTTTACCACAAATAAATGCCCAATAAATGTTATATTGTGTAATTGTTTAAATGTATAAATTATGTAGCAAAATAACTTTAAAATTATTAATAAAAACAAGACATACGACTTTAAGATGCACTTGAGGTAGTCTTTCCGCTCCCTCTCCACAAACCAGTCGATAAGGTAGCCGGCCATTAGAGGTGCTACCTTATACAATATGAAAAATTTATGTAAATTTCTTGTTGCCCAAGCGTGTCTTGTCTTGAGTGCATGTTTTATACAGTCATTTAATCGTTCCTCCTTAGACAGATGCCTAAATATTCCTATTATATCTGGAAAATTATATAAAATAACACATTATTTTATTGTAATTAAATTTTAATAGTTCAAAAAGTTCCTTACTGCAAAAGATAATTAAAACCAACAATGTATTATTACCAAACATGATATTTTACTAAGTTACAAATATACTCACCAAGTGAATTTTTAGTGAAAATATAATACAATATCCTATACGCTGTAAATTCAGCAGAGTTAGATCTACTATCAGGTAATTCTGCATAAAGCATTTTAAGTTGTGTTTGGCACTGATTAAACTCTTCATGGTCACCTTTCTCCAGGGCTATTCTTGCATGTGTTTCATACACTTCAACTGTGAAACGATCCCTAATTCCTTGAACCTATATGAAAAAAAATTTAAGTAAATATATGCAATTTAAAAAGAAACATGTTATTTTAAAAAATACTGAAAACTGTCTATAAGGACTATTTTCATCATCACACAGGTTTGACTCCTGGACTAAAACCGAGTGACAAAAAAGGACCTTAAATGTCAGTCATACTATTATAAATAAACAAATAAAACACTTGTGCTGAATATAAATTATTACAATCATAGTACTTACTGTTAAATCTTGTCTAATTGACTTTAATTGATCACACGCATATCTGTAATCCTGTTTAACAATCCACCTTTCTTTAACATTCCTAAGAGAGTTGATTAGAACAGAGGCTGGTCTGACCTCACAAGCCTCGGGTGCTTTTGTTAACCTAAGAAAAGATTTTTCAATTTCTGGACATGTGCCCACTATGTGCTCATTATTGGGTTCATAATCTCCGTCAAAGTCCTGTATAACCGGACTAGACTGACTAGGTTCTATCCTGTCATTGTGTATTTGTATTGAACTAGCTATTGAGGGGACATTTGCAAATCTTGCTGCCCTTTTCTGCAATTTTTCAGCATTACCTGGAACATCTTCAATATTAAAATGACCATATGGTTTTTTCTTATTATTCTTTAAAAACTTTTCTGGTTTCTTCTGATCTAAAGACAACCTATCCTTGACTTTCTGTTTGTTTTTACTTTTGAAACCTTTCTTATCTTCACAATCTTCCCCAGATGCAGATGATGTGCTATAAAACAAAGATTAATAGATTTAGTTATACAATTTTCTTATAAATACATTAAGAGGGCATTAAATTGTTTGCTAGTTTAATATTAAATTTATAATGATTTTATCAATTTAAATATGGTTTGACTCCAGCAGCACCACCGCTACACCTATTTCTACCTAATAACAGCAGTGTTAGGCGCTGCTGTGTTCCGGTTGGTGTGACAAGGGAGACAGAATTTTCCGAGGCGTTTCAGCTTAGTTCTCAGGTAGGAATATCTAATCCTATCTGGGGTTGATTACAGATGTCCATGGGCAGCAGTAGCCACTTACCATCATGTGGATTGCATGCTCATCTGCTACTGCAATTTTTATAAATACATAGATTACATACATACATGCATTTGGCATTTTATTGTATTGATTTCTCAGAAACCATTATATATGAGTTTTAAAAATATTCATATTATGTAAGGTACCGAATAACCAAAACAGATTGATTGAAATTCTATGGTTATTATGAAACCTGCCCTTGATAATATAAATATGCAGAGGTTTTAATTACACAACATATTAAGCTAAATGTATTTAAATGTTTACTGTCAATGATAAGCCATATATGTACTTTAACATTGATATGTTCAATTAAGACACAAATCAACTCCTTCACAGACATTCTTTAGTGGCTACCTTAGTTTTCAAATGTTAATTCATGATGGTCACTGGTCACACATGATGATCTATGTTAAAGATAAATATAGTTCAAAAAACTAAAAAACATGCTTTTATGATTAAATCAACTAAAAAGTAGAAAAGTATTCTATTTCATTCTTTCATACATGCAGGGTAAGATAAGGATGTATGTTGATCTCTTTCTACTGAAAAACGGAGTTACTCACTGACAAACCTACAAGTGAAGCAAATATAAAGCGTGTAAAAATAGTTAACAAATTAATCACACAAAATAATTAACCCTGAATACCTATGTCTTTTCTTTGATGGGCTTCTAGGTCTAGATGGACTTCTAGATGGCTGGCGTCTCCTCCTTTGTGGAGAATTTTTATGGCCATTGTAACTTCTGTTGCTCAATGACTTAGATTTACTGCTATCTGCAACATTCTCACATTTTTGGTACAAGGACAATGTGCCTCGTAACGGTTTTACAGACAAATTATTTCTCTCACTATGTACACTTGGAATTGGTTCCTCATCCCAATTTCTAGTCCAAATCTCATCTTTGTTAGCTGCAGCTGTAATTCGGCCTTTTAAGCATATATCGATTTGATCACGATCAAACCCAGTCTTACATTTTTCGTAACATCTCTTTATATACCTCTCTAGGCTCTCGGGCCAAGTTCCAGCAGAGGTTTGGCATATTGAAGTAGAATTTAGGAAGTTAGTTGAACAATCACTTACTGGGGGCACTAGCGCGTTTTCTTTAACATCGTCATTTTTAGCCTCTTCGGGCATAGGCGATGGCGGTTCAGGAATGTCTTCGGTCGCGATGGGAGGTGGGAGCGGCACGTCGAGAGGTGGAGGGGGAGGGGGAGGCTTGGGAATGTCGGGCGGTGGGCATGGCGGCAACGGTGGTGGATAGTCTGGCAAGGGCGGCATCAACGTACTCGCGTTGTCATCATTATTATTTCCCTTTTTACGCTTCTTCTTGCCTCCGTTCCCCAAAAGAGGATTTTCATTTGGCGGGATGGGAGTAGACTTCCTGTTTCCATTGAGATTAAACCTAATAGGAGATTGATTGAAAAATGGACGAGTAGTGTCGATCGGAGACATTCCTAACAAAGGAGCCGGCGGCGGTGGCTTAGAAAACGGATGAGCTGGTTCATTATGCGGCCGAAATTGATGCATCTCGTTGGTAGCAAACGGTCCCCCGTTCCCCATGTGAGGGAAATACTGGTGATGATTATAAAACGACGGGGGATACATATTATGTCCATGATACCCGTTGTATTGAGAATATAATCCGTACATCCACGGATTATGATTGGGAGGCATTCCGCTCATCGTTTGAATAGGGGGTTCTTTTGGCGTATTGTCCGCCATAACGAAGATTTTCAACAATTATCCAAAATTGAATGAGCAAATACGTCGATGTGCCCAAATTATTACATTAACAAAATGGCGACGAAAATCACACGCAACGACTCACCGTTATTATAATTCTACACAAACCTCAGTCTTTCTTAAATGTAAATCACTTAAATTAAAACACAACACTAGAAATACAAATCATTACTCTATTTCATGACGTTTTATCAATCGATATCCGAAAAATGTTCTTAATTATAGACAGAATAAAAGGAACAACGTTCTTCAGCAGTAAAATCGGACATCATGAACCATAAACAACTAGATTGCGAAGACATGAATCTATGACAATAACAGATAGACATAAGGGACCATAGAGATCATAGACTACTAACTTCAACATAGTCCAAACTATCATGTTTATGGCGTTTTTCCGTTATTTAATGAAATAACACCCTTTGAACTAGAAGATACGTCTTTTGTGCTTTTGTCAATAAAACTAATTATTTTTAACCTTATTAGTGATATGATTAGTCTATATTTCTCTTTTTTCAGCCCTGTTATTTTTGACGTTTATAAAAAAAAATACTAGAGTCTATGAATTTTGATTGCTATCAACTAAAATCAACTTTGAAGGAGGAGGATTTCAATGAATATGTTTATATTCAAATAAATAAAAATAAGTGTAATTCTTAATAAACGCATGATATGGATTTATTAAAAACTCCCTCTATTCAGTCTCTATTTGACTCTGATTTGGAATCTGTCGAAAGCCTGCAATATGTTGATATTGAAGAGGTAACATAATAAAAAAAGTATATATATTTTTTGTTCTACTAGAGTTTAATTAATTTATATCAGTGGTTTTAGATAAGATTTCTCATAATTTTGTTATCTGATTTCATTACCTAAATCTATTTGTAACTATTTGTGTATTTTTTTAAATTATTAGTTAGATGAGGTGGAATATGCATTACCTGCAAGTGAAGCTCCAACGCTCGCGGAAGTGTTGTCAGCTGAAGAAGCCAATGTGGATGAGAGCGAATCTTTGAAACAGTTTAAGGAACCATCCACATGCTCTGCGCTACAGATGGACTTCTTGCAAGCTATATCTCAGCAACTTATACAAGCGCAAGTGAGTATGAGAATAAATAAATAAAAAGTCATAATACCTACACTATACCTGAGACATTCTTACATAGTCGTCAGAAGTAGCAACAAATCGGGCGTCAGCCACACGTAGGATTTTAAGGTAGGTAGGTAATTGTTGTTGATGATGAATGTACTATATATGAATGAATGTAGCCACTAATCATCATATGAAAAAACATTCCTGAAATTGTTTAAAGCCCTGGTAATGCTATGTTGTAATGTATGTATGTGTAATGTTGCATACTTATTTAAATCATGGAGCACTTTTTCATGTCCACAACATAATAGTTTGGGTGCTCTCTGACTCACTGATGTTTGGTAAACTTTGGTGACTTAAATTGATAGCAGATTTCAACTTTTGTATCTTATACAGTAAATTATTTTTGCATTTTGCCTTTGTACATAGGACATTATTTCATATACAACAAATAAATAATTTCAACTATGATTTTGTGTTGTTAGTTGTTAACACATTTACACATTATTAAGTCTATATTTTTGTATTTTCATAAAATAACAAACAATAGCCAATACAACAATAATATTAACTTTATAAATACTGCATAAGACTAGACTAATGATGTCACTATCAACTAATATTGATTTATCATAGTCATATAAAATTACTGAGTTTTATGATAACTTGTATGTAAATTTAATTTTATTATCTTACTATTATTATTATTACGATAAGAAAATGTGAATAGACTGGTAATTAATCTGATGAAGATTCAAATATATAACATACCTGCTTTTACGTTGCATCATTTAAAAAACAAATGTTCAACATATTATTAAAAAAAAGTTGATTTTTTTTTTTTTTTTTTTATAATATAAGAGTAGCAGACGAGCATGCAGTCCACCTGATGGTAAGTGGCTACTGCCGCCCATGGACATCTGTAATCAACCCTAGGTAGGATTAGATATTCCTACCTGAGGTCGGCCACAGATGCGCCGCTACTCCTGAGGACTAAGCTGGAACGACTCGGAAAAGTCTGTCTCCCTTACCACACCCTTCAATCCGGAACACAACAGCGCTTAACACTGCTGTTATTAGGTAGAAATAGGTGTGGCGGTGGTGCCGCCGGAGTCGAACCACAGAAATGAATTGAATTGAATGTTTAATTATTAAATAATATTAATACTAAACTATTATGTAATACATAATTATATAATATCTTTTCTGTCTTGTGACAACATTGTAGCATGAATAACAATGAGGTGGAATGCTCACACAAAATTTTTCTACTTAAAAAAAAGTATAGTGTGATGAAATTGTTCCAATTGATGTTAGTCACAACATGCTCACTTTGTTTTTTCACAAATAAAAATAAATATAGTTCAAAAAACTAAAAAACACGCTTTTATGATAAAATCAACTAAAAAGTAGAAAATAATTTTAAATCTAGTAATCAATTAAGGAACAGTAAATTGTATAATTGTAAAAAAAGCGTGGAGTGCTCCACTTACCAATTTTCGTAAAGCACCCCAATCGGGAATCGGACTCAAAGATTCCGTTACTGTTACGTACATACATACATACAAACGTACAACCCAAGCTAATAAAAGCGTGTTAAAAATGATGTATATTTTTAGGAGCGTTCATCAGCTGGTGCAGCAACAGCACTTAGTGTGGGTTCAAATGGCAGATGCACAGTTGGGACAGCTCATGGACACTTATTATCGTTTTACGAACAGACCTTAAGATGGGTGTGTGATGCTAACGGCGACTGTGGAGCTGTCAGCTGCCTGTCATACAATCAAGACAGCAGTCGACTGCTCGTCGGATATGCCAGAGGACTTGTGTATCAGTATGAGAGCATTAGAGGCATGATCCTTCGACGTGTTACTTTAGGTGGAGAAACATGGGGAACATTACGGGTCGCTTGGGCCGGTACATCTGGACTCGCTCTCGATACGGGAGGTTCTGTTTGGCTGATGAAATTCTCGAGACCGCTAGGAGTGCGTTCCGCTCGAGTATCGTGCCTTTTCTCTGGTGCACGAGGAGAAGTTGTAGCTATGACAGCTCGGGACGCCAGGATACTAGCTCTCGCAACTCTATCTAGAGTTATTATAGTTGCCGGCGGCCGAGCTGCCGGCGTCCGTCTAGATGGCCCACCTGACACCCTTCCCGTTCTCGAATGGTGTGAAGTCGATAGTAGATTACTCGTGTGCGCGCGAGCCAACCTCATGCAATGGCTCACAGTAACAATAAACGGTTCCACGATAAATCTTCGCCCTGTTCAACGTGTAGAACTAAAAGCCACACCTCTTTGGCTTGGCTGGCTCGGTGGCAGTCTTGCGATATTTGATTCTCAAGAAAATCTTCGACTGTGGGGTGATGACTACGACAAACCATTGGATCTGTCCCAAATTGAGCCAGTTTATTCCTCTGCTTTTTTCAAGGTATGCATTATTGCAATTAAAAAACGTGATAAGTTTAATATCAGTATAAATGTAGCATAACTTTAACATTCATAACATCGTTATTTATTTAAAGGGGCTATGGACAGATGGGAGGGTCTCCCAAGCGATGTGCAAGGCTGGGGAAAGTGCATTGGGTGGCGCGTGTGTCGCAGAAGGAGCTCTGTCCCTACTGGGGCGGCGCGGCATACTGCGCGTCAGACCACGGGATCTCATTGCGAGGGCGCAAGCTTTTATTGCATCTGGACGTTATTTGCAAGCCTTGCGATTGTTATGTTCCACCCAGGGAAGCCAGGCCCAGAACTTGGCGAATGATTTTGTTGCAAACTTGATCGACAGGCCAAACATACTTAGCAACAAGAATGTAGCTGTACAAGCTATACGATTATGCTTGAAATACAATTTAAGGTAAGGAGTTACATATTTGTTATTTGCACTTATATTTGCTTACCAAATCGCACCAAAATTTAAAATTAAAACAAATGGTCAGAAATCGTATTTGTAAAATCAGACTGGAGCCATTTAGCCTGTGCCTCTAAGTTCATAACAGTGTGTAAGTATTCTTGTTGATTGAAACAGAATTTTCAAAATTAACTATCACCTCTTTATTTCTAAATCAACATTTATGTTCTTATTTAAGGATTATCACTTTTTAAAGTAATTTCCTAAAACGTTAAACCTATATTGACGTGATTTTTATCCAAATACATATAGTAAATAAGCTATTTTTTTTAAACTCCGGAATATTTTATTCGTAAAATTGAACTGTCGTGCCCTTGAAGATATTTAGTATAATATCAATTATATTTCATTTTCAGTGAAGAACTATACTCTAGCTTGTGGGAGAGTTGTGCCAGTGAACGGGCGTTTGTGGAAGCATTGGGCGACGCAGCCGTGCGTGGAGAACTGTCCGATTCACCTCCATCACCAGACTTTACGCAGGTTCTTTACACAGTTGTAATCTGTATACACTTCTCACAATAGACATGTCAAAGCCCTATTATATATTTTTTTTATAATAAAGGAGTAGCAGACGAGCATGCAATCTACCTGATGGTAAGTGGCTACTAACGCTCATGGACATCTGTAATCAACCCCAGATAGAAATAGATATTCCTACCTGAGGTCGGCCACAGATGCGCCGCTACCCCTGAGGACTTATCTGGAACACCTCCGAAAAGTATGTCTCCCTTACCACACCCTTCAAACCAGAACACAGCACCCCTTAACGCTGCTGTCATGAGGCAGAAATAGGTGTGGCGGTGGTGCCGCCGGAGTCGAGCCTCAAAGGGTTTCACCACTTACAATAATACATAATATTGCTACTTTGACTTTGCAATACGATGACTTCTCCAGTGCTACAAATATCCATGATACGACAATGATTACTTCGTATTTATTACTGCTCGTAAAATTAATTAAAAGTTGGTATCATAAGTGATTAAGTTTGTTTATATGACGCAATCATATTTTTACGCAGTAACTCAAAATATGTACTCTGAACCTTGTTGAAACATTTATAGTTTTCTACAGCTTGTTGAAAAATGTAGAGTTTTCTAGCACATATATTACAACTATATCATATGGACCAAAATTTTAATAATATATTTTTAGTTTGTTGTGATGTACAATAAAGTCAACAGACTTAGATATCTTTCTTTTTACAAATTGCCTTATGTCCGTTGCTACGATTAAAGGCACTAATCGAGAGGTTGGCAGACTTCGAGCCAGATTTGGTAGAACGCGTGGTGGCGTCGTTGCCGCTGACGTCACTGGACCCGCACCGCGCCAGCGTCTTCACGCGGGAGAAGGGTCTGTGGCGCGGCGTAGGCGCTATCGCAGCCGCTCTAGGTATGATGTAATACTGATATCTATATTGCAAGTATATTTCGTAACATTGACGTAGGAAACGAGTTCTTTTTTTATAATATAGGAGTAGCAGACGAGCATGCAGTCCACCTGATGGTAAGTTGTTACTGCCTTCCAAGGACAAATTCAAACAAGCCCAGATAGGATTAGATATTCCTACTTGAGGTCTACCACAGATGCCGCTATCCCTGAGGTCTAAGCTGAAACGCCTTGGAGAAGTATGTCTCCCTTACCACACCCTTTAAACTGTGGCGGTGATGCCGCCGGAGTTGAACCACAAAGGGTTAAATATAGTTTGCAGTATATCTGATGTTAAATGGTCAATGCTTCCTGTGGAGATCTATGGCCAACTTCATGTGTTAGTGCACTCCTGAGAACTACGATGACTGTCTCATATGTTAGTCCACTGACTAGTAATCACACCCTTCTACTGAAAAACAGTAAGACGAAAGTATATTGCCAGTGCAATCATATCATCAGTCGTTTAAAGCCTGCTTCACATTCTGGCGAGAATCTTGCGAGAACAACCCGATTCGTATCGGCTCCACATTTTCGTTTCTCGTGCTTTTATTGCGTTCTTTCAAGAATGTGGAGCGGGCTTAATAACTGTAGTATCCGCCGGATGGAAAACACAATAAGGCGAAAGTATATTACCAGTAAAATCATATCATCAGTCGTTTAATAACTGTAGAATCCGCCGTTTTTCCATTCTGGTGTCGCCGCTGGTATCTGATGGGTAATTCAAAATGTTATTCAAATAAGAATGTGTTCGTTCGTCGCGGCAGACGGTTGCAGCGGCGGCATGCGCGAGCTGGTGGCGCACGTGGCGGCGCGGTGCGCGGGCGGCGCGGCGTGCGCGTGCGCGGGCGGCGCGCTGCTGCTGGCGGCGGCGGACGCGCTGGCCGGCCGCGGCGCCGGCGGCCGCGCGCTGCCCGACCACGCGCGCCCCTCCGCACGACACGACGCGCTGCACACGCTGCTCGATGAGGTTGTTTTATGAGGCTTGATTTACATTGCCGCGGAATGGAATGGAAGCTAATTTTTGGCAAACAAATTCTGCATAGCATAATGAACTTTATGTCAATTGTGGAACGTACAAACTAAATACGTGCCAAAAAGGTTGCGCGTCTTCCGGGAGATCCTCGCGCATTCTCGAGAATTCCGTAAACAACTGTCGGCGCCGTCTGTGGATTTTGTCACAATTGACATAAAGTTCATTATGCTATGCAGAATTTGTTTTTTATAAGCAAAGCTACTAGCAGCAATTTACTGGCCCGAAATCATTTAGTTAATAATGCATCGCATTGTCTTTATTTTCTTATGTACGATAAGTACGCTTTTTATCCATCGCGTTGTCTTTATTTTCTTATGTACGATAAGTACGCTTTTTATCCTTAATTTTGTGATATCTAATACCCAGTTATATAATTTAGTCCAGTAACAACAAATCTCCACTACGCGTCTTGGTGCAACACGACACGTCGGCCGCGATTCGGCTGCTCGAGCAAAGCTCGCGAGATCCGCCTTTCGCCGGCCCGCTCGGCAAACAGAATCGCTTACGAGTCGCTCGCGCGCTCCTGTCCTTCACATCTGATATGGAAGTAAGTAAAATCATTCGTGTATAGAAAATTGTAAAATTGAACTTAAATTTTGCTAGGTATTTGGGATGCATTGGACCGCTTCAGGAGTTATTAATAATTCTTCATTAACATTTTTATTTAAATTCTTTGGAGACAGTTGGATTTTTGACACCTTTCACTTTTTGTTAGAAGTCATTGAAATACAGCATTGGGAGTGCATTATAACGTGGAGCTGAGATGAAGAATCGAATTTAGTAATTATGCACATCCACAATGTAAGGGGCTCACTTAGAATTGTAAATGTTGTTAAATTATGAAATATTAGACTAGTAACTTATCATTTCATTTGTCGTCGTGGGTGCATTGGTTCTTACAGACTTCGAAAAAGGTGGAGGTATATTCGGTTGCATGTATTTTTTTATTAAATAATAAAAGTGCACTACTACAGCAGAAGGAACAAATTAAAGTACCAACATTTCACATTTTAGGAGAGCGAGAGGCGAATAGAAGTTTTAGAATTCATCACCGGCCAGTTGTCTAGCGGCGCCTTGCCCCTCGACCCGGAGGTAATACGGGGCGTGGAGGAGCTGGCGGCGCGCACCGAGGGCGAGCGCTCGGACCGCGCCTGGCTCGCGCTGCTGCAGCGCCTGCGCGCGCGGGACGGGCCGCGCCCGCCGCCGCCCGCCGCGCGCCCGCGCCTGCGCTGGCGGCTGCACGCGCTGCTCGACCGACACGACCACGCCGTCGAGGACTTCTTCCAGATCGACCACCCCTCCTCCGCGGACCTCGACGAGTTCTTCGAGTACTTCCGGTCCAGGCTGGAGACCGACGACGCAACGAAAGGTAGACTGATCTCGCACCTCCCGGCGTTGATCGAGCTCCGCCCGCGAGCGGTGGCCACCATCGTGAGCGATCACTTCGTCGACTCGATCCCGTCGATTTTGCGGTCGTTGAAGCCGGACGTGACGCTCGAGTTCGGGGATCGATTGCTGGAAATGGGCCGATTGCGGGGAGACACGGCGGCGATTTACTTGCGTCATCTTTGCGAGTCGCGGCCGTCCGATGTGAAATCGTTCCTGCAAAGAAACGTGGGCACGATCCGACCGGAGGACGCTCTCGACATCGTTCGAGAGAAGGGACCCGCGGAGGCGGTGCCGATCTGCCTCGAGGCGACGGGGGACCACGCGGGCGCCCTGGACGCGATCCTACGGATCATCTCCTCGGAATCGGACGACGAGAGGCGGTCGCGCTCGATCTCGGAGGCGTGCGACCTGTGCGTGCGGGTCGGACCCACGGTTCCGCCGGCCGCGGCCGCCGACATGTGGACGAAGCTCCTCCGGGGCATCGGCGAGATTCCTCCCTCGCTCCTCTTCGAGGCCGTCTCCTACCTGCCGGTGGAGGAGCTGCTGCAGAGAAGCTGCAACTCGACGAAGGTGGCGCGGAGAATCCTCGAGGGCGGCGCGAGCGGGCGGAGCGCGTGGCGCAGCGCGGCGCGCGTGTGCGAGCGCGAGGCGCACGAGGCGCTGGCGCGCGCGCTGGCGGCGGCGGGGCGCGGGCTGGCCGTGCGCGGGCGCTGCGTGCGCTGCGGCGGGCGGCTGGCGCGCGGCGCGGCGCGCACCACGCACTGCGCGCGCGCCGTGCACGCGGCGTGCGAGGCGCCGGGCACGTGCGCGGTGTGCGGGCAGCGCGCCGCCGAGGCCGCGCTGCAGCTGGGCGCGCTGCCGGCGCCGCGCGCGCCGCCGCCGCCGGAGCCGGGCCGCCTGCTGCTGGTCGCGCCGCCGCGCCCCGACCTCGAGGGTGTCGTTTGACGCTCCGGCACAGACGTTTTGTCGAAAGCGACGTTCCACTTTTAATACTTAGGAGCGAGTCTGTGGTACATGTTATGTATATGCGAATTATTTATTTTACCCTTTATACGTTACGTAAGAATATATTGTAGGTAACAATATAATGTATAAAAATTCATCATTAGCATTGCAGAGAAGTGTATAATAAAATGTTGTAATAAATGTATCTGAACTAGTTGACTTACTTTTTTATCTCGGAACTATTTTGATATTGAAAACAGCTCCCAGCGATTTTCTTGAAATTTTGTATCCAGAAGGTTACAGGGGCAATAAATCGATCTAGCTAGGTTTTATTTTCTGAAAATGTCGTTTTAAGTGTTTTCATTGAATAAAACCTCCTACAATTTCATTAGAATACGAAGCTAAATTTCGCCACCATTTATGAATTAGAATAGCTCGAGTTAATAGTTAATAGATGAGTTAGAATAGCTCGGTCGGGAAATCGAGCGCCTTAAAAAACTCAGGAAACCCTGGTTAAAATCTCGGTCCAATTTTTTCTTTTATTTTTATCTTTTTTTCTAGTTTCTTCTTTTTGTGAGAAAAATTATTGCATTCGTGACTTTTTATTTCAAATAATCGGTATTTTTGTTTTTTTATTATTAAACACCGAGCAAAGCTCGGTCATCCAGGGGGCCTACCACCATATTTTAAAAACCATCATAGTTCAGGAAAGTTTTATTTCCTCCTTAAAACAGTAAAATATTCCGTCTTACACAGTTGAACAAACTTAAACCCTAATTAATTTTTCGCTTATTCATTGTATAAAACCAACTGAAATTGTCATATTTTGCTTAAAAAGTTAAATGTCCTGCAAAAAAAATCCTATTATTAAAATAATATTGTGTTAAGGGATGGTAGTAACCCCCCAGGTACTTATCTTTAAGATTAATGTCTAAATAGGAATTATACATGAGAATTGTTTTAATAAGTGGTGAATACAAACGAAGTTTCTTAACCGATTCCGTGCGGATGGCACCACAGTTGTGCCATGAATTTCTTTTGTGTATGGAGGGTGGCACCCGAGAGGTGCCAAAATTTGAAGCCATAAAACTCGGAAAAATTGACGTTTATCAAAGTTGTTCTGAAAACAAGTGTCTATTTATCACGTAGATCCTTCCTAGAATGTCAGTTTCACCAGATCACGTGATTTCACATTCTTCAGGGATTGTAAACCTTTCAAAAAAATATATTATTTTTCAAATTACTGTGATTGTATTACTATAATAGTACCTACTTTTCGTTAATAGAAGCCAATAGAAACTGGATTAAAATATTCGTACTTTAGTTTTTATCTTTGTCTGAATAAATAGCGCAATCAATTTCGATATTCTATTAGAAACCTATCCATTAATAATTTGAATTTTTATTCTAAACAAAACATCAGAAAAGAACTATCATAGCGCTCTGCACGTCTCGAATGTTCATATTTTATTATATAGTAACACTAAAACAATCAATTCATCAAAAACTTACAAAACTTTTTACAACACCTGATAGAAATAAGACACTTACCTTCAATTTCCGTTATTACACGTAGAGTCTTACTTTTGTAAACACTAATCGAAAAGTTAAACCATTCACTTTCGCTTTTGGGTGGCTACTAAACTTACAGCACGCGGAAAAAGCAAAAAAGCGATAAGTTACAATTAATGGCGGAGGGCACCTTAGCGATGCCATCAAAGTCCCTGGCGTTTGGCACCACAGTGGTGCCAAGAAATATTTGTTCGCCGCCAGCCGTTAAAGTTTGTCCAAAAGGACACCGCATTGAATCGGTTAATGGCGGCATGAATATAGAAATTTATATAATATCACAATTTCCCAGCATTTGGAAAGAAATTGTTGGAATACTAAAAGAAAACTATCGGCAAGATTAGAAATAAATTTATTATAATAAAAGTTACACATTACAGTAGGGTTTTTTTCAATACAATGTAGAGTGTGAAGAAAATTTAAAGTACCACAATCTACTTATTCCAATGAACAAAAATAAATCATACTGAGATATTTATCCAGTTGAAAAAATACCTCTACTTAATAATTTTATTTGAATAGATTGTGGTGTTTTACTAATATTTAATATTTGCTTATAATTATTTAGACATTCAATATGACTAAGTATTTTTTCCATATTTACTTCCAAATTTCATTTAGTATCTATTTTGAACACGAGCCAGAATACTCGTAAATTAAATCGATAAAATATTTAGAACACATTTTTCATACTATGTAAACGTACATACAAATAAAAGTACCTACAATATTCATTTATCCCTCTTATTTAAAACTACAAAAGTTCACTTTTACCTGAAGACAAAGATCGTGCCAGGGACGGGCTGTGGCAGACAAAATATTTTTTTCTACAAAATATTATCGATAGGCAAGGCCTGCGCGCCCATATTGCGACATATATAAACACGTTAATACACACGATATAGCAAGATACTATTTTATTAGCTACAGCCCACGCCAAGAGTTTAAATTTGTATGTAATACCATATAACAAAAAATATATAAAACGAAATATAAACTTTTTATGCTTTAAAAGTATATAAGAAACTTCAATTGAAAATAATATTAAATTTATTGACCTTAACCATTTAAAATGGATTCAAAAAGATATAGTTATTGTCACACAACGAAAAAATACTTAATAACCCAATGAATAATGCCATACGCCTGATATTTCCTTCCATTCCAGAAAATACTGAGTACAGTTCTTTGGCGCAAGCATATCTCAAACGAATTACCAACAATTTCTATAGGATTACTACATTGCCATTGGGAAACGATTACTAAGGTTAAACTTTTTACATTTTTTGATAAGAAAATGCAACGAGAACCCTGAGTTTCGTCAAATCTGATTATGCTAAACTCGGAAATAAAATCCTCAATAAATCTATACACTAATACCTAGTATTAAAAACACTCAAATATACGCTTAAGGTTTTCCATATAACTACTACTTTCTGTGATATTTAATAATATTCAAAATAATAGGTTTATTACCAAACCGTTGTTTGGTTGCAAAGAGAAACTGTTTTTTCATGTTGAGTCAAACTTATTCATTAAATCGTTAACAATGCATCTTTAACCATTCCTAGTAAGGGGGCATCAATT
The DNA here is from genome assembly GCF_041222505.1 of Epargyreus clarus. Lineage (NCBI taxonomy): Eukaryota > Metazoa > Arthropoda > Insecta > Lepidoptera > Hesperiidae > Epargyreus > Epargyreus clarus. The sequence goes on along the minus strand of NW_027332239.1, from coordinate 8,896,270 downwards.
AATTAGATCTTTTAGGTAGGTATGGATCAGCTATCTCACTTTGACAAAAGAGGTCAATGCAAACAATATTTTTTGTCTTACACAAAAAAACTGTAAAATTGAGAGTATATTAAATTATGTAAAAGTAACCCTAAATAAAAATAATTAAACAAGTTATATGCTCTTCTACATACCAAGTCAGCCAAGTACAGATAAGTATAAACACTAAAAACACAATTTTCCAAATAGAATTTTCAAGAATCTCGCATGAAATGTATGATATCTTACTAAAGTGCGAAACCACCTGCCGCAGTTGGACGTCCCCAAAGCTTTTGATCGATGCTATAATCGTAATTACTAAATGTGCCATGACCTGCAGTCGATAAATAAAATACCAATTTTCAATAAACTGACGATTAATAGTGGGCGTAAAACATAATAGCGGGGTGATTAGTGTATTTTAGCATATAATTTACATTTGTAGATTTTAGCAAAATAGAACTATATTTTGGATAATATAAAAAGATATATAAAATTATAGAGAAAGCCTATAAAACAAATTTAAATACCATTTGTTGACCTTTGCCTGTGCGAAAGTCAAACAAAATAAAAATCTGGCATATCCTTGAAAACAGAATATGGGACACACATAGGTACCCCAATAGCCGGTGTCGAATGAATGAAAGGATTTCAAGACCGGCGCAAAGCTACAGCACGCTTAGTGAAAGACGTTCGCTTGGTAAGCCCCGCTACCGCTGTGGTACATAACTGACTTAGAATATTGGTAGATTCAAATAATTATGTACCATACGATCATGTTAGTATTTTTATAAAATAATGTATGGGTCCATAAAATAAAAATAAATTGTAGATATAATGGATATAATAACATCTACTTCACAAAAATTGCACAAAGAAACACTTGCAGTTTTTCAATAAAAAATATGATGCAAACAAGTTGTAATTTTTGTAACTTATTGAACTTAAAGGCAGTAAATCAATAAATTGCATAAAAAATATAATTTCGAATAAAGATGTGCGACAACAGGCTTAATGCTACATATTACTGTAAAAAAATGCCTGAAATCAAAGTAAGAAAAGCAAACAGAAGACTTTGGATAAGTCTGACACAATATCTCGTAGTTACCCCTTTGTTTCTTACTCTGCATTGTCATATCGAACTCTGAAAACAAAAGTAATGGTCTTAATAAAAAGCATGATGGTACAAAATAATTATTACTAAAGAATGAAGGAAGGTATTAATTACATTATTAATACAATTATTAATACAACTTAATTTGTAAAGCAACTTAAATGTCTGTGATTTCCTTACAATTTTAATTTGCTAAGCAAATAAGCAAATTTTGCTTATAACTAAATTAGGCTTTAGATGTAATTGTGCATATATAAAATGTATAAAAGAACCTACCTCTGACGTTGTCCCCTTCTTTTGCTGAGACGCCTGCCCGATGTAGGATCCTGAAGGGTGAATCGATTAGTGGTTTCAGGAGCTACTCTCAAATTACGAGATTCAGTTGAGCGAGCGACAGTTACCTGTACAAAATAACACTATGTCATACAATGGGACAAAACAATTGGACCAAACACTAACAACCTCTGATTGCAAGAAAAGCTGTGGTTAAAAGCTGGTACAAAATGTGTTGTCAATAAGAAATTTTATGTTAGTTAAGACAAAATTGAGTTCAGAATTGGAGATGTAGGCTGTACAAAAATAAAAACACTGTACAAAAACTGCGGTACAAAAACACATGTTACAGTAAAAATGATACACATCTCATCACATCTGTCAATAAGCATTTGTGAACTATATATACCAGTTGATAAAATGTTTCGAATTATTCCAGTTCATATTAAAATGACGAATCATTTTCTTATTCTTAATGTTTTAAAAAAAATCTAGTTTAATTTCTGTCATATAGAAGATGCCAGAATAGAAGTGCCCTAGAATCGACTTGTAATTTATAATTTTGATTTTGGTGCAGAAACCCTATCCACCATTTTGTTTTGACTTATGACGTCATTGCGTCAGATCTCATTGTTTTATGATACAATACACTATTGATGCAGCAATTTAATCAGAAAATGGAAATATTTAGCAAAAACATTATACCTTGTTCATAAATCTCTTGATTAGCTCAGGACAATTGAGGTTGCTCTCCGGTTCCCAGGAGTCATATTTGTTTGACCAGCCCTTCCAGTGAATATAGAACTCTCTCTCTCCATTCTTTTTGTGGTGGACTTCTAGAATACGATCCACCTGAAACCAAAGAAATTAAATTAATGAATGTTGATTATGTAATATGTATGCTTTCTTTTTCATTAGCATTAATGCTACTACATTCTGTAGGATAATAATGTATAAATACAAGCCGTGGTTATATATGTGAAATAATTAAAACAATGTGCTAGATAGAGCAGGAAACAATTTTGTTATGTTAATTTTGTTAACTGTCTGTTTTAGCAGACATTCTAAAATCACAGAATTATGTGTACATGTATGAATTATGGATAAGTTATGTGTACTAACAGAATACGGGTTTATGGACCTTACACTTTTATTACTTAATAATTTAAGTAGCAGCCATTCATAAGTGGCAGTTGTTGCTAATGTGATTCAGGAATCACAGTAGATGTTGATCACAAATTTGTTGCTACCCTTAGTATATGTCTAAATCACAAAGCTTTATGTTAACAAACTCGGACAAGTCAGAATATGACTGCTATAATCATAAGCATAATTAGGTCTGTATGTTTTGTTGTTTAATTATTCTTAAGTTTGTTTTCAACTTATAAATGAGTAGTAGGAGACACTACAAACGACAGTACTTAAAAGGAAGCTTACAGATACAATACAAATATAGTGGCTTACAGATACAATATTATTATATTGTAAATAGGTAAATAGATAAAATAAGTGCATCATCTTCAAATACAGTGCAATATCACATAGTGTACTCTGTATCATTTCAACTCTCCTATTGTAAAGAATCATTCTTATTGTGAACTAGCTGTGCCCCGCTGTTTCACCCGCATTAAAAAGAAACAGGGGCACAGCTAGTTCTAAAATATAAGTAGCCTAAGTTACTTTTTATTACACCAGCTACCTGCCAATAAAAGTCCCGACAAAATTGGTCCAGTCATTTCAGAGATTAGCCAGAACAAACAGACAAACAGACAGACAAAAATTGTAAAAAATGTATGTAGTATGCATGTAGTAAGTAAAAAGTGGTTATTTAAATATTAAAAACAGACACTCCAATTTTATTTATATGTATAGATTTTCACCTCATACTCAGCATTTTCATCATCATTTTCCTCTTCATCTTCGTCTTCGTCCTCATGTATATTTCTGGCTTTCTTGGGTCTCCCTCTACTCTTTGTTGTAGATTTTCTCTTATTCTGCTTTGGTGTAGAGTTGCTTCCTTTTCCCTTAGAATTTTCTTTCTGCACATATTTCAAAAACAACACTGATTAGATAAAAAAAATCTTAACTTAACTTGATATTTGGTGAATTTTCATACTAATAATTATAAATAGATAACTAAACTATTAAGGTATTATGAAATTAATTAAAAAAAGTGTGTGTGTGTGTCAGCTACGACGCACGATTGGAGTTTACTCCTTACGAACGATAATTATGATATATAACGAATAGAAAAAAGGGTAAATGAACGCATCTGCTAAAATGATAAGAGAAACAAACATATATCTGTAATTATTCGGATTATTTATATTACTTCAATAATGCGTATTACATAAAGTATGTTACAAAATAATATAAATAATAATAATAATAAAAACATTAAAACTTGATGGTTAGGTTGCTGTTTATGTACGTTGTATATAGATGTATACAATAGATGCTACTATATACATTTATTATACAGCATGCATACCCTGTACTCGGCAGCAGTATACAAGTTGTGGCAGAACTTCGTAATACGCAGGCGCGCAACACACACGTACAAACATACGCACACATTCAACTCTCAGACTGGAGGTAGTGAACTATACAGTGAGACTACGAAGTATCGCGCAAAGAGGAGACCCCGAGAATGAGATACGCTGTGTAATGTATTCCATCTCATTCTTTTACACGTTCAATCCTACAGATATATATGTTTGTCTCTTTCTACGTTACGCCTCAACTTTTCTTGTTACACTTGATTTTACTCCTCATAAAATTTCCGTACCGGGCCTTATAACTCAAATCGTTTCTTAAGGAGTAAACTCCAAAAAATACAATAATTGAAATAAAATGTTTATGACTACATATTACAGGTTTATTTATGGCAATAATAAGGTGAGGTAAAACTTTACCATTGTGATTGTTAGCTAAATTAGACATTGTTTTAAAATAATTGGCCAAGTGTAAGTCGATCTCTCACATGGAGGCTTCCATACCTTCAAGATTTTCATATATTTTTTTTTATTTTTAGTATATGTTATTATATTGAATTACCTGCTTATTATGGTTCAATAGATAAAGTGAAAACTGTAAAAAAATAACAGTTTCTAATATGGCAACCCCCACTTATTTTTAACTCTTGTTTTATTTTATTATTTGTTATTATTGTGACCAACCTCATACATACTCCGTAAATATTTCAAGTGTCTATCTATTACGGTTCAGAAGATAGAGCCTAGTGACGAAGAGACAGGCAGCAGAGTCTTGTAATAGGGTTCCGTTTTTACCCTTTGGGTATGAACCCTAGAAATTATGGTATTATATACCATGCTATAAAACTGATGTTAAATAGATGGCCAAATAAGTATACAATTTCAACTGATGGTGTTAACTCAGTGCCACTATTATCCCAAATAAACTTGACTCAACAACTCAACAACATCAACTAAAACTAAACCATTTTAAACTTACAAAATTGCAAAACATTACCAATAACTTAGTCATAAAATCTCATTCATACATTTTAGTTACATTATCTTTAACATACTTAAGTTACTTAAGTTACACTTACTTGACTGTCATTGAACTTGTTGATCAGGTCAGGGCAAGAAAGTGTATTTTCAGGTTCCCAGGTGTCGCTGTCTGCAGAATAACCCTTCCATCTTATTAAGTAATGCAACTTCCCTTTAATCTTCTTGGAATCAATTACTTTTTCAACCTTAAAAGATTATTTTATATACAACCACAACAAAAGCTTGATATAAACATTTATATACAATATCTTGAACTATATGCCTATTTGGGAAAAATATAAGAATTGCAAGCTTTAGTGATAATATAAAAAATATGTAGCATCAGTAAACAAATATACACAATTTACATTATAATATTTGTTTGCAGAATTACGTTAACTAAAATTTGTTCATTACATCGATACAACTTCTACAATTAAACAATTGAGTAAAAACAAACAAGCAAACTAACAAACAAACAAACCTCATATTCTTCTTCCACAACTTTTTTACTGGCTCTCTCAGGCTTCTTCTTTTTACCCTTAGCTTTTCCTTTAGTTTTTTTGGGATTTTCCGATTCCTCGGTTTCATTATCTTCTTTAACCGGAGACACATCAATTGGATCTTTTTCGTTCTCATCCGTCAAATTTTCTTGTTGTTCCTGTTCATCAGTAACCATTGAGCCTGACCCATTTGTAGAGGATATTACTTCCTCATCCGTCCGACTTTTAGATATTTTACGCATTATGTACTTAAAATACTACAAGAAAAAAACTCTTTTCACCAAATTAAACTGTACTTATCAATAAAAGATAACTATCATCAAATACCCCACACAAGCGCAACGCAACGCAAATGGAGGGAAAATGTAATAGACAAAATAAAGCTTAGTAGAGTAAAGACTACAGAGTTGGTTTATATCATATAGATGACGTATTACGTATTAACACTAAACAAATCGGACAATCTCGGTAGACTTGTGTGTGAGTAGGACGCACAACAACGCAGCCAATGAAAAGTATTTGGAGTATTATTTTCGAGACATTTAAGTTAATTGTCTTTGTAGACTGTCGAGTCAAGTTCACTTGGCTCAGTTAAGTAATAAATTAGGTAATATGAAGTGAATAAAAAACACCCAAATAGGCACGATACACGATAGATAATATAGTTATTGTGAATGGGGATCAGATAAACAAATATTTTATGGTTGTTTAACTAAAAAATTTTTACCAACTAATTATAATAATACACGAGAAATATGTAGATAGAAATTCATGATTGGTTAAATTAATTTAAATAACTTATTAATTTGTAACTACCCTCTCTAAGTGAATAGAGACCTATTAATAGTCGTGCTGTGAGCATTCACTTGCATTATCGCGTATATTTTATGCATAATATAGTGTTTAACTCTTATATGAAGATTGAAAAAACAATTCGAGTCATAAAATGAATAAAAAATAACTAAACTTATTCGTGATACATACTCGATTTTCTTCTCGCTAAACCGTTCAATGTCAAAGCAGCAAGTACAGATATTCTGTGCAAAGCAGAGACTAAACTATTATAGACCATCAACAAACAAAACAAACGCCGGACGCCACCGCAACATTATAAATAGATCCATAGACTTCAAAGTAGTTCAAACGGATGTTAGTAGCGTTTTTGTCTATTTATGAGGTTCTTGTCTATAGAACTAATTAACTTATGGTGCGTTATTTTAGATGAATAAGCATTAGGTATCACATATTATAGTTGGCTAACAAATATTAACTGGGCACCATATTAATTTTTCACTTTTCAGATTAACAGGTTGCATAACGCAGGTGTTAGCCATTGCCGTAAAAGGTGGCATTAAAACCCTTATAATTAGTTGTCATTTGTCAATCTGACTTTTGTCAATTTAGTCATGTGTCTGTGTCAAAACTGATTATCTGAAATCTGAATCTATAGTGAAAGCTTTATTTTAGAAGTACCTAATAAATGAAAATAATCGCAAAACATGACAAGTAGAGCTAATTTTAAAAATTCTCGAATGAATTTTAAATTTCAAGATGAACCACCTGAAACTAGAGGTATCAAACCTACTCGCGAAGAGGCTACTATATTGGAAATACTCATCTTAATGATTGTGCACATTTGTAAGAAAGTACTATTCTTTGACACGAATTTAAAAATAGCTGTATATTTAGGAGCTCTGTTCTTGCTTTCTCTCATAGCAGATGTCCTAACATTCCCGAAATCGTATTTTTCAAGAAGTGACAATATATTTAATCAGTATTTTGTCAAGATCGGATGGTTTTGGACATTGTTTCTCACGGTGCCGTACGTTTTACTAACGTCGTACACAATCTGCTGCGGGAAACGAAAACTTATTGTGACAGGCCATTTATCGAGATTATTTATTGCTACCATATTTTGGTATGTTTGGACAACACTCTTTAATGTGATTGAAATGAAATATGGACGGTGTAATTCTAAATTATTTGATGACAAAATATCTTGCTTGAAAAATGGTCACTTTTGGAATGGATTTGATATATCAGGACATAGTTTTATTTTAATATACTCTAGCTTAATTATGATTGAAGAAGCTAGAGCTATAAATGGCTGGGAAAGAATTAAAGATTACATTAGAGATGAAAAGTTTGCAAGAAGCTTGAATGATAAATCCGTGCGGGTCAATCCACTCAAGAATATAGATTCAGAGGAATTAGAAATACTTAAAACATCATATGAAAAATTCACTCCTTATGTTAGAGGATTACTAATCGCCATAGCAGTGCTGCAGCTATTGTGGGATGTAATGTTAGTCTCTACTATCATATACTACCACATTATGGTTGAAAAATTCATAAGTGGAATTGTAGCTATTCTCACTTGGTTTGTGACCTACAGAGTTTGGTACATGATACCTAGCCTACTACCAAACTCACCAGGGCAAGGTATATTTAAGTACAACAATGAAAAATCACCATTGACTAGTACATTGCGAAAAAGGGCAAGTATAAGTAATGGAAAACATTTCATGGGAATGCCTATTGGCAAAAATCAAGAGAATGTTGAAACCACTACAGAGAATACGAGATAGAAGTCGTTTGTGATATATTATGGGTGTTGTTTGTTATTTATTGTTTTGTATTGGGTTTTGTTTGGTACTTGGTTTATGGTAGTTGGGGAGGATATGAGGGTAATAAGGAAAAATGACTTTCAAGTTTTGGAAACATAATTAAGGCCTTCACACATCAATGCACCACATGGCATTCAATATTGTCTGCATCAACTCTATTGTCATGGTTCATATATAATTCTATGAGTGTAAGTTTTTGTGATACCTAACCTTGTATTAAGCTGGACTGGGATGTCCTTACCTATTATTAACAATATAGATTAATTGTTTTATATTCAATGTAATTTGTTTTGTAACTTAAATAAAAATGTTTTGAATATAAATAATCTTGTATTTTTTGTCAGCAATGTTATTAAAATGTATTTACTTATTTCTCAGTCACAAGTGATTATTAATAAAATGGAGTGTTTCAAAAATAAAATAGTTTTTAATAAAGAATAACAATATATACATTTGTAAACATTAAAAAATATATTCACAGCATTCTACTAACAACTAAATCACAAGATTTTTTGCCTTCAATCTTCTTTATATACAATTATACATTGAATAATTAAACCATTGGATTTCAAAGATGTACAGCGAGCCAATAATTATATTGAGTTTGTATTCATATGATGTATTGACATTATCAATGATCTTAATAAAGACTAAATAATACTGAAAGTCATTTTAACTAATTTTTCATTTCTAACAATAATAAATAATATCTTATATGTAACTGCATATGTATACAATATTTAGCACACCTTTCGACCACATAAACTTTTAAATATCTTACCTATATGTAAATAAAGTAATCTCAAAAAATGTCAATATTAGAACCGGTTGTTTTTATTTTTCAAGCTGTGATCATGAGTCACATTTACATAATACCATGAGCAGACAAGCCTTCACTATTTTATCAAATATAATTGACATCAAGGCCATATCTTTTTAAATTTTAAATCTGAATCAATCTTATTAGATAAGTTACAAACAGGGCATTGGACAAAAACTAATATCTTTTATGTATTTTGAGATCTTGACTTTGAAATATATCAGCTGGTATTTAAATGATTAAAGTACTAACTTTTTGAATGCATAAGCAAATGCAATTACAAATCCAATCGACACTGCCCCTGCAGCCCCCACATAGGCTGCAGGCTGGGATGTAATAATCATTTTAATATGAACTGGGAAGTTGGGTATGGTTTTCTTAAAGGAATCTCGTTGCTTCACACGGTTGAAGTAGTTTTCAAGGTGTGGACGCTTTCCATCAGCCCAATACCTTTGCTCAAATCCCAGTTCCCACAAGCGTTGCAGAAGTACAGCCAAATTTACATCAGCAATAGTGAAGTTTTCACAACACAACCAGTTATCTAAATGAAAGGAAAAAATTATGTTGAATATCTTTGGTTAAAATATGCATTAAAATGACTTAATAAGTTTTAATGGTGCATGACATATTAATATGAATAAGTCAAAATTTAACGAGTAGTTATATACAAACCTTCCTGTTGTAACTTTAATTGATTTTCAACTTGGGACAACACTTCATCAACTATATTCAAAATTTTTAAGTATTCTTCTTCACTTGTCAAAATCTCATGTTTTCTGTCTTGTATATCAGCTTTATATAGCAAGATCCCTTTGGCTTTAGGGTTTTCTTCAGCTAAGCGTCTTAAATTTTTGGAGCTTAGTAAGTCACCACCTAGTTTAGAAATATAAAATTATTAAAAGCTCATAATTTTGTAAGTAAAAATTAAATATGATAATATACTTACTTTTAAGAACCTCCCTAACAGGTAATATGAAAGGCAACTTGGGTGTGCCACGCAAGTGCGGGTGGAAGAATGATCCAACAGTGATGACACCAGCAGGCAAAGCTTCAATGAGCTCACGGAACCTATTGATATTTACCAGGACTTTGGGATCAGTTGAAACATTAATCAGTGGAGGGGACTCTAAAATAAAATATTCAATTAATAAACACTTAAATCTGCATTGTAGTTCACATAATGATTTAACGCAACAATAAATACCTTCGTCCAAATATAATTCTAGATAATCCATTATTCTAGTCGAATCTGGTATGATTTCATTGTTTACTTTCAGAACTGGGATTTCTCCACGAGGATTTATTTCTAAAAACCAGGAGGAATATTGTTCTCCTTTGGTAATGTCGATTATTAAAGGTTCGAAGTTTATATTTTTTTCGTAAAGCGCCATTAGCACCTGTAATAAAAAATCACATGACGAAAGGTTTATCTTATTTAATATGAAAAATGGACACTTATAAATACATTGAATAACTAAGTATTTTTCTACTTACCTTTTGGGAATAAAAACTGTAGTAATTGCAATATAGAAAATTATTTGTTTTAGGGCCATTGCATGTTTTCGTATTTAAAGTGGGCATTTGTATATTTTCAAGGTACTTCTGTACATAATGCATTTCTGTAAGAATTTATTAAAGATAATTCACAAACGCTTAAATATCTTAAAGAGTGATGTATGTACTTTAACTTTAAAAAGTTTGCGAAAAGTTCATAACTTTTTTAATTTGTCGCAAATGTTTGAAAAATTTAAACCACAGAACATTGAAACGATTTCATTACAAAACAAATGCTACCAACAGTACAATATTAAAATCAGGTGACATTATAGGGTTGTAATAACCATTAAAATTACACATGTTTTCCTGAAGATAATTGCATTTTTATAATAAAGTCGGGACTTAATAGACACAATTATAAATAATTTTTAAAATATATTTATGATAGTGTTTTCAAATATTTTCGATATATATTTTTTAATTGCTATAAAAATGGATTAACTAACTTTTATTTTTAATACAACTAAGTAAGTGAAGTAATTAATATTTCAAGTATTAATTTACGCATATACATATTCTTTTTAAATATATTAAACATACGTCCGCTTAATTTATTTTCTGTTTTTAATGACATTATTGTCAGCAACCGACAACCAGCAAAACAACCAAACAAAAAACAAAGGTGCAACACTATTAGACGCGAACATTAAAATGTTGGACAAATTGGATAAAGTAATCTAAAAAATAATGGAGTAGTGTTAGTTTTTATTATCGTTTATATTTCTTAACACTTGAATTTCATAGCATATTAATAGGCGTTCAAAAGTATTTAAGTTGCTTTACGATATACAGCAAAGTCAATTCGGTAGGACATAAACGTACACATCCGGTAATGAACAAGTAACTAATCAGTGTATTGAAAATGGAGGTCTCCGGTAACACTGATGCCGTCAATCTTGGCGTTGGTGAAGCAGAGGCCGAGATTGGGGAGGAGCTGAAGCAGCTGGAGGAGATTAAGGATTTTGATACTAGAAGTGAGGTGTCGAGTACCTCTTCTAGTGATACAAGCACGCCTAGTATTAGTTCTGTTAGTACCAAGTCTAAGGATAAACGAGCAACTCGTAAACGCAACAAGTCTGGCAGTCATTCTCCCGTACAAAATAAACGACGTTGTGTTACTACATCCACTAACAAAATAAAGACTTATGATTACATGACAAAACTGAATTATCTGTTCAGAGATACACGATTTTTCTTGATTAAATCTAACAATGCTGAAAATATAACACTGTCAAAGGCTAAAGGAGTATGGAGCACACTACCGCAAAATGAAGCTAATTTAAATCAAGCTTATCGTGAGTCCAGAAATGTTCTTTTGATATTCTCAGTGAAGGAGAGTGGTAAGTTCGCTGGCTTTGCCAGGCTGGGAAGCGAGTCCCGACGCGATGTACCGCCCATATCGTGGGTGCTGCCGCCGGGTCTCTCGGCGAAAGTATTGGATGGAGTGTTCAAAGTTGATTGGATATGTAGAAAGGAATTACCATTCAGCAACACTCTTCATTTGTATAATCCATGGAATGAAGGAAAGCCGGTAAAAATAGGTAGAGACGGACAAGAAATTGAACCAAAGGTTGCTGAAGAATTGTGTAGATTATTCCCAGAAGATGATGGTATTGAAATGACTCCAATATTGAGAAAATCTAAAGAAGCTTCAAAAAAAAGCTACTTGAAGAGTGGTGGTAGTTACAGAACTTACCGAGCACCACTGTCTTCTAGGGGTTCCAGTTTCAGAAATCGGATGAGTGGATCTTCTAGAAGCAGGCGGAAACCGTTTATGCCCCCCAGGAACCGTTCATACAAGAGACGGTCCCCATCGCCCTATATGAGGGATCGTTTGTCGAATTGGTTTGGACGTGCCAGAGAAGGATATGTGAATAGTGGGTCTGCTGCAGCTGAAGCGTATGTGGCGGAGTACATGCGTACAATGCATCATCAGCTGCCACCAATGCCATACGTAGCACCACCTGGATTCACCAACCCACTTCCTACATATGAGGGGCTCCCACCGCCGCCGCCTCCGCCTCGCTACTATGATTTATCGGACTACTCTCGATCCATGCTGGTGTACGACAAGAGATCGTATGAACGTTCAGTTGATGAGTTTTTGTGGCGCACCACAGATCGCACCCGTGGCCGTAGTCGTGACCGTGAAGCACACAGGTCGTACCGTGATCGACGTTGATCAAAATTTTCCACCGATGTAATAATTTCCTAATGGCAAATAAAATATTGTGTTTGAACTTTGAACTTTATTGAAATGCAAATCTATGTTAGTGTTGTGATAAACTTTGTAAAAATTGAACTATTCATATTTAAATTGGACAGTTTGTATAAGTAACAACAGATATATTTCGAATGGGACTAGATATACATGAGTTAAGTGAAATTCTATATTATAGGGTGAAGATGAAGAGGCTTATTGATATTTTTACAGGACGCTAAAAAGCACTGTGTTTTGGTGTTTGAGCTGGTACAGCTGGTTTGGTTTTATTTGCCTCTTTACGATTAAGAACCTCATGGTTTAAATGACTACATATATATAAATGGTGGTGTTGACAAAAAACAGTATTAGAAACTGTGATAAATGTAATGTGTTTACAACAGTTAGTGTATGATCCTATCCATAAACAATACTTGCCCATATTTTCTTAGGTATATATGTAAGTGTTAGAGCATATTTTCAGTGTCCGATAAAATGACGATATATTGTAATATTAGGTATAATGTTATAAAGCAAATTATTGGAATGATCACTCACTAACATGATACCAATTATTCATCATTCATTTCCATGTAACACATTATTTAGTAGATTTTTCCACTGTCTTTTTTCTGTTAAATCTCAACAAAAAATAAGGAAACAGGCTGTTTCTTTATTTAAAAAGTAAAAAGAGATTTAGCAGTTTACATTAATAAAATTCATTGTAATTTGATTTGTGTTACACATATACAGTGTAAGATTTTATAAATTTTATGACAATTATGTTTTTCAAATATGTATGTTGGTAGTGTTATTGATATTATTTCTGAGTTGCAACTGTTCCCATAAATGGAACATTTCAAATGGATATCTGAATACATTCGGTACATTCCATGCCATATAAACAATCATTAAATCGGACAGTGAAAAAATGTTTCTATCATGCTGGTATTATTAACTTGTACTAGTGGCAGGTCTGGTTTTATCTGTGATATATTTCTATAACTTTTATTCGTATAATAAAAAAGTAAGAAACCTTTCGCCAAAGAGAAATCAGATTAATACTTAAGCACTGATGGATGCTTTCAAGTTTTATACTACTTTAATTAACATGTCTTTACTATATTTTACTAGTGACCTTTCCTTAAACATTTACAAAATAATATTCGAATTTTGTTAAATACCACGCCCGTTATGTGAGAGACCCAGACTTCATGTAAGACTTATATCAATCTCCTACAGTTCGTATTTTTACCGATTAGTTTCCAACTATTTATAATCTCAGTTTTAATTATTTATTTGCCTATTTAATCTTTCGAAATCTGTTTAATTAAATTTAATTTACTGTAAGTAATAGTAGTAATTTAGGTTACATACATATGTTAGTAATTTTCGATACGAATATTATGTTCCCACATTTTCATTATTGTAATTACCACAGGAACATATAAAGGAAGGAATGACAAAAAACTTTTACTTTACTTCAGCAATGGCGGATCCAAGGCTTTTTTTAAGATTCCGTCCAAGCCTCCGGCCGTCTGCCATAGCACAGGGCTCTATCTCGTGAACCATAATATATAGACACTTGCTGAGGTACGTATTGTTGTGGTCGCTATAATAAAAAATAAAAGGTTGAAAATAAATATGAGATCTCCATAAAAGATCCGGTATTTCTCGACATTGAACTTTAATAAGTAGACAGTTCAAATATTTACAATGCGTTTATTTATATGGCTGCTATGATAACAGAATACTAGAAAATAACAAATAAATAAAAATTGAAATAAGGATCCCTCCGAGTGCAAGTTCGACGCGCATCTAACCATTGATGTTTTTATACTACAGAAGTAGCAAACGAGCACGCAGTCGACTAATGGTAAAAGACTACTGCCTCCTATGGACAATTGTAATCAATTCCAGATAAGATTAGTCTGTTACAGATGCGTTACCACCCTTTCTTTTTTTTGTTGACGTGGGAGAAACGTTCAAAAGGTACCCGGTGCCGTGGGAGCGACACGGAGTTATGTGGGATTCTTATCGCACTAGAACTCCCCCGATGATCGTCCTGTACGCCGCGTTGAAGACTCTGGGATCTTCAAAGGAACGCGACAGGCAACCTCTAAGCGTGTTGCTCCGTCGGGCTGGTGAACATAAAGCTCGCCACACCATCTGGTTGTACGACGGAATGCGGCTACAGATATTGTTGTCCTTCCCGGGGTAGCGTCTGATGAGTAAGTCACATGTCTCCCTTATAACACACTTTAAACTTAATACCACAAAGAGTTCTACCACCGAGATCGTTTGGGAACAATTCGACCTTACCGAGAGTAGGCTTATCTTCGAAAAAACATCTCTTAAAAATAAATATAAGTGTAAGGGTCGTCTAAAATTTAACCACCCCCTAAATCCCGAACGGTCGTGATCGTGATATACGTGAGTTTGTATTTTTAACGTTTATTTGGCCCTCTAGCCCCTCTATTGCGTCTGTCATTTAATATTATCTTTATACCGCCAGTGGTATATGGTAGGGGTGTGCTCTCAAAATGAGAAGAGTTAACACATCTTTAAGAACTTTTAAACAACTTCCAGGTCTGTAAATTGCGACGTTTTTCTTCACTTAAAGCAAGTAATAATTAATTTCTAATGACACTTACGCCGCTCACGGAGCTCCCTAAAATCAACCTTAGATAGGATTAGAGTCCTACCTGAGATCATACATATAGGTACATACGTTGCTACCTTTGAGGTTGTTTCATCGCGACATAAATGTATCTCCCTAACAAAACAACATCCTTTAAATCGAAATACATCAGCACTTCTATAACTACTATAACTCAGAAATATGATGGCATATAGTACCAATAGTATTTACTCTCATATAACTGTGCAGTATATTCGCGTATTAGCGTATATTCACCAAACTTTACAGCGTTTACAGAAAATCCCGATGACATGGTTTGCAGAATTATGTATAATCTCTTGATCAACTCTTCATCAATACCTGTGATTTGTGCAGAACATTGATAGTTTTGGAAGAATCTCTTTGCTGTATTTATGTCATTGCTGTTTCCAGAACCTTGACGATGTTAATCAATGCGTAAACCAAGCAATTCCCGAAAACCAGTTTGAACATGCTTCTTTTTTTCTTCTTTTATCTTTTTTTTCTCTGGAGTCGATGCAGTCCACTTTTCAAATCCTGGTTATAAGAAATATCATTTCCATACACTTTATCCATGCATGTAAGTCCGTATTTAAACGCATCTTAGTTTTCAATTCTTGCAGTTACTTTTGTTAGATCGTTCATCTATCTAGGAGTTGCTCCACAAACAGTTCTCACACCAATATTGGTTATGATTGCCACAATAGATAAGAACTATGCGATATATTTTTAACATACATGTGGTTAAAAATAATTACCGCAAAAAAAATATCAGGTAAGAATATTTTTCGGCCGACATTTTTGCTTTTAGCTCAAAATGGCGCAGTAATTACACAGGTTTTTTTAATTTCCCTGTATTTCTGAATAGGTAAGGTATCTTAAAATGTCATTAACTTAACATTGGCAGTCATCGGTAACAAGGAAACCTCAATTTGAAAATTAAAAAGACGGAACATTTCCTTAGTAATTTAAAAATTAAATAAAAAAAAAAATAATTTAATAAAAAAATTAAAAAAAATCCTCATTAAAACATAATGTAGTTGTAAACTAGAGATCTTGGGCAATCCAAAAATGTATAATACTTATATAGAACTTAGAACATACAAAACATCTTAAGTTGAACTTCCATAATGAGAAGTCTAGTTAATATGAAATTATCAAAGTCTAAAGTTTGGGTGTAATTTTAGTACTTAAAACTTTTTTAATTTGTTTTTACTGGTATATCGGATAGCTCTATCATTTAAGAATGTAAAACTATCAAAACGTCTTTAGTAACACTTTTGTCCCAACCATTTATGAGATGGAAAATGCCGTTTGGTCCCATAGTGCGTCGTCACAATTCATACATACATTTAAATGTATGCTGAACGTTTGACTTAGACTGTATTTATAGGTTTGCAAACTCTTGTAGCTTAGCGTTGATGTGGACGCGGCCTAAAATCACCTCATAATTATTATGACTTTAAAATCCGTTACACCGTTTAGGCTGTAGAGCGTCCCAAGAAATTGGACTTAAGTTCATACTCTACAAAAAAATTACTTTCCTCCTGGGGCAGTCTGATAAACACTCACAAGTGTCGCTAGGGTGAACACGGCTTAAACAATATAATAGCACGTTCTCTGCCGACAATAGTAAGGGCTTTTGACGCTTTGCCGCGAGGCTGTATAAAGACAATTTAAAACTTGCTTTAGACAGAAGAGTTCGTCTCATTGTTGGGCTTAAATTCACTTCTGGAGCTGCATTTTAAAAAAACCTTATTAGGTAGGCTTTTTCGTGATCTAGATTCAGTCAGCAAATTGAGTATTTAACAACAGTATGGTTCTGGTGTAATACTAAGCAGAAAAACTAAGATCAAATTAAAATAATAAGAAATTACGTGCCACCAGAAGTGTGACGTGTGCGCTGCTGTACAATGGACACGTACAACATCTAGAATCAAAACAGAGTCCGAGCCGGCAAACTAGGAGTAGAAGACGAGCATGCAGGTTATCTGATCGTAAGTGGCCACTGCCACCCATGAACAGCTGTAATCAACCCGCCGCTATCCATGGCTGAAATGCCTCGCAAAAGTATGTCTCCATTTTTTATAATTTAGGAGTAGCAAACGAGCAAGCAGTCCACCTGATAGTAAGTGGCTACTGCCGCTCATGGACATCTCTAATCAACCCCAGGTAGCATTAGATATTCCTACCTGAGGTCGAGCACAGATGCGCCACTACCCTTGAAGACTAAGCTGGAACACCTCGGAAAAGTATGTCTCCCTTACCACACCTTTCAAACCAGAATACAGCAACGCTTAACGCTGCAGTTAGAGGCAGAAACAGGTTTGGCGGTGGTGCTATTATACAGTACTACCCCGTTCTTACGCGATAAGTAGGACCGAACAATAACTGCGTAAGATTGGATAGGATTTTGCATATTCCTAAATAACATCATAAGATATGATTTTGTAAGTAACTATGCGTTTACTCTCCGCATTTGTTGCGCGAACATTTACATTAATTGACCAAGTGGGAGCAGTAAATCTATAATCAACAATCGAGAGTTGTAGGTCGCCCAAATAAAAGGCGAATAGACAGGATTTTAATAACTCGTGTAACTTAGTGTTTGCGTAAGTCGAGGCCTTGCTGTATTAGTTATGTACATAACATGATCGTTATGTGATGAAGGTATGTAGGTGGTTCTACAGATATGTCTGGGCATCTGCCCAGGTTGATATGATGTGAGTGATACCATATAGTAAAACCTAACGCAAACAAGGACGATACCTATTATTTATTTATGAGATACCTAATTGCCTAGTACTTGTTAGTGAAACTACGATTCGAGATAAACGCAACCGTCTTATTAGACGAACGAACCCGTCTCTACAAACTTAAGTTATAATAAGATAGTAACAATAAATAGCATTTGTACACTTACTATAAAAGTATCTTATTCTTATTAGGGAGCTAGAGAGCTTTGTCGAAGTTTAGACATTATGTAACAGGAGGCGTGAAGATTGTAACGTAAGTGGTTGACGCAGGCGCGATCCTCCTCAGCGTGCAGGGATGAGGGATGAGGGTGCGTCAGTCGGCGCTCGGCGACCGGAGGTGCTTCGCGCTCTGCGCCGCGCCCCTTACCGCCGAAGCGTGGCTCGGGGCGTGGCGCTTACGTAAACACGCGTGGTGTTAGATCGCGCTGCCGGCGACCACGCCACTGTCCGTCCTAGAACGACCCCATGTCGGCCCGTCACCTACTCAATTTATGTGGATAGCTCAAAGCACGCGGCCGTGCCGCCGCTGGCACTGCCACCATCGCGGTGCGTCGCGCTTATAGGTATCTATAACAACATATTAGTTAATCTACTGCCTTATTTTTTTAATTCGTTTGCATATGTATATATAACCTAAAATTACAACAAATTCGGCAAAACTTAACACATGATGGGAAGCCATCTTTAATAAAAAATATGAATTGAAGTTTACTGAAGATAGATGTCTCCACTATCCTAGCAAGGTTTCGTAATATGCATAGAATATTATGTTCGGGATAAAAAATTGATGAAGGTAAGTGGAAATTTATATAAATAATCAAGTTAAGCACAGCTGTGCCTACATATTATGTAAAATATTGTAAACAATTATGATGTTTGGGTATTTATCATTTAAATTTTGATTAGATAACAGTGTTTTTCATTATTTACTATATTTATATACTAACGCGTTAAAAATTTTAATACAAATATAGCCGCCTTTTTTTAACTCTATTTCTATCTATTCTACTCTATTTATTTTTTTAATTTGAATATCTACAACTACAACAACAAGTCACTTTATTAAACTATAACAAAATTTTATTGCAAACGAAAGGTATCGGTAAGGATATAAAAATTGTAGAAATTTTTATCATCCCTAAACTTTGGGTGGAGCTCTTTTAAACTTATTTTTTTATTATAGGATATTTTTATTTACGTTATTTGTTTTATTTAATACTGTGCTACATACTGTGCTATTTGTATATTCTTATAAGTATAATTTATAAACATTGAAGTAATTAGGCCGTGTCATAGAGTTATTATAAATAGACATATACATATTTCTATCATTTTGATTTATTTTATTTGTCCTTCAATATTACGGTTGGGAATAATCTGCTCTCAACATTAGCGTGAAAACCTATGGCTAGCATTGTATTACTAGTCATTGTTCTGAGCATTGTATGATTTTATAGTAATTGGTTTTGTTAACTATATGGATATTTTATTTTATTGAGCAAATTATAGAGCTACAGATTTAGGTTCGAGATCTGCAGCGTAAGATGTGTAAATTCATGCCACAAATTTAAGTCGTAGACATCCATATTTTACAATATATAGGTCTCCACAGGCTTTTCATTGAGTGATAGTTCGATCCGGCCGTTGATACACGATGCGGTATTGGCCGGTTGAAGTGTACATTCGGTATCGGCCGATAAAAGGTTGGATGGGCTACACGTTTGCTTTCAAACCATTAGATTAACAAACTATTGGCCGACTGCTAAAACTGTGTGGTGCTAGTGACTAGTCTAGTGTCTAGTGACGTCGTCGACGTCGTCACTAGACTAGTAGTCTAGTGAAGCGCGTACTTGCCGATTAAATAGTTGACTGCCGACTTTTGAGATATACCTATCGTGGTAATTCTCATTATATTGGTGTCAACTGTCTTCAAAATCTGCTTAGCAACTGAGAATTCCTTAAGGACCAGTTGTCCGCCTGTTGTCTAGTTGCTGCATTCACTTGTTCAGTTAGCTCAAAACGTGCGCAAGCAAGACTATCTGATCAAATGTTCACCCGATAAGAAGGTCTTAATCTTAATGACTTATTTAAGCGCATTTATTTGTTATTAACTACATAATTTTGCATACAATACAGCATCGTAGTTAAATTCAAAAACATGTCATAAATACCGAGATAATAATAGGCTAAAGATATTGTAGCTAAACAAGGTGATAATGGTAGGCTGTCACTAAACATATATTTTATGTTATTAGTGATCGAAGATTTTATGCAATATAAATTTACCTACTGCGAAGGCATGTTTTGAATGCAAAGCGAATAAAAGTAAAACAACAATTTAATAGAGCTTAGTGCGAGTCGAGCTCATGATTTCTACTTATTGTTTGTTTCCTTTTGAGTCACCTACGTACTTTTAAGCAGTCGGCTGTTTTTATTCTTAAGTATGTATAGTAGTTATGTTTCTACTATTTCATTAGAATTCGCCAATGTATTAATATTTGTTAAATGTTGCAATTATTAATGTGTTTATAGAGCAAAAACCAAAAACAAAACATATTTACATTTGGATTGGGCCACCCCCTTCAGGACCGAACTACCTACTTAGAAATATTAATATAATCTGATTTTCATTAAATGTTATGTAAACAGTAAACAGATAGTTTTTAAAGTTAACCATAAGTTTAACTATTATAAATTGAAACAACTGTTTTCATAGACCTCCCTCTTATACATATAACGCCGCGTAAGTACCTGCAGCAGACAAGTCAAGCTAATTTCATTAGTTTACTAACATTTGAAAACAAAATAAGTACTTATTGATCTATTTCATTAAAGAGCAACAATTAACCAAGAAAATTATTGTAAATGAAGAACATACTCAGACTAGTTAAGTATGTTTTTTTTCATACAGAAACAATAATTTTTGGGGGCACGGCCGTGCCCCTGCCAAGTCCAAAAAAAAGAAAAAAAAGTGGCATGGCCGTACCATTCTTTTTTAGAAGCAATTCAGGTCACTGTCGACCCCCTTTAACTTCGTTGTAAGTAAAGCTAGATGCCTGAATTTTTAGGTACTAATACTGTTTCTTCATGAAAGGAATAACGATGAGGTACGAGTATCTATCTTATTATCACTCGATACAAGTACAAGCTTAAGGTGTGGCGTATTATCTACTCGATTGAACCATGCTGGTTCTGCTTTTGTTCTTTCATCTTCCATTTCTTTATAAATTGTTTACAGCATCAGAAGTGGAGATGCAGGCACGAACTGCGCTGATGGCACTGGCCGCGCTGGGCGCGCTATCGGCGGCGGAGCGCGGTGGCGGTATCAAAGTGGGCGGTGGCGTTCTGGGGAGTGGATCTCGCGACGGTGCCCGGGGCGCCGGGGTGCGTCTCGGCGTGGACGGACTGCGGCGCCCGCGCACCTCGCCCGCTCCCGCCGCCCCTCGCGCTCCGTCCGTCATCACGGCGGCTCTTGTCGTGCCACATAAGGCCTTCGGTGCACGCGACTACACCAGAGCCGAAAAGGCAGCTCTAGCTAAACTGCCGCGCAGACATCTCAAACTCTTCTCATACGTGCGCCTAAATATTACGCTTTCCATGCAGGGCCTCACACCTAGTCCTATGTGTAAGTGTGTAATAATAATCATATCCATGAACATTTCTTTATAGCTCGAACGACCGTCAACGAATGAGAAAATATGTCCTATTTTGATCTTAACTTACATACATACCTACCATATTTAATTTACATACTTCGTAAATGCTTACTAATATTACTAATCTTCTTAAATACTTTTAGCCATATTGGACTCGCTATGTAAAGATTTTTTAGCTGTCAATGTGTCTGCAATACTTTATCTTATGAATCATGAACAATATGGACGGTCTACTGCCTCTGCACAGTATTTCTTACAACTGGCCGGATATCTTGGCATTCCGGTAAGCTTTTATTACCATTTTCCTCGTATAATCCCCAATATAGCTCGCAATACGAATATTTATATTCTTTATGTTCATCTAGGTTATTGCGTGGAACGCGGATAATAGCGGACTGGAAAAAAGGGCGTCACATGCATCTCTTCGTCTTCAACTTGCTCCTACAATTGAACATCAAACTGCAGCAATGCTCTCAATACTAGAACGATACAAATGGCATCAGTTTAGCGTCATCACCTCAGCTATTGCTGGGCACGACGATTTTATACAGGCCGTAAGAGAGAGGGTCACTGCACTTCAAGTTCGTATCCATTATTAATTTCTTTCTTAAATTATTTGGACGTATTGCTCTATTATTTACAAATATGATTAATCTACAGGACCGATTCAAATTTACAATTTTAAATGCAATAGTTGTAAAAAAAGCAGCGGATCTAAATGAATTAGTGACGAGCGAAGCTCGTGTGATGTTGCTTTATGCGACGCGTGAGGAAGCTGCCGATATTCTCTCGTCTGCCGGAGACCTGCATCTGACCGGTGAAAACTTTGTTTGGATTGTTACACAGAGTGTGCTGGGCTCTATGCATCAACCCAACAAATTTCCAGTTGGCATGCTGGGTACGTATTTTGTTCATCAGTAAATTAATCACACATAAAAAACTGCAATAAATTATAATAATTACTTAGTGACTGTTAATTCGTGAAGATCTCTTACGACATTTTGTAAATGATTGTTGTTACATGCATAGGTGTACACTTCGATACGTCCAGTACGTCATTAATCAACGAAATTGCGACAGCTGTGAAAGTATTCGCATATGGCGTGGAGTCGTATATCTCTGAGGCAGAGTACTTCAGGTATCCATTGGGAACGAGATTATCTTGCAGCGGCGTTGGTACAGGCGAAGCTAGATGGTCAACGGGAGAACGTTTTTATCGTCATCTACGGAACGTCAGCGTAGATGGTGAACCTGGAAAACAACGAATCGAATTTACACCTGATGGGGAGCTCAGAGCTGCAGAATTAAAAATTATGAACCTGAGACCAACATTAGGCGAACAAGTAAATATTTGCCAATACGTTATTAATAATACGTACGTATAAATATTTCTTGGACATTTTGTATTTGTCTTTTATGATTTTAGGTAGTTTGGGAAGAAGTTGGAACGTGGAACTCTTATCCAAAAGAACGTTTAGTAATAAAAGACATAGTGTGGCCAGGAGGTTTGCATACACCACCGCAAGGAGTTCCTGAAAAATTTCATATGCGGATAACGTTTTTGGAGGAACCGCCATATATTAATTTGGCACCACCAGACCCCGTCAGCGGCCGATGCTCCTTAGATCGGGGTGTCATTTGCCGGGTGGCACCAGAAACAGAAGTAGCAGGGTATGTATTATGTGATAACAATGTAAAAATATTGTTTTCATAAAGATATTAACTTCTTCATAAAAAATAACTCGAGAGGTTTATTTTAGGTTAGAGGCAGGAACCGCTCACAGGAATAGTTCACTGTATCAGTGTTGTAGTGGCTTCTGCATCGACTTGTTGCAACAGTTAGCTGAACAACTCGGTTTTACGTACGAGCTTGTCCGAGTCGAGGATGGTAGATGGGGTACATTGCACAACGGCAAATGGAATGGTCTAATCGCAGATCTTGTGAATAAAAAGACGGATATGGTAATGTTATTATAGCTTTAGATCGAATTATGTGAAATATTTCATGAAATGCATGAAATACTTCTGATTTTTGCAGGTTTTAACATCTTTAATAATAAATTCAGACCGCGAAGCAGTTGTGGATTTTAGTGTACCATTTATGGAAACTGGTGTCGCAATTGTTGTCGCTAAAAGGACTGGTATCATCTCTCCTACTGCTTTTCTCGAACCCTTCGACACTGCTTCATGGATGCTCGTAGGCGCTGTGGCTATACAAGCGGCTACATTTTCGATTTTCTTCTTCGAATGGTTATCACCGAGTGGATTTGATTGCTCAACGGGCCAAAACTCAAAACGAATGCCCCAAAACAGGTTTTCTCTTTGCCGAACTTACTGGATTGTTTGGGCTGTACTTTTTCAGGTAAATTACCTTGTTATTTTCAACATTATATTTGTACTATTAGATATTACGTACTCAAATATATATTTCCAACAGGCGTCTGTTCACGTGGATTCCCCACGAGGGTTTACTGCTCGGTTCATGACCAACATGTGGGCTATGTTTGCTGTGGTGTTTCTGGCTATATACACCGCTAACCTCGCTGCATTCATGATCACTCGAGAAGAGTTTCACGAACTCAGCGGCTTAGACGACCCGCGAATAGCAAGACCTTTGTCTCAACGTCCACCGCTCAAATTTGGGACCGTGCCATGGTCTCATACGGACGCAACTCTTGCTAAATATTTTTCAGAACCACATGCCTATATGGTTCGGTAAGTTACAAAGCTATTTATATAAACAATACATAATCTGCTTTTATACGTGTTATATTAATAAATATACTCGTACTCGTTTTTGTTTGCAGATATAATCGTAGTACTGTCGGTGCAGGGGTAACAAGTGTACTCACAGGAGAGCTTGACGCTTTTATCTACGACGGTACAGTGTTAGACTACTTAGTGTCACAAGTAAGTATACATTTTATTTAGTACATACTTAGTTAATTAGTATTCAAATAACGTTGTACAAAAGAATTGCGACTCAAAAATGTCGAGGCGAAACAAAAGTTTCACACGCGCAGAGCTAACACAGAATTAAGTTTTCAGTTATATGTATTGGAATTTCTGAACAGATAACTTTACAATTTTAAGATCTGATTATTTTAATAGGAGAGAGCGTCGAGCTATACCCTATTTAATTAATTTAATTTTAACTTTATAGAAGAGTGATACGTATATCATCAAATATCTTGAAATCTGCTATGAATCTGCTATGAATTCTGCTATTTTGATTGATTAAATACATAGACGCTCTTTTTAATGTATTAATTCATATATAGATATGAATTAATACATTAAAAAGAGCGTCTATTACTATGAAAACTGTTGCAGTGTTTGTGATCTTTGTGAGTAGTGTAGTATATAGATACTACACTACTTGAGATCACAAACACTGCAACAGTTTTCATAGTTTTTTACAGTTATTTATTTGTTTTACAGGATGAAGACTGCCGACTACTAACAGTAGGCTCGTGGTATGCAATGTCCGGTTACGGATTAGCATTTACACGAAACTCCAAATACCTCAGTATGTTCAACAAAAGGCTACTTGACCTACGCTCAAACGGAGATCTAGAGCGTTTACGAAGGTATCATTTTTAATAATTAGAGTATCGAAGTAGAATGTGAAATATGAATCAAATAAACATTTGTTTTATGTTGTTGCTGTTTTGTATGGGTGAGCCGAGAGCTTGACATCATTATTTTAGTACGTACAGTGTAATTCGCAGAAAATTGGCTTAAACAATAATGTAGAGTTGTACTGGCTTATTTCTCAGATACTGGATGACAGGCACGTGCAAGCCGAACAAGCAAGAGCACAAGTCATCCGATCCGCTCGCGCTGGAGCAGTTTCTGTCGGCGTTCCTGCTGCTCATGGCGGGTATCCTGCTGGCGGCGCTACTGCTTCTTCTGGAGCACGTGTACTTCCGCTACCTGCGGGAACACCTCGCCGCTTCCAGTGCGGGCTCCTGTTGCGCTCTGGTCTCCTTGTCAATGGGTAAATGTTACTTGGTTGAAGGTAATACCTAGAACCCTTGTTCGTTCGACTCTGTGGGCAGTTCCGCCACACTTACTCCATTTTTACGTGAGTACGTAGTACGAAAAAGTAACGTTTCAGAAACTTTTACTTAGTATTATATGATAGAGTTTATCACAGGTGTTTATCATTTCTAAATTGTTTTTTAGGCTTTACTTAGCCTAAACAATGTTTACAATTGCGGTGCACGCGGACTAAGAAAAGAGAAACAACTTTAAATATATTTATATCTACTTAATTATAAGAAAAAGATATAAAATGTAACAATATTATATTTCCATAGGTCAATCTCTTAGCTTCCATGGCGCTGTCGTGGAAGCGGCGGCGCGGGGCTTCGGCGCAGGCGGGCGGGGCCATTGCCGCTCCGCCGTCTGTGCAGCGCAGGTCTCTACTATAATCTATTCATTCAATTACATACATTTACAGTTATTATCCATGATCTGATACCTCGTTTAGCTTCTCGTCCCTGAGTAACTTACCGAACAATGAAGAGTGTGTACAGTGTAACCGCTGTGCAAGATTACAAGATTACAGGGCGTAAACCTTTGATTCGCACTGAATAACCTACACCCTGGCATCGTGGCGAATACATTTGAGTAGTTACACCCTTACACCCGAAATTGATGCTACTTTCATACTCACCAAGTAGGTACAAACTAACAGGCGCTAGTACAAGTCCGTAAATAATTTACTCGAGTGTGCCCGAACTAGGGATGTGCCGAGTCATCAACTCGCGTACTCGAATACTAATAAATGATACTCGAGTACCAGTGATACTCGAATACTGACGGTACTCGTACATTGATCCCAGTGTTATGTATTGCGCAAGTAACAACTTGTTTAATTTTATGTAGCGAGTGGCCCTTTTTTTTGGTCTTCATATAGTACTCGAGTACTTCATGCTAACTCGAGTACCTAGTGAAAACTCTGGACTCGAGTACTGATTCGATTCTTTTTTATATGAGTATAGGTACTAAAGTACTCGAATACCAATAATGGCCGACTGGGCACATCATTAATCCGAACACATTTATACCGATATTCGCAACGTTACTTTGCCATTATTCGCGGGCGTAGGGTTTTTCGATTCTCAACGCAAGGTTCGAGAGTATCCAAACGTTGCTTGAGAAACTTTTGCACACTCATCAGGTGTGGCGCGCGCGTCACGAGCGCGACGCGGCTATGGCGCGCGCGCGGCAGCTGGCGGCGGCGCTGGCGGCGCACGGGCTGCAGCCGCCGCCGCGGCGCCTGGCGTCGGCGGCCGCGCTGCTCGCCGGCGGGCTGGCGCACGACGCCACGCGCCCGCGCACGCTGCACGCGCCCGCCGACCTGCTGCCCGATCTCGACCGTCCACTCTCTTGCGGCGACCTACGCTCTAGGTGTGTACTGTTGGGGGTTTGATGTGGACTGTATTAAAAGCTTTGTTGATTTTGGAGGCAGAATCTTTTATTATTTACTCGGACACGTACAGGCTTAGTTATGGTGGCGAGCGGAAGAGAACCCGCGGTGGTGACACATGACCGCTATATTTACAATTTTGTTGGTGTTGCCAACATGTACGAAAGTATACTCCGCGCCAAACTGCTAGTCCGCGTATAGAAACGAGTCGCGTCGCAATAGCAAATTGTAGATATTAGCGGGATGAAGACAGCGCGGGTCCCTCCTGGCACCTGTCTGCTGTCCGCTCTCGCCCACGGGTACATAGCTTCGTTAGTGTGCCCTTACATTACGGAGTATAATATGCTAACTAAACCTGCGCGCAACAACTTTAGAGCGGACTAGCAGTTTAGCGCGGAGTATACAACAATGTGAATAACAGTCAAGTAACTGAATTTATGAAACTAAATTAATTTGTGTACCGTTACAAAATTGCTCGAGCTAACTCAACTTTTTCTTGTGTTACCTATCATCATTTTGCCACACCGACTTACTGTTTCGTTTAATGGTATAGGTATGTGCGAAAATACGTAATTATTCCAAGTTTATCAAAATTATTAGTAGATGTCCCAATTTAGCTTCTGCATAATTCGGTTTTTAAACATGTAACTCGAATAATAACAAAAGTAATCGAATAAATATTGATCTAACAGTCACTAAAATTTCTTACTGATATAATACTTACTTTAATATTTTTCATATTTACAGAGAGCGGACGCGAGTAGAAATGGAAACAGTGCTGTGAGGCGCGTATTGCGCCACCCTATTTCAATTCCTGAAGGCTGTTCTTACACCAAGTTATACAAGACGAAATTAGTTATACCTAATGTTAAAATACGGACAGATAAAAAAAACGTTGTAATTATTAAATAAATTATTCCAATTATTAAAACAGAGTGATGGACGTAGATAGCGAAGCGTTGTTGTGGGACGCGCGCGCGGCGCGGGCTGGGCGCTGGGCGTGCGTCCTCGTGTTGTCTACTACAATAAAATATATTTTTTGGACAATATTTATTCTCTTTTATATACCTTTAAGTTAGTAAATATATTTTGTCAGGTATCACTTAATATTATTTTGTTACTTTTAATTTTTAAATGATAAATTCTTTATGAACGTTTGGGATTTTGTAGAATTTTTTTACTACGGAAACAATAAAAGGTTACAATTTTACATGTATATAATACTCCCTTTAAACTGCACCCCTATAAGTTAAACGTAAAGATCGTAGATCGTAAAAAAACATTAAAATTTTTCAAATTACAGAACTTACATTTGGTAAGTATGCAATATAAGTAATTTAATTAACGATCATCAATCAGTCAGACATTAATAGGTATATTAATGTATGACTGGCATAACACTTATTGATCTCTGCAATTAATACAAAGCATAGTTATTTTTTATCATTCTATGCCTATATTGTTACAATATTACATAAAATATGCCAATTTTGAACACGGCATGAGTGGTATCACGAATTAACAATATGGCAGAAACGTACATTATAAGTACGTACTATAACGTATAAGTACGTACGTACGATCACACAAAGAGTGAAATTGCATACTATTAATTTGCAAATAAATATCATAATTCCTCTACCTGTACCCTTGGGATGAGTTTTCAATTGAAGACTCGATCTTTTATACAAATCTACATACAGCGCCTTTGGTAGTCGTTAAGGTACCTACTAAAAATGTCAATATTAATGCACGGTAATCGATCTTAGTTGAAAACATATACGCAGGGTACTGTTTCGATTCACTCTAAAACTACTCTTATGGTCTTTCGAGCCGGATCATCCGAAACTCAAAGTCAGGACATAGCTTAATTATTTAAGCGTAACAAAAAACATGGAATAGGAATGCATATAATACACTTTATTTTTAATATGTAGTATTAGGAAAGAAGATCTCTCTTCATAAAAAACCAAGATGAGTTAAAGTAATGCGTCCATTCGACATCTTATTTCCTATAGTTTACTATATTCTTTGTTTTCCCGCGCGAATCACAATCTTCATCTCCACCCTCATTGTTCTGAGTAGATGTGAGTAACTCAGATCTGACCCGATTCAAAGATTCAGCTCACTTATTATATGAGTTTGATCTGCAGATCAATTACCCAAACAGATCAGATAAATTCAGGTCGCGGCTCACGGCGTTTCGTGAATAGTGAATGTTAGTTATTCTTTGATTCATGTTATGCAATTTTAACTTTTAACTTTGGATATAGAGTTTAATATAAAAAAGTAAGTAGTGCGACATCTGTTGGGGTTTTGTGAATATCGCTTTAGATCAGTTAGATCATAGATGGCGCTTATTTTATATGTAATTTAATGAGAATTCGTTGTAGTTCTAGTTTTCACCATAAGAAGGCGTTTTTATTAAATTTATTGTTACTGTGAAATATCGATTGATCAATTTATTTACTTAGCAAAATAAATAAATCAGATTTATAATCGTCACAATATTATCTATATATCAATAACTTTCTAACTGCCTTTATTAACTAATAATAAAAAAAAAACATATTTTAATTCAACAATACTACAACATCGATAAAATAATAATAATTACAGATATTGCTTCTTTTACTTGACATTATTCAAAATATATAAGTCTCAAACTAATAAACTTGATTTACAATCCCGCACCATGCTAATATCGGCGAGCCTACGAGCCATGACTACCGTGAATCGTTTGACCCGTTTGAGCTGTTTGAATCGTTTGAGTCATTTGAGTCGCGTGAGTCACCAGATCCAACGACTCGCACAGTTCGCAACGCGGGTCGCGAGTCATTCAGCTCGTTCAGATCAAACAGATCAATTGAGTTAATTTGATCTGATCTGTGAGCCGATTCATGACTCCGGCTCAGTCTTATGACTCGCGATCTGATCTGCAGCTCCCGTGATTTGTTTGAGTTACCCATGTCTAGTTCTGAGTCTCCACATGGTCTCCACTAACATGTATATAATAATACTCTATGGAAATAACATAGCCTCGCCATGACATAACGGCCTCTTATTGGTTGGACTTGTATAGTAGACGCCGGGGTTGCCACTACGCTCTTCTATTTTTTTTAACTTTTAATAGATAGTAGTCGTTTTTTTATGAGATGTAGCAGATCTAGAAAAATGGATGGTCTCATCCAAATTCTGAAAATCTTATGAACTACCTTTGGGTGTTTTATATCTATAGTACTTCTTTGAAAGAGTATGTGTTTTATTCATATATATAGGACACCTTTGATTTAATTTATCATCTATATCATTTTGACATGCCTGTCACTTTGTATGACATTAATACATGACATTTGACAACTTCTACCGACTTGGTGATTTTAGTTCGATGACAGTACAAAATTTTTAAACTAAAATAGATAAAATTGAAATAAGTATTTGAAGTGTTTTAAGTTCAGATTTTATCGATTTATATAATCCAAAGTCATGTCTAGAGATATAATTATCCTTACTCCGAACGGTAGAAGAATTAAGGTTCAATGTACAGCTGACACCAATATCTTACAGGTAAACAAAAGTTTAAGGGTAATAAATACAATATTTATATATTGTTTATCACATCGATATAAGAAGGGTTCCTTAAATATTGTATATATGCTAAAGTAAATCCAATTCCAACAATCTTTATATATTTTCTATCAAATGTTTATGAATTTAAGAATATACATTTGATAACTCTTAAGTTCCTTTTATATAGAAATACCTTCATTTTCTGCGGTCTCATACTAAATATTTCTTATGATATTCGTACATATTGTATTGATAAATGTATACAGACATTAAATGTACATTTACTGCATACAAAATGTTTCAAATATTTAAGTTAAATGCAGGTTTTTTTGTATTTTTCTGGACTCATTTTGGAGTCATTTAAAATGAATTGAACTGGACTTAAAAGGACTATGATACATATTTATTATTAAGATCCAATGTTTATGTTCCTGTTATGATAGAGGCTAAGATATGCCTTAAAATGTTACTTTACTTTTACAAAAATATCATGATACAATGTGTATTTTATAGGTATTGGAAGATGTCTGTGTTAAGCAAGGATTCCAATCAGAAGAGTATGATCTAAAGCATCACAACAAAGTGCTGGATTTGACAACAACTGTCCGATTTTGTAACTTGCCTAACAAAGCCATGCTGGAAATGGTGGAAACTGAGAAGAAAAGAGTAGAGTCAAATGTTGTCATTGGTTTACATTTAGAAGATGGTAAGACTTAAATCTAGTAACTTAGTTTTGTACAAACAAGGTTTACTAATTTACATTTTAATATTTTTGTACAAGCATCCAATATGAGTGAAAGAGAATGAAATATTCTATGAAGTACTTATTTTATTATATTCTAAAGTTGCAAAGAATATATTTATAGATTATTATATTTTATTTACCCTTAAAATAATACAAGGCTCTTTGTAGATTTAATGAAAGCAATACTAAGATATGGAAGCAATAGTTGGATGTAATTGAATCTTATAATCTTTAGCATATGTATGTATATGTTTATAAAGTCATTCTTTTCTAATGTTAAGGTGAAAGAAAAACTGGTGATTTCCCTTCAAAAACAACATTATTTGATTTGATATCATCATTAGCTCCAAATCAGTTAGAAGCTTTGAAAAATCCAACAATTATGTACATGCGTCAGGAAGTGATTGGTATTGCTGCCCTTAAGGAAAAGACCCTTAGACAGTTGGGGTTACTTACTGGAAGGGCCATATTGAGGCTGTTGGATAAGGCAGAAGAAGCTATGTAAGTCTTAGTTTGTTATTATGTGGCACATTTTATCATGGTAAGCCTACTCCTACAAGTTATCCCTCTGCTGAGCAGCTGAGAGCTGGCTTTCCTTTCATAATATAGAAACCAGAGTGCACTTCATTTGATAGTAAGTGGCAATGGCTATCTGGGTTCCCTGATGGCCGTTGCCATCAAACCATAACTATATCTGTACATATGTACATATGTAATAAACTCCAGATATGGTTAGACTATAATCTGATGTTGCTACCACTGCTGTAGTTGCTAGCCTCAAAGACTAATGTCCAACACCACAGCCTTCAAATCAGAACTCAGCAGAGCTTAGCCAGTGGACCCTGTTGTTCCAAGACAGAAATAGATGTGACTATTGAAGCTCTAGACCATTGATTCCCAAAGTGGTCCAGGTGGACCCCCAGGGGTCCACGGGAGACTCACTGGGGGTCTACGTGGGAGTGAACAAAAAATGGTGGTCCACAAGATGTTAGTGGGGGTTCACGAAAATTGATCTACTTTTGATAGTAAAGAGCAAAAATATAAGCATAGTTGTTACCTATTTAAGTATGCCGTAGGGCCTACCTACCTTGTTTTACACAATTTTTATT
This sequence comes from Epargyreus clarus, assembly GCF_041222505.1. Taxonomy (NCBI): domain Eukaryota; kingdom Metazoa; phylum Arthropoda; class Insecta; order Lepidoptera; family Hesperiidae; genus Epargyreus; species Epargyreus clarus. Next base: position 8,863,711 of record NW_027332239.1, on the reverse strand, counting down.
TTTAATTTCTTGGCGACTTCAAGAATGTAGTAGAAGTGTAGTACAGTAGCAGGGGGTCCACCGAAACCAGTAAAATTTTGAAAGTGGTCCACGAGAAAAATAAGTGTGGGAACTACTGCTCTAGACTTAAAGTACAAAGTCCATTTTCAGAAGTCTATCCAGAGTTAAAAGGAAACCATAAGAGTTCCATAAGGATTGTGTGTATATTTTTCACTTAACAAAACCCTTCATGTTTCAGGCAAGCAAACGTTTCAACATTTTATCGACGACAACCTGATAAAGTATCTGATGGTACTAATAACACAGGTTCATCAGATCAATGCAAAAATCCCAAACCAGCTGATATTGATATGGCTGGACCATCTAATGTTGAGAAAAGCCATAATGTTGCAAAATTCGATCCCATTAAATTAATTAAAAATGAAGTCAGAAATGCTCATACAGAGAAAACAGAAGGAACAGTTAATAAACAAAATCAACCAAATGACACCAATAAAATGGATGTTGATGAGGTTCTTGAAGAAAAACCGAGGCATAGCCAAGACATTACTAAAACCAATAATACCAATAATGTGGTTCCTTGCAACACGCAAGAAAATCTTGAGAGGCGGCTAAAAATTGAAGATGAAGTGACATTTGTTGGTTCAATTTTTGATCTTCTGTAATTTAATTTCACTCTGAATAATATTACTAAATTACTTAATGTTTGACCTATTTGCAGTTGGGAACACATAAAGCCATAGTATTTATGCAACCTGATATAGTAGAAGAGGATGTATGTGATCTTCCAGACGATTTTTATGAACTGACAATAGAAGAAGTGAGAAAAATATACCACGAACTGCAACAAAAGCGCATAGAACTAGAGAACACACCCTTAATTACTGCTGATAAGAGAGAGGAACTTCAACTACAGGTTTGCGATTAATTTCCTACTAAGACGAAAAATAATAATCAATACATGAGCCTTCTGCCAAATAAACAAAAATGAATAGAATAAAATTGGACTTTGTATGTTTCGTAAAGTATAATTTCCATGTTTTCTTTGAGATGACAGTTTAACTTTATTCATTCATTCATTTTACTCTGGACTCGTTAATTTTATATGAAACTAGCTGACCCGACGAACATTGTGTTGCCTTATAAATAAAAAAATGTTAAGGGTGAACAACCCTTATCACTTAGAGGTATGAAAAATACATAGTAGCCGATTCTCAGCCGAGCAGTAATGCCCCGATGTCGCCAGTACGGCCCTTTTTATAGGACCGGCGCACGTGCACTTGTTTTCCTATTCAAAATGCAGGTAGTTTTACCTCAGGTGTTTAATTATTTCATTTTATAATAGGAGAACTGCCATATTTGCTCCGACATATAAGATTAATTTAATATAAAGAAGGTTAAGATTTGAAGGTAACATTAATGTTTTTGAAAGCTTATTTTCACTGTCAAATATTTTTCAGACATCACAACAGAAGATGAATATGTATAAAAATGTTGTTGTAAGAATACAATTTCCTGACAATATTATACTTCAAGGTGTGTTTACACCTACTAACACAATAGAAGATGTCACCAATTTTGTAAAAGAATATTTACAGCATCCAGAGGAACCTTTTAGAATATGTAAGTTATTGTTGGTAAAGTAAGTTGAGGTTATATTGGAATTGGGGTAAAGGTGTACGCCTGAAATTGTAGGCTAATTTTGACAACTTTTGAAAAATTGTCAACATTGTACATATTCCTCATTCTTATGGCAAGGTGTTTGGTGTCGCCAATTAAAAAAAAATGTGTCTAATTTAACCTACAATTAAAATCGTATAGTTTAATTCCAGTACCAATACTAAAATATGGAAAAATGAATATCAATTTTATTAGAAAATAGAACTGAAAATTGGCAAAGGACAATGCCCATGAAAGTATGGACCGCCGTCCAGAGTTGCATCAAATTGAAACTTGTCGTGGACGATGTATAATTAACCAAATACTACCACCAATAATTATTTTTTAGATCAGCACTCGGGTTTTGAAATTATTTACCGAAATGTTACATAACCTCAAAATCGAAAATATCCGACGATAGATTGATCAATCGATCGGCTTTAACTGATAGTATATAATGTAGTTCGATTAACATATTTCATTTACTTTTAAAGTAGTAGGTAAAAAAAACCTAATATGATCCTAAAAACCTAAAATAATCTATTCCGAGTATAAAATACCGCCATAATTTTTAAGCACAACAAATCAACATTTCGTCTTATTTTATCTTAAATGGAATCCCCTGTTCAAAGAAACTATTCTGATCGACAAATTATGTAAAAAATCAAAAAATAATTTTAATATTACTTTCATTTTGACGCATGACAAAATCAGTACCAAGAATGGGCATTCTCCTTTTATCATAGCAATTGAAAGTATTTTTGGTATATGTGTATTATATTCCTACAAGTTACATTTAATTATTTACAATATTAACGTAATAAAAAAAGTACAAAATAATATATGAAACAGGCTATAAAAATACTTATAATAAAATAGTTAAAAATAATAAGCTTCATCCAAATTGTTGTCTCTTGGAAGAGTCCCCAAAACGCTGGCGACATTACCTCGCTGAATAGCAAAGCTAATTCTTTGCCCGAGGTAAGCGCCAGCCCTTTGGTCGTGGGTGCACTCGATCAAACGCCTTGAAAGGTGTTTAAAAAAAGATCGAGCGTCAGAACCCCACGGCCCCATCGTCTCTACACCAAACGGCAGAAATATATAGTCTCGACTGAGACTAGCATATTTCTGCAGTTTGCGTATTTCCGCATCGGTAGCCACAACACCAGCTGCCCTAGAAGATAGTTGGAGATGGGATGGTGCCATTGTGTCGACACACGTTGCATCCCACACAAGACACCTCCCATTCTTCCAAGGAATTAAAGTCAAGCCGTCAGGCCTCTTACCATCGTCTCGTACAACACCGTTCGGCTCTAATTGTGCCGGTACGTTGACGGTAGCAAGAGCCCTGCGGATGACATCATTAAGGGCAGCATGGCGTGATTGGCGACCGGCGCTACGACGACAAGATAGGCCGTGGTGTCCCAAATGGTCTACCTGAACTCCACAAGGGCAACAATGTGGATGAATTAAAGGTAAACCTAGTCGCAAGCCGATAGCAATGGTAAATGATGTATTGTCTAACACTGACCCTAAGTTGTTGGACGGTGTTGCAAGCCAAAATCCTGATTCCTTAACAGAAACGGCCAGGAGACGAGCACGCTCAGCAGAACTGACACTTGAGTTTACCAATGAGGTGTGTGTTATTCTGCAAAGCGGCTCGTCCCAAAGCCTTTGCACATTCAGATCTACAGGTAGAGATACACCTGGGCAAGCTGTGTGTGTATTATATTTGTGTTATTATTTCTTTACAATAGTCACAACACCACTAAAGGAATCGCTAGACCCACAAACGACGTTATTGGCTGCGAGATTTGTTCCATGCGTCCATATGCATTTCAAATGGCTCAATGACAATTCAAATCGTCAGTATCTCAAAGATGAAGTATATTCTAAGAAAACATCCAGTGACGCAGCCAGTATTTTAGCATCAAAATATAGGTAAGATCTCTGTTAATAGTAATTGGTATATTCCTGGCTTTTTTATTTATAATAAAGCGTCGTTAAAACAAGGTTCTGAAGGTGGTAGAACATTTTGTGGTTCGACCCGGCGCCACCACCGCCACACCTATTTCTGCCTCATAACAGCAGTGTTAAACGCTGCTCTATTCTGGTTTGAAGGGTGTGGTAAGGGAGACATACTTTTCCGAAGCGTTCCAGCTTAATCCTCAGGGGTAGCGACGCATCTGTGGCCGACCTGAGGTAGGAAAATCTAATCCTATCTGGGGTTGATTGATGATTAACAGGTGGACTGCTTGTCTGCTATTCCTATATTTAAAAAAAGCGTAGTAAAAACAACAAAGGACTTTAAGCTATACTTTATATTAAATAGTCCAAAGAATTACACATATGAGCATTAAAATATTCAATTATCACTCTGTTGCTTTGCTTTATAATTAGATGTTTTCCTGCTAAACTTATTCATTACTAGTTTTTGCCCGCGGCTTCGCCCGCGTTAATAAATATAACATACTAACATACATAAAACTGAAAATTCGTACCTTCAACTTTGCTAAAGATCATCACTTGATCAAATGCATAGTTTACGATTCAATCCTTACTAATATCGAATAAAATAATCGACTTTTTTGGTCCAAGAGATCGATTCTCCAATTAATGGATCTTAGATCGTCATCCCTAGTTCCCGTGGGATTTCCGGGATAAAAACTATCCTATGTCCTTTCTCGGGTCTCAGACTATCTTTGTACAAAATTTCATTAAAATCGGTTCAGTAGTTTAGGCGTGAAGAAGAGACAACCAGACAGACAGACAGACAGACAGACAGAGTTACTTTCGGATTTATAATATTAGTAAGGATAATGACATGAAATATTTGATATTTCTGAATTACAAATAACATTTAGGTCTATTTATTCATACGGTATTTATTTTCAGAGCACCTAGTAGAAGAAGATTAGATGACGGCAACACGTCTCAGAAACCAAATTCAGGGAACAAGTCTAAACCAAGCAAAGTGCCAAAATGGTTCAAATAACAAACATTGGCTTTATTTTTTTTCGCACATCTAGCTGATAGTAACTGTTAACAGACTAATGACTAGACGATGGCTAATCGAGATGTAGCCTTCAGTTACTCTGTAAACTATGCACGCTGGTGAACATATGGACAGAAGTGATTTCTAGTTGTTCACCCAACTTTTTTCTTCATCATTGCATAAAATCAAATATTTGCTTAATTTTAGACACGCCTGTAAGTAAATAAAGCAGAAAATATTTTAAATGAAGAATTTAAAATCGTTCTATATTCCTTACACGAATTGATTTATGTGGTTATTTAATTTTATGCTTTTACCTTGTTTTTTCTTTTTAAAGTACTCTAGCAAAGGCTGTCGTGTTTAGAAAAGACCAAAAATGTATTGAAGGAGGTTTTGAATTCAGAAAAACTGTGTTACTCATATTGATACGAGATCTTGTGACATCTTCACAGCAATAGTATTTCGAAATTAATATCTTGGAAAAACAATCGCAGTACATTATCGGTCACGTCACCGACATGTGTAGAGTAGATAACTAGTAAATTACATAGAAAATACTAGCCCTCAACGTTAATATGATAATTATTTTATATACAATGTAATTAAAGTAAGGCAAGTTTGTTTTAAATTTGTTATATGTTTTTAATACAAGTGGTGATTACATTACTGTGACTTTTAATTATTATTTTTCTTGTACCTTTAACGCCCATTATTGATATTCAATCATCTAATGTTTTGTCTACGAAAGATCGACATTTGACAATTTCTTCATACTAGACATTGTCAAATTCGAATCTTCAGTAAGTATGAATAGACTATTAACAATTCGCGAGTCATCAGATCCTCACGCTCATCCTCATCGTTTCGTAAATATATTTACTGTCATGTAAGTCACACGCATCTACAGAATGATAGGATGCAAGTAACGCACATACGTATCAGAACAACACGTTCTCAAACCCGCGTGATAAGAAAATTGCTATGGATGCGCCGAATATTCGTTTGGTATTCGGTATTCGGCGTATTCGGCATCCTGTTTGCTATTTTTATTCGGCCGAATTATTCGGTTTTAGTACCGAATATGTTCGGTTCGAGTATTTCTATTTTCTTGTATACACGACATTATACAGGACTAAAACACAAAACTTCTTATATAAGATTTATGTAAAATCTAAGTATATATATAAGTCAAACTCAAATCATATGAAGAATATGTTGAATAAAGCTAATAAATTAAAGCAATTAAACTTCAAATCAACATTTATTTTGAAACCTCAAGTCAACACAACAATAGTTAGTATAGTCAACATTTATTTTAAACCTAAAATCAGTATTCATTTTTAAAACTCAAATCAACATTTTAAAGGGTGAATGAACACATATAACTGGCAAATTGACAATGAAGAAATGGTAAACCGAATAATTCGGCCGAATATTCGGTTCGGTAAAGGTTAACCGAATATTATTTGGTATTCGGTTATTCGGTGAAACCACTATTCGGCGCATCTCTAAAAATTGCCCTTAGGACGCATAATTAAACACACTTAAAAAAGAACTTCATACTCTAAGAAGAAGGTATATTTATTTACTTTAAAACATGAATAACAACATTAGGATAGTACAAAAATAATTACTCCTCTAAATACATAGGTAATATGTATAAATAACATTAACAATAAATTACATTACTTTGATGACATTGGACAATTCAACATTATTTTACATAAAAAATATAAGAATTAAGTATCAGATATTTGATATTTTTCTTATTTCTTTATTTATTAACGTAAATTGCCATACTGACGTGGACGTCGCGGCGCCGTTTACCTTTTTTCCTTTTAAAAACAATGGTATAAAATAGGTTTCTCAAATGAATTCCTGTAAAAGTTCTTCCGTCCAGTAAACGCGAGGTATTCCAATAAATTGCGAAGTACAGAAGGAACATGCAGCAGCATGACAAATAACTACTTATAAACTATCTGGCAATTACAAATTACAATTCAATCATAATAAAAAAAATATACATAAGGAAATAAGAGCAAATGAGATTCTCTCATATAGATTATTACATAATCTATTAAGTTTTAAACTTATTATTATTACATTAAATTGATTACCAATGCCACAACAAAAACGAATTCTTCGAGTGAAATGCGTTTTACTTGAAAAATAGTAATTATATGGTAATTAAAGAATTTTTTTACTAATCTGTTTCCATTAAGAGGGAAAAATGTTTCAGCTTTACACACAAATGTACTTCATAAGAATAGCATTACTGAAATTACTGTTAATATTATGAAAAATTTTAAAATTTCGTAAACTACAATGAATCTATTGGAATTTAACGCGAAGTGTTATTCAAAACAATTGATCAATTACTTATTTTTACAATTGTATGAACGATGGCAAGGTGCCTAATTTACATCGTGTTGGTTTTAAAACCTCACATATCTCATCTTCTTTTCGCAAATCTTCCTTAAAATATCTACAATCAACATCTTCTTTTTGTTGTTTATCTTTAGAATTACTTGGTTGTATTTTTTCAACTTTTCTACATTGAATTTGTGCAGTTACCCTTTTAGATTGAATAATTTTGATTGATTTAGAAATGTTTAATTTATTACTCTTATTTAATTTATGTTTATTAAAAGTGTTAACTAAACGTTTACTATTAGTGCTTTTGTTGGAAGATGGTGTAACATGCCTATGAACACACATATCACCTTTATCACAGTATCCTTTAAGAAAATCAAGGCAAATCTTAGATTTTTCACTTAATTTCACATGTAAATATGGACAATCTTCCTTCGTACACATGCCTTTCAAATAAAAGTAGCATGTAGGCATCTTCTTAGATGATAGCTCATGTGATAAAAGGCAATCTTTGTCATGACAAATCCCCTTCATAAATTTTCGGCACACAGAAACGTGCTTTCTATCATGTAAGTATTCACAAGTACCATACAAGTTTCTTAAACATTTACCATATTTAATAAATAGACGACACGGGATATTATTTTTCTTTCTTATACCATTTTGAACTTTGAGTTTCATATGTAAATTTAAATCGACAGACCTCCTGATTTTCAAAGGATTTGGTTTTGGTAGCAATTTAACGGGTGTACTTGTCGTTGGCACAATATCATGTCTAATAAATTTGAATTTATTCCCTTTAGTATGTGTGTGTTTAGCCACTGAAACATTTTTAACAATTTGTAGATTATTTTTAAAATTACGAAGTGGTATGGATTTGTACTTGCTTATTTTAATGGTACAGGTCTCCTGAATACGCCTTTCAGTCTCAATAAGTTTACAGTCATTGTTTCTTATTAAACTATATCTAGATTTACTTGAGGGGCGTGGTGGGATTGTTACAGGTGGTTTACTATTATCAATTAAAGGGTTAGTAGAATTGACATATCCATTATTCAAGGAGCTAGTAGGTACTCCAACTTGTATGTTATCACTTTTAATTTCCAGTTTGGCTTCTGGAGTTGATTTTATGAAATTGGGATTCACATATATTTTTCTATTTAGATTAACATTTGGCTGTAAATTAGGTAGTTGTGTAAAATTAGGATTAAGGTGAAAATAATTGTTCATATACCAAGGATTTGTGACACTAACTGCCTTAGTCACTCTATTAAAATTAGGATTGATGTATACCCTATTAATGTTTGTATCCATGACTGTTTCTAGAAACAATTTTTACGAAAGAGAAAATTGAAAATATTTATTTCCAATCTGGCATTGAACTCTATCTATTAAAACTGCCCTTAGATTATTTTCAATCTCTTTCGCCAGAATACGGTTTAGTTGATCTAAAATACCTTCGAAATTTGATTTCTTGTTACCATTCACCCATAAAATGCTGCTATGAAATGATGGTTCCTGAAAATTTGATACCAATATGTAAAAAAAAAGCTGTTTTATTTGACACAAGAATTACTATTTAGTAATAAAATTAACTGACCTTATAGAATGGTTGTAATTTAAATTCTTTAAGAACCTCATCAACTTTTTTGGAAATTCTTAATAAATATCTTTTACTGAAATGGTCTGCCTTCAGTGCAATAAATGTGCGAGTGTTATCATCATTAGAATACAGCTCTATGGCATCAAACTGTAAATCAAAACTGAAAAGAAAGTGCTATGGTAAGATCTTAAAACTATCAATATGTAACATCAAATTTTAACATAAATTTCAATACATGGCATATACTATATAATGGCCAGTTAAAAAAAAAAACAAATTACCTTGAAATTTTAATCATAATCATATTAGTTTTACTTAAACTTTATCTGATTTGAATGCATATGCATATGAGAACAGCACAGCAAATGTGTATCCGCATTTGCTTTGAAACATTACACAGCATAACCTCATAACAGCAGTGTTATGGTTTGAAGAGTGTGGTAAGGGAGACATACTTATCGGAGGTGTTCCTGCCTAGGCCTCAGGGGTAGAGGCGCATCTGTGGCCAACCTCATGTAGGAATATCTAATCCTATCTGGGGTTGATTACGGAAGTCCATAGGCAGCACTAGCCACTTACCAATGGGGTGGACTGCATGCTTGTCTCTCATTCTACTATATTATAAAAAAAAGCATAATGAATTCAATTTCAAATATGGGTTTTTATGAATATTTTACCTGTCAATGTTGTTAAGAGCTGTTTGTAGTGTTGTGGTAAATGTTGTAATGAGATGATATTGCAACACCACAGTTCTAGACAGACTTAAATGTATGTTATCACAAATCTGACATGATTTATCAACACTGAGCACTAAGTCCTTTAATTTATTTATCAAATGTAACACAGCATCCTCTTGTGGATCTGAAAAATGCAAATAATTTTATATGAACAACAAATAGATGAGTAGAAAATGAATAAAAAATATATAATAAATAAGTAATTTTATGATTATTATGGTCCCATCCCAAGCATTAGGCAAATATTAGTTATTTTATATATTAAATATTTAAACAATAAAATCTTTAAATATACTGAGTAAATATAGTACATATTTGTTTTCATGGAAATATGCTATATTTTCTATTCTAGTACTAATAAACAGAAAAAAAATTACATTTAACATATACAAATGTTGCCCAGTTGCCTCTAACATGTGGAAAAGACCTTATTCGACCAGCATGCAGTGTAGGATCATCTTTATGTTCTTCTGTTAGTACAGTGGACACTTTACTCAGGTTAGGGGGTGGTAACTTTAGCCTAAAACAAATATGTTGATTAAATATCAAATAAATGAGGTTTAGTAAATGATCATACAAATTATTTCATTTCATACATTTTTTCAATGTGGTTCAGCCATTTCATATCATAGTATTTATGTTGGTTTCATATAAAAATAGATCAGTAATTACTAAGTGGCTGACATTTTTTTGTACAGAAAATACAGTTAAACAAATTTGAATTAAGAAAACCTATATACAGTTTTTTACGTTTAAGAGACTACACGTTAATTAACAGAAACTTCACCTCGAGGAAATCGATTCAACAAGTGCAAACAATTCAACTATAACAGTGAAACTTAGACCTTATGTTTAGCTTCTTAAGCACAATCAAAACATTTTGTTCTTGTTTAAAACTAGAAGGCACTAACATATGGAGGTTGTTATGCGAATGTGTAGAATTTCACAATTCTTAAGTACTTGCAAAACCATGAAGCTTTTAAGCAAGGTTAAAGGGAAACAACAAAAATATCTTACTTTTTTGATGTAATCTCTTCACATGGAGAATCACTGTCTTCTGAGGATATGTCACCGTAATCACGAATAAATGACAAAGCCGACATTAGCTTCTTATAAGCTTAAGTACTTAAACTGTAAATATTATGAAAATTAATTATTTCACATCAATCCTAATTTATCCAGAGAAGGAAAATTATTCTTTATTTCTTAAAATTCTCTTCGACCTCGCAAACACAGATTAAATCAAAAGTCAAACTGTCAAATGTATACTCAGACATAGATTAACAATGTAAAATAATATATACGTAAACGTCAAACGGATTGCAGTAACGGTAGACTAAAAAAATATCTATTAGAATTTATTTTTCGTACTAAGGTACTAATCTTGCAAGAAATGCCTAGCAAAACGAGGAAAAAATAATAAATTAATAACCCTTAATTGACAAAGTTCAAGGTGGAATGTACAGTGATTTATTTTTATTTGGTTTCAATAGTTGAACTATTATGTTCTCGTACTTCGTGTACATAACTTGGCTAGTAAATATTGCAAGTACGTATATCAGATTTTTTGTGTTATTACTATACTCGTACGTATGGTATCATTTTACTAATCTAAGGTCGTGTCATATCATTTTTTCAATTTTTTTTTGTAATATTTTCACTTCTAGCACGTGTACATTGAGTTACATACATGAAGAAATCAATGTCAGGTGCATTGCTACTACTGAAGACTAAGATATAAGTTAGCCAGTATCCACAAAACTACCGAAACAGTCTCACTAGTTCAGTAATTGACCTATTTGAATTACAGGGAATGATTTTCAGCTTTAGTATCTGAGATTTGTGGGCGCACTTTATAGTTGTTTCTGAGAGAAGGACATGGACAGTGTAGGTTTCAACCCGATGGACGATGATTGGCTATAACATTTATCCCATCAAGGGTCCTCCTCAACACTCTTTATAATAGACACATCGATGCCGCCACGCCTCCAGATGGTATCTTCGAATATTTTCTTTTGCTCTCCATCACCAAGGTTCGTTACATAACACAAGGTCCAAAATTCAGGAAAACACGGAATCCAAAATCATCAGTCCCACTAAATGCACTGATTTTCCTGGATCCCGGTAATCCAAACCAATCCAACCAAATCCTTACTTGCCATCAACGTCGAATTTCTAAAGATCATTAACTAGGGCCACCCTGGCAGGCATTTCAGCTTCGTCAAAATAGCAATATCACACGCAAATTCTTTCACGATTACAATTTTATCGTTTGTGTAATTTGCAACGCACGATCCGGTGAGCCGTTCAGAGATATCGGATCATGATGTATCATAGTTTTTAAGGCGGCGGAAAATTTAAAGCAACTGCACAATATAATTTATAATTATTCAAAATTGAGAATAATTAACGATTTCAGAAATTCTATTAAAAATTATACCCTATTTATGTAGGCTTTATGTTATCTGTTAAGTTTAACTCACGTATCGCCAGCGAATGAACATTGACCCTTATCATTAACTGATTATCATTAAAGTGTTGTGCGACTTATGTAGTACAGCCTTGATTAGACGATTTCAACAAAATGATTAATTTAAAAAAAATACTACCCAGTGCCGGCGCTATGAACGTCATGTCTCAGAGTTTGGCATCAGCTACGAGCTCTAAAAAATACCATAGTTCTAGATTAAAAGGAAAAGTGGCTGTTGTTACAGCTTCTACAGACGGGTGAGAAAATTCTGTGCTAATGTTTATTACATGTAATATTTTGTATCATGTCTTAAGAGCGACACCGCGACTTGTGTCAAGTTGAACTTTCATATCAAAGGCCATTTATGATATTTTTTTATTATGCTTTATTAGTAATATTCAATGATAAATAAACTTTTACACCTATTAAAAATATTTAAATTATTTGATCGTACTGGCCATAGATTAGTAGTACTGGCATTGTAAAAATTGTCTAAATAAAAAGGATAAGTAATAATCTTAATCTGAGGATTATAATTATTACAATGATTTGATTTTAAATCTTCGGTGTCAGTGAAAAAAATGTTGTAGACACTTTTTATATACACAGTTGAACAATTATTTAGATTTATATAATATTTATGCATAAAGATCAGCGGTAGGTACGCCACGGCTCGCGACTCTTTCATATAGTCAATGATAGTATTTGAAAATAATTATTTAAATAATCTATTCGGAATTGTTCTAAATAGACACGTTCACCAGTAATTTAGATTTGTATAATTATTAAGTTACGTTAGCGAATATATTTTTGGAAGCAGGCAACGGTTAATGAGGTTCGATGTTCGCGTACCCTTCCCGACAAAAAGGGGTAGTCAGCAAATTTATTAGTAACGCGCGGACCCCCGGGCTTTGAGGGTTGCGGGCCACATTTGGCCTATGAGTCGCGGATTGCCGACCGCTGGTCTACAAAACATTCGAAGATACTCGTACATAATCGGGGATTCTAATGTAATTTAACATTTACATTTGAATTTTAATACAATAAATGTTTTTAAATTAATTATTATAATTCATTCATAAGTATCTAAGTATTAATAAAATTATATAATTACTGAAAGGAAAATATATAAAGTAGGTAAATATCGTATTTTACAATGGGACAAATTCATTTCAGAATAGGATTTGCTATAGCTAAAAGATTAGGTGATGAAGGCGCATCTGTAGTTATAAGCAGCAGAAAGGAAGAAAACGTAAAAAAAGCTACCGAAAGTCTTCGCAAGGACGGAATTGCCGTGGAAGGAGTAGTTTGTCATGTGGGAAATAAAGATCAAAGGAAATTATTATTTGATACGGCAAGTATAACAAAGTATTTAATTTGCGATATCTGGTATAACTTACACAAGATAACGTATCAAGACACGTATTACTGTATCAAAAAAGCTAATACGCATCACGAAAAGAGCTAGCTATTATTAAACTACCTACAAATGTAAGGATTTATAGTATTAATAAAATAAAATTGCGGATAGGAATAAAATAGAATGTGGTCCACTGTCAGCAAAATCGAACACAAGACAAAAAATGCGTTTGAAGGTTCAAAAACAATGGATTTTTTTTATTAATCCTTTGAAAATTTCGTATTTCAGGCAAAAACTAAATTTGGCGGTCTAGATATTCTCGTGTCCAATGCTGCCGTTAATCCTGCTGTTTCCCCAATTCTGGAGGTAAATATCAATTTGAATTGTTTCACTAAAACAAATATATTTTTTCTACTTTAATATATTTGATTGGGTTATTATAATCGGGTTAGACGAATTGTATGTGTTTCTATATTTATTAATATAATTATTTTTTTCTTTAGACTGATGAAAAAGTATGGGACAAAATTTTTGAAATCAACGTGAAGTGTTCTTGGCTATTGGCCAAGGAGGCCTATCCGGAATTGGTCAAAAGGGGAGGTGGAAATATCGTATTCATATCATCAATCGCTGGTTACCAACCCATGGAGGTAAACAATATTTTACTACAAACTCAAGCCTATTGTTTGAACTATAATGTCCTAGTTCGCTAATAACAGATTGTAATAAAAACATCTGTTAATTATTAAAAACCTAAAAGTACATTTCATTTTATGCATCATTTTATACAACTTTTTAATTCCTTATTTGAATTTTCAGCCTCTAGGTACATACAGCGTGAGCAAAACGGTACTGTTGGGTCTGACGAAAACGATCGCTAGTGAGATTGTTCATGACAACATAAGAGTTAACTGCGTAGCTCCAGGAATTGTAGCTACAAAGTTTGCTTCAGCGGTAAATATTTAACCACATCTTATCTATTACTAACTAACCCCGCAAACTTTGTGTTGCCATATAAATAAAAAAGTGTTAAGGGTGAACAATCCTTATCACTTAGGGGTATGAAAAATACACAGTAGCCGATTCTCAGACCTACTGAATAGGCATATAAAATTTGGTGAAAATCAGTAGCCGTTTCGGAGAAGTACGGTAACTAACATTGTGACACGAGAATTTTATATATAAGATAAGGTTTTGCTGCAATTTGGGTTGTTATTACTTGTGTGTACACTACAGTATCAACATACACATCTACAAACATTATACTACTCGTACATTAACTATATTATCTATATCTTTTACCATCTAATATTTTTATTACATAAGTTTAATCTTTCTAGTAATAATAATACTACCTTGACGGTTGTGGCAAGCACAACCATTGTAACTTCAACCACCAAGGTTAAAGGTCAAGCCAAAAAACCATTACAACACAGATAATAGGTATTGTATTTACCTCCGTATATACCAAAATTACTGTTTATAGATAACATCTTCAGAAGCGGGTGCCGAGAGGAGTCTTTCAATAGTGCCCATGAAGAGGTTCGGTAAACCAGAGGAGATTGCAGGCGCAGTTGCCTTCCTCGTGTCTGACGATGCGAGCTACGTTACTGGCGAAACTATAGTGGTTGCCGGTGGAGCATATGCACACCTTTAATATACTGGAAAGACTAAAGCATTTTTATCATCATACTTCTTTTATTATATGGAGATGGCTGGTTGGATGTTCACATATTTATGTTAAAAACTATTTTTCATTTATTTTTATATTTGTTTTTTAGTTTACATTATCATTTTTTTATAATGGTTGTGTATTGAATTAATTGGGATTATTGGTACTTATATTAAGTGTACTTTGTATGGATAAGAATGTGGATATATAAAATATTTTAAGGAGAGTAAATAATGTTTTATATCAATTATTTTATTTCAAATAACCTTACATCCAACCATTTTACTTAAAATTACTCATTACAATTTTATATACAATGAACTACACAGTTCTTGTAGTGCATATTTAATTTTCAGTCATCATCTGAATCGGGTATGTCAGTATTACTTACAACAATATTTTTCAATATATTACTTGATGGACCTGAGATACCCTCTTCTTTGATACTTTGAAGCAAATTTTGAACAACATTTTCATCATTTGAGCTATTGATTCCAGTTTTTTTTAGTTTAGCTGCTAATTCTCTATCTAAGTCCTGCTCCATCATATCATCACTCTCCTCACCAAGATCACTATCAAGATTATCACCATTACTGTTTCCACTAGAAACAATATTTAACATATTCTGTATACTATTCATGAACTGTTCAGCATCAAATTCGATTTGGTTGTCTTCTTTTTCTTCCTCTTTCACATATTCTATGCCTTCAAAGTCAGATGTTTGGTTTAGGAAATTGGTCAAATCAGATCTTATTTGGGGGGTAATAGTATCAGTGCATTTTACAAGTTTCTTCCCATAGTGTGTGTTTAAAAAGGTGTTTAACTCATCTGGATTTATATTCAACCATTTGTCATCATCCTCTTCACATAAATCTGAATTATCTGTTTTCATTAATGACTCTTTGAGGATAATAAATTCTTCTTTATTCCGTATCTCATTGATCTCTTGACTATAATGTGATGTTAAAGGACATTCCATATTGGTAAAATATTTCTTTGCCTTTTCCAATAACTCATTATAATGTTTAGAGCCCTCAATATTGTTTTTGAAATATCCATTTTTTGTCAAACTATTAATAAATCTTTTGTATGCAGTTGAACTAAATATGTCTTCAGATAATTTGCTTGTTAAAATTTCATACCCACTTGCTAGTTTCCAGCCTAGGGTAGTTCTCTTATTTTGTGAACTTTGAGGACAGTTCCTAATCCTTGGTAGCTTTGAATGCATAAGCATAGCATAAAGGTATTTTGTGAATAAAATTGGAACTGTTATACAATTTTCTAACTTGATATTTTTTAAACATTTTGCATCTAAAATATCAAGATTACAATATGTGGTAACTATAGGAGAGACGAGCGATGGTTTTAATGTTAACAATGCCGCAATATCTACAGGCAAAGTAACAAGGGCCCTGTGGTGACTATCTTTAATCTTTTGAGGATAACTGCTTATTCTTCTCAAGATGGCATCCTGTATATTTTTAGTAGCTTTTGTTTCCTCACTTTTCTGTACAACTAACTTGATTGCATCTTGTAAATCTATATTTGACTCTAAATCAATAAGTTCAGGTGGTATTAAGTGAATGTTGCTTTGGTAAATAAACACCTGTAATGAAAAAATATAATAATCATTAATATAATCAAAGATACCTAATTTTTACATCAACTTTATATACCATTGAACTTTTTTTTAAATTTTCATACACTTTAAAACAAAGTGACAAAGAATCTCTCTAATACACATTACTTTGAAAAATCAGAAGAGCATGTTTAAGATTCATACCCAAAATTGAGACTCCCGAGTTCAAAACTACTAGGCTGTCACTGCTTACTTGTTAATTCAGACTAATACTTTTAAAAATTGAAAAAACCTTACCCTATTTTCAGTGGTTTCTGGATTTGCCCACGCAGGTAAGAAATCAGCAGCTTCTATGAGAAGGAAGTCTCCATCATTATCTGCTATTTGTACAACTAAATCAGTATAATGGCTTGTAATTTGTACTACAAGATATACAATAAACCATTCATCCTCAATGTTGTCTCCAAAACATGTTGTGCTCGTTAGGTGGGCTGGTATATCTGTAATGAATAAGAGTTTATTAAAGAAACGGTACTAAGTAGCCTGGAGGTGGGTGGTCAATGGTAAATTTAATTGCTGAATTTACAAACCAACCCAAATAATATCTAGAAAATACTACCTGAAGTCAGTCACAGATGTGTTGTTATGCCTGAGGCCTAAATTGGAATGCTTCATATAAATTATTTTTCTTACTGTGTGTGGTTATGTATATAAGAAACTTTTTTGCTTATCTAATCATACCTACTATATAAAAAAACAAACTACTTTTTTATACCTTCTTTATCTTTATCTTCAATTGAAACACAAAGTTTAAACTCATCTCTATGCCAAATGTAGTCTTGAGAAAGAGCTGCAATAAATTTATTTATTGATTCGCAAAGTTCATCATAGTTCTTAACCGTATCTGATACTGAAAAAAATGAGCACTGAATGGTGTCTTCGAACTCTGAATTTACGGACTTTTCCATTTTTTCTCTGAATATTCTGTTCCTGTAGAAGTTTTATGAAAAATAACCAAATTAAAAATTAACCAAATTTTTTTCGCGGTCTCTTCTTGTTTTTGTCAACTGTCAATGTCATAAATAAACATAAAATAATTTAGTGTTACCCTTAAATTAATTAGGTGTTGCCTAACTATCGATTTATTTTCAATATTATCAAGACCACAAAAACAAATGTGAGCCTAATTAAATCTTATATAAATGTACATAATATTAACATTTTATATATAATTTAACCTAAAGAACCTTATTCCTATTATGCGTTCTATAACCTATGGTTATGATATTAACATTTAGACTGAAATACAATAAGCCAAGGCAAAGCCCCTTCAGCCGACCTATTTAAAAGTAACAATTTGACAAATGACAGTGACAGTAGTTGCAGATACAGAGTATAATGAACGGGATACATGTTTTGTGAACAAACAAAATGATAACGAAATAAAATGATTGCTTTGATATGACTTTCTCATCGTTGGAATGAAATAAGGAAGCAGTTGTAACAAAATGTTATGTCTATTAACATGAAAATATTGAAATGGCCAATTTTAGAAGGTTTTTTTTTAAGTATGCCAAATGTTTAGTGATTACTGTTTTAGCAATATTTTTTATTCAGATATTGATCTCAATCAGTTTGTTTCCTTCTGTTACTGATAATTTGTTAAAAAAACATGGTTATACTTCTTTGTTGCGCCACGAAAAAGGTGAAGTTTCGGCAAGAAAACTTAGTCCTGGTATTACCGACGATGAGGATTTCCCTCCAAAAATTCAGTATAAACATATTTCGGCGCTGAGGCTTGAAGAATTGGATTTCAAGCCTCCTTGTGACATAAAGAGTCGGGAAGCCATATCAGCTATCCATCGAGCGAAGACGCAAAGCTGCAAACAGCAGATTGTTAACAAAACTTGTATGATTCAAGAGGGCAGGTTCTATCCCAAAGCATTAACTAACAAATGTTTATCGGAAACAATGACTTACGGCAGGCATTTGGGGTGCTATCTAGATGAAAAAAAATTACGGTTGTTGTCTAGCTTTTATGGGAACTATGCTGCCACCAATTCACCTAAGTTTTGTTTGGATATTTGTGTACAAGCTGGCTTTCCATACGCTGGAGTGCAATATGCGTAAGTTATATTTTATTAAGAAATTAGAGTTAACAATAATTTAATATAACACAACCTGTGTTCCTTAGTAACTTGCAAATTTATTGTTTTAGATCTGAGTGTTTTTGTGGCGAAAATCAACCACCATCATCAGCAAAAACTGCAGATAGTTCATGTGATATGAAATGTCCTGGAGACTCTTCTAAAATTTGTGGGGGATACTTCACTATGAATATCTTTGAAACTGGATTAAAAAGTATGATTTAAATATAAATCATCTACTTAATATCTTTACTTATTTGTGATTTAATTCTTTATAATAATATATCAATTACCATTTTATTTAAATATAACATGAAATGAAATGAAATAAAATGAAATATCTTTATTTATTGCAATGTGGTTACAATCTGATGTTGGTTACAGACATATAAGAATCTCACATTTGCCACATGGTGGCGTACAAATTGAGTCAATTAAAATTAAATAATAAATTACATTAAGATATACATTAGATAATGTTAAAGATATCTGCAAGGCATCTGGTCTGGCTACCTCAGGTCAGGCTCTATTCCTATCTGAGGTTGATTATAGAAATACATGAGTGGTAGTAGCCACTTATCATCAGGAGGACTGCATGCTTGTTTATAGTAGTTTTACTACTACATAATAAAAAGATGAATGTTAGATTATAAATTTTGTATGTTATTTTACAGAATTTTTACCTCAGGTGCCAACTGCAGTGGAAGATGTAAACGAGTCAGTTAAAATTGTATTCCTTTTAACATTAAATGGACGAGCTTTAAGACAAGTGCATAGGCTAATAAATGCTCTCTACAGAACGAGTCATTACTTTTATATACACGTCGATCAGGTGAGTTCTCTTTTTACTTTTTTTAAATGATATATACATCCAATAGTTACACATAAAAATTTAAAGTAATATTAATAACTTATAAGTAATATGTAATGTGATATGAATATTAATTTCAAATGTCACACAATTAATATTATCTGAAAAGTAAGTACTTCTTGCTCTTCAGATAATATCATGAAAAAAATTTATGCTAATTTAATTTTTTAGAGAGGAGGTTATTTACATTGAAAATTATCAGTGTTCGAAGAACTAATATTTATACTTATCAGTAATATGTAATAACATAAAAAAAATCATAATATCAATTACAAACTTCACATGATATCATGCAATTAATACTATCTGAAGAGCAAAGATATACTATCTACAGAAAAAAATTAAGCAAAGCATTATTTTTCAGAGACAAGATTATCTACATCGGAAGTTGTCAGTGTTAGAAGAACAGTTTCCCAACATAAAGTTAGCTACAACCCGATATTCTACAATCTGGGGTGGAGCATCCTTGCTTACAATGCTGCTAACATCCATGAAAGATTTCTTCACCTTAGATTGGCAATGGGACTATGTTATTAATTTAAGTGAAAGTGATTTTCCTATTAAATCATTAGAGGAATTGGAAAAGTTCTTGTCTGCCAATAAAGGATACAATTTCGTTAAGTCACATGGGCGTGAGGTGCAGAGATTTATCAAAAAACAAGGCCTTGATAAAACATTCATTGAATGTGACACTCATATGTGGCGAGTTGGTGAAAGAAAATTACCAGAGGGCATAGTGATTGATGGAGGTAGTGACTGGATAGCACTCTCCCCTGCCTTTGTATCCTATGTTGTTGAGAAACGTGATGAATTATTACAAGGCTTGGATATAGTTTTTCAACATACATTATTGCCTGCAGAATCATTCTTTCATACTACCCTGAGGAATTCCGAATTTTGTGATACATATGTTGACAATAATCTTCATGTGACGAACTGGAAGCGCAAATTGGGCTGTAAATGCCAATATAAACATGTTGTAGATTGGTGTGGATGTTCACCTAACGATTTCCGCACAGAAGATTGGCCCAGAATACAAAATACTCAAAATCGACAATTATTTTTTGCTAGAAAATTTGAACCCATCATAAATCAAGAAGTTGTTACAAGAGTGGAACAACTGATTGGTTTTAATGACCATTATTTAATACATAACTTGGAAGGGTACTGGCAGAATATTTATGATATTAATGATATGACTGCAAGTACTGATGATTTGATACTGACTCATGCTGGAAGTATCACCCGGCAAAGTTCAAAAATATTACTTGACAAAAACTGCAAAATAGAAGTTGGTGAAATAATAGAAGTCAATATGTATAAGTATGCAGATATTTATAAAGGCAATTTAATTTTACATAAAGCTACCATTCACGGTGAAGAAGTATTCATAGAAACCTGGTATAAGCCCAGAAAGCATTTAGAATATAACCTAGATAATGAAGCTATTGACTATGTAAAGACATTTAAAGTTAGTTCAGAGTATGATCAAAAGGAAATGATGTTTAGAAACATGGCTAATATTTTGGGACCCTTCTCAGAGCCAATATTATTATATCAGTTTCTACCACACACTGAGAAACAAAATGTAAATTTTACTGTAATATGGTTGGACCCAGCTGGAAAAATAGCAGATGTTAATACTATTTACAAGGATGAAAATAATCTAACTAGTTTTGTAAAACCCAATATTAGGTCACCCTTGCTGCCAGGAATTTGGAAAGTGGGTATTTTTGAACAGACCGTCACAATCGCAAAAACTAAATTTCTGATATCACCATTAGAATACTTTTCTGGAAAAGAAATATCCCATCAAGAAGCTAGGTTAATTCATAGTGGATCTCAAACATCGTATAAAAACAATTCATTTATAAAACCCCATGCATTTCAACCTAGTCATGAAGATAGTTTACTATTGCAAGAATTAGCTAAAGCAAACACCAAAAGAATAAATAGTGACTTAACCGAGTGGATTGATAGTTTAAGTAGAGACTTTTATGATGTTTTAGGTTCATGTATAGTGATGCCTAAAAAGGATTTAAAAGACAAAGTATCTTGTGGTAGTTTTAAATTTCAACAGTGCATTTTAACTGAGTGGAGTACTTTATCGCCAGACCCTAAGGGAACCATAGGTAAATTAAATAAAAGGACTGGAAAATTAGATAGAGTATGACAATTTTTTTTTTACATAGATACATATAAATATTTATTTTTATGGAGTTATACCTTACATGCGTATTTTTTATATTTTGAATAGTATGTATGATAGTATGTTAATATTATATGCAGCTTTGATTTCTAATCATAGTATTTTTATAGTACCTAATACTGTAAGTAAATAGTAAAGAAACAGATGAATTCTATTTTTATTATCCATTGACACAGCATTTAGGTAATGGAATTATAGGACAAATTAATTTTCCTTGTTTTACTTATAAGTGCCAATAGATAAATACTTATAATCATAAATTGATATCGTAAACTGTAAGGGTGCCCACACACCAATGGATCGATCGCGGACCGATGCCCTTGATCGACATCGATCGATTGGTGAGGTAGATTTGGTTATTCGACAGACACCGGTTGATAAAATAGCTATTGATCAATCGTCAGTCGATGATTGAGATGAGTTTATAATGAGACGTTTATAAGAGGAGCAGGCAGCAGAGTGAACAAAGACGATCAACGTCGACTGGTCCAATCAATGGTCGATCGCGACATATATCGATTTGTGTAGGAGCACCCTTACTGATATTGAGTAACAATATCAGTTAATGGAACTAGTTTTGCGTTATCATTTCATTTATTTAATGTATGTAAGTGTTTAATGTTATCTGATAATTTACTAGTAAATATAATGTTCTTTTATCACAAGTCACAAGCCCTAAACGTAATTGTTACATTGTTATAGTATGAAATAAAGATGTTTATTTCTATGGTCTCCTTTTTTAAAATAATTCCTTGTATATAATGCCGACATATTTATATCATAGAAAAATAAGATATATTGTTGTTATTTACAACTTCGAGCTGCTGGGGGCTAAAGTTTAATTTGCCGTCCTGTAGAAATAGGTCTTCGAAAAAAAAATCCTATTATATCTCGCTGCTCCTTAAATGTGAGCAAATTGATTTCAAAAAACTTTTCTATATAAAATGCAAATAGAATGGAAAGGTTTTGATGTTCTGCTAAAAGTGCTGCCTAGAGAGAGCTTACTCCTTTGAGCGGTAGGAACAAATTTGGGAAAATTCGGAACTGCCTTATCTACAGAGTCTTCATTAGCATAGTCCAAGAGCAGCAAAACCTAAGTACAAACGTACTATCCGAGGAGCGGTGAGTTGGACGTTGAACCCAAAGAGTATAGTAACCTATATAGGAAGTTGAACCTTTATAGGAAATCGCTTGATAAGTTTATTAATTATGACTAACTTGGCTTTGTATATGTACGCTTGTGCTTAATAATGCACCCCATTGATTCATTATCTATGCTCTTAGTGTGCTGTCATTTTAGTCTGTCACATAGAGTATTATTTTTTTTTTTTTATACATACATGTTATAGAGTGGCAACTCTACGTATTTTTTGTCTCCCCTAAAGCGCCCCTAGTAGCCTGCCCCAGAACTACTCATGGGTTTTACATACATACCTATACTTACCTATTATATATTCATTTTTCAATATATGTATTAAAATTAGGTAAATTATAAGTTGTATCTCCAAAACACGAACTATAAATGACTGTGTTCCAAAGATTCACATTTACATTATGCTTTTTTCTTTCCCAATTTTGATACAAGAACAAAACTACATTTACATACTTAACAAAATTTCAGAAAGATACAAAAAAATGTGACGATGTGAATCTTCGAATCACGCTCCTTTACAGTTGATGTTAAAGATACAACTTACGTGGGAGGCATCATATATGTACAGTTGTCGCAACAGTGTCTCTCTGAAGTGCAAAAACAACTTTTCAAATTATAAGCGATTAACGAAGTTGCGGACATTTGACAACAGACACATCATTTTGACAGTTACTGTCACTCCGTCGCCATTTTAATTTGTAGCTTCCGGGGCGAGTCGTTACGTGGCGCTAGTATCTGCACAAAAAGTCATTTAGTATGGAAGTGTGCCCCCCCTGGTCTGTCAGTAGTGTCAGTGCTGTCACTTCAATTTGACATTGTCATAAGGCACAGTTGCGCGGGAATTCATAAGTGATCTATAAAAATAGTTTATTTTATAAAACATGGACATTATAGAAACAATTAAACAGGACAAAGCTTATATCAAGTGTAAACTTATCGTTAAAACGTGGGAAAATGATTTTAAAGCAAAATATTCTCGAACTCCGTCTAAATTTGACATAAAAGAAGCTCCGACGAACATAAAGTATGCATATAAAAAATATTTTCAATTGAAAAGTGCCGCTCTAGAGAATTCCTTAGTTACGTGTGATTTTGATGAAGAGCCAATTCGATCACCAGAACCCGTCCTTCTGTCACAAGAAATTAGTAATTCCAGCTGTTTTCAAGAGCAACCACTTCCTATTCCTGCTTTACCTACTGCGCAAGAGCTGGATAGATTATTGTCGCCAAAACCGACAGAAAATATTATATCGCAAACGCCGTTCTCTGAAAATCTATCTAAGAAGTTATTTCATAATAGTAAATTTTCAATAAGGAATCCAAGAAAATTGTCACTAGCCAAAACCCAAACACAGTCATCACAAGAAAATAAAATACCTGATACAAAAGTTACTCAACAATGCGAGAATAATAGTCTCTTAGAAGATAACAGTGATAACGCCAGTTTCAATTCAACCGTATTCAGCAATAATGACATATTAGTTGATGGAAAAATAAACTTTTCTAGTCAAATAAAGAAGGCGGAGGAAAGCAACTTAAATTTTGGAAGTACATCACTGTTTAATGGTTTTGGGAATCCACTAGAAAGCATTAAAAGTACTACTATTAGGAATATAAACACGAAGTGGGTGGAACGGGCAACTGGATTGTCAGATTTACACAAAGAAAAACCTGAGAGTGAGGAAAAGTTTGGTTTAACAAATATTAGTATTCCTACTAAACCTATACCTTCAATTGCAGAAAAAACTTATGACTATGTAGAAAACAGTGAATCTGATGAAGATAATATTGTAATATCTAAATTAAAACCAGCACTTAAAAAGAGGAAGTTAGACATTGACAACAGCTCAGCTAACAGTCATTCGCTTAACATTGGATCTACTGAAAGTAATGATAACCTTCCAGTAAACATTCCTCAAAGCAAACAAAAAAGGGTTAAAAGCAAAAAGCAACCAACAAAGAGGGTTGTTGTAAAAAGTAATGCAGCTGATAATAAGACTGAGCTTGATAAACCAGATATAAATCAATTTTTACCCTTTGGCTTGGAGGAAAAAGTTAATCCACGTCATGTAAAAGTCACCGATATATTGAATACCATCAAATCACCCAAAAAAAACAAAGATCAAATTGATAATGTGTCCGATGATGCAAAACTGCAAGTAAAACTTAAAAATGGTACAATTAATGACAATTTTGTCAAAATCAATATAGAGAAAAAGGTTTTTGTTAGAGGCAGGAAAGGTATTAATTATTCTAAATATAAAAAGCAACTGTGGAAGGATAAAAAGGCTTTGCATGGTGGGATGGAATTTCCGCAAGGTGGGAAAATCACATGTTTTAAATGTAACTCTACTGGGCACATGGCTCGGTACTGTACAGCTCAAAAAGAAAATGCTCTATTACCTTTAGAAGAGTGTGATACAAACAGTATACCAACTTTAGAAGACATGCAAAAGATTGTCAGTGCTGAAAGTAAAAACCCTGTTATTGAAGACCAACTCAGTGAATGTATTTATGAATCTACTCAAGTGCCAGAATATTTTTTAAATATATTAGCAGATAAACCTAGTTCAGGTGATGATGATGCTGTCAAACCAATATTTCCTGACCTCCAAAATAGCAATACAGAAGAGCTGTTTAAAACTCTTAGCATGTTTGGCCATGGTGCTTTCCGTCCTGGACAAGAAGAAGCCATAAAAAGAATTTTGTGTGGCATGTCAACATTATTAATATTATCTACTGGAGGTGGAAAATCTTTGTGTTACCAATTACCAGCGTACATCTATAGTCAACATTTCAAATGTATAACCCTGGTTATATCACCGCTCGTTTCACTAATGGAAGATCAAGTGTTAAGCATGCCTGAATTTTTAAGAGCAGGGTGCTTGCACACAAATCAGGCGCCAACACAACGTCGTAAAATTATAGAATGTATTAAAAATGGTGACATAAATATACTTCTTATATCCCCAGAAGCATTGATATCAGGAGATACATCAAATGGGTTTTCAGGGTTATTCAAAACATTACCACCAATCGCATTCGCTTGTATTGATGAGGCTCACTGTGTCTCACAATGGAGTCATAATTTTAGACCAAGTTACTTAATGATATGTAGAGTTTTACGGGAAAAATTAAAAGTTAAATGTATATTGGGGCTGACAGCTACAGCCAGCCAGACAACAATAAGTAGCATTATTGATCACATAAATGTCCCTGACGCTTTGAATGGTGTTATTACTAACCCAGCTCTTCCCAGCAATCTTTACCTTTCAGTATCATTAGAAAAAGACAAGGACAGAGCTTTGGTCTCTTTTCTTGCTTCAGAAAGGATTTCTTCGTATAGTTCAATTATTGTCTATTGTATTAGAAGAAATGAATGTGAACGAGTAGCATCAATTTTACGGTCTTGTCTATCAGAGCCAGGAAAAATAAATATGGAGAAAAATAACAAAAAACGAAAAAGGATGTCTTATGTAGCTGAAGCTTATCATGCTGGCATGTCTGCTGCCCAGAGAAAGAAAATACAGAAACACTTTATGGATGGAACATTGAAGATTATTGTTGCAACTGTTGCTTTTGGCATGGGGATCAACAAGTCTGACATAAGATGCATTATACATTACAACATGCCACCTAGTTTTGAGTCATATGTCCAAGAAGTGGGCAGAGCTGGTCGTGATGGCAAACCAGCTTATTGTCATGTCTTTTTAAGTAACAACAGCAGTGATAAAAATGAATTACTCAAACATATTCATGCAAATTCCATCGATAGGCCTATGATAAGGAGGTTACTTCAAAAAGTTTTTATTCCATGCCAATGTGTACCTCAAAACCATGAATCAAATAAACAAAATTCAGAAAGATGTAAAGGGCATGAGGTTGGTATACCAATTGATGCAACAGTTGAAGAACTAGACTTACCATCTGAAAATATAGCCACAATTTTATGTTACATTGAACTCCATCCAAAAAAATATATTAAAGTTCTAAACAATGCATACACTATGTGCAAAATATCATCTTATGGTGGACCAACAAAAATACTTGAAGCTGCTAAAGCATGTGCTCCTCTTGCAATGGCCTATTTATTAGAAAGTAAAAAGGATCCCAGTGTGACAAAAAATAGTGTGTTTGAATTTAATGTGATTGAAGTTGCAGCTGCAATTGGCTGGGAAAGTGGCATTACAAAATACCATTTGAAAAATCTTGAATGGATCAGTGAAGATGGCAGGTCCAAAAGATCTCATTTAAAAATAGAGTTCAATACATTAGGGTTTAAAATAAAAGCTCCTGGTGACCTAAATCCTTCAGAACTGGACTCTATTTTGGACGACCTTCATAATTCGGTTCAGACCCAAGAAAAAGTAATGCTATATCAATTAGAAGAAATCAATAAAGCTTTTCATGACCATGGTAATTATTCATTTGAAAATATTATATTTTCAGAAGAATTTCTTCAAGAAAAGTCAAATACATTAAAATCTATTATTAATACATATTTCGGTAGACATAATAATTTGCCAGAAAATGTTAAGTTGCAAGAACGCCCTCTGGAAGTGGAAAGCGTAGTTTCAGATGTACGAACATTAATTTCTACATACAAAGACTGTAAATTTACTGGTCGGAGCATTGCAAGAATATTTCAAGGCATATCTTCACCAAATTATCCTGCTTTAGTTTGGGGCAGATGTAAATTTTGGAGATCACACATCAGTGAAGACTTCTATGGTTTAATAAAAATAGCAACTCAACAAATAATTCAAATGAAAATGTAATATTATCTTATTTATGAAATAACAAGTGACTTACTCGCAAGATGCATTTCATATTACTTATGCTTTTGACTTATTTGTAATTTAATTTATTGTGTACATTATTTTTGTAATGAATTGCATACTTATATTTGATTAAAACAGTAAAAATCCATGTTGATTTTTCTTATAGCTGGTATATTATATTTTTCAATCTTCATTTGATAGGAAATTTGATTAAATGAATATTACACATTTTTTACAATAATTTAATGTACTTTACAAATATTAACAACGAAACTCACTCCAATAACAATATTATTGCTTAATTCAAGAAACATTACATAAATATGACAGCATATACCACATTAACATATCGTAATTCTTAGAATGGAAAACATTCTCTTCCATGGAAAAAGCCATGAACGAAAATGCCACCTTGTACCTTCGTGCCTACAAACCCACTAAAATAATCAGCATGTATTTGCATTGGCACTACAAATACAATTCTTACCTTAAATATTCGAAAATCATTGTCTATAAATTGTCATTGTCATCATTGTCTATAGTTTCATGACAAATTGAAATAAGTAAAACATATTATTTTAAGGGAAAGATTTCAATATTGTTATAATATAAATATTGTTGCATGGGTCACCTTTCAAAAGCCTTCCATAGTTAGGGCATGTTAAATTATCAGCAAGTTAAACGGTTATTTAAAAAACTAGTAGATGCGTTTACTTATTTATTTGGGAAGACCTGTGGGTCCATGAATGGGCCGCAAAATTTATTCAAGACCGTTAAGAATTAGTTAAGTACAAGTTACGCAATCGCAAACATTCATTTTACAATCTACAGACTGATTATTAGAGTTCTTCAATTTACTATCTATCATTAGCATAGGTTATTTACTAAGGTATCAATGCGTTTGTATTAATAAATTAATTTATAATTATGAAGTTTTCGTGTATATACAAAAAAGAGACAATTGTGCTCTGCAGCTAGTTAGTACCTATTCTTAAAATCTTTAAACGTAATTATGGTTGGCAGTATTATTCCAAATGGTGTTTGAACAACAATAAGAAAACTGCTATCGAATATTTTCAAAATCAGCTGTCATCTAAACTGTTATACAGAAAGAGAAACAAAACTATTGTACTGAGCTATGTTGCGTTTCAAAATGTCAGCGCAGAGGCCCAGCACTCTTTCAAATCTGTAAAAAGAAAATATTGAAATTATTTTAAATTCTCAATCAGTCAGCAATTACAGAAACAGATGCAAGATACATAAAGTTCTCTGGATTAGAATTCACGGAGCGTTTTCCAGCCGACTCAATGTGATGCCAGTGTAATCTAAAACTAAACTTAAATAGTTCCTTAGCATCTATGATGTATGTACATTTCGTTTGTTAATATCAAAGCAACATTTCCATCCGACTTTCTGGCCTTTTTGGTCTGTGAAAGTAGGATATACTGCGGTGAGATGAGGTGTACTGCTCCTAGTGATGTGTAGCGCCGTTGGGCAGTGGGGCGGATCGTGGTGGTTTTAAAACAAGAATAAAGTTAGACTGAAGTGTACTTGGTGGTTAAGGGATTGCTCAAAAGTTGCCAAGAGTGCTATCTATGCTATATATATCAAGTGTGGTGAGATCATAGAATAAGCAAATTAGAGTCCAAGCCAAACTAGTCCGCTCTGAATATAGAAATGAGTCGCGTCGCAACAGCAAATTGTAGATATGACTACATCTGCGCGCAACAACTTCAGAGCGCACTAGACGTTTGGCGCGGATTATGCCATGGCGTGTTAGCACTAACCTGGCGCGGTCGAGCTTGACGCACTTGAGCGGCCCGGCGGCGCGCACGGTGGCGGCGCGCGGCCGGTCCAGCAGCAGCGCGATCTCGCCGAAGTAGTCCGACGGACCGAGACGCCCCACCTCCACCGCGCTCTCCTCGCCGCCGCCGCCGCGCTGTTGCAACACCACCGCCGTACCTGAACACGACAACGCTCATGTTAACACATCACTTCCTTGCAAGTATAATGGCAAAAGTAGAAAAGGCAATTTTCCAGGAGAGCCAGTTTAAAATTAAACAATCTTTTATTTAAATGAGAATTAAAATACAATTATAAATACAATTATAAGTAGTTATGTATATAACCACAATACTGTTAGGACATATTAAAATAGGCAATATTTGGGATTAAATTGTGTCTTTAACAGAAAAATGAATTTTGAGTTGTGCCATTCTTCTTACAAAGAACCGACATGTAAGTAAACAACTTTATATCCCTTAAATTTTATACCCTCTATAACACCTTCCGACGCGGTGGTAGTTTGTTGACTTTCAAAAAGTGTTCTATATGAAACAATTTTGAATAAATGAGATTTGAATTTATAGCATCTACGTTTTACGTTGAAATCGATTGCATTGCGGCGGATGGAATACAAGAGTTCTGGTGTTACTTTTCAATGCGAAAAATTTATAGAATACTATCGCCGTCGTCGTATAAATTTTAAGTCAAAAGTTAACTTGTGAATGAGGACTTTAATTTGGGGAATCATTTACAGGTCATTAAAAATTACCTTCTACAATGATATAGAAGTCATTCCCAGGCTCTCCCTGGCGCACGATAATCTCTCCGTCGTTGAAAGATACTGGTTCTAAAGCATCTGCTACGGTTAGACGTTCCCATTTTTCTAGACTCTCTGGAATATAAGCATTCATTATAAAACTATTTGTAGGATGAATTATTAGATGTTTATTACATTATCATAAAATAATTAAATTCAATAACCTGTTATGACTCCTTCATTATAAATTACTTGTGTTCCTTGTAAAAAATACATTTTGCAAGTTTGAGCAGAAATCCTAGTATATACGTTTTCGAAGTAAATATTTGTTTACATTTTACATTACATTATTCTCATTATTTACATTATTCCCTGCACAAAATCATGAAGATCCAATCAAAAGCTCCAATTACAGAAACGGAAAATGATAATATGGTGAGGGGTGCAAAAAGAGTTCTCCTCCAAAGCCGGAGATGCATTGGCAACTCCTCTGGTGTTGTCACAGGCGTCGGTGACTACTTTCCACCAGGTAGCCCGCCTGCCTTATCGTTAGGTATAAATATAAATAAAAACACTATGACATACCCAAAATAGAAACGCGCGAGAGGAACTCGTCGTACATGCGCCGCTTGCGTATAGTGGAGCCCATGAGGATGCGGCGGTAGGAGTCGCGGTCGAGCCCCCACAGCTTGAGCGGCGTGCGCGCGCGCACGGTGGCGGCGCGCGGCGTGCCGTAGATCAGCGCCAGCTCCCCGAAGCTACCCCCCTCGCCGATCGTCGTCACGTGCTCGCCGTTCACTAACACCTGTCAGTGCACGATAAGATGTTAAAGACCAGCTGTGCCCGGCGGTTTCACCCGCGTTTAAAAGAAATCTACAATTATTATAAACAAAAAAAATCGTCAAGACTAAGTAGCCTAAGATACTCCTTATTACATCTACCTGCCAATAAAAATCCCGTCGAAATCGGTCCAGTCATTTCAGAGATTAGCCAGAACAAACAGACAGACAGACATAAATTGTAAAAAATGTTATTTTGGTGTATGTACAGTATGTATAATGTATATTCATATACATGTAGTAAAAAGCGATTATTTCAATATTAAAAATGGACACTCCAATTTTATTACACTTGTAACAGCAGTGTAAAAGTGCTGCTGTGTTCTGGTTTGAAAGGTGGGGTAAGAGAGGTCTGGGAAGCTTTTCAGCTTAATCTTCAGGGGTAACAATGCATCTGTGACTAACTTGAGGTACTTCTGAGTTCTGTGCCTCTTCAATTTCATTTAAGCTGTGCCTCTCCTACTATGTTCTGATGAAATGTTAAACACTCATACATTCCAAGGTATAATGTAATCTATGTTACACTCTATTTGTAAACAAGTATGGTCTATTATTACTAAGGGTATTGCCACACTGTCTCCTGATGACCCCTTTTTCTGGATGATCTCTTAAAAAGACTTTTCTCCAAGAATTTTACAGCTTTTTAAATAATTCTCTCTAAATTAAATAACAGTATTCATATACACCTCAACTTCACCAGAATCTACTATATAAAAGTTGTCTCCTTCGTCTCCTTGGCGGATAACAGTTTCTCCTTGCAGACATTGCACGGGAAACATGGCATCAAACATGTCAGCGCGTTCAGATTCGTCTAAATGGGTGAACAGCACGTTGGAGGCGATGGCGCGCGACAATGCACCCATCGTCTTGTAGTCTTTAGGTACCACCTTGAACAAAGTTAAAGATGGTCATGAATGGATGGTGTCATATTTGTTGTTCATTAATAATTTTATTTCACAAAAGTGCATCAGTACGTTTGAAGATTGGCATTGATGTTATTTGTGTCTTTTCTGTACATGTGTACCAGTGCCAGTCTATCATTTTAAAAGGGCATCTTTCAACACATAAATATGTTTTTTTGAAGGTTACCCTTGTAAATTGTTTATGTAAATGGACTTGTTACGAATTACTCAATTTATAGAGTCAAAGCAGTTCAGCATGCTTGTGCAATACTCCAACACATCCAGAACCTTTTTACCTTTTTAACATAACTGGTGGCATCTTCTTCAGTGACTGGCTCAGCACTGATGCCTCCGCGGCGCCGGGGCAGCTGCCCGCCCAGCACAGGGAGCGGCGACAGCTCCCCATCTGCCTCGCCCTCAGACGTCGCTGCTGCTGCCTGCGCTGCTTTCACCTGATCCTACAACAGTTATCACTATTTAAAACAAACTTTCTTAGTGTAGGTAATGATATAGTTAAATCATAAAGAAATATTTTATTTTAATACTATCCAAGGCAACATTAACCAAACCTTGGTCAAAAATATGGATGTGTAAATGGAAAATTTTGACCTATTAATAGAATAAGTATAAATCTTCCACAGTTATGATATTATACAGTTATGATATTATATATGATATTATATAATCATAAATATATTTAGGTACATAGTACCTAAATATATTTATGATATTGTAATTACATAAGTAAGGAGTGCAAATAATTTATATTAGAGTACATTATTGGACTTTATTTTAGTAAGCAGATATATAACTAAATGCTAAGGTGGTGCTTTCTAAAGATGCTACTTTCAGAATAATCTTTATAAAAGATTTATCACGCTTTATTAGTCTTTCATATTTTTTAACTATAGATATAAAGAAAAAAAAATTGTTAGTTTAGCAAAATCAAATTTAAGTGTTCAAGCTCTATTAAATTGCATTTTCTCTATAATTTAAAATACAATTTTGTTAGAGTTTATTTGTCAGTATAAAATAAAAAATGATTTTAATTAATGTTTGCAGTAGATATATTATTAAGCTTTCTGTTTATTATAATTATCAAAATTTCTAGCATATTTTTCAATCCAAATCTCACCCCCATCTGTATATACACCAATAACAAGTTTAAGTTAAATGTGGTACAAATATGTATAGGTTTTGTAAATATTACAATTTTAAAATGATTCAATGCAGATGAGGATTTCTCGCAATACGACAGCGCGTCCGATGGACATTTAAAATTACGTAGTTATTAAAAATAGTTTTAACACAATATTTATAGCATAAGCCATAAATATACTGATCACTCCGCAAGAATGCTGATTCCGGATTCTATTCTGGTCTGTCTCAAGCAAAAGTGTGGCTGGATTGGATGCTATGTGTACTTCACAAAGTCGTATGTATTATTTTTATCGCGGACATCAAGAACCAAAAATTATAGTTATAAAGGACGTCCATGATCATAGTTTCGACATAATTTTGACAACCATTAGTTCAACTTACTCGTTCCAATTTCTGAAAATATTGCCGCAAAAATATAACAGGATTTTCAGGTTTATTTAAACAAAGTTGGACGATGCAATCTTTTAATAACAGTTGAACATTATGGCTTTGTATATAGCTTTCACATTGATGTAAACATTGCTCCTCCTCGATCGAGTCCATTTCTCCAACACAAAATATGACACATTTGTTTTTTTTAAATTCACCAACAATAAGGTACCATACTAGATTTTTTCACAAATAAAGCCTTATAAATTACAGTTTTTAAATTTTTCAAAAAAACAGCATATTTTACGTTTTATTTAATAATTTAAATTAATTTTAAACTGTATACTTAACCTACATACTTGAATGACTGTTACGAAGCATCTGATATTCTTAATCCGATGATCCGGCTGACTTTTCGTCCTTTCCGATAAGTAATTAGGAACAAGAATTTACTTCAAAGGGTATAGAAATATATATGTACGTGAATTTTAATTGTAATATTAACTTAATAACTCAAGCTGCGCTACTTTTTTGGTATTTGTTATATTCTTTGTATTAAAGGATTTGCTAATAACTTCACCTGAGTATTATCGGAACCTTTATGCTAGGTTATAATAAAATTAATAAATTCTGAAATATCGTCTAAATAAAACGAATGACAAATATAAATATAATATAAATTAAACTGATAATACACGATATCGGATCGTTGTTTTATTTATTATCTGTATGGCGCAAGTTTAAATAAAAAAATCCTTTCATAGTCTATGAACCACTCGCTTCCATTTTTATTTGTGACAAAGATGGATGCCGCAAGTGCAGAAACTGCAGATGCCGGCAATAAAAATCATCTTAAAAATGTACTATCAGAAACAGAAATTGGCAACTTACCGAATGAAGTTGCTGATAAAATCAACACATATATTGACCAAACATTTGAGGAATACTTGACTTCTAAAGCCCTGCATGAGTCTGGCAAAACCCAGCTCGGTAAGTGGCCGGCCTTTTGTTCATTTTATTATTATTTTTTATATTTCTAATAATCAATACGTAAATGCTAACATCTTATGATATTAACAATTATTATAATTATTTTTTTATTTAAAATAAGGCATGACAAACCCAATCGGTACAGGACCCATACACTATCATGTACTGTTGGATTGACACAACAAAACGCGGTAGATAAAAATTATACGTACCTTCAAATATAATGATGTTTCCTATTTCTGAAATGTTTTTAAAAAAGTCTTGAAAACTGAACTGTAGGGATTCTGGTAAACTTTGTCATTTGTAACTCAAAGTTTCAAAATTGTTCAGATCACTCATAACTTGTACCTGTAACTAGATTTATCAGTAAATTTGATTATGCCATTAAGATTGATTTAATCCTGGTTCACATGGGATATATAGTTTTTAACTGGGCTGGAGCTTAATGTTTTTTGTTTATGTGACCTGAATATATTAAGTGAATTTAAAATCAACAGAATAAGATTTTATTGCTTGTGCATCTAATGCTCTTTGTTATTGATGAGAAACTTGAAGTCATCGGAATGCTCGGTCCATATCACTACTCAAGTGCATTGATACAAAAGGTTATGATCCCTACATATATTTTCTTAAATATATAATCCATGTATGGATGGATACAAGATATGGTGGATTGGAATATGGCTGTTCTTATAGACTATTTGTTTTATTGGAATAAAATTCAATGAAACATTAGTCATCAAGAACTATTCATTATTGTTATTTATCCGATATAAAAACGTTTGCACTAATTATGTCCCTATTAACATAAATGCCCAGAAATTATACAGGTAAGTCTAAAGGGCGCCCAAATATGCCCTGAAAGTACCATGAATCACTGTTCGTTCATGCGAATTTCACAAATTTACCCCTGATTAGTTTACCATACTCTTACACTTACCATACCATACTCTTAAACTTGAAGAGAAATTCAAAGTTCTTTTCCACTTTCCCTTATGGTACTTGTATTCTATTAGTCTCGCTGTAATATTTAGCCTTAGATGGAGTTTACTAAGTCACAGTAGATGCAGCATTAAGAAACTCCCTATGTTTTAACAATAAATTATTGAATAATATAGCATAAACAAGCATATTGATTATAAGTTTCCAGATCTTTAGCTTGATTATTTCAAGCTAAAGATCTGGAAAACGAGAAGGCGATGAAAATGTTATACAACAGCTTTGTAAGAAGTTTGTTAGAATCGAACACAGTTATCTGGAGTCCACATGAATATAAATACAAATACATGTTGGAAAAACTCCAAAATATTTTTTTAAGGTGGCTGTACCATAATAAGTATGGTTACTTTGTAGGCTTTCCATACGTATATCCAAGTTTATTCTTAATAGACATGTTAGGTTACGATTCCCTCGCAGCTAGACGTGATATTTCATTGATTGATTATTTTTATAGATTATTAAGAGGTAATATATTTAATCCATCAGTGCTTGAAATAATTTCGCTAAATGTTCCTAATATAAATAATCGTGTGCGTCGGGATAAATAATACGCCGTTCCGGGGTGCAGATAGGTGTTAGTCAGTAAGTCGCCGTTGATTCGCGCGTTGACATTGCTTAATGGTGTCCTGGCTTCGGATACCAGCATTGACTTGTTTTACATGGCACCTGCTGTATTTCGTAGCGCCTATGTTCAATCACTTGCTAATAAAACTAATTGAACGCACTGAGGTCCGGATAATCGATTTTCTACTGTATCACTAGTATTAGTCATGTATTAGTACATTATGTGATTGCTTATCATATATTTCTTTAATATGTTTAGGTGGAGTTCCCATTATAAGTCATTGGTCTAGACGCCTGTATGTAGCCTAAATGGCTAGATAGATTTCGATGTATGTGTGGTGTTAGATTTGTCTTTATCACAGGAGCAGTATAATTACAAAATTTTCTAAATCAAGACTTCTTCATATCAAATTTCAATGGTTTTGGTTGTCACATTTTTATTGTTTTTTTTTTAATTCATAATTTTTAGTTTCAATCGTTTATATGTTTCAAAATAATTATCATATTTTTTCATATTACTTGACAAGTATACGCGGGTTTATGTCACACGAGCTATAAAATAGTATACGATACTTGTGACATAAGTAGCCTATTATGTGCATGGCGTTTAGCACCCTCGTAATGTACTAGTGTAATGTACTATTTTTTAACATCATGTTTTTGTTTTTTATGTATGCCTAATTCTTTGAAATGCTCTAATGACCAATGGCTGGATGGATTTTCGGACTTTCATGAAGCATATAATTCAAAAAACCAAAACATTCACTTGTCAGATATAAATGCAATTAAATACTTACTTTTATTTATAATTACAGGTGATAAAATAGCCACATCTGAAACTACAATCCTTGAATTAACATCTAAATATGAAGAAGCAGCAAAAAAGTTACTGGTTGCTGAAGAAACAATTACAGAACTTGAGAAGCAGACAGGAACATTAAATTCTGAACTGGAAAAAGCTCGTGATAGAATAGTTCGTCTTGAAAATGAAATCATTTCCTTGAAGAGTTCCAGGGATGCTGCTATTGATGAGCGCAATGACTTGACCCGAATTTTACAAAGACGTGATGATGAGATTCAACGGTTGACTTCTAATGAAACATCATTGTCCCAGCAGTTACGTGCTGCTATTGATGCCAAATGTGAGGCATTAGCTTTGAATGATGAAATTCAAAGCAAAGAACTGTCACTTCAGTACCGTGAAAAGCGAATTGATCAAGAGAGAGTCTTATTAAATTCCCAGATTAACAGCCTTACAGAGGAAGTGAACAGGCTTACCTCTGAATTACAAACAGTCCGCTTGAATAGTACCAGCAGAGCAGTCAATCTAGAAACTCAGCTTGCTGAAAAAACAGAGGAATTAAATGTAGCTAATGAAACAATAGCACAACTCAATGAAACAAAGAAAAATTTGAACAATCATGCTGAAAGTTTAGCGCAACGGTTGATGGAACAACGAGATATAGAAAATAAAATGGTTGAGAATTACAAAAAAGAACTTGATGCTAAAACTAAATTGGCAGATTTGTTTAAAGTAATGCATGATGATGCGGAAGCAAAAACTACCGAACTTACTGAAGGAATAGCAGAGCTTCAAAAATTATTAAATGAAGCCGTTGAAAAATATGGGGAACTTGAGACAAAATATAAACAAGCTGAACTAGATCATGAGGAGCTATTAGAAAAGAAGAATGAAATCATATCGTCCCTTAAGGGTGAACTAGAACATTGTAATGACCTATTAAAAGCTGCAGCCACACAGAATCTCGACGTAGCTCTTAGTGATATTGCTCCATCTGCAGCTACTGCTAGCAAACTCCTAAAAGCTGGCATGTCATTAACTCAGGTTTATTCACAGTTGGTTAAAGTAACAGAAGAATTAAGTCAGGAAAAAGAAAAAAATAGAGGCCTTAATGTAACAATTAACTCAATAGTTCAAGAATTGGAAGAAAAGGCGCCTCAATTACAAAAACAGAAAGCTGAGTATGAAGAGGCGCTAGAAAGTAACTCAGCATTAACACAACAAATTGATTCCCTTTTAATTGAATGTAATCGCCTAAGGGATGATTACAATGAATCTTCTAAAATTGCTAATCACTATACAAGAGAAAATACTAAATTAAAAGGAGAATTGGCAGACTTGGGACGGCAAGTGTGCTTTTTATTAAAGGAAATTGAACATACTCGCGGAGGACTCGTAAATGGTGATCATGATTCTGCACAAACTTCATCAAATACAACAACTTCTGACATTGATTCCTCAAGATTAATTTCAAAAACCCTTGTAACATTTGCTGATATACAACAGCTCCAATTTAACAATCAAAAGCTTTTGCGAATGATTCGTGAATTAACTGAGAAACAAGAAGAACTTGAACGTCATAAGGAACAGTTTGAAAGTGGAGACATGCAAAATAAAATCGAAAGTTTAAAACAAAGAGTAACCGAGCTCACGGAAGCTCAAGATAGACAAACAAAAATGGTAAATGGACTCATAAGGCAGAGAGACATGTTTAAAAAATTATACCATGATCACATGAAAAATAAGCATGAAATGTCAACTTCCCTAGACTCTAACATTGATAAAAACGAATCTTTTGATATGGAAACATCGGAACCGCCCAAACCAACACCACCTGTTTCCAATTTCGAGGTTAAATGTAAAGAACTTGAAAAGCAAATGGATCTTCTTAAAGAAGAATATAAGACCTATAAGGAAGAGAAAGTTACAAATGAGAGAATGTTGTTTGAACAAATAGATAATATGAGACAGGAGATTGCAAAGCTTACAGCTGCTAATAGTAAATGTGCATCAACTTCCGAGTATAATAATGAACGCCTTAAAATCTTGCAAACCAATATAGCAACTTACAAAAAACAAATATCATCTTTAGAAGAAAAGAATAAAGTTTATAACGCAACAATTGCTAAACATGAAGTCTCATTACAACATTTACGCGATGAAGCTTTAAATGCACAGAGTAAACTTGCTTCTGCCGAAATTCAGTTAGAAAATTTGAAACTAGAGAATAAACTGCTTAAGGATTGTGAATTACGGTTACAAACTGAAAAAGAATCGTTTAACCGTGAAAGACAAGGTCAATCCATATTATTAAAGAATTTAGAATTAATAAAAGCAAGTCTTGAAAGAGTGGAAGCTGAGAATAGTGCTAAAATTGAATCGAGACTAGACGAAGCAACAAGAGAATGTTCGGCTTTACGAAGGAGGCTACAAGAAGAACAAGATCGCTTTAGAGAATTGACATCGCACCTTGAACGTCAAACAGAAACCGCGAAGTCCCGTATGCTAGAAGAAAAGAAAGCGGCAGATGAAATGCGGAAAGAAATTACCGAATTAAGAGATAATCTTGCTGAGAAGTTGAAGAGTAATGAAGAACTTGTGAGAAAACTAAAAGTTGCACTTTCTCCTAGTACAGATGGATCGCTTGATACAATAAAGAAAATCAAAGAGCTTGAAAATAAATTGTCTGATAAAGAGGGTGAGAATAAATCTCTTCAAGAACAACTTAACACAGCCAAGGAACATATTAAACAGTACTGTGATATATCTGAAGGCGCTGAGAAAGAATTAAAAATCTTGCATAAAGAATATGAAGAATATAAATCCCAAGCAGAAACTAATATAACCAATTATGTCAATAAAATACAACACTTAGAAAATAAGTGTTCAGAGTTAGAGGCGGAATTATCACTTCAAGGTAATGGTGAATATTCCAATGTTAACACTACATTGCGTAATGAATTAGAAAATGCTAAGGAGGAATTGAAGAATGCTTTGGATAAATATGACAAATCTCAAATGGAACTAGAAACTGTTCGCAAGGAAATAACGAAATTATCAGAAGCTGTTCAGAAAGCTGAAGAAAAATATACCCATGAAATGATTTTACATTCCACAGACATCCAAACATTAACGCAAGTGAAAGAAGATTTAACTAGAACTCAAAATCAGTTGAATGAATTAGTTGCTTTGAAAAACAATACTGTAGAAAAAATGGAGTCTGAAAAATTATCTTGGATTGAAAGAGAAAAGATTCTCACTGCCGAAAATGAGCAGTTGGCACAGCGTCTTAAGGATTTAAATGATCAAAATTCTGTATTACATGATCAAATTCAAGCTTTAGGCACACAACTCTCTGTATCACATGCTTCTCGATCCTATTCTGAAAGTATGAACGAGTCTGGTAATGAATCTAATGCCAATATTTCGATCAATGAGGATGAAATTAAATCTTCAGAGCAGCTGTTCCAAATCGTCAAGTTCTTGAGAAAAGAAAAAGACATTGCAATCGCTAAATTTGACATTTTACAAGCTGAAACGATGCGTCTTAAGTCTCAATTAGAAATAACAGAGAAACAACTTGATGATGCCAAATTATCTTTGGCCGCTGAAAGAGAAAGATCAGAAGTGAGTATGGTAACAGTTTCTAAACAATCGGATCTATTAAGGAAAGTAGAAACATTAAACGCGTTAACGGACAGTAATAGAATTTTGAGAGAAGAACGCGATACTTTATCAGCACGCGTAGAAGAGTTAACTGCCAGTGTAAAATCATTAGAAGAACAATTAGCTCCACTTCAAGACAGAATATCTGACATAACCTCTAAAAATGAAACACTACAGTCAGAAAATAATTCCTTGAAAGCAGACTGTGCAAGGTGGCGAACAAGAGTTAATGCATTAGTAGAAAGAGCAAATAAAACTAGTCCCGAAGATTGGAAACGATTGCAAAATGAAAGAGAGACACTTGCGAAAATGTTGACAAATGAGAAAGAAAACCTTAAAAAGGCGAATGAAGAGCTAAGTGCTATAAAGGTTGAGAAAATAAAATTAGAAGAACAATATACTCTGTTATCACGGCAGCAAAATACGCTGATGGAGGAGAACAAAAAATTAAACGAGGAATTACAAACACTTAAAGATGATATGGCACGTATCATGGAAGAATTAACAACCCTGAAAGCTGAGTACAATGCGGCTATTGAATCAAATACAAAAGTAACAGAAGATCTAGTTAACAAAGAAGCTTCACTCAACGATATAAGAAACAAAGAAATGCAGATAAGAAAAATTGCTAAAAAGTACAAAGGACAGTATGAGGAACTCGTTAAAACGATGGAAGAAGATAAGAAGAAATCTGAAGGAGAAGCGGCGGCGGCTGGAGTGGCATTAGCTGAAAGCACTAAAAAAATAGAGGAGCAGCTAGCTGAAGTTCAAGCACAGTTAGAAAGCGAGAAATTGAACAATGAAAAACTAAAACAAGAACTCGAATCGATTAGGACCGTCAGTTTAGATAAAGAAGAAAAATCTAAACAAGTGCTTAAACAGGCTAAAAACAAAATAGTTCAGCTGACTGAGATGAAAAATTCATTGAGTCGCGAATTAGACGAATCGCGTAGCAAAATAGGAACAATTGAAAAAACTACTCGAGATGAGCAAGATGTGAGATTGGCGCTTATAAAATCTCAATATGAGGGTAGACTTTCGCGCTTAGAGAAGGAACGTGGGGAGGCCCAGGCAGAA
The DNA here is from genome assembly GCF_041222505.1 of Epargyreus clarus. NCBI lineage: Eukaryota > Metazoa > Arthropoda > Insecta > Lepidoptera > Hesperiidae > Epargyreus > Epargyreus clarus. The sequence goes on along the minus strand of NW_027332239.1, from coordinate 8,822,191 downwards.
AAGAATAAAGAAGTGGAGGCGTTAATGCAAAAAGTTAACATGCTTCAGAGACAACTAGCAAGTCAGGCATCGGCGTCGAAACAACAAACCACTACCGAAAAGACGACCACGGACCCACCGACAGCTAATATCAAACCAATGGCAGGTAGGTCAACATGTCCTATTTAGTTACTTGCAATCATTTTTGTTGATGTTTTTTTATTGACATAAGTATGATAAGAAACCTAGAATATCAAAAGGAAATTTCTACTTGACTTTAAAAGTTAACTGTAAATTAAATTTACTACGGCGTCAACCTATTATTGTTCCACTGCTGGGCACGAGTCTCCTCAGAATGAAAGGGTTTTTAGTAACAATTAATTTCTAATATGCATTTAATTGAAAAATTAGAGGTGTGTGCCTAGGAAGCGAACCTTGGACCCTTCATGTAGAAGCTGAATTTCTAACTATTAGACACTGTTTAATGCTAGGATTACTACAGCATAACATATTAAGTACAGTGGATGAGGCCACGCCCTTAGTGTTTATAATGTAAACCGCAATATTGTAAATCTATTCTTGTTGATTACACAGTTCCATGGAGGGGCACTAGCCACTTACCATCAGATGGTTTGCATGTTTGTTCCTTCTATACTATAGTCTGATTCATAATTAGGTGTCCAAAATGTAAACAAAGAAATGTCATTGTCAAAATATCATTATAGGTATTGTAAACCTTAACTTATTAAAAAGAAACAAAGACTTTATCAAACTCATCAAAAAACAAAAACTTTTAAAACTACATATAATTTAACAAACTCCCTATGTAATCGAGAAAACATTAGAGTTCAACCACGATCACGAAAACTAATAACTACGGATACTTAAAAATGTTTGGGATCCCGATTGTGTTACCATTGTCACATTTTAATTTTCTACCATAAAACTTGTTTTTTTTTTTATTACTGAATGGAATGGAATTGAGTTAATTTGAAAATGTGAATTAATCTTAATTTATTTAGATTGTTATTTTATTATCAATGTACTACTTTAATATCGTCAAAAATAAGGAACTACCATTTGAAACGTATTTTCTTGATAGGTCAACACCTTTGTTTACATTTTGAACACCTAATTATGAATCTGATTATATGTTAACATAGATAAGTAAAGATACTTCACCGCCTTGAAATTGAATGAAACCACAAACGGCTTATTAGTAAGTTCTTTTTTTGAATTCTTGACAAATAAAAACATTAGAGAAAATTACGAATAAATAACTGCGTAATTTACGTAATAAATAAATAATTATTTCAAATATTTTAGGGACATTTTAGCACGGAGACATGGCAAAGCTTTTTTACGCAACTATTTCAATTCTCAAAACTGGGTACATTTTCTTGTCAGGAGTGAGTAATCTTTACTTATCTATGTATGTTAAATAAAACGTGCAGGCTTAGCGCAGCAGAGCGTGACTGCGAGTCGTCGCGGGGGCGAGACCCCGCTGGCGTCGATCCGGCCGATGGCGCAGGTGGGCCCCACGGCGCCGCACGACGCGCACTCCACGGAGTACATGCCCGCCTCGTCCTCGCGCCCGCTGCCGCGCACCGCGCTCGCCTCCTCCGCACCGCCGGAATCCACACAGGTACTCGTCTCTGCTATGTACTATGTAGTACGAAGGTGGTGGAACCCTTCGTGGTTCGACTCCGGCGGCACCACCGCCACCTCTATTTCTGCCTAATAACAGCAGTGTTAGGCGCTGCTGTGTTCCGTTTTGAAGGCTGTGGTAAGGGAGACATACTTTTCTGAGGAGTTCCAGCTTAGTCCTCAGAGGTAGCGGCACATCTGTGGCCGACCTCGGGTAGAAATATCTAATCCTATCTGGGGATGATTACAGATGTCCATCGGCGGCAGTAGCCACTTACCATCAGATGGACTGCATGTTCGTCTGCTACTCCTATATTATAAAAAAAAAGTTAACGGCTATTAGCTACTATCGTTGAGCAACTGGCAGCTCGCGACAATACAACCAGCTGTCAAAATGCTCGGCCTTTATTTTGTAGCTTATGCTTCTACTCAGACTCATCGACGATCGAATGTTATCAGTTTTTTTAAGGAAACAACTGCTCGTCGGTCGCTCATACCAAAATTCCGCCCGATAGGTAGCGCTTTCAGCGACTGTTCAGTAGCTTAAGCGACAAAATGGTGACCTACGAAATTATCGCTCAAGCGATAGTAGCCAATGAGTAATCAGCCAAAACAACTTGGAGAAAACAGTTTTCTCTTTTTTCAACTGACTTCCTTTCATTTATTTTTTTCATTTATTTCTCTTTCCGTAGGATATGGATACAAGTGAAGCAGGTATGGGAAGCACGGCGTCTAGTGATAGCAGTGCCCAGTCCTCTTCACATTCCCAGGCCCCACAGCAGGTATTTAATTTAACATATTTTATAATTATACAACAGAATGGTCACCTGTCTTGTCTTTATTATCAACTCTCCCGCTCGTAATTATAGAATGAATGCTTGCAATAGTTGGCATTGACATAGTAAATTATAGTTATTTTGTTGTAAAGTCGTTGTAGAGTCTCTATCATTTGGGACTTTTAGACCGATGAGATTTTGAATTGCTTTCCTCATAAAATGAGAGAAATCATGGACATAGTGACAGACTGTAGCAGATGAGTGTGATACAAACGGTAAATGTCGTCAGGCGGTGGCGATGGTGATGCCGCGCATCGAGCAGCCGAGCGCCGCGGCAGGCGCGCCCGCCGCGCTCAGCCCCGCCGCGCCCGCCGCACCCGCGCAGCCGCTCTCTGCCACCGGACAATGTACGTATCTATAGTCTGATTCGTAATTAGGTGTCCAAAATGTTAACAAAGAAATTGTCATTGTCAAAATACAGGTCATTGTCAGGTATTGTAAGCCCTAACAAAGTAACAATAAAGAAAAACTTTCACAAACTCAACTAAAATCAAAAACTTAATAACTACACGCAATTTAACAAACGCGCTATGAAAACGAGAAAACATTCGAGTTCGACCTCGATCACGAAAATGAATAACATCTAGTTGATGATCGAAACTTAAAAATGGCGACACAAAAAATGTTTTGGATTCCGATTGTGTTAACATTATCACATTTTAATTTTCTACCATAAATCTTGTTTTTATTATTATTACTGTATGAAACGAAGTTGAGTTAATATAGATATTGACAAATGTAAGTTGACCTTTATTTATTTAGATTATTATTTATTATCGATGTAGTAATTTAATATCGTCGAAAATAAGAAAGTACCATTTGTATCGTATTTTGTTTACATTTTGGACACCTAATTATCAATCTGATTATACCCGCTTTACTCGCATTCAATCGTCAAGCCATTTAGGCTCCAAGTATTAATGACTAAATTCACAGTAACCACTCGTCAAAACTCGCCAGGCGCCGGACGCGATACGAGAACTTAAGTGCTTTAAATTTAATAAAATGAAATATTCATAATATGAACGCAGGCGCAGTGAGCTCTGCTCCAACTTCGGCATCAGCGGCAATCGTGCAAGCGTCGAGCGGTGTAAGCACTTCCCACACCACACCCGGGGTGAGCACGTCACACGCCGCGCCCGGGGTGAGCACTTCCAACGCGGCTCCCGGGGTGAGCACGTCTCACGCGGCTCCCGGGGTGAGCACGTCGCACGCGGCTCCCGGGGTGAGCACGTCGCACGCCGCCCCCGGGGTGAGCACGTCCAACGCGGCGCCCGGGGTGAGCACCTCGCACACCGCGCCCGGGGTGAGCACCTCGCACGCGCCGCCTGAGTCCCGTCCGAACAAACGTCGTCTACAACCGCGACCGGTCACAGCGAAGAGAACACGTGTACAGGTACATGCTTTTCAAGAATTACAATAATGATCTATGGGTGAGTTACGTTAGCATAACGAACAATAAGTGGAAGTGAGAAGTGTAGTGTTACCATTTAGATAACGTAGCTTTAAGAAATTATGTAGTAGTAGTAACTAGTTCTGTAAGAAACGCCAGAGCGATCGGTTGTGCTCTCTTTTATTAAATAAATTCTTTTTTAAAAGTTACATCTCCCTACCCGCTACCTAACTGGCGCAGTCGGTAGGATTCGCGATCTGAATTAACGGTTTCCCGTGTAAAATCAGTTATAAACGGACAGTATCTGTGTGTGAACTGGCGACATCGGGGAATCCGCGACGCGAATCCGAAGAAGAACCTCAGCGGGTCCAGACACGCCGATCCAGCTCCAGCTCTTCGGAACTCACGCCATGAAATCGGCAATGCTCGTGGGGTAAGCATTTACTCTGATTACTCCCGAGACTCCTACATTTTACCTCATATAACTAACATTGTTTTAGTGTTTTTGTTATTTGAATTATTTAATTTGTGTTATTTTACTGTGTGTGTGTGTTATTTTTATTGTGTTTTATTGAATTCATTTGTGCTAAAATGGCTCAGGAATCAAAAAATGAAAAAACGGCAATTGATTTTAAAACGTTGTCAATATTATTACCATCGTACGACGGTAATAAAAAAACGTTAGAATTTTTTATTAAAGGAGTAGAAAGTGTCTTAGAAGACATAGAGATCGTGCAAGAATCAGCAGTAGCTAGTATAATTAGAAACAAACTTACGGGTAAAGCGGTAGAGGCGCTTTCCCAAAACAGTGATTTCCGTACGTGGGAAGATATAAAAAACATATTGAAAAACAGATTCGGAGATTTTAGGGACGAGGTGCAACTGGTCCAGGAGTTAATGCAACTCACGAAAGATAGGTTGGGGATAGACCAATTCGCAGAAAAGGTTAGGGATATTGCTTACGCATTAATTAGCTTTGACATCGATAAAAAACAGTTTTATGAAAAAATGGCATTAAATGTGTTTTTAGATCAATTAGATCCTTTAATATCTCTCAGTGTTCGTGTTAGGGGAACAGAACAACTAGAGGCTGCCATAGCCATAGCTAAACAAGAAGAACTAAAACTAAAAAACAGGAAAGTATCGGAGAATAGGATGAGGCAAATAATGCCTCCTAGGCAAAATGTAATCCCTAACAATTATTATAGGTACCCAGTGCCACCGGCAAATTATCAGGCGCAACGTGGCATACCGCCACAGGTCGGTAATAAATATATTCGGCCTCAGGGTGCTGCTCAACCGCGCTTCGCGCAACAAAATTCAAACATCCCGCCGAACATTAAACCGGCGCAGCATAGGTTAAATGTTCAATACAACGAATTAGAAAACGAAACGATAGAATTTTAGCCGGAACCTCAATTATTTTATCCACAGGAAAATGAAGAGGAAAATTTTCTTTTTCCCGAGGAAATAAAAGAAGAAACTTAGTATATGTTAATATTAATAAGAGTAATAAATTGCCGTATATTTACATTAGCGAACTAGGCGGCAGATTTTTATTAGACACCGGAGCTTCGCAGTCTCTTATAAGCCCGGATGTAGCCCGAAACTTAAAGATAAACATGCAGATAAAAGCCGAGACCCATTACATTAAAACGCCGCATGGTATAACAAGGCATAATGAAGTCGCTTATCTGAAATTGCCGAGGATGTTTAGGTGTAATCTAACACATAAGTTTCTTTTGTTTGAGTTTGACAAGGACTTTATCGGACTAATAGGAGTCGACCTATTAGGCTATTTAGGTGCACAAATAGACATGAAAAACATGATCTTAAAAACTGAATCGACAATTATTCCAATCAAAAACGATATTAAATCATACATCACAATCCATCCATACACTGAACAACTAATATCATTAGCTTGCAATTATAGCGAAGGCATCTATGAACTAGAAGAACAAGAAACCGAAAGTGGTTTATTGTTTCCCGCGGCTTTAGTAGCAGTAAAAAGTGGAGTTATTAAGACAACAGTTATAAATAAATCGGAAAATAAAATAAGATTACGGAAAGGTTACCCGGTTAAAATGACATACTTAGATCCGTTATGTGAAGTAAATAATGAACATCCCGTATACACTAATGTAGCATATAGTGACGATTTATTAAAGGCAAATTTAAATCGATTACGGACAGAACATATGAACGAAGAAGAAAAGAGGGACATTAGGAAACTTTGTTTTAATTACAGGGATTTATTTTATTGTGAAGAAATTCCTTTAACTTTTACACACCAGGTTAAACATAAACTTCGATTAACAGATAGTACCCCTATTTTTGTGCGTAATTATAGACAGGCACCACAACAAAAACAGGAAATAGAAAAGCAGGTAGACAATTTGTTACGTCAAAATATTATACAGGAAAGCATATCACCGTGGTCGTGCCCCGTGCATCTAGTGCCAAAGAAAGAAGATGCTTCAGGTGAAAAGAAATGGAGGTTAGTAATAGACTATAGACGCCTTAACGAGAAAACAATAGAAGACAAATACCCATTGCCTAATATTAACGATATTTTAGACAAATTAGGACGTGCACAATACTTTACAACGTTAGACTTAGCATCAGGTTATCATCAAGTCGAAATGGATTCAGCCGATATAGAGAAAACAGCGTTTAGTACGGAAAGAGGCCATTACGAATTTTTAAGGATGCCGTTTGGTTTAAAAAACGCACCTAGCACTTTCCAAAGGTTAATGGATTCAGTTCTTCGAGGATTAGATAATGTACTTACATATTTAGATGATGTAATTATATATTCTACTTCATTAAAACAGCACCTAGATACATGTAGACAAGTTTTCGAGAGATTTAGAATTCATAATTTGAAAATACAATTGAATAAGTCGGAATTTTTGCAGAAACAAGTTAAATTTTTAGGTCATACTCTGACGAATGAAGGTCTTAAACCTAATTCAGATAAAATAGCAGCTGTACAAAAATTTCCACTACCTAAAACGCAGAAGGAAATCAAATCCTTCCTCGGATTGGTAGGGTACTACAGAAAATTTATTAAAGATTTCGCTAAACTAACAAAACCTTTAACTAAATGTCTAAAAAAGAACGCGAAAATTGATATCTCAAAAGAATATGAAGAAGCATTCGAAAAATGTAAGGAAGTCTTAATTAACGCCCCTATTTTGCAATACCCGGACTTCGAAAAACCTTTTATTCTTACTACAGACGCTTCAGACGTTGCGTTAGGCGCAGTACTATCGCAAGGTACGGTAGGCAAGGACAAACCAGTAGCATTCGCCTCGCGTACTCTTTCAGACACGGAACAAAGGTATTCAACGATAGAAAAGGAATTGTTGAGTATAGTATGGGCAGTAAAATACTTTCGTCCGTACTTGTATGGTAGAAGGTTCACAATTTATACAGATCATAGGCCGTTGACGTGGATTATGTCTCTTAAAGACCCTAATTCGAAATTAACTAGATGGCGTCTAAAATTAGCCGAATATGATTATCAAATCATTCATAAAAAAGGGAAAGCAAACACCAATGCAGATGCATTGTCGCGTGTAAAAATTATATACAACAATGAGGTGGAAGCTGAAAATATACCAGGGGAAATTGTAGATTTAATTTTAGATAGGGAACAAGAACTCGAAAATACTACTAGTGTTCAGCCAGGACCATCACAAGTTATAGATACTAATTGGGAAAATATAGATATCGAATCACTATTAGATACATCGGTTATTCCAACAGATAGGACAGATAATATTATAGAAGACCTATTCAGTCCAAATCAAACCCCGACTTCACAGGAAAATGAAACAAACTATAAAATTCCTGAAATACCTGACGCAATAGATAGGCAATTAAAACAATTTCTAATAAAAAGATCACCAGGAAATGAATATAGGGTAGAGGAAAGATCTAAAGGAAGAATAGTGATAAAAGATGTATTTATACCAATAAACGATACGGAACCACAAATAATTAAATTTCTTAAAGAACATACAATTGCAGATCGTACATTTCATTGTTTCTTTCATGACGAAGAACTGTACCCAGTTTTTTGTAAAATTTATAAAACAATATTTGGAAATCGTGGCCCAAAATTAGTGTGTTGTAAATCTAGAGTTACATTCGTAGAAAGTATAAATGATCAAGTACATTTAATTAAAAAATATCATGAAGGCAAAACTATCCATAGAGGTATACAAGAAACTTATAAACAGCTACATCGGAACTATCATTGGCCAAACATGTTATTATCAGTACAAAAATTTATAAACCAATGCGACAAATGCTTAAGGACTAAATACGAACGAAATCCATTAAGATTACCGCTATCCCTCACTGATACCCCACATAAGCCAATGGAGCACATATTTATGGACTTATATAGCAGTGGAGGTGTAACATTTTTAACTATAATTGATAATTTTTCCAAATACGCACAAGCCATCCCACTTGCAGCTTCAACTAGTATTCATATAGCAGAAGCTTTGCTTACCTTATTTTCAATAATAGGAGTACCGCATAAAATTACGACAGATTCAGACCCTAAGTTTGACAATGAAGTTATAACTGAAATATGTGCTATGCATAACATAAATATTCACTTCACGACACCATATAATCCGAATTCTAATTCACCAGTAGAAAGGCTTCATTCCACATTAGGCGAAATGATTAGAATACAAAGGATCACGGATAAAGATGAAACAACGAACTTAATGAAGTATGCGATTATAGCATACAATAACTCGGTACACTCCGCTACAGGATTTACTCCCTTCGAATTATTATACGGGCATACGAGTAGTAGAAATCCGCTAGAACTACACTTTCCTAAAGAATTCTACCAAGAATACGTCAATAAACACAAACAAATTATGGGAAATGTGCATAAATTAGTAAGCGATAAACTAGCAAAAGATAAGCAAGCAATAATAGAAAAAGGTAATAAGAATACAGAAATAGCATCGTTTAAAGTAGGCGACAAAGTTTACAAGCAAGTAGCTAAAACGGCTCGCAGCAGTAAATTAGAACCGAAGTATATAGGTCCGTACACGATTGTACGTATACACCCGGAACAAATCGCGGAGATAGTAGGTAAACACGTAAATGCTAAAACAATCAGGGTTCACTTCAGAATGCTGAGACGCCCCGTACATGTTTCAGGAACACCTTCATCTTCATCGCAGCCCTCGGACTCACCGGAGTCACCGCGATTATAGAACCAATCGACAGCCACAATGGTGTATTGGTGCTTAAGGAAGCAATGGTTCGAAACCAGGTGGATACATACCATCTTATTGTGTCATATAACATGTCACGAATACGTGAAATATTCGTAGAAGTATGTAGAGATTATTATACGTTTAATTACAATAATCAAAATATATCTAGCTATAAGGGAAATATAATTAGTAAACATCAAATAGAGTATTTAGTGGGAAACATAGAAAAATATAAGTTAGTATACTTAGGATTAGAAAGAATAGGATTAGCAGGAGTAAATAGAAGGGCAAAAAGAGGATTAATTGATGGATTAGGCTCTGTAGTTAAAGCAATAACAGGAAATTTAGACCAAGAAGATGCTAGGAGGTTTGAAAGTCAAATAAAAGAGATTAAAAGCTGGTCTGTAGCTAGTGAAAATAAGAATAGGCAAACAGTAGGACTAATGAAAGAATTTATAGCTCAATATAATGATAATTTAAATAAAATTAAGAAAAACCAAGAAAGAATAGAGGTAGCTATAAATGAAATTAAGCACATGCAAGGTTACATTAATGCGGCAGCAATATACAATCAAATCACGGTATGCTTACAGCAAATATATGATAGGTTACTCACCTTAGAGAACGCGGTAACCTTCTCCAACCTGGATCAACTGCATCCAAGTGTAGTAGATTCAAGTCACCTATTAGAAGAATTAAAAAACATAGAAGGAGAAATAGATTTACAAATTCCGTATAAACCTACGATAGATAACATACACGTTCTAATAAAGTCAATTACCGTCAAAGCCTATAGTACAAATGAATCTCTTAACTTCATATTAGAAATACCGTTAGTAACTAACAAACCTTACTCCTTGCTCCATCTATATGGAATCCCTAATGAAAACAACACGCTCCTTATTCCAAAAAGTCCTTACCTTATCTTGGGAAGTAACGAGTTTGCGTATCCTCGCGAGCAGTGTATACATGTAACAGATTCCGAAGTTATATGCCGACACGTAGAATGGCAGGCCCTGAAGAAGTCAGAAGATTGCATTGCGCAGCTAATTCAACATGAAAAACCGCATAACTGTTCTTATGCAAAGGCAAGCTTTGAAAACAATATAATCCAACAAGTAAAAGAAAATAGTTGGATCGTTGTCCTGAAAAGAGAAGAAGTAATTAAATCCACTTGCGGAAATGATGTCATATATCAACGCAGCAGGGGGGTATCCCTTATTACTGTAAACAATAAATGTAGAGTGAAGATAGCAGAAAGAACCCTAACAACGCATCGGAGGTTCCTGAACGTCCAAGAGAGCATCCCGCTACCTAAGACGTATAGCATCCCGAGTAATTTCACAATAAGTGTGAAGTTGGAAGATGTCCCATTGGACAACCTCGAAGACATCCTACAGAAAGCTAAAGAGCTCGAGGAACCTGTCTACATGCCGCCAGTATCATCGAGGCCTAGCTGGTCATCCATCTCCCTCTACATCATCATCATATCGATCAGCGCAGTATTGGTCATCAGGTGGTACTTGACGTACCGCAAGAAGACGTCAGCAGCAGCAGCAGCAGCAGCAGCAGCGCCAGCAGACGTGCAGCAGATACAGCAGCAGCATTCTTCGGCGCGCTTCTCTCTAAAGGGGGGAGGAGTTACGTTAGCATAACGAACAATAAGTGGAAGTGAGAAGTGTAGTGTTACCATTTAGATAACGTAGCTTTAAGAAATTATGTAGTAGTAGTAACTAGTTCTGTAAGAAACGCCAGAGCGATCGGTTGTGCTCTCTTTTATTAAATAAATTCTTTTTTAAAAGTTACATCTCCCTACCCGCTACCTAACTGGTGTCTTTTTTACTTTGTTTGTAAAATTCAATAAAAAATTAGAATAGGCATTATAGCTTTTGACATTAAAGCAGGGCTTCGAGAGATCAGTGGAGGTTGAGTACCAGGTGCCGACGTCGTCCCGCTGCGACCAGGATGACGAGGGCGTCATCGTGGTCGACTCGGAGGAGGACGACGAACGTTGCTCCGGCACCATGTACCGGGTCAGTCCTTTAGTTATTTTTGAAGTTACATCATATAAAGTTGTCATGTCAATTGTAAGAGATCCTGTTAATGATTACTATGTTCATCTGTTTAATCAAAAATATTTGAGTGTTATGGTGGTCGCCTCGGAGGAGGATAAAGAATGTTGATCCGGCACTATGTATTGGGTCAGTCCTTTGGTTATTTTTGAATTTACATAAAGTAAGTTATGTCAATAGTAGAAGATCCTGATAATGATTACTATGTTCATCTGTGTTTAATCGAAATATTTGATGTTATAACTTTAAAATGTTATTTTTTGTTGATATATTTATTAAAAGACATTTTACTGGGTTTTGTGTATAATATACGGGGTGTATTGGGCCTTCAGGTCGGAATCCGAAACTGAAAGGAGTTGCTAAAAATGCTGAAAGGAGTTCCGAGACCGATTTTGATAATAACTGAAACTGCATCATTATATGAAAAAAAAAAAAGAAAATACTTAGCCGGGAATCGAATGTGTTCATTTTAGAAAAAAAACATGCGTATATGGTGACTTTTTCAAGTGTATATTAATACATGAGAGGCCTAATTTTAAACAATTGCACTATCATTAACACTCATTTCAATATTATAATTTCATTTATCTTATATATAAAATTCTCGTGTTACAATGTTAGTTACCGTACTCCTCTGAAACTGCTTTACCGATTTTCACCAAATTTTATATGCATATGACTATGCATATAAAATTTGGCCTACAGAAGTAGGTCTGAGAATCGGCTACTATCATTTTTAATACCCCTAAGTGATAAAGGTTGTTCACCCTTACCATTTTTTTATTTATATGGCAACAAAACGTTTTTCGGGTCAGCTAGTTGAAATATAATTGTTTAAACAGGAAGGCGAAGAAGATGATGAAGACATGGAGGAGGAACAAGAGGTGGAGGGTGGCGTCGAGGAGGAGGAAGTGGAGGGGGATGATGCTGAAAGTGCTGTACGTCGTGTAAGTTTTATTATGCTTCACTAACACCTAACAAGCTGGGCATGTGACGCTATTTCTACAAAATTAGATATAACTTAAAGGAGTAATAAGGAGGGAGGCATTCTTTTAGTGGGGATTTGGGACTTAAAGAGGAGGGACTTGAGCAAACAATGTAATAAGCTATTTGACTGAATTTTGATTTTTCTTTATACCATTCCTTGTGACATAATAAACACACCATATTAATATTTCCGAAAAATATGCAATAGTTTAAATAAAAAGTAATGTTAAAGTATAAATTCTAAGATGCGCACTTAAAACGCTGTCATTGTATTAGCGGACGCCATATGATTCGAGTGACGACACACGCGTGTAGACGACAAGTGTACTACAGGCGGCTACGCTGCTTCATAATATCATCTGTTGATGTGAGAAAATTGATTTAAAGAAATGGTGTGTTGTACCGCAATGTTTGAATGCATCGCTGAAGACTCCACATAAAGTATTTGTTAACGTTCCAATAAAATCCCAAAAAACGCAAAATGGTTACAGTTAGCTCGAAGAGACCCAAAGATAAAATACTATTTCGCATTCAAATGTTTTTATGTGAAGATTACTTTGATGTAAGTCATCAACCCATTATTGTCCCACTGTTGGGCAGGGGCCTCCTCTCAGAATGAGAAGGTTTAGGCCATGGTCCACCGCGCTGGCCAAGTGTGTATTAGAAAACTTCACATGCCTTTGAGTTTTTTTTTTATAAATCTCTCAGGTATGCAGGTTTCCTCACGATGTTTTACTTCGCCGTTTAGCAAGTGATAATTAATTTCAAAATCAGAGGTACGCGCCTAGGATTTGAACCTCGGACCCCTCGATCGAGAGGCCGAGTTTCTTAACCACTAGGCTATCACTGCCAGATATAACTTAAAAGAGTAGTAAGGGGGCATTCTTTTAGTGGGGATTAGGGATTTAAAGAGTAGGGACTCAAGCAAACAGTGTAATTAAATTAAGTTTATTTTTTTAATTAATTGAAATCAGTCCACAGATTAACGTGTTTGCACTAAAAATACAAATAATGAAAAATCTTAACGTGAGATTTGAACGAAGGGGGTCGAAACAAATCTCACGACATCTAACCAAGAGGTATGGACCGAAAAATGCCAAAAGTTATGAAAGGTTACAAAATGGGTTAATATAACTCCAATAGATATTTATCTATTTTTCAGGCTGGCAACTCGAGACATATTACTTGTTACTCCTAGATATTATTTGGTTGCATGTATGGTTTTGTGTAATGCTGTTTCCTTCTTTGTAACTTTCACTATTGAGTAACAGTAACATACAATAATATTTATTTCCACTAATAATTATCTTCTATAAATCAATAATAATGCTTCAGTCTTCACTATAAAGCACGGATTTCTTCCCACTACTGCTGGGGAACGCTTGCAGTGTTCTAGTTGCTGTAGAAAGTATGGATTAGTGGCCAACCAGTATGTTTTCAAACCGCCCCAACAAGATTTGAGGATTCTATCATAACAACCGCCATAGACGGCTTTACGTGCCCTCGACGAAACGCAAATGAAATTTTGTTACTCCAACTTCTGGCCCCGACCGACATTGCAATACTTTGTGGATCCTTTGAGATTACTCTTGGCGCGAAATTTTGTATATACAGATGATTTTAAAATTATACAGTTATTTGTAAAAATTGACAACGAACGCAAACTGTTCGCGATGCTTGTGGTGGGGGTGGAGGTATATGTTGTACTAAGTGTGCGGTGTGCAGGAGTCGCCGGCGCAGTCGCCGGAGGCGGGCGGTGCAGCATCTGAAGGAGAAGCGGGCGCTGCGCCACCGGAACCCGCGCCGCACCAGCAGATCGAGGCCATCAGCAGCGGCACTGAACGTAATGCATATTATACTCTTCTTTTCATTTTTAACTATTTACTGTGTTTGAAATATTTGGTGCACAATTACTACAAAATACACAATTATTATGCAAAATTTAATTATCAATATATCAATCAAGTATACCAAATTTTTCGTGAGCAATGTGAATTTATGCTGATGGGCGTAGAAAAGGTCACTAGGATACGGTTGGAATATTAAGTGCATACATATGTATATGTATATAGGCATGCTCATTATATTTTTATGGAAATGTCTTGTCCTTTCAACATTTTTTGTTAATCCTTATAGTTGCGGATTTCGTTAGCCACGCCTACTTAAAATGTAGTATATATTGTTTTCCATATAAAAGTATTTTGAGCAAAATATAAAATTGTATAATAGGGATCTGAGTAATAGTTTTTGTAGGCCTCAATGTGGATGAGGAAGTATATATATATATATATATTTTTTTTAGCAAGTGGTACCTTATCACTAGGCGGTAACGGAGGAGATGATGGCGACGACAGCATTGTACCATCTACACCCACGTTATATGTACCAAGGCGAAATGATGGGTATGAACTTTTTTTGTTTAACAGTAGAAAATTGAAAAGAGGATTAGAACGGTAAACAACTTAATTAACTAGTACCTCTGGAACACAAGTATATACGTAAGTGGCAGTAATACACAATATAGCAATTGTACACGTAGAGTGAAATTCGGAAAACGCGAGTTGGTATATATTTTTTAATTACTTTGTTTCCTTAAACACGGCATAATTATTTGAGCCCGTGCATTTATACATAAAGTTTAAGTTGAATGTTAAGAGACGGTTGAATGTTTGACACCTAATCATAATATCTTTTCTTATCATCTTTCTTATATATAAAATTCTCGTGTCACAATGTTAGTTACTGTACTCTTCCAAAACGGCTTTACCGATTTTCACCAAATTTTATATGCATATGCAGTAGGTCTGAGAATCGGCTATTATCTATTTTTCATACTTCTAAGTGATAGGGTTTTTCACCCTTACCATTTTTTTTTTTAATTTTTGAACAATTTTTTTTTATTTTTCTATAATGTGGCACTAAAAATACATACAACCCGAAATTTTTACCCTTTTATCACCAACCCCTTTTTTTTAATAGCCATTTCAGTAATTTCATTATTCTTCATACCACTCGATGTTAGATTTTTATTTTTTTTTATATGGCAACAATGTTTGCCAGGTCAGCTAGTAATTATGTATAATTGTGTTGTATTGTCAATGATTGTACACAGGTTCGGCGAGGCGGTGGTGTCCCCGCTGGGCGCGGGCGGCGGCGCGAGCGCCGAGGCGGGCGCCGGCGCGCGCTTCACGTTCGCAGAGGCGGGCGGCGCGGCCTCGCACCACGACACACACGCCGACCTCGCCGCCGCGCTGCCGCCGCCGCACGCGCACTCGCACTCGCGCGACTCCAGTACGTACGCACACGGTTACACACACACACACACACACACACATACGCAGATACACACACAGACACGGGCGAACACACACACACGAATACAAACACATTCACACCTACCCCTACATGCAACAGGCGCGTGCGACTTCGACACAAAGCACACATATTTCAGCGTATACAAATGCTGCATACGTGCCCACAACGCATGCCTTGTGGGCACTACACACATTGATTGTAGTTACACGACGTTGCAAATAGCCATACAGTTTAAAAAATATAAAACGTAGTACACTTCGTACTCTATCATGGTCATTTTCTTAGCTTGGAATGCACGTAGATAAATTATAAAAAAGTAATTTAAGATAATGGATAAATAATTTCATTCAAATAGATATACTGTGATAATACTTTGCTAAACAATAAAATCCTTTATCATTTATCCTTCAATAAACATGGCCCGTGTATTGATAGTTGAGTGTATGGTCGCATTTTCATATTTTATATTTGAATTAATTAGGAACTGAAGGTAGTGAGACACGAGAGTGGGAGGAGTCGCGTGGTGACGACGAAGCGGCCGCCGTGAGTTCGCAAGGCAGTGAACCATCTTCACCGCATCAGGTATGACGTTATTTCCGTCATAATGTAGTAATATTAATATGATACACTTTATTTGATTATAAGATAAATTTGCAAAAAAACAAGATATGTTGTTACTTTTAATATGTTATATTGAATATTTGGTCACAAAAATGTCTGATAAATTAGAAGAACAAAATCTCATATATACTACATATAAATAAAAAAACAGACGTTTTTAATATTCAAATATCCGTTTTTTACTACATGCATATGAATATACATACGGTACATACACCAAAATATTTTTTATAATTTTTGTCTGTCTGTCTGTTTTTTCTGGCTAATCTCTGAAATGGCTAGACCGATTTTGACGGGACTTTTATTGACAGGTAGCTGATGTAATAAGGAGTAACTTATATTAACACGCTTTTTTTAGAACTAGCTGTGCCCCTGTTTCTTTTTAAAGCGGGTGAAACCGCAGGACACAGCTAGTTTAAAATATATCTTTACCTCCCAGTGTAAGGCTGAAGTTACTAAATTAGGAAAGCAAATGATTTGTTCTTCTCGAAAAAAGTGTTTCTAATGTTTTGCAATGTCCCCCAGATCGCGGAGGAGGGTCGCGAGGCGGAGGCGAGCGCGCCGGCCGCCCGCCGCGCGCCCGCGCCGCAGCCGTCGCCCGCGCCGTCGCCCGCGCCCGCGCCCTCGCCCGCGCCTTCGCCCTCGCACGCGCCCACGCCCCCACAGCGATGGATGCGGGCGGGTCAGTGTTCAGATATTTTTTTTATAATATAGAAGTAGCAGACGAACATGCAGTCCACCTGATGGTAAGTGGCTAGTGCCGCCTATGGACAACTGTAATCAACCCCAGATAGGATTAGATATTCCTAACTGAGGTCTAAGCTAGAAAACCTCTCAAATCAAATGAAATCATTTTTTTTAATTCAAAATAGGTTCTTTACAGAGCACTTTTTGAATGTAAATACAAAGTATATCTCCCTTACCACACCCTTCAAACCAGAACATAGCAGCGCTTATCATTTCTGTTATGAGGCAAAAGTAGGTGTGGCGATGGTGCCGCCGGAGTCGAATTACAAAGGGCTTTACGCTCTTCATCAATCAATTATATGAATGTAAAAAAGGATGAGTTTTTCAAAACTCGACATCTATTAATAACATATTTGTATTTCCATGATTAGTGATGCATAAAAATATTTTACTTATGTTGCCGAAGCAGTAGAACTTACAAACCTATTTTTAAAAAGTAGACAAACATGCAATCATTGATTGAAAGTAACCACTGCCGTCTTTGAACATCTAGGCAGACAGATATCAGGGTTAGTCATCCTGAGATTATCCATAAATGCGTTGCTACCACTGAAAACTGATTTGGCGATTTTCGTATAGGTATCTCTTCCTTAACACATCCTAGAAAATAAAACAAAACAGTGCTGATTTAACACTACTGATTTTCTATCCAGTTCCCACTACGAAAAAATCACTAATCATTATCTGACAACATGCTTCTTTTTTGTTGTTTTTTGTCGACTGCTTGTTTCTTTTTTGTTCGTTGTTATTTTCATTCCTGAAGACAATGTCCTTGTCTAAATAAAACATACAATATAAAGGCTGAGTTACCTAAATCGTATTTTATTATCTTTTGTACAGATAGCGAGAGTGGATCTCGCGGCCGCGGCATGCGCTCTCGAGGTCGGCCGTCGCGCCGCTCCCACGGATATAGAAACTACAATTAAGTATTATTATGCCTAATGGGTTCTGAAATCCCAAATAAGTGTAATAGGTGTCTTTTAATAAACTTACAGTATGATCTTATGGTTATATAATTTGGCCTCTTCATGTCACTTAGCTGCGTTGTACTTTTCTTTGTCCTATAAGGTATTTTTTTATTTTTTTTTTACAGAATAAACTATAACGATTTTTCATGATACAGCTGAATTAAGGTTGTTATATTTATTATTTTTGTACTTCGTTGTTTAATAAAAATAACACCAGTTCAGTGACATGTCAAAGTCAAAAAAATTACAAGTATATCATTATAAATTTAGCGAGTCCTCTGGCCGAAAACAAATCTAGAAAGTTGCGGTGCTGTGGAACTTTGTTGTAGTGGTTTGTGATCAATATTGAGCAAGAAAGGATTAATATTAGCATTAAAAAATGTGGCCTACCTTTTACGTAAATCGTACAGTCTCTTCATATTCTCTTTTTTACAGACTCTCAGACAACTTGATTATATTGAAACATGAAAACGTTAATATGTATATATTAGTTATTAGGTATTCAACTACATTTTTTATGTTAATTTTACTACTACAAATCCACAGCATACTACAACGCAATGCCTTATGCCTGTTAGTGATAACCAATTTTTGTCTATCGGATTTCTTAACTGTTTATTTTAGTGATACCTATTTATAAAGGTTAAAGAAATTTATTCACGTAATATAATCATTACTTGTACTTACACGTGTCACATCTATTAGGCAAATGGGCTCGCTATATGACATGGATAGTATTCCATGAATATTTATATATACTTTATAATAGTTATATATAATTAGTATTGTCTATAGCATTTTAATGCATTCACTGCAATTACTACCTAGATTTATAGATTCGTGTTAGTGGTTCTACTGTTGGATTGGATTTGGTCGATTTGTAAAGTTTGTTCGAGGGATTTAAGTGTTTGTTTCTATATTTAGTCCTAGTTATTGTACTACTCGTTTTAAGATTATTGCAAAGTAAGACTGCGTATGGAGTGGATTTTCGTAGTTTATTTTTTTACTGCTCCAATATTTGAAGGGGGATTATAATAATTTAGTTTAAAAAAATAAGGGTTATGATTATTTTGACTGCTAATTAATTTGCCGCGTAATATCTATGTCATTAATACTACGTATGTTTATAATTATTTGTAATCTAAAGTAATTATAAATTGAATATTATGACCGATGTCAGTAGAAACTAATATCAAAATTTTATGCAATTAATTTCTCAGTATACCAACTTATTAAGATAATAAACAGTAGTGATTAGGATAGTCAAAATACCGGGTTAATTGGATATTACTATCGAATAAATACAATCAAAATATGCATCTCATTGTATTATCAGTAAGGATTGGTTGTGATGATTATTAATATTATTGATTAGCAAGACAGCATTAAAAGCAAAATTTTTTGTACCATGTTTGACCCAATGCTGGACACGGGTCTTGCCTGCAGAATATCACACTGCTCCACTTGAAAGTATTTTGTCCTAAAATGTATGTATTATGCAATTAACCCTGTATTGTGTTATTAGAATGTAAGTCAAACATTTCCATACATTATATCTGAATATTGTCATTACCTTAAATAAATATTGAATTGAATTACATAGGAGTTTTTACTTATGTTTGACTTTGAATTTTTACAATTTGAGGTAGACAATATGTAGTTATTGTAAAATATACAAATGGCGGTTGGGGGCGTGCGCATACGTACAAGCGCAATAATTCGAAGGGTCCATATTTGTACCACGACTGCAACGAACATATCGTGGGCTTCAAGCCGTAGGAGTATAAGAGGTATATACCCTAATTTTACCTACCGCCTGTTCTTCTCTTATCACTATGAAGTAGAGTTTGTTCACGCTTGACTGTGCGGTCACAGTTATGTGTCTGGCTCACAAAAACAGCAACTATCCTTTCTGGATGTCTAAATATTGCAGGTAGTAAATAAACCGTAACCAGCTGTAAAGACGTGGATAGTTTGGCGTGTTACATACTATATATGTACGTAATATAACCGTGAAGAAAATTTATATGTATGAACTTTTTTATAAATTTATTATTACGTTTCCACGAAATCGATTTCTTTTTAAAATGTAGTCAATGGTATAATGGTATTGATATTAATTCAACATATGTTTACAATTTATATGTGTATTGATTTGCATATCTTCAAGGTTTGTCGTTATTTTTATGTTAATGAGCAGCTATATCTACTATGTCAACCATAGTGTAGCGTAAATAATTAAAATTCAATTGATAATTTGCCTTCAAAACCGTTTTTGGCATTCACATACGAGTATACGATACGATTATTCTTGTCGAATAATTAGTAGGTATATTCTTCATATAATTGAAAACTATTAATTATTTAATTAAACATTTTTAAATTCGTATAATATCCATGAGGTGAATAAACGTGTTAAAACAACAGTACAATGCCACGTGAGTACTCAAGGATGTAGAAATCCACAATAATTATCCTTATTGAAAACTGGTATTAAATTGCCTTGCCTGCTTTTGTAGGTACTTGTAATATAAGCAACTGCAAAAACTTTAAAATGTTACGATATTGTACAATGCAACCTTTTGCAAGGTGAGAGGATGTGCTTTTATCTAAATTAACAGTACTATCGAGAATTCTTGGTAAGACCTTGATGTCGGGATCGGCCACAAGGGTCTCTGACCTAGCGGGCTACTTTCTGGTCATTAATTCTTTAGGTAGTATCTGAATTTGAAGATGACATTAATATCAGTAGCGCATTCCCAGAAAAACTAACTTGGATCAGTTAACGCCGTTTCTGTAGTAAGCATCTTCTATCTCTTCCGGTTACCAGTATATCCAACTGAAAAATTGTAGAGTTGCTGCATGAAATTAAAGAGAATGTATTTAAGGTGGTGGACTAGGCTAGAAAAGCCTGGCGGTAAACCTATAAAGGTATCATCATTAAAACTTATTCTAAAATATTAAGAATTCTTTACATGATTTTACAAAACATTATACAGTTGATAAATGAGATATTTATTTACAACGATATATGAAAGTAATAAAATAAACGATAAACTAAAAATGGACTTATTTACAAAATATACAAGAAAGCTATAAATAAAATATGCCATCTAAAATTGCCGTGTGAGGTATGGTTCCCAAAACGAATTCTAAAATTCATATCTGGAATGGCTAATCTCATTAAGATGAGACTTACATAATGTTATGGCAATTATGGAGAGATTCAAGGACGACATGATCTACTTTATACCTAACACTCTCATGAAAAACACTTCACTTCCTTGCATATACTTCCTTGTTCACATGAGGACAGTACAGTTACTGAGTCACGGTCAGTCGAAGCTTCGTGCAGATGGCTTCGGAATTACATATAAAACCGAATAGCGTTACAAGTGTGATTGCTCATGCGAATACATGTGATTATGTCCAATAGTTCAAAAAGCATACATTCTGTCTAGCTCCGACTGCGGCCGTCGCGCACCTACAATATAGGTATCTTGTATAAATAAGTATTGTTATCCAAAATGGCGACTTACCTGTTTATTTCTCGCTCACTGTCCATAATGTATGAGCGAGAAACATAGAAATGCCGCCATTTTTGGGTTACATTATTTATGAAAAACGTATATTCAACCATGCGTAACTAAAGGTAATTGATATTTTTAATTCGTCTTATATTACGATTGGTTCTATTGAAAGAATTGCTCCTTTATTTTATACAATACTTTTTCTGTTATTATTACATGAATATATTTGGTAATTAATTCAGAGATTCAGGCAGTCAACAACTATGTACAGCCGAGCCTAGTCTAGTAGTTAGAAACCAATCTTGTCGTCCAGTCGTCGATGGTGGTAGAACCATTAGTGGTTTGACTCCGGAGGCACCATCGCCACATCTATTTCTGCCAAACAACGTCAGTGTTAATCAATGCTGTGTTCTGGTTTGAAAGGTGTAGTAAGGCAAACATACTTTTTCGAGGCATTCCAGCTTAGTCCTCAGGGGTAGCGGCAAATCTGTGGCCAACCTCGTGTATGAATCTATTGTTCTCTGGGATTGATTACAGATGTCCATGGGCGGGAGTAGCCTCATAAAATCAGGTGGACTGCGTACTCCTATATAATAAAAAAAAATTAGTATGCAGTACCTAATTAAGTACCTCACCTTACCTAGGTTACCCTGGAGGTGTTACTACCTACCCAAAAATAAGTGGGTATGGCAGTCCATACAGTAGTTGGATCAGGACTGCCTGATCAGCTAAACTCTACAATTATGGAAAGTTAAATTCACAAACAAAATTAATTTATTTCAACAATTTAAGACACCTTCTATGTAAGTGATATAAGTAAGAAAAAAATAACTACCTGCAATGAAGGTACATACATGGTCACAATCATGCCAAGTTTACATACATACATAATTTCAATTAATTTTCTTTAAAATTCTTTATTACCTGTGTTATCTTCAATTCTAATGTCAGTAACGATACAGGTAATCTTATTAACTCTTATAAATATTAACAAACATAACGGAGAGAGAGTTCTGTGAAGTAAAATAACCAACTTGATTTTAACCCCAACCAGGATCGAACTCTGATTAATACTTATTTCACATAATCACGAAGCTGTTTTTTTCCTTTTCTAATTAATTTGCAAATAGTTTTATTTCAATTGTTTCAGATTAAATTATCTCATAGAAAACTAAATAATAATGGAAGTTCAGTGTGTCCACAAAACAAAGATTCTTATTGGAATATCACATTGAAACCAAACATATATATTGCACAATATTTTAACAATAAATTCCTTCTCACCTGGTAAAACACCTGTTAATATCTTTCATCTATTGTTTTGTTGTTAAATAAAATGCGTCATTGTTTTTTTAATCTTTTTATTGTTTTAATGCAGGAAATGTTACTTTCTCAAACAAACAAAGACATTGAAACAATGGAATACTTTTGCCCATAATAGTTCTTTACTAAAACTATGATAACATTGCATTTACAAAGTCGAAGTCACATAAAAGTGAGCGGCATTTGCAAATAAAATTAATTATCACCGTGAAATGTAATACATCCATATTGCTAAGCCTTAAAATAAGATTTACCATATGCGTCGACAATTCTACACATAGATTAGAAATATTGCAATTTAGATAATAAAGAATTTAAAATCCATACACATTTTCATCGGAAAATGCAATGTAGAGGAAGAAATCTTCATCGTGGTGTTCTTGGTAGAGAGAACCCATGGTGGCAGATGTTGGAGGAATCACATTGTTGACAAAGAAGAAAAGTGCATCTTCAGGTCGAAGGTGAATGCGTTTCCTGATCAAGAAGTAGAACTGGCCGACGGTCAAATCCGACGGCACCAAGTATTTCTTCTTGTCGAGGTCTCCGAGTCTAGCCTTCGGAGCTTTCTCTACAATTACGGGCACACGGTCCGGATACTTCCTGCGTATTTTCTCTCCTTCAGTCTTTCTTTTCTCAAACGAATGCTCTTCTTTATATTGGAATTTCATGATTCAATTTCACGCTCACTATAATTTGCAAAGCGATAAAATCCAAGTAGGTGGTAGCTGCGACTTGTTTTTTGTTTTTGCGTTATTGTTTTATAAATGCAATGACGCAATCAGCTGATATGACAACAACAGTCAGCGTATAACGACGCCACAAAGAATACAGATAAAATAATTATTATTTCGTTGAATCACCTTCCATTTTGTGGCCAACTGCTCATGCGCGATGTATTCCTTTACATTATTGATTTCTCGGTTGTTTTTTTGTCCTGAAAATTTGTATTTGGTCACACTAATAGAGATAATCTGGCAAGAAATGTGGATTTAGAAATAAATATTCATTTATCTATAAATAATTATATATCGTTAAACGATGTTCAGTAAAAATCGTAATTTAAGTATTTATATTTTTAATAGTTGAATTCTACAGCAATATATGTTACTACACTATTTGCTACATACTCCGATTTTCGCTAATATGATTATTTCCTTACTATGATGTTAATGAGGAAAACGATGCTGTTTTTTTAATGGCAACAATGGCTCATATTCGCCCGATTTATGATAAAAGTAAAACTTAAGGTTGGTAAGACTACAACTGTCTACTAGCTATGGTTTGATGGCTTGCTTATAATTCTAGCTCTACATCTATGGTATTGTCTATCTATATCTGCTTTGATTGAAACAAGCAAGCGAATTTGAGCGTTCATTGACGAATATTTTTTTACTTTAGTGGCGTAGAATCGTGATTTTATCAGTTCACGGTTCTTCGATTCATAGCAATATATAATGCGCAAAAGGAAGTCTCAGAAGAAAGCAGACGATGAATCCGACGGATCAGAAGCTGGCGGTGAACCAGAAGAATTTCAAGATTCGGGTGAAGATTGGACGCCGGACGCCGATTCGGTAATACTAAGATACCAATCATATCTGCAAGGTTACAAGATATATTTTGGTTCATACAGTAATTGTGTGTTTTATCGAAACGTTAAGCTTTTATAGGAATGGCGCGTGCTTGCACATAGGTATGAAAGTGTCAAGAAAAAGTTACGAGGTTAGGTTTTTGTGTTATCAATCTAATATCATGTTGTGTGTGGTGAAACTATTTATTTCTGTCAATTTATTCTCGCGTGAAGGCCGCAAGCAGTGGACTTGTCGTTATTTTATGTTATTTCATTCCCGCTATTGGCACAAGTATGGATTATTTCGACTGGCATTCTGTAGCCATCGTTTACGCACTCACAAAGTTTCTATAGCGCTAAAATACCCGAGCAACTGTTAGGCTTTATTTGTGTTGATCCAATTCAATAAAATATAAATATGCTACACTATTTATGTCGAATCTCATCCACATTCAGTTGTACCTATGTCATAAAACTACTTCAACTGTGAGTATCAGTTTTTTTATCATAAAATGGAAAAGTGAGTGATGTGCATATATGGCTGTCAATAAAACTATTGGTACTGACAAGTATTACAACTAATATTCATGTTTGTACTTACTGAGTTATTAATTGAACTATTAATTAATTTTAATTTAATTATTATGCATTCAAAATATCCAAGGTCTTAAAGAATAAAATAATAGATTAGGTAAATATTTTCAATAAAAAACCACCAGTTATTTTTCTAAGAGTTTTTAATTTCATTATTGCATGTGTTTCATTAGCAATATTGTACCCTATGGGCTTATTTGATACTTGAAAAACATCAACTTATTATCTTTCTTTATCTAAACTACAGAATGAGCAACCTGGACGTGGAGGTCGGAAACGGGCTCCAAGAGCATCCCTAAATAATTCCAAAAAGAAGCGTAAAAACTCTTCATCAGAGGAAAGTGAGGGGGATGGTGAGGAAGATGAAGAAGGAGAGGAAGACGAAGGGGAGCTTGATGAGGAGGAGGGTTCTGATGAGGAAAAGAATGGCTCAGATGGTAACAAATCTGACTCAAGTCAGTCAAAAGATGTACCAAAGCATTTCCATGTAAGTTGTTAGTTGTTGGATATTTAAAAATAATATTTATAAAATATTTAGCTGAGCTATGTTCAAATTAAGTTCATAGCAATTTGGTCGAGTAAAAGTCAGATTCAAATCCTTTTAAAATTTATTGTGTTGTTAATAATTAAGGAAAACAAGACCAAAAATTTGTTTCCTTTTCCTTTAATAATGTTTGCAATACAATTATCAGCTTTTATAAATTGACGTTACCATGTATTTATGCTCATAATATTGTTTTCTTTCAGTCTGGGAACTTTGTTTTATTAAAATCTGATGTAAAATGGGATGGAGATACTGTTATTTCTAAATTGGATGAATTGAACTTATGGAAAATAGATGGTAAAGCGTTATTGCAAAAATTCATCCCTATGGAGTCAAATGGCAAAATCCTTCACAAATGCACATGTGTGGTATGTTAATAACTAATTATGTGATATTATTTTTATAGAAAATATTTAGTAACAACAATATTACTAACTTTGTACTGAACAAACATGTTTGTTTAAATATGCTTGCACAAAGAACCAAGTATATTATAATTCTTTTTAATTGTATATTAACTCATAAAATTTATATAATTTCAGTATTCTGGATGGAACGTTGACAACTTTGTACTGAACAAACATGTTTGTTTAAATATGCTTGCACAAAGAACCAAGTATATTATAATTCTTTTTAATTGTATATTAACTCATAAAATTTATATAATTTCAGTATTCTGGATGGAACGTTGACAACCGTGACAACTACTACCCTATTACTGAAATATTGGACCGAAATCCACGCACAGACTCTAAGGAAATATGTGTAGCATTAGATCTAGACGATCTTATTAGAGTAAGGGACAAGTAAATTCATATTTTTTGTACACAAATAAATTAGATAAGCAAAACAATTGTAAGAAATGAAATTTTTCTTTTAGCACTTCATTCCAGATTACTTGTGTAATTCATTTTATAAAGATGGGGAATAAACATTTCAAAGTATTTGTTGTGGTTTTTTGATGCAACCTTTTTCTGGCATTTATATTTTATCCTGGGAAGCAACTGTTACCAAAGTATATTTCTTATAATTAATATTTGTAAAATAAACAAAAACTGTAATATTGATAGTAATAATAAAATAATAGGCCAGTTGCGAGTCGAGCTTGTACATTGAGGGTTCTGTACCACCAAATTTCAATTTAATATTATAATTTTAAATGTACGTGTAATGGTTCAATAAATTAATCGAATAATATTGGTTTCTTGTAGTGGGACCTCCTTTTATTTCCAGCCCTATTTTATTTTTATTATATGTTATGTTGAATACAGTTAGGTATACTCTGTAAAAATTTCAACTTTACATATATTATGGTTCAAGAGTTAGAGGCCTGTGACCGACACAAGGGAGGCTTACCCCAAAAGGTAAAAACAGAACCTAATATTTTTTTTAACCTTTGGGCATGGAATACTAAAAATGGTCAATTTATGTGTACTCCAATGTGCTATATAAATTTCTGTTATGCTGCGTCCTTGTGCTTGGAGTTTGCCGCAAATTCCAAAACTCTACCGATGTTTGGGTTGATCAAAATCTACGAGTGCTTGCAAACCTTTTGGGTGTTTTTAATATCGTGCGGATTTCAACACGCACGCGGGATGGCCCCGCATGCGGAATTCCCGTAAATGTCCTTTTCATACAAGTATTTATTGTAAGTGCGTTGAATACGCACGCGGGACGCGGGGCAAAATCCTGGGTAGCAGCCCCGCGCGGGGCCCCATGCATGCGCGAGCGCTTCTATGGGAGCAGTGTACTACATGCTATAATGTGTAACAAACGTTCGAGCAAGAATCCTCTTTTCAAATAACAGGCCATATTGCGACCTAGTCTTCTTATGTCGTCTTTTATAAATTAAGTACATGATCAATAGTTTTTTGAGTTTGTTGTCTATTGTACCCAACCACATAGCACAGCAGCCCGCAGAAAACTAGATCGTGGACTAGCGTGTCTCACGCTGCGTGAAAATTTCCGTGTGCGGGGCAATCCCGCGTGCGTAGTGAAACACGCACGATATTAAAAACACCCTTTATAAGCAAAGGCAAACGCTCTATTAATACGTTTATATTTGTTGCGGTTTGGCAAGCATGCGGACGCAACATTACAGTATAGGAACATAGCGTGACATTAAAGTTTTAAGAAATATGTATCTTAAAACTTATACATTATGATTTATGATGTTTCTTAAAAATATTTATTATTGAATTATGTATATGGATACGGATCTTAAAACTTGACAATATTTTGTATGAGTAATTTAATAACAATGGTAACAATAAAATTTAAACAATACGTGATTTTAAAAACAAATTTAAAATAGTGTTACACTTAATTGCTTAAAAAAAGATCAGTACCCTAAAATGGCTAAAACCTTATAATGAGATTTTAATTGAGCATTTGGTCAATCGAGTTGATAGTGTAACTTCGTTACATTAGAATGGCCAATAGTTTCTAAACGATTCACCAGAAGCGATGCACATGAAGATGTTTAGGGGTAAACCATGAAGTTATAGGTAAATATGGAGGCCAGACTTAGAACAAAATCTTGAGGCAAATACCTACGTATCTCCATCCCGCTTTCTGTGGGCCGACCTCTCTTTCTAGTGTGGACTATAGTATTGCTATCTTCTTCTTTAAATCTCCTAGAAAATTCTTAGAATTAGTCACCACACTAGCCTAACCAGAAGTTAAACACTGTCAAATAATTTACCTTTAAATAAATACTTGAACTATGATTAGTTCAATTGAAAATCTCAAAATCGTAGGTCACGTATGCATATCTGGGTTGGCAATTCAACGAATTATAATTCCATTTCTTAAGGATTCGGTAATGTGGCAACATTGGCCCTATGTGCCAAAATAAATAAAGGTTACCCTACTTAGACAGAGAGGGTCTGCCCACAGAGAGCGAGATGGTGATACATAGGTTTTGCTTCAAGTAGGTATTCGAAGTGTGTTCTCCATATTTACCTATAACTTCATGGGGTAAACCGTAGAGTATTATGTGGTATTATTATATACATGTTAGTGTAAGCTCGATATCCAGAATCGACTCAATTGACTGATACAGATACTTTTTCCCTGGAATATACGAGAATACGTATATATCCGGCACATCACTCGGAGGTATATCTTACGATATTACTACTGATAAAATCGATATTCTTATCATTGGTCACATTTTGGCGTCGATCACTGATAAGAATATTTTGGTAAACTATCAATCGTAATACTAGATTTAATTCATTATAATGATAATGTTTAAAAAATATATCGTTTTTATCATCTCTCTATTTTCAGCGTAGATCTGCATCTGTTTATGGAAGTTGTAGATAGCCTTTTTTTTAAATCTAGTCAATAAATTCATTATGATCTGATCAATAGGGCTGTGTTCTTTGCCGGAAAAGCATCGATTTAGTAAAATCTAAATTTAATTATTTTGTAATTAATTTCGTTTCTTGTACTGTTTCTATCACTTATTGCCATGAGTGGGTTGCACACGAGCAAGTCTTGAAATTCCATCGCTCGACCACTTGCGCTTAGATGACGAATTGACGATCGAATCAAATCGATAAATCGATTTACCTAATCATGAGCAGACAACGTAGGTCTAACTCTAAACGTCAGAATCTGCAGACAGTTGATTCATTGTCAAAACTCAAATGTCAAAATATTAAATACTTTAGAAAAGTGTAATAACTGCTGTTTTGAAAATTATCTAGTACTCTATCCTTTACAAAAGATCAGTACAAAAGCAATAAATATAGACTATATAATAATCAAACATAAATTACTAAAATGAATTTGGATATTGAAAGTAGAAATGTTCGAAATGAGTTAGAAGGTACGACGATATTTTATAAAATCCAAATGTGACCTTTTATTCTCTAAAAGTGATTCCATCATTGCAAAATTATGAACTACTTAATATATAGATTTTTTTAATATCTCTAGAAACCTTTTATTCAACTGTAAAAGTTCGAACTCAATACATACAGTAGAACCCGCTTAAGACGATCACGCTTAATACGATTTCTCGCATAATACGCCATTTTCCGCTAGTCCCTGCATTTTGAGACATGTTTTCATACATTTCTTAACGCTTAATACGCTTTGACATCCCGTTTAATACGCCTAATTCGTAACTGGCTGGCACATTTCAAATGCGCACAAGCAAATTACAACCGATGGATCAGGGAATCATATAGGTCCTTAAACAAGGTTACAGGACGGACGGGACAGGACGGGTTTTACTGTATATCTAAGTGTGTCAAAAAGAGCATTAGGATTAGATTCACGTAATTTCTGTTTGTGAAATACTAATTTAAACCTATTTATACTACTTATTTGAGTTTTTAGATCAAGACTGTGCAGTTTGTCTACAAAAGTACCACTACCCTACTCAGCTCCCTTGTGGTCACGTATTTTGTTTTCTTTGTGTCAAGGTAGGTAATTAATTATTCTTGGTACTAATAGTATGTTTAAAAATTTTTTCTTATAATATCGAAGTCAAAATGAGCAGATACAGTCCATGTAATTATATGTAGTCACTGCCATCCTTGGAATGCTGTATTTAATTTCATAACAGGGCAACAGGGGTAGAGTCTGCGTAAAACTACTAGTCTGCTCTGAATATAGTAATAAATTGTGTCGCCATAGCACATTGTATGACTACACCTGCTCGCAACAACTTCAGAGCAGACTATACCTACAGATAATCACAAAAGGTAAAATGAGATTATATTAAGTGTAAATCAGCAGACATCCACACCTTTCTACTGATACATTAGCATTTTTCATGCAGAAATAGGTTTGGAGGTGCTACCCACCTGGTTAAACTATACTGGTCCTATCATGTTTCAAAATGAACTGTTTATCAATTAGCAGATTGTAAAGTACGTATGCATAAAGTGTAATGTACTTCATAATAATCCCTGTCATACATTTCACAGGGTATTGCAATACAGAGTAAAAAGTGTGCAATGTGTCGGAAACAAATACCCTTGGATTATTTAGACCACCCAGTATTGTTAGAGAATCCGGTATCTCAACAAATTAGTGCAAGCTGCAATAATGAAGAGTACCAATGGTATTATGAAGGCAGAAATGGTAAAATTTAAAACTGTATTTACAATTTAAACATCTTATATTCATTATCATATTAGTACTTCTGAAAGACCAAATAATGAGTCAAAGGTTACGTTATTTTTTGATCTACATTCATTCATTAAAATTAGAAATAATTCTACTAATTGTACCACTAATTCACAAATCATATTATCAAATGTTAGTCTATTCTGTTTAATAACTATTTTATATAGATACATTTATATTTTAATATTTTAGGTTGGTGGAAATATGATGAGAGGAGTAATATAGAATTAGAATCAGCTTTTAATACAGGGGAGACAGAGTGCATGCTTCTCTTAGCGGGTGCGTTGTACTGTGTGGATTTTCAAAATATGTTACAATTCCGGCGCAGTGATCCAACAAGACGTCGACGCGTAAAAAGAGATGTACCTAGTTTACCATCTAAAGGTAAATGTTAGAAATTGAAAGACCTATTTAATTATTTATCATGGTCCCTTTCAGAGTTGTCATAACACACTTATGTTGAAATGAAAGTTCAATTATTTAAGGCCTATAATATTAGAGCTGAGGATTGAAATGATATTGGTTGAAGAATGAAATCCATATAATTGAAATTGTTATTAATTTGGCCATATTTTTAAAATTGGTGAAGTCAAATAATTTATAAAAAATAAAAAAAAATTGCTACATTTTCAATCGTTATTTTTTATCCCAGTTCATTACTCTAACTCAAGGTTTATCTAATTTCAAAATTATCATCTTTCAGGTGTAGCTGGTATAAAAAAAATTGAACATATACAAGAACAGCAGGAAGTTACTGAAGAAAATGAGAATCTTGTACAAGAAGTTACTGAACAGACAGATGAAATGGAAAATGTAGGCAGTCAGGATGAGAATAACCCTAGTATTGATGTTAACAACGTCATACAAAGTTTAAGGTACGTTTTTGGAAATTACCTGTATATTAACACATATTTTTTGTTGGTAAATAATTTGTATAATTTGAAATAAAGTATTGCGGAAGTTATCTTTGATATTAAAACACATAATTTACAATAAGTGTGTCAGTCAGCATGTGGGCTTCTTTTCTAAAATAAATAGGGAGTTCAGGCCATGCTGGCTATTTTTTCAATTTTTTGCGCCATTACTATGAAACAGGCATTTATGAAATAAGATTTTTAAATATTTATTATATATTTTCAGTGATATGAGAATAGAAAATGCGAATGATCCACAGACTTCACCAGAAGAGGAAGAAACATAAGTTATTTTTGATTATCCATTGAATGTGTGATCATGTATGAAAAAATATACGTCCGAAACTATTTTTTTAATGGAACAGTAATTATATTTACAATTTGTCTTTTCAAAATGAATAAGAGAGTTAATGAGATTTGGGGAGTTAGTATATTGGTTATATACATTTCATTGTATGCCAAAATACTCCCTTCAATAGTTGTATTAATAGAATACATAGTTACATTGTCATATATTTATTTCTTTAAGAAATTTTTATTTTAATTAGGTTAGTTGTTTAGTTATGCATGATATTGAAATGTTTAAAGTTATGTTGTTAAAAATAGTTATAATTTCAAACTGAATAAGTTATATTTTTAACGTGCAGTGCAGTTGGAGGTAAAAGTTTAATTAATCATTACCAAATTTGAATTGTACTTGTAAATTCTTATAAACTTCCATTTCATGTCTAGATCTGTACTGAAAACTATTGAATAGAAAATTAAATGAAATAATACAATGTTGTTTTTATTCGAATTTTGAATAATTGTAGTGCAATTAATTTCAAGCTTTGTACTGTACGTCAACAGGCATTGCTTGCGTCAAACAGACCATGGCAAATCAAAATTATATCATTAATACGCTTACTACTCTCACAGCCCCACACTAGGATTCCCTGTGTCGTGGGTGCCATGGACACACACATAGACAAACACACAAACACCCAGACCCAGAAATCTAAATTCATCATTTAAACATCTGTCTGGCCGATGATCGAACCCGGGACCCTTTGCGCATCAGACCGGTATGGTGACCACTCCGCCACACGGGCAGTCATTGAATATAACATGTATGATTGTATATACATCTTAAGACAGCCTTGCCTGCAATCCATTATATAGAATATGAAAATCATATTCTATATCATAGTCTGACACAAAAACTTTCGATAAAAATGGCTTCATAAGGTTTTTATAAAAATAGAATTAAATATTACTTACTTTGTTTATTTAAATTACAACTTACAATATATTCTACTACACAATTGTACAAACTATTACATATTTTACGAAATTTTAAATCTACCATGGCCTCACTGGACTCTGACTTGCATGAGTTAGTATCCAAGTGTTGTGGGGTTTGGGCTTCATTGCCATTTGCTTGTGGCGAGGATGTTCCTTACACATCACATAGGCTCTCTCGTCACGGAACACCAAGTAGCAAGACTTACACCGCCTCCTGACACGACCTTTCACTTTCATACCGCAACTTGGGCTCATTGTAGGTACGAATGTTTGTAACAGCTTTTCCCGAGCTATATTATTATGAAACATACTAAAGTACGATGGCAGGATGTCAATCATCTTCGGTGTAATCGTACTCAGACATGATATAGCTTTGGTGAGTGAAATAATTCTTTGCATCGTTCCTGAAAAATGTATTTTTTAGGTTACCTCTTTATAACCGAATGCTACAATTTATAGCAACGTTTTAATAAAAGTCTTTAAATATACTTCTGACTATATGTTGTGATCTGTTCAAAATCGTAATTTCTGACGATATTAAAGAAAATGAGTAGCCAGAACAAAACAGAATAACATTTTTTTTTTTTTTTTTTTTTTGTTTTTGCGATGGCTTCTCGGTCTTATGACCATTTTGCCAATGTCAAGTTGATGTACGTTTAAAAACGGGGAAATTCAAAATATAAAAAAGTAAAGATCGATTAATTTGGAAAAGGACAAGGATCAGGGAAGTTTAGGAAAATATAGATAAATAGGAAAGGAATATAAGTATTAAGTAATTATCAAAGGTTGATATTGTTTGTAGATAAATAAGATGCTAAGATTGAATATATTTGTGGATTATCAAATATTAATAGGGTAGTAATACAAAGAGGAAAAGGAACACGGAGAGAAATAAGGCTTTGCAACAAGGAAGAGCGGTCATAAAGTGGACAAGCAAAAAATATATGATTTAAATCCCCCTCATCAACACCACAAGGACACATTGCGTTATTAACAATACTAATTCTAGCTAGATGTTTGGGAGAACAGACATGACCTAGTCGTGAACGTATCAAAATAGATGTAACTTTTTTACCAAGTTTAACCCTAGAGAACCACGGTTTAGCTGGAATGTTAGGTTGAATAAGTGCATAAAATCTACCTTTAAATTTACAAGTTTGAAACCAAATTTCATTCCATGATTCTCGAAGGTAAACCTTAGGCAAGGTGAGTAAATCATAAGTATAATTGATGTATGGACAAATATCACCACATTCTATAGCATCAGTCGCAATCTCGTCAGCCCTAACATTTCCTTTGATGCCGCAATGACTAGGTATCCATGCAAATGATACCTCAGTATGATTAATGGAACAATTTAAAAGTAATTTTCTAATTTCCATAATTGGAGGACAATTTTTAGCTTTAAGTGGAAATTTAGCTAAAGCTTGTAAAGAACTTAAAGAATCAGTAAATATGACGGCTCTCCTTAATTTCATGAGTAATACATACTCCAAAGCCTTCAATAAACCGAAACACTCGCCTGTAAAAACAGAAGATTCTGGTGGTAATTTAACTTTCTGTACAATCTCATACTGCTGATGATACACACCCACACCCACGCATCCAGCGTTTGACTTTTTTGATGCATCCGTATAAGGGTCAGGACCAAATTTTTGACGGATTCAGAAAAACTGAAGTGTCCGACTCATAAGTGACAAAAACTTGCGTACTTTACACGCCTAAAAATAATTTGGCATATTTTA
This sequence comes from Epargyreus clarus, assembly GCF_041222505.1. Taxonomy (NCBI): domain Eukaryota; kingdom Metazoa; phylum Arthropoda; class Insecta; order Lepidoptera; family Hesperiidae; genus Epargyreus; species Epargyreus clarus. The sequence goes on along the minus strand of NW_027332239.1, from coordinate 8,787,719 downwards.
TAATAATATCTTATGTTACTGTTAACAGTCTCATTCATCAAATAACTTAATTTGAAGCTTAAATTCTTTAAAAATAATATAATATCGAACTCTTTATATTTTTGCTCCATACAAAATACGCATGTCCTTGCTTGACTACCTAAGAATATTTTGGCCGAAGTTTTTGTTTGACGTAAGCTAGCATTCATACCTTGATATTATTAAATCCTTATAAACACCAGTAATCGTTTTCATTAACAATAGCACAATAACCATTGATAATATAGTTTTTACAATTATTTTTACATACGTCCCAAAATAATTTCCATTGTAACACACCTGTTGTGCGACGCTATTATGTCCAAACCAAAAACCAGATTTAGGATTTAGTTGATTATTTAAGTATGGCAACATTGGCTTCAAGTATTGGCAACAACATTTTGGATAAACCGCCATGTTTTTTAAATGTCAGTTGACATTTTGTTTGTGTAGTCAGCGCGTGTCGTTAAGATTTCCGGACTTTAGGTGAGTAAAACTTTAATATTTTTTATGATTTTCTAGAAATTGAATTATATTTATTCATTCCTGTTATCTTTATTGTTAAATAGGAAGCAGAAGTGTTCAATTAATGGTTCAGTTTGTTAATAATTGCAAGTATTAGGTTATGTCGTGAACAATTTTCATTCCATTGTGCGATTTGTGACACGAAATTGTGCGACGTGTCACAAGGGAAATTACTAAAGTTATGTTTACAATAATTCTTATGTCATTAACGAATTTAGTATTTTATTCGAAAATGTTTAAATATATTAACTTACTACATTATTTTAAATTACTACGCCAGAGGCCTAAAGGAGGGTACCTATTGTATTAGTTGGTATGTTTTGAGATGCTACTGGGTCTTATTAAAATTCTCATAATTTTGTATTTTATTAATAGTTATTTTTTGCCACATTTGTTGTCACGTTATATTTCTTGCCTGTTCCGATGTTTGTAAATCTCAGTATTTTTTTCATCTCAAGCATGTTTATTAATAAATTTAAAATAGATAGGGTACCTACTTTTTGGGACTCGTAATTTAAGAAAAAAAGTTTTTCTATAAAAGGTTTTGCTTAGTCTTAGCTTTTCTTAGTTTTTATTTATTCTTAGCGAGCTTGCTCATGAGGCGATTCGTGCGATTTGCAATTTCTACTTACTAAAAATGAAAATTGTCCTTGCGTCGCGTCGGTCAAATTGCATCACATCGCGTCATCAGCAAGCTCGCTTAGGCTCAAAACTCAGTTTTATAATGCATTAAAGTATTAGACTCTTTAATTTCTTGGGAATATGATTTAACGCCTCCGCTGGCCGTCTGGCCGCTGCCTTTTGATGAGTTTTTAGCCTTAAAAGTATGTTCATTGCAACAGTGAAAATTATTTTAAATAATTCTGATAGGTTTATGTTTTTTCTCGATTCTTCGTGTGAAGTTAAGCAAGTCAAATTAGCAGTTAATGTTATTTGTCAAGACCGAGTACCTTTTTCTTTTCAGATGCCTTTATCATCCGCTGAGCGATGTCGAAAGTACCGGGAGAAACTAAAAAGGGAAAATCCCCAAAAATTTGAAGAAATTAAGAAGAAAAACTTGGAAAGAACGAAAGCTAAAAAACGAAAAATAGGCGATATGAGCGAAAATGAAAAACAAGATGTGAGAAAACAATGGAGAGATGCTAAACGTAAAAAACTTAACATAAATGAACCAGTGGCAATCGAATGTAAAAGAGAACGTCGTTGCTATCGTTTATATCGTGTATATCGTCGTTGCTATATTTTATAGGATACAATTAAGTAAGTAAAGTTGTTAATAAAAGCAGTAAATGGACCAATGACTATTTAATTGTATAAGAATTTTGAATGTTTAAAATTATTGTTGTAAGTGTAAGAAAAAACAAGCAGTGTTTTAGTTTTCGATTTATTAAATTTTTCTTGAAAGATGTTTTTTTTTTATATTCCACTTTTCTTAAAATCTTATGACTATTTGCACACACCCTTATAATTCTATTGTGCTACATTTATTTTCCAGTGTGACATATTCCGTTGTGATTTCCGTTGTGCAATTACGTCAAAAATTTGGTCCTGACCCATAAATAGAATGCCAGCCATTCCAATTAGTTGCCAGAACGTTATTAATTTGTTTATCTATTTCTTTACTGTATTTATTTACACCAATATTGGAACATATATTTGGAGATATGGTTATACACTTATAGTCGTATTTATAAACAGGTAAAGTAACTGACCGGAATGTTGGAGATGATAAAGATTTAAATTTTTGATAACTATTAACAATACAGGTTTTATGTTTCCAAAAAGTTGATTTATGAACATTTTGTGACAAAATTTGTAATATAGGAAATAAAGGATGTTCAGAAAACTGTAAAGATCTAAATATGAAACGATCTGATAAGTACTGACGTCTTAAACGCAGAGGAGGATCATTACATTCAACTTGTAAGGCGTTTATTGGCACAGAACACCTATACTCCTAACGGAGAAGAACGACGACTTCATACAAAAAACGCGATGCCACAGTTAGCAACGCCATCTAGAGTTAGCCCCCAGTAAACCGAGCGTAATATTTAAGCGGGAAATTTGAATAATTTTGAGTGGGGAATTTGAAAAATTATGAGCGGGAAATTTGAATAATTATGAGCGGGAAATTTGAAAATACATTTCAAATTACTTTTTGAATTATTACGTAATGTAGGCACTTTTACCCGTAAAATATAAGCATAACAAAACTGTTTTACAATGCTTATATTTTACAGATAAAAGTGCCTACATTACGTTTAAAATATGGGAAGAAAGTAAAATAAAACATTTTTAAAATATGCTCCAAAATTATATTGAAATTAAAGTACTGTTTTAAGAAATACAGTTCACGTGTTTGCCTGTCTTTACAGTAAATGTAGACTTACGGGTGTAAAATTTATAACTCAAAACTTAAATTGGGATTTATTGCTAAAACCTTTGAATAATGCAAATCATTTTAATTGCATTTGACATGATCTTATCATACAAATATAAAGGCTCTAGTATGTTAAGCGTATGAAATATGCACTCGCGTTTGATGAAGGGTTTTTATTATTCTTCATCAAATAGATATACTAATGAAACTTGTCTCTATCCTATCCGATCTATCTAATAAGGGATTAATGAGAATGACAAGCCTTATCGATTTATTTCTCTCTGTACATATTTAAGATAACTTTTTAAAATTTAAATAATATCTAGCTATCTAGTCCAGTTAGTAGGGGAAAAAACTTTTGCCATACAAAAGACGGTGGAGTAACAACTCTTTTAAGGTGATAGAACTGCTTGTGGTTCGATTACGACACCTAGCGCCACACCTTTTTTTGTCTAGTAACAGCAGTGTTGAGCTCTGTTGTATTCTGATTTGAAGAGTGTGGTGAAGGAGCTGTTGTGTTCTGGTTTGAAGAGTGTGGTAAGGTATGCATACTTTTCCAAGGCCTTCCAACTTAGTCCTGGGCAGCAGTGCATCTGTGGCCAACCTCTGCTAGGAATCTAATCTTATACAGGGTTGATAACTGACATCCATGAGCGACAGTAGCCACTTACTATTAGGTATATTATAAACAAAATTATATAATATGTTGTTTAGGTATGTATTCTGATGTAAAATTCAAATTCGTGAACTTGAGGAGTGACCGTTCCGACCGCCACATCTGTATTATACCCCAATGGTTGATGCTACGACTAAATCATTCAATTAATACTTGAAGAGAAAATTTTACATTTCTTATTGTTTGGACATTATTTTTGCAAGTCTCACGTGTATCGAATGATAGCAGTGTAAACATGAAAATTTGATCACAGATTACAATTTATTGGAACAAATATCACTATATTATTTTTAACGCTCTTTTACACCAAAATAAGATTACATGGCAGAATATTCCAAATTAATTACTAGGTGGTGGTAATTTAGAATACATTTCGCCATATAATCCTATTTTGATGTAAGAAAGTGGTATGTAATGTTATTTATTCCAATAAAAATTGTAATTTGTGAACAAATTTTAATCTTTATGCTGCTATAACTCAATACATGTGAGACCAAAAATTGTTGAAACAATAAATGTGTATTTGTTTTTTCACTTACAGTTTGTTTTGAACCTCTTTGTAGTAGGATCAACTGTTGAAGTATTATATTGAAGAATACAGAATTTAGCACCTTTCATCCAAGGCGGCGGTCCGAGCGGGCACTACTCAGGTCACAAATTTGAATTTTTCATCAAAGTACAAACCTTAACAACATATGTAAAAATTGTCACTAAACCACCTTTTGTATGGCAAAAATCCCCACTGACTGGAGTAATCCATAAACTCAATATCATTTGTTTTGAGAATATTTGCAATAATGGAAATCGTAAGAAACAAGAAGTATATTTTTAGGCGCAATTTCCTACGTTCACCCCAAACTGACACCTACAAAAAATATATAAGTTATTATTAGCTATTTATTTCATATCAGAATTACCAAATGGTCAAATTAGTGGAACATACCTTAAATAAATTGACCCCAATTATGTGTGTGTGTATGGGAATATTTTTTTTTACAAAAAATAATAAATAAGGTACAAGACAACCTTTAATTTTCCAAATCTGTAATCATAAACATATGCATAACAACGTTTCATAACTTAGTGACAAAATATTGCAATTGTACGCATTGACTATATAATTTGACGGTATTAGACTCCACGAATTCGGAACACGTGATTTAAATTCGATACCTTGTTTTCTTATTATGAGCTTCAATGAGCATGTACTGTACTCTTAATGATATGTAATTCATCAAAAAGTTGACGGATGGAGTACATCCAGCTCCATCGCAAATCGAAAAGGGCCAGGGACCTTTTCGATTTGCAGAAGAGGGCAAACGCCGTCAGCACGACAAAGGGCGTTTGCCCTCGTTGAACCCCTTTTCGGTAAACTTTTCAATAAATTACAGCCATTCCTCGAGGATATAGACATCACATTATACTATAAGATAACTAAGTACAGAGTCTAAATCACATGTTCCAAATTAGTGCAGTCGAATGCCGTCAAATCACATAGCCAACATGCGTATCCGATGAGTTATGAAACGAAAAATAATTCATATGCACTTAATATCCATGATTGGTTTTAATTATTTAAGGTGTGTTCCACCAATTAAACCATTTTATAATTCTGATTTGTAAAAATAGCATACTAATGTATAAAAAAATAAATATTTTTGGTAGGTGTCACTTCATGGATCAGTGTGAAAAATCACCCCCAAAAATATACTTATTGTATCTTACGATTTTCCATATCACATATAATCTGAAAAAAAAATATGGAGCTTATGGATAGACATACATATACTGTTACATAATTTACAAATATAAACAGTTTAAATTTCATAAAGATATCTTAAATAAGTACTGAAAAAAAATCGTTAATGGTTGTCGCCCTGATAACTCCCTTCCTATAAGGGCAAGGGACAAGATTAATTGGTATAACTATTTTAGATAAAGAACAATAAAAACAAGGCAAGAACCCTTCATCTGGTGCGAGTGCACTTTTCACAAGCATAATCTAGTAGATCCATTTCTTTTATTTGATCTTTAAAATATTAATTTAACAGAAACAGTTGTGTGGGTTATTGTAGCAGATGTTGAGGGATAGTTAGTGAGATCTCTGAAGGCAACTCTTTGTACAGGATTAACCACTTCAGCTGCGGCAATAGTTGGTTCACAGTCAGTTGTAGGACTAGCCTGAAAACAAAAAATAAAAAATATGTATTCCTTGGTATAGCTTAAGTATATACACAATTACAAGTGAAGAGCTTCCAAAGAACCTTTTTGTACAGATTTAAGTTTTAAATATTATAATTTATTTTTAAAAATTACCTGATTTTTGAGATCATCCAACCTGATTAGTTTCCAGTATAAAATACAAAAAGGTAAGGTATAAAACTACATAAAGATACTCACAATACCATTTAGGACAAAAGACATGAATATGGAGGTGATTGGTTTTATATATTTATATCAAATTAGAGCAACAACTTACATGATACATTGAAATAGCATCTCTATTCGATTGCTGTTTAGACTCGTCTACAAAATCTGCATCTTGAAAATGCTTCTGACATAGCATTCTGTGCTCAGAATGAAGTTTATGTAGCAATGTAAGCGTAGGTGCCCTTTCCAGGAAAATAAACTTTGCCCAATGTTCACAGCTGTGAATGAAACATAAGTTACCAAATTATTATTTGTATACAACTGTTCAGAAAAGCAAATTAAGAGGACAATGTTTTTAGGGTTAAAGTATATAAATATTAAAGTATGTAAGCAAGTTTCCTTAGCTCATCACAAGTGACAGATGCAAAATCAACCCTCGAGATATAAAAGGATTAAGTTACATGCATGTTCGGAAAGACTAAAATAGGCTCTCCAATAATCTGTATGAATAATGGTGTCTTTCAAACATATATTTATATGTGTAATGCCAATAAACCAGGACTATTTTATTTGGTGCTCCAAGGTTCACATAACTCTATTTATAGCATAGGATGTAACTGAGAGTCATATTAGCGTCTTACTAGCTTACTACTTAAATTTGACGATTGCTAATATTCACAATAAACGGATTAAAAATCGGCTAAAGTGATGAAGTTGTCTAATGTGTATATTATTATGTAAAGATATAATATTTATGTGAACATTGCGCACACGGTTTTTGATAGTGGAATATTTTTGTATTACACGGTTTTACAGTAATTTATGTTTTTAGCGTAGGAGTTATTTAGGAAAATGATTTACTTATATACAAAATTAGCACGAAGAATCATAGAATTAAAGGTTTGATAAAATGGCTTCTAGCGATCATGTTAGGCACTTACCGGCTAAGTTCCTCAAAGTTACACCAGGCTTCAGAAATCGGAACAATTTAACATTATCTAAAGCTGGCGAACACCCACACTTAAAACATTTCCTTTTGGTCTCTCTATCTGCCATTGCAAATAAAATAACTACTTAACTAATAGTCCTGTCTCGAAAATAATAACCACGGATTACGAGCGGAGTTACAAACTCAACACACGAAATCGGTTCACTGGATTATGACTGCACTTTTAAAACACATAAAAGGAGGAACACAAGCTCGACTCAACGTTGTAGCGAATTAAAAATGCAAGGAATTATGTCACACAGGGTATTACGCCGGAGGACATAAGACGCCATATTGTTTATTTTGTTTTTTTTTTAATCTCCTGAGATGTTACTATACACAAAAATATTAAGAATATAAAGTATATTTAAAATGGCAACAAAATTGAGCCCCCGTAGGTATAACCATTGCACTTACCTAGTTGACCCCCCCTGTTTATTGGACTCGACTTCATGCAACAACAGAATAACATTGTATATTTAGTTTGAGGTTGACAATTTCACAAATTGACAATCCTGACATTTCTAAACTTCTATGACTTTTGACATTACACACTAATGCACAGATAATCGAATTTTGATGAGTAGGTATATGCCATAGACTACACACGCTTATTACTTTAGGCTCGGGGCGCGTAGTCTTCATTATGCTAATATAATATATTGACGATTAGAATTTATAAATTAATAAAAATTCTAAATTAAAATTTTAATTTAGAAGCCGAATTTTATTCCAATTCATCATTGTTAGCATAACAATGATAAACATAAAATTAGCTATTATCGTAAAAAAAATATTGCGAGTAACATTTTGTAGTGGCGAAATTCGTCTCATCCGACTACTATATTTACTCGGCCAACCGATTAGCACGGACTAAATCATTTTTTTAATAATAATTATAATGAATACACATGGAAATGTTATCGTCGTTAATAAGAAGCTTGGATATTAACGATATCATATTTTTATAACGTTACATTAAAGTAATAAGTGACTCATTTGATACTACAGTTTAAAAACAGATGCGGGTAGGTGAAGTGGGGACGACACCTTAGCGGCGCTCGAATTAACAGAGAGCGACATTCTGGTCGGAGACTTCAGCAAGAGCAGTCGAATAACGAAGACACTTGTGTAGTTATAATACTTCTAATCACTAGTGTGAACTTACTTACGTATAATTGTTATATCGTTACTCTGTACCGTTTATGTGACTATATTATTACATGATTACATGACTTCAAGACCTTCAAGACCTTCAAGATGACTTTGATTTCATCAGAAGTGTACAAGAACAGAACCAGCTCACAATCATGGACGGCGATTCGTAAGTACGAACATACCTGACACAGGAATAAAAACCGTGAGTTAAAACATTATTTTGTCATATGTGAATTCATCTTGGTAGAATAAGTAAAAATGGGGGTAGATAAATGTCGTTGATGTAAGGGCAAACTCATTTGAATTAAGAAAATGGATAGATTGAGACTAGTAATTCAATGAAATGTTAATACCCTCTGAAAATGATATACTTAAATTTTGTGAACAAACTTTACTCTTATCAAATTACTTGTTAACATTGTAAACTGAGGTGTTTACTTCAAAATAAGTGCATTTTCTGTGAAGAAGTGTCTAAAAGTAATTTTGCAAGGCAGTTCTTGTGGTAAATCTGTCCATTTGGTTAAAGTCTGTGGTGTAAAAAGTAAATCCTAATTGTTCTAAAGTTACACCTACTTTGAAATATATAGAAATACACGTACTTATGAAAATATTTTATGGATCTTTAATCTTAAATGTCAGGCTTTATAGATATGGGAACCTAATGGTTGTTAATATAGGCTAATGTACGCCAGAAATTGCATACATGTTAGATTTGAATTTATTTTTGATAACTTTTAATGTTTCAAACTGAGTTTACGTATATGCGTTTGTTATTATTGTATGGAAGGGACTATGCGGTAGCAACAAACGCAGTTACAAAGTACAGTATACCTACTTGATATAAGTGACACGTTTATTAAGTTGCAAAATTTTGATTATTCATAATTGTACAGAAATGTATAATATCTACGTGGTACATATTTAACTGCCTGCAAATAAGTATCACGACCACGGTATTGAGTGGCTGAGTGGACCCACGAGGGAAATGGTAAATGAGTTTAAGGTTTATTGTTTTTTTTTGGATATTAATTGACTATATTTAAAAATAAACTTGCATTCACATCTACATTGTTCACATTTTCATTTTATAAATCAATGAAAGTTTCCTTTTGATTTCATATACTTGATACGTAATTGTTATGAAAGAAGCATACGTACGTTGCCAAATTTAGCTTTCCATCAATTCTAGGCGAACTCACGCAGTACTGTGTACTACTGTGTTTTGACTCCCATAAAGTATAAATGCACATTAGTTAATGATCTATAAGAAAACTGAGAAACTAATGCGCAGCGGTCTTTGGAATATTATATATAAAAAAACAATCTCCCATTTTACTTCTGACTGACTCACTTATACAGAATATTAAATGTCTGTTTTAAATTTATGCAACGTTTCGTTTTGTTTTAATATTTCTTTACATCTCGTAATTTTAAACCTTTGAATTTGAATTTGAATTTGACACTTTACACGTCCTTTTGGTTTGAAAATTGGGCACTATCAAATACTGGTAAATGAAGTTTGTACCTTAAACGTTGAGACGCTTAGACTATCGATATTATCAATTATGTGAGCCACTTACGAAATGATAAACGGGATCCACTTTGTATGGGATTGAGAATAAATTATTTTAAGTAAAATAATAATAATAATAAATTGATGCTTTTATAACTTGAGCTTAGTTCTATTTACAATTTACAGCAAACAAGTTACAGCAATTAAGTTATTATACGTATTAAGTGAGAAACGGTCACTGAAGCCTACATAAATTTAGATAGTCTTTTGTATACCTACCATATTTAAAATGAGTCTTGCCTGCGACTTTGTTCATGTGGATTCAGAATATAATTTGAATTGCATTTTTAAAACGAGTCTTGCCTGCGACTTTGTTCATGTGGATTCAAAATATAATTTGAATTATACAATGCCCTCTGTCAAGATCACGGAGCACGTTGGTAATGTGGAATTCTCCATTACCTGGACATCAACTTCGTAGTTTTGGTTTTAATGCATTTTCAAACATACAAACCGACAGACAAAAATTTTTATTTTTGAAATATATTCGATGTAAACACGTAAAGATTTCATTCTTATTATATGTATATCATAGCCAAATGAATAATAATGTTGTTTAATAATGTAATCAAATAAAAGCATAGGTACATTTCGATGGGATTTTCTTATACAATAATTTACTTTTCATATAAATTTCATACGGTTCACAATTGCGTCATGTCTAGGTTTTCTCTATAGAAACATCGAGCGTCTTCTTGAGAGTGTTGGTTGTAAATGATACATATTATATTAATATAATCTATACTGATATTACGCACTAATATAATTTTTATTACAAACTATATAAAAGTCAGGTGAAGCCGAGGCGTTTGAAATATATATAATCAATATGAATTGTTCGGTAATAAGGTGTATCATACGATAGTTTGACTAACTGTTTGTTTGGCTGGCTGGTATAAAATCATGATCAACTTTAATAGACCTTTTTCAGGTCATAGAAATTTTAGGTTGTGATTGATAAGGAGCCACATGTTATGTAAAACAGTTATAGTTTTAAATCTGACTATAGTGATGAGACAAAATTAGAATTGGACAAGATTATTAAAATCATGTCATGGCATAAGTATTTCAAAATTTTTAAATACATCTGACCGTTCAAAGTAGGTAAAAATCGAATTCAAATATTCCGTTACATATATACAGGTCAAGTTAATAAAAGCGTGGCAAAAATAAAAGCGTGTTTAAAAAAATCTTTTATCAGTTGTAGACACAAATAAGTATAGTTAAATAATGGCCGGTTTCTGAAGTAATTTTTCTTGGTAGGTAGTTTACGAGTATGTATTCAATAACACTATCCGTTTGATAACTACCTACGAGGCTTCCGAGGAACTCAATGTAAGACAAGGTCTGTTTAAACTCCGTTTAGATTAACGGACCATTTTTAGATGTTTAGATTAACGGACCATTTTGTTTATAATTTCCATAACATTATTTGATTTTTTTTTAAACAACGACGTTTTGCGTAATGTCTAGCAAATCTTCCTTAGTATAATGCATAACTTTTACAGTAAAATAGCCCAAACTATAACTTTTTTATGGGAATCTTAATTTAAAACTTTTGGTGAAATAAAAAAAAAATAAAAAAAAAGTTAAGTAGTTAAGCTTATTACACAATTGACAAGTATGTCGCTGACGTGAACGCATGGGTCCTTTGCTTTATTAATTAAATTTTGAAATTCATGTAATAGTATGTATTATTATAACTGAATATAAATTCAATTTAATGTACCTAATGAAATTTATTTCTGACTTTCAAAAGTGGGTTATATGGCCCTACTTTGAAAGAAATAATTTGAATTTGTGATAAATAACGTAAAAAATTGGGTTCATACAACTTATCACGTGTTATATTGTGTGAAATTCATGGTTTGTTTACCATTATTTAGTCTTTAACTTTGATATCATTCATTTCAAATATTCACGATATATTATTACCTATTTTGATACTGCTTCATCAGTTGATAAAAGACGTACGTTGAAAGGCAACTATCTGTATAAAATAACATTGTAATAATTAAAAGAAGTAGTAATAAAATAATGTTATAATAGTATTTTGAGTCGCACAGATTCATTTAGTTGCCAACTATAGATCTATCTATCTATTAGTATAACAGTTATTGAACAGGTTGTTGAACATTCCGAAATGGACTAATAAGATAAACGTCGTTATTCTGATGCGTAACCTTATCGAATCAATAGTTGTTGGAGATTTAACTATTGGACTTAGAATCCAGGCATAAGTAAAGTGGGCAGCTAGATGTTGTCATTACTGTAGGTGTAGGAAACTTTGTGGTTTGATTTTTATTTATCTGGAGTTAAGATGGATTAGTGCAGATGCCTCGAGCAGTGTGATGTTCGCGGGTGTCTCTTGGTGATGCATATGGTTGGGTTGACCCAAGGCATCGAGTACCTTGAACACATTAAGTGAATATTGCATTTTTAGAGTAAATTTGAGTTGAGCACTGGCCGAATGTTATCGTAAACAAGGTATAAAAACTGCGGTGATACATGACTAGAGTGATCCTATATGAACATTGCCTAGTTATAACCGTGTTTTTTATTATTTAACAATGGTCTAATGCATTCGCTTCAATACCTGTCGCGCATATGACATTTATGTAAAGAGTCCTTATGAACTATGCCTGCAACAGAAATCCGTGGTGAACACTGTTGGGGCAGATTTATAACCTAGGTAATACACAACTAGTGTGATTCTATATGAACATCACCTAGTTTAAGCCTTGGTTCGGATCAACAGTTCGGGCCTTTTACATGCGAGTCGGTATTGCAAGAAAATGCGTATAGTTTAAGCCATGTTTTTGATAAACAGTTCGGGCCTCTTACGTGCGAGTCGGTATTACAAGAAAATGTGTAACTCTTCTGGACTTAGGCATTAAACAACTGGTTTTCTTTTGCAGCTCTTGCATCAGACCATACACGATCGAGGACGAACGTGTGAGCAGGACGGCCGAATGTTATCGTCGTTAATAAGAAGCTTGGATATTAACGATATCATATTTTTATAACGTTACATTAAAGTAATAAGTGACTCATTTGATACTACAGTTTAAAAACAGATGCGGGTAGGTGAAGTGGGGACGACACCTTAGCGGCGCTCGAATTAACAGAGAGCGACATTCTGGTCGGAGACTTCAGCAAGAGCAGTCGAATAACGAAGACACTTGTGTAGTTATAATACTTCTAATCACTAGTGTGAACTTACTTACGTATAATTGTTATATCGTTACTCTGTACCGTTTATGTGACTATATTATTACATGATTACATGACTTCAAGACCTTCAAGACCTTCAAGATGACTTTGATTTCAGAAAATTACTTAAAAATCTTAATCTGAGCTTAATCTTTAAATATCCTTCAGATTCTATTTGACTTAATCAGATCAACCCCAAATTTGACAACTGGCTCAGTGATATTTGTGTAAAAATGTAAATAAATAAAGACAGATGATAACATTAAAAAACGTGTTACAAACTAATTAATTTTCCGCGTTAACATTGCCATTAATGTTACCAGGTACTGCCTAAAAAGTTCTCTTAGGCCAAAACTGTTGGGGGTATATTTGGCGGGCCTAACAGCCGATACTAGTACTTTAAGTAAGTTATTTGAGATACAAGATACTTTTTGAGATATAAGCGGTTTCTGAAATACTCACAGACTTTTGAAATGCTATAAAATACGTATATTCTAAATATATAGATACCTATACCAGAAAACATAATAATAATGTAAGTAACACCACCATATCAAGAACGATAAGACAGGTTTTCATAGAAATTATGAAAATCGGTTGGTTGGTTTATCGTCTCCGCCCAAAATAGCTCAATAACTATGAAAAATTAAAGGATAAATACAGGTTTCCTCCGTGGCCCATTGCACGTAACGTGCTCAAGTGCATGCAACCCATTTTTTTGCAATCCATCACAGTCTATTTTTGTCCATTCCCTCGCCTGCGAAGGAAAAATTTAGTAGCTATATAAGTATATCACAAAAGGCTTCAACGAATATATTTAACAGGTGTGCACTACCCTTAGTATGACTTTTTACGTTTGATTGAAAACGGTCACCGCTTACGTTTTCGCTCAAACAACGCCGTCATGAACAGCATAGTTAAGTGCAAGGGCGTCGCCAATTTTTCAATAAAATTGTTTATAATTATTAGGGTAAATTTAATTATTGGTGTATTAGTGTAAGGAAGACTTCATTTGGGTTGACACTTTTTCATTGGTAGGCATTTGGTAGGTATAATTTTTGAAGTATTTTTTTCTAGACGCGCATGCAGACCACCTTTTTTTTTTTTGAGGGGGAACCTTCAAAACGTACCCGACGACGTGGGAGCGACGCCGGGTTATGTGTTTTTACCGCACTAAAACCCCCCCGGTGACCGTCCTCAACGCTTGTTGGAGAACTCCGGGATCTCCAACGGAATACAGCCGGAGCCCTCCAAGCGCGATGCCTAACGGGCTCTACCCTGGGGGAGCAGTTTTCGCTCCTCCCACACCATGTAGTGTTTACGACGGTATGCGACCACACATACCGCCGTCCTTCCCGGGGTCGCTTGCTGGACGGTTCGATCTCCCACTCTTGCCGCCCGCAATCCCGTAAGCCCCCTTTTAGTCGCCTCATTCGACAGGCAGGGGATACCGTAGCCCTATTCTAGTCCCGGAACTACAGGGACAGTATGCAGACCACCTAACGGTAAGTGGCTACTGCCGCTCATGGACATCTGTAACCAACCACAGATAGGATTAGATTTCTACCTGAGGTCGGCCGCAGATGCGCCGCTACCTTCAAACTAAAACACAGCCGCGGTTAACATCACGGTTATTAGGTAGAAATAGATGAGGCGATGGTGCCGCCGGAGTCGAACTATAAAGGGTTCTACCACCTACAAAAATTGATTCATATTGCATTCTTACATTATTTATTACTTTATTAGAGTTAGCATAGATCGTGAAATCGACGCGGAAGCCCTGATAAAAATATTACGTAATTAGTAAAAGATAATACTTAGTATTTACAAATCGTATTATGAATTGAAAGTATCTTATAATAATCTAAATTACAAAATTGCAATTAATTTGGTATACTAACCATGATATAACAGATTCTATTACATGAAAATATCCACATCTCTGCGTTTCGACAATGTTAAAAGTGTTCCACTGTAGAAGTTATGATTGTAAATAATGTAAATACTTATTTATTAGTGTCAATTATTGTAGATAGTTACCTACAAGACATAATTGTTAAAACACATCTGGCACGAATTGTACTTATTGATTTTAAAGATTGACAAAATTATAACTGGTGATTTGTCATCAAAATGAAATATGTCTACATAACAGTTGTAATCGCAACGCCATTGACATTAAAACAATAATAATTACAAAAATATAATGATATCATCTGTGTATAGAGCGATTATGAACTATTGACCCGCGCCCGTATAATAAATTTGAAATAATGAGTTCAGACGAGCAGCCGGCGAGACCCAAACTAGACGTGTTAGCAAAAGTAAATATGGCACAAACCGCTCCATCGAAGCACACAGTGACCAAGACTATCGTCACGTCACCACATATTTACAAACCAGTTGGACCCTACAGGTTTGTATACTGAGTAAATTAATTTAAATACTCTAGCTAACCTTTATGTTGTTCCTAATTAACTAAAAAGGTTTCCAGTTGGACGGTGACGTCCTCTCCCTTTTACTGTGTACATTTTTTTGCTTTTAACACATTAATTATTGCTGATTTTAACTTTCATTACGTATCAAATACGTGCTGAATTTAACTTAAGTAAGACTATAAATAACATGAGACTAATGCGACAAGTAGGTAGGTATACGACGTCATTCGAACGAAGTCGTTATTTTCTGCGTGTTTTTTGTGTAACATTAAATGGTTTTAGTAAGTTTTTACTACATTTCCTTAAAGGAGGAGGTTATAAATATTCGTAAAGTACTTATGTATATTAATAGATTCTTATGCATACAATTACGTAGCAGTGACAAAGGGAAAAGTCTTATCACGTTTTTTACAGGGTCTTATCTTGGCATATTTGTATAATATATCAATTATCATTAATAATAATCGATCGCATTTATCTTATTATAACGTATCATGGTGAATATAATTACGGAATGTAGGCCACAGTCTTTATAGGCCACCTTTGAAAACTTTTTTAAGGGGATTTATCAGATGCAGGTTCTTTCACGATGTTAATTAATCACTAAATAAATTATCACCGTTTAGATGATAAGAGCCTATTTAAGAGGTTTGAGGCCTATTTAAGAGGCCCAATTTCGATCACTAGGCTTTCACGGCTTTTTTCTACATTTACGTATCGTTACACTAAATTTAATTCGGTATTATTATTTCAGTCAAGCGATTCTAGCAGGCCAAACTCTATACGTCTCAGGAGTATTGGGGTTGGACCCAAAAGCGCAGTTGGTGTGCGGAGGAGCGGAAGCGCAAACGCGACAGGCTTTGGATAACCTCAAGCACGTCCTCGAAGCTGGTGGTTCGTCTCTCGAAGCTGTTGTCAAAACTACTATCTTATTGCAGAATATGGATGACTTTCAAGTAGTTAATCAAGTTTATGCCCAATGTAAGTATTTAAGTAACATTTAAAGTAGACACAAATATGTAGGTATATTTATTTATTACACTATATGTCATAGTTAGTTTAGGTTAGGTTAGGTTAGTGCTGCTTTTTATAGGAATCGGTAAGCGAATATGTATAGTCTGTATTGCAAAGCAGAGTTTACATAATAAAAATTATAAGAGAAGCAATCTCTTTCGTCTAAGCGTTAACAAGATTTGTATAATCGACATTAGGTGTTGTATTTGGAATTCATTATTTAAGATCATTCCGTAACCACTTGCAGCGAGCTTTCTGTAATGCAAATGCATTACGACGCATGCATTACATTATAACGAAAATAATATTTGTATGTACGTTATTTTATGTTTCTACTTTGATCTTATGACTGTTATATGTATGTGGAAACACTTAAATGGATAGGATATTATCACGGCTAACTTCCATACTTGGGAAGCGACCAACGTAGTCCCCAGCTTGGGCACTCATCTGTGAACGGCTTCGGGTAGACCTTTATTCTATGGGGAGCTGATTATAAATGTACATACTTATTAATTCCAGATTTTCCAAAAGACTGCCCGGCGCGTGCCACATACCAAGTAGCAAAGTTGCCTCTCGGTGCCGCTGTGGAAATAGAGGCTGTAGCGCTGAGCGGGGACCTCGTTGTGGCGGAGGCGGGTCCTTGCCCTTGTGCACGCATTTAACGCCCAAGTAACTACCACCGACTTTGATTTATGGAGAACTTTCGCGGCGACAAATTTACCTCACAATTACAATGTTTAGTCCGCAATAATATATCGTTGTTTAGTTAATGAATTTTACGATACTGTTAAAATTATTGTTGTATTAAATGTTAAACTAGATGTTACATGTTTCTTATTTACTCCTTTAAGTGTTAATTCAAACTTATTATTTTTTTTAATTTGTGTGTAATTTCCATTCAAATTAAAACTCTGTAATTTCGTTTTCAAGAGCTTAAAAAGTTTGAAGGCAGGAACGTGGACCATCTCCTAAATCGAATCCCTTAGTTGTATTCTAACTTATACCAACTGAAAGAGAGATAGAGTAGTTAAGCTAAATATCACTTTATACCTATTTTAGAGGACTGAATAATTTGAACGGTCAATTAATATTAGAATTGCGTATATTTAGATGTTTTTGCACCACGTACACAGAACACTTACTCGTCTAGGTACTCCTAATAGGAGGTAGGTACATTTTAACATTACAGAAAAAAATAATTCAAATATAGTATCTTCCTTTTTGGAAGTCGGTATAATGTCCACATAATTAACTAAAAGTAATTTTAACTTTATAAGTAAAAAGTTAACGTAAGTACCTACTTAATTGCTCGGTCATAATTACTTTGTTTGAACTTTAAAGCTTACTTAGCTAAACATTATTTAACTGGCAGCCTTAACCTTGAGTCGACGCATTTGCTATTTTTGCTGGGTTTTGCATAATTATCGTTCCCCATTATAAATGTTTCACGTCCACAAAAAGAATTTATGCAAAGCAGCGTTCATGAAAAGAAAATCCTTCTAACTAAAGAGTACCTAATTGCGTCAAAGTGGAGGAATGCTTTACACGGGCTTCATTTGAAAAACGCGACGGGGGTGCGAGGTCAGTCGAGTGGGCTACCTCCTCCCATAATAAGTGTGTACGATACGATCTCTTGAGACGGTAAACGCGCAGTCGGCTAGTCGGCGTTGTTGTTACCGGCTGCCCTGCTGGTCTGGGACAGCTCGCTCCAAGTCACTTCACGCATGGACCTAGTCTGACCTTGCAACATGGGCTGCACGAGCAGCGCTCCAAACATGGCTGAATCACCAACAAGCACAACAGGTACGAACGTGAAAAAATATTTAAAGCATAAAAAGTAGGTATACTATTCTATTTTCAGCTAACGAATTAGGTATACGGACCGGAATTCGTTTCATCTGCGGAATTAGGTTTAGCTAATAGGCGTGCTTTAGTGTTATATAGCCTTCGCAAAACAATGTTGGTCTGTGGATAGCTGGGTAAGGAATTTACGGTTAATCTTAGAGGCTTATATTAAATTACGTGACGAATTATCTAACGTCGTGTACAACATTTTTAGAACTATTTTACAATTTATTCGTTTTTGTCAAGTAAATGTTGACCTTAATGTTAATGAACTATCTATGTTAAATATCTACACTGCATAATAATATACACGGTACATATAGTTACCATATAGCTACAATATAATATGGGTATATGGAAAATTGTTCTAAACTTTAAGATATTAATAAAATTTCTTATCGGTTCTCTGTGAAGAGAGACTGTTGGTAATTACTTTACTTGTAAGCCAAGCAAGGCCTTCAACGTCGGCAAGATTGATTGAGGATACTATCATGAAAAAATATTAAACTCCCTCGAGTTTCTTATAGGCAGATTAATGCGTAATTTTCTGATTAACCAGAGAAAAATACATGGGATTGAGATGTATGGGACACGAATAGGTATATTTTTTAATCTCTTTTTATAAATACTTAAACCTAGCGATAAGGCAGACGGGTAACGACGAAAAGTAGCTAACGTCGCCTATGCACATATGCACTCCACTACAGGAACACTACAGGAGAAGCGTTATTGTGCTCGGGAGGTATTCCACATCAACAGGAGGAAGTTCACTCCACATCTTCTCCGTTCGTAGCAAAAACAACTGTGTATCGGAATGGAATTTGACAGACTTTTTATTAGATGATAGATTAATATAACATTATTTTCAGACGGTGTGGTCGCTAACCTACAATCATCTGAAGATTCGAGAGAACGAATTAAAGGAACTGAAAATATTTACTCCAATGGCCACAGCGAGTTAGAACAGACACAAGTGCTTCCTGAATGCGAAATTAGAAATAATCAAACACACTTAGATAGAAATAATAGTCCTCCCGCTACTGATAAAATTGAGTCTGATGTGGATACTGCAGGTATTTATTTACATTTAAAAGCATCTAATTTATTACATTGTGTGTCTCGACAATAGTAAATGTATGGCTTTTTTCCATTTTCTCCAAAGTTCTGATTATGCACGTTCATTTATTCCTATGTGCAATACTGCCTTCGGTGTTTACACTTTTGTTTGTATGCAATGGCTGGCATGTATCTACCAATGAGTTCGGTCACTTATTAAGAATCAAATCGAATAATTTTAATGTAACTATGTAACGATATCAAAAATGAAACGGTCGACATAAAAATATGTAGAAAGGTGCTCATTCATTTATTATGGGACTGATTTAAAACACTCTACACCATTTTTATTATTTCGCAAAGTGGAAGCAATAAAAATTTCGCCATACATTTATGAGAATATCATATAATGTCGAAATTTTACAACAATCTCGGCTAGTTTTATTAAGCGCTTCAACTTTAAGAAACATCAAAAAGGCAGTCATTTTGACAATGCTCTTAAATTAATAATTAATTAAGACAATCCTTACTAGTTCCTTATTCCTTACTAATATTATAAATCCGAAAGTAACTCTGTCTGTCTGTCTGTCTGGTTGTCTCTTCTTCACGCCTAAACCACTGAACCGATTTTAATGAAACTTTGTACAAAGATAGTCTTAGACCCGAGAAAGGACATAAGATAGTTTTTATCCCGGAAATCTCACGAGAACTAGGGATGGCGATCTAAGATCGATTAATCGGAGAATCGATCTTTTGGACCAAAAAACTATTATTTTTATCGATATTGGTAAAGATTGAATCGTAAACTATGAATTTGATAAAGTGATGATCTTTAGCAAAGTTATTGTCCACGAAGGTTCCAGAGTTGGTACGACCAATTTTCGCCAGATGGTGCCACTGTCGTTCCAATGAAGGTACGAATTTTCAGTTTTATGTATGTTAGTATGTCATATTATTTTCTTTTAAACGCGGGCGATGCCGCGGGCAAAAACTAGTGATTCTATAAATATACCTACTTATGGGATATTAAAGAATTTCGACCACAGACCTTTGGGTACAAAACAAATACAGGTCTCTGATCTCGACACATGTCGTGACCGTTTCATTGTGGTTATTGTTGCGTGTTTCAAACCTTTCAAGTCAGTATCTGCCGTATATAGAAATGTGTTGTTTACATATACCATTTTTTACTAATTTTATATTATATTTCATATTCTTAAGTTGCACCCAACATTTAAACCACGTATAAGCACTTTTGTCGTCTATTAGGTCACCGTTTTATCTGGAATAACCACGGCACTTGAAAGGCGGAAGATATTTTATATCAGCAATTATGGTGTTCTTTAAACCGTAAGTCAGTTTTACTTGGGAATATTAAAAAAAAGTATTTTTAATAAGATTATTACACATTTTACATATATAATGAAGTCTATTAAATCAATTTGAACGTAATGTTAACCTTTAGATCAACATTTCAAAAAGCTATAGATACATAATCAATTAAACATTTTCAGACAATCAACATACCGCTCCTACGGCCGAAAATGATCATACGGTTCACTTAGCGGCATCTAATAAATCTGAGGAAAGTTTTATATCTCTAAAAGAAGTTGTAGATAAAATGATATCAGATAATACCGGTGAAGATATCCAGATGACAAGTCTTGTAGAAGAAACGAAAAATGTAGATCTAGATAGACAAATTGACGAAATTGTTAAAGAATCAAGTGGTACTGATGGTGTTGATGAAATTGAAACTAAGTAAGTGTCAATGTACTTAATATCTACTTTCTATGATAATAAAGTAATAAACATCCGTTGATGGCATAAGTGAAGTCCGGGTTAGAATCTTCAAGCCACGTCTGATATTTCAATAAATAAGGCATAATGATCAATGCTCATTACAAGAACTTTCAAAACTTCACAATTACACCATCTCGGATTGATTGTCGTTTCGTATTTTTGTAACATACTAATCGTTAATAAATCATGTAGGTATATGACACGGTTTTACCCGTCTTCGATCTATTGTATAGTCGAATGCTTTTGCCATTGAACTATTTTGTGTCTGGAACCCAAGTTCATTATATGGCATCGTTGCCAATGTGGCGCATAGGTATCTCGACATTTTGGGACCTGGGACATTTTGGGACACCACCACCACCACCACGCTTTCCTGTCAGCGCAGTGCTGGACGCATATCGCCTCATGCCCCATCAATTACGTCATTCGTCGGTCTTAATCAGCGTGAAGGCTTATTTAGAATCAAAAAAATATTTCGAATGTGACTATGGCAAGCGGCCTGACTACATATTTGTGGCGTTTGGCGTGGAAACTTTGGGTATATAGGGTCCAGGCTGGCATATAATGAAGTTGAAGACATATTTATATTGTTTTCGTATATATATTTTGAGAGTATGTGTATATTTATGTATTTCTCATTCTTTGCCACGCCCTACCGCTCAAACGTCTTGACACAGGTCTGTGGTGTTATCGATTTTTAACATAACATATAAGGCGTCGTTGGATTCGTCTAAATTGTGAATCTCTCCATTACAGTGACGACACAGACAATGTCAAAGAATCAACAAGTCCCGCTCAATCGGAAGACAGCCGCGCTACACGTTGGGAGGCTTTGGCGGACATCGCAGCTGAACTGCCACCGTCTCTCGCTGTAGACCCTATTACGGGTCAGATTTACTCTCTTACTAAATAAATTATTTCATTACCTAATGTATTTTTATTGAAAAAAAAAAAACAATTATGATCCATACTCTATAGAAGATAAAATAAGAATTGGCTGTTACAGATAGACAGCTAATAAATAATTTCTGTTTGTTCAACTCTATAAATATATATATATATATATATTTGAGGAAATACAAACACATATAAATTATATTAACACATATTACAAGGTAGTCTTTGCTGTAAGCAATGGGAGGAACTTTAAGGATCCAAACCTCCTTCCCCAAAATCATAATCAAGTAACTGCGATGATCAGTAACGTGACCACGGCGGAGAGTTTTTGATATTCAAATCCCCTCATAAACATATTATTAGATATCTATTCAAATTATTTTATTATTAGTATTATTTTAAATTAATTATTTTGTGTTATTTTCATCATGTGTTATTTTTATAATATTAAGTTCTTATATATAGAATCACTGGCAGGTAGATACGATTTCATGAGTTGGCATAAAAAAGAAAAGCAACGGTTATGACGTTTGAGTTGTATTTTGCGCGGGAAAAATAAAATGTAAATTGGTTCAAGAAATAATTTTATTCTTTCAATACATTGCAGATGAGACTTATGTGAGTATAAAATACATATAAGTACTATTCAAATATAAAAAGCTGTTGGTTAATACTATACACACATTACATTAGTAAATATTTATGCCATTATCCCTAGGAAGACATTTCATGTGAATATATTCTTAATAAAGATAAAGGTAAATCCAGCCAGCTGATAAAGGTCACCTTGATCTATTGCTATCGTGTAAGAGGTACTTAGTATGCTAACCAGCAATTTCGGTGTAATACAAAAGGCCCAGGTTATCGTCGCCCTGGCTAAAGTTCAATGGCCGTTTTGTTGCGAAGAGTGTATCGCCCGATAATCGTTTGAGAATGCCAATAACTTTGAAAGACTTAATTTATGAAAGTACTGAAACGATTAATAATATTTTACACATACCAAGCTTCAAGATATAGGTATTTTATTGCAGCAAATACTTCTTAGGTGTAGTCCGCGTACTACTGCCAGTCCGCATAGAAATGAACCGCGTCGCGTCACCATAGGAAATTGTATGACTACTAATCTATGGACTACACCTGCTCGCAAAAACTTCAGAGCGGACGAGCAGTATGGCGATAACTATACTCTAAACACTATCATACATACATACACTATGAAAATAAGTACTTATATAACGTAAAATTTAAGAAAAGTAAGACATTAAGTTAATAATTTTAATAGTAAATTCCAAATCGTCGCGAAAGTAGACGCATGAAGACTGTAGCAATGTCTATGATTTTTAGAAATTTTGTTTACTTATTAGTTTTTGTTTGAAATCGCGTCACGTATATATTACCAAATATATTACAGTGGATTAATATATTCATAGTACGTGTCTTGGTCTTATTATAACATTTAGTCTTAGTTTCATTCAAATTGATCTATCAAAAGTTATTACAATTAAAAGAAAATTATCTTACATTGCATTATGTGTATGCGGAGCAGAGAATTTCAGTTTATTGGTGTGCTCTGTGAGCTTGATAGATGACGTTGACTGTAGTTATTCTGTTACAATAGCACACATTTTAAGGGTAATCTAGACATAAACCCAGATTTTTTAGAAAATTAAATACACAATTAAATTAAAATCATTTACTAAAGAAATATAATGCTTATACTATAATGGGCTTTTCACATTCATCATTGCTACACCATTATCATTTTCTGTCCCACCAAACAACACAACACATAAGGAAGATTCTTTCAGACTGTCCCATAGTGTTTTAACCCATTCATCTATAGTTTGAATATGTTTATGATCATTTTCACCATTCACTTCAATTTTTAAATGTGCCATTACAAAATTGTATTCCTTTACAGCATCTTTTGCATTTAAAATCACCTCATCAGCACTATCAACAGTGCTTAATTTTACTTTCTTTGATTTTAATTTTTTTAATTGTGAACATAAACTCTCTTTGGCTTGACTTAAGTAAGTATGGTAATCCCCTGTGATGTCATCGCAACCAATCACTAAAGAGGTTTTCTTTTGCTCAATAACATGATTAAATATTGACATTGCATATTCAGGCTTTGTTGCCATTTTTGCAATATTTTGCTTATATTTTTCTCTATTGGTATGCACTGCATCTCCAAATTCAATATTTTTACTGAGTTTCAGCTGAACTAGTTTCAATGCTGCTAGGGAATCTTCAACAGAACAGTGCCCATTTCTCCCATTTTGAATTTTTTCTTGCAAAAATTCCCTTGCAAGATTTTTAAGTTTAGGTTTATGAGTTCTTTCTCCCGTAAAGTTATAAATTAAACTAGTATCTATAACATAGGGATGCATCATTTTTAAGGCATGTAAATCAATATTTAAGGATTGTCCAACAAGGATAGCATCTGGGGGTAAAAGTTCTTTCAGATCATTTTGTACATCTTCTAGTCGTTTAGTAACATTTTTCAGTAAAGCCTTAGTTATACCTGAAAATTGTGTTAAATAGTCCGTAATGTCATTATAAGGTTTTACTAATGACTCATATATAGTTTCATGTTTCTCATTAACTAATGAAACACGTGTAAGTTCTGAACCAGCATTGGTCTTACACATTTCACAGTCTAAACCAAACATGGGTGATTTTGATGTAACCGGCTTATATTCATTTTTGGACATAACATAATCAGAATATGCATTTTTCAGTTTGCCTTTCAGCGGAACCGGATAGTTTTCTTCAATCAGTTGCCAAGCAGACAATATTAATTGTGTTCTTGGGAACTTATCTTCTGAATTCAGTTCTTTATTATCTGGCAAATCATCATTAATTGGAAATACAGCTTTCATCATTACCATTAAATCCTTTCGTACTTCAAGAGCTAAGTTCATACTGCCATACTTCTGAATAATAGACTCCTTTTCAGTTTCAGATAATGCAACCAATGCCAATTCTTTAACGAGGGAACCACCATATACTGAAGGTGTAAGGGTTTCTACAAAATCTTCAAATGTTTTGACAATAAACAGTGTTTCTTTTTGATACTTTTCCCACTGTTTAATAGATATGCCTTCTATAACTAATATGGTAGTTTGAGTAATATTATTGCATCTTTCTAGAACATACCAGCGTGGGGGTTGAGATACATTCAGATTACCTAATAACGAGTGCAGTAGTAGATGCTGTATGTCTGTGAGTAGCAGTGGTACTCTTTCATCTTTAGCTGTTGATAAAGAAGCAGCATCACCTGTAGTTTTTAAGCGGAATTTTGGTGTAGGCTTTTTCTTGGAAGCTTTCAGAGTTAATATGTTCAAATCTGGAAAAAAAATATAATTAAGTTAGAAGAAGAATCATCGAGGCTATATATTTTAATTTATTCAGTAACTGAAACCGAATGTACACTATAAGAATAACATTAAGTATATAGAAATGTCAAGGCAATTTACTTGTAACTACACAGGGGTGGAAGGTGAGTTTATAAATAGAATATGAATTTAAAACCTAACTTTATTTAAATGCTACCTACACGGCACAGAAATACTGCGATATGTTTACTAGTCCAAGTATGCAAAAAAGCTTTTCTACGTCTAGAGGTCAAGGGGAAAATGTGATCTATGAACACTTTATAAAACCTTCCGCTGTCATGCAGACTCTAAACATGTTTAATTATACACGATAAAGTAGATACAAACTTTCCGACTCATTGCATGCACGTCGCTTTTTGCTGCTGGGCTCTTCCGTTACAGTCACGTTCATTGTGTTTTATTACATTTACTCGCTGAATTTTAACTAAAATAAAATACTTCGACTCTGTTTCAGTGTTAAATCTGCAAATGAAATAAAAATAACCAAAATACAAATCGGCACGAGTAATAATCAGTACAAAATTACAGAATACATATCAGCATCAATCAATTAAACTTAAGTCAGCATCAGTGTCATAAGCTGTCATTGTCATCAGTCAGTGTGATCACAATGACAGCTTATGAGTATGACATGAATTGACATGATCACAGAGTATGTATATTATATTGTAGCGCTTATTTATAGTGTAGTGATAAGGAGAACCAAAGAGTATAGTAACCGGTATAGGAAACAATCTCAAACACTTCAAAATGGCGCTAGTGTGGTGGTAATCGAAAGTACAATAAATCGAAACATCGATGTATCGGTAAAATTTATGATAATTTTTAAATAATGATGTTTTTAGTTCAACCAAACTCAATAATAGCAATAGGGCATTTTTATACGAAATAAAAATGACTTGAATTTACAAACCTATTGCTTTTTAAAAGGCAAAATTACAAAAATATTAACGCGTACTACTGCGGGACGATTACATGATTTATGTTGTGTAATTTCGAAAATGTGAACTTTATTTAAAGCAAACAAAACAATTCACGAGATTGCAGTTAGTTGTAAGTTAAATTTAAAAGTTAACAGTTAAATTTGTTTAGAAAGTGCAGGAAGCGTGAAGCAAAGAGTATACTAACCTATACAGGAAGTATTTAGGGTTAGCGCATGCGCAGTATATCAGTGGCAGTATAGATATAGTATCATTATTTTACATCCATTATTAATACTTAACCCATCCAAGTTACCTACGAAAGATCGAATTTGAATCGAATTTTATATTCTGAAATTTTCAAAATGTCGATCATTCCTTTGGCAAAACCGAGGCAAAACCAAAGAGTATAGTAACCTATGCTGGCAAGACATATTTATAAATTGGTTATTAATAACGGTCGTGAGTCTATCCCTATTATAATTTTTATTTCATTCGATAACAATAAAATAATATCTTGAAAGGGACTTTAAATTAAATAATTTTATACACTGCATAATTTGTCCAATACAATTATAGAAATATGTAATAAATATAGTACTTCTTTACTACTATGAATTACATTAAGTTAAACAAATAAGTTACAAGAATAACTTACAAGATCTTCATTAAAAATATATATAATATTTGTATTTATCATCTGTGTAATTGACACAGAGGAAGGGATACAACTAATACAAGGCCACACATAGATAAAGTTAGCGGACTATAGCGACTATTATGTAAATGTTGTTTGTCTCCTTTGCTCCTATAGCGAAACGAAACGACGTTTCGTATGTTTGCCTTCATGAGCTAATAAACATTATATCTTGCTTTGCTTTGCTACAGCCTACCCATAGTAAATCTTCACTGTCGGTGAACTTATATTTGGTTCAAACAAATAATATACAATGGATTCAGCTTTACGGGAACAAGTTATGATAAATCAGTTTGTGTTAGTTGCGGGATGTGCTCGAGAACAGGCTAAACAACTTTTACAAACTGCTCACTGGCACTTTGAGGTAAATTAGTGTAATATATGTAAACAAACAATAAAATCATGAAATGGCTGCTACATAACTCGTATTTTGCGATAGCCTTCAAGCTATTGTTAGTATAAACGGGCGTATATGTTGGATCTTATTATAATTGTATATAGGTGAAATTGTTTTGTCTTTGTAATCTGCAAAGTACTGGGCAATTTAAACACGCATTGATAATAACAAATTTAGCACGCAGTTTGTAAATAAGATCACCATAACATTCGCATGACACATCTGTTATTGTGAGAGATTACATGTTTTGCAGCATTATAAATTACTGAAAATCGATCTTTATATTTACTAACATAAGATAAACTGGTCTCATTGCATTTTTTTAGATGTAACCTCACTTTTATGTAGTTTGTTATTATAACGTCTTCTAAAAATATTACAAATAAAATAGGTTATAATTTTATTGGCACCTAAATAGCAATGGGATTTTTATTCCTTAATTACATTTATTGATTATTAATTGTAAAATATTAAAAAAAATGCTTTTTTAAATGTTCATTTCAATGATTTGTTTTCTTTGTGAAAATAATTATTTATAACAATTTTTGATAATTCTTTACTTGAATTTCAAAATTGGTTTATTCAGGAATGAACACAATATACTTTTTTATTTACACCCTTGTGTACCAAATAAATGTCTTCAACCCCTTTCAGATACTTCAATATAAATATGATATGACACTTGTTATGTTTTAACTATTTACCGTTTGTAATTATAGCAATAGTTATTCAAATTTTGTATTGTCATCAAATCTTGATATTTGTTTAAATTTTGAATGAATCTAACCGTTAAAAGTGGTTAAATATAGAGTTCAAAGATTCCGTTACATGTTAAAAAATAGCAACTGTAAAAATTAAATATTTCCTAAGCAACATTGATTTGTTTTAAAACAAAATTATATTATGATGGAGCTACATTATATAAATGAGATGCCATATGTTTTCTAATAGACACTGATTACATATATGTGTTTATACTTGTTGGTATGTATCCCCCATGTTTGTCAATATTTGTTGATGACAATCTTGGGAGCCGCGGTTTGGATCTTTGGCACACATCTCTGAATGTTCTATCTATATGCATATTAGAAATATTTGTAACTTGCAATTACGGTGAAAGGATACATTGTGTGGAATTGTATATACTAGAGAGTTAAAGAAATATTATTAAAAATCCCAAAGAATTATACCAATTTACACTTGCCAGGTTGGTTGGAATGAATTCAGATTTAAATATATTTGTAGCTTATATCTTCATAAAAAATTAATATAAATTGCCTGCCTTCTGGTAATTATTGTGCTTATTCTTATGTGAAAACATAAATATGTATAATAAAGTTACCCTTTATAATATCAGTTGAAATTATACTCCAAGATTTTGGGTTATATGGAATATCAGACTTTAATTGGAAAACAATATAATATTAAAATATAATATTCTATTATACATAAGTTATAACTTCCTTGTATTTTATTGTGTTATTGATAATACTGTTGTACAATTTCTGTAACATACATGGATGTTAAAATAAGTTTGAAATCTATATCCCTGGATGGTTACTGCCCACACACACACTCTCCTGTATTTATGGAGTTTTCTACAGTACCTTACTTCTAATATAATAATAATTATAGTTAATCATATCTCTTTCCAGACAGCCTTATCGATATTCTTCCAAGAAGTGGCCATACCTTCAGGTGCAAATGGCATTGCAGCACCACATTATCACCAGGTAATGTATTACCTGATAGTATGAACTGTAGTTCATACTAGTTACCAATCAAAGTGTAGAAAAGTTAAGTTAAGCACTGATGTTAAAAGGCATAAATACTATATACTTCTTTCGTACTTGTAAAAACTTATATTATTTTATTATTTATTTTATTACTTTCATTGTTTCTAACACATAAATATTGTAAAAATAAAAAATCTGACTGATTAAAAATAAAAGTCTATGTTACTTCCACAATTTAGACGTATCCGTCACTTCATAACCTCTTCCATGTTTAGATGCGATCTGTGCACTCACTACTTTAGTATTCTTGGTTGGGATACAGTATTACAGAGAAAATTAATAATGCTTGGTAAAGTTCGCACCAAACGTAAAGGTAAATGGCAGTGATAGCCAAGTGGTTAAGAAACTCTGCCTCTTGATTGAGAGGTCCGAGGTTCAAATCCCAGGCACGCACCGCTGATTTTTCAAAGTTATGTGCGTATTAGAAATTAATTATTACTTGCTAAACGGTGAAGGAAGACATCGTGAGGAGACGTGCATACCTGGGAGATTTATAAAAAATAAAAAACAAGCTCAAAGGTATGTGAAGTCTACTTATACGCACTTGGCCAGCGCGGTGGACTATGGCCTAATCCTTCTCATTATGAGAAGAGACCCGTGCCTAGCAGTAGGACAGTATAGAGTTGCTGCTGCTGATGATGATGATGATGATGATACGTGAACACCATTTCCAGCAACTGATGACGCCGTGCAACACGCCGGCGACCCCGCCGAACTTCCCGGACGCGCTGGCGGCGTTCTCGCGGCTGTCGACGGCGGGCAGCCCGAGCGGCGCGGGCGCGCACGGCATGGCGCCGCCCGTGTCGCCGCTCGCCACGCACCCGCCGCCCACGCACCCGCCGCACACGACGCATCCGACGCAAATGCAAATGAACTCCTTCCCCGGATCGCCGAATCCGCAAACGAGCTATTCACCGCTCTCGTGTTCCACTGCTGTTAGTAGATTTTGACCTATATAAGATTTAAGTAGGAAACGAGAAGCATGTAGATCATCTCATGGTAAGTGGTCATTATCGAGGACCCAACGTGGAGCCGGGGGTGTCACCGCTGGCGACTCATGCCGCTCTGTTGTAGCTATTAAAATGCAAAATACTAACAAATTGTAGATTATATCTAGTATCGAAAAATGAATAACTACCGAATCGATGGTATCAAAATCATTGATCCTATTGATTGTATGGTTCTGAAAACTTCGATGTTATTGAGATTTTATCGTATAGTTGTTTATTGAATTGCACGCTTTTGTGAGTATCCCTTGGTTGTCCAATGTCCATAGTATTGAAAACTAGTTATGGAAGATTTATAAAAGTTCGCTAATACTAATGCCGATTTTATGTTTTCAGGTATGCAGAGAACAGATGCCAAGATAAATTGCAGATAGTAGGTTAGAATTGTCTATAATTTATTTTTCTAAATGGTGCGCATTGTGAGCTGTGGACTTGTGAATATTAGTTTCCAAACACCCCATTACAGCTTCGGTTTTGCTGGACAATATTTGGGGTGCTATAGTCAATCATATTAGACCTTATATTATCGTCAATGTTCTTATAATGTTTCAAAACTAATTACACTATAAAATAACAAAAAAAAAAATGTTACGTCTTTTGATACCCAATACAATCTATTACTGTGATTATAAAATTTTGGTATCACTAGCAGTCAAATTATCATGATTGTATTGTATTATATAAAGTTTAGTTTTGTTGAAAAATGTATTTTAAGTTCATCACACATCATAACTTCGTTGGAGATTCCTGTTTTAATGGTTTAATGTATTTTGTATACAGTTATGACCCTTACGTTCATTGCAAAAAAGTTTGTTTGAGCACTTATTAAATTTTCATATTATTTTGTATAATATCTACCGTTAGTGATACTTATTTCTGGTGTAAAAGGAATCTCGCAGAAACCATAGTAAGTTGGTTTTATAAGAACAGCTTTTCTACAATAATTATCAAAATTCTAATTCTTTCTATAATGATTTATTAAATTTATTAATCAATTCTTCTTTTAGATTGAGGTTCTTGGAACTCATTAGGTAAATTCTTATACAGTAATATTATATTCGCACCTTTACAAAGTAAAAGGTCCAATGATAGGTTCATAGATATTATGTTTTTCATGGTATTAGAAATTTTAATATTTAATAATGATTTGTTACTAACATTATAGCACTTAGTTCATGCAAGTAAATATCAGTTGGAAAGAACACATGCGTTTATTATTTAATGTATGTATCTTGCGCAGACAAGTTGCATGATTTTCGAAATTTAGCTTTGGCTGAAAGAAATTTCTAGACCACAGGTCTTATAGCACGTTTATTGATTCATAGATCTGTTATAAAGAGATAAAAATAATTTTCTTCAATATATTTTTAAATCAAGTAAGTTGTATTAATCATTAATGGATATTTTTTACTCAATCTGGCACCTATTTGCCCGTCTATATTATATTAATTCACGTAAGTATAATTTTTGGTAGTATTTCAGAAAATTCGATTATCAATTGATTGGGTAATCGTCCTAAGTCACTTATAATATCGATGGTATTGTTTGCATAATTACAAGTAATTTGGTGTATCTCGATTCTGTTTTCCTGCGATACTAATTATCATTTCTTTTGAATTCCGTTAAACAACAAGCCTTCTATTGCAATGTAAATGGACCCTAGAAAATATGGAAATCATGAAATACTTGTCTAGCGTCAAATAATAGCCGAAATGATTATCCTGTTATCATATAATAATGTTTGTGCTCAAAGTATCAATTTGATAACTCGTTTTTAATGTACATATTATTTTATACAAGTACGGCCCTATGCCTTTGGTTAAATCAATATCGGTGTTGATTAGGCGAAGTTAGGCATCTATTTATAAGGCACTATTTTAATATACATTGAAAAGTGACAACATTAAAAAGTTATTAGGTACTACGTGCATTACTGTTTAAGGGTGTAAGCTAGAACTTACTTGGATTTATGAAATGGGCAACCGCATTGGACGGCCGCACGCGCAGAGCACTATGTAGCTGCTCATACGTTTTTCAATACGAAAATGCGAGTACGCCCCCCAGTTTTAGTCAGTTTTAGTGGACGCCCTTATTATGCAATACATAAACAAGTAAATATGTACCTGTTAAGAAAATTCGCTAATTATGATCAACCCTTTACTGCAATCAAATGTTTTTGATTTTTACTTTTGCATCGACTGTAACTTAAGAATTAAATTTGTACAGCATAAATAAAAATGAAATATGGAATGTTTGTTTTAATTCTATTTATTCAATAAATAAAAATTATAACAATCAATATCATCATATTACATGGTTAATTTTTCAATGTTACTGCTTCATATTACATAATAACAATTATGTGAAAAAGCTGAAAAACCCACAACCAGAGATTTAGTGAATGAATGTTTCATCTGTGTTGAAGATTCTGTCGATTTTTTACCAAAATTGAAAATTGACGGAACATATTTTGTCTGAAATTTTGCCGAATACAAAACTGCAGTTGGTCAGTAGTACAATCAGCAAAACTTAAATAATAACTTCATGCATAGTTAATTTATAACTTTGTTTAAACTTTGTTTGTCTTTCTAATGATGGGAAAACCATTTGATGATACAACAAGTATTGCATAGCATTGGTGGACGTTATGATGAAAATTATAAGGAGTCTGGCAACTTTTCATATTCTAATCTATCAATAGATAGATCTGTCATAATTTTTGGTGGCACCACATCAGAAACCTCATCATTTCCTACTGAAAATTGCTGCTCGCTGACTTTGGTGCTGATAGAATTTGAATGTTCCCTCTTTTTAAATATCAGCTGTAACAATCAACCAGATAATAATATTGTATTATTCTATTATTAGTATTATTGCATTTACAATTCAATTAAGTACCAAACTAACTGGTTGTGTGTGTCATCGTAGATATTTTAGCAGTGTTGGTGCATTTGTAATATTCGATATTTGGGTAAGAAATATATATTAAGTATAGAATATTTACCTTGGGAATTGTTTCCAGTACTATCTTAATTAGATAATTTAAATTAAATTAAAATAAGATACTTTATTTTATGGGATTCACAAACAAAAGCTTACTGAAATGCCCATGGTTAAACAGTCTTTTAAATTTTAATTATTTATGAGAATAGATCAGAAAAGTATATTTTCAAATCCATACGAGATATTTTACCACCATACCATACCACCAATTTTGTTTTATATTTTCAGTATTTGTTAATTTTGTTATTATGGCAAACATCATAGTAAATGGATTGTGAAAATTTAAACTGCCTTCCTCTAACATTTTGTTCTCAGTATGAAAAATGATTATTTGTATGGTTATATTATGGTTTAACAGATAAGAGCCCTGTGACAGACAGGACAGACAGCTGAGGCTTAGGAATAGAGTTCCATGTTTACATTTTATTTAGTTATGGAACCCTACAAGAGCAATTTTAAAGTCATAGGACAAATTCATTTCTTGTTTCTTTTTAGTCATAAGAAAACGTATAGTGCAATCACCAATATCACCATTAATAACAGATTGACAAGTAAAAGTTTATTTAGTTTTGTCATTTCCCTAATAACGTGATACCCTTTGACAAGTAAAATAGATAAGTGTTTGATAAGTAATTTACTCATTGAAGTACTTACCTTATAAAATAAAGGTTTTTCATAAAGCCATACGCATAAAACAGACGCAACAGCTATAGTTATTGAGAAAATTAAGAAATTTGTAGAATAAGTAAATGCGTGTAAAAATATACCCCAATCACAATTAACATTTAAATTCTGCATTGTGATTGTGTAGAGAAGCAAACTCTGTCAATATTCATGTAAAATATGTTCCGTTATTATGTTCTCAAACATATTTGACTAATAAAAATGTTTGATTATTTGATGCTTTTATTTATTTATACTTCATTACTTTTTGCGTAGAAAAATGAAAGATGTCAATTATGACATGTTTGCTGGTGTCAAATTGACAGTCAGGTTGACAGTAGTGAGTACATTGCCATTTATTGGGCTTTTTTTTTTTTTTTTATAATATATGAGTAACAGACGAACATGCAGTCCACCTGATGGTAAGTGGCTACTGCCGCCCATGGACATCTGTAATCAACCCCAGATAGAATTAGATATTCCTACCTGAGGTCGGCCACAGATGCGCCGCTACCCCTGAGGACTAAGCTGGAACGCCTCGAAAAAAATGTCTCCCTTACCACACCCTTCAAACCGGAACACAGCAGCGCTTAACACTGCTGTTTTTAGGCAGAAATAGGTGTGGCGGTGGTGCCGCCGGAGTCGAACCACAAAGGGTTCTACCACCTTCAATTGGGCTTGGATACTCACTCGCAAGTGGTCCCAGAATAATGACGAACGTGTAAACCAGAGTGTAGTAACCTATATTGGTGTAATTACTGAGCACGATGAGTTGAGAATTTCCAAACCTTTTTATGCGCGCTAAAATGCTATTATATGGAGAACGGATGAGCGTCAAAACGAGCACCTGCTGGGTTATTTTACATATACGTTTCCAAATCTATTTGTTAGCACTCGCCGAGTAACTTACCCTGACATTCGTTTTAACTGTAGTGTGTATAGCTTGCTATTTATAAACGGCTGTGGATAGTCCCCTGCTCTAATAAAAAGCAAACGGGCATGAGTTTTCGTCTATGTAGATAGATGTTCGATCTATGTAGATATCTGTATAGATATTTGTACCGTGCTAATATTATAAAGAGGAAAACTTTGTTTGATTGTAATGAATAGGCTCAAAAATTACTGGTCCGATTTAAAATAAAAATCTTTCACCATTCGAAAGCTACATTATCCACGAGTAACATAGGCTATATTTTATATGAAATATTTGATAAATAGTTTTTGAGGAGGTACAAAGTTTGCCGTGTCAGCTAGTATGTAATATAATCAATGTATTTTCATTAGTATTTTAACACTTAATAATAAAAAGTTTCGAGAATCTATAAATAGGCAATGAAAATCTTAGCTTTATTCCATTAATTGAAAAACCATCCCACTAATTTAGATTTTTTTATTTTTGTATTAGTTAAATTTTGTCACATTCTCTAACAATATGAAGAGACAGGTATATGCATTTAAAAATATTATCTCATTAAAAATGTAATAATGCCCTAACATTTATTCACTTTGTAACAGTTTGATGCAATATAAAATCTTATAATCCATGACATTAATATAATCTGAAAAAGAACTCATACACCAAATATCCAATTAGGGTCCCAGCAGACATGCTACTTTTAGCATTGTAATCAATGATTTGATGCTTTTCAGAAGCAGCAGCAATCAAAAACTATATTCCGCACAGTTTTGAATGTCGGTTACGTAAACAATGTGAAAATTGGGATGCAGTATAAATGCAGTTGTTAAAGCCTACATTTTCGATAAATGACTGAACAGCCAGTTGTCAAAATTCAATACAACATCCATATTATCGCCAAAATGCAAATTGCCAATGCTTAATGTAGCATGTCTGCAAGTGCCCGTAAAGCTTATTTTAGTCCTATTAGATGTACATCATTTCAGCCATTGATGACATTTTTTTTGGTATGTGTACTAGAGTCTCAAAATAGCTGGCCAATTCGTCAATTGTGACATCACAAGGCGGATTCAGTGCTTGCTGTGAACAAGAACTTGACTGTCCCTTTTCTGAATGAAAATCCTTAGTCTGCTGCTGTTTATTATTTAAAACATAACACCTCCACCACTCTGTGGTTTCATTTGGTTGTGTAGATGTATTTGTTCTGTTATTCCCATCAGTTGATATGCTTAATTGGTTACAGTTGTCTACAAGTGTGCGTAAGCTTAAAGACTCCGAATTTAAATCCTGATTAGAGGCAGGTGGTGTAACTTCCTTGCCAGTAAATTGATAGTCATTTTTGCAGTATGTCTGTGGCAGTTTCAATTTGGGGTCTTTGAGTATTCTATGTTTCTTTTTACAAATAGACATATTTTTATTCTTCTTTAGAGATACACATGCACATTTATTATTCTGAAAGTTCTTTGTACTGATAAACTTTTTTTGTTGCGGTAAATTAATGAACTTAATATTTTTGTTCACTTTACTGGGCTCTATTTCCAATTTTCCCATTTCCACTCTTAATAATATATCTTCTTTTGCCATTATGGAACTGAAACAAACCGAATATACATTATTACAATATTTATTACTTTCATTCTTGGCTAAACTATAAATTTAACATTTGACTTAACAGTCCAGGATTCAAAATGTGCAACTTATGTTTAGTACATTCAAATTAATGTAAAATGTGTGCAAAGAAACTAATAGACTTTCATAAGTATAGAAATACTCCACAATATTTACAATATTAGTTTAGCAGTGGACCAACATCTAAGTCTTCTTGCCTATGCGTAAAAGGAATGATTTCAAAAGGGTTTAGCTTGAAAATTATTGTAACAAAAAACTTTTTTGCGTAGATGTTCTACGCAAAAAAGTCACTGTACTAATTTAAACTAAATAAAAACTTATTATAATTATATTGATGGAACAATATGTAAACAGATGCTAAAAATTTGTCCTTCAAAATAGTGACAAATATAAAAAGGGTACATTTATTCAATTAAAATTAACACTAATAATTAACACGAACAAGCATAACTCTTGTGTAAGGTAACAAAACAAAAGAATGACAGACAACTTTTTATCAGTTTACTTTGGAATGAGTTAACAATATGAATGACTGCATAATATTAAGGAATAAGGGTTCATACTTCTTTAGCATGTTATTTAACGAGGAAACTTTCAGTACAAATATTTACTTACCTTTAGCATGAATTAAGCTTGTTTTTAGTAAATCACAAGTAAAATGTTCCACAACAAAACAAAATATACGCACGCATCAATACAATATGTACAACATAATAACCTACAGATAAAGTAGGAAGTAAGGTATGAAAAACAGAGTCTATATCGAATTAAATACAGATAAAATATCATACCACATTTAATTTAGACACGTTAAGAACACCTTAGACGATACTATTCTTATAAAAAAGTTTAATATTTTTATCTTAAGTATGTAGTCGTTAGTAAACAGTAATGTCTAAATAGCATGTTAGACAGCGTTGTCCCTGAACCATATTATCGGCTTTCGTCTGATCGTCTATATAAAAGCATCACATACACGGTGAATTTTTCAAATGGCCCTACGGGGCCAAATCCGAAACTATAAGCATTTTTTCTAAAATGCTGAAAGGAATCGAATGTTATACGAAATGTTTAAATTGATGAATGGCGGGAACTTAGCTGCCATCGTAATATGAAAAAATAAGTATTTTCTTAAAATTGCGGCTTTTCTTCCCAAGAATTTACTCCTTATAAACGACATTATCCGATAACGGAATAAAATAGGGTGTTTTTTGTTGCTGTTTAGTTTTTATCAAAATCTGCCTTGTAATTCCTTTCAGCATTTTTCGGTAATCCTTATATGTCATGGTCATAACATCGAAATATTAGTTGATTAACCAACAAATACGACAATGTTATGATTTATGTATAGTCCTAAAGAATTATACATAAGTTATATGTTATGTAAAACCCTTAAGGATTAGTATGCACATGTATGGAAAAAATATGTATTTTCTTCAAAATTTTCCTTTTCCTTTAATTTTCACGTAATATTACTTCCCAGAATTTGATCAGCAATACTATAAAATAGTGGAATAATATAGAGGGGGATTTTTTTTTCAAAACGAACTCGTTCAATTCCCAGCTAGGGCAAAAAATATTAACAAAAGTAATGATGCGGTTTCCTTTTTTACAAAAATCGGCCTCGTAACTCCTTTCAGCATTTTTCGCTAATCCTTCTAGTTTGGAATTTGACCCAAAAATTCACCCTGTATAAGAGTGGTCACCACGAATAACGTGTAGGAAATGTGTTTTGTATAAGTTATGATTTTTAAACATAATAAAAATAACTTTAAATGTGATCACTACTTTAGTGTTACTTGATTTGATTTGATATTGTCTAATCAGAAATTAAATTTTGTGATACGATTTTATTACAAAATTACATTTCTTTATTATAAAATGAAAAATTCTATACTCTATTTCATGTGTATTTAATCAATGCAATGTGTGTCACGGCTGTGGTGTCGTCTATACGAACTCTAAGAAATGTAAAAATAAGCAACTATGTCACTATAAAGAACATTTAGTCTATATGTTCTAGATATCTATAGTTGCATATTGTAAATTACAATTTACCTATTTACTTCGTGATTTTATGCATTCGCGCATTATTTAAATAGCATACCGTTTGGTAATTTTCACTTTAACTTAGGCTATAAGTAGGTACGGGGGCTCTTAATTTAAGCTCAGAATTTCAATTTTTAATCCGTTCTGTCTCATCATAGATAACATAACAAATCTCTAGAGGTTTGTCTTCAAACTTCAAATCTCCTTCTCCATTGTCATTGGTTTAATAGTGAAGTAGGCGTACTGCTGCCGCAGTTTGTAGATTGTATTGATTTTCACGTAATCTGATAATGGAAGCGAATCCTGTAATTATTGCTGCTACAGCAAAACAAACGGCATCTGTGAGTACATTGTGGCTAACATTGTGCAATGAATGTAAGTAAATGTGGAGAGTAAATTATTAACTCTTAATTTGTTTCAGCTTATATTTTTACATGGTCTCGGTGACACTGGGTTAGTATGTTTTCCGATAGACAACGTCATTAGTTTTGCGCGGATAAGTATTGAATAATATATAGGACGGTGTTAAATGGTTGTTTTCGATTTAGGCACGGTTGGGCGAGTACAATCGCCGCGATCCGAGGCCCTCATGTAAAAGTGATATGTCCTACGGCTTCCACGATGCCGGTAACTCTTAATGCGGGGTTCCGAATGCCTTCGTGGTTCGACCTGCGGACGTTAGATGCCACCGCTCCCGAGGACGAGGAAGGCATAATGAGGGCGACTAGTCTCGTCCACGGAATGATTGCGGACGAAGTCAAAGTACGTACTTGTTATCAATTGTAATCACTTAACACTAATCACATTTATCACGCAATTTAATTATCACTTGTAAACAGATAATATTATGTGCATCCTCATAAATCAAAGCATTTATAATTTACTCAAAAAATTTTACAAAAAAATAAAACCGACTTCTATGTCACTACAAAGTAAAAAATAATTGAAATAAATGTTGGTTTAATACATATTTCTGAAGTTGGCGCTCAATATATTTCGTTTGATAATGGCGTAAACAGCGTGTCTAATATGAGCGCCGACTTCAGAAATATGTATTAAACCAACATTTATTTCAATTATTTTTTACTTTGTAGTGACATAGAAGTCGGTTTTATTTTTTTGTAAAATTTTTTTTTTCACCCTTTTTAGTGATGATATGTTACCGTTTGTATTAATATTATGTAAAATTGTATAAAGGTGATCATGAATAAAGGTAAGGTCTGAATTCATACGAATTGGACCCACCCGCTCGCAGGGCGCTTCCGCGCCCTGCTCGCTTAGTTTTATATTGCCTTATATGTTTCAACCTAACCTAACCAATTCAATACGAAACACTATAGGCGAGGCTACATGCAATTCTATATTGTTTGCTAGGTTAGGTTGGAACAGAAAAGTAAATAAATCAAACTAGGTGGTAAAACTCTGCGAGTGAGTCGGTCCAATTTACCTTAATTCAATAGTTAAGGAAAACTACAGCGTATTCATTAATCATATTTTATATTTGTAAGAAGTGATTGTCAAGTTACTGTTGTTTAGGCCAGCAGTGTCCCTGCGTCACTAGGATTGAAGACTTTACGGTCAAAGTTATCAGGGTTAAGACCTTGAATTTTCATCCTGTGTCTGCTTAGTGACGTTAATACATATATGAAAGCACAAAATGGCTAACTCCTGTGGTTTAACTTGGAAGCACACCAGCATTATCAGAGTGAAAGAGTTGAAGGTCATTTTTTTCATTACATGTACCTGCTTAGGACCTGTAAAATATGTGTGAAAGCACTAAATGGCTTATTCATGTGGTTAAGGCTGGAGGTACCTCTGCATCATCAGATCTAAGGAGTTGAAGGTCAAATTTTTCATCATATATCTCTGTCTACCAACTTCATTACAACAAATGTCTAATCTATATACTTTACATTGGAAGCACCTCTGCATCATAAGGATTGAAGAATTGAAGTTCATATCTTCCATCATATGTCTATACTCAAAGACCTTATCATATATTCGTAAGCTCCAAATGCCTAACTTGTATGGTTGAGGCAGGAGGCACCTCTGCATTATCAGAGTTGAAGAGTTGAAGGCCAAATTCTCCATCATATATCTCTACCTAACAACCTTATTAAATATCCATAAGTTCCAAATGCCTAACTTGTATGGTTGCGGCAGGAGGCACTTCTGCATTACCAGGGTTGAAGAGTTGATAGTCGAATTTCCATCATATCATGTTAATCTAGATAATCAATGTTCATTTAAAGTTTCATGAGAATTGAGTGGGCAGAAGGAAAGTTGTTATAAAATATGTAAAAAGCAGGGGTAGTGATGATGAGTTCCACCCCATTACTTAAGTTCTTATCATCAGAGCATACTAATGTTAAAGTAGGAAAGTACCGCAACAAAACACCCTTTCATATGAAAAAAAGAAAATTGAAATTGGTTAAGAAATACTCGAGTTATTGAAGTTTATATCGGGAAAGAAAAGAAAGAAATCGGGTTTTTCCAATTTCCCGGGAAAACTGGCGAAAATTTTTAAATTTCCTGGGTAATGGGACCCCCTGTGAAACTAGCCGCATACAATGGTGTATGAATCATGTCGATCGGTCGCGGCATCGTGAAAAAATCGCCGAACAAACATAAAAAAAAAAAATATATACGGTCGAATTGAGTAACCTCCTCCTTTTTGGAAGTCGGTTAAAAATACTGCATAATGTTTTCTTTTAATCATGAAATATAAATGTTTCCTATCTTGCATGAGCATCCAGTAACATCTAGTAATTCACAACAAATTGTCTGGAAGTTATTTGCATTATTAATTAAACTCCCATACTATGAGTTAAAATTAATGTTTATAGTTAAGTTAAACCATTACATCTATTGTTTGGGTCTAGTGAGCATTTACTCAAAAATTTGTTAAAAATATATCCTATTAAAATTCCATATTCTTATAATTTAGTCTAGAATCTAGATAGATTTTCTCTTTTATCAATCTACCATGTAACTACATTAGTTGGATATAAGTTCTGTACACCCATTCCAATAGGTAGAAGCCTGTTTTTTTAAAGGGTATGTGTTTAAAAACATTAGTAATTTATTTATCTAATAACACAAAGCAATTAAACATTACAGAAACATTTAAATATATAATTCACACATAGTTTATTATAAATGTATATTTTTACATAAATGAGAATGACTTGTTAAAAAATATAATGCAGCATAAGCATATGAATAATGCAAAGAATGTGTAAAGCTATACAGGGTGAATCTCCATAAAGTGCACATATTGGAACAGGTAAAATTAAACCGCATTTTGTCGACAAAAAAAATAAAAAAAATAATAAAAATTTTTTTTTTTGGGTTTTACGACCTTTGAAGTTTTTTTTTTTGGAATTGTGCACCTAAAGTAAATAAATCGCTATAACTTTTGAACTAAAAGAGTTATCATGTTCAAACAAAAATGACAATGAATGCCAATTATAGGCCGTACTGATCCATGAAAAAAAAATAACAAAAAAGTTTATCTTCCCAGAAAAAAATAGTCAGATTAGTGTGAAGAAAGCAATTTTTTTAGGTTAAATTTCAGTAATAGTGAATTTCCTCAAAATAATCTAGGCTTTTTATTTTATTTTTATTATTTAATGTAATTCTACGTCGTATTAGCTTTCAAACACTAAAAAAAGCATGCCTCTAACTTAAGTATAAAGTTTCCTACGAGCGCTTAAACAAAGGCAGTTCTTAAGGGTGTTGGTAATTAATAACATTTTTAATACAAACTAGTGTTTTTTTTTAAATTATTAAATATTTATTTTATATACTTTAATATCGTCAAAAATAAGAAACAACCATGAATTTACCATTAAAACATATTTTTGATAGTTTCCTTTGTTTATATTTTGGACATCTAATTATGGGTCGGACTATACCAGTTTTATTAGGGCGCACGTGCGTCGCGTCTTTTTTGAAACGTTCCCAGCAAACTTTATACTTGAGTTAGAGGCGTGTTTTTTTTAGTGTTTGAAAGCTAATACGACATAGAATTGCATTAAATAATAATAAAAAAATAAAATGCCTAGATTATTTTGAGGAAATTGATGATTACTGAAAATTTTACCTAAAAAAAGTGCTTTTTTGCACTAATCTGACATTTTTTTCCTGGGAAGATGATTTTTTTTTGTTTTTTTTTTCATGGATCAGTACGGCCTATCATTGGCAATCATTGTTATTTTTGTTTGAACCTGATAACCCTCTTAGTTTAAAAGTTATAGCGATTTATTTACTTCAGGTGCACAATTCCCAAAAAAAAATCAAAAGGTCGTAAAACCCAAAATAGTACATTACAATACGAGGACGAAAAATTTTTTTCTGACAAGTGTGAGTTTGCAGGCCGAGCCGCAGGCGAGGACTGCAATCACACGAGTCAGAAAAACATTTTTCGTCCGCGTGTTGTATAAAATTTTATATTACGGGGTCGGAAACGGGGGTTTTGCGCACGCGAAGCGTGCGTAAAACGTCCATTTACGCACGCCGTGATATAAAAAATTTTTTTTAATTTTTTTAATATTTTTTTTGTCGACAAAATGCGGTTTAATTTTACCTGTTTCAATATGTGCACTTTATGGAGATTCACCCTGTATACAGGTTGATATTTCCTAGTGTGTGTTGCTGTCCTAACTAATGTAAAACTAAAAGAAATGGCGAAAAATACTAAAAGTAGTTATGAGGCTGATTTTTGATAAAAATGAAAACTGCATTATTAGATATTTTTTAATTTATTTTATATCACGGCGTGCGTAAATGGACGTTTTACGCACGCTTCGCGTGCGCAAAACCCCCATTTCCGACCCCGTAATATAAAATTTTATACAACACGCGGACGAAAAATGTTTTTCTGACTCGTGTGATTGCAGTCCTCGCCTGCGGCTCGGCCTGCAAACTCACACTTGTCACAAAAAAATTTTTCGTCCTCGTATTGTAATGTACTATTCCTAGCCATGAAACAAACAAGTTTTTCTTTTATTCTTTGAACTTTTTTGTCTTTAACAGAAATCTTTTATAAACCAGTCATTATTAACATTAAGATTGTATCTATTTAACAGACTTTTATTAGCTTGAGTTGTATCTATGTATGTATGTATGTATGTAAC
The DNA here is from genome assembly GCF_041222505.1 of Epargyreus clarus. Taxonomy (NCBI): domain Eukaryota; kingdom Metazoa; phylum Arthropoda; class Insecta; order Lepidoptera; family Hesperiidae; genus Epargyreus; species Epargyreus clarus. The sequence continues at coordinate 8,744,146 of NW_027332239.1, read as the reverse complement.
AGAATCTTTGAGCTCAATTTTCACCCATTTCTAAAAGCTTGATTAATTTTAAACTTTGCTCATGTATCGCACCGATGACAATGCAATAATTTGATAACAGTTTCCCATTATCCTTGATAGGACCGCCAGGATTAATAAAATTAATTCCCCGATTTATGAGTTTGTGATGGGCAAAAAAAATAAAAAACACTTTTATTGCTAATCAAACTAAAAACTTGAAAATAATTTTTAATGACAAAGAGTTTATACTACAGTAGTAGAATATCGAATAATCAATCATAATGAATCACCTCAGAATAAAATTTAAGTTATTAATGGAACAATTCAATTCAGAAGCGTTTCGACTCGGTAAAAAGTGTGGGATGCTTGATATTTTAAATATAACAATCATTATTTTGGCAACTGTCTACGAGAGGATAGTTATGAACCGCAGTAAAAGCACTTTATTATTAACTAGTTACTGTTGATTAAGAAAAAAAGATAATGATAATCCAATTGGAGATGGTAATTGTTTTTACAAATTTTCAGTGCGACAAATATCACGACTGATACCTAGTATTTTAATTTTGCACGAATATAGAACTTATGTATTCATTATTCATTGACATTGCCAATTGACATTGCCACAATTAGCTCTATTGCAAATTAGAAATAGCTCTTAATGAATACTAATATATTGTATTATAACAATACGGAATTCTATATATTGACTCTTGAAAAGTAATCCTTACTAAGCAACATTGCGTAAACTTTACAGGACAGTAATTTAAAGTTAAGATATTTAGAAAAATATCCGCCCTAATTATTGGATTAAATTATTTTAATAGACATATTATTTTCAAGTGAAAAATTATATAGTCTTTTTTTTTTGTAAAAATTAAGTTCTAATCACTTTCTTGTAAATTTTACCACAGAAACTTAGTAAAGATAAACCTTCAAGGGTTGATGTATGTATTAGTTATGGTGTTATTGTAATAGTTTTGTTATCAACACTTTATATAAGTAAGATTATAAATATGATATTCTGGAAGGGAAGCATAAGTAATTTCTAAAAAAGTAATTAGTAAGTATTGACTAAAGGGGCGTCTATTAATTACGTGAGGCGTTTAGGGTGGGGGTGTGTGTGTGTCGTATTTTATCACGTATTTTTTCCCACAAGAAACAAAGTAAAATTGCGAGAAAATAGTATTAAATTACATAAAGTGTGATTGTTCAATAAAATATAAATTTTTAGAATCAATTTTGTTTCAGGGGCATCCTTACTGGCCCCAAAGGATATTAGCATAAAAGGGCTTCAATTAACAACTCCATTGAATCCAATTCTGGGAACTCAATTCAAGATACCTTTCTTTAGTGGCACATAAATAATATGTTATGTAACAATAGCTTACTTCCAATGTGGTTGCATGGGCATAGCAATAATTTTGTAATGGGGGATGTACTAAAGTAGAAATGTGGTCTGATTGGTCCAAGATAGAACAAATGAATGTCAATTATTTTAAATTTTCTTGTTAGTCTTTGAAATCTGTCTGCAAAAAAACTACTATTTAAAAATTTTGGTGGTAAAAAATTTACATACCCGAATATGAAAGGAAACAAAATGTTATTGATGCTTTAAATATAATGTCAAAGTTCCTTTTACAAGGTTACTAAGAACTAAAAGTATTAAAATGCAAATAAGGTATTATGATTTGCAAGGGCAGTTAATACATATTGCAATTGTTTTCATATTATTAATATTTAATATTTTGCGGTAATTTTTTACTTAAATTACGTTTCACATTTTAGTGTTTCACCTTTACATTTTTATATGTATGTTTAATAATTACGACTTTGAGTTTTTGGTAAATTATATTGTGTATTACATTTTGTGGTGGGTGACATTAAATGTAGGGAATATTCTATGTAATAGATGTTTTATCTACAATTCAGTTAGGTTGGGGGTCTGAGTTCTAAACCCCACTTCTTATTTGGAGCCATCCATATAACGGGCACCTATGTTACAAGTAATCACATTAGTGTGTGAGATTTCCCCTTTAGCAATTAAAAAGAAATTATCATAATCATTTATTAATTTGTCAGTAAGGATTACAATATAAGTTGTTTACAATTTGGGAATGATGTTTACTGTACCAAATATTGTCGTATAAGTCATAAACAAAAATGTTGCTATCTAATTAACATTGCAACAATAAATATTATTATAATTTCGGTTCTAATATTTTACTTAACGTTTTAACATGTGGAAGTCATGTCATGAAATATAATTAATGTAAAGCCCCTTTTTCTAATGCCTTATGATAATCACAGATATTATAATTACAGGCGGGGATCCCAGCTAATCGGGTGTTGCTGGGCGGGTTCTCTCAAGGTGGTGCACTGGCACTCCATGCTGCTTTGACTTATCCAGAACCATTGGCAGGAGTGATGTCACTTTCCTGTTGGCTGCCAAGGCATGCTCATTTCCCTGATGCCGTCAAGTGCCCAACAGACTTACCAGTATGTATAGTCATATTTTTTGAAAATCCAACACTAAAAAATCATAACCTAAAGTCAATACGATATTGAGTTTTTTAACATTGGTGTAATAAACAAGCGTCCATCTGAGGGCAAATGGACATGTGTAACCAGCTCAATATAAAACTAGTTTACCTGAGGCTAAAAACATATAGATTGCCACTTTTGAGGATTAAGGTGGTCCTCCGTTTTTATTTATATCAGCTGGCATCTACCCTCTCTCTTCGATAATAGTCCTACCACTTTCCTCAGCTAATTAATAAAAAACACGTAAGAAAATTGGTTTAATATAGTTTATTATAGTTGTAAGCGTAATTAAACAAAATTCAAACAACCGTAGAGCGAAAAATAACTTTTCCTTTATAATAATAGTTAGTGCTCCTCCATTCTGTTTCAAGTGTGATGAAATTTAGAAATAGTGATAGTTGCAGAGGTGTATCTATTGATTCGTTAGTTGTAGCAATGTCTTCTAAGCAATCTCTAAGACTCCATTCTAATTGCGTTTGTTTATGCTCATGGGCGGAAGAATCTCCTCAGTTGTGGTGTGTGTGTGTTTTTTTTTATAATATAGGAGTAGCAGACGAGCATGCAGTCCACATGATGGTAAGTAGCTACTGCCGCCCATGGGCATCTGTAATCAACCCCAGATAGGATTAGATATTCCTATCTGGGGTCTGCCACAGATGCGCCGCTGCTCCTGAGGACTAAGCTGGAACGCCTCGCCAAAGTCTGTCTCCCTTACCATACCCTTCAAAACGGAACAGCAGCGCCTAACACTGCTGTTATTAGGCAGAAATAGGTGTGGCGGTGGTGCCGCCGGAGTCGAACCATAAAGGGTTCTACCACCTTCAAATGGTAAATGATGTGTAAATGGTTTTGTAAATTAAATAAATAAAAACATTACATAACATGTTTTACACGAGTAAAAGGAATTTCAATTACAATACATATACATATGATATCCATATCATTAATAATGTATGTATGCAAGTAGTGTACGTAGTCAAAGCGTTTCGCCGTCACCGTGATCCATGCAAAAGGGTCTAAGTAAAGGGGCAGACAAGTTTTACATAAGTAGCAAAGTGGGGTAGGGGGGTCTTCATTCCCTTACTTTTTATAACATGGGAGCCGTGGGGGACATGGATGGTGATTACGTCAGCATTTTTTAAATTTGCTAATTTAGTAGATTCTCTAATAAGCTAATTCAAATGTTAACCTAGGAAGAGATTCTCTTACTTTCGCTGATAAGCGGTGGGAGAGGAGGGATAAAATTCTGCTTATGCAATACCGCTCATGGATATCTGTAATCTACCCTAGATAAGATAAGAACCTGACGTCGGCCACAGATGCGCCGCTACCCCTGAGGACGAAGCTGGAAGACCTCGGAAAAGTATGTCTCCCTTACCAAACCCTTCAAACCAGACTACAGCAATGGTTAACACTGCTGTTATTACGGAAATAAGTTATTTAGTATTTCTGAGTCCTACCAATCTGTAGACGTTGTCATATGTAAATGTGTGGGTGTTTACATTCAATGCCCTGTGTAATGAAGGTTACTGGATTTGTGATATTGGATTACAAAGTGGCGTATAAACGTCACTGGGGTAAGATACGAAATATCTGCACGGTGCAGTGTAATATTGTGCTTGAATATTTTATTTTTCCATTCCAAAAATACATTTTTTTTGTTGACGAGGGAAAAGCGAGGGGAAACCTTCAAAAGGTACCCGGTGCCGTGGGAGCGGCACAGGGTTATGTGGGATTCTTCCCGCATTAAAACCCCCCCGGTGGCCGTCCTCAGTGTTACTATGAGGACTCCGGGGTCTCTTACGGAACGCAACCGGAGTCCTTTGAACGCATTGCCCCTTCGGGCTCCGCCCAGATGAGTTTCAGGGCTCGCCACACCGTCTGGTGTTTACGACGCTATGCGACCACACATACCGCCGTCCTTCCAGGGGTCGCTTGCTAGACGCTCCCACTTTCGCCGCCCGCAACCCCGGAGCCCCCAATTAGTCGCCTCTTACGACAGGCAGGGGATACCGTAGCCCTATTCTGGTCGAGGAGCTACAGGGACATTCCAAAAAACAAAATACCTAGTCTATGATTTTGAACGGTGGTATATTAAATAACAGCTTGTAAGTATAGTTTTATTTAAGGGGAGAACAACAGGGGTCGGCGAAAAATAAGATCCACTACTGTCTGAAACTTTTTATTACCCTACGCTAAGGGTAAGGGGGGAATAAGTACATAGTGATAAAACATATGTCCATTGTCCATCGATAGCTAATGTAACTACAATAAAAAAAATATTTGGAGATGAAATGGCTGAAAATATACTTTCTAACATTTTTGAGTTCACTTGCCTTTCATCATTGACTAAGGAAATTAAAAAGTTAATATTTGTTTCCTAAGATTACTACATGCTAAGTACTTTTTGATTACATCCACTTATGCCCGTTACTAACCAATATGACCAAATTTTGTGTACCAAAGAAAATTTGTCAATTTCTAATATGAAAGAATTGTCAAATGTAAAGATCTACATTTAGGAAAAATGTTGGATAGATGAGTTATTAATAACGGGCGAAAGGCTATTAATTGACGTGTGTTGTACCACTGGCCGTCGAAATACCAATTTTTCGAAATAGCGGATTTTATAGGTATGATAGGTCCAATACAAAAATTGTCGATGGACTCTTAATAAGTCTAATGTATGCGTTTTACGCATTATAGAATTTCAGTGCGTACGTACGTAAGTCATTGAATTTCTAATTCGTGATTGCTGTTCATTACGTCTTTTAATACGAAGTCATATGTTATTGTGCTCCTTTGACCTAGTATGTCGTCAGTGGACTCTATAAATTATTAATGTAAGTTTATGTATGCTTGCATCTATTCACAGTTATATTTTCCCTAGTTAATTCAACTTGCTTTGTTAGGTCGTATGTACCTATGTATGTATGTATGTTTTGTGGCAAGGGAGACAGACTTTTCCGAGGCGTTCCAGCTTAGTCCTCAGGGTTAGCGGCGCATCTGTGGCCGACGTCAGGTAGGAATCTTATCTTATCTAGGGTCGATTACAGATGTCCATGAGCGGTATTGCATAAGCAGAATTTTATCCCCCCTCCCCCACCGCTTATCAGCGAAAAAAAGAAACTTTTCCTAGGTTTACATTTGAATTAGCTTATTAGAGAGTCTACTAAATTAGCACATTTAAAAAATGCTGACTTAATCACCATCCATGGCCCCCACGGCTCCCATGTTATAAAAACTAGGGGAATGGAAGACCGACCGACGATCTGTGGCCGACCACAGGTAGGAATATCTAATCCTATCTGGGGTTGATTGATTAGATGTCCATGGGCGGCAGTGGCCACTTACCATCAGGTGGACTGCATGCTCGTCTGCTACTCTTATTGTATTATAAAAAAATGTACCTATGTGATAGACAAATCTCGCAACTGTTTTAAACCAGTTAAACCCAATCGATTGAGTTGAAATTTTGGTACAGGTTTGGATGACAATGTATGATAAGCTTAGTGACAACATTCTAGATTCGATACATATATTTGATATTTTGGATAGCCCAATATGGCTAATTATTTATATGCACCCCAGATGGGTATCAATGAAAGGGTTTTCTGAGAAGAATACGAAAAAGTTTGTATTTAAAATCAGTTTTTGATATACATTTGTTTTATTTACTTACATATTTTTTCTTAAAGGATTGGTGTTCTAAAAGCACTCAGTCCGCCGTCCGTGGTAAGAGGCCACGACGTCGCTTCGCTGTTACGTCCGTTTTTAAGTCTGCCTATATACCCATATTTCAATTGATCTAGGATTTTTTATGAGGGACATTTTTTTTTGTAATATATGAGTAGCAGACGAGCATGCAGTCCACCTGACGGTAAGTGGCTACTGTCGCCCATGGACATCTGTAATCAACCCCAGATAGAATTAGATATTCCTACCTGAGGTCGGCCACAGATGCGCCGCTACCCCTGTGGACTAAGCTGGAACGCCTCGTAAAAGTCTGTCTCCCTTACCACACCCTTCAAACCGGAACACAGCAGCGCCTAACACTGCTGTTATTAGGGAGAAATAGGTGTGGCGGTGGTGCCGCCGGAGTCGAACCACAAAGGGTTCTACCACCTTCAAGAATTGTCGCCCAAATAGGGATAGGTCGCCGAACGAAATAAAAACCTTTCCGACTATCCATTGCATAGGTACTTGTATTTCTTTGAAATTTTGCTGCCCCCTATAACGTCATGAGTGAACTGTTTTGGGAAGTAGGGCAGTAGGGTGTAGGTACGGGTTAGTGGCCCATGTCAGATGTGTTTCATACCTCTCATAAAACATCCACCCCTTTGTCACGTGCCCTCAGAAGCACGGAAACGCGCGTCAAATTTTGACTCGAGCGGCCACCCAACATTTTTGGATTGGAACTAAATAAGTAAAACATTTCTTACGCCAGAAGAGTTTTAAGTCAACATAGTCACAAGTTGTTTGGCTATGATTATATAATAGTGTAAAAAACAACATGAAAAGTATTTTTGTGTGTTAGATTAAAAATATTCTTTACGATTTGCGATGATGAAAGAAGTAACACAAAAACTGCGACTCATTTGGCGATTCTTTTGGTATTCCAAATGTTCATAGCTCGTATCGCTAGGTTTGATTATAAAAAATATGGCTGGCAACGTATATTGATTATGTAACGGACAAAATGACACGCATAAATCACAAACTCATTCTTCAGCAACAAGTGTATTTACAAAGGTATAAATTATTTATGTTTTACTTCATTATAGCATACGTTTTTCAATTCTTACTAGACATTTATCTACATTTACTGATTAATTAACGCTTTAATTAATAAAAACATATAAATAAAGTAGTTCCTAAAATCCAGTTAAATATTTTATTTCATTGGGATATTTTAATATTTTTTAACTATAAAAAAGATTTTGTTGCACATATTAATGCCATCGCATTATCTCGTTAGTAATAAATTTCGGATTTCCTGGCTCGTACTTTACTGACTTCCCTAGAGTTTCCGGGTTATTTTTGCATTCTGTAAGATTATGCATAATTAAATTAATAATGGTAAATATAACTGTTCTTATTGCAGAAGATACAATGCAGCTGATGACAAATATGAAGTGGGAGCGACGGAATGTTAATGTGTTAGTAAATAAAATAATCATTTTTGTTTTAGATATTTCAAGCCCATGGTGACTGTGATCCAGTAGTGCCATTTAAATGGGGACAGATGACTGCCTCGTTCCTTAAGACTTTTATGAAAAATATTGAATTTTCAACATATCAAGGACTATCTCACAGCTCCTCCGAAGCTGAACTTAAAGACATGAAAGCATTTATAGAACGAACATTGCCCGCAGTAAAATAATTTGATTAGGCTATGCTGAAACTCCAACAAGTACCTACTTATAGATTACATTTTTGTTTGTAAATTAAATACACTGTCTGTATATGAATTATATACTAAACTCTATGCACTTATTTGGCAGGAATGTATCAGAATACGGAAAATATAGTAAAACTGTGATGGTCCTTAAAGCAAATTACTTTTATCAAACAATGCATTATGTAAGATTAGCTATGGAATAAAGTTATTTAATCACACTGTTCTATTTTATTTACCAAACTAAGTGTAGTCATTTACTTATACCAAAATATGACAAGTAAGTGCTTATATAATACTATTGATATTTTCAAGTTGCCGGGTTGGTGTAATACGAAACTAAGGGCGTATTATATATGTATAACCTAATGTACGGGTGCACGCTCACTTGTTTGTATTAAAAAATAATATGAGCCGGAATAATGGGGCCTTTTTCGATTAAAACTAAAATCGCAAAATTAAATTAGCCTGAACTCGAACGGCTTTATTTTCAAAAAAAGAAATCTGATTCTAGTTATCCAATTCAGGAATTTTGTTTGTTTTTAGTTTATTATTTGCTTGAAATAAACACTAAACACACCAAATAATAACTTTTAAAAAGTATTTTTCGCATTCGCACATAATGAATTACTAAATTCTTTGTTGAAACAGTTTTATGTTGGCGATATTTTTTTGAAAGACTTGAATGAAAAAAGTTCCTTTATTCCGAAAATAATTTTATTAAGGAACTTCTTTGCCTCAGGGTCTCCAAACCTTTAAATCTGGCTCTGGGTAGTGGTTATAAAATAATTTATTGTCCGACATTTTATTTGTGTGTCGGTGGCAGGGGCGCCACTAGTGATTTGAATCAAAAAGTTTAGTTCGAATCAGGGTTGTTGCTGATGCAGGTTTTTACTAGATCAGCTGATGCTAATGCTGATGCTGATTTTGTCAGATTAATATCAGCTGATGCTGATGCTGATATTTAAAAATACTTAATATAAATATATTTTCTACTGAGGTATTTGTACGTCCCTTACGAGAATAGTCTTTTTTAACCAACTTCACAAAATGAGGCGGTTTCTCAATTCTACCGTATATATGTCTTTTTTATGTTTTTTCGCGGATAACTTTGTCGTTTATGAACCGAACTGGATGATTTTTATTTTGTTGGAAAAAAAGATATTTCCAAAGTAGTTCCATTATAAGAAAATAAGGATGGCAGACCAGAGAAATCGAGGGGAACTTTAAAAAATCGTAAGGGCGACTAGTGCATTTGTAAGATTTTTAGTATGTCATCACTAAAAAAGGTGAAAAAAAAAATAATTAAAAAATACAATCGACTTCCATGTCACTACAAAGCAAAAATCAACTGAAACAAATTTTGGCTCAGCACATATCTCCGAAGCCGGCGCTCATATTGAATACGCTGTTTACGCCGTTATCCAACGAAATATATTTAGCACCGACTTCAGAGCCAAACCAACATCCACTTCAGCTACCCTCAACTCTGCAGTGACTCAGAAGTCGGCATTTATTTGTTATTTTTTTTACAAAAACAACACTGTGTCGTATCTTTGTTCAATAACGAAATATTTGGTCATATTGCACTTTTCACTGGTTGTGGCATTATGAATTGAATACATAATTCTGTTATTGATTGATTGAACTATGATCGAAAGTTATTGATGTCTGAGCAAATTATGTTGTCAATACAATCAAATGATTGTTTGATGACAACTTGTGTTTATAAACTTCTGTGATTGGCTAAAACTCCACGTGATTTAAGCTCGGTCCCGCCTTCAACGAACACGTTACAATTTCAATATCAGCATTAAATATCAGCATCTTTTGTTGCGGATGCGGATGCTGATGCTGATATGTAAAAAAAAGCTGATAATCAGCGGATGCTGATGCTGATACTGATATTCGCAACAACCCTAGTTCGAATATAGAACCTATATAAGATTTGAATGTTCTCAGTTTGGAAAAACCAAAGAGTATGAATGGGAAAACTACCTAAGAAGTGGAAAATTATATGCATAACTTAATTTTTACTACGCCTCTAAGTGACATGCTAAAAATTATACATTTCATTGGTAATTTTAAGGTCATAATGGTATAAAATACCTATGGAAATTTAATAAATCGCCGATGAAGCAGACAATATATGTTCTAGGCAATAGTTATTTTCGAAACATACACTACCACATACACAAATATCCGACTACATTTTCTTTGTAAAATATATTATGGCCTACAATCTATCTAGAAATCTGGAATCAAGAGTAATAATATTTTGTATATTATCTGTGGTACTAGTAATAGACTTTAATAAATATTCTGTAATTATACTATACAAGTCAAAGAGTATAGTAGTCTATACAAGTGACACACCACGACCATAGACTACTGACCAAATGTCAGTTAATAGCTGTCAGCTGTGTGACTAATGACCAAATGTCAGTTAATAGCTGTCAGCTGTGTGTTGAGTGACATAGTGTCACTGTGGGATTTGTTAATGAATAGTGAAGTAGTGAACACCTGAGTGGTGTCAATTACGAATTCTGATTTATCGAACAAAATATAAAATAATATATTGCGTGTTGTTCTTCAACTACAATAGTTCCACTTCCATTCATTTTAGTGACAGGTGTACGAGTAAACGAATTTTCTGGAAGCCTATTATTACAGATATAGAAAAGTCAGATAAATTCTGTAATCCAACAAGGTGTTTTGAAATAAGTGTGAAGTGAATCTAATGGGAGATCGAAAATGCAGCGTTATACGATAACATATTGTGTTTGGATTAGTTTAATTTGTTTCGGTGCTTCCTTTGCGAACCACAATTCGGATGTAGTGCATGATGAAACGATATTGTACGAGAATGGTAAAGCTACTTCCTCTGAACTTTCAAGGCCAAGAAGAGACACCGCGCAAAATGTGACCGCTTCAAGCGAAAGCAGTCCTCCAGCAGACAATGTGCGTTCGTCCTCTACAAGTTCTACTGAGAATCCGAATGTAGTGTATGAAATAGTGCCTTCAAATTCGTCTACGTCAGTGGCTCAAGTGAATGTGTCGTCGTCGGCAGCACCGAACATTTCTGATGCCAGTCCCTCTGACGCAGCGCCGCTGCCGGGGAAAAGTTCAGCAGAAGATGAACATAACAGCTCCATGGCTATATTCTTCGTGCTGTGCATCCTGGCGCTTGGTATTTTACTAATTCACCTCATGTTGCAGACGGGTTTCTCCTACCTGCCGGAAAGTGTGGTGATTGTATTCCTCGGTGCTTTAATAGGAATGATAATAAATCTGATGTCTATCAGAAATATTGCTAATTGGAGAAAGGAGGAAGCCTTTTCTCCAACTGCATTCTTTCTAGTACTCTTACCTCCTATTATATTTGAATCTGGTTATAATCTTCATAAAGGCAATTTCTTTCAAAATATTGGATCGATTCTGCTCTTTGCAATCGTTGGCACAGCCATTTCTGCATTTGTAATTGGTGCAGGTATATACTTATTAGGTTTGGCTCAGGTAGTTTACAAATTGAGTTTTGTGGAGTCATTTGCATTCGGTTCCCTGATATCAGCTGTGGATCCGGTAGCCACCGTGGCTATTTTCCATGCTTTGGACGTGGATCCAGTATTAAACATGTTGGTGTTTGGTGAGAGCATACTAAATGATGCGGTCGCTATTGTTCTGACTACTGCGGTTCTGGATTCCAACGATCCAGTCATGTCTACAACTGAAGCGATCCTGTCGGCAATAAATCGGTTCTGGTTAATGTTCTTTGCGTCAGCTGGGATTGGTGTTCTATTTGCGCTGATCAGCGCTCTCCTGCTCAAGCATGTGGATTTGCGTAAGAACCCATCTCTGGAATTTGGAATGATGCTTGTTTTCACGTACGCTCCCTATGTCCTTGCTGAAGGCATTCACTTGTCTGGTGAGTGTATTTCAATTATATATTAGTTAAAGAATATAGATTTTTATGATTTTTTATCAGAAATTCACATGAAGTTGTGTTAGTTAAAAAGAAAACCATGTTTTGTTCTTATCACATACAGTATTATCAAATCTTGATAGTTGATTAGTATTTCATTATACTACAATTTGACAAGAACGTCTATAGAAACTTAGTTTATTAATCTAATGGAGATTCATATTTTTTATCATCATGTAGGATTACTACATAATATTTACTTTACATATATGCTTTTTTACAGGAATTATGGCCATATTATTTTGTGGTATTGTAATGTCTCATTACACACATTTTAACCTGTCTACTGTGACACAAGTTACTATGCAACAGACTATGAGGACATTGGCTTTTATTGCGGAAACATGTGTATTTGCATATCTGGGATTAGCAATATTCAGGTATTACTTTTTCAGGCCACATTTTACAGATAAACCGTATTAGATTAAATCTTATTGTCATGTATTTAAAGACCACTTCTATGAAAAACAAATGAAGTTGCGTCCACTGGTGATAAAACATTTGTTAATAGATATTTATATTAAGTAATTATAATCAAAAGGTATTCAGTTATGAAAGATGTAACTTGTAATGGATATGCTTTCATAGGATTTCTATTCCAAAACTACATTAAATAATTGAAATTACATAAAACATTAAATAATTTTATTCTCTTTAGTGTATCACAAATGGTGAATGATCTCAAATATCATTGAAAGTGTATGTATATTTTATTTTAACACTTAATACTTTTTGATAGTTCTCATTTACTCCATCGACTGACACAATCATGTTTCTTCAATGAGGTTTTTCAAAATTGTGGTCTTGTACATATACCAGGTTCCATACAAAAATATTTGATGGCAATCACTTTTCTATTTTAAATATGATGTAATAAATTTTTGCAGTGAAAAGAAAATTATAATATGCATGCACATACAAAACACTTGATATGTCAATAAAACATGGTTTAAATATAGTTTCAGGCATCGTGTGGAGCCTGCCTTAGTTGTATGGAGTATAATACTCAGCTTACTTGGCAGAGCAGCAAATATCTTTCCACTTGCCCTGCTTTGCAACAAATTTCGTGAGCATAAAATCACAAAGAAAATGATGTTTATCATGTGGTTCAGTGGTAAGTATAATATGCATCAAGATTTGTATGCTACAATATTAATGTTTAATTTTGGTGTCAATAAAAATAATAATAATGATTTAAGTTGGGGTAATATGGGCGTTGTGGTAATATAGTATGGCTGAAATTGTGGGCTAAATTGTCCATATTTTAAAAAATAAATACATGCCATTAAAATAATGATAATGCTTAAATTTTTAAAAAGATACATTGGCCTATAATTTTATTTACAGTGTTAGCCCAAACACTATTATTACCTAAACTAACTATATGGCTCCCTTCTTTAACAAGTTTGGCGTACTACATCTTTAATACACAAAAAATATAGCAAAAAGTTGGTCACAAAGTTATTACTTATTACTTCAAGGCTAACGACTTTTGTTATTAAGTAATTACTATGAAATTTTAATTTAAATTATGTGGTTGGTTATTGTTGTATTTTAGAAGGAAAATTAATTGTAATTTTTTTTTCAGGCTTACGTGGCGCGATTTCTTATGCGCTGTCCTTGCATCTTGACTTTTCTGATGAAACTCGACATGTCATTATTACAACAACACTGATTATTGTGCTGTTCACTACCCTGTTCTTTGGAGGCTCAACCATGCCCCTACTTAAATTTTTACGGGTAATATTTTTTATCTTTCTTCATATCTTTATATCTTTATTATAAGACGAGACGAAACAGCTTAGAACATCTTTTCCTTTTCTTTATCCATTTTTACCTTTTTATTTTTGATTAAGTTGCCAGTGAAAGAGCATTAGTTTTATTTTACCATTTTTATCAATAAAAATATCCTCAAGTGATTATAGTGGAATTTCGAATACTAGACGAAAAGTAGTAGGTACATAACTGTTTTATTTTTTACTATCATTGCTTTCATGTTTAATTTCTTCTTACATAAAGTGTTACAGTTACATTACGTTTTCAAATTTTAAAACTTTACAATTTGAAAACGTAATCGTATCAGTTTTTTCAACATTGGCCTACTTTGTGAACTGTTGTTTAATAAAATATTCTGATAGGGCACTTGCGACTTGCGTAATCAATTTTCGAAATCGAAAACCGGTCTGTTAGTTAATTTAAATTGCATAAGTAAACTCAATAAAACTTCATGGTATCGTTAAAATGCTAATGTAGGTATTTGAAACAATTATGGAATTTTGTGACCTTCGTAATAAGGCCATCCACATAACGATGACACGTACAAGTTGGTGGTACCTGCATTGTAAAAAGTTTGTTGTTAGTTCCACCATAAAGGAATCTAATTAGTAGTAGGTATGGTAATATATTTTTATGTATCGCGCGAGTCTTCGTGAATCTAATCATAGGCATCTCTGATTTTTCAAAGTGTATTAGAAGTCAATTATTCATTGCGTTGCTATAGCGAAGGAAAGTATACACCAGAGTGTTCTTTACTCAAACTTCTTAAAGGTGTGTGGAATGTACTAATTTGCACTTGCCAGCGTGGTATAGTCTTATCCTTCTCATTCCAAGAAGAGACCCGTGCCCAGCTGTGGGACAGCAATGAGTTAATGACGACAATGCCAACTGATTCAAACTGATTCTTAGTAGAGCTAGCTTATCAAGTTCTGAAATACTCTAAATGTATAATGTTAATGAATTTTGCAGGCTAATAAGAAAACGAAGCGTTCACGGTCCCAGAGGAAACAAAAAGAAGTGAGCTTGTCAAAGACCAAGGAATGGGGGCAAGCTATAGACTCCGAACACTTATCAGAAATCACTGAAGAAGAACTAGAGGTAATTATTATTTATTAAGAACACGAAGTCATAAAGAAAAGAAAACTTTTTTCATTTAAATTTGTAACCTCTCTTACCGTCTTTTAATCGATACCTCATATTTCGCTTCGAAATTTCCCAACGATAAAATCTCTATAAGAATTATGCTTACCTAAGAGCTATGTCAGCTCTTAGAATTAGCAAGCTGAAGTGGGAATGGGTAGGCGTCACTGCTCGAAGGACCAAAAACTTATACGGCCAGTCTCAATAATCTACTAAAAGTTAAACTCGGTTAGCTCCCAAAATTTGTCTGTGACATTCAAACTAGATATCTGTTACTGTCGTCTCAATAAAAAATAATTGCAACGCCAACTTTAGTTAAAGTCAGATAGATCCCTTATCTTCGGTAAGAAAAAAGTTTACGACTGAACATAGGACAAGTTGGAGCCGAACCATTAGGGTAGCCTTATGCCCAATGGCCCTCGAAATACGTAAGATGTATTTACAAAATTAAGAAGTCATTAAAACTTGTCGATAGCTTAATGAGCAGTTTAACAACATTCCACAACCAATATAGTAAAAGGAAAATTTCTTTAACATAATAGCTTAATGGGCAGTTTAAGAACATTCTATAACAAAAAAGGTTCTACCTTTGTGGTTCGACTCCCGCGGCACCACCGCCACACCTATTTCTACCTAATAAGAGCAGTGTTAGGCGCTGCTGTGTTCCGGTTTGAAGGGTGTGGTAAGGGAGACAGAATTTTCCGAGGCGTTCCAGCTTAGTCCTCAGGGGTAGCGGAGCATCTGTGGCCGACCTCAGGTAGGAATATCTAATCCTATCTGGAGTTGATTACATATGTCCATGGGCGGCAGTAGCCACTTACCAGGTGGACTGCACGCTCGCCTGCTACTCCTATAACATAAAAAAAACAAGTATAATAACAGAAAAGTTTCATTAACTTAATATTCGATAGAATATCCCAGTTATATTGAATTTGAACCGCAGCTGTAAACTTCTGGAATACTTTTATTATATTATTTAAACTATTTTCAGGTGAACTACTCCCACGCGACGCGATTACGAGGCTTCGTGAGGTTGGACTTGAAGTATTTGACGCCGTTCTTCACCAGACGGTTCACACATCAGGTTTGTTCACTTTAAACTTTACTTTATGTACATAAAATTAGAGTTCGACACAGGAAAGCTGCGCATTAATTATTTATTATTTATCTTATATATGAAATTCTTGTGTCACAATGTTACTCACCATACTTCTGCGAAACGGCTTTACCGATTTTCACCAATTTTTATATGCATATTCAGTAGGTCTGAGAATCGGCTACTTTCTATTTTTCATACCCCTAAAGGATAAGGGTTGTTCACCCTTAACATTTTTGTATTTATATGGCAACACAACGTTTGTCGGTTCAGCTAGTTATAAATTTAAATGTAAAACAGTTAAAGCTTATACCACAAATTTTAGTCTTTTACGATGTAGTTTCAAGGTTCAGGTACCAGTTACGTATCTTTGATTTTTCGATGTTATGACCCTTTTAGAAGTTAATTATCATTTGCTTTACTAGTGAAGGAAATTACGATAGTAAAGATAAACGAACCCATAGAGTTCGGTTATAAGAATCTTAAAGTTGCGTGAAGTCTAACAATTCGCACTTTGGTATCGCAGAGGACTATGACACATAGTTTTCATTTTGATAGGACAACTATGTTTATGAATTGAAAAAAATATTCGAATTTTAGGAAATATATATTAAGGGAGAAATTTGTTTAGTAAATAAAAAGTACTCATGTAGATAATTATAATGAAGTAATAAGTTAATAAAAATAGTTATTTTTTTCCGCCAAAATATATAAATAGTAAATTGTTAATTAATTCAAAGTCTAATTGATGTTTTTCCAATGTTAATAGAAATGTTTTTTTAATTGGATATGACTTAAAATTAATTAAGAAAACCACATGTTGATTTTATTTTCCTAAATGATTACGCCATTTTCAAATAAATTAAATTGATGATATCATTTACAACATTATGAGGAATAACAAGTCATTTGAAGTCAGTTGAAGGTGGTAGAACCCTTTGTGGTTCGACTCCGGCGGCACCACCGCCACACCTATTTCTACCTAATAACAGCAGTGTTAGGCGCTGCTGTGTTCCGGTTTGAAGGGTGTGGTAAGGGAGACAGACTTTTCTGAGGCGTTCCAGCTTAGTCCTCAGGGGTAGCGGCGCTTCTGTGGCCGACCTCAGGTAGGAATATCTAATCCTATCTGGGGTTGATTACAGATGTCCATGGGCGGCAGTAGCCACTTCCCATCAGGTGGATTGCATGCTCGTCTGCTACTCTTATATTATAAAAAAAAAAAAATTTAAATAATAATTAACATTATGGAACTTTTTTACTATAGAGCACGCAATCCATCTGGTTGTGTGGCCACCGCTGCCCTTAGACATCTATAATCAACTTCAGATACGATTGCAGGTATACTTGAGGTGGGCCATAGATGAGTTACTACTCCTATGGACTAAGTAGATACGTTTAAGTTTCTCTCTTACCATACCTTTAAACCAGAACACAGCAGCGCTTAAGAAATAAGCGCTGTAGAGGCGGTTCTACGGGAGTCGAACCAAGAAATGTTCCTTAACTTATAATTATTGTATTTATTATATTTATTATCTCATATATAAAATTCTCATGTCACAAATTACCGCACTCCGAAGCGGCTTTACCGATTTTCACCAAATTTTATATGCATATTCAGTAGGTCTGAGAATCGGCTACTATCTATTTTTCATACCCCTAAGTGATAAGGGTTTTTCACCCTTAACATTTTTCTATTTATATGGCAACACAACATTTGCCGGGTTAGCTAGTAATATTTAACATTAATTCCTTTTGTATACATTTAT
This sequence comes from Epargyreus clarus, assembly GCF_041222505.1. Taxonomy (NCBI): domain Eukaryota; kingdom Metazoa; phylum Arthropoda; class Insecta; order Lepidoptera; family Hesperiidae; genus Epargyreus; species Epargyreus clarus. The sequence continues at coordinate 8,726,444 of NW_027332239.1, read as the reverse complement.
GTCAATTACAATTATTTTTTAATGTATGTCAATTACAGGAATTGAAGGATTGCAAGAGCCAAATGACGGATCTAACGAACCAATGGTACCAGGCGATCAGAATATCGAACGACCACGACACAGATGAAGACGAGAGCTTGCAACAAAGCTCGCTGTCCAACTCGCGCAGTAGCCTACAAAGGGGCGTTTAGATGTAATTAGTTGAATTCTAGTAAGACAATGTAATTTGTATATTAGTGCAATAAAAAAGCAGACTAGCTACTTATAACGTGCAGATTAAACGCTTAACCATAGATAAGTATAGATGTCTCACCGCCTTGTAATTGAAGGAAGCCATTTAATGGCTTATACGGCTGACAATTCTGTCAGCCATTTAATGGCTGTCATGGTGTAATTTACGCGGAACAATGCCGACATGCGCAGATAAGTGGTGCAAAAACACGAAATCGAAGAAAAAGTGCGGAGAAATATCGTTTCATTCTTAAAGGATCTAAAAACTACATTTTTTTTTATATTTTTCAAACACGAAAATAGATGACAGTGATGATTCAGTTGTCAAAACTGGTTACATTTTCTTGTTAGGAGTGAGTAATCTTCAGTAATCTATGGTTAAACCCCATACATATTTAAGCGCCGGTCGCAACTATAGTGCTGCAGCAACTGAACGCGATAAATGCAGTCGGTAAATCGCTTCGCCGTGATTTTTGTTTTGTTTTCGATGTTATTTGTTGGTTTCGATATAGCCACCGAACGCACCTAGTCGCCAGAACAATGCAGGATGGGTGCAGTCGCCAAAACGCAAATTGCCGATGTCTAAAGTAGCTAGCCTGCTAGTGTCATAAGAGATTAGATAATTTTGCATATTTCTTCACTATATTTATGGTAAAACATTTTCGTACAATATCTACTTCTCTTTTTACATAATAATATAGCTTATCTTTTTTTCATATAATCCATTATTTTCACATAAATAATTATAATCATAATATAATTTTCATGATACGAGTAATCATTCATTGAAGTATTTGAGTTTTGTATATTTGTTAGGTATATAAAAAGTTTAGTATTCATGATTTTTTTACATAGATGCAAAATTACCACAGCTTTAACCAAACATGTGCTATTGTACACTGCAGTAATATTTATATGCTGCTTAGCTGCAATATGGTTGTTTTACGGTGTAAGCACTTTATTTTGGTTTTATCTGCCTAAATTGTTATGGATTCAGTATTGCAAATCAGAAGACATCAAATGTGACTTGAATGTGTGCAACACATTCTTATAATTATGCACTATTTTAGTCAAATGTTGTGATAAATAGTTGTATGTGTTAAGTTAACTTTCTTGCTTAGCAACATGTTTGTTTTTTGTGATCTTGTTAAGAAAATAGAAAATATATGAAAGGCCAATAAATTGACATGAAACGCGGCACATTAAAAATTGAGAGAAAACGCGTAATTGACGACTGTACGCATTACAACTGCGTGCGTAATTACGTTACACAGTTAACTTTAAGGTTTTTTCCTTTAAACTTTATTATATTATATAAATATAATTTGAATTGTTCTGTTTTAAGGCAATAGATTAAAAATGAAACAAGCTCTTCCTGAAGATATTTTCAAAGTTCAATATCAAGGTCAATATTTAGTCATATAAAGCCGCGTTTGTGTCTGCAGACACTAAGCGTGTCAGGCACGGGCCGTGGCAGTCAGTTTTCTATAGTACATTTTGACAGGCACTGTAGTGTTACAGTGAATATAAATGCTTCAATGTATATTGCACAGGTAGGAGGATACTATTCTGTGTATTACGGCACAAATTGTGTATTTTCCATATATTCTAAAGATTTTATTTAGTGTGATCTTGTAAATCACGTTGATTGTGCAACCTGCTTTGCAGATAGTTCTATTGTAAATAATTTTAATTAAAGCACCGGTTGCTTTTCTGACTGATATCAGACAAAGAGCGTGTAAAGTAGCGCGGCTTCATATCGGAAATCGAATGAAAGCACGTCGAATAAGGAGTATTATGCTAATCGTACCTACATATTTCTGTATTATTAAGATACTTCTATATTTCTAATACTACTTAAATGATATGATATGAGATTCATTCACAAGTCACTTCAAATTGTACTTAATTATTGTTAGCTTGTATAGTTCCCGTAAAACTACTAGCCCGCTCTGAATATAGAAATGAATTGCGTTGCCATAGCAAATTGTATGACTGACTACACCTGCTCGCAACAACTTCAGAGCGGACTAGCAGTTTGGCGCGGACTATACCCCTATCGCCGAACTTACCCCAACTTACCTTATATTAAACTTACCTTATATTTTGCAATAAATTTCAATAGGTTTCCATTTTTTACTTTGACAATTTCTCGTTCTACATTTTTCATTTATCTTGTTGCTAATGGTTTTTAATATATGTAATAACATTGAGATTCGTCACAATAAGTGTAAATAAGTAGCCTTGCAAGTATTTAATTGTTTATTACTTTTTACGAGTTTCCTGTTTCCTCAGGGTTTTAATGCACAAAGTACTTTTCGGTGTAATTTCGCATAGAATTATAGTTTATACGCATATATATTTACAAGATTTGTGCTCGATACTTTTAAGGGTGGCAGTTTGTCAATCGGCTATACACTAAATTTAAGAGAATTCACGAAATATTAATGTTTATCGTAATTTATTATACAAATGATTGAAAAGGGACTATTTCAATTTTGACCATTTTTTTTTAATTAAGAACATAAAATGTATTATTGATAATAATGTAACTGCTATTCCGCGTAAAACTGCTAGTCCGCTCTGAATGTAGAAATGAATCACATCGCCATAGCTAACTATATGTCTACAACTGCTCGCAACAACTTCAGAACATGTAGTTTGGCGCGGACTATACCTACATTATGGATTATTTTAATATATTATATTTAAATAAATTGCGTCTATGAGCGTAATACAATTATAGAATGACGTAATAAAATGTGTACCTTATTGTGATTAAAATGTATATGCTTCTAGGCTAGGCTATGATGCAAAAGCTTAAACTGTGGCCATATAAACAAATGAAAATGTAAATTACTTATGTGATTACTTGGCTATGATGGTTTTTAATCATAAAGAAATATTAGTATTATGTGAGTGCTCTAACATTACAAAGTGTACCTGAATGTTCATCTTGCATATGTCCACTATATTCGTTTCTATTTGACAAATTTATTAGTGATCACAGGATTGATTATATTCATATATTTATTGTAGTGGAATAATTCATATATATATTTCGTTAAAAATACATTTTGGTGATTAATTTTATGTTAAATTAAATCTTATATATTGTTTGAGTAATTTGATTTGCACGTAAGTACTTAACTTGGTATTTTATTATTAGTTTTATTTATAACTACTTTTTTATAGATAAGTTAGATATTTAATTATATTTTAATTTAATTTTACATCGAAATAACTACTACGCACCTGATAATTAAGGAATAATTAAGGATGTAAAGTCAAATAGAAATTTATAGTGGACAGAGCATGAGAAAAAATTTAATCAAGCTATTGCATAAAATACTAAATGCTTATGTATAATTTTATTATCTTAGTGTTAAGAGTACTCAGTATTTAGTTTTTGATTATTAAATTGTATAATTACTTATTTTTATTATTATAGTACAGGTATGCGGCTAATATAAATGCAAATTGAAAATAAAACAAGTATAATTATATAAATATAATTTATATTGGTTAATAGCCACGTTCTGAATTTAATTTTATTAATTGTAACATGTTCCTAAATATATTTTATTTCGAAATTAGTCACATGTTTTATTTTAGTATGAAAACCTTTTTCAACTGATGGTGTATTTATAAAGCATAGATGATGTATCGTAAATAATGTGTTATGCTTTGAATAAAGTAGACAATGCAAACTTATAAAATATGTATAAACAAAGCATATCTCAGTACTCTAAGTGTAGCGTACCCAAGCTCATTCTAGATTTTTTTTACAAACTTCTTTGTTTCGAAGACTGTATAATTTAATTTTCTTTGTAGAGAAAGACTCTTTGGCAATTATCTCCTATGAGAGCGGCGAATTCAGCTTTTCGTAGTGTTTTAGTATTCACCTTGATAAAGCCTACTTTCTGTTGGGTCAAGCCCTTGCCAAAAGTCCTGAATCCACGCAGTGATTTATTTAAAATTAGATTATTTTTACAATTTTAACTATTCAATTAATTTATTTTACAAATCCTAAAATAGTAAAAAGAACCTACAACAAAAAATGATTTCGGTAAAAATTGTAATTTGAAAAGCACTTATAAGAAAACAAGAACTTCTAATACATGTTTCATAAATTAAATATAACTGTAATATACAGTATATTATAAATACAATTGTAACTTATTAGCATTTCAATGTTAACATAATGTTAGAGTTCAGAAGCATGGGGGTATAGGCGTTGTAGAGATTTCAGTCCTCTTCATTTTCTAAGTTGATGTGGCTTCCAAATTTGCCATATAAATGAGCTTTGAGTTCACCCATCTCTACTTTTAGTTCATCACATTTACCTTCTAATTCACTGATCTCATTTTCTTTTTTAGTTTTTGTGTCTTCTAAGGATTTCTGTAAAACAATGTAATAGGTATAAGTAGTAACTATAAAATAATAAAATAGGCAAATACAAACAGGTTTAGTATCATTTTCTGTTTTGCTTCTCAATTTCCTTTTTCCAGGTCAAGCTAATAAAGGTGTGGTCCTTTATTAGCTTGACCTGCATGTAACGGAATCTTTGAACTCAATTTTTACCCACTTTAACTGGTCAAGTTAATTCATTTTTTGAACAATTATCAAGAACTGATGATAATACTAGATTACAATATTTTTATTTTTCACATCAGGATCGTCAGGATTAACGATGTGCGTTGTACTATTTCAGTGTGGTTTTTAGTTTTTAACACACTTTTTTAAAGAATATTATTATTTGTTTGGTAGCTATTTTATCGGGCTTTAGTGATACATATACATAATAATGTAATAACTCACAGTCAATGTGGGATGAATCATATTTTATATCGTTTAATGGGCACCCAAAAAAGAGGTTCTGAATATGTACCTTAATTTTTATTAGGTATCAAGCCTAACTTTATAGAAAGGAATATTAGTTCCTACTAAGAACAAAATGCCTGGTCCCCAGTAATACTTTATCTCTTATTGAAGTCAATCTTATTGTGTAGGTAAGTTATTGCGATCCTTACCAAAGTGTCTTCTAGAGTCTGACAGATGAACACCTCCCCCACCAAATATGGTATTTTTTCAGTATCATCGGCAAGGCCCAATTCCTCTACAGCCTCTTCTAAATTTTTCATATCGTTCTGTTTAACTTTTAATTCGTCTTTTATATCGTCTACTTTAGCATTTAAACGAGCAAATTTATTGATTTTTTGCTGATCTTCATAGGAAATGTGAACATCAGAATCCTGTAAACCAAAACAACAATTTATTTTTATTCGTTTATAGTTTTATAGTGAAGATAACGTGTTTTAGGTTAGGAAATTTAGTTAATATTAATAGTGTTTACATAAAACCTACCGGTTGAAACGTTCCTTTTCCAGAATTAGCCATATTAACAGATATTTAGTTATTATTTTATAAATATTAACTTAAATTTTCAACTAAAAGCTGACAGTTGTTTTCTTTAGGTTACGGGCACATTCCACTATGTAACTTGTCATAACATAACATGTCAACCTACAAAAGTGTACTATAGTCTATGGCCTGATGCTGTCAAGTATATTCGCATTACCAAACATACCCATATGGTATAGAAGCAATCTTTAATTGTCTACGAGAAATAATCGCAAATTTTGCGGTTTACGTGGCTGTTAATAAATATTATGAAAGCTTACGATCGAACGAATATACGATCACTTTAATCGTTAAGTGGAACAAACTGATCTCTATTGTCTCCAGCTATTGTATTATGGGCAGCATCAGCGCAGCATATCAGAATAATGGTAAAATAAAATAAATACAACAATATATTTGTCCGTTTTTCTTGAAAATATTTTATATTTACAAGCATAGAAGGATTGTTAGGACTAAAGACCCGCATAGACTGAATAGTTCAAGCATAATTAATGAACTATCACATACGAGCATATTAGTAACTACCTACAGGATTTTTTTTATTCAATGTGATAGTTTTTGTCGCGGATTACCTAAAATGTATTTGAACTTAGCGATCAAGTTCATTTTAGCTCATGCTCAGATCTTTCAATAGTGCGGGTGCATGAGCACTGGTGATATAATACCTAATGGTTGTGGTTTTTCCTCCAGTCTTGAATAATTACCAAAGATCCGCCAATTCGGAATGTATGGCTTTATGCAAGAAAAAGAATTAGCCAAAAAACTGCCACTTAATCGGTGACACCAGCATTTCAAAATCTTATTTATACCAATGATGTGTAAGGTATTGAATGTTCTTGCTCATGCTTATAAGTCACGTATAAAAATTTTTCAAATAAATAAGTATACCTAACTCATACGGATTGTTCGGGTGGGCATGGAACAGTGGTCTACTCCCGTAGTTACGTCTAGGGAATGCTAGTGTGCAATAGAGTAGGCATATTCTTCATAATGTATGCATTCTTGTAAAGGACCACTTTGGTTATATCATCCACATACTTCCACCGAAATGCAAGAACTGTTTCATTTCATGAAGGTGGTAGAACCCTTTGTGGTTCAACTCTGGTGGCACCACCGCCACACCCCTTTTCTGCCTCATAACAGCAGTGTTAAGCGTTAAGCTGTCTTCTGGTTTGAAGGATGTGGTAAGGGAGTCATACTTTTCCGAGACGTTCCAGCTTAGTCCTCAGGGGTAGCGGCGCTATCCCTGTAGTTCCGGGACAAGAATAGAATCCCCTGCCTGTCGTAAGAGGCGACTAAAAGGGGGCTTTTGGGGTCGCGGGTGGCAAGAGTGGGAGCTCGAACCGAATGGCCAACGGACCCGGGAAGGACGGCCTTATGGTCGCATACCGTCGTATGCACCAGATGATGTGGCGAGCGTCAAGCTCACCTGTGCGGAGCCCGACGGGGCAACGCGCCAAGAGGACTCCGGTTGCGTTCTTTTGGAGATCCCGGAGTCCTCTACGCAGCGCCGAGGAAGGCCAGGGGGGGGGTTTAGTGCGGTAAAAGTCCCACATAACCCTGTGTCACTCCCACGGCATCGGTTACCTTTTGAAGGTTTCCCCCTCGAGAACAAGAAAAAGGCCTAGCGGCGCATCCGTGGCCGATCTCAGGTAGGAATATCTAATTCTATTTGGGGTTGATTACAGATGTCCATGGGCGGTAGTAGCCACTTACCATCAGGTGAACAGCATGCTCGTCTGCTACTCCCATATCAAAAAAAAATCCACATAGGCATGGCGGTGATACCTTGCTGGTCGAGCGATAATCGTTCTACCTTTGTAACATGATAAGAGATGATGCATTTATTCTTTAAAGATGGCGATGTATTGTAACTTCTTTAGTGTTGTAATTGTTTATACTTTATTCTGTGGGTTACGTAACATTTTCTCATCAGATAGCTCATCTACAATATACATAGTTAGATGTCATTGTTGTGTATGCTAAGCCGCATGTTATATAACTTAGTGTTACACTAATGTTAGTTATTAGCAGTAATAATGACATAACATAGACAATATGCCTTTTAATAACCCGCGAACTTAGTGACTTATTAATATGTTATAAAGTTCGCGTGTATTTATCTACATGGCATCCCTATCAGTATCTGAATCTGGAGTCTTCTATTCGTAGTGAAATATTAAAAGAGACAAAAGTTTCTTGTCATTTACCAGGCAAAAGCAAAGGTTATTTTAAAATCCTCGTAGGAGAGTAAGTCGTTCTTCACTTATTAAATTTGTATTCAATTAATAAGTAAGATAACTTCTAGTAAATAGAAACTTACTCTTTATATGTAGTTTACTATATTTGAACACCAAATTCAGGCTTGTATTTAAAAACAATTGATGAATAAACGGCTAAAACTGTCTGATTTTCGTGATTCCTCAATATAATGTACGCTTGGACTCATATCGTTCTTTCAATTCAAATCGAGCCTCGTATTATTCCATTGCCACAAATGGTTCCTTACAGTTTCGACAATAGTCTCGAAATTAGGCGAAGGTCTTTCGAAAAGACTATTTAGTATTGGGTTATGTATTTGCAAATGTAATCTCCTAGTTTTCCTTGCATAGTCGTAGCCACTTTGGTGGTTCAGGGCCATAGGAAATCAAGGAGTCCATGGGTTCATTTACATATATTTCTATGACCAGTTAGAATGTGTAAAAGAGTTATGCAGACAAAAGGCTTTGGATTGGAATATAATTTTACCTTAACGGAAAATTCTGGTTAATAAAAAGGTAATTTTATATTCCTGACATTCAAATAGTTTAGTAAGAAGTAGCTACTGATCTAGGCAAAATAAATCCGTTAACAGTTGTTGCGCTAGTTTATTATTATTTGTCTTCAGTGTTGACTAAATTGAGGTTCTACGTCTAAACAACAACAAGGAATACTAAATAGGTGTTTATAGCGAAGTGAACGAAGCATCCGTCACACAACAATACAATCACCATCTGGATGCGAGCCGGCCGGCCCCACCACTGCAGCGCCTACGCGGAGCGGTACCGCTCACTTGCGGTTGCGCACTCTTGTTTAGAACGTCAGACCTCGCGCGCGCCAACTTAATAAGCTTTCAACTTTTTGTAAAGAGTATTATCTCGTGATGGAGAAGGAGCACCAGCCAGATTCGATGGCTACGATCACCATGAAACCGGAGTACCCTCCGTCTGAAGTGTACAGCGCGTCGGAACCGCCGCCGGTAAGATACCCGTTACTTCTAACCTTCTAATCGTAACGTTAATGGACGGACTTTCTTGTGTCTCCTAAACTACTTCAATGACAAAATATTTTTCCGCTAGCCTTCAATACTGTACGAGCTTTTTATGACGACCGTGTTTTGTGAGCAGCTGAGTACCAACGAGTACTTGTATTGAATTTTCATTTTACAGTTCTTGACGTTATAAACGTTGTACGAGAGACTGCAATAGATGCTTTCTCGATGATAAAATGTGCATCTAAATAATGGGCTATTTCGCTATTACTACTGGAAAGCGCCTTTCTCTTAGGCTGAACCGCCAGTAAAGCCGCTCACGCATATAGGCCTGTTTGTAAACTTAACATTCATAACAAACCTATTTTTGCGTGGTTTAACGAACGTGAATACATTATTATAAATATACAATATGATTATAATATTTTTATGGCAGTGTTAGAGAATAACTTAACTACAACTGCGAAAAATTATGCATGTTTTGAGAAGTAAACGTTTAAAATACTCTCCTACTTCGGCGTCTCCAGTAAATATTTACAAACCTTGAACCGACTCGAAAATTCATCGTTTGTACCTATTTTATATAATTCGTCCTTGAAGATCAACCATTGTATATCCTGTTTGTGAGAATACATTGAGCAAATGTCTCGTAACGCAAAAATTGGTCGCTAGTCCAACACGATTTTTGCATAGATATTCAGATACGTTCCTTTCCGAGAACCATTATGAGATATGTGCCCATAAATGTGGGAATTTCATTGTTCTATTGTCTAATCTCATCATTATCATAAATATTATAATAATTGTGTTTTATCACGCTACTTTGTGCAAAACTATCCGGATCTGAAACTCTAGAAGTCACAATCAGAAGAAATGTATACATCAAAGATTTGGAAAAAAGTTCAATTTATTTTTTGTTTAACTAATTGATTTGTGAAATATATTTTTTGGCTTTTCTATATAATATGATTCATACATATTAATTTAATAGATAATAAAATATTTTTGAATTGTACTGGCAACAAAGAACTTACAAGAGTTGTACAGCTGTTTTCATTCAATTGGAATTAATTGGAAAATCAAAAAGCGTATTATATTTCCATCAAATATAAGTAATTTTCGGAACATTCTACAGTATGAATGGAAAATAAGAATTCAATTATTTTGCCGCATCGATATACTACTAATAAAGACGAAAATGTCATTGTTTTGCCGAATGTATTTGTCCAAAACGAGTGTTCAACGTGCAATATGGATAAAGAAGATTTAAGATTTTTTAATGTCAATTGGTGCAAATATAAATAAAGAACCAATTAGGTAGTTGATACATGCTAATATTTTTTATCTTACATGAATCAGTTCTTATTATTTTTTCCTTGAAAACAATTCCATTGTGTCGGCGGAGGTTGACGTGTGCCATCTAAATATTTGTTTAAATTATAAACATGATTTGCATGATGTACTTATTAGTTGCACTTGAGCACTAAGGATCATCCTTGGATAATAAAATAAGCTATGATTAATATTGCTTATTGTTTTTAAACTAACTTTATGGGCAAAGAGATATTACTACGATAGTTGACTGTTTTTGTTTAGGGGGATTTTTTCTTTATGTTATTATGTCCAGTTTAATTATTTATCACTGTATTTACATTATTTTTAATATATATATAGGATGTTATACACAATTTATTCAGTATAGACACTTTTTACTCTTTATCATCATAGCATTTAATTCACTATCGTCCATCTACAAGTTTCTTAATTTTCTGTTTATTCCTTCTCCATTTCAAATTCAAATACATTTATTTGATATGTTTTAACACTTTTGCAAGTTTTCTCGCCAACTTTGCAAAATCATCCGCTGCTTATCAAGTACTCTTCTCTACTTTCCATCTGATGGTTGATTTACGTGGCCGACCCACTGCCACTTTCTTTGTGCAATTGTCTGATCCATATCTTGCCGTAATTCCTTATGATTTCAGTATTTCGTAAATGGTTTCGAAGGGAAATGACTAATGGGTAATGACCATACATTTTACCGTTTTCCTTTGAGCCAATCGGTGTTAATTAAAAACTTAAATCTGATTTAGTATTTTTCCTTTGATACGATTTGGATTTTGTAGTTAAGTATGGAAATTCCCAATATCTACATTTATTTGCAAACAAAATAAAAAATGACGCCGCGGTCGAGTGAAATCGTCGCCGGTTAGTTGACCAAGTGGACACAATAGCGCTTGCGTCACTATCCCCTACTTAGAGCGGTACACTCAAATTGTGCTAACATATTGATTACATATTTATCATATATAGTTAAGGATATTCAAATAATTTTATATAGAAATGTACGCACGTATATGTAAAATATTATTTTAATATTTTGTGTACTTGAAACTATGCCTAAAATATTACCTATATTTATATGTATGTAAAAGGATTTCCTGAAAATTATAAATGAAGGTTTCTTCTAGTTGTAAGGAGAGGTCCAGCTGTGGGACAAAAAAAGAGTTAAATATAACTATTAAATATTAAACATTTGGCTATTGCACGTCTAATTTGTTAGTCATCATAATTTCTAAGGGAAAACTTTCGTGGTTCGAAATGGAGGCACGACAGCCATTACTTATTTGTCTTATAAAAATAGTGTTAAGTGCTGCAGTGTTCGAACATTGTGGTAATATTGGAGATTTAACTTAGTCCTCAGGGGTAGCAATGCATCTGGATTGATTATAAATCATCATTATAAGTCGATCCATGAGCGCCAGTTGCCCACTTACTATCAAGTGAACCTCATGCTTGCATGCCACTACTATAATGTAAAATTATAATTCTGTTTTGTTCATTTTAAAATAGTCTATGCAATAATATTATTTACACAAATCTGCATATATACCAGTTTTACAATAAGATAGAGCATAGATACCAATTGCAACATTATGTCCTGTAATAAAATTAGTATTTTATGCTAACTGTATTAGTCATAGAATATTCCAATGAGATGTACAATATTTCATTTTGTGTATAACTTTATAAATATACCTATATGCATATTGTTATAAATTTTGTGACCTGAGTCGTTCTAACTAAAGCGTAGTATTTGTTTTAATTAACCGAGTCATATTATCGAATCGTTGTAATTTTAAAGTAATTTTGTAACCAATTCCATATAGAACAGGGGTTTTTCCTAAAACTGATAACAGATACGTTTCCAGTTCTGAGGACAAAGATGATCACCTTATAATAAGTCGCGGCATCTACCTACATTGAGAGGAAAAGAATAACAGAAAAAATATATTTTGGATAATGAACTCCTAATCGACTATTTACATCTAAATATATATAACTCAAAGGTGACTGACTGACATAGTGATCTATCAACGCACAGCCCAAACCACTGGACAGATCGGGCTGAAATTTGGCATGCAGGTAGATGTTATGACGTAGGCATCCGCTAAGAAAGGATTTTGATCAATTCTACCCCCAAGGGGATAAAATAGGGGATGAAAATATTACTTCGTAACGCGAGCGAAGCCGCGGGCAAAAGCTCGTAACTTATATTATTAATTTCGATTTAAATTGCGTTCAAGGTAATCAATATAATATTTCATTTCATATCAATATGTCTTACACAGTTTTCATAGATACAAATTATATAAGATTGTATTTCGAAGTTTATTGAGACCATCACGAAGAAAAGACCGAATATAATTGAATTCATAGAAAACGCTGCTCGCGTCTAGTCTGCCAAATGTAATTAAGTAATTCGATTTACAATGTATATTGACAGAATAAATTGAAAGTGAACATTTTAATGCCTATTCAGCTTACCCATAATCCAAAGCCAACAGAGAAAGTTTCCTGCGCATATTTTTTTTTTCTGATGTCAACAGCCAAAATGAATCAGTTTCTTTACATAATATAGTTGAGCCAATGAATGATATTTCTTAAACATAGTCTATCGCGTTCCGAATTTAATGATTGTAGTATTATAATAATAAAGTAGTATTAGTTTAAATCAGACAGAAAATGGCTGGATAGACATGGAAGCTTACGTGTCTACACAGCAAATTATATTTTTGACAAAGATGCCAGCACAACACCGACATGCCGTGCCGGTGTCGTGTCGTCCTCATGAAGAAGAGTCCAAACAAAGCTCTTAAGCAACAGAGTTATAACGTCTGATCCGTCATCCAAACCATTAGATCATAGTTTAGTAACGGCGGAAGTGATACGGAAATTTAAACGTTGTGAAAATCCGAGTTAGACACGGGTCGGCGAAGATTGCCGGCGTTAGCTAAACAAATTGCGCAGATTGAAATTGACATCGCTTAAACGCGAAAGATGTTGAATTTCGAATGCAATCTTTAGCACTTTCACTAAGTCTCCGCTGCCACCGCGCGGTCTTTATGTAATGTCTTGAACATCCGTTGTAGGTATACAGTGTACTTTGCACGTAACTTAAGTAAGGTAATGATTGATTATCTACTAGTGTTTTTATGTCGCTGTCGGAAAGGCCAGTAGGTACTGCAGTTTTATAACACAAACGTAATCTATACTAATATTATAAAGAGGAAAATTTTGTTTGTTTGTTTCATTGTAATGAATAGGCTCAAAAACTGCTGGACCGACTTTAAAAATCTTTTATCATTCCAAAGCTACATTATCCACGAGTAACATAGGCTATATTTTATATGAAAATATATTTGATAAATAGATTTTGAGGCGGTTCAAAGTTTGCCGGGTCAGCTAGTAATAGATATAATGCAGCCCACCTGATGGTTAAATGGACCATGCTACCCTTATACATTTGTAATAAATTTCATATAAAACAGGGGCTATGTCTGAAGTCGATCAAAGATCCGTTGCCACTGAGGATGTTAGTCCTGGTTGCCACACCTGTAAGTATGTCATTCGTATAGGGTATAAAAACAATTACACAAAATTAATACATAAGTTTACAGTAATTTGATTGCGAAAAAACATACAAATGAATCTTATGAAGCAAGTAGGTAAGTATTTAAATGCTAGGAGCTGGAAAATAAAAATCTTGCAACGATATTATTTATTATACCACGAATCAGTCCTCTTAGCGTTCAAAAACAATAAAATATTAATCTTTAATGGTATCCGGTTGAAAAATATTGTTCCGTTGAGTAATTCAGATGGAAATCTTTAGAATTAATTGAATATTAATGTTTTATTATGTACCTACTTAATGTTTATTCAGTTGTTCCATTCAGCTGTTTACTGTTTTTGTGTCTACCTTTTGGTGGGTCAAGAGTAAGTGAAACGTTAATGAGTTGCTATTGTTAAAATGATTGCTACATTCTATAGATAAAGATATTTCTCGTTGGATACATTTAAATAAATAATGGATAAATTACATACATAAGATAAAGGTGTTTATTCTGAACTATTTATATTTTTATAAGACTGGTATTTCAGTGGGATATTTTATTTTGTCCATTGCAAAGGAGCTTAAAATTTACCTGATGGTAAATAGTCCACCTGTGACCTACTCTGCGATCATCTGTGATATAGCTCTACCTAGCTCTTGGATATTTTGCCACTCCCGAGGACTCAGATAGTCGTCTCCAAAAGGAAGCTAGCATCCACATCTTTCTACCGAAATGACAGTTATTTTTTCAAAAAAATGGCAGTTATTTTGATGTGACGAAAGATAATTTTTGAAGGTGGTAGAATCCGTTGTGGTTCGAATTCGGCCCCACCGCCATACCCATTTCTACCTATTAACAGCTGTGTTTAGAGTTTAACGTTGCTGTGTTCTGGTGTAAGGGAGACATACTTTTCTGAGGCATTCTAGCTTATTCCTCAGGGGTAGCAGCGTATCTGTGGCAGATCTCAGCATGAATATAGCCTATTTTGGGTTGATTGTAGATGTCCATGGGCGGCAGTAACCACTTACCATCAGGTGGCCTGCAAGCTCACTCGTCTGATATTTTAATATTATATAAAAAAACTATATTGGTAAAGATTGTATTTCCACTTTGTAACAAATAATTGACTGATATTTTGATATAGAACACTTGTTTCCTGTGCAAATTATCTGTTACGTGTTCATCGGCAGTTTTGTGATCACTGACTGAAGATTTTCCGTATCTGTTATAATTAAACGATTGCTCTACTTGAAACTTGGTCAGTTATTATCGCGTTTACATGCAAAAAAGGAAAGTATTCGGCCATGTTTCTGCATTGTGTTACGCGAGGAAGTTATGCATAACTAGACTACACGTCCTATTTTGAATGGGATTGTTTCATTTGCAGCTAGTCACGACACTTTCTCGTAGACTAATTCTTTATAAGGGTGAACTCAACGCGATTCCACGTCGGATTCACACGCTACGACACAGAAATAAATGTTCCATATATTTTAAACGTTAATCCAAAATTTCCTACATAGCAAATATTTTAAAGTAAAAATGGTCAGAATAGGTATTGTTTTGCACCACAAGATTAATAATAAGTAATCGTACCGATGTCACGGTAATACCTACAGATGTGATTCAAGGTTAACGGTAGATAAAACAACCACTAGGAAATTGCAGATTGCAAGTTAAGTACTGATTTGCGTTTTGCATAGTTATTATGTAGAACTGGAATTATCTTAGGTGATTTTTCAAAATTATAGAATGTTCTATGAGCATATTTTGCGCGGCGCATGAGCAGTGATAGCCTATAGTGATGGTGAAACGTCATTAACCTATTACTGTCCCACTGCTGGGTACGAGTCTCCTCTCAGAATGAGAAGGATTAGGTCATAGTCCAATTTCATGTTGGTAGATTTCACACACCAGAGATTTTTTTATATAAATCTCTCAGGTTTGCATGTTTCTAAACGATGTTTTTTCTCTTTACCATTAAAGCATGTGAAAATTAACTTCTAATACGTAAATAACTGAAAAATCGGAGGTAAGTGCCTGGGATTTGAGCCTCGGGCTCCTCGATCGAGAGGTCGAGTTTCAACCACTAGGTCAAGTTTCAACCTTCTATGTAGCGGTATTGAGCTATTGAGCAGTTAAAAAGCGGCCTATCAATCGAGGGGTCCAAGATTCAAATCTCAGGCACGCACGATTTTTCATGATATGTACGTATTATGAATTAGTTATCACATGCTTTAACGGTGAAGGGAAACACCGTGAGGAAACCTGCATACTGAAGATCTTTGACATAGTCTTCAAAGCTATGTGAAGTCTACCAATACGAAATTGGCTATTGAGGTGGACTATGGCTTAATCCTTCTCAATCTGACAGGTGACCCTTGCCCTGCAATGAGATAGAGATGGGTTGATGATGATGATATTTTGCATCGATATATTTTGAAGTATAATATCAAACATGTGTTTGTATTGTGAGAGATTAGTAGCAGTAGAGATGGTAATGGAATTAGAAATAGTATACACAATTTTCAAATAAAAAATCTCAATCACAATATTATCTCTGTAATATAAATCAATTCGAAATACAATTTTATTGTTAACACATTCCAATTATATAACGGAAGGTAACAAATACAAATGTAATCTGATTTTAGTTTATTTTTGTATATTTATATACTTTTCATGAAACAGCATCGAGCAAAAAATATTATTAATACGAGCTAATAAAATATTTTTAATTATTTAATGTTTAACATTGCGAAAAATAAAATTATCTTTATATTTTGACCTTGAAATTCCGTCCACATTCGTTAATATGTGTTCTGTGTACTTACATTTATGTATGTAATTTTACATTAACATTTAATTTCGCAGGCCTACCGCCAGAGGGTGTCATCCTCGGTGCAGATCGCGCGTATCGCAGCGCTGACGGTGGTAGCGGCGTCCTTCATCCTGGGCGCGTTCATCCTCGCGTCCAGCTGGGTTGCGGCACGCGCGTCCTGCCACCAGCTGGAGCAGCTCGACGCTATGCTGGATAAGGAGCTGGCGCTGGAGGGCAGGGCGTATGGAAACGACGCTTTGCTGGCTGTAAGTCATAGTTTTATAAGACACTTAAAAATAATGCAATGGCGCTTTTTTCACACCCGAGACTAAACTAAACTAAAAGGTTTTCATCCCCGTGTTATCAGTATCCTTACCATGAGTTTTTACGTTTTGAGAAATATGATTTTTTTTCGAAAGGTTTTTTAGGACTAGATTTAGTGTTTTTTGTAAAGAAGCTAAGTTACGCTGTTTGAAGTTTGTTGGCTGATTTCTAGTTGATGTCGGTTTTCTTGATTTTTTTTGTTAATCTAAAGAAATTAAACTGGTTACTCAAATATTTTGTGCGTTTTGCCGTTCACTATTAAGAAAAAAGTAATTTAGTATGTACATACAATATGTCGTGTGTAATGAAATATTAAATTAAACTTGTTTATTTCAAACATGAAGGGAGCTGTAACAATAAATAAGTGAATGGTTTTTAATAAATATTGGTAGACGTTTTTCCTATTGAATAACATATGAACACTATAAAATGTTCTATAAACTTTAATAAGTATTATCATTCTGAGAAATGTAGACGCTTGCAAACTTGGCGAACTTATGTGAACGTATGATACTTCCAAGTTCAATGAAGAATAATATGCGCGGTAACATGCTTAATTTTAGGGTTCCCTACGCAAAGGGTGAAAACGGGATTATATTACTAAAACTGTCTGTACGTTTATCACAGGGCTCTATCTCTTGAACCGCGAGAGGTGGGTACTTGAAATTGTTACAGAGCGTGTATTACTGTAAAAAGCATATGAAAAGCCGGGTTGAAATTCGGGGGTCTGAGGTGTGAGTTCGGAACTCCGAATTACAAAAAATATATGCGTATTAGAAAATAATAATGACTTGCTATAACGCTGAAGAAATATATCGTTAGGAAATCTACATTCCTGAGAGGTATTTCATATACAAAAGTAAAAGGTATATTTTAACCAATTCGCACTTGGCATGTGCGTTGGTCTTTGGCCTTCCCACTCGGTTAGGAGACCAGTGGCCAGTAGTAGAACAATACTGATTAAGGAGAAATATATTACTTTATCCGTTACTAGCTGACCCGGCAAACTTTGTACCGCCTCAAAATCTATTTATCAAATATATTTCATATGTTACTCGTGGATAATGTAGACTTCGAATGGTGAAAGAATTTTTAAAATCGGTCCAGTAGTTTTGAGCCTATTCATTACAATAAAACAAACAAACAAAGTTTTCCTCTTTATAATCTTATATAGATAACAAATAAAAAAATGGTGGTACGGATCCCTCCGTTCGACTCGCACTTGGCCAATTACTTTAAAGTGCACATTGTATTTTTAGTTTCGCTCCATCAGTTAAGGATATATTGCTGAAGATGGTGCCAATATTACACGATAATGTCACAATGTCGCTTCATTTAACGGTAATTTATCAACGTACATATGTTCTGTTGTGCACATCTTGTACCTGAATTGTAAATATAATGATTGTATCGTGTGGGAACATAGCACGATAGGATCTTGATGGCTTTAATATTGTGAGAAAACACTTTAAATTGTAAGGTACGTTCAAGTCTCGCTGGGAGTTGCTTTTGTTGACAAATAATTAAATATTGTCGCTGGCTTTCTTCAGTATTTTGATGTTATATTGTTTTAATTGATTTTCTGTAAAATGTATTTATGATACGTGTGTTTCTGATTTATACACAGGAATCTAAACCAATATTTCGGAGTGAAAAGCCGATATTATAAAAGTCTTAATAGGTTCGGTAGACGTTAAGGTTACAAGTCTATACATATCTCCCAGGTGTATAGAAATCTCTCTATCTCTCTATCTCTATATCCAAACAAATATTTTAACAGAAGCTTAAGAAATTGATTAATTTAGAAACTAAGGTTTATACTTTTCTTTCCAACGAAAATAAATTTGGCCATTGAAAAAATCTATATACCTATTCTTACAAATGGACAGATAATATACAGTTTCTATTGTTTATCAAACTTTCTTTTTTATTTCTTTGCTAATTACGATTATTAGTGTCATTTTTATTTAATTTGTAAATATGGTCCTTTTTAGACATTGGACGAACACTAAGTAAACATTTAATTATTAAAATTTGTCTCATCTAGTAGAAAGAGCAACAAGGTCTAACAATTTCTTCTTCATAACCGGGAGAATCATAAGACTTAATATTTCATTGAAAATCACGACAAAACTTTAAGATACAAGATACGTTTGGGACCAGATTAATGTCTGGTACGTTCGCGCGTGATTTAAAAGTTTTGTGTTATTTAGTAGCAATAAATTTCTCTCCATGAACTTTCTTGTTACATCCTTTCACCATAGTCTTTATCTGTAGATATGTATTGCATAAAAAGTATTTTTAGTGGAAGTAAGTTGCCTAAAGCAAAAAGTCTTTCTCTCTCTTTCTCTGTCTCATTTTGTTATATACAAGTGTGTGTGTGTTTGTGTGTGTCTGTGCAAGTTTCGAAATTCAAACAGACGAGCCTTGTGCGCTGCTGCTTGTATAAAGTGTAAACTAAATGCATGGAAATTCCATTTAAACTTATTTGTTTTCTTTTTAAACCTGCGGTGAGTTATATTTCATGATTGAAATTTTACGATAAACATTAAGGATCTCTGACGGTCCCTTGACCGCACACAAATATTATTAAATTACAATATATTTCAAGTTATTCGTAATAAGGCAACACCTTTTTTGATTAATAAAAACCTATCTATAATATGGCAACACCTTCTTTGATTAATAAAACCTTGTAAATAAAAAAATACTTGACTCAGTACAAGGTTTTATAACTGTGTAAAAATTTGCTATACGTAATTAAATCAGTTCAGCCGTTTTCAAGATTGACTCTCACACATAGACCTATCTTATTTTGAGTTGTACCAATCTTGTTTTGTGCAACGGGTATTCCCGTTAAGCCGTTTTTATTTCCTTAGTACTTAGAGAGCTGCATAGCATCACAATTTGGAAATGTTTACCTCACTAACAACTCAAAACAAAGCGTTATTTACCGCGATGATGACTAATTATGTAGAATAGTTAGGTACTACTGTAGGACTTTTTGCGTCTTATTTAGGTATGTTTATGAAAATCGAAGAGTACCGAACTGTCCATCTTATTTCGGTCACGACTGTGGTTCGTGTTCTGAATAATGATAGCATTTTGATGTTGGTATATTCAATAGGTGTCATTAATCGGTTGGTCGGCTCGGCTACTATTAAAATGAAGTCTCATTCCATATTTATTTATTTATACGACCTTTATTTGCTAGTGTACAAACATAATAAATTATGTTATTCCTTCGATAACTCGTAAAGCAATAACAATGAAGAATTGATGATATTATTGTTCGCAGCTTACAAGTGTGCTTACTCGTTAATAAAAATAAATAAAAATACTTTATTAATTTTACTGTTTCATTATAAAAAATATTATTTCAACTGTTTTTCCCGGTCGTTGGTTCATTATATTATAGAAGTAGAAAAATACTATTTAATTGATTGCAATTGTAGGCTGTGAACATTATAATCAATCCAAAGTAATGTAAGAGCTCTACTTGATGTCAGCTACAGATGCGTTGTTACCTCTGAGGACTAAGTTGCAACGCCTCGCATAAATATATCTCCACACTTGTCTAACCAAAACACAAAACTGCTCTTAAAACGTTGTTATTAGGCTAACATTTTGCGGAGGGTGTATGAATCCCCAAAATGTACGAGGGAAACCGGTATTGCTATCGACCTAAGCAGCTAACCAACTAACCATCCAAATATGTCACTCGCTCGGTGGTGACTTACGCTCACTTAAAGTTAACCTTAAGTATAATCTACAAGTACATTCCTTAGTGCTTAGAGAGCTGCATATAATTTGAAGGTGGTAGAACCCTTTGTGGTTCGACTCCGGCGGCACCACCGCCACACCTATTTCTACCTAATAACAGCAGTGTTAGGCGCTGCTGTGTTCCGGTTTGAAGGGTGTGGTAAGGGAGACAGACTTTTCAGAGGCGTTCCAGCTTAGTCCTCAGGGGTAGCGGCGCATCTGTGGCCGACCTCAGGTAGGAATATCTAATCCTATCTGGGGTTGATTACAGATGTCCATGGGCGGCAGTAGCCACTTACCATCAGGTAGACTGCATGCTCGTCTGCTACTCTTATATTATAAAAAAAAAACATAGTTTCGCCACTTAAGAGCCTTTTCGTTCAAGATTAACGGTACTATTCGATGGCCTTACAGTTGTACACTTTTATATATTGTACGTTCTAAAACGATTACTTTCTGAGAAGGAAAGTTTATTTTTGGACGAGGAAAAGATATTGTGATCCGAAAGGTAGAAAATGCACATTGAGAGGAAAAAGATAAAACATTTAGGTTTATTACTCCGACGAGTATCGCAGATCTGTTCAAACAACTTTCTGAGTGTGTCATGTATTGATTACCTACATAAAGGTGTATGTGTTTGTATTTAAGAGTATTGACCTTCAATATTTAAGCACAACTTGATTAGGATTCAAGAGGTTTCTTTCGTTTGTTGACGTATCGTATGATGCAAATAATTCGCCACGTGTGTTGTCTTGTAGGGAGTAGAACCCTTATTCCCTAGGGTTAAGTTTTTTAATGTCTAAGTCACGCGCGCTGCTTTTCGTTTTCTGAGTGATTCTGTAGAGACACTAAATGTTTTCGGATTAAAAGTTCTTTAACCACTCTAACCAGTGTTACCTGTTTAACTTCAAGTCTTATATATTTGATGGTTTGCATATACCGTCTATAGAGAAAGGCATTACATTTGTTAATTTAAACCAGAGTTAAAATCAACTCGATTGATGTGGTTTCTTATGTTGCTTTCCGCTACTGTTTATACCATCTTCTGTGCGCATGTAATTATTTGACTCTTTATTTATTTATTTAATTTCTGTACTGTTTGTTTCAATAAACTTCATTTTATATGTTTTACACATGATGGAATGTTTTACATATTAGAAATTAATTATCACTTGCTTAAATGGTGAAGGAAAACATCGTGAGGAAACCTGCACATTTATAAAAAAAAATCTTAAAGGTATGTGAAGTCTACCAATACGCACTTGGCCAGCGCGGTGGACTATGGCCTAATCCTTCTCATTCTGAGAGGAGACTCGTGCCCAGCAGTGGGACAGTAATGGGTTGATGATGACACATAATAGATGTCTCGTGATGGCGATCCCCTGGTGATTACAGCGATATGCGACCACACAAAACCGCTGTCCTTCCCGGGGTCGCTTGCTGGACGGTTTGAGCTCCCACTCTTGCCGCCCGCAACCCCGAAAGCCCCTTTTAGTCGCCTCTTACGACAGGTAGGGGATACTGTAGCCCTATTCTGGTCCCAGTACTACAGGGACATGAACAATGCGCTTACCAAACATAAAGTTGTTAACATTCTATTGTCACAAATGTGTCAATTGTATTTGTGATGTGCAAATAGATGTGTCTATCACGTCTTATTTCGCTGCATAATGTACCTACATACGTGTTGGCGATATGTACGGAGTTCTAAAGTCCGACCGCTCGGCGAAACGACTCGCTCACCTTGAATCTTCAAATGTTACGCAAAGACGTGATCCTAATATTCTTCTCAATGCCTCCTTAGAAAAGGATTGTTATGAAACAAACGGAAGGTTATTCGCACCATTGCTTCATTACGGTTACTGATTCATACTCCAGTTAGTGATAACACGCCACCTGGGAGATAGGCTCATTGACACACATTCATACGTGAGGATCTTCGTTATTTCTAGCAATGAAAATATTTTTAACGATAAGCCTACGAGACAATGAAGTTTGTACCTGTTGAGTAATCTTCTGTATGTTTACGTTAATATACAATGGATGTTTTTGTTCTATTCTCTATATTACGTTTTTACGTTTTCACAAATATGACTGTATTGGTATTTGTTTACGTATTTGCCCATACAATTTCCAATCAGCGCCCCTAGCGGATAGTGTCAGACTTTGGAAATTGTATGGGCCAATACGTAAACATACCAAAACAGTCATATTTGTCAAAACGTAAAAACTCATGGTAAGGGTACTGAGCAGTCTTGATATTTAAAAGTAGTAATGTAGCCAATTTAAGTATATAAATTATCGGCGTATAAAAACGATTTATTTATTTCTGTAATGGTTTAGTACTTAAGTACTTAAATACTTCTACATGTCACCACTAATGGCTGATTCTATTTTGTACGGCAGTCACATCGCACAAAGGAGAGCAAATAGAGGCTTTAATCGGAAGCGTCGCCTTCGGAAAACAACTGGCTCTTGATCTCCTTCGTCTTATTCATATTAATTAAATCCTGAGTATCTATATAAGTAGTATCTATACTCGTACTTACCGGACATGTTGTCTACCTATTTGTTTTTATTTACTTGGATTGGAGATTAATGTCTAATAATAACAAGTCACACAAGCAAAGAGTCGACCAACATTTTTGAAAATATTATCCTCATTTATCAAAATTAAAAACTTTATGCATTAGTAGGTAAGATTTGTACACAGTAAGTGGCTACTGTCGCTCACAGGCAACTTTAATCAACCAGCCGGTAGGATTACATATTCCTACCCGAGGTCGGCCACAGATGCTCCGCTACCCCTGAGGACTAAGCTAGAACACCTCGGAAAAGTATGTCTCCCACTTACCACACCCTTCAAAACAAAACACAGCACCGCTTAACACTGCTTTTATTAGGCAGAAAAAGTGTGGCGGTGGTGCCGCCGGAGTCGAAGTACAAAAAGTTCTACCTTCTAACCTTTTATATTATTACAATAGATTTTAAAAGTGGTATGTAACGCGCAGTTTTAAGATAAACATTGATCCCATAGAGTATATAAGTAGACAAGTGGCTTAGCAGAGAGGTCACCGTAACGGTCTGACACTTACTTGGTTCCGGGTTCTATCCTCGGCCACACAAACAGATAAATTCTTAGTCTGGGTCTACAAGTGTCGAAATTATTAAAAACGTCATGTATTGTATTCAATTTAGGCATTTTTAAATCTGTAGAATTAGATATACGTATCTAAGATGCAATTTAAGGCTCTAAATATATTTACCGAGGTCGTGGGTTCCTAAATTGCATTCTACCTTCATTATGTGATGACACCTGTAGTTTTGTTCGTGTTGACCCACAAAACTCAGTACGTACCGAGTTGCGAAGCTGATGTCGACATCTCTGCATTCGCTCAAAGCTCTATAACATCTTAGTGAAGGGAACAGGGGTACATCTTTGTTTTTCAAACGATTTATAAGATGCTAGCAGCTATGCAGTAAGTTTATGAACGGTCGAAGGTTAGTTAGTAAGGTATAAATGTCATTAAAGTATATGTTTCAGGGTTTCGTATGTAGAGGGCCAAAACGAGGTCTTATTAATAAGCCTTCACTATTTGTTTGTCTACTGCTATCTGTTCATCTGCCTATTGTCCGAGGCTTTATATTTGAGCCATAATAGACAGAGCAGTTAAAATTTACAAAAAGTCTGCCTGTGTCTATTAGTATGAGTTATAAAATAAATACTTAAAACGGAAAACTTAAAATTAAAGGGTTTTCATACCCCCCTACAAGAAACCGGTATTTTTAGCCTTTTTTTATATATTGTTTGAAATATAGCGTGTTAAATTATTACACTACGGTACGGAACCCTCTGTCTGCGAGTATGAATCGCGCTTGGCTGATTATTCCTACTTTCTGTCAATCACATATGTATGTGTCGCTGGCCCTGAGAGTTAGTACGAATACTCATATAAGTACAGACATACTTTCAGGTATTAGTCACCTTAAATCAGAACAGAACAAGTTACAATTTAAAGTAAATTTGTAATCCTGTATTAGATATTCCTACTTTAAAATACACTCGTGTAACACATACATCCAGTGACTCTATAAATGAGTAGTTATTATTATAGAAATAACACATCATGAAAATAACACAAAATAATTAATTAAAATAATACTATAATTTAATATTTTGAATATATTTCTAGCAATATATTGCGAGCGACATACATATATTTATTGCCTGGCTTAAAGTTCAATAAGGACTAGAGTTAGAGATTACGAACGTGTAGCGAAAGTTGCGGCGGCGGTCACTGACCCCAGGTCGCGGATGCATCTCGGGAGGACACACAGAATCCATGCGAGTTTCGAATGTAACACTCACTTGCCAGGTCATAATGTTACCTTAGAAAGCGCTATATTAATTAACGAGGTTCTCCGTTAAGGCAAACAAAGATAATTAGTTGGCGTGAATGTCGCTGATTTAATCTAAATGTTAGCGAATATTAACATTTGAGTACTTTAGAAATAATTGCTTTAGCACCTCGTCTAACATATTAATTTGAATTATACTACTTTACACTCTAAATTGCATTTCTATAAGACAGTATGAGCTAATGACAAACCTTTTATATTTTGTAAGTAAAAAGTATATCATACTCAGTACAAGTGCTCAGTAAAAGTATATGTACTCATATTAAGGTTATCAATACTGGTTTTCTTCATTCGGTACTTTTTGGTAACAGCTTATAATATCTGACGTATGTGTGCAACATTACATTATAATTTCTAATAAGCTTTTATATAGCGCGTTTAATTCTGCATAACGTGTTTCATAACGTTGCTTAATCAGATACTTTTTGCCAGTCTCTAATGGCTACTGCCACCCACGGATATCTGGTGCCGAACACAAATGCGTTGCCTGAGGTTTAAGAGTATAAGACATGTGTAAGGCAGCCTGATGTCTTCTACTGAAACGCAAGGACTGTTTCACGTTAGAAATACGTGTGACTGGAATGAAATGAAATATATTTATTTTGTATAGGCCAACGGCGGCACTTACAAATTCTCAGTTACAATATTTTCTTAAACTACTACCTGCCACTATCTACCGTGTTCTGTCTAGGTATTTTTATTAGAGTTTATAGTTTAATATTTATAACGATGTTACAATATATTATTTAAAATTTTGCGACGTACAATTTCTTGGTAGAGAATTGACTTTCGCGCGGTTATAAAAAGAATGAATTTTAAATGTAACATAGTTTATTTGTAGTCTTTTATATTTGTCTAGAACGTAGTCTATAACATGTTATTCTCTTTGTTCTCTATATTTCTTGTAAAGAGTATAAAATATTCAAGGATGCATATTAAATAAACTTTGTATACAGTTTCGTAAATCACGTTTTGCAGTGAAATTTACAAAGTAGTTTTTTAATACATAATATTTTGTTATGATATCTTAAACTCGAAAAAACGACAATAAAGTTCACGGAAAAATGTTGACAATTGTTTTCCAGGAAAATATTTTTTTACATCTTTTTTGTTAAATATTTTTTTTTTAAGAAAACTATTGTGAACCTATTGTGAAAAAAAATATAAGTTATTTTTTTAACAAAATTATTTATTGTAAAAAAACATAAAAACGCATTCATAACTAATATTGCATTGCAAATGATGAGTTGATGTATTCGCGTAATTGAGGTAACAAATGTTGTTTTCGTTTGTGTAAAAAAATGCCAACTTTAGAGCGTGACGCGTGCTCTTTCAGTCGTGACGGACAACAAATCAAGTGCTAGTAAGCAATATTTACAGGAATTTTATGTTAGTTTAAAATTCCTGTAGTTTACAGATAACATACTGTTGTTATGCACAAAAAGCTGTGGAGTAGATGCGTCTGAAGTCGAACAGAGAATGAGTATGAGAAGGAGAGGATTCTACAACCTTTTGTTTTTAATCCAACTGCTAGTGTAGGGTAATTATTTTCTCACGAAAGTTCAAAATTTGTCTACTAGCAATTTTCAAATTTCGATCCTTGGTAGGCAAATGTTGGATAGATTGATTATGAATAACGGGCGAAAGTGTTCTCGAATGTCGCTAAAAATAAACTTGGTAGCCGTGAAATACCGTTGTTCGAAGTGAAAGAATCATTTTCTCTCATTGCTATAATATGGGCATCAAATTACAGGGCTCGTCAAAATAATTTAAATAAATAAAAGATATTGTCTTTTAATGCGAGCGGTTTTTCTTCAATTTTATTATTAAATGGTAGAGCAAAAGAAAGTATTTCGAAACTTCATAGTATCGAACGAGTTTCAAATATTGTAATTATCAGTAAGTAAGCTTAACGAGTTTAACCATATTGGTTTTTACCAGACTGCGATGGAAATTGATATTTTTTTGTATGTGTATATATTATGCATGTTTCATTCTTTGATCGGTTGCTTTTTTAAATAATAAGTCTCTTGAATTCTAGTGTTTAACTTTAATTTTGCAATCTTGTTATAGCTGCACAGTAATTCTAAGGCAATTTTCGTTTAAGCCATTCTCTGACTCTACCATAGACATTTCTGCCTTATAACAGCAGTGTTAAGCGGTGCTGGAGGGAAACGGACCGTTATATGAGATTTTCAACTTAGTCCTCAAAAGTGGCAAAGTATTTATTTATTTATTAATTACAAATTTATTTACAAATTTGTGTACACAGAGACGTAATAAAAAAGGCATTAAAAAGAGATATAGTCCAGAGGACTACTTATTTCAATCTGTGGTCCACCTTATGTGGTACTTCAATTCAATCTGGGGTTGATTACTGTCTATCTGCAGTGGCCACTTACCATCAAATTGCAAGCTTTTTTTTATAATATAGGAGTAGCAGACGAACATGCAGTCCACCTGATGGTAAGTGGCTACTGCCGCCCATGGACATCTGTAATCAACCCCAGATAGGAATAGATCGTCCCTGTAGTTTCGGGAGTAGAATAGGACTACGGTATCTCCTGCCTGTCGTAAGAGGCGACTAAAAGGGGGCTTCCGGGGTTGCGGGTGGCAAGAGTGGGAGCTCGAACCGCCCAGCCAGCGGCCCCGGGAAGGACGGCGGTATGTGTGGTCGCATACCGTCGTACGCACCAGACGGTGTGGCGACCAAGCTCACCTGGGCGGAGCCCGACGGGGCAACGCGCTAAGAGGACTCCGGTTGCGTTCCTTTGGAGATCCCGGAGCCCTCTACGCAGCGCCGAGGACGGCCACCGGGGGGGTTTTAGTGCGGTAAGAATCCCACATAACCCTACGTCGCTCCCACGACACCGGGTACCTTTTGACGGTTTCCCCCCTCGTAAACAAAAAAAAAAAAAAAAAAGATAGGAATAGATATTCCTACCTAAGGTCGGCCACAGATGCGCTGCTACCCCTGAGGACTGAGAAAAAGTATGTCTCCCTTACCACACCCTTCAAACGGAACACAGCAGCCCCTAACACTGCTATTATTAGGCAGAAATAGGTGTGGCGGTGGTGCCGCCGGAGTCGAACCACAAAGGGTTCTACCACCTTCAAAATATAATATATAAGCTTCATCGATAAAACAAACTATTTGTGGTAAAATGATATGCCTACGCAAAATGCACTTCTACATAACATTTTTACACTTTGGTGCAAATGTAAACATTCATCGTTAATGTATAAACTGTATCCAATTGTATTGAAATTAAACACGTATTCCGTGAGCTAAAGATATTTATAACTGAGTTTGCGTTGTGATTATACAAAAACTTACTTTGGGATTGAATTTGTGCAAACAGTGTGAGCTGAGGATTTTTGTGTATTTTTTTTTATAATATAGGAGTAGCAGACGAGCATGCAGTCCACCTGATGGTAAGAGGCTACTGCCGCGATGGACATCTGTAATCAACCCCAGATAGGATTAGATATTCCTACCTGTGGTCGGCCATAGATGCGCCGCTACCCCTGAGGACTAAGCTGGAACGCCTCAAAAAGTCGGTCTCCCTTACCACACCCTTCAAAACGGAACACAGCAGCGCCTAACGCTGCTGTTATTTGGTAGAAACAGGTGTGGCGGTGGTGCCGCCGGAGTCGAACCACAAAGGGTTCTTCACCACCTTCAAATTATTATTTTCGTGCAAAAATATTTTTTCGAGTTGTCGTCAATCCAATATTGTTTCATTGTTTGGCACGGGTCTCCTCTCATATTGGGATGAGTGTAAACCATAGTCTACCAAGTAGGCCAAGTGCGTATCACTTAGTGGTAGACTTCACATATCTATGAGAACATTTTTTACAATTCTCAGGTATGTAGTTTTACGATATTTTTCTTCACCGTTAGAGGTAGTTATAATTAATTTTTAATATAAATAAGAAAAATCGTTAGTGTGACTTGGATTCCAACCCCAGAATCCCCCCCGTAAGAAGCCGAATTTCAAAAGTTTAGCCGAATATCCAAGTGGTATAAGTACTGATGTTTTATAGATGTAAAAGTTTCATTTGCGTGTAGAATGAAATTATTTGAGTACAGATCATTTATCCACGTGTCCAATATGGCGGCCGGAAGCGGGTTATTTTCCGCGCACGCGCACCGATCATCTTCCTTACATCCGTTCCCCCGCCTGCCGCTCCGCCCACCGATTGTCAACTTTAATTATTGACCTCGGGACCTCGGGAGAACACATCGTGGATAAAGTGTTAAGGCATAATCACTATCTTTGAAGAAACCCTTTCGACTGCTACAACTCTGGTGGTGGTGCCTCTACCACCGCCGAACCTATTTCTTCCCTATAAAGCAGTGTTAATTGTTGTTCTGTTTAGGTCTGAAGGGTATGGTAAGGATACGAGGATACTTTGCGATGCGTTCTAACTTAGTCCCCAGAAGTACCATAGTGTCTGTTCTCAGATAGGATGCTAATCCTATTTGGGGTTATCACAGATATCGACAGGCGACAATGGCCAAACAGTCAAGTCGATTAAATTAATACGATTTAAGAAAAAAGTATCTACTCATATGTACTTAAATTTTAATAACAAATTTCATTAACAAAGAAAATGCAAAAAATACAATATTCCTGATACTGATATAAGGCATTCATTTCCCTGTTACTAATTAATATTCTATGAAACGTAATTAACTTCATTGTCTCAACATTTTATGTAAGTAATTCCCTAGGAGTCACGCAACGTTCGACGCAGGCAATATCTATTGTAAACGTTTAAAATGTTTCGTAAAACCAGTAAAAGTGTTGTAGGTGGAGCACAATGCGACAATTGTTGCGACGTAATCACCGTTTTCTATCGGTTGCGGTTGCGAACACTGCGCTCTGCTGCTCGCTTATAACTGACACTGCATTGCTGAATCCAAATGATCTGTACCCTTAGTATGAGATTTTACGTTTTTACAAAAATGACTGTTTTTGTATTTGTTGTCGTATTTGCTCATACATTTCCAATCAGCGCCCCCAGCTGAGGGAATCAGAACTTTTTGGAAATGTATGGGAAATACGTATATCAATAAAAAAACAGTGTCCTTCTGTAAGATTTTATAAAAAATACTGTCTTTGTATTTGTTTACGTATTTCCCATAGATTTCCAATCAGTTCTGATACTGTCCGCTGGGGAGCTGATTGGAAATGTACGGACAAATACTTAAAATACAAAAACAGTTATTTTTGTAAAAACGTAAAAATTCATACTAAGGTTGCTGAAAGACAATAGCCGTTGAATATTCCCGATAATGAGATTTGTGGGTGAAAGTGTCTTACATAACCAATCATGCTCGTAAAGCCACGTACTGACACGGTGTTTTGTAAACCGATGCAATTAGATTTTTCATGCAAAATGGCGCTATTTCATGGTAATTCAAAAAAGTTAGATGCTGTTTTACCCGATTGTGGAAAGTTATGTATTTCAAACCTACGTACGAGTATGTCTCATTCTGTGGCTATCTCAAACCTATGTATGTCTCATTCTTTGGCACGCACAATAGCCCAAACGGCTTGACGGTTAAACACATGAGGTATCGTTGGATTCGTCTAAATTGCGGAAGTAACCAAAGGAAATATTTTTATTTTACAATGAGGTTGTTGTTTTATGATAATTGCTAGTAAATATATGTGTCATAACTCATAGTTGTAAAACTTTACAACATGAGTGAGGTATGCGACTATCATTTCGATTATTTAAAATGTATTTCTAGGTACATTACATAAGCATCTTTGAGTTGAAGCGGAATTCATCATCAACCCATTACTTGCCCACTGCTGGGCACGGGTCACCTCTCAGAATGAGAAGGATTAGGCCACAGTCCACCGCGCTGGCCAAGTGCGTATTGGTAGACTTCACATACCTTTAAGATTTTTTTTATAAATCTCTCAGGTATGCAGGTGTCCTCAAGATGTTTTCCTTCACCGTTTAAGCAAGTGATAATTAATTTCTAATACGCACATAAATTTGAAAATCAAAGGTGCCTGGGATTTGAACCTCGGACCCCCTCGATCGAGAGGCCGAGTTTCTTAACCACTAGGCTCTCACTGCAAGCGGAATTAATAGGTACTATTAACTGAGTCAGTAAGTACAAACTATACACAGGTAGCTAGATAGATAACCTTGCACCTCTACTGTGCGTGTTTTTAACAAGACTGTTAGTCGCCGACTCATGTATCTCATTATGTAGTGAGAACCTAGCAATTGACATGAACAATAACGTGAATGTTTGTGTAGGTCCGTATTTAAATGTATGTATGTATGTACTTGGAACACACTTAAATAGTTACGTAACAGCTCCGAGGCATCCGCCATTTTACGATGAGCACTTAGATGACTTTTGCACAAGTGAGCGGGGCGGTTGCAAGATGCATTTTTACTTGTGGTTTTAAAAAATGTTTATTTTATTCAATTAATAAGTTTTTCTGCACAGAAATCTTAAATATTACAGATTTAAAGTACATAGGATTGCTTATTTCAAAATGAAATTTCTTCCAGAAACCCAGCAATGTAACGAAATTTTGTTGTGAAGCACGACATTGAAGTTAATTTTTAATACGTTGAAAATAATGTACATATAAGTACATGTAAGTACATTAGATACATAATGTAAGTTTTTCTGACGTGGAGGAAAATGCGCAAATACGGACATTAAGTTTTTCATAAAAAAAACATTATCTGTGGTAGATTTTTAAATTTGAGTTTTACTGCATAATTGATGTTCTAATATGCAAACACTACATACAGTTTCGGATTACACCAGAGGTTCCCAAACTTTTTTGTTCCCTGGAGAGTGAGGTGAGGTGAATAGGGGGATACATAAATCTATGTTGATTTTACGACACAATATGCAATAAATTAAAATTAGCTGTAAATGAATATAGTCCTCGCCAAACTGCTAGTCCGTTCTGAAGTTGTTGCGAGCAGGTGTAGTCATACATTTTGCTATGGCGACGCTATTCATTTCTATATTCAGAGCGGACTAGCAGTTTTACGCGTTTTTTAGGGAGACAGAGACTGTGATAGTAGATTTCCAATATTTGGCTTCAACTTAGTTTAGTATTAATATACTAATATAGTGAGTATTCTTAATATAGTGAGTAGGATTTTTCAGACATATAATTAAAATTTTTGATGAATCTCATGCGCCTACGAGCTTTTTGAATTGTCATTAAAATGTTCAGCCAAAAGTAATAGAATCTTTTCCAAACTCATTTTAATTTAAATTAATATTACATATGTAGTATGTTTTACGCAACCATACGTTATATGTTATAAGCTATCTATTGGTCCGCAGGTAAACTGTACATTTTTTATGAATTTGTCATACCGTAAAACAAAGAAATTAATAAACATTAAACATCCTTTTGTTTATTATTTTACTCGCCGTAAAACAGCCACGCAAGAAATGTATAAAGTTTAATTATCTGCGAGTGATTCATAATAAAACCAGTCAATGTTACCTTTCAAAGATAAAATATTAAATTCGCGTGATAGCTCTTAAAAGCTCTGATAAAATGGCGGGTCCATAAAGTTGATGTTTATGATATTATCAATTTCATAATATACAATCATTGAGATAAATGTGAAAATATAGGTACATATTTTATCAGTATTTTTTATATGATCGAAGAAGCAAAAAAAAATGTAGTACATCTGAGGGTAAGTAGTAATTGCTGCCCATGAATGACTGTCACCGATTTCTTATGAAATAGAGATTGTACATAGATAAGTATAGATATCTCACCGGCTTGTAATTGAAGGACGCCGTTAAATTGCTTAAATGGCTGACTGAATGAATACGGTACAATACCGACATGTGCAGTTATGTGGTGCAAAAACACGAAATCGAAGAAAAAATGCGGAGAAATATAGATAATATTTTTCAAACACGAAAATAGATGACAGTGACAATTTCAATTGTCAAAACTGGTTACATTTTCTTGTTAGGAGTGAGTAATCTGTACTAATTTATGAGATTGTATCTCAAGCTGATCAGACATACATAGGTAAGGGCTAAGAGGGTCGCCTTATATGTAAGTCAGCTAGCATCCATAGTCCCAGGAAACGCAAGAACGCTAGAAATAGCAGTGACTGTACTGTTTCATCGAGCATATCATTTTCTCGAGCACGGTTTCTAATTGTTTTATAAAAAACTAGCTGACTCGGCAAACTCTGTACCGCCTCATAATCTATTTATCAAATATATTTCATATAAAATATAGCCTATGTTACTCGTGAATAATGCAGCTTTCGAATGGTGAAAGAATTTTTAAAATCGGTCCAGTAGTTTTTTAAGCCTATTCATTACAACCAAACAAACAAACAAAGTTTATTTTTGTAATATTAGTACTTAATATTAGTATTAGTACGTAATACTAGTTACTTTATAATATTAGTGTAGATAGACACATATTAAATTGCGCAGGTATCACATATTCATGTAACAGAATAAATAATAATACCTTCCTCGTGTTATTGGGTACTTGGGTACTTATCTCCTTGTTTTTGCAAGATTACATAAAATTGTCTTACGAACATAATATGTATTATGTAATAGTGTATGGGCTATGAGTTTCCTGATAAATCTTATATGAATGATTGAATTGTGATTGTGTGTGTGTGTTGTGAATGTGTGATTGAAACTATTTTAAAGGGTTTTTACTTAGAAGTAATTAAGTGTTTTGTACACTGTTTAAGTTTATTTATACTGAGTGTTCAGTAAAAAGTGTTTATCAAAACATACGGGAAATTTTCCGCTATTGCCAGAAACAACCATATAATAATATTTTTAAGTTAAAAATTAAGTGTCGCGTATGGACCTTGGACGTCTCTCATCAACTTTAGATAGGTTTAAAGTCCTACCTAAACTTGCCCACAGATGTATCGCTACCGCTGTCACTAAGTCAAATATCACCTTTTCCTTACCACACCAAACAACCATACAGCAGCACTAAACACTGCGTTGCGTTGTTTTAAGACAGAAATAGGTGTATCTCCAGCGTCAAATTCTAACAGTTCCACCGCCTTTGTAGCTGTTCATTTGTCACCTAAGTTTTTGGATCTAATAGTGTATATTGTTTTAGGATGAACCACTGCCGATCAACAACGCACACGCGCTGCACGCGCCGCCGCCGCCGTCTCCCCAGTCATCCGCGGCTCCAGTGTCCCACCCAGCGGCACCTGTACCCGGTAGCCTGCTCAAGGACGATACCCTGAACCATGCGGAGTCCAACATTGATGAGGACAAACTGCAGGTATGTGTTACATTTTGTAATAATATTTTATGTTTTTCACTCTACAATATTTACCTATCATGATATTTTTTGTACAATCCAGTTGTTCACCGTAAAATTCTATGATCATTATTTATATATGATTAAATTAGCAATGGAGCATGAAGTCTGCCTGATGGCAAGTGGTGGGTCGCGCCTATGGACACCCGTAATCAAATCTACATATTATTATATACGACTGAAGCTCTATTAGAAGCTGTAATCGCTGTACTTAACTTAGAACTGTTCACGTTCGAAACAAACGTTACGTTACGGAACGTAAGACGTTAGAGTCAAAGGTTGTCTGGAAGAGATCGCTTCTAAGCGATAAGACCGACTATTTGTATGCTGTCTCATATATTGTTTTTATATGTTGCTTATATTTGGTGTACAAATAAAGAATATGTTGTTGTTGTTGTTGTAGACATGGTGGTAGCACCTGTCCGGTCGTACTAAGTATATTGGTTCTACCACCTTCCGAATATTTTTTGCCTAACACATTCTTAGCACGGTCATGATATGGCACTTTTTATCGTTGCTATCCTTGAGAACTATGTTGGGACACCTCAGGTATGTATTGGCAATAGCATATTGGCAACCATTTCACGGGAAAACCTACTACAATAAGACGAGATTTTACGTATGTTTTCTATAAGCCTCTTTAGTCTATTTATACTGTAAAAGTCTATTAAAGTTTTAACTTTGTGTTGGTCAACTATGATAACTTTTTACATTTAAATGTTTATGATTAAACATAAAACCTATAATGGCGGCAGCTGGCGATATAACAGTAAAACCACATTTTTTCACGAAGATAACGAATATAGCTTGAGTTCCTATTTATTGCCCTTGCAAGATGACATCAGTGCAGAGGAATGATGAAAAGTAAGAATTATATTTTATTTATATAAGGCAAGACAAGATTGACTACGAAGAAAAGAGTTTAAGCAACAAAAAAAATGTTATTTACTTGTACAATAGTAATTTTTAGCTATAATGTAGAAGTTTCGAATATGGTTATCGTCAGTGCGATTGTTATTTATTTAGAATAAAAAATGAATTCAAATAAACAACACGACACTCACAGCATAATAGAAATTTTCTTGTGGAATGGGTGCCGCGGATACACATAAAATGAATCACAAAAAAACCCAGAGTCAGAATAGAAATCCAAATTAATAATTTATATGTCTTTCTGGCCAAGTTTCAAACCCAGAACCCTGCGTGTCCGACGAATATGCCACATACTTTACAATCAATTGACTTTATCATAATAACATATTATTTTCCCGTGGGCATATCTGCTGAGCACTTAACACGCTGCGAGCTGGCAGTCTCGCGGGAGTAATTACCGCAGTCGTTCACTTGCGACATTTGAACCCCAGTCTCCTTTTCCAGTTTCCGCTGCCATAACTATCTAACCGGTAGGTCGAGCGCAAATGGTCAATTGAGGGCACCAGATAAATTATGCAGGTGTAATGTCGTCAAATGTTACATAATTCCGGATAATACATAATGCCACGCAAGGACAAGAACACATTGTTGACTGAGACAGTCTTACGTATTGAGATTATGTTGCTAATATGTATTTTGTGTGTTTTTCTTCTAGAATACATATACATATATGAGCTGATTGGACATATAAAAAAGAATAGTTTTCTGATATTATTAATTATCTAAAAATTTCATTGTAAAGAATATATACAATACTCTCTATCTCTCTATTCTCTGCAAGTTTTGGCTACATAATCGTTTGAATATAAAAACACAAACTTCGCTAAATTCATGATTTAGATATTCAAGATAGACAACACAGTTTTAAAATTTAACTTGGTCTCCACTGTAAAACTCCTAGTCAGTCTAAAGACAGTTTTGTCGGTAATGTGCCGCCTGCACAAATGCGATGGCGCGTAGCCTATGCAAGTAGTGACGTCACGTTGGCAGATCGCTTTCACCGTGGACTGTGCGTGCGCCCCCCTCGGACTGCGCTGCATGTGAAAGCTATCGCAAGCATTATCTGCTTCTTGATTATCTGTTGGTATTAAGCCCGCAAGTTAATGCTGTGGGAAAGTTTCCCTTATTATTTAAGGCTTTCATACGGATAAGGATTGCATACGGTTTATTGAGCAATAAAATAAAATAATAATCGAAAAGAAGCCAACAGCACTTCGGTTAATTGAGTATGAGTTCTTGAAAATATTTATCTGATATGAATAATGATTAAATTTTTGATATGGAAACCGAGCAATAAGTTAATTAGCAATCAAAAAAGCTATTATTTTTATATAGTCCTCATAATTTATTTTTGTATAAGTAACTATAACGGGAACACATACACATAATATTATATAATTATTTATAGTGAAGTAAATACAGAGCGCTTCATTCATTTTAATACTTTTAGCTTTCTATTTATAGGTAAAGCTTGTTCAAAGAGTACAAAGCAGTCGATTAACTTCGACAATTTTGTTGATTACTAAAGGTTGAATTTCGCTCCGAGCAAAGCCCTGAGCTCATGCCGTAGATATCTCCCTGAGGACGCAGGAGGGCCCTACAGACTTGATAGATAATCCAGACAAGGTTAAACTAATAGATTGGTTAATGAAATTTGCTAAGAAAGTTTGATTAGAGATTTTGAAGATTTTTAATCAAGATTTATGAAACTCTTTGATCGAATATATGATATTTGTTTTTTTTTTTTACGAAATGTGAATTATACTATAGGTTTTTTGGTATTTATTTATGTTTTATTTGAGG
This sequence comes from Epargyreus clarus, assembly GCF_041222505.1. Taxonomy (NCBI): domain Eukaryota; kingdom Metazoa; phylum Arthropoda; class Insecta; order Lepidoptera; family Hesperiidae; genus Epargyreus; species Epargyreus clarus. The sequence continues at coordinate 8,689,232 of NW_027332239.1, read as the reverse complement.
TTTATTTTGTGTTTTTTGCCAACGAAATAATAAAACTATAAATTATTATAAAATAATTTACACACATGATGTTTAACTTCTGAAGAGCGCACATAAATTACAGCTTTTATTTACGTGTACATATTCCTGAATCGTGAATTCAATGAGTAGTAATCCATTATTGCCCAATGCTGGACACGGGTCATCTCTTAGAGTGAAAGTGTCATAGCCCCACAACCTTTGTGAAGTGGGGATTGGTAGATTTAACGTAAATTTCTGAACATTTTTTACGAATTCTCAGGTATCATCAAAATTAGTATGTATTGGGATCTGAACCTCAGATTGAGAGACCCAGTTTCAAACCTCCAAGCTATAACTATTGTCTGTAACTACTTTAATACACAGTATATTTGTTTCAATATTTAGACAAGCGTAGAGCATTTTCCGCTTCACGCGTTGCGTTTTTGGAAGGTAAGAAGCAGGTGGCCTTTTGGATTAAGCTGGTCAGTTATCTGACCGATTGTTAATATTTACAAACGGAGGGCACTGGAACAATGGTACACGGCGCATTGTCTCGGGCAGGATGTCCGAACGCATTGTACCGGCTAAACAGTACAGAACGAGATATTTATGTTTCATGTCACATTCTCCAACTGTTTTTTATATGTATTAGTGTTGGTCCAGTCGAAGTTTGATGATAAGTGTACGTTATCCATTTTTTTTATTGATGAAGAGCTGTGCGCAGACTTATATCATCATTGATACAATTTGGTTCCAAATGTAATAAAACCGAATGTATTAAACTTGCTCCTCCAAATATAAAGAGTATGAGGATGAATGCTGCTCTAAATGCTGAGGCTCTGCAATTTATCAATGTAACTGTTTTCTTTGGGACAAACATGACTCTTAACTTCAGTGGGGTTCCTATTTTTCTGCCTTTTTCAGCAGACTACTGTAACTATAGTGCCCAGAAGAATAAGTCTCTATATTGTTTGAGGTCATTTATTATGGGTAGTAAAGACTATTTAAAATGGCCTGCATTCTTAAACAACATATATGGGACGTAATTACAACGAACATTTAAATACATTTTGAGCACATTTAACCAAAAATGGAATTAAAAAACATCTGGTTGCTATCGAGGTCTCTTTACCCACATCGAAATCAAACCACGCTAATAGTTTTAAAGGTTAGCATATTAGCTGTCTTAGTGTTATTTGTTAATAAAAATAACAGAATAAGTAGAACGTGAAATCTACTTGACCAGGCGCCGGTTGCGTAATCAGTCAGCAACGCAAAATTTGCATAGTCGAAATATTGCGACTAGACAATTATTATAAAAGATTTTACCGACAGTGGTCTCGAATCTACCGATGGTGTTTCTGCCGATATTAGCCATGTCCTACCGAAATACTGAAATGCATTAATTTTTTCACGATCTCAGAGGGTGCAAATTATACGATTTTTGATACAGAGTGGCGAATTTTAAGAAATTGTGCACAATGTAAACATTCCTTATAATTACAACTATTTTGGGATGAAGTCAGTTTACTAAATAATTATAGGTAGGTATGTCAAAGAAAACGGTCGCTAAAGTTGAATATTATATTACCGTTGTGTCATATACCGATTTTGAGTACGAATATACCGATTTTAGTGGGCAACTCTACCGACTTCGTTTCATTTCATTCGAGAACATTGTTTACGGATTTCTATCGAAATTTAATTTCAAAATACTAGCGGAGATTGTAAAGAGGATGCGAACAAAGCGTAATATTTATTTCGTGGTGTGATGAGCACGATCTGGTAAGCTCATCACGACTGCACACGATCCTGCACACCAGTCACAATTGCGGTAGTAGACAGCCGTGTACTAGGTACTTATTGCAACTATCGCTATTTTATGCAACTTGAATGTAATCAATTACCTTAGAATTTAAGACAATTACCGTTATGTCATCATCATTCATCATCATCATCACGATTATTTCAATTTGTTTTCCAACCGTGGAGGGTAATGTATTTTGAACGTATGTCTCAGGTGGTGAATCCAGTCGCCTGAATTGGAGTAACATAGGCTACTAATACACCTATTTTCCGTTAATTATTATTGAAAAGTCGGGATTTTTGTTTTAATAATAATTACTAGTTTATTGAAAACATGTAGAGCATATACGTGTAGAATTCAATACGATACTGGATTAACAATTAATAAATAATTGGCTAAGTGCGAGTTGAACTCGCACAAGGAGGGTTCCGTACCACCAAAATTTCATTTGTTTTTTTTTATTTTTAGTGACTGTTATCATAGCAGCTATAGAAAAGAATGCATTGTGAAAATTTGAATAGATAAAGCAAAAAATATTGAAAAATAACTCTTTCTTGTAGACATGATAATTTTATTTTATTAATTCTATTTTAATTTTTTTTTTTTTATTTTAGTATTTATTGTTATAACGGCTACTATTATACATATTCTGAGAAAATATCAAGTGTCTATCTATTACGATTCCAGCGCTAGAGCCCTATGTATGACCGACAGAAAGACGGACAGGCAATAGAACTAAGTAATAGGGATGCATTTTACCCTCTGTGTACCGAACCCTAAAAATAATTTTAAATTGTTATTGTTGTACTAAATGGAACGGCTAGGCTTCGTCATATTTTCAATTTTCATTCGGTCCAATTTCCTGATTGAAACGTAATCCGGAAACGTCCGGCTTAAACGAGGCTCCACTGGAGGCTTTATAACTGAAAAATATTTCCTGAATTTATCAACTGACATGAGCAATAAAAGTAATTAGAAATAAAATTAAAATAGGCCAAGTGCAAGTAGAAACTCGTAGGGTTCCGTACCACGAAAATTTTCATATCTTTTATATATTTAGTATTTGTTATTATAGTAGCCATTGAAATAAATGCATTGTGAAAAATTTAACTCTCTACCTATTACGGTTAAGAAGATAAAGCGAAAACCGTCGAAAAATAGCGGTTTCTTGTGTGGGGTCCCCATTTATTTTCAGCTTTTTTTATTTTAAGTATTTGTCGTTAAAATGGTCACGGATATACATACTCTATAAAATTTCAAATGTCTATTACGGTTCAGGAGATAGAGCCCTGTGACAGACAGCGGGTCTTAGTAATAGGGTACCGTTTTACTCTTTGTGTACAGAACCCTAAAAAAACCTAACAAAAGCTATGAATCAGGTACGGAATGATGTTTAAAGTTATTTACAGTACGGATATAATGTAGCTACTCAGTCTTGGCAGGAATACCAATGCAATATCGATTTACAACGTCGTGAGGCGTGTTTGAATTTTATAAACACAGCTCCGGCTCGCTGCACTGTTAACTGAGATTGTGTACGATACATGCACATTGTAAACAGCTTGGCCTTTCACTGTATTACCTATGATTTCTAAGCAATATACAGGGTGGTAAACAAGTAATTTAATTTAAAAATCAAAAACCCGACTGAACTAAAAAGGCCAAAGTAAAATTTCCAATACATTGAAATAGGCGCTTCATTATTTTAATCCAAATACAAAGTTTCTTAGCAAGTAAGTATCTGCTTCAAAATCAAAAGATATTCAAACTATCAGTCAAACCCTATTTCATCACCGTCGTACTCACTTACTCTTATAAAAAACCTGTGTGCAAAATTTCAGAACTCTAAGTTCGGTTGTTTTGGCTGTACGTCGATTTCTGGTTAAGTGAATGAGTCATTTAGTCAGCCAGTCAGTCAAACAGTCAGTCACTTTGCTATTTTATATATATAAATATATATATTGTTGTAATCTCCGTTTAATTTCCTTTCTTTTGATACTCTACTCGATTGGTTCGGTTAACTTTTTTTTAAATGTGTTACTATTAACTGTCAAAATTCATCCAGCCGTTTGTTAGATCCGAGGGTATAAAGAAAGACAAACATACAAGATACGCGCGAAAAACATAACCCTTCCTTGGCAGTCTCGTAAAAAGGATTTATCCTAGGAAGGTGTTCACTGTATCGTCTCTCGTCTTTTTATGATATTACAGTAGTAAAGTAGTAATTTTCCTTGGATTAGAACCTCGGATATCTATTTAGAGAGGCCTAAGTTCTAACCACTTGGCTCTACCACAAGCATGCAGTCCGTTCTATGGTAAAATTGTCACTGCCATCTTTAACTGAATCCATCTGACTGACATCTGACTTTTCCGAGGCGTTCCAGCTTAGTCCTCAGGGGTAGCGGCGCATCTGTGGCCGACATCAGGTAGGAATATCTAATCCTATCTGGGGTTGATTGCAGATGTCCATGGGCGGCAGTGGCCACTTACCATCAGGTGGACTGCATACCTGTCTGCTACTCTTATATTATAAATAAAAAACGTTATATAGTGCATGTTGAATATAAACTAACGTATTCCTAAATCCGGTGGTGTACCGGTAGACAAATCACCGAGTATTGTATTTCTGAACTGCTGCCGTAGGCCGTGTGCAACCATAACCATATATCAAGTAGAACCATATATCATGTGAAACTTGATGTCAATTAATTCATGTCATATCGTAGCAACTGTAGCTTGATACACATATATAACTGCTTGTTAGTTTTAGTAATTATGACATTCATTGTATATATGTAGATGCGAAATGATAGGAATACTTATGAGGTACAAATGCTAATTCTTAGGATGATTTAGAAAAGTTAACTATTAACTCAGTACAAAAAATTAGAATGATATTACTTATTACTTATTTTCGAATGTGGAATTTTTTAAAACCTTTTAAATAATCGACGAAAGAAACAATCACAAATATTAAATATCACGACAGTAGATACATTACATATGTAATAAGTTACAAAGAAAATGGTCTGTACACAATTGGTTCGCCACCTTGAAACAATCGGCATATTGGATTTATGTAATCTCATACCGTACGAACGTATATACCTATGCATAATGTTAACTTAAACTGTTTTGGTTAAGTACCTTTAGTATGAGTTTTTACGTTTTTACAAAAATGACTGTTTTGGTATTTGTTTACGTGTTTGCCCATACATTTCCAATCAGTGCCCCTAGCGGACTGTATCAGAACTGATTGGAAATATATAGGAAATACGTAAACAAATACAAAAACAGTAATTTTTGTGAAATCTCATACTAAGGGTACTGGTTTAAAATTAAGTATCAAGATGGATTAAGAATGACTGTACTAAGCTAATCATGCATTATAATCCAAAACGATCGTATTTGCAAAATTTTAGCTCAAATGGTTTACTGATTTAAAATTCAGTTTTAAGATTTGTCCCGGAGATCCACTGAACATAAAGCTCGTCATATAATCTTCTTTGTTTGTTAATTCCAGAAAATCGACGACGATGGTAAGACCGACTCAGCGAACTCTGGCAGCGACGAGAGCTCAGAGTCCGACAGCTCAGCTGAAGATGAAGAGGAGCTGGACGCCATCAGGCCCATGTTCAAGCTGCCCGTACAATTCGACCTCGACGAACTCGCTGGTGCCTTCCTAGCGAACAACCAAAAGTAAGTTATGCTCATAATAAGTTCTTTTTATTATTCATTTATGTTATAGATATAGTAAATGAGTATGCAGTCCACCCGATGTGGCTACGTCCATACGTACTCATATACATATACATAACGTACCCCAGATAGGATTTCAGTACAGCCTGAGATCGGCCCTGTGGCATCTGTATGCGTTGCTATCCGTGATTGAGTTGGAGTGCCTCGTATAAGTTTATCTTTTATCACGATTTTCAACCAACTCAACCAGAATTCAGGAACGCTTGACACTATTGCTATTAGGCAGAAATTGGTGACGATGGTGCTTTAGACTTGTACTACGAAGACTTCTACCACCTTTAACCTTTATTGGAATATAGGCTTTATTTCATAATAATAATTATAGTTTAAAAACTAAAAAACACGCTAAAATCGCACAAGGAAAATCGTTAATCCTGATTCCTGACGATCCTGATGAGGTGAATGGGATAAAATTATTTAAATCGTGTATTGTCATCGGTTCTTGATTATTGTTCAAAATTTTAAATTAATTGGACCGTTCAAAGTGGGTAAAAATCGAGTTCAAATATTTCGTTACATACATACATACAGGTCAAGCTAATAAAAGCGTGGTAATATAGCTCTAAAGTAGCTCTGAAACCTGTCAGGTTATATGGTAACGTGTATATGAACTAAAGGATAATTAAGTCATTTTACAAACAGCGGTTTTGGACTGAAACAGCTTTACAAATGAGTAAACTAAGTAAATACCCCAAACCACTTTTCGTAGGTGTTAACGATGTTTGTCGTTTTATGTATTTACTCAACTGTATTTGCTTTTAAGTGTTAAGAATTTTTGAGCTATGACAATTTAGTATCTCAATAATAATACTACGAATACAAGGAAACGTTTGATTTCAAAGAAAATGTATGTACTTATGGTTTTTGAATGTTTTGTGAGAAACGCTAGATATCAGCGTGGTAAAAAATGTAGAGTTACTTTAAGTCCTATGCAAATAAATTCAAAAGGAAATATTTTGAAAAGATTAGACAAAAATATTTATACATTTATAGGGAAATTCGACCATACCATATTCTCCCAAAATTATTTATATGTAAGCTCGCCAGTAGCTACTGAAAAAAAAGAAAATCGGAAAATTAACGAACTGAAGAGAAAAAATTACCCATCATTTTTCAGATCCGGTTTATCATGTATGTAAGAAATTGCCCATTTCCATCCTTTAAAGTATCCTAAAAATGTATGTATAAGTTGTCTATTATAAACTAAGTGAAAATAGAGTCATTTGACAAATATCTGTGGAACTTATCAATGAGGTCGCGCCCTGCTTCAAAGTTACGGGCACGGGAGCTACGAGCACTCGTGTTGAAGGCACGGGTGTGTGGGAGTCTCAGAATATCGCACGTTTTATTCAAACACGTGTAATTGTTTTTATTTAATTTTATTTTATTATTTCAGTGATATAATAATAAAGTAACCTAATAGTAGAAATTAACACTATAAAAGTAACATAGAACAAGCTTTAAAATAAAAAAATATATGCTAAACTTTCATTTTAAAATAAAATATACAGACAAATACAATGAATTTATTTAATCAGACATACACCACGTTTTAAAAGGGCCATTTAAAAAGCCTAAAATGTGTGCAACAATTGTATATCATGAACTAAGGGAAAATAAAGCCATTTTACAAATATCTGTGGAACTTATCGATGAGGTCGCGCCCTGCTTCTAAGTTACACGGGCACGGGAGCTACGAGCACTCGTGTTGAAGGCACGGGTGTGTGGGAGTCTCAGAATATCGCACGTTTTATTCAAACACGTGTATTTTTATCGATTTTGTCTATATCCTCGACGGAAAGCGATGAATAAAATTGTAACAGAAAAGCAAGATTCCAATTTTCCAATTCTGCAATTTCCAATTCTGTGTTCTATGAAAGGACTTGTTTTAGAAGATTTGTATAGCAAACGAATCTGTTGTTCACCTGACCACTGCCGCTTATAGACATGCTTTATGTAGACTTGATATAAATTAAATTAAATACAGACTGATTCTGAGGACTTTGATCGCCACATGAGTACACCAGCCGACATTGGATTCATGCTAGAAATTGTTGTTGTCAATAAGTTCAATCTTCTCTTCTATATGGAACTGCATACAAATGTCACGACCGTTAGTGATTTACTATCAGTTGGACTGCATGCGCGTTTGCTACATTATTGGCTATATTTTAGAAAATATTACATGTAGGTGGTAGTACTCTTTGTGGCACCACCGACACACCTATTTCTGTCTAACAACAGTAGTGTTAAGCGCTGCTGTGTTCTGGTTTAAAGAGTGTGGTAAGGGAGACATACATTTTCGAGGCATTCCACTTTAGTCCTCCGAGGTAACGGCGCATCTGTGGCCGACCTCAGGTAGTCTAATCCTATTTGGTGTTGATTACAGATGTGGCAGTCACTTACCATCAGGTGGACTGTTCGTCCGCTACTCTTATATTGTCCAATTAATTTGATTATAATTAATACATAAATAATAATAAATGCTTTCTACACTCACAGCCCCACACTAGGATTCCCTGTGTCGTGGGTGCCATGGACACACACATAGACAAATACACAAACACCCAGACCCAGAAACAGAAATCTAAATTCATCATTTAGATGTCTGTCTGGCCGGGGATCGAACCCGAAACCCTTTGCGTGTCAGACCGGTATGGTCGCCGCTCCGCCATGCGGGTGAATATATAATAACAAAAATCCTTCTTCAGAGAGCTAAATATGTTTGGTACGGTTTGCAGGGGCCGCATGAACTGCGTGGTGGAGCGTCGTCACGAGGAGCCGGAGCGCCGCTTCCCCTTCAACATCCTCGGGGCGTTCGCACCGCGCACCGCGCAGGCTGAGCGCATCGCTATCATCTGCCATGGCGGAGAAGAGAGGTAAAATATAATAGTATAATAATATATTGAAAATAAAAAAAATATTGGGCAAGTACAAGTCGAACTCGCACTTGGATGGTTCCGTACCACTAAATATTTATTTATTTTTTATGTTTTTTCTTTGTATTTGTTATCATAGTAGCAACAGATAGAATACATGTATCATTTGAGGGTGATAATTTAGTCCGCCATGTTGGAGCTTACGCCATCCAGGAAAGCAAGGCTTTGTTATGCCTTCTATATTGAGAGTCCGAGTTACGAATTCAATGCATATTTAATATTCTGTAATAAGTTAATAATTTCATTCAATTTACGAGTGCAAATCGCCTAAAACTTACATTTAGATATGTAAAAAACTTACATATAGAGTCCATTAAAAAAATAAGAAAATTCTTTAATGTGGATGAATTCATCAATCCAGTCGGCCAATGTAATTAACTATGACCTAAACCGTTTTCTCTTTGAAATCTGCGCTCAGAAGAGGACGACAATGATATTGGAAGATACAGTTATACTTCACAATTATAATAATAGTAAGTTTTTTAAGCAATAGTCTGTTTTATCGCTAAGCAATAATCTCTACCCAACACCTATTACTGTCGTAGTCTACCACGCTAGCTAAATGCGGATTGGTGGACTTACATGCCTATAACATAGATTAGTAAAGATACTTCGCCGCCTTGAAATTGAATGAAGCCACAAATGGCTTATTTTAGTAAGTTCTTTTTTGAATCCTTGACAAATAAAATCAATTTTAGAGAAAATTTACGAATAAATAACTAATTTACGTAATAATTACGTAATTTACGTAATAAATAAATAATTATTTCAAATATTTTAGGGACATTTTAGCACGGAGACGTGGCAAAACTTTTTTACGCAACTATTTCAATTCTCAAAACTGGGTACATTTTCTTGTTAGGCGTGAGTAATCTTTACTAATCTATGGCCTATAAGGACACATAGGTTATGTATTAAGATAATTCCTCATTAGTTTTAAAGCTCGTAATTGCGAAATTCAGAGTTGCGCTCTCGGAATTCAATCTCTTGTGTAGGAGGATTTAATTCGTACTACCAGATCATATTTCGATGGTAATGAATTTAATTGGATGTGTTTCGAAATGCAGATATAGATATTTCTCTGTTTACTACCTAGATCAATTCGAATAATGTGTTCTGGTTTGAAGGGTGTGGCAAGGGTGTCATTATTTTCTGAGGGGTTTCATCTTAATCCTCATCTTAGACGTATTTTTGGCCGATTTCAGGTAGGAATCCGGTCATTACATATGTCCATGGGCGGCAGTAGCCTCCTACCATCAGGTGGATTGCATGCTCGTCTGTTACTCTAATGCTTCTTTTAGTACTAACTCTAATTCTATCTGGGGTTGATTATAATTCTCCATGTGTGAGAGTATCCTCTTATTATTAGACTGCATGTTCGTTTGCTACTCCATTTTCATTAAACCTTGGGGAATGCTTAGAGAATAATTCATTACGTTGCCCTAATGTGCATTTGTAAAGCGAACATACAGTTACGAACAGTAGTAAACTCATTCCGAAATTTTAAAACTCCCCAAAGTTTAAAATTTATGTTTCTGTAAACGTTTTAAACAGAAGTGAGTTGTTGCGGAATCTAAATAAACGATGAACAAAAGAACAAGTTATTTCGTTGTTTAATTAAGAAGTCGAAAGATAGTCGACTTTAGTATTCTTGGGTATAACATTTTAATTTAAAAGCTGTTTGTGTGTACGTAATTAGTTTGAAAAGTTTATACAGCGCCGCGCTGAAAGGGAATGCACTCTGATACTCATTTGACTGTGTCCAACAAATAACGAGGTTCTATATTGATTCTGATATTACCAGAGATTATTATTGTTGCAAATATTTTCTGATGTAGTAGTTGCTATTTAATTTGACCGTCAACCCATTTTATCAACCCATTAATGTCTCACTTCTGGACACAGATTGTTATAGATAAGTTGGTAGATTATATAAATAGATTTATAATACATTTTTTGTAGTGTTGGTTACGCGGTGTATTTTTTGCATGAAGCAAGTTATAAATTTCTAACATGTGCCGAAATGTGAAAAAAATTGTTTATTTGTTACTTACCCTTGATTGAGAGGACCTGTTGGGGTAAATTAGTTTAAAATATAGTTTCCAGATTACCCATCACATTCTCACGACCGAACTAACAAGGAGAGATAAGTAGAAGCTTCTATAGAATTCTAAATATCCATAAATTCTATATACGCTTCTAGATAAATAGAATTGTAAAAACAGATTTTGTTTAAAAAATCCAAAGTAATATCCGGCCTGCCAAGTGATTTCCGATTGATTTTACACTTGTGAAATATTACATTCGTTCCACTGAATAACAGGAAATGCAAATAAAGTGTGTGTTATTCACATTTCCGGAGTACAGCGGATTTGAACGTAGCAATTTTTAAAACATTTTGATGTTTATTGATATGAAGGTACATATATGATATTCGGACAAGGTTTTTCAGACCTCAGGGGATCTGCATCTGAATGTGTGCCAAATCAAACCAGCTTGGCGACTGGCTTCCCTAAAGGAGCTGACTCCCCTATTCCTATTCATTTTACCTATTAATTTATTTTCAGGATTTCAATAACTTTGCTTTCAATTTTAATTATGGTTATTATAAAGAAACAGATTGAAATCAAGCACTGTAAATACCGCGCGAAATTTTGAAAATATAAAATACTCATAAATATAACCGACTAGAGATCTTTTTGAACTGCATTAAACTAGTTCTTATGTAGTAAGCAAACCAATGAGATGAAATAATTATAGTTCAAAAACTATAAATCACTCTAAAATCGCACAAGGAAAATCGTTAATCCTGATCCGTGACGATGCTGATGAGGAGAACGGGTAAAATTATTAAAATCATGTATTGTCATCGGTTCTTGATAATTGATCAAAATTTTAAATTAATCGGACCGTTCAAAGTGGGTAAAAATCGAGTCCAAAGATTCCGTTACATACACACATACATACATACATACATACATAGATACAACCCAAGCTAATAAAAGCGTGGTAAAAATAGGTATTTATTACGACTTTCAGAGTGATTATAAAGTCTGTAATAATAATAGTGTGTGCTTATTTATTTGAAGATGGTAGAACCCTTTGTGGTTCGACTCCGGCGGCACCACCGCCACACCTATTTCTACCTAATAACAGCAGTGTTAGGTGCTGCTGTGTTCCGGTTTGAAGGGTGTGGTAAGGGAGAAAGACTTTTCCGAGGCATTCCAGCTTAGTCCTCAGAAGTAGCGGCGCATCTGTGGCCGACCTCAGGTAGGAATATCTAATCCTATCTGGGGTTAATTACAGATGTCCATGGGCGGCAGTAGCCACTTACCATCAGATGGACTGCATGCTCGTCTGCATCTTATATTATAAAAAAAAACATGTTTTATTTTAAATCAAACCCGCCGTCTTTATAGCTAAATTTATTTTGGATTATCACAGAAATAGAGACAATTTTTGAGGAGAAATACCCTTTTAAGTCCGCGATATACGAAGGGGTCGTAAATATAAGAGGGTAGATACAATCACGAGTATAATCGATCATGATAACATTTTCCACCGGCTATCCATTCCAATTTGACGTATCAGTTTCTACGTTATTTTTGTGGGACGAAAAACTTAACTCAATGGTTTAGTAATTTTAACTAATACTATAAATGCGAATGTAAGTTGGTTTCTTTTGTCACTTTAACTCATAGATTAGTAAATATACTTCGCCGCCTTAAAATTGAATAAAGCCACAAACGGCTTATTAGTAAGTTCTTTTTGCACGACTCATGATGCGAAGCATCAGAGAGTGCTTTACGATCGAAAATTTTTTTTCGCTTCATTTTGGCGGCTATTTTTATTATTATAGCCTTGATAGTTCACGGAATCAAGATATTTTGCATACTATTGTCGAGATAATTTAATGGAGATTAATTCCATACTTTTTAAAAAATGATTTACTGCAATAGAATTGGAAAAAACACCAAAATAGTTCAAAAATATTTCCTGTCCGTCATGTGTGAAACCTGAAAACACTGTAACTTGTGAAAAAATCCATCACTTGAGTTAATTTTTTTTTTTAATTCTAATCGACGATTGTAGGTCACTGAATGCGAATGATTAATTAATTCAGTGTCGTTTAATTGCAATTAATAAAAAACGAAAACTACAAGACTGTATAGATATTATGTACATTTATTCCACCAGGGGCGCTTGTGGCAGTACCTTCTTCCTACTACAGCTGTTTTTTCGGCAATTAATTTTGAACAACTTAAGTTTTTTTTTTTTTATTTCATAATTAAATGAGCATTATGAGTCGTGCACTTTTGGATTTTCCAAACTTTTGCACGACTCATGATGCGAAGCATCAGAGAGTGCTTTACGATCGAAAAATTTTTTTCGCTTCATTTTGGCGGCTATTTTTATTATTATAGCCTTGATAGTTCACGGAATCAAGATATTTTGCATACTATTGTCGAGATAATTTAATGGAGATTAATTCCATACTTTTTAAAAATTGATTTACTGCAATAGAATTGGAAAGAAACACCAAAATAGGTCAAAAAATTTCCTGTCCGTCATGTGTGAAACCTGAAAACACTGTAACTTGTGAAAAAATCCATCACTTGAGTTAATTTTTTTTTTTTAATTCTAATCGACGATTGTAGGTCACTGAATGCGAATGATTAATTAATTCAGTGTCGTTTAATTGCAATTAATAAAAAACGAAAACTACAAGACTGTATATCTATAGATATTATGTACATTTATTCCACCAGGGGCGCTTGTGCAGTACCTTCTTCCTACTACAGCTGTTTTTTCGGCAATTAATTTTGAACAACTTAAGTTTTTTTTTTATTTTTTATTTCATAATTAAATGAGCATTATGAGTCGTGCACTTTTGGATTTTCCAAACTTTTTTTTGAATTCTTGACAAATCAAAACATTTTTAGAGAAAATTTACGAATAAATAACGAATACTGCGTAATTTACATAATAAATAAATAATTATTTCAAATATTTTAGGGACATTTTAGCACGGAGACGTGGCAAAACTTTTATACGCAACTATTTCAATTCTCAAAACTGGTTACATTTTCTTGTTAGGAGTGAGTAATCTTTACTAATCTATGCTTTAACTACATAACCGTTTGTTAAAATGTTTGTACTCATGTTATCAGGAGTTCACTAAAAGGACATAGTACCTTATATCCCGAAAAATAACCGTTCCGCCCTCAGAACAGATAGATAAAACATTCTGAGTGAGCAAAGCCGCGAGTAGATTCTAACGCTATTTGAATAAAGTTGGAACTCTTCGTGGTTCGTTTCCAGTGACTCCAATTTCATACCTATTTCCGTATTAATAATGTAATAAATATTTATATACTAAAATTAGTTAGGTAATGTTGTGTTTTGGCTTAGCGGGTATGGTAAAAGAGAGACACTTATATGAGGCATTCCAGCTTAGTCCTCAGGGATAGCGAGGTATTTTTATTTGATCTGAGATACTGACTCTTGTCTTACCTGAAGTTAATTATTATGGATGTCTAGGGCGATAGTAGCATACCATCAGGTGGTCACTTGCCGTTTGCTAATTCTAATATAGGAGTCATATAAATTATAGAAAGCATTATATTATATAATGAAAAGCAGTGATAGCCTAGTGGTTAAGAAACTCGGCCTCTCGATCGAGGGGTCCGAGGTTCAAATCCCAGGCACGCACCTCGGATTTTTCAAAGTTATGTGCGTATTAGAAATTAATTATCACTTGCTAAACGGCGAAGGAAAACATCGTGAGGAAACCTGCATACCTGAGAGATTTATAAAAATCTCAAATGTATGTGAAGTCTACTAATACGCACTTGGTCAGAGCGGTAGACTATGGTCTAATCCTTCTCATTCTAAGAGGAGACCCGTGGCCAGAAGTGGGACAGTAATGGGTTGATGATGATGACTCATATAAATTTGCCTTTCAAAATTCTTTTAATCGCCTTTGAATCAATCACTGCAACTAACCACAGTGAAATTGCATTTGATAATTGGATTTCGAAATCTAGTTCAAGTAACATAAATTGACAGATTTTAGTTACGCGGTTAGTAGTTAGCGCGTTTCGTAGTTACACTACGCAATATTTTTCTATTTTCGTTCAACATTTTTTATTCTTTACAAGTTTTTGCCCGCGGCTTCGCTCGCGTTTAAAAGAAAATAATATGTCATACTAACATACATAAAACTGAAAATTCGTACCTTCATTGGAATACCAGTGGCTCCATCTGGCAAAAATTGGTCGTACCAACTCTGAAACGTTCGTGGGCTCATGGACAACAACTTTACTAAAGATCATCACTTGATGCATAGTTCACGATTCAATCCTTACTAATATCGATTAAAATAATCGATTTTTTGGTCAAAAAGATCGATTCTGCGATTAATCGATCTTAGATCGCCATCCCTAGTTCCCGTGGGATTTCCGGGATAAAAACTATCCTATGTCCTTTCTCGGGTCTCAGACTATCTTTGTACAAAATTTCATTAAAATCGGTTCAGTGGTTTAGGCGTGAAGAAGAGACAACCAGACAGATAGACAGAATTACTTTCGGATTTAAAATATTAGTAAGGTTTGTCCAAATCAAAAGTTGTGCTACAAAAGGCGGACTTAATGCTAAAAGCAGTTACACAAAGACATTACACACAACACATTACACATACACAACACAACACAATCAAGTCGTTACAATCATCATTTTATATTTTGAATAAAGAAGAGAACTTATTTTTCAGTCTTTAAATACAGAATCTTTCATGTTTACTATAAGCTAAAAAGTAGCAATATTAAATGTTTAAATTTAATTAGTACGTTGAAATTTCCGTCAGATATAATTTATTTATTTATTTATTTTTATAATCCTTACATCTAACATTACAGGTTCATAGCCTAATTCGTTAGTGTAGTTACATAATAATAATAATTAATACAATAATCATTAATCAAAGATATCAATAATACTAATGTCAGGATTACAATAAATTTATATAATATTATTTTGTCAAAATAATAATAACTTAACATTACTTAACATTGTAAGCAAAAATTTACTTCAAATAAACGCAGTAATTTGGTAATGTAAGTTTGAAATACAGTGTGTAAAGGTATGCGATGTCTACAGCAGCTGTTTTGAATTGCAAAACGCCTTCATCACGGCAAAACATCGTTAAATTTCTGGCTCCTCTCCGTTACTTTTATGCATTAAACATTTACAGGAATACTAAATTAGGATTTGTAGACATAATGGAATACTTATTTTGGTATTTTCCGGATTATAGTTAGGGTTGCAAGTGATGTAAGTTTGAAATACAGCGTGTAGGGGTATGTGATATCTACAGCAGCTGTTTTGAATTGCAAAACGCCTTCATCACGGCAAAGCATCGTTAAATTGCCCGGTCCTCTCCGTTACTTTTATGCATTAAACATTAACACGAAAACTATATTAGGATTTGTAGATCATAATGGAATACTTATTTTGGTATTTTCTGTATAATAATATGGGATACAAGTGACGTAAGTTTGAAATACAGCGTGTAAAGGTATGCGATGTCTACAGCAGCTGTTTTGAATTGCAAAACGCCTTCATCACAGCAAAGCATCGTTAAATTGCCCGGTCCTCTTCGTTACTTTTATACATTAAACATTTACACGAATACTAAATTAGGATTTGTAGAGCATAATGGATTACTTATTTTCGTATTTTCTGGATTATAATTAGGGTTGCAAGTGACGTAAGTTTGAACAGCGTGTAAAGGTTTGTGATATTTACAGCAGCTATTTTGAATTGCAAAACGCCTTCATCACGGCAAAGAATCGTTAAATTGCCTGGTTCTCTCCGTTACTTTTATGCATTAAACATTTACACGAATATTAAATTCAGATTTGTAGAGCTTAGTGAAGGAATGCTTATTTTGTTTTCTTCTGGATAAAAATTAGGAATGCAAGTTCATGTTGTGACCAATATAAATATGGATACTTTTATCGAATATTTAATATCGGTCGATATATATCTTAATACCCACAAAATCATAATTTTCAACATCAATAATACTTAGGATTTCGTACCCAAAGGGTAAAAACGGAACATTGTAACAGAATATTACAATTTTAAATAATTATGTATTATAAATTTTATAAATTTTTACTTTTATTTTATTGCAAAAAAACGTTTATAAAAAGATTTTTTTTAACGTTTTTAAAATATTATTTGAATGGAAATAACCAAACATATCTTAAGTTCTTAACCAAATGTACCCCTTTTGGTTACGGTTACCGACATCTATAAAGTTCCTGGTCAAGACGAGATGCTATATGATTTTAGATAAAATTATCGCGGAATTGACCACCCCCGCCCTTTCGCAGTGACCACGATCCATGCAACTGGGTCGAAATATCGCCAATAAAAAACGCATATCGTGAGTACCCGTTACATAATAAAAAGAAGAGATGCTAATGAGACGATGTCCACAGGGCGATGCCGTTCCCCGAGCCGCAGTCCCAAGTGTTCGCGTTCCCGCTAGCTGGTCCAGTCCGCCTGCCGCTGCGGCCGCAGCCCGAGCGCCCAGCACCACCCGCGCCTGAAGGCAGGATGCCGCCCTTCGCGCCCATGCATCGCCCAGCACCCTACCCCCTGCCGGTAAGTCATAACTATTATTGCTCTTATAAGACATAGGGCAAATTAGTGATCAGGAATC
The DNA here is from genome assembly GCF_041222505.1 of Epargyreus clarus. Lineage (NCBI taxonomy): Eukaryota > Metazoa > Arthropoda > Insecta > Lepidoptera > Hesperiidae > Epargyreus > Epargyreus clarus. Next base: position 8,671,996 of record NW_027332239.1, on the reverse strand, counting down.
AAATTCAGGTCGACCACAAGTACGTTGTACCTCTGATAGAACTTTAATCCTATCTGGTGTAGTATATTATATCGCTAATTTCTGTCAAGTGATAACTATTTCGCTATTTGTTACTGATCCCAAAGCACAGATGTCCTACCTAATGTTTATCAGAAATTTGTTGTAGCTTTTTTATATGGATAAGTTGGAATATATTACATGATCAAACGAACTTCCAAGTGAAGTTCGATCAGTATTATATGAGTCACTTTATTCGAAGATATAGATGTAAATATTATATGTATGGATCATACATATAAAAGTTAACAAGTAGTCCTTTTATTGTTCAGGCAATAATCCGCACGCTTTAGATAGTAAAGTATCGATATGTAAATTTTTAATCAAAAAAACACGTCACTTCACTATAGTCACTTCCCTACGTACCCCACTTTGGTCTCATTTTAAGTCATTTTTTAGAGATCTTTTTTTTTTTTTTTTTATAAATAGGCAAAACCGTTGGGTTTGGGAAGGGTGGGAGCTCTATATCTTCGAATAAAGTGACTCATATAATACTGATCGAACTTCACTTGGAAGTTCGTTTGATCATGTATTATTATTTCGTCACTTTATTCGAAGATATAGATGTAAATATTATATGTATGGATCATACATATAAAAGTTAACAAGTAGATGTTTAGAGGTAGGTTTTGCCGAAATATATTATTCCGCGCTGGAAGTAAAAGGTCAAATAGATATAAAAATCAGATTTAATAACCATAATAACTAACTTAAGTGCATTAATTTTAGTGGTATTATATATATATAATTCGTACTATAATTTTACATTTGTCCAGCAGAACAGTTAAGGCGGTTCTTGGAAACATACTGCTCTCGCAAATTGATCATTGTTTACTATTTGTCTATTGTAAAATTTAGCAAATGTATCAGACGTTGCGGACCAGCCCGCGGCTTTCCTGATCACATCAAGTGAGACTCCCGCGCGACCGGCGGCGGAAGTGGCGGCGTGACGCGCACTGTGTGCGCCGAACGTCGCCACGTCCACACCACATTCTGCAAGCACTCGCTTGACCCACCGAGAGATCGTCTGACTGGTCGCCGCTCTGTGAGGTGGTCTCCACGTCAACAATAGATTATCTACATTATTCAAGTCCGACCTTAACTGTTCCGTACGAGATAGGTAATCTTTGATTGCAGTGGCAGGACAGATATCCCAATATCTATAAAATAAGGAAGAATCAGTAATGGCTGTTCCCGTCCTGCAGCTGATGTTTTTATTACGTCAGAAATCACAATTTTAATATCATTGCAACTTACATGGATGTTTTTAATCTTTATTAAAGATATCGTTTGAGCTCTATGAGCAGTACACAGAACTAACAACATAGTAAGTTTCTTTGTTAATTTTTCAATAGATATTTCATTATGAGGTTTCCATTCAGCAATATGATTTAATACTACTTGAGGGTCCCATGTGCCAATGTATTTGGGAAGAGAAGGCTTTAATTTGTAAATTCCTTTAAAAAATCTTCTGATTAGATTATTATTTTGAAAATCACTATCAAATAATAAGGTTAAAGCAGATCTGTGGCTATTAAGTGAACCATATGCCGCACCTTTATTAAAAAGATTCGTAAGGAAAGAAAGTATTATAGACTCCTTACGTGTATTATAAGGGTCTAAGTTCAAATCATTACAAAATTTCCACCATAATTTATACGTGCCGTTATACTGTTGCATGGTACTTTGTGCAACTGAAGACAAAATTATGTCTAATGCTACTTCGGGAGTGCCTTTCCTCAGGAAAGCTTCCCGGAGAGCCTCGCGACACCCAGGATAAATTTGAATTGCTGTCTTCTCCTGAAAGAGAAATTTAAAAGATGTTCATTAGCGTCCAAATAGACAATTTTTGAAGTGCACATATCTCTTAATACTGGGTACCAAGGCTGAGAAGGCCAGTACGGAAATACTAATAAGCCTTCTGCTTCGTCTGCTTTAATCTTATGAAGGCATTTTAAAATTAACGAGAAAGGCGGGAAAGCATAAAAGAAATAGGGTTTCCAACTTATAGTAAAAGCATCAACTGTAAAAGAATCCGGGTCTTGCTTCCATGAAACATATCTGTCACACTTGGCATTGGCGCGAGAAGCGAATAGATCTATATCAGGTTTTCCTAAATTACGTGTAATATAAAGAAATGCTGTTTTTGAGATCTCTAGTTCTGTATCTATATTTTTGTTACGTGATTCCTGGTCTGCTTCCACGTTTTCTTTGGTATTTATATATGATGCATATAACCATAGTCTCCTCTTCTCGCACCATTGCCAAATGTTTCTTGTGATTTCATTTAAATGGGGGAATTGAATTCCTCCCATACGATTTACATAACTAATAGCAGTGGTGTTGTCACACCTTAACAAAATTGCGCAATCAAATTTGTTCCGAGCAAACGTCTTTAAACTAAGGTATGCTGCTTTGAGTTCTAAATAATTTATATGGAATTCAACCTCTTCTGGTTTCCATTTCCCGCCAGTGCGTACGTTATTGCAAAATGCACCCCAACCCTGCCTTGACGCATCTGAGAAAATTTCTAAAACAAATTCTGGTTTTTCAATTTTATTTCGTAATATATAAATATTTTTAGCCCACCAAAGTAAATCTGGTAAAATATTACTTGAAGGTGTAAATTTTGCGTTGTAATTGTTATGATGTTGAACTAAAGCTAAATGTTTTTCGCGTTCTAATAATTTTGTATACATCCAGCTGTAACCCACAGCAGGACATGCTGCTGTAAGCACTCCAATCAAATGTGAAAATTCTCGGATTGTACATCGAGGCAGACTGAGATATTGGTGTACAAGATAATAAATATTATTCTGTTTTTCTAATGGCAATTCTATAGACATTTCTAAAGAGTTAAAAACAAACCCCAGATATTTGCATTTAGTTTTAGGATATAAATTACTTTTTTCGTAATTAATAACAAAGCCCAAACATTCTAATAGTTTTCTCGTTTCTGTAACATTCGTTTGACATTCTGTAAAATCTAGTCCCAAACACAAAATTTCATCTAAATAAACAACTGATTTAAAACCCTGGCTTCTCAAATGAGCTACAACAATTTTCATAATTTTTGTAAATGTTCTAGGGGCCGTAGAAAGGCCATAAGGCATAGCTTTAAATTCGTATGTTACGTTTTGGAATTGAAATCGTAAGAATTTCTTATCATTTGACTTAATTGGTACTAATAAATACGATTCTTTTAAATCTATTGTTGCCATGAAAGACCCTTTCGATATAAGCATAGCGGCTGTCCTATAATCTTCCATTTTAAAATGCTCCTTCTCAACGAATTTATTGAGATTTTTTAAATTTAGTATAAGTCGAGAATCTCCGTTAGGTTTTGGTGCCAAAAATATATCAGATATATACTGATCTCGAGATGGTTCGCAAATGGATATAGCCTCTAGGTCCAGTAATTTTTTAATAGCATTACACATTTGTATTTTTTCTTTTAATGAACATTTACGACAACTACTGTTACTTTTTCTTACTTTTTTACTAAAAGGAATGCAATAACCATCTCGAATCCAATTTAAAACTACCCTATTATTAGTTATATTACGCCAACAGTTATAAAAATATTTTAATCTCCCGGCATGTACCTCTATGTCCGAGGACCTGCACGCGGAGGTCTGTTCCAAATTCTGGTTGGAGTGAAGTTGCTCTGGGACATCGGGGGCCTCTGGGTCTTCCTGGGCCCTCCTCGCCCCCCCCTGTTCGCCGAGCGAGAAGAGCCTTTCACGTTTCCCTGCGTCCTTGTCGAGCGAGATGAAGATGGACCCGGGTTATTTTTTAACTCGGGTTTCTTAATCTGAGAGCCCTGTTTCTCAATAGCTTTCGAAGCTTTGATTTTTTTCGGGAAGATCACTACCGAAAAGCATCTCATCTCTTTCACTCTCCTGGATTAGGTTTAGAAAAGATTTTTCCAGACCTTGTGTTAATGACTTCGTTCTAGTTTGGGTCTCCAACGCGTGTAAGTCTGACAGGATCCTACAAGCATCTGACAGAAATTTGATTGCTTGTACTTTATTATCACTCGTTAACAGTAAAGACATAGCTCTGTTTATAGCTGTAAGGCCTACCCCTAATTGTTGTTGAGAGCACTCAATCTTCTTATCCCGAGCGCGAGCAAATTCAGACACTGCTGCAGCTATTTCTGGATTTAATCGAGGCGCTCTGAACAGTTTGCAATTTTGGGGCGTCGCATAATCTAAAAAGATTTTTTCTTTTAAGTCTTTATCTAAGAGGCCCTTCTTAAGAATCGGGGCCCACCTGAGGGCTAAGTCAGGGTGGATATCTGCCCCATAAATCACCTGTTCAGGTACGAGGTCTCCCAAGGCTGTTAATACTTCAGGATCCAAAGAAGGCAACACCTCCTGAGTCGCAGCTTCATCCTGGTTCCCATTTTGAACCAATAGTGGGGCTTCCCCACAGACATTATTTGGATTTTGCACATTGTTGTAAGACTCAACGTTATTGGTGTTGTTATCTAAAAGCAAGCGATTGTATTTGTGAATAAAGGAAGGCCATTTGGTTGTTGGATTAATTGTATAAAAGCAAAATTTTTATGCCCAAAAACGGATATATTATGTTAACTGGTTAACTCATAGTTAACTCTGTTATCATATTTGTACCCATTGGTTAACTCGCGGTTAACTCTGGGGCCAAGAAAGCTTTTTGGTTAACTCGCGGTTAACTCCAAAGCGATTTCCGTATATTTATTCTACGATATAAGACGTGTACAATTTCTTGCAACCATATTACAAAATTGTAAATTTATGTGGGTACTTAAGAAATAAAATTCTCTTACCAGATATATCTTCAACATCTGACGAGTCCGAGTAAACAATAATCCTATTCCGACGTTTCACGTTCTTATTTTGTAATTTTTGTATTTTCCTTTTATAAAAACTGATTTTATCTTCCGCGCTTCGTTTCGGCATCGTAAAACAGGAACGCGTGCGTTCTGTTGCCCGCACAGAAAAAGAATGACTTAAAATGAGACCAAAGTGGGGTACGTAGGGAAGTGACTATAGTGAAGTGACGTGTTTTTTTGATTAAAAATTTACATATCGATACTTTACTATCTAAAGCGTGCGGATTATTGCCTGAACAATAAAAGGACTACTTGTTAACTTTTATATGTATGATCCATACATATAATATTTACATCTATATCTTCGAATAAAGTGACGAAATAATAAATGAATATATTGGAATATATCTGGAATATACGAGTATCTGACTATTCGAAAAGGAAATTTATGCATAGGGTGCCGCGACTTTCGTGGTTGTCATTAAGAGACCAGGTATTTAAATCGGAACACAGAAAATAATTCTAAATTAGCTAATTTGATATTCACAAGGCCAGGATTGAAATCGAAACCCCTGATATAACGGTACTTTTACGACTACTCACAACTGTTTAGATATTAGGTTTAAAGAATCTTTCTTGCTCATAAGACATATTACTTTGGTCACTTAAAATGAGAAATTTACAATAAATTAATAATAACGTATGGTAATGCTCGGTACGTATGTGTTTTGAAATCTATGTAGGTGTTTGTGTATATCGATGCATGCATATGTTCGTGTGTGTTTCTGCGCATATGTGTATGCGTGTGTCTGAATGTGTGTGTGTAATTTTTATGTATGCGTTCTTGACATAGTATTACATATTTATGTATTTGTGATTTTAGTGTATTAGATTAGAGTTACATATGCATCTGATGGATTATATCAACACTTCAAGTACATAAGAATTGTGCTTTAATCTATGAAATAAAAAACTTATAATCAACATAATGTACGAGGGCGGACTGGTTTTATGTTCTTTAAGGCATAATCACTGTTGTATGTATTATATGAACTGTATTCAAGTTGTTGTTGTTGATTACTCTTATGGCTTCATCAATTTTACTATATTCCTAATAGTCTCCTGATATTTTGTAGCTAGACCGTGAATAGACTATTTATTTCATAAAATACTTTATGGCTTGCTTTGTTCTGTTCGAAACTTATTATTGTTTTTGGGAAATGAGAAATTTGATATTGAATTGTTTGGCTTCCTTATATATTTCGATTAGACAGATAATAGAATTATCAAATATATATGAATATCTAAAAAAACGATTCTTTACTTTGATCTAACAGTTATTATTAACCAACTAGATTGTCGCCTGTCAAATATTGAAATTGGAGAGTGCTTATTAGCAATTAGAAATTGACAAATTTCGACCTTTGTCAGGCAAAACATTGGATAGATTGACAATGAATAATGGACGTTATTAATAATCAATATTGCTTGTTAATATTAATAGTTTCAACTGGTCAGACAGAAGAGACATTTGTCGTAGATAAGGTACTCTTTGTTATATGTAAAAAAAAGTTTTTTTATTTATAAATTTGTTTTTACGATTCTGCATATTATTATTATATGATAACTAGCTGACTCGGCAAACGTTGTGTTCCCATATAAATAAAAAAATGTTAAGGGTGAACAACCCTTATCAATGAGGGGTATGAAAAATAGACAGTAGCCGATTCTCAGACCCACTGAATATGCATATAAAATTTGGTGAAAATCGGTAAAGCCGTTTCGGAGGGGTACGGTAACTACACATTGTGACACGAGAATTTTATATATAAGATGATCAGATTTCGGCCATTGTTCGAATATTATAGAGATTAATAGATAATACAAAACATACAAAGGCGACCTTGCTTTTGCTTTCTGGCTTGCGACTTAGAAATATTAAACTTACCTACTTTGAAAATTATTTTTTTTAGTAACCGAATACCGACAAACACAGTCCGGTATCGAAGTAAATATTTAACAATAATAAATGAAAGATGGCCTTGTTACACTTCTCTTATAGGTAGTTGATACTATAGCGGCCTTAAAGTATAATATTGTGGCGTAATCACGGTGTACACGCTAATTACGTCATCAGTTTTAAGTTTCAACATAATTATACATTTGACCCTAACCGAAAAATGTTTTAAGCAATTGTTAATGTTGATTACAATTGTTGTAAGTGACGCTTATTATTAGGTATATAATTATTTGTTATAAAGATAATGCCGATTATGCTATGTTAGGTAGCCTGTAGGTTTTTAGGGTTCCGTACGTCCAAAGGACAATATTACTAAGCCTCTGCTACCTGTCCGTCTGAGACAGGTTACTGTTTCTTGATCTGTAATAGATAGATACAAATTATTCTACAGCGTGTAGTTTTGCTGCTATAACAGCAAATATTAAAAACATAACCCTTACTTGGCAGTCGGGTAGAAACAAAAAAAGTGAAATTTAGGGGTCTCTCGTACAAAAAAGCCGGTAGTTTACGGCGTTTTTGTATGTATATCCATGTATACCTGTAGTTGGTATTATAATGTATAATAAAATTCCTTATGCGAGTTCGTCTCGCTCTTGACAAATTTTTAGAATACACTTTTATCCTAGCCTATTTGTATCACTTGATAATAATAAACATGGTATATGAAAAGTAATAAATAAATATACCACATTTATTCCATGCAAAATTTGGCGAAATATAAAAATACTCCTCGCTCCTTCACGAATAACCTGAAGTTATCCCACGAGTTCCAACCGTAATGGAATGTAATCCTGAATTCCGAGGTCTTGGGCTCTCCGAGATAAAGCTTAATGTCACTACAATCTTCAAATATCATACAGTATAAACGTTTCATAAATACTTAGTGCATTTTACTACGTAATGGTATGTATAAACAGGGCCGGATTTAAGGGAGGGCAACCGGGACAGCCGCCCCGGGGCCTCCACAAAAGAGGCCCCTCTTTTGTGGAGGCCACACAATAGAGACGTCGGATTTTTTTTAAATTCCGACTAGTATACACTAGTAAAAAATATATATATCTTTTCCTTTGATATTTTTCTCGCTGTTTTACCTTTATCTACAGTACTTTGTACAAACAAGAATACTAGAAGAATCTACCTGCGTTTCACAATAAAATATTTATTGAAAAACTTAACTGAAAAAATGGATCATTTTATTCGGAAAATAATTTGGGGCCCGGGGGCCTCTACTCCCTTTGTTTTGTTTTGTTTGTTGCCCCAAGGCCTCTAAACTTCTAAATCCGGCCCTGGGTATAAATAAGAATACCGTTTGGGTTTCGCCGAGTTTTTATACGAAATATTTCTTGGTGTCAATTAGCTGCGCGTGATATTTACAACGCATTTAGTATCGATACCAAATATGATATCAGTAGTATAATATTTCTCGGAAGCATTATTACTGTTATTATTTTTTGATTGCCTTAATATTTTACCCATAATAACATTCACTCTGTAAAAAAATTAAGTGTCTATCTATTACGACTCAAGACATAAGCCTTATGACAACGGGAAACACATCAGAGGCTATTGATACGGAACCCTGAAAACTCCTTATTTATTTCAAAAAAGTACCAATAAAAGTAGCAGTTACAAAGATGTTTTTAAATAAAACAATAAAATCAAAACTAGTTTTCATATTTTGGTATCGTGCAAGCAGTTATGACCATGAAACAGTAATTTCGACGTTATAAACAGATTTTCAATTTTATTTGCGTCTAGTTTCTAGACAGATATAGATCTAGGTACTGACTGAAACGACTCCATTATTTTTGGATACTAAATTAGATTGAAACACGATTCGATCATCAATAACGTATGTTTTGCTTATCGAAAATGCTTTTTCTCTGTAGCCACATTATAATTACGCTGGCGTTTTACAGTTCAATTATGCTGTGTTCACACGAAATTGTACTGCACGTTTTATGCAGGATGAATTTTATTAAATAAACAGTGCCGTGCATTGTACAGTTGTGTTCATACCTTTCTACTGCTAACAACGTACACCGCTAAATTACCTAGATCGAATACTCACCGAATTTGAAGTTTACTCGAAGTCGAATACTCACCGAATTCTCTTAAACTTTAAAATATTGAATTTGCGCTTTGTGAGACAGTTTCGCAATGTTACGCATTTTCTTCATTATCAACAATAAATACTTTCAAATTGTTGACGTTATACTCGTACATATGAAGTCGATTGTATTTACAAGAATGATTAAATTTACCGAGTGTAGGTACAGTTAGCAAATTGTGCGTTTTAAATCGAATACCATCAAAAACGTGCAGTAAAACGTTAACCCGGCCTGAGAGTTCATTTACATAAGTAGATTGTAAGTTGGTAGATATAATAGTATTTTCCTATAAAAAGTAAATTAACGTATTTATCTCTATCGAAAACGACTGAGTAGACACGAAGTGTGGCTGTCAAAATATCGTACAGAAAAACTTGGTCTGTACCCTTACCAATCAACGCCCCTAGCGGATTATATCATAACTTGGAAATTGTATGGGCTAATAAGGAAACAAATACCAAAACAGTCATATTTGTGAAAACGTAAAAACTTATGGTAAGGGTACTGAGCCGCGTTCAAAGTTTACAGATGTAAACGGACCTTTAAACAGTATACGACATATAAACGTGCAGTAAAATACTGTGTGGACCAAGCCTTATAACTTTTCGATTCGCAGCACATAATAAGTATTTTACAAAAATCAGGGTCTGAGCCGCGTTAAAAGTTTACAGATGTAAACAGAGCCTTAAACAAAATACGACTTATAAACGTGCCGTAAAAAACCGTCTGAACCCAGCCTTATAATTTTTCGATTCGCACCACATAATAAGTATTTTACAAAAATCAGGGTCGATCGGTCGTTGCCCTCCACTGGTTTCTGGACCCTGAATGCACATGGCTTATGCAATAACGATCCGGTTTTGGCCAGCGTTTACCCATTTTTTGTGCTCTCTTTAAATATCCTTCGTGTTCGGCGCCTGCGGAAATAATTAATTATTATTACGTACAGTATGTACGAGTATGTGTATGTACCTAGGTATTAACCGCTAGTATTAATTTTTCGTTTATATTTTTGTTTTGGCCTAAACATGTGGCAGAGAGATCCCTTTCCCCAGTGGGATAGTAATGGCTTCATGACATAAGACTACAATAATGTAACAATATCTCGATTGTACAAGATCGTCCTGAACTTGTGTCGCTCGATACATCCTGCTCTGTGGCCTATGTGTCTGCATCTAGACCTTCCGTAACTTTTCCACATCTGGAAGCGGCTAAAATAAAGTGCGTATAGAAGTCGGATTACTGAATTATACAATATAAATTAACCGTGAAGATAATGATATGTTACTAACATATTGGTTATGGAGTTTTTCAAACTTCGGTTTTAGCTAATAATACCGCAATATTCTTTGTTAATAGTTATAAAATGTACATATACCTATTTTTATATGCGTCACTCTTGAGGACTAAGGTGCTCGCCTCATAAGGAGTCAGCCGGCATCGGTAGGTATATCACTTCCACCGAAATGCAAGAACTGCTTCACGCCGAAATTGGTGTGTCGATGAAACTCCAGTCAGACCACATTAATTCTACAACCTTTCAAATATAGCTACATTTATTATATAGATGTTATGAGATTAAGGATTATTAAGCTTCGGAGAAAAAGATCTCAATACTGCCGATAAAAGAAAACCATCCGAATCGTCTAAAAATAAAATATAACGTACATATAACGTACATATTAAACGCGGATAGGATTAAAACGCTCTTCGTTTTTTGAACGGCTTATTACCCGTAGATGAGTAAAATACATAGATAGATCACTGAAAACAAGAAAGTGTAACAAGTTTTGAGATTTGAAATTGTTGCGTATATAAAGTTTTACCACGTCTCCGTGCTAAAATGTCCCTAAAATGTTAGAAACAATGATTTACTTATTACGTAAATTGCGTAGTATTAGTTATTTATACGTACATTTTCTCTAAATATGTTTTTTATTTGTCAAGAAATCAAAAAATAACTGACAAATCAGCCTTTTGTGTTTTCATCCAATTTCAAGACGGTGAAGTATCTTTTTGTTTTACTTATCAAAGTTATTAACGAATGAATTCATTAAAAACCAGAAACTCGTACGAAGGTAGAGGTCACTGCGGACCCTGGCCGTGTACACGTAACTGTGCTGACTGGTACCTGTAACGCTGGTTAGGATTGCCCTTATACAGACCCACGGTAATACGAGTACAATCGTTTTGCGAGCCAAGGTGCGAATAACGAATTTGTTAACATAGTATGCTTTATAATTGATGTAGAGCTTTTGGAAAAATCTTTGTAATCTAACACATTTAAAAAAAAAAAAATTGGTACGTTTAGATATTTGTAAAAAAATCATATGGGACCAGGATGGAGATTTTCTAATTAAACAAAACAATAGATAACAAAGTATAAATTATAGAATTACTATACTTCATGTTATGAATATACTAGTTAATACACGGCGCCGGTTATTATAAATAATAAATATTGTATTAAATATTAATTTACTATCTATCACACTGCTATTTTAGATGGCTTACTTTATTTATTACATTCTATTAAATGTAGTATATCAAATTAGTTTAATAGTCACAATAGTAAATCAAATCAAATCGTTTTTATTCAAAATAGGTTCTTTACAGAGCACTTTTTGAATGTCAATACAACTACCACCACTTCACAAGGTGTTTCGTTATGGAGAAGAAGTAGTAGACAGAAATTGTCAAATATCGATCTTTGCTAAGCAAAGCGGATAGATTGACTGTTAATAACGGACATATGTCATTCAGTAACACAGTTGCAGCCAGTTTAATCGTATATTGACCAATATTTGACTTGTCGGATTACAGGGTCCCCGGCTTAGGCAGGGGTCGGATTACCATGGACGTACTGTTTTACATATAAACTTTTTAAATTGTACCCTTGACAATATCTGACAAGAACCTTGTGTTGTTTTAAGTTTACAACTGCGCCTATCACCAATTTGAATATGTAGTAAAAAGTTTGACCTAAAAAGGGACACACTTATTTTTTGTTATTTCACGTATTCGTATTGCTGTGAAAAAAAGTAGAGCGCTGTCTTGTTAATAATATCGCTCATAATTTGAAATAATTGTTTTTTACTGTTAAGTTAAAGTTAAATAAACAGTTTATTGTTAGAGTTCAACATCAATAAAAGATAAACACAATCAAATTTATGTATACTAATATTATAAAGAGGAAAACTTTGTTATTTGTTTGATTGTAATGAATAGGCTCAAAAACGACTGGACCGATTTAAATAATTCTTTCACCATTCGAAAGCTACTTCCACGAGTAACATAGGCTATATTCTATATGAAATAAATTTGATAAATAGATTTTGAGGCGGTACAAAGTTTGCCGGGTCAGCTAATTAATAATAATATCGCTCATAGTTTGAAAGAGCTGTTTTTACTGTTAAGTTAAAGTTAAATAAACAGTTTATCTCTAACAAGAATTCAACATCAATAAAAGATAAACACAATCAAATTTATATTTAATATTTGAAGGTTGTAGAATCCTTTATGTTTGAACTCCGGCGGCACCACCACTACACCTATTTCTGCTTAATAGTAGCATAGTTCAGTGGTAAGCGCTGCTGTCTTCTGGTTTGAACGGTTGCAGTAAGGGAGACATACTTTTCCGAGGCGTTCCAGCTTAGTCCTCAGGGGTAGCGGCGCATCTGTGGCCGACCTCAGGTAGGAATATCAATTCGATCTGGGGTTGATTACAGATGATAATGGGCGGCAATAGCCACTTACCATCAGGTGGACTGCATATTCGCCTGCTGCTCCTATATAAATCCTTTAATAAATATTTAGAGCGCACAATATTTTCTCGCGCTATAAATATACATTTTTGTTTACGTAAACGCGCCACAACCAAAAATCTTAAGTACCAGTTATTAAGAAAAAGAACGGACTGTTTAAAAATATCTTAAATTCTGTCAAGCCGATTGGGCCGTAGGGCGTGTCAAAGTATGAGGAAAATAAACGTACGAAAATACATACGCTCGAAAAACATGACGCCTGTCAGGTAAAAATCAGTAATTTATAAGTTAGTAGAGGTTTCTTTTTTTTTTTATAACATAGGAGCAGCAGACGGGTATGCAGTCCACCTGATGGTAAGTGGCTACTGCCGCCCATGGACATCTGTAATCAGCCCCAGATAGGATTAGATATTCCTATCTGAGGTCGGCCACAAATGCGCCGCTACCCCTGAGGACTAAGCTGGAACGCCTCGAAAAAGTATGTCTCCTGGTAATACTAGTCGTACTAAATAAATGCATCTTAATAGCAAATAATTATACTTAAACTAACCCTAACTACCCGGCAAACGTTGTGTTGCCATATAAATAAAAAAATGTTAAGGGTGAACAACCCTTATCACTTAGGGGTATGAAAAATAGATCGTAGCCGATTCTCAGACCTACTGAATGTGCTTATAAAATTTGGTGAAAATCGGTAAAGCCGTTTCGGAGGAGCACTGTAAAACATTGTGACACGAGAATTTTATTTATAAGATTGAGAGATTTTCTATGCAATACTAAATTACAATTCTAGTATTGAAAACGTCGTGTAAGTTCTTACAAGCTTGCAACTGACGAGTGGGATGGAGCTAGAGCAGTAAGAAGTAAATATTTCATTAGGAGAGTGGTATTTGTGACCCGAGACTTGGAAGTTGGAACGCTCTACATCAACGACAGCCCGACACGTTTCGTAGAGTTCGCTACTAAAGACGTGTATAGACTGGCGCTACCAAGATTTGTACTATGTTATCTCAGAAAATATACAGCCAAACAAAGAACCTCTTCCTCTACGAAGTCGGTTAAAAACATATTATATGTGTTCAGAAGGTGGTAGAACCCTTTGTGGTTCGACTCCGGCGGCACCACCGCCACACCTATTTCTACCTAATAACAGCAGTGTTAGGCGCTGCTGTGTTCCGGTTTGAAGGGTGTGGTAAGGGAGACTGACTTTTCTGAGACGTTCCAGCTTAGTCCTCAGGGGTAGCGGCGCATCTGTGGCCGACCTTAGGTAGGAATATCTAATCCTATCTGGGGTTTATTACAGATGTTCATGGGCGGCAGTAGCCACTTACCATCAGGTGGAGTGCATGCTCGTCTGCTACTCATATATTATAAAAAAAAATGTGTACGCGTGTAAAGTTATGCTACTTTGGCGTAATTAATATTATTTTATGTATTAAGAGAAATTTCAATCGAGCAAACATTAGTCAAAAGTAAATAGCACGAAATAAATTGTGTTACACCGATGCTCCGTGTTTTTACCTCACGCTAAAATATCCTTGCCTTTTTTCGAACGAACCCATATAAAGTATAACTTTAGACAAACAAAAACGTGCTTGGGAAACTTTTTTGCATGGCTTCGAACCTGCCTTAACAAATATTGCAGTATATAAAGGGACGGTTACTAGCCGGGTTTATTTAATTTAAGTTCAGTGTTTTCTATGAAATGCGTTTCAAGAGTTCGATTTGAGTAAGTTTTTAAGTGATTGGGCAAGCCTTACGTCCATTACCGGGCACCGGTCTCTCCCCACAACTCTACCTCGAATATTTTCAAACTGCCTGTAAAGTCTACAACGAGGTTGACCGACTGATAGCCTATGGTAACTATCGGGAGTGACGGCCGGATACTTCAAATTTTAGACCTAGCGGTCACCTATCCAAATTGCGACTGCGCCAGACGTTGTTTATTTTAGATCTGGAAATCATGGGTCTATATTCAATGTTTAGGTGATTACGAGTGCAATATTACCGGTAATTTATGGGAGATTTTGGGTATTTTCTCATACTCCTGTTATGTAACAAAATGCAATGTTTCATGTAACAGGTACAATATGAAATACCTCGGGATTTGTAACCGCGTTAACGCCATTCGGCCGAAAACGCATTTGCAGCAGGTTTTAAAGCAATTAGGCTTTGTACGCATGGTTGGACTGTTGGCAAATGGATTATGTGAGCTTTTAAGCTGAATTCCTGCTTCATAAATGTAAGCCCACTCCATAATATTAGTAGCAGTGTTAATATAGATCTTTTGATTTGATGAGTACTTTTAGGGTTTAAGACAGAGACTTTAAATTTTCATAGAATATGTATGTATAATGGTGGCCGTTATAACAATAAATACTAATAATAAAAATATCTTCAAAATAAATGGATGTTGTCATATAAAGAACCGCTATGTTTCGCTTTTTTCGCTTTATGTATTGAACCGTAATAAAAAGATAGTTTAATTTTTTTAAAGATTAAACTATCTATTATGGCTAACTGATTATTATGGCTATAATAACGAATGCTAAAAACAAAAAAAAAAAACAAATGATAATTTCGTGGTAGAACCCTTCGTCTCCGTGATCGACTTACACTTGGCCAATTATTTAATTTTTGCAATCGGATTACAAACCTAATACCAGGTACATTTTCTGTACTTTCAGTACATTTTCATCATCATCATCATCATCAACCCATTACTGTCCCACTGCTGGGCACGGGTCTCCTCTCAGAATGAGAAGGATTAGGCCATAGTCCACCGCGCTGGCCAAGTGCGTATTGGTAGACTTCACATACCTTTAAGATTTTTTATAAATCTCTCAGGTATGCAGGTTTCCTCACGATGTTTTCCTTCACCGTTTAAGCAAGTGATAATTAATTTCTAATACGCACATAAATTTGAAAATCAGAGGTGCGTGCCTGGGATTTGAACCTCGGACCCCTCGATCGAGAGGCCGCGTTTCTTAACCACTAGGCTAGTAGTACATTTTAGTACTTTAAAAGTGGCACTTGGCAACGGTTAAAGCCAATGTAACAAACTAATAAGCCCGTGCCGGTCCCGTTCTGTGATTTGCCTCGTAGCGTCTTAGTAACGAGATCACGTACGAAGCGGGCCGCTCGCACGATATTTTGGCCGATGTTTTTTATTGCTTTCCACTCGCCACTAACGGAGCCTTTGATCCGCTAGTATTAGTGCTTAGTCACACGTACCAACTACACTACACGACACGACAACGGTATGTAGTGGTTAAGTGTAGCTTCGCTGTCGCTTAGGAGAAATATCACATGCGTCAATAGTGAAAGAAAACATTAGGAGAAAACATAAGAATTAGAGTTCTTTAAAACAATGTTCTCAAAGGTCTGGGAACACCTAGTGTAAATTATTAATTGTGCGAATTATTCGCATTTGGTCAGCGTGGTAGACCATGGCCTGAACCTCTCACTCTATCACCATTGCTCAACAGTGGGACAATATTGTTTTAATGACAGCATCCCTGAAGCTTCTTGTAGCTGTGCTGTGGCAATTAAAACTTATCCTTGCGATAGATAGGCCAGGCTCTCATATGCAGTGTCGCTTGTAGTTGCGTTGTGAATGCGATTTAGTCAGTATGGTATACTTTTAATTTAAACGGCCAAATGTGGCCCATGTGAAGTATTAATAAAAAAAAAAAAAAAGCGACGAATTGATAACCTCTCTTCTTTGGGAAGTCGGTTAAAAATCGTACAAACGTGCCAAACGCTGTCGCTGTGGTGTGGTTATCGTACGTGTGAATAGGGACTTATTGCCGGATTGATATAGCTCAATAGTTCATTACGTCTTATAAAAAGTTGATGTGATTAGAGTAATTCCGATGTATACTTGCTGTAACGAACGTCTTCGAATAAACATTTTGGTATTTTAGTCGGTGCTTCATGATTTTTACTATGAGAAACATATTGAAAATATATTAAGTCTGAATTATTAAAAAGAGTAAATGCAGATGTTGATTTTTTTTTCTTGTGGCGACCTCCCGCTACTCGTCAAAAGATGACGCCACGAGTATTCTGAATCACGCTATCGAAGTTTTCTAAATATCTGGCATATATACAAGCTCCGACCTGAGACAGTGGGAGCACGGCCGCTCCCCGGGCATGATCACCTAGCACGGCGGGAGATCTCCCTTTGCCAAATTCTCTTTATTTCATAAAGGAGTTTGTGACCATGCCACTCCTGTAAAGACATCATGTTGATTTTTTATAATATAGGAATATCTGACGAGCATGCAGTACACCTGATGGTATTGTAATCAACCCCAGTTAGGATTAGGTATATTACCTAAGGTCCGCCACAGATGCGCCGCTACCACTAACTAAGCAGGAACCTTCGAACCAAAACATAGAAGCGCCGAACACTGCTGTTTTAGGCAGAAATTGGTGTGGCGGTGGTGCCGCTGGAGTCGAAACACAAAGGGTTCTACCGCGTTCTACCTACTTAAATTGAGTCATTGTGTGATGTTGATTACACATTAATAGTCATAATAGAGAATATTATGAGACGAAGATATATTATTGCTATTTATTTTTAATATCATTGTAATAGCAATAATGATCTTTTGTTAGGCAATATTTCCACTTTGCCTCTTATATTTATTCAGCGAAAATTCTTAGTATTTCTTAGTCTAAATATATAAGTACAAAATAATTAAGTATAAGGCGTAAAATAAGATATTGTTCTCAGTAAAGTTCTTCTAAAAAATTGTACAAAATTAATTCAGTCATTGATTTTTCGGACATTGAGAAATTATAAAAAATGCATTATTGATTTTCCTGTCTAAGCGTTTAGCATGTAAGCTGAATATTTTTTTGTTATTTGTAACTCCCAGACAGGAAATTTTATTCATGTGTATAAATTATTATCAATTCATAATGTGTGACTCATGATTTCCTTGTAGCAACGATGTAATTTTGCATACTTATAAATAGAAAGTAAATAATGTACAGTATATAGTGTAATGTATGTACAGTATAATAACATAGAGCAGTGATGGTTTTATCATTTGAATTTCGGTCTCACGATGTTCCAGGGTTCAAATTCTAGATAAAAACAGATTTTTGAAGTAACGTGTGTATTCAAAATTAATAATGATCACGTGCTTTACGACGAAGGAAAATAACGCGAGGATACTTACAAGACATACATGCCAGAGAGATTTTTCATTCTCAAGGCATGTGAGGTCTACCAATCCCCTTTTGATTATTTTATAAGACCACC
This sequence comes from Epargyreus clarus, assembly GCF_041222505.1. Lineage (NCBI taxonomy): Eukaryota > Metazoa > Arthropoda > Insecta > Lepidoptera > Hesperiidae > Epargyreus > Epargyreus clarus. Next base: position 8,653,950 of record NW_027332239.1, on the reverse strand, counting down.
ACTTTTCTGAAGGTCTACTTTCTACTTCTACTTTCTACACTCACAGCCCCACACTAGGATTCCCTGTGTCGTGGGTGCCATGGACACACACATACATAAATACACAAACACCCAGACCCAGAATCAGAAATCTAAATTCATCATTTAGATATCTGTCTGGCCGGGAATCGAACCCGGGACCCTTTGCGCGTCAGACCGGTATGGTGGCCGCTCCGCCACGCGGGTCGTCAAAAAAAACAAAAAAGGTACACTCATGCACAGCAGTCGGACAGTAATACATTCATAATGAGTGATGAAATAACATACGGCAGTAATATAATTCCCACAGATGCACAATAGTTACTTTACAAGTAAATGACGCCTTACGTAAAGTAAAGATTAATACGAGTATTCACGTGATTGATTTAAATAAACCCGTAAACGAGATGATTAAGATTCGGAAAATTATATTGACAAGTATACATAAATATACATAGATTAACATTAAGCAAAGAAAAACGTATGGCTTTATTGTTTATAGTAATATATAAACAGTTAAATACTGTAGTTATTGAGATAAATGTAGACTTAGAAAATATTGATTTATGATTCTTAAATATTGATATAATGTACTCTACGTCGTCGCATATCCATAAACAATTTATTTTATTTATTTACTTTTTTATTTTAGACGAAGTCCATTAAACGTTACTATGTTCTTACAATGTATACAAGTAACAACGAATTAAATAAAATTACACACAATTACAAATTAAATGACATTCATTACATTTGTGGTTCGACTCCGGCGGAATCACCGCCACACCTATTTCTGCCTAATAACAACAGTGATAAGTGGTGCTGTGTTCTGGTCTGAAGGGAGACATACTTTGCTGAGGCGATACTCAGGGGTAGCGGCGCATCTGTGGCCGACCTCAGGTAGGAATCTAATCCTATCTGGAGTTAATTACAGATGGGCGGCAGTAGCCACTTATCATAAGGTGGAATGTATTCTCGTCTGCTACTCCTATATTATAAAAAAAACCAACATCATAAGCATCATCAGTTAGTCAGTCAATTGTCGCGGCGAGTCGTGGCCTATCTTTAGCGATTATGGTGGTCTGTGTTTAGTTAACTTTCGATCATGTATGTGCTCACTGTCGTTCGTTTGTGCATGTATGTTTTAACTACACGAAAGCCGCATTTCCGAAATACTTAGATATGCCGCGTTAGTTTTGCAAATATTAATAAGTTATTATCTATACTAATATTATAACGAGGGAATCTTTGTTTGTTTGTTTGTTTGTTTGATTGTAATGAATAGGCTCAAAAACTACTGGACCGATTTAAAAAATTCTTTTACCATTCGAAAGCTACGTTATCCACGAGTAACATAGGCTATATTTTATATGAAATATATTTGATAAATAGATTTTGAGGCGGTACAAAGTTTGCCGGGTCAGCTAGTGACGTATAAAAGAAAACAGTGCGGTTAGCCCAATCCGTTTATATAATTAAATATTTGTACAGTCGGCTCTTGTCCTGGATATACAGAAAGTTAGCACAGTTGGTTATCCGAGTAACGGTACATGTACGGAGACAATGAGGCTGGAGATGTCAGTGGGCCACGAGGTACTCATATTCAGACAGATAACTGTATTTGACACTGATTTTCTCTTGTTGCTTTGATTTGACGGATAATGAATCTTCCAAATCAGGCATGGGCAACCTTTTTAAAGCTTTTGAAGTAGACGAGAGCCATATATTTAGATAAAGAATAAACGGTTTGTCACAAGCATTATCGAATTTATTCGGAATAATATAGATAAAGAGAAGAAATCAATGTGAAATTTGAGCTTGAAATTAAGAAACAAAATAGTCTGCCTTTGGGTTAAAGTTACTTAGTCGATAGATGACACGCCACTCACGGTTTTTTAGATAGAATTTTATTTTATTTTATTTTTATTGGTTCCACGGATCGGATTCCAAGTCGTCGCGAGCCGTATCCGCGGGCCGTAGATTACACATTTATGTTCTAAACCAGTGGTTATCAACCGCTTGCCAACACGGGCCACATACTCGTGCTATTACGAGGTATTACGATTACATGAGGTAATGGCATGTTGCATTCGGAAGTAGTGTCTGAAATTTCACGGTTAAAGAAAGTTTATCAAGAATAAGCATAGCGGGCCACATGCGGCCCGCGGATCGCGGTTGACGACCGCTGTTCTATATCATTACCGCTAATGAAGATTTGTAACAAGACACGTTATATGAATAATAATTACGTTATAAGTTGTGTGGGTTGTCAGCCAGTCTGCTATTTACCTTAGAATATTATACGAAGTGGCTTTATTGCGCGTGATTTGTAAAACGTCTGGAGTCTTCGGAAGTTTTTTGCTTAGAAACCACAAGACACTCATTTGTGTTATGTAATGTGACTAAAAAAACAGCTTTTTATGAATCAAGTCGATATTGATGTTATGTGTTAGGTGATTCATCCTGTCTGTTATAACTACTCGTACAATACTTCGTTTATTAATTTCAAAACATTTGGTTATAGATGAAATATATTCAACACGTCTCCTTTGTCTCCGGGTGCAGTATTTTCTGTCATTGTGGCCTTTGCCCATATACAAGTAAAAAAATCCTTAAATAGTTTTATACATTTTCTGTTGTTTTTCTTTTTTTTTTTTTTTTATAATATAAGAGTAGCAGACGAGCATGCAGTCCACCTGATGGTAAGTGGCTACTGCCGCCCATGGACATCTGTAATCAACCCCAGATAGGATTAGATATTCCTACCTGAGGTCGGCCACAGATGCGCCGCTACCCCTGAGGACTAAGCTGGAACGCCTCGGAAAAGTCTGTCTCCCTTACCACACCCTTCAAACCGGAACACAGCAGCGCTTAACACTGCTGTTATTAGGTAGAAATAGGTGTGGCGGTGGTGCCGCCGGAGTCGAACCACAAAGGGTTCTACCACCTTCATAAATTTTGTGAAAATAATTGCAATAAGCTTAGTAAGATACATTTATTCTTAACTTAATAATATACTTTTGTTTACGTAGTAACTATTTATTAATCTGTGCTTTTGTTTATTTGTGTAGGCTGTGTAAATTAACCTTGTATATTTCCTAGTTTTAAATAATGGGTCTCACTCAATGATCAATAGTGATATTTTTATATTGAAAATCTATAAAAGAAATCTTAATAGTATTTCGTTTCCGAAAAAAGTAATGATAAAACACTTCGATTATTATAAAAACTAGGGATTCTTATCGTTTCCACTTGAATAGTAATCAATATGATAATTGAGTTAAGTAAAAAATATGAAATGGAGGACTGCTGATACTGAACTGAATCTTCAAGAATTAATGAAGTTTCATTTTTGTACCTTTTATCTACAAACTGTTTAGCTAATAGCTCTAGTGCAGTGCTTGTCAAAGTGTGGATCACGACCATCTGGGGGAGCAAAGCCTCTATAAGGAAGTAAAGGGTAGCAAAGTTTTAGTAATAAACAGAAGAGAACAATAAGACTTTTGTGAGATGCATTTTGCATCATGATGCAAATGCATTTTGCACCACATATATGTATTTAACCGGTACCTAATTATGAAAATAAATTACCATTTTGTAATAAATTAATGTTGGTAACAATAAAATATAAGTTAGAATCATTGGAAAGCGGCGGTCGCGAAATATTTTTACATACTAAGGGGGTCAAAAAACTTTTAGAAACGCTGCTCTAGTGTTTAGTGCATACTTTAAAAGCAACATAGCAAAGATATTTTAAAAGGGTAATTACTAGCAAATAATCAATTGCAAATTAATGCACGGTTCTATTAAGATTTCGTTTAATATCATACGATTTTTATCGCATGCATTTGCATGTTTGCTAACTATTTAGTTTGCTAACAGTTTTTAATTGGAGGCTTCGAAAGATCACTACGTAAATAAAGGTTTTGTTTGCCTAACAACGTGTATACAATGTTATGTAGTAACATAAAACCAAATTTTCAAGTGCATGTGTAGAGATCACTACTTAAAACATGAATACATATCTTATTACATTTTACGCACTGTTATTTGTATTTAACTTGTGTTATTTTGGAGGCCGGCTGCCTAACATATGAGTCTTCAGGACTGGAGGCATTTATGATCGACTTCAGAGAGAAGCCTCCTATTCAACAAATATTGATATTTTTGATTGCAGACTAGTTTAAGTTTATCACATTTAGTCAAATGTGGTAGAACTCTTGAAGGTGTGGTGGTAAGGAAGACATACTTTTTAGAGTCATTCCAGCTTAGTCCTCAGGGGTACCGGAGCATCCGTGGTCGACCTCCGGTAGGAATTTAATCTTATCTGGGGTCGATTATAGATGTCCATGAGCATTAGTCACTTACCATCAGGTGGACTGCATGTTCGTCTGCTACTCTAATAAAAACAAAACTTGTAATCGGGAAATGTACCATTTACATAACAACAAAGGACTTTTTGCAATTTCGATATGACTTAATTACTTTTCAATAGAATGTACGATGCAAGTAACCGCGACCGGTAATGCAAATTGTAGTGTCAGAAGTTGTGCATACAAGAAATGGAATTTATTACAGTTGAAAAATGCGACGCGCAAAAAATAACTACTATAGACAAGTTATAGTTAACGGGTCTGTCTGCGTGTGTAACAGACATATTTATATTTTATGTTATCGTGCTACTTTTAAGGGATTTTATGGTCCACGTCGTCCTAGCAGTGGGGCAATAGTGGATTGAATACGACAGTCGTACTGACATCGAATTTCAGGGAGGACATGAGGAATGAGGACAATCGAATTTCAGGGAGAGTGAGAGTGAGAGAGATGTTTTTGGCTATTCACACACCTTTGAGAAACCCTCATCCTTGCAAGTTACTTTGATTTCCTTTACCAAAGGTTTGTAAAGTTTCTAAGTTTTGCTTCATCAAATTATAATACGCGCATAAGTTTGAAAATGATGAAGAATTAAATCCTGGAATTCGAACGTTGGCTCTCCGATAGCAAACTCAACATGAGTTTCTACCAACTATGCTATGTTTTCTACGACGCGATTCATTTCTATATTCAGAGCGGACTAGCAGTTCTACGCGGACTATACCAGTGAATTAAACACACAAAATCCCAGTACAGGGTCGCGAGTGTTGAAAGCGTGTGTGTAGAGTCATAAACCGACCCGATAAATTTGACGACCCGCGTGGTGGAGCGGTCACCATGCCGGTCTGACGCGCAGAGGGTCCCGGGTTCGATCCCCGGCCAGACAGATTTCTAAATGATGATTTTTTCATTTCTGTTACTGGGTCTGGGTGTTTGTGTATTTGTCTCTGTGTATGTCCATAGCACCCACGATACAGGGAATCCTAGTGTGGGGCTGTGAGTGTAGAAAGCGTGTATGTAGAATCATAAACACGTTAGATCTTCGTATTTATAGTATGTTTACGCCACTCGCTCGTATATAGGTTAAATAATTACTGAACTTGAATCATGTGAAGTTTATGCATAATAATGTCTTTAGATATGTTCATGATACACTCATCGTAACGTATTATAAGTAGAAGGCTAAGTCCTAGTTTCTAGGCCTACATATGTTTATGTACATATGTATGTTTAGCAGTGGACTTCTACAAGCTAATTATTGGATAAATTAAAGTAGAATTAGAAAGGTAGGTCCTGCGAGGTTCGATCGGGAAGGTATTTCTAACGTAAAACCGTTGCGTTTCGGTGGAAGGGTGGGGAATTGTAGATAGCGGTAAACTTACATATGCGGCGACTATCATACTCTTCACGAAGCGTAACACGTAGTGATCAGCTTCTAGTAAAGCTTGAGTTGGTTACAGGTATCCATGGGCGACATTGATCAGTTACCATCACACATCACAATTTTCTTTGATAACAACAGCGTTTACTTCCCTTATTCCCGTATGAAATGTATATTAAGATACAAGGTAGAGATATACGATTGGAACTTTGTCCTCCGGGATAGCAACGTAACTATGTCTGATCTCAGGCATTCATGGGCGCCGGGAAGAGGGTGCAAGGGGGTACATTTGCACAACCCTGGCCGGAAAGTACATAGGCGAAGGATCAAATCATATTATCAACAAAAAAGCTCGTCAGGACCAAAGAATTTGTGAAATGTAACAACACCAGCGAACTTTTTAAGGCTATGCACCTCCCTGAAAATAATCCTGGCTGTACCCAAGACTTTATTCCTATTTGTGGTTGAATTACTTTTTTTAAGAAAAGAGACTTTTTACAATCAAATGGACTGCATATTCCATTGTTATTTAATTCATAATAAAACAGAAGTTGTTGAACTTGAGAGTAGGTACTTACACAGCTATAATTTCTGGGAGCAGTAGCTTCGTGACCGACATAGAAATGTTGAAATTGAGGCAAACTTTTAGTAGCCCTTAAAAGTTTCCATAGAATGTGAAGTTACGTCTTGTTCTGAGTTTAATTGACGTGCTGAAGGGCGGAGGGTAGACGCCCCGCTCACTGGTCCTGTGGTGTGAGTATGCGGCTAAGATGAGACGATTTTTGTGTTATTTACCTAGATACTCTTCAAAAAAGGTGCAAAAAGAGCTCTCATACAAAGCCGGCGATGCATTGGCGACTCCTCTGGTGTTGCAAATGTCCATAGGCGGCGTTGACTACTTTCCATCAGGTAGTACGTCTGCCTAATCGTTAAAAAAAAGATAAACTTTAAAGAAATTAAGAATCTTCCGTAAATATTTTTGCCAGATATTTGGTATTCATTTTTAAACTGCCGTTTAATAATAAACGACATGTTTGAGCCAAATATTAAAAATATTAAAATATTAAATAAGCCATTTAATTAACAGCTTAGTTTCTAGAATGTATTCAGTTGTAGCGTCTAAGGTAAAGCTTAATTAACTAGCTACGAGTAGCTAAAATCGACCGCGACATCTACATTGTATATTACTCGTAGTTATTGCGTAGAGACATGACGGACATGTTTCATGATTATTATATCGACACATTTATTTATATTTTAATTCAACATGATCTAAAGTAATTATCTAATATAACCACGCTTTTATTAGCTTGATCTGTATGTATGTATGTAACGGAATCTTTGAACTCGATTTTGATCCACTTTGAACGGTACGGTTAATTTAAAATTTTGAACAATTATCAAGAACCGATGACAATATACGATTTAAATAATATTATCCCATTCACCTCATCAGGATCGTTAGGAATCAGGATTAACGATTTTCCTTATGAGATTTTAGCGTGGTTTTTAGTTTTTAAACTATAATTATTCCAATATAACAACTAAGGCGTTGACACTATCAGATTATTCAGGTATGTTTTCCTGCCCGAACCTCATCCAATGCTAAATTTAAACGAATAGGCTAGGCAAGTAGTTAAATGTTATCGATCAAGTTATCTTCTTAGGTGTATGATTGAATGGCTAAATGTTATTCAGAAAGCTAGGCTGTTCATTATCGTCTTAATATGCTGGTCGGATACATAAGAAGATAAGGCCAGTCATATTTTTTACATGTTTATCTTCTTCATCCGATTTCCAATTTAATTTTTTGTTTTGTTGTATCATTTATCCAATCAGTTTCTACGTATCTATAATAACGCTATTCAGATAAATGACGTTTGGTAGGGTTGTCGCATTATATTGATTTTCAAGGTTGTTTAAAAAAAAAGCAACGGAAATATGCTAGTAGTCTTGGTAGAGCCAAGAAAAAAAGTACAAATTTATTTATTTATTATTTGTTATTTTATAAATAATTTATTTACTATGTACTTTATTTTTTGACAGCCTTTTTCGATGTTCGAATTAGTGACTAATTACGATACTTAATATTAACGAGTGTCAACCCTAACGGTAGGATAGACAAAAAATCAATGTCTGACCTTTTATGTTATGTGAAGGAGATGTTCGTACACGTAGATGCCATTGTCCTGAGACTATTGTAAACATCTGCGTCCTTGCAGGAGCAGGCGGCGAGCGCGTGAAATATCACTCCGCAAATTATATCTGCCTACATACTAACTTATCTGTATACTATTAACAAATTATGTGGCACATATGTGTGCAAAGTTTGTGCATGTTTGAAAGTTTCTAGTAATTATTGGAATTATTGTAGTTCAGTTTTTCGTGTGTTTTTTTTTATCCGATTTCGGGTGTTTTTCGGGCGTATAATGTATGTCTCGTTTTTATCACGCTCTGCAGCCCAAACGGTTTCACGGATTAGATCAAATCAGGTGTCGCTGGATTCGTCTAAATCGTGGGTGTGACAGACTTATGTTTTAAGCAGTCGGGATTTTTGTTTTTATAATTCAATTTACACTCAAAATCAGGTCCAGGTACAGCAGCGCCAGGTGAAGTCATTGCATCAATTTAATTGAAAATCAAAACTTTTACTAAAGCATATTTAAAATATTTGAATACAATAAGAAACAAAGAAAGAAATAAAGTTGCTCGTAGTACAACGGTTTAGAACTCCTATGGATGAGGTATGGTTTAAACCAGCTTTTAGTAGCGGGAGATGCGCAGAGAAGTTTCTTTCATGGTTAACTCAAGTAACTACCTAATTTCTAAATGAATAAGTTCTGAGATTAGAAGATTCAGATTGAGAGGTCGAATTCTGAACCACAACACCACTGCTATTGAATAATAATTAAATACATGCGAACATTACGATTTACTGTTTTTAAGATTCTTTTTATTTTTATTTCATGCCATGTCTCAAGGTTTAATGAAGTACATACTCATGGATTTAAGTGTATGTTGAAAAAAATGTATATGTAATATACGAGTATGTTCAATGTATGTTGATATTTCCGGCTCTTTTTTATTTTTATGTTTACTTATTTAAATAATCAAATATACACGTACTGATAAGACAAATTATTGCAATTACCTGCGCAAGTTAGCCGACATCTACATCCTTTACATAAATATGTTTTCTAATTTGTATAACTAGTAATTATTAGAAACACAAAACTCGGCTAAGTACTGAAAATTAATTCCATTTTATGTCAAACCGTTTGTAAAACATTCCGGTAAAAAACGAAGATGTTGTTCCTAAGTCATCCCCAACCCATTACTGTCCCACTGCTGGGCACGGGTCTCCTCTTATAATGAGAAGGATTAGGCCATAGTCCACCGCGCTGGCCAAGTGCGTATTGGTTGACTAAACATACCATTGAGATGTTTTTTTTTTTATAAATCTCTCAGTTATGCAGGTTTCCTCACGTTTTCCTTCACCGTTTAGCAAGTGATAATTAATTTCTAATACGCGCGTAAAAATCAGAGGTGCGTGCCTGGGATTTGAACCTCGCACTCCACAAGCGAGAGGCCAAGTTTCTTAACCACTAGGCTATCACTGCTTACATGTTCCTAAGTAATAAAATCAAAACCGGTACATAAGAAGTATGGCGTATCCGCATATTTAAGACGTTCTGAACTATTCAAATTCAATAGATTAACATTATGTATGTACACTTTGGCATTTGCCTGCACGTGCATCACGAACATTGTCATACGAAAATGAAAAAGAACAGTAAAAAATTGCAGGTTTATTTTAATAGTTGAGGCGCGATATTTATATAAATAGGCACAGAACAGTTCGGTACATAACTCCATACCTTTTTGTTTTGTTTAAGAACCTATTATTTTCTAAAGACATTCTCGAAGATTATGCGCATATGCAGATGTATTTGATTTTCCCCTATCAAAAAGTCTAAAGCCTATAGAAGTTTGTACTTCAAAAATATAAAAATGTCACTTCATAAGAGGTTTTCCTCAAATTGCCAATCTGTTAATGATTTTGGTTAATTTTGACCGCTGTGCGTATTACGCTGTTTCGATTGACGTACTTTGTTAGTTATGAACAGTAATAATTATATGCTAACGATAAAAATATTAATAACATTAGATTCAAAGGTGGTAGAGGTAGAACCCTTTGTGGTTCGACTCAGGCGATACCTGTTTCTACTACGGGTGTGGTAAGGGAGACATACTTTTCCGAGGCGTTCCACATTAGTCCTCAGGGATAGCGGCGCATCTGTGGCTGACCTCAGTCAGGAATAACTAATAACTAATAATCCTATCTGGGGTTTATTACAGATGTCCATGGGCGGCAGGAGCCACTTACCATCAGGTGGACTCCTATATTATAAAAAAGACACTTCAATAACTATTAAATAAAACAAAAGAAAGTCATTTGACAAACAAAAGCGAAGTCACTGAACTGTTTTGTTTTTACCATTTTATAATAGATCTATTTCTTGTTTTAATAGTGACTAAAACAATTTGGCCAATAGTTTGTGGTCTAGCAAATCCACGCATATTGTCAGAATGATATGCGTGCTTTGCAATAGTGAGTGTTCTGAGGAACTGTTTGATCTGGTACCTACGTCACCCTTCCTTTGTCGCACCACTCGCCGAAGGATGAAGTTCCACATCAACTGGACCCGTGGCGGTCCTCCACGGTACGGTTTGAAAGGTCATTTTTACCGTATACGTGCAAAATGTACACCACACTTTTTGCGGCATCAGAGGGTGAGATGGCAAATTTGTTTCGGAGAGTGGAGATCGAGAGCAAGCTGGTGGGGCTGTCGATTAACAGGGCAAAGACCAAAGTCATGTTCGTCGATAGAGCTGAGCAGCTTTCACAGACTGGCCTTTTATCAAACCTGCAAACGGTAAAGGAGTTTGTTTACCTGGGATCCATGATCAGCAACCAAGGAGGATGCGAAAAGGAGATACGCCGACGAACTCAAATGGCCAAAAATGCAATGAGCAAGCTCACAAAAATCTGGAAGAGCAGAAACGTCTCCAATGCCACCAAAATGAGGATAGTACGGACTTTGGTCTTCTCGGTGTTCCTGTACGCATCTGAGTCCTGGACGATCCGAGCTGTAGACAGAAGGAAGATCGATGCCTTCGAAATGTGGTGCTGGAGGAGAATGTTACGAATACCGTGGACGGCTAAAAGAACCAATAAGTCGATTCTCCAACAGCTAAAAATTAAAACGAGGTTATCTACGCTCTGCTACCAGCGCATTCTAACCTACTTTGGCCACATAGCGCGAAGAGATCCAGACAACCTTGAAAAGCTGGTTGTGGTGGGCAAAGTAGATGGGAGAAGACCTAGGGGCCGATCACCTAGTCGATGGTCTGACTCCATAAAAGAAATTACGGGACTTCCAGTGACAACCGCTCTCAGACAAGCTGAAGACCGGGTAGCTTGGAAGCAGCTCGTCAGATCTTCCACAGAGGCTTACCAGAACGAGCACGACCTTCAGAAATGAAGAAAACGACAAAGAAGAAGCAAAATGTGGAATGAACTTCCTCCTGAAGTATTATCTGAGCGCTATGACGTGGGCTCTTCAAGACGGGTGCAAAAAGAGTCCTCCAAAGGCGGCGATGCATTGGCGACTCCTCTGGTGTTGCAAATGTCCATAGGCGACGGTGACTGCTTTCTACCAGGTAGCCCGTCTGCCTTATCGTTAAGTATAAATATAAAAAAAAGATAATAAAGTCATCTAATGTATGGAGACCTACACTTGAAATGTCATCACATACTTATTGTTTTTGTAACTTAAGTTCAGATAAAAAACGTTACAAAAAGCCTTAAGTGCCTAGAGTTTTTGTCGAGACCATATTACAAATGTATAAATGATAGGATATTATTAGCATAGCTCGTTTTACCTTTTAAAAGAGCATTTTAGTTGATGAAATCAGCATTAGGTTGTAAACGGAAATGTCATCTGCTATGTGTAAAAGACGAAGACAAAACAGTCTTAGTATGAGTTAAAGTCAAGTCAAAAACCCTTAGTATGAGTTTTTACAAAAATTACTATTTTTGTATTTGTTTACGTATTTCCCATACATTTCCAATCAGTTCTGATACAGTCCGCTATGTAAAAATTCATACTGAGGATACAGTGCAGTAACTTTTCTCTTTTGAAACTTATTTTTGTTTTAAGCGTATTTTCTAATTAAAAAAGTACAATTAAGTGGCCTTATAATATCGGATACATACATTTGTTTTTGACGTTTGCGCAATACGAATTTCCTTTAAACGTCGGGGCTTGCGGCTCGGGTAAATCTCATAAATATTTTTTTCAATTTTATAATTATGTTTGAATTTCGACTAATGACCAAATATGAGTAATGTTTATTATTTACTAGTTTTTACCCACTGCTTCGTTCACCATCTGTTATTTTTATTTATCGCTCTGGAACTGAACTAGAAAAAATCTAGATAAAAGGCACCCTATGTCCTTTATATATGTCCCCTGAAAATGTGTGTTCAAAATTTCACGACAATCGGTTTTGTAGTTAAGGCTTGAAAGTGCAACAAACAAACTCACTTTCGCATTTATATTAGGATTAACAAACGATAAGTGGTTATTCATCATCATCATCGTCAACCCCTTACTGTCCCACTGCTGGGCACGGGTCTCCTCTCATAATGAGAAGGATAAGGCCATAGTCCACCGCGCTGGCCAAGTGCGTATTGGTAGACTTCACATACCTTTGAGATTTTTTTTTATAAATCTCTTAAGTATGCAGATTTCCTCACGATGTTTTCCTTCACCGCTTAGCAAGTGATCATTAATTTCTAATCCTTACTAATATTATAAATCTGAAAGTAGCTCTGTCTGTCTGTCTGTCTGTCCGTCTGGTTGTCTCTTCTTCACGCCCAAACCACTGAACCGATTTTAATTAAATTTTGTACAAAGATAGTCTGAGACCCGAGAAAGGACATAGGATAGTTTTTATCCCGGAAATCCCACGGGAACTAGGGATGACTATCTAAGATCGATTAATCGGAGAATCGATCTTTTTGCCCAAAACATCGATTATTTTAATCGATATTAGTAAGGATTGAATCGTAAACTATGCATTTGATCAAGTGATGATCTTTAGCAAAGTTTAAGGTATGAATTTTCAGATTTATGTATGTTATATTACTTTCTTTTAAACGCGGGTGAAGCTGCGGGCAAAAATTAGTACGCATATAACTTTGAAAAATCAGAGAGAAGTGGTTATTAATTACTGTATATTTACAACACAGTGTCGACTGTATGAAGGATACTTGTTCCGGTAACTAATATTAATCTCTTGATTCGGTTAGATAAATGTACGACCGGTTGATAGTGTATTTATAAAATTAAATTAAATTGGTGTTTGCTTAAACTAAAGAAATAATTGCAACTTCCTTTTGTCGGTCTTTGAAGTGTAATTTTTAGGGTTCCATACCCAAAGATTACAAACGGAACACTATTACTAAGCCCCCGCTGTCTGCCCGAATCTCTGCCCGTCTCAGGGTTCTATTTCTTAAACCGTAATAAAAAAGCGCGTTTGTTAAATTGTGTATAGTTGATAACATTTCTGTTTTTTGTTGATTTGTTAAGGTTTACAATACCTGTAATCTTATTTTGACAGTGATATTTCTTTGTTTACATTTTGGACACCTAATTATGAATAAGAGTTTAGATTCCTTCACAATATATGTCTTCACCGTTACAGCAAGTGATAATGAATTTGTGATAGTGACCATGTCGAGTTCATGCCTCACAGAAATAAATACAAAGATGAATTAAATAAATGTCATTAGCCTATCACAGTTTTTCACACAAGAAGTAACATACTCAAACTACCCCGAAGTTATTTACGGTTTTCTATACTAATATTATGAAGAGGAAAACTTTGTTTGTTTGTTTGATTGTAATGAATAGGCTCAAAAACTACTGGACCGATTTTAATTCTTTCACCATTCGAAAGCTACATTGTCCACGAGTAATAGCCTATGTTACTATTTTATATGAAATATATTTGATAAATAGATTTTGAGGTGGTACAAAGTTTGCCGGTCAGCTAGTTTAATATAAAATAAGTTGGATTTACTAACGAAGTCGTGAAGTTATAACCGATACATTGTATGTTAACAAACATGTAACCTCAAAACAGTTCAGCCGTATCGCCGACCATTACTGCTTCTGGTTCCTTCATCAGTACTGGTCCTCCTGACACAGTTCAAGTTGATTGCATTTTGAAGCACGCTTGCATATTTCTTTGTTCGGATTACGACATGATAGGGTCTAATTACTTCTATCCATTTAAGTATTAGGGTTGTCACCTTAAATAGTATTTCGTATAAAAACATTGCGGAAATATTGTACTTTTGGATCTAGAGAATTACTATAAAATAAAATAAAACTCGTGTACTTAAAAATATAGCCGATGTCGCTCTCACAATTGAGACGATTCCAGTGACACCTCATAATGTATTAAAATCCGTTACGCCGTTTGGGGTGCGTCTGTCAAAAAAAAAGAGGTTTTTTGCTGAATTAATATTTTGAGGTCCTTTTGCTTTCGCTATGACTTTCTAAATATTGTAAAGCACTGTTTATGAAGCAATTTTAAGAGAGAGCCCTACAACGTCTAAATTATTAATTCTGCTTTACATACTTTATTATTTTCCTATATGTAAAATATAGTAAAATACAAAATGGGTGGCAACCCTATCAAGTACCTTACTGACTGGCTTACTGACACGCGAGGCATCGAATGGATCAATTATGTCTATTAATGTAATTATGGTACGGCATAGTTCCAAATATATTATTTTCATTTAAAATATAAAATGCTCTTAGGTAATACCTTAATCCATAGTGATTACGAGTTAAGAGCTCTCTACGGTCAGAAACAACGTACAAGAAATGCGAGTGATTACGCTACAATAAGTCGTAGTGAGAGCTTAGCACCTAAGCCTTAAATTGCCTCTCGTATGAACAAATTAGGTCATGGTTTCTCTTTTATATCACTCGTGCCTTATATATAAGGATAATTTTACCGAATTAACTTATATCTGTGTAGTATAAGGTTCTTAATTATTTAAAACGAAACGTTCGATATCACGTATATATTTAGGTATATTATTTATTAATTTACATCAAACAGTTTTCACTATACTTTGAACTACTTAAAACTTAAAATACTCTGTCAATCGTTGCTTTCGAAACCGTCGTGGTTACGGCATAACTTAGCGTTCGATCACAGCCACTTCATATAAATAACGTACAACTAAAACAGTCTTAGCGCGGCGCACGCGCATGCAGATGCGCTCGAGGTGCGGCGGATCCCCTGTCGAATACAGTCAGAACAGCCTTGACATTTGGCGGCGCGGGGTTCGGTGTGCGGCCACTAGCCCCATCGGCGGAATCGGTTGTACCGCACTACTGGCAGGTAGGGGTACCGCGCCGGCACTATCACGTTCTCCAGGTTGTAACCGCGTCGCGTCCTCACGAGCTCCTCGTCCGCATCCTCACGCTTCTTCGCGGGCTTCACGATTTTCACCATGTTAGATTCTAATATGATGTTGTCTGCGGCCACCGCTTCGTCCGGCCGCAGCTTGGTCACGAGTTTCGCTTTGCTCTTTTGTCCGTAGTCCAAATTGAGCACGTAGTCTACTGGACGAGGCACTGGGTAGTATCTGGTAGCGTCAATTTCCCTCTCGTAGCCGAGTCGGTCGCGAGGCGCGGACGCAGCCAGCGCGGGCGCCGCGAGTGCTATAGCGAGCGCGAGATACGCGTTCATGATGCCGCGGGTGTTGACTGTTTGAACCGCGCGCGCCAACAACACATTTTATATAAGTATCGAATCGAGCGATCGATACCATTCGTTCCCAATTTGGGTAGGTATTTTTTGTACCGGACGCTCTTGAACTTGGTAGTGACGATCGAAGATGCAAATGCCGGCGGAGCGGAGAGGCGTAGTTTAATCGTATCCGATCGCCGTACCCGAATGATCGGAACGAATCGGATTAATATAATGAATAGGGTGATTATGAACGCACATGAACCTTGTTCTACATAATATTAGCCGAGTTAACCCGGTGTTACTTTTAACGTTACAAGGTAACCGTCACACAAGTGTGGTTAGCGTTATGTCACACCTTGGATCTAATATTCCAACACTCGTAGTTCTGTGTCGTTAATCATACATGTAGTCGGCTATTTGCATATTATCTGTTTTCCATGCGTATAAAACATATGTTCGTTATTTATTAACTTCAGGCAGCTTTAAAAGGAAATTAAATAAATTAAAAAGATATTTAAATAAACATACGAGTATAATTTTATAAGAATGATAAAACGTAAAGCAGCTAATGTAATGTTTACATTATAATTTCTTACGTCTATTAATAAATAATCAGTCTAAGTTTTTTGTACCGAAGATCGAAATTTGTAAATTTCTGCCTACAAGACGTTGTTAAATTACAAAATTGTTATATAATTAACGTTATAAAAATGAAAAACAAAAAACAATCGCGAACTCTAATAAGATATGTAAGTAATATTTCGTTAAGGTCTGACTTTCATTATAAAGAAGTAAATAGTTTCTGCTCTAGTATTCAAATATTCCAGTTTTTCACTTAAATGTTAACAAACCACTTTAGCCTTTTCGTGAGAAGCGTGTACTTCCAAAGGGAATTCCGAAAAGCCTCCGCTTTGAAGCGCCTCTGCTGGCTCTTTATTTTGCGGGAAACGTTTTGTTTGGCGCTCTAGGCGTCACGACACTTCATTTTGGTTTTTACACGAGCTTTTCTTTTTATTTTCCCCTAAAATCTCACCTCAAACAACCACCGAAATGTTAGTTTTTGTTTATCATATTGTATTTATATGTAGGTACTCTTTTAAATGTAAGTTAGGTTGTGTTTATGTACCTAATGCTTACAAAATATCGATGTTTCTTCAAGATTTTTATTATATTACTCCTTTTAACACATTTTCATTAGCTTTACTTGTCTAACGATGTATAGTAATCAATTCTTGGCAATTAATTTGAACCTACTTCTATTTGCCGTATCGAATTAAAATCTTACATGTCTTACTCGTATATGGAGTTCGAATAATACCATATTTTTTCATCTTCGGGCCGATCTGATGATAGAGTTCGAAGGTTAATTGTGGAATTCTGTAGTAGTTAGTAGTAAACCCTTCGAGTTTGGTCTTATATAATTTTCTTGTCGAATCCAGTATATAAGGCTATTTTTTTAGCTTTTTTAATTATATTTTTATTCTTTAATACGTAAATGTTATATGACTAAATGCAATTATGTAAATAAAAGCAATGAACAGAAAGTACCGAATATATGATAAGACTAGTTCCTTGTAATGGAGAATGTATCAGGAAATGAAGTTAAAGCCTTAATAGGAAACAAAGTCACATGAGATATATTTCGGAGAAAAATATACACATACGTTTAGTAACTCAGCTCCCTTGACCTCCGATAAGGCCAGCTCCCTTTCATACTTAATGCATTTATATACTTACGAGCTTTTGCCCGCGGCTTCGCACGCGTTACGAAGTAATATTTTCATCCCCTATTTTATCCCCTTGGGGGTAGAATTGATCAAAATCCTTTCTTAGCGGATGCCTACGTCATAACATCTGCATGCCAAATTTCAGCCCGATCCGTCCAGTGGTTTGGGCTGTGCGTTGATAGATCACTATGCCAGTCAGTCACCTTTGAGGTATATATATTTAGATTTTGTACGTACCAAATGAACATGCAGTCCACCTGATGGAAAAGGGTCCCTACCGCCCATGGACAGCTTTAACCAACTTCATGTAGAAAACAAATTCTATCCGAAGCTGATCATGCATACGTTGCCACTTCTGAGGGCTAAGATACACACACACTGCCACATAAGTCAGCCGGCCCTTCGGTCACTACCGCCCATGGACATAGTTAACTAAGTTCATGTAGAACACTGGGCCTACATGAAGCCCCTATATGTTGCCAGTTTTAAGGTCTATATGGTCGCCTCATATCGACGGTAGCAAAGATCAAGCGGCTATCTACAAGTAGTGATTTTGTAGATAGCCGTTTGTTCTTTGCTGCCGTCGATATGTAAGTCGGTCGGCGTGCATACCCTTCCATTGAAAGTCAAGAACGGAATCTGTAATAGGTTTCAGTACCCTTACTAGGAGTTTTTACGTTTCGACAAATATGACTGTTTTGGTATTTGTTTACGTATTCGCCCATAAGATTTCCTAGTTCTGACACAATCCGCTAGGGGCGCTGATTGGAATTTGTATGGGCAAATACGTAAACAAATACCAAAACAGTCATATTTGTGGAAACGTAAAAAATCCTGGTAAGGGTACAGATATAAATTTCGTTGTAGTAAGTTATAAACCATTGACGAATGGCCGTTTACCATCAGGCGGACTGCATGCTGATTTGCCACTTCAGTCATAAAAAACGGCATCGGACTTTATTAAAAATATTTTATTGTTGTTAATGGGCTTAAAAATAACTTTTAACCTTCGCTTCTTTATTAATACAGAGTTATTAAATACCTTAATCAACTCGAAAAATTAATGTGTTCCGCATAAAGTAATGAATAAATCAATAGAGAAGATTTTTGTTTATTTAACATATACGATAAGTAAAATAACCTTGTTATAATAAAAGTTAAAACTGAATGTAGTTTGCCTCTGAAACAATATATTGTTCTGGTATTGGTTTGATTTAGGGATGGCGATCTGAGATCGATTAATCGATCTTTTGACAAAAAAAACGATTATTTTAAATGACGTCCAGTAACGGATCGATTTAGTACATCGATATTTTATCCTACAAAATCGAAATTCGTTTTTTTCGAAGCTGATTGAATATTAACAAATGTGCTATAAACATTTCTTATATTATCTTATTTATTTCAGATACGTATTTCAGTGATTGTTTGGTCCTGATGAACTTTTTTTATAGCTTCACCCTTCAATTTTTGGAAAATCGAATTTTGGAATTGAAATTTTGTGAATCGATTTATTGATTGGAATCGATTTCAGAATCGACCTTTTTCGTAAAGGACACACTTTGATTGGAATCGATTTCAGAATCGACCTTTTTCGTAAAGACTCACCTCCCTAGTTCGATTGTGCTTACTCGTGACTTACATTATAATAAAGTATATTTCATAGTATGACCCTTAACATATTATGTGTAACCTTTTTTCGAACGGTTGTAGAACTGGTCGGTTTAACGACTTAATTTTAGATTTTGAAGGTAGAACCCTTTGTGACTCGATAGCAGAGGCACCACTGCCACAAAAGCTATGTACCCATTAATTGAGGTGGAAAATAAGCGTTTAAGTGACAAAATCATTTAAAAATATATACACACTATCATAGATTAATAAAGATTACTCACTCCTAACAAGAAAATGTAACCAGTTTTGACAATTGAATTAGTTGCGTAAAAAAGTTTTGCCACGTCTCCGTGCTAAAATGTCCCTAGAATATTTGAAATAATTATTTATTTATTATGTAGTTACGCAGTATTAGTTATTTATTCGTAAATTTTCTCTAAAAATGTTTTTATTTGTCAAGAATTCAAAAAAAGAACTTACTAATAAGCCGTTTGTGGCTTCATTCAATTTCAAGGCGGCGAAGTATCTTTACTAATCTATGCACACAATACATAAAAAATATAAAGAAGTTTAAAAAAGAAAACTATAAAATATTTTTAAAATATCTCAATACTTAAAATGAGTTTAATTAATTATTTGCGAATATTTTTCCGTATTTGAACTACAAGGTTTAGCAACTTAGAAATCGGAATATAAATAATAGTTTTTTGTTAGATGTCTTGTAATCGTCTGAATAGGTACTCAGTCCAATAGAAAAAGACGAGAAAGCTAATATTTAGTTCTGAGCATAAAAAGGAGTCATTGAACAGGATTTGCTTCTGAATTCTATATAATACGAACAGATTTATTTCAGAGAGTACTTCGAGTAATAGGATATATTTCGGGTAAAACAGGAATACTATTGTTGAAGTTGATTGAGTTGATAGATGATTTGCTACCATTGACGACGCTTTGCGTGTCTTTTCACACC
The DNA here is from genome assembly GCF_041222505.1 of Epargyreus clarus. Classification (NCBI taxonomy): domain Eukaryota; kingdom Metazoa; phylum Arthropoda; class Insecta; order Lepidoptera; family Hesperiidae; genus Epargyreus; species Epargyreus clarus. The sequence goes on along the minus strand of NW_027332239.1, from coordinate 8,634,020 downwards.
TTTAAAATCTGAATATGCTACTTTTTTAAATATAAACCTTGTAGTGAGTAGCCCATGCACTCCATGGGCATCTCTAATCAACCCTATATAATGACTAGTCTTACCTGTGATCGGCCATAGACCTCTGGGGACTAAGATGAGATGCCTCCTAAAAGTATCTCTATTTTTTTAGTTCTTACTCTAAACTTAGTATACGAGTATATAATTTTCAATGAAAAATTTACATAAAAATTAAAATACGCTAGTTAAACACTGTATATTAACACCTTGCTAATATAATTATTAATTTTCACTTACTATCTTATAATTCGTTTATCTTTGTTATCATCATCATCATCAACCCATAGTGTCTCACTGCTGGGCACGGGTCTCCTCTCAGAATGAGAAGGATTAGGCTATAGTCCACCGCGCCGAACTTTATTATAATTTATTTCAAACAATTACAAAGAGCCTATTGCCTACTGACATAATTAATTAAGCCACAATCAACCGCAAGTCAATAAGTGTACTTTAAAAATCATAATAACATTATTCATCACTTTGAAGGTTCAACTTTAATTTGTGTACAGTGCATGACTATCTTAAATTGCGCATTTACAAACAGAGAACACGATTTCTTCAAGGATAACATTTAAATGGGTACAAATGATTATTTAACTCATCAGGATAACTTATCTATGTGGTCAGAGCAAACTCCGCAAGTCTTCTTGTGAGCTAATTATTTATTAAGTTCGTTGAAAGATTCTCACTTGAATGGTTTTGTCTTAATGTACGGTCTGAAATAATAGTTTTAGTAGTTCAAAAATAAAATTTGAACGATACTAGCATTTGCTGGTTGGTCGAAATTCGTCGAAAATCATAAATGTACAATTTTTGATGATGATTATTACGTCAATTGTTACCAAAAAAGAAAATCGGGGAACTATCAAAAGATAAAAGGTCTTCAACTGGCTTTTCTTTGCCTATTCAAATACAATAATGATGAAGATTTACAAATTGTAGGTACTAGGTCGTTTTGGTAATAGGGCATTTTCTGGTAAATGACTACTCATGTTCCACGTCCTTTCTTTTGACTATCTTGAAAGATGATTTTAACAATGTTATTCAGGTAGCATAGCTGAAGTAATTTTACGTAATACGGAACAGTTTTACCGAGGTCATCTTCGAAATGAAGATAGAAAACTAAAATACAGGAAGCAATACCACCTTCAGCTGTGGCCTTCCGAGTAAATCTTTATGTGATTACGTACTAAACAATTAAAAGTATATTATATGTACACTAGGTTCTTATTCAATTACAGAAAATTTTCGTGAATACAAGAAAAACCTTAATGTTTTTACAAAATCCGGAAAAAAAACTTATTTTCATGACACTATGTGTGTTTGTGACTGTGTGTTTAATATTATATCTGTAAGTAAATCAATTTTAAACTCGTTGTAAATATAAGAACGTAAAATAAATGTTTATTGCTATTAGTGCTCGCTCATGAAAAATTAATTGTAAACTTTTCGAAAAAATGTTGATTACGTCAAAAGTCATCAATAGCTCCACAAACAAAACAGAAAAGGATGTTAAACTATATTTTCTGGGACTATTAAATAGATAAAAATTGATTAAAATCGAAAATGAAATAAAACTAAATCATGGACTACAAACATCTATTTATGTAACACATGCAAATGTTAATTTAATGTTAATGATATGTTTACATTTTAAAAACAAGATATCAAAACAAGTAGAAAGGCGCAGAAGAAAGTGGACATACAGGTTCACTTTTATTTTTATGTTACCTTTTACTAAAATGGAAATTATATGTAGAAATGTTGAGATTCGGATGAGCCTTATTCGTCTCACGCTTTCCATATGAGTACTACGTTATATTTTATGGACCTGATAAGAAAACTATAAAGAGTCAGATGCAATACATTCTTTACATTTTTCTCAAACGGTTTTAATTTTTTCCTTGATAACTATTGATGATTTTTAGGATGACCACCTATTGGCTACAGTCATTTGAACAACTGGTAGCTTTAACAATAAATATGTAGTTAAGGCGACTATTCAGTTGCTTAATCATTTATACAAAGGAATAACACAGATTTTTTAATTAAAAAAATCATGAGTCACTCGGTCAGGCAAACCGCGGCGTGAACACAGATTCTTTCCAATAAAATCAAACATGTGCCGTTCCGTCGCTCAAACAACAAATTAGACGCCTCACCGAATGCGAATAAAGTGACTGCTTAGAAGTTTAAGCGACATGGTATCCCACGCAACTATCACTCACGGGAAAGTAGTTAACGGTTAAAATTATAAAGAACATAGTATTTGTTGTTATAGCCGCTATAGTTATATATGCATTGTAAACATAGAGTCTTGTGACAGATGGACAGACAGCGGAGTCTTAGTAATAGGGTTCCGTTTTTACCCTTTAGATACAGAACCCTAAAAAGTCCTAAATTTTCAACAATGACTACGGTCGAATTTCGACCTCAGGGCGAGCACTAGTATCATTAATATTCAAGTAGACTTAAAAATTCTAGCAGTTAAGTTTCTGAGACTTGCATGTGCGAGGAGGTCACTCGTGTAACTAAAACGGAAGTAAGTTGGTAAATGTTGGTCTACTAATAACTACACCAAGTTGCTTGACCGGAAACTCTATGTAGAGTTCGTAACTTTGCATCAGTTACAGGGTTAAGTTATAGCTACAAAGTGAGTTATATAAGCCTCCTTTAAGTTTGTAACATTTTCTTTACTTTAAGTACATCACAGGTTTCTACAATCTTAAAACAGTAATGAATAATATCATAAAATTAAATTACCTAATCCTTAAATAAATAAGTGAGACAAAATACTTTATCATAACAATATTCACTCTCTAAAAATGTTTAGTCTTTATTTATTAAGGTTCAATAGATAGAGTTCTGTGACAGATGGGCAGACAGCGAAGCCTTAGAAATAAGTTTCTGATGTTTACCGTTATTTACTGAATCTTAAAAAAATAATTTAGAAAACATTGGTTACGGTCGAATTTCGTTTAATAGAGAAAAATGAATGGGTGATTTTAATCTACGCTCTGCGATTAAACTTTATGTGGTTTTAATTATAACATACCCAAGTAATTATAATTTTAAGAATCATTACACTTTAGGCCTTGGTTGTAATATTATTCATAACATAAAATGTACTTACAATGCACATCATACTCATTACCAAGGACATTTGGACATACAGAGGCGTCGCTGTTTCCGCGTTTTTATTTTGTTCCGCTTAATCAAAGCATCATTGTTCGAATATTAATATATCGTTACCCGAATCAATCGATAGCCATCGTTCTTTGTTAAACCCAGCTAGGGATGGGGGTCGGTGAAATTATCGGTGATTGTCGATATTTATATCGCGGGTCGCAAAATATCGACGTAGAGATAATATCGAAAATTTAAACTCGATGTAATTGATTTATTGATAATACAAAACTTTTACAAAATATTTGAGTAGGTACCAGGAAGTAAGCTTATTTTTAAATTACTTGTAATTATTGTATTAATGTTTGTTTTAAAATGTATGCTACCATAATAATGTAAATTGTTTATAAGTATCTACCTGTTTTTCTCTGACGAAATAATTAATTCAATTTCAATTACTTTCGATATGATGAAATCATATCCGTAACGGTTTCATTTGACTTAAAATATCGATATTTTGGAATCAGTCGATATTGTCGACAATATTGAACTTTCGATATATGGTTCCAACCCTAGCAGCGACGTACTTCTGACAATATAATATACAAGCCTTAAAACAGGTTTCTAACGGAGTGTGCGCTTACCTGTAATGCTTTGTTTGTATAATTCAGAGTTTCTCAAACTTATAGCTCCTCGTACATCATTGGAATTTCAAAGAAACAGTAAAGTCCTTAAAAAAACTGGTTATAGAGAGAAAAAAAGGTGTTTTTATGAAAGGTATAGTCACAAAGAGCAATAGTGTGTGTTATTAAGTAATAAGACGGTTACGTTTGTTTTTGTACCAAATTGAGCGAATTGTAGAACGAAATTTGCTCTGATTCTGTGGCCACTTTATGCCACGATTACGATACTCCCAGATTTACGAGTACTCCACTTTGAGAAACGCTGCAACACCATTGTTATCATAATCATTCTATTTTGATACATTGTTCTTTATGTTGATTTTTTATTGACGAACTCAAGGGCAACGTTCAAACGGTCTGCCTGATAGGGTTCTTAATACTTATGATAACGTTCTAAACAATGGTTTCAGGTATCATCTATACCTGATAGCATTCTTATGTATCACACATTAGAAGTGCCCGCGGCTTCGCCCGCGTTTTAAAAAATAACATGAAATGTCTACCAAGTTTGGCATGTGTATACCAAACTGAAAATGTGTACCTTCATTGTAATGACAGTGGCGCCATCTGTCGAAAATTGATCGTACCAACCAGAAACCTTCGTCAGCTCATGCGCAACAACTTTGTTAAAAACCATTACAAAAAATGCATAGTTAACGATTCTATAAAAGACATACAGATAAACATTCATTTTTATATATAGATGATAAGGTCCTTAATACTTATGATAACATTCCAAACAATGGTCCCAAGAATCCTTTGTACCCGCTATGGTACTTATTATGGTTCTTATGTATCACATATGTCGGGTCATTGCTTCCTCATCGCGCTCATCTCGCGATGACGATGTGACGTTTGCGCGTTGAATGCATTATTCATAGTCGTTACGATCTAGCCTTCATTATTCTTTGTTTGTCAACCCATTACTGTATCATTGCTGGGCACGGGTGAGTGGTCAGAGTGACCAGCGCGTCAGGTAGACTAATAACAGTATTAAGTGTTGCTGTGTTCCGGGTGGAAGGGTGTGATAAGGGGTCTCCCTTACCAAGTATGTCTATACTCCTCCGTGTCATTCTAACTTAGTCTAAAGGTTAGCTATGCACGTGGCCTACCTAAGGTAAGACTACTCTTATCTGAGGTTGATTACAGATGTCCATGGCCGTTGTTAGCTCCTCCCATATTGTAAAAAAAAAAAACAAAATACCTATATTCGAAGTGATTGCTTATACGATAACATCGACGCAGAAATTAAGAATTCAGTATGTACCATCATGCATTTGAAAAATAAAAAGGCAAGTATATTATGGTCAAATTAACATATGCCTCGTATACTTGGACATGGATAGAGTCGAATCATTTATTGTTTTTAGTATAAAACCTAATATATCATGTTAATCATTGGTAGTTAAGATTCCAATCAAAATTTCAATGAGATTATATTTACACGACTACAGTGACATAAAGTATAAATAAGGTAATAATTTAAAAGTGATCATTAAATGTTACGTGATTTATTGCTCTTAACGAAAATAATTACTCTTTGTTTTATTTTCAATTTTTATGGTAGTAAACGAGCAACTGTTGAACTGTTCAATTGATCATAAGTCGTAACTGCCGTCCATAAATGTCTATAATCAACCCCAGATAGGATTCTTCCTGAGTTCTCTTACCTGAGCCCGACCATAGATGGGTTTCTAGGCTTAAGGACTAAGTTGGAATGCCTCATGTGTCTCTCTTACGTCCTGCAAAGGCTGTTGTTATAAGGACTGGTGACATTAGCGTCGAAAAAATAATTATTGTATCAGTTTTTAAAATGTGTTTTCTTTGTTTCAGATGCCATGGGATTCGTCCGAGGAGCAGATGTCGTCACCACGTGAGATGCGCATCCATGTGCAGAGAGTATTCGCCATACCCGCCCCACACAACATGCCGCCTCCTCCCGAGACCATGGGACCCTTCGCCCCGCCACCACCACCCCCACAAAACGAGCAAAACGAGGTTAGTCACCTTTGTACTAGAAGTAGATGTAGTGTTGTAAATTGAAGTAAATTTTGAACTACTATTTTGGAGGTTCGGGTTCGAATTCAAACCAGAAACTATTTATTAGGCAAAACAAGTTATGTGAATATGAAGATACTTACTAGCTTTAAAGGTATAGGACTTCATGTTAGAACATACTTTAGCTTTTTTGTAATATTCTTGAAGAGATATCAAGTCTGGATTATGACATGTTCCTACTAATGGGCCAGTAATTTGGTAGTTTTGGTCATCATGTTATAAACTCTCTCTCCTTCTTTGTGACGACACAAACGCCCTACCTATTTCTTTAAAGTATAACGACTAAGTGGTCTTTGAAGGCTGAAGAATTAAATGTAGGAGATAGGTACCAGTATATTATCCATCTACTGCGGTGTCCCATGTAGTGTAATGTGTCGCTCGAAAGTATGAAAACTTCACCTCTATATATGGAAAGTTAAGTAAGTAATTATCAGAATACATTCTTCTGTTATATGCTACTGCTATTTCTTTATGTTTCATACGCATTTTTAAAAGTAACATGCAATTAATACGTTGACTGTTAACTGGTAAATAAATTAAATATTCTAAATAAATTCAAGTATTCATGAGAAAGTATTAAAACTAAAACAACATTTAACACTTCACCGACTACCTACTTTTATGGTAGGTGCAAAAAATAACATGATGTGTCAATGTAACCCGCACGATGCGGAGTCAAAAAACTTTGATCACAGTAAAAAATGTACCGTTATTCAGTGAGAGGTTTGCAATGTAATTATTACGAACACTTGAATTATTGCAGTTAAATACAGTTGCTCTGTTAATTTAAATGTTGAATACGATTACACTATTAGGTATTCTGAATATATTTTTGGAAATAAATAGAACTAGATACCCAGAATCTAAAATATTGTGGTGGTTATACAATTCCATTGTCTGTTTTATTTAGGTGAGATTAAACCGTTTTCAGCAGTTTTTTGTTTTTGGTAATCTTGTTATTAGTAGCTTGTGTAACTCCGGTCCAGCATAATTTTTTTTTTCAAAATGAAGTCAAACCACAAATATTAAAAAAACCTAATTTTATTTACTGTTATACATAAATAAGTTTTCTTCCGTGAATAAGATTGACCACAATCATATATTTTTTTCAAACTACTGATTACACCAATTTTTTAAGGTAATAACAGCCGTGTTATGTGCTGCTGTGTTCCGTTTTGAAGGGTATGGTAAGGGAGACATACTTTTGGGGGGCGTTCCAGCTTAGTCCTCAGGGGTAGCTGCGCATCTGTGGCCGACCTTAGTTAGAAATCTAATCCTATCTGGGGGAGATTACAGATGTCAGTGGGATTACACATACAAATGGGGGTGATTACAGAGATGGTGGTAGTAAAAACTTACCATCAGGTGGACTGCATGCTCCTATAAAAAATAATAAAGTCCAAAATTTCTGCCTAATAACATCAGTTTTAAGCGCTGCTGTGTTCCGTTTTGAAGGGTGTGGTAAGGGAGACATACTTTTCCGAGGCATTCCAGCTTAGTCCTCAGGGGTAGAAGCGCATCTGTGGCCGACCTCAGGTAGGTATATCTAATCCTATCTGGGGTTGATTACAGATGTCCATGGGCGGCAGTAGCCACTTACCATCAGGTGGACTGCATGCTCGTCTGCTACTCTTATATTATAAAAAAAAAAGTTAGCGTTTATCTTAGTCTATTGAAGGCAATGTGGTCGTTAACCATTAACGAGCAACCTTAACAATGTTAGTTGTGAACATGGTCACGTACTTTATGGGCTGTGTAATGAATCTTAAAAATCCACTTTGTATTCTGGAGGAGATACCAAAGATAGGGAAGCACTTTCCGAGTTGGAGTGATTAACAAAGTATGATTGTAAATTTAAATTGGTATTAAATTGGAGGTGGAATCCTATGCCTGATGGTTTGAGCGGCAGACAACTATACATTTCAAACGTTAAGCAGTTTTTGCGTAGCGGTGCAAGTTTGTGGATGCTGGTTGACCTATATAAGAGGCCTATATGAAGGTGGTAGAACCCGTTGTGGTTCGACTCCGGCGGCACCACCGCCACACCTATTTCTACCTAATAACAACAGTTTAGGCGCTGCTGTGTCCTGTTTTCGAAGGGTGTGGTAAGGGGACAGACTTTTCGAGGCGTTCCAGCTTAGTCATCAGGGGTAGCGGCGTATCTGTAGTCGACATCAGGTAGGAATATTTAATCCTATCTGGGGCTGATTACAGATGTCCATGGGCGGCAGTAGCCACTTACCATCAGGTGGACTGTATGCTCGTCTGCTACTCCTATATTATTAGCAAAAGGCTCTCATCTTAGTTATACCACTGAACATGAACGCCTGTATAGATATTCAATTAATCTAATTTTTACCTGTCAAAGAGCGATTTGACAATTCGATAATTCCTGTACGTATATGTAGTATACAGAACTTATACAATTGTCAAATCGAACTTAGTCTATTGAAGGCAATATTAATTTTTGGTACGCAAAACATTGGATGGATTTATTATCAATAACGATCTTCAGATGGTAGCCTTACTTCTATAATACTTAACCTCGTCAACAGCTAACAAAAATAGAAAATGAAAATTGTTTAAGAAACGAAAACGGTACTAAACTGTTTTGTTTTTGTCTATTTATATACAGATATACTTGTATCTTTCACACGCACTGGGCTTTGAAAAATCATATAACTTTTATTCCTAACATAAAAATCCAAATTGTTATTTCAAATTATAAAACAAATATTTGTTCGCATTACAAAGGTTTTAACATTCATAAAGGAACGATAAATATTGACCCCATTCGTATGCAAATAAACCAAGTTCTTCAACCTCCACTGAGACAACGCTTCAGTGAATCCAACTAGGGATGTGAGAACGATTGAAAAAATCGATTTATTAAAAATCGAATTTTCTTGCATCAAATTAATCGATTAATAAAACATAATTTTTACTGACTGAACAGATTTCAAAATTGACCTACAAAAAGGTCGTCCATAGTCCCTGAAATTTGACGGTGAAAAAACCCTCAACACGAAATTTGCTGAGAACGAATTAAAATTCGTTCGTTCGACAACGTCTGGCCTTTAGGCCCGACGCTTACTTCAAATATTTGAATAAATAATCAACAAATACTTTAAAAAATATAACAAAATCGGATACTATTTTAAACATCGATATTACCCAGAAAAATCGATTATAATAAAATTGAATACTTTTCGCATCCCTATCTCCAACGTACGTCGGATCTTGTTTTACATACGTACTTCATCGCTGGGATATCACCTTCGACAAAATAAACAAAGAACTGTAAGTTATCGTATTAATTACGACTGAAATCATCACAATTTGTTTTTTATTACTAAAACATACGTGGGCTGAGTATCGTCGACCTCAGGGTATTGCTCAATTAAAACAAGAATAATATTCCTCTTGAAGACTCATAAAAATTATAAAATTAACTTTTATTCAAATGACACTTTTTACGTTAAGAGGGTAATGTTTTGCGAGCGTATGTATATCTCATTTCTTGATACGCCCTGTAGTCCAAACGACTTGAAGGATTTTCAAATATCGGATGTCATCGGATTCGTTTAATCTGTCGAAGTGACATAGATTATATTTTTAAACTGTCGGGTTTTGGTTTATATATAATAGCGTCATAGATTAGTAAAGATACTTCGCCGTCTTGAAATGGAATGAAGCCACAAAAGGCTTATTTTAGTAAGTTCTTTTTTTGAATTGTTGACAAATAAAAACGTTTTTAGAGAAAATTTACGAATAAATAACTAATACTGCGTAATTTACGTAATCAATAAATAATTATTTCAAATATTTTAGGGACATTTTAGCACGGAGACGTGGCTAAACTTTTTTACTCAACTATTTCAATATTTTCAATTCTCAAAACTGGGTACATTTTCTTGTTAGGAGTGAGTAATCTTTAGTAATCTATGAATAGCGTTAATATTTTTTATGACAAAGGCGGTGCAGCGCTCTGCCACTATGCGCAGTGGAAGACCGTCGCAAAGCGTTATGATTACGAGATTCTTTGAATCAAACTCTTCAAGCAAAGTTTCAATAATAATTTAAGTTTATTTGGAATATGTGTTTTAATGTTATCAATAAACATTTTGGAACATAATGTTACTTATCGAATTTCGACTATCAACACTACTTATAAATAAGTGCTTATAAATGTAGGCCTATCTACAATAATTGTTTGATTGAAAAATTGATATGTTCATGACGAAAATAGTAATGTAAAGAAAATTGGTATATTGCAAAGTATTCGTATTAATGGATATTTTTGATTAATTGCAGCAAGCTGCTGTCCTCCACCAGTTCGTTCCCCAACCTGCGCCTACACAAGAGTTGGAGCAACCTGAGGTAAGCATATGGAAATTGAAATATGTATATGGAATTGGAAGTTCTGCCTGTGGCTTCGTCACTGGACGTTGAGTGGGAAATTGTGATTGAGCCAGCAAGAGTCTGACCGGATTATATTTTACTCTATGACTGTAGAGTATCCATAACGGGTTTCTTTAAAAAAAAGCATTGAAGGTATGCTAAAATAGCAACAAGTTGTCGTATAGACTCTATACTATAGAGCATACATATCATAGAGAACATAATGTAAATCGTAATTATTGTGGATCTTGTTATTTTTAATCGATTTCAACAATAGCTGGTTCTGTATATCGTATGTTTGTATGTATACAAGTTTGTTGCGAACTACTGATGCGATTTGGATGGTTTTGGTTACAGCATATTTTACAAGAAAGATAAGCACTTTTCAGTGTTTTTGTTTTCAGTATAACACAAGATTTTTTTTTACTTTTAGTCATCAATATACTCGTCTTTATTAGTAGTATATCTATGCTTTTAGTACATTATTTTGAATTTGAAATGCTATTGCAATAGAACGTGATACCATATTTGGATTGAACTGTGCCAGACATTCCAAGAAGTTACCATGATACTTCGTTTTATACGGTTTCGATAAATATTTTCCATGAAAATCAATATGTTAGCAGGTTACGCCGAAGTTTTACGTATTTCGGGAAGATAAACATGGTATTAAAAATGTACTGTTGCTCGCAGAATGTTAGCCTTAAAGTAAACACTCTTGTTTGCAGAAAGCGCCGTTTTTCGTTTCGTATTTACATAGAAATATTAATATTAATGAATGACCTCCTCGCTTTCGTTGTAGTTATCCGCCTCGTTTGAACTCGATGTTTCTTTTATTCTAAACAGGTTCGCTAAGTCAATGTTGTATCTGAATATCATTGGTATTTGCAGTTTCTGTGTTTGGATAGACAAAGGCAAAGAAGTATCTTTTTCTCTTTATCACTCGGATTTCTTTTTGTTTGGAAATTATCTTTAGGCGCCTATCTTACCGGGATGCCATAGCTACGTCGCCAAATAAAACATAATAATACGGAAACAGCTACCAAATTGGGGACGTTATCAAATAGTCGCCAGGTAAGATACCTGTTATATATTTCAATATGTTCCACTTGTTTGGATACACTTTGTTGTTTGGTTCACTTTGTTGGAAGGTGGTAGAACCCTTTGTGGTTCGACTCCGGCGGCACCACCGCCACACCTATTTCTATGTAATAACTGCAGTGTTAGGTGCTGCTGTGTTCCGGTTTGAAGGGTGTGGTAAGGGAGAAAGACTTTTCCGAGGCATTCCAGCTTAGTCCTCAGGGGTAGCGCATCTGTGGCCGACCTCAGGTAGGAATATCTCTATCTGGGGTTGATTACAGATGTCCATGGGCGGCAGTAGCCACTTACCATCAGGTGGACTGCATGCTCGTCTGCACTCTTATATTATAAAAAAATATATATATATCGTCGCTGGTGACGTGTCCATGGCATGCCTGTGAGATAGTGGCTTTGGTGTTATCACTTGAAATAATTATGTAGATTATGGGTTTTCAAATAAAACTCCAACTTGAATCTTCAGTTCTTTTCTTCTTGTTTTTATTCCGAGGCGTACACACTTTTCCATACAAAAAGGCGAGCTTAAGTACTTATTTTGGGTACCGCAACAGGCGCAGGCTCAGTCAGCAACCGCGTCCTATTGCCGTCCCTTTCTAACATAGCCTGTCTTACTCTTACAATTCTATGCTTACACTCTATTGCTATCCTACTCTTACATATCTATTCTTATTACGTAGGACTTATATCTATTGCAATAAAATGTCTTATTTACATAGTCTTAATTACATACACAAGTTACATTAATCAACATTTACATTTAAATTCTTAGGCCGTTGTCGTCCGTAATATTCTCCCCCCGGCGTAGATTCTTCGAAGCCTCCTCCATCTGAAGGACGGCAAGCTTCGTCGCTGGCCTCTGGAACACACCTCCCTTTGTGCGGACGTCTGCAGACCGGACGATGCCATCAGGTCCCGGGTGAACTCGCTCGACGACTCCTCTCGGCCAGGTATTGCGGGGTAAGGCGTAGTCGACCACAATTACGAGATCGCCTTCCCGCAGTTGTGACGCCTGTGCGTTGGACGGCCCCCGCGGAATGAGCGTAGGCAGGTACTCTCGCAGCCATCGCTGCCAGAACTGGTCCGCCAGTGCCTGCGCCCTTCTCCACGTGCTGCGGTCCGCCTCGGTGCATGGCCCCGTCCGCGGTAGCCCCGTCGATGAGCCGATGAGGAAGTGATTCGGCGTTAGTGCTTCCTCGTCCTCGGGGTCCACGGAGACGTGCGTGAGCGGTCGCGCGTTCACGCTGTACTCGGCCTCGGTGATTAACGTCTGCAGTACCTCTTCTTTTGGCGACTTTTCTTTGAGCGTGGTGCTTAGTGCGGTTTTTACTGAACGCACTAAGCGCTCCCAGACTCCTCCCATGTGTGGCGCCCCCGGCGGTATGAAACGCCAGTCGGTGTTGTACTGCAGACCGTAGTCCCGTAGTGCTGCGATCCATGCTCCGTATGTATTTCTCAGTTCGACGTCGGCCCCTCTAAAGTTAGTGGCGTTGTCGGAGTATATGACGCGCGGCCAACCCCTTCTGGCGGCCATCCTTCGCAGCGCCATAACAGCTGAGTCCGTAGAGAGCGACTGGACGATCTCTAAATGAATGGCCCTTGTGGTGAGACAGGTAAATAGTGCACACCACCTCTTTTCGTGTCTTCGTCCGATAGTCACCGTTAGGGGCCCGAAATAGTCCACGCCACAATAGGTGAAGGCGCGGTGCCCCGAGTCCAACCTCACTTTAGGTAGGTCTCCTTTCGGTGGTGTCGTCGGAGTCGCCTTGTACACGCGACAGTATTGACACGCTCGTGCTACTTTCTTGACTGTAGGCCTCAAGCGCAGTATGATGAATCGTTGACGGAGCTCGTTGACGACTCGTTCGTTATTCGCGTGTCCCGCCCGGCGATGATAATGCTCGACAAGCAGGTGAGTAAAGGGATGCTGCCCGTCGAGTATTACCGGCTCATTAGAGTGCGTTGTAGAATAGAGCGCACCTATACGGCCTCTTGCGGTTATTAGCCCGTCGTTCAATACTGCGTCGAGCCTTTTAAATTTGCTGTGTCGTTGTAGCGGCTGGTTGTGACTTAACCGCGCTAAGTCTTCGCTGAAGGAGTCCCGCTGCGCGCGTTGAAACCACCGTCGTTCGGCCGCTTCTAAGTGTGACACTTCTAAGTGTAGAGTCTTGTCTCTAGATCGAAGCTTCTCGACGAATAGCTGAGTAAGTGCCGTCGCCCTTATAAGCTTCAGGTAACTGGAGAACCTTCTAATGTCGGGTAATGAGTCGTTGCGGTCCGAGTCCTCTTCTGAGACGGTGTAACACGTCTCCCCGGTCTCTTCACCTTCCCCGTTCTCCGTAGGCCAGTGCTCTTCTGTGGCTCGTAGGAATTGCGGTCCCGTGAACCACCGGTCCCGGCTGTCGATCCCGTCGGTTTGAAGCCTGGTCGCATCGTCGGCTACGTTGAGTGTTGTAGGCACCCATCGCCAATCCTCTGTATGTGTGAGCTCGGCGATCTCAGCTAGGCGATGTGAGACGAACGGCGTGTATTTTTTCGTCTCGTTTCTTATCCACTGAAGGACGGTGCGGGAGTCACTCCAGTATATGACTCGTTTGGGTTTCCAACAGCTGTGCTCCCTGACTATAGTGTTAGCCATTCGTGCCCCGATTAACGCAGCTTGGAGCTCCAGTCTCGGAATGGTTAGTAACTTCAGTGGAGCCACCTTCGCCTTGGCCATTACTTGTATTGTTTCTATGTGATCGCCGTGTGCGATCCTCCAGTAGGCCACCGTAGCGTAGGCTTGCTCGCTTGCGTCGACAAACACGTGTAACTCGATGTGAGTTTCCGGCGTTACGTTGTAGCTATAGCACCGCGGTATTGCTAGTGCTGAGACATCTGGGAGTCGCCTTATCCACTCGTCGAATAGGTTAGCGTCTTCAGATGGCAATTCCTGGTCCCAATCAACCTTCTTGAGCCACAAGCGTTGTAATATCATCTTGCCGACGATCGTATATTGACTGATAAGCCCCAGTGGGTCGTACACCGACATAACCGCGCTTAGGGTTTCGCGTTTAGTCGGTGCTCTCAACCGCAGTCTGACCTCATCGGGAACCCTCTTGATGTCAGTGTTGAAGGTGAGGGTGTCGGAGCTCGGGTCCCAGCGCAGCCCCAATGTCTTTTCCTTCTGGTGTGCTGCTAACTTTACATTCGCGCTTTCAGACTTCTTATCTTCGGGTATGCTAGCTAAAACTCTCTTGCTATTTGAGTTCCATCTTCTTAAGTTGAAGTCCGCTTGTTGATGGATGTAGGTAACTTCGTTCACCATTTTAATAGCCTCCTCTTCAGATGGGAAACTGTCTAGGTAATCGTCCATGTAGTGTCGCTCCTTGACCGCCGTGGCCGCCTCTGGGTATTTACTTTCATAGTCGACGGCGTTGCGGTTTCTTACGCTGTGAGCGAGGTATGGCGAACTGCTGGCTCCGAATATCATGGAGACCATTTTAAATCTTCTCGGAGGGTCCGTAGGCTTGTCCCTCCATAAAAACATCTGTGCCGGTTGGTCCTCGGGTCTGATTTTAACCCTAAGGAACATTTCTTCGATGTCCGCTGTGACGGCGATTCTCTTTTCTCTGAACCCGAACAATATTCTTGTGAGTGAAGCTAGTAGGTCGGGTCCTTCTAGTAGGAAGTCATTGAGACAGACTCCCTTCACCTTAGCCGCCGCGTCGAAGACCATTCTAACTTTTCCCGGCTTGTTGTGATTGGTGACGGCGAAGTGCGGCAGGAACCATTTTACGTTGCTATCCCTTTCGCTGCCGTCGCATTGCACCGCGTAACCCTTTTGTATAAGGTTAGCGATCTGAGCCGCGTATTCCTTTTTAAACGCCGGCTCCTTAGTCATCCTCTTCTCGAGCGTGTGTAGTCTCTTAAGGGCAGACTCGTAGCTATCTGGGAACGTGGGGTTATCTATCTTCCAGGGCAGACCCACTTCGAAGTGGCCGTCCTTTCTTGTGGCGGTCGCTTCGAAAATGTCGTTGGCTCTCTTCTCATGCTTATTAATTTTTTCTTTAGTCGATACGCCAAGCGAGTCCACGTCGAAATGTGACTCGACGAGCTTCTGTAGTTGGACGTCGCTCGCGCAGATGTGAAGTACGGCCGCCTGGTCTTGATAAATCGATTTCCTGGGTACCGACCCGTGCAGTACCCATCCCAACTTCGTTCTCGACGCGGCGGGTTCATTTCTCTTGCCGGCGCGCAGCTGTCGCGATATTATTAGATGCCAGTTGTCGGCACCTATCAATATGCGAGGTCGAGCTTCTCCCTTACTGATGCTATCTTGTACAACTCGCAGGTGCTTGTACCGTTCTAAGTTGTGCGGTACGCGTTGGTGATGTAGCTGTAGTCCTTTTACTGTGCGGGCTGTCACTAAGTAGGCTTCTTGTTCGTGTACCCCTTTGACACGAACCTTGACCGCTTCGCTGTCGATCCTTCTCTGATCGTTAATACCCCTTATGTTCAGAGGTCGATTCGGTCCGCTGTTAGTGAGTTGCTTCGCTAATTCTTCGTCTATTAGCGTCACAGTAGACCCTTCGTCTAGGAGGGCGTACGTATTTACCTCCCCCCGTGGACCGCTGAGTTTCACCTCGCAGGTTTTGAGCAGTACTGATGTAATAGGCGACCTCCTTGTCGTGACGCTCATTACTAGCGCGGCTGCTTCGTCTTCCCTGCCGTCGTCCGGAGTGCTCACTGTAGTCGTAGACTCCGTTACTTTTTCTTTATGTAGTAGCGCGTGATGTTGGTAGGTACATCCGTGGACTCCGCAGGCCTTGGCTTTGCATGTGAACCTGCTGTGCTTCCTTTTCATGCATTTGAAGCACATCTTGTTGTTCTTTGCCCACTTCCATCGCTCGTTGACGTCGAGTGCTTTGAGTTTATCGCACTCAGT
This sequence comes from Epargyreus clarus, assembly GCF_041222505.1. NCBI lineage: Eukaryota > Metazoa > Arthropoda > Insecta > Lepidoptera > Hesperiidae > Epargyreus > Epargyreus clarus. The sequence goes on along the minus strand of NW_027332239.1, from coordinate 8,617,670 downwards.
AGTGTAGTGTCCCCCAGTTGGACACATGAAGCATTTTCTTTCTTCCGGTTGACTTTCCCCCGCAGTGTATACGCCCTTGGTAGCAACCCGCTTTGGTGCTACTTCTCTTCTGACGGGTACCGGAACGCTTCGCTTCGTTGTGTGGGTGTACCTTATCATAAGGTCCGCTTCGGCCATTAAAAACTCGGAGAGTACTATCATTTCATTATCTTCCATGATGCGTGCTTCGTTATTGGCTGCGTACTCCGCCCATTTGCTTATGAGATGAGGACTCAGTTTGTCCATTACGTCTCGAACGAGTAGCGGGTTTCGTAGGTAGCCTCTTCTATCTATACTTTTTATCGTATAGACAATATTTTGAATCTTCACCGCGAACTCATACAGATCGGTGCTCGCGCTCCCTAATTTCGGGATCTTTTTGAGCTCTTCCATGGCCCGATCTATTATGAATTCCGGTCTTCCATATTTCATCTCTAATGTGCGCATGATGATATCTGGGTTAGATGCGGTGAATAGCTGTGACAGCACGGTTTCTCTCGCTTCCCCTCGCAGGCTGTTTCGCAGTCGAAGGAGATTTTCCGTTGGAGAGAACTTAAAGAGTCTTGTAGAATCTTCCATGGCGGCCTTATACGGTAGCCACTCGGCGACGGCTCCCGTGAATATAGGTAGTTCCGCTGTTTGGCGAGGCAACGGTCTTGAGGCGACTAGTTTTTCTAAGGTGTCGGCTAGCCGTTGAATGCCTTGGAATTTCGCGTTCTCCCCCCGTTGCTTACTAACGGGAGGGCGAACCTCTTCCGGTTCTTCCCTGTATTTCGTCGCCGTTGGTTGTTCCATGCTTCTATCCACCCAGTCTTGTACCCTTTCGTTGCATGAGCTCGCCGCATATTCAGATTCGGCTTCGATTGCAGTCATTTCGGCGGCTAATCTCGATTTGATTAGCTTTTCTTTCATAAGTAGCCGCTTCTCTTCTATAGCCGCGAGTTCTTTCTCCGCTTCGTATTGTGCCATCTTCATACGTGCGTCGATGCTTCGCTTTGAAGTGTTACTGCGAGCGGTGTGTGCCGGCGACGTAGGTCTCCGCACCGGCGATGTAGGTCTCCGCACCGGCGATGAAGTTTCACGCCTTGGTGGCGTGCTAGCTGGTCGTGCAGGTGGCCCCATGACGGACGTCCGCGTTGACGTCGCTGGTGCTGTCTCTCTCGCCCCTTCTGGCGGAGAGTGCTCCATCCTTTTTTCTTGGGAATTTCCTGCGACCGTCGACGGCGACTGCGGAGAATCTTCATAAATTCGGTGTAGCGATGGCCCTGGCGCACCCTTAGCGCCCGGGGCTGCTTCTGACTCGCTGTACCCCGATTCGGAGCGAACACGACCCCTTGTGTTCATTGCGATCGGCGTATTCATCTTGAGTCTTCTTTAAATCCGGCTCGAAGGACCAATGTAGATTATGGGTTTTCAAATAAAACTCCAACTTGAATCTTCAGTTCTTTTCTTCTTGTTTTTATTCCGAGGCGTACACACTTTTCCATACAAAAAGGCGAGCTTAAGTACTTATTTTGGGTACCGCAACAGGCGCAGGCTCAGTCAGCAACCGCGTCCTATTGCCGTCCCTTTCTAACATAGCCTGTCTTACTCTTACAATTCTATGCTTACACTCTATTGCTATCCTACTCTTACATATCTATTCTTATTACGTAGGACTTATATCTATTGCAATAAAATGTCTTATTTACATAGTCTTAATTACATACACAAGTTACATTAATCAACATTTACATTTAAATTCTTAGGCCGTTGTCGTCCGTAATAAATTATATGTACGCAAAATGATGTATCTTTATTTCTCATAAAACTGCATTAGTCATTAAGACTGAGAAACTTAATTCTAAACAAATAAATCTGTCACATGACAGGTGAGTCATGTACTTGCATAGGAATAATAATGATGTAAACGTAATAAAATGTTATATTATAGGTACAAAAGATGCAGATGGACGGAGCGCCAGTCCAGATGAACCTGCCATGGGGCCTGACTCCTGAAGACTTGCAGGCCATCCACCGCTCCGCGCAGGACGCTGTGGCCTCGCAACGCCGTGATCAGCAAGTCGACAATGACATGCAGGAGGTAGGTACTAGGTGTAGAAGATGGTAGGACCATCTGGGGTTCGACTCCGGCACCACCACCGCCGTACCTATTTCTGCCTAATAACAGCAGTGTTAAACGCTGCTGTTCTGGTTTGAAGTGTAAGAGAGACATACTTATCAGAGGCATTCTAGCTTTGTCCTCAGGGGCAGCAGCGCGTCTGTGTTCCACCTCAGGTAGGAATCTCATCTTATCTGGAGTTGATTACAGATGAGATTACAGATGAGATGAGATGACAAGATTGAAGCAGCAAACGACCGTGCAATCCATCTAATATTTAGTTGTAAATGCTTCCCAATGTACATTTGTAACAAATAATATACAGAATATTGATTTTACCTGAAGTGGATTATACGAGTAGATACATAGCCGCTCCTGGGGACTAGTAGTGTAGCGAAAAATTCTAAGTCTGTTAGACTAAGCCGTACCCTTACCATGAGTTTTTACGTTTTGACATATATGACTGTTTTGGTATTTGTTTACGTATTGGCCCATACAATTTCTAAGTTCTGACACAATCCGCTAGGGGTGCTGATTGGAAATAGTATGGGCAAATACGTAAACAAATACCAAAACAGTCATATTTGTCAAAACGTAAAAACTCATGGTAAGGGTACTGCTGGTCGCCCAAATAGACAGCCAATCGACCACACTGTTTTACCAAAACGCAGAATTGCTTCACGTTAGAAATAGATATTACTGTACCTTTTACTTTTTGGTATCTCTTATTTGCTTTTATAAATGTACGACAAAAAGAGAAAGGTTATTCTGTACGGAGTAAGTAAACACTCCAGTGCTCCTTTGTGGTAGGATTATCTCGACTGTGGATCTAGCGAAAAGAGAAAATACAGGTTAGAAAACACCGCATCTCAGTGTACCTTAGAAATATTTTTCCAAGAATTTCTTAGACTCGTTCAAATCAATATGATAAATTAATACTGCTTTATACATTCACGATTCTTCATCAGGATTTTATGTGCTATGATTGTTAAACACACATAAAAACAAGTACACAAATATACAGACCTTTAGCGGAAATCGAAATGTATTATGTATGTTAAGATGGCATCTGCATGGCCAGGTATCGAAACCTTTCACATATCAGACTGTTCCAAATGTCGCAGTTTCATGCATGTCATCAATACAAGCAACATAATATATAATAGAAATATTATGTTGGTTGTCCACTGATGTATTGCATCTACCTATGGAATACCTAAATTGGAACCTAAATAATTACTCATTACCTTCAAACCACAACACAGCAATGTTGTGAGGAAAAAAACAATGCATGGGTGGTGCTGTTGAAGTCAAACCGCAAAGGGTTATTCACTTTTAAGATTATTAACATAATATCGGTTTGTTGTGATTGTGATAGCAGTGATAGCCTAGTGGTTAAGAAACTTGGAGGTTCAAATCCTAAGCACGCAACTCTGATTTTTCAAAGTTATGTGCGTGTTACAAATTACGAGTTATCTCTTGCTTAAACGGTGACATTATGAGGAAACCTGCATGCCTGAGAAAATCTAAAAAAAAAAAGTTTTGATATGTATGCAAAGTCTACTAATACGCACTTTGCCAGCGTAGACTATGGTTTAATCCTTCTCATTCAGAGACACCCGTGTCTCGCAGTGGCACAGTAATGGGTACATGTTTATGATTTGTTTATTGCAGGTGAAGACCATCGTGAACACGCTGGCAGCGGCGGCCGAGGCCGAAGCGGAGGCCGAAGCACGCGCCCAGGAGGAGCAGCAACAACAGCAGCAGCAGCAGCCGGTACCGCAGCAGCAGATGCCGCAGGCGCGCGCCCCACGCACCCTCATGCTGCCGCAAGATCTGGACGAGAGGCCGCATTGTGAGTTGTTATTATGAAAGTAACAATATTTAGTAGTATTTCGTAGTAATCTTAGGATCGCCTTAAGTAGGCCTTCTTCTGTAGGCCGAAGCATACGCTTCAAAGGAGCAGCAGCCCGCAGCATTTGCGTACTTACACATATGTCGTTTCACGCTGCCGCTGAACCTGAATGAAAGGCTGCATAATGACTTGATATTATGAAAAGGAAAGTATGGGGTTAGGGTCTCTTACGTAGTATCCGAGGCGGAGGCCGTAATATGTGCTCAAAAGCAGCAGCAGTCACCACTCGTACAGAAGCATTGCTTTCTCCTAAATATTGTTAAATAATTCAAACACACAAAATTAAGGGCTAAAATAGAAACGCATTTGTTGTTCTGTGTTAATGATCATAACGATCGTCTTTGTAATATAACATTCTGCGGTAAATAGAAATATGAATACAGGGATACAAAATAACAATACGAAAGGTATTCACAGGGAAACAGCATTACAGTAATTGATTGATCACGATGACTTTTATTTCATTTGTCACATTTTTCGCAACGCATGCATCATTATAATACCACTTAGGTACTGAATAGTGAATACCTTTCAATTGTTATTATATTTCAATCTTTTACTTACCTGCCTTTGTTAGTATGTATACTGTACGAGTTAAATGGGTAATATATTTGCTTTTAACTTGATTTTCAAACACTTATTCAGTGGCAATTGTGTTTACTTATACGTTTCGGTTAAATTACAATGCATTGAATAGTTTAGTGACGTCATTCATTTGAAGGTAGAACCTTTTTGTGGTTTGCGGCATCACCGCCACACCTATTTCTGCCTAATAACAGCAGTGTTAAGCGCTGCTGTGTTCCATTTTGAAGGGTGTGGTAAGGGAGACATACTTTTCCGAGGCGTTCCAGCTTAGTCCTCAGGGGTAGCGGCGCATCTGTGGCCGACCTCAGGTAAGAATACCTAATCCTATCTGGGGTTGATCACAGATGTCCATGGGCGGCAGTAGCCACTTACCATCAGTTGGACTGCATGCTCGTCTGTTACTCCTATATTATAAAAACAAAAAATCTAAATCTAATATGGCGGACGCCCTTAGATGGCAGACCAATTATTTTTAAGCATCTCTATGATATGGATATTGAATGAAAGGCTTTTCTGGGAGAAATACTAAAAAATATTAACGTCATGTTTTTAAATTATTCTAATATTAATTTATACTGTTTACTTACGTACGTATATGATGTGGCGTCGACATGAAATAGAAATGTTAATAGAGCGATAAATAATAAAGAGCGCTTAAGCTGACCGTTCATTGGCTTTTATCGTTTAAGCAACTGGTAGATTTTGCGAATAACCCCAGTTATTAACAACAATCTACGCCATGTTTTGCCTGCTAATTCTAGTAAACAGAACTTATCAAATCTAGATGTTTGGTAGACAAAATTTGGTAACATTGATTTTAATGAAGGGCACGAGCAGTAAATGACTGTTAAAACGACTGTCAAATTGCAGATCGAATATTTAAAGAGCTTGTGCGTCTATAAACATAAGTAAACAATCGACTGTTGACAGATTTTTCGAATAAAATCAAAGTTGTACCGCTTTTCGGTCGCTTAAGTAACAAAAACGCCCGAGCGGCAGCTGGTTAAGCGACTGTTCAGTATATTAAGCGGAAAAAATAAACGTATCGCATATATCACATACAATTTTCATACATTCACACACGCACGCACACACATTCGCACACACACACGTACATACACACACGCGTAATATTAGAAATGTTAATGTAAAATTTTGTATATAACTAAAAGTAATATTCTGTTTATAAAAGCAAATTGTAATAGTATGTAAGATAAGGAAAAGCGGCATCCTGGCACAGGTATTATATTTACTTAAAAGGATGCTCCAACATCAACTCATAAGTATGTACACAATTTGTTAACGTATTTTGAATTTGAATATAACCTCTGTTCCTTGGGAAGTCGGTTAAAAATGGTAGTATGTATTAGCAACTGTTGCTCAAGCGATGTTAGCGTAGCCAATGTGCGGTCAGCTTTAATTTAATTGCATCAAGAGCGAATATTCATTACTCGATATCTCGGTCGATGCGACACGGGGGTCGCTTTGACGAATAACGACCAATAACTGAATATTAATGTTTATGACAGTACTATTGTTCCATTTTATCTATTTTTGTAGCATGATGAATCTGGTAGACATGGACGTTTATAGGGTTTGAATTCATTGAAAAGTTTATATGAAGTTCAAAAGCATAAGTATTTTATGTTAACATTAAATACTAATCCTGGGTATATGTTGTTGTAAAAAAATAAATAAAAAAATCAGAAAATCGCTAAAGCCATATTAGAGAATGCCCGTATGAAAAAGTGATACGTGATTTCTATATTATGAACATTTAATTTTGGGATGCTTGCATAATCCATTTCATGATGGAAATAAGCTTGTAAATTACGTAAATCTTTCACAACAAACAGACATACATAGTGTTAATGAAAATCGTATCCGTTAATGAAAATACGTCCTCTAGAGGGGTTTTGTTTGAACAGGACACTCGACACTTGATTGTTTATCGCTTAATCAATTTTTGGTTGTATGTCGCTTCTATTTGTACATAGTTCTATAGTTGATAATTAATTTATTACTACAGAGCAGATATGACTAACAGAAACAGTAAATTTTCGTTGTTTTGTTTTGTTTACTTGAGATTATAAACACACTGCCTTTAAGAATTAAGTTAAAATGTCTCATGTACTAAAGTGTTACTGCCGCTAAACCAATACAGTAGCGATTCAAAACACAAATGAATTGATCATCCTTATGGTGTTAGAAAATATGAATGTAATATGTTACACATATTCACATATCTGAGCGTTCGTCATAATAATCTTAGAGGTAATTTGTGACGTCTATAAATTTGCATTCAGAAATTAATTATTAAGTAATAATTAATTTAATTATTAAGTAATAATTCATTTGAATGAGCAAGTGCTCAAACGGGGAAGGAAAGGATCATCATGAGGAAATCTGCATACCTGAGGCATAAAAAAATGTTCTCAAAGGTATGTAAAGTCTACCAATTTACACTTGGCCAGCGCGATGGACTATGGCCTAATCTTTCTCATTCTAAGAGGAGATGCGTGCCAGCAGTGGGACAGTAATTGGTTCATGATGATAAATACGCACTTAGTCACTTAGCAACTTAGGTACTGTACTAAGCCCTACCATTTATAAAGAACTATTTTCAGTAGCGGATCATTAATGAATTTATCTAGGTCATTAATATTTATCTAGGCACGTGATATTTGTTTGGTAGTTTGGTAACCGCAAACTGTGTGTATTTTTAGCACAATTTCTCATTTTCCTCAAGCAAATATTATCTAAGATCTCACTCATCTCTTCAGTCTTGTAAAAGTGTGCAGAATTTATGTATTTTGTGTGTGTGTGTGTGTGTGTGTGTGTGTGTGTATGATATAGTGTTGGGGTTTTAGCTCACAAATTAATTAAGCTATCGTTTCCGATGACGTATAGTTTTAATTTATAGCACGTAGTCGGGTTTTTACATATAAACAAAAGCAGTATAAGAAAATTAAGTGTGGTTGGTTTCCGGGAATAAAGCGTAAAGCGGATTTTCCACATATTGTTTGACCAGCTGTTACAACTTTGTGATTACAATTACAATATTGTTTGAGTACGGGAAGTCCTGTAATATGACCTTACGTTTGGAGGTTCAAGGTTCGAACACAAGCACGCAGTCCAGATGGTAAGTGGCTACTGCCAACCATGTACATCTGTAATAAATCCCAGACAAGATTAGATTTGATTTGATTTAGGCGTGAATTTGGTGTGACGGTCGTGCCGCCGGTGTCGAACCATAGAGGGTTCTATCTTTAAAATACCCATAAAACTTATACACCTTTAAGGCTTGGCCACACAGAACGCGTATTCTAGCGCCGCTGAGTTGTATTCTACTGAGTTAGTAACAAACGGTCACAGAGGGCGTACGCGTACGCACGGGCGTAATTTATCGTATAATGACGCTAGTAAGCAAATACAAAACGCTGGTAAAATATAAGAAGCTAGTATAAAAATAAAACGCGCAGCGACAAGAACGCCTAGCTTCGTGACAGCCGTTTGCGTACGCGCACTATGTGACAGCTTAGTAGTAACTCAATACAACACAACTCGGCGCTAGAGCGCGGCGTCAGGATATTTTTCTAGCGCTAACGCCCTAGCGCGGCGTTAGAATACGCGTTCTGTGTGGCCCGGCCTTTAAAATATAGTATTATATTAGTATATTGATGACTATACTGTTTGTTTGCAGATATGCAGCCGCGTTCAGTGCGCAGCGTGGACGCCCCGCACGCGGCGCGCGTCAAGCGCTGCGCCTGCCAGTGCCAGCCTTAGACATCCCTTCCTTAGCTCCCTAGCTCATTAGTCTACATAGGTTTCGGTAACTTTCTTAACCATCCCCAATCATCGTGTGAAGTGTTGCGCGAATCGGTTTGTGAAATCAGTTGGATCTATCACTCATTCCCTCTTTTAGTTATAACGGTTTTGGTGGCTTTCCACTCATCTATTCCATTATCGTGTGAACTGTTGCACAAATCGGTTTTAAGATTACTTCTCGTCCTATCTATCTTAACTGAAGGATTTATATGTTTTACGTATTTTTACTGGTGTGAAATATTGTTACTTTTTAAAGCATTCTATTTTTACATATTTTATACATTCCGTCCTGGAATAAAATTGTTTATATTTACAAAAATGTAATGTAAGGAATATACATTTATAGGAAAATCGCAAAATCTGGTGAAAATAAATACATTTGTAAATACCTATAATCGTATATAACATGGTTATTGATTTAAACTTTTATTAAAATAAGTATAATGCTACCAATTTCAGTAACCCATTGTTAAATGCATTTAAGAAACCGATTTGGCGCTTTCCTAATTTCGTCGAGATATCGTTGTAATCTTAAATTTACTTACATATTCATTTTGTGATCCTAAATTAAAATATATTAGTTTTAATACATTTGGACTATTGTTTTACTTACGCTTTGTCTAATAAATTTGCTTTTATTATTCCGGAAAAAATATAAATTTTATTGAGTTTTAATATTATTTACCAGTTCTGTGCAAAGATTCAGTTAGCTGGTATCATTGTCATACTTTTAATAATACTATTAAGGCTATAACTTGCTATAATGATAGCAAAAAGGATATGTCCTTCTATTGGGAGTACAAAATATTAGAATTCACTGAGGTTAATTTTGTTTGAAAGTAAAGTACAGTTACAGGACTATGGAAATCTATAATAACTTATCCCAAATAGTCAAATTCAAATTCAATTAGGAGGAAATTCACAAATATCAAGGCAAAAATAGGATTGGTCGATTTTAATAACGCACGTAAAATGTACCTCCTGTAAGAATCTCCTATGACGCTGTTTGAGGCAAGCAATTAACTGTTGTTGAGGCAGAAATATAGCTTTATTGATGTTGCGGTCGAACCAGGAAAAAAATAAATTTAAATCGTAACAATGGGTTTAAACATTAATTTACCAAAATTAATTCAAGTTTGTTTGTCAGGCATTAAAATGAAATATTATTTTATTCATAAATAATGTTTATTACAAATTAATTAAAAGATAAGTAGCTACATACATTATTAAGAGGTAGTGGAGAAGCGAGTAGGTACCTATTTATATATTTATATATAAGCAGGTTATATATTATATTTACTCACTATATCTTATAATAATCTAGAGATATATTTATCACATTTTACAAAGATATTTACACACTATTTACAAAAACGAACATTTTCTATGAACATACATATAGATATAGCAAATGAGTATGTAGTCCCTCTAATGATAACAGGTAACTGCTGCTCATGAAAACCTTTAATAAACCCTAGATAGGATAAGAATCCTATCTGAGGTCGGCCACAGATAGGTTGTTACGCTGAGGACTAAGTTGGATCGCTTCATAAGTAGGTATACTTTCTTTATTACCCCTTTCTAACTAGAACACAACAGCGGCAGTAGCCACTTACCATCAGGTTTGCTCGCTACTCCTATATTATATACTAGCTGACCCGGCAAACTTTGTACCGCCTCAAAATCTATTTATCAAATATATTTCATATAAAATATAGCCTATGTTACTCGTGGATAATGTAGCTTTCGAATGGTGAAAGAATTTTTAAAATCGGTCCAGTAGCTTTTGAGCCTATTCATTACAATCAAACAAACAAAGTTTTCCATTTTATAATATTAGTATAGAAAAGTAGTAAAAGTAAGAAAGTAAAAAAGATTAATATTACCATGTACGAGCGTGATATAACTACGTAGTTGATAGGCTATCTACGTGCTCGGCAGGAGGGCGAAGTAATATTGCAATCTTCAGAGGGTTATTTTCTATACTTATACGAACATTATTGCCCTCTTACTCCCTGGAGTGCCGTGTCGACAACCGTATCTTGTCATTTCCATGCTTTTTTATTGAAAATGGTAAAAGATTCGCATTTTTTCTAATATACGCAGCAAACGAACATGCAACCTGATGGTAATTGGCTACAGCTGGCCATGGTCGTGGTGGTCAACTCCATATTGTCCCACTGCTGGTCACTGGTTTCCCAGTGAGAGGAGTAGGAGATCCATCGCACTGGCCAAGTAAATTGATAGACCTCACACTCCTTCGAGCACATTTTTTTCTAAAGAACTCTGCACGTAGGTTTTCCTTCACCATTATACTGTCACTTATAAGTGTTTCTTAGTTATAAGGCAGTCATACTTTATTTATTACGTTAGCCACACTGCATTCAGCTGTAGAATTATACTGCTTACGATTACTGTGGTAGTTGAGACCTATTAATATAATGTACAAACAAAGTATTAGAGTATTCAAACAGAATCCTAAAATGTAACGTACTAAAATTGTTGTAAACGATTTCAAACACCAAAGTTCAATTATATCTTTGAACAACAAATAGAAGTTTACAATTAGGCACAGTAAGAACGTAACAATGGTTAAACTGCGCGCGAATTTCCTGATATTCTCTCTTAAAACTCGATAAAGAACGACACCGTACGTAATGATGCTTAAAAACATCAGGGGCCACCTGAATATGCAGCAAGCGAAGACGTAAGTCGACCATCTGTCAAGCAATTCTGCTGCGATGATGTAAGTCCATAAGGCGGTGATGGGAACAGGAATCAACCAGGAACAAGTCAACACTCTGTAGAAATCTCCGCGACTTATCTTCACTAACACTATTATCAAGCTGTCGTACATGTGCTTAATGAAGAAACACACTAATATCGATATCACATAGTCGATGTAAATTTCGGAACTGATTATAGACACTTGCACTCCCTTCGACGATTCTATCGTACCTTTCTCGCACAAATAATCAATGTACACTATCACACGTTTAATAAACCGGGCGACACTGAGCTGCATCAACATTTGATTCCTGTAGTTCCTTCTCCAGCCAGAAATCTTGACGGCTGCGATGAACGCAATGATTAATTCTAGAGCTGTCATAAGAATTTCCGCCACCACGAAACCCTCGAACACCGGCCGCACAAACTGAGATTCATTGTGAAGCTGCTGCGAGACATTCATTAAGGAGATGTTATGAAGATTTATTGCGGTTGAACTTTCATCGGGCGCTGTTGTAAATTCACTGAGAGTTGATACAGTCATTTCTGATGGGTCGGTTGTAAAATCCATTTTAGTATTTTTTGAGCACACATTTGAAATTGCACACAGTGTTCGCGGCTGCAGGTAACTGACTGCGGTGGTGTTTGTTTGTGCTCAATATCTTTGAAACAGGAAATGTTAAGGATTACTCATGTACATACATTCGTCCTTTTGGAATTTGTGGTTAACGCACGTCATAGTGACGCATGTTCCGACCCGTTTCATATTGAACTAGTGACGGTTGAAAAATACCCAGGACGGTTACGCGATAGATATTTAGCTAGAAAGCCCCTACTATTTGACGATTTTGACGTAGGTATAGTCTGGGTAAAACTACTAGTCCGCTCTGAATATAGAAATGAATCGCGTCACCATAGCAAATTGTATGATTACGCCAGCTCGCAACACCTTCAGAGCGGACTAGCAGTTTGGCGATAACCATTACATTTTTTTAACAAAAATAAATAAATAACACTTTTTACCCTCGTCGTCTTGTATTACGATTCCTTGTCTTGTGGGTGGGTACAAAAACCTTAATCATAACTTTAATGTCTGCCTGGGCAGGAATTATACTGGGAGCCTTAAATATGATAGAATTTTAAGGTGAATTGTTGATATTTCTGGAATAGAAATCTTTTATGACTGGATTTTAGATCCTCCTTTTGGGTTGCAAATTGAAACAGGCATCTTTCGCGTGGTAGTTATTTAAAGATGATAAATAAATAAAAGAAATCGTTGCCAGTTTCTTCTTGAAATACCAAGTTAAAGTAGGTACGCGTTATTTTTAAACTCACAAGAATTGTATACATACCTAAGTAGCTATATCTAAGAATTATTATAACCGGCGAAAATTACCTTCCACTTTATATTCACGGAATCCTTTTTAAATTCCTTTCTAATTTACTACAAAAGAACTCGGCTTTTGTCTTTAGCCAGGTGAAGATCAAACAAAGAAAAGGCTTACCCAATACCAGAGCGGTAATTGCATTTTAACACAATTATTAAATCTACTTTATTCTTTAGAAAAGTAGTTTTTGTTCTAGAATTTATGATTGTAAAAGTATGATCATTACTAATAGTTACTGGCAACACTACTTCATACCCGTAATGGAATTGACTTGTATGCCGTGACGGTAAACGGCATGATGCTTTATGCCGTCACTGTCCGCCATCGCTCGCTCCTCTCTTGTGTGTGTGACACGTGTATACGTGTCACACACACAAGAGTATTCATATAGTATATACCGACTATATGTAAGTATACCTCTATGGTTCTTCATGTGAATGTGCGTTGGTATATTTCTATTTATTGTAATATATATTTATTTATTCGTTTTATATTATTCCAACTAAATCTGTAACCATCAATTTAGTCGTTTTTCACATCTGCTAAATGTCAATGTATGGGCGGCACTGACTACTTACTACAGGTAAGGTGGACTACGTTCGTTTGCTACTTCAATTTAATAAAGAATTTGATGAACCCAAGCTGTTTCAGAGTGAATTGAGATGTTGGTAAATGACCTTTAGGCAACCAATCTGTCAGAAAAATATAAAAACTCCAAGAATTCCAAGGATTTAATTTGCAAGTTGCATTTAATTATTATTGCCATTGTGATTCATTTATTGACATTATTGACGTTATTTATGATTAAATGTAACAAACTAAAGCAAAAAATTTAATATATAAATTGTTCTCATGAAGTAAACACTATAATCTATATTGTATAATTAAATGAAATGTAATCATTTTTAATATAATTATAATGTAATTTTAAAATTTTGCATGCTTCCCTGAAGCTAAGTGTGAGAAAAATTGTAATATACCTCCTACCAACACAGATTGTACCACATTTAAAAGCAACTAAACGAAGGAATATGAATATGAATAAGTTTTATAACTGTTTATTGAATGCATGTCAGACCTTTGCTAGTTGGTCCTCGATCAATAACAAAATATAGGTCAAGTTCAGTTTGCAGTTCGTCTCACCAGCTTTCTACGCAGTATTGCTATTTACTAGATTTAGCACTTTATCGAATTGATTTTTCCTACTTCAGTCAATTGTGGGAATAGATCCTTGTTCCAGCAGGGGCAAATAAAATAGCTGCACTACCAGCCATTAAATTGAGTTAGCAGCATTTGAAATTAAATAAAATAATATTAATATTAGAAGAAAAAAATACTTGCGTAAGGTGAACGCAAATCATTAGGAAAAATACCCGCTTGAAAGGTCTTTAAGGACTTTCCTTCCTCTCCTTCTCAAAGATGCGTGAAGTCTACATATTTGCACTTGGACAGTGTAGTGGAATTAGACCTTTTACTCAAATAGAGACTCGTGCCCAGCAGTGGGCTAGTAATAAGTTGGTTGTTTAGCTTAAAACATGCAGCTTCCATGTTAGTAACTAATTAGTTTTAGCGTCATTAAGTTCTATATATTAACCGATATTACTGTTAAGAGGTGAAATGACATGGAGTGTAAAATAGCAGAATCATTTGTAGTTCAAGTCAGGAAGCACCATTACTACACCTATTTCTACTTTATAACAGCTGTGTTAAGCGGTGCTGTGTTCTAGCTTCAAGAGGGTGATAAGGAGGTTCCTGAAACAAGTGGTTCCAATAATCGTCAGAGGAAGTATCGCATCAATAACCGACCTAAGGTAGGACTCCAATTCTATCGGTTAACTGTAAATGTCAATAGGGTTCTGTGGCGTCTTACCATCAGTTGGACATTACTATCTTATAAAATAAATAATTTCTACTATCTAATTCACTGTTCACGCTTCAGTGCTTCTTAAAGTTTGTTCTTTAATCTACAGGGGCAGTAATAAAGCCAGAACTAATGCAGTTAGAAACGTGAACTTTGGATAACTTTATTTTGTGACATAGGGGACCGATTGTTTCATAACTCATAACAGTACATAGACTTTCTACCTTAGGACTCTAAATTAGAATTACTCGTAGTGGGTGCTTTGAATGTGGTATAACTCTTTGCGGTTCGACTGCGGCACCACCGCCATACCTATATCTACCTGTTGACAGTTTTAAGCGCTGCTGTGTTCTGGTTTGTAGGGTGTGGTAAGGGAGACATAGTTTTCCGAAGCGTTCCAGCTTAGTCCTCAGGGTTGCCGGCGCATCTGTATTCTTTGTATAGCTACAAGAATCATTAGATCGTTCTGTCACCGACCAACGCACAGGTTTTCTGTATTGAAAAGCATTAAGTGTTCCCAACAGTAAGAATATTAACACGTTCCTAGCACGGTCATGATAAGATACAATGTAATGAGCACGCTCTTTCAAAGGGGGTGATAAATGTGAGACAATAGCATGATTAATGACAGATTCTGGCATTATGTCTTTGCCATCTCACCACTCTGATGCCACCACATCTGATGTTAAATTTAAAATGGGTGTACAGGTGAATTATTTACAAAAATAATATTTTTTCAGAGACAAATAACGTTTATGCAAATAATAGGGTTTTTTCATAATATGGCTTAAATTAGAAAAAAATATCAATTTAGAAGCTCAAATTAAAATCGGGTCATTTTTTTATTCGTTTCAACATATTTCGTTAATTCTTTGATTATTGAATACTGTCATCATATTATATTGTGACTTCCGACAATGTCAGCCCTATTCCCAGGTGAGTTACACGTCTTATTCATTATTGCACGTAATAAGCTACTAATGTTTTCATTACAAGTAATATCAATTGCTGGAAAAGTTGATGAGTGAACCGCGAGTCATCAAGTGTAATGATGTTTTCCTCGACGTATTGCGTTACAACGTATAATGATAAGTTATCATTTATCATGTATCATTTTTATCGTACGTTACGTAATATTCTGGAATATTAACGATTAAGTTACTGATATGTGGTGGTTTGCATGATGTTTTTTTGAAGTGAAAACGTCTTTAGCGGCGTTGTGCACTCTTTGTGATGTGTCAGAATCACGTGTCCTGATCGAATATTCGTAAGACGACAAAGCAAAGTGCAAAAGTCAAGATGTCATCCGGTGTCAGCATAGAAAAAATATGTCAATGGGTGTCAGTTTCATTGTTTTTATTATTACTTATATTTTATTATTTAGGTGGGGGTTTCGAAAGTTTTCACTTCTGCCGGCACTCCTAGAATGCAACCCGTCGATTTTTTTTCTTGAATATTTTGTAGCTATAGTAACTATTTTTGATTAAAAATAGTAACTCACTATTGTGTCCATAAATTGAATTAATTTTACTATTGTTTTAATTACTTTATAGTAGAATTCCAGGATGATGTGAATTGCAATTAACAATCCTAATAAAGGATTTTCCTCTGACGTAGAAATAAGACAGTTTGAAGATAGTAGAATTGTTTGTGGTTAGATTGTGGGAGTATATACCTAAGGATAACATGTGTAAAGCACTCGCGTGTTCTAATTTGAAGGGTTTAGTAAGGGCGTATATCAGCTATATATTTTGCGTTCCAATTTAGTCATCTGGCGTAGACGCAACTGTGGCGCCCAGGTGGCTTCTAATCTTATCTGGTATTGATAACAGATGTGTACCGCATTCTTTTTTATTATATTAAAAACGTTAAATTGTAAGTTTACACGTAAAAGATAAACACTAACTTTTACATTGTAACAAAAGTTTTATGTTCATGATGTGGTAACTGGTAACAGAGCCATAAACACGTGTTTACACAAAGTTTTTGTACATAAACACGTGGCCTCATAGCAATTTATTTAAAACAAAGCGTTCATACAATAATATAGACATTTATATACAAACTAGTGGTGCCTGCGGCTTCGCCCGCAATCCAATGTGAAACATTCCAAAATCAACAACTATTTACGAATTAAAAATTAATTAAAAAAAACTTTTCCTACGGACTAAATTGTGAATCTAAACCATTCTCAAGTCCCCTTGAACACACACAACAAATTTCATCAAAATCAGTCCAGTCGTTTATGAGGAGAAGACACATAAGAAATATTTAAATATACAAATATATATGTAACTTTTAAGCATCGATGTGACAGTTCAAATTTCCACAATGTATATACGAGTAGGTACTTCAATGGCTGCTATGATCACGAATAGAAAAAATGCGTCTCACCAAAGGTTGCCGACCACTGCAGTAGACCGTGTGTAATGTATTTGACGTCAAAAGCATGGAAAGTTCTACGCAAAAGCAATTATTGCATGCTATAAACATTCACGGTTATAACTTCGAGTTAACTCGTTAAGCTTTATTACAACTGGGTGATAAAAGCGTATATTGATTCATTATCTCGCGTGTTAACAGAAATAGGCGTGAATGTCGCGTAAACAGTATAATTATGTATTTGGTACAAATATACAATCGAGTGATAGTTTAGTGCTCAAATTGTCGGCCTCTCAGTCGAGAGGTCCGAGTTTAATAATATAATATAATATGGGTATGAGTAGCAGACGAGCATGCCGCCCATGGACATCTGCAATTAACCCCGGATAGGATTAGATATTCCTACCTCAGATCGACCACAGATGCGCCGCTACCCCTGAGGACAAGCTGGAACGCCTCGGAAAAGTATGACTCCCATACCACACTCTTCATACCAGAACACAGCAACGCTTAACGCTGTTGTTATCAGGCAGAAACTGGCAGGTTCCCAGGCACCTCTGATTTTTTAAAGTTATGTGCGTGTTATTAATTTATTATCATTTGCTTTAACAGTAAAGGAAAAGCATCATGAGGAAATCAAATGTATGCGAAGACTACCTACACGCACTTGGCCAGCGCGGTGGACTACGGCCTAATCCTTCTCATTCTGAGAGGAAACCGGTGCCCACCAGTTGGACAGTGATGGGTTGATGATGATACAATTAATATTATTTTTGATGTGAAATGTCTATTGGTGCTTTAGCAGTAAAATCGTCTTGTATGCCGTGACGGTAAATGGCATGACGCTTTCTTATGCCATTACGGTCTCCGCTCTCTCTCCCTCTTTTGTGAGTGTAACACGTATAATCTAAATATATATAACTCAAAGGTGACTGACTGATAACTAGTGTAACGACTTTGTTCAATTTTATAAACGTCCAACATTGCAGTCTCGTATATTTTGACATGCCATTGTTTTCGTACGTGATACCTGTACCACACTGATTTTGTCACACTGTTGTTCTAGTCTCTAGTTCTAGTTAGTTAGATCTATCAACGCACAGCCCAAACCACTGGACGGATCGGGCTGAAATTTGGCATGCAAGTAGATGTTATGACGTAGGCATCCGCTAAGAAATGATTTTAATCAATTATACCCCATGGGATAAAATAGGGGATGAAAGTTTGTATAAATCTTCTTGGTAAATAATATCACTTCGTAACGCGAGCGAAGCCGCGGGCAAAAGCTCGTATACTATAGGTGTGCTAGTGTTTCTCTGTGTGAGTGCAGTACGTGCTTTGATTAAGGAAACTACGTAACTTTTTTATTTTACTTTATATTTATTTACTAGTTTTCTTTACTTATAAATTAATCAATTTGTGCACGTTTGTTATAAAATATGGTTTGTTTACTCAAGCAGCGTCTTGTGCAAGAACTTCTTTACTTATTTTCCAAAGTTTTTACTTTGTATGATTATTTCTCGCCTACTCTCACGTTGCGATAATATCCTTCATTTCTGAAACAATTTTATTAAAATTATTTTCAAAGATTACTCTTCTAGGTCTTCGTTTGTTAACCTCAGAGTTTTTACCTAGCTTTCTTAAAGAACATGAAAACGGCACGTTTTTAAATATATTTATATTTATTATTAAACATATTTAATTAAAAATTATACAATCTTCATTAGGTTTTACAAACACAAAATTACCAGATAATCTTCCTGTAGTAGGATTTTCCCAATTAAACAAATATTGCTTTAATTAAAATCTTCGATTAACCTTATTTGAAACAAAACTTATTTTATATCACGGCGTGCGTAAATTGACGTTTTACGCACGCTTCGCGTGCGCAAAACCCCCATTTCCGACCCCGTAATATAAAATTTTATACAACACGCGGACGAAAAATGTTTTTCTGACTCGTGTGATTGCAGTCCTCGCCTGCGGCTCGGCCTGCAAACTCACACTTGTCAGAAAAAAATTTTTCGTCCTCGTATTGTAATGTACTATTTCGGAATTCCATAAAATATGCTGATATATAAGATTTTTTCTTATAATATGCTAGTATTAAAGGAGCTGTTATTTGGTGAAAATAGGTGTGACAGAGGTGCCTACGAAGTCGAATGACATATGATTTAACTTCCAACCGCCTCGTAAAGAAATCTAAAATTGCAAAAATCTAAAAAAAGATCCATATTATCATTGTGAAGCTTTTCGTGCAACAGGAAGTAATTATGTAGCTTCGAGTGGTTTGTTTTTACACATCACTTATCTTATCAGGCTTATGTTAAACAAATCCTGTTCAGGGTTTCTCAAACTTTCAGCTCCACGCTTTAGTATTCAAATCATCGGTAAACCCCTACAAACTGACTCGTATTAAAATTGCTAATATAAAGTATTTTGTTATAAAAAATGTAGTTATGAAGCTATCATGCGCAAACCGCGTATCGTGAGTACCTGTTACATATTAAAATGTCTTAATTCCGCGATAATATTACTCTGAAATCATATAAAGCTATACGTCTTTAAATTTATGGGATGGGTAGGCTTGTTTCTTGTCACAAATTGCGATTGATTTGAAAGGAATTGTCTATGATTTGGTTAGTTATGTCTTTCGTAAATTATGCGGCGTACCCCCTACTAGTTGACGTATCCCAAGGGGTACGCGTACTTTGAGAAACTATGATCCAGTTAAACCACTGATCCGTCTGGCGCAAACGGCTAAACTTGTAATGGCCATAAATGCCGGGTTACGGGTTCTCTGAAAATGCACTTTGCTGCCAAATGGAAGATTTATTATACCTCTTGACTATTTACGAAACCTTTTCTATACAAAGCTTGAACAAAGATGGTAAGATGACCTTTTTATCACGCCATGGATGTGTTCATATCCCACTAATGTTATCATTATAAAAGTGTGTTACTCATATTATACATAAGTTAAAGGTTCCTGTAAGACTATTGTATATAGTAATAGATTTAATAACAGCTCCATTATTTATTTTATCTGTCAATTCATTCAATGACTATTTACACAATGTATAAACACTAGCTGACCCGGCAAACGTTGTGTTGCCATATAAATAAAAAATGTTAAGGCTGAACAACCCTTATCACTTAGGGATATGGGAAATAGATAGTAGCCGATTCTCAGACCTACTGAATATGCATATAAAATTTGGTGAAAATCGGTAAAGCTGTTTCGGAGGAGTACGGTAACTAATATTGTGACACGAGAATTTTATATATAAGAAGATATTTAATGACTGATGACAATTCATTTAATGACTTATTCCCTAAACGTTATAATATTCTTCTTTCTTTTTATATACTTTCCTGCTAGACTACTTACCAGCAATTAATTCGACTCTTATTAACATAATACTATTAGAAATACTATTAGGTACAATTTTAGCGAAATATTTCTCAAAGGAATATATCATTACACTAATTTGTATATTTTTACACAACAAAGGAGCAATGGGGCGTCGGACACTTTATAAGGAAAGGGTTCATATTGCATTAATTGTTAATAAGTAAATAATTTATAGGTATTTGTCTTGCAAGTAACGTATCGAACAATTTATGGACCGGGGAGTAACATAAGCTTCTTTTTATCCCGAAAAGTTGACGGTTCTTGTGAGATGGACTTTAGCCTCAATTTATAACGCTCGAACTTATTTTACAAAATTCTAAAGATTTTTTTACTTGCTTATTTAATTGTCAATTACCCGTACTTTAGTAGATCATCATCGACCCATTACTATCCCACTGTTCGGCACGAATCTCCTCTCAGTATGACCATAGTCCACCGCCCTGGCCAAGTGCGAATTGGTAGACTTCACATACCTTTGGAGACTTATTTTATTATTATTTTTTTGAGAAAAGTTGAGTATGTGATTGTGTTTATGTGTATGTGTTGATATGTGTCATTTGAAATTCAAGCGACCTTAGTCCGATAGAAACTGACGCTTAAAAACAGGATAAATCTAATAAATTCTATAATTATGTTACGCAATAGCTTAAAATAGTTTTATCTGAACGGAAAACCACTTACAATTATAAACGCACAATCAAATTTATAGTGCTTAGTGTAAAACCCATAAGTATTAATTAAACATAATAATTATATAGACAATGTGACGCGTGCGCGAAGCTAATTACTGATAGGATGGAAACTTAGATGAGTAAAATACATAGATTGATCACTCCTAACAAGAAAGTGTACCCAGTTTTGAGAATTGTTGCGTAAATAAAGTGTTGCCACGACTCCGTTCTAAAATGTCCCTAAAATGCTTGAAATACTTATTTATTACGTAAATTGAAATTACATAATTGTAATTACGTAGTATTAAATTTATTGATTACGTAAATTACGTAGTAGTAGTTATTTGTACGTGAATTTTCTCCAAACACGTTTTCTATTTGTCAAGAATTAAAAACAACTACCGATAAAATCATCCTTTTGTGGTTCCTTCAATTTCAATGCGGTGAAGTATCTTTCTATTTTACTTATCCAAGGCATCGGAAATAAGCATCGCGACAGCCCATCACAGGGCTAGCGGTCTCGTTAATTTCCTGTTAATTATATTCATAACTCACTAGGCATTATATTTATCTAAATATATATAACTGAAAGGTGACTGACTGACATAGTGATCTATCAACGCACAGCCCAAACCACTGGACGGATCGGGCTGAAATTTGGCATACAGGTAGATGTTATGACGAAGGCATCCGCTAAGAAAGGATTTTAATCAATTCTACCCCCAAGGGGATAAAATAGGGGATGAAAATACTACTTCGTAACGCGAGCGAAGCCGCGGGCAAAAGCGCGTATACAATAACTAGATAGCCCGGCAAACGTTCTGTCATATGTTGGCCATATAAATAAAAAAAAATTAAGGGTGAACAACCCTTATCACTTAGGGGTGAGAAAAATAGATAGTAATCGATTCTCAGACCTACTGAATATATATATAAAATTTGGTGAAAATCAGTAAAGCCGTTTCAGAGGAGTACGGTAACTAACATTGTGACACGAGAATTTTATATATTAGATAGAATTTATATTAAATATACCTGTCAGACGAAGAATCATTTGCTAATTAATAAGACAACTGTGAGTCGTAGCGCAAGGAGGCGTCCATGCCACCAAACATTCTTATATTTTTTTAGTTTTCGTATTTATGGTACAATATATAAAACGAAAACAATACAATACAATATATAAATCGTTTTGAATTTATTTTTAACTGTTTTTTATTTTTAGTATATGCTTACATATGCTGTGAAAATTTTAAGCTTCTTTCTATTACTGTTCATAAGATAGAGGCCGGACAGACGGTCAGACAGAGGCTTAGTAATAGGGTTTCGTTATTACCATTTGAGTACGGAACCCTAAAAAGCGTCATTTTACAAGATAAACACAGTCATTTCTTTTATCCTTATTCATCAATCGCGAGCTGTGAAGCAAACTTTGCTAATCACCGTCCGAATGGCCACTCGTTTAAGAATAAATTACTGGGAGGAAGTTCTGCAAAAGCAATTAAGTTACCAACTCGGGTTGCCTCGCCGAACCACGGCTTGCAAGAAATTAGACTAACTTTACAAGCAAATGAGGGACTCAAGAGCTTTACTTGACCGAAATGCATCGTGTTTAACTCAAATTAATCAGACTGCTTTGCTTGTGACGGTCTTAATGGTTAATATGAAAGTCAGCAAACAATTTTCGTTATAATCTCAGGGTATATACCTATTAGGTATCATACATTTGTACCCGACACGGCACCGGCACCTTTTGAAGGTTCCCCCTCGTTAACAAAAAAAAAGGTATCATACATTGTGTTACTAATTCATAATAATACTACGTCTAGTGTTTTTTTTTTATAATATAAGAGTAGCAGACGAGGATGCAGTCCATCTGAAGGTAAGTGGCTACTGCCGCCCCTAGAAATCTCTAAACAACCTGTAATTAACCCCAGATAGGATAAGATATTACTACCTAAGGTTGGCCACAGATGTGCCGCTGAAGACTAAGCTGGAACGCCTCGGAAAAGTATGTCTCCCTTACCACACCCTTCAAACCAGGACGTTGATCTGGGGTTGATTACAGCGGGGGCGGCAGAGGTCATTTAACATCAGGTGAACTGCATCTTGTATTATATAAAAATGTAACTAACCTATTCCTCATCACATCATTCAATTTGGAACACAGCAGCGCTAGACACTGCAGCTTTATGACACGAAAAAAACATGAAAAAAAATTATACATTTTTTTTACATTGTATGATATATTTTTTTTTGGTTTTAATAAAATTAAAAGTAAAGAATAAACAATATCGATTAGAAAAAGGTGTTTTATCTGTGCGTTTCCAAATTATATTTATTTTTAATATTATATTTTCCTGTTAAAATAAAGATTGAGGAAAAATAACACACTTAAATTATTTTTTTACAGATTTTTTTACATTAGTCTCCTCTTCTGTCTCAGTCGTTTCTTCTTCTGAAGTGTTAAGAGACTTTATATAATCTAAAGTAGATAATAAAGTAATCTGGGAACATTTTTCTCCACACGTCTTATCGAAAAACAGGGCCCTGGAGCGGATTCTCGTTAGAAGTAAAATTGGCTTTATGTCGTATAAGCACGTGTTTTAAAACCTCCATTACAGCTTCGCGATGTGTAATGTGATACACTATCTGGTGTATATACAGGTAGTATATATTATATGTGTAGTAAGGAAAATTGTTTCTAAGGTAATATAAAGTATTCAATCCTTAGTAACTAACTTTTGAAGGTGGTATTACCCTTTGTGGTTCGACTCCGGCGACACCGTCACACCTATTTCTGTCTCATAACAGTAGTGTTACAGCTGTATTCCGTTTTCAAGGGCATGGTAAGGGAGATATACTTTTCCGAGGCGTTCCAGCTCAGTCCTCAGGGGTAGCGGCGCATCCATAGACTTAGAATTTTTTCGCTACGCTATATCCTATATCTATAGGCGTATCTGTGGCCGACCTCAGGTAGGAATATCTAATCCTATCTGGGGTTCAATACATATGTCCATGGGCGGCAGTAGCCACTTACCATCAGGTGGACTGCATACTCATCTGCAACATCATCTGCTATATTATAAAAAAAAAATCTGGAACCAGGGAGATACCATCACATCTCCCCGGTCGAACCAGACTTGCTCTACCTCTTTAATTCTTAACCGGCATTAACAAAACCCGCAAAACAAGTATTATCAATATTGCACTTTACTTACGATTTTGAAAAAGTTATTTGCTTTCGTAACTAAATATTTTTGACAGGGCAACATTAATAAGGATATTTTCTTAGCCCAAGCCAAGGTATAAACTATTCAGCCAGAGCTTAACACCAATCAATAAATCAGAACACTAATGTTTTCATTACTTCCAATTAGTGTCTGACGTCTATACCAAAATCTCAAGAGTCCGTCCATCCGTCACTTCAAAACTTAGTAGACGATTAATTAAATAAAAGCTTCTTATAACGAGTTTATGAAAACTTACTAAGTATTTCGTATTTGTTGCCTTTCTAACAAAATAACAGTATAGCTCTGTATGATACTGAAAAGTTAAATGTTATTGCACAAAAGTGTATAACATAGCTCTTTATGATACTGAAACATCTTAGTTATTTCACAAAATATATAGAATGATGATTATTAACACTTATCGGTAATATTTCATTAATAATCAGTAACTATAACGGTGAAGCATGACGTCGTGAGGAGACCTGCAAGCGATAGAGTTCTTTAAAAAAATCTTTAGGGTGTGTGAAGTATACCAACCCGCACTTCTTCTGAAGGTGGTAGAACCCTTTGTGGTTCGACTCCAGCGGCACCACCGCCACACCCATTTCTGCCTAATAACAGCAATATTAGGCGCTGCTGTGTTCCGTTTTGAAGGGTGTGGTAAGGGAGACTGCTTAGTCCTCAGGGGTAGCGGCGCATCTGTGGCCGACCTCAGGTAGGAATATCTAATCCTATCTGGGGTTGATTACAGATATCCATGGGCGGCAATAGCTACTTACCATCAGGTGGACTGCATGCCCGTCTGCTACTCCTATATTATAAAAAAAAAACTTCCCCCGCGCAGTCGACTATGGCCTAAAACCATCACTCTGCGAGGAAACCCAGTCCCAGCCGGACATAAATTTTTTGACAACCTTAATATAAACCAGGAAATGCATTTCTAACAGAATATTTGTTATCTCTGGAAATAACAATAATGAACTCAACCGCAAAACAAGAGGCAAATACAATACATGAATGTAAATGTATCGAATATCAAATTGAAACCACCGTTTTTGAATCAATTAGTAGAGATAACTGTTTCCAGGAAAACACAAATTTAATATTGATAATAACTTATTTATGAGGATGTAAAATGAAACAATTCCATATAATATAAAAATACTGATTGTTCAAAATAAATTACTGAACCGGGAAAAGTAACTATTTACTGCTATAATGTAGCCATCTTATCTTTTGTGTCGTAAACAAAATCTACAAAATTTTAATCAAAATATTTTATTTAAAGTACATTCGTTACAGAATTATTTTTTAAAGTCAGAAATCAGCCACAACTTTGGACGGCGTTTCGTTATGGAGAAGAAGCGGAGAAAGAAACTCCATAACATAACACTTTCATGTACGACAGCAACTTATGATAATGAAACATATGGAGCTAGGGCTACTTCAGGCCATATAATTTAATATATCAGCACTTATTTTATAAAACTTTTTTTACATAGCGTTTGTATTAATGACCAGTTTAAAATTTTCTTTTTTGGACTTTCGACGAGTTTTGACACCGGAGGTACCATTAAATGTATATCTAATTTCTGCATATAATAGCAGTATTAAGGGTTGTTGAGTTACTTTTACAAGGGTATGGTGAAGCAGAGACATTTTATTTATCAATATAAGGTTTTTCAAATTAGGCCTATTCAACCACCTGTGACCGACTTAGGTACCATGATGTTGTTGACTTTTAAAGCAATATATAGTTTTATCATAACTCTACATATATTTTAAAATTTTACTCCTAGAGTAACGTTTAAATGTAAGATAAGTCAACGATGTAATTATAGAATTTAAATGTATGTAAACACACATTTTGTTTTTAATTTTCAAATGAAAATAAAGTAGGTATATATCACTTCGCGTGTTTTCCATTAGTGGTTACCTTCATAGATTTATTAATATCAGTTTGATTTTAACCAGGAATATCATAATTTAGACTCACAATTTAATGAATGCTAAAGAAGTCATTAGGTAACGTAGATCTATTTGTCTAAAGCGCGCACTAAAACCAACCATTTTCGTAGTTATTGCCTTCAAATTCCTACGCAACCTGCAATGAAGTGTCGGAGCAATATAAACAGTAGTTCGTGATTAAAAACCGACCGGGATCACCTGTCGCGTACACGATCAACAGGAAGCGGATCCGGGCGAGGCTCGAAGGAGCACGAAGGCTGCGGGGTAGCCAGTCGCCGCCCAGCCGCCCTCCGCGGGAGACGCTTCCAACGCCGCCCTGCGCCTCGCACACCAGCGTCATCTGATAACGTTGTGTACTACTTCTTATCATGCCCTAATCGATTCAAAGTTAATATCAATCAGTTCTAAGGCTTTCGTGTGAACTAACTTACCACTTGTCGCTCAGAAGTTTACAAGTGCAAACGCGGTGCGAAAGATCTCGGTGCCCCCCGGGTTCCTTCTGCCCCAGGCACGGTAAGTTTGAAAATCAACTTAAATATGTTATCTTTCTATGATTATTTTATATATTTTGTATTGATCTGTGTTCGTTAATACTGATTTTGTATTATTCGCCGTGTTTTCTTTTTCTTTTTATTGTCTATTTGTAAACAAACGCGTATTTGTATTTGCAAAAAAACGGAAAGCGCTGCTACAGTATTTCGAGAGCTTTCTGCACCACATTATTAGGTAAATCTGTATTTAAGTCTAAGGTAGGTCAAAGGTCAAATTAGGCAAAAGGACCTCGTAAGCCTGTGACTACGTCATACAATAGATAAGTGAAAAAAGGGGGATGGTTAAGGGTCGTTTCATATGTTTTCACTGATGTAAAATATAATTTGAATGATTCAAATTTATGTTGCGTCTACCTTCTTTTATGGGTGTTTTGCTGCGCATTTTGGGTTCTTACCCAAAAACTGACTAGACTGACTAGACTGGTGTCTACCAAATAGAAAATTCCAGTGCTTTACAACATAAAATGTTCCTGTGTGTGTATTAAACACATACTATGGCCCGCGTGGATGTCTGCTGAGATGAAACGACCATCATAGTCCTCAGGACCATCTTAGACCATCAAGTCCTCAAAGCTATTTCTGCCTAATAACAGCAGTGTTAGGCGCTGCTGTGTTCCGTTTTGAAGGGTGTGGTAAGGAAGACAGACTTTGCCGAGGCGTTCCAGCTTAGTCCTCAGGGGTAGCGGCGCATCGGTGGCCGACCTCAGGTAAGAATATCTATCCTATCTGGGGTTGATTACAGATGTCCATGGGCGACAGGAGCCACTTACCATCTGGTGGACTGCAGGCTCGTCTGCTACTCCTATATTATAAAAAAAGCATCGTAATTGGCTTCAGGCTACCTGTTCTATATGGTGATGGCCACGGTAAGGTCCATGGGCGAAAGTTATCACTTACTATTAGGTCGACTGCATCTTTTGGAACTCCAATATTATAAAAATGAGCTTAGGATGGTAGAATTCGTCATGGTTCAACATCGGCAACATCATTCTGTCTGATAGGTAGGTACTTTCTTGTCCTATAACAGCAGTGTTATACGGTATGCTCTAGTTTGAAGGGTGTGGTAAAGCACAGATATTTATATGCACTATTGATCGATTTCACGAAGGACTCGTGTCTATTACTGACGGGTTTGGTCTGCAGAAACCATTTAATGCTCGTATGCTGCATAAAATATAAAACAGTTCAGATAATTCCGTGTGAAAATATAGGTACATTTTTTAACAAATATTACCTCTTTGTAATATTGTAAGGGTTGTTACCAGTTTAATTACGAATCACTTGCACACTTAACAATGTAGTTTTTTACACATCACATTATGTTAATTGGCTGACAATTTTTTTATTATGTAATAATTGTAAGTTTCTCAGTAAGCGATTTTTGTAAAATCTTTTGAGAAAATAAATGTCTTAACCGTTAATACAATTTTTAATTACATTATGTTAATGAGAGTCGATTTAATTGCTGGTAAAACCATATAAATTGAAAGAAAAAATATAATATTGAGAGAATAAGATGTCATAGAAAAGATTGTCAGAAAAAAAAGAAATAATCTGTAAAAAAATAGTATTTCAGAAGTAATTAGCTTACGATATGAAAGTAGGGAAAGAGCATGTAGTCCACCTGATCAGTTGGTACTGCCATCGTTGCCGACAGGATTCAAGCTCTACCTGCGGCCTTTAATGTTTTGTTATCCTTTAGGACTAAGTTGAAACGCCTGGGATATGTATGTCTTCCTTACTACACTCTTCAAACGGGAACACAGCAGCGCTGAACACTTCTGTTGTTAACGTGTGTGACTTATTATGGAGTAGAGATTATTTATAAGGTTTGGTTTGATTTGAGGATAAAAATTTGTGGGATCCTGAAGCCAAGTGGCAAAAACGATACTATCTGTATGAATTTTTAATTCTGTATTCCGTCTTTACCCTTTGGGTACGGAACCCTAAAATGTAATAGGTACATCTTATTTGTGCACATTTTACTGAATAAGCACGAGTTATGCGTTTCTTTTAAGGGAAACTCTATTAAAGAATTTCAAAGGAAATAATTTGGAGCTGTCAGTCATACGGTTTTCGGGGCGGATTTCACTCTTCGGTTATTTTAGGGTAATATTTTCTTTTTTTAGACGCAACCTCCCAAAGGAGCTGACGTCGGGTTTTGCTTTAAATATAAACACAATTATTAACGCCGTTAATAATATTTTTACATTATATGGTATATTTTGAAGGTGGTAGAACCCTTTGTGGTTCGACTCCGGCGGTACCACCGCCACACCTATTTCTACCTAATAACAGCAGTGTTAGGCGCTGCTGTGTTCCGGTTTGAAGGGCGTGGTAAGGAAGACAGACGTTTCCGAGGCGTTCCAGCTTAGTCCTCAGGAGCAGCGGCGCATCTGTGGCCGATCTCAGGTAGGAATATCTAATCCTCTCTGGGGTTGATTACAGATGTCCATGGGCGGCAGTAGCTACTTACCATCAGGTGGACTGCATGCTTGTCTGCTACTCTTTTATTATAAAAAAAAATATATATATGGAAGTAGCAAATGACCATGCCATCTAATTGATAGTTAGTGGTCACTGCCGCTGAAAATCTTTGAAGCCAACCACAAACTTTTTGAAGGTGGTCCAATCCTTTGTGGTTCGTCTCAGGCGGTACCACCACACCTATTCTACCTAATAGACCGTAACAGAGGGCTGCTATGTTAAGGTTTGAAGGGTGTGGCAAGGGAGACATGCTTTTCCGAGGCGTTCTAGCTTAGCCCTCAGCGGTAGCCGAGCATCTGTGGCCGACCTCAGGTAGGAATCTACCCCTATCGATTGATTACAGATGCCCATGGCCGGCAGTTGCTACTTACCATCAGGTAAATTGCACACTTGTCTACTACTCCTATTTTATGTAAAAAAAAGAAAAGACATTCGAAGTATCGCTATAAATCCTGTGAGGAACAAAAGCCAAAGCCAAGTTAGATGCAGCCACATTCATATTTATTTGAATTAGCATCGTATTCGGCGCTACTTTAGGCAGGTTACATACGAGCGACAATAAGCGACAGCCCGCGTTGACGACTGTCGCCGGCAACCAGTAACAAAAGACGATCGTAAAGCGGCGAGCGTGTATTGTCGTCGGTTGCTGACGATAGTGCGGGCTGTTTCTTGTGTGTATGAGGGTGGTATTCCACTTGTCGAATATCTTTAAGGTGGTAGAACCCTTTGAGGTTCGACTCCGGCGGCACCACCGCCACACCTATTTCTACCTAATAACAGCAGTGTTAAGCGCTGCTGTGTTCCGGTTTGAAGGGTGTGGTAAGGGAGACAGACTTTTCCGAGGCGTTCCAGCTTAGTCCTCAGGGGTAGCGGCGCATCTGTGGCCGACCTCAGGTAGGAATATCTAATCCTATCTGGGGTTGATTACAGATGTCCATGGGCGGCAGTATCCACTTACCATCAGGTGGACTGCATGCTCGTCTGCTACTCGTATACAATAAAAAAAAAATCTTTGTCCAATTTCAATGTTCAACATTTGATCAAATTTCTTTGAGAGATGCCCATTCCACTCGTTTAATATCTTTGTCCAAGATTTCTTTATAATTTGCGTAGTTGAGAAAATGGAAGAACATGCGACTCTTTTTGGCGATTGTTTTTGGCCTGAAAACGAGTTCTTCTAGCTGGAAAAATCTTTGATCAAATATGGGTGTTGTTAGTAAATTGGATAAAGTCATCCAAAGTCATTCAAAAAGGTTGACAAAGATATTTCACGAGTGAAATACCACCCAATAAGCGTCGTCATATAGCTGAAATCATTGGTATTTATTTGTACATGTATAATTTGCTCTTGCGAAGTTCGCTTTGAAACATTAAACTCGGGATGTTTACAGCAGCGTAAAACTCACTTCACTTCACATTTTAAGTAGGTAGAAGATGAACTTCATCTCTGATTTTTCAAAATTATGTGCGTATTAGAAATTAATTATCACTTGCTAAACGGTGAAGGAAAACATCGCGAGGAAACCTGCATACCTGAGAGATTTATAAATAAAATCTCAAAGGTATGTGAAGTCTACCAATACGCATTTGGCCAGCGCGGTGGGCTATGTTTTAATCCTTCTCGTTATGAGAGGAGACCCGTGCCCAGCAGTGGGACAGTAATGGGTTGATGATGATGATGATGATTTCAGCAGCGTGTGCGATTGCGTGCTGTTTCTGTGAATTTTGAAATATAGCTAGTTCAGCGTTAATCTTCCGCCTCCACG
Organism: Epargyreus clarus; assembly: GCF_041222505.1. Classification (NCBI taxonomy): domain Eukaryota; kingdom Metazoa; phylum Arthropoda; class Insecta; order Lepidoptera; family Hesperiidae; genus Epargyreus; species Epargyreus clarus. The sequence continues at coordinate 8,586,753 of NW_027332239.1, read as the reverse complement.
CACGGTTGCACTATTTAATATAGTTTCACCTATTTCTGCCTCATAACAGCAGTGCTAAGCGCTGCTGTGTTCTGGTTTGAAGGTTGTAAGGAAGACATACCTTTCCAAGGCGTTCCAGCTTAGTCTTCAGGGGTAGCGGCGCATCTGTGACTGACCTCAGGAAGGAATATCTAATCCTATCTGGGGTCTATTACAGATGTCCATGGCAGTAGCCACTTACCATCAGGTTGACTGCATGCTCGTCTGCTACTCCCACATTATATAAAAAAAAGATTGCCGAAAGAAATTCGTCATTGTGTCCTTGCCCATGACCATCCTTGACCCTGCCCTAAAGTGAAAATAATAACTTTTGCTTCGATAATTATGTCTCAAAATTTTGGATGTTGAACATTTATTGCCTCTTTGTTATGCGAAAAACATTTTGATACAAAGCTACAAAAATAATATTAATATTTCTTGTTATAAAATATCTTTCTTTGACGTTAACTATTTTTTTCTTTACCACACAGGTGACTTTATTTCAGAGATGAAAGTCCAATAACAGCCCATTGTCTTTAAATTGTTTTTTATTCGTTACATGTTCGCTATTTTCTGATGCAAATTCTGTTAACTCGATTCTGTGTTGCCAGTTTCCCGTTAATTCATTATGTTCACGGAGGGAACTGACGTGGCTGTCTGGAGTGAACTGTCAAAGTGTCAAAAACAAATTCACTTTGTACTATCCTTTTATCGCGGACCAAAAAAGGCAGACAAGGTCTATAGGAAAAAATATAAGAGCACACTGTGAGTGAGTCGTGACTATGTTGTTTTACGACGGTAAATTGAAAAACATAATTACGATCATTTGTCTCATTAAGGTGCGTTAAAGTATAATAAGAAATAGACGTTGCAGTTAAAAAAGGTCACATTTTCAATGTTCACAAAATCTGCGAAGGTACTCAGTCATTCACATGACTTTAAGTTGTACTTTAAAGAAATTTACGAGTTTCTATCAATTGTTTTTAGTCTAAACCCTATAAAATACGTATCTATTTTATATTTTTAAAGTAATTTTACTAGTAAATATTGATTGTAATGTTGTTTGGAAATAATATGGCGGCGCTGTATCCTTACCATGAGTTTTTACGTGTCGACAAATATTACTGTTTTGGTATTTGTTTACGTATGAGCCAATACGATTTCCTAGTTCCGACACAATCCGCTAGGGGCGCTGATTGGAAATAGTATGGGCCAATCGACACGTAAAAACTCATGGTAAGGGTACTGAACTGATTTTGTAAAGTAGTATTCGAACAGTTGCCATACATACAGCCAGCAGTACGGTGCCAGCCGCGTTCGAACGGGCTGTGCGATCGCTGCTTGCCACGCGTGTAAAACTCATACAATTTTTCAATACAAACACGTATACGAAGAAACGCGTCAGTTTACGGAACGTCCTATGAATACTAGTTAAATCTCATTGTTATCAATGACTTGTAATAACTTGTTAGAATGTTATCGCATGAAGAGCTCTCATGTTTTGTTGTGAACACCAGTAGACACTGGCTGATTAATGTATTGTTCCGTGGTATGGCAGTTATCGATATGAAGAGTAGCTTATGACGTATGGTGATTGTTTAATTAATTTTATGTATTTTATGAATACAATCAGTTATTGTCTGGTTATTTGAAATTCGGAATTTATGTCTGGGGGTCCGAGGTTCAAATGCCAGGTGGACCATGATCATTATGAGCGGAGAACACCGCTCAGTATTAGTAAGAATCAATGGTCCACCTTAAGATTATCTGTCGTGAGTCACATCATGTCACATGGATATAAAAATATAAATGAAAACTGAAATACAAAGATCCATATTCAAAATTAGTATATAGTCTACTTGGTCGGGTTCGAATCTGGCACCTTTTATGTGCGAGACGGTGACCCTTCCGGTGAGCGGGCTCAAGTACGCGAGATGTCTTATCATAAACTCACTGTAGTCTCTTCGTGACTCCCATGCGTGTGGCACGCATGACAGGAAAAGTATCTACGATTATGAAACCACAGGATGTAGGTTTGATGTTCGCCGGCACCACCGCCACACCTATTTCTGCCTAATAACGACAGTTTTAAACTCGCCTGTGTTCTGGTTTGAAGGGTGTGGTAAGGGAGATATGCTTTTCCGAGGCATCGCAGCTTAGCCCTCAGAGGTAGTTGCGCATCTGAGACCTCAAGTGGTCACCTCAGGTGGGAATCTAATTTTATCTGGGGTCGATTACAGTAGTAGCCATTTACCATCAGATGGACTTCATGCTCGCGTACTCGTAAATTATAAAAAAGCCACGCATGCGGATGAAACTCGCGTGTGTACAAACGCGTGAGAGAAAATGTCTTTAACATGTTTACAGAGTTGATGACGAATCATTGTTCGTTCCAGATACCATTTAGTTATTGCTGAAGGCCCTTTCTGAGTACGGGGATTATTATGAAATATTACATTAATATTACCCACGTTCGCTTTGTTTGCAGTCCTTGTTGAGTCAACGTAAAACTACTAGTCTTACCGCAACGGTTTGGGACACGCTTGTGTTTGGCAAATTAATTATTCATCAAGTAATAATTCTGTCTTCACAGTAAATAAACAGACATATTTACATTTCGTTCAGTTACTACACTTTAATATGTTTTATGAGAAAGTATATGAAATTACTAAAATGACTGTTTGTGTATCAAAGTAGAATGTATGTACATGTATATTATTTAATTATTTTATGATAAATAATGCATAGTTTGTAGGTAATCAGTACCTCTGTACCATAAAGGGTGTCCCTTTATGCCAGTATGCGGTTGCACAGGGTACCGAAGTGTACGAGGCCTCAAAATACTAATACATACTTATTTATTGAAGTAATCAGTAAATTCAATTTAAATTTACTGATTACTTATATAAATCTTTGTTTTTAAAATTATCGAACTTTCGTTGATATTGACTCCTTAAAATATATTTAAAAATAATACTTTCATCGCTTATTATCACTAACTATATTACCAATGGAAAACCACTCGTATTGGTTTACTGATGAGATGTAATAAGAGCTTCATGAAGCGCACATTGAAGTGAAATGAAGCGAAGTGAAGTGTACATTGATTGATCATTAATTAGTAGAACAAGTTGATAATGACTTGACATTATGTCGTGTGTGATACATGCATCTATCATGTTGGCTCATAAATTAGTATTAATGTCTTTGCAATGACAGACACATTGTCTGAAATACCATTTGGTGGCTTTATTACGTCTACACTTAAAGGTGATAGAGCCTCCTGTGGTTCTATTTCTGCCTAATAACAGCAGTGTATTCTGTATTCTCGTTTGAAGGGTGTGGTAAGGGAGACATATATTTTCCGAAGCATTCTGACTTAGTCATTTTGGGTAGCGGCGCGTCTGCAGCAACCTCAGGTAGGTCAATCTTATCTTATCTAGGATTGCTTACAGATGTCCATGGGCGACAGTAGCCACTTATCATCCTAGTGGGTTTCCTAACGATGTTTCTCTTCACCGTTTTAAAAAGGAAAATTTTTTTATAGGTACCTTCATTCACATCAATTGAAAATCAGACATCAGAAATCTGAAAAACGTCACCACCCCAGAGGATTAAGATATACTAAATATTACAATACCAAGAATATTATTCCGTATCTTCTATTCCAAAAATAAACTCACAGCTGCATTTATGAAAAAGTAGAAAACAAGATACCGAGAAGTTTTCATGAAATTTTAACTTCCAAATTTTCTTTACTTTGTTTCTCTTGATATTTTACTTCGGACGTTTACCTTCGACTTTATTAAACAAAATCTCAGTTAACATTCCCGTGAAACAGCTGTAATGGAATTGGTTTACGGCGACAGGTGCATTCTGTTTGGACATTGTTCTGAGTCAAAATAATTTAATAATGTTGTATTTAAAGTCGCTTTTGGTTTTGGTGCAAGTAATTTAAGAATGAAGCGCGAAATGTAAGTTATCTGCTAATCTTTTTTCTCAAAATGAAAATGCAAAATCGATAATTTAAGCTTTTGTATTCTTAAGGACAAATATTAAACTTATATTAGATATTTGCCTAACTGAACATTTTAGGGTAAGATAAGGTTAAATTGTTCTGGTTTGAATGGAGTGGGCAAAGGGACACTTAACCGATGTGTTTCAACATACTAAAGCGTACTAAAGCGTCATCTGGAATAGATTACAGATGTCTATAGGCTCAATAACCAGTTAGAACCAAATATATGTACTGCATACTCGTTTGCTACTTAAATATCACCAAAAAATATTCCTTTATCTTATATATAAAGTTCTCGTGTCACCTTGTTAGTTACCGTACTCCTCCGAAACGGCTTTCTCCAACCGATTTTCACCAAATTTTATATGCATATTCTACTGAATACTAGTCTGAGAATCGGCTACTATCTATTTTTCATACCTAAGTGATAAGGGGTGTTCACCCTTAACATAACATTTTTATTTATATGGCAACACAACGTTTGCCGGGTCAGCTAGTGAACTTATAAAATTGAAATAAAGCGCGAAGTTACTACATTACAATTATAATATTGCAAATTAAAACAAGGTCCATGTTCATCAACTATAAAGACAATGTAGGTAGAATTTAATTGCTTTTCAATGTTAGTACTACTTGAAACGTGTAAATGTTAGATAATATAATAGTCGTAATATTTTATGTCATTATTAGAAACAGACGCGCACTGACACAAAGTGGGTAGCGACCTATTTCTACAAAGTTCTAACATATCAACACAGCGGAGTTGTAAGCTGCTTAGTTCGAGCGAAACTCATATTTGAGCGAAACTATGATCCCGGCTTGTCGCAAACGATATGTCGGATGGGTCAGGTTACGTTTAAAGAAGAACTTGGATTGACTGCGGGATTTCTTTTCTCATTCCACGGAGGGTAATGTTTTTGGAGTTTACTCCTTAAGAAACGATTTGAGTTATAAGGCCCGGTACGGAAATTTTATGAGGAGTAAAATCAAGTGTAACACGAAAAGTTGAGGCGTAACGGAAACCAAAATATGAATCAAGAGTGCTTTTATTAATTTAAAATACAGTAAGTTCAAATCCCATATGAAAGTAATTATTACAATAAAAATAATTAGCAATATATAAAACATTAAAACGTCATTAACTAATTTGTTTACATTTTTGCATAAATTAAGTTATAGGTTTGATCATTTATAAACACTGTGAAAAATATGAACATTGGCGCCATAATATGATTAACAATCTTTTATTAACGTTTTTAAAGAAGAGTAACATATAAAATCTGTAAGCAATTGAATAAGATATAATATTAGCAAAATAAGTTTTTAACATAAAGAGGCTTTTGTAAGTTACTGATATATTAATTTAACTTATAAAAATGGATGCATTATTGATCAGCACCATCTATCAACGATAAACGGGCAAAATCAAAACAGTATTATTTAATATTTATTACAGAATTATTGCTAATGAATTATGTTCAAAATAAGTTATATAAAATTAGCAATACGTTTTAAATGAATTCTAGAATTATAAAACATTCAGAAACAATCCAAATTACATATAATAACATGTTTATTAAGTCTCATATAAATTCCATCCGTAAATTGCAACAAGGATATTTTATAGATGGCAAAGAAATTATAATTATTAAGTTTTAAGTTATAAAACGTTTAACATTGTTTTAAATATAAATAATTATATTATATTAAAATTTACTTTAATATAAACAATTATATTAAGTTACCATTATAATATTTGGAACCAAAATACATAGATTGATAAACTTGCAAACTTACAATTTATAAAACTTGCCACTAGATGGCGCTATTTTATATTATTTTGTAACATACTTTATGTATTATTGAAGTAATATAAATAATCCGAATAATTACAGATATATGTTTGTTTCTCTTATCATTTTAGCAGATGCGTTCATTTACCTACCCTTTTTTCTATTCGATATATATCATAATTATCATTCGTAAGGAGTAAACTCCAATCGTGCGTCGTAGCTGACACACACACACTTTTTTTGAGCGTATGTATGTCTTATTTTTAGCCTCGAAGGGTTGACGAATTTAACATATGGAGTGTCGTTAAAATCGTCTAATTTGTGAGAGCACATCTACACTAATATTATAAAGAGGAAAACTTTGTTTGTAATGAATAGGCTCAAAACTACTGGACCGATAAAAAATCTTTCACCATTCGAAAGCTACATTATCCACGAGTAACATAGGCTATATTTTATTTTGGAAAAAAATAGGGTTCCGTAAGATATTTCAAAAAAGCGTGTGCAACCGCGGGCGACCGCTAGTTGTCTATAATTTAAGGCAGTCGTGTTTTTGTTAATGACAATAAATTTAATTTATATGCATAGATTATTGTTAATTCGTTATTCCTTGTAGACCAGGGCTTATACCTGAAGTCAATCACAGATACCCTGTCAGCCCTGACGTGACCGTCTAATGTGCAAGTTGCTGGCATTCACATCTTTCCACCGAAACGCAACAACTACTTCATTCTAGAAACTGGCGCGGTAGCTCCCCGTATTGTAGTATTTTATAATGCAAGAGTAGCAGACGAGCATTCAGTCCACCTGATGGTAAGTGGCTACTGCCGCCCATGGACGTCTGTAATCAACCCCAGATAGGATTAAATATTCCTACCTGAGGTCGGCCACAGATGCGCCGCTACCCCTGAGGAATAAGCTGGAACGCCTCGGAAAAGTCTGTCTCCCTTACCACACCCTTCAAACCGGAACACAGCAGCTCCTAACACTGCTGTTATTAGGTAGAAATAGGTGTGGCGGTGGTGCCGCCGGACTCGAACCACAAAGGGTTCTACTACGTTCATAATAATAATAATAATATAATATTTCAATAGCTGAAGTTAATTAGGATGCTACAAGTCCTACACAGGTCGGGGCATTCCATGCCACTGGCATTTTGCCAGCCTTGGCACCCTGTAACGCCTGAGTGTACTTTATTGCAATAGTGGTCGTTTCCAATATTAGTCGTTATGATCTCAAGCTTTGCGACTTAATACTTGTGTTATAATTTTTGTAGGAATATACATACAGGTAGAATCCTACTACTACTGTTACATCTATGTACTTGTGTTTTACAATAACAATGTTAGATACTACGGTGTTCTAGTTTGATAATTGTGGTAGAAGTCGGTCTCAAGCGTTGCAACGACGAAACCTTTCAGTTGTACAATGTGTGGGAATACATAGATATAGGTGGTAGAACCTCTAGTGGCTCAACTCCAGAAAGTCTACCACCACAGCCACATGTGTTTTGCAGTTACAATCTTAGGTGTTGCTGTGTTCTAGTTTCATGGTTTTGGTAAGAGAGACATACGAGGGTTTCAACTTATTCTTCAGAAAAGCAAATGGATCAGCGTCCAACATTAGATAGTACATAAACCTATCTGGGATTGGTTATAATTGTCCATGGACGGTTTCTTCACCATCAGATGGACTGCAAACTCGTTTGCTGTTTTTAATAATGTTTATGATTTTGAACAATGAACCAACTGAAAGTCTTGACTATATTATGTGCTGTACAAAATACAGCATCTTTGTCTTCCTAGTTTGCGGGTGACCTTAAATACGGGAACATGGAAGTTGCGCCGGGACTTTTATAAAGGGAATTTACATATTTCGCTGCCGTCAGCAAGAATTATTCGTATGAAATATCGCAGTGGCGCTCTATTCTGATTTACATTCAGTACACGTTTCCAGCTAGCCACGCTATACATCAGCATTATTTACATGTTTTTCCGAAAAATGGAGGAACGATGTACCTACAGCGAGGAAAAACTACTCCGAGAACATCAAATATGCTGAAAGTTAAGGAAAACGTATTCGGAATTATTATATTCGATTTCTGAAGAATAACAAATATCGCTAAAACGTATGTCAATTTAGATGTACGAGTATATTTTAAGAATATCATTTATTTATGGATTGAAAGATTATAGGAGTGGGTAGTCCACCCGATAAGTGGTTACTGCCGCCGACAGACATCTGTAACCAACTTCACTTAAAACAAGGGGTTCCTGAAGTCAATCATAAATGCGTTGCCATTCTTGAGGACTTATACAGTTGCCTTATCATCATCATTAACCCATTATTGTCCCACTGCTGGGCACGGGTCTCCTCTCATAATGGATTAGGCCATAGTACACCGCGCTGGCCAAGTGCGTATTGGTAGACTTCATATACCTTTGAGATTTTTTTTTTCTAAATCTCTTAGGTATGCAGGTTTCCTCACGATGTCGTCCTTCACCGTATTAACAAGTGATAATTAATTTCTAATACGCACATAATTCCGAAAAATCAGAGGTGCCTGGGATTTGAACCTCGGACCACTCGATCGAGAGGCTGAGTTTCTTAACCACTAGGCTGTCACTGCCTTCGTCACAGTTTATCACAGTTGCCTTATATCTAAGTCAGACGGTATCTACACCTTTCCATCACACCACACCACACCTTCATGCTACAAACAAGAGTGGCGATGGTCCAGGTCGCACTATACTCGTTCTACCACTCTTAGTATTATGAAAAATATGAATACTAACAAAACAATTAAACATTGAAAAACATATTTACATATTTCATTTGACAGGGATTACTGATTTCATAAAAATATTTAAAAAAATGATGCCCTTAAAAAGCTTTTAACAAGTTTTTATTTTTAACCGACTTCAAAAAGGAGGAGGTTATCAATTCGGCCGGTATCTTTTTTTTTTTTAGTCTATAACACTAAATTTCATTTCACTAAGTTTAATCGGATACCAGCAAGTACTTAGCTAAATAAATTATTAAATTTTGAACTGGCATAAAAGAAAAAGTAACAAATAGTAAATAAATTTCTCGTAAAATAATTTTCTTATTCTTATTGCTTCCTTCATTACAGAGGTAAATAATCTTATGCGATGTAATTTTAATGTAGCCGCTTAATTAAAGCTTAACTCTGACAGCGTCAGTAAATAGTGCCTGTAAATCGTATCATCCGCGACGCCTCCTGTTATTCCTGTCTAATTTAAATAAGCTCACTGAAATTTATTAAAATACCTTACAAATCTTACCTTAGTGATTATATAAATGCCGGGATTTGTTTATTTGTTTTGTGGATTATCATCATGAAAGGGCAGATTTTTAAAAGGTGTAATATTATTATTATATAACAAAACAAGACCAAAGTGATGATGGGATGTTGTTTTGATGATGAAGAACAGTTCCATATTATAAATATGTTGCATTGTCATTCAATCTACATATTATGCATGTAAAATTTTAACGCAGTTGGCCGTTGGGAAGTGGATCAAATTTAGCTTGCAAGATATATTACAGTAAGTTATATAAAAACTTAAAAAAAAAACGGACTGCTTAAAAATAATTAACTTAAAAGAAAAGTTATGTAGCTTATGTCACACCTACAATTTAAACGAATCCAACGGCATCTTGTATGTTAAAATCCCTCAAGCCGTTTGGGCTGTAGGGCGTGATAAAATGTTTTGACTAAAAGGGGGCTTTCGGGGTTGCGGACGGCAAGAATGGGAGCTCGAACCGCCCGGCCAGCGACCCCGGGATGCAAGGCGGTATGTGTGGTCGCACACCGTCGTGCACACCAGACGGTGTGGCTAGCGTCATTCTCACCTAGGCGGAGCCCGACGGGACACCGCGCTAAGAGGACTCCGGTTGCGTCCCGTTAGAGATCCCGGAGTCCTCTACGCAGCGCCGAGGACGGCCACCGGGGGAGTTTAAGTCCCACATAACCCTGTTTCGCTCCTACGGCACCGGGTAACTTTTGAAGATTTCCCCCTCACAAAAAAGGGCGCGCTGTAGAATGAGACATATTATTATGTTCATAGATACATACAGTCGAAAATCATTATCCTGCTCTATCGAGTAAAATAACTTTTTATTTTATTCTAAGCTGAAATAATATTAAAAGTCTTACGATGTCGACATTCATACCTGTGAGCTCATTGTTTTCACATATGATAAAAAATGCAATAAAAAGTACAATACTTGAGTATGTCAATGGCAAACCTTTAATGTTTTATGTATGTAGTTTTTATACGAAGGAACAAGTTTTACATCCAACAATACACGATAAATAGCTAAAAAATATTATTAATTAATTGTTTCTATTGTAATTTGTTTTAACTTATTGGTTGAATTTGATCTCTTAATGAATGGGTCCGAGGTTCGAATCCTAGGCACGCATTTCTGAATTATCAAAGTTATAAGCGTATTAGAAATATATTAGCACTCGCTTTAACTGTGAAAGAAAAACGTGAAGAAACCCTACATAACTATTAAAAAAATATTTATCTATACTAATATTATAAAGAGGAAAACTTTGTTTGTTTGTTTGATTGAATAGGCTCAAAAACTACTGGACCGATTTTAAAAATTCTTACACCATTCGAAAGCTACATTATCCACGAGTAACATAGTCTATATTTTATATGAAATATATTTGATAAATAGTTTTAGAGGCGGTACAAAGTTTGCCGGGTCAGCTAGTCGTGTATATTTAAGTTTACTAATCCGCATTTGGCCAGTACGGTAAATAAGAGTCTAATATAATCTTTCTTCTGAGAGGAGACCCGTGCCTAGAAATGACGATCGTAATTTTCTATTTAATTTATTTATTAACACATACTTTATTGCGTTAACAGGTATCTTCAAAAAGGTTGACGATGATACTAATTTGCTTGTTATTACCAGAGAATCGTGTCCACACTAGATGTACCATTGTCTGTTAGCGGTCATAGGCTCCCAATATTGTAGCGAGCGGATTATACGGGAACACTGAGCTTACGGTGTAATGGATTTCCTAGTGGGTCGTCTCCACAAATTGAGAGAAACCTTTGTTTACGCCTGTAACGACCCGACCGGTTTACTGTGGCATTTTAATTAATGCTTTGTTTTTAACCGACTTCAAGATGCCAAAGTGCGAGTTGCATTCGTGTACCAAGAGTTCTGTACTACCAAATTTTCATAACGTTTTTTATTTTTAGTATTTTTTATCATAACAGCCATATAAGTAAATGCATAGTGAAATTTTACTTGTCTATTATTATGGTTATATTAACTAATATTTTTAGGCGTAGGTATTAACCTACGCCTTGTCTATTTATTAGTATTAATTAGTATTACCTAGTAGGTATTAACCTGCCTAAAAATATTAATTCCATGTATGGCGACCCCCATTTATTTTCAAAATAAGATTTTTAGTATTAGTTGATATGGCGGTCGTTCTTATACATATAAGAGTAAAAATTTTAAGTGGGTATCTATTACGGTGCAAAAGATGACAGAGAGCCCTGTAACAGACAGACAGATGGACGGACGTTCCGTCTGTAACCTTTGGGTACGGAACCCTAAAAAGAAGGTTCTTTAATCGACCGCTGTATGTATGTGGGTGTGTATGTACGCGATTTTCTAAAAAACTACTAATCCAATTTAAAAGCGGTCTTCGTTATTTGTAAGCATATTTTTTGTCCTGTACTTTTTATGTACAAGTATGTCGATGACTGGACAAATCCTATTTTAAGGAGAGCCCAGAAAAAACGTAAATGTTAATTTATTCGTGCCTGGAAGTAGATAAGGTTAGGCGTTGCTAAGGTAGGAACAGAGAATAAAATTGATATGAGTATACTCGTATATGTATCTATGTTTAATTATTTTCATGAATTAAATTTTTTTTTGTGTTATTCATATATTATAAGTATTATGACCTACGAATATTATGTATAGGTACACTAATGTTTGATGGTAACTTAATTTTGTCTGTCCATTTTTCCGGGCTAATCTTAGGAGCCACTGAGTCAATTAGGATGGAATTTTCTTGTACTGACAGAAGACTTATCATTGTGATTACGTTTTACCTCCAAAAATCATTATTAAGGGATTCTGCAAAAATAATAAATAATCCAATAAAATCAGTAATTAAAGTAAAATAAGTTTTTTAGTTAAATGGAGTAGCAAACGATCATGTAGTCCATTTGATGGTAATTTGGAACGTCTCGGATAAGTATGTCTCCTTTACATATAGGTATTTCAAACCGGAACTTGACGGTGATAGACTAGTGGTTAAGAAACTCGGCCTCTTGATCGGGGGGCCCGAGGTTATAATCCCAGACACGCACCTCTGATTTTTCAAAGTTATGAGCGTATTAGAAATTAATTATCACTTGCTTAAACGGTGAAGGAAAACATCGTGAGGAAACCTGCATACCTGAGAAATCGTTAAAAAAGTTTTCAAAGATATGTGAAATTTACCAATACGCACTTGGCCAGCGCGGTGGACTACGGCCTAATCCTTCTTATTCTGAGAGGAGACCCGTGCCCAGCAGTGGGACAGTAATCGGTTGATGATAACCGGAACTTATTAGCGCTGGACACTGATATTATTAAGCAGAAATAGGTATACCGATGATACCGCTAAAGGTATGAAGGGTTCTGTCTACTTACGTATTAATTATTGTACGTACAAATAGGACCGACATCCAACCTTCACAATTCTGATTAAGATAAGAGAATAAAAGAAGTAAGGTCACAATGGATTATCTTAAATGTCAACTGTAGTTACTCACTTGTTATTTGCATACATAAATTAAATTGGACAGGATAGAGAATGTTATAATTGATCATCGCAATTTTGTTGCGAGTGGGTTTCGACTATTTATAGGTTTTTGATAAAAGTTAAATACATATGTCTTATATAAGCGAAAAATACAAAAGTTCGTTACCCCTTTCTATTGTTTGTCAATTATTTTTTTGTTTCTTTTATACCTCTTCTAATAATAATTCGTGTGGGACTTACTGAAATGTTCATTATAATCATAATTGATGGAACTTATTGTGGTTCGACTTAAAAACCTTACACTATCAATCGGGGGATCCGAAGTTCGAATCCCAAGCATGCACCACAGAGTTTTCAAACTGCGTATTAGAAATTAATTATCACTTGCTCAAACGGTGAAGGTAACCATCATGAGAGAATATATACACCTAAATGTTATTACAAAAAAAATGTGCCAATTTTTCACATGCTACAGCTGTGGACTATGGCCTCAAACCCTGTCATTGTCAGGGTAGATCCAGCAGTAGAACAATACTGAATTGTCAACAATTACAATAATGTATCTAACACTTAAATAGTAAATCCGTTTCAACCAGACCGTAGCAGCGCTTAACACTGCTGTTATACGGCAGAAACAGATGTGTCGTTCGTGCCTTCGGAGTTAAACCATAAATGACTCTACCACGTGTATTCCCTTTTAATTTTTAATCCACTTCAAAAAAAAAGAGGTTGTTTATTCGACCGCCATGTGTATTTGTATATCCGTGATTTCGTCAATTACTCATCCAATTTGTATGAAGTTTTGATTATTTTTAAAGCTTATTGTATTTTTCGAAAACTGTTTACAACATTTTTATTGCAGACGTGTACGTAGACATTAAATGACGCTCATAATTCCTCTTATTTTAATAGCTCGCATTCTTCAGTTTATGATAACTTGAACGCAATTACTGCCTTTCAGAACCGCCTATGTTCTTTTATCATCTGATGTCCAATATACTTCGTAATAAAAATAACATTTAGGAACTCGGGTTGGATGTTTTTATCATGATATTTTATGACGGAGAGCCATACACTGTAGCGTACACAAAATATATCACAAAGGGTATCATAATTTTATGGTATTACTTTACATTCCCTTACGGTTTCATATTTGAATTTCATTACTATTTATAATATACATACAGAAAATGATTGTTTTGATCTTGTAAAGCTTATGGAAAGGTATTGTATTGATTTGTTTAATTATTCTTATTTTATTTCACTGAAGTAGCAAACTAGGATGCAGTCCGCCTGATAGTAAGGCTATTGCCATCTGTAATCAATCTCAGATTAGATAAGAGTTCTACCTGAGATCAGCCACAGATCTGTGCTACCCCTGATGACTAAACTGAAATGTCTCGGATAAGTACGTCTCCCTTACCACACCTAAAGTTAAGCGAATCTCTTGATTTAAAATACAAGTAGTTACGTGTTTCAATTACGAGCCCATTTATATCTACAGACACTGAATTTGTCGTGTCGGAAGGTATAAATACGTTCATACACTTCATACACAAGTTTAATATAAAGTAAACGAGATAATTTTTATACAAACAAAATAACAACAGAGTTGTGGAAATTGGTGAAAATTGTACTCAAAGATTCCGATACATACATACATGCATACATACTTATATACATAGATACAACCCAAGCTAATAAAAGCGTGTTACAAACTTACATATAAATAACGAATCACATGAAACTGAGCAAGTCATGAAACTGAGAAGAAAATGAAATTTTACACTATAATTTTCATAATTGCTTCACACAGTTCTGACCTCGGAGTGCAAATTGTATATTTCTCCAACATCGCGGCAAATTAAAGCTCTAGTGACAGTTGCTTCAAGTTTGTAGTTACGTGTTTCAATTACGAGCCCATTTATATATACAGACACTGAATTTGTCGTGTCGGAAGGTATAAATACGTTCATACATATTGTATAGAAGGATATTCTTATATATAAAATTCTCGTGCCACATTGTTAGTTACCGTACTCCCCCGAAACGGCTTTACCGATTTTCACCAAATTTTATATGCATATTCAGTAGGTATGAGAATGGGCTACTATCTATTTTTATACCCCTGAGTGATAAGGGTTGTTCACCCTTAACATTTTATTATTTATATGGCAACACATTTGCCGGGTCAGCTAGTAAAATATATAAATTATTAGACATTACAGACAAAATGCATATTATATATATTGCATTTGTAACCCCCTGTCATTACCTAAGTGTTTAGACGAATTCACCGATACCATTTTTTCCACATCGTCTTTATGACGTACCAACTACCAAAGAATGAGACATAAATACGTAGGTTCATGCGTTCGAAAAACACTACCATCCGTAGTTGGGAAAAAAAATGTTACGTAAAGGAATCAATTTGTGTTGATATTAGTAGTGTCGTAACTGAAATTTCGTTTCGTTTGTTTCAGATGTTGAACTCTAGTGACAACGAGGTGAATAAAGTGTAGAAGCCCTTAGTGAAGACATTCCGTGACTTTCTTGTGTTTCGGTCGAGCGAGTGGTAGAGTTAGTGTGGTGGTGTCCTATGTGGAGTGGCGATGAGTTTCCTGACGTCACTGGGTCAGTACGTGGCGGGCGTGGCGGACAGCGTGGCGGGGCTGGCGCTCTCCCCGCGCCGCGCCCCACCCCCCCGCCATCGCTCCGAGGAGCAGCAACAGCAGCAGCCTCAGCCTATCACCACTATGAGGGGTGAGTACTTTTTCGAATATAGAAGTAATTAATTAGCTTCACGCATGTGAAGTGGCGATGAGTTTCCTGACGTCACGTGGCGGGCGTGGCGGACAGCGTGGCGGGGCTGGCGCTCTCCCCGCGCCGCGCCCCACCCCCCCGTCACCGCTCCGAGGAGCAGCAACAGCAGCAGCCTCAGCCTATCACCACTATGAGGGGTGAGCACTTTTTGAATATAGAAGTATTTAACTAGCTTCACGGATGTGGAGTGGCGATGAGTTTCCTGACGTCACTGGGTCAGTACGTGGCGGACAGCGTGGCGGGGCTGGCGCTCTCCCCGCGCCGCGCCCCACCCCCTCGCCACCGCTCCGAGGAGCAGCAACAGCAGCAGCCTCAGCCTATCGCCACTATGAGGGGTGAGCACTTTTTAAATATACATATAGAAAAATAGCTTCATGGATGTGGAGTGCCGATAAGTGATGATGGACATGTCTTGACGTCATTGACTTTGTTGTCGACAAACGGTGACAGTCACCAATAGGAACATAGATTAGTATGGATAGGAACTGTTGCATTTGTGTTATAGTCCGCGCCAAACTGCTAGTCCACTCTGAAGTTGTTGCGAGCAGGTGTAGTCATACAATTTGCTATGGCGGCGCGATTCATTTCTATATTCAGAGTGGACTAGCAGTTTTACGCGGACTATACCTCCCTTACTTTTAAAGTAAATATGTTTTGGTTTATAAAGTATACCACATCTTTTACAACAGAAAATATGGTGTATGTAGGTATGTGTGTCATGTATTGTTGTAACTCAAGATTGTTATTTTTATATATTTCATAATTTAAAAATAACTTACGTTTAGAACTTTGCAAGCGTCATTTTAGCGACAGACATAGGTGTTTATAAATATAGATAAGTGCTTTCATATTAACTTCATGCACGAGTTTTCATAACTTATACTTATAAGTTTAATATTATTGCGTATAGAGGGTAATACGAAAATAGAAATCATATTTTCTCCTTATGGCCTTTAGACAAGTTTTATTATTATTATGTCAGTAATTTTGACAAATTCCTACAATTTTTAAATTCCTAGATCGAAATAGATTAACTTACGCGTTTCATAACATGTATGTAATCGACCACTGAAACTGTATTAAGTTTGTTGTTTTGTTTTTAATGAATCAATTACAAAGGCGAGTACTCGTTGATGGACTGGCTCGTTTGAGACTCTCGATGGCCTTGTCAAGTGTAAATATCAGCTTCCTGGACGACCTTTTTGCACCAGTTTAAAACGAGATCGCCCTCTGCAGTATCTTTCTATAAATACGGTACGTAATTAGTATATGGCATCAGTCGTTCCCTGTTCGAACAACCAACTACAAACATGTTCAAACTCGTGGTGTTGTGCGCGTTCCTCGCTGCGGCGACGGCTGAGCCCGGCGTGGCGCTCACCTCGGTGCCCGTCACTTACTCGACAGCTGGAGTGTCACCACTGACCACGACGTACTCGTACATCAACCCGGCTGCCAGTGTCTACCAACCAGCCCTCTACTCTGCGCCTTACGGTCTGCCGCACTTCATCAAGAAGCGTGCTGTGCCCTGGACATACAGCAGTTATGTCGCGCCTACCACATACTTCTCTTCTCCCCTGGCGACCACCTACAGTGCCCCCTACGTGTCGGCTGCTCCTTACCTGCACTCTGGACCCGTCACCTACACTACCGCCGCGCATCTGATCAAGAAGAGGGCTGCCGTGTTCCCTACTACCTACGTCGCTCCTACCACATACGCCACCTCTCCCTTCTTGGCCTCTACCTACTCCACTGCCCCCGTCTACACCACCTCCTACGTGTCCGCCGCTCCCATCTACACCCCTCACTTCATCAAGAAGCGCGCAGTCCCCGTCGCCGTGAGCTCCTACGTCGCCCCTACTGCTTACTCCACCCAAACCAGGGTTGACTACACCGCTCCTTTGGTCCACTCCTACGCTGGAGTCGCTCCCATCGGCTACGCTGCTCATTTCCCCGCTCCCGTAACTCACTTCGTTAAGTGAATTAACCGAATATTCGACAGTGACCGAACAACATTGTTAATATTACAAATACAAAATTTGTAAATACAGTCAACATTTCCTCGATATTTTGGTATGTAAATAAAGACCTTTGGAATTAAGATTTATTGTTTTTATTTTAAAATATTTTTAGGAATAAAAATCATAAAAGCGCACCACCTTAAACATAATGGCATACATAGATATACTTTTACACAATCATTGTTAAAATGTATTGGATAAGCTACACACCTAATGAAATGCAAATAATTGAGTTTTATCATTTAACATTTTTTGATTAGCACCATGTTTAAGATAACACACCTCAAGGCATTATTTCTTTTATTAAAAAGTCAATAAGTTAATTATAATTTGTAATAAAAAATCTAATTATCAAATGATAGTCACAAGTGCAAAGGAAACTTGCGAAACGACTTTCTTGACTTTCATTTACTTTATCACACTTGCGGAATGAAAAACTTCACTTACATAAATGGAAAGTCTATTGAATTTTGGAGCGAGTTTTCTTTAGTATCGATCTTATCATCCAGTAACTTTTTTTTAATCTAAGAGGGCTTTACATTACATATCAGTTCTGGTTTAAATTTAAATAATGTATTAATTAAGTAAATAAGAATATTGCTGCTTAAAGTCTTCATTTATCCCAGATAATCTACTATAACAAGCTTGAGATTCCTTATAAGACTTTTTGGTTTTTGTTCCCAAAAAAAAAAAAAACTAGTATTTATTTTATGAACCTTCGTTAAGGGCTTCTTAACAGAAATAAAATAAAAATGTAAATTGAATGTATTCCTCAAATTACTGCAGATAAATAATAACTTGCAAGGTTTGGATACGGAAACCGGATAATAGCCATTTACTTCCAACTCCATTATCAAATCAGCTGTATGTCATAATAATATTGCATTATCACCGGATTTACACATTTATGCCAAATTTCAGCTCAATCTGATACCGGGAAATGACTTAAATTTACCTTGCAAGATTCCATTTCAGACGGACACCATAAAAATAAAAGTTTGTACTAAACTTATTCAAAGAATAGCTAGGTACGGAGCATTGACCTTTATGTAATACAAGTACTTAGTTCAGTGGTAAAATGTTCAAATTAGATTATGAATATAAATACGATAATAAAAAAATCGATAACAAACGTAACGCTTCTCAATAGCTACAAGCCATAAAAAATGTTTGGCATATAATTCTAATTTTAGAATATTTCGCTGTCTTACTATTATCGTCTCAATGCTGGGCACAGATCGTCTCATGGAGTGAGCGGGGTTTAGGCCACATAGTCCACCGTGCGGACCAAGTGCGAATTGATAGGCTTCACACACCTTTTAGAACTTTTTTATATAGAACTCTCAGGCACATAGGTTTCTCCGAACAATCTTTAGTCTATCCGAGATTATGTTAGTGTTAACCCGGATTAAAGTTTCTTTTGAGAATAAAGATTCTTAAACCGAAACCGAAAGTTGGGTCATTAAAATTTTATTAATATCCGCTCTTTAGCCCTCTGTATTTAATCTCTTTGTTTAGATATGAAGATAATAAAAGATAGACTCATACGAGTTAATTAGACACAGTACATGTTCTGCTGAGCGTGCTCGTCTTCTGGCTGTTTCTGTCAAAGAGTCGGAGTTTTGGTTACATGCAATTCCGTCGAGTAATCTTGCTACGGTTTTGGATAACACGTCCTTTTCTATTGCTGTCAGCCTGGGACTGGGTTCAACTTTAAATCATCCACATTGTTGTCCTTTTGGAGTTCAGGTAGACCACTTGGGACCCCACTGTCTCTCTTCTCTCTCTTGTCGGCGCAGCGCCGGTCGCCAATCGCGCCACGTTTCCTCGAATGATGTCATCCGCAGGGCTCTTGCTACCGTCAACGTGCCGGCTCAATAAGAGCCGAACGATATTGTGCGTGACGATGGCAAGAGGCCTGACATTTGACATTGATTCCTGGAAGAATGAGAGGTGTCTTGTGTGGGTTGCTACGTGCGTTGACACACTGGCGCCGTCCCATCTTACGTTATCATCAAGGGCAGCTGCTGTTGTGGCTACCGACGCTGAGATACGCAAACTGCAAAAATATGCAAGTCTCAGTAGAGATTACATATTTTTGCCGTTTGGCGTGGAGACAATGGGACCATGGGGTTCTGACGCTCGATCTTTTTATAAACATCTTTCCAAGCGATTGATCGAGTGCGCCAATGACCAAAGGGCAGAGAAGTGGCTTCGCTATTCAGCGGGGGTAATGTCGCCAGTGTTTTAGAAACTCTTCCGAAGGACAACAATTTGGATGAAGCCTATTATATTTAATTATACTTACTATTTTTATAAAGTTTTTTATTTATGTGTATAATATATATAGTTTAGTTTAGAATGTTGTTTATGTATATAAGTTTTACAAAATGTAAATATTTATGTGTTATCTCAATAAAGTTATTGCTATAGATATTAGATAATAAATAAACAGTTTTAACCTAATGTGAACAAAGGCGCGATTATAAACTAGGATTATAGGATTGTTAAAGATAAGTGTATGTAAGTGTTAACGCTATATATGTAAGCAGTTTTCTGTATATTATTTCTAAGCAAGCTGGGTAAGCCAGCTATAATCATAATTATTTAAAAATATAATCATTTAATTTAATTTACATTTTTATGTTACGAAGTTTTTGTATGAATTTGCATTCACCACAGTATATTAATATTATTAGGTATTGACTTTTGTCTATTACAAAGAATAGTTACATAGTGTGAAAACTTTAAAGGAACTAAAGAAAAGAAGCAACTTTCCTCGACTAGTACCTGCATAAATTAATTAAACTTAAACCATTACTTGTGTTCAACTTGTTTGAAAAAAAATCATGAAGACGTAAGAAACAGCTACTAAGTAATAAGATCGATACTAAAGGAAACTCGCTCCGAAATTCAAAACATTTTCCATTTATGTAAACTTCTTCATTCGCGCAAGTGTGATGCAAATAAACGAATTAAGCGAGCGAGTCTCTTCACAAGTTTTCTTTGCGCTTGTAGATTTCATTGGATATTCTAGATTTTTTGTTGTGATAAAATAACAAAGTCATTGAATTTATTAATGAAGCAATTTATTTGTAATCATAATATATTTTATTTTATGTACATATTTCCATGACACGTATCACCACTATTATTCCCAAAATTGGTTTCTAAATTAAAAAAAAAAAAATCTGTTCAAAGGTCTTTATTTACATACCAAAATATCGAGGAAATGTTGACTTTATATACAAATTTCGTATTTTTAAAGTTAGCAATGCGGTTGGGTCATTGTGGAACACTCGGATAATTCACTTAAACGAAGTGAGTGACGGGAGCGGGGAAAGGAGCAGCGTAGCCGACGGGAGCGACTCCGGCGTAGGGGTGGACCAAAGGAGCGGTGTAGTCAACCCTGGTTTGACTGGAGTAGGAAGTAGGGGCAACGTAGGAGCTCACAGCGACGGGGACCGAGCGCTTCTTGATGAAGTGAGGAGTGTAGACGGGAGCGGCGGACACGTAGGGGGTGGTGTAGACGGGAGCAGCGCCGTAGGTAGAGGCTACGAAGGGAGAGGAGGCGTAAGTGGTAGGTGCGACGTAGGTAGTAGGGAACACGGCAGCCCTCTTCTTGATCAGATGCGCAGCGGTAGTGTAGGTGACTGGTCCAGAGTGCAGGTAAGGAGCAGTCGACACGTAGGGGGCAGCGTAGGTGGTCGCCAGAGGAGAAGTCAAGTAGGAGGTGGGCGCGACATAGCTGCTGTATGTCACGGGCACAGCACGCTTCTTGATGAAGTGCGGCAGACCGTAAGGTGCAGAGTAGAGGGCTGGTTGGTAGACACCGGCGGCAGGGTTGACATAAGTCGTCGTCAGTGGTGCAACTCCAGCTGTCGAGTAAGTGACGGGCACCGAGGTGAGCGCCACGCCGGGCTCAGCCGTCGCCGCGGCGAGGAAAGCGCACAACACCACGAGTTTGAACATGTTTGTAGTTGGTTGTTCGAACAGGGAACGACTGATGGCATGAACTAATTTCGTATCGTATTTATACAAAGATACTGCATAGGGCGATCGCCTATCAAACACGTGCAAAAAGTTCGTCCAGGAAGCTAATATTTACACTTGACAAGGCCACCGAGAGACCCAAACGAGTCGGTCCATCAGGGGGCACTCGCCTTTGTAATTGACAATAAAAACATAATGACAAACTTACCTAATAAACTTTCAGAGATCGAACCGCGTATGATATACATTTTTTGTTTCGTTTTGAATACTTAAATTATAGCTATACTTAAGTGACTTTAATAATTTATGCTGGTCTCCCATTTCACACTTTGTAACATGTGTAAAGCTAATGAAGAAGATATATTAAGGCTATTAGCTGATACACAAATCGCATGTTCATGGGAAAACCATGGGAAAATCCTCAAAGCGATCAAATATTGAAACTGTCTAATGCAATATTCACTCTCGTGTAACAACTGGAAATTCCGTTACATGAAAGTAATATTTAATGTCGGATTGAAAGGATATTGAAGGCAACACGCGTGATACAAATCTATCTCTAACAAGTACATGATATTTGCAGTCGCATTATTGTGACTCTAAAGGTGCGATATATAGGTTATTCTTAGTGAGGCGAGGACATAATCTGGTTTTGAACTGTCCTAGTTTCCACACTTCAAATCCTTTTTGTAAAACTGTCGTTGGTTACTCTAATTATTTTTGACCTATGGTTAACATTGACAAGACTAGCGTATACGTATTCTGGGCTAAATTTAGAAAAAACAACCTTTTTTTGCCGGTATTTACTTCCTCGATTACACACCAATACTTTTATGTCTTTTATGTATAGGTTATGTCTACGTTTATGTAACAGTATTGGTTCTATTTTTATAAGTGGCTAGTGCTAACCATGGATTCCTGTAATCGATCTGGAATGTAAGTTTAGATTCCTACGTGAGATCGGTCTCCCTTCAAAACGAGATACAGCAGCGCTAAACACTGTTGTTATGAGGCAGAAACAGGTGTGGCGGTGGTGCCGCCGGAGTCGAACCACAAAGGCTTCTACCACCTTCTACATGAAGTCTACTAATTTGCACTGGGTCAGCCCGGTGGACTATGTCCTAATCCTTCTCATTCTGAGACCCGTACCCAGAAGTGGGACAATAATGAGTCGATGATGATGATGATGAATTCAAATTATATAAACACTTGACGCAGGTTACCCCCGCGTGCTGCCCACGGAGGGCGCGTCCGCCCTGAACGCGCGTCGCCGTACGCTGGATTGCCTGGCGCCCGCCACGCCGGTCCGCCGCGGCGGCTCTCTCCGCGTCCGCCAGCAAGCGCCCCCGGAGAAGCCCACCATGGCCTTCTGCAAGCGTCGCCTCTCGTGGCCTGAGGTGGATAGCTCCGTTAACTCTGGGTAAGTGTACCAATACTGTACTCTGTGTAGATTTAGTTCGAGTCTTATAATACTTTATGCAGTACTTTTTTTAATTAATTCGACTCCTATAATGTTGTAATGTCGTGCCTTGTCGTCTTTTTTACCCGACTGCGAAGAGGAGCTAGCTAGAGCAGCGGAGCTTATGTGTATCTGAGTAAATGTACGTATGTCTCATTCTATGGCACGCCCTACAGCCAAAACGGCTCTACAAATTTAGGGTATTAGGGGGTGTCAGTGTATTTTTCTCAATTGTGGAAGTAACAGGCTATATTTTTTAAGCAGTCGAGTGTTTAGTTTTTACCCGACTGCCAAGAAAGGGCTTTGTTTTTCGATCGTATCTTGTTTATTTGGTCGGATCTAACAAAAGGCTGGATGAATTTCAACATTTAAGGTTTCATTATATTCGTCTCAATGACCCGAGTGTCCTTAGATAGCTGTTAGAAAAACAATCAAAATGACGGATTTTTGGCGCGAAATAGTAACCCATTTAAAAAAAAGTTATTCTAATAATTGGTCTAGTTATAATATAGGTATGTATAATTGTATATACGAGTATCATACCTTGTTGTCCCAACTTCACTTGTTGTTGTATGTATATATATACGATATGATATGTATAAGAGTTGGACATTTTTTCTCTACAATGACTGGTTATGATGTTAAGATTTGATCATGGGTTTCAGAATATCCTTATATGAACAACGTCCCTTGAGAATATTAATTCTGAATTTCCAATTTTGCTTATTCGGTTTCTAGTTTTTCATTTTTGCGTGACTTATAAAAACATTACCAAAATGCAATTTAAACAATATGTTACTACTGCTGAAAACTCGAAGGCCACCTTATTAAGCCACCATCAATTAAAAGTTAAAATTATGATAGTTATTTCAGTGTTTTATAACATAAAACGCCAAATTATTATTCCAACTGCATCCTCTTTACATTTTCTGAATTTGGTCCCTTTTGTATTTAGCACGTTAATTTCTCGCATCATGTAGCAATTCGATTTCTCGCATACATACATCTATGTCCAATTATCATTAAGTTAACCTCGTAGTGTAACTAACACGTATGCCTTCGGCATAGCCACGAATTAGGCTCAGATACCGTGGTAGATGCATCATGTTTATACATGTATGATAATGGTTAATTCTAACGCTTCGCTTGTCATAGCCACAGTAAAGCCAATAATTAACTCATTACTTATTAGAACGATGTATACATATAATACAACACACACAACCGAGGACATCCGTGCCCAACAGTGGGACAGTAATGGGTTGATGACGATATACGAGTACATAACTACATGTATGTAGAAATAGAGATGTATTCAGATCTTGCAAGAATTTCAAAGTCTTAATGATGAACTAGAATAGAATTCAGATGCATATTTCAATTCAGAATTATATTAGAGGATCGAAGCGTAAGAGTTAATTTACAATGTTTCTAGCACGGACAAAGTTGTTTAGCCAAACTTCGTTAAAAAGAGACGAAGTCAGAGGTAACACTAAGCAACGAAATGATTTAAAATGTTTAACAAAAGCAAAAAGCTATTAGTAGCTTTACCTGACAGTAAACATTTTCCTCTAACTGGTTTTAAATTAAAAGTAAGGCATTTATTTATGAGCGAAATAAGATTAATTTCAACACAATAAAACAACATAATATTCTTATTAGCTTTTCATACTTTTTCTTGTACTCATCAGGCTTGTAGCAATTTGAGGAACTAATAAATATAATAGACCACAATGTAGGGACGTATTTCACGCGCTTCGCAATAACAAAGGGTGATGGGATCGTAATAATATCGGGGAAAAGGGGAATTACATGCCCTCGAAGGAAATTAGCATGTTTCGGCAAAAGGGAATTCAGAATCAATGACAGTTTGTCTTATATTCGTTAGGACAAATAGTTCTAGTCAATGTCAACTATAATTTTTTTTATAATGTAGGAGTAGCAGACGAGAATGCAGTCCACCTGATGGTAAGTGGCTACTGCCGCTCATGGACATCTGTAATCAACCCCAGATAGGATTAGATATTCCTACCTGAGGTCGGCCACAGATGCGCCGCTACCCTGAGGACTAAGCTGGAACACCTCGGAAAAGTATGTCTTCCTTACCACACCCTGCAAAACGGAACACAGCAGTGCCTAACACTGCTGTTATTAGGCAGAAATAGGTGTGGCGGTGGTGCCACCACGCCCACAGCCACACATGGTGAGTCGAACCACAAAGGATTCTACCACCTTCGAGTATTTCTTTTGGATTAAAATAGCAAACGAGTGTGCAGTCTGATGGTAAGTGGTTACTGTTGCTAATGGATAACCTTAACCAACTTTACATAAAACAAGAGTTTTACTTGAAGCCGATAACTATCTTGTCACTCTTGAGGTCTGAGATGGTTATCTCATAGTCATCATCCACTGAAACGCAAGGACGCTAGAAATGGGAGTGGAGATGGTATATTTCGATAATGGAAGTAATCTAAATATATATAACTCAAAGTTGACTGACTGACATAGTGATCTATCAACGCACAGCCCAAACCACGGATGGACGGATCGGACTGAAATTTGGCATGCAGGTCGATGTTATGACGTAGGCATCCGCTAAGAAAGGATTTTGATCAATTCTACCCCCAATGGGATAAAATAGGGGATGAAAGTTTGTATAAATCTTCTAAGTTAATAATATTACTTCGTAACCCGAGCGAAGCCGCGGGCAAAAGCTCGTAATAAATAAATACTTATGTATAAGCTTCATGTAAATTACCATGTCATGCAGTTTTGCGCACTAATTTAATTAATGAACAAAGGAAAATAATAAGATACCTTTTGTTTGATAGTTCAAAGCGAATAAAAGGCTATGCTTATCGATATTCAAGAATAACGTCGCTCCGATATTAGAAAGTAAGCACAGTATCGAATTCATTGGCTTTATAGATTCATTCACCAGATGATAGATTCATCCATGAATATTTAAGAGTTGAAACGTAGTGGAACCCTTCGTGGCACTGAACGGTGGCACTATGATAACATCGTTCCCTAAATAGAAGGATTTGTACACTAGCATACATTTGCATATGTCGTTCTACCTTAGTCCTTAGCGATAGCTACAAAGTGTTGAGGTCCTCATTTAGTATGTAGAAAAAATATCATTTTGTTTTCATGTCTATAGCCGCATTTGCCGCAGACTGTACTTGGCAAGGCTTGTAGTTTAATGTAGTAGGCGATTAGTTTCTCAGGAATCAGCTAACTTTCTCTCATCTCGATCCTTAATCTTTCTTGTGAAGTATATGAGACTGTAACCATACGATTTCCATACATTATTAAGTTTGAATACTTTCTTGATTATAAATATGAATGGGATTTATGATGATATATTCAATGATATTTTAAAGGTAAATCCTTATACAGCTACGAATGACCTGTTCCCTCTATTTCGTCCTTTAATCTCCTCATATGAAGTCTACAGGAAAAAAAATACTATTCTAGATCAACAACAGTTCCAATATAAGTAATGTCTCACCTTTATGACAATAAGTATAATCAATACACAGCAGGTATTCAATACCGCAAGTCCATAAACAAGGATAGCGTGGGGAATTGCACGCGGTCGGCCGTCGTCAAATGAGTCGATCTATCAGCGGCTGCGTGCAATCGAACGGGATGTTTGATGGTAGATGATGTTTTTCGTCCTAATCCCTTTGTGTGAAGTCCACAAGGAAGAAGATGGACTGTGATAGATCAACGCCAGTTCCAACATGCTAATAATAATGTCTCAATGTCCTTGAGAGAGTATTACAGTCAATACACGGCAGATATTTAATACCGTGCGTCAATAAACAAGGATGGCGTGGGGAATCGTACGCGGTCGGCCGTCGTCAAATGAGTCGATCTATCAGCGGCTGCGTGCAATTGAACGGGGTGTTTGATTAAAACTCCGGTGCCGTTTCCCAGTTTATTTATTTACCCGTTTTAAATGGTGTCAATTTTTCTTCGGTTTCTGATTGGGAAACTCAATTACTGGGTTTTCGAATTAGTTGAATCGAATTTCGGAGTAATGAGTGAACATTTATAATGGAGTGTAATAAAGGTGGTTAAAAGAGTTGTGGTTCGATTTCGGAGGAACTACCGTCACACCTATTTCTGTATAATATCACCAGTGTTAGGCGCTTTAGGGTTCTGGTTTGTTCTGGTTTTTAGGATGTGGTAAGGGAGATATACTTATCCAAGCCGTTTAACTTAGCTCTCAGGGATAGCAATTCATACGTAGCTGCTGCAAACCTAGATTGGACTTTAATCTTACCTAGGATGTGTATATTACTTAAAATATTATGTTAATTTTTTTATTTATCATTTTACTGTATCTCCCGTTTAGCATTAAAGGAAGCAGATTAATATGTTAGCTTCCTACTAAAGACTTTATAATTGCTTCATATCCCTAACTGGGGCAATTAGGGACTTTGCTACGAGCCCATATCCTACTCGACTGAAATTCAATTATTACCTGCGCCCCCGTACACTTTATATATTTATCGAGTCAGCCAATATTCAATAAAGCGACATGTTGTCAATTAACAGAGAATATTGAGTTACTCGTATCATTATATGAACGGTTATCGATTTTGTTTGTAAATTATTTTGTACCTAGAATTTTGGGGTGGACTTGTATGTAGGAGTCCTGAATAGCATCGTAAATCTGATCGGCTTTAGGGAGAGTTGGTCACTGATGTCCATGGGCAGCAATGACTAGGAACTATCAGGTGAACTGAAGGCTCGTTTGCTAATTCCATCTTATAAAAATAATCTCTTGATCAATTCTTGACATACTTTTCAGAGATTAATTTTTCGTAAACTGAAAACTGTACTGTGTACTTCTTTTATAGCCCATTTTGTAGAAGTTCCACTTGCTTCCAATTTCACGAATGCTTGACGCATCTGAGGCCTGAGTAACATCTTGAACTTTAGTTTAGTCTCATATTATTAATCTCCCTATAACTTTTTTACATATTAATGGCCATACCTACCGTTAAATAAACAGGATCAGATTCCATCTACAAAGAGTTGTTGTCACAAAAAGAATATCGCATGTAAAGGGTCGATGCGAAATGAAAGGGGGGGGGGGGGCAAAGTGTGGGGGTGTGGACGTGCAACAGGTCGCCCCATGACCTACTTGCGAAATGTATTACTGATGTTATTAATGTCAATAATACATCTCATATATTATGCCTCCATTTGACGCATTGATCGTATTATCCCTAAGCCGGCTTTGTATCTCTGTGTTCGGTCATTTCATTGTTTGGAGAGGCATGACAGACAAATTAGGACAATACTCGTATTTACCAAGACAATATATATAGGTATACAGGGTAATTTAATATAACTGTTATGTTCTATCATTTCATTGTTTATCGTGACAGGCAAATTAGACTTATACTCGTATTAACCTAAATAATGTATCATACCAAATATATATTTTATGTAATGTATATATAGAGTGGCAGACGAGCATGCAGTCCATCTGATGATAAGTGGCTACTGTCGCCCATGGACATCTGTAATCAACTCCAGATAGGTTTAGATATTCCTATCTGAGGTCGCCCACAAATACGCCGCTACCCCCGATGACTAAGCTGGAACGCATCGGAAAAGTATGTCTCCCTTACCACACCCTTCAAACCAGAACACAGCAGCGCTTAACACTGCTATTATGAGGCAGAAATACGTATGGCGGTGGTGCCACCGAAGTCGAACCACAAAGGGTTCTACCACATCCAAAGTTATCAAATACCAATTCCATTCAAAGATACCAGTTCCATGCCGCTGTTCAAATAGACATTGCAGCTTCAATTATGCGGCTCCCGATTGATTGAGCTTTGATCCGTTTCCAGAAACTGACGGAATTACTACCTACACTCTATTATAGAGCTGGGATTAACTTAGATACATACTACATATGATAGAGAGATACGTAGGTTGTTTATGCTCAAAATAAATATGCGCTGATAGATACTGTGTAACAAGATGATAATTAAAGATGAAATTACAATTATTATAACAATACTTGTTTACGGGACGTAGTACGTGGTAAGTTTATATAGTACGTGGTAATTAGTCTGTTTTAACATTAATTATTTTCGTCATTTGATGTTATTGTTTCGTATGTTGTTTTTTAATAAACTGCAGAGGGTAATGTTTTTGAGTGTATGTATATGTATATACATATGCTTCATTCTACCAATTGACGGATTTTAACATACGGGGTGTCGTAAGATCCGTCTAGATTGTGGAGTGACATGCTATATCGCGTGCTTAAAGGTAAAAGGGCCTATAGCTAAGGGTTAATAGGGATTTATGCTGAAAGGGCACATAAAAAATTTTTTTTTTTGCCATTCAGTTTGAAATTATCTGAAACGTAAAAAATTTTTAGTTCGGTTTGAAATTATCTGAAACGTAAAAAATTTTTACGTTTCAGATAAAATCAAACCGAATGGCAAAAAAAAAAATTTATATGTGCCCTTTCAGCATAAATCCCTATTAACCCTTAGCTATAGGCCCTTTTACCTTTAAGCACGCGATATTTTTATGTAAACTGTGTGTGTGTTATCATAATTGTGTAGTTCATAAATTAATTTTACTGTTATGTATTTGCTAGAAAAATATTCCCTCCGCAGTTGAAACAATGAACAATTTAAAATTACTGCATGTCCTCTACTTGTTATCGATTATACTATTAATTTCATTTATTATGAAACTAGGTCTTTGCGATGTCAGACTAAAGTTCAGTTAGTTCTGGGAGGCTCGACTTATTTCTTATGTCCCTTGCTGCTATATAACAAACGAGCATGCAGTCCACCTCATGGTATGTACTGTCGCCCATCAACGTCTGTCATCGACCCTATATAAGATTAGATATACCTGAGGTTGGCTACATATGCTTTGCTACCACCTAGGACTTAGTTGGAAGTCCTCTGATAACTATCTTGGACTTATCACACCCTTCAAAGTGAAAGCTGTTGTTATTAGGCAGAAATAGGTGTGCCGGTAGCGACTCTGAAGTCGATAAATGAAAGGCTCTATTAAGGATTTTTTTTATACTTTAGCTGTAATAGAAGTGTCATTAAATTTGTAGAACTCTTTGCTAATTGTATATGTCTTTATTTGTATATTCACTCGTAGTTTATTGTTAAGAACAATTATCAGGCTCGGGTAAAGCGTGCGGTTTGGTCTGTCTACTTATATACACACAAGAGTTGGAACTGTAACCGTTTACAGCGAATATTCTCATTTGAAAGTTTTGTAAATTTACAGTCTGAATTATTCAAAGTTGTATTTGTTAAATATTGCTTTTTATAAACATTCCATCCATTATATACAATTAAACTTTACCCAAAACATGCCGGCGACATAATGATCTATCAACGCACAGCCCAAACCACTGGACGGATCGGGCTGAAATTTGGCATGCAGGCAGATGTTATGACGTTTGGATCCGTTAAGGAAGGATTTTGATCAGTTCTACCCCTAAGGGGATAATAGGGGATAAAAGTTTGTATAAATCTTCTTAATTAATAATATTACTTCGTAACGCGAGCGAAGCCGCGGGCAAAAGCTCGTTTTTGTATAAAGATGGGCGCAAAATGTTTAATTTTCCGAAATTTTCAGTTGTACTGTTGACTATGAGCAAGACTAAAAAGATATAGCTAATAAATAAAACTATACTATACTATAGCTAATAAATAGTTAATAAATAAAACTGCGAGCACGGCTCTTCTCTCAAATTGAGAGGTTTAAGACATAGTCCACCGCGCTGGCTAATGAAGAATTGGTAGATTTCATATACTGGCGTGCAGTGTCCTTTCCTCATGGTGTGTTCCTTCACAGTTTTAGCAAGTTATCATTAATTTTTAATTCGCACATAACTTGATGAATCAGAGGTGCTTTCCTAGGATCAAACCTGGAACCTTCTAACTGAAACCGATTCTAACCGTTATATTGCAATTTATTTGATGATATTCCCAGCACGATGGTAGTTTTAGTTACCCTTTTGTAATAAACTTTCGTATGTAGAATTTTTATGTGTGGGCGGGAGTATGTAAACTATTCGCGGGAATTTCGTACCAACAAAATGCCTGGGTGGACCGTGACGGAATTGACAAAAGGTTTGCCCATGCATGGATCACTGAATATTTTGGGAAGGACGGGATTTATTTTGAGAACGAAACAAAGTGATTCTAGCGTGTTTTCTAATAGTAAAATTCATACTAATAAAAAATATAAGTTGATAGATAGATAAAGGGTAGATAAGTTCTTTTTGATAGCAGTGATAGCCTAGTGGTTAAGAAAACCGGCCTCTCGATCGAGGGTTCCGAGGTTCAAATCCCAGGTACACCTCTGATTTTTCAAAATTATGTGTGTATTAGATATTAACTATCACTCGCTTAAACGGTGAAGGAAAACAAAGTGACGAAACCTGCATACCTGAGAGATTTATAAAAAAAAATCTCACAGGTATGTGAAGTCTACCAATACGCACTTGGCTAGAGCGGTAGACTATGGCCTAGTCCTTCTCATTATGAGAGGAGACCCGTGCCCAGCAGTGGTTCGATAATGGGTTGATGATGAAGTGAAGGCATCGCATATGCGCTACCTCTGTTGAGGGCAACGATGGCCGCCTCATATCTCAATCAACCCCTTTCCACCGAAACACAGAACTGCTTCACTCTATTCATGGGTGTCGTGAACCATACTGGCTCAACCACTTTAAAATGTTTGATATTTTTACAAATAAATTGTTATTATATACATATTAAAGGGTTTTTTATGCAAGTATTCACGTAAATTTATCAGATAACTCGATGAACTGTTGCGAAATATTCACAAAAGGTTTGCTCATGCACGGGTCACTGGCGAATTTGATGAGCACTCTAGTGGGATTTATTATAATGTGTTTTCAGTGTCGGTTCAAAAAGTATATATCAGTAGTTAAAAATAATATGACAGTCTGAATATCTGACTGACTGCTGAGTACGGGTCTTCATTCAGAGTGAGAAGGGCTTATGCCATAGTGGATTGTAGTAAATGTGGTTGGTAAACTTCACACAATTTTAATTTTTTTACAGAATTCTCACTTTACCACACGTTTTTTTACTGTTATGGCAAATTATATACTTTAATACTTCGAGAAATCGTTGATGATGCCTGGATCTCGTACCTTGGACCCTCAGAAAGAAACATTTCAAACCTCTAGGCGATCATGCTCAGTATCCTTAGTATGAGTTTTTTACGTTTTTACAAAAATTACTGTTTTTGTATTTGTTTAGGTATTTCTCCATACATTTCCAATCAGCGCCTGTATCAGGACTGATCAGCGCCCCTAATGGACTG
This sequence comes from Epargyreus clarus, assembly GCF_041222505.1. Taxonomy (NCBI): domain Eukaryota; kingdom Metazoa; phylum Arthropoda; class Insecta; order Lepidoptera; family Hesperiidae; genus Epargyreus; species Epargyreus clarus. The sequence goes on along the minus strand of NW_027332239.1, from coordinate 8,554,439 downwards.
TATCAGAACTGATTGTAGTAGAACTTTTGATAGTCTTATAAAAATGTTCCGTAAACCAATCCGGACAATTCTTTTAAATTTAATTTTTGGCTTCGTAGACGAAACTGGATAATTTTTTTACATTCAACTTTTAAACCAAAAGTTACTTTTCATTCTTCCGGATTACCTTTTATAATTTTGAAATTAAAGAAGTTCTCGGTAAAGGAATATTTTCATTGGTGTTTCACGGGGCACCGTTTTCATTGTGTTAGGGTAGTACAAAGAAATTTTATATATAAAACTTGTACAGACGTTCATGTGAAAAGGGGGAAAGTACAAAGGAACGAATATCCGCACAGGTGCCGGACATTTCAAACAATTCATTTTATAGACACACTAGTGTTTTTCCTTTGCGTTGCTCGGGGCGATATTTTTAATAAAGGACTAGGAATTCTTTTTGGAGTTTACTCCTTAAGAAACGATTTGAGTTATAAGGCCCGGTACGGAAATTTTATGAGGAGTAAAATCAAGTGTAACACGAAAAGTTGAGGCGTTACGTAGAAAGAGACAAACATATATATCCACACTTTACGCGCAACACCAGTGAAGTCACTGAATAGAAATGTCATAATTTTATTTTTTTGTACTAGTGACGTGAAGGAATGCGTTGTATCGGTAAAATAGGTTCACAGACTACATATTAAAAGTTTTTTTTAGCCACAAATAAAACATAGATAATTTAAAATAAGCCAAATACGAAGGTGCTAAACTCGGACATGTATACATGTCCGTGGACGGTTACGGTACATTTCGTTTCGGACATGTATACATGTCGCTGGGCGGCAACGTATAATGATCCATTACAATCCCTCCTTTTTATTACAATCATCATATCCTCTCAAAAAGGAAGTAGCGTTTTTAACCAAAATATGAATCAAGAGTGCTTTTATTAATTTAAAATACAGTAAGTTCAAATCCCATATGAAAGTAATTATTACAATAAAAATAATTAGCAATATATAAAACATTAAAACGTCATTAACTATTTTCTATTCGATATATATCATAATTATCGTTCGTAAGAGTAAACTCCAATCGTGCGTCGTAGCTGACACACACACACTTTTTTTTTTATAATGTAGGAGTAGGAACCGAACGTGCCGTTCACCTGATGGTAAGCTTACTGCCGCCCATGGACATCTGTAATCAAGTCCAGAAGATTAGTGTTCTACCTGAGATCGGCCACAGAGCCACCGCTTCCCCTGAGGTGAAACGCTTTGTATAAGTACGTCACCCTTACCACATCCCTCAAACCAGTACACAGCAGCGTTTACACTGTTATATTAGGCAGAAATTGGTGTAGCGGTGGTGCCGTTGTCAAGGCACAAATGGTTCTACCACTTTCCGCCGTCCGTATTCCGTTTGCAACGATTTATAAAATACTCGTATTAATTTAAACAAACAGGTACTTTATTTAGAACCGGTAAATCGTTTGAGCCATTGTAAATTGCTTTTGGAAATATAAACAGAATCCATTCAGTGTTTACTGTGAAAGTATTGAAACACACTACACGGTGGATTTTATTTATATTACGTTGTGAAGGCTTTATTTTGTTTGTGGTCGTTGTCACAGGGATCCCACACATAATATAGTTGAAAATGTCACCAGAAAGGTTTCTATATATTGTTCAAAGGCTATTGTAGTCAGTAAGCCTTGGGTAACAGATGTATCTCGCTTGTATTGAGGTTAGTACAAAGGCTGTTATTGTCTTACCTGTATATGTACCTGACTACCTGAAGATGTGAGTTAATCATACGATGTGTAGGTATAATGTAAGCACATATAATAATATAACGTGATTGTTCATTTATATGTAAGATTATCTATATTTACATATGTATCCAAACGTCAGAACTGATATCCTAGAAATAGGTGCTATACATAATACCTATTACATTTTCAACTAAGTATTAGGTATAATTAAATTGAAGCGTTTGCTTTATCCTCAAATTAGACTTATATTAATAGAAATACTAGTGGTGCTCGCGGCTTCGCCCGCATTTTAAAGAAATAATATGACATACATAAAACGGAAAATTTGTACCTGCATTGGAATGACAGTGGTGCCATCTGTCGAAAATTGGTCTTACCGACTCCCAAACCCTCGTGGCCTCTTGGACAACAACTTTGCTAAAGATCATCACTTGATCAAATGCATAGTTTTCGATTCTATACGAAATAAAAATTATTCTTATGAATTAAAAAATAATTAAAAACCTTTTCCCACAGACTAAATTGTGAATCTAAACCATTCTCAAGTCACCTTGAATACACACAACAAATTTCATCAAAATCAGTCCAGTCGTTTAGGAGGAGTTCAGTGACATACACACGCACATAAGATATATATAAAGATTCTACTAAACTATTTTTGTGTCATTTATTTATCCAAAGCAACATCTGATGTTAAGTAATCATTGCCGCCTTCGATCACTAATAAGAACTAGATGCACAATCAGCGACAAAAAAACGGTGCGACGAAAAGAGCACCCAAATAGACATTTGGGTGCACAAACCTGTCAAAGTGATAGCTTATGACAGCTAGCTTATGTCGTAAAAATTTATTGCTTTTGGTAAGCAGTTTTTAACACCTTTAAATAATAGTGATAAGGTTGATTTTGCATTAATTTTAGATTCTGTCGCTTAGAATTTTATAAACACGTTTGACGCCACTTTTGAAGTTCATTTTTGTATGGGATTGTGTATCTAGTTCTTATTTGTGATCGAAGATTGCCGCCTATGAAGTATGGACATCGGTTAGCAATTCCTAATACTATCACAGATATGTCGTTACTCCTGAGGACTAAGACAGTCGCTTCATACAATTCACACTAGAAATAAGGGACATACTTTAATAAACGACTTCTTCGAGGTAATATTACGAGTAATTATGTATATAGGCGAAAATTACGCGCCTCTTTGAGTTATAATTCGTCTTAATTGAATTAAAGAGACCGCTCCAGTAATTTGCGATCCACAACTTTCATTCTCTCAAAACTTTACTGTACTTAGAAACTTGAATAGAAACGAAAATACTAGTTACTCAAAAGCCTTGTGTTTAAGTAAGTAATTTCGAAATCTTTGTAATTATTAAATTGTTACTCGTAAACTTACGATATTTGTTGTGAATACAGCCTAGTTAAGTAAATAATATTCATATACCTGGTCCTGTATGTAAGGTCACATTTATTTTAATACTTTAGTTCAACATTATAAAAATAAATTAAATTAAATATAGTTTAAAACCTTTCACTAGAAACATAATCTTGCCACATATTTAATTGGCTGTAACGCTGTATTCGTGATTAAAAAAAAACAAAATGGTGATTATGGCGGGAAACGGCAGATGACAAGGACGATGTATGTGGAGGTGTTGGAATAAATTATAAATAACTAGCTGGATTCAAGTCCTTCATTGGAGAAACATGTAAGGGACATGTATTTTCCTAAGTTTTACTATTTTAACTAAGTATGAGTACTAGTGAAGATGCTAAATTTAGGAAAAATCGAATTTGAAGGTCAATGATTTCATGTTACAAATTTAATTAAATTTAATGAAAAATTAAATGAAATTAAAAAATTATCAAAATTAATTCTAAATAAAATGAAAACTAGGTTCATCAATTCGGTAAACTTTTACAATTCTTGTTATATTTGGAACTAGCCATGTAACCACTTTAAAAGACCTCCTTTACCCCGCTGGTTTGGAGAGGTCAATCTGGAAGTTATATTGGTGACCTATTTCGTTCGTTTAAAAAACTTATTTTAATAATTTATAGCCTGTGTTACTCCAGGATAATTAGTTTAACATAATTAGTTTAACATATTTAAAAAGATTTATTCAAATCCAACCAGTACTTTCGGAGGCTATTCAATGCAAACAAACAAAACAACAAACAAACAATCCAATCTTTCCTCTGTATAATATTAGTATTAACAACTACTTAAATTGGATTTAAAATTGATAAACTATAATGGAACTCTTTCAGTAAGTCTAATAAGTATTAAAATTATTGTTTTTTTTCTTGTATGTATAATTAATTGTTTTATTCAAAATGTTGTGCCTCTTATTTATGAATATTGACTTACTACTTTCCCAAGATTTAGAGAATACCACAACAATAGCAAATAATATTCGGCCATTTAGTCACTATTACAATTGGCCCATTTAAATGTGAAAGTCCGGGATCCGTCGACGTGTAAGCACAACCCTATCTGTGATCCGGGATTCGTCGGGGCGGGAGAAATTGATGGATAAGGGTAGCAACTCTGGCGTTAACTGGGTAAATATTTGATTAGCGATTCCTAGAATCACGTCATTATTCAAGCTTATAGGTGCAAAAGCGGTGTGAAACATAAACATGTAAGTTTTGGTTCTACACGATACGAACTATGTTATTGTAAGTTTCAATCTACTTCACGAAATGAACGCTTGGTTGGTATTTGTACTGAAATTTGCTACTAAGTAAATTTGAAATCTAATTTTGATATGATTACAACCAATTCATTAGGAAAGTAGTAGAACATGTAGGTATGGAAGATTCCCGTTGACTAACGTATAAGGCGTTGATCTTAATCCAGAGAGTGAGTGGCATCACGTCTAGCATTGAAACGCTGTTCTATATTTTTGAAATGAAATGAAATGTTTATTTAATAATGATAACATTCGTTTTAAACATTACCCATACTTTATTATAATAAACAATAGACTGAGAGATCTAAATTGATTGATAATACAATATTATAAACTTGATAACAATGATCAAATTAAATATTTATTTTTATAACAGAACCAAATTATTTAGCGTCTTGTCGTGTGTGTGTGTGTGTGTGTGTGTGTGTGTGTGTGTGTGTGTGTGTGTGTGAGTGAGTGCGTGCGAGCGTGCGTGTGTGTGTGCGTGTGTACGCGTGTGTGTGTGTGTAAGTGTGTGTCTAAGTAATTCATGAATGGTGTCGATTATCGAAGTTCAAAGGCGACAGTGACTACTTACCATTGTTTGCTACTTGAATCCCTTAAAATATTATATAATATATAGTTTAATAGCTTAAGATCATGAATTTCCACATTGCGGAGCTTTAAAATGCAAACCACGCACATCTCAATTTGCATGTCATCAATATGTCACGTGATTATCTGACATAATTACGTGACTTACGAATTAATTATTATCAGTTGATTTATCGATGTACAAATCTACATATCGATACTTCTGGGCTTAAAGGGAGTAAATATAATTTGAAAATAAATCGCAGTCATATAATATTATGATGCTTTTTAATAATTAAGCGTATCGATTTATTTACGATATTTTCTTTTGCCGTTAAAGCAAGTGATGATTAATTTGTAAAACGTTATGTACATACCTATCACTTGCTTAAACAGTGACGGAAACCACCGTGAGGAAAAGTTTCCTGCAATGCAAGTGCATACTAGAGAAATCTTTAAAAAAATCAAAGATATGTGTCTACCAATTCGCACTTGGCCTGTGGCGTGGACTGTGGCCTAATCCTTCTCATCCTGAGTGGAAACCCATGCCCACTTATAGCATAGTAATGTGTGTTAATGATGTTGCTGATGATGGCCCTTTACGTTGTTTAGAGTTCAAGACACCGATGGATCCTACTTCGAGAACTTCACGGCTTTGTCTTGGCGCCAAGAGAACCGGCGTCTCGCTGCCCTCAGGCTCGCGGAGGCCCGCGCTGAACGCCCCCCGCCGGCTCCTCACGATCTTGGACTCAAGAGTGTGTCAGCTCAGCTGTCGCACAAAGAACATGAGCATCTGTACACTGAGGTGAGTTGAAATTAGTGAAACTAGTGAATTTTGCTTTTGACTGTACTCTTTGTTCTTTTTTACCGCGAAACGAGTTGTGCTCCGCGGTTTTTCATTTTCTAAAATAAAAGTAAACCTAACCTCATAACATCCGCTACATGTAACTAAAAGTTCAATCAAAATGGGACCAGAAGTGTCAGAGACTAGTCAGAACACAAAAACAGACAGACAGAAAATTTAATGATTGTTACTTTGTTATAGCTCCCGTATATGCAATTTGTAAAAGGCTGTTATTTTGACATGACAAACAAACACTCCTATTTAATTTATTTGTATACCTATTGATAGATTCTTTGTATAGAGACTGTAGGTAGATAAACATAATATGGTATACTTCATACAAAGTAAAAGCTAACTAATAGACTTTTTATTATATTGGAAGTAAGAGCTTTAGCGAATATTTACTAAATATTCAAAGTGACATACTTGTACTAGCTAACCCGGCAAACGTTGTGTTGCCATATAACAAAGAAATGTTAAGGGTGAACAATCCTTGTCACTTAGGGGTATGAAAAATAGATAGTAGCCGATTCTCAGTCAGACCTACTGAATACGCATATAATATTTGGTGAAAATCGGTAAAGCCGTTTCGGAGGAGTACGGTAACTAACATTGTGACACGAGAATTTTATATATAAGATGAACATCTATAGAATCTACAGACGACGTAGATACTAAACAGTGATAACTATTAAAGTAATAGGTTAAGTTGTAACACCAAGTTTTTTAGAGACCACTACAATTATTATAATAATCTACCTACATAACCTTAATTTACATAAACTTATTAAATGTCAGTGAACAAAGAGGGTTTCGCATCGCACGTCCAAACCACCGAGAGCCTGTCGATCGATCACTGACTAAAATAAATCTGCAATATAACAAATAAAAGAGATTTAGTATGTTGCTCGAAAGTATCGATATTTAATATTTTGGTGTACCTAAGTGATAATGTGACAGTTTAAAATAACAATAATAAATAATAGTGGATTCAAAGTTGCGTTTGAAATTACGGAACTTCAAAATTACAAATTTTCTGCATTTTAAAATTAATGAGTACTCGCTGTAACGGTGAGAGACATTGTGAGCAATGTCTAAAGAAACATTGCCTTCCACTGTCGGGTGAAAAAGTTTTCAAGTGTGTTAGAAGTTGGCACTTATTTAGTGTGGACTATTGTATAAACCCCTTTCACTCTGAGAGGAGACCTGTGCCGTTTTCTGCGTACCTACTGCGATAACTTGTTCATAATATACTTGTATTTGTACCTAAGAAATACGTTCTTGTACGTGTAAGAACGCGAACGTGTAAGATAAGGAATAACCTTACTCCCGAGGTATTCCCGGAGAGCCTTTTTTGAAGAGCCCCATTTCATACATGGGGCTCTTCAAAAAAGGTACAAAAAGAGCTCTTATACAAAGCCGGCGATGCAATTTTTCGTATATTCTGAAATATAATCATCGTTCTGAAAAACATTACCAGCAGCGACTATTAGTAATTGATTGATCGATAATAATGATGTCCGATATTTTATTGTCCGTATTTCATATGCAACGCGAAATGTAATTTGATCCAGCTGTATAAATTGAATTTGTGGTCGAATATCACAGAGTAAAAACGAGCTTTATTTTAAAATACATCGTGTATTTTATAAATTTCACAAGTTACACGGATTCATAAATATTTATTTAATATTTTATATTCGCTTTGGCCACTGCCGCCTGTGAACATTTTTGGGTTCCGTACCCAAAGGAACCCTAGTACTAAGCCTCCGCTGTCTGTCCATTTGTCACGGGGCTCTATCTTTGGTACCGTAATAGATAGACATTCGAGATTTTTACAAAGTACGTGTATAACGGTGGCTGCTATAACCACACAAACTAAAAATAAAAATTGTTTAAAAATAAATGGGGATTGCCATGCAAAACATCCGCTATTTTTCCGAGTTTTTTGCTTTACTTATTGATGCGTCATAGGTCAAATTTTCGCAATGCATTTACTTCTACGGCTACTATAACAAATATTAAAAATAAATTAATAAAAACTTGGTGGTACGGAACCATCGGCGTGCGAGTTCGACACGGTCTTGGCCTATTATTATTCATCTCCAGTTAGGGTTGAAGGCCTACCTGAGCTAGGTTACAAATGTTACTATCCCTGAGGATTAAATAGGAACACTTCGTGCCTATAACACTGCTATCAGCCAAAATAGGTGTAGTGCACCTCCAGTTGAACCACGGACGGGTCTCTTTGAAATGGTGACCTTTGTACGAGGGATGAATGATTCAGTTATCCTACTAATCCTACTATCCTACTATATCCTACTATATATATATATATATATATATATATATATATCTCCTCAGGGGTAGCGGCGCACCTGTGCCGGACTCCAGGTAGGAATATCTAATTCTATCTGGGATTGACAGATGTTCCTGGACGGTAATAGCCACTTACCATCAGGAGGACTGCTTGTCTACTACTCCTAGATTAAAAAATAATAATAATAATAACTGGAAGTTTGTATGTTTGTTTACTTCACGCAAAATCACGTATTTGCACGGTTCGCGCGCCATGCGCGCCAAATAAACCATGACCTAGATATGAAACTCACTTTGTATACCTGTGAAAAGCTTTATCTAAAAAGTCCATGTAGTTTTTTTATAATATTGTCTTATTTAGATGTTTTTGTGCTGACACAAAGAATGTCTAGACACTTTTAAACAAAGTTAAATATAAAGTATCTCTAGGTACGTAAGTACGTACTTTCTTACCTCGTAGGTGTCTTTCATCAATACCCTTTTACTTTATAAAAGGTTTTTTGAAAAGTGCCAATATGGTTCTATTTCTAGCGTGAATAGTTCTACGTTTCGGCGGAAGGGTATGCTTACCGGCTGATTTGTCCCTTACATATGAAGCAACCATAAGTCCTCATACATAAAGGTGTCCTCAGGATTTCCAACATATCTATCATCGGCTTCAGGTAGAACCTCCATTCAGAATAATCCCATAACTCCAGACAGGAATAATCACTTAACACTAGGTGGATTGCCAACTCGTTTACCTATCCTATCCTTAAAGAAAAACTTAAGACATGAACGAAAGTTAACATAAAGTCGCGAGCGAAGCTAGTATACCGAAACAGAGGTACTAAGTACAAATGTAGATAGGTATGAAGTGTTCATAATGGCCTCCAGGCACGCGAAGTCCCTCGGCTGAACATTCCTTCACGTCAGCCTTTCTCATTATCAAGTCCATCTTAACTATCTTTCTGCGTTTATTTGTGTTAGCATATTGTCTTGAATGCTTTGAGAGTTGCTTCCTCATTTTGATTGTTCGCGTCATTTTTGCTAATCTATTGCTAAACGCCCGTTCGCAATAAACAATCTCTCCAACTGTTCCTACCAAAGATCGAGCTTAGATAATTTCACTTTTGCTGCGTCTTTTCTATTTAAGCAAATTATTTTAATTAAATAAATATTTTTGGAAATGAAATGAACATCCTGATAATTCATTATATTTTTAATGTACTGAAATGTTAAAATATTGAAATGAATATATTAAAATACAAAATAAGCACTATAAGTTGCTGTAGGGACAAATAAATGCTTAGTAGCTTGTTTGGTAGCTGAAGGGCCTTATAAGTAATCGTTCCCCATACTTTGAAACTTCGACAATATGTATAAAAATAGTACTATGTATTTGCATTGTAAAATACGTAACATTCACATTATATTGCTAAGTTAACAAATTTTTATTCTGAAGGTGCTGTACTGCATTGAAAACGCTGTCGGCGCACCGGCACCTGACGGGCAATTTGCCGCATACAAGGAAGAAGTGATCGAGTACGCTCGCCGAGCGTTCCGCGTGTCACCCGAAGTGCACGCCCGAGCGCTGCGCGCCGCGGGAAGCGAGCGCCCGCCCACTGTGGTGCTCGGGTGCGCTGTGCTCGAAGCTGATGGGCTTGAAGCCAAAGACGCGAACGGTATGTATAGTGTTATTTACGTTACATAACAGCAAGGCAGGAACTAATTGAGTATGCATGCCGGGCGTCTAGGATATTACCCGAGGTGCACGCCCGAGCGCTGCATGCTGCGGGAAGCAAGCACCCGCCAACTGTGATTCTCGGGTGCGCTGTGCTCGAAATTAATGCACTTGAAGTTAAGGATTTATGCAATAATATGCTAAGGGATATGTTAGCACGCAACATTTGTAGTGGTCCACCTGATAGTAACTGATCAAGCACTGCCGTAGACATCGGTAACCAACTCCATACAGAACAAGATTTTTTACATGAAGTATTTATTTACAATGCAAACTACTGGCATAGAAATGATAAAAACTCAATGATATCGTTTTAACAATATGCTTCACTACCGTGTTTAAATTTAAAATATCTCAAACGGCATTATAAAACAAATATCAATTTAAGGATAAAAGTAAAGTGTCTGCACAATTTTCTATCTCACTTTTAAATTGCGGATTTGCATTAATAACATCGTTCTGAGTAATGAATGAGCGTATGGATAACTTTCCCGGCGGGGAACTGCGCAGTTGGAAGTGTACACAATGGATTCCTGCCATATTCCCTCGTTGCTCCCTGCCTTTATGCGCCCTTAAACCTCTTGCATAAATGATAAATGATAAATGTTAAGTATCTGCAGAATTTTTCTAACTCGCGTTTAAATTCCGGATTTGCATTAATAACAACGCTCTGAGCAATGAATGAGCGTATAGATAACTTTACAAAGTTTCCCGGCGGGGAACTGCGCAGTCGGAAGTGTGCACAACGGACGAGTTCCTGCCATATTCCCTCAGTGCTCCCGGCCTTTATGCGCCCTTAAACCTCTTGCATAAATGATAAATGTTAAGTATCTGCAGAATTTTCTAACTCACGTTTAAATTCCGTATTTGCATTAATAATAACGCTCTGAGCAATGAATGAGCGTATGGATAACTTTACAAAGTTTCCCGGCGGGGAACTGCGCAGTCGGAAGTCTGCACAACGGATGAGTTCCTGCCATATTCCCTCGGTGCTCCCGGCCTTTATGCGCCCTTAAACCTCTTGCATAAATGATAAATGTTAAGAATCTGCAGAATTTTCTAACTTACGTTTAAATTCCGGATTTGCATTAATAACATCGTTCTGAGCAATGAATGAGCGTATGGATAACTTTACAAAGTTTCCCGGCGGGGAACTGCGCAGTCGGAAGTCTGCACAACGGATGAGTTCCTGCCTTATTCCCTCGTTGCTCCCGGCCTTTATTCACCCTTAAACCTCCTGCATAAATGATGAATGTCGTCGCCAACAAACTCAAAATTTTTACGAGGATTCAGGATTTCGTTTTAGTTCAATTACGCTTAATTGTGCGAGCATTACGTCTTGAATATTTTCATTCTAAATGCCCTGTCTTTATTCTTTTGTTCCACTTTATACTCTTTTTTTTAAAATAGTTTTTACGTTAACAACTTTCACTAGTCTTATTATAATTAAATAAGAGCGAGTCTAGTCATATTTTAATTGAACTTTTGAGCTAATGCGACTTTTACCACCAACTTTATAACCTCCGTATTCTGAAGAACACAATTTTTGGAAGTATGTTTGTAACAAAACAGTCTTAAGCTGAAAGACCTTTCTACAATGTATTGTAACGAAACTTTTTTGTGTTAATAGAGCGAGGAGATTTGACGTAATTCATTAGGGACATATTACCTACTACGTACCATAATATAAACAAAAGCTATCTGGAAAGGCCCCCATGTAGCGCACTTACGAGAATGTCGGTCATACCATTAACACGCCTTAAATACGAGGCCATCTATGTTTTGGATATTCATATCTGCTTGTATGAAAGCATTGAGTCTATTATATCATTCATTAGGGCTTTTGAGAAGTAAATAATATTTTTCTTGATACGGTTGTCTTATGTGAAAGTATATTATAGATCTATTTCTAATAATTATTATTTTATTTAATTTTATGAAATGCTATTAATATGACGACCTTAATTCGCGGTGTAAGAGATGAACGTATGTACAAAAAATCAAAAATGGTTTCTTTTTCACAAAATAGTCCACAATGTAGTATTTTATGAAATGGCAAAACGACGTAACGCTATATTCAATATTTATTATGTCAACTACTGTATATTATCTCTATTAATAATCTGGTACAGTTTGAAGTGGCGAATTTTCACACTATTATTGCTCTCCTGTAAAATTGACAAAATGTAGGTACGTTCATCTGACTCTTACACCGCGAATTAAATGAATCCATATTTATTTATTTCCTATTACTAGGTCTCCGCTGTCCTTCATATTTATTATAATAACAAAATTAACAAATACTAAAAAAAGAAAAGAAAATGGTACGGAACTCTCCATGTGTTTAGTTCGACTCGTACTTGGCCTATTATTTGAATTTTTAAGATACCATAGCGCATTATAAAAATTTAAGTGGTTTTTGCCAATTAAAACAATAATTACCAAACTTTTTAGGGTTTTCATTTCATTTGGGCAGAAGTATTTGTAATTCCAGTTTAATTACTTTGGAGATTTATACCGGCAACATCTGGAAGTTTTCGGTTTCCGGAAAACGTTTTTAATAAAATCTAATAATAGAAAAACAATTGTGTGCTAGTAATTTTCATTTCGGCATCTTAGGATTCATGTAGGTATAACAACAGACATAGAGCGTGTCAGACGCGCGCCGTGACAGTAAAAAGTATTCTCGTATTCGTAATGTGTATATACTTATTTATACCTTACTGAAATTTAGTCGCAAACACTGGCCGTCGAAATATTTCATAGAAAAATATGTTATTTTGTCTCATTTTAATATGTAACGACTATTCACGATACGCGATCTTATTTTATTTCTTTTTCGCCGTCACCTCGATCCATGCAACTGGGTCGAAGTATTAACAATAAAGAAATTAAAAAAGCGTATCGTGAGTATCCGTTACATATTAAAATGTCTTAATTCCGCGATAATATTATTCTAAAATTATTTTGTCTGACACGTTCAATGCCTGAATATATAAATGCGATCTTAAAGGTTCGATAATTAAAAAAGTTTTAATTAATAACTTAGGAACCCAAAATATAGATTTATGTAGATTCAGACAGTTTATATGGCAAAGTCTTGAAACTAAAAGACAGGCACATTTTAGATTAGATTCCAATGTAGTTTTAGTAATTTATATAACTTTTACGTCAATTCATAGATTACAATAGAATAACTATATAACTATTAATAGGCAAACAATAAAGCTTTCTTAAGTACACTATTATTGAAGTGGTGCTGTCATTAAATGAATATTTGTACTAATATGAGCTATCTTTGTAATGAGAAACTATTCTTAATATCTAATTACAATAATATCGTGTTCTATTTATCCTAGAGCAGTGCGTGGGTGGATAAGTAGGTACGTAACAACTAGGGTTGTCACTGTACTGTAATGTATAGTACTGTATTACATTTGAGTAAATTGTATTATTATTATAGTAAAAAATATTAATAAATTAGAATTACCGATAAAAGTATAGTTTTACCGGTAATTCAAATGTCATGGAACTTAATTTTTTCCCGAAATTGTTTCTTCCGAAATTTCCAATATAAGAAAAATTGGTCTGCAAAATAAAATCATAGGAAAAATGTATGGATTAGGAATCCATACATTTTTCCTATGATTTTTTTCGGCATACTACTGTCTACGTTACAGTGTATCGGTGAAAGAAATGTGCATAATATATTTTCTTAAAGTATTAAATTTTGTAATGTTTTTATAAGGAATATATTTTAAAGTGTGTAGGTACTATATCTTTTCCTAAAATTGTATTATTGCAATGTTTTATAAGAACTATTACTTTTTATAAGTGTGGCAACCCTAGTCGCAACCGTGACATTTATGTGATACGATACGTACCTATAGATAAACGTTATGATTAATACTATATAATTATCGGAAAATGTCACTAGTCCTCCTACTGTCACTTTTTGGCATTTTTACCAAAGGCTTTTTTACATTGTGTCCGCATTACATGTCCGGTTTGTACGATTAAAATAATTGGACCTTTAAAATTACACTGATGTAAAGGCAAAAAATTGTCAAAGTGACTTATGTACAATAACTTTATATTAGTTGACTACATAGATATATTATAATACTGGTACGTTAGTACAATATACCTATCTATGGTTGACTAAGTGCAAGTTATACACACGAATGGCTTTAGTATCAACAACTTTTCAGTTTTTTATTTTCTTTTTAGTATTTTTTATGTACCTAAGCATTAATAGAAGTATGTATTGTTTAAATTTCAAGTGTCTATTATAAACATCTATAATGGTTGAAAAGATAGAATCCTAATAAACGGACATATAAATGGCGGAGACTTAGTGAGAGGGTTCAAATTTACCATTTGGGTACGGAACCCTAAAAGCACTGAATATTAGATTGCAGTAAGTAAAGAGTAAATAATAGTAAATATCGTAAATTCAGCTATATTAGAGTAATATCAATATCGAATTGAAAAGGAATTGAAGACGACACGCCGGATTCCAACACGTTTTCCCGAATGTATGGTATTTCTATTTCTTATTCTATTCTATTCAATTTCTATTTGTATTTCTAGCGGAAGTAGTTTATACGTTTTACGTATATACGTTTTAGTAGTTATAGTTTATACGTATTACGTATATACGTTTCGGTTAATATCGGCATACTTACTTCAGATGCAATCGCCTTAGTCTCGGAGGAGGGGGGGGGGGGGGCTACGACGTATATGTGATCGGCTTCGTAGAATACCTATCCTAAATGGAGTTACAAATGTCTATGGGTGGCACTCAGCACACTACTATGATGTGGACTGGAATCTTGTATGTATCTTTCTTATAAAAAATACTGTGTGCTCGCTAGAAGTCCAGGCTCAAAACTGCCCTCTGCAAAAATACCTACAAAATTCCTCCTGTAAAGAAGATTAATAAGCTAAAGCCAGAACTTAACGCTGCTCAGCGTGGCATAAACAGATTCTCCTATGATGTCTCCTATTTTGATTATTTTAGTATACAAGGATAAACGACCACAAATTAGTTTTGCACGTGTAGATACGACCACAGAATATAGGCTTTGGTATAAATTTATCTATCAGATAGATCAGATCAACAGTCTGGTCGGGGATCGAATCCGAGCCTTTGTACCTCAGACCGGCATGGTGAACGCTCAGCCCCGCGCGTCTTCATGATAAGTTAATTTTGTACAATACGAGTAAGTATAGATACGACCACGGAGTACAGGCCTTGTTATATGAATTGATGGTAACATGAATACCTTAGTGTGATATGATTGCGCGTGATGGCCACCGGAATGCTTTCTGATATCTGGTACAATGCTCGTACTCGTAAAAATTAATAAAATAAATATAGTTCAAAAAACTAAAAATCACGCTTTTATGATAAAGTCAAATAAAAAGTAGAAAATAATTTTCAATCTAAGAATCAATAAAGGAATAGTAAATAGTATAATTGTGGAAAAAGTGTGGGGCGCTTTTCGAACCTGATACTTGTAAATGGAGCACCCCACGCTTTTTTCACAATTATGCCTGAACGCTCAGCCACGCGGGTCGTCATGAGAAATTAATTTTGCACAATACGAGTAAGTATAGATACGACCACGGAGTATAGGCCTTGTTATATGAATTGATGGTAACATGAATGCCCTAGTGTGATATGATTGCGCGTGATGGCCACCGGAATGCTCTCTGATATCTGGTACAATGCTCGTACGGAAATGTCCCTGCCATTGTTACGTACCTAAATGGCATGGCGGCGAAGGCACATTGTGTTCGTTCACAATTTATTTTATGATTTATATTACGCTAGGTTCGAACTTTATGATTTATTTATGCTTACAATATTAGTGGCCTATCTGTGACTTACTTTTATGATCATTATCATCATCACCATTATTATTATCATCAGCGTACAGGGTGTAATTTCCAAGTTTGTAATAAGTAGTTGAAGGTGGTGAACTCCTATTTCTGCCTAATGACAGCAGTATTAAGCGCTGCTGTGTTTTGTTTTGAAGGGTGTGGTAAGGGAGACATACTTTTCCGAGGCATTCCAGCTTAGTCCTCAGGGGTAGCAGCGCATCTGTGGCCGACCTCAGGTAGGTATATCTAATCCTATCTGGGGTTGATTACAGATGTCCATAGGCGGCAGTAGCCTTACCATCAGGTGGATTGTATGCTCGTCTGCTACTCTTATATTATATAAAAAAGTGATTCGCCATTTAATAACAATAAATTACTTTAAAGTAATAAATAAAGTAAGAAATATTTGCAAGTGGCATAACCCTTTGCTGGTTCACCTCCGGAGGTATTGACGACACTACTTTCAGCCTAATAATAACAGAGTTAATCGCTGCTGTGTTCTGGCTTGAATAGTGTAGTAAGGGAGACATACTTATATCATTTGCATATTCATTTCAGGGAAGGTGACACATCTATGTTCGACTTCGGCTAGGGTTCTTATCTTATCAAGGGTTGATTAGAGATGTCCATGGATGGCAGGGCTTCTATCAAGTGGACTATACTCGTTTGCATATGAGATAAAAAAAACTGAAAACAGTACAAATTTTAATGTTCAGAGTAGGTAGGTAAAATAGGTTCATAGGTAGGTGGGACTCGGTAAAAGTTTTCACTGTGAAACGTGCAATGCGGGGAGCAAGTGCCACGTTCCGGCAATTGATCGGCGACTCGGTTTGATTGCTTTTGGACCCCGCTTTCCATAATGGAAACGGAAGATAGGTAGGATCTCGTTTAATATTTCTACCACTTTTTGTATTAATCAATTTGAAAATATATCTACTGCGTTGTAATTGTTTTACTATTAATTCGTCTATATTAGTCCAGAGGAGAGCAATCCTATCTGTGATCGGGATGAGGTATGATATGGTTCCTTTTGTTACATGGAGTAGTTTATAATGATCATTTCATCAGGTTTAGTTTTATAATTTACTAGCTGACCCGGCAAATTTTGTACCGCCTCAAAATCTATTCATCAAATATATTTCATATAAAATATAGCCTATGTTACTCGTGGATAATGTAGCTTTCGAATGGTGAAAGAATTTTTAAAATCAGTCCAGTAGCGTTTGAGCCTATTCATTACAATCAAACAAACAAACAAAGTTTTCCTCTTTATAATATTAGTATAGATTATTATTATTATGCCATTGCACGTACGTATCTGTAACTGTAACCTACTTTTCCAGTATAGTTTCTAAGAAAATAAGAATTTTATATATGTGCATGTTTGAAAAGCGGTTGCTAAGAGTTGCCCTGCTAACAATTCTTGACGAGCGTGCATCTTCAGTATGGAAGGATGTAATTCAAAGTGCTGTCACTAATTTTAGGGCCCGTAATATCTCTGGATATTAGGCATAGCACGGGACATGGTAGACAAAAACGTATTTTTCTAAACAATATTTGGACAGACACGGCCGATGATTGTGCGACTGTGTAGCAGTAAATATAAATACTGTATTTGTAGGAGATTATTTTTTTGTCTGTCATGACATGCGTCTGACACGCTCTATGTCTGTAAATGCAAATTCAAAATATGTTTCATTAAAATATAGTACTATATAGTATTATACTTTTATTCTGTTCTAACAATAAATGTTTGTCATAAAAGCATTTTTCATATAATAGAAGAAAATAATAAGAATTTTATGTCACCAGCATAAAAGTGTCATAACTTTCGAGTTTATAGAAATAATCTATTAGCAACGGACGAAAATGGTTTTATCAGTATTCCTTATCTTATTACCGCTAGAGCTGAGCAAGCTTTTCCGTAGACAAATTATAATGCAAATTTGCGAGGGTCCTTAGGCAATAGAAAACCAACCGTAATGTTGAATCAGCATTCCTCCGTTTAATCGCTGTGCATTTAATATGATATAAATGGTAGATTTTCTGCATTCCATTGTAAATAGGGCTGTGAAAGTAATTGGAAATTGGATACCTGTATGAAGTATACGTATAAGTATGAATTTTGAAGGTGGTAGAACCCTCTGCGGTTCGACTCCGGCAGCACCACCGCCACACCTATTTCTGTCTCATAACAGCAACGTTAAGCGTTGCTATCCTATATAGGGTTGATTACAGATGTCCATGGGTCTACTGCCGTAGCCACTTACCATCAGGTGGACTACATGCATCGTCTACTAACCCTATATTATAAAAAATCGTTACTACAGTGTTTAGTCGTCGTCCACACATCATTGGTGCACTATTGAGCACGGGTCTCCCCTTAGAGTAAAAAAGGTGGATGACGACGTGATGGACGAGTGCGAATTGGTAGACTTCACACACCTTCGAGATTTTTTTGTAAAACTCTCAGGCTTTATATCAGGAAATTATACTTCTTTATTATGGCAAGAGATAAAATTGACATGCTCCTTTATTTTGTCTTTTTTTTTTTTTTAAATATAGGAGTAGCAGACGAGCATGCAGTCCACCTGATGGTAAGTGGCTACTGCCGCCCATGGACATCTGTAATCAACCCCAGATAGGATTAGATATTCCTACCTGATGTCGGCCACAGATGCACCACTACCCCTGAGGACTAAGCTGAAACGCCTCAGAAAAGTCTGTCTCCCTTACCACTCCCTTCAAACCGGAACACAGCAGCGCCTAACACTGCTGTTATTAGGTAGAAATTGGTGTAGCGGTGGTGCCGCCGGAGTCGTACCACAAAGGATTCTACCACCTTCTGTCTATGATTTGTATAATGCAACTCAAACGTTCACATTCGTTGCGAGCAAAGAAACGAATTCTCGTTGCGAATATCTTTACTCTGTAACGAATATTTAAGTACATCATTTGTTTCATCTCGAAGTGTTATACTAAACGTTAACGGTCCCGAGTATGGGTAATTAGCATTTCGAAATGATAAAAAGATTAAGTAATAAGCCTCTGTAAGTACACAAAGGATCTCTTTGAAAAGTTTACCGTATTTTAATCTGAAGAAATCGATCTCTCGCTCGCGTTGTTCTCTTGGGCATTGAATTTCAAGCAGTTTTGTTCGTTCAGTGGGTAGTTAATTTACCTAATGCTCACTGGAAAACGACTAAACTCTAGTATTTGGAATGGGTGTAGGTATTGTTAAATCGAACTGTATATTTGGCTTATTTGTTTTTAAATTGTCCTGAAGTTTTATTTAGAATTGTGTGTAGTCAATAATGAATTTGTATTAAGTAGCTTAACATATTTAACATACAAAAAGTTGCGTATCGTGTCTACAAATTTCAAGATTGGTCATATATTTGAAAGGTAATGATAGAAGATAGAACCAGTGAATAACATCGCCGCATCTTTTTTAACATGTTACATCATAAATCATCATAACATCATAAAGTGGATTTGCTACTTCAATCGCGTTTATAACCTCAATCGTATAAAACAAAAAGCCTAAAATATAAAATTAGGCGTTTAGTTGTTAGGGATCGAGCCTAAGAATATTTAAGAATAATCTAAATACATCTGTCACAAGATGACTAAGTTGAAACGCTCTACAATTGCCTTAAAATTTAGGTCAGAACACTGTATTACAATTCTTATTTGTGCTGCGGATTCAATAATTTTCGTCTGCCACTTTATGATAAAGTTGAAACGCTCTATAATTGCCTCAAATTTTTGCCCAGAACATGGTATTACAATTCTTATTTGTTCTTTCATGAATTTGAAGGTTTTAACGAAGGCTTCTCAATAGGGTTCAGCGACCCGTACTGCATGCTGGGTATCCAGCCGGCGTCGTTACCCGCGTCGCCCCGCGCGTCCGAGGACGAGGGCCGCAAGCACGGCTTTCGCCTGAGCTTCAAGCGCCGCGACGGCCGCCAGCAGCGCGACAGCCTCGGCAGGCTGCCCGCGCGGTACATCCGCGCCACCAGCGTTCGCCCGCACACGCTGTCTCCGAAGTGGAATGAGACTTTCAAATTGTAAGTTATATGGGTTTATATAGCTGATGGTTAATACCAAATTACAGTTACAGTTGTCACTTAATTTACTTGACGATTTTTTTCAATTGTTATTTCTAGTTTTGATCAACGTTTTTCAATAACGTATTGATCGTGTTTTGTTAATTGTAAAGGTCAAAAAGCTCAAATTTTAATCATACAATCCGTAATAATATTGAAACGATCGAAACGAAACTGATATAGGTATATTACTAACTTAAAGGGTTAGTAGCCACTCAAGAATTTCAGTATCCATCTTCAGGCTTCATCATCAAATCAGTTCTAAAATCCCATTAAAGTATTGTCATCCCAAGTTCCTACGTATATACAAAGTTTAATTTCGATGCGAGAATTAGAAGTAGGTTAAAATCGACTTCCAAGATTTGATTTTATCTTAAGGCGCACTACTACTATTCTATTTCATTTAAAACTTTTTTATTTAAATACTAAAAAAAATGTTATAATTTAATATACGAGTACAATGTTACACATAAACAGTTTCCAAAACAGCGACATCGACGACATCTCCTCGGATGTCCTGCATCTCGACATCTGGGACCATGATGACGAGAGCTCCGTGCTGGACGCCGTGTCCCGCCTCAACGAGGTGCGCGGGGTGCGCGGCCTCGGCAGGTTCTTCAAGCAGGTGTGCCAGAGCGCTCGTCAAGGCAGCCAGGATGACTTCCTCGGTAAGTTCTTGTATAATATAGGACATAGATTAGTAAAGATTACTCACTCCTAACAAGACAATGTAACCAGTTTTGACGATTGATTTTGTCTGTCGGTCTATTTTCGTGTTTGAAAAATGTAGGTACTTTTTAGATCATTTACGAATAAAACGATATTTCTCCGCACTTTTTCTTCAATCACGTGTTTTTGCACCACTTAACTGCGCATGTCGTAATTGTTCCGCGTAAATTACATTATGACAGCCATTGAATGGCTGACAAAATTGTCAGCCGTTTAAGCCATTTAATGGCTTCCTTCAATTACAAGGCGGTGAGATACCTATACTTATCTATGATACAGTAGCAGACGAGCATGCAGTCCACCTGATGGTAAATGGCTACTGCCGTCCATGGACATCTGTAATCAGCCCCAGATAGGATTAGATATTCCTACCTGAGGTCGGCCACAGCACAGCTACCCTTGAAGACTAAGCTGGAACACCCCGGAAAAGTATGTCTCCTTTACCACACCCTGTTAATCAGAACGCAGCAGCACTTAACGCTGCTGTTACGGGGCAGAAATAGGTGTGACGATGATTTATGTAATATAGTAGGTGCAATTCTTATTATCTTGCTACCAATTACTTCATGTAAATTCGTTTCTATGCAATCCCGAATTTAGACATTTTTGGGTCACATGTAACCTACGAGTATGTCACTTTCTATGAAGCCTATGCGAATAAATCCTCTCAAAATCGGTGAAAGATTTGCATGTTGTCATTAAGGTATGTTCGTGTGTGGATCTGTACCCGTTGTATGAGTTTTTAGGTTTTAACAAAAAATACTGTTTTTTTGTATTTGTTTATGTAGTTGCCCCTACATTTCCAATTAGCGTCCCTAGCGGACTGTATCGGAACTGATTAGAAATGTATGGCAAAAACGTAAACACATACAAAAACAGTAATTTTTGTAAAAACGTAAAAACTCATATTAAGGGTACTGGTCCGCATATGTACCATTTGCTACCTGTCGTTCAATAGATACTTCTCCTATCATACATGCTACACGCACGGGTGACAAACACATTAGTTCACGCGTGTGAGGAAAGAGTTCCTTATATGTTTTTTTTTGCATTATTGAACGGACAAACACTAATATTTAACGTTTTGGTCATGTATGTCTGCTGGCGGAAAAAATGATGGCACTTTACTTTTAAGATACAGATAGAATATACTCGCATGTCCCAAGAAATCATAGACTTCCATAGGAATACTCGTGGAAATGGCGCTGACTCTAATTTTAGTATAAGCTATATAGATTCTGAGAATAACTCTCTAGTATGTGTTTTCGCGGAACTTTGCGGAACGTGTACATGAAAGCAAAATAGAATATACTCGAAAGTTTACCATCGCAACTCGCTTCTAATGTATAAAAGAGTTAAATTAACACGTTTATCTAAGTGGTAATATTCACATTTGAAATAAAACGTAAAACTTTATTATGAAACACAAATACGAGTAGGTAGTTAGGTACTTGAAGTTTAATAAGATTATTCGTATTTGAATCAGATATGTTGAGATGGCAAAAAGTTTAGCGCATACTAATGTCATATTACTATGTGTTCTGATATAGCACAAGCGGTTTTTATTGAAGTACACTACTATGTATTAAGTCCAATTAATTTAGTCGATTGGTCCTTGCCGTTTTTTTGTAACGATTCTTAAATTTATTAATTGTAGGTATTTTAGTTATCGCCAACTCATTACAAGATACGAGTCTCTTCTCTGAGCGCGAGGAGTTGAGGCCATAGTCCATAGGCCATAGTCCAAGCTGGCCAAGTCCGGATTAGTAGACCTCACACTTATAATTTTTTTTTAATCCGCATGCATGTAAGTTTCCTCACGATGTTTCCCTTCATTGTTAAAGCATCCGATAATTAATTTCAAACACGCGATAATCAGAATAATGTGTTTAGGATTCGAGCCTCGGACTTGAATGAGCGTGTCTGACACTACAATATCACGATCTAACATGCGATAAAGATTGGGTAGTCAGTTTTAGCGATGAACAATCAATCATTATACAATCAGCTATTCCATATTAATAAGCAAGTATTCTAAGTTTTATCGCGCATAGCAAACTTACGATGACGTTGATGTATTGTACTGAGTAGAAAGAATAAGGGTGGTAACATATGAGCAACAGTAAGCTAATACACGAGAAACAGTGAAACTGACGACAATCGCCGATTGTCGCGAGTAGTCGCCGGCGACTACCGTCACCTGCTGCCGCTAGTCGCTTTCTTTCGTTAGAGAATGCCGCCGATAGTCAGCGACAATCACCGTAACGAGCTGTCCTTTTGTATAAGAGCCCTAAGGCTGTTTTCCCATAAGAGATATGCAAGGAAGCTAAGCTATATGTGTCAAATACACGTCTTGCACGTTCGTGTCAGAAATTATCGTGCAAACCGAAATGGGGAGGGCCGCCAGTACTTCTGTGAAATGTGCACGTATTTAACATTTCCTACACTACTACACACAGGCGTTTTTTCTGTGTTCATGGATACAAATAAAGACGAATACACAAACACACAAACCCGGAATAGAAATCTCAATAAATCATTTAGAAACGTCGATTTAGCCGGGGATCTAACCCGTCACAGTCCCGGAACAGTCTGCTTGTTAGACAGGTATGGTGACGGCTTCGCCACGCGGGTCTTCAAATGATAGAGACGGATATCTTTGCGTACAACTATAAAGCAATTAATATGGAAGGTTTTATCGCAACAAAACCTCGTCGCGTATAAAGACAAAAGATGAAAGAGTATATTTTATTACCCAAATTTTATTTTATTACCACGCTTTTATTAGCTTGCCCTGTGTGTAGGTATATATGTAACGGTATCTTGGAACTCGATTTTCACTCACTATGAACTCTGATTAATTTAAAATTTTGATAAGTCATCAAAAAACCAATGACAATACACGATTTTTATAATTGTGTCCCATTCAGTTTTTAGTTTTTAAACTATAATTATTTTATGTTAAAACAATATGCGCTCGGAACGTGTAAGTGTCGAGATACGAGTACATAGCGATGACACGCTTTTAACTTATGTTTTAGTTACTAAGCTGCAAGATTTGCTATGTACGTTGTTTAGGGTTGTACCTGTATAGAAAAATATTCCTATATTATCATCGCAAATTAAAGTATAGGTAAAAGTGAGAAATAGGTTTATGAGCAAAGACGTAAGGCATCGGCGAAAAAAATGTCGTCATATAAATAAAGTATGTAGTTTAACTCTATATTATACTAAGTCAGCGAAAATAATAGGAGCATAGAATGCTTAAAATCGCGTTTATCATACATTTACCAAAAGTACTACATTTTAAAAGGAAAAATTCAATTTTTCAAAAAATGTGCCAACCCTAACGTCGTTCCTCTTTGTTCCAAGGTATATTAAGCCAGACTTAGTAACATAGAAAATACTATAATGCTTAAGAACGCGTTTATCATACATTTACCAAAAGTACTACATTTTTAAAGGAAACATTCAATTTTTCAAAAAAGGTGTCAACCCTAACGTCGTTCCTCTTTGTTCCAAGGTATATTAAGCCAGACTTAGTAACATAGAAAATACTATAATTCTTAAGAACGCGTTTATCATACATTTACCAAAAGTACTACATTTTTAAAGGAAAAAATTCAATTTTTCAAAAAGGTGCCAACCCTAACGTCGTTCCTCTTTGTTCCAAGGTATATTAAGCCAGACTTCGTTACGTCCCAGTAAAATGTCGCTGAAGGGAAAGGCAAAGCTTGATTACGTCGCGACGTTATGGGGGATTATTAGTAGAAGCTTTCAGCAAATATTATCTAAGGATATTACAAAAACCTTCGGGATTATACTTGTACATTTTTGACTATGATACGTAGGTAAATTTTGCTTATGATCTTATAATAAAAAGCTAGAAAATATTTATAAAAAAATATAGCCTACGTATTTTCCATATTAGGATGAATACAATAACACCTCATATGTTAAAATCCGACAAGCCGCTTGGGCTGCGGGGCATGTCAGAAAATGAAACATGTATCATACAAACATACCTACATACATTTACTCAAAAACTTTACCCTCCTTAATTAAAGGGTAATATTTAGGTCTCTACGCATTTACACTTAAATATGTACCGCTACCGTGCAGAACTTTTCTACTTACGCTGCCACACCTATTTTTAATTTAAAGCACCAGTTTTAATTCTTCAGTCTTAAAATAACTTTATATTACTCCTTTAGTAGAAGCAAATACAAACATTGCAAATAAAAACATAAAAACGGTGCTATCCTATTTTCAAAAAAAGCTTTACCAATCCATCAATTTTCGAGCAGCCTTTCCAAAAGCCTCTGAAATAGGCTTCGAGTCCATTAGTGACTAGCGGTCCATTAATTGATGTATATCAAATTAACTTCACTTTTATGCGCTAAAAGCTCCTGTGCGCTTCTCGGAATCCGTCAATAGCAATAGGATTGCCTCTCGAAAAATTGGATGTAACAAGATTGATGGACGAGAGCGCAGATCCAATATTTATTTAGAGGCGAAAGCGACGTAAGCTTTTGATTTTATCCGAATAGGAAATTATTCGGCGCTGACTAAGGCTCTACGCACCTGGGAAATGGGAATATGCTATATTTTTTCTTAACTTATACATATTTTTGGAGATTTATGTACCAAATGAGAATGGAGTCCACCAGATTATAAGTAATCTCTGACTTGTGACAACTACATATATAAGACGCATTTTTCTGAGGCTGATCAATCTGATCATAGAGGTATAGCGACTCCTGAGGACGAAAATATGTTAGTTGACTGGCATCCACAAGTTTATAATCTAACAGGTCAAACCATACTGGCTCTATGCCCTACGGCCTTTTAAATCACAAAGAGAAAAATAATAATAGGCCAGTTTGATTCGACCTCTCAATCTTGGTGCCTGAATTGTAATTCTAAGCACGCTTCTCTAATTTTATGAAGTTATGAGCCCATTAAAAATGAAGTATCATTTACTAATGATGAAGGAAAACATCGCGAAGAAAAGTGCTTTCTTGAGAGTTCTGTAGGAAAAGGTTTTCTAAGATATGTAAACTTTACCAATCAGCAGCTGGCGTAGTCTAAAGAAATGGGTTTATTTTTTGAAAGAAGACCAGTGCCCAACAATGGGATAGTCATGGGTTGATGACGCACGATTAAATATTGTACATTGTTAATAGCGTCACGATTTTAATAATAATGAACGCATAATATTCGAATATGACGTTAAAATAATTACACATCTATTAATAAATATCGCACGGTTCGCTGAAATGTTCATTTCATTTACTTTGCTTTCGAATGGAAGGGTATTAAAAATGATATTAACATTTTCGATTCAATCATTTTGGCATAATCAATTTGCATTTATGTTTTCAATTTACGTATTTATTTTGTGCTCTCAGTGTTATTTTATGTATAGAATACGGTTTGTAACACATTTTTAAATTTATTATTCGCGAGTAGTGTGACTGCTGTTGTTAGTACGCGCATGTGTGTGTGCGTGTATGCTTGCGTGCGCGCGTGCGAGCATGCGTGTGTGTATGTCTCTATCTTACTTTCCCTCTATGTATATGTGTATACAGGTATCTTTCATTCATTACTTTGTGATTAAAAGTGAATTTTCTATCAGACAACTTCTACACATAAGCAAACAGACATCGAAAATGCTAGTAGTGAAGATAATATAAAGACACTTTATTTTTATTAGATTCTAGAATATTTCCAATTAAATTACGACTTTGACTTATAACATAATCCTGTCTGTCTTATAAATCTCTTCTTTGGGTCTCCCTTAAAACATAAATGTATTCACTGTTTTTAGCGAGATATATTGAAGTTCCCTTTTATGAAAGTTAACGTTCCAGTCTACGCAATAAAAGCCGTAATACACTTGGCTTCATGTGCGAGTAATCCTTTAGAAATGTCGGTGGAATTGAAAAGTGTTTTCTATTGGAAGTGCTCTAGGTGAAAGTTTAGAAGTGTTATATTAAAATATTTTTCCTTCTTTCCAATTTTGATATAGAATCCTATAACCGTAAGAAGCAAGAAGAATGCTTTGATTTTTTTATGAAACGAAATTGCACTCCTGCACATCATGTACCCATTACTGTCCCACTGCTGGGCACGGGTCTCCTCTCAGAATGTGAATGATTAGGTTAGGTTAGGTTAGGTTTAGACACCGCACTGGCCAAGTGCGAATTGCTAGAAATTACATACCATTGGATTTTTTTTTTAGTTTAAACTTCTTAAGTATGCAGGTTTCCTCACGATGTTTTCTTTTACCGTTTAGCAAGTGATACTTAATGATAAGTTATAAATGCCACAGGTATTTAATACAAATCCCAAATACGTTGAAGCACTATCTACTTAATGTAGGTACATTATAGTTTTTTGAATAACACGATTTGATTTACACGTACATAATTTTCACTGTAAGTCTTATTTCTCTGTGGGGGTCTTACCTTCCACATCGGGACTAGAGCATCATAGGACCGCAATTTAAACGGTATTACAAGTCAAATCTTCCCGACAGCTCTGTTATTTCGTTTGCGATCTTGCATATAAAGGGACATACAAGAGTGGAAGCAAAATTCCGATATTCCTACTCGATCCACTTTTGAAGAATAAAGAACATAAGCCAATACAACATCTCACAGAGAAATCCCTTGAGGTGCGCATTGGAGCTCTGAAGTTTAGTTTCTTGTTCATATTCTTTGCTTTTTCTTTTGTTCTTAAGGCAGACTGCCCATTGGCTACATTGCTTGGGAACTTTTTAGGCTAACCACTCATTGGCCACTGCCCTCTATAGCAGAGCAGCTGGTAGCTTAAATGTTTAACGCGACCATCAAAACTGCTGACAAATTAATCGTTAACTATTTAGTACTTGTAGCTTATGCTAAACAATCAACTGTTGATAGATTTTTCGAATAAAATAAAAATATACCGTTCATCATCCGCTCAAACAACATATAAGACGCCTGAGCGCCTTAAGCAACTGTTCAATATCTTAAGCCCCAAGATGGTAACTTTGGCATTATTGCTCAAGCGATAGTAACCAAAGGACAGTCAGTTTAATGGCGAACGCGAACATAATCCAATAGACGTAAAAATTGCAGTTCTCGCTACAATTCAATCCTGGTTCGTCCTGCCTCTATTAAATCCAAAGCAATCTTCGTAAGCGTTGATTCTGACAAACCCTGAAGCTTATTTAAACCGAGATAATTTTACAGGTTGCGTGAACATACCTCTCCGAGAGATACCATCCACTGGTGTGGAGAGCTGGTATAAGCTGGAGGCGCGTTCCCAGCGCTCCTCCGTGCAAGGCCGCATCCGTCTGCGCCTGTGGCTCTCGGCGCGCGAGGCTGGTCGCCACGATGATGACAATTGGCAACAGGTAACTTATAGATAAATGAATATGATAAATGATTAATTTAGGATTCTGTTTCTGGGTCTGGGTGTTTGTGTATTTGTCTCTGTATGTCCATAGCTCCTACGATACAGGGAATCCTAGTGTGGGGCTGTGAGTGTAGAAAAACGTTTATATAGACGCTAGACGCTTTCTCCACTAGACGCTTTCTACACTCACAGCCCCACACTAGGATCCCCTGTGTTGTGGGAGCCATGGACACGCACAAAGACGAATACACAAACACCCAGACCCAGAACAGAAATCTAAATTCATCATTTATGAGTAGATATCTGTCTGGACGGGGATTGAACCGAAAACCCTCTGCGCGTCAAACCACGTGGTGTCAAAAATATGGTGTCCGCTTTGCCACGCGGGTCGTTATAGAAGTAGCCAACGAACGTGCAATCCATTTAATAGTAAGTGGCAATTGCCGACCGCTGTAATCAATTTCAGAAATAGCACTGTTCTGTACTGTAAAGTGTCACGTGAAAACAATACATTAAGTGCGCTTACTTATGGTCTATCAATTTACACTTGACCAACGCTGGACCATGACCTAAAAACCTTTCACTTTAAGAGTAGACCCGCGCAGCGATTCAGTACCGCGTTTTGTACGCGCGTCTGAAACGCTACTAACGCGCGACTGTTTTTGTCGACAACTGTACACGTCACTTGCGATACACTCCGCTAGGGGCGCTAATTGGATTTTTTTTTGTAAAAACGTAAAAAATCATACTATCCTTAGTATGTGTTTTTACGTCAGGACTGTATTACAGTATTTCTGAGATTTAATCGCTACAGAGTCGATGTGTGTAACCTTGCAAAGACATAATACTAAATGACTGCACACGTCAATACACAATACAATAAGACGACATGACGTCATACGATACAACACAGAGTAGTGATCACAGATAGTGATTTTTCTCTTTGACACAACACAATAGCGTAGACATTGTTACCAAAATAGCAAACATAATGTATTATTATAAATAGCACGCGAAAAGGATATCGCAGAGATTGATTGTGGCGGAAATATAAATTCCTCAGATGTTTGCTAAAAGATCAACTGTATAAAAATATGACGTAAGGGGATAAATTATCTTATACAATTTTATTGCAAAACATTTAAGAGTTATTTCTTTATAGGAGGTATATCTAAGAGTCATTTACGATATTTGTTTTTGATGCCTTATAGTTTAAAATTAGGACTCTCAATAGGGGTCAAAGGTTCTAATGCCAGAAAATCAGTACACATTTTTTTATGAAGTTTTGCCTTTTACAAATTAATTATTATCAGTCGATAAACATCCTAACTCTTACGCTCTTAAATCCTAGCTATAAGATTTTAACGTCTGTATTTTTACACGACTGCCAAGTAAGAGTTGTTTTTCACGCGTATCTGGTATGTTTGTCTTTCTTTCTCAAGGCATCGAAACCTCTGAACTTACAGTGCTAATATTTTATACATAGGTTCTTTATATACCATAAATGAGCACTGCGGGGATAAAATATGTGTTAACAGATTGTTTGAACATCTTTTGATTTTGAAGCAAGTACCTATTACGAAACTTTGTATTTGGCTTTCTGGATAAAAATAATGAAACGCTTATTTCAACGTTTTTGGAAATTCTACTTCTGCATTTTCAATGCATTCGGGTTTTTTTATTTTTAATTAAATTACTTGTTTATACATTAGACCATTGTTATAATAACTAAAGATACGTTACTAGCGGGCAAAACTTGAAACATAAAAAAGCAGGCAATCGATATTTGTCGACTCTGTAATTAATCCGTATGTCACGTTAAGCGTCATTATTTTAGTCGTCTAAGTCTCAAAATACCTTCTTGTGCAATGCATAAAGTATGTGTTATTAGTGGGCATGTAACGTATCTATAGTTTTAATATATCATTGTATAATACTTAAACTTTCACGTCCAATTTAGTGTTGCAGTTAGATACAGCGCTGCAACATCTTATCCCTTCGATCTCGTAACTAAGTATCAAATTATGCGCAGCGGCACGCCTCTCCCGGAGTAGTTATTCAAATAGGTGTTTGCCATGATTGCCTTGCAAATAGGGGCTTCTATTTGCAAAGCCAATAACATCGAGCATTGATGGAAATGTATCAAATTTATGTACCCTTTCTTTGAAAATATTCATCTATGATTTGTTATGGTTTTAAAAGTTTTCTTTATAGTTCTACGCAATTTTAGTATTGATTTTGTGTTGAATATTGTTAAGTCTTTTCACGTAGATTATTTTCGATAACTAAACGGGTATAAGAAAGATTTAGAGCAAACACACGTAAATATCAAAATTTTCTTTGATCACAAAATTCTTATTAGTTAGTTTAGTAGTCAGTTTTTAGGAAATTTTATTATTTTCGGTATACAATTTATATTTAGTATTATGTATACGAAACAAAATATAAAATGGAATATTTTGTTCAATATTTATGTTACAAGTGAATAACTATAAATATTGCTGACATTTTAAAAATGTTTGCACGGTTTAGTAAGTTTGATTTCAGGTTCATAAAACCTATCATTTTTTGCGATAAACAAAATCTAACGACAGTACATACTTTGTAGGCGTTACACCCGAAAAACATTGCCTTTCGGCTAAAAAAGACCTCGTATTTAAAATTCGGTTAAAACCACCCTTTTTGTGAAATGTCAGGCCACGTCCGTTATGCAACTAGAAAGGCTTTTGTACGTAACTAAAGCAAATTACCTGTCAGCCTTACACGTACAGGCTTTCAGGTTGAAACGCAGGTGTATTTTTGTACTTAACAGTAATTTACTATTTTTACAGCTTTTACTTTTCTGTACTTCGTTTTAACCTATTATTAATCGGTGTAGTTCATGTGCCAAGTTTCCTCTCTGAGGTTGGAAATTGACCAAGTGGTCTAAATTGGAACATGATCATGAATTTCCTATTTTAAAACTAAAACTGAAGTTCGTCAACAATAAATACAACATTATGAAAAAAACCAGTGCTGAAAAATGTGGCCTGAATTACTCCCGCAATTTAGACGAATCGCGACACATAATTTTATGTTAAAGTCCATCAAGCTGCTTGGACTTCAGGCCGTGCCAAAATATGAGACATACTCGTACATAGGAGTATTATGTACTTACGCTCGAAAAACATTACCTTCTTTTTTACTCTCCGCAGACAGCTAAAACAGAAAGAAGTAGTTGCCTATTTAGATATAGATATTATAGTGTATAATATACTAGGTTCAATTCAATTTATAGAATCGCAACCGAGATGAGTTTACAATTTATTTCTCCTATATGTAAGTAAAGGAATAAATAGCATACAAGTAAATTAAATAAAGCGGACATAAAATCGAAATCTCGTTCATTATCTCATTGCTTCAGTATTTCTAAGGGCACTTGTAATGTGCACTGAGACTATTCTTCTGAAACAAAAGAATAATGAACTGCTTTCATTAAAATTGCTTAGAGAAATCTAATCCAGGGCTTGAGTTAACTAACGAACAAAGAGTCATAAAGGTCAATCCATTTTAATTAGGGATGGCAAGCTGAGATCGATTATTTTTTTGGATAAAAAAATTTTTGAAGTTGATTGAACATTAACAAATGTGTTGTAGACATTTTTGTTGACGGATACGTATTGCAGTGATTGTTTAATTCGATGACGTTCTTTTTTTGAATAGATCGATGATTGATTTTTGGACAATCAATTCTTTGGGACCTGATATTTTGTGAATTGATTTATCACACTTCAATTTGAATTTATTCAAGAATCGATATTTTTCGGAAAGAATCGCCATCCCTAATTTTAATTAATCCAATCCGATATTCGTTTAGGATGTTCTGTCTGGGAATAGATTTTATATATGTCATGTAAACTGCACATTCATGTGAGTTATTAATACGAGTGAAAGGTGGTAGAACTTGTATGGTTTGATCGGGAAAAATTACCGACACACGTGAAATTACTTCTAGTGTGAACCAGTTTTGGCGTTTCGGTGGGAGCCGCCTGATTTACATTAGGCGGCCATTTTAGTTCCTAGGAGTGGCAATGTGTTAAAGATCGCCTTTAGATAGCTGTCCACCTGATGGTAAGTGATCGCTGCTACCACAAATATGCCCGAGTGCATATTTTTTTATTTACGGCGGGATATTTTCGCTGGGCGAACATATCATCCCATACAAACAGAATATAAAACAATACATTCATCCCATAACATTGTATAAAACGAGTATTTAGTTTTAAAAGATTTTAAATTGCGAACATGCGGAGTTTCTTTCGCCACTCAAGTACATATATATGGGCGGCGAGACCTTTTATAATATATAATATTAATTATTATCATGTTAATTTTGATTGTCAATGTGGAATTAATATTTAGATTAAAATATGGACGACTTCCGGTAGTACTTCAAAACACTTTGTTAGTCATGCCAAATAAATTATATGAATTATAATAATATTAAAATATTTAATCTCGTATTTTTAAAACAATATTTTAAATATAATGTTATTTTATTAATAGTTAAATTTATTGTGAATTACGTCACTTGTTATAACAAAACAAGTGATGTGAGAGGGTAGTTCTTACGCTGTTTGTCACTCGAGTAGTATTTAAGTCCACGCGCTGGTAGAGCGTGGTTCATTCGCATTTAATCAGTCGTGTAAGCCGTTACTCTGCCCAAATTGTAAATAAAAGTGAATAAAAGTGATTCTCATATTAAAGTCGTTTCGTTCAGTTTATTTATAAAGTGCGGTAGTGGGATATCGCCGACAGCAGCGGTTGGATGGACCTACGTGTCCACATGGTCATGATGGAGATCAATGGTGACGTTTATTGGTTCGGGGCAATGGCGCGCACATTTGGCGCGCGTGTTTGGTGATTTTCCTGGGATTGCTTTGAACGAAGCCTTAGGAAGCCATGCCGTTGGTAAAGCGTTTGACAGCCGTTGGATGCTTTGATTATGGCGGGACTGAACGTATGGAGCAGTGTAATTTTGGGGTGGACCCTGGTGTAGTATGACAGTTTATTTCATACGGGCGACACGTTGTCATTTTGATACTTATAACCACTTGGGTGGTCTATTGTTTTAATTTATTTCTATCTTGTAATTTTATAATGTTCACCTAATGTTTGAGTGTCCACAGGCTAAGAATCTACTATAGCTGCTTATTGGTGGTATTACAACGACACTGGACTTGTGTTGACCGCGAACGTACCGTAAAGGGGCCAATGTTACGGGTCGCTATAAGGCAGGATACTTTTTCACTCTGGTAAAACCAAGGCGGTGAGTTAGTAAGAGCCTTTTCGGTAAGTGACTTTATACTTTAATAAATATAGTTCAAAAAACTAAAAAACACGCTTTTATGATAAAATCAACTAAAAAAGTAGAAAATAATTTTCAATCTAGGAATCAATTAAGGAACAGTAAATTGTATAATTGTAAAAAATAAAAGCGTGGAGTGCTCCAACTTATCAATTTTCGAAAAGCACCCCTCGTAGTATTTGTTGTTATAGCGACCATCATTATGAACAGTCTGTAAAAAAAAAATCAAGTTTCTATCTATTACGGTTTAAGAGATAAAGCCCTGTGACTCACGAACAGACAGCGGAGGGTTTCGTTTTATCCTTTGAGTACGGAATCCTAAAAAAATCATTCTACAAGATGGCATTATAGATATGTTTCAGTACATTTGAGTTATAGGGAAATAAAATTATTATTTTCCAAAGCTTAAAATCGATCTAGTAACTTTGCCTGAACGCTCCAAAAGGCGCTTTCTCTCGCCTCGAAAATCGTTAATCCTGAGGATATTGATAAGGACAATGGTACAAAAATGTTAAAATCGTGTATTCGTGGTTTTTGATAATACTTCAAAATTTTTAATTAAACTGGACGTTCAAAGTGGATAGAAATCGGGCTCAAAGATTCCGTTACTGTTAGTACATACATACATAGAAACGTACAACCCAAGCTAATAAAAGCGTGTTAAAAATTGAGGTACTTGACGGTTTATTAATAATTTGGCTACCAGTATTTGACCACTGTTTGGAAAGAATTTAATTACGAATTTTACGATTTTGCGGGTACACTCATTATTTCTTGTGAAAAATTTCTGAAGGTTGTCGTATTAATGCAATTTTAAGTCTACACGTTGCTCAATGGAGATTCTCTCTCTCTCTCTCTCTCTCTCTCTCACTCTCTCTCTCTCTCTCTCTCTCTCTCTCTCTCTCTCTCTCTCTCTCTAGTCGGTCCCTCAATGCTGAGGATCGTGACTTCTTTGCTTTATAGCGTCTTTCCAGAGATTGCGATTAGTGGCCTGGTGTATCGCCTCGCTGACCGGTATCTTTAGATGGTCCGATACCTGGTCTGACCATCGTTTTGGGCTGTGTCCTCTGGGTCTTTGCCCTCCACCTTGCCTGTCACCAGTAGCTTTTCTAGGTTGTCATTATTTCTTCGGGCTATATGACCGAAGTATTTAAGTATGCGGTGAAGGCACAGGCTGGAGAGACGTTGGGAATGCTCTAGGTGTAATTCTTTTAAGATGGATGCGTTGGTCCGGAAGGCTGTCCACGGGATTCTTAGCATTCGCCGCCAGCTCCACATCTCAAATGCGTCCACTCTTTTTCTGTCTGCTATTTTCAGCGTCCAAGATTCCGATGCGTAGAGGAATTTGGAAAGACGAGCGCACGAACTAAGTGAACTTTTGTACGCTTAGTAATATTCCCGTCCTTCCAGACCCTGGTAAGTTGGTTCATTGCAGTTTTAGCCATACCGATGCGGCGTCGTATCTCAGTTTCGCAGTTTCCTTTATCATTAATGACTGATCCCAAGTATTGAAATTCCTTGACGATTTCGAAGTCGCTGAGCAGATTTGTTCATTGTAGTGACTCAGAACGGTCGATCATCATAATTTTAGTTTTGCTCCTGTTTATCAAAAGGCCAAAGTCCAAGCTTGTACTCTCAAGCCGATTCATTAGGTCCCTCGTTTCTTTTTCTGATGAAGCGAATAGAGTTGTCTTTGGTAAAGGCTCAATAGATGTGTTTGTGATATGGGTTCAGCGAAGATACGATACCGTAGCGTTCAGTGGCGCTCGTGTTTAAATTTAACGGTGTGTATTGAGCAAGATGAAGGTGATTTAGGTTAGAACATTTAAATTTTGGGTTTTAATGTCCTTTATGAACTTCCAGATTCTGTCATTTTATTTTTCTACATACAAATAGGGTATATTACGGGGTAATTGGTGCTAAGCTGACCACATTCATTTAAAGTAGTTACAATAATGACTTGAGAACTTGAGTAAACATGTTGATCGGACTGTACAGAGGTTGTCGTGTAGCCGTAGTATGCGGTGGGCAGCTATGGCGGAAGTTAAGTTTCAGTAGAAACTATGTGTATTCATGTGAGTGGATTTGCGTAACGATGAAAAGTAACAGGAGGTTACTGGGCTATGCGTATCCATCGATCACATGTAGTGCTTAAATGTCTCAATTATTTGATGTTTGGTCTAAGTAATTTTAGTAATTAGAAGGAATTGGTCAGCTAAGCTCTTGAGTTTATAAAAAAAAAAAAAAAAAATGTATATATAATAATAATTCGTTAGAATTTATTTTACGCGTTTGAGTTTAATGTTAAGGGACTAATTCTTTTGTTTAAATGGTGTTGTAGAAAATGTTGAATCTTATAAAGACAATACGACCGATCGATTTTGTGTAAAATTTTGTTTAATTAGAAAAGTGATAGTAATGTAAAAGAGGTCGAAATTGAGTACGGTTGAAATAAACTATTCATCATTAGTCTTTTAGTTTTAGCGTGGTGAATAACCTTAATACAAGTTAATCAGGATTGGCCGAGCGGAAATTCTAATATTCGCCGTTTGTTTTTCTGCCTTACAGGAACAGCACACGAGGACGTTTGACTTGTCACGATGGCCATGCCGCGGATGGCCAGTGGAGGGTTGGTTCGAGTGCGCTAAGTAAGAGATGGCACTAGCTGGAGAGACATCAGGGGCGGTTTGTCGATACCTGCTGCAAGTGAGTGGTCGGGGAGCGCGCGTGGTCCTTGGGTGCCACAACGCCACAATTTGGACCGCTGAACCTTCATTTCAATTTTTGTAACAAATTATTTTCTTTAAAAAAAAAAAAAGAAAAAGATGCAAATTTGCACACGTGGAGCCGTATGGGCACTGGGTAAATGAGAACTTTGAAACAATTTGTAACTACGCTTTATTTATTTCCTTTCCGCATTTCCTTTCCCATAACGCTGGCCGATCACCATGCGTTTCCTTTTCCCGGTCTTGGGGGCTAGATCCCAGGATGGGTGATGCCTATGTTTCCACATTTCCTTTCCCATAACGCTGGCTGATCACCATGCGTTTCCTTTTCCCGGTCTTGGAGGCTAGATCCCAGGATGGGTGATGCCTGATTTGTGTGTTGGCTAGATCCCAGGATGGGTGATGCCCGATGTGTGTTATTGTGTTATGTTGTGTTGTTGTTGTCTTGTCCGCATTTCCTTTCCCTGACGCTGGCTGGCCACCATGCGTTTCCTTTTCCCGGTCCCGGTATTGTCAGCTTGATCCCAATATGGGTGATGTTATGGTTGGTTTGATTTGGATCCTGGGGCTTACTGGTACCATATTGCAATACTGTTTATCTTATCTCTAATTTAAGTTTACAAATATTTATGTTCAAAGAAATGTTTTATTGTTATTTTTAGTTTAAAATGTTTTTTTTATTTTTTTATGTTCAAGGAAATGTTATATTTTTGTTTTACATGTAAAATGTTTTATTGTTATTGATTCTCTTTTTTTTAAGTTCACAAAAGAAATTTATTATTTTTATTTCATTTGTAATAAGCGCCGAGAGCGCGCTGAATCAGTATGACCGTATGGGCGGCAAGGCATTTTATAACTATGTTATATTTATTGTGGGTTTATTTTTGTAACACCAGAATTGCGCAGAGAGCGCGCTGAGTCAGTATGGCCGTATGGGCGGCGAGACCTTTTATAATATATAATATTAATTATTATCATGTTAATTTTGATTGTCAATGTGGAATTAATATTTAGATTAAAATATGGACGACTTCCGGTAGTACTTCAAAACACTTTGTTAGTCATGCCAAATAAATTATATGAATTATAATAATATTAAAATATTTAATCTCGTATTTTTAAAACAATATTTTAAATATAATGTTATTTTATTAATAGTTAAATTTATTGTGAATTACGTCACTTGTTATAACAAAACAAGTGATGTGAGAGGGTAGTTCTTACGCTGTTTGTCACTCGAGTAGTATTTAAGTCCACGCGCTGGTAGAGCGTGGTTCATTCGCATTTAATCAGTCGTGTAAGCCGTTACTCTGCCCAAATTGTAAATAAAAGTTAATAAAAGTGATTCTCATATTAAAGTCGTTTCGTTCAGTTTATTTATAAAGTGCGGTAGTGGGATATCGCCGACATATACAACACCTACTTCGAAGCTGATCACAGACGCGTTGCCACTGATGACTAAGATGCTGCTTCATTATAAGTCAGCAGGCATCTACACCCTTTCACCAAAACGCAGAACTGCTTTACGTTATAAAATAATGTAGTGGTAAAACCACACTGATTCTATATATACTTACCAAACACACACATATGTTACATATACCCTTTTGTTAACCCTAATTACACTGAAAAGCACTTAAACACTTTCCAACAAAAATAGTTAAACACGAACCTAAAGCCTGTTAGTGCCAAACCAAAGCTAATTGCTTTCCAGGACGTCACGTAGCGGCTTTCACTGAAAGGTCAGATACATTCCAATTAGTAACCGATCCAATAGTCGCTTTACGGTTCGGCCAAACTGAGTCCCGCACGTGTTGGGAAACAATCTATTTCAGATTTGACGTATCGGAGAATATCGTAGATGAAGTGGAGGAAATGTATTGAGTCGAAAAGTTGAAATATGACAACGGAAATCCAATACTTAATATTGAAATAAAATAACACGATCCTTATGCATTCGTCCTAATTTCAATATAAATAAATTGGTCTTTGTATAAAGGCTTTTTCCTGTCGTGCGGTTTTACGCCTGCACGCATGTTCTAACCACACGCGTGCTACTGGTATCCAATCGTTTCATTGCTAAAGCCGGTTAGTGCCAAACCAAAGCTAATTACTTTCCAGGACGTCACGTAGCGGCTTTCACTGAAAGGTCAGATACATTCCAATTAGTGGCCGATCCAATAGTCGCTTTACGGTTCTGCCGAACTCTGTCCCGCACATGTTGGGAAACAATCTCTTTCGGATTTGACGTATCGGAGAATATCATGTACGGTACACTATATATGAAAAGGACGAACTATGTTGAGTTGAAAATTGAAATATGAAAACGGAAACTCAATAGTTAATATTAAAATAAAATAACACGATCTTTATGCATTCGTCTTAACTGCAATTTAAATAAATTGGTCATTGTATAAAGGCTTTTTCCTGTCGCGCGGGTTTTCGCCTACGCATGTTCCGGCCGCACGCGTGCTACTGGTATCCAATAGGTTCATTGCTAAAGGCGGTTGGTGATAAACCAAAGCTAACTACTTTCCAGGACGTCACGTAGCGGCTTTCACTGAAAGGTCAGATACATTCCAATTAGTGGCCGATCCAATAGTCGCTTTACGGTTCGGCCAAACTCTGTCCCGCACGTGTTGGGAAACAATCTATTTCGGATTTGACGTATCGGAGAATATCGTGTACGCCTAGACGAAATAGGGCGACTGTATTAAATTGAAAAGTTGAAATTTGAAGAAGAAAAAGCTGGAGTCGTCACTTTATATGTCTATTTAAATTTAAATTTTAATTGCGTACGGGTTTTTTTCCTGTCGCGCGGGTTTACGCAAGCACGCAAGTTCTACCCGCACGCGTGCTACTGGTATCGTTTTATTGTTACTTTTTTATCACGCGTACCACACGCACGCGGGTCATGAAAAAGCAGTGAATTAATTTATGGTGCGTTATGACACACCTGCAGGCTTAGACCCGCGTGACAGAAAAAGGGTCTTATATTATGACTAATCTAATTCATTTTTAGTTAAGTTTCTTATACTATTAGAAACGTACTTTTGTGGTCACTTATTGTTCACGAAGTTTAAACTTATTTGCATTTAAAGTATTTTGATCCACTGCATAAGATTATGATTTTCGGAGCGTA
Organism: Epargyreus clarus; assembly: GCF_041222505.1. Classification (NCBI taxonomy): domain Eukaryota; kingdom Metazoa; phylum Arthropoda; class Insecta; order Lepidoptera; family Hesperiidae; genus Epargyreus; species Epargyreus clarus. The sequence continues at coordinate 8,515,180 of NW_027332239.1, read as the reverse complement.
TATATCGTGTGTCTTAGCTTCGTCTAAATTTTGGGAACGACGTAGGCTATATAACAATATAGCCTACGTCATGCTTAACAAATCAGTTGATTTAGTTGGTTTATAAAAAAATTCAATGGCACAAATATGTATAAATCGCCTTTTCGCGATAACAATATTCAAAAAGAACTCCTAAAACAGTAAGTGGGTTGTCTATTGTAATGTGGTATTTCAATCACAAAGCCGAGATCGAAGATTGAGTATTCGTCTGGAAAATTCTATTAAGCTTCACCTTGAAGCCGCTATCGCTGTTATTCTATTAAGGCGCACTGATACCTGAAAATCGTTGGTTTGTTTTCCCACTTCATTACCGACGGATTTGAAGTGACTGCCGTAGACTCCTTCAGTCAATTACTGGAGATTAATTATTATTGACGCTGTAGGGATGACATACTAAAGGTTATTCATTTTCACTATTAGCTTGTTTTCGCCAACATGATGGGCATGGTTTGAGGATCAAGTTTTGCGGATTTTCTCAAAGACCTGTCCCATTTGATACCTATGAACTGAAGGAACATAAAAAAATAATTGATCTGCCATCTTAGGGCTTCCATCATATTGTTTTAATAATCCTAGAAACCAATAGAGTATGCAAAATTTCAGCTCAATTGGTTCAGCCAGTTACAAGATTTGACCCTTACATACTATCGAATTAGCGAAAATAATATGAGGTTTAGCAACCCACACTTGGCTAACGTTGTGGACTACGGCCTTCTCATTCTGTAAGAAAATGCCCAGCAATGGGACAATAGGCATAACGATCACGATAATAAAGGTCTGATCGATCGAAACTCATAATAGCTATGTTATGGCATACCTATCAGTTCCATATCACTAATCTGCTAAGCTACGTCGTATATAAAAGTTTTATTGGCTTTTTGTAGCGACCTAATAACTGTACTGGGGTGGTACTATCACTACTTAGGTGGGATAATTGACATTATGAATTCCGTTGTGTATAACTCTCATTATCAACATATACTCGTATGTTTTTATGATTTTGGTCACAGCAACAGTAGGTACGAGATAATTGTCCCTTTAGTTCCGGGACTAGAATAGAGCTACGGTATCCCCTGCTTGTCGTAAGACGCGACTAAAAGGGGGCTTCTGGGGTTGCCGGCAGCAAGATTGAGAGCTCGAACCGTCCGAAGAGCAACCCCGGGAAGGACGGCGGCATGTGTGGTGGCATGCCGACGTAAACACCAGGTGTGCGGGAAGAGCGAAAAGTGCTCCCCCCAGGGCAGAGCCCGACCGGGGCATCGCGCTCGGAGGACTCCGGTTGTGTTTCATCGGAGATCCCGGAGTTCTCCACCAAGCGCTGAGGACGGCCACCGGGGGGTTTTAGTGCGGTAAAAATCCCACATAACCCGGCGTCGCTCCCACGTCGTCGGGTACCTTTTGAAGGTTTCCCCCTCGAAAACGAAAACAAAAAAAAAAGGTACGAGATAATAGCAAACGGCCACGCAGTACTCCTGGTGGTAAGTGGCCACTGCCGCTCATAGATTACAGATAACCGTAGATAGGATAAACGGCCTACCCGAGATCGAACACAGTTGTGTTTTACTTCTAAAAACTACGTTGGAACGACACGTATTAATATGTCTCCCTAACCACACTTTCAAACCAGACTACAACACTACTGTTATAGGGCAGAAATAGGTGGTACCGGAATCGAACTGTAAATGGCTTTGCCACTTTAAACATACTTATATTTGCATAATTCATATGTGAGTACTCCTATTGTTTCATTTCACGTATTATTCAGAATATGCGAATACATTTTCCAGCTGCTAATTTAATTTTAAAACAATATAATGCGAATAATGCATTTCAAGTAAATTACATATTCCTCGTTCATTGTTTTGCTTATTAATTTTCAATTTTCGTTGCGCTGTAAATGTATCTGACAGTGATTACAAATTTGTGTAAGGCTTTGAGACTTAATTAATTTCAAAATCCCAGCTTCAATGCACGTAGCTATTGTTGTCTGTCTACGGCTAAATCCCGGTTGGATATCAGTTAATTGTGAGGAGATTGGAGGCTAGATAGACATAAATGATATAGCGAATCTAAATAGATATTTAGTCAGATGACTATAAGACAATTAAATTATGAATTATAAGCAAGTTACATCTATTTCTACCTAATAACAACAGTGTTAGGCGCTGCTGTGTTCCGGTTTGAAGGGTGTGTGTAAGGGTAACAGACTTTTCCAAGGCGTTCCAGCTTAGTCCTCAGGAGTAGCGGCGCATGTGTGGCCGACCTTAAGTAGGAATATCTAATCCTATCTGGGGTTGATTACAGATGTCCATGGGCGGCAGTAGCCACTTACCATCAGGTGGACTGCATGCTCGTCTGCTACTCCTATATTATAAAAAAAGAAAAAACGTTATTATTGTCCTACCGTTAGTATCTCCTTAAAGAATATGGTGCCATATTTAGCCAAGTTGCCTGTCAATCCATCATTATCCCAATGCTGAGCAAAGACCTTCTTCCAGAATGAGAGGGGTATACGCCAAAATTTCAGTTCATAACGCTGGTCATGCACGGTTTGGTAGAATTCACTTATAATTCAAAATTAAGGTTAGAACCAATATAAATTTTATATTTGAATTGAACCATCTATATTTATCGTGAAACAGTTCTTGTGCTTCAGTAGAGGTTGAGGGTGGTAGATTCGCCACACATACTTCTGCCAAATAACATGCTGTTATGCGCTGCTGTGTTTTAAGGGCATGGTAAACGAGATACTTTTCCGCGGTATTCTAGCATATTCTTCCGAGGTAGCACCCGTGGCCGAACTCAGGTACGAACCTAATCTTATCTGGGGTCGATTACAAATTTCCATGCGCGGCAGTGACCACGTGTCATCAGGTGGACTGCATGCTCGTTAGTTACTTCAAAAATATCTAGATATCCCCACGATATTTACATCAACTTTAAAGCAAGCGACGTCTAATATCATCTAACATATTCAATATGGATATTTTATAAATAATGAGCGAGCTTTTGAGTGGAACGAAATTGCGATTACGCGATAAATTCAATTTAGCTTTGAAGCAGGTGGAAGGAGCTTTTCAATGTGACTCGATGGGACCAGCTTTTTCGCTCAACAAGTTTTCACATCGCAATTTCATTATTCACTGCTTACACTTATTTTATGTTAGCTCTTCTTCGAAATAAAAGCTAACTGCGAGTCGGGCTCGAACGGAGAGGGTTCAGTATGTAAAATTAAATAATAGCTTTTTTAGCTTTTTTAGTTATTTACTCACATGTGCTATATGACATTGCTTGTTGTCTTTCATGATTCTAAACAGCAAATCTTGATTGCCTCGTAAAATCGCAAAATATTCGACTATCTATTAACTACTATCTATCTATATCTTTGATCGCCTTGACTTACAAGTTTGACTTTTCACAGCTCAAGGATCTAAAAAGCAAATATTTCTTTTAAATTTCAATTCAATATATTTACGTTCTTGAGAAAAAGGCTCTTGGTAGAGAGACAGACAAACAGACGGACAATAAAGTAACTTTCTTCCCTTTGAGATACGATAGGTGATCCTACGAGGGTTCCTTTTCCTTTCATACGGAACCCCAAAAATAAATGAATATTATATATCAAGAGGGTCTAAGTACATTATTCCCGTGTCGCAACCAAGTGCTTAATTATTCTAGTTACTCACTTCAATTTTGCAGGACACTTTTATGACATTTAAATTAGAATTTTATTTCTTCGTTTTATATGTCTATCAATCTATCTCAACCTTGATCTTTCAGCCTGTTTTTACAATTAGATTATTGATTTAGGTACAGTAATTGAGAACGTAAGTGTGGGTAAGTGTCTATTCACACGTACCACGACCTCTTCACAAGTGTCACAACGACAAGTGAATAGGCAAGTGCTTTATATGAAATTGTATTGTTTAGTATTAATTGTTATTCTACTCGTAGCTTAGTCCTCAGGTGTAGTAACGCATCTGTGATTGACTTTAAATAGGAAACTAATCTTATCTCGAGTTGATTGTAGATGTCTATGGGCGGCAGTAGCCACATGCAATTAGGTGGACTGTGTTCCCCTTCTACTTCTATATTATAAAAAAATCGTGCCGGAATTTTGTCGCTGCCGAGTGCTTGTCGTTCGTGTGAATAGGGCCTAACAGTGCAATAACTTACTCAGACAAGGTAAGCTCAGCGAGTCGATTCCGGAACAAGTACGCAGGTGTGGAGTGTCCTTTATTTCGTACCGCCTGTGTAGTGCACGCTAAGTGATTATTTTCTCGGCTACAACATTTGATGAATTCAATATTTTGTTACAATGAAAGTTAAACTTCTTTATCTATAATATGTGAAAATTTTAGGAAGAAATCACTGACGGTGCGTAATTTTTTTAAGTTTTCTAAATGTTTAAAATAAATAAATGCTGCGTATAAAAAAATGTTGTGTTAATTAACGACCCATATGGTAGAGCAGACATCTTACCGATCTGACACGCAGAGGTTCCGAATTCGATTCCCGGCAATGCAGATTTCAGTTCTGGGTCTGGGTGTTTCACGACATAGAATCGTAATGTAGTTTCTACACTAGAAAGCGTTATTATTTGGTATAACCACAAAACTTAGATAATCAGAAGTTCCTGAATTTGACCCCGAGCATGGAACTAACGACCGAGATACCAAATTTTCCAGTACTAAGCGCAAAATTAATACAATGGCTCAAAATTACTAAAATTCAAAATTGGCTCAAAATTACCAATTTAAAAATAAAAAATAAAAAGATTTACTCGTTTGAACCACACCTTTCACATCAAAACGGTAACATGACTCTACACACTAATTAAGCCCTGGAGTAAAGTAACGTGATTGAGTTTTCGTTTTATATTTCAGAGTGATTTATTATTTTGGCATTTACAACATTGTAATTTATTTGCATTAAATTATATGAAACCTCAAAGAGCATTGGTAGTGCTTTTTATTTTGGCATATTTATGTTGGCACATTAAACTTATCTTGCTGTAAATAATTTATTTATTATCAAAACAAAATTCTAAATTAGAAAAGTTAGATGAAATAAATTTCACATTTTGCGTAGGATAGTTATGAGTTATGACGCTACTTTTAAATTCCATGAACGAGCACGGGTTCCAAAATCATTGAGAATATTCTCCACTACTTAGTAGCCAATGGATGTCAAATGTTTATAAACCAAAAAAGCTGTTATAAGAACAAAAGAAGAGCTTTACAAAGAGTAACGGTTAATAGACAACGATTGCAACCGGAACCGTCAGATTAACGATCTTGTAAAATACGGAAGAATTACAGTGTCCTAAGAAAAAATAATCTTAAAGTAAATAATATGCCAGGGACACATTAAGACACATTAGTTTAATAATACTGTTTCTTATTCATGTTAAGGTTTTTTTATCTTATTAAGGTTAATTATCTTTAAGGCAATTCTGTCACGCGTGTTGTATTCTGCGAGCGTATACACCTACACATTGATTAATCTTGCAGTTTCTTCGCGATCCGTGTGCGTATGCATATGTAACGATAGGATGCAAATGTCACGTGTGGGCGTCAACAGGCGCGACGGGAAAAACGTCCTAATAATCAAGAAAAACGATTATTTGGAGTCTATTAAAAATCAAAGAATCTTAACAGGTTCGCCAACACGAGCGTCTATTCGGCGTGCTGCTCGCTCATGAGGTGGAGACCGCGGCTAACGCTGCCGGCGGTGCCGAGAGCGACAGCGCCACGTGGGAGGGCGAGCTGTGCGGCGCTGCGCAAACCTTGCTGCACCAGCATGCTGTGCAAGGCGACATGAGCTCCCTACAAGCCGCTATAGCACGCTTCGCGGCCGCTTGCAGGCTCAATGGTGACGTTCCGCTTGATCCCAAGTAAGTCCTAAAACTCTTTCTAAAATAATATTATTATCGTGGAATTTTGTAATAATAATTTAGCGTGGTTACATATGTTGACTTTTTGACGTTATAATAACAGGTTTCGTGAACGCGCGTTAGAAGCGCTATTAAAGCGTGACGCTTTTGCCCGCCTTCGGGTAGAATAGCAGGTGTCGCGAAAGCATCGCGAGTGTTTTACGCTTCCTTGCGATTGTATCGCTACGGAATTGGTACAAAATGTAGTGTATGTGCTATGTGTACCACGCTTATTTTGTAACTGGTATTCTGAATGCGCAAGTTTTATTTATTTAGTGCAGAAGTTTCGATCCAGTTAATAGGATACTGGTCACGGAATAAGTTTGAAAAATCATTATCGCAAAAAATACCGTTCGACAACAGACAAACAATCCGATCAATATCGAGTATCGGGGTCTGTTTATACAAAATAACAAAATATTCCCTTATTGTTAACACATCAGTCATAATGATGGTATGTAAAGCCAGGGCTTTAAATTATATTGGTCGCAATATTTGGCTCATTTGTTTCTGATACTCTTACAATTTTAGGCTCTATATTGTGATATATTGTAATTGTAACTAATACTTCACTTTAGTCTTCCTCCTTCACCACGCTACTGGGCACAGTTCTTTTAGCACAAATGGGAACTTCAGAACTACACGTGGAAGAGAGTACGGGTTAGTGGCTAGTGCCCTGTGTCGGATGTTTTCACACCCCCATAAGACTTCCGACAAGGTTAATGACTGCTCCAATGATAACAATCGTGCCTAAAGATTTAATGTGCCGGAGCAGGCTATAAATAACATTTATTAGGATTTATAGGTATCTATCTACTGATTCATAGGATTTAATGCTGTCAGTAAATAATATCATTACTTTAATGCTATGTTACTAAAACGTACATTATCTGATCATAATCAATGAAAGCTTAATTATAGACGTTTCATATAATGAATTTTTAGTAGGCATTACGTTAGTCAAAGAGACCTTATGTAAAATTATAACTAAGATTTACTTACAATCAATCTGACTTTTTTTGCGCAACAAAGATATAAATTGAACAATTTTTGTCATGTGTGCATGTACTTATCTTTCACATTGTCAATAGTCGAAACCCCATTCAAATTGGATTAGTAGATTTTGAGTAAATCACGGTCCTACAAACTTACATACATACATAGCGGTCGAATATACTCCTTTTTGAAGTCGATTAAAATGTCGACATATGGTAGGCAAACTATTGTACAGATTCGTAAATATTAAGGGCATTATTAGTCTTATAGTATGTAGCCATCTTCTCATTTCTGTGGTATAAGAGTAGAGTATGCAAAATAAAAGATCGACACGAACAACGGCGAAACATCCCGACTAATCCCGAATCGTCGTGGATACACTTTGAATAATTTATCAGGCAACGAGTTTTAGTTTTTGTTGTTAATTCGGCAGGTTTTTAAATTTATTCGCGCAACTCGCGTCAAAGGGCAATAAAGTAAAAGGCAGCGATTATGAAAGGCGCCTAAAACTGGCTTGGGTCGGCCCTCGCGGGCTTACGCCCCAAGCAGTCCCCACGGCCCTAGGATAAATAAACCGACCTCTACCCCGCATACCGCGGTAAATACGCAGACTTGTCTATGAAAAAATTTAGGGGTCACGGAACGCCCGGCAGACGGGAATCGAAATTGATGTTTATTGAATTGAATAATCAATGAAAACCAAGAAATAAGTATGGAGTAAAAATAATAAATACATCTTGTTCTAATAAAACACGCAGATCAGACATCCACATGGTGAAGCAATGAACACATATACATACTAGTCTCATCTCTATTATGCACGCACACAAAACAGAGCGGTAGCGAAAATGATGACATATGAAAGAGTTTTACTGTAACTTGTAGACTTGAAATTAAAATATAATTTTCTTACATTATTATGTCTATCAATAAAAGGCAGTATATCAAGACGTTTCTGTATAAATCAATTGCGATTTAGGAGTTAACAGTAAAACACAAATCTTAGACTGTTTAATAGACACATACGAGTAGGTATTAAAAGCAAGCTAAAATTAGAATAAGATAAATAAGCCATAATCTTAAACTAAAACAACGTAACTTGTTTACTGTCTAGAAAATTATCCGAGCTTTCAAAAGCAAATAATTCCACGAGCTTAATTAAATCAGGATGTAACTAAATACGGCGAACGTAGCGTTCTTCAATGTTATTATGTTACCTTTGTGCGATGCATTTAATATACAGTAAACAATATTCTCTTAAATGTATAGAATATAACATGTTTACGTTAATATATTTCGCAGTAACGAAGTTGAAATGAACTCAGTGTCTGCGATCAAATTACAAGGGGATAATAATTTCTGTAACAGTTTATAACAGATATAATGGTATATTTATAATAGCTGGCAGCGAATACCACGTGGATCTTTTGAAAAAGATTATCGATGCGTACCGGCGACATTCTAATTTGTAGAGCGAGATTTCATGCCCGAAAGCCTTTAAAGTTCAATATCTACTCAGATTTTTTTTGTTTTTAATTAAACTATGTTACCTTACAAGTTTTGTAATGCGCTATTTACTTTGATATTTTTAACATTTTCCGACGTGTTATTTTTTAGATACACGTAATATAGCTTGCCCTTTTAGCTTTGTTTCTTTGATAATACGTTATAGAGACATACAGCTATCTCCATAGCGCCATCCATAGTGTCAGATTGAGTTATACATACGCATTATGCATACTAGGATTATCCGCCTGAGTGAGGGTACAATTTGTGCACTCAATTTTTGATGTGCACCTAGTTTTAAAATAACAGACATTCTGGTATTCGAATTCTAAAGACGAAAGCCCCAAAGACATACAGTTACACTGTTTAACATACTATTAAAGTCCGCGCCAAAGTGCTAGTCCGCTCTGAAGTTGTTGCGAGCAGGTATAGTCATACAGTTTGCTATGGCGACGAAATTCATTTCTATATTCAGAGTGGACTAACAGTTTTACGCAGACTATACCGAGGTTTAAGCCACCATTTAGACGCAAATTATTCCTCATCAGGTACATGTTCAAGCTGCTCTCGGAGCTGGAGAAGGCGTGGTGCGCGAGCGAGGGCACCAGCAGCAGCGCTGACGGCGGCGTGGGCTTGTCGCGCGACGAACAACGCTGGCTCGCTGACTGCTTCGGGGAGTTCGTGGACCGCGCGCTCCACCAGCTGCGGCTGCACAGGGATCTGTATCCCGTGCTCCACCATCAGAGCTTGAACAAGTATGTGATATTAACCTTTTTTTGTGAGGTCTAATAAGGAAGATACTGTGTTGATTGCGGTGTGGGGTTGTTGTGCAATGCGCAAAGCGCTCACCTACTGGTTTTGGGTGATCGTGGATCGCGCGATCCACCAGCTGCGGCTGCACAGGGATCAGTATCCCGTGCTCCACCATCAGAGTTTGAACAAGTATGTAAAAATTAACCTTTTTTGTGAGGTCTAATAAGGAAGATATTGTATTGATTGTGGTGTGGGGTTGTTGTACAACGAGCAAAGCGCTCGCTGAATGCTTCGGGGAGTTTGTGGACCGCGCACTCCACCAGCTGTGACTGCACATGGACCTGTATCCCGTGCTCCATCATCAAAGGAGTATGTGATACTAACGTATTATATAGTGAGGTGTAATAAAGCGGAAAATGTATTGATTGCGGTGTAGGGTTGTCGTGCAATGAGTAACGCTGGCTCGCCGACTGTTATGATATTTACCTATCATTTTATAGCGAGGTAATACAGTAGTAACTGCACTTTGACTTAACAAGTATTAATAATATGATATTTATTAACAAGATTATATTTATTTTGTTTTTGTACAAGACATAACGGGTCGTGTCCGTCTAAAGTTACTCTGTGTTGACAATATTAAATTATTGAGACGTTTTGAAAATCCTGTAAAAATGGGGTTTGTATCACCAATTTCCTACCACTTGCTCACCTATCAATATAAACATGATAAGTAGTACCTATTAATAAAATTGAGCCTTTTAATGAATTACTTTATTCAAATTTATACGATTTTGATATGAGTAAGCGAACATAACAAAACTTTCATTCAAAGATGGTCACAAACTTATTGTTGCTCTTGAAGCCAAACTTTAGAACAGAATGCAGCTTCAACGACAAACTGTGCAACAAACAACAAACAACAATAATATTACCATCCATTCTCTTTATCAACCTTAATTATTAATTCTCGAAATAGTATCCTAGCTCCAATAACATTGTTACTCGGTGCTAGAATACTTTGTTCACAGCGCCATACTTTATTGTATGGCGATGTGTGTATACATATATTATATGTGTCGTGACCTCGTGGGTGATTTACACACACAAAGACAAACACAAACACTTCGACCCAGAAGGGATATGTGAATTCATCATTTAGAAAGTTTTGATCTGTCTTTTTTATAATATAGGACTAGCCGACGAGCATGCAGTCCAGCTGATGGTAAGTGGCCACTGCTACCCACGGGAATCCGTAATCAACCCCAGATAGGATAAGATATTCCTACCTAAGGTCGGCCACAGTTGCGCCGCTACCCCTGCGGGCCAAGCTGGAACGCCTCGGAAAACTATGTCTCCCTTACCACACATATCAAACCAGGACACAGCAGCACGTAACGCTGCTGTTATGAGGCAGAAATAGGTGTGGCGATGGTGCCGCCGGAATCGAACCAGAAAGGGTTCTACAACCTTCACCTTCACCTGTCTGGCCGGAGATCGAACCCGGAAACCCTTTGCACGTGAAACTGGTATGATGACCGTTGCGTCGACCGGGTAGCTGTTATTATTTTTAACTAGATTTGCCCGCGGCTTCGCCCGCGTTTAAAAGGAAATAATATGACATACTAACATACATAAAACTGAAAATTCATACCTTTATTGGAATGGCAGTACCGCCATCTGGCTAAAATTGGTTCAGTGGTTTAGGCGTGAAGAAAAGACAACCAGACAGACAGACAGAGTTACTTTCAGATTTATAATATTAGTAAGGATTAGTAAGAATAAATAGTTCAATCAATATAATAAAGCAAAGGGTTACGTCATTATCCCTGCCTAGCAACCTCTTGAATACACGGCAAACCTAATTTACATGAACTTCCCGTGAAAGGTTACTAATTTTATCTTTAGCCTCCATTAAATTTATGCGATGCTATTTACATATTAATAACGTTGTGATATCCTACACGTGGATCACATGTTATTACACGTATGACGTCACATAGATGTCACATTTTAAAATTAATTAGGGATCTGCTCTGGATTTAAGTTTTTTACCACAGTGTTTCATTAAAAAATTACATACAACTGAACCTAGTTTCTCCTTCTTTTTGAAACTTGAAGACTTTTGAAGAATTGACTTGACTTGACTTGACTTTATTTTTGAAGTCACTCACTAAAAGGTATACTTGTTTAAGAGACTTTGAAATAATTAAAGGAGCAGGGGCGGATACCACTCGAGCGAAAATGAGTTGATACATGAGCGACTGTTCAGGTCGACGACTGCGGACGTTAGTTATCGTGGTCGCTCGTCGGTAACAACTGACGAAAACATGAAAATCTCCTGTGTAAAGCCTCCAAAATATTTTAACAGTCTTCAAACTTAAATATTGGTACATACTACATATTCTAAGTAATTATAGTGAAGGTGGTAGAACCCCTTGTGGTTCGACACCGGCGGCACCACCGCCACACCTATTTCTACCTAATAACAGCAGTGTTAGGCGCTGCTGTGTTCCGGTTTGAAGGGTGTGGTAAGGGAGACAGACTTTTCCGAGGCGTTTCAGCTTAGTCCTCAGGGGTAGCGGCGCATCTGTGGCCGACCTCAGGTAGGAATATCTAATCCTATCTAGGGTTGATTACAGATGTCCATGGGCGGCTGTAGCCACTTACCATCAGGTGGACTGCACGCTCGTCTGCTACTCTTATATTATAAAAAAAAATATATTTAGCATTGTAGTTCAGGGTATTCAGACATTTCATTTTCACCTTCATTTCGCGTATAAACATATTTTTTTCGAATATCTGTTAAAAATATTTCTTACGACGTTAAAAATAAAATATGAGAAAACAAGATAAGTAGGATATTTTCTTTTTCTAATAGATAGACTTACTTGCTTCTCGGAATTCATCAAGGGAGCGCTATCAGATGAGGCCACTCGATATTTATATCGAATTTCTTAGTATCTCACTAAACTTACAATTCCGTTTCAATACTTCAATTTAATAGTCACTTGAAGTATGGAGATATAATATTTTGATGTTTATATTTTTAACTAGCTGTAGCCCGCGGTTTCGCCCGCGTTAAAAAGAAATAAGGGCACAGCTAGTTCTAAAATATAAGTAGCCTAAGTAACTCCTTATTACATCAGCTACCTGCTAATAAAAGTCCTGTCAAAATCGGTCTGGCCATTTCAGAGATTAGCCAGAACAAACAGACAGACAAAAATTGTATAAAATGTTATTTTGGTGTATGTACCGTATGTACGAGTATATTCATATGCACGTAGTAAAAAGCGGTTATTTCAATATTAAAAACAGACACTCCAATTTTATTTATATGTACCTATAGATAAACTCTACGACTTTGTGAGAAGTCCTAGCTTAGTTAGAATGCCCTCTCAATTGGTGGGTATGAGATTCAAATCCAAGATACTCAACTCTGAATTTTGAAAGCTATATGCGTATTAGAAATTTACTCACTTGCTTAAGTGAAGGAAGGATCTTGAGAAAAGCTGCCTGAGAATTCTTAAAAAAAAAAAGCTTTCGAGAATGTGTGAAGAAACACCACTTCGCTCTTGGCCAGCACGGTGAACTATGACCTAAACGTCTCTTACTTTGAGGGGAGACCTATATCCAACAGTGGAACAGTAATGTGTTGACGACTATTACCTTTACATTCATACATACCTTATCCATACATATATTCATACACACCCCATATTTTAATATTTTTTAAATAATTTTCAACGTTCATACGAACAATTGGACTGTTCATAATAGTACCACCATAATATGTTTCTAGCACTTGCATTATCAGTGATGTTGTGTTCTGGTTTTAACTCTGATGCAAGCTTGGTCTACCGCAGGCCAGCAATTACCCTGATATATAGCGGAGACTATTGACTACAGTAATTACTATCAAAAAAATGATTATTTTCCATTTCTATAAAACTATAAGAAACAATAATTTCTGTTCCAAAAATAAATATCATTAATAGTACCTTATTTACCTTACCTTATTTAATATCGTGTAATATTTAATTATGAAAATAAATTACAAACTGATTGATATTACAAATTTAAGCTGCCTTTGACAGGACACGACCACAAATGTATGAGTGGAATATGCTTTGTGCAATTCTACGGAGCGAAGAATTAATATTTTCATTCAATTTTATTTCACTGCGCTTCATATTCAATTTCACGTTGCAGGTTTATTTTATTTTGTGCTTTGTGTAGAGAATATTATATTTTCTACGTGGGTGGGTGGTAAAGCTCTTTGTGATTTGATTTCAGTTATATCACATTTAACTTTCCTTATAATAGTGTTGAGATAGTGTAGTAGAATATTAAGACCTGCATGGCGGAACGGTCACCATTCTGGTCTGACGCGCAGAGGGTTCCGGGTTCGATCCCCGGCCAGACAGAACTCTAAATGATGACTTTAGGTTTCTGTTTCTGGGTCTGGGTGTTTGGGTATTTGTCTCTGTGTGTGCCCATAGCACTCACAAAACAGAGGATTCCAGTGTGGGGCTGTGAGTGTAGAAACCGTTTTATCTTTATTATGTTAAGTTCTTAGGTTCCAAAACAATGGATTCTTTATTATGAGTAGATCGTAAAAGGATATGTTTTTCCAGGTTGGAGCACCTACTTCGCTGCCTGAACCAGGTGTCCCAAATGAAATCTTTTTGGCGATGCTGTCCCTTCAAGAACGAAATCAGGTTAGTCCTAAAAATACGTAGCCATCTCAAATGTAGATATAGATAATTAAGAAAACCATCAAATAAATATGGAGTTAAATAGATAAATAATGTATGTAAATATGTAAATTCGATTTAATAATTAACGAATTCAATTATTAAATTAAATTTACACACAATCACGCATATACCTACACACAAATGAGAGAAGACAACGAAAGCAGATCGCTTTTACGGCACAGTCGAGCACATATAATTTAATGTTTCACATTATAATTCAAACCTCAAGTCTTTTCGTGATGACCTAGGGGAATCGCAATGCAATTAAAGGGATGTCCCTTTAATATTATGTCCCATTAAATATTTAGCAGCGTTTCTGTAGCGTCGTGTAAATTGAGCTCTTGACTTATTTACACAGTTAGTATAAACTTTAACACTTTCCAGAGCATCTTTCAAGTAACAATTTTTGTATTTAAAGTAATTTTGCCAAATTTGCCAAACATCTAGAGATTTCATTTAGAGTTATCCTTTGGAAGTTGATTTTCTGTTTATTAGATTAGTGTCGACATCTAAATATACTCGTATTTATAACAAAGATTCTGGAAGGTAATCAAATTATTATTATGAGGTAAGAATTCTTTAAATAATTAAACTCTTAAGCAAAAATGGTGGATGTAATTTGGACATTCTTGTTAAATAAAACCTGACAGTTTGATGACGAAGACGATAATGAGATGATAACAATTCGCGCGATTCGCGAAAACAATGATTTTAATAAACTTTGCAAATAATAAAACACATTGCCAAGTTTGAAAGCGGCCTAAGAGAACTATAAAAGTAATTAAATGAACTATAAGAGGGCACTAAAATAATCTATTGTGTAGGGGCGAGATCGTAGCTGCCCTACGCAAGGGCACCGCGGAGTGGTACGAAGCACTCTGCGCGCAGGACACCGAGTCTGAACGTGGGGAGGACCTCGTGAACCTCATCACACTGGTACAGATCGATCTCCAACAAGGCCTCACTTACTACCACCCGCTGTTTGAAACGTAAGTTTGTTTTAAATTATTACCTTGATTTCATTTCGTCGTGGACACATTGCTTTCCCATGGATAGGTACGGCTCTCAAAGTGACCGAAGGTTAAGCTCTTGTGATACAGTCTGGCCAAGTGGTTTAGTTGACCCGCACAACATTGAGATTTTTAAGGACTTTCTTTCTCATTTTTTACAATGCAGGTCGTAGGTTTCCACGACACGACATCGCATCCCTCCAAAACATCGCAACGTCATGAGGAGTCATACCTTAAGCCTGTGTTTTAGCCCTTAGATTAGTATCGAAAAGGTTACATTTCATTTAAACAGAAACGTGCCTCCATCTTTTCATTTTCTCCAATGTTCCGACTATTACAAATAATTAGATATTCCAAGCTAAAAATATTTTCGTAGTTAACGGTAAACGTGCCTCTAAGAAATCAAATTGCGAAAAGCCGCTTTCTCCTTTGTGACCTTTCCCATTTACTACTTTTCTCTCTATTTTGCCGACACTAAGTCTTTCGACTACAATACGTTCTTTGATAAAAACAGCTCCATTTCAGCGATAAAATTCTTTAGTTTAATGCTCTGTGATACAGCCGATAAACAACATCTGTTTTATGTTTTCTTATGTTATAAGATTAGAAACGATCATATATTTCACCTGATGGTAAGTAGCAATAAAGACATCTGTAATCAATCCCAAATAGATTAGACTCCTTAGA
Source organism: Epargyreus clarus (assembly GCF_041222505.1). Taxonomy (NCBI): domain Eukaryota; kingdom Metazoa; phylum Arthropoda; class Insecta; order Lepidoptera; family Hesperiidae; genus Epargyreus; species Epargyreus clarus. The sequence goes on along the minus strand of NW_027332239.1, from coordinate 8,499,494 downwards.
TTAGCCCTGTGGCCGCATCTGTATGCATTTCTTCCCCTGAAGACTAATTTGTAGCGTCTCGTATAAGTTTCTCTCATTTACAAGATATAAACATTTTAACTAGAACACAGCAGCACTTAACATTGTCAACGCAGAAATAATTTCGTAGTGAAACCTTTATGATTTTATCACTAATGTATGTACATACATACACATGTAAATAATGTGTTTTATTATACTGTAACCTCGGTGATTCAATTAAGCTCCATTAGCTGGCCATATCGTTCTTAATTAACCAATTAAGGGTCTAATAAAACGTCAAAGTTAATGTTGATAGTAACGTGATATATTTGTCGCTGTGCCTAAACTCAATCATTTATTCGATAACATGTATGTACCTACTAACATTATTCTCTAAACTCAATCATTTATTCGATAACATTTATGTACCTACTAACATTATTCTAATTTGTATTATTTTAATTGGACAGTCAAGATTTTTATTTAATGAGTCAATCAAATGAGTTTTGAAAGTAATTTAATGAATTTTGGTTAAATTTATAACTCAGTCTAGCAGGGATTTTTGACTGTTTCTTCATGTTTTTATTCAGCAAAGACATTAAATTATGTATAGTAATAATAGACGGTATATGGGGAAGAAGGGTACTGCCAATTTGAAATAAGTTGCTCTGAAACATGTCTCGAACGTCAATCAAACCGAGATGGTGTCAGTGTGAAGGGGGATAAAAGTTTTTGTGTGAAAATTTTGACAATGATATATTTAATCTCTTTGCCGAACAGAGGAAATTGACATCATAACAAAAAGATGCTTATCCTTCCTTCCTTCCTAATATTATAAATCCGAAAGTAACTCTGTCTGTCTGTCTGTCTGTCTGGTTGTCTCTTCTTCACGCCTGAACCACTGAACCGATTTTAATGAAATTTTGTACAAAGATAGTCTGAGAACCGAGAAAGGACATAAGATAGTTTTTATCCCGGAAATCCCACGGGAACTAGGGATGGCGATCTAAGATCGATTAATCGGAGAATCGATCTTTTGGACCAAAAAAATCGATTATTTTAATCGATATTAGTAAGGATTGAATCGTAAACTATGCATTTGTTCAAGTGATGATCTTTAGCAAAGTTGTTGTCCATGAAGGTTTCAGAGTTGGTACGACCAATTTTCGCCAGATGGTGCCACTGTCATTCTAATGAAGGTACGAATTTTCAGTTTTATGTATGTTAGTATGTCATATTATTTTCTTTTAAACGCGGGCGAAGCCGCGAGCAAAAACTAGTACATACTAATTTTGAATTGAGCATTCGAATTTTTTTTCGACAACATTTTAATAGCTCGCACTCGCTATTCACATGGTTAACGAAAAATTGACTCGATTAACGAGAAGGTGAAGTAATTGATTTTATTTGTAAAACTCACACTCGGCCTACCGTCTGGACTTGAATGCAGATGTCCATGAGCGGCAGTAAGTACTTAATATCAGGTTGACTGCATGCTCGTCTGCTACTTCTATATCATAAAAAATCTAGGCTTTCTTCAGTTCTGGCGAGAGATATGAAATTGTGGGACATAAAAATATATTGCAACCCATACCACAAGTAGTGTAAAGTTGTACACGTCTGTTCACAATAATACAAAAGACAATTTGAGATCAATGTGGAATAACACATAGGATGTATGAATATATACACGTGTACTTGAAGCTGTATGTGTTGAAGTAATCGACATGTGTGAATACTTGAAGTAAAGGGAACCAATCCATTTATAGATCATGTCGATGTTATTCTAAAAAGGACCTTATGTCTAGACGAATCCTTAGGCATATTATTCTTATACGAGACTTTTTATCTTCAATAATCATTTCTTAGAAATTTTCCCTTTTGAATAAGACCCTTTTGTTCGGAATGTACGCTCAATGATTATATTGTCATTTCATTCATCAACCTATTACTTTTTCAATGCTGGGCACGGATCTCTTCTTACAATAATAAGAAGTACTGAATAGTCCACAACACTGCCCAAGAGCCGAGTGATAGAGTTAGGACCTTTTCGATATATTTTAGTAGAACTTTTCAAAGGTTAATTTATTGTACGAATTAGATTTTCTCCGAAGGCACTTCCATGACATCTCTTGCTGCATCGTTACAACAAATTTTAATTCAAATTCAAATTCAAATTCAAATTTTTATTGCTCATGCATACAGTACATAATTATGGTGTTACAAGTAGGGTATTCGAACATGCATGTACCCTGCTAGGGCATTGCAATGAAATACATTCACATTAGCTCATATTTATCTTAACTTAGAATCGTCATTGTTTATATAAAATGGAAAATACATTATTATTACATTTTAATAAGTTCATATCAATAAAATGTCAATATTTATACAAAGTTTAGCGATGTGTTTTTGGTTTATGTTGACACTTCTGATGATAAGATGGTCAATTCAATTCAAATCATTTTTTCAGATTTCATTTGTATAAAATATTTTCGAACGTCAATAATTCACCTCTCCACATATGGTCAGTTAGTAACCACACTCTTGCACCGAAGTAAAGGACTACTTTACCTTAGAAATAGGTGTGGCGGTAGTACTTCCCCGGTCCAGGCATATTAGTTCTACCATCCTGTAAATTGCTTTATCTTTGCTTCTATGTCCTTCTCTTTGCTTTTATCATTGTTATAGTATATCTGTACAATTTTTAGCCGTCGTATTTATCGCAAAGCCCTTGTCGCTCACGAGACTTGTGTTAATATTCACGTTATCCTATTCTCTTCCAAGGATTTTATACGATTCAAGAAAATAACATAAGCTTCTTGTTTTAGGACGAACGTCGTTCCCTATTTCTACGTAGTCTTCACGCAAATTGATAAAATGGTAAGTAACTTTATTTACACCTATTTTCTATTACATTCTAGTATACAACACAATATAATCAATTGTCTTTTATTTTATAAAACAAATTTAGCAGTAGAAATTAAAAAGAACTATATACAATATTTATTCCCCTAAAACAATATCTTACCTAACATAATTCGTGGTTTTATAACAAGATTCATATTTGACTTAGTTGTACCTCCATGACAGTGGTACATATCAACATAAATGTAAAGAAAATCTAAAATAAAGTAAAACACACTGTAACTGTATTTGTGTGTTGTTGAAAATTAATAAAAATACATAAAAGTCATCATGAGGATTTTTACTATCCTCTGAAATAAAACTCAAAAGTTGAACACGCGATAAACGTGACAATATCAAAAAAATCTCAAGCGAATAACGATTACGCAGATGTGTCGCCTCCGGGCGTATCCCACCGACACATCCACGGGATACAACTCATATCCCACCTTTTACAACTAATGGCGTGTACGCGATATTCAAATCTCGAGTGAGTTACGTGTGTAAATTTTATCACTTTTTGATAGCGTAATAAATCCCTTTATTTGTATGTTTTTACATACGTATGTGAATAAAATGTAGCCGTTACTGGACGCTTGGTATGTGAGAAACATTCAAATGGATGGTTATTGAAATTAATATCAATAGAGAAAAGTAATAATCGTAATTATACACGGAGTAATAAAATGCAGTACATAGTTTCGTTACCAAAACACGCAGTATTCACACACATTAAAAAATAATGCATGTGTAGAACATGCACCACGCACACACAAGAGTATCATGACGGCATAAGAACGCGTCATGTCATTTGTCGTCACGACACACGTGTTGACTTCTATTAAGAGCGTCAATAGATTTAAACATTGGTTTTTCTATTAATCTTGCGACGTCAACACGAATAGGTACCTACTATGTTTATAACGGTACATTGGTATATAGCAAAGTTTTACAAGGTTCTTTATAAGCTCCCCTCAACCACTTTCCGCTTTAATTTTTAATCCCTTGACAAATGAGTACATGACGTGCATTTTATCGATCAATACTAAAATTACACTTAATGAAAGACTTGAATACCCTTTATAACTTTTGTATTTCTTGAAGCAATCGATCTTGGCTGATTGCCCATTTACTTTTATCACGTGAACGATTGTTGTGTGGGCTACCATCCTGTCGCTTAAGCGACTGAACAGTCACTTAATTCACTGCTAGTTAGGTGTCCAAATTGTTGTTTGAGCGACCGACGTACGGCACATGTTTGATTGTAATTTAGTAAATCTGTTAACGATTGATAATATACGTATCTGTATCGATGTATGCTACTAAATAGTCGCCAAGCAGTTATTTACAGTCGCGTTAACCACTACTTAATCGTTAAAGCTACCAATTGCGCAAGCTTACTAACTAATTGACGATCAGCCGTACCTACTCTGTATTTTTTACGATTTTATTTCAATGTTTGAGTTGTATACATTTTTCACTTTACACTTTTTCAACAAATTGTCGATAACTGGAACGTTAAATGCCTCGGGCTTCGGCATTTCGCGTTCCCCGATATTTCATATCGAAATGAAATTTCCTGTAATTTCAATGCACGTGTTCTACCTATTGTTGGCTATTTTAATTGAAAACTATTCGATGTTTCGCAGCAAATATTCGTATCTGAAATTGCGTTTTGCTTTGTGTAGACAACCTCAGCATTATAACAATATTTTCTCATGAAATAGTTGGGAAATATTTCAACCAGGTAGACGGATAGCGTATGGAGATAACGAGAAGGAATTCGTGTTATTTTACAAATTTGTTTCGATTCTTTTGTTGTTTAAACAGAGTTTTTAATAAAAATATGTATTCGGTATAAAGTAAAATACTTCGTTTATTGAATATTTTAAAACACTTTATTAGCCTGTACTGAAATGTAATAATTTTGGTTAAGTATCTATTACCACTGTTATATTAAATTGTATCGTCTATTTTCTTATTTATTTGTGATTATAACATATTTTAATCATGTTATCGTTTGATACTACAATTGTGTTAAATATTTGACAATAGTTGACGGAAGATGTCCGTCACTGCGTGGCTCACTGGGTGGGTGAAGGCTGGTGCGGTGTCGCCGAGGAAGACGTCTACGATGAAAATGGAGTCGCAAGTGAGTAGAAGTGAAACTATTACGAGCCTAAAAAATATTCCAAAGAGATTCGTACATATCGTAGCTTAGGCAGATGTGCTATAGATGTTTATAAGACAAGTAATTCTGAAATGTTATAAGTTATAACAGTAGTTTAAGAGCATATTACAACAGAATTATGAATTTTGCTGATAATGTTACTAACTTTTTGGACCTGAATTATGATTGTATATGATACTGATCTGTGCCTATTTTCTTCGTACCTAAGTAGCTTGGCTTTACACTTTGATTACCAACGATAGCAAATGACTACAGGATTCTTCAACGTTACTTTTAAGAAAAAAAGTTAACAAAAAAAATACAACCGATTTCTATATCACTACAAAGTAAACAAATATTGAAATAAATGTTGGTTTAGTATATGTATATTTCTGGAGTCTGAAGAAAATACTTAATGAAAATCTTGCAAACGCACTAGTCGTCCGTACGATTTTGAAAGTTCTCCTCAATTTCTCTGGTCTGCCATCATCAGACCATCTTTGAAATATCTTTTTTCCAACAAAAAAAATCATCAAAATTGGTTAACAAACGACGAAGTGATCCGCGAACAAATATAAAAAATAAATATAAGTATACGGTCGAATTGAGAATCCTCCTTCTTTTTTGAAGTCGGTTAATAAACAGTGACCAATCACATTGGTAAAGAGTTAATCATCCCCCAGCATGCGTGGTAACGGCGAAGACGCTGCCGTTCGAAGTGCTGCAGGCGGTGCGCGAGCTGTGCGCCGGCGCGCCCGCGCACGCGACCCCCGGCCCGCACGACCCGCCGCTGCAGCTACTCGATGCTTACCTGTGAGTAGCGCTCCATACTCTTCGTTTTAATCTGACTTCGCAGGGTACTGTTTCAAGCGTTGTAAGTAGCGCTCACACACTTCTTTTTAATCTGACTTCGCAGGGTACTGTTTCAAGCGTTGTGAGTAGCGCTCATACACATTTTTTTATGATTGCGTAGGGTTGCTTATCTGTGAATACTATTCGTACACATTTTTTTAATCTGACATCGCAGGGTACTATTTTACAAGCGTATCGCCGCTCCGAATATAGAAACGAGTCGCGTCGGAATAGGAATTTGTGAATATTAGCGGGAAGAAGACAGTGCGGTACAACACAGCCAGCACCCGTCCGCTGTCCGCTCTCGCCCACGGGTTAGTGCGTTAGTGTGCCCTTACGTTACGGGGTATATGCTAACTAAACCAGCGCGCAACAACTTCAGAGCGGACTAGATGTTTGGCGCAGCCTATACATATCTTGTTCTTTGGTATGCTCACCAGCCTAAATGCCTGGACGGATTTTAAAATATGAGGTGTAGATGTATTCGTCTAACTTGTAGAAGTAACATATAATTTGAAGCAGTCGGATTTTCGTCTATTTATAACAGCAAAAGTACATTATGGTAAGAAGCCACAGTTGCCACATCTGTTATGAAACTCCGATAGAATTGGTATCACTGTGGCCTATTTCCGAACGACAAAGCATATTTTACTAGAAGAGTTTTATTACCTTCAAAACACCGCCATTCACACCGGTCATACAAAACATAAATTAGGTAATAATTGACGACGACATTTGGCAGTCCATAATGTTAGTTTCTTAAGAACTTGGTGAGAATTTTATCCTTCGATGAAAAAATCTAATTTTCGTGGGCATGCAGGCGCGAACTTGTTCATGCTTCAAAGAGATTTTATCTCCGGAGTCACATTCCGAATTAAAATTCTATTTTTGACCGAAATTTTTGCGTCTTTACAACAGAATGCTAATTTGAAATAGTATCAGGATCGTTAAATAGCTTTAGCGCGTTATCGTAAAGTAAAGATCGTTCAGACGTGAGACGCGTGCACAGGCGTACACACGCGCGACAGGAAAAGCGCTCTAAGTAGCACGTACGCGTGTCACTTGCATACTATCGTATATATTCCATACGCACATAAACTGTTCACGAAGAGACTGCGTCGAGATGATACATGAGTGCGTGTGGCCCGCGCTTGTAAACGTGTACACGTGTGACAGGAAACGCAGTCTAAGCAGTGTGTGTGTGTGTGTGTGTGCGTGTATGTGTGCGCGGGCATGTGTGGGTGTTTGTGTGGGTACGTGTGTTTATGTGTGACTTATTGTATGAGCATTGTATGAGTATGTGTATTCAACGTTGTTATTGTATATTCCTACTATTATTTTTTTTAAGATATGTTCTATTAATATTTTTTTTTAATTTTATAACAGATTTCGTTTTAGTTATGTTTTCCAGCAAATCATTGTACATTTAGGCGTCTTCTTATTTAATATTCCTTTTCCCGTAAGATGTTTTTGGGACTGGTAAATTTAATAAGTTAGTATTTTTCGGCGTTTAGTAAACTTACTGGCTGCTTTTATAGGAAATTGTATTTGTGTATGTATTGATCTATTAAGAATTTTCCTTACGAGCATGCACGATCATTCTATTATTTCATACGCCCATGTGTACGGTTCACGAGGAGACTGCATCGAGTTATTACATCTGTGCGTATGGAATACGCGCGACAGGAAAAGCGCCTTCAACACACACAGGTCAATGAAATAAATTTATGTTAAAACTATAAATTATATCATTTCATTAAAAATTAACGTTATTCAGATAATTATTTATTCTTGGGCATTTATTTGCTAATTGAGGATTATTTACGATGAATTTGAAATTCATTTCCTATAGGTTTAATAATTAATCAACATAATCCTTTGCAAATTTGAAGATCATTTTGTATGCATGCATAATTGCATATGCGCGTAATGTAGTAGTAATAAAATTGAGTATAATGTACTAAGAAATACTTACATTTTGGACTTAATTTCATCCATTACCGTCAAATTAATAATAAAAATAATAATATAGGAAGCGGCAAAAGCTACGTGCTGCCCCGAGATTATTAAGAATTACTGCGTGTAAATTAGAGCCGTAAATTTAACTCTACCTCAAGATGAAAATCTTTCACTTAAAATAAAAACCTTTTTATTAATGGCTACAAAATACCGGACTTTACTCGCAAGGTCTCGATGGGCAGGTACAAGGTACGGCCAAGCGACCATTAGTCTACTGAAAACATCATTTAGGCATTTGCTACGCGATACGTTTGCCTACTGCTATCAACCTGTTTTAAGTAAGCCATTAGGCTACAACTGTAATCGAATATTTTTAGGTGTAACGTATAAATGGTTAAATTGACTATATTATTTAAACAATATCGTTGTGGCTTGACCATTACTGTGCTTTTTCTAGTACTTACAAATAATGCATATAACTTTTTAGGAAGCGACATAGGCTTCGTGCTGCCCGAAAATTATTGATAATTACTTCCTGTAAATTTAATTCCGCCTCAATGAAAATCCTTCACTTAAAACGTAAACCTTTATAATAATGGCTACAAAATACCGGGCTTTACTCGCAAGGTCTCGATGGGCAGGTACAAAGTACAGCCGAGCGACCATTAGTCTACTGTAAACATCATTTAGGCACTTGCTACGCGATACGTTTGCCTACTGCAATCAACCTATTTTAAGTAAGCCATTAGGTTGAACTGTAATCGAATATTTTTAGGTGTAAAGTATAAATGGCTAAATTCACTATATTATTTAAACAACATCGTTGCAGCTTGACCATTACTGTGCTTTTTCTAGTTTTAAAATACTGGATATTACATTTTCATTCAGAATTACTAGAAATCATTGAGAATTACTGCGTGAAAATTTAACCCAGTCTCAAGATGAAAATCCTTCATGGAAAACGTAAACCTTTAAATTAATGGCTACTGCTATCAACCTGGTTTTAGTAAGCCATTATGCATGAACTGTAATCGAATATTTTAGGTGTAACGTATAAAAGGTTAAATTCAATGTGTTATTAATGCCATTATGTAAGTAATGTAGTAATGTAGTAACTTGGTCATTAATATGCCTAATTAGTTATTTTGAGGAATTTGATTTTTTTTTATAATATAGGAGTAGCAGACGAGCATGCAGTCCACCTGATGGTAAGTGGCTACTGCCGCCCATGGAAATCTGTAATCAACCCCAGATAGAATTAGATATTCCTATTTAAGGTCAGCCACAGATGCGCCGCTACCCCTGAGGACTAAGCTGGAACGCCTCGGAAAAGTATGTCTCCCTTACCACACCCTCCAAACCGGAACACAGTAGCGCCTAACACTGCTGTTATTAGGAAGAAATAGGTGTGGCGGTGGTGCCGCCGGAGTCGAACCACAAAGGGTTCTACCACCTTCTAGGTGCCTTCCTTTCTATATTAAGGGTGGTAGAACCTTTCGTGGTAAATTTCGGTGGCAACACCGTGACACCTATTTGAGCTAATAATAACAGTGTTAAGCGCTGATGTGTTTTGGTTTGGAAAGTGGAGTAAAGGAGAGACACTTAGGCTTATAAACTTAAAAGTTCTAGCGGCTTTTGTGGCCGACATCAGTTATTACTCTTATCTTATCTAGGTGGATTATAGATGTCCTTGGGTGGCCGTCACCACTTTGCTAGTTAGAATTTATGCCTTCTTTTAAGTGTAAGAAATATAATATTAATTCAATTATTCGTTATTTGGTTGGAAAATTTTCGAGCGAAAGAAAATAATGTACATCACTTAAATATTTATTCTATTTATTTTATTCAATGGAAATATTCGAACTTGAGCGTTTCGCAACAGCCAATTAGTTAGGTTGTTATGATGGAAATGTTGAATGCAATAGAATAGGCACCTACAATCATCTTCTTTAGTAGATGAGTAGAACAAAATTCCAAAAACAAAAGGTACCCCACGACGTGGGAGCGACGCCGGGTTATGTGGGATTTTCACCGCACTAAAGGGGGGGGGGGGTTAGTAGCGTAAAGTGCCCCCCCCCCTGGGGGAGCACTTTACGCTCCTCCCGCACACCTGGTGTTTACGACGGCAAGCGACCGCCCATGCCGCCGTCCTTTTCGGGGTTGCTCTCCGGACGGTTTGAGCTCACAGTCTTGCCGCCGGCAACCCCGGAAGACCCCTTTTAGTCGCCTCTTGCGACAGGCAGGGGATACCGTAGCCCTATTCTTGTCCCAGAACTACAGGGATAGGCTAAACATCCTTAGCATCATAATTAGATGAAAATCGTAAAGCGTCAAAATTAGATGAGCACCGCATTAAAAGTAGTTGAATAAAAAATAGCTAATATGAAGTCACTAATATGATATGTCATTGTTCAGCTACTACACTGTAGTGGTCATCTACTTTTAAAACCTTACGACATTCATCTAATTATGGTTCTAGTTGTGTTCAGCTATTTATGAACGTTTGGGTGTATACATATTTTTGAAACCTTACTACTTATGTTCATCTATTTTGGAGCTGGCTGTACAATACAATATCGGGTTCACGTCTTACTGATATAAAAATAAAGGAAAACAAGTAATAAAGTTTTATACCAGCGTCGCGAATAATGTCACATTACATTTCGTACAAATTCTAAGAATTGTGAATTATGAAGTGTTGTTTACGAGCGTGCAAACAACATTTCTGTCGCTTAAATATAAACACCGGTAAAGTGTGAGTCGGAATTAAGTACCGAGGCAAAAAATTGTGTAAGTACTTATGTACGCACGTAAAAAATTATACTTCTTTGGCGTAATTAATTTAATATTTATTATGCATTCTAACTAAATTAACTAAAAAAACTACCAATAGAAGGAACATTTTTAAAGGTGGTAACATTAACCCTCCGTGGTTTGACTGATAAGAGCTGCTTTATGTTCTGGTTTGAAAGGTGTAGTAAGGGAGACATACTCAGACGTTTCAACTTAGTCCTCAGGGATAGCAAGGCATTTATGGTCGACCTCTGAGAGGAATCTAATCTTATCAACGATTAATTGTAAATGTCAATGGGCGACAGTAACTACAGTAACTACTTATCATCAGTTGGACTTCATACGCCATTACTTCTACGTTATATAAACAAGAAATAGAAAAATATATTTAATCCAATCATCTGTCTGATCTCATTAGCTGTATCAACTGAAGCGAAACAGCATAATTCACAGCTTCACTACGCTTCTCTGAAATTGTTATTCTATTTAAAGGCTTTCGAGGAAATGTCGCTATCTTCGCTGCCAAGGTGCCAATTAGCTATCAGCAATAATAATATTGTGTGCAATATCTACGATAAGGAAAATAGAGAAATATCTATTTTATCGTATATTAGATAATTTATTGTTTTTATTGATGAATATTTGGACATGCATTAAATTATATATTTGCTTTATTCCACGCTCATCATCATAATCATGATCCTATTTGTGTCCCCCTGCTGGACACATGTCTCCTCTCAGAATAAGAAGGATTAGACCATAGTCCACTGCGCTGGCCAAGTAATTTCTCATGTATGCAGGTTTCCTGACGATGATTTCCTTCACCGTTAAAGCCAGTGATAATTATTTTTAATACGCAGGTAGTTTAAAAATCAGTCTGGGATTTGAACCTCGAACCCCTCGATCGAGAGACCGAGTTTCAACCACTAGGGTAGTTCATCATACATTAAATAATTTTGATGATGGAGATTTTGGATTATTCCACCTGAAAATTAATTCCTTATAAATTCTTTTTTGCTAAAACAATTTCTTGGGACTTTCTGAGAACGTTTGTTGGTTCAGCTGGTTGACGACCTGTGCTCCTTACTTAAACGTGCTAGGCTTATTCTTACTTCGAAAAAGGTTAATGTAGGGTCTTTCCTTAAAACCGAATTACTCTGTCTATCTGTAACAGTTAGGATTCATTTACATTTACAGACATAGTGTATCAGACGTTAACGGTACACGTACAGGCAAAGTATAGTTCTTTACCATGTGTAAGAATGTATTCAGGTAGGTATATCTACCGTGACACAGTGGCACATACATGGACTGTCGCTACCAATATATTGTTTAGAAAAAAATGATTTTGTCACCACGCGTGTCGGATACGTTCAGTGTTTGTAGAAACAGAGCTTTATGAAATAAAATGAAATCAAGTCAAAATTTTATTCAAAATACGAACTCTTTTCGAACGTCAATATATCTAGCGCCACTTCACAAGGTTTCGTTATGGAGGTGAAACAGGTGCAGCCGTGTGAGAAAGCTCGAAGTGTCTTATAGTATGCTTATTAGATACTAACATTCTCTCTCCTAAGTGACGAACTGGCATGTCGCCGTGGGGTAATAATAAATGTCGCTCATACCATACCGTCTTCATGTAGGTACGATATTAAATGAACTAGTAGACAATTTTATTTTGATTTTCTATGCATTTACCTGATGAAGTCGTTGTAACTAAATACCAACAGAGTTTGTTTTACCAATTGTATAAATTGTCTTACGTACTATGATAAAATCAGTGACACTCGCGTTGCTGCGACCTCCTCATCCTTGATAAGCAATCAACCATCATCATCAGCAACATTCAACATCTATAACAATAAAAATCATCATGCACATTCCAACAAAACCTAAAATAACTTTGCTGCTATAATGCAGAAATATCGATAGTGTATAAATATGGGTGGTATTGTCTTAAGTCAAATTAGTAGATACAAAAAATGCATTCAAGAATAGTTAGAAGTACAAATCAATACTTACATTGTACTAAAGAAAATTACATAGGAGAACATTTGAAATTATAATGAGCTCTAGGAAATAAGTACCATTAGCATTTTGAAAAGAAAATGCAATTTGCAAATAAGTAACTGCCAGGAAGTATTAAAAGAAAGTGTAATTTGCAACCATTCATATTTTATAGAAATTACAAGGCTTTAAAACCTACTTTAATGCACATTATAAAATTGCAGTGTTTAATGAAGGTAATATAAATGACGCATTAATGATTGAACATTATAATATTACAGTGTTTAATGATGGTAATTAATGATGGCAGGTGGTTCGAGCCGCTGATCGATCGTTGGCTCGCCGTCACCAAGACTATGGCGCTGCAGCGGGTTCGTGCTGCTGTTGACCTTGGTGAGTATTCTTATATATTATAACACAGTGATAGATTAGTAAAGATACTTCGCCGCCTTGAAATTGAATGAAGCCACAAATGGCTTATTTTAGTAAGTTCTTTTTTTTAATCCTTGACAAATAAAAACATTTTTAGAGAAAATTTACGAAAAAATAACTAATTTACGTAATAATTACGTAATTTACATAATAAATAAATAATTATTTCTTATATTTTGGGGACATTTTAGCACGGAGACATGGCAAAACTTTTTTACGCAACTATTTCAATTTTCAAAACTGGGTACATTTTCTTGTTAGGCGTGAGTAATCTTTACTAATCTATGAGTACGGTAGATACAATGCGGTAGGATACAGAAGAGAACAGAACAATACAAAAGAATACAATAATATAATACAATGCAAACGAGTAATTAACGTCGACGTTATCTGTTACTCTGCCAGTCTTGGTATGAGGTCTTCTTACGATGAGAAGGATTCCGTGTATTTGGGATATAACAAACGATCATGCAGCTCATATAGTTTTGGTTGCTTAACTACCACTCAAAGTCGGTAATCCACTGCCCAATTACTCGGTCACTGCTGATCACGGATCGCCTTTCAATAAAAAGGATTAGCTCACCGCGCTGACCAAGTGCGGATTGGTATACTTCACATACCTTTAAAAACTTTTAAAAGCTCTCAGATGCGGATTTCTCACGATGTTTTTCTTCAGTGTTTAATCAAGTGATAAATAAATTTCTAATAAGCATATAACTTTAAATAGAAACAGGATTCGAATCTCGGGCCATTTATAATGAGGGCACCTCTATAGTTCGACCATAGAAACTTTTAACAAATTAAAATTCATTCTCAATAATAACAAATTAAGTTTTCATTTCCAAAGTTAGTATTAAATATTTTTACTTTTTCGAACGTATTCCGAAACACACTTAATATATGTAATATATGTATGATTGTACAATGTACATATGTTTAAGCCAAACATAAAACACCAATTTCTGATAGAGGCCATTCCCCGGGCTATTTGTGGCGCAGAAGCTGATTAGGTATAATCTGGTGGTCGGATCTTAATTGTAAATCACGTTTGACTGGAGAAAGGTTTGTTTAAAGTAAACATTACATTCAAACAAAAATAAAATTGAAATCTGTAATTGAATTTTAATTAAATTGTATTATTCAAAGTAAATATGAATATGGTTGATGTGCCCAGCGACGAGGACTATGGTCTAGACTTCTCACTCTGGGAGGACCCGTTCCCAATATTGGGAAGTAATCGATTAACTACGATGTAATGTTGACTATATAACACACACCATTTTTTTTTTATAATATAGGAGTAGCAGACGAGCAAGCAGTCCACCTGATGGTAAGTGGCTACTGCCGCCCATGGACATCTGTAATCACCCCAGATAGGATTAGATATTCCTACCTGAAGTCGGCCACAGATGCGCCGTTACCCTTGAGGACTAAGCTAGAACGCCTTGTAAAAGTATGATTTATTTATAATGCAGATAAGCTGCATGCTCGTTGGTTCTATGTAAAACATTATTAGGCGCCAATACATACAAAGTCCAAGGTTCATTCATAATTTACTGAATCGTGCAACTTTCATAAATTAATATTGACTAGTAAAACTAAAGAAGATTAATAAAACTTTACTCAACCCTGCAGCTACATATGTGATCCACTTGACAAGTATGAAACTTTTGTCATTCTCCTAGCATACAACTTTAATAAGAGTCGACGGCCACAAATGGAAAGTACTTTAAATGAAAATGCCTTTTAAAAGTACTTAAGATACTCATTGTGAAGTAAGTATCTAATAAGCTTGTGTCTAACTTCGTAAACGACAACTACAAAGTGTGGCTTGTTAAACTCTTATGAAATTTTAAGCTGTACGCTTCTTTCCACTCTGGGGACTGGAAAGTAGTTGAACGTTACTTTTGCTGAAACGTATTACCGTAGAAATAAATACAGGATATTTATTTTCTTATATAGAAAAAGATAGTTGTTTCAGTCTTTCTTACATTATAGAAATAACAAACGGGCATGTAGTCCATCTGATGTCGAATAGCGACTACCGTCCATTGATATATGCTAACAAATCTAGATAGGATTAGGTTCCTACCTGCGATACAGACTACAGGTGCATTGCAACGACTGACTACTAAGTTATAATACCTCGGACATGTATGTCTCCTTTACCACACCCTTCAAATCAAAAAGCAGCAGCTGCTGCTGTAAGGCAGATATAGGTGGTGCCATGTGAAAAAATAACGTTTAAACTACCCTGTTATTCTGTTCAATTAACGGAAAGATGAAAATATATTTTGCTAATGAGGAAATGGATATACACTCATAAAGATTTTATTATAATAACTTTAACTTTCATGCCATTTAGGTAACGGCGTGTTTAACAATTTATGAAATAATCTATTATGTTTCTAACTTGTTCGGAAATATACATTAACACCGTTAGGCAATGAAACCGGAAAGGGGAAGTTTTGTACGAGAACGTCGGTGAAAATTATAGTGTAACAGCGAGAATAGGGTATATAGGCCAGTGCGAGTCGGACTCGTGTGCAATGGGTTCTGTACCACCAAATTTTCATTTAATTTTTTTGTGTTCGTTATCAGAGCAACAATATATTACAGACATTATGAAATTTAAAATGTTTATTAACTACAGTTCTAAAGATAAATCGCAAAAAGGCCGGAAAATAATTTCTTGTTGGGGATTTTCCTTTATTCCTTAGTATCTATGTTTTAGCGACTATAAGGTGCTATAAATCTTAAATCGATATTTATTATGGTTCAAGAGATAGAGCCCAACAAACAGAGCGGAAGCTTCGTAATCGAGTTCCGTTTTATCCTCCCCGTACGGAACCCTAAAAGCGAATTGTTTACAAAATGAAAGGCATACCTAATTGGCGCGAGTGAGGGCAAACGAACGTTCACACCCCGAGCCAGGGCACCCATTTAGATAGGGATCGAAATCTAAACTGTGGCGTAACACGAAAGCTTTTATTGGCCGGGACAAATAAAAGATCGCTGTAAACCCAGTCATAGCCTCGCATACAGCAACTTTACGGTTTAATTTGAAAATTTGTTTTAAAAGGATAGTTGAGAAACAGAGACGGAGTGGTAAGGGAGATATAGTTTTACGAGGAATTCCGGCTATGTTAGGTAGCGGCGCATCTGTGTCAGACTTCAGGTAGGAATCTAATCCTATCTGGGGTTGATTACAGATGTCCATGGGCAGTATCCACTCAACATCAGGACTGCATGCTCGTCTGCTACTCCTATATTGATATAATATATATTGGTGTGTAGTAACGAATATCATTCCAACTTACTTTTTTTTTATAAAAAGGCCCTGTTTGAACGCTGGTGGCCAACTTACTAAGGATCGGTGAAGCTAACGAAAATCAGGGGGCAATATGATGGCCTCTTTTATTTACCAAGCACTTTCAATTCCCTTTATTTTTTCTCTTTTATATTATGAAACAGCCGTAACTATATGCAATTAAAAGCTATTTACATTAAGCCGCTTTACAAATGGCCGACGACCCTCTTAATCAAAATCATATTTCACATTTCTACGATAAGCAGTTTAATTGTGCGCGTTTTGTTTGCCTTTGCCGACGCTGGCGACTACTGTTAATTAAGTAGTACATTTTAACGAGGTATTAAGTGTTAAATATTCCGTTGTTTACCCTTTACTCATACTTACGATTTATTTACCGTTTCTGTTAATAATGACATTAATTAAAGAGTTCTACAGTCATGTTTCTACTCCAAAGTCCTCACTTGGCCTTGTGATAGAAATGTTAATATGATAGAAGTGCTGCTGTGTTTTATATTTAAAGGGTGTGAAGTAAGGAATATCATTCCAACTTAGTCCTTATGCAATGAATTTGTGGCTAACTTCAAGTACTCTATCATCAATACAAAGCTTGATTACAGACGTGATGGTGGCATTTCCTACTTTCCATCAGATGGACTGCATGCACCTTTATTGCTTCTAAGGACCGAGTACTGACTTTGGAGCCAATTTTATTATTTTCGAATTTATGGTATTCTAATATTAATACTTTGTATTCAGATCGTGCCGTGGAGGGAGAGCATATTGTGAAGCACAGCACGTCTTCAGTGGACACTGCTGCTTGGTAAGTTATCACATAAACATTGACATATTTTATCAAAGCCTAAGTTAGAAGCAGGACTGTCATAATTTTGTACTTTTGCTTATAGTATTTGCGATAGTTAAACTAAGTACATAGTACTGTCAACATTTTCCTTTACTTTTGATATAGTATCCATATATAGGGTGAATTTTTCAAATGGCAAATCCGAAAGCATTAGGAATAGCAGAAATGTTTAAAGTTGTTGCCGAGCTTCTACTGATAAAAATAAATCCGTTTAATGAAATAAAAAAAAAAGAATTTTTAACTCAACAATTGAACGAGGTCTTTTTCGAAAAAACACATACTGTATTTTGAGACATCGGACACATAAAATAACATCCACAGCGAGCTAAAAATCACCCTGTGTACATTTGTTTTAATGTTTTCATTTACAGTCATGCCCTACAGGTTTTTAACATTAATACTACTATTAACTAAACGATTTAATGGTACATAAAACCCGTGCGATAATTCTTCACGATAACTTAACTTTACTAATGGGCTTTGTCACGCTTTTAATCGTAAATCTGGACACGCGATTGTAAGCATCGTAATATATACTAGCCTTTACCCGCGGCTACACGCGATCACAGGTTTTTATCTATCCACCAGAGACGGTACTATTTTTCGGTACGAGATACTCTATATCCCTTTCTGAACTCCTGATAAAACTTCTATCATATCAATATGTGTACAAAAGGACAATGCCCATGAAAGTATGGACCGCCGTCCAGAGTTGCATCAAATTGAAACTTGTTGTGGACGATGTATAATTAACCAAATACTACCATCAATGATTATTTTTTAGATCAGCACCCGGGTTCTGAAGTTATTTACCGAAATGTTACATAACCTCAAAATCGAAAATATCCGACGATAGATTGATGGTCGGTTTTAACTGATAGTAGGTACCTTTAATGTAGTTCGATTAACATATTCCATTTACTTTTAGGTAGTAGGTAAAAAAACCTAAAATAATCCTAAAAACCTACTTTCATATTGACGCATGAGAAAAATCAGTACCAAGAATGGGCATTCTCCTTTCATGACAATCGGTTATGTAGTTAAGGTGCGAAAGTGTAACAAACAAACTCACAAATGCATTTATAATATTAACGAGCTTTTGCCCGCGGCTTCGCTCGCGTTACGAAGTAATATTTTCATCCCCTATTTTATCCCCTTGGGGGTAGAATTGATCAAAATCCTTTCTTAGCGGATGCCTACGTCATAACATCTACCTGCATGCCAAATTTCAGCCCGATCCATCCAGTGGTTTGGGCTGTGCGTTGATAGATCACTATGTCAGTCAGTCACCTTTCAGTTATATATATTTAGAGAAAGATTAGCATATAATATTAATTAGCATAAGGATGAACACCGTAACGTTACTTTTATTTTCGATTAATTTGGCTCATCGAATGTTAATATTGAAAGGGATGAAGGAAAAGATAATGTATTTTAAATTTTGTACATTAATAAAGCGTTTTAATATCATATACATGGTAATAACCGTCGTAATTTTAAATTTACATAAGATGTTAATATGAACGTCAACTTATATTAAACATATTTTCTAATATAAAATTTATACGGGCTTGAGCGTTTTAGTACTTTTTATTAGCATAAATATTACATGTGAGTAGTAGGGATTCACCGGTTCTGGGGCACCGATTTTCCCCCCTCCCCTCTCTATTCACCGGTTGTGGGGCACCGACTTTTCCCCCTCGCTTCCCCGTCCCCCCGCTGCCCTGTTTGCCACGATCGAGGGGCGAGCCCGGCTAAAAAAAAAAAAAAAAAAAAAAAAAAAAAAAAAAAAAAAAAAGTTTGGTGTCAAAATGGGGGTTTCCGACCACGCCCGATCGATTGCACGCATTTATTTTACGCTATCTCCTTTGCTTACGAAGTTAGCTTTTATGAATAACGACCTCTAATTCATTATCTAATCACCTCCTTATCTCATTAAGCTCGCTATGTCCATATAACAATACGGACCTTACTTATCTAATCACCACTCGCTGTCCTCACAACATAATAGGGTCATTATCACTGTGTCGTTAATGATGGGGGTATGCGCATGGTAATGCAATAAAAAAAACTTCGTATTGACATTGTTTATTATTTCCAAAACAACCTTTTGAACAATTGCGATACTACAATATCGTTTATCAATTTATCCTCACAAAACAGGCTTAAAAAATCTCTGAGTGTATTTCCATAATACATGTAATGCAAGTATGTAAGACTATATTCTCCACAAACTGAAGACCAATCAAGTTGTATTCTATATCTATTAAAATCCCAATGCTTTGCGTTCCTTCTGAAAAAGGCTTTGTGATGGCCTGTTGGTGGTCGGCCATATGAATCAAAATACCCACCGATGCCATTTCTGTCTATGTACATGCCTACCCAGTGAGAGCCTGGTTCACTGTCAGGGTCCAAATTACTTATCAAGTACATTGGAGTCTTAACGTATAGCGGTAATCGGTTTGCTGCATAGACATTGTTTTTCAAGCTACAATGAATTTTACTTAAATGCTTCTGAATCTCGATTGTATCCATTGTGCATGCCTACTTATCGATACCTCTGATAGGTACAATACACTATTTACAAATGCAGAGCAAAATTATCCAAACCTTATATTTAAAGGGACGCAATATGGTTTAACTCGAATGAAAGACTTCAAATAGGTATAATATATTACATTTATTAGGCTTTTACTTACATCTAAGTATATAAATTTATCTTAACTACTGTAGTCGACGGTTACATTTCGGTTCTTATCAATTTCAATAACGTTATCAAACTCTGCATACACTATACAGTTAATAGTTTCGGTTAGAGTTGATTCAAACCGAACTTCTACCCTTACACTGCCATGCTTTATAAGATTCCAATGAGTCATGGAATTTGATGACAAATCAGGAGTTAGGTCAAACGCTAATAGGCAGTAACCTTTTGCATATTGCTCCCTAGATATTCCATTACCTTCATTTAGAAAATGTATACCAGTCCCCGAAAATAAAGTGTGATAGGCTGCAGTAAAAATATCATTCTCGAATGATGGTTGCAATGCTTTTGAAGGTATTTGTTGGCCATCAATATATAAACAAAATGTGTTCATAGCATAGTTTTCAAAATTGAATGGATTTTTAGTAAGACTTCCATTGAATGCTGTGTTGTTTACAAATCCAACTATACATCTTTTAGGTACTTGCCCCAGAAAAATGTTGTCAAGAGTCTTTCCCTGAACCCCTGATGGTATAGTTAAAACTTTGACTTCAGCTCGAGTAATAGGATATTTTGCTGTAGTAGAGGCTAAGACTTTTTGATGTGCGAGGAGTACAGTTGGATTTATTCGTGCTCTACGAACAATAAGAGTTGCATCCGTAATGCATACTTTACATTTTATATCAGTAGAAGAACCCATCAGATTAAACGATTCTCTTGAGCGAATTAATTTGACACTCATTTGAACCCCATTAATTAAAAACTTTTCTTGGTTAAATATATCACCATGTAGATGTCCAATCATTTCTATTTCTTTACTTTCAGATGCTAGTTTTTGTCGTTTCAGAAATCCAGGATTTGTGTTGTCTGTTGAGTTCATTTGACCAGCTGCATCTTCATACCAAAGACCACAAGTCAAATGAGATTTCTTTGCGGCAGGAGAGTAGTTCAGCAGAGTTTCCAAATAAGCACGGTAAGCATATGTATTATTAGGTGGTGACACAAGTTTTTGATTTAAATATACATCTAACTGGCTGAATAGTGAGTGTAACCAGTTATTTATTGGTGCTATTACTGTGGGTGTGCTCACTTTTGATGAATCTAGGTTAACTATCTTTGCTTTAATATGTATTAACGTATGCGATAAATCTAGGTAATCGTCACCAGATCCTGGTACTTGAAATTCTATTGGTCCATCATCAGCAAGAGACGAAATTGGTTTGTAATGAATCCAAATACCATTTTCAATACTTGTTTGTGTTGATGGCAATGCAAATAAATCTAGTTCAGACTTTATACATTCACAAGAATGACTATGTAAGAAAGACATAATTCCTTAAATTTATTAGTTATGAAAAAATATCTTTTATGTTGGCACGAGAAACTGCCAATTTTTTAATAGCTTTCACTTTAGCAGCTGAGCGTGCACTGAGTGAGGAAAGACGCTTTCTCTTCGTTATATACCCCGATCCAGACATGTTTATTCTATCAATTTTTTCATCAACTTTTCGTTTTAAATTGGAACTAGCGTCCTTGAGGCGAGATTTTATTGAATCCTCCATGGGTCGTGCATTCACTAAGTCCGACAAAATACCAACTCCAGCGCCTAGTGCTTCTTTTCCTATAACTCTAGCACCCCTTGAAAGCAAAGGTAAAACTGATCTAAACAAGCCTCCTAAAAAACTGCCAATGCCATGACCACGTTGAAACGCGGCTCCTTTATATATTACTCCAATACCAGAACCAGCTTGATGGGAATAATAATGTTCGTAGGGGCAAGTCATATTATTATTATTATTATTATGAGAAAACATTGTTGTGTTTTTTAAAGTGAAGTTTGATACACACAGTTCCAAATTGAAATGGTATCTTTTGACCAGTGGTTGACCTTATATCTATTTCAATAGTGTCAAATTCTCGTCGCATGATTGGTAAATAGTGAGGAGGTGAAAAAACATGCATTTTATTCGCCCCATAAATATATTTCATTGGATCTAATGGTATAATTCTTAGTAAAGGAGTCATGACGTCACCTACTATCTGTGGTTCAACTATATCGCAATATACAAATAATTGTGATGGTAGACCTAAATGTAAATTTGCAGGACACTTTCCTGTGTTTCTTTCAATGAGATTCCTGTCAGGTTCAAACCCAAGTTGAAACGACAGCTTAGGAGATAGCTTCACTGATCTTATTGATTTATCGGTAACAGAAACACAAACTAATTTTGATACTTCATCATAACGAAATTTTATATTTTCCTTTGTATTATTTAAAGCTACCAAAATATGATCTATGTTGTCATAATTCGTCGCTGGAATATGAGTCTTGTAATATACTAAGGATGGTATTTGATCGCCTGGCATGGTCATGGATTTTGTAATATATATAATATTTTCATGTTCTTGTACAGTAAACATGGTACATGGATATTGAAATTCGGCAACTCCAACTGACCATTCCCCATCTAGCGTTAAGGATTTTGGTAATTTTGTTGAAAACTTCGTTGTTTTGTTATCAGGAAAGTACTCCATAGAACTGTTACTTAGCAATGTTAAATAGAAACTTTCTTTCATCATATTTTTTCTAATTCAGAGGCCAACACCCAACTATTAAATTTATCTGGATAACCTTTCCACTTCACCAACACTTGCTTTCTGACACCAGAATATCGCGTACTGATTATTTTATCTATTTTATAACTTGAGGTAGGATTATAAGATACCTTTTGTAACTCCTTTTCATAGAAAGTCCCACTTATTGTTTCATTTTGTAAGTCTTTCAAAGTGTATACAACCCATGGAGACCGATCTATAATTGAGGATATAATAAATATTTCATCACTCCAATTAGATTCATATCCTTTTTGAAATATATGCTTATACTTGGTTATTCTTACATAGTCACCGATGTGGAAGTTAGGTAATTGTGTTGTTGCTTCTGTTTGTTTCTTATCTCTATCATATAAATTATTCCATACAGTCATAATATTACGTGAGTTAACATCACAGGGGCACATTTTAATACTTGAATGATAACTATGATTATATGCATATACCAAGTCTTGTAAAACATCAATATATTTATAAGTATTATTGTGTGTAAAATAACGCCACATCTTCATTTTCAGGGTTCTTTGAAATCTTTCAACAATACTTGCTTTAATATCGGGATTATTAGTAGTATAGTAATTTATATTTTTACTTTTTAAATAACTTTGCACATCTTTGGAAATAAATTCTGTACCCTTATCAGACTGAATATGTATGGGTGTTGCATTAGCTTCAATGAAAATACTTTCAAAACATTCTTTAATATTAAATGAATTTTTATTTTTCATAGCTCTTACAAATGCATATTTGCTAAATACATCAATTACACAAAGAATAAAGTTAAATCCATCATTGTACTTAGAATATGTTCTCAAATCACTTAAATCCGCTTGCCAAAGAATATTGAAATTTGACAGTATGTATTTGTTGCGGGAAAACCTTCTTGTCACAGGTTTATGTAATGTGTATGTTTCTTGTGAGCGTAGCCAATCTTTTACATCTTCTCTTTTCATTTTACCTTTCATAGCTTTTGCTAATTTATTAATACTACCGAATGCAGCAGGATGAGAAGGGTTATAATAAATACTATTTATTTCTAATAAGGGCTCCATTTCTCCCAGACTAATTTTTTCTTGGGTTTTACTTTTTCTCTTTCAGTACTACAGTGAAACTTGGTTAAGTGGGACCTGGATAAGTGAGAAACCTCCATAACTGGAACTCATGCTGAGGTCCCAACACTTTGGCACTGAATTACCTCTGTTAGTGGGACGAGGTAAACCTCTATATCTGGGATTTGTTCTTTCGATTTATCATCATAGTTACCTCTATAACTGAGACAGCGAGTAAATTTTATATGCATAAACCTCTGTAACTGAGATAACATTGTTTGTTTACTCATTCTTATTCTACCCACAAATTTCACACGTAATTCCAAGTACGTAAGTACAAATTTTGAGCTTCAATTACCTTCAGTTTTAGTTTCGCTTTACTATCATACAGATGTTTATTTGAAAAATGTCAATCGTTATCATTACGTGAAAAACTGAAGTTAATATCCGTTTATGAAAGTGGGAAGACACGCGAAGAAGTTTGTGCCGAATTTAATGTGGCAAAATCTACTCTTTGTAGAATAATTCAGAGTAAACATAAAATTGAATCACAATGTTCTGAAGGACAAGGAAAACTAAAACGTGTACGTTTATCAGAATATCCTGAACTTGAACAGTGTTTGCTAACATGGGTTAAGCAACTTCGTAACAAAAACGTAAATGAGACAGATATTTATTTATACCTGTATATCTGAGACACTGGGTAAGTGGAATACCTCTATAAGTGAAACGACATTGCAGGTCCCTTGATGTCTCACTTAACCAGGTTTCACTGTAGTTGGTGTTGAATTCGGATCTTTTTGTGGTGTAAAGTTCTTATG
This sequence comes from Epargyreus clarus, assembly GCF_041222505.1. Taxonomy (NCBI): domain Eukaryota; kingdom Metazoa; phylum Arthropoda; class Insecta; order Lepidoptera; family Hesperiidae; genus Epargyreus; species Epargyreus clarus. The sequence goes on along the minus strand of NW_027332239.1, from coordinate 8,475,012 downwards.
CTCATCTAATAATAGCTGAGTTATAAAGCCAGTTCTTTTAGTATTACCGAGGTAGGTAACTGGTGTATTAATATCTTTCAATAAAGTTGCAAATTGTTGCCATCCTACTGGATCAATTTTTCTACTTGGTCTAATAAAATCACTCACCAAGTCTATGATGTTACTTCCAGGAATTTTAACTTTGTCTATGAATACAGTACCCTCGCCATCCCAATTAATTTTATCCTTGTGATCAGACAAGAAACCTAGCAACAGCTCACCTTTCTTTAAATATGTTTTAGGTATCACTCTCAATATTTGTTTCGGTGTATACATTGGTGAGTTAACCTTTTCGTGTTCATTTATATCAACTGTTGTTCGCTTTGGAGTCTGTTCAGCAACTATATTAGTCTTAGCTTCTTCCTGTAGTTTTATATCACTAAAATCTTTCTTTAAATTAAATTTATTATTCGTATCTAATTCCAGTTTATTATTATCAATTTTCATTTTGATATTATCTGTATCACCAGTATTAACATCAGAAAAATTAGTAACAATAGGTAACTCATAAGGTTTTCGGTCTTCTTGAGTATGGTGTAGGTACCTTTGTAAAATTTGTAAATAGAGAATACACTTTTCTCTATCTTCAATATTACTTTTTAATATATTTTGCATTTCGGCATCCAGTCTAGACATGGGACTGTCTAACATTGTTTGTTGATTAATTTTTTCTATTATACCTGGATCTATAAGTAACATTTTCTTAGCGTGTTCCATGTTCATGTTAGGGTATTTACTAGTGCACTCAGAACTGAACCTAATATTATTGGTAAAAATGATCCCCCTTTTTGAATTATAATATTTTTACGGACTTTGTTTGTAGTTTTACGCACCAGTTGTCGAAGTAAGTGTTTGTATTTCTTTAATTTATTCTTCTCATTTTCTGGGAGTTGTACTTTACCTTGTAAAACGTTATAGATACATTCACAAATACAATTTATCTCTTGTTCGTTGCAGGATTTTAAGAGTGCTTTTTGGTATTTTGGTTTAAGAATATGAAGAGCTTCTAAAAACTTTTTATGTGTCTTCAAGGTTCGAGACATTATTAATAAATGACGGAAATTTCTTGTTGCTTTGCATATTTAAACCCCTTTGTAGGTAAGTATACAGTACAGTAACAGTCAGAAGGGAATATTTTTGTTTTTAATCTACATATATCACTAGTATTTTGTTTTAAATCTATCATTAAATATCCATGAGGTTCTGTCGTTGCATCTTTATAAGAATCTTCCATGAATTTAGTATTTTCAGGTGATACTTGTCTCGCTAAGTGTCGAATCTGTGTTTTATCACGTGGATTTTTAAAATATATTATATAACTCGAGTTTAAGGAAATGTCCCTCTGACCTCTACCTTGATGAAACAAATTTTGAGTTATATAAAACACACTCAAATTTCTATGATGACTTCCTTTTGTAAAAATGTCAACGATGCGGCCATCCGATTCTCTCATAAGATCATCAATGATAACAAGCTGGGGACCTTTCCCATCAAACATACTAAGATCTGGCATACCTTGATGGTAATTAACAAGTTTCAAGTTGTATAAAGGTTGCATTTCATCAAAACACCATGTAACTTGATCGAAACTTGTACTACAAATATCTTTTACATATTTCAAGAAGTTTGTAACGAATTGTGACTTTCCACATCCACTTGGACCAGCAACTATTGCAGTAAAGGGATGAATGAAATGAAACATTTTTAAAACAAGTTGACTGCACAACGTTTTATTTAACAATGAAGATAATTTAATGAACAATATACATTTATAATAATCAAGTATAATTTGTCTTAAAACTAGAACACATACATGAAATGGTTTACAGGAACAAACATTGAAATACATTACCAAACTAACAATTATAAACTAGACATACACATTTATAAACACAATTAAGATAATATATAGTTCAAAGAATTACATTAAACATATTTGCAAGTAAACCAATATTTCACCGTTGTTATCTAAGTTTGTAATGACCCCAAGCTAATGTGTCAATACCATTAGGCAAAATATGCCTCTTAGTGTCGCTGTATGATAAACATTTTTTATTTATTTTTTGTGTATAAATTTTATGTTTGATTGATTTAAATCTTAACATTGCTCCGAATTGAATATTTTTCTCGAAAAGACATGCCTTATAGTTATGCATTTGCATATTTTTTGTAACACTTTTATTAACGCCTTTAGCCTTTGCAACAAATTTGTTTTCAACATCTATTGCATACATTTTAGATCTTAGACCCACAAATTCTCTAAATATTTTTCCATTATTTTCGTCTTTGAAAAAACCTATTTTCTTTTTGTTAACTTGTGGATACCCATAAATATTGTCAGATGGATAATCAGAAGAATCGAAATGCATCTTAAGGTCAGGTTTTATATCTTCATAAAAGTTGTTTGTAAATATTTGGTAAATTAAACTGTCTGTATCCGTATACAATAATTTATTTTTGTTTTGAAACTTAGGAATCATGTAGTTGTAATGGAATTCATACATAAGGGTCTTTGAAATATCTAAAATACAAAATCCTAAATATATTGGTTTATTATAATTAAGTTTACACTTTAGCATTTGTACTGCCACTAGGTCTGATGTGAATATACTTAAATTTTTAAAATCTGGCCTTGCAATGTAGTCGTTGACACCTAAAATTTTACCTCTATTTTCCCAATGTGTTAACAACTTAACATTTACTCTTTTTTCTATATTCTCCATAGTTTTTCCAAATACTGAATTATTCATTAATTTATAGAAATCTTTTTCAAAAACAGACTTTGCTAATGTCCGCATGTTTGTGTTTAAATCTATATATTTCTCTAACCAAGGACTTTGTTTAAACTTTAGTATCCTGTGTATTTTAGTTACCTTCATTCCCATACTAAGACATTGTTTAAGGTATTTGCATTGCCATCAACACAAACAAGTATTGAAAATGGTATTTGGATTCATTACAAACCAATTTCGTCTCTTGCTGATGATGGACCAATAGAATTTCAAGTACCAGGATCTGGTGACGATTACCTAGATTTATCGCATACGTTAATACATATTAAAGCAAAGATAGTTAACCTAGATTCATCAAAAGTGAGCACACCCACAGTAATAGCACCAATAAATAACTGGTTACACTCACTATTCAGCCAGTTAGATGTATATTTAAATCAAAAACTTGTGTCACCACCTAATAATACATATGCTTACCGTGCTTATTTGGAAACTCTGCTGAACTACTCTCCTGCCGCAAAGAAATCTCATTTGACTTGTGGTCTTTGGTATGAAGATGCAGCTGGTCAAATGAACTCAACAGACAACACAAATCCTGGATTTCTGAAACGACAAAAACTAGCATCTGAAAGTAAAGAAATAGAAATGATTGGACATCTACATGGTGATATATTTAACCAAGAAAAGTTTTTAATTAATGGGGTTCAAATGAGTGTCAAATTAATTCGCTCAAGAGAATCGTTTAATCTGATGGGTTCTTCTACTGATATAAAATGTAAAGTATGCATTACGGATGCAACTCTTATTGTTCGTAGAGCACGAATAAATCCAACTGTACTCCTCGCACATCAAAAAGTCTTAGCCTCTACTACAGCAAAATATCCTATTACTCGAGCTGAAGTCAAAGTTTTAACTATACCATCAGGGGTTCAGGGAAAGACTCTTGACAACATTTTTCTGGGGCAAGTACCTAAAAGATGTATAGTTGGATTTGTAAACAACACAGCATTCAATGGAAGTCTTACTAAAAATCCATTCAATTTTGAAAACTATGCTATGAACACATTTTGTTTATATATTGATGGCCAACAAATACCTTCAAAAGCATTGCAACCATCATTCGAGAATGATATTTTTACTGCAGCCTATCACACTTTATTTTCGGGGACTGGTATACATTTTCTAAATGAAGGTAATGGAATATCTAGGGAGCAATATGCAAAAGGTTACTGCCTATTAGCGTTTGACCTAACTCCTGATTTGTCATCAAATTCCATGACTCATTGGAATCTTATAAAGCATGGCAGTGTAAGGGTAGAAGTTCGGTTTGAATCAACTCTAACCGAAACTATTAACTGTATAGTGTATGCAGAGTTTGATAACGTTATTGAAATTGATAAGAACCGAAATGTAACCGTCGACTACAGTAGTTAAGATAAATTTATATACTTAGATGTAAGTAAAAGCCTAATAAATGTAATATATTATACCTATTTGAAGTCTTTCATTCGAGTTAAACCATATTGCGTCCCTTTAAATATAAGGTTTGGATAATTTTGCTCTGCATTTGTAAATAGTGTATTGTACCTATCAGAGGTATCGATAAGTAGGCATGCACAATGGATACAATCGAGATTCAGAAGCATTTAAGTAAAATTCATTGTAGCTTGAAAAACAATGTCTATGCAGCAAACCGATTACCGCTATACGTTAAGACTCCAATGTACTTGATAAGTAATTTGGACCCTGACAGTGAACCAGGCTCTCACTGGGTAGGCATGTACATAGACAGAAATGGCATCGGTGGGTATTTTGATTCATATGGCCGACCACCAACAGGCCATCACAAAGCCTTTTTCAGAAGGAACGCAAAGCATTGGGATTTTAATAGATATAGAATACAACTTGATTGGTCTTCAGTTTGTGGAGAATATAGTCTTACATACTTGCATTACATGTATTATGGAAATACACTCAGAGATTTTTTAAGCCTGTTTTGTGAGGATAAATTGATAAACGATATTGTAGTATCGCAATTGTTCAAAAGGTTGTTTTGGAAATAATAAACAATGTCAATACGAAGTTTTTTTTATTGCATTACCATGCGCATACCCCCATCATTAACGACACAGTGATAATGACCCTATTATGTTGTGAGGACAGCGAGTGGTGATTAGATAAGTAAGGTCCGTATTGTTATATGGACATAGCGAGCTTAATGAGATAAGGAGGTGATTAGATAATGAATTAGAGGTCGTTATTCATAAAAGCTAACTTCGTAAGCAAAGGAGATTTTTTTTTTTTTTTTTAGCCGGGCTCGCCCCTCGATCGTGGCAAACAGGGCAGCGGGGGGACGGGGAAGCGAGGGGGAAAAGTCGGTGCCCCACAACCGGTGAATAGAGAGGGGAGGGGGGAAAATCGGTGCCCCAGAACCGGTGAATCCCTACTACTCATGTGTGAAGTCAATGACGCGGGTGTATTTTGGATAATTGAATAAAGTACCATATACTTTTAAGTATAAGAAGTAGATGTATAGACTTTTAAGTATAAGATGAAATATAAGTTACTCTACTTATATTTCATCAATAATTATTTCCTTTCGTATGGTGATCAACATCTACAGATAAACATACTGAAGGATTGGAAATAATTCGGTTTCAATAATATACGAGTAACAATGTTTTAACGCATGTCTTGGTAGAAAAATCGATGTAATATTTTATTTCAAAGCGTCAATTTTAAGTACCTACGCACTAAAGATGTATTCTTCATTGGCGTAATTAATAATGCATTCAAAAAAATTAACCGAGCAAACGGCCATTTAAATACTACAAATAAAATATGTGTTACATCGTTGCGCGCAATTTCGTCCTGAGCTAAAAAATATGTGTTACAACGGCACGTACGATTGACCCATGCTTTAAATACCTTAATTTGTCGTCGCAAAAACTACTCCCCATGAAAGTAAAACCAGTAAATTGTTTTTATACATATTTCAGTTACTCGTTAAATGTATTACGTTTAATGATGTAGCTACTTATTTGGTTTAATGGACATTTTGTCAGTATCCTATCAGCTGGTTGATGGATTACTGAACTCACGTCAGACGCTCTCACGGCCATTTATAACAACTTTTATCTTGTTTTGACATTACCTTAATAGGTGGATAATTCCACTCACATTTTGTCCTTCCATGCTATATTTTTATATGAGCTTCTGTACCTCACAGTGGTCTAAAATCCACAGTAGATAAACGTAAATAAAACTAAACTGAGCTCAACAATAACATGAATTGTTATCAGTTTCAGTAGAGTATATTTTTTGTCACGGTACATAACTCGAAAAGCCCTTTTCATCTACCACAAAGCGTATATACGAGTACGAGTATGTATTTTCGTCTCTGTATTAATTTTCAAGTTATTTGAGAAACAAAGTGTTCAAAAAGCTTTCCTAAATTAAGATCGATTTCCATTTAGACAAAAGATATAATATGTCAAAGCCTTTTGACTACACAAAGTAAAATTCAGCATATTATTATGGTAGGGGAGCCCATGATGCTAAATGTGTAGTAACTCGAGCGTCATTGGGACCTATACGATTGTGTAGATTAGACGTTAGAATGAAGAAAAGTTTATATGACATTTTTCGTTTTAGCAGGGTGTTTTCTTAATTTGACTGTTGAAAAAAAATTGTATGAGAATGTATGAAGAATAATGTATTTTCCTAAAAAATAGCCTTTTCCTTTAGTTCGTGATACGTCATTATTTCCCAGGGATTCATGCTAATAAGTGGCAATATCAGATAGCATAATGATATAGGGTGTTGTTTTTTTAAAATGATTTTTTTTTTGCACTACTTCGACGTGTGGTAATCGGCAGATTATGATGTTTCCCGTTTTCTAGCATTATTTCTTTTATATTAAAAAGAAAATTGACCGCGCCCGACCATATCCAGTGATCGATTTTTTTGACTTTGCAAACTCCCCGACATAGAAAGTTCATTTATGGTTTAGGATACTCTACAGGGTGTAAGGTATCTCCCATATCTTAATCTGACGCGCTCGAGATACTTCCGAAATCCCCTCTTGGGCTCCCCAACTATTATTCTTATTATTACTTTTACCTTGGAAATATGTTTAATAAAGTATCCTTCATGTATAAACCTTTACACGATGGAGAAACGCTTAATAAAGCCACAATTGTTTAAACATAACTTGCAACCAACAAGTAACAAGTCAACGTTTGTGGTTAGTAGTCAGTAGGTACAGTCACAACGGCAAGTTACTACATGTTGCAGTACCTCTTGTGACACACAATACGCTTGTTAGCTACGACAGGAGCCGTAGGGGTAACAATGGCCCATATAAAATATCTACGTGAGTGGAAAACGTCCGGCGTACGTGTAACACGGTACTCGTATGAGTATCAATTGTAACGTAATTGAATGTATATTGAGAAAGGAATGATGTAGGTGCTGAGTGATGGTACGAGGAGCCACTCGTTTGGTGGAGAAGTCCGGGATCTCCAACGGAACACAACCGGAGTACCCCTAACACGATGTCCTTCTATCGGGCTCTGCCATGAGGGGAGCAATTGACGCTCCACTCATATCCCTTGGTGATTACAGCGATATGCGACTACACAAACCTCTGTCCTTCCCGGGGTCGTTTGCTGGACGGTTTGAGCTCTCACTCTTGCCGCCCGCAATCCCGGAAGCCCCTTTTAGTCGCCTCTTACGACAGGCAGGGGATACCGTAGTCCTATTCTGGTCCCGGGACTACAGGGACATAGTACCAAGCACCTAGTACCTAGTACCACGTATCTAGTAACAAGCACCTAATACCTAGTACCACGTATCTAGTAACAAGCACCTAATACCTAGTACCAAGTACCTACTACCTAGTACCAAGTACCTACTACCTAGTACCAAGTAACGAGTACATAACGAGTAAATAACGTGTAACAATTGCCGCAGTCTCTACCACATGCGGCTGGTGTGGCGCAGCATTGGCGGCGCGGAGGAGTGCGCGGGCGGAGGCGGCTTGCGCTTGCTGGAGGCTGCGTGCGCCACTGCTCTCCACTACGCGGATCTGGTGCACGGCGCGCTCGCAGACCAGAACTACTACGAGAGCCATGGTAACGTATACAGTCATTTCCATCTAAATTACCCTATCTTGCATCCAGCAATCACTAAATTTTACTTTAGATATAGCAGCCCTCGACGGATTTTCTTGAGTTTCTTATTAAGTTTTAAGGTGTTGAATACCTATGTTATTGACACATCTACATCTTCGAGAACCAAGTAGGTAGATACGCGGGGAAGTTCTATGAAAACGAATACTCCGGTTTCATATGTGCGTCTATGTGAGAGATCTAATCAACTAATAAGTTACATGAAAACTTTTTAATACGTTAATTATCTCTCATCACATAAATTATTTAAGTCGGTGGTTTTTAAATTTTTGTATCCTCTTCAATAATTACATTTTAACCGTCGTAGGATTTTTTTTTGAGTATTTGTTCATTTTGTTGCCAAAAGCTACAGATGTACCACGTTCATTGTGAACATTTAAACTATCACATTACGATACAATAAGTAAACCAAAAATGCTAAAAAATACCGGTCTAATGTATGTGAACGCCCTTTTATTTAGGGTTTCGTTTTTACCCCTTAGGTAGATAACCCTAAACAGCAAATTAATATAATGTTTTATTAAGTAGATTCTTAGTATCGTGTAATTATCTTTCTTGGAAATTGTACATACGAGAATATGAAGCGGGGTGGCTTATCAAGGTATTATATATTGTATGAAAATAACTCATCTCCGGTCTAATTGTGCTTTATTGTAACCCACACAGTGTGTGAGTGGTACGTTACAGAAATAGAAATAATCAATACCTTTGCAGTATATTTGAGAACATGCTTTGGTTTTATTTTTCTAAATGTTTATTTCTCTTAGACACGTTATAAGGAATAAAATTCAATATTTCAAACTAAAATTTTTACGAGCTTTCATGAAAGACAAGATTTTGACTGTCATTCGAGCGAAAACTTAAGATGATTTAGGATATTTCCAACGCAAAAGATTTCAAATTTTTCCATCAAATTCACTCTTACCTTTTGCTAAATAAATAAGTTTCATAGCTTCTTAGCGAGAAAATTCCTGATAGATTTATTTGGTCCTTAAAATATTTAGGTACATATTTTTTTATTATTCAATATTGATACCTATGATAAAGAAATATAGACAACCATTATATAGTAATTAAAATTATATTACTACTCAAAATAATTTAATAATTCGTAAAAAATATTTTTAGAAACTTAACAACCGAGATTTAAACAAATTAATAATAATTTAATTTAAACGACATAGTTACGAATATTGCTACGTAATTGTTTTATCTTTGTAGTACATATTTCGCTCGCAAATTAAAGGAAAATTCTAATTGTAAACCTTTATCTCAAGGGCTCAAAGGGATTAGCTCTTACGCCCGTATTAAAGTCTCTACACGTGTTCTTTTAAGTGGCAACCCTTGTTCTCCTTAAGTGTGTAAGCACTGATTATGAAGTCACTGAAAGTTCTATACAATCTCCAATTCTCCTTTGTTTTTGGTACGTGTCTACCCGTGATGACTAAAGAAGAATACTTATGAATTTAGTGCCTGCTTAGCGTACTCGTTAATCCTTATTCCTTACGAATATTATAAATTCGAAAGTAACTCTGTCTGTCTGTCTGTCTGGTTGTCTCTTCTTCACGCGCACACCACTGAACCGATTTTAATGAAATTTAGTACAAAGATAGTCTGACACCCGAGAAAGGACATAGGATAGTTTTTATCCCGGAAATCCAACGGGAACTAGGGATGGCAATCTAAGATCGATTAATCGGAATCGATCTTTTGGACCCAAAACATCGATTATTTTTAAGTATAGTTAGTTTTTAAGTAAGTTTCGATTATTTATTAGTAAGGATTGAATCGTAAACTATGGATTTGATCAAGTGATGATCTTTAGTAAAGTTGAAGGTACGAATTTTCAGTTTTATGTATGTTAGTATGTTATATTATTTTCTTTTAAAGGCGGGCGAAGCCGCGGGCAAAAACTAGTCTAGAATACATCGGAGCATCACATTGTTATTGTGGAGGGTAGAACAAGTATGATTCAACCGGGGAGGTACCTTCGCGTCACTTATAACTAGCATGAAGTCGTTCTTGTGTCACGGTAGAAGGGTGTGGATCCCCGCTTACATACATGTGAGGAAACTATCTTTGTCAGGAGGATCTGAAGTGGAATTCAGATAGAACATCTTTTCAAGATAAGATTCATTACAGATGTCATAGACGGTAGTGACCGCATACCATCAGATGTATTGCAAGCTCGTTTCCTACTTACTTATAACACAAGATTTTTATGTCACTGAAATCTAAAAATAAAGATTTTATTTACGAAAAACTTTAGCACGTATTTGGTAAAACACATTCTTAAATGAGAAATTCCAACTTAGTCATCAAGAGTGTTTAATTTAGATTTACTCCAAATGAGTCAAAGCAGTGAGAATATGGGCCTTATAAGATGCCTAGAGAATATTGGACTTAAAAGTAAGATCGTGTAAATTGTGTTTTCGTCAATCAATTATTGTCCCACTGCTGGTCACGGGTATCCTCTAAGAATGAGAAGGATTAGACTTCACATAAGATTTTTCATGATCTCTCATATATGAAGTTCTTCACGTTGTTTTACTTTACCATTAAAGCAAGTGATATTTAATTTCTAATGTGCACATGACTTTGAAAGGCCAGAGGCGTACCAGGGATTCGATCCTCAGACCCCTGTTTCGAGAGGCCGAATTTCTGTCACTAGGCTATCACTCCTTTTGTAGTGACTAAATGGTGCCATCAGACAAACGACGATTTTCATCTTCAAATCCCTCTGATGTTCAGACGAAAGATTTTTTAAGCTGTATTATTCAGGTGGAAATCTGCCGGCATAATTCCGCTTCAAAGCGCTAATGGTCCTTGGGTTTAAAGGGCTATTAATTCGTACGCCGTGCAAGAATCTCGACACGGGTCCTTGTAGACCTTGTTTACAACCCAGTAAGTACATAAAGTGAATCGCTGATTATAAAGTCACTTTGAGAGTTGTAAAACATCGCTCGTGCCACTCGGCTAACTAGAGTTTCTCAAAGTTTGGTGCGTGGACCTGCTGAAAGATAAGAAAATCCCCTCATACCTCTAATCACTAGTCATAACTAGTGCCATAGTACATTTATATCTACAAACATTGTAGTTGTCAGACATGGATATGACAGATAAAATAAAATCGTTCTTTACAATTTGTGTGATTACGAAAGGTCTTAATGTGTTATTTATATCTTTCGTAACACTACCACGCAACACGTGCCGTGCCTTTAAAAATATTGTATAGAAAAATATAAATTTATCTGACAACACACGTTCAATTTCTTTGTTCTAGCCTTAAGGGGTGCATTATAAAATTTAGTACTAGCTTAACTAATCAATGCGTGTCAAAAAAAGCCAATTATAAATGCTCATTGAAATACATTGCAAATGCAATAAGAAATAAACCAAGGCATAATATTAATTTAAATAAAATAAAACCTTATTATTATAGCAATTTTAAAAGGTATTTGCAATTGCTTTGAAAATTTAATAGGGGTACGTGAAAGTTTGAGAAGTCTTGCTCTATAGCATCCTCTATTTGTTTGTAGTGCTTCTGAGTAAATCGAGTTGTTCTCGAGTTGATCTCAGATGAACATCTGCGAGTGAGTTTTGTTGTGGAATGTTGGGTAAAGTCAGAAGATAATTATAATTTAGAATAGAATACGTACAGTACATATTAAAATTCTTTGAAGAAAATTAGATTACACTAAATATAAGGTTTTACTTTCTACATAGCTAGGTTAAGTTATTATTAACACTGTAAGCATTATTTGTAATTAGAAATGTAGGATAAGATATTAGACAATTTGCGTGGCGATCAGGTAATGTTTCAAACGCGCAGTGGTTTCCAAGTTCGATCCCCGGTCAGACAAATATCTAAATGATTTTAGATTTCTTTTCGGGGTTTGAGTGTTTGTAAATTGAATATTCCATAACACGTATGACACTGGGAAAATACTAGTGAAAAGTTAAGAGCCTAGAAAGTGGTACAATTATAAAATGGATTATTATAAATTCATGATATAATAATAATAATAATAAAGCCATTTATTTCCCATCACCTAAGAGTTACATGTATGTTTAAATGTTGAAAAAGTAATATATGTATATATATTTTTCTTATTATTTTTTGTACGTTAAAGTTATACACTATGAATGTCAGGTTTTTCTCCATTTTTATTTGTTTTGTTCGTTTGGTTTCTTATCGTGAGAGTCGGTAGAATGCATGTATCCATCACTACTTTTTTTAGTTGGAGAGAATAGATTCATAGAGATACACACATAGAGAGAAATTCATGATATACTTTCCTAAAATTTAAAACATTTTTTAAAGCTAAAGCATAAATAAGTGCGTATCATTGAAAATCCTATAACATTTTTCCGTAATTCATATTACGGGCGCTACAGAATTATTCTCCGTCTGTTATTAAAACCAAAAAATTAAATGATTTAGATTACTTATCCTGACGTAATGAGATTTGTTTGCCGCTTTGTCACCCTCCTCGCCTTACACGTCTCTTATCGTAAATTACATTTATCACAGAGCTTTATATTAAAGATATCATATATTGTTTGAATTTTGCTTAGTAAATGCTAGATTATCTTTATTACTTTTATAATATAGAAGTAACTAGCGTGCAGTTCATTTGATAATAAGTGGCTACTCCCTCCCATGGACATCTATAATCAACCCTAGATAAGACTTAATTCCTACCTGAGGTCGGCCATAGATGCGTTGTGAATTCCGAGGACTAGGTTGGAACGCTTCGATAAAATATGTCTTCCTTACCACACCATTCAAACAAGAACACAGAGCTGAACACTGTTGAAATTAGGCAGAGCAGGTGTAAAGTTGTGTCATCTTAGTGGAAACACAAAGAGTTCTACCACCTTCAGAGATATCTTTGTATCCTTCTCACGATGTAATGCTTAAATCTAATCTGTTACTTTAATATCATACATATTATAATGTTTATAGTGAGGGAGCGACCTTACTGTTCACAATATTCGCATTCGCAATCATGTTGCGGAGTGCAATATGTCCACAAACTTGATATAACTTTGTCTACGTTTGAATGCAGGCCAGCACAAGACAACGGAGGAGATATGCACCATCGTGAACAATTTGGAGTACGTGCGTCGCTCGCTCTCCGAGTACGACGACGAACACATGTAAGTAAAAGGGATGTTCTATATATCGAAAGTATCGACACTAAAATATCGATATTTGTAATATTGACGGTCGTTGGCCAATCCAGTACTGTCTTACTAGAAAAATTAAAGACGCGTACTTGATATTCGAATATCGGACTCCTCGATTGAGATAACGACCTTTTTACTCTCAAAGTACGACGACGAACACATGTAAGTAATCTGGGGGATGTTCTAAAATATCGATATTTTTATTGATATGAAATATTGCCGATACATCAGTTTCAATCCATTACACCAAAGTAGAATAAATAAGCAAATAAACTTGAACTTACACAAACTAACTTACTTCGATGTTGCCGATAATTCTTTATCAACCCATTACTGTCTTTGTAGGTAAATGTGAGATGCGTACATGATATTCGAACATCCGACCCCCCGATCGAGACTTCCTTTTTACGTTACGATATTATCATCGAAGAAAACAATATATCCGTATCGAAAATCTCAAATACTTATCACAGAAAAGAGTGGCAAAAAGTCTTTGAAATCTGAACATGACAAATAAAAGGTCCTCACGTTGGAATATTTTTTAAATCCTTATCGATTTATCAATAATAGCGAGTTGAAATATAGTATTATCGGTTATCGATATTTAAGGTTTTTGATATAAATATCGGTATTTGTACAGACAATTTTCACCTACTCCGATCCAACCCCTGACCCGTGACGTCACGCTCGAACAACAAACGGGAAATCTAGAATTCCACGCGCTTCCACACGATATTTATTTATTTCCCACATCCACCAAAGTCCCTGTTTATTTATCTTCTCTAGGGTCCCTAATACTGTTCTAGTACGTGCATGTAAGACGCGAGTTACAATAAAAATATATGAAAATTTTTGTAAGTTTGGTTGTCGTACAAGGAGTAATGACCAAATGATGTTTGTAATTTAGTCTCAATTTGAGGGTCCACGTTTCAAGTTTTAGGTACGCTCACATTTTTGAAATTATGAGCGTATTAAACATTAATAATCTCTTGCTAAAAAGCGAAGAAAAATATCGCTAGGAAACCTATACGCCTTAAAGTTTTTTATAAAAAAGTGTCAAACGTGTATGAAGCCTATCAATTCGCTTTTGGCAAATGTAATAGACTAAGTTGTAAGTCTTCCCTGAGAGGAGCCCGTTCTAAGCAGTGGGATGGTAATGGGTTTTAGACTGCTGTTGGAGTAAACAGGTTTCTAGTGTAATTTAAATAAGAACTCATATCCTAGTCTAAATAAAATATTACTTTTACGCTACTCTAAAGTTATTTTCCTTCCATGAAATAAATAAGTTTGCATATTATTATTAAAGTAAGTTTTTTTATACGATATAGGAGTAGTAGACGAGCATGCAGTCCACCTGATGGTAAGTGGCTACTGCCGCCAATGGACATCTGTTATCAACCTTAGATAGAATGAGATATTCCTACCTGAGGTCGGGCACAGATGCGCCGCTACCCCTGAGGTCTAAGGTGGAACGCCTCGCAAAAGTAGATCTCCTTTACCACATCCATCAAACCAGAACACAGCAGCGCTTAACACTGTTGTTATGAGGGCGAAACAGTTGTGGCAGTGGTGTCGGCGAAGTCGAACCGCAAAGGGTTCTACCACCATCAAACGTTTAACCAAAGACCTTTGTTCAGCATCAACGACGAGAACGGTCGTCAGCTGGTGCGCGGTGCGCTGGGCACACTAGACGCGCGCGCTGCCCGCGCCGCCGCGCCGCTCTCCGCGCGAGCTCGCCCGCCGCTCCGCAAGGCCGTGTTCCACCTCGCCTGGTCCCCTGACACGCTGCCCACTGGACAGGTATGGTAAACATTTTGTTGTGAACATTTTTAAAGTGAAAAATTCTTTATGCGCGTTGAGCACTTTTTGAAAACACCCTTAGCCGTGCGAGCTCGCCACTCCGCAAGGCCGTGTTCCACCTCGCCTGGTCCCCTGACACGCTGCCCACTGGACAGGTATGGTAAACATTTTGTTGTGAACATTTTTAAAGTGAAAAATTCTTTATGCGCGTTGAGCACTTTTTGAAAACACCCTTAGCCGTGCGAGCTCGCCACTCCGCAAGGCCGTGTTCCACCTCGCCTGGTCCCCTGACACGCTGCCCACTGGACAGGTATGGTAAACATTTTGTTGTGAACATTTTTAAAGTGAAAAATTCTTTATGCGCGTTGAGCACTTTTTGAAAACACCCTTAGCCGTGCGAGCTCGCCACTCCGCAAGGCCGTGTTCCACCTCGCCTGGTCCCCTGACACGCTGCCCACTGGACAGGTATGGTAAACATTTTGTTGTGAACATTTTTAAAGTGAAAAATTCTTTATGCGCGTTGAGCACTTTTTGAAAACACCCTTAGCCGTGCGAGCTCGCCACTCCGCAAGGCCGTGTTCCACCTCGCCTGGTCCCCTGACACGCTGCCCACTGGACAGGTATGGTAAACATTTTGTTGTGAACATTTTTAAAGTGAAAAATTCTTTATGCGCGTTGAGCACTTTTTGAAAACACCCTTAGCCGTGCGAGCTCGCCACTCCGCAAGGCCGTGTTCCACCTCGCCTGGTCCCCTGACACGCTGCCCACTGGACAGGTATGGTAAACATTTTGTTGTGAACATTTTTAAAGTGAAAAATTCTTTATGCGCGTTGAGCACTTTTTGAAAACACCCTTAGCCGTGCGAGCTCGCCACTCCGCAAGGCCGTGTTCCACCTCGCCTGGTCCCCTGACACGCTGCCCACTGGACAGGTATGGTAAACATTTTGTTGTGAACATTTTTAAAGTGAAAAATTCTTTATGCGCGTTGAGCACTTTTTGAAAACACCCTTAGCCGTGCGAGCTCGCCACTCCGCAAGGCCGTGTTCCACCTCGCCTGGTCCCCTGACACGCTGCCCACTGGACAGGTATGGTAAACATTTTGTTGTGAACATTTTTAAAGTGAAAAATTCTTTATGCGCGTTGAGCACTTTTTGAAAACACCCTTAGCCGTGCGAGCTCGCCACTCCGCAAGGCCGTGTTCCACCTCGCCTGGTCCCCTGACACGCTGCCCACTGGACAGGTATGGTAAACATTTTGTTGTGAACATTTTTAAAGTGAAAAATTCTTTATGCGCGTTGAGCACTTTTTGAAAACACCCTTAGCCGTGCGAGCTCGCCACTCCGCAAGGCCGTGTTCCACCTCGCCTGGTCCCCTGACACGCTGCCCACTGGACAGGTATGGTAAACATTTTGTTGTGAACATTTTTAAAGTGAAAAATTCTTTATGCGCGTTGAGCACTTTTTGAAAACACCCTTAGCCGTGCGAGCTCGCCACTCCGCAAGGCCGTGTTCCACCTCGCCTGGTCCCCTGACACGCTGCCCACTGGACAGGTATGGTAAACATTTTGTTGTGAACATTTTTAAAGTGAAAAATTCTTTATGCGCGTTGAGCACTTTTTGAAAACACCCTTAGCCGTGCGAGCTCGCCACTCCGCAAGGCCGTGTTCCACCTCGCCTGGTCCCCTGACACGCTGCCCACTGGACAGGTATGGTAAACATTTTGTTGTGAACATTTTTAAAGTGAAAAATTCTTTATGCGCGTTGAGCACTTTTTGAAAACACTCTTAGCCGTGCGAGCTCGCCACTCCGCAAGGCCGTGTTCCACCTCGCCTGGTCCCCTGACACGCTGCCCACTGGACAGGTATGATAAACATTTTACTGTGATAGTTTTAGAAGTGAAAAATTGTTTATGCGCGTTGAGCACTTTTTGAAAACACCCTTAGCCGTGCGAGGTCGCCGCTCCGCAAGGCCGTGTTCCACCTGGCCTGGTCCCCTGACACGCTGCCCACTGGACAGGTATGGTAAACATTTTGTTGTGAACATTTTTAAAGTGAAAAATTCTTTATGCGCGTTGAGCACTTTTTGAAAACACCCTTAGCCGTGCGAGCTCGCCACTCCGCAAGGCCGTGTTCCACCTCGCCTGGTCCCCTGACACGCTGCCCACTGGACAGGTATGATAAACATTTTATTGATTTTTTTTAAGTGAAACCTTTAGACGCGTTGAACACTTTTTGAATGAACACCCTTAGCCGTGCGAGCTCGCCACTCCGCAAGGCATGTTCCATCATGCCTGGTCCCCTGACACGCTGCCCACTGGACAGGTATGGTAAACATTTTATTGTGATAATGTTTAAAATGAAAAAAATATTTAGGCGCGTTAAACACTTTTTGAGTGAACACCCTTAGCAATGCAATGTAAAACAGGTTTTAAATAAAGCCGATCACAGGCGGTTTATGTTCCAAGAAAATATGTTTAATTCATTTGTCTCTGTCTAGCACTAGGAAAAAAATATTTTATGATATTATTAGCCACTCATAATGCGGACTTTGATCCAATAGGTAGTAACAGATTTAGATTTGTAACGCTTTCTGCATTCGTAGCCGCCCTCCGCTCTAGAAATCTCTATGTAGGTAATATGCATACAAGAAAAATACAAGGGAAAACTAGATACATCGCTTTGATGAGAAATTGAAGCCGGAATCCCTTGCATGAATGATCATCACTTTATCACGCTATCAATAACAACTGTACCCTTACCATGAGTTTTTACGTTTTGACAAGTATGACTGTTTTGGTATTTGTTTACGTATTAGCCCATACTATTTCCAAGTTCTGACACAATCCGCTAGGGGCGCTGATTGGAAATTATATGGGCAAATACGTAAACAAATACCAAAACAGTCATATTTGTCAAAACGTAACAACTCATGGTAAGGGTAGTGGTCACGTACGTCTAATTCACATGTGGAAGTTACCGTATCACCAAATTTGCATATTTTTATTTTTATTCGTTATCATAGTAGTAGTAGTACTATTTTATTATGTACCTAGTTTATTTTTATTTGTACTCATGCCCGTTATGGACCCGTTTTTACCCTTAAGGTACAGAAATATAAAAAGTAAAATAAATATAACAAGTAAAAGTAAAATAAAAATATAAAAAATAACCTTGTAACAAATCGTTTATTACCCGACCTAAGTTTAAGAAGTCACATTCATGATCCAATACAAGTAAATTGTAAATAGTTTCAAAGCCTTTTGCTTCTAATCTATATACAAAAGTTGGATACATTAAAGTATATAGTATAGAATTTAAATATGTGATTATTGCTATAGTTTCAAAAGAACATAAAGGGATATGCACACAGTTAACGCTACATCGAGTTCCATTTCGCAAACGACGCAACGTTAAGCAAAGTTCTGTTCCACCTCGTTTGATCGCTGTTCACACACTTCTAACAATTCTACAACATTTTATGCAATTGAGTATTAACGTAACATTTCTTACATGGCAACATAAGACACTCTTGAAACGAAAAGAAAACGTGCCGCTTCTCCACGGTTTTCGATTTGCGCGGAGGTTTTCAAAAATAATTCAAAAAAGGTCCTTAAAGTGTTGCTGATGACGGTGGCTACACTATGACCTATACTATAAGATACACGTGAATTTTAAATACTTATTAATCCTATTATAAATAGCGCTTGTCAAATATCATTTTGCTTTTTAGGGCAAAAACTTGCTACATTAACCATTCACGACTCTCGTTCAACTACAGTATAAAAATTCGCGCTTTAGCATCGTTCTTAATGGTACATCTAGCTTACAAAAGTGGCTGTGACTGACTGGACATTAAAGCTGAGTGGAGACGGTTTCGGTTTAAAATAGTTATGGCATGTATTTTGCCGAATATTTTTGTCTTTCTTTCTTCAGAATAAAGGTAAATCGTGGATAGTCGACTAAACGTAGCATGTCTGCGGTGGCCCTTAAATATGTTACATTTTAGTCAAGTCCACCCTAGCTTTCGGCTTCTATATCGTTGACGTTCTTTCATGATAATGGTTCCTTTTCTAAGTACGTTGAATTTCTGCCTAATCATCTAAAAGCCTACGTCGCAAGCCGTGGCAATCTTGGACCATAATACTATTATAGGAGGAACTTTCCTTTCGCGGTTAGATTCTTATCATAAAGCAATTTTATGGAATTTATTTCGCCGCGATCATGTTTGTGAAAATATTTAGTTTTGATATATTTGTTTACAATACAATATATATATATATATATATATATATATATATATATATATATATATATATATATATATATATATATATATATATATATATATATTGTATATTAGGTACTTTTATTAGTATCGATGTAGATTATATAATATGAATAACTGACTTAAAACGTGATATATCTCCAATTTTATTTTATGTATACATCATTTAAATGGAAAAAATATAATCAAAAAGTGCTGTTCTATTTTAATAATTTCTAGATGTAAAATTTCAAAATATATGATGTCACACTAGAGAAGGGGGGTCTCTCTAAATATGACCAATTTTATATGTGGTGAAAAAATCATGAAACACCGAAAGAAAGGCCTCTTATTTGGAGATATGTTTTTTTATTAAAACAGGCCATAACTCCACTGCTGGAGTTTCTGGACCAGCACCTGTCTTCGCTCAACACCTGGCTGCTCCCGCGGGCGTTCACCCGCGCGCTGGCCGGCTGCTGGAGCGCCGTGCTCAAGGAGATGGCCACTCAAGCTGACTCTGGTGGTCCAGAGAGGCCCAGAGTCTACCATGATCGACTACGAGAGGCCCTGGATCTTCTCGCTGAATTCATTCATGCTGAAGGAAAAGGTAAGATTTTTGGAATTATTCAATGTATATACTACATATACAACTTGTAGTATTTAAGGTACTCGACGACTACAAAAAAAAGGATTATGTTTATGTGTACCTATAGCGTATGTAAGTGCATATGTTTCCTAATAACTTCTAAACTTGTTATCATAATTTGATAAATCATATATAACTATCATGCTCTAGATGTAATAAAGTCGGGAATTAAAAAAAACACTTCGTAATGATGCCGTTTTGGTAATACACTTTTAAAAGCTCATAACGCATTAACTTCATATCGTAGATTTAGATCGATAAATTCCTGTAAATGATGTTAGAGTACTAACTTTATGTTAATAAAACCTGCTTTTGAGTTGATACTGGATGAACACTAACAATTTTAAACTTGCTTAATAAGGGTTAGCCGAAGCGAAACTATTTAACTAAAAGCCGATGCACATTCCTGATTGCGAAGTATTTTAAGTACGTGTTATTATGTGTTACATTTAATGTGATAAAGTGAGTGTGGAAAAATTTGCTATTATGTTAGACTGCGGGAACATAATGACAAATACACATTCTCGTCCAAGCGCTCTTCGTAGCTTTCTAGAACGAGCAACTTGGTAGATAGTCTAGAAGAGCAACTGGGCTGAGCGTGACTGCAATGTTATGCACTAACATTCAGTTCTTGTGATGACTTTTAACCGAGACCAATATCCTGATGGTGGTAGAACCTTTTGTGGTTGCACCAGCGCCATACCTATTTCTACCACCTAATAACAGCAGTGTAAACACTGCTTGGTTTTAGTTTGAATGGTGTGGTAAGGGTATATTTTTTTCGATTTCAGCTTAGTCCTCAGAGGTAGTAATCTAATCCTATTTGGGGTGGATTACAGATGTCCATGGGTGGCAGTAGCCACTTACCATAGGTGGACTGGATGGTCGTCTGCTACTCCTATACTATACTACTATACTATATAAACAAACACTAACACAAGCATTATACTGATACTTACTCAGCCATCACAACAACATATTTTTTTCGCGTTCAGTCATCTACCCTTTTGGTTTAGCATTGGGCTTCATTCAAAGATTATTTATCGGCCGAAAAGTACAATTGCCATAAAAACGTTGTTTGCACAGGTTTGCCAATGAGGAGTTCCATAGTCTACCCTTTGCATTGGACCTAATTTAAAGACTATCTATCAGTGGGAAAGCACAAATGCTATTAAAACATTATTTGCGCAGGTTTGCCGATGAGGAGATCAGTCCTCTACCCTTTGCATTACGTCTAATTCAAAGATTAGTTATTTATCGGGGGAAAAGTACAAGTGCTATAAAAAGCGTCGTTTGTGTAGGTTTGCCGATGAGCGAGATGCGCATGGGAAAGCACAAATACTATTAAATCATTATTTCCTCAAGTTTGCCGTTGAGCGAGGTGCGCATGGGAAAGCACAAACGCTATTGTCGCATTATTTGCACAGGTTTGCCGTTGAGCGAGGTGCGCAGCGCGGAGTGGTCGCGCGTGGAGCAGCGGCTGCAGTACCACCAGGCGAGCACCGAGCTGCTGCTGGAGCTGTGGCTCGCCGAGCGCGTCGCGGAACAAGCCCGCACGCCCATGCCCTCGCCCTACGGCTCTATACTCGTCCGGTCAGTATTCACAGTACACTGTGCATAGCGTGCTAGATTATGTCCGAAGTATTTGTGAAGGTTATTGTTTTGGTCTTCTATTTTAATAGGATAATGTAATCATTTTACTTAACGCGGTCATACTAAGTCTATAATAAGATGGGATGATGAAACCATTTTGAAACCTGTAATACGGGCATGAAGAGCAGGTGTTATAAATATATTTTTATTTCTCAATTCAAACTAAGCCGGATTTTGTGGGTTCAATTATTATTTATCAATTTTATCCTCATTAAATTATGATTATAGTATCTCTGAAAGTATCTAGTTTTTTCAAAGATATAAGTTATGTTTATCCTATAAACATAAGACATTTAACCAAGTTTTACACCTCAATCTTTCTTATTATATTCGGAAGAGAATACATATCGTGATTAATTGTATGTCGTCAACCACACACGCCTAAGTTTGATGTTCTAAACCACAGATTCTAAACATTGTCAAGGCTAACGCCGTTTGTCCACCGCCACCGTCACCGAGCCGATACCGATAACTGATGATGGCGCCGAAGTAGTGTACATACATTTATTATAGCCGCTTGTCCACCGCACTTTGTCACCCGAGCACCGTCATCCCGGCCGCCGATATTTCGAGTAGATCGGCGTGACCACTAGATCCGCACCGAGATTTTGACGGGCCAATGTACCGGCAATATAAAATACGTTTCAACTTGTCCATACATTGCCGTCACACAAGTGACAGCTGGAACAAAATAAACCGCCGATACCGGTCGCGGTGAATAACTATTATCGTCACGACATTTTAAAATCGGCCCGAAATAATCTCGTTCTCGGTATCGGCTGGGTGACGGTGCGGTGGACAAACGACCTAACTATACTAACATTTTCAAGACATGTTAATATAGTAACTACTCGTATACTGTAGTAACAAAGCCACCGGTGACAGTTGGAAATGGACGACGTCTTGTCATAATAAAACATAGTTACGTAGCGAGCGCTGTATCTCGTTTAAACGGCAGTGAAGTGTAGCCTTTATATTTTCTTGGAAATAAGACGTACTTATTCTTGCTATTATTAATGTTTTCATGTTTTATTTATTTGACACGACTATTTTTGTTCAATGTCTAAAAATGGTTTACTTATCTTATTTTTTTTTGTTGTAGAATCTTTACATCTTAAAAGACATACTCAATATTTAACAGATGCATTTATAATCTCTTCTGATTAACACAATTAAAGAAAGATTTCTTGTTATAAGAGATTATATATACGAGGCAATATACAGCTTAATATCTTTTTTTTGTTATTATATGCAATCCTCTAACTTTCAAGAAGGTAATGTAAATTTATGACTCGCAATAACTCTACTATATATCTTGTGTATTTCTTTGTATTTATTATAACTATAACTAGTATAGTATTTATCATTAGGTACGACGTAAACTATAGGAATTAATTCATTATTTATTTTATAAATGTAATTTTACTAGAGTATATTTCAACCACGACTCGCTGTGTGTGGAGGTGCTCTCCGCCCGTGACGTCATTCCGCTGGATCCCAACGGGTTGAGCGACCCCTTCGTGGTCCTCGAGCTGCTCCCCAAACGACTGTTCCCTAAAGCTCATGAGCAAAGCACCAATGTTCAGAAGGTAACGTAAATAATATTTAGCTTTAACGGTTATTCCAAATCAGTTGATAAATAACATTAAAATCTAAGGGCGTTTTCAAATCAGACGATTTTTATCGGATGGATGGTGGCACAAGACATGAGTCTTTTCAAACAAAACGACTGTACGCGAGATTGTGAGTCGCGAAAATATTATTGCGATCACTATATGCTGCGATTTGACGTAAAATAACTATTCGTCTAATAATAGGTAATCAGGCGAAATTTAATAGTTTTTAGAAATACTGAAATTTGGATCTCTATTCTATCTCTACAAAATAAATCCCTTGAAAAAATAAAGTAATTGAGAAAAACAAACCTCTTTTAAACTTCTTTTTGCATTTACAATTTTAATTGTATATTTTTTCAGCTATAAACATTAATGTATAATGAGATGCCCAATTGTTTGCCCTCATTTCAAAACTTCTTTTTACAAAATACTTTGTTTAATTATCTTTACAGATAAAGTTTTTTCAGCAACCAACCGCTATCACGTATCCTAACTTTTTATTATTACATTTTCATGTTATACATAAATTTATATTAGAATAACATTTGCATTTCATGAGTTTCTATAACGTATGTAAGAATGAGAAATGTGTGTATACAGGGTGTGTCGTAATAATACCTATAAAATACATGAATAAAAATGTCACCAAACGTACAAAAACGTTCTATCAATTGTTTTATTTTTATATTTAACTAGTGGTGCCCGCGGCTTCGCTCGCATTTTAAAGAAATAATTTGACATACATAAAACGGAAAATTTGTTCCTGCATTGAAATGACAGTGGTGCCATCTGTCGAAAATTGGTCTTACCAACTCCCAAACCCTCGTGGGCTCTTGGACTACAACTTTGCTAAAGATCATCTCTTGATCAAATGCATAATTTCCGATTGTATAACTACTTACGAATTAAAAATAAATTAAAATAATCTTTTCCCACGGACTAAATTGTGAATATAAACCATTCTCAAGTCCCCTTGAAGACACACAACAAATATCATCAAAATTAGTCCAGTCGTTTAGGAAGAGTTCAGTGACATACACACGCACATAAGAAATATATACAGGGTGAATTTTTCAAACAGGCCTTCAGGGCCAAATCCGAAGCTATAAAGATTAGCGAAAAATACTGAAAGGAGTTACGAGGCCGATTTTGATAAAAACAAAAACTGCATCATTACTTTTTTAAATAACATTTTCCCTAGCCGGGAATCGATCGAGTTCATTTTGAAAAAAATACATCCTCTATATTATTCCACTATCTGATAGTGTTGCTTATAAGGATCAAAATCTGGGAAGTAATGATAAATGACAAACTAAAGGAAAAGCCCCAATTTAAAGAAAACGCATATTTTTTCATATTAATTTGGCAGTTAAGTTCCCGCCGTTCATAAATTTAAATATTTCGCATATTAACAATTTTTTTTGGCTCAATGTTTCAAATCATTCGAAAGCGGACATTTTGTTCTCCAAGAATTTATATTTTTATGCCCGACTTAGTTAAGGTTCTTTTGAGGACCATTATAATAGATTTAACTTGCTATGGGCGGAGTTCCGTTTAATACAGATGTAAAGTTGACTATTTGCGAGAATGACTTTTTCGAGTCAAATCCGAGTGATTACTAAACAAAGAGATATAGAAAATCATATTTAACGTTTAAACGAAGTTGTAAACAAGAAACAATAAGAATTTACGATTTAATCAGTTATATATTTTTATTAAAAAAATAATCCTAAAAACGGCGGTAACTTATTTGCCAAACTATTACTTTCTCATACTAAGCCGTATGTCATGGTCATAACATCGAATAATTAGTTGAATAACCAACGAATTCTTCAATGGTATGAGTGATGTATGTTTCTAAAGAATTATACATTATCATTTGTTATGTATAATCCTTAAGGATTAGTATGCCAATGTATGAAAAAATATGTATTTTCTTCAAAATTTTCCTTTTCCTTTAATTTGTCACATAACATAACTTCCCAGAATTTAATCCTTGCAAGATATCAGATAGTGGAATTATATAGAGGGTGTAATTTTTTTCAAAATGAACTCGTTCGATTCCCGGCTAAAGAAAAATATATTTTAAAAAACTAATGATGCAGTTTTAGTTTTTATCAAAATCGGAACTCCTTTCTGCATTTTTCGCTAATCCTTATAGTTTCGGATTTGGCCCTGAAGGCCTATTTGAAAAATTCACCCTGTATATAAAGATTTATATAACAATGGATAGATTGAAAACTGTGACACTTTTAATAAAGGTGTATGTTTTCTAAGAGATCAGTTCCTAATTTATTTTCTCCCTAAGTTTGTCGTGGTACTTACGGGACCTTGTATATGTGTACAATGTATGGACATACATATGTCTCATACACACACGTCATTGTCATAGTATCTAAGTTTTAATATTTGCATGTATTTGTGTATATTATATAGTGTCTATGTATGTAAGTACATGTGTACGTATATATGTGTGTACAGAAAACTCTAAACCCTGTGTGGGACGAGTGCTTCGAGTTCAGCGTGTCGCTGGAGGCGTGCCGCTCGCAGCAGGCGGCGCTCGCGCTGTCGGTGTGGGACCGCGACGTGCTCACCGCGGACGACTTCGCGGGCGAGGCGTTCGTGCCGCTCGCGCGCGTGCCCGGCGTGCCCGGACACTCGCCGCCCGACCCGCTGCGCCCGTACGAGCTGCCGCTCATGCAGCTACACGATCGCAGTACGTATGCTGATTATATATAGTTGACATTCAAAAAGTGCTCTGTAAAGAACCTATTTTGAATTAAAAAAAAATGATTTCATTTGATTTGATTTATATAAAAAATATGTATTGCTGCCATTTGTATTCAAGTTGACGAATTAATCTGTTTTTCTTACCGATTTTTTTTTTGATTCGGTCGCCGCGCTCAAAGTCCGCGATAAAAGCTATGCAATAGCTTAAAAATGTTAAAATCGAGTCAGGATCACGTGACCTGATCGGAAATTCGTAAGACGATAAAGCAAACGGCAAAAGTCAAGATGTCAACCGGGGTCAGTATAGAAAAGCATACAACTTACTTAATGTTTAGTAACCACTGCTGGCCATGGACACCTGTAACTAACTCCATTTAGAACAAGGTTCTTTGTGAATCAGACTACAGATGCATTGACACTCTTGAGGGTAAGCCTAGCGTTTGTGCCGCTCGCGCGCGTACCCGGCGCCCGACTCGCTGCGCCCGTACGAGCTGCCGTTCATGCATCTACATGACCGCAGTACGTATGATAATTTTTTTGTAGGATTGATGTAACCAACGAGCGAGTAGTTTACTTATTGCTAAATAATCACTGCAGGCCCATCGGTTCTATCTGAAACTAACCACAAATGCATTGACACTCTTAAGGAGAGGCAAGCGTCGCAGATTTTTTTGTACGACCAAAACATCTTATCTGCATATGACATCGCAGGCGAAGCGCTTGTGTAGATGGCACGCGAGACCGTCTTTCCGACATGCCCGAACACTCTCTGCCCGACCCGCTTCGCCCAATCGAGCTGCCTAACAGCAGTATATTTGAAGATTTTTTTTATGATTGAAGTAGCAAACGAGCGAGCAATCCACTTGATAAGTTGATAAGTGGTAAATCTTAACCATGCATTAAACAAGCGAGATAACATTGCTGCAAACGTACTCAGAATACTTTTTTTACAAAATTGATTCATGCTTCAAAAAGCTATATTTTGGTACTGTAAACAAAACTGGTATATCTGCCTTAAATAACAAAGGATCATCGAAAAAACTAAGGCTATTAGAAGACAATAGTTTAACGAAGACCCATTGTAAAGAACAGAAAAGCGATCGGAGCGGTTCGATTCCATCTATTTATTACCAATCAGTTGACAGCGGAGTCTGCAAAACGTCGAAGTTAAACGATCTCAGTATTTCTCAAACTGAAAGCTCCGCGTTATTAGATTTTTAAAATATCGGCGAACCCCTCGAGAAAGCTGGCTATAAATAAAACGAATAAAATAATTTATTTATAAGCAATATAGTCACACATGAGAATGGATATTTGTTTGTAATAAATATGATGGATGGCATTATCTTGTGGCAAATTCAGTTGTTTCTAGAAGCAAGAAATTTTACTTTGATTTATTTAGGTGTGCTTCACCATGTGTTTTGTACGCTTAAAGTTTGGTAAGATGACGCCATTACTCATATTTTGTGGCGAATCCACTACGATTAACTGGCGTACCCCACTTTGAGAAACCCTGAATTCTAATGGAAGCACTCATTAAGATCTTACCAGATTTGCTTTTATACTATGATTTATTAGTTGCTTTAAGAATACTGGAGATTTTAGTATACTCGTAAGTAGATAGTATTATGTCATAACTATTATTTTGTAAAATGCATTATGTCATTTGAAAATACAATAAACTCTCGTGTATTAAAATACATTCATGATTAGTCTCACGCTGAAAATAAATATAATTTATATCAACCAAAGATCAATATTAGACAATTTCTACATACTAGAAATTGGTAAATTTAATTTTAATATATTGAGTGATTTCATAATTGGCTTTCATTTTTAATAATAATCAACTTATCTTATCTTATTAACTTTATAATTAAAGTGTCTTATTAAATATGAATATCATAAAATGCATTTGCAATGAAAAAAATAATAAGTCTGCTTTGACCCTAAACTCACCTACGTGGGTAGAGTCCATAAATTTATTAAGAATCTATGGTAAGTCTAGACCCGTAAAATGGAAAGTGGCGTCGAGTTGGAAACTTTGTTTAATACCCCTGTGCTCCTGAATGCCTTATAAATGCCCGAGTCGCGCTTTGAATACGAGCTTGAAATATAACTTGCTATATTAGGACTCTTTCAGAAATTTTTAAAACCAGAAACTATATGTTACTTATAATATGCAGAGCTATTACCAACGATTTTGCTAAGATTTGTAATCTATAGAAAAACAGATATAGGCATAAACATTATTATTAAATTGATTGATCTTATTAAGTCTGATTACCAATTATTTATGTTATACAAAAAATAATAAGTCTGTTTTGACCCTAAACTCACCTACGTGGGCAGAGTCCATAAATTTATTAAGAATCTATCGTAAGTCTAGACCCGTAAAATGGAAAGTGGCGTCGAGTTGGAAACTTTGCTTAATACCCCTGTGCTCCTGAATGCCTTATAAATGCCCGAGTCGCGCTTTGAATAAGAGCTTGAATACTGTCGGTCTATTAAGACTCTGTTCGGAATTGTGAAACCAAAAACTATTGATCACTAATAATGGAGAGCTATTAGCAAGATTTGTAAAAGTCGGCTTATAAGAACTATATATAAACAGTTGAATAGCTTGTCATTTTTTGTTTGTTAATAGATTTCTTTATTTGTTACCGTAAGATATTTATGTCTTATCAATTAAACAATTTGAGAAACTGTTTATTGTCTGTCTGTGTTAGCAAGGAATCAAGACTATCTATGGTCATCTCTTAACTTAATTGACAGAGGGTTCCGGGGTCCATCCCCGGCCAGATAGATACGAGTATCTAAGTGATGAATTTAGATTTCTGTGTAGGGTCTGAGTGTTTGCGTATTTGTGAAGTTTATTTATTTAATTAAATAAATATTAAATTAAGCATGCCTTTTCAGATCATCCCATTCTGCAGATACTGGAATCGCGTACGACAGACAAACTGGCTATCGATTTCGTCAAGAAGCAAAAACTGCGTTTTGCCGAGCAGTGAATCTCTTCTCATATTCTATCTTCACAAGGTTTTTTTTGTTCTGTGGCTTCATTCTATTTACGCCAACGTCCATTATAAATGTCGACAATATTAAAATATCTATATTTTAAAAAGATTTCAATATTTTAAAAGCAAAATTTAATTTTTAAACGTGTTAAAATTTTAGGTCTCGTACCTTAAGATGTAATAAAGCATCAGTATTAATGTATATTATATTACAAAGACTGTGTAACTCTTCTACTCATGAGAGAATATTGTGTAAACTTTCCGAGAATCTTACATTCATGTGTATAGTGTGCACCTTCGGAGCTTATACCTGTCCCTAGTTGTAGATTCTAGTAGAAACTCCCGACCAAGTACTTTAAGACTTGTTGTTATTATTTTTATATGTGTACTTTCTATACTGTTTACCCTCTTGCGTAGATGTCACGCCGAACACACCATTTGATGTATGTATGTGTAAATGTGTATACTTCACACGCACTCAAATTTTGCTCACCTTTACTATAACTCGATCGATGTAACAGATTATTTCGGAGATTAATTTATTTTTGTTTTGCCTTTTATGAGTTCAGTACCATATCAACTCTGTGCGTTTTATATTACAGAAATTCGACAGAATGCATATCTAAATTTGATATCAAATATACCTTTTTACACTTATGATGGAATTTTTGTTATTCTAAGACTGTTCTGGACCCTCCATATTGATTTTCGCCAAAATGGCGTAAGATTTTTAAACAACACTATTTTCCCTCACATCTATTTTTGTATCGCAGTGTATCTTCATCGCAGAACCTTAAAGCTTGTCCTATTTCCTATTGAAATGAGCTTCATGTTCTCCGAGTCGCCATTAAATGTAATTATCGCCGAACTCTATGACCGCTCGGAATATTTGACAAGCCTGAAGTTGCGCGTGGTAAGCTAACATCAAAACATCATACTTTATAACATTTGGTCACTGTACATAACCAAAACTGCTAGTCCGAGTCAGGCATAATGCAGTGAGAGCTATCAACGTGCAGTACGTACCACATTTATTATTGTCATGTAAAATCCGCGTGAAAAAATGATAATCTATTACGAATTACTTGATTCCTTCCTCGGTCTCGGGAGATTTTCCTGTCACGCGTATTTACACCTGTACCCGCGTCCCATCCGCACGCGTGCCACTTGCATTCTATTGTTTCATACGCATACACAAGCGAGTCTAAGTGACAACAGCGAGTTAAGTCACGTGTATGTATATCAACCCGATCACGCATACAGGCGTTACACGCGTGACAGGAAAAGCGCCATTTACGTACGTGCTGCACACCAAAGCACTGCAATCTTGAGCGGTTATAAAGTTCGGTCATATCTATGTATGATAATGTTTCTATGTCTAGTCTTAAACGACTGATTTTGATTGTTAGCTGAATTATTATATGAGTATTTAAAATTTTATAATTGTACGTGAAAATTTTCACTGTGTATACTAATGGAATATAAAGTAGACAATGTATTGGTGTTTTACAATTACACTTAGTAAATAGCATGTATTCAAATATACTTGATGTCTTATAATGATAAAATATTGTGTAGATTCAAAATAAATTGGATTTTTGTTGAAATCATGTCTATATTCTTGTGTAGTATTAAGAACTTGTGTCATTATTTTCGTTGATTGATGTATACTTCTCAATTATTGATAATATACTTAATTGGTGTTTAAAAATATTTATGCTATTATGTACTTTTATGAGAAGTGCTTGAAATGTAACAATTTTCAGAATAGCTTTAAAATTGCTAAAAAAGTAAGTGTTGTTGAGAAAAACATTACTTTCAAATGTTTTTAATGTATGTTGATTTATATTTAATAAATAAAATTCTTGAACATCTACTCTTAATTACATACGTAACGTTTACGATGCAAAATTGCCAAATTTATTGCAAAAGAGTAAGAAAAGGGTAAAATTTGTATATGAATGTATGGTTATTTGAGGTAAAATTGGAGCTTAATTCCATCATATCCGATTTTACCTCAACTAACCTTATTTAGTCAGGATTTAAGGTCTTGAAAAGTGGATTCAAAGATCTGGATGATTTTGTACACGTGAATATTTTTGTCTCCTTAGGGAGCTTCCACACGAGCGACAATTGTAGCCCCTGCGCGCCGGGATTATAAAGAAATTAAGCAAACGGACGTATTTTTGATATTCGTTTCAAAATGACGGAATAAGACATCATTGTATTGTAATATATTATAAAATACGTGTTTTCCCTAGATCTGTTCGACGTTGAGCTGTTATCGCCAGTCACTGACGGGCGCTAGGAACAGGCGGCTACAGCGTTAGCTCCCTGTTGCTCGTGAGTAAGCTCCCTAATATGTAATCGTCTTGCTAGAAGCACACGCGTCAGTACGGTAAATATAATATGAAATAAATGTATTATGTATGTGCAGGAGATTGTATGCCAGTAAAAAAGGAACGAAAGGGTAGTGAATAATATATAAAGTTGACCGGCCAAAGGTATAAATCAATGCAATGGTTTGGCTAAGAAATCTGAAATATAAAATGAAATTTAATCATAAAATATGTACGAGTATATTATTATATTGTCTTAGGTTATATTTACAAATGAATTTTATTATATTATATATATAAATAAATGTGCTACTTAGCTTTTTTATACTTCTGTGTACTTTTCTGGCATAAATTTAATGCTATGTACCTATTTTATTTTATACAATTATTGATATTATATATTTCAATACGATTGTAACAGCGCAGACTTTGAGCCTTTTGCTTATCACACGAGTTTATAATTGCGTGCGATTTTAGTTCGCATGCGCAACATTTTCATCCTATGGTTTCATAGATTCTTTTCCTGTCAAATAAGCGCCCGCGTGCGGAACGCAGAGAGGCTGCAGCAACTTAATTCACGCATGCAGATGAGACACGAACGCGGTCATAAACCCGCGTGACAAGAACAAGACCTTTAATGTTTATTAAAGTTTAATTTCCATATCCAACTGCGACCTACCATATCGTTGAGCTTGTAACTACATTAAGTAAAATATAAATTATATCTAAATCAATATTTTGGATACCTACTTTCAAAAAAATATTTCAAGACCATTTTCAAAGTCAATTAATTAAAATTAGGCTAAAATGCAAAAACATTTTGGATTAATTATTCAAATATATATCTTTTGGATTATATTGCTGCAATATATAATATATTTTTTCTTAGTTTCTGAATGAAGCATATTTTCGCGTATGTAATAATTGCTAATATTTATTTATATAATGTACTCTTCGGGACTCTTTACTATTGTGTAATACATTATAATTAATGCTTAAAAGATGTCTATGTAATAGGATGATTTATTAGATATACATATTTGAAATAATTCCATCTTATTGTCGTTGTATTCAAAATAATTCTGAATGTGAAATAAATATATAAATGTCCCCGTAGATACAGTATTGTAGTTTTGAAATTGTCTGTTCGTCTTACCGCAAAAAGTAGATACATTGAAATTATGTGTTACTAGCTTCGAGAAATTATAGATTTATGGATTTTCGTCTGTTTTGCTGTGACCAAAGAATAAAGAATAATAAAGTATTACATGTGGAATACTTTGGTGTTTTTATTTATTTTCAGTTTGCACTTGTACTATATTTTTAAAACTTTTTATTGCTGTCATAGACTTCATGTCGATTTGCTGGAATCTTATGAAAAAGGTGATGGATGGCAGTGAGCACTTACCATTAATTTAGTAAAGTTTCAGTTAAATTTCATTTAAAAAATCTGTACTGAGTTGGTACCTTGGTAGTATAACTCAAGAGGAGTTATGTTAATATTATCTATACTAATATTATAAAGAGGAAAACTTTGTTTGTTTGTTTGATTGTAATGAATAGGCTCAAAAACTACTGGATCGATTTTAAAATTTTTTACACCATTCGAAAGCTACCTTATCCACGAGTAACATAGGCTATGTTTTATATGAAATATATTTGATAAATAGATTTTGAGGCGGTACAAAGTTTGCCGGGACAGCTAGTCACTAATAAAATAAGGATAATATGGCCTAACAATAGTTGAGTTGCCCAACTACTCGTAGATCATTGTATTAGGGTAAACATCAGGAGTATAGTTTGCTCGTTAGTGAACTTTGTGTTTATTGATGCTATCACAATACGACACGAAAACTTTATATTTATATTGATGTACATTTTTATACTTGTAGAGTTTCTTAATTATATTTAATATTTACAGTATTATAGTATTACAGTACGAACGGATTAATTCATATTTTAGTTTTAAACAATTCAGTTTGATTTTATGCAATTAGCTATAAAATTCAATATATAGTTGTACGAGTATGTACTCAGCATAGGTATAAAATACAATTTGGATATCACGAATTAAAACAGGATTATAATGGACAAACTATTTATACACCCACAGATAAAGTTGTACAATCGAGCTTCTGCGTGCTCGTTTTATTATCAGGAAGACTTATTTTATTATCTACTGATACTATACATCTATCAAAAATACGCTAAAATGCTATCCGAAGTCGCGTAAAGTAAGAATGTAATGTATCAGCTATGATACTGGTAACTCGATACATTGGTCCAGTATATCGTTACGATATAGTTACGTATATATTTACGATATAGATGGTATCAGTACGCATAACAACACGTAATTATTCCATCCTTTCTATGTTTGGCCATGTGCATCATCAAACTCGGGATTGGCGGGCGTGTCTTCAGCAAGTTCATCGCGTGATGGATGGGTATTGAAGATATCAACAACAAGGAAGAGTATATTGTTACGTAATCTGTGTATTACTTTTAATGAAAAAAAAATTAAAATAATGCGGGAACTTAGTCGCCAAGCTAAGAATTGTACGGCGAAAAATATGTTAAAATATTGAAACATGTTATAATGTAATAAAATTACATAATCTGCGAGCTGCAAACACTATAACGGCTAATATAATGGAAGGTTCTGTACCGCCAACTGCTTGAGATGTTTACCAAGTTGAAACTTTGAGGATTGTTATATTTGCGCAAAGCTGGCGGAGAACTGTAATAAGTAGTTCAAGATTAAACTTTCCCCCTGGTAGATACTCAAAGAGGTTAAGTTCTAAATTTTGTGCATGGATTTTTTCATAAAAAGGTTTTTTAATATTATAGAGACGAGCACCTGTCAGTGATTACTACTGCCCATGAACATCTCTTAACAACCCCACCTAGGTAGGTTCTGCCCCAGAGGTCTAAGTTGGAACGTATTGCACATGTGTGTCTCATTCCTTCTCCTCCAAAAAATCTGATATTCCAACCTGAGGTCGGCCACAGATGCGCCGCTACCCCTGAGGACTAAGCTGGAACGCCTCGGATAAGTCTGTCTCCCTTACCACACCCTTCAAACCGGAACACAGCAGCGCCTAACACTGCTGTTATTAGGCAGAAATAGGTGTGGCGGTGGTGCCGCCGGAGTTGAACCACAGGGGGTTCTACCACCTTGCTAATAAGTGTTATGTTGGTGCCTCCAGAATCTAACCACAAAGGGTTCTACCATCAACTCATTAAAAATATCCAACTTATGTATTACCCCTTCATAACTTGGGTACTTTTAATAATTTACATTCATACCCCACCCACCTTCACCTACACACATTCACCTTTGTATAACTGGGTTACAGTTAGATAAGCTACCAAAAATAAAACAAAACTAAATAAAACTTTAACCTTTTGTCTAACAAAGTACTTAGAAGCTATCTCTACTGTCTGCTAAGGCTGTTTAAAACCGTTTTCACCGCTTAAGTGTCGAGAAAGGCATTTAGATGCTGATCACTTTAACATGTTAATATCGTCATGGCACGAACCCTCCTTTGCCCTGTTTATTACGTGCCCTAAGAATCGTGCACTTGTTTGATTTTCAATTGATTATACTACAAGATTACCCGCTTATAGGCGCATAAAATTTGATTTAATTGTTTACGGAAGGCCGCAGTTTCAACTGCGTGCAACTTTGTGCAGTTTTTAATTTTTTACGCATGAATTCTCGATAAAAAGTAGCATAAACCACTCTCTGTAATGTCTCTAAAATATCTGCACACTGTTTGTCAGGATTTTCGCACTATACAAACCATTATAGGAAGTGACACAGGTCAGTTTTATTATTAATATTATGTACAATTTTCGCATAAAAATTGAAAAGAGCATACCGGTCTCTCCTATTGCGGGTTCTGTAAACATTTCGTTGTAGATACATACCTATCTTTTATAAAAAAAGTAGAGAGATTGATCTTGTCCTATTTTAATATCATAATATTATCCTTGTTTGATCGTTTTTAATATAAACCCACGCATAACATTTACCATTCATAAATCATTACACAATAAAACATCTTCAAACTCAACAAACAACGTGTATTTGTTGAGAAATTTCCTGGAAAACTCTCATTGAGTACCCAATTCAGATATTATCGTGAGTTGGTTTCCGAGACTTCCATAATTCGCGGAACACCCACATAAGCTCCTACGACCGCTCCGCCGGAACATCGGAGGGATTTTCTCAACAAACACTCGTATTACATGCCTCTACTCGTGCTTGGAGCACTTATTTCGATAGTAAAAGCTTCATACCGTAATACTAGGCTTTGTCCCGCTATTTTCCAATTCTCAATATAGTCTTACATTTTACGTAAAATCAAACATTCTGTTTTGATTTTAAAGGGTATCTTCTAAGCGACAAAAGTGTTTTTACTTTTATTTAAACTTTGTTACTTCGTGTGTATTTGACGGCCAAGTTTCAGCTGAATTTTAATCCAGTTTGCTCCAAATATTAAACTGAAATTTTGCTTACAGGATAGGTTTAGATGACAATGCACGATGAGCTTGGTGACGTCATTCTAAATTCAAGATGGTAGACCAATTTATTTTTATACTAACCTTTTACACGGGTATCAAATAAATGGGTTTTGTGAAATAATATTTCTATTTAAATATTTATTTATATCTTTTTATTTTTTTTTTCATTATCATCATCAACCCATTACTGTCCCACTGCTGGGCACGGGTCTCCTCTCATAATGAGAAGGATTAGGCCATAGTCCACCGCGCTGGCCAAGAGCGTATTGGTAGACTTCACATACCTTTGAGATTTTTTTTATTATACATCTCTCAGGTATGCAGGTGTCCTCACGATGTTTTCCTTCACCGTTTTAGTAAGTGATAATTAATTTCTAATACGCACATAATTTCGAAAAATCAGAGGTACGTGCCTGGGATTTGAACCTCGGACCCCTCGATGGAGAGGCCGAGTTTCTTAACCACTAGGCTATCACTGCCGTCACTGCCGTGTCTAATTTTTTTTAAATATAAATTTATTTGTATTTTGACTACCATGAGTTAGAACGATGATATGCCGTCCACCGCGCAGGAGACTTCAGATTCCATTTTCGCCCAAATAGAAGATACATTCAGATATTTCTTCTAAATTTTAGGATTCAGTGTACCTATTTATAATGTGCGCTGAGCGTGTGCCTACTTCTACCTTTTTTTTTTTTTCTCGCGGGGGAAACCTTCAAAAGGTACCCGACGACGTGGGAGCGACGTCGGGTTATGTGGGATTTTTACCGCACTAAAACCCCCCCGGTGGCCGTCCTCAACGCTTGTTGGAGAACTCCGGGATCTCCGACGGAACACAACCGGAGCCCTCCAAGCGCGATGCCCCGATCGGGCTCTACCCTGGAGGAGCAGTTTTCGCTCCTCCCACACCATGTAGTGTTTACGACGGTATGCGACCACACATACCGCCGTCCTTCCCGGGGTCGCTAGCTGGACGGTTCGAACTCCCACTCTTGCCGCCCGCAACCCCGGAAGCCCCCTTTTAGTCGCCTCCTACGTCAGGCAGGGGATACCGTAGCCCTATTCTAGTCCCGGAACTACAGGGACAGTGCCTACGTCTACCTAGGCATCTGTAATCTGTTTAATAACCAAATACAGAGATCCTACGTGTGGGACTGAATTCACACATTCGTATATTTACCAATGAATATTCAGTCTAAAATGTCTATATGCAGTTTTAGAATACTTGTGGAAACGTATATATTTATTCATTTGACCTTTGTGGTGTGATAATAAAATTTTATCATAGAAAAACAAGGATTTAGTAGTGTAGCCACAATCTGAAAGGAAGAATAGATAAATAATTATGATTATCTTAATTTTAGCATGTTTACAAGTGATTATTGATACTCATATCTACTAATGACTTTTCCCAATGCTGTTTGTTATTTATCATATTTTTGTAATACCCAATAAAGACGCTTTTTACAATCTATACACAGAACCCCACACGATGATTCCTTGTGTTATAGTCCATGGTAGGAATAATTACACAAAGACGAAAATAACACCCAGACCAGAAAAGAAATTTAAATTAAATGTTTGGGTGTCTGGCTGGCCGGGATCGAACCCGGAACCTTCTACGCATAGCACCACTATATTACCAACTACGCCACGCGCTACGTCGAAACATAACAGGTAGGTACTCGTAACTAACTTATTTCTAAAGCACACATAACTTTAAGAAAATAGTGCGTACCTGGGATTCGAACCTGGATTAGCTCCCGTAGCTGGAAATTCATACTACTAAGCTATCAGTATTTTGCCCTGAATATAAGAAAAATAAATAAACTGGCTATTATAGGATTTGCGAAGATATTTAGACTATTTTTCGAGTCTCCCGCGTTTTGCAAACACCGTAAAACAAACAGTTGGGAATCGATTTCCGATACTCGTGGAGGTTGCCTTTACATCCTCATTATAAAACATATATATTGGTGGACAACGGAGGCACTTTATTATAACATCTGGTTTGGTAAAGGAGACATACTTTCCAACTTAGTCCTCAAGGGTAGCGGCTCATTTGTGGGCAATCTCCGGTAGGGATCTAATCTTGTCTAGGGTTGATGATAGGACAGATGTCCATGGACGGTAGTAACCAGTTACCATCAGGTCGACTGCATGCTCGCCTACTCTTCTATTTACAAAAAAAAACCATTGGCGCATGCAGTGGTTATGCCGCATATCTGTAATCAACACCACCGTATCTGTAATTATGTTGAAGGTGGTAGAACCCTTTGTGGTTCGACTCCGGCGGCACCACCGCCACACCTATTTCTACCTAATAACAACAGTGTTAGGCGCTGCTGTGTTCCGTTTTGAAGGGTGTGGTAAGGGAGACAGACTTTTCCGAGGCGTTCCAGCTTAGTACTCAGGGGTAGCGGCGCATCTGTGGTCGACCTCAGGAAGGAACATCTAATCCTATCTGGGGCTGATTACAGATGTCCATGGGCGGCAGTAGCCACTTACCATCAGGTGGACTGCATGCTCGTCTGCTACTCCTATATCTATTATAAAACAAACCTGAATAATTTTGTACTTATAGGACTATTTATACAGTCCAATTAACTAACTATAAAATCAAAGAGTCAATACCTGTCAAAGTTATCCTCGAGCCATTTTCGAAGGAAAACTCGAACATAAATAAACAACGAAAATTTTAACAAACAGGTAAGTTGTTTTAACAAACTCATTTTGTTTATAGATAAGTTGGTTTCGTGTTTCTATTGTACTCGAGATAATTAAGCTGAAAGTTCACCAAACCTTGTGTTAGGTATTAGGGATGGGATAGGGATTAATTAATCGAAAAATCGATATTTTGCTATCTCTGAAACCAGAATATCGATATTAGATTTTTGTCGTTACATAATTATAAAAAAAAAATCTTGTAAAATAAACCGGGAACCGATTTTTGAAAAATTAATTCCCTTGTTCTCGATTTTTTTAGATCGATTACAATCTCGATTTCAAAATCAATCTTATTCTGAACGACTCCGCATCCCTATTTGGTAGATACGTATTAATATCGTATTAATATAATAACGTATTAATATTATAAATAAATCTCAAAAACTAGGTACTTACATAGAAGTACCTAGTATGGTATTCAGTGAAACAACGGAACCTATTTCGTATAAAAGTTTTTTATAGAGACTGTCCGAACTATTTTCTTTGAATGCATCTAGAGGAAAAATGCATGCAATACGCGACTTAATATTTTTGTAAACATAAAAATAGTGATTTTCTAAATATACACAGAGCAAGTAAATGTTATACCTGAATATTGTAGCACGCGAATACGTCGTTAATGGAAATAATTCGTCGAAAGATGTGATTGATGATTTATGTCCATTGTGTGTAATTACTGTGTATGTCCAATTAGTTCTGTAGTCCGTCGTATCTACTTCTGGTTTTATCACGGGTAATTTCTCAAAATGAGGTTTGAAGTATAGTCCACTACGCTGGCTTATTGCGTATTGGTAGACCTCACACACCTCGCAGAGCTTTTTAGTTACGAACTCTTATAGTGTACCTATAAGGTTTTTCTGGCAATGTTTTCCTTTAGGCAAGTGATAATCATAAACATAACTTTTACACACATCACTTTCGATAACAGGTGTGGTATTTAAACCTTAGAGAGGGATGAGCGCCTGTCAGTGGTAATACCACTCTCTATCACATCCCTCTATCACATGAGGAATACCTCATGTGATGTGCGTGCAAAGCGCAGGCACTACATCTCAAGAAATAAATCCAGTATTGGATTCAGTCGCATCCACCTCCATATGCTCAGGGACTGAAAAGGTGGCTTTCAGTGGAAACCGGTGAGTCCCGTGCGCCTGCAATGTAGTGGATGGGTAGGTGCATCATCCTCACTGATCCTTTACGCCATCTTCTTCACTTGCATCACTCCTTCTCAAAAGGATCGCAAACCTTATATTCCCGACCAGAGAAGTATAGATGCACATTATCTTAAATTTTTATGAACTTAAATTTATTAAGTTATAAGTTCATATTGTCATACTTCTAACGTGCTGATTAAAATAAAAAAGGAAATAATATTTCATTCATAAACGTTTCCTCATTTTAGAAGTGCGCCGAGCAACCCATCTGACCCACGCCCGCATCCGAATTCATTAATTCATCCCGCTCGAGATTATTGTCACCAGGTGACACACTTACACAGGACATCCTGATTTTAAAAGTAAAGAATCTACTTTAATAGCAAAAAAGGTTGACAAAGTGATAACACCCTTCAACGGTTTCACTCCGGAAGCACTATCATGGAGATAGTTTTTATTGCCTATTTTTGCCTTAGAGCAGCAGGGTTGAGCGCTGCTGTGTTCTGGTTTGAAAGGTACGTAATCAGATAAATATAAGCAATAAGAGTTTGGCAGAGGGAGATCTCCCGCCGGGCTATGTGATCGTGCCCGGGGAGCGGCCATGCTCCTAGTCTCAGTTCGGAACTTGTATATATGCAAGATGTTTAGAAAACTTCGATAGCGTGATTCAGCAGCGCCATCTCTTGACGAGTAGCAGAAAGTCGCTATACGGACATTGTGTTAATATAAACAACCAGTAAGCTTGTCCCAGTTGGACTATTTGTTTAAATATGAACTTACGTATTAAAATGCCACATTGTGGTGGTAGCGAATATAATACATGTAATTTTTATTAGTTACCGACTAAAGATTCGATTTCGGCCAAAAATGCCGATGCTTTTGTTTCGATTTGTTTGATCACTAGCTAATTTTATCCTGTAAACTTCTAGAATGTGGCAACACTACAAACAACCTCGCCGACAGCCATCAGCGAAAGCTTTATCTATTCATAATAATACTTTGGGACATTTTCATTTAAAACAGAGCTTAAGTTATTGGAAATTTATCTCATGTAATTCAATCGTCCGATATTTGTGGCTTCCACAATCAAATAGAGGTCACGTTAAATGTATAAAGGAAATTGGCTTTGTACGCAGAAGTGTTAGATATTTTTATTTTATTGCTTACATCCGATCCTTATCTATCGTAATCTATTGTATAGTTGTATCTTTGTAACTATGTACATTGTATATCTGGTCTATAAATAGTTGCCTATCTTTGCGAATGTAGTAATAAATTAAATTTTCCATTTTTTGCATATTAGTGTGATGTGTCATAATTTTGATTTTATTTACACAGTAAATGGTAGGTATAAATAAAGTTTGCTATACTATATAAGAAATCAAACCAATAAGATACTTACGACGACTTTCACCGACTGTCGTTGACGATCAACAGTGAGCGACTGTCGCCGCCTACGACTAGCGACCGCTGCCGTCCGTAAGTCGTGTATCGTATGAGGCCACGAAAAGTACAATCGAGAAAATAATGGTACGGCCGTGCCGCTTTTTTTTGGCTCGACTTGGCGGAGGCACTGCCGTGCCTCCAGATTACAGGAAAATCCATATAAGTTCTACGTTGCAATTTAACAAAGGAATTATTCGTCTAAATTTCAGCATAGAATTTACGCGGTTAGCATAGAATTACTTCAAACGGTAACATGAAATCTCGCCGCACATGTACATAAATCGGATTAGGAATTGAAACTATTCACCGAATTTTACCTGGAATTATATTCAGAACGAAGCAACAGTGCGGAAGGGTATTTACGCTGCGTTTCAACAGTAACCACGTACTGAAACACATGGTACAGTGTATCTCAACCTTTTTCATAACACGCTCTTCTTAACTAAAATATTTCTATGGCGTCTAATTTCTACAACTTTTATATTTAGTTTCATAATTTGCTACTTATCGTTTATCGATATAATTAAGTACCAAAAATAAATATTCACAATACATATTTTATTTGTAAAAATATGTGTTCAAATTTTATGCTTTTTGTTCTTTTTTACTGTGGCTTTGCGACTCTTCCCGACCTCCTACGGAGACATGGCGACCTCTCAAGGGCCCGTACGAAACGCCGTAAAGGAAAATAAAACTTACGTTACACAGTTTTGTGAATAATTAAGGTACTATTTACATGTGTAGATACTGTAGGTTCTATAC
The DNA here is from genome assembly GCF_041222505.1 of Epargyreus clarus. Taxonomy (NCBI): domain Eukaryota; kingdom Metazoa; phylum Arthropoda; class Insecta; order Lepidoptera; family Hesperiidae; genus Epargyreus; species Epargyreus clarus. The sequence continues at coordinate 8,433,171 of NW_027332239.1, read as the reverse complement.
ATCTATCTACGAGGTTTCATACATCTCGTAGTAAATACTTACTTCTTAGCTGAAAGATATCAAGTAAGCCATATCTTAGTAAATGTGAAGGTTATCTGAAGGAAAATAATAAAATAAATAATTTTGTATGCAATCGATTTTATTTTGGTAACCATCCAGTTGAGTCTTATATTATTCAACAAAATATAAAAATAACAACATTTTATTTTGCTGCAATCGAAAAGAATTTAACCATGTATATCCATTGCTTGAATAAGATTCATTATTCTGTTATACACCAACGTCTTTGCATCTATACCCCACATGAAATCAATATGGGAGAATCGCCTATTTGTAACCCTGAATTTGCCTATAGGTGCACCTAATTCTCTGAATAACCTAGTGACGTCATTAATATGTGCGAATGGATCATTTTCAGAGTAGTGCAAGAAAACTGGTGCTGTAACCTTAGACAAATCATACGCTGGTGGGTTCCGTCTGCCATACACTCTAAGATTCCTTATTGTGCCGTAGTCGAAGCGACGGAAACGTTTACCGTCTATACCCTGTCCATAGTGGGCCAGTTGCCTCACGGATGCACCAGCTGGAGTGTGACCCAGCTTCACCGGTAACATTGTCTGCAAATTTTAATTTGAACCATTAACATCTCAAACATATTCATAGTATTTCTACGCTATATCTTTTGTATAATAATAAAACTGAAATGAAATAATTTGTTAACAAATAATTATTTTCCATTTACAGAAAACAGGTCTCTCAACTCTCTTAGTTTAAAATGTGAATAGTTTAAGCAGATCTGTGCTTCAAATACTAAGCAATATAATGTCAGGTATACTTAGGGAAGTGCGAATTTTCTCCATTTTATTATATTTAGCTACCCATGTTTATTCGTACCGTATTATGTTGCTCTCTGTTCCAACCTCCCATCACAAACATAACATTGCTGCAAACAGCTTGGAAGACTACTTCGTCTCTACACAACGTTTGTCCTGCCCATGTCATTAAATTATTGTTTGGCAAAAATTCACCAATACCGACCAGGTTTGCTAGGCGCTAAAACATTAAAGTTACGTTAATAAAATTATTGATATACACTTTTATCAAACTGATTATGTAAATACGAAAATAATTACTGATAAATCTGTTGAGTAAGGTGCCAATGCATTAAATATAATATGTCTGTTGTGAGCCATATACGCCACTGGACCCATAGCATGCATTGAGATGATCTTCTCGTTGTAATCTGGACGAAGGGATCCCATCACAAAGAACACTGTAGTCCCCTGTGAGTGTCCTATGTAGTGCAGTCTCTTTTTCCCGGTATATTCGAGAGCATAATCAATCATAGCAGGCAAGTCAATGTTCCCTATTTCATCCCAGGAGAATTCCCAGAATCTCGTGTTCAGAATTGCGTCCGGGTTGAACCTGGTATGTCTACGAGAATAATAGTTACCACGAGCGTTGCCCATCCAGACGTCATAACCTTGTTCGGCAAGGATATAACCTGAAAATGATAATTAGGTATACTTATAAGCTGACTCTGAAAATACTTTTAGTATTTTTTTTTATTTTACCATTTTTATTTTGAAATGTAGTAAGGTATTGATTAAACTCAAAAGTATTAACACTAAACTAATAAACGTCCTATAATTAGTAGTTTTAGTAAAATATCTTGTTGAACTTGATATTGTTTTCATATCTTGTTTCTCGACCTCCCCTCGACCTACTACAGATTCTACAAAGAAGTTTGCGAACCACACTTTGAAAAACGCTGGGTTAGACGTTACACTAACGAATGATAACGATCCTATGCTTGTGATATTATTTAATAACATTTTAAGGGGGTGATACAAATAGATATAAAAAGGGCATTACCAAGGGCGGTACCAGGGCCCATTAGGACAAAGTCAGCAGAGGAGGAGAACAAGCCATGCATCACGAACACGATTGACTTGTTAGGGTCGGGGCGATTGTTTGCATCTCGCCCGTGCGGGATGCGGTGCATTCCCAGAATGTACCCATCTTCAGTAGTTACAAAGTGCTCCTCCAAGGGGTAATTATATTTGCGGACTAATTCCGGCTGTAATCAAAAACTTTAATATTTAATGTCTGTTAAGTAAGTTCATTTATTTAATTATGTAACGGGTACTTCAACTCACAAATAGTGCAAAGTTATGTGCATAAAGATTTTAGTTTGTATTGTATATGAAATACAGAAAAAATATAACCTTCTCCTTTTCGAGGTCGGTTAAAAAGAAAAATTAACTAGACGTAGGGTAGATAAATTAATCTACCACTAGTACTTGTCAACGGTTTCTTCCCGCCACCGGAGTTTGGCCGTGACCACAATGCATGCAATTGGCCCGAAATGTCAACAATAACTACATTAAAAACCGCGTATTATAAGTACCCATTACTTATAAAAATAACTTATTACAATTATCGCAACATGCACCAAGAAAATTTACAAATACACTAGCAGAGCTACTTTTAGCATCTGCTGGATTGCTTACATAAGCTGTAACATCCAGCAGGTACTAAAATAGCTCATCTTGGATCGTAAATCACGATTTAAAGTAGGTCTACTCAATGTAACTTACGACATCGAGGCGAGCATCTTCGTAGATGTCATTAGAATATCTCCCGCCAAGCTCCGACGACTTCATCAATTGTTCTATGTATTCTGCGTGAGGCGAGGCTGCTGCAGCGGCTAGCAGCAGGCCTACAGCCAGGCCCAAACGTAACATTGCTTTTGGCAAACGGATACATATGCTTCAAGGTAAACAATGACCCATGGTATTTATATCATCAGAAATAATAAATTACGATAATGATAATTAATGACGCAGATTTTGGCAGTTTGGCTACAAATTATAAAACAGGTCCCGTATATGAATTTGAAAAACTTTAAAGTAATATTTGATTACTTTATCTATTCTTTCCAAATTTGGATATAACTTAAGTATAAGTAGGTAAGTAGGATCTACCGACTTCAACATCCTATTTAAATATTTTTTTACTTTTAAGGGATTTAATAGTTGGGTAATTTTATTGTAAAATGGCGTAAATTTTATATTTTACTAATGATCTCTAATATTTTGTTATCTAGGTAATCTTTTCATATATCAACTTCAAAATCATTGATATTGCTACTGTGAAAACATGTTATCAAAGGATTTACATACTTATTATCGATTTAACAAATCTGATTTTGATTGTATTTAAATTGTAATCCTAATATTCCTTCTACTTAAATATCTCCTAAATAAGTACCTTTAGATTAGGTATTATGACTAATAATAGGTATCTGATAGCACTCTTTTATGCTACAGCTACGTGTGTTTGTTTTTTTTTTTTACTCTAGATATTGGTTTAATGTATATAATTTTATGACAATTAACATCAATTTATTAGGATTGTATTAGTGAACCTTTTTACTTTGCTAGTTACTTTTCTTTTTATTCAGGTTTCGCGACGACCAGGAGGTCATACCCTAACCTTTTGAAAACACTGTATTGAACAGTATCTCTACAGTAGTGATACGCAAAGTGAAAATTATTTCAACTATGATGCTGGAGCGCTGGGTTTGTATTTTGAAGCCTATCGTCTGATACACAAACTGGCCTATAAGAGACTTTAGCGAATTCGTTCACGTGTACATAAAGGACATGCGGGTAAGCTTTAACCGCGTGTCAGAAAAAGTCCTTAGTTTTATCACGACCCCACTTTACGGACATCAGTTTACAAAACAGACGTCATGAAGGGCATCGGAGTTACATTATCGGTCATGAAACTGTAAGTTAGCAACCGAATGTCTCCTACGCCAGCGAGATACACTATGCATTTAACAATTTTAAAACTTTTGTTAATCATTTATTTTTTGTGCATAAAAATGATAAATTAGGTACATTAAGTACGTATATAATTGTCCCTCTAGCGTCGGGACCATAATAGAGCTACGGTATCCCCTGCCTGACGACTAAAAGGAGGCTTTCAGCGGGGTTATACCGGGAAAAAACCCACATAGCCCAATGCCGCTCCCATGCCTCCCATGACATTGGGTACCTTTTGAAGCCCCCCCCCCTCGACTAAAAGGTATGTACATTCCTAAACAAATCCTGGATTTATATGTATCTCAAGATTTCTATAACAAGGGAGTAGTTAATAAGCTTACAGTTCAACCATTGTACTGTTTCCCGTAGACACCTATGACCAACAGTATATAGAACAGCTTCTGCATGAAGCCGATCAAAGAAAGGTTGTCTCTTGTGATAAATACGTGGCGGTGGTACCAACACACTTTTCAAACTGTTAATCTTTCTTAACATTACACTAATCAGATACATACTTGTACCTAGAGAAATAATTTGTCAGGTAATCTATATTATCTGACAAAATCCTCACAAATTTATTTCTAACTCCAACCGGAAATGTGGCATGTCAGAACAAAGACTTAATATTATTTATGTATGTATTTTTAGAAGTAATAAACTGTTTTGAAAGAAATTGATTTAATTTAATATTTCAATGTATCCTTAAATCGATGAAACATTTATATTACACATAATAATCACAATTCACTGTACTTATTACAGGTAATATTAGCCATGTATATCCATTGCCCGAATGAGATTAATTATTCTGTTGTACACCAAGGTCTTTGCATCTATGCCCCACACGAAATCAATATGTGAGAATCGCCTATCAGGAACTCTGAACTTGCCTATAGGTGCACCCAGGTCTCTGAAAAGCGCATTAACATCGTTTAGGTGGGCAAATGGATCATTGTCGGAGTAGTGCAAGAACACTGGCGCCGTGACCTTAGACAGATCATATGCCGGAGGGTTCAGTCTGCCGTATACTATAAGATTTCTAGCTGTGCCGTAGTCGTAGCGACGGAAGCGTTTATCTTCTATACCCTGTCCGTAGTGGGCTAGTTGTCTCACAGACGCACCGGCCGGACTATGACCGAGTTTCACTGGTAGCATTGTCTGAAAATTATAACCAATATTTTACATTTGATAGAAAATGGAGTATTCTATAGAGATTATAGAGCATAAATCCAGTAAGTACATGTAGAACTTTTGGTATCATAGTTTTATCTTCACAAACCATCTTGGGCTACTATCCCCTTACTTAGAAAAATAAACATTTACAAAATTTTGTGTTCTTGCATACGTAACGATGATAATATCGAACTGCCGCCCATGAACCCATATGCATTAAGTAATTAACTCCAGTTAAAGTTACGATTCACCGTTAAGTCGGTCCTGTGACCCACCACAGCCTTAAAACCAGAACATAGTGGCGGTAGTAACTCCTGTTCGAACCAACAAAGAGTTTTGCTGCATCAAAAGGTAAAATTCTTTGCGTCTTCCAATTAATAAATCTCGCGTCTTTTCATGTGCCTCAAATTATTCTAGCTTCATGTGTACGTACCGCATTATGTTGTTCCCTGTTCCATCCTCCTATCAAAAACATAATATTGCTGCAAACAGGCTGGAAGACACCTTCATCACTGCATAAGGCTTGTCCTGCCCAAGTCATCAACATATTATTTGGCGCAAATTCACCAATGCCAATCAGGTTCGCTATAAGCTAAAACGTCATAATTACGTTAATGAACTTGTTGATAAACAATTTTATCAAACTAATTACGTCAATACGAAAACAATTACCGATATGTCCCTGGAGTAAGGCGCTATCGCGACAAACAAAAGGTGTCTGTTATTAGCCATATAAGCTACTGGAGCCATAGCATGCATTGAGATGATCTTCTTATTGTAATCTGGACGAAGGGATCCCATCACGAAGAACGCCGTTGTACCTTGAGAATGCCCTATGTAGTGCAATTTTTCTTTTCCGGTATATTCGAGAGCATAATCAATCATTGTTGGCAAGTCAATGTTTCCTATTTCATCCCAAGAGAACTGCCAGAATCCAGCGTGAATTGCGTCCGGGTTTAATCTGATGTGTCTGCGTGAATAGTAGTTACCTCGAGCGTTGCCCATCCATACGTCATACCCTTGTTCGGCAAGTAGATAACCTGCAAAGAGACATTTCATTATGTATAGAGAATGAATATGTTCTAAATGGACTTGATCAAAGATGTGTGGCTATTCTCCCGGACTACTATATAAATCAGTAAACGTATTTGATAAATCTTTCCATATGATATTTTTTAACTGTTAGATATAACCAAAAACTTTACAAGGCTAAAGTATAATAATATGATGCAACTTCTTCGTAGCATCAATATTCAATTAAATGAAGTATGAGATTAATTTACTATGTATGCGAGTGAATAATTTGCGAGCAAATAAAAACACCTTACCAAGAGAGGTACCAGGGCCCATGAGAACAAAGTCAGCAGAGGAGGAGAGCAGGCCGTGCATCACGAACACCACTGGCTTATTACGGTCGGGGCGATTGTTTGCATCTCGCCCGTATGGAATCCGGTGCATTCCCAATATATAGCCATCTTCTGTCGTTACGAAGTGTTCTTCTAAAGGATAATTGTATTTGCGCACTAATTCCGGCTGTAAGCATTTTTTTTCATTTATCTAGATGTTTATTAACGCTTTAAGGTTTTCCATATTCGTAATCCCCCTTTATATTAGGTAATATTTTATCAGTGCAGTCTGTCATGGATACACACCTTTACCAAGACAGAAATCTTAATATTAATAATTATCGAACAGCACAGAATTATATTACGGTCTGGGAAATTGTTTGCATCACGCCCGTGAGAAATGGGGAGCATTCCCAATATACTCAACTTCACTCGCGCTCCTGAGTCTCAAGTGCTCCTCCAGCGAGTAATTGTATCTATTTGGAGACTAAGTCCAACTGTAACCATTATTTTAAACACCTACATATTTCTTGCAATATTTTATTTATATAATATAGAAGTAGTAAACGAACATGAAATCAAATTACACATTTAATTAAGTACACATTTTACCTATGTAGGTGGTTTTCTTTGTAATTTGTTCCTAAATTGAAAAGAAATACCAAATTAAAACCAGCAAATTATATACCAGACAAATAAAAGGCACATCAATAAATCTCCTGTCCATACGTTTTTTTTTATTGTTTAACATAACAAATAGGCAGACGTGCTACCTGATGGAAAGTAGTTAACGCCGCCTATGGGCATTTGCAACACCAGAGGAGTCGCCAATGCATCGCCGGTTTTGTATGAGACTTCTTTTTGCACCTTTTTTGAAGAGCCCCAAGTCATAGCACTCCGGGAATACCTCAGGAGGAAGCGCGGTAAGAACGTCTGTGCAAACCGAATCGTGGAGGACCGCCACGAGTCCAGTTGGAGTGGATGGAACTTCATCCTTCAGCGAGTGGTGCGGTGGAAGAATGGTGACATGTCTAAGATATTTAAAGTAGATGTATTCAAAGATAACTTACCACATCGAGGCTAGCATCTTCGTATGTATCGTTTGAATACCTCCCACTCAAATCTGATGATTCCATCAATTGTTTTACGTATGCTGCCTGGGGCGAGGCTGCTGCAACAGCCAAAAACACCCCCAAAGCCAGGTACACGCGTAACATAGCTTATGGCAATCAGAGAAAACTGATTGGAAGAAATCTAAGATCTTCAGTATTTATATCATCAGGAAAAATCATTATATTGATAAATTATTTTTATGACGTAGTATCGATCACTTTGGCGGCGAATAATAAGATTTCAGCAAGGTCCCGTATAGATACATTTGGATTACCAGATTGATTCTAAAATTTGCATATTAATCTGCGTCTCCCAGTAAACAGTGATTAGCGTCAACCGTCTACTGTCTCTCTCGAAAGGGGTTTAAAACATATTGGGGTGCTTTGGCCATGTGCGCTTTAGTAGTCTCTTCACGCACCTTAGACATTTTTTTTCATAATTCTCAGACGTGCAGACGTCTTCCTCAAAATGCCGTTTAGGAAAGTGATAATTAATCCCTTAAGTCAAGCTAGGTCAAAATTTTAGCCTCCATCTGTGGCATTTATGTCCCAAAAAGTAGTACTTAGTAGTTGTTCCCAAACAACTGTAGGTACGACTGAAAAAAATTTATATAAGAATATCCTTTCTCAATTAGTCTGTTGGGTATATATTTTTTCTTACGTAAGAACCCTAAATAATATTGTTAGGGGCAAAATTAGATCTTTGTTTTAACATACGTTATGAAATTATAGTGATTTTTATATCATACACCTAAATGACACGAAATACATAATTTCAAGTGTTATATAAGTTACATAATTAACAACCCATTTTAGAACTGACTTTAAAAAGAAGTAGTATTAAGTACCTATCGTAAGACGTTTTTTCTTTTTTTCTAAAGATCTCCAATGTTTTGTTATCTAAGTTCCTATGTACCTACTAATCTTTTCATAATTAAATCTTGTCTTATACTTACTCGTGTAAGCACGTAAAAAAACAATGACATTAGCTTTAATTTAAAGATATTATCACAGGATTTAAATACTATCTGTTTAAAAAATGGCTTTTGATCGTATTAAAATAATTTTAAGCTATGTATGATGGATAAAAGTATTACATATTAAATAGATACTCGTATATTTGAAGTATATTAGATATTATCTGCATAAAATTCTATTATTTTATATATTATTATTATCTAGCTTGCCTAGGAATGGAAATAGGTAATGTAAAACTCAAAGTAAGCGTGATTTACAAATTTATTAGGGAATTTAATTAAGGCACATTGGACTTAATAATTCCATAAAAACAAGGTAGAAAATGAGACATTTATTAGTAACGTAATTTATTTGCTTAATTTAAAAATAAAGATAATCTAATGTGTTACAAAAGTATTGAGATACATGATAGTTACCAAGCAAGAAAGCAAGTATGCAAGTAAATAACCATATTGGGTCAGTTGGGGTAATATTGGAGCCGAGGCAAAACCATGATTTAAATAATAGGCTAATTTAGATTTCTTTATTGAATTGGCAACATCATACATACAATCTTATTGATGATATTGCATGATGTTGAATGTTTAAAAAAATGTCATCAATTTAGTTACAAATTTCAATCGTATGGTTGTACCTCAGTTATAAAATAAGCCAATTGAAATAACATTATGTTATATTTTACAGCAGTCTTGTGTTTCTAACACTTATATCAATTTTAAATATAAACTTATTGTAAAATAATGTAATGTAAAAGAAATGAACTAAGATTACAGTGTTTTGATGTTAGTCTTTCTAGACATGGACATTATGAAGAATTTTATGCGAATGCTAGAAATCATCATCATCAGAGTCCAATGCAGCTCTTCTTCGGTCAAACTTGACAGTGCTGGATGACTTGGGCATCTGTTGATTGAGGGATTCCAACAGTTGTATAAGCTCTTGCTCGGATATTTTTGTGCGCACCTGTCCCATCTGAGCCATCCTGCAGATCATGTTTTCCACCATAGCACCCTTTTCTGGCTTGCTCAGTTTTATTGTGTTTACTGTAACAAATAACAGAGTAACATTGTTTAGAACTGTCATGGTTGAAAAATATCAGTAAATATGAATATGGAAATGGATTCTAAAATGATATTTTATCAAAATTAAAACATAATATTCAGTAACCATTTATAAGGTAATAAGGTTGGTTTCTCGTTAAAAATAACTACATTTCCATTGTGAAGCATTTCAGTAGATGGATGTGAACGCCATCTGACTAACATGAAAGATAACAAGTTTAGGTCTTAGGGAATGGCATCGCATCTGTGATCAGCATCAGGTAAGGTATATGGAGATGCTTATTGGTGTTCATGAGCAGCAGTGGCAACTTACCATCAGGTAAACTGCTTGTTAACTTCTTACTTTAAAAAAATCTACATCAAACGCGACTGAAATATAGATTAACTAGTAGGTAGTATAAATTGTTATTTACATCTGGCTCTTGCATCTTGGCTAAGAGCTTGGGCAAGTATCGAATGTTTCGCTTCCTCCATAGCTTGCATCCGCTCTTCCTGAGCCTTAGCTTGGTTTTGATCTCCTGTGCCCTGAAACGGTATACGCACATTTTTAGGAAAAAATAGTTTATTGATATGAAAAGTGCAGAAACAATAGGTTTATACAACAATTCAAACAAAAGCCCACAATAGTATATGAAATATTATGTAAATTAAGTATATTTTGTGGCTTTTAAGGTTAGATGAAATCATAACCAGTTAGAAAATAAAATTACTCACCCCATGTTGAGATTGTAACTGTGCAAGACGTTGTTGACGAATTCTTTCCAGTTCAGGGTCGTCCATTTTACTGAATTATACGGAAATTTACAGTTTTTAGTATTTTTTTATTTATACAAAGTGAAATCTACAGTAAAAACGACAATTAAAAAAAGTTATTTTCATTTTCAGCTGACAGCCTTATTTGTTAAATTCACAGACTATTTAGGACACCAGGCACTACGGTTGTAATACACAGATTATCTTATGTTTCGCTTTTTCTATGATGTGATTCTATGCCTGTGATTTATTATCTGTCCCACTGTCAGTTGTCACTGTCATTTACACGATTTTTTGATTTTGATATGACAAATGAAATTTGAAAATACAAATATTTTGTATAGACTTTAAGTAATGTGGCTAATAATGTAATTTATTTGGATTTTACATAATATAATTTATAAACATGATTCCTCTTTACGTTGACAATGGAGCGGCTTATGTGTGGAACTCTGAAGGTAATTTGAATCTCAGTTTATTTAAACTTTAGAACATTGTTATTTTGCATCAGCTCTTAAAATCTTTATCGACTTTTATAGATTGGTATACACTTCGAACGAAGTATAGAATATGTGGATCTTTGATTGGATCAGCGCCTGCATTTCCCCGACAAAATGATTTCCAAGGTAATTTTTTTGATACCACTGAAGCTCTTAAATAGGCGCCAGGCGCAAAAAAACGAAAATTAGTTAATAGATTCAACATTCAAAAGGTTAAAAAGAAAGTCCCCTAGAGACTTATAGGGATTGATAAACAAGGGGCGTACGTCGCTGGACTGACTGCCCCCCAAGACAAACATATAAATCCATAACCCTGTGCTGAATGTTCACAAGAAACAGATCGCATAAAGAACATAAATAAAAAATAAAAAAGTTAATAGATAAAATAGAAAAGCTTTGCTTATTTATAAATATAGTAAATAGTAAATAACAACACATTTTATTTATTTTTATTTTATTTATTTTTAGGCCGACGAGGCCTCAATTTCATGTGAGTAATTAATAAGGTATAGCATTTTTGTCTCGAATGTAATTCTTTATTTTCTTGAAAATCATAAAAAATACTTTGCTTATAGGATTACCAATGGCTCTCATGGCAGAGGAAGTTGGAGTATTAGTAGATATTGGTGCGTGTGAATTATTTGAACTGCCAAATATTACTAAGAAACTGAGTGATGAAGAAAAACAACAGATTATGGCATTAGACAAAAAGTAAGTTAATCAAATAATTAGTAAAGAAATGTATAAATACTAATTTGATTTTGTTTAAGAAAGGATCATAATATACCTATTTCTGCTTTATAATAGTAATACTAAGGGTTGTTGTGTGGATTTGAAGGGTGTGGTAGTCAAAAGATCCTTAATAGAAGTATTCCATTGGGTTCTCAAGGGTAGCATCCATGTGTGGTAGACTTCAAATAGGACTCCAATCCTGTTTGGGGTTAAGTACCATCAGGTTGACTGCATGCTTGTTTGCCTCCTATATTAAAAAACAAAAAAGAGTAATTACACTGCTGTATTTTGTAATGCGGTTTGAAAGATATGTTAAAACAGACATACATATGTTGAGAAATCTCTTAAATATAGTTGTTAAATATTTTAGATCCCTTGAGGAGCAAACGCGAACTTTAAGGAAACAAAGAATAGACCAGCTGACACAGAAGATTGATATCATTTTTGCAGGAAAAAGAAAAAAGTTGTTATCAAAAGGAGAAACTGGTAAGGTGGTCATTGATTACACCTACATTTTAGAGATAGTAGAGCAGTAGTAGTTGTTTGAGTAAGGAGGCACAATTGCTATACTTATTTCAGTCTAATAAACAGTAGAATTAAGTACTGCTGTGTTTTGGTTAAAAGGATTTGGTATTTGCAGTGTTTTTCTTGAAAGGGTTTGGTATGTGGAAGTCACTTTTCTGAGGTGGAACACCTTAGCCCTCAAGGGTAGCAAAGAATCTTTTGCCAACATTGGGTAAGACTCTAACATTATCTGAGGTTGATTACAGATGTCTAAGGATGGCAACAGCCACATACCACCAGTTGGACTAAACGCTCATTGCTTACACGTATATATAAAACACCCAAAAATATGAAATACTACCTGTAATGGTAGCTGTTAAAACTTAATTGCATTTGTGTCAAAAAAAGTATCATAGTATTATAGTATCAAAAAGATTTACATTTCGAAATTTTATTGTCAAACAGATGTAAAACTGGATAAGCAAACCTTATTACAGGAAGAAATCGACAAGCTGCCTAATATAGCACCAGCCCATGTTTTGGTGCACTTACCAACTGAACATTATATTAAAACAGGTAAGATTTTTTTTTTTAATAGTTTCTAGTATTTTATGGTAAAGAAATATAGCCTTACAAGGCATCAAACAGTTTTGCATGGGACTCGGCATGCATAGAAGTCGACCGATTTAAACACCTCATCTTCACAACAAGTGATGTCGTTCAAAAGTGATATACTTTCTGAAATATTTGTTCACATTGATGCAAAACAAAAAAAAACCTTTGATCCACTAAGAAGAAGTCAATTTTCTACGAAAATATATCTTTTACAATATTTCATCATTAAATCACTTATGTATTGATTTTATCACTGACGGGCGACACCAAAACTTTTTTTTTAAATGAAGCTTTCTTATTATGTACTTGTTTTTGCCCGCGGCTTCGCCCGCGTTTAAAAGAAATTAATATGACATATTAACATACATAAAACTGAAAATTCGTACCTTCATTGGAATGACAGTGGCGCCATCTGGCGAAAATTGATCGTACCAACTCTGAAACCTTCGTGGGCCTATGGACAACAACTTTAAAGATCATCACTTGATCAAATGTATAGTTTATGATTCAATCCTTACTAATATCGATTAAAATAATCGACTTAATGTTCTAAAAGATCGATTCTCCGATTTATCGATCTTAGATCGCCATCCCTAGTTCCCATGGGAATTCCGGGATAAAAACTATCCTATGTCCTTTCTCGGGTGTTAGACTATCTTTGTACAAAATTTAATTAAAATCGGTTCAGTGGTTTAGGCGTGAAGAAAAGACAGGCAGACAGAGTTACTTCCGGATTTATAATATTAGTACGATTTATGCCTTGTTAAACGTTTATAATATTAATAACAATGTTGAACATAAAGCAACCAAATAATAAGATGTTGAATTTGTTTCATTGTTTACAGAAACCAAAGAAGTTGATCTAACTGTGATACATCCCGGGTTCTCTAACATTATGACTTTTGTACGCTTTGCTGTTTACAAAAACTTATGGGAAAAAGGACATTATATTACAAGTGGATCCAAATTTGGAGCTGATTTTCTTGTATATCCAGGTATAAATATAATCATTTAAAAATCGTTAATTAAATTAATTTCGATGAAATGGCTATTATCTCTCAGATATACCCAATAATGTTTCTTGGGTATATCTGTGGCAACACTGTCACTACCTTATATTATTATTAAAAGGTTTAAATGACATTCTATCAGCATACTTTTTCTGCTTTCCTGTAAAAGCCTTTACTGAAAAGATGAGTTGTCTTCAGGGTTGACAAATCTATTCCCTTGAGTTTAGTAAATATGGGTAGTTTTTTAAGAAAACAATTTGTTTAATTCATGTACTTAGCATGTTACTTATTTTTTTAGGGGATCCAGTGAAGTTTCATGCAACATACATGGTTAAATGCATTGATAGCTCTAAGACATTTGTAAGACCAGCAAACTTGGTGGCATTCGGACGCCTGGCAGTTTCAGTGAATAAACTAGCAGTTCTCGCGTGCTGTGATAGTGCTGGACATGTTGAATATCAAACAATACAGTGGCATGATAGTATTAATGGGTAGGAAATAAATAAGTGTACAAATAAATTGCTTTATCATTTTTCACGCTTTCAAATTAAATACTTGATATGGATTTTTAAAAAGTTAGCTGCATTATAAAATAAAATACTCATAATCCATTCGCAACAAATATAATTATGTATTTGAGGAATATTTTCAAACAACGATTTAAATTCCACAAATTGAAAGAAAAAAGTTAATAGATTACAATAAAGCTACATTGAAAACGCCAAAAAAGGAAGAATCTAAGGCAGAGGTTGACGAACCTGGTTAATATAAAAGAAAAAAAAAACGTCAAAATGACAAGAACCACATGTCATAATAATAATATGTCACTGTCAATATTGTCATAATCAGCTGTCTGTTCTGTTTTGGTTCATTACCGTTGTTGTCGAAAATTAACAAAAACAGGCGGGACGAGTGTAAGATAATCATAGACATTGTATTTTAGTCTCGAATTAAGAAGTGTTAGTTAAGAGTAATAAGCTGAATAAAACTGTGACCTACATTTATATAGCAACTAGATCAATCGGTTATATAACGGAATGGCAGCAAGGAAAGTTCTCATCGGTAAGTCTATTAAGGCCTAAGTAAACTGTTAAACAGTATAAAACATTCCTATTTAATCGGTGTTATGACACAGCGTAAAGTAATCCTGTTCTCATACTGCATACTGCATATATTTGCAGGAGGTGCGCCGGTATTGTCCCGGTCTGTACCCGGCTTTTATTTCAAACATGATTGTCGTCAGATCAAGGATTAACGATCAAAGATTTTCCAGTAATTTTGAAAGAAACAGAATTATTAGTCATTTCATTGACAATTAAAAGATTAATACATATTTTTCGTTTCGATTACACACCTATACCACCAACCGTCAGTTTTGTTTGACCATTTACTATCAATGGGCTACTGAACTATCACCAACCTCAGGTAGGATTGGAGTTCTACCCTCAGACCTGCCATAGATGATCTTTCCTTGAAAATAATTAAAACACTTCAAATAAGTGTAAGCACCTTACCACATCCTACATACTAGAATATTTATTTATTTAAGGCAAGAAGAGTTAAATAGAAGGTGCAGGTAGAACTCTGTAGTTCAACTCCGGCAGCACCACTTTCACACCTGTTTCTGCCTAATAACAACAGTGTTAAGCCCTGTGTTCTGGTTTAGAGGGCCTGGTAAGGGAGACATAATTTTTCTAGGCATAGCAGCTTAGTAATAATCTCATTATATTTACAGGTGGGGGTACAGGCTTCGTAGGTCGCCACTTGGGTGAACTGCTAACCAACAATGGGTATAGAGTGGTGAATGTGTCCAGAATGCCAGGTGCCAATAACATTTCGTGGTCGACTTTGGAGTCCTCGGGCTTGCCAGCCTGCACATGTGCAGTGGTGAACTGCGCTGGACAGATGTTCATGGACTTTACCAGGAGGTGGACACCAGGGTGAGTTTATAAAACTTTTTACTACGTAATGTGTATTTGTGTGTAAACAGTTTTAGGAGTTTTTTTGCTGTAACCACAATCAATACAACTGGGTTGAAATATGAGCAATAAAGAAATTAAAAAACTGCATAATGTTACAAACATTTTCAAATCTTATATATGAGATAGAATTGTTGATTGAGCTGTAGATATAAAGATTTCTTTTTAGGGTAGAGCTAGCTATTTTAATGGAACATAATTTTAACTGTAATGTTACCTCACCAACTCTATACATAACAGCACCTTATTAATGACAGTAATGCTACTAGTGTATAAAGCTATATTCTTGCAATCATAAGTTACATTCGTTCTGAGTCAGTCCTCAGTGGTAACAATGTTTCAACTCAAATAGGACTTATTCTATTTTGGAGAGACTGCTTATCACTGATGCACATAAGCACTACACAACTCTTAAAATGACCATTATTAAAATAATTTTAACTTAATTTTCAGATTTAAGCAGAATGTTCAGAATTCCCGTGTTTACACAACTAGAGCACTATCTAAGGCAATTAATGAAAGCCAGGACAAACCTAAGGTGTTTGTACTTATCACTGGTGTTGGAGCATATGAACCCTCGGAAACCAAGAAGTATGATGAGAGCAGTCCCACTACTGGGACGGACTTCTTTTCAAAACTTTTAGTTTATTGGGAAAAAGCTGCCAGTGTTGACCCTCCAGTAAGACTTGTAAGTATTTTTTCTCTCTATGAAAGGTTATATTAATATTTAATGTAAAATGGTTGTGTTGTGTAGATTATGTGATCAAATATAAAGAACATGATTTGTAAGCATGTTTAATTGGGGTACAAATCGAAGAATATACATATAAGGTAGATACATTAATATGAAGCATTCTTAATTAGTTTTCTATAACAGCAAAAAATCTGTGATCGACCTCCAGTAGGATTTCGCCCTATCAATTGGTCATAAATATTTATGTTTCAGGTAATAATCAGATCAGGGGCAGTTCTAGGGCGTACCGGTGGCATGATACAGAACATGTTCCTGCCCTTCTACTTGGGTGTCGGAGGGCGCATAGGATCCGGTAAACAATACTTACCCTGGATCCACGTACACGATCTCACCAGATTGATACAGTTTGCTATTGAAAACGAGAATGTCACTGGGATTCTGAATGGTGTGGCGCCACAAGTGATAACTAACGAGGAATTCACTAAGGTTTGTAGTATGTAGTGTTTATACCAATCTACGATAGTAAGTAGTATAGTTCGCACCAAGCTGCTAGTCCGCTCTGAAGTTGTTGCGAGCAGATGTTGTCATACAATTTGCTATGGGTACGCGATTCATTTCTATATTCAGAGCGGACTAGCAGTTTTACGCGGACTATACAATAGTAAGTAAGTAGTATAGTAAATAGTAATCAAACGCAGGAGTCATATCTTTCCATGGCGTCCCAGCTTAGTCCTCAGGGGTAGCGGCGCATCTATGGACAACCGCAGGTAGGAATCTAATCATATCTGAGGTTGATTATAGTTGTCCATGGGCGGCAGTAGCCACTTACCATCAGGTGGACTGTATCGTCTGCTACTCCTATATTATAAGAAAAGGTAAGGTTTGGAGTGATACCTGAGGTCAACAACAGTTGCGTTGTTTTCTCTAAGAACTAAGTTCTTCTCGCCTCGTAAGTACGTCTCTTTGGCAAAGGGAGGTTTTTTGCCAGGTTAGGTGATTATGCCCGGGGAGCGGCGGTGTCGCGACAGTGTCAGTTCCGAGCTTGTATCTGTACAAGATGTTTAGAAAACTTCAATCGCGTGATTCAGAATACTCGTGGCGCCCTCTCTTGACGAGTAGTGGGAAGTTGCCACATATCCCTTCCCTTACCCTTCCTTCAAACCAAAATACAGCAGCTCTTATTAATATCAGAAAAAGATGTGGCTAGTGTGTGGTGCTGTCTCCTTTAAAAACCACTTTTAAAGGTTGGAGGATATGTGTACAGAAATATTAAAATTTAATAATGTTTTAATCGATTTTTTCAGGCATTTGCAAAAGCGCTTTCACGACCAGCGTTCTTCCCGGTTCCCGAAGCAATACTAAACTTCCTGCTACACGAAGAAAGGGCTATGATCATGACTAAGGGACAACACGTCACCCCGAAAAGAGTACTCGATTACGGATTTAAGTACGATTATGATAATATTGATGCAGCTTGCAAGGAATTCGCATATCTTTTCCCCGCGAAAAAGTAGCCTAATAAAAATATTTTCGTAACCAAAGTAATTTGGATGGAACTGCTATAAATTTTTCGAATTAAAAAGATATTTGTAGGTTATTTCATAAGTTTCACGTTCTGTAGTTTTGTCGTTAAATTATATAATCAAGAATTAAAGTTGATTCTTATAGAAATATAAACACACACTACCACTTTTTAGCATCTTCTATAACTACCTACTTTCTATCAAGGCAGTAGGTAGTTATAGAAGATACCTTTGTTTTACGCGTCCAGTAAAGTACGGCAGTAGGTACCTAAACTACCTTTTTCTTCTTTTGTTTGATTTTTAGGGTTCCATATCCAAGCGGTAAAAACCAAACCCTTGTACTAAGCCTCCGCTGCCTGTCCGCCTGACCGTTTGTCACAGGCCTGTATTTCTTAAACCGTCATAGATAGGCACTTGAATTTTTACAACGGCCGTGGCCGGGGTGAGGCCGCTATAACAAGAAATACTAAAAATTAAAATAGCTTGAAAATAAATGAGGGACGACATACAAGAAACTGCTATTGTACGGCATTTTTCGCTTTATCTATAGAACCATAATAGATAGACAGTTAAAATTTTAACAATGTATTTAATTCTTTAGCGGCTATGACAACAAATCCTAAAATTAAAAAATAAATAAATATTTTGTGGTAAGAACCCTCCATGTGCGAGTTCGACTCGCACTTGGACAATTATTCGTCAGTTATTTTGCGACACAAGGAAATTCAATCAGCTAGCAACTGTTTTTACGAGCAATTAGTTTCGCGTCAATAATTCTATTAAATATAGACAATAATAAACGAACATGTTATTGATATATTTAAAATGATTGACATTTTATACGGGCACTTAATTAACAACCTTCATTCGTTTTTGCAACAATAACAGAATTAAGATTGCAAAAAAGGCAATCAAAACAAGTTCGAATGACTTATTTGTTCTCTAGATCAAGTGTATCAAGATATCCTTGATATTAAAAGCAAAAAACTGGCAAATTACGTCTCGATGCGAACGTTGTGAAGGCAGGAAGCCTGCATATCAAATGGTTTATATTATTTTTCTAAAAATAATATCGTCAATTAATTAATTCATTCATCAATTAATTAATCAATCAACTAGTTCATCCATCAATTAATTAATCAATTATTTATTTAATACTTATATACTCTCGTACAATTCGGCCAGTAACTCGACCAACAATGTCGACCATGTAGATGCTGCGCACGAGTACAGACTAACAAACACGAACCCTTTGGATTCCTTACAGCATTCGACTGCACTTGCAAATATTTAAACTTTGCATTCGATACTCGTCGAGCACGGACGAGTACATGCGATTATGAGTAATATAATAAATGTAAATAATATATTCGGGTGTATGCGGCATTTGCCATATTCGTTTTCTGCGAGTAGTAAGTTTTATGGTGTGTAAGAAGAGGATGTAAGATCATAGATAAATATTAATAAACAAAACAATCTTAACCAACTGTCGTCTACCAAAGTACTTATAATATATTGTCAAATTACAAACTGGTAGGCAAACAATTGCTAGGATTGATTATTGCATACGGGGAGTATAGGTACATTGTAGGTCGAATGTTTTAAATTTTGTTTTGACTTTGTCTTATTGTCTACAGAACCCTAAAAAAGAGAAATTGAATTATCTTTGCATATTAATTGCAGTTTCTCTATCTAAATTAGCTACATGAATTATATCAATTCTAGAATATACCTATGTATTTTGTTTTTGATTATATTCTTCAATATAAATTTTGTGGTCATTTAAGCATTATCAATTAAAAAACAATTCGTTAATTTTTAAATGTTATGGGCGTGATCATTCAATTACTTTTTATGAGTTTTATATCTGAAAAAGATTAAAATACCTATGTATAAAGTAAAATTAAAATGTTGTTACAAACTAAAGTCACGTGAATAACGGTTATCTATATAACGTAAAGTTCATCCACATTATCGATATCTTACACAAATATGCAATTCTTGTTTCATTTACTTATCTTTTAAATGTAATTTCAAAACATTTACGAATAAAGCTATACCTACATGATATATTACAATGTAGATACACTTTCATAAACGTGATATCACTGCTTTTAAGTCTGAAGTACTAAAAAATATTTGCGATACTTATCTGTAAATATATATCTAGCTAATTGTTTGAGCTTTTCTTTGTAGATTGACGACCTGCATATTGACCTGCGATTATATTGCGATTCTCAACCTTATATCGTCTTTTTTTTGTCGAGGGGGAAGCCTTCAAAAGGTACCCGACAACGTGGGAGCGACGCCGAGTTATGTGGGATTTTTACCGCACTAAAATCCCCCCGGTGGCCGTCCTCTGCGCTGCGTTGAGGGCTCCGGGATCTCCAAAGGAACGCAACCGGAGTCC
Source organism: Epargyreus clarus (assembly GCF_041222505.1). NCBI lineage: Eukaryota > Metazoa > Arthropoda > Insecta > Lepidoptera > Hesperiidae > Epargyreus > Epargyreus clarus. The sequence continues at coordinate 8,412,948 of NW_027332239.1, read as the reverse complement.
TCTTAGCGCGTTGTCCCGACGGGCTCCACCCAAGTGAGCTTGACGCTCGCCACACCATCTGGTGTATACGACGGTATGCGACCACACATACCGTCGTCCTTCCTGGAGCCGCTGGCCGGGCGGTTCGAGCTCCCACTCTTGCCGCCCGCAACCCCGGAAGTCCCCTTTTAGTCGCCTCTTACGACAGGCAGGAGATACCGTAGCCCTATTCTAGTCCCGGAACTACAGGGACAAACCTTATATCGTCTATCATCCACTTTTACGATTATTTATTCTCAAGCTTACCACTATTTGGAAATGATCGACAAAAAAATAAAGCTGCTCACAATAAAAAATAAGTCCGGCGAATAAAAAATATCCTCGTATTTCTGGGAACACAAAGCTGACATAAACAACTCAGATATCGCCAATTCGCTTGCAGTATCGTCCACTTTGAGTTGCCTTTACATTGTGTCGTGGGGGCTGGACCTAGGGGGTTAGATCTCTAGCACGAAACCTACATGCATCTTGTTCTACCTAATGTTCTCGTGGGCATGTCAAGTCTACTAATATGCAGCTAATCAGGGTTGGAAGCTATAACAACTTTGCCTACTAAATCTAGGAATAACAACTACCTAATTCTAAAAAAAATAATGCTCAGCAGTGGAGCAGTAAAAATTAGTTCCCTAACTTGCATTTAGTTCACAATTCTATGTTTTTTGCACGTAGGTACATATATTTAAACTTAAGAAGACAATAATATTGTAATTTCGGATTGAATCTTTCAGACTTATGGAATGATACCTACTTGTAGATTATTATTTTCAGGGTCTTAAAAATTGTGATTGCAATAACCGATACAATTATTGTAATGTATTGTCATAAGCTATTTTGTGGTGTACTTAAAATGTTACTTGGTTTACGAGCACGTTTTTGTGGTAAGAACATTAAAAAAATCTTATAAATCCAACCACCGTATGTTAATAGGCTTCTTTTTTGCCGTTAACTTACAGACTTATTATTTTATATATATTTTTTGACTAAATAGTTCAGAATACGGCATGCTGTCACTTTATGTAGTTACCTACAAGTTTAATAGAAGAGTTACTATGTGGTCCGTGATGTCAAAAATGTTGCCGACCGCTGAACTAAGATATAAACTTCTTAATTAAAGTATAGTATACTATAAAGAAAAGCACGTTTATCTAATTTCGCAAGAGAATAAAATACCAGTCTAAATTAAGGTTTCGAAACTGATTATAATTATTATACCAGAAATAATTTCTTCGGTCAGAAATACCAGAAATGTTTTTCATAGTTTTACATTAATATTCAGAGTTCTCAATAAGTTCCTCCATATAATTTTTGTTTTACTCTCTTCTGAAGTATATGAAAACCAAGTATAGTCCGCGCCAAACTGCTAGTCCGCTCTGAAGTTGTTGCGAGCAGGTGTAGTCGTACAATTTGCTTTGGCGACGCGATTCATTTCTATATTCAGAGCGGACTAGCAGTTTTACGCGGACTATACATACCTACCTATTAATAAGAAAAATATGGATTGCTGATTTTATGATCTTATCCACTAATTTATGTTAACTGTTAAGTAGGTAAGTATACTCTTGTTAATAAAGACATTGTTTTTACTTGTCCCTTTTATTTTTTTATTTTTAATTTGGATGGAAATCAAATGTAACTACAGTAAGCAAAAAGTTCCCTTAAATATATTTACATTAAGTATCTCATTATGATATTGAAGTTTTGCTTAAATTCAATGATATGTTGGTTTTTGCCTTATTCTGATTAATTTCAAAACAATTGAACGCATGTTGATAGGACTTTCTTGTATTCAACAATAATTATAGTACAATCATTGTATTCATCAGTCATTCATTAATCCAACTAAATTTTCTCACTGAGACATAGAAAAATAAAAGATGTTAGTATGCAAATTATTTTATTACGAATCTTATAACAAAAACTTGACATTGAATCGATAAATATTAAGCTATAACATAATAGATATATGCATACGTAACATACTTTCAAAATAAACATTCATAAACCTTTTACACTTTTCCTGCGTTATAAAAACGTTAAAATTATAGGCATACCTATTTATAATTCAATATTATCTACTTAAATCATAGATTAGTAAAGATTACTCACTCCTAACAAGAAAATGTACCCAGTTTTGAAAATTGAAACAGTTGCGTAAAAAAGTTTTGCCACGTCTCCGTGCTAAAGTGTCCTTAAAATATTTGAAATTAGTATTATAAATTATTTAATTATCATGAAAATTACGCAGTATTAGTTATTTATTCGTAAATTTTCTCTAAAAATGTTTTTATTTGTCAAGAATTCAAAAAAAGAACTTACGATAATAAGCCATTTGTGGCTTCATTCAATATCAAGGCGGCGAAGTATCTTTACTAATCTATGACTTAAATATAGTAAATAAGTAGAATATAATACAGATCTTATTGGAGCCATACTTAGATGAGTAAAATAAATTGATCACTCCTAAAAAAAAAGTGTAACCGGTTTTGGGACTTGAAATTTGCATGAATTCTAAAATGTTTGAAATACAATTTTTTTATGTTATGTATACGTAAATTGTCTCTAATTATTTTTTTATTTCCCCAGAATTCATACAATAAATTATAAAACCATCATTTTGTTGCTTCATTCAATTTCAAGGCGGTGAGGTATCTTTCTATTTTACTTATCAAAGGAGTCATAGTAAAACCCTACGACCCTACGTATCGAATGACCTACGATGTTTCCGGAAACAATTAATCGATTATATCTAAACTAATTATTCATTATATCGTTTTATAACTATATCTTCATAGATAAATTTGTTTTATTCGTCCCTTCATTTATTCTATTAACACAATTTCTTACTAAACTACTCACTTGATGGCAAGAATGTTTCATTCTTTGGTATTTGATTAATTTATATATAGTAACTATTTCGAAGTACATACTAAAAATAAAAAGAGGCAGTGTATGACATTAAATGATAGATAATTACTTCTACGAGAATGGAACATTCCTTGAATAGAATGCTGACAATTGAACAGTAGATTTTTTTGTTTAAAATTTCAATACATTATGCAACATGATAACAGTCAAATACCCTATACTTAATTAATTAGATATTTTGTCGCATCTCATGACCGAGAATATCTTCAGTTGGGATCCCTTTAAAATTTTGTAGGTTATTGTTTGAATCTCTTAAAAATATGGATTTAACACATTACAGTGATAGAGATAGCGTATCAGATAGAGAGAGCATAGAATTAATATTTTTAATTTTATTTCTTAGTTTTAAATAATCTTAGAAAGTTTTAAACCAATTTTGACCAAAATTTAAAGAAGGGAAATATAGAACTTATCAGCAAGTTACTGAAATTGGAACTGATGCTATGGAACAATCATTGAGACCATAATAACTTATATATAAAATATCTGCAAATAAAACATTCATGATTAAACATCGAATTTGTTTGTCGTACCTATCTAACCTTACCTAACCTAATCTGTGGTCATGAGATGCAACTTAGATGCGATAGATTCAGCGGTTTCCACGTTACATATCACGGGGTGTCATCAATCTTCTGGAACTCCTCGACCAAGCGCGTGACGTAAGTGCTGAGCATCTCCTGCCTCATGCGACCCACGTCCAGCACCTCCTCGTGGTTGGCTTCAGCGTCATGTTCGTAGCTCGTGACGCATTCGTTCGTGATGAGGGAGAGCGCAAAGACGTTCATGTCACAGTGACGAGCGGTGATCACCTGTTTGCATGAATTTATTGAGAAAAGCAGATTTTTACAGAAACACAAGTCGTAAGGGAGACATTGGTATTTTTTAAGGCATTCCAGCTCAGTCCTTAGTAGCGGCGCGTATGTGATCGACCTCAATGAATCTGGTCTTGTCCGGGGTTGATTGCAGTTGCATTGGCGGTAGTAATTACTCAACATCTCGTCAGCTACTTCTATATAAGTAATATATAAAAAAACAACGCTACTGTTCATACTAGCTAGGACTATATTGTAACTGATCTTGTTAACGAATAGTAAGTATTTACATTAAGTTTCATTAGCTTTTAATTCTACTCCTGGTATTTGTTTAATAGTTTAACCTTAGTTGATTTGTCTTAGATCGCCTTATATAGATTGCCTTTGGTAGATTCCCAGGATAACGCACTTATCTAAGGTAAATAGCATTCTGTACCTAATGGAAATTAGTAACAATGAAGAATTAACATTTTATGGAAAGTTAGCTACATGTCTGACTTGTCATAGTTTCAGAGAAGTTTAAATTATGCCAACGATCATTTAGCCGGTTCGAAACACTATCGCTCCTCACCTGAGACCTGTATTCATTTGTATAGTACGAGTAGTAAGTGTAACAATTGTATCAACGATGGATATTATAAATACCTCGTGCACTGTTGACATGCCCACAGCATCCACACCAACCATCTTCAACATGTTGAGCTCGGCCACGGTCTCGAAGTTAGGACCACCGAGACAGGTGTAAACACCTTCTCGTACTATTTGCTCTAGTTTCAGTTCTTTCGCTATCTGGTAACAAAAAATAAGGAGGGTAAACAGAAGACAGTATATAAGCAAGTGTTCTATTCTTCTCTCGATCTCTAAAAGTGAAATATTGAAGCTAGAGTGTCCTAAAATGGTTTTCCTATAATCGCCTTGCTTCGCTGTATGATAATGGAAAATGGATAAGTACTATCTCCTTGTGGTGACAAGTTTCAGTAGGACACCTACGAATTTCATTGAAAGAGTAAAGTAAAAGGTACATTATAAAATTTGATAAGTACTCAAATTTATAATATGGGTTCGACGTACGGGCAAATAACGGGAGCGTTTAGGCCCTAATAAAACTCTTATTCCCTGATTTGCCTATTTATAAACCTTTAAGATTACTAAAATTAAATTAATATATATTTAATTGATAGAGACGATAATCTATTCATGCTACTTATGCAATTTTATCATAAGTACGCACTTAACGTATAACCTTCGATAACCCCTTGCAATTTGCCACTGAAGGGGGCATTGTAATAAAATTGATAGGTGGATAAGTTCATTTTGATTATAATTTTAATTAATGACGTTAAAAATAAATAGCAAACTGATATTTTGAGACAATTAAGAAGGTTACACACGAGCGACAGGTTGATAGAAGTAGGTAAGGCTGCATCGCGTTTTTCGCGTTCAATAATTGAACAATTATCCCACCGTCTATGCCCACCGTCCAAAAGTAACTGGGACTAATACTCAAACTTGTGCGAAATGTAGCTTTTTATCACTGCATCCTGCTTTAGAAAAACAGCTAAGTAAATCTTCGGATGCCGATGATGAAAGTAGCATGTCTGCTGTGGTATACATACCTCTTTAGCGATATTCCTGAATACATAATTGTAGGCCTTGTTCATGGGTGGGAAACGAGGTCCGAAGCGCTCATCATTAGGCCCGTGGAGAGGGTTGTTGCCAGCGAAGCCCATCATGTTGATGTGGTCCTTCACAATCATCAAATCTCCAATTTTGTAGTTAGGGTTCAACCCACCAGCGGCGTTCGTCGCTATCAGGGTTTTTACGCCGATAAGCTTCATCACGCGGATTGGCAGGCAGCACTGAAACAAACAAAGATGTTATTATTAAATATATGTACGTACTACTATACATAGGAACCTGTAGTTAAATGTCTTTGAAAACAAATGACTTAGCTGAATTACAGGTTATTATTTTTGTTTTTTTTTTTATTTTTTATTATATAATAGTAGCAGGCGAGCATGCAGTCCGCCTGTTTGTAATTGGCTACTGCCGCCCATGGACATCTGTAATCAACTCCAGATAGGACTAGATATTCCTATCTGAGGTCGGCCATAAATGCGCCGCAACCCCTGAGGACTAAGCTGGAACGCCTCGAAAGAGTTTGTCTCCCTTACCACACCTTTTAAATCGAAACACAGCAGCGCCTAGCACTGCTGTTATTAGGTGGAAATAGGTGTGGCGGTGGTGCCGCCGGAGTCGAAGCACAATGAGTTCTACCACCATCAAGATTGTTTTGGGTTTTGCCAAAACACGCCGAAAGTGTAACTGTAACTTCTATATACTTAACATAATATAATAAATTCTTATTAGGTATTCCAAGTCGTGTAAATGAATACCACACAAAAATTGTCTAAACTAAGTTTAGACAAAATTTTAGATTAATAAAGATAACTAGATTACCTACCTAGTTCGGCTAATTTTCATACAATTCAGTTAAAACGTGTTTATGAATATTTTATATCATGAAATAGATATTCCTATAGATAGCTACATAATTGGCTATTCAAGTTAACAAAAACATGAGTTATTCCCAGCCGTTTTGATGAGCGATAAGGATTTATCATATGAATGGGCTTAGGGGAGCTAGTAATTGGTTACTTATACTTTAGTAGGTACCTACTACTATTTATTTAGTGCATGTACTTGGTATAAACTTTTCGCCCGAGAACACCCTTTACCAATCCAGGACACAAAGACACAGACACAAACACAAGACTCAGAGGTGCATGCCTGAGATTAAAATCGAACCCTCCAATAGTAGTAGTCTGATTACTGATTCTAGTATTAGTCGTATTACTCTTAATATTCCTCTGACTTAGAGAGAAATACCTTTGATATCGGCTGAATCTTTCCCAAAATTTGGTACTTTAATTCACAAAAACTGTTATAACGGATTTATTTCCTGATTTCGTGCAAAACACAATCAAAAATATTGAAATCACAAACAGACATACAATTTATATTTACGAGTATATAGATAAGAAAGATCTGGATTGGCTGATGCAAGATGCCCGGGCGACCCCCAGCGGAAGGTTATCGATTGTTTAGCTCCAGAATACGAGAGAACAAACGACGCATTAAGATAAACTTGAACAGATTATTTTGTTGATGGTTTTATTCCTCCGCAAATATATTTAAAAAGAAATAGTCGACGCCCATTATTTATCTATACCGATAAATGAAACTGACTTATCTGTCTACGATTCCAAATTAAAGGAATTTTCTTACGTATTACGTATGCATAGAGTATTATTATATACATGTTATACGTAAGTCTTGACATGAAACCAGAATGGATGTCATTATTTTTATTGGTTCTTCTGTGTTTATATTACAAGCAAACATGGTTTATCTACAAATAGATAGATATTAGCTAACATAAGTCAAGATTTGGAAGCTAACTACTAATGTTTGTAGAGATTAAATCAAAATTGGCAGATTTATAAACAAACTTTCAACCCCTATTTAATCGCCTTGGAGTGTCACATCAAAAAAATATTTTCTTTGTTGATGGCTACATCAAATGAACCCGTTGTCCAAATTTCATAGTTCTTCAGTATTTTAGGTTCTGTGATGATTGAATGAGTATTCTTGCGCATCTACTTACTGTGAGATATCTATAAGTTTTAAATAAATAACCGAAAAGCATGACAAATTACTATATTACAAGTTTTTTTTTATAATATAGGAGTAGCAGACGAGCATGCAGTCCACCTGATGGTAAGTGGCTACTGCCGCCCATGGACATCTGTAATCAACCCCAGATAGGATTAGATATTCCTACCTGAGGTCGGCCACAGATGCGCCGCTACCCCTGAGGACTAAGCTGGAATGCCTCGGAAAAGTCTGTCTCCCTTACCACACCCTTCAAACCGGAACACAGCAGCACCTAACTGCTGTTATTAGGTAGAAATAGGTGAGTACTCGTATTTACACTATCCAAAACTAACTTAATTAATGTAACGAAATCTACGTCTTTACGTAGTTTCTGATGTTTCAGCCGGTAGATATTTAAATGAATCAATTAATTTAAATTAACATTATTGACATAATTGCATACTTACAAGAAACCTTACGTAGGAATTGTTTCATAAATTTATTTTACATTATGAAATTATCAAATAATACGTTAGTATGTACACAGATGTTCATAATACAATTTTAAAAATATTGCAAAGTATTCATTATTAGCTTTAGCTTCGCGACTTATCTTATGTACCCGATTTTAAATGAAACATAGGCAACATCATTAGATTTTTTCTTAGAAAAATTAAAATGCTTAGGGCTTAGTGTGACAAAGTGTGGGCCTAAGAAATAGTAATGAGATATTTCAAATACGTTTTCAGGCGTAGCGATTTAGTAGATCTTAAATAGGATTAGACGCCTGGTTTATTGTATACTAGCTGACCCGGCAAACGTTGTGTTGCCATATAAATAAAAAAAATATTAAGGGTGAACAACCCTTATCACTGACGGGTTTGAAAAATAGATAGAACATTTGAAACTGCGATGGTAGCGAAGTCTGTCGAATCTAATGTGAAACATTCCAAAATCAACAACTACTTACGAATTAAAAATTAATTAAAAAAACCTTTTCCCACGGACTAAATTATGAATTCTCAAGTCCCCTTGAACACACGCAACAAATTTCATCAAAATCAGTCCAGTCGTTTAGGGGGAGTTCAGTGACATACACACGCACATAAGAAATATATATATAAAGATAAGATTGAGATCCGGGGGCTGTTCAGACTACATAAGATGAGGTAAGATCTAGGCATTAAAAAATACTGTGCAAACAAAAACAGACGGAAATACGCTCAAAACCGTCCCACGCTAAAATTATGATTAGATGTAGGTAATCGTAATTTTATTCAACGCTAAAAACACTCCACTGTTTCTAAAACGCGCCAAAATAACTATTTCAAAAACAACGAACTAAGTTTAAAATATCTTTCAGTAATATTTTTTATATAAAAAACAATATTTACCTTCCAAAGAGGATATCCCTCGTAATAATGGAACCGTCCCTGCATAGCCACGACAGATACTCCCGCGATCTTCCCGAAGACCAACCTTCCATGGTGGCCTTCCACGGTACTCACAGGGAAGTTGGGAATGTCCTCATAAGGAATGAACTCCGTATTTGTGATATTCTCCGCCAGGGATCCTGCGTTTTAATTTGTTTGAAATTAGAATAGATCCAGTAATAATATAAACGATTACATTATTTGATATCATTGGATAATCTGATATCTGTAGCGATTCAAGCGATTTTTCAAATATTTTGAATTACTGAAAACCATCATAAAAATGAATTAAAAAAAATAAGAGACCCACGCGCATTGTGTAATCAGTAGATAGCTACATAAGGGTAAAAGAAAAGGTGGTGTGGTAACCAAGTACCTACTTGCTAGGACTTGGGTTTTTCTGTGGGTTTTAATCATTTCATCATTAATGTATTACTATCCCATTGCTGGGCACGGGTCGCCTCAAATAATGAGAATGGTTTAGGCCAAGGTTTGCCATGTTGGCCAAGTGCGTATTGTTAGACTTCACACACATTTGTGTACTCTTTTAAATAATTTAGGCGTGTAGGTTTCCTCACAATGTTTTCCTTCATCGTTTAAACAAGTGATAATTAATTATTGCTACGCCCATAACTTAGAAAATTTTTAGTTGCGTAGAGTGTCTAATCTCGGAGAGTTGTTAGAAAGGAAAGTTAAGAAGGCCTCATTATGATGTTGATTTTCCGAGAAAAATCCAATGTTCAATATTAGTCTCATGATATGAAGGAACATGCTATATAATTGAAGCAATAGATACCCTCGTTCCAATACGAACCCATCCCCGAGCCGCAAATGATTCCTATCCGGGGCCGGACCGTTGTTCTCGACAGCAGGAAGTTAGCAGTCTCGAGCAAGGTCTCGTATGAGTAGCTGGAACAATAAATGATCTATTAGATTCTAAAATTATTCTGCATAGGTATGCAACTAGAGCGCAATGCGTATGCAGTTTGTACTCTATAGATTCGTCTTTTTTAAACTTAGTGCGTATATCGTAACATAACTAAATTGGATTTATTTTCAATTCATTATTAAAATTAAATGAATGAAAAAATTAAACATTATATTCAGTGTATTAATTTTTCCGAATATAACTACTTTGACGCTTTTTTTTAGTCTCCAAACTACAGACAGGTATCGGGCAATACTTTAGTCGTGCTTCTAATCGAGCTTTTAGAAAAGTGAGTTTGCAGGAAGTAACACATGAAGGTGGTAGAACCCTTAGTGTTTCGACTCCGGCGGCACCACCGACACACTTATTTCTACCTAATAACAACAGTGTTAAGCGCTAAATACTAAAATTGTATTAACAACAAGAGGAGACATTTAAATACGACTTTATACGCAACGCGGCTTATTATTTTGTGTTTGTTACAATTCATGTTTTGGTACAATAATGTGCAACATATTCCTATAGCGTTTATACTTATCATATAACTTCTAACGTACCTACATAGGTAATTATATCTGTACCCTTACCATGAGTTTTTACGTTTTGACAAATATGACTGTTTTGGTATTTGTTTACGTATCTATTTGCCCATACAAATTCCAATCAGCGCCCCTAGCGGATTGTGTCAGAAATCGTATGGGCCAATACGTAAACAAATACCAAGACAGTCATATTTGTCAAAACGTAAAAACTCATAGTATGGGTACTGTACGCGCACATTTCTTTATTACTCTACCCACCCGCTCTACTATTAGTCCATTGAAATGTTACATTTGGGCTACGATAACCAATTAAATTTATTTGATTTTTTTAGATATGAAGAGAAAATTTGTTTTAATCTAAATCCTAATTTGTGGGTCGTCTTTTTGTCAACCGCCATTTTGGAACAGGTATGCAAATCGTTTTCAAGATCTATTATGCTAAGTTTAAAGTTTTAATATACCTACCAAGGTCTTAAAAGTTTTGATATATCAAGGAAAGACAGGACAAGACATCCACAGATGTTTTACGCACTTGTATTTTATGTTATGATGCTTACTATAAAATACTGAGAAGGAAATGATTCGACACGTGATTCAAATCGTAATAGGGTTGCAGTTTCTAATTTTATTTTCATTTCTTTGTTATATTTGGAAAAGGTCGTGTCTACATACATATATGTATCAGTTTTGAGAATAAAACTTTATAATTGTAAAATTACAATTTTTTTGAATATGATACTTCAGTATCATACAAAAATGTATATTTACATGGTTGGTATGTTTTTGTTCAAGAAACACCAGACAAAGCGTGTAAATATTGCAAGATCTTGCATCATTACATAAAAACGTGTTTTTTTTAATACAGATAATTTATTTAATTTATGTAGGTGCATTATAAATACAATTAACTTACCTAATAATTTAAGTAGAACGTATCTTTAGATAATATGTTATTTCAATTCAATTTTGAAAGTATAATAATTTCATCATCATAATATTATTTATTAATTATGTGCCACAACTCTATAGTTTATTGATAGCAGAAATATCTGTGTTTCAGGCAATTATTTAATAATATATACGGAGATATAATTATTGGTTTCACGGCTGTCATCCATGGTCAAATTTGCCTACTATCTGCTTTTTTAGTCATATGGATATTAGACATTAATTAAGTAGGTATATTTTGATTTAATAGTCAAGTAAAATGTAAAAAGAAATTATATAAATCATTGTTCATAGGTAGGAAGTATAAGATACACTTTTTGATTATCGGATATAAAATATTGAATTTTATTTATATAATTGTTAATTCGTGGAAACATTTTTTTTATTCCTGCTCCATATTCTAGTTTAAAATTCTATAAAAGTCCTAGTAAGTAATAATATTTAATTTATTTCAAAACGTGTTTTTAATCATATTTATTTAATGGTTTTGTTAGTGTTCAATTAATTTTTATGTGTCATAAATATGTAGGCACCACAAAGTCGGCGTGCGTATTTTGGTATGTGTATATATCATTATTATTTCCGCCTTGGCGAATTATTTTTTTTGCATAAATATCTATTACCTTGTACTGGCTGAAAGACTTAAAAAACTACACGGAAATCATATGTACTATATTACCTATTGTAATACTAGCGAGGTGTAATTGGTCACGTACGAAAATATATAAGTAAGTACATAAAATTACACCTACATACAGGTAATAATAATTTTGAAAATGAAATGAGTATACTGAACATAGAGCAGTACCTACCCTGAGTATGAGTTTTTACGTTTTTACAAAAATGACTGTTATTGTATTTGTTTACGTATTTCCCATACATTTCCTGTCAGTTCTGATACAGTCCGCTAGGGGCGCTGATTGGAAATGTATGGGCAAATACGTAAACAAATATAAAAACAGCCATTCTTGTAAAACAAAAACGTAAATACACATTTCGAAGGTGGTAGAACCCTTTTGGTTCGACTCCGACGGCACCACCGCCACACCTATTTCTACATAATAACAGTAGTGTTAGGCGCTGCTATGTTCCGTTTCGAAGGATGTGGTAAAGGAGACAGACTTTTCCGAGGCGTTCCAGCTTAGTCCTCCGGGGTAGTGGCGCATCTGTAGCCGACCTTAGGTGGAAATATCTAATCCTATCTGGGGTTGATTACAGATGTCCATGGGCGGCAGTAGCCACTTACCATCAGGTGGACTGCATGCTCGTCTGCTACTCCTATATTATAAAAAAGGGTACAGTGGTCACTACATTGTGTTAGCATACCGATAAACAATATAATAGTACCAGGTTCTATTGCAATCTATCCAGGTTCTATTGGTTCTATTGGGTAGGTGCTATTACAGTATATTTGTAAGAACATGGTAAAATATATCTCTATAAAACTAAAATCCGAAGAACAATATTGAGATAATAACTTAATTTTAAAACCATTTCATTATCCAACTTATTTTAAAATCAAGTTATTATAGGTTAATCTAAATTCCCGAAACACGCGAAAAATGTCTTGCCTTATTTACATAATTTATGCTCATACATTGTAAATGTGTCTGTGAGAGTGATATTCGTTCAAGGTTACATCGGAATACATATAATATATGCAGATGAAAAAGAAATATTTCCATAATAAGAAATTTCATATACGACGATTGCGGGCAATTTATCCAATTTTCCATCCAAACTTCGCTTAATAAGATCGAATCTTTAACTTTAATTTGCAGTACATAATTGTCTATGGTAGGTAGACCTATTAATCTATGGTAGAACCACAAAATAAAAAGGAATTTTATTTGTGGTGAAATTTTGAATAAAATGGTTAATAATGTACATGATTATTACAATCTGTATAATATATTATTAATCTATGTTTATAGTTTTGGATCGTTGATCCCGACGCAGAAAAAATATCTTACCTATATACAAAATTTTCGTGTCACAATGTTAGTTACCATGCTTACTCCTCCGAAACGGCTTTACCGATTGTCACCAATTTTTATATACATATTTAGTAGGTCTGAGAATCGGGTACTATCTATTTTCATACCCTTAAGTGATAAGGGTTGTTCACCTTTAACATTTTTTTTATTTATATGGCAACACAACGATTGCTGGGTCAGCTAGTTATATAAAGTTCCATTTAATCTTTTACACTCTTTTCATTTTAAATTTAATGTTTTTTTTTATAATCTATGAGTAGCAAGTGTATATGCAGTCACCATGATGTTAAGTGGTTACTGCTGCCCAAGGACGTAGGAATGGCACGCAAGAGTCTTAGAGCCCTATTAAAATTTTCAATTTTTTTTGTGAATATTGTATTGTATTGTATTGTACAAATATATCCACGCGATTGGAACTACGCAGGTACTGCCAATAATAACCTTGACTTTTATTTGAGTTATATATTTTATGCAGTAATTTGCATAATTTAATGAACGTAATTGGCCGTGGAATGTGTTCAATTGTAAAAGCATACTTTAAGGATAGGTTGCTTATAGGTAAATATTAATTCTTACCATTACAATGCAAAAATATAGTACAACGGGAAAAAGTAAAGTACTCAATTACTTTTTGCCATCTCACTTGAACATTTTCGCTGACTCACTATGATACAAAGTAATGCCCATTTTTAATAATCAATCTAATTGACAATTTATTTACATTAATTATTGTCGAATTTTGGACTTTTGGAGGTAAAAAAATATTGATTTATATTAATAAGAGACGTAGGACGATGTACTTAATTTTGTTTGGATGACCTCAATTTTTTCACCAATTTCGAAATACGTATTGAAAATAGAAATAAAAAACAATTTTATTTATGCATATAATACCATATATTACAGTATAAGTGGCAACCCTAATTAGGGATCAATGCCGAGCAGCGACATCATTATATCACAATATCAGTATACCACATGTGTTTATAAAGCAAAGTTGGAATGCGTTGATAACACTAAGAGACAAAACAATGAAAAACACTTCGATAACAGCTTTTGACAGTTGTATCGAAATTATTTAATTACAACTAATTTATTTATTAACCAAAATTCATAGTTTTAGTTCTAGCCTGCGATGATTGGTCACTAAGGAGGTAGGTATAGTCCGCGTAAAATTACTAGTCCGCTCAGAATGTAGAAATGAATCGCGTCGCTATAGCAAATTGTATGAATGAATACACCTGCTCAGAACAACTTCAGAGCGGACTAGCTGTTTGGCGCGGACTATATCATGAAACAATTAAAACAAGTTTTTTGTTTCATGGTAGGAATCCTTTCGCTTTTAAACATAATATTATATATGTTTATAACAAAATAAGGCAAGCATCTCATAAAAATGTCTATGCGGACCGCGCGGTGGGTGTGTCTTCTTACAGGTTTACTAAAACCTGATTTCAAGATTCTGAGAGATGCTAATAACCTGTCATTATAATCTCTCATGTTGTACTTGCCCGATCTGTCTCATATGACATTCCTCACAAGAGATGTGTTTCATACAGTGGCGAACTTCACGTAAGGGGTAATAAAAATAGGGACAAGGTTATCAGCGATTCGGGGGTTCAAACTCCCCTTGAAATCTTTAAGTTGGTAGAAAAGGTCGTTGACATGGATGTTATTAGGGTGGTTAAGCGGGTGGAAACCCTTCCCTAGGGAAGGCAAGAAAAGAAATAATCTTCAAACAGCAACACCAGTTTTGATTTTTTTGGCGATTAATTTGAAAATCTCATAATTCCTGGCAAGGTTTCCTCTCAATCGAAAATCAAATTCAATCCCTCTCTAAACAGCCATAACTAGGCCCTTAAAATGCCTATATATTTAGATAGACTTATACCTAAAGAAACTCATATATTTAATTCATGTATGTACTCGTACATGCTTAATGAACTATCAAAATATTTGAAGATTAAACAGGAATGATTCATGTATTTACAAATGTATTGAAACTTTACACCATTATTATTAAACAGAAATTACGTGACGATAGTGCCACAGCAGCTGCTGAATTTTTGTGACTCATTTTTTAAATTACACATTTAAATCCCGATGCAAAAGTGTGTGATAAATTCTACGTGTATGTAATTAACGAATCCATTTTGATATAGTTTTTGATGTAGATTTGTTTGCAACATCACTTAAATTTAATTGTTCTTAGCTATGATTAAATAAACTTTGAGCTATTTGAAGATTATCAGCTCTTTTCTAAATAAAGTCTGGGTATTTTTCGTTCTGATTTACTCTGCATAATCTCTAATCAATTAATTTACAGAAAGTATCTACAACGAATGTTTAGTGATATAAGTTAAAATTTAGTGTTGTTACAAAATATTGTATAGAACGATACACGTATATGATATTTGTATTGCCACGGACCGTACCTGAGACCGCTGACACGATGTCTGCGGGATCTTTTTCATAAACATTTTTTTTTCCAAATATGGCTGTTGTAATTTCTATTGTGGAACACTCCTTAGCCGCGTTCGCGCTAGTCTAAAATAGCCTACTCTATTATTTCTTGTCATCTAAAATGATGGATGAAGTTAGAATACTTCATTTTACAATGTGTTTTATATGCATTGAAAGTACTTATAAGATTTAAAACAAAACACACGGGTTGTTTAATAGTAATGACGATAATCTATACAGGGTTATAAGTAAATTTGTATGAAGCAAAATAAAACTTTTTTTTATCGTTTCATAAACATGTACTTTTACCAGGTTTTTATTTAAACTGCTCGAATTAAATGTTAGGTACATTATATTTAAAATCTACATCGGTAAACTTCTTTGTCAGTTATCTGAAAATGTTGAATATATTTAATTGATTTCTATTTATTTATATATTGCACAATGTTTTAAAAAATTGTGACTTATTTTAGACGAGTGCTGATAGATTATTTATTTATAAATCTGTTCTATGTAAATTTTATTCTACTGGTATAATGTAATGTATTCGACAATATGCTTATTGTCGGTTTCAGAATTAGCACATTCAATCTTTGCACGACGCATGACCCGTATCAATTAACCCTCATTTAGTTAATATTAACAGAGTATACAGTATAGTGTGATCTTGAGACGTACTTTATTTAAGATAAAATATCCAAAATCAATCAAAAAATACAATATTGCACAAGAAAATCAATTTCTAGAAAATTTATTAATTTTATATTCATTATCTCTTTGTGTGTTCAATAAATTTCCAGATTTGTTAATTTTACAATTGTATTTATTTTCATTTTGTGATCTCTTTGTATACTCGCTGCAGTATATATCTTTCAATAAAATATATAATTTGCAATAAAATTATATATCTTTCTTTATATATCTATAGGAAAAAAATTCTATTATAAATATAAGAAAATCAATCAAAAAATTAACTAAATGCGACAGAAATGTAGATATTTTTAATTCTAGAAATAAATATATACATAATTTAAATTTGGATATTTTTAAAACATTTACTTTTAATTAACAGGAGTTACGAAAAATAGTATTTGTTGTTAGTTTAATTAGAGAAAAAAAGCAAAATATAACTCAAATACATACCCTTTGCACCCATTTCCGTTACTGCCTCCATTTTCGGTTTCAACTTCAGGCAACGCCTTTTTTGCGGGCGAAAAAGTAGTTTGACTCAAAACGCTTGCATTTATTGGCGCCATCACTATTTATTCGATCAGATGTTTTGTTAAGATAAAACTAAGTGGAAGGGTCTACAGCGGTCGATAACACAACATTAAATGTGATTCTCGGGACACTACGTCACTTTTATAATGATTGGCCGGCATCATGGCTTGAAGCAATAATTCGTATATCTTTCACGTCCACTTATCAGTGCAAAGACGTATGTATACTTAATTCGTATTATTTTTACAAGTGTCGTCATTATGTCTTATTGAAAACAAGTGATCCAATTTATTTAGTTGTTTCATTATTTGTTATGTCAACCGTACTTATAGTAGAGCACAGGCAATTCATTCTGTTTTGCTATAATAATATAATTACAAAGTAGTGTTAATTATATTTCTTAAATTCAAGAAATTATTACCTACTTATTTTATTTATTTTACAAAATGTGGCTCCTTGGCCGTTATTACAGTCAATTGTGAGTATTTCATATACAGTGTTGTTTTTTGTAACGGAGTTTCAAAAATACTACATTGCTTTGGGGAAAACTACGCATTATGTGTTTTACCGCACTATAATCCCCTCGAAGGCCTTGCTCAGCGCTATGCAGACTATGTAGGACGGGTTCTCTGACAGTATGCGGCCACACATGACATTTCCTTCTGATGGAAGCTGGCAGAGCGATTTGTGCTTTCCCAGAGACCCACAGGTCTGTGGCTTTGCTGGCAACCCCCAGTGAACTATATATTATGCATCAATATTTTAAGAAAATGCTGTACAAACGCTGGCTTTAGAAATATACATTTTATATAAAAGTATTTATTACTTTATTGTGATATATAAATCGGCTGTAGGTATATTTTGTTACAACGATTTTTCAATCTTAACATAATCAGAACAGAATGTAAGCATCTATTAAGTCGTTAATTTCATGTAAATCTGCGTTATCACACAATATGCTACTTGCATAAATTAAACAGGTTATCTCTAAAAATATAAAGAAGTTGAGTATGTACCTATATCTAGATGGAATATGTCCAAGTGTACGTCCGAGAAATTATTTTACGGAACTACGTATTTAGGCTACCGTACCTAAGGGTGAATTCGCGACCCTATTATGCTCAGAAAGAGCACAGAAAAGGACATAGAGTAGATATCTTATATCCCGAAGAAAGAACCGTTGTCGGAATGTAGATAAAACCTGTGACCGTAAGCGAAGCTGCGGGTAAAAGTTAGTTGATTTAACTAAATAAATAAATAGTCATAGGCTGCAACAACTCTGTTTTCTACTTGATTACAATATAAATGTGTTTTGAACTTCATTACAATTTGCAATCTGTTTTATTATTTACGTCGATAATTTTTTTGCCCTCAGTAATGTCAACATACTCCAAATAAGTACACATAGTTATCAGCAATTGAAATGACAAGGAGACCTGTTTTCGAGGCCATATCTAGAACGTTGACGAATACGCGAGCTAGTCCTACTCCTGACCTGTTTTTATTTCGATCAAGTCTTCATTTATATGACAATTTCACTGAGAATCAAGATTTTATTAAGATTAGCTTTCCGATCGCGACCTTGGCAATATTCACACGAGTGTTTAAAGATCACGGAAATATGAACGAACTAGCTAGATAACAACATAATTAGTACTGTCCCACTGCTGGGTACTGGTCTCCTCGCGGAATGATGAAGTTTGGGTAATAGCCCACTCGGACATGGTCGAGAGGCTAAGGTTCAACCACAAGGGTATGACTGCCTTTGATAAAACTAGTGGATTATATACTTAAAATACCTCGCTCGATCTATCATCGTTGACCGATTTAAATAAGTTTACGCGAAGACCAAGCTTATCTATATCCTAAGGCTGACCACCCGCTGGCTACTATCATCCGTATCTTGTTGCGAAGGAGATGCGATAGCAAGCAATTACGTACAAGTTGTTAGCCTCTACGGCTCAAAAATACGATGTGTTGTTTGAGCGACCGATGAGCGCTAAATATTTATTTTTATCGTCACATATTTAATAAATTTGAAAATTCTGTCAACAGCCGATTGTTGACTCTGATTACTAGATACCGAGCAACTTTTGACAGTTAAATGCTACTTCCTACATTTTGCCTACCACAGACAGAAATTTGAAAATTTCTGCCATCTAGAATTTGTTAAATTTCTAAAGCTGCTAGTAACTCAAGCGATAGGCCATAGGCGGTCTGTCCCTGTAGTTTCGGGACCAGAATAGGGCTACGGTAGCCCCTGTCGTAAGAGGCGACTAAAAGGGGGCTTCCAGGGTTGCGGGTGGCAAGAGTGGGAGCTCGAACCGCCCAGCCAGCGGCCCCGGGAAGGACGGCAGTATGTGTGGTCGCATCGTCGTACGCACCAGATGGTGTGGCGAGCTAAAAGCACGCCAAGCTCACCTGGGCGGAGCTCGACGGAGCAACGCGCTAAGAGGGCTCCGGTTGCGTTTCTTTGGAGATCCCGGAGCCCTCTACGCAGCGCCGAGGACGGCCACCGGGGCGTTTTAGTGCGGTAAGAATCCCACATAACCCTACGTCGCTCCCACGATTCCGGGTACCGGGTACGGGTACGGGTTTTGAAGGTTTCCCCCTCGTAAACAAAATTAAAAGGCCATAGGCGGTCAGCTACAAATGATTACCAAGATAGATACAAATATAGTTAATAATTTGCTTGAAATGAAAGACAAATATAGACAATAAGGTTTGACTTTTTAATCTTTTAATAAGACTTAATATCTCACCTTTATGGATCGCATTTGTATTTTAAATGTACATAATTTTTCCATCAGAAAGCAATATTTTACATATTCATGGAGCGAATGAAATACATTATAATATTCATTATACGTATTATGTGCCCGGATTTTTGTTATACCTTTGTATTTAAATTATCTTTGTAAGTTTTTTCTTCGTTTTATATCCAAAGGATGCCAACGGAAACCTATTATTAAAACTCTGCTGTTCGTAGGCATATCTGCAATAATTGACTGTTTTTACAATTGAAATCTATGAATATTATAAGACAAAAAAATAATAAGTCGCCTGCCGCTCCTGTCTATCTGTCTGAAAGGGATAAACTCAAAAAATCCAAACCGAATTTCGCGGTCTTCAAAAATATGAATAATTTAAGTAGGCTTAAGTTTATAACTCAAAGTAAATTAGTTAATTAAGGTTTTGTGAAAATTGGCTGAATTACGACGAATTTTGTTGATTAATAATATAAACAACTATAATATAAGCTCGATGCAACAGACTGATAGATAATATCTATTCACTACGACAGAACGACATTATAGACTGCAGCGCCCCCTGGTGAGTTATTACCGTAACACCTATCTAAGAATAGGCACCAATCAAATCAAACCCCATCACTGAAAACCGCATTAAAATCGTACCAGTGATTTTGGAGATACAAGGTAACATTGGTTTGCACAAACATCCTCTGACCTTAAACGCGTATACCGTCCCCGTTCTGTCGTGGGTAAAAAATACTTTATAAATAAATAGGGTAAACCTTCATCTAGTGAAATTCTCGTTTAAACCGGTTTCGGAGAATAAAGTGTACCTCAAAGAGACAAAAATAAAAACGGTTTTATTGTCTTTTGTTTTTTTTATAATATAGGTGTAGCAGACGAGCATGCAGTCCACCTGATGGTAAGTAGCTACTGCCGCCCATGGACATCTGTAATCAACCCCAGATAAGTTTAAATATTCCTACCTGAGGTCGGCCACAGATGCGCCGCTACCCCTGAGGACTAAGCTGGAACGCCTCGAAAAAGTATGTCTCCCTTACCACACCCTTCAAAACGGAACACAGCAGCGCCTAACACAGCTGTTATTAGGCAGAAATAGGTGTGGCGGTGATGCCGCCGGAGTCGAACCACAAAGGGTTCTACCACCTACAAATCGTTATCGTTATCGTAAAAATAAATGTGATATAAAGTTCATAATAAAGTTCGTAATAGCAGTTAAATCATTTAAAGTTATGGTGTGACTTAATTATTTTAATTGTAGGTATAAAAAATAAATGCATTAAGTGCATTTTAAAAAGTAAGCAAATTATATATTAAAAAGTATTCTAAAAAATAAAACAATTTAACATTAGACTAAAATGTCTAATTTTTAAGTGTCCCACCACACTCCGAAGAAAGAAAACTTTGGACAAAAAATTATTAAAAATAAATTAAAAACCTTCCTTAGTCATTTAGTAGTCGGGAAAAATATTTAAGTGCGTGTTTAGAATATAACGAATAATAGAATAACATTCAAGTACCTCCTTGAATTATATGATCTATTGCATTTTTAAATTGGGAATTCTAAACAACCTATTGACATTATACGTCTAAGTTTCGTCTAAGCCCGAAGTTCTGAGGGAGATCGAGAATTACTACGGACAGTTGTATACTTCTGCACGAGTTCCAGCCCGTAAGACTGTGAACGACAAACGTGCTAAGCTGACCCGACACTACACCGAGGACCTCCCGGAAGTCAGCCTGTACGAGATTAGAGGGGCTCTCAAACAGCTTAAAACCAACAAGGCACCGGGAGATGACGGAATCACAACAGAGCTGCTAAAAGCTGGCGGAAAACCCGTACTAGTGGCGCTCCAAAAGTTGTTCGATTCCGTGATCAATAGCGGAACTACCCCGGAAGCGTGGAGCAGAAGCGTAGTGGTACTGTTCTTCAAAAAGGGCGATAAAACCCTATTGAAGAACTACAGGCCCATTGCGCTTCTGAGCCATGTTTATAAGCTCTTTTCGAGGGTCCTCACTAACCGTATTGCACGCAGGCTTGACGACTTCCAGCCTCCCGAACAAGCCGGATTCCGAAAAGGCTACAGCACCATGGACCACATACACACGCTCCGGCAGATTATACAGAAGACCGAGGAGTATAATCTGCCGCTATGTGTTGCCTATGTGGACTATGAGAAAGCCTTCGATTCTATCGAGACCTGGGCGGTGCTGGAGTCCCTTCAGCGATGCCAGATCGACTATAGGTACATCGAGGTGTTGAAGTGTGTATACAAAGCCGCCACCATGTCAGTCCGAGTACACGATCAGAGGACGAACCCTATCCAATTGCAGCGGGGAGTTAGACAGGGCGATGTCGTATCGCCGAAGCTGTTTACCGCTGCGTTGGAAGATGTGTTCAAGCTGATGGAGTGGAAAGGTCTTGGCGTTAACATCAATGGCGAACACCTCACACACCTTCGATTTGCCGATGATATAGTCATCTTGGCAGATTCGCTGAGGGACCTCAGTAAAATGCTAGGAGACCTCAACAGTGCTTAAGATGAACATGGACAAGACGAAAATCATGTCAAATGTCCATGTCACACCCGTACCGGTAGTTGTTGATGGCACTCCTCTCGAAGTTGTTGACGAGTACATTTACCTGGGACAAACGATCCGGATGGGTAAGTCCAACTTTGAGAGGGAGGTCACTCGAAGAATCCAACTCGGCTGGGCTGCGTTTGGGAAATTACGGAGTATCTTCTCGTCCAAAATTCCTCAGTGCCTGAAGTCGAAATTATTCGAGCAATGTGTGTTGCCAGTGATGACATACGGCGCCGAAACGTGGTCGTTTACTGTAGGCCTAGTTCGAAAGCTCAGAGTCGCTCAGCGTGCTATGGAGAGGGCTATGCTTGGTATTTCGCTACGAGACATGATTCGCAACGATGAAATCCGTAGACGAACTAAGCTTACCGACATAGCTCTCAAAATTAGCAGGCTGAAGTGGCAATGGGCCGGCCACATCGCTCGGAGGACCGATAACCGGTGGGGAAGGAAGGTCCTCGAGTGGCGACCACGCGTAGGCAAAAGGAGTTCAGGCCGCCCCCCGACCAGGTGGACCGACGACCTGAAGAAGACGGCGGGAAACCGCTGGCTTCAAAGGGCATTGGACCGGTTGGAGTGGCGCCAATTAGGGGAGGCCTATGTCCAGCAGTGGACCTCAAAAGGCTGATGGATGGATGGATAGGCCAACGACGGCACTTACAAATTGTCAGGTACAATATTTTTCTTAAACTACTACCGGATCGGAACGCGACCTCTACTGAGCAGAGCCGGTAAGAAACTCAGTGGGTTTGTCTTTTTTTTTAATAATAATTATTCTCTTTTTTTATGCCATCATTTTTACATATAATTAATAAAGCATTAGCTCCAGTATCTTGCTTTACATTTATCTAAAAAAGAAGTTTGTTCAGCAAGATACGCTACACTTTGACATTTTCTTAATACTCAACTAGGAGAGCCCGCGGCTTCGCCCACTTTCTAAGAAAATAACATTACATACATATTAATGAAAATTTGTACCTTCATTGTAATGACAGTGGCGCCATCTGTAGAAAATTGGTCGTACCAACTCAGAAATTCTCGTGGGCTCATGCACAACAACTTTGCTATAGATAATCGCATGATTAAATGCGTAGTTCACGATTCTATGCCTTTATAGAATATAGACATATAGCACAGTACAAATATCTATATATACTGTGAAAAGGGCAAGAAGGAAAAAATACGCAAAAACGTGTTTCGTTTCGTGTAATATACACCGTAACGCCGGGTTATGTGGGATTTTTACCGCACTAAAACCTCCCCGGTGGCCGTCCTCAGCGTTTGGTCGTCCTCAACCCTGATGGAATTTTCCATTTTATTCAATTTCGAAAACGTTATTAAACAATAAAATTATAATTAGTAACAAAATAATTAATAATTATAATATACAATTAATAATTATAAAACTATGTTTTGTGTTATTTATAATTGTTATTGCAATATTTTGTGAAGGAGATAAAGAGTTTTAGTTTTTATTTAGTAAGTTTATTTTTTGCTTTCTTAGGGTTCCGTACCAAAGGTGAAAAACGGAACCCTATTACTAAGACTTCACAGGGCTATATCTCCGGAACCGTAATAGATAGACACTTGCAATTTGATAACAACAAATACTAAAAATAAAATAAAGTTGAATATTAAAGGGGGTCTCCATACAACAAACCGGTTTTTTTCGGCAATTTTCGATCTAACTGTTAAACCGTACAAGGAAGACGGTTGAAATTTTTATTAAATCCGTTTACTACTATAACTGGTATTATAATAAATACAAATAAGAACCATAAAACATATTTTAATACAATTATTTTAATTTTAATACATTCATCATCACCCCAACGCCATCTATTGTTGTGTCATATAACTAAGTATTGTTGAAAATAATAAAATGAATAAAAATAATGAACATTTGGTGGTACGAAAGCCTCCATGTGCGAGTTCGACTCGTACTTGGCGATTTTTTCAATATAGGTAATGAACCTCAGATAAAATAAGGATACTAATTCCCAACGCCCCATGTGCGTTGCTGCCCTAAGGCTAAGACACACTTATCCGAGGCGTTCCAAGCCTCGGATAAGTAGGTAAGTCTTCCACCCCATCACACATACACACACACACCACACCATTACCATTTTATTTATTTAAAATTTATTGCATCACCTCTAAAAAAGAAATGTACTAAAGGGCAAACATAATGCCTGATGGCATTCTCTACCTGTCAACCATTTGCTCTTATTATAGTAAAAAAACTATAACAAATTTATCTACTGAACCCAAAAATCCTTAACAAAGTTTTACGATCAGATAAAGTTTGTTTAGAATAAATAGCCTTAAAATTAAAATAACAAGAACTCATTATGCTCGTCTTTGTGATTATATCAGTAAAAAACACAATTACGCTTTGAGGGCAAGTCTAAGTTACTGAAAATAGTCCGTAGGAGTTAGACGTGCTTCCAGCATCAAACTATGTGGACGATTATTATATTTATTTTCGTAATAATAATTTTGAGAGATACTTTTCAAAGACGCGCCAGTTATCCCCCGGGTAAGAAATATCTCTAAGTAAAATCGATTGAGTACTTTCCCAGATTTTTATATACCTGAAAAAGTAGATAAACATTTTTTTTTTATAATATAAGAGTAGCAGACGAGCATGCAGTCCACCTGATGGTAAGTTGCTACCGCCGCCCATGGACATCTGTAATCAACCCCAGATAGGATTAGATATACCTACCTGCGGTCGACCACAGACGCGCCGCTACCCCTGAGGACTAAGCTGGAACGCCTCGGAAAAGTCTGTCTCCCTTACCACACCCTTCAAACCGGAACACAGCAGCGCCTAACACTGCTGTTATTAGGTAGAAATAAGTGTGGCGGTGGTGCTGCCGGAGTCGAACCACAAAGGGTTCTACCACCTTCAAACAAAAAAACAAACATGCAGTCCACCTGATAATACCCCTGAAGACTACAGTGGAATACTTCTAAATATCTGCCTAGTGTGATTCGATCAGGGCGGTACCACCTTCATACCGGTTATGAAGCAGTTTCTGCATCTCCATCCGAAGGGTACCTTCTTAGGAATGGCTGGAAGAAAGAAATTCTTGTACTACAAGAATTTCGTAACACATGTCCATGGTTACAGACCATTTAGGTACCGTCATATGGACTGCAAGCCCGTTAGATACTTCAGCTTTAAATCAGTATTTTTTACGTTTTTTCCAGGTCCCCTTCAGTTTCCTGTCGTCGGAAATTTATTATCAGTATGGTGGCACCTAAGAAAGTTGAAATACCACCACATATTATGGCAGCAATGGTCCCGGAAATACGGGCCTATACTAGGCCTCCGGTTGGGGCTTATGAACATAGTGGTGGTGTCGGGGAGGCATATGATCAAGGAGGTCTTATCAAGAGAGGTGTTCGATGGGAGACCAGATGGATTTTTCTACACTATGCGAAATTTTGGCAAAAAAATCGGTGGGTTTTTAGCACGCTTTATTAGCTTGACCTGTAATGTATGTATGTATGTAACGGAATCCTTGAACTCGATTTTACCCACTTTGAACGGTGAATTTTGAATTTTGAATTTTGAATTCATCGGGAATTTAAAATTTGGAACACTTATGAAGAATCGACGACAAAACACGATTTTAATCATTTTACCCCGTTCACCTCATGAGAAACATCAGGAATCCGGATGAACGATTTTCCTTGTGCGATTGTAGCGTGGTTTTTAGTTCTTAAACTATAAAAATTTGGTGTATAATAAATAGGACTCTTTATTTATCAAGTATTTAATTACTGTGTTGTAAAACGACCAACGCTTCGTCGTTAATCGTCGTTGAGCCAATGTTAGGCATGAATCTCTTCTCAGAAGAAGATAACATTAGGCCATAGTTACAGGTTGCATTTGCCTAAGTGCGGACTGGTAAACTTCACACCTCTTACAGATCTTCTTTAAACACCCAAGCATGTAGGTTACCTCACAATGTTTTTAGTTTTTTACCGTTATATCCCTTGTAACTTCTAATATTCAAATAGCTCCAATATTCCGTTAAAACGTAAGTTTAATTAACCACAATTGTTATAATAGTTTCTCGAATACTACTACATATTATTAACCACTATCTTGAGTGCTTTCAGGATTGGTATTTTCCGAAGGCGCATTTTGGAATAAGACTCGCCGCACCGCACTACAGAGCTTGAAGAACTTTGGGTATGGCAGCAGAACAATGGAACATTATATTACTGAAGAATGCAAAGCTTTGGTAGAGCTACGCCTTGCTGATGCTGGCAAGCCAATCTACGCTAGCCACATGTTCGACGTGTCCATTATTAACATCCTGTGGAGATTAGTTGCTGGCAAAAGGTGATTTTAACTTTTTTTACATTGTAGTGTATTAAGTACGCTCATAATTAGACACTAAACATAGATTACGAGTACTGGTGTGTCGGGTAGTGGTGCGCATCTGGCGACATCGAGTTAGCTGTCAGTTGATCTGGCACGTCACTCTTAGTGTGGATGCCGTGCGGGTAGGACGGTAGTGAACCGATTGTATTATATTTGTACTAACCGACTTGTACTGAACAAGTGGCGACCCCGCCAGTGACGAAAAACAAGAAGGAATGTGCTAAGAGAATCATAAAAAACTGATTTTAGGGGTAAGTCAGTAAACATCTTCTTGTTATTATTTCTGGCTTTTCATATCTGCCATTGTTGTGCTTGATGTGTTCACCCTTTTGCTGAATTTATAAAAAGTATGCTTGTACATATGTACTCGCGTGAGTCGTTAAGATTCTCTGGCATAATAAATAACATATTTTACTTCAAAAATGTTGTAATTTCCAATCACACGTCGACCTCTTAGGTCATTCTATAATCGCATAATAACCTATTCCAAGGTCACATCTGTCGCACCATTTGTTATGAGCCACTCGCGAATAAAACTCACACCGTAGGACCTTAGTTTTGTGGTAAACCATACTTAATAACACACTACAGCAAAACTGAAAGGACGGTATGACCAAATCCAGTCTGTTACCATAAATAGGTGTGTCCATCTCTTTATAGGTAGGGTCTGGACCAAACTCAACACGGCGCCTTCCACAGGACCCGAAGCCATCGGCATCATAATCATGTTTATTTGTATTTCTTTTCACAGAAAACTCCAACTGAAATAAACTTATAACTATCAATCAAGTCGAAACAATCACCTGAAAGAACCGTCAATGACAACATTAGTCATCAGTATAAAAGCCACTCAAAACCCGTCTATCCTTCTTTAGTACTTCTTGTATAGTATGTGACTTTACAAGAAGTACTTCCATGTTTAAAAATAAATTGAAACACTCCAAATACATGCCAAGGCGCAGCCCAGAAGACCATGAATACAACAATAGGTACATGCAATTGAAGTCTATAAAGAGATGGACACACCTATTTATGGTAACAGACTGGATTTGGTCATACCGTCCTTTCAGCTTTGCTGTAGTGTGTTATTAAGTATGGTTTACCACAAAAGTAAGGTCCTACGGTGTGAGTTTTATTCGCAAGTGGCTCATAACAAATGGTGCGACAGATGTGACCTTGGAATGTGTTATTATGCGATTATAGAATGACCTAAGAGGTCGACGTGTGATTGGAAATTAATCACACAATCATTTCCCAACACAAATTAGTTTTTGCAGATAATTTTAATTTATTATTGAAATAAAAATTATTCTTTAACATTATTCATTAGCCTTGATTATTTTTAAATTGGCTTTACAAAAAAAGAAAAACATGTAATCTACATTATAATTTGTAAAGTGAAGGCTATGAAAATCTTTCTATTTTGGGTTTCATAGTGGTGGAATCTAATCAAATATCTTTATTGCTTCAATGTGGTTTTTACGTGGTTTTTACAACCAAAACAGTCATATTTGTCGAAACGTAAAAACTCCTGGTAAGGGTACTGGTTGAAAGAGTAACATTCCAAAGTATTGACAGTGATACAGGATTCATAGTAAGTAATATTCGATACGTCGCTACGAAGACGTTTCGATGTCTCAGCGCTTGTTGCCATAAGGAAGATACGCGCGGTTTTCAGTAAAACAATATGGTGGCGGGATTGTAAGTTTTTCGTGTTATCGTCGTGGCAATAGAAGTTTTAATTGAAATTACAAAGTTGTTTAATAGTGATAGGGAAGGGAATGGTGCATGAAGCTTGTTGAGGGACAGTGTAAAAGCAGAAGGTCAATTTAATCGATAAATATTACAGATTATTTGGAAAAGTTTTCTAATATATGATATTACTTATAGTCCCATTGTTGATGGTAAACAGTGTATAACTTTGGTTGTGTTCAATTATTTCTGTAATAAAAATAATATTTTATTTTATTTTGTAAAAGGCAGGTGTAGTGTATTAGTACGTACGCTCATAATTAGACACTAAACATAGATTACGAGTACTGGTGTGGCGGGCGGTAGTGGTGCGCATCTGGCGACATCGAGTTAGCTGTCAATTGTTCTGGCACGTCACTCTTAGTGTGGACGCCGTGCGGGTAGGACAGTAGTGAACCGATTTGTATTATATTTGTACTAACCGAACCAGTACATATATAATACAGGAGTAGCAGATGATCACTTCACCTAATGGTATGTGGCTACTGCCGCCCATGGACATCTATAATCAACCCCGGATAGGACTAGATATTCCTACCTGAGGTCGGCCACGGATGCGCCGCTACCCTTGAGGACTAAACTGGAACGCCTCGGAAAAGTATGTCTCCCTTGCCACACCCTTCAAATCAGAACACAGCAGTGCTTAACGCTGCTGTTATGAGGCACAAATAGGTTTGGCAGTGGTGCCGCCGCAGTCGAACCTCAAAAGGTTTTACCACATTCAAAAGGTATTTAATATTTATATAAAAGTATAAAAGTATTTTAAAAAATGACTTCAAAGGGCATTATTGTAATGCTTTTGAAATTAGGCCTTATTTTGGTGCTTTTCTGAAATAATCAGAGTAAAATGTAACCTATTCTTATGAAGTTGGCTGTGGTTGAGTGAACTTCTTGACAAAATATATTCAAAACTGTTAGAACTCTTTAACGTTCGCCTGTATTTTAAATTGAATGACATTATTACATTGATAATCCACATTTTGGAGGCATTTATCCTTTTTTTTATTTTTTTATTTTTTTGTTGACGAGGGGGAAACCTTCGAAAGGTACCCGACGACATGGGAATGACGCCGGGTTATGTGGGATTTTTACCGCACTAAAACCCCCCCGGTGGCCGTCCTCAGCGTTTGGTGGAGAACTCCGGGATCTCCAACGGAACACAACCGGAGTCCTCCTAACGCGGTGCCCTTTTATCGGGCTCTGTCCTGGGAGGAGTGATTACAGCGATATGCGACCACACAAACCGTTGTCCTTCCCGGTGTCGCTTGCTGGACGGTTTGAGTTCCCACTCTTGCCGCCCGCAACCCCGGAAGCCCCTTTTAGTCGCCTCTTACGACAGGAAAGGGATACCGTAGCCCTATTCTGGTCCCGGTACTACAGGGACAGGAGGCATTTATCCTATAATTAATGTATTTTATTTTTATTTTTGAGGTACGATTTGGAGAATGAGCAATTGAAACATCTATGTTATATGATAACAAGATCTTTCCAAGTGGTTGATATGAGCGGAGGTGTCCTCAACTTTATGCCTTTTCTACGACATTTTATTCCTAATCTGATTGGATACACCGAGCTGAAAAACCTACATGGCACCCTATACATGTTCTTGAAGGTAAGATTAAAAAATAGCAAAAATCATGTTTAACTATCATGTTTAAGGTATAATTTGACAAAAACATTTGATGTTGCAATTAGCCTAGTGAAAGTTGAACTCGCACACGGAGGATTCCGTAAAACCAAAATCTTTATATATATATTTCTTATGTGCGTGTGTATGTCACTGAATTCCTCCTAAACGACTGGACTGATTTTGATGAAATTTGTTGTGTGTGTTCAAGGGGACTTGAGAATGGTTTAGATTCACAATTTAGTCCGTGGGAAAAGGTTTTTTTAATTAATTTTTAATTCATAAGTAGTTATAGAATCGGAAACTATGCATTTGATCAAGTGATGATCTTTAGCCAAGTTGTAGTCTAAGAGCGCACGAGGGTTTGGGAGTTGGTAAGACCAATTTTCGGCACCTCTGACATTCTAATGCAGGTACAAATTTTCCGTTTTATGTATGTCATATTATTTCTTTAAAATGCGGGCGAAGCCGCGGGCACCACTAGTTTTTATATATATTTTTTATTTTTAGTTATCCATTATAGTAGCATCCATTGTAGTAAATATATTGTAAAAATTTGAACTGTCTGCGTATTATGGTTCAATAGATAAAGCGAAAAACGTCGAACAATAGGGGTATCTTCTATGGCGAGCTTCATATATTTTCAACTTTTTTTTTAAATGTGATGTAGTACCACCCTTATAGTTTACCTGCATATTCTGTAAAAATTAAGTGTCTATCTATAACAGTTCAAGAGATAGGAACAGACGGACAGACAGGGTAGGCTTAGTAATAGGGTTCCGTTTTAAACGGGTAACTCTAAAAAGATGACGATACGTAATACAGTACCCTTACCAGGAGTTTTTACGTTTCGACAAATATGACTGTTTTGGTATTTGTTTACGTATTGGCCCATAGGATTTCCTAGTTTTGACACAATGCACTAGGGGCGCTGATTGGAATTTGTATGGGCAAATACGTAAACAAATACCAAAACAGTCATATTTGTCGAAACGTAAAAACTCCTGGTAAGGGTACAGTATTGTAACAGCTGTTACCTGAAAATATGAACAATCCGATCGCATCGCAAATATCGTTAGTTAAATACGAATCTCATTACCTTCCAAGGTTACCATTTATGTCATTTACTTTCAAGTTTACTATAAAAGTCTTATTTTGGACAAACGAGATAAAATATTTGGTTCACGGACCTGACATTATTTTTCGTTCAACCCTGGCCCTACAATCTCCCATTACAATAACAAGAGATATACATTGACATCACAATAAAGGTACTGTACTAAGTACTTATCTTTAGCATTAAAGTAAGTATTGGTGTCTGTATATAATTTAAAAAAAACAGTGTTTAAAAGTAGTAGAGATATTTACCTAAGAGCTAAAAATAGATTGAAAGAAAGATTATTTATTTCAAGAACTTAAGCAACAACAACAAATTATAATAGCTACATAATAAACGATGAAATCCAAAACCTACAGAGCTATATTAAAATTGTTAAATGTAACAAAAAAATATTAAAATGTTATTAAATGATTAAGATTAGGTGTTCAGTCGCATACATGAAGATCTTGTCAAATGTCGAATTGGTAGGCAAAATATTGGATAGATTGAATATCAATAACGGAGGAACGCGAATATGTAGGCCACTTACCAATTAGTGTAAAACCGTAAAATAAAGTTGTTTTTGTAGATAAAAATTGTTTATGTAATATCATTAATAACCAATTGTATGTTTTCCTCCGTCTCCAATAAGTTATCTCAAAGAGTCAACCATTCCAGAAAAATCCCATGCATATGGAAATGTATGATAAAAATAATGATTAGGAGTAATTCCGATTATTATATTTTTCCGTTTTATTGTAGAGAAATTGTTCTTTACAATTTCTGTTAAACGTTTTGCGGTCTTATCTATGTTTGACCAGAATGAAAAATATTTTTATGTGGTAGAACCCTTCGTGATGCGAGTCTGGCTGCACCACCGCCACACTTACTTCTGTCTAATAACAGCAGTGCTAAGCGCTGCTATATTTTGGTTAGAAGGATGTGGCAAGGGAGACATACTTTTCTGAGTCGTTCCAGCTTAGTCTTCAGGGGTAGCGACGCATTTGTAGCCCACCTCAGGTAGGAATATCTAATCCTATATGGGTTTGTTTACAAATATGCGTGAGCGGTAGTAGTCACTTACCATAAGGTGGACTGCTTGTTCGTTGACCACTTGCTGCTTGTTAGTTCGTATGTTTGTGAGGGTCGAATCTTGCAACTGAATTTTAAACCATTTAATCGTAACTGATAAAGCAAAAAAATTATATACACATGGTTAGGATGACAATGCACGATTAGCTTAGTGACGTCATCCCAAATCCAATATGGCGAATACCCCAAGATGGCGGACCACTTATATTGTTTGCACCCCTATGATATGGGTATCAACTCAAAGGGTTTTATGATATGATAAGATAGATAAGAGTATTTTCTAAGAAAAACATTAACATTATTTATTACATACAATAATATGCAACATTTCCTTAGTTATGTTTCTAGTGAGATAACGAATACGACACTAACTTCCTTATCAACATATTTCAGGAAACTATTCAAGAACATGAACAAACCTTGGATTCAAATCATCCCAGAGATGTAATTGATACTTTCTTAATTGAGATGTCACAGAACAAGGAATCCTGTAAGTGCTAATTCATCATTTTATTAGTAACGACCCGTGTTGGAGATCGGTTACTATACCGGTCTGATACGCAGTGGGTTCTTGGGTTCGATCCACGGCCTGACAAATATCTAAGTGAAGAATTTAGACCTGAGTGTGAGCCCATTTCCGGGCGCAGGTCTTCTCTCAGAATAAAAGAGATTTAAGTTAGGTTAGGTTAGTTAATTTATCCAATTTTTGCCAAATATCGAAGTTTCACAATTTCTAGTTGGCAGAATTTGTCAAATATCTTTGGTAGAAAAATCTTTGGACAGTTCGATAGTTGTAATATTTTGTTCTAAGCGTCTTCACATCGAGGGATCGCTAAGTAAATTCGAGTAGTATACTAAAAGTAAAAGTATACTAGAAGTAGCTTGATTTTCCTACCTGGTTTGTCTGGACCTCTAAATAAAATTAAATCATCAATATGTTACAACTTCAGTTACAGAAGAAGAGCTGCAAGTAATTTGCTTGGATTTCCTCGAAGCTGGCGTGGAAACTGTCAGTAACACTGCAGGATTCATGCTGCTCTACTTAGTGAGGGACCAAGAGTTGCAACACCGCTTGAGGATGGAGATTGACGCAGAAATAGGCCACTCTCGACTACCGGCGCTGAGTGACAGATCCAGGTATCTAATCTATATTGGTAGTGAAGAAACTATCGCCTCGAAATATCTTTTTGTAGGGTTCCATAACCAAAGAAACACGAAACCCTATTACTAAGAAAGACACTTGAAATGTTTACAGAATATGTATAATAGTGGCCGCTATAACAACAAGTACTAAAAATAAAAATATTTAAAATAAATGGGGGTCGCATTTCAAGAAACCGCTATTTTTCGGCGTTTGTCGATTTATCTAAATCGCGAAAAAGATATGACAGTGATATCTCCCCGGTCGTATTACACTTATTTAGCGAAAGCACTCCGTGCTTCTTGAGCTTAAAAATATTCTATGTACCTATATGTATAGAGATAAACCTTAACATGAGGGGCATAAATGTAACAAAGCTTGTAAGATTTTTAAAAGTAATACGTAACGAATATGTCCTCAGAATGGTGTACACGGAAGCTGTAATTCTAGAAGCGCTTCGCATATCAAGCGTTGCAGCTGTGGGTATTCCTCATATGGCACTGGAAGATGCTCCACTCGGAAATTACGTCATACCTAAGGTATTTATGGAGATTGGTATGACATTAGACACTTATCCACATATTTCCCATATTTTAAAGTGTTACGTGCTGCTATGTTCAGTATAAACTATTGAAGTGTGGTAAGGGAGACATATACCTATATCCAAGGTGTTTCAACAGTCCTTAGCAGTAGCAAAACATGTGGCCGAGCTCAGGTAGCGCGTTGCGCAGTTAGATGTCTAATTATTTGAGTATAACGTTCATGTTACATAAATACAGATACCTAAGATATACTTCGTCGTCAACCCATTACTGTTCGACTACTGGGCATGCGTCTCCTGTCAGAATGAGAAGGATTCTGTCAGCGCGCTAGACTACCTATACTTCACATACCTAGGAGATTTTTTTTATAAATCTCTTAGGTATGCGTTTCCTCACGATGAATTCCTTCACCGTTAAAGCAAGTGATAATTAATTTGTAATCTAAATATATATAACTCAAAGGTGACCGACTGGCATAGTCATCTATCAACGCACAGCCCAAACCACTGGACGGATCGGGCTGAAATTTGGCATGCAAGTTGATGTTATGACGTAGGCATCCGCTAAGAAAGGATTTTGATCAATTCTACCCCCAAGGGGATAAAATAGGGGATGAAAGTTTGTATAAATCTTCTTAGTTAATAATATTACTTCGTAACGCGAGCGAAGCCGCGGGCAAAAGCTCGTACGCACATAATATTGAAAAGTCATGGTGCATGGGAGGCGAACCTCGGTCCTCGATCGAGAGGCCGAGTTTCAAATAATAGGCTATCTAATCATTATTTTACATATACTTAGATAAATATTGCATGTGCATTGCAGGGCACATTAATTCTTCTCTCCTTATACGATCTGCACAACGGATCGCATTGGAAGGATCCGGCGGCATTCCTACCTGAACGCTTCCTGACCAAAGATGGAAACCTCATACAAGACGACTGGCTGATGCCCTTCGGATCTGGTAAGATGAATGGTATATATAGAAATTAGCATAGGTACGTATCAGAGTATATTACATGTTGTAAAGGAGAGTAAGATTTTATTTCTGTAAGCTAATTTAATGGATAAATAGTCGCTTGCATTATCTGTCTGGTTAATAATATTTACAAAATATTTTAAACTAGACTGATGTTTGAAGAATTTTTTGTAGAAATGTATAGAAATCCGGTTTTGCTATATTATGGGGTAATCTTGAAAACCGCTATACTTATTTTGCCATACGATATTACCGTATGACTTCAAATTCATTGACACTGAAGAAGATTTTCTCTGATGCATACCTTTTATGTTGTTCCATTCATCAGCCTTTTATACTGCTGGACATAGGCCTCCTAAATAGCACCACTCTAACCGGCCCCGTGTTCTCTGAAGACAGCAGTTTCCCGCAGTCTTCTTCAGCGTCGGTCCAGCAGATCATGGCAATCTATGCTCTTTTTTTCTAAAATCAAAGACCGTACTTATGAACCGTGTTATGTCAATTATGACCGTGTATTCTAAGTAGTGTTAAAGTTTCATGTAATTAGTATTTAAAATTTCATTTATAACTATATGTTTTAGGAAAAAGACGTTGCATCGGCGAAGGGCTAGCCCGATCAGAATTATTCCTGTTTCTGACCCACTTGCTGCAAAAGTTCCATCTGAAACTGCCGAAAGGAGACCCTTTACCAACCACAGAACCGATAAACGGTATCACCCTAGCTGCTAAGGACTTCAGAGTTATATTTGAACCAAGGAAAATATATTAATTAGACCTAAATAAAGCACCTGGTAATGTAGTTTATACTTATAAATCAATAATATTTTAAAATTTTATTTTGTTATTAAATTTATTATGGTAATCAGCATTGATCAGTATTTTATTAAAAATATATTCTTAAATGTATCAGTATTATACTAAAAAGAAATAAATGTTTGAGGTTTAGACATACCTTCATTAAAACCTTGATTTTTATCTGAAGCAATAAACGGCTTATGTTAAGGTATTAAACGGATATAAAGAAAATTTCGGAAATCGGAATCGAGAATCGGAATTTACAAATTCAGACAACTTGAAGCATCTCCATTCAAGTATCACCTTATAGCATAAAATTAATGAGAGGAAATGCAAACCTATTCTAAATATACAACGAATCTATTATTATAACCAGAGTGAAGTGTGTATTGAAGATTCTTCTATATACAAATAAGTTGAAGGTGGTAGAACCTTTTGTGGTTCGACTCCGGCGACACCATCGCTACACCTATTTCTGCCTCCTAACAGCAGTGTTCTGGTTTGAAAGTTGTGATAAGGCTCACATACCGAGGTATTCCAGCTTAGTCCTCAGGAGTAGCGGCGCGTCTGTGGCCGACCTCAGTAGGAATATCTTATCCTATCAGGGTAGATTACCATCCATCCATCCAGATCCATGTGTAGCAGTAGCCACTTACCATCAGGAGTACTGCATGCTCGTCTTCTACTCCTATATTATAAAAAAGGAAAGTAGGTAGCTGAAAGGTGGTAGAATCAGTAAGGTTGTATCGGGAAAGCATCGTCGTCATAACTATTTCTATGGAGAAGGAGTTTTTGTATTTCGGTGGTAAGGTGTGAAAGCTGGCTGACTTATGAGGCGATCATAATATCAGGCCTCAGTAGCGGCAATGTGGCTAAGATCGGCTTCAAGTATAACTCTTACTCTATATAGAGTTAATTACAACTATGACTTGGTCAATTTCAGTGACTATTTACCATCAAGTTTGTATAAAAACGTCAAATAAATAATATATTGAATGATAATTAATAAATAAATAAAAATAAAAATGATTTATTGCATCAAAAGTAGTACATTGTTTTACAATATTGTTGGGTACCCTCTTTTGAATACGTTAATTGTGTTAATGTATTTCGCAATTCACTCAATATCACGCTTTTCACAAAACATCTTCGTTTAGTTATAATTAATCCCACATCATTCCCGTACTCTGTTTGTTTGTCGACAAATTCCTAGAGTTGCTAATCCCTTCACTAAAAATCAATGCAATTCGCGCATGCGTCCATCCTTTGGTAATTTACGTGCCCTTCTGTCAAGAACCGGCTGGATTTTGTTGATTCTTTAAGAAATTGTGAATATTAAACAAAATAACATCATGAAAAGTGCGGTGTACGTGTACATACCGTATAGATATCGTAGTAAATAGATGAAAGAACGTAACAACTGAATTTCGACTAACAATATGTAGCTCTACATAGGACATTAACCTACGTTACCATTACCCTAAAATACATACTAAATAAAATTTGTGACTATTTCAAGTGAAAAATAAGTGAAGCAATGGTGATGATGTGACTTAAATACGTTTCTAAAATACGTTTCTAATTCTTCTTAATTGAAGCGTGTTAAAAATGGAAGCATATTTTTTGTCCTGAAATAAATCCTAGTGTGCTTAGTGAAAATGAACGAAACATTGGGTCGTGGGTACGCGCGCATCGAGGCGATCCGCTCGACACGCAGCGAACCCATGGGTTCCCAGGAGACCACCACTGCGCCTCCTGATAAGTTCAACTGTGTTTATGTCACTCTGTTCATCGCGGGTACGGCGTTCCTGATGCCTTTTAACTGGTAACGTATTCTGGACTAAACAGTTTCATATATTTTTCTTCGCTATAATCCCATTGTTCTACATAAAACCCGTAGAAGAGGTTCCTGTAGTCACTGCTCTGTAGTAAATAGGTAAATAATATTACTTTAAGTAGACCAAATCAATCAATGTCTTCGAAATCTGCAGCAAGAAAAAGACCGGCTGGCCGACTTTGGTCTAACTGAAATTCGTCTTTGCTCTTCATATACACCTGTTTCCAACTCCCTATATATAGGGACCTGCCTGACGTAGCTCATACTTCTATCCTTTATAATGAAGTTTGCACACTTTATTATTTATGTAAAATCTGCCTTACTCAACCTTCACCCTAGAACTTAGCGTATGCTGCTAAAAGCGGAAAGAATCGCCGCAGATTTATTTCACCTTAGTACCTAGTGGGTAAACAGTTAGATACTAAACTCACTTAATATTGTTAATTTTACTATTACACTTAATACTGTAAATAATGTTGCCCTAAAATGAAAATAGAATTGTCTTTGAATGCAGAGATACTACTCTACTGGATAGCAAAATTCAAATTAATGTTCAACAAAATTAACTTTTATAACTTAAAGTCGTATTTTTCCTTTCCGTATGTATATGGCTCTAATTACCCTCTCGTCTCCTCTGCGTTTAGTATTAGTTCTACAGGTTTAAAAATATCAGCAACAAGGAAGATTTATGTTTTTTTATGATGGCTCTACCGCTCTACCACTCCTGATGAAAAGTTGGTTGCAATACCGTACATATAACACATTACTGAAATAACTTTACAATTTCAATCGAACTAACATAGGTACATTAGAAACCTGAAATAGTTTTATAATACCTAAGCTACGTAACAATTACAAAATTAAAAGAAAATAACGTAAAAACCTCGATAAAATTGACATAGCTTGCGTGCTTATCAGAAGGTTGTTCGAGCATTTTTTATTCAGCTTCTCCTGAAGTTGTCCTTAGGACATAAATCTTTTACATGGTCAAGGCGAAATGGACACGAAATACCTTATTTTTCATATCTTAATGCCTATTTCTTTAATTGTACGAAAATAATAAATTCTTTATGGAATATGTTTACAAGGGCTCAGGTTCAAATCTCAGGCACGCACCTCTGATTGTTCAAAGTTATATGCGTATCAGAAATTAATTATCACTTTCTTAAACGGTAAAGGAAACAACGTGAGGAAACCTGCATACCTGAGAAATCATAAAAAATAAGTTTTCAAAGGTGTAGGTATGAAGCTTACAAATTTGCACTTGGCCAGCGCGGTGAATTATGGCCAAATCCTTCTCATTCTGAGAGAAGGCCCTTTCCCAGCAGTAGGACAGTAATAGGTTGATGATGATGATGTTGAAAAAGATATAATATGTTTATTTTACCCGTATAAGTGATATACTTAGAGTAGTTATATAAATGAGCATACAGTCCACCGGAAGTCGGCTATAGATGTGTTGCTTTATTACCTATGAGAATTAAGTTGGAATCTTTCGTAAAAAGTAGCAGCACCTGAGACTATTATTACCAGTAATAGGAGGTCTTCGGAGATAAACCTTTTTTTTTAATCGCGGGTAGAAGGAAATCCTCGTGGATACCATACAGCCCGTACCACAAGGCATGTCCGGGTCCACTAAGGAGGTTTTTCAGTAACCTATGGACTAAATCCTCCTCCTTTCCCCTCTCTTTCTTCTGGAATTCGCACCTAGCATTTTTTTAGCGGGGATGATGTTTCGCCCTATCCTTCTCCCCAAATAATATTTCCCTTTCGGAATTCCTCAAAGGATTCTTTAAAACTTACTCATTTATGCATTTCAATTGGAATGAAATTTTCTGAGATAACATTGTAAATATTCATGTAAGGTCATTTTTGAAGGTGGTAGAACCCTTTGTGGTTCGACTCCGGCGGCACCACCGCCACACCTATTTCTACCTAATAACAGCAGTGTTAAGCGCTGCTGTGTTCCGGTTTGAAGGGTGTGGTAAGGGAGACAGACTTTTCCGAGGCGTTCCAGCTTAGTCCTCAGGGGTAGCGGCGCATCTGTGGCCGACCTCAGGTAGGAATATCTAATACTATCTGGGGTTGATTACAGATGTCCATGGGCGGCAGTAGCCACTTACCATCAGGTGGACTGCATGCTCGTCTGCTACACTTTTATTATAAAAAAAAAATGTAAAAAGCCAACATAGTTAAGTAGCACTTGTGTTTAAATAACCGTGCCTACAGAATGTTGGTTGGCAATTAACCCGTATATCCACACATCCGTACTGAAGCGCCTTGCAATCTTAGAGTAGCATCTTTAATATTTTTTCTTTATTTACCTAAGGGAAGTCTTAATAAGGTATACGAGCTTTTCGGTCGCGTTACGAAGTAATATTTTCATCCCCTATTTTATCCCCTTAGGGGTAGAATTGATCAAAATCCTTTCTTAGCGGATGCCTACGTCATAACATTTACCTGCATGCCAAATTTCAACCCGATCCGTCCAGTGGTTTGGGCTGTGCGTTGATAGATCACTACGTCAGTCAGTCAACTTTAAGTTATATATATTTAGAATTGTGCTGTTCGATAATGTGTGTGTTGTGAAAACTTGTTCACATACTAATACTTAAAAACAAACATGATCCTAATACAAGTGGAGCACCAACGTTGATGAGTGATTTTTTAACCAGAACAGAACTTATAGGTAAGCTGGTGAAGTACAGGTACACATATGAGTGTTTTTTAACTAAAACAGAACTTAGTAAATCATCATCATCTGGGGGCACGGCAATTTCCCCCACAATTCGAGCAATAACAATATTTCATACTACATTCACGTAACTCTCTTGTTAAACACACGCAGCTTTAATTATAACAAATGAACAATGACAAAAAAACTAATTATTTAAAAATATTCATGTTTTGCTCAGCAATTCAATA
Source organism: Epargyreus clarus (assembly GCF_041222505.1). Classification (NCBI taxonomy): domain Eukaryota; kingdom Metazoa; phylum Arthropoda; class Insecta; order Lepidoptera; family Hesperiidae; genus Epargyreus; species Epargyreus clarus. Next base: position 8,372,432 of record NW_027332239.1, on the reverse strand, counting down.
ATTATTTCTTTTCAAGCGTTTAAAAATAATTACCTGAAACGGAAAAACAAGTAGTAGGTACTACTCGACCATTTATCATGTTTTTCTTCACAGTTTAATAATTATTCCTTTTTGTCTAATTGCACTTTTTCCTCGACGGCGAAGGGTAATGTTTTTCGAATCTATACGTATTTTCAGTAAGTCCTGCAGCACAATCGACTTAACGGATTATTTTATACAGGAATACTTTATTAAGAGCAAGTTATATACATACAATTTAAAGTAAGAAAAGTATTAAATTAAACTATAAATTAAAAAAAAATGAAATTATTTACAAATTTAAAAATTATAAATAAAATAAGCCATCTAAATTTGCCGTGTGAGGCATGGTTCACATAACGCTGCGTTTCTTTGCTGCACGGCAAGACTTAATCTTTGTGCAAAAATAATTTGTGCCGCCAGCTTTTTGGTCACCGGAAGCAGTCACAAGCCTGGCCGACATATCTGACATGATTTTTTTTCATGCCAGATTACCATGGACCCATTGTCTCTATAGCAAGCGCCGCAAATAAGTAATTGTCTAATAAATTACTATATTTACGGCGGTTGAGAGTCTGGACATGGTCGGCTGCGGCCCCCGCTATCACTGAAGTATTAACTATATGAGAGGGGGCTAATGTCTCAACGCACGTCACATCCCATACCAGGGGTCGTCCGAGACTCCATGGAGTTCCATCACTCTAGTTAGAGTGATTCCATCAAGTCTCTTGCCATCGTCTCTAAAAAGACCTGGAGGATCTAAAGTCGCTGGAATAGAGACGGTGACACGAGCTCAATGAATTAAACTGTTCACTGTTCCTGGTACAGGACAAGCCATGCTGACACAACATGTTTACTTCCTGCCCAAATGAACAAAAATGAGACTCGCAAACTTTAGCACCAAGCCGGAGACCTGATTTCAACATATGAGTTGTCTTCGTATCATCTAAATTGTGGAAGTATCATAGACAAAGCAACTTTTTTAAGTAGTCGGATTTGTTCTTTAAATCATAACAATTAACACTAAATTGTCTAAAGTCAAGGATCTTCTTTATAATAATAAATATTGAAACAAAAATTGATTAAAGTCAATCAGATTCTTAAACATAATCTAATTTCCAGTTTCATAATGGCGGTGGACTACTTCCAGCATCACTTCCCAGACTCAACGATCATGTTCGACCTGTCCACTGTCTACATCTCGTCCGCCTGCATCGCCGTCGTCATCAACAATCTTCTATTGGATCTCTTCTCCTATAACACCAGGATTACATTTGGTAATCTTCTTTTGTTTCTCTTTTTATAATATAGGAGTTACAGATGAGCATGCAGTTCTCCTGATGGTAAGTGGCTACTCTCGCCCATGGACATCTGTAAACCACAGATAGGATTAGATATTCCTACCTGAAGTCGGTCACAGCGCCGCTACCCCTGAGGACTAAGCTGGAACGCCTAAGAAAAGTATGTCTCCCGCACCCTTTAACGCTGTTGTTATAAGTTATCTTATTGCTAAAAGATAATCTTATATCGGTCTTTTAGAGCATTTTTTTAAATAGTTTTTTGCAGTCAGAAATTTTATTAATTTTTTTATAAATCTGATAACATTACATTACTACCCTTGAGGACTAAGCCAGAATGCCTAAATAAATATGCTCTCCCTTAACACACCTTTCAAATCAGAATACAATACGCTTAACACTGCTGTTAAGACAGAAATAGGTGCTAGAATCAAACCACGAAGAATTTTATATTATTAATAGTGCCTTTTTAATTGTTCAAGGTATCCTAACGTCTCTGACGACGATGATATTCGTAGCCGTCTGCAACGTGGGATGGGACGGGTTTCCCAACAACGTGTCCTACAACATCAGCCTGATAGCAATCGCGGTGATTGCTTTCGGCTGCACCATCCAACAATCATCCTACTATGGATTCACGGGGTGTCTCCCATGCCGCTACACGCAGGCTGTTATGGTTGGCGAAAGTAAGTTAGAATCAGGGCCGAATCTGAAATAATCATCATCATCATCGTATACTATACTATAGTATATGATGATGATACTGCCGTGCTAAAGCAATCACGGATCACCATACTGTTCTGCCGATTAGAACTGCTGTAACCCTTTACACCCGAAGATTTTTTTTCGCAATTTCCGATTCAAAACGTTTATTACGGCTTTTTATATAGCTTAAGGGATCCACAAAAAATACGAAAAAAAATCCAGAGTTTATACGTAATTCAGAAATCGACCCGCACGATCGTGAGTCTCCGGTGGGAACTGTCACACTCACGATCGTGAAAATTGCCAAAAAATTTAGTTTTTTATCAAAAATTATTAGAGAATTAAAACAATTTGGAGATATTTAACATCACTGTCTTTATTTTCATTAGTGTTTATAAAAAATCTGTCTTGGCAATGAAACCTAAACTACGTAATTCTATGAAAATCAACATTCTTCTTTCTTCCGTTATTGCCTCCGTCTTAAATCCAAGTCTCCAAGGCGTAGGTATTCTTGGCTAGGGAATACATCCAATGATAATGCAGATGGAGAAAACTTTAGCCATATCTATTGCAATGAAATTAAGTTTTCGACCGGTTCTTCTTACATAATACAAATTTGTGCATCTGGTTACATATCAAGAGCCTCATAATTAAAATATTAAGAAAAATATTTCATTGGAAACTTTACTGGAGATATTGGTAGGGATGTGTAGACCTTTTCAAGACAGAAAACGTATTCTTTTCCAAGCTATTTTTCGATGTGTTGGACGTGAAGATGCTCGGCGGCGAGAAATTTCTAGGGATGATTTTAAAGTAGATGGTTGAGGTTCAGGCTCAAGTTCCAGATCCAATTCTAGGTCAGTTTCTATTTGAGGGTCTGCATGTGCTTCTGGATCTGTTTCAGGGCACAATTCTTCAAATTGAAACTCTTCTAATCTATTTGGTTGAAGATCTTCACTTTCATGAAGATCTTCAATGTCCGATACATTTCTCCTCACCCCGCACTGGCAAAATCTGATCGTCATTTAAATGTACCCCTAAAATTGAAACAAACAAAATTGATATTGACGAAACTTACACATAACTGGTAATAGCAATAAAAGCATTTTCATCAAACGTTATTCTGCACCAACATCCGTAGGCACACAATCGTAACAGTTGAAATTTGCAACCTAATTGTATCTAAATTGCAAGTTAATCGAATAAACTACTAAATTCCACGTATTTAGTGTTCTTTTAGCTTTCAAATTAGCTATAATTAATAATAGATACTAAACATGTAAACATTTAATACCAAAAATAATTATATACCTGTGACAGTGCGCGGGTCGAAAGAATCTGCCATCTTTGGACGAGTCCCTAGCACAACTGACCGCCTGCACCCCGCTCACTTGGCCGGTAGCACGTGCGATACTCTCCTCACGATCGATCGGCATCGGTTGCGTTTCGAAAAATAAGAAGCTATCACGTGGGAATTTTTTTAAAGTGAAACTCACGCTCATATCATCTCGGGTGTAAAGGGGTAAGGTAAAAATAGACGAAGAGGTCCCTCCTCAGTCTAACCCTTCGATCAGTAGTATTGTTGATCGAAGCTAAACTAACCATACGGATACTAGTACATTTCAAAAACTTATTAAGTAACAATTCTATGTCATCTAATTTTATCATTGCGAATTCTGTTACATATTATAGTAAAATCATAAGCTTCATTATCGCTCTCCATACCACGTTACGTGTTTTTGAAATAAAATACTTAATCCCGATTCCATAGATCGTCATTCGCAATACACATCTCTGGGCTACACAGCCCAAATAATTTCATTAATAATTCATTTTGTAACAGTAATAGATATTAATGTAAATAATTGCATTATAATTATTAATTTTACTCAAACGCATTAGGTATAAAACTGTAATGTTAGCTGTAAATAAATAAATAAAATTCATATTATATCTATTACTTACTAGTTACTACGAATAACAACTTTCTAGTAATAATATTACAATTACAAATTGAATTATGATAAAAAAATTATATGCATGAAAAATTTCAATTTAGTAAATTGCCTCTACTATTTGTACAGGCGCAGCTGGCTTCTGGGTGTCAGCGGACCGAATCTTGACGAAATACACAGTACCACAGGAGAAGAAAAGCACCTTCTTCTTTTTTATATTTTCGATCATAATGCTGCTCTTTCATTGCTGTTTGCACCACCTAATGATGAGGAACCCCATGGTTATTTACTATCTAAAGCTGACTGCCGAATCCCGCCAACGACGACGTATACAGCTGCACCTCAATCCGAACGAAGATGCTACTCTGGTAAGGAATTTTGTTTTCAATATACGAGTAATATAGAAGTAGCAGACGAGCATGTAGTCCATTATTATGAATAGCTACTGCCGCCCATGGACATCTGCAATCAATCCCAGACGAGACCAGATTCCGTCTGTATTCGGCCACAGAGGATGGCGATCTGAGTTCGAGTAATCGAAGAATCGATTTTTGATGTTTCTAGCAATGGTCCCTCCATTACTAAAAAAATAAAAAAATCAGTGAATCGATATTTCATCTTAGAAAATCGAAATTTCGATCGAATTGTTTTTTTCTAGGTTAATTGAATATTACAAAGTTTTACAAATGTGTTATATAGACATGTTTCGCTGACGGATACATATTTCAGTGATTGTTCGTTCCTGACTTTATTTCGCTAGCTACGCCCCTAAATCGTTTTTTTTTTTTGTGAATCGATTTTTACCTTTAATTGGAATCGATTCAAGAATCCATATTTTTCTGAAAAAGTCCCCATCCCATATATACCCCTGAGGACTGAAAAGTCACTTAACCTTACCGCACTCTTCAAACCAGAACACAGCAACACTTACACTGCTGTTATTAGGCAGAATCATCTCTCTACCATAGTTACTGTACATTATTGTTTTCTTTCAGATGGAGAGTGAAGGGGGTGAACCAAATTTTGGGGTCTTAAAGCTACAAAGTCCTGGACCTTCCAACATTGGCGTCGGTATGTATTTATTGATTCTTTCCGAATGAGAGATTCACTTCTCGGCGTGAAAGTTTCCATACGATGTTTTCCCTTAAACGTAATAAACAAGTAATAATTCATTTATAATACTCATGTTGGTATATTTGAATGATAAGTTTGCGAGTTGCATCTTATTGAGAGTTTAAGTTTCAACCACTTCACTTTCTTTACGCATGTTATTAATTAGCAATTACAATTTTAACGAATTTTCAATATCCCTTTTAACACAATGTTTCCGAATCAAACGTATTCTTTGTATACTATCAAATCAATCTTTTGTATACTAATCAAACGTATCCATTGTATATACTAAAAATAAAAAATAAATGAAAATTTGGTGGTACGGAACCCTCCGTGTGCGAGTTTGACACTTGGCCAATTATTGTGTTCATGGCACTGACGTCCTACTGAGTACTAGCTATTGTACTTAGTAAGGATTGTGAATATAGATAGCGTCTGTTCCAGGTGACATCGAAACAACTGCCTTCAGCTTCGCAAACCCCGTGTACTCGCCGACGGCGGCGGTGCCGGCACCACTGGCGTCCCCTCCACCCAGCATCTCGGAACCTCTTACCTCCCCGCCGATAGGATCTGCCCACCGACCCTCATACATGGTTGAAGACGTCGTATACCAATCATCTGAACGGTTGACCTCGTGGAATGCATGTAAACGTAAGGTCCTTAGTGAAATAAAAAAAAAATGTAAATGTACTTAACATGAATTTCGAAAACTTACTAATTAAGAACTACTTATCGATTTAACTAATTACTTAATACAAATGTAGTTTAGTAACGTTTTACCGGTGAACACAATATGTATCTACATCTATGTACACATGTGCTTTTCTTTGTGTATAAATAATACGCACTAATTATGATGGGTTTAAGGAATTTAAATTACAGTGGACAAAATTAAATATTTTATTTTGAAGGTGGTAGACCTCTTTGGTTCGCGGAACCACCTACTCACCTATCCTGCCAGTAGTGTTAAGCGCTGCTGTGTTTTAGTTTGAAGCGTGTGGTAAGGGAGACATACTTTTCCGAGGCAATCCAGCTAAGTCCTCAGGGATAGCGGGCTTCTGTGGCCGAACTTGGGTAGGAAATTAATCTTATCTTGATTAAAAATGTCCCCGAGGGCAGTAGCCACTTACAAGTGGACAGCGTGCTCGTCTGCTACTCGTATATTATAAAAAAATAGTTTCATCGCTGCGTCTAGCTTCACATAAGCAGCTACAAGTAAATTATCGATCGAGCTAAAAAGCTATTCTTATACTATAACAAAAATAGCATCAACATCACGTCTAGCTTCTGATAAGCAGCTAAATAATCGATCGGCGATGCTAAAAACAGCATGTCTGCTGCGCTCTAAATCTTAGCAACTTTTCAGGTGCGGTCCAAGCTCGGTGGGCGGTTGCGCGCGCGATCTACCCGTACATGGTGTCGATCGGCCTGGTTTACTTCACCACGCTGAGCCTGTACCCTGGCATCGCGTCGGAGGTGCCCTCGTGCCGCCTCGGGTCCTGGATGCCTATCGTTCTCATAAGCTCTTTCAACGTTTTCGACTTCTGTGGAAAGGTAAACAATTTTAATCTATTTTTGCTGGTCTTCCCTTGAGACTACGTTTTATTAAGGGTATCTTTTCATAATAATGAAATGGTAATGTTAACTACAATAATCTCATTTGAAATAAAATAATTCAAGGTATTGTTCGCGATGTGGTCGGAATTCGACATTAATCTTTTTTAGGGTTTCGTGCGAAAAAACTGAAAAACGTAATCCTTGTAGGATCAATTTCTTTCAAAACTACTTGAAATTTGGCGCTCATATGATTTTTCTTGACATCAAAGTCGAAAGTATAAAGTAAACAATTGAATTAGTGGGCGAAATAAAAATAAAAAAAATAAGTTTTTTAAAATGTATCGTGTGGCATATTAAATGATTATTATTGTGAAAGGCTTATTATTATGATCTCAAATATATTATTTTTGTTATAGTTCTACAATTAGTTTTAAACTTACTACTAGTTAACAATTTTAAAACTCAATATGTATAAACATATTGTAAGTAATTACATTAGTAAGCTTAGTAAAGATACTTCGCCGTCTTGAAATTGAATGAAGCCACAAACGACTTATTAGTAAGTTATTTTTTGAATTGTTAAGAAATAAAAACATTTTTAGAGCAAATTTACGAATAAATAACTAATACTGCGTAATTTACATAATAAATAAATAATTATTTCAAATACTTTAGGGACGTTTTAGCACGGAGACGTGGCAAAACTTTTTTACGCAACTATTTCAATTCTCAAAACTGGGTACATTTTCTTGTTAGGAGTGAGTAATCTTTACTAATCTATGATGTATAATAATATTGTGTTAAATACTTAAGATTATAGGTACTACAAAGATATAGACAATAAAACATTATTATGTCACACATAATAGAAATTGTATGTAGTAACAAAATGGTTAAAAGTTTATTTATATTGCATCAGATCTAAAATTTTCCGAATTACATCATTCTTACTCGTTACAATTAATTAGTAGTCATGAAGGAAATCCACATAATTTCTTTAACCTCTATTAATTGATTCTTGATCTCATGTAATTACACAAGATAATTCCCGTTAAGATTATAATTACTTGTGTAGTAGTAATTAGTAAATAAGTAATTTAAACTTGCAACTATTTAACCACCATCTCATCCATTAGATCCACCTTACTTCCAAACTAATTAATCTGTTGTTGATCACTATTACCATAGATTAGTAAAGATTACTCACTCCTTACAAGAAAATGTAACCAGTTTTGACAATTGAAATTGTCACTGTCATTTATTTTCGTGTTTTAAAAATATTAAAAAAAAAATAGTTTTTAGAACATTTACGAATGCAACGATATTTCTCCGCAATTTTTCTTCGATTTCGTGTTGTTTTTGCACCACTTAACTGCACATGTCGGCATTGTTGCGCGTAAATTACACCATGACAGTCGGATACGTAATGGGAAAACAGTCAGCCATTTTAAGTATGTGTCTGTCATTTGTGGCTTAGTTCAATTACAAGGCGGTGAGATATCTTTACTAATCTATGCCTATTACTAAGTTTCCGCTGTCTGTCCACCTGTCACAGGGCTCTATCTCTTGAACCGTAATAGATAGATGCTTGAAATTTTGTTAGACTATATATAACGGTGGCCGGTATAACAACAAAAACAAACTGTAGAAAAGTTGGATAAAAAGGCGGTCCCCATACAAGAAACCTCCATTCTTCGTGCCGAAATGTGCCGTAATTGTCAGTTCAAATGTTCACAATGCATTTACCTTTATGCCTGCTATGATAACTACCAAAAATAAATTAATCAATGAAAATTTGGTCGTACGGAACCCTCCGCGTGCGAGTTTGACGCACTTTGCCAATTTTTTCTTGCTCCTTCATTCTTGGGAGGATCACGTATTCGTATTTAACTTCGTTAATATTAAATTTATGCGTATAAAGTAAAAATATATATATATATATATAATTTACATTTTGGACATTATTGACAAATTAAAAATATATACAATATCGTTATTTATTAACTATAACGTATCGTTATGACGATTATGGGGTAAGTAACACGACCGCTTTTAAAAGTAACTTCATGTCCACATTTTCGAAAATATTCACAATCGCTTAGGAGACACGTGTAAATATTTTCAACGGATCATTAAATCGTCTACAATGGAAATACTACTTACTACAAGTGATAACTTATCACGCTGTGCACGTCAATTTAATACTTTACAATATTGCAAGAGTCGTGACCTTTCCGAAGTTATAGCTTTTCAATGTGCACTACGATATATGAGCAGAAGTAAGATATGCCATGCTTTGTTGAGTACAATAAAATTTATCTTAGCTCATTACGTAGTGTCTGTAAGTATTTCATCAGCAAGCAAGTATTCTCCCATTCACATAGGATTATAGTACACAATTTCATAGACTTCACATTTTGAAAAAGTTTGCGTTTGTTAATTAATTTCTAAAATGTAGTTCACATTGAAAGATCGGAGCATATGTCTGGAAACGCCCCAGTATGTGTATTATAATATATAATTCATTAATAAAATGATGATACAGACTTTGGCGTAGGGACTTAATATTAAATGTTAATTCTACTCGTCGTTTAAATAGTAAAAAATATATTGCTACCCACCGTTCGACTCTGTTACTTACTCATTTCTACTTCAGAAGCGGACAAGGACGGACGTGTCGCAAGCGTACAAATTACCACATTTTCGAGATCTGACCCTTCTGGTCCATACACAACACCGATTTCCCTTTATTAACGTCATCATCATCATTTTAACGGTCATGAACATCTTTAAAAAATAGTGAGAAAAATGTTTCAGTATTGTGCGTGGTTTAACCGCGTTGGTCTAATGAGGATCCCTATAACCTAGTAGATACAATTTTAGAAATCCTACTTCCACGTACAATATGTATGAATACATAGGGTATTGACAATAAAAGGCGGTTTAATTTTTATCAGATAGCGGCAGCCTGGCCATATGAATGGAGTCGCAGCCAACTGTTGATGGCGAGTGGTCTGCGCCTTCTACTGGTACCTCTGATGCTACTATGTGCTGCGCCTAGGGAATCACCCCATATCGTTGATGATGTAAGTACTGCAATAACAGATGCTTGCTCATAGACTCAAACTGTCAGAACAAATTAAGTATCATTTAGAAATCAACAATCGACATGGAAAGAATATCTATTAATTATGGTAAGTAATCCTATCATAGTTACCACACGTACCGTAAATGATCTTCGCTGGTACCTTCTGAATAAAAGTAAACATACTCGTAGGTAAGCCCCCATACCCTGTAACGTAAGCGAGAAAAGAAATTCTTCAAATAGGAGCACCGGTTTTGTTTTTCGCCCACAAATAGAGATTATTTTATGAACATCCCATTATACAGTGACAAAATAAGTAAAAAACTAACTGACCTTTTTTCACCGATCTCCATTCGTCCATTGTTTTTGAATCCCTCTTAACAAAAATATAACTAGAGGCTAGAGCTATTTATGAATAACTCCTTTGATTTGTTTACACATACTAAACACTTTTTTCAGGCATACCCCATATTTTTCTCCGTTGTCCTGGGTTTTACGAATGGCCTTTTTGGATCAATTCCAATGATAATGGCTCCTTCACGCGTTGGAAGAGATCATCGGGAAATAGCAGGTATGGTTATTAACAGTTAATTTAACGGTTTATTTGAATCTGTTTGCACTATTAACTGTAGTGTAATTGAATACGTTAGTTCAAAGTTTACGATAACTTAACGTAATGAACATAAGGATATAGCTAATTTTTGTATAGCTCTACTATCAGTGATTCCTGATTCCTCATGCCCGTCGAGTCCGTCTTAAGATCGATAGGATCTTCCTTCCATTGCTTGAAAACTATTAGAACGCTTGATAATTGAAGAAGTAATTTAAATTTCAGGGAACATGATGACTCTCTCTTACAACGGCGGCTTGCTGTCCGGTGCTCTAGTGTCGTACTTGCTGCTCGGCATGTTAGGACCTCGTGGACGAACCTCCTGTCTGAACTACCCTACCCTTCACCTGCCAACTGCGCCAGCTCCGGCCACTACTGGCTTACCTAACATTACCTATCTGTTGACTGTCTCACACTGATCTCACATAATCTCTCTAAACAAAATGATTATGCTCTATTAACAGTAATAGATACAATTCCAAAATTGTATGTATATTTTTAACTTTATTTATTGTCTTTTGATTCGATGTAGTAATTAAATTTAGTAGGTACACCTATTTTGTGAGGTTTGCGAGGTAAGAAAGATAGAGCTGGTGTGACTATAGTCTGATGAAGACTATAGTATGATGCAGTCTGATGGCAAATACCCAAAATCATAATAAATATGGCTCGAGGTGGGAGACCATCAGAAATACCTAAATTCTTAAGAATAGAAAAAAAATCAAGTTTCTGTCTATTACGATTCTAGAGATACAGCCCTGTGACAGACGGACAGGCAGCAGAGTCTTAGTAATAGGGTTCCGTTTTACCCTTTCGGTACAGAACCCTAAAAATACGTTTACTTTTATTAAAGTTGTTTATTGTTACTTACAGTCTCTAGGTTTTTTTAATAACACCAAAGCTCATTAAGCTACAAACAAAAAAAGAAAATCGGTTGTGAAAATACGGGAAAAGGTATTGAACTGTTATATCTGTGCCTATTTACCTATATATAGAGCTTCCTTTGTACGTATTATGTACTTTACTCTCACATCATTATAATTATAACCACATGTTTGTGTTAAAAATAACCAAATTACCATAACAACTTGAATTTGACGAAAATAATTAAGTATCCGTCTCGTTAACAAGTTAAATTGAGCGTGATATCTGAAGTTCGAAAGATCAAGTAGTAAATATGTTTTAAAAATGTCCACACTATACCTATAGATAATTTTAGACACGTGTTAATAATAGTTTTTGCGAATGAATGCAATTGATACCCTGTTTAGGGAATCTTTAGAATCTAGTCTTTTAATAGCCAATATTGAAGTTGGTACAACCCTTTGTGATTCGACTCCAGTGGCACCACCTCCACACCTATTTCTGCCTAATAGCAGCAACGTTTAGCGCTGCTGTGTTGTGGTTCGAAGGGTGTGGCAAGGGAGAAATACTTTTGCGAGGCGTTCCAGCTTAGTCCTCAGGAGTAGCGGCGCATCTGTGGCCGACCTCAGGTTGGAGAATCTAATCCTATCTGGGGTTGATTACAGATGTCCATGGGCGGCAGTAGCCATACCGTCAGATGGACTGCATGCTAGTCTGCTACTCCTATATTATAGAAAAGCTAAAACACGTGCTTCAATTCGCATTATAATTTATGACGTATCACGATGACGTTTTGTGAAGTTTTCTAATGTGCGTCGAAAAAACGACGTCATGACTGTATGTTTTTTATTTGTATATTTTCCCCTAACTAAATCTGATGAAAAATACTTTTACCGACTCCAATAGGTTTCTCAATACCAGAAGTGACTCGAAAGTATTAAGAAAAATATCTCTTTTCCGAGAGCGCCATTTTAGACTCTGGAGATTTAAGACAAAATCTTGATCTTAGAGATCTTCATAAGACATATTCCCTTAATATAAGATTAATAGTGCATATGTTATTGTAATGGAAAAGGAATTGAATAATGTGCTATTTGATGTCATTTTCTACCTTAATAACTTCCTGTACAAGTAATGTACTCTTGCAATAAGAGCTATACAATTAGTAAACTGTGTAGAATTACTATAGTCCTTTTATAATCACAATATTTATAGACTTTCATAACACTATATAGATTTAATGGATCACCCAACTTAATAAGTAAGGAATCTTAATTCCATAGGACTTGAATCCAAACACTTTTACTAAGCATTGTAAAAATCACGATAGATGATATTGCAGTATTATTCACATAAATACAATTTTCGTACCTATATTTTACTTAGTGCCAATTCACACGTACCATTCCCAAAGTCACAGCCACACCACTGCGACGACCTCGTGTGCGCAAGTTTGTATGAAAATGCATATATTACTCACACGGTAAGCAAACCATTTGATAGATTGAATATTAACCACAACACAGGCGATACCGCTATTAAATCTATGGATACCGTGTATAGATTGGGCCACTTGCTACACGAAGCTGCATGCTTTCTGACATTTTGCGTGGTTGTGGTACTTGTGAATAGGCACTGAACAGTTAAGTAAACATTTTCACAAATGTATAAATATTACTCGTATAATAAAGATAAATTAGTTACCACACATTTTCTCTACAGCATTTTTAATAACTTATACCTCTTGTTATATCGTAGATGTTAATAATTGTAGATAGACGTGTACATAACATGTAAATATATAATTTATGATTATTAATATACATATCTAATTTAATAATTATTACATTTATGTTACTTTATTCTTCGCGGTTATAGGAAAAAGGCAAATGCCATAATTATAACTCGATAGTGAATCCAACATGATATTAGATTTTTAATTTAAGGTTTTTAGAATCGGAACTAATTAGTGATATTTTTAATAGCTACATAATATTTTAATGCAATATTTGAATACTCAATAATTTATTTAGATTATTATATCAAGTATAAAGTATATTTTCATAAGTGTTACAAATCTATTTTAATTATTTGAATAAATTATTTTGTGTTATTTTCATGATGTGTTATTTTTATAATATTAAGTTCTTGTCTATATAATCACTGGCAGGCACGATTGTATGAGTTAGCATAAGAAAGAAAAAGAACGCTCTTGACGTTTGAGTTGTATTTTGCGCGGGAATAGGTAATAAAAGTTGTAAATTGGATCTACATTGGATCAAGAAATAGTTTTATTTCTTTTATAAGTACAAAATATTTCTTAATTTTCACTTTTTTGGCAAGACTGTTTTGTTTGGAAAACTAATTAGTGTATTTTGGCGTGGGTTGCGCACGCCGATGTTATACCTACTTATTATAACGAATTCGGTAAAATATAGCAAAATGTGTGTATTTTTGTCATAGATAAGTAAAGATTACTCACTCCTAACAAGAAAATGTACCCAGTTTTGAGAATTGAAATAGTTGCGTAAAAAAGTTTTGCCACGTCTCCGTGCTAAAATGTCCCTAAAATATTTGAAATAATTATTTATTAATTACGTAAATTACGCAGTACTAGTTATTCATTCGTAAATTTTCTCTAAAAAAAATTTTATTTGTCAAGAATTCAAAAAAAGATCTTACTAAAATAAGCCGTTTTTGGCTTCATTCAATTTCAAGGCGGTGAAGTATCTTTACTAATCTATGATTTTTGTATATTTTTTCATAATAACGGTTATTTGCCTTTTTCTGTAATCTATATCATCCTGATTCTTATTGATATTCAGATAATGTATAATTAATTTTAATTATTTACTTACGTCATGTTAATATTATTTTATGTAAAAAATAAATGTTTTAAAATAAAATTGATAGCCTGTATACACAACTTAAAGGATTTTAAGTGTCTAATTTAATGGAATATAAAATATATGTATTATCTATGTAATAACAGTAAACGCGCTTCTTTGTAACTATAGGTCTGTCGTATAATTTATATTGGTAGATAATTTCTAATGAAAATTTTATATTTTTTTGGCTCTCATATTAAAGTTAAAATACAAGTATCTTGTTTGTTTTTATTTAATAATAAAATTAAACATATTATTATAATTAATTAATCTTATATATCTTACAAGGAAATTGAGTTAATAAAATATTTTTTTAATTTAGAAAACTCATAATTTTGCTAAGTAATAGGGTCCTTTTCTCGTCAGACTCTACAATGTTATACAAAAACATATTTTTTGGATTTAAACATTTTTTTCTGTACATTTTACCAAAATATTTTCTCCTTTCTTTAAAAAGATCCATTTGCGATTTTTGTAACACCAATTCTATGAAAATTTCTACTGCTTTCCTATTGTAATTGACAAGATACAGCCTACAAAAGAGGACAGACAGGTAGACAAAAGGTTCCGTTAGCCTACTTTTAAACCCTTCGTCGACACCGGATGCACCACTGCTAAATCTGCAAACCTGTATTCTGTAAACCCTACAACATCGCACGTGGGAGTATGTCAATACAACCCCTTTACTAATAAATAATTCACTTTTCATTTTGTAACAATTGACATATCTCAAATATTATTCTCGTACTCGGTCATAAACATGAATTATGAGCGTTTATGTAAAGCACAGATAAGTATACATACATACTTCTCATACATGTGTATGAGTGTAAGCTAATGACCTAGGCGACGTGTGGCCAAAGTATTCGCAGACAAAAACAAATAGATTTTATTTGTTGTATTATCTATTATTGTATCATTTTTACATTTTACACATTTGACCTACTGATGTTTTTTGTATGCTACCGTAGTTAAAATGAACTTTAATTAATATAATATTGTTTATTTAAAGACAATTGTGGTCAAAATTAACTAAAAGATTTTTAATGTTACTTTTCAAATTAGTACATAGTTTATATCTAAAATTAAACAATTGAAGAATGAAGTTATTGCTTTATCTATGTCACCTCTGTCTGCCTGTTTCAATGATATGTTATTCGTAAACTTTGAATTGGAAATTAAATACGAGGTGTTATTTTAAGTATCTTTTAATTTACAAATTTATTACGTATTACGTACCTATTTTTTTAATAAATTGTAACTCTACATTTGGAAGCTACGCATATGCTACGACCGTAGACCTTATTCTACGTCTTTACTAAATTTAATTTATTTTAAATGTTTATTTATATAGAAAAGGCTTTATTGTTAATTTATTTATATATATAAAAATCAATTGGTGTTCGTGAGTCTCGCTAAAACTCGAGAACGGCTGGACCGATTTGGCTAATTTTATTTAGAATAATTTGTGGAAGTCCAGGAAAGGTTTAAAAGGTCAGTAAATATGAAATATATTTCATAAATAGATTCTGAGGCCGTACAAAGTTTGCCGTCAACTAGTTATTAATAAAAAATAATCATCACTGATCTAATACTCGCTCTACATCTTTTTGCAACCCAGAATAATAATGTAGAGTTCCTGATTTCCCATAGTAGATAGGTAAATGAAATTAATATAGTGAAATGAAACACACCCACACGAACACACCCTTTAAACAACAATAGAGTATTGTAATATAAATGAACTTTACGTGGAACTTGATTTGAAATCAAATAAATCATCTTGTTATTTATAGATGAGCGATGCATCCTTTCATTCATTAACTTGGCACTTAACATTTACTATATTTATCTCATTTAATTCTGTCGTTTTATTATGAAACAATAAAATGAAGTTTGAGTTAACCGTGTAAGTTATGTATATTTTGACAGTGAAGTAGAATTCAGAGTTAATGTTTAATTTAAAAAGATAAAATTCATTTAATGTATTTTATTGCATGGGTTGACATTTTTTGGGTTTTTTTTAAATAAAAATAACGAAAACTTGCAACATAATAATTTATTGTACTTTAATTGTATAACAAACTTAGAAGTAAAACACAAAATTAAAAATTATTGACTAGCAACTTCACAGCGGGTTTGGAACCATACCGCTCGCTTAATTCTCTTCATCACCTCACAAATCAGGAAAAAATAATGCTGGTCGAATGCGGAGTACGGTGGTCTACCTCTTACGTCGACGCATGCGCGGTCTGTAAGAGGACTGTGAACTCCATTCTAAACTGAGATCGCTGGACGACGGCGGTGTCTCCGGAAACTGAGCGTCTGATGTCCATCGGCAGGAAGCGCACGCAGATTTAGGCGTCTCAGGCATCTTCTCCGGCGGTCCATTCTTGCCGTAGGACTCCAAAATATGCTTATACGCACATTCTATAGGCTCGGGGCTCCGTCCGCGCGCGGCGCACAACCGTATCCGCACACAAGCGTTGCAATAGCCGCAAATATCTCCGCGAGCACCACTTCTCACCATCTTGGCTATCTATCAACTCTAACCGCACTTTATAGACTAATGTGAGTGATCACAAAGCGTTATATTTATGCGCATTGCGACGCGATCGAGTGGCGTCCCGCACGCGCCTGACCGATAACCTCCAGGCGCCAGCAGTGTTACCGACCGCGTTCTACGGGAACTACGATGTTTTTACGCCTTTCTTAATTTTCAACAACTTAAGAATCGCTTATCTTTTTGAATAACACCAACTCATGTCGCCTTACGTCTAATTTCAGTATGTAACTGCGTATACCGCTTTCATCTTTATATTAATAGAATCACAATCTATTGCGTGTGTTCCTCTGCCTTCGGTAAATTTATAGCGTTAAATAGATAATAAATAACGTAATCAAAATGGTAATAAATGTTGTTGGGTTACAACAGGTTAAGAATAATAGATTTTTTATTGCCCATAATAATTTCTTTATTATCATTCGTCTGTCAGTTCTAAATGAATAATAAGTGAGTCTTAAGTGAAAATAAAATGATTACAGGATCACATTTTACTTATATGATGAAAGTTTTATATATTTTTTATATTTTAAAATGTTGATATATAGGTACCTACTAAATATTTTATTGCCTCTAAAACTATTCGTTAGCAAATAAATTGATTTCTTATTTCCGCTTCTAACCTTAAAAAAAAAAAATTACACACAGATTTTCCCTAAGTCGTATACTACTCCCACGGCTGCTTTTTTGCTTAAAGTACCTATTTAAGGTCTCAATACTACTTGAATCGACAATCTCTTCACAGATCTTTCTGCGCACTCCGAGGTCTAATTTACTTGGCAATTGACGATGTCAATTGATGTATCCTACCGCAGATAACGGCGTTCTAGATCCTTACTGGTAATCGGCAGCTAGACAACCTCATTATAAACTGCAGTTACATTATCTATGTCGCATTGTCAATATATACTTAGTCTGGGACAATGCTAATTCAATTCAACTCTGCACTTGTTTAAGTAGATTAAGATATTTTACTCAATGAATATCTGAAAATATTTAGCAAGTCTCATAAGGTATTTTTTATTTAAATATATGCAGTTATCTTTGATTTTCATGTGACAGAAAATACGAAAGATGTATAAAATCGATTTCTATGGTTAATTTATTATTTTTAATACAACAATATTACGTCTTGGAATCAAGTATGTTATTTATTTATTGTTATTTATTTATATAGGTGGTAGTGTTTACCTACCTACATAGTATAGATACTATAACTATTTATAGTAGCAAATTATACAACGGGGCACCTACCTCTACATATGTAAGTCCGTTCTTCACTTGCGTTTGTTTCATTCGTACACACTCAAATAATGTAATGTAAGTAAGTTTTCTTATTTTACTTGAACTAATGACTAGGCAGGAAAGTGTTCGTCCCTGTAGTACCGGGACCAGAATAGGGCTACGGTATCCCCTACCTGTCGTAAGAGGCGACTAAAAGGGGCTTTCGGGGTTGCGGGCGGCAAGAGTGGGAGCTCAAACCGTCCAGCAAGCGACCCCGGGAAGGACAGCGGTTTTGTGTGGTCGCATATCGCTGTAATCACCAGGGGATGTGAGAGGAGCGTAAATTGCTCCCCCAGGGCAGAGCCCGATAGAAGGGCATCGCGTTAGGAGGACTCCGGTTGTGTTCCGTTGGAGATCCCGGAGTTCTCCACCAAACGCTGAGGACGGCTACCGGGGGGGTTTTAGTGCGGTAAAAATCCCACATAACACGGCGTCACTCCCATGTCGTCGGGTACCTTTTTAAGGTTTCCCCCTCGTCAACAAAAAAAAAATGCAGGAAAGTGTTCATGCCATAACATTCCATTTATGTTGATTAAAAATTGCTAACTTTTCAGTAAAAGTTTAAAATTTAAAGGTTCTAACGTAGTCCTCAGACTCCTAATATATTTTTGAAGCAGTAACAGCATTGACTACTTATCTATATGTAGACTGCATTCCCGTAGACTAGTTTTATTAGGCAGTAGCCACCATTAGTCATAATTACTACCTATCTTCAGCCGATTACGGTTGCAATAACACTAGGATATACGTAATACGCCTTGTATTACGATTATTTTGTTATTTAATATTGAAATAGTCATATTATTTCACTATACTAAAAGAGAAATTGACGAATAAGTATTTGAACTGAACAGCTGACTAATTTGAACAGGAATTTTTATATCACATCCCGCAGTCATGCGTCACAGATAAATATCACTAGGTTAAAAACTGATTACACATTTATTCAAAGATGCTTCCAGAAATGTACTTACAATCCAGAAACAGCTTGACAGTTGTTATCGCACGAACATGGTATAAACAACTTGTTGCTATTAATAAATACAATGCTTAAATTGTACACAAGTTCCAGGAATTTATTGATACAATTTTCGTGAACTTGCCCCAAGTCAAGGATTACTACCCAGATAAAGTAAATAAACGTAAGTAACTCAATCTAAGTAAAATTTAATTATATTTACTGTTAAGTGTTTTTATATTTATTGTAAATTATGAAAATAAAGTAATATACTCGTAAACATAATAAAACAAAAATATATATAGACACTTATTGGATCGCTACATTCTTGTTTATTTAGCAACTCATTGCCGATGCGAACCGTCAAAGAATGGAACACACTGCCGCCTTCGTTGTTTCCCGATACATACGACCTGGGATTGTTCAAGTCAAGGGTGAATAGGCTACTTAACATCAGGTAACGTTGCAGCCAAACGCAAGCCTATATTTCATCATTATCATCATTATCATCATCATCATCATCGTCAACCCATTACTGTCCCACTGCTGGGCAGGGGTCTCCTCTCTGAATAAGAAGGATTAAGATGGTCGACTACAACATGGCGCTAGCCAAGTGCGTAGCGGTAGACTTCACAATTTACATACCTTTAAAAACTTTTTTTTGTGATAATTAATTTCTAATATGCACATAACTTTGAAAAATCAGAGGTGCGTACTGAGGTTTGAACCTCGGTACTCTCGATTAGGGTTGTTGCGAATATCAGCATCAGCATCCGCTGGTTATCAGCTTTCTTTTAAATATCAGCATCAGCATCCGCATCCGCAACAAAAGATGCTGATATTTAATGATGATATTGAAATTGTAACGTGTTCGTTGAAGGCGGGACCGAGCTTAAATCACGTGGAGTTTTAGCCAATCACAGAAGTTTATAAACACAAGTTGTCATCGAATAATCATTCGATTGTATTGACAAAGTAATTTGATCATACATCAATAACTTTCGATCATAGTTCAATCAATCAATAACAGAATTATGTATTCAATTCATAATGCCACATCCAGTGAAAAGTGCAATATGACCAAATATTTCGTTATTGAACAAAGATACGACAAGTGTAGTTTTTGTAAAAAAAAATAACAAATAAATGCCGACTTCTGTGTCACTGCAGAGTGGAGGGTAGCTGAAGTGGATGTTGGTTTGGTTCTGAAGTCAGTGCTAAATATATTTCGTTGGATAACGGCGTAAACAGCGTGTTCAATATGAGCGCCGGCTTCGGAGATATGTGCTGAGCCAAAATTTGTTTCAGTTGATCTTTGCTTTGTAGTGACATGGAAGTCGATTGAATTTTTTAATTTTTTTTTCTCCCCTATAGTCGTCCTTACGATTTTTGAAAGTTCCCCTCGATTTCTCTGGTCTGCCATCATCAGACCCTTATTTTCTCATAACGGAACTACTTTGGAAATATCTTTTTTTCCAACAAAACAAAAATCATCCAGTTCGGTTCATAAACGACGAAGTTATCCGCGACTAAACATAAAAAAGACATATATACGGTAGAATTGAGAAACCGCCTCATTTTGTGAAGTTGGTTAAAAAAGACTATTCTCGTAAGGGACGTACAAATACCTCAGTATAAAATATATTTATATTTAGTATTTTTAAATATCAGCATCAGCATCAGCTGATATTAATCTGAAAAAATCAGCATCAGCATCAGCATCCGCTGATCTAGTAAAAACCTGCATCAGCAACAACCCTGCTCTCGATCAAAAGACCCAATTTCTTAACTAGAAGCCTTATCACTGCTTTTATGTTTATTAAAAATTATCAAAATATTCTTTTGAATTAACTGTCTACAATCCATTTGGCTACTACCCCACGCGGCCCGCGCGTATCTCGTCTTAGATACTTGAAAAAGCACCTGAAAGCATCTTATAGGTAATACTCACCCATATTTCCAACTGTTGTTTAAATTTGTAGATCTGTTAACTACAATCTATTTAAGCTGCGGGACTTTAAGCATTTGTATTAATAAATATGATTATTTTAATTCAGTCAATCATTTTATGTGTGAAAAGGGAAATACTACTTTTCATATCAACAAGTAAGTAGTGTAGGGGAGACCGGGCATAAAAATAATTACGGGTTGAATGTAGCGATAACACTGGTCATAGGGTAATACTATACACAGGGTACAGTCCGCGTAAAACTGCTAGTCTGCTCTGAATATAGAAATGAATTGTGTCGCCATAGCAAATTGTATGACTACACCTGCTAGCAACAACTTCAGAGCGGACTAGCAGTTTGGCGTAGAAGCAACAATCTACAGAACATCTCTTCGTCGAATGCTCGTCGCGCTGGGAAATAAATGAGAAAGACGTGGGCTCAGTTGCAATCATTTACTTGGATATAGTAAATAAATGCTACTGAATTTTAAACCAGTTAAAAAACCAATCCCTACCGATTAAGCTGAAGTTCTGCATACACACATATTATGACTATAACATATTATGACTGAATTAAAATAATAATTAGTTAATTTGAATGACAACAAAATTAGCGACATTATGTTAAGTCTAATACGGTGGACATAGCAGGCCAATTATTTTTTATGCACCACATATTATGTATTTCAAATGAAAGTTTTCTGGAAAGATCACAAAAATGATGTTATGAAAAAGCTGTTTTTATAAAAAGAAAATATTTTAATATTAATTAATAAAAATAAAATATATAGATAATATATGTAATTAAAAATTACCATTGTATTGTATTATCAAAATAAGAACTAAAAGTGGGTATAGTGTGTCTTTTGTACCCGATCTCCCCTACTATAAGATATAAAATAAGAAGAAGTCACGTTTATGCTTAGTAATGTGCTAATTATTTTTTAAACAAATAAATTTTTTGATAAGCGGTCAGCTACCTTAAACAATACATTTTCACGGTCTTTAATAACAATTCTATTATTATCTCTACAAAGTGGATCACGCGTAAAATATTTGATATGAAAACAGGAATAAGTCGAAAAATTGAACACTTCGAAATTACGGAACGGTACGAAAATAAGTTCCAATGATATTTGTATAAATAAAGTTTCTAGCTGATATCTATGTATGCTAGGCGAAAATAAAATGCAGTAAAACCTATGTTTTACCTTTACCTATTTGTACCCATAGATAAGTAAAGATTACTCACTCCTAACTAGAAAATGTACCCAGTTTTGAGAATTGAAATACTTGCGTAAAAGAGTTTTGCCACGTCTCCGTGCTAAAATATCCCTGAAATATTTGAAATAATTATTTATTTATTATGTAAATTCATGTAAATTACGCAGTATTAGTTATTTATTCGTAAATTTTCTCTAAATATGTTTTTATTTGTCAAGAATTCAAAAAAAGAACTTACGATAATAAGCTATTTGTGGCTTCATTCAATTTCAAGGCGGCAAAGTATCTTTACCTACATATGTACCTACATAGGTACAATCTATGTTTGTACCTATGTAGGTACATCAGTAGGTTTGATATTCTGTAGGAGTGGGAACAATACAATCTAGTAAGTAGTAACCATTGCACATTAGAACTCCACCCTCTCTCATATCAATAAATTATCTATAATACACATATTTTATTTTATATGCCTACCTGCCTAGGGACGTTACATAAATATTAATCAGACAGTTGACATAATACTTATAATTTTTATAATGATACTAGGGAACCCGGGCACCGTCCTCACTCCACCTATTTTCAATCTGCAATTATCCACGCTCACAATGAAGTTTCATAATAAATATTTAGTTCCAGCAACTGTATACATAAAATAAGAATACGACGATATAAGTCCCTAATGAAAAATATAATTTTGATGAAGCTGTACTAAAGTGTAATATTTTTTGCTAGTAAATAAATTTAGGGAATATGTACCTAGTCACAATTTTAATCAAATGTCACGGGTTCAAAACCATTACGATAATATATTTTCAGAATTCGGTTCACAATAAGATAGCATGCGGTATTTGCGTGGGAACGTGAAATTTTTCCTAGGCTTAGATTTGTACTTTGAACTACTGTACTATGTAGGATTAAAATGTAATGAAATATTTTATGATTTTTAATTTATTTTTGCAAAGATTCCAATGGATCATTCGTTATAATAATGCTATGTCCCTTCTACATATGTTGTTCTGTAAGTATATGCAAATAAACTTAAATTATTTTGAAGTGTACTTTTGAAGGTGGTAGAACCATTTGTGGTTCGATTCAGGAGGCAACACCGCCACAATTATTTCTGCCTAATGTTGGCAGTGTTAAGCGCTGCCGTGTTCTGGTTTAATAGTTAAGAGGATTAATCATAGGTGTTCCAAGTTATTCCTCATGAACTTTAGTCGTTAGCGGAAGTAAAGCATCTGGTTTTTTTTTTGTTTTTTTTTTTGACGAGGGGATAACCTTCAAAAGGTATCCGATGCCGTGGGAGTGACGCCGAGTTATGTGAGAATTTTACCGCACTAAAACCCCCCCGGTGGCCGTCCTCAGCGTTTGGTGGAGAACTCCGGGATCTCCAACGGAACACAACCGGAGTCCTCCTAACGCGATGCCCTTTTATTGGGCTCTGCCCTGGGGGGAGCAATTTACGCTCCTCTCATTCCCTGGTAATTACAGCGATATGCGACCACACAAACCACTGTCCTTCCCTGGGCCGCTTGCTGGACGGTTTGAGCTCCCAATCTTGCCGCCCGCAACCCCGGAAGCCCCTTTTAGTCGCCTCTTACGACAGGCAGGATACCGTAGTCCTATTCTGGTCCCGGTACTACAGGTACAAGAAGCAAACGGCATTGGCTACTTACCATCAGGTAGACTGCATGGTCACGTACTGATGCCATCAATCATGCCATACCATAAAAATATGGCATTATAAAATAACAAATGAAAACAATAAAAAATCTTTAATTCATTTATATTTATATTTTCAAAAATATGCATGCCGAACTTGACAAATACTGTCCATGTTATCAACTACCTAAGAGCTATTTACAATTATTTATGTTTAAGACGTCAACCACATTATTCTACTTATCAATGATGTACTTTAATAATAACAATATATTTTTATTACTTTATATCACACATCCATGTGTCAAATGAGTTACCATATTATTACGAAAAATAAATAATAGAAACAGAAAATTTTCATAAGTACGTAGATTTAAACATAATTTTTTACTAACGACGATATGTAATAATAAATTGTCTTAGTATTAAATACATATTAATAGGGTGAGGAACCAAATATTTTAGTTTTAGAAGCATAACCTACTATAATTATCTAAGACAATAATATAATTAACAAGTTACAAGAAAAATTGTATAGGTATAACATTTAAATATAAAGTGATTCTACATTTTATTAGAAGTTACCAAATAATAATAAAATTTAATCGAACTAAAATTAAAGTATCTAAGATTTAAGAAATAAAATGTAATATAATAATAAATGATTTATTTAAATCGCACATGAACAGTAACAATGAATTAAGTTAAAACAACCATCAAACTGCATTGACTTGCTCTTAAATACTTTGAAAAGTGCAAAACTTGTGTACTTGTGTGACTCTTGTGTAAGGTCTTGATTTTTGACCCCATCCCTTTTCAAAGACGGTCACATTTTGTAAACCCAATCCTTATTGTGACGTCACATATTTTGTATTTTTACATCCAGAAATCATTAAATTAGAACAGCAGTTCTGAAACTATTTTTATTCCCATATATAATATTTTAAATGTTGACATTTTGAAATGTGACGTCACGAAATTTAGAACTCCTCCCCAACCCTTGTCACACAATATCACACCTCGTCTAGTCCCTCCCTTACCCTTAACGTGTGACGTAATTTATGTATGATCTCTAATTACGGTGTAAATTTCGCTAGATGGAAGTGATATCAATGTGGGATTGTGAAGATATTACGCCTGATTCACATGCATTTTACCCATTGCCAAGAAAGGGTTATGATTTTCGCGCGTATCTTGTTCCTCAAATTACTTAACAGATTAAATACTTCTCAAGTGAATTGTACAAGTCACTTGACAAGTGAAACACTTAAGTCATTGTAAATCTGAATATGTGAATTTATTCAAACAGATCTATTCTTTATTGCAATAAGTTAAACCTTCACCAAGATTATCGAAATATTCATTTCTACAGAGCACATTTAGGGATTTAAGATAATGGCAAAACCGATTGTTCCTTTTACTATTATTGTCTGTTTTGCTCTTCTCTGTCCTACAGATGTTCCTGCAAGACGGCCAGTAGTCCAGCGCCAACGCACGACGATCTAAAACGGCAGATGGATTTAAGTGACTTGTAAGAGTCTTATATTGAGATGCCACTCTGTCCCGTTCTCTGAAAATAATAAAAATGAAGTGTTAAAGTTTTGATTTTATATTTGTTGTATTAAATAAATTAATGAAGGCATTTGCGAAAATATTCGCCGCAACTCATGTATTGTATAGAATAATGGGAGTCATATCATAGGTACATAAAATACCTCATATAATATGAAAAATCTCAAACCGATTAAACCAATATTTACCCATACCTTAGGAAAGAAAGTATTTATTAGTTACTTACACTCAAAAAATCAAGAGTGCCCTTAGAATTAGGATTTATATAAATCTTCTCACACATTTCTATTTTTAGGCGTAATCATGCATTTATGACTAACTCGTAGGAAGAATTGTCTTTTTTTTATAATATAGGAGTAGCAGACGAGCATGCAGTCCACCTGATGGTAAGTGACTACTGCCGCCCATGGACATCTGTAATCAACCCCAGATAGGATTAGATATTCCTACCTGAGGTCGGCCACAGGTCCGCCGCTACTCCTGAGGACTAAGCTGAAACGTCTCAGAAAAGTCTGTCTCCCTTACGACACCAAACCAGAACATAGCAGCGCCTAACACTGCTGTTATTACTATACTATACTGTTAATACTATACTGTTATGCTAGGTAGAAATAGGTGTGGCGGCTGTGCCGCCGGAGTCGAAGCACAAAGGGTTCTACCACCTTCAATACCAAATTAAGGATTGATCCTTATCCATAGAGGATTGTATTATCTAATTTATAATATTAGTAGTATAAGAAAATGCTTCCATTTGCATGTTATCTATTGAGTATGTTAACCTCTCATTAATAGACTTACAATAAAACCAAAGTTAAAATGATGTAATACAGAAAATTGTGAATTAAAACAATACTAACCTTTGTATTGCCATACTGGGGTTATGAACTTCAGTCTTATTGTCACATTCCAATACTCTCTGGGCCTCAGAAACGCCCTTTATTACTAGCTCACATGTGATATTATTTATACAATCATTATTTCTATTATAATTAGTAAAATTCTCATTATCGATTACACTAGCACTCTCGCAAGAGTGCCATGGTCCTGAAGTTATATTAACTCCATTGTTTATATTAAAGTTTTCCATGTAATCTGTCATAGATATAGTTTCGAGCATACTAGAGATTGTATTTAAATCATTTATGTCTTTCAACTTATTCCTGTTAGTATTTTCAATAGTTGGTTTATTGAGCTCTGTGTAATTTAAAAGGTTCGGTAGATTCCACCAAACATCAAGGTTGGTTGAAGAACTGAAGGAATTTAGTTGTAATTGTTTCCTTCCACCAAACTTAGATGTACTATCATCAGAATTAGAAGCAACTATGTTTTTATCGCCCCAACCTTCATTATCCATCCATGACATACAAGAATTTTCATCATCAGCATTCAATTTTGTTACTGCATCACCTTGAGAATTTCCTGCATCACTTGCATTACATAAATGTTTTTGTGATGTCATATAGAATTGTAGACAATTAATTGTTTTTCTTATATCACCCTTGAATAAGTCAAGAGTTTTCGCGCCTAAGCCTGGACTACACATATTATTGTCAGCTAAGCACATTATGTCGAGCCAAGTACCAAGCATCCTAGGTAAGAATGGTCGCATTTTTATTACTTTCGCTAGATGTATAAATTTTTGCAAATGTGGACAGGTTAGAGAAGATGTCACTAATATCACTGGTCTCTTAGAGGTCTGGATTAGTTGAGAAATAGCCGAACAAAAACCATCATCTTGATCAAATACTATATCGGCGTCATCAATCAGAATTAAGGACATTCCAGTTCTAATATTTTCTTGTCTAACAGTTACATCTACGGACTCTTTGTCCTTAACAGTCTTTATTTCTGGATTATCCTGAGGTACTTTCTTTTTTCGTCCACGCTTTTTCATGACCTTAATTTTGTTGTCACTACATTTTGTTTCTTGTGATTTTTGTGAGCTTTCTGTGTTACTTTTGCCTCTGTCCACTTTATGGGATTGGGTAGCCTCTTGTAAATCTTGCAGCATTATTTTACCTGTTCTCTTTGTGCTGGCGTTTACTTCAATAACTTTTATTGCTAGCTCTGCAGCAACTGCATACACACTCAATGTTTTACCAGTTCCTACTTTACCTGTTATTACCAACAGATTATTCATATTTCTCATTGTTTCTCTACTATCTGTATCTGAGTTATAAAAATCAGATGAATCTGATCCTTTATCTTTATTCTTTTTTGATTTCGCATCATTTTCAGTCCAAGTAATTAGCCATCGCTTTAATTCTCTAATACTTTCAAAATTGCCTATAACTTGTTTCTGCGTTGTAGGTTTATATTTATCAGTCCAGTTTAGTTTATCAGGATTAATATTATTAATGTCCACCATGTTATTATATATTTCTACACTATTATCTAAATCGGGATATATACAATCTTTGAATTCACCTTTACTTTTTCCCTTTAGGAGATGATATGTACGATATACAGGAAATCTGGGATAAGATTTTTTTATTTCCTCTAAAGTTAGATCAACATTATTTTGGAAAACAGGAGTTCTACGATCCTCCAATGCAGTAAGATCCAATAATTTCCTAAATTGACCTTCCTCTTGCCTTAGATGTATATCCTCATCGTAACTAATATCAATATAATTAATACTATTATTCATATTTACAGTGTTTGTATTAGATAAGCTCTGTACATGCACTACAGTTTGAAATTCATCAGTAGCCATTGTATTACTTTGTTGAATAGATTGTTTTTTCAACTGACTCGGCACACCACTGTGTAAGAACTTTTGTTTAGCTTCTAAAGCTGCAGGATCAAGTTGAGGTTTTGCTACAAAAATCGGCGCTAGTTTAGTGGCCTTTTTTGGTATTGAACTTTCCTTTGATTTATTTTTAGGTCCTTCTATTTTATCTCCATTACTATTTTTGGGTTTCTTCTTTAGTTCCTTAGTCTTTGTGGATTTAAGTTTAACATCTTTTTCACTTGATTTAATAAAACCATTTTTAACATCTTCAAAGTTGTTATCATTTACTGGTTTCAAATGATTGTTGCCTTCAACTTTCTCTTTTCTTTTCTTTTTTGGTGTGAAAATATGAAGCTCTTCATCTGAACTTGTCAATTGGAAATCCTCCGCATATTTTACAGGTCTCTTTGTATTCCGTTTTGGTCTACTGTCTTCATTACATGGGCCTGCACTATCCTGGATTGTGCTATCTTGAATTTCTTTGTCCTTATTATTATTGAGGTGTCGTTTTCTTTTGTGACTATTATTATTGAGAGCAGAATTATCGGGTTGAGCATTATTGTTTAAATTAACATCATCATGTACAGGCAACGTAATTTCCTTCTCAGAGATATCTTTTGTTTTCTTCTTTTTTACCTTTGTTTTAGTTTTTAACTTCACCTTTATGATGAGTTCCTCTGCTATTTGCGATTCATCATCACAATCATCTGGTAATATTTCAGAATCTTTAGAAACCTTTTGGAAATAGCAGAGCATATTCTCTTTCTTTCTAATCGATGGTGACAATTTCTTTAAAAATTCCTCATCTTCTTTAGAAATCTTCTTAATGTTCTTGATTGGAGATGTCTTTATATCTTTAAAAATATCAAATGTTTTTAAAATAGGCGATTTATTGTTTAATGATTCCAAATTATTGACAACTTCTTGCTTTGGTGGACTTACAATTTTCTCTGCTACTTTCTTAATGGTAGGCTTGATCTTTTCTTTCTTTTTGTGTTTCGTTTCCACATTCACAATCATATCTTTTAGTCTTTCTGCCCGGTCATCCATTTTTCTTTTTATGGCCTCTTCACGGTATTCCTCAATTTCTTTTTTCTTCAGAGAACCTTTTGCTAGAGCCATTTTATTTAAAGACAAAATTCTTTTAGCTTTTATTTCTCTTTTTTCTATCTTTTCTTGTGCTTCAGATTCATCCTCACACTTATCTTTTCCCGGTGAATTACTGCCAAGGCTTTTGTTACGTGAATCCATTAATAACTTGAAAGCATCTGTTTGTTTCTTATCCTGATCACCTTTAGGTGTGACGGAAATATTTTCATCTCTAACATCATTGTCACTCTTTCCATTATCAGTTGGTGAAGACTCCACTGTAACAGTTTTCTTCAGTCGAACCATTTTAGTCAGGTAATTGTGGGGTCTATTTTCCAATGTCTCACCGTTTATAAAATTTAAAGGTTGATTAGGAGACTTTATTCTCAAAGAAGTAATTAAAGTTTGCGACACGTCTATGATGTCCGGGTCCTCCTGTCCATCTCTACGGAGTTTGTATTTTTTTAACTTTTTCTTCAGCGCTTTATTGCATTTCGGTTTGAAGATGTTTTCTTTAGACTTCAGTACTTCATTACGGTGATAATTCGACACAGTTTTGCTCGTAAAGGACCTGCCATCCATCAACAATGTTGACATAACTCACCTGTAAAAACAAATTACGATATTTGAAGATATGACAGAATTAGAACTATCAATACACAACCTTTAATGCACAGACCATTCACGGTATAACCGAGTGGTTTTTGTAAGACACATCATCACACTTTGCAACACATACTATCATTCGGTAACTGAAATTTACTAGTCACATATATTTATAATCTAATACTATTTGTTTATTGACTAGTTATAACAGAAACATTGTCGGTGTTGAAAACAAATCTAACAAATTGGCGCCTTTACAACATGCACAACGGTGTAAAATTTACAATTTGACAGTGACACATTGACATTGACAAATTTGTTCAGTTTTTTATTTATTTAGGCAGTGTTATTCATAAAAATGAACCTGGTTATGTAAAATTATGTTTTGGAATAAGAAAATACTATTCAGATTTATCTCCATACAACAAATAATACTCTCTTTTTACTTATATGTATATTATAGTTTACTTGCATTTACTTGTTAAAAAAAAACAAAGCTGTTAAACTTATTTATCTTTGCCCTAGTCGTCAGATACTAAATCAGAAAACTATCACCTGTCATTCTGTCTATCGAAATCCGATCAAGATTTAGGGGTGCGCACGAATTTTATATTTTAGACGTGCTGATTAGATTTTCCGCACAAAGTCCAAAAAATGTCGTCGAAGGCCCTCGCCACCCCATTAATTCGCCATGTCACGGTAAAGAAATACTAATTTACATCGACATTCAATTTTTTCCTCTAATGTCAAAACCCTGTTATGTAAAAGCATATTAGTGATAGCAGATAATTACAGCTGTATTAGGCAAATTTAAAATGATTTGTCCTTCGTAGATAAGGGGATACGCTCAAGCTGCACCAGCAGTGAAGAAGGATGTGAGGATCCAGAGTAGTGTGCTGCCAAATAAGACAGTCTTAGCAGCCCTTGATAATGGCTCTCCCGTCACACGAGTTACTGTGGCTTTCAAGTAAGTGGTAAATCTTTATATATAAGTCATCAATATCTCACTGGTCATTGATTTTTCTGAAGATGGTTATCCTCAATGTCCTAAATGCCCATTAAAATTAGGTTTTTATTTCTATACTACATTATAGTATGATCCACATTCAAGCTTAGAAACCTTATTATGACCTACTGGTGACCATAGTCTCATTCTACCTAGAACTTCCTCAAGCATGGAAACATGAAATTTAGCCACCACCTGTCCTTTAATCACTGACTGCATAAGAAAAACTTAGTCTACTTATTACTACTTAGGTTTAACTATACATTAACCAACTAATTATTAACCCGATTATTATTCATGAATTTAATATTTATTACTTAGTATTTGAAAAACTACTTTTTTAATAATTTTGTTACAACTAATATCAGTGTGTATTTATGTTGTACCAACATTGTCATATGTTATATGTAAAATCAAAGTCCAATGAACAATATTAAAAGTAATACAACTATTAAAACAGTAATCATAAAAAAAAACAACTTTAAAAATACCTGCATATTTCTGTTTGTAAATTTATCTTTGAAGGTGGTAGAACCCTTTATGGTGAAGGTGGTAGAACACTTTATGGTTCGACTCCGGCGGCACCACCACCACACCTATTTCTGCCTAATAACAACAGTTTTAGGCGCTGCTGTGTTCCGTTTTGAAGGGTGTGGTAAGGGAGACATACTTTTTCGAGGCGTTCCAGCTTAGTCCTCAGGGGTACCGGCGCATCTGTGGCCGACCTCAGGTAGGAATATCTAATCCTATCTGGGGTTGATTACAGATGTCCATGGGCGGTAGTACCCACATACCATCAGGTGGACTGCATGCTCGTCTGCTACTCCTATATTTCATAAAAAAAAAATAAAAAAAAAACTTAAGAATAGCTAAAATAGATGAACTCTTTAGAAGAATCTGAAAATATTTTAATTACTGTGTACAAATTGTAAACCTTTAAATCTTTATAGATTTTGAAACTTAGTATTGCTAATGAACTTTAATCATTATAGTCGATCATGCTGTTAAATAACTGTACACAAAATTATTCATCAAAATTTCACTAAAAATGGGCTATCACTTATGTAACTTCAATTAATGATTGACTGTTATTTTTTTTATTATGTAATAGTAATAAATGCATGTACAGTCCATCTGATGGTAAACAGCGACTGCCACTCATTGGCATCTGTAATCAATCCAGAATAAATTAGATTCCTGAGATCGGATCCCGAGAGACCTGAGATCGGCCACTGATGTGGTACTATTCCTAAGGATTAAGTCAGAATGCCTCCGATAAGTATGTATCCCTCAGCACACCCTTCAAACCAGAACATGGCAGTCCTTAACACACTTATTAGACAGAAACGGGGTTGGATGTGGTTCCTTCAGAATCAAACCACAAAGGATTGTACGTACGATCATGTCCCTTTGGTAAAAGAGAACCATAATTCACAGGGCTGGTTCCCGCTATGAGCCACAAAACGAACTCAGTCTCAGTAGGGTTCGGTGTCAATAGGGCTGGCCCTTCACATTCAAACTACAAAGGTTTTGTACCACCATCATCTTCCTTTGGTAATAGTAAATACTACTTACTTATTCACAGGGCTGGTTCCCGGTACGAGCCACAAAACGAACTTGGTCTCAGTCACGTGCTGCGCTCCGCCGCTGGCTTGTCCAGCAAGGGTGCCAGCTCATTCATGATCAGCAGGAAACTCGCGCAAATGGGTGCATCGTTCTCTGCATCTGGTGATCGTGAATTTATATACTACACTCTTGAGGTGAGTTTATTTTTTTTTATAATATAAGAGTAGCAGACGAGCATGCAGTCCACCTGATGGTAAGTGGCTACTGCCGCCCATGGACATCTGTAATAAACCCCAGATAGGATTAGATATTCCTACCTGAGGTCGGCCACAGATGCGCCGCTACCCCTGAGGACTAAGCTGGAATGCCTCGGAAAAGTCTTTCTCCCTTACCACACCCTTCAAACCGGAACACAGCAGCACCTAACACTGCAGTTATTAGGTAGAAGGTGTGGCGGTGGTGCCGCCGGAGTCGAACCACAAAGGGTTCTACCACCTTCAAAACTACTGAGAGTTACTGGTGTTTTATTTATTCATTAGTCTTTTGGTTCTGACTCCAACAATAATGTTACATAATGTAACATTCAGTAAATAATACTTTAAAAAAAAGTTAAAAACACACGTGTTTATTACTAATCGAACTAAAAACTAGAAAATATTTTTTAATGATAAAGAGTTTATATTACAGTAGTAGAGGATCGAACAATCGAATCATAATGAATTGCCTCAGAATAAAATTATAATAAAATTTAAGTAATTAACAGAACAATTAAATTCGGAGTAAAAAGCGTGGGGTGCATTTTACTGCGGTTCATAACTTTTCTCTTATAGACAACTGTCTATAAGAGAATACTTTTGGTTTAAAAATAATAATTATATAATCTTTGGGACCTGATAACATGACTTTTTTCTCACTCATAAATGTCTTTTAGAAGTATTTTAAGATGCATGCTGCAAATCTACCTTTATGCACTATATTTTTTACATTTATTTTATTTATGGTCTAATAGTATAAAAGTCAGCTATGCAAATAGAAACATTTTTGTGTGTAATATACATAAATCCTTGTATTGTGCTATCCGAAATGTATTTTAATAACTTATAACATATTTATTTACAGGCCACCCAAGATAACCTCCATCAAGCCTTGGAGTATTTCAACCACATTGTATCCAACCAGGAGTTCAGGCCTTGGGAGCTGTCTGACAACATTCCACGCCTGAAGTATGACCTGGCTGCACTGCCTCCTCAGGTATGTTGTGCATCATCACAATCTATGAAATATGGTTTTCTCAAAAAGTTACTACCTCTAAGATTCTGACTGCCAGGATGGAATGGCAGAGGATTTCTTATACAAATACAATTATAACATAAACTATAGTATGTAAATAAAATAGTAATAAGGATGCATGGCATACCTAACCATACCAGCTCTCTGTTTTTGTACTGATGACAATCATCATTGAAATTTATTATGTTATTATGCTGAAAAATAATGACTTGGCTAGAGAAAGAACCTGATTTTATTTTTATATTATTGAAGAAGTAACAAACCAAATCGAACAACAGAAAGTTTCACTTTAAAAGTAATTTTAGCGGTAGTGTAGTTTCAAAATAACAGATATTTCATAAATTAAATAAACCTTAAATTAATAAGCATTAATAAACAATACTAATAGTCTCTAGCGGCTTATTGGTAGAAGGGGCAGTCCGCCCCGGGCCTCCGATCCTGGGGGAATTACACAGTTGCTAAAAAAAGGTGGTCAAAATTAAACAATCTATGAAATGTATGTATGTATATATGTATGGGTCAGCGAAAAAAAAAGGTCACTGAATCACAGTCGAACTTATTACACTGGGGGCCTCCATTCAACTTTTCGGCCCGGGCCTCCGATGACCTTAGTCTGCCACTGCTAATAGTACCAATCTGTAAAAATTGTGTAATGTGCTTTATTTTTTGTGTACTTTTATTATTTTTTTTGTAAATTCGCAGGTCCGCGCCGTCGACCTGCTGCACAAGGCCGCTTACCGCCGCGGTCTCGGCAACTCCATCTACATCGCCCCCAAACGCATGGGCAAGGTCAGCTCGGAGTCTGTCCAACACTTCGCCGCCTGCAACCTCACCCCGGCCCGCTGCGCTGTCGCCGTTGTTGGAGATAACCAGGTGAGGACCAAATCGAGATATGGAATACAGTATCTATATTATTTTCTCTTTAATTGAAGGTGGTAGAACTTTTTGTGGTTTGACTCCGGCGGCACCACTGCCACATCAGTTTCTACCTAATTACAACAGTTTTAAAAGCTGCTATGTTCTGGTTTGAAGTGTGTGGTAAGGGAAACATGCTTTTCTGAGGTTCCAGCTTAGTCCTCAGGGATAGCGGCGGTGGCCGACCTCAGATAGGAAGCTAATCCTATCTGGGGTTCATTACAGATGTGCATAGGCTGTCCAAGATGTTTATACTCTACCAATCTGTACTTGGTCAATGTAGTGGACTATAGCCTATCTTTCTCATTAATCAATGGATTGATAATATTGGATTGGATCCTATATAAGACAGAAAAGTAGTAAACTGACTATCGTCTGCATTATACCCACGTTATTTGTAACTTATATTTCTAATGTTAAATGAATTGTATTTTAAATGTTTTAATATGTGTTTTTTACACAGGAAAAAGCAGCTCTTGTTGCGCAAGCGCTGCAGTTGCCTTCTGGAGGCCAGGGACAATCTGAGGGCAGCACCTATTTTGGTGGTGAACTCAGGTAATACTATGTTTTCATGTATTAAATTTTATTATTTATTTCATATATTGATTTATTTCTTAAATTAAGGTTCACCAACACAAGATTCCGTTGTTCCTTTAGTATAGCTTAGACCTCTGGAATAGCAATGCATCTATGAAATCTAGGAAATCTTCAATTCGAGTATTTTTTACTATTTTGGCTTGGTTTTTGGTTTGCTACTTGTTTAAAAAGAAAACCGAGATGAACTGACCTGAATGCGTCATCAGGAAAGAAATGGGCGGTGACCTGGCGCACGTGGCGCTGGCGGTGCAGGGCGCGCCCGCCGGCTCGCCGCAGAGCCTCGCTCTGGCCGTCGCTGCTAAAGGTAACATTTATTTAATATGCTATCCAAGGATAGCAGTCGGGATCGTCGGCTTTCCGCGTCCTCAGAAGGACGAGAACCTATTAGGTTAGGAGTACTGCTACTTCGATTGGGTAGCAATAGATCAATACAGCACGCAGTCGCAATATATACATCTCAAGTCAATACGAATTGATTAACAACTTTGTACTATTAACGCTTTATTTCTCATTTCACTGCGTGAATAGTATTATTCTCTAGATCAAAACGCATCATAGAACCACGATTTGATACGGTACTACGACTTAAATATTGTCGATAAATTTAAGTAATTTCGCTTTTGATCTTACATATTACATACATGCGAGCAGAAAGGCAAGATTCTGATTCAATCCACTTGTGAACAATAAAATACATAAGCCTATGTAACATATTGTGTAACACAGGTATAATACAATGAAAAACAAAAGCCTGTGTGACGTCTCACAGGTATATATCCTGATATCGAAAGATCCAACTAACATCCTAATATTATATGTAATCAGCGCTCGGCAACGGTCCGGTGACCAAGTGGGGTGCGGACAACTCGCTGCTGGGCAAGGCGATCGGCAACATCGGTCCCTTCGCGGCGGCCGGCTTCAACGTGTCGTACTCCGACAACGGCCTGTTCGGTGTCGTGCTCTCTGTGCCCAAGGACGAAGCGTCGGCTGTGAGTAGCTCATAGTCATCTACTATGACATGGGGCTCTTCGAAATAGGTGCAAAAACAGCTCATCCAAAGCGATGTATTGGAGACTTCTCTGGTGTTGCATGTCCATAGGCGGCGGTGACTAGTTTCTATCAGGTAGCACTGCTTAATTGTTAGGTTAATGAATAAAAAAAATCTACTGTTAAAGGACAATGCCCATGAAAGTATGGACTGCCGTCCAGAGTTGCATCAAATTGAAACTTGTTGTAGACGATGTATAATTAACCCAATACTACCACCGATAATTATTTTTTAGATCAGCATCCGGGTTCTGAAGTTATTTACCGAAATGTTACATAACCTCAAAATCGAAAATATCCGACGATAGATTGATGGTCGGTTTTAACTGATAGTAGGTACCTATAATGAAATTCGATTAACATATTCCATTTACTTTTAAAGGTAATAGGTAAAAAAAAACCTAAAATAATCCTAAAAACCTAAAATAATGAATTCCGAGTATAAAATACCGCCATTTTAATTTTTAAGAACAACAATCAACATTTCGTCTTATTTTATCTTAAAGGGAACCCCCTTGTTCAAAGAAACTATTCTGATCGACAAACTATATAAAAAAAAATACGTGTGGCACTCGGAGACTGCCGCGGTAAAGCTATTGCATAGCATTTTTTATGCTATGAAAACGCTCAGAAGGAATTCCAGAAATACAATATATTCTTCCATAATCATCAACATTTACATTAATACATCTTTATCCACTATTTTATCATATTATTATCTCCATTATATAAGACATTGCAAATATCAGCTGACATTTCATAACTCCAAGCAAGACTGAACATTCTAAAATATAAAATAGAAAAGTATTTAATAAGTGACATAAAGTATTAACAACCAGCAATATAAATGGATCAATGCGATGTGCCTGTGACATTTGGCCGAATGTTACAGGTACATCGCATTTTTCATTAATAAATGCACTTTGTTTATTCATATTTAAAACACTTTGTACACAAATTATTTGTACCATAAATCATAATGGCGTTTTGATTTTGTGCTGTCAAGTCTGTCAGTTGTAATTGTACGTTTAAAAATAACAAACACTCTTTTACGTTATTTTATCAATCCAGAATTCAACATAGCTTATGTTGATAAAACATTTTATTTGGATAATATGGTAATATAATTTTGAATTTTATAATGGGAATATAAAATATACTTCACGCAATTTTAAGATTTCTGCACGGATTATAAAAAAATGTGTATTACTGCCATCTGTGTTCAAGTTGACGAATTAAGGTTATCAAATAAAATAATAAGGAATGTAAAATAATACTTTATTCAATTATATCCATATTTTTCTATTGACAGTCAACAACTCGGTTGCCTGGAGACTTGATATCCAACAGTCCTCCAACGCTATTTTCACTTACACCACCAGGGGCGCCGGCAGCATTTGGTCAAGGTGACGGCGCACCAGTATGCCATTTTCAGTTCTGACTTCATAATGGAGTGTACCTAATCTTCGGATGACGACTCCGAACTCCCATTTCACTCTTGGGTTGGTGTAACTGCGGACTTGTACCTTATCACCTTGTCCGAACTCCTGCGTTGGCGGTGCATTGTAATGTAATCTGGATAGTGGGGCGGATTTCTTAAATAAGGCATGCATATAGGTTCTTAGTGTTCTTACCTCTCTGCCGAACATTAACTGATAAGGTGATAACTCTTTTGTATTAGGTGTACGTCTCAAGCGTGCCTTGACAGTTAACAGTTTATCAAATAAACTTCCGCTCTTGCTGATATAAAATAACATTCAGGTATTAGCCGATTATTTTCTTTTTGTACATTCAAAAATTTAAATTTTAGCTTTGTATATATTTCTTCAAATTCGTACCTGTATTTTATTTCCTCTTCTAAATTTTCTTCTTCTGTAAGCGATTCAATTTTTTCTTGAATCGCGTAGAATTTGTTCAAATTTTCTTGTAAAGAATTCAGTCGTATATTTATTTCTTCAATGTCAATTTTTTCTATTCCCGAAATGTAATTTTCGGTTCGTTTCATTAACCCACGTAATGGCTCGTATTTCCTTATTGTTTTTTAGTTCATTCGACATCTCGTCGCCAATATCAAATAAAATAATAAGGAATGTAAAATAACACTTTATTCAATTATATCCATATTTTTCTATTGACAGTCAACAACTCGGTTGCCTGGAGACTTGATAGTTGGATATCAAGTCTCCAGGCAACCGAGTTGTTGAAAGGTGTTACTTATTTTCGTTACGGAATTTCTCGATTCGGTCGCCGCGCTCAAAGCCCGCGATAAAAGCTATGCAATAGCTTAAAAAAAATTAATATTACTTTCATTTTGATGCACGAGAAAAATCATTAGTCAAAACACTAATAGATCTTATTGAATTCCGAGTATAAAATTCCGCCATTTTAATTTTTAAGAACAACAATCAACATTTCGTCTTATTTTATCTTAAATGGAATCCCCTGTTCAAAGAAACTATTCTGATCGACAAATTATGTACAAAAATCAAAAAATAATTTTAATATTACTTTCATTTTGACGCATGAGAAAAATCAGTACCAAGAATGGGCATTCTCCTTTACTTTTAGAATACAACACAAATAGATGAACGCCTGATGGTAAGTGACTACTGCCGCTCCTAGACATTTGTAATCAACTCCAGATTAGATTCCTAGTTGAGGTCGGCTACAGATCTGCCGATAATCCTGATGACTAAGCCAGAATGCCTCATAAAAGTATGCCACCTACAAAACTGAAATTTATTTATTCAAAAATGTGTAGCGACTGGTTCCAATTTAATGAGATGGCACTGCACGCATCCTGTATCGGGATATTAAAGTTTTTTAAATATCTCTCGTGTATATAAATAATATTTTACCGTCAAATTACATTTTCACTTTTTTCTATATGATTCCATCAATATTATATTCTAATAAGAAGAATATGAAATTGTTAATACTTTATGACTTAACATGAATTATATTTCAATAGGCCGTGAAAGCCGTTGCCAAAGCCCTGAAGTCGCCAAACCTTAGCGGAGACGCTATCAAGGCGGGCAAGAACCAGTTGAAAGTGCAAGTCTTATGCGAGGCTGACCAAGGCGCTACTCTGACGGAGTCTCTCGCGGCTCAGGGTCTATACACCGGGTCAGTCAAGTCGCCACTTGACTTGGCTAAGGAGATTGACCAGCTCTCGAGCAGTGACATCTCACAGGTAACTCGATCTATACTAATAATAATAAATAAATATTTGTTTGTAATGCTAAAATATCAGCTTTTTACTGAATACGTTAGAAAGTATTGACGATACGAAATAACTATAAAAAATAAAATTTGTTAAAATTATTAAAGGTAACATTTTGGCTGTCACGTAAAATTTTTAAACGCTCATGAAACCGCTGGGTCCATTTAGTTGAACTCATATAACTTGTATATAGATATTATTGGCTGCTACTCTTATCCCAATTACCTTGGAAGGTCTAGAATGCAATGAGTATCAGTAGAAGGAGTACCCACGAGCGGCAACGTCATGTGGTATTTTTTCAGACCGTTTTGTATAACGATTCTACACATCAGCTAGACTCATTATTGCCACTTGTTTTTTTTTTAATATTTTATTATGTACGCTTACAGCAAAAAATCTTAATAACATTATTTTATCTTACAGGCAATGTCTAATGCTACGAAGAACAGGATTTCAATGGGGGCAGTCGGAAACCTTGCATTTGTCCCATACGTGGATGAACTATAAACCATGAAACTGGTTGTATTATAGAAAATAAAGTTAACACAACAGCAATTGTAGTGTATATTGTTTTATTATAACTTATTGTTACCAGGCGAAAATCATGTTGCTATTTATTTGGTCGTAAAGAAGCAGAATTATTGGCATAAAATTCTACTTTGTGATTATAATATATGGCATAGAAAATAATAAAAAATTAACAATGACTATTCTATTTTTTTTATATACCCATTTATTAAAGAGGAACCCACACATTTGGTTAAAATGGACTAGAAGTGAAGGAGTCAAAATATTAAATAGTATGTGAGCCATCTGATATTAAATTGTTACTTATAGCATCTAATCTGTTACATAGAGGTTTGTAATGAACTCGAACTATTGAGAATACAAGTGTTACTTCAAGTTTGAAGGTGGTAGAACCCTTCGTGGTTCGACTCCGGCAGTACCACCGCCTCACCTATTTCTACCTAATAATAGCAGGGTTAGGTGCTGCTGTGTTCCGGTTTGAAGGGTGTGGTAAGGGAGACGGACTTTTCCGAGGCGTTCCAGCTTAGTCCTCAGGGGTAGCGGCGCATCTGTGGCCGAACTCAGGTAGGAATATCTAATCCTATCTGGGGTTGATTACAGATGTCCATGGGCGGCAGTAGCCACTTACCACCAGGTGGACTGCATGCTCGTCTGCTACTTCTATATTATAAAAAAAAAGTTGTAGACAATTCAGTCCTGATCCCAAGGAGTGACTAATTGATACATTATACATTGCTTGGTATCGAGCGTTGTAACTACAAGTGCAGTGTACTGATTAACAAACAATAACAGACTGCCTGTACTTGAAATAAAAGTGTTTCTGTGTGAAATCTAATATATTTTTATATTTCATTAAGCTCTTTTACCCTATAAGAGCAATTAGAGATAAATTCTTCTAATAATGTAAAGGATCAAACATCAATTGTTAAGTAAATCTATCTGAGGAAATGTAAATGGTAAATAAATAAAACACATTCTCACATTCAGCTATTTATAACATCAATAAACATTAAAATAGTGAAGCGCAACAGGATTACACTGGAAAGATGCACTAGAGAAACAGGTGATATTGATTTTTAAAATCCTCTATATATCCTCTATGTAATTCTATGAAAAATAACTTTTATGGCTCCATACTCACTCAGCTATATAACATCTTTATATATATATATATTTGTTATGTGCGTGTGTATGTCACTGAACTCCTCCTAAACGACGAGACTGATTTTGATGAAATTTATTGTGTATGTTCAAGGGAACTTGAGAATGGTTTAGATTCACAATTTAGTTCGAATGCAGTAACAAATTTTCTGTTTTATGTATGTCATATTATTTCTTTAAAATGCAGGCGAAGCCGCGGGCACCACTAGTAGACTATAGAACTCATAAATGTGTTGTTTCTAATGTTAGCCATACACACTACGGGCTATGGGACAGTTTACCTATGAACAGGTAGACCTCTCCTATGCACCATATAAAACATGGATTGAACAAAACGGCCAGATAGACAAGAATTCAGGTCATGTGTCTGCGTACTTGGTATTTGCAGTAAACTCCAACATTTACAACTCCACAACTATGCTAACCTATAAAGCCTCTATCCACATGTTTGAATTTGTAACGGTAGTCAACATATTTTTCAAAATTTCATAAGCTTCATATTTTACCCAAGGAAGAGGTACTTTACATTATTAAATAGGCATTTTACTTATGTTTTTAAATTACTTTGTAGCTGAGTGTGTATGGAACACCACTCTAATACATTTTTTAAATGCCACAGTGCACTAAGCACTGCAAACCTAATACCATAATCATAGACTATTCATATATATTCATATAATCATAGACTCGAAGCACAAATTTTATCATTAATGACTAAATATCTACTACAGAACGAAATACATATATGAATAGTTGAATAGTTTAGATTTAACGAAGTATATCTTCCGATTATATCTTCATTGATGGCCCATGTAGTGCAGCAGTCACAATACTCATCAGAAACAAAGATTGTTTTAGGTTCGATCCCTGGCCAGCCAAACATCTTACTGTTGAACTTATACTTCTCTTCTGGGTCTGGGTGTTTGTGTGTTTGTCTTTGTGCATGTCCATGTTATCCACAACACATGGAATCCTAGGGTGGGGCTTTTGCAAGGATCTCTTGTCTCTTCATTTGTAAAATGGAAAAGAATTATTCAAATAAGCATTCTCAAAACCTAAAAAAATTAAAAAATCCTAATAAAACTATATAATTTATTGCACCTCTGCTTCATTGAGTAACATATTTGGGATTCCTTTGGAGATGGGGAATTGTCTGCCGGACTCCGGGCAGATCAGATACCCTTCTTCCACCTCAACCTCCAGTAACACTCTATGAGCTTTCTTCAAGAATTCTTCATTTTCCTCGAATTTTGGGTCCAAGCTCTGTGGCAGACCCTCACTGTGACCCAGGTCATGAGCGGCTTTCCACAGTACCTCCCAGTCCACTTTAGGTAGAATTCGCGTGATAAACTCGTGGTTGAAGTCAACTTCGGCTACTTTCACGTCTGTCGCATTGATTCCGAGCGGATAGCCCGTCATCACACCCTTCAAGCATTTAGATGTGAGCATGTTGTGAGTGATCAACTTCATCTTGGTTAAATTGCGGAATTGCCTTGTTTCGATCTTATTTATCGCGGTACTTCTTCAAAACGTAAAAAACACGTAGTAGAAACCACAGAAGTGAAGTACTTCAAAAATATTTGAGTCGCAGTTAGCACGCAAAATCATGAATTTATGATCAATCAATTGAATGAAAAATCAAACATGTGAAACAAGAAATCGGAAATACCAATAATTTACAAAATATTGAAAATACTAGTCGATGTTGCCATCTTTCCGTTTTTACAAATAAAATGCTATGCCCTGACCTGCGAGAATAGTTATGGAAATGCTGGATTGAATTCATTTTTATTAAATAAAATATTATAAGAAAAGGCACTATAGAATTTTGGGTGATGTCAATGATACCACAAATCATATTTTAATTAATTACCACAATATTAAGTTATTTCCTGATTAGTATTAATCCAACTTTTTAGGTTACTATACTTTTTGAATCCAACTATAGAACAATAGTTTATGAAAGCACTTCGAACGCATATTATGTTTAGATATCAATAATATAACAGAGAATAATTATTATAACAATATAAAATATGATATATATAAAACCGGATATCGGATCGGATCGGATTTACTGAGTCGTGTAGTAAATGTTCTATGTGAGGTCTGTGACTAATATAATCTATATCTATTATCTATGTTATGGCACATTAACCATTCTCTTTGTCTGTGCTGGTAAATATTGTTTGTGTAGTTGCCGTTGTTATAGTTTTATAGTATTTATTTTATCGTAGAATACTACTTTAGTCGCGTAATCCATACAATAAATTGTAAGTTCTTTTGCCGATTGTAATGTGATGGTCAGTTTCATGTTTCGCTGCTATAATGGCCGATATTTGTGACACGACCGCGGGTAAAGTTAAAGTTGAAGATGCAAGTCCGTCGACGTCACAGGTTATTTTGTCTCAACTGTTTCAAGCGAAAAATTGTATAATAGAAGCCGATAGAAATAAGACGTTTCCCCCATGCAATAACATATCTCAAGCGAGTAATTCAAAAGAAAAGCATCATAAAGACGTAACACCAACATCGATTTCACATTCTAGTGCAAATGGCAGCGCGCGTAATGCTATGATACAGCCTCAAAACACAAATAGAACACAAGAGAACGACAATGATGATTCTGAGAGAGAGAGTTGTCTTTCACCAAAGAAAAAGAATGCAAGGAAAAGAGAGAATCGTAAGTTACAGTTGCAGATGCCCGCCAATGAGCAAAACAGCGTACCAGCACAGGCAAAGAATATGCAACAAGCAGCACCACAAACGGTTGATTACACAGCAGCCATCCTACGAAACGAACGCCCCCCTGTCCAGGAATTCTTCATGAAATTCATAACGCCCATGTATGCACCAACCAATGCAAGGTATTTGGAAAACTTAAAACACCATCCAAATTACAAGTTCGAGAATGCCCCAAATCATCACCACTCTGGGAGCGTGCCTAACTCACCATCAGTCTCAGCCCCACAATTCCAATCAATGAGTTATCCTAACAGCCCTGTGGTAAACGAACCAAACTCCCCAAGGTTCTTGCAGAATGCGATGCAACATCCACTTCTAAGTCAGTCTCTTTCGCCTGCAGCGCACATTTTCCATCAACCGCAGTTCCATTTGATGAGAAACTACTGGGTGCCCTATCCAAATCAACCACCTGTGCATAATCAGGGTCAGGGCCAATTTCGACAAAATAGAAGGCCTAGGCCAAAGAAGCCAGAAACCCCTATTGTTTTTGAACCTTACATCTCTTTGGAAGAGGTGGAGACAGGTTTAAAAAACAACACTTTGTTTGAAGGAGTTATAAGAATAAACCCAAAGCAATACCAACACGC
The DNA here is from genome assembly GCF_041222505.1 of Epargyreus clarus. Taxonomy (NCBI): domain Eukaryota; kingdom Metazoa; phylum Arthropoda; class Insecta; order Lepidoptera; family Hesperiidae; genus Epargyreus; species Epargyreus clarus. Next base: position 8,328,031 of record NW_027332239.1, on the reverse strand, counting down.
TTATATTTCAAATACGGACCGTTCTGAACAAGATGTTTTTATCGATGGAATAAAAAATCGAAACCGAGCCTTGGAAGGAGATGTTGTGGTCGTACAACTTATCATCGACACTGAAACACAACAACAAAACGAAGGCAATAATGAACTTAAAAGCAAGAAGGGGAAGGTTGTGTTTATAAAGGAAAAAGTGCATAGACGTACCTGCATTGGGACATTACGATTGATGCCAGATTCGAATAGACAAGTGGCCGTATTTGTACCCCGGGATAATAGGATTCCTAGATTAAACATACCGTTTACTAGCTGGCCAAACAACTTTTATAACGAAGCCAACAAGTATGAGAATGTTCTCTTTCTAGCACTGATTGAAGATTGGATCGCAACGAGGTTCGCTAATGGCAAAATTCTTACACAGATTGGAGTATCAGGTGATATGGAGGTTGAAAGAAGGGCTATATTAGCAGAAACCGATTTGGATGTGACTCCATTTGGACGTGAATACAGTCATCTATATCCTCGACTTGATTACGTTATACCTGAAGAGGAAATAAAAAAGAGAGAGGATTGTCGAAAAATGTGCATTTTCAGCATTGATCCATTTAATTGCCGTGATATTGACGATGCAGTTTCATGCAAGAAGTTAGAAAACGGTAACTACGAAGTAGGTGTCCATATCTCTGATGTAACATTTTTCTTGACTGAAAATACAAAATTGGACGAGAAAGTAGCAGATAAAGCTACAACAATATATTTAGTGGATAAAGCGTACCACATGTTACCAGATGAGTTGTGTATGTTGTGCTCGCTGTTCCCAGGGGTCGATAAACTCGCATTTTCAGTGTTTTGGGAGATGACAGAAAATGCTAAGATTGTAAGTCATAGGTTTTCTAAGACCGTCATTAATTCTTGTTGTCAATTAGCGTATGAACATGCTCAAGCGGTTTTAGATGAGAAACCAGACGCTGAAAAATCATTCCCTGAATTTTATAATGGTTTCACCTTTAAAGAGGTATCTGAAACAATTAAAGTATTAGGAAAGCTTTCATCTATAATGCGGAAGGCAAGATTTGACACTGGGGCACTGCGTATAGATCAGCCCAAACTACAGTTCAGTCTCAGACCTACAGACGGATTACCCGAGTCGTACGAAATATACGAAAGTAAGGAAAGTCACCAACTTATCGAGGAATTCATGTTGTTGGCTAATATGGCTGTTGCAGGTAGGATAATTACAGACTATCCAAATTTAGCCTTTCTGAGATGTCATCCACCACCAAGTGGGTACATGTTGAGACAACTTGCTGCTGCGCTAAAACCAATTGGAATTGATCTGGACGTTTCATCAGCTGGTGACTTGTATCGGTCGATTCTGCCACATGTGGACCCTCAGACAGCTGATCAAGGAAAGGCCATGGTTCTAAGCATGCTCTGTGCTAAGCCAATGTCTAGAGCTAAATATTTTTGTGCTGGCGATTTGGAAAACGAAGATTTACATCACTATGCTCTCAATGTACCTTTGTATACACATTTCACGAGTCCAATTAGGCGTTACGCAGATATAATGGTGCACAGGTAATAATGAATTTTAAAATAATATGTTTATAACATTTAAGTTTATTACTGACAAACTGTATTTCATTTCACATCTTCTAGAGAATACTTAAAAAATACTGGATACCACTTTCATGCCAATTCTTACATGAAGCTGTTTTAGCATTTCACTGGAAGAGTGGTTAGTCCTCAAGAATGGTAACACATCTATGATTGGCTTCAGGTTAAACCCTTATTCTATATGGAGTTGGAAACTGATCATTATGGGTGGAAGTTGTCACTTACCATCAGGTGGAGTGATTGGTTTGCTGTGCGGTGTGTGGAGTGACTTATTTATAAAAGAACTTTCCTTGGGCTTTTGATCCTTTGTCTGTATAACTAAATAAATACTTATGTATTTTTATTTACTTTTTACAGATTACTCTCTGCTAGTTTGAATTTTAGGGAAGTGCCACGGTGGGAACTTGATTATGTGAAACAAGTTGCAGCACAATGCAACAAGCAAAAGTTTAATGCCAAGAAAGCTGGGGAATTGTCAACCGAATTATATATCCTTAAGTATATTGAGTTGAGACTACCAATGGTAATCGAGGCCGCTGTTGTTGAGGTTAGGGAGAAGTACATTGACGTCATAATTGTGGCGATGGGCTTAAACAGGAGAATGTTCTTCAGCCCTGTAAGTATTTTGAACTTAATTTTATTTCAGTTGATTGATATCTATTAGCCTGTCGCGTTAAACTTGTATAGTCCGCGCCAAACTGTTACTCCGCTCTGAAGTTTTTGCGATCAGGTGCAGTCATACAATTTGCTATGGCGACGCGATTCATTTCTATATTCAGAACGGACTAGCAGTTTTACGAGGACTGTACGTTGTATTATTCAATTCAGTTGAGCCAATTTACACAAAACCTTAAAGAATGATACACGTAAAAGAAAAGATAGGCTTTCAAAGAATTTGATGGCATAAAAAAATCTCTATAGCGAGAAATAAACTGTGCAGTCTTCAAAATAAGCAGAAACTTTTATGAAACCTCAATATGTGTCCTCAATAATAATGAACATCTTATAAACATTTTAATTATCATTATTAATTCCAGGACTTTCCGGGGAAATACGAGAGAATAAAGAGTGAAGCGGGAAGCAGACTTGCAAAAATGGAAGTCACCTGGTTCGCAAACAACAATAAACCGATACTCAAGCAAGTTATTGAAGTTTTCTCCATAGTAAAAGTGGAAATGTATAGAGATGAAATGGGTAAAGTCAACATGAGGCTCATACGGCCCGAATAATAATGTTGACAGCATATTTTTGTGCATAATGAAGATCTTTGATTGTTTTTTAAGGCACAGTTTATCATATATTTTTGTAATGAATGCACTTGTGTCATTAGAATAGCTCTGACGTCACGCATTGACGTATCTTTTTGCTATCTCCTGAGATAAATTTAAAATAATACATAATCTTTAAAAAGACAGTAGGTTGTATGAAGACATATTTTCATTGTCTAGTTATATTATTTCTAACTATTGCAATACTGGTCAATTTTGACATTACGTGACTTTTTTCATTATCTGATACGCTATTTTGTCATGAATATTATGTATCACAATGCAATACAATTATAAGAAAGCAAAAGTTATGTATAAGGAACGCACACTGTGAACACGTAAAAAAATTGTAAAAATCATTCAAAACTGACTAATTTTTGCCACATACATGTAATTTTTAATTGTTTTATTATGAGCTGAAATTTATGCATTTAGCATTGTATATTGAGGACAATATTTGAGTTCCTTATTTATATTTAAACGAAAAAGAGTTAATATTTGCATGCATGTTGCAAAAATTATATAAAAAAATATAATTCCGTAATGTTATTAAAGATACCTTTCATATTTATTAAAGTGACAATTTTAACTAGTTAGTTAATACTTTTAATAATTATTCGTAGGGTTTTAAATTGAACTGCGATCAAAATTGTGTGTGTAAGCATTTAAATGTAGCGGATGATTGTGGAAGGGTGTTCGTTGTAGTTAATATGTAAATGTTTTTATTTTGTAGTGAAATTGTGTAAGTCTACTCACTTTAGATGAAATCTTGCCGATGTTTTTGACGTATTTTTTGTATATTTCGGCTACGTTTTTACATATATGGGCGAAGTTTGTGATCTGTCAAATTGTATTAATTGCCTTTTTGGAATGTGGTTGCTCGATAAATGTGTATTTGATTAATATTAAGATTTTATAGGGTAGAACAATATTCGCTATATTTTATTTATTCAAGTTCAATAAATTGTAGTTAATGTTGTTGAAAGGGTTCTTTAAGATTTTTAATAACGGACAAATTTTTTGGCTCTATAATATATAATATAGTATTTGTGTTTAACCTTTTGAACGCTGTGGTCGCCTGTGAACAGATAAGAATGCGTTTCTACGCCGAAATACTTTTACAATTAAACAAAACATTCGAATACTCTTGTATAGACAAAAAAGATGTTTCGATATTTTTTGATATTACAAAGTATTTTAAGATAAATTCATGACGTGGCGTGGAATTATTGCTAGTGTGGCGGTCAAAAGGTTAAATAATTAGACGGAGATACTGTTATATTGTATTGAATTTTATTGCGAATATGAGATTGAGTGCGGCGGTGCTACCGTCTCTATTTCTTTGTTAATATCCGATGTTATAGTTCTAGGACACCGAGAACTAAAAAGATATTTACATTGTGAGATCTACCTTTTAATAGTAGAGTGTTTGTAGTATGATAGATTTCACAATGTAAGTCTTTTTAGGCGAAGGTCAGGCCCATTTTACAATTAACGTTGCCAGATCCATTTTCTTTTGGGACCTTAGAAACTAATTACAGGGTCAATCTGGTTGGTCGTTACTATTTGTGGAATGGTATTCTGGAACACACTATATTTGTCGATGATCTGGCTATACTACTAGGTTACAGAGTCGTAGCGTGCTGGAGCTCTTATTTTTAGTAGAAGATCCGAAGCTAAGTCGAACTGGACCGAGCTGATAATAGAATGAAACTCATTTTATAACGAAATTAGTACATTGGGTAATACATTAAAAATGGGTTTGCTAAAAAAATCCTGGACAGGATAATTTTAATTTTTTTTTTGAAAAATTAATTTTCATTTTGCAGACAACCCTATATCAACGTGTTCACAATAAAACAGCGCTTCTACTGATATAAAATTTTATCTATTATCATCATGAGTGAAAGTAGTTGCCAACGAAATACCTGTTTATACCTGACAACCCAGTAGTTCGTCCACGTAAATAATAGGCAACCCAAAGCCTGCACATTCTGTATGTTTTTAACATTCACTCAGAATAGAATTTTCTTATTATCTTGATGTTGCAAAATTTAATTTTCAATTAAATTTTAATTTTTCAAAAAATAATTAAAATTATTCTGTCCAGGATTTTTTTAGCAAACCCATTTTTAATGTACTAATTTCATTATAAAATGAGTTTCATTCTATTATCAGCTCGGTCCAGTTCGATTTAGCTTCGGATCTTAGACCATTTCAACATTTTCGAATCATATAAGGTGCATTGACATTCAACTTACGGTCCCAGACTGCAAGGGACGGCAAAATTACTTTTTTGCCGACCTATTCGTATATGGAGCGGCACATTCAACTTCTGCTCCGGGTGACACGAAATCACGCTACGCCCTTGTATATAGTCCGCGCCTAAATGGTAGTCCGCTCTGAAGTTGTTGCGTTCAACTGCAAGCGTATATTCCGTAGCAACATAAGGGCATACTAACGCAGCTATGTGCCCGTGGATGAGAGCGGGTAATGGAAGGGTACCTGGACGGGCCCCGCGCTGTCTTCGTCCCGCTAATATCTACAATTTGCTATTCGACGCGGCCCGTTTTTATATTCAGAGCGGACTAGCATATTGGCGCGGACTATAATAAAAGTAATCATTCATTTACTATATGTGAGGGCAACAGTGATCATTTGACATCAAAGGAAGCCTGCATGCTATTTAATAAAATTTTAAAGTAAGATTTAAAGTATTGGTGTTCATCATGAGATGTTGTAAATAGTTTTAAAATTTTAGTATTAACGAGTTGCATAATAATAGTAATTATATGTAGTGTTGCATTTCTTTCTTACACTTTGACTTAGGATACGGCGTAGAATAAAATCATCTCAATTCTTAATGCGTGTTGAGTAAAACAATTTAAATGGACGATTAAACTTTATGCTATAATGCGATATTTATTTATATTTTTACTTTTTTATATTGATTTGAAACATTTTGTTTGTGTGCATACTTGGTATTGACTTTTTTAATGTTTATTCGCCTATTTATTTGTACGATTTGCATTCTTCTGTACAGTTATTTTTGTATTATTATTTTGACATATTGTCATTGACTATTTAGTACAAGATTACAAGTATTTGTTCTTAGTTAGATTAAGATCGCGAGCTCAATCAGAATATTAGGTACGTACACTCAACGGAAACGAAAATAAATGTGGTTTATGAAATAATATTTATGATTTTTAATAGATTTCCTTGAAAATACTCTTGTTTAATTTCAAGTTTACCTCAAATCAGTACCCGTTACAACTCTATAAAATAGTTTTAACATTTAAATACTGTATTCCAATACCTTGCATTGGAACTTATATCATTATCAAACCTGTATAACCCCACGGGTGAGTGAGAGGACTATGGCCATAACCCAACACGACAGAAGAGCGCTAAGAAGTTATAAGAACTTCATAGTACGAAGTAATTTTTCAGTACAGTTAATATTATGAATTAAGAAGTATGAAAAGGTTTGTAACTACAGCTTTGTGTAGGTAAGATTTTTTTAAGATTATAGAAAGTAAAATGAGCATGCAGTCCATCCTATGGTAAGTAGGATTAATAGATTAGGGTCTGAGTGCGCCCACAGATGCGTTGCTACCCTCAAAGTTTGTCTCCCTTACAAGCAGAACCCAGCATTGCTTAGCATTTGTTAGCCAGGAATAGATGTAGCGCGGTGGTGCCTTCAAAGCCTAATCACGAAGATATCTGCCACGTATACATTTTTTATTCTATATTCCATTACATACTATATGAAGTTACTCTGTTACTTAAAAATATTTCAATACTAAATCGTTGCGTACGCCTGAGCATTACATTGATACGGTGACTACTCCATCGCGCGGGATCTCGTCAAAACTGATTTCTTCTAAACAGGTTTTAAGTAGGGTGGGTCACATGATTTCATGTAAGGTCTCATGATTTCACATGTTTTTAAGTAAGGTTCAACCGCCTTATCGAGACGATTTCTGAAAGTTGATTACTAAATGACACAACACTAAATGATTCACAACAGGGACGAAACATAATGGCGGTCAACCCTAAGTCTCCAAATTTCGTTACCAATTTCAACTAACATTGCTATTTGGGAGGGAATGTAGAACAAAATGTAGCTATTTGATATTAGAAGAATACTTCATTATTTTAGCGCGAAGTCTGTATGTCCTTAATTTTTAATGAATGTTCAATTGAACGATATCGATCGGAGCTTTCTATGTCTAGGGTAGTGATGCCCCTAATTATATACCACGGGGTAAGTGTCTATATGAATAGGTTACAGTGAATAAGTACGGAACCGTATTTCTATTATCAACCTCACACAAGCTAACTTTTTTATCGACAGTCGCTCATGTATGCGATGTTTTAACTGAGTGTCTTATATAAAACATGTTTACCTTACAATAATACAGAAGACAGCTTACAAATTTATGTACAAAACTTTAAAGTTAAATAAAATAAAACGCAAAACATGTATAGTGAGTGAAGGCGCGAGCAAGAATGCAAATAAAACAACACAGTGCATTTACTTTTTAATATTATTAAAAATTACGTAGACATAATATTTTGTGGTTACATAGAATTATTCTGTATAAACAATGTCGCGATTAATGCTTGCACCAGCTTTCAAATGTGTGTGATTGCCAATGGGAGATTCTCCGTAAGGGGTGACGCAAATCCGACCGGCAAAGTTGCTGTAGAATCTACGCAAATCTATTGCAGTATTCCAAGTACACAATTAACGAAAGCGGATATTGTTCATTACACAAAAAAGTGTTTACCAATGAAGCTTAATCTTCACATGACAAAGTAAACGCATAAAGTTATTCTATAAGAAACTGTTACATTAAGTGCTATAGCAATATTCCATTGCTGTCATTTAAGTTGTCATGTAAAAGCAAGGTGACTATCTTAGGAGGTAATTAAATCACAAGGGCACAGCAAGGCTGGTGCTTGAGCCAGGAGCTTCTCCACTTTGTGGGCCAGTTTCGCGACCGATATTCTGAAATTCAATATCAAATATTAAAACATATTGAATACACATTAATTTTAAAGTCGGTATTACTCTGTTAAGGAATTCTTGGTAATTATGAAGAATGAACACTTGCCTATAAAGTTAGTAATGAAGTAATATGTACATAATTATGTTATGCAATCTTATATGTATACACATATTGAATTTATTCTTGTTGATGTTGTAAAGATCAGTCAATCTTTGGAGAAATAAAATTAAGACATTAATGAGTCAATAAAATGGAAATGTAACAATATTAATTAAAATATAATATCTCAGTCCTTTATACAACAATAACTCAAATTTATGGATGTGAATTCCTTAATCAAGTTGATAATTTCGCAAATTAAGTGAGCATTTATTGTTACAAGCATATAAAAATCAGGATATTAATATTGATATTACTTCCAGTTTTAAAACACAGTTGAAATTAAATTATAATACAGAAAAAATAGATTAGACATACCTACATAAATATCTACTTAGATGCATAAATAAATACATAGTTTAAACAGATACTTCTAGTATATAATTGTTGAATAATAATACAATGTTTACAAAAGATGTTCATGTTAACATCTAACATAAATTACCTATTTGAGATGAAAAAATTGTATAACTATTAAATAAGCTATAAATCTGCCACATTTACCTAATAATGATTTTGAACTGTGAACTAAAATGTGTGATGTGAATTAAAAAAAAAAATAGAAAACAAATGCAGTAACTATAAGAGAATCCATACCTTTACATGAATTTGATTCTTGAGCATGGCAGCACGCAAAATTAACATGGATGTCCGTCGCTGATATTCCTTCCCCATAGCCAGACTCCTCTCAAATGTGGTGCTTCTTTGGTCCACATCTTTAGCATACAGAATCTTATTATGCGAATCAATACGGGCCTGGATCTGACCGTCAAGTATTAATTGCATTAGCTCATCTTCCAGAGCGTTTACTGTTCGATTAAATGCAGCAGCCATCAGTCTCATATCAGCCGACAGGTACGGGCTGAAGTATTGGATAAGAGCTCTGTTCCGAATTTGCATGTACAGTGAATTTAAATGGGGAGCTAAATACATGTCTAGGAGCAGGTTATCTCGAATCTCATCCAATAACCTTAAACAGGAGGCATACTTAGATTCGTAAAATTTAAATATAATGTCTCGTAACTGTGGCTCTAGTTCTAGGAATAATTTAAAAGAACTGCTAACTATTACTTGTTTCTGTAGCTCAGATCGATCGAAGGTGGCGAGGGCGCACAGGCCTCCGTACACTGCCACGTTGTTGCTACTCAGGAGCTCTGGGTAGTCACAGTGATCAATGCTGGCCGCTAGAAAGTGTTTTGCGGCAGACTTGTACTTCTTTGTCGCCAACTCGGCTAGCCCGGCTGCACATTTTAAACGCGTCAGAATAGATTGATTTGAGTCCTTCCCTGGAACTTCATTGAAATCTGGTGTCCCTTCAGCTTTGGACACGTAGTTGAGGACGTGGGCCCAGTTTTGTAGATACACTGACACCTTGACCACGTTCAGACACATCATGATTATGTGCTTCCCACTGGTGCAGTAGTCCCTCGCCCTCGAGTAGCACTTCAAGGCGCTGGTGAGATCACCACAGTCCAGGTAGTGGTCACCGAGATCATCATGTCCTCTTCGAATGCTCTCTTTAATGGAATTGGTTTTATAATTTTTCAAGTCTGTATCTAGTTTTTCTAATTTGATAGCAGCTTTTTTGGTCTTAGATTCTATCCAAATGCTGTCCAACACAGGAATGTCCTGTGAGCCCATCTGGACTGCTACATCTGGCAGGCCAGCTGTGGCTATAGCTTCAGCGAGCTTCTTATGTAAAGTTTGGTAGAGACTTACATTATAGGTGGTCATGACGTAGGATATAGCCATTTTCAGAGCTTCTAATCTAAGTGAAGGACAATGGTCTGATACAAACATTAATCTGTACAACTTAGCGAATCCTGTGTAGGAGGCAGCGTATGTTTCCAAATCCAATGAGGGATTCTCAACCACGTAGCACTCAGTTTCATTGTTTTCATTGTCCTCAAGTGGAACGTCCACTTGCATAGGTTCAGCGTTGCTCTAGAAGAAGAAATACGACATGATTATAATCGTCCACACACACTCCCATTTTTCTATTAATGCTGAAATATCAAAACAGTAATTAATTACGATGCATCGCTTACCATTTCGAACATTTTATATCAACAAACTTCACTCGTAAAAGAAAATACGCGAATTCCACTGTCAACGCAGGAAACCAACCTAGAACACAAAGTATTGCTGTACACTTTACACTAAATAAGTTATCGATTGACCGTTCTATATGCACTAATTGTAAATCACTTTTGCAATATATACCGGTGTGATTGAAACGGGAATACTTATTATCAAAATACCTTTATCATTACGTTTCTTTTCTGCAGCGGCATTTTTCTTTTTTGACGACGGATTTTAGTGTTACCATACTAAACATAGAGTAATGTTTTAATTAGATGCTATAGACAAAAAGGGTGTCGGGCACGATTTATTAAAATTATACGATACAACAAAACCGTTGGTCAATGCCCGATTTTGATACTCGCGTATATTCGGCCGAAAAATTCACTGAATGACGAGTATACGAACGCAGCGTATTGTAATATTTGAGTCGCACTGTATAATATAGTCGCAATCTATAATATTCTGCGACTTTTGCGAAGAATGGAGGAGACAAATCCCAAGGCGATCAGCAAATGGTTTATTTACATACATGTATTCGCATCTATTCGTCTACACTCGGCGAGTATCTTAACTATACCGAATAAATTATGTTTTATTAGTATAGGGCTTTTTAAATTAAAATATATCCTTGACATTTATATATATGATAGGCACTAGTAAAGTCACATCTTGATTTTCCACAATCATTCCTTTAGGTCTGTTCATTTATTAGGTCAGTCCGACAGTTTTAGTGTCTGCTGATTGATCTCGCTGTTAAAAAGTGACATTTTATTGTTTACATGTTCCATAGATCACAGGCAAGGGACATCCAAATTATTTTTGACCATAGACAGTGAAACCAAATAGACTCCTAATGTAACTAACAAATCCTCATATAGGTATCACATCAATTAAATTGACCATTTAATTAATACACTTACGTTTATGAAGTTTTAAAGTAAGTACTTAAGTATTAAGTTTTTCATTATTAATTTGGCATTTTCAAGCAAGTTTTATTAGTGAAGTAAGACTATTTTGGTGGGGTTTTAATATTTTATCGTACATTATAGTCACACGATACTGGATAGGTATTTTTATATTACTTGGTTGTTATTCTAAAAATATTGTATGCATGTGTATAAAAATAAAAAAGAAATGTATAAAAATAAAAAGGAACCACGCAAATGGTTCCGCGGGAAATTCGATATGAAAACTCTTGTAATGACGACATTTTTTGTGTTCTGTAGGGCTGAACTGCGCATGCTCTGAGAACCTCGAACATAATACTTCAGTCCAGTCTTGTTGGTTCTATATAATATTACGACAAATGGATAAATAATCTAGATTCTAGACTCTATTAATATCAGTATACATATTGACCTATATAATGTTTAATTTTATAATTAAATTTATAAATGCGCTTTATGCAATCCTTAGCTTCAGAACACAAGCGTTGAAATCAGAAGGTAAGTAAATACAAAAAATATTTTGATTTGTATTGATCATTGTATTTAGTGTTTGTTATACCTACTTATTTTTTATTTAGATAGTTATTTGTATAATAGTCATTTAAAATCGAATAGATTTCAGATTGGCTCTCCCTTTGTTATTTTAAATAGCTACCTACGTGCGTATCGTCATTAGATGCAGTAGTCATGTCCGGTGCATTTAATATCTTGGTTCGTCATCGTCGTAGGGTAGTGAGTGGTTTAAATTTTGTCCTCTTAGGATTTGAAGTTGCACCCCCTCAAGACTTTATAAGGCAGAAAAAAGAGAATAATTACTTTAATGAATCAAGTGTTTGAAAATCTTAACGACCTTTTTTTCGCTGACTCTTTGTAATAAAGATAACATAGTAGATTATTTCTTATGTGGGTTGATAAAAAGCGCCCCTTTTAGTTTGTGCTTCTGGCAGTAGCCCCAGGTCAACCTGGTGAAACCCTAGCGTAGATAAAGCGTTCCATTATCCTCATGGATAGCGACGTGTGGTTCAAATTTACATAATAATCACTACTGGCCACATATATTCCATTAAATAAAAATAAACATTGAAACCAACCTGATTTTAGCCATTTCCTGTTTAATGATCAAACGTTATTTCTAAATTAAAAATTGTCATTAATGTTAATGGACACAAAATATTGAAATAACGGAGTTTGGAATTATACACGAAGATAAAGCTTGTTTATCGCTGTTTTTGAAGTGGTCGATGCATTTGAAGCAGTTCAAAGCAGTTCGAGCGATTTTGAGTTAATTAGTATTAAAATTTGTACTCGTGAGCAAATATTAGCATTTACTCGTATGTATATACTACGAAGTATTTTTTGATAAGAGAAATTATTGGCCAAATGCTACTCTCCATTCCTAGGTGGAGGGTTTAACTACTCGATTAATCGAAAAATGTTAAAAATACCAGTTTCTTTTTTATATGCTGAACCATTTTTTTAGTATTCTTTATTATATTAGCTATAGATATGTATTGTGAAAATTTAGCCTATCTCATTTAGATTCACATATAGAGGGATAAATAGATAAATTAAGAAAAGGACCAAAAATAAGGTGCGCTCGATACCCCGAAAAATCAGTTTTTTGTCTACCATCGATACCTATCGATTACCTATCTCTATCGACGATAGGTAACTTCTGTGTCTGTAAATCAATATTCTACTATCGGTAGAGTTAGTAGAGATGATTGTAGCCTTCTGATGGTAGAATCATTTTGTATGTTCCTACCATGAGTGTATCTTGTATTACAAAGTTGCGGTAAAACCTCGCGGTATGAGTGCTTGCTTATATTATGCTAAATCATCTATAAGTACGTGACTCTTTAAGGGGTAGCTTATCAGTGTTATTATTTATACCTACTGAGTTTCTGATATATTGATAAAAATGTTAACAAATATTTCACCGCATTAATTTTAATATTTTTCTCTTTTGAAGCGTCTAATATTAGAGGTTGTATCTAAAACAAATTTCGAGTACCTAAAGGACACCTATATGTAGTGTATTTAATACATAATTAAGTACCTACAGTACTAAATAGTTTAATTTTAAAATGTATTGGTAGAAATTGTCACGTAAGGTAAAAGCGTTATATTTCTCTTTAAACTAATGTAGTTGTGCGTGTGATTATCGAGATTCGAGCATCGTGCCGCCGCCGGTTGTAACCTCAATACATATTGAGCGCTAAAATTTGTTTGTTTTTTAAACGCATAAAAAATGTATTCGTCCCATTGCAATGTTATAATGAAGATAAAGTAACTTTGCTCCTGACGGGTTCCCCAACATACCTATACTTTTCTCAGTTCCGATATTCGTTATCAATCCATTACTGTCCTACCTCTTCTCAGAAAGAGAAGAATTATGCAATAGTCTACCGCGCTGGCCAAGAGCGAATTGAGTGAATAAGTCATTGAGAACTTTCTTAAAGATCTTTCAAACAGGCAGGTTTTACCACGATACTTTCGTCACCGTGAAAGCAAGTTATAATTAATTTCTAATACGCATAATTAAAAAATCGGAGGTCCCTTGAATTTGAACCTCGGACCCCTCGATTGATAGGCCGAGTTTCAATCAGTAGATAATAATCACTGCACGGTAAGCATATTGTTTATCGCTAACGTAGAAAAGTAGTTATTAATTATTACATTGTTTACTTCATTTCCCTTTATCTGCAACAGTAATTGCTCATTTATCTTATCTTTCCATAGCCATATCTAAGGATAAAAAAAGTCATTAGAAATAATAGATATATAGCTTTAATAAAGATGCAAATGGCATTCACATGAAATGCACAATTGTAAAGTGGTGGAACTCGTGGCCAGTGGTGTAAATCGTATTCTGGTATAAGGGTTTTTTTCTTTTTTATTTTATTTGCGAATAAGCTCTCAATCCAACTGATAGTAAGTGGCCACTGCCGCCCATGGACTATTTTAATCAACCCCAAATGGAACTAAATAATTGCCTGAGATCTGCTACGGATGCGTTGCTACTGCTTACCTTTGAGGACTAAGTTGGAATGCTTTGAAAGTTTTCACCCACCCAATAAACAATAATATCATCATAGTGGATTTAATACGAAGGCTCAATCCTCTTCTTGGTGGTATGGTTTACTTTGGTATTTGTATGTAATATTAATAAGTACTTTATACAATCATAATCACGCTCTCTCGATCGAGGGGTCCTGGGTTCGAATTCCCATGCATTTATAAGCAGGGACTACAATCAGATCAAGTAATCAAGTTCAAAACTAAAGGGGACTAGGCTGAGATGCCTGTCAGTATTTATTCTCGCATATCGATTTTAATGTCTACAATTCAAGGCTATATTACCTTTACTCTTAAATTTTTTGTATGATCGTCGTAACTTAAATTTACGTAATTAAATGTTTTCAATCCTAAAATCGCATCATGCGAGCGAAGTCGTGAACAACAGCTAGTTTATTTACAAAATTGAATCGACTATAAACATACATGATAGATTTGACATATTGTTTTACGTAATAACATGTCTAAATCATATCGCGGTGAACAAATCTGATAATTTGCAGGAGATGTATCGTTCGTATTTTTAGAAAACGTTTCGTGGCCAAACAAATGTGCGCGGTTAATTCTAAATTAGGACAAAACATAGCTGCTTTCGTTTTGAACGATATTCTCACGTTAGCGCTTTGGTTAGTATTTAGCTACTGTTTATCGGTGACGAGTCAAATTTGTCGCGAGATCAAGATGAGATTAATGATAAGATAAAAATTAGATAAGCGTTGATTGTGATAATGATAGCTATATAATTTCTAGGTGGTTGAGTGGGTCTATAGTTTTTTGGGTTGAGTTCGTAATGATGAAAGCGGCTTTGGTGCTCACGCTGGTGTATCTGTTGCACTGCGAAGGTGCTGTGGTGGTACAGTCGGAGGAGGTGGTTCTGAATGACCGTCCGATCATTGGTATCCTCTCACAAGAGCAGTCGTTCTACTTGCACACAAAGTACCCGGAGGAGAATTACACCAGCTACATCGCGGCGTCTTATGTGAAAGATGTTGAATCGGCAGGCGCGAGAGTGGTGCCCATAATGTAGGTATATTTTAACAATATTATTTTGTGGGAAAATAACGGTTAGGTAAATGTTATATGAAAAATCAAATAAATTGTGTAATAAAAATACCGATACTTATATTATTGACAAATTTTAAATAAATTATTTATTCATAATATACACCTATGTTGTATACATAATTAAGATTAATTATGAAAATATATACCATCTGTGTAGGTTATTATTATTAATAAATATATTTTTAATTATTTAAATCCGTGTGAAACAAATGTTTCTTTCTCAATTTCAGGATCGGCAGAGACCGCAGCTACTATGAAAATATTATGAGCAAAATTAATGGGTAAGATTTTTTTTATAATATTGGAGTGGTAAGTGGCTACTGCCGCCCATGAGCATCTGTAATCAACCCCAAATTAGATTAGATTAGAAATTAGATTAGATTTTGCTGAAATCGTATAAGAAATATCGTTAATCCTGACGATCTCGATGAAGAGAATGAGACAAAATTATTATAGTTATTATAAATTATTAATATCGTGTATTGTCATCGATTCTTGATAAGTGATCAAGATTTTAAATTAATCACACTGTACAAAGTTTAACCAATAATTTGTTTGAAAAATTCAGTTGAAGCACGAAATAATAAAGTTACTGTACTAATTAAAATAAAATTAAAGTACTGTTCTTATAATTTGGCCATCCACTGTAACATTACATTAAACAGTGCAATGAAATACATAAACTTAGAAAATACATCAATAATCAGATAGGAGTCTGGAGCTAACAAAATAGCTGAAACAATAGAGTCCATCGATAATAATCTAATACATTTTATACACAGTATCACGACATAACGTCGTGATACTGTGTATAAAAGTACAATACTACAATACAAGTCTGAGCTGAGCACGAGGTCAACATTAAACAACAAACAATTTTCTTCCATTACGACTATTCTATATTTTAATACATATGTATTCTATTTTGTATACGTATTGAAGGTGGTAGAAACCCTTTGTGCCACCGCCACACTCATTTCTGCCTCATAACAGCAGTGTTAAACCCTGCCGTATTCTGGTTTGAAGGGTGTGCTAAGGGAGAAATACTTTTCCGAGGCGTTTCAGCTTAGATTACCTTTCAGCAAGATTGTTCTTTAACGATAAGAAAGATTAACGAACGGACTATTTGAAAAAGGTGGTTATGTTCAGTCACCAAAAAAGTTTACTCGGCATAGATATCTAGCTCATGTCAAAAGAGGCTAGTAGTCCCCCTAGTCCCCCACCTAGTACCTCCTAGTAGGGGGTAGTAGGGTGGGTCAGTAGGACCCAAAACCGAAAAAATATAACAAGTGCCAAAAAATTTGAAGCCTACAGGCGAAAAAAAATTAGATGCTATCATTACGTATATCTCACGATTTTTAAGCGACAATCGTTCTAAAAATCAAAAACTCAGTCTCAAAACTTCGTTTCCAATCTTCAGCGTCTTATTGCCCGGTGGAGCGACTTTCTTCAACCAGTCGAATGGTTACGCGGACGCTGGCCAGCACATCTACGAGATAGCACAGAAGCTGAACGACCAAGGGGACTACTTCCCTATCTTTGGAACGTGTCTTGGGTTCGAACTCCTCGTCATCCTTGCGTCAGGGCGTGGTAAAGTGGAGAACAGGATACGATGCTACTCGTACGGTAACTTGCCGCTGGCTTTTACGAATGGTAAGTAGTGATTTTCATGTTCAACTGATATTTTAGTTGGTTCGGAACACTCACCATACTGTGCGAATACGCAAAGGGTTCCGGGTTCGATCCCCGGTCAAACAGATGTGAAAATGATGTATTTTTCTCTCTTCTAGGTCTGGTTATCTTGTGTCCATGACACAGAAAACGTCCTATGGGACTATGAATGTAAAAGTTTTATAATGTAGTTAGTGTTCTACATTGCTCCTAAATCGAGTATGACCCTAAAGCTCGACAATAGCTACCAAAACAAAGAATAAGCAAAGGAAAGAGAAAGAAAGGAAAGCAAAGAAAAGAAAAGAGAGAAATACACAAAGGGGCTAAACTGTTTTTATCTTTTATATTTCTATAGAGATGATAAAAATTGTTAAACACCTAAAATACAAGCTATAAATTATAAAATTTTATTCCATACATTTAAAAACTACACAAATGTTATTTTTAGGGTTCCATCCAAAGGCTAACAACGGAACCCTATTGCTAAGACTTCGCTGTCTATACGTCTGTCCGTCTGTCACAGGGATATATCTCCGGAACCGTAATAGATAGACACATGAAATTTACAGAGGATGCATAACGGTGGCCGCTATAACAACAAATACTAAACATAAAATAAAGTTGAATACTAAAGGGGTCTCCATACAACAAACCGGTATTTTTCGGCATTTTTCCATCTACTAAACCGTACTAGGAAGACGGTTGAAAATTTTACAATCCGTTTATTATTATAACATAAAACATATTTTAATATAGTTATTTTAACTCCAACGCCATCTATTGTTGTGTCATATAACTAAGTATTGTTGACAATAATAAAATGAATAACAATAAATAAAAAGTAATGAACATTTAGTGATACGGAAGCCTTATGTGCGAGTTCGACTCGTACTCACGAATTATTTAATAATGTTTATGTTTTAAATTCCAGATTTTCGCTCGAGCAAAATGTTTAAGAATGCCCCGGAAGATGTGATTCAACTGCTCGCTAACGAAGATATAACAGTTAATGTCCATCAGTTTTGTATTGTAGATGAGGTAAGTGTATTTTTGTATAAGATTAGGTAGCAAATGAGTTTGCAATCCATCTGATAGTGGCTACTGTCGTCTATGGACATCTGTAATCAACCTCAGATCACATTAGATTCCTATCTAAAGTCGGCCACAGATAAGACTGATCTGTGTACGCATACCACTCCCACACCTATTTCTTTTCCGAGTATATTTCCGAGGCGTTTCAGCTTAGTCCTCGGGGGTAGCGGCGGATCTGTAGCCGACCTCAGATAGGAATTTAATCTTATCTGGAGTTGATTACATCTGGTCCATGGGCAGCAGTAGCCTTATCATCAGACCACATCCTTCAAACCAGAACACAGCAGCGCTTAACGTTGCTGAGGTAGATATGGGGCAGAAATGGGTGAGTAAATACTATCTCCTTACATAATATAAAACAATACCTTTTTCTTTTCCAGAATCTAAAAAAGTATAACTTGACAAAGAGCTGGCGAGCGACATCATATAGCAACGACTATTTTGGCATAAAGTTTATCGCAAGTTTCGAAAACAAGAAGTAAGTCCACAAACAATTTAATAACAGTAAAGTATAAGGAACTAATGACTCGGTCTGATGTGCAGAGGGTTCCAGGTTCGATCCCCAGACCAGAAATAAAAAAATAATGGATTTGGATTCTGGGTCTGGGTGTTTGGGTATTCGTCTCTGTATGAGTTTTGTGCCTAGAAAAAAGGAAACCCACACACAACACAACTCCACAAGTTGTGAGTGTAGAAAGTGACCGTTAAAGAATCAAAATTAAAGTAGTTTTCGTTAAAAGTTAGCATAGCGTAGTTATTCTTGATGATAAATAAGTTGAAGTACCTTTTTACTTGACTGCATGTATGTAAGTATGTAAGCATGTATGTATGTATGTCACACTGTTTGATACGCCCTACAGACAAACGGCTGGAAAGATTTTAACATATACTTGCTTACAGAACATGTGTATAGTTCTTAACTTTATTTGGCTTTCAAAAAATCGCAAAACAATTCTCACGTAGTTACCATTAACTACGTGAGAATTGTTTTGCGATTTTTAAGGGCGAATCCATATTCGCCCTTAGCAACTCCACAACTATTTAAATTCCAGATACCCATTCTACGGAGTCCAGTTTCATCCCGAGAAAGTAGCATACGAATGGAAACTGAGTAAGAACCACCCGCACACAGCTGAAGCGGTGAAAGCCAACCGTTACTTCATGGACTTCTTCGTGAGCGAGTGCAGGAAGAACTTTCACACTTTCACCGATGTCGCTGAGGAAAATCAGTACTTAATCTACAACTACAAACCCTACTTCACCGGAGTACTCGGGAGTGCGTTCCTCCAGTGCTACCTCTTCGAACCCAGAGGGGCCGTTTCGAATAATATTAACCCGTTAATCGGACAACGATATCAACCAAATCAATCGGATGATTGAATTAAATGATTAAATGAATTTAACCTAAGGATACTATTAAAGTATTTTGTTTTCACGTGAATCAAAACATGACTTTTATTTCCCTTTTTTTATAAAATAAGACTAGCAGACGAATATGTAATCTACCTGATGGTAAGGCTACACAGCCGACCATAGACATTTGTAATCAACCCCAGATACGATAAGATGTACCTGAGGTCGGCCACAGATGTGCTGCTACCCCTGAGAACTAAGCTGAAACGCCTCGCATAATGTCTCCCTTACCACACTCTTCAAACCAGAAATAGCAGCGCTTAACACTGCTCTTATGTTTGATGTTTGACCCCGGATAAGTGCCGACGCATCGAATCGATGGGGTCCTTATTTGTAACTATAAACCCAAGGTCTTTACGGAAATTTAGCTTTCCTGGATTTTTTTATTTCAGTTGTCTAAATTGACCGGGCTATTAGTATTTCAAAATATTTAAAATAGCACCCCTTCAAAATAGGTGGACTCCAAACAGATTTCAACTCTGTTTGTTCCAATAAATGCTTTTCAAAAAGATGCAGAAAGGAAGAGAAGAGAAGGCATTTACGTTTACGCAATATTAAAAAAATATATATTTGTACTTTGATCAAAAAGACCCTAACACCGTCAGATTTTTTCTTGCTGTGCTGTATTCTGGTTAAAAGAGGATATATGTGGGCGCGCCGGTAGGTAGATCTACAATGGTACTTCGATTCAACTAATTTAACCAATATTTATAAAAATTATAGTTAAAATAATTAAACGAATAAGCGTTAATGCCACCACAGTAACAATAACACCCAAGCAAAATACCAAACAGTTCAGAGCACCACCGTGCCGTGCCCACTATTGGACAACTTCTGATCTGTTGACAGTTGCGCGCCCCTTTTTTATACCATGATACGGGTAGCCAATTGTTAATACGGAGCGGTAGTTCGAAATTAATATCATGTGATTTTAAAAACGGAATATTTATATATATGAAATGAAGCATTCTCCCACATATACATAGTTTTTTCTGAGGTAGTCCAACATAGTTTCTCATGCTAGAAATGCATTTGTAATTGATTTTGTTTATCCTGTCTTTCATTAAATTAATAGATGACTTTCACGCTTTATTCTCTACGCATGACAGCATGGAGACCATGCTCAACGACCACGTTATTTGAGCGTACTCTCCCCCATTGTAAAGTCAGCAGTAACGCATGAAATCGCTTAATATTTGGTAGTCTATTGGTAGCTGCTTAAAAACTTATTAAATCAACGGCCATCAAAATACGTGACTGCAGCACAGACCTTCGAAAAGATAATGAGAGGCCAAGTAGTTCTCATACAAAGCATGTCAATAGCTTCGGGTTAGTATTAAGTGTTTAGTTGACATTAGGTCGCTACCCTCCGCGTGTGGTTGATCGAGCCACATATAGCCCCAGGCTGTATCTGATCGACTGGTTAGGGTAGCCATAATATTAGTTAATGAATCAGGACTTATTATACGAAAATTTCGACGAAGTAACCTTTTTTCCGAAGCTTGTGACACTATTACTATAGTAAGATGTACTCGTAATGATTTATTGAGTGTATCTACCTATACCATGTTCGTAAAATTTCTAATATTTTTGTTTCTGATAAGTAACAAAGATGTATGTAATCCACCTATATGGTGTATGCCATACGTAGAAATAAGCTAGAAATCCTGATATATGTATGTAATTCTGCAGTATTTACCTTCAAAAGGTTAGAGTTACATTATCACTATAAGAAGGTTCGCATAGCTTGTTTTTCAAATCTATACTAATATTATAAAGAGGAAAACTTTGTTTGTTTGATTGTAATGAATAGGCTCAAAAACTTCTAGACCGATTTTAAAAATTCTTTCACCATTCGAAAGCTACATTATCCACGAGTAACATAGGCTATATTTTATATGAAATATATTTGATAGATAGATTTTGAGGTGATACAAAGTTTACCGGGTCAGCTAGTGCCGGATTTTTTTTTATATCATGAAATGTATTAGAATTAGTATGGTATAATCGAGTCGGTACCACCGTCACGTTTATTTCTAGCGTGAAGCAGTTCTTGCGCTTTTGTGGAAGGTTATAGAAGCCAGCTGGCCTAGTGATAGTCTTAATCTTCAGGAGAGGTATAGCTTCTGACTCCAAGTATAAGTTTTGTTCTCTGTAGTGTTAATCTAAATATATATAACTCAAAGGTGACTGACTGACATAGAGATCTATCAACGCACAGCCCAAACCACTGGACAGATCGGGCTGAAATTTGGCATGCAGGTAGTTGTTATGACGTGGGCATCCGCTAAGAAAGGATTTTGATCAATTCTGCCCCCAAGGGGTTAAAATAGGGGATGAAAATATTACTTTGTAACGCGAGCGAAGCCGTGGGCAAAAGCTCGTTCCATATATAGATAGGCGGCAGTGGCGGCCATTCAGTAGACTACATACATTTTTGTTCTTAAATTAAAGAAAAAACAATTCGAATTACCAAATTGGCAAACGGGACTGTCCTAACAAAACAAGAACG
Organism: Epargyreus clarus; assembly: GCF_041222505.1. Lineage (NCBI taxonomy): Eukaryota > Metazoa > Arthropoda > Insecta > Lepidoptera > Hesperiidae > Epargyreus > Epargyreus clarus. Next base: position 8,306,112 of record NW_027332239.1, on the reverse strand, counting down.
GCATACGCACCCGTATGGTTTGTTACGAACAATGGGGCGGTCGAAGTATCTACCCCGTAGTGTACTCAACAACTAAAATAAACCGATATACGTACTAATAAACTAACGTAACTGCCTGAAATGTGTTATGTAATAACAGTGTTCGTGTTATAACAAAGCACTATTCCTTTGTTGCTAGTTTCGGTAATACGTAACGTACGTAATAAGATTGTGTATATTACATCAGTAGCACTACTATGAGTTTACAAAAGTATTACTCGCTAGCGACTGCGTAAAATAAATGTATGAAAAATTGTACAGCGCCTCTGGTGGTTACTCGTAGAACTAAAATCCGTACTGGCGTAACTCGATACGTAAAAAACTTATCGAAATCAAATCGCTAGCGAATGTCATTATGATCTATTGCCGTACAAATTCGGTCCCATGAGTCATTAATTTGACAGATGTTGTCAAGAAATACCGTAACGATAGTAGTTATGTTATTCACTAGCAAAATGACAATAGTTTTCTATTTACAATTTCTATAGTGGCGTTTCTATGCCAACTCATGGTAGTGCTACAGATAAATCATATTTTATGAAATGGTATCGTGTCGTAGCATGTCTACTTTTTAAAGGGGTATATTTTTAACCGACTTTATTTCTTATGATTATGAAGAATATGTTAAGAACAGATTAAAAATAATTCCAGAGAGTTTTACTCTCTGGAATTATTTTTAATTTATGCTATGCTATGCAATTTTCATTTATGCTACATGATTTTATTGTGAGATAGAAGTAGATAACGAGCATGAAATCCACCTGATGTATATCGAAATATATAATGATCGTCTTTATTATACAGGGTGTCCTGTAAGTACCACGACAAACTTTGGGAGACCATAGGTTAGAGTCTGACTTCTTAGAGAAAAAAAATAACTATGTAAAAGTGTAACCGTTTTTGCACTATCGATTGTTTTATATTTTTTGAAAAATTCAGCCCTCTTCATCTTCTTTCGTTAACTGCGTGTACAAATTTGATGGTGTAGTATTTATTTTTTCTGTTAAATACTATCAGATAGTTGGTCTACCATATTGAAATGTAAATTGGTAAAAAGATGCAGAGAACCATAAATAAAATAGGGCTATTTTTTTAATATTTTTTCCACACTGACTATTCGCGGTGAAAAAAAAAATGTACTGAACTATAAGTGCACATTGCCCAAAAAATATGTCTAGTTAATAGAGATTTCAAAAAAGTAACAGACAGACAGTAAAGTTGAAGAAAAAAAGTTAAGGCTGTTTTTCCATTAAAGGGACTGAAACCAACTAAAACTTTTTTTTCTCTGAGGGGTCAGACCCTAACCTATGTTCTCCCCAAATTTGTCGTGGTACTTACGGGACACCCTGTAGATGGGAGGTTCATCATATAATATATTACAATTTTCTTCTACGCTTCCACGGCCTATTGCTTTGCAGCTCTAACCAAAATAGGCCATGGAAGCGTTGCTACCTGAGGACTAACTTGGATCTCCTGGTTTATATCTCTCTTCCTTGCCCTACAAACAAAAAGCGCTCAACCTGCTTTTATTCAGCAGATAAAGGTGTAGTGGTCTTTGAAAAAACATCTCTACACAAGGTTCTGTCACCTTTAAATCATTTCTGACATAAATGAAACAAGAAACATAAATTAAACAATAATAAAGGGTTAATGACTACTAACTTATCTCTACCTATTATCCACATAAATAATATTGCTCACATGTCTCCATCCCAAGGGATAAAAACATTTGTAAACGGAAATTGGCTATCTGTCTGTTGGGAGCACATATTCGCGTGACTTGGTATGTAGCTTTTAACTCGATGAATATTTTAAGTGTTGGGACAACAAATGGAACAGCTACACATCTAGCGTGAGGCGGATCTTACCTTTTGGTTGAAGTGTGAATGCCGACTGACTTTTTTTCTTTTTTGTTCTCGAGGGGGAAACCTTCAAAAGGTACCCGATGCCATGGGAGCGACACAGGGTTATGTAGCACTCTTACCGCTCTAAAACCCCCTCGGTGGCCGTCCTCAGCGCTGCGTGGAGGACTCCGGGATCTCCAAAGGAACGCAACCGGAGTCCTCTTAGCGAATTGCCCCGTCGGGCTCCGCCCAGGTGAACTTATCGCTCGTTAGTACTAACTAATCTTAGTATTTTTTTGTGCAACCAGCATAAAAAACAGAAATCCAGATATTTCAGCCTGCTAAAAATTTACATATGTATTTCGATTTTTGGCAAACGTTCGATAAAAGGTGTAAGATAGGCAAACACATTAATAGATTGATTATTGACAAGTACATGAAGCTTAAAATCCGATTACAATCGACATATAGCATTTAAATGTCAATGCCCATGAATGTTGACAATTTTAAACTAATGTGTGTTCCTGGCTTGTGTCAAGTGAACCCATCATGTACTTTCGAATGTTGATTATCAAAGTAGTTTTCAGATACCGGTGGGAACATAATATGAGAAGTAAAACTAATATCTGGTCGGGACAGTTGATCTTTAGTGAACCCGATAGTCTGCGTTTGTTAATTGGCGAGATAATATCAAAAGTTAAAAGCTTTGGAGAGGTTAACAGTCGGTTGTTATTGCCCGTTTTATTTGTTATCGATTGATTGTGTCTGTCTGTTTCCTTATTTATTGTCAAATTGAAAGAAAACAATTCATTTGTTTGTTGTTAGATATAGGGTACAATATACACAGTTGTTCATATGCAGTTCCAAAAATTGTCAAAAAATTTAAATGTATTATATACAAAACTATGTCTGGTAAAATAAGCTTTGAATTAAGGAAAATCCCATCCAAATTGGATGAGGAGTTTTTGAGAAAATCGCGGACATACAAATACATACATAGCGGTGGAATACAGAACTTCCTTTTTTGAAGTGGGTTTAAAATATGTAATGATTATGTTTGTCAAAGCTTCTTGCGCAAATAAAATACAGGAAGGGGAAGTTTATATTAATTGTACGGTAGACAAACTTCAGTCTTGCACCCACTTCGGAAGTCTCACTCTATTAGTCGCCTCTTACGTCGGAAGTCCTCTATTAGTCGCAGGGCCGTAGGCCTATTTTGGTCCCGGAAGTATAGGTACGTACTATCACAGTCGTATTTACATTTCCAATTCGTTAAACTTACAAACAAACCAACACGCGTGAATAGTAAACATATGCGGTCGTTGCCCCGGTCCAAGGTTCATCATAGATTTGATGGATTGAGGTCAATCATTTATTAATCAATCTAGCAGTACCCTACCGATATAATTGGATAACCAGCGATGTTATTTCTGGTTGATCTTCAGGGAAAACACACATCTACACGTAATTGCAAAGCTGCTTAAGCCCGTTAAGGCCAAAAAGGTAATAAAAGATGGACGGTGGTAGAACCCTGTGGTAGCCTCCAGAGGCATCATACACCATTTTGCCTCATAATACGAGTAGCAATGCTTAGCGATGCGTATTTCGGTTTTCAAGGTGTGATGAGGAAGACATAGACTGATTAGGCAATCTAACTTAGTATTTACTGGCATCAACGCATCTGTTCTATTAGGGTTGACATCTTACCTGGGTTTGACTTGGAATACATGCTCAATTACTATTTCTATATTATATAAAAAATTGGCCATATGCAAGTCGAACTCGCACTAGGAGAGTTCCGTACCACCAAAATTTGTATATTTTTATAATTTCAGTCTTTTTTCTTATATCAGTCACCCTGTCTAATAAATAAAAGTGTCTATCTATTACGGCTCAGGACACAGAGTTCTGTGACAGACGGACACATGGACAGACAGGCAGACGGACAGACAGCGGAGGCTTAGTAAAAGGGTTCCGTTGGGTATTCTAATAAAACACATGTATCATTTAGGTCTAGGTGTTAAGTTATGCTTAGGTATGTCTTGTTGTCATTCCTAACATCTCTCCCCAATAATAACTAAGTATGAAACAACTACCGTCTTATGGAAAACAGAAACGCATCGCTTGACGTCCTCGCGACGTTTATATAAAACCAGTGGGAAGTTTACCAGACAATAATGCAATGCCCTTTTGCAATTTCTATCTCATTCATTATCGTCATTATTATTACAGTATCGTCATTATATTAGTTATATAGTTTGTTACGTATCTTATATACAAAATTCTCGTGTCACATGATAGTTATAGGGCTTTACCGATTTTCACCAAATTTTATATGCATATTCAGTAGGTCTGAGAATCTACTATCTAATTTTCATACCCCTAAGTAATAAGGGTTGTTCACCCTTAACATTTTTTATTTATATGGCAACACAACGTTTGCCGGGTCAGCTAGTCAGAAAAACTTAACAGGTAAGTTTTTTTTAGGTCCAAAATGTTTTCATTGTTTTCTTAAATATACATGAACCTATGAGATTGAGAGATTATGCTGTGATATATTTGGAAATAAATGCGTATATGTTTAATTTGGAAATTAAACAAAAAACGAATTTTTATACACCCCTATTTTAAGGTTAAGTCCGCAGTGTGTGTTCCAGTACATTGGTTGGGTGGCGACCACACTTCTAACATATGTTTCTAAAGAAAAAATGTTTTTCAGCTTAGCTTTTATTGGAATACAAGCACTATACGAGGTCGACAATCCTCAAAGTATTTCTTTGTCCGACAGATCATTTATAATTCAATAAATGATCAAGTGGCTTAACCTATATATCGCTTGTGAATATTTTATTCCATTAATTTGTCTTTGACTATTGCACGACTCATGATGCGAAGCATCAGAGAGTGCTTTACGATCGAAAAATTTTTTTCGCTTCATTTTGGCGGCTATTTTTATTTTTGTTGAAGAAATTAAGTGATAAACTTAAATCTTAAAATGTGATTTTAAGGTACTTTACGCCTCCGCCTGTCCGTCTGTCTGTCTATTAAAGGGCTCTAACTCTACAACTGCAATAGATCTACACTTGAAGTTTGCACAGAGTGTGCATTGCTATAACAACAAATACTAAAAATATTTTTAAACAATAAGAGCAATAAAACAAGCGTACAGTCCACTTGATGGTAACTGGCTACTGCTGCTCATAAGCATCTGTTAAAATCGAATCAAATATTTTTTTAAAATTCAAAATAGGTTCTTTACAGAGCACTTTTTGAATGTCAGTAAAACTACCACCATCTCAATCTTATCAACTATATAAAAAATGGATGCTCTACCTAAAGTCAATCGCAGATGCATCGCCACTCCTGAGGTCTAAGAGATCATATGTAAGTCAGTCAGTTCACATGTTTCTACGAAAACCTAGCAATGGGTGTGCTGTGAGCTCTTCGGACAAACCATATTGGTTCTATCACCTTCATACATAGACTTTACTACCACTCTAGAACATACAAAGGAACACATTCAATTATATAAAACGCTTTCTTCACTCACAGCCCCACACTAGGATTGCCTGTATCGTGGGTGCCATGGACATACACAAAGACTAATACAAAACACCCAGAAACAGAAATCTGAATTCATCATGTCGATATTTGTTTGGCCGGGGATCGAACCCGGGACCCTTTGCGCTACAGACCGGTATGGTGACCGCTCCGCCACGCGGGTCGTCAAGTATTATTTTCAAGTATACTTTATTTTTACGTTTAGTACCTATTCAATATAATTTAATATAGTTGATAAGTATTCTTTTCAGTAATATTCCATTTCATAATGTATAGTTATGTATAGTTGTTATTTTGAAGGTGGTAGAACCCTTTGTGGTTCGACTCCGGCGGCACCACCGCCACACCTATTTCTACTTAATAACAGCAGTGTTAGGCGCTGCTGCGTTCCGTTTTGAAGGGTGTGGTAAGGGAGACAGACTTTTCCGAGGCGTTCCAGCTTAGTCCTCAGGGGTAGCGGCGCATCTGTGGCCGACCTCAGGTAGGAATATCTAATCCTATCTGGGGTTGATTACAGATGTCCATGGGCGGCAGTAGCCACTTATCATCAGGTGGACTGCATGCTCGTCTGCTACTCATATATTATAAAAAAAGTTAGTAAATTAAACCCATAGACTTAGATTTTTTTTATCTATGATTAAACCCGTTTAAAGAACTTATAGGCGTAATATTTATAGGAACGAAGTTAAAAGAATACGAGAAAATATTATGTCAAAAGTGAATGAACCGTAAAAATCGGTATTACATTTCTTAGATTTTTTCTTTCATAAAAAAAATATTTTAGGAACCTAGCACACTTTATGTTTTCTACGCTTTTGAAAACATAAACTCTACGCCAGAAATTTTAAACTTTTTCAGACGTTTTCAAAAGAAACAACAAACTAATAAATGGAAGCTTTTATTTTTTTGTACAAGCTTTTATTTATCTTACCTTGTTATCTTTTAACTAGCTTTGTTCGTATTGTCCCTGTAGTTCCGGGACCAGAATAGGGCTACGGTATCCCCTGCCTGTCGTAAGAGGCGACTAAAAGGGGACTTCCGGGGTTGCGGGCGGCAAGAGTGGGAGCTCGAACCGCCCGACCAGCAACCCCGGGATGGACGGCGGTATGTGTGGTCGCACACCGTCGTGAACACCAGATGGTGTGGTGAGTTTCAAGCTCAACTGGGCGAAGCCGACGGGGCAACGCGCTAAGTGAACTCCGGTTGCGTTCCGTTGGAATTCCCGGAGTCCTCTACGCAGCGCCGAGGACGGCTACGGGGGTTTTAGTGCGGTAAAAACCCACATAACCCGGTGTCGCTCCCACGGCACCGGGTACCTTTTGAAGGATTCCTCCTCGTTAAAAAAAATCCATGTTCGTATAAAATAGTCAAATTTTGTTGTTAAATTTTTAACACCCGATTAAGGACAATTTTGCATACGTTTGGCTTAGACGACGACGCATGAAGTCATTGTAGAGTGACGTCATTCTAAATCCAATATGCGCACCAATTATATTCTAGCCTGCATAAAAATCTTATATATAAAATTCTCGTGTCACAATGTTAGTTACCGTACTCCTCCGAAACGGCTTTACCGATTTTCACAAAATTTTATATGCATATTCAGTAGGTCTGAGAATCGGTTACTATCTATTTTTCATACCCTTAAGTGATAAGCGTTGTTCACCCTTAACATTTTTTTATGTATATGGCAACACAACGTTTGCCGGGTCAGCTAGTATTATTAATAAAAATATTAACAATGTTTTACATTGCCAGTATTAAAATTAGACGTATTTTCATAAATAAAATATGTAGGAAAATCACACGTGTGCCAACTTCCTTATCGGAAATGTTCGAAATAGGCCGTTGAACTCACAAACCATAGTACAGTAATAATGTGATTATGTTCGATTTCTGATGAACTTAGCGGATTTGTATTAGGATTTCCGTAATACAATATGATCATGTGGCATACGACACTCAGTATTTCTCATTTAAAGAAGTTCGATTTTTGTATGAAATTCTTTTAAGACACAAGGGCTAAAACCCTGCAACTGAAATTCAAGAATATGAAATGCCAGGAATAAAATAGTCAACATAGTAATACACCTCACACCTCTTCAGCCGAATAAAACTGATACGTCAGTCTTTTATATATATACCTAAATTCTAATTTAGATTCTGGTCTTGGATCTAGCTGATACTCATTTTTGTCCATAGTTCATAAGACAATCCTAGATTGAGACTAAATGTGTAGAAAAGTCATTTTTGTTGACTCATATTGTAAAAACTAAATGTAAAAGATACGTAGCGCTCCTTACTGTTATTATAAGTTGCTTATGCTTGAACAAATAATAATTTACACGCCATTTTTATAGTGTTTTTTTTTTATAATATAAGAGTAGCCTGTAGTAGACGAGCATACAGTCTACCTGATGGTAAGTGGCTACTGCCGCCCATGGACATCTGTAATCAACCCCAGATAGGATTAGATATTCCTACCTGAAGTCGGCCACAGTTGCGCCGCTACCCCTGAGGAGTAACTTGGAGGAACTTCCGAGGAACGCCTCGGAAAAGTCTGTCTCCCTTACCACACCCTTCAAACCGGAACACAGCAGCGCCTAACACTGCTGGTATTAGGTAGAAATAGGTGTAGGAGTAGCAGACGAGCAAGCCGCCTGATGGTAAGTTGCCTGCCGCCCATGAACATCTGTAAAAAACGCCAGATAGATTCCTACCTGAGGTCAGCCACAGATGCGCCTCTACCTAACTAAGCCAGTACTAAGCTGGAACGCCATGGAAATGTATGTCTCCATACCAATTACACTATGATTGTGAAATAAAAAGTTCAAATATTGTTATAAGAAGACCGAAACTAAATATAAATAGGGCTTTGTCGGAACAATATTTTATCCATTATACTGTAAGAATAGACATTTTCAATTTACTTTTATAGGTTAAGTTTTACAGCTCTTTGTAAAGGTGACGTGACATCGATAAAATATAATTTACTTTGGTATGACATATATTTTGGGAAATAACCGATTTATAATTTATAACATTATGGTATGATTGTATACTATTCCATTCGTATAAATTAAAAATAGAAAACATTAAAATTGAAAATAAAAAATACAATCTAATTGAAAACCTCTTTCTTTATGTAAAGTCGGTTAAAAATTGTACTAGTTGACAATATAATATCTGTAGATTAACTAAATATATATATAATATGGTAACTACCAAAACTAAATGCATAAATATAATAAACTGTAGTTATTTGTCTAAACTTAGAATAATAATTTAAGCTAGACGGTCGAATAAAACATTCCATTTCAATTTCATTCATTCCATCACATATTTTCACGTTTGTTCATAACTTTGCCTGTAGAAAGTCCATAAGTAATGATTTCCAAAATTCGAACCAAACTATACCGAAGTCTTATAATTGGGGTCGTTAGATTTTTGCTGAATCATAAAACCTTCATTGACTCCAACTCCTTGTTCCTATAAATAGAACTGTGAAGGCTTGGCCTCATATCGTGACAGACCTCGAAACTGCTTAGTAGTTAATTTAAAAATCATTTTAACTGAAAGGCTGAAATGGGGTCGTGTCTATTAATAACCAAGGCTATATTTACTGGCGGTTGGGGCCCATTGACGCGGGTGTTTCGATCCGGGTCCCGGGCTGCAGCCAGCTCTGACCTAGTTCCACACTCAATGGACCGGGGAGGGGGCCCTGAGGTCCAATCCAAAAGCAAAGGCATATAACCCCGAAATGTAACCTTTGTGGTAATGTATTAAACATATCACAAGGATGCACCTTATATGAGGTGTTTAAAGTATAATGGCATACAAAAGATTAAAAAAATCCGACACGCCATGTATATTATAGCTATGTCTAACACTCGAAGATTAAATGTTTTTAAAAACTGTAAATTTTATTTTAAAAGTTCTGTCCAAAAATCTAGAAGATGACCTAGATAGACTCAAGATTGCCTACCTCAACTACTAGAAGTGAGTACAGTGCATGCGATTAAATAATGTGTAGCGTAACACTTTAAATAAAGTTTTCCTAACTTTAATATTTGTATTTGATTCATTTTCCTGATTTTGTTACTTACTACCTTGTTTCTCTTTGGCGAAAAATCATGCGCTACGGATGCAGCACAATCGGAGGTCGGTGACCGCTTGTCCCAGTTTCCTCGTTGACGTCACAGCTACGCCCCATGACGTCACGCGCGAGCCTCCGAGCCCATTCAAAAGTGGATCATAGCCTCACTATGCACCACACACTCACTTTGCACACACCCCCAACTCACCATACACACTGACGCAACGAGGTCGTCCTCACCGCCGGAGGTCATTTTACTTGTTCTTTCTATTTATAATTCGAAAGGTCAGAGGAACTGATTGGCGAAAGGCTGGAAATTTTACTGGAAATTGTTTGATATGAGCCGGGTTAATAGCCAATTACGGAATTTTAAGAAAGTCTTTTAACAAACGGTAATGTGGAAATTTTTGCGTTGACAACAGACAGATTTTACCATTTTAAGGACGGTCCGTTAGTACTATGATTCATTATGTATGTCTTTAATGAGAAGCAGGTTTTGCATTTCGGTGGAGTGGGGTTTGGATGCAGATTGATTTATATATCACTATGTGGCCTTTCTCTTAGACCTCAGGAATGGCTACGTAACTATGATTGACTACGGGTCTATATAGATGTTCTATATAGAGTCGGTTACAAATGTCCTGGGGCAACAGTGACCACATACTATCAGTTGGACCGCTTGCTTGTTTGCTATTTCCGTCTCATAAAAAGATTGTTTTATAATCACAGATTATGAAGAAGTACAATGGAATAAAACTGGTGATCCTTGTCTACGAACGGATACCTGAAGAACGTCAAGGATGTGAAATTCGTCAAGACTTTGAAAGATAGTATTTTTCCAGTTACTTTGAAATCCCCATGGTATTGCTAATTATTATAAACTTATGTAGCCTACAAGCACTGTAAAGCTACTGTATTCTAATTTCAAAGGTGTAGGAAGGAAAAAAATACTAATATGGAACATTGCAACTTAGTCATGAGGCAGCAAAGCATCTGTCGTCTACATCGACAGGGATTATGTCTTATTTTCTTTTTTTCCATACTACTTTTCTGTAATCTGATAGTAGGTGGGTACTGCTCCTTTGAAAATCTATAATGAAGACCAGATAGACTGGAGTCCTACTTGAGGTTGACCAACATGCGTTACTGGTCCTGTAGACTAAATTGGAAGGTCTCGACACTCGAACTTACTCGCGCTTACCACTGTTACGGCTGCTGCCGCCCATGGACATCTGTAATCAACCCTAGATAGGATTAGATATTCCTATCTGAGGTCAGCCACAGATGCGCTGCTACCCCTGAGGACTAAGCTGGAACGCCTCAAAAAGTCTGTCTCCCTTACCACACCCTTCAAACCGGAACACAGCAGCGCCTAACACTGCTGTTATGAGGCAGAAATAGTTGTGGCGGTGGTGCCGCCGGAGTCGAACCACAAAGGGTTCTACCACCTACAGACTTCCTACCCTCTATGCTGTCTTTTATCTATATATACACAACATTATATAACGAATGTTACATAACATTTTGCAGTTTATCAAACATGGAAGTCGTGTGAAGCGAACAGATTCAAAATTTCCATTTAAATACCCATCCTTGACACAGTTGAGCGGGGTCGTGCCCTTTAAGTGCGCCGTTGAAGGCTCTGTAGATAAACATAACGTTAGAAAATATCAATAAGCAGAGATAAGCAGTGCCTTTGTACATATTATTTATTTATGTGTTTGTCTTTTTTCTTATATCTATATTGTGTGTGCATAAATAATAAATAAATAAAAAATAAATATTAATAATCTGTTTATTTCTTAAACTAAATACAGCAGATATAAGAAATATACATTGCGTGGGAATACGTGATTTCAAAAATACGAGTGGGCGTTACTTTGAATGAAAATATTTTGAATACTCCTACTCTAAATATAATGAATGTCAACAAAAATAAATTATTATTTATTCACATAATTTTGCTTTAATAATAGTTGAAAATCATTTGAATAATAAATATATTGAATGCCATAAAATGTATGTTATTTATTTACGTAAATTTACATCAAAGATGTCTAATTAACGATACAACAGAAGGGCGTGAAATAGGTCACAGATATTTCGCTTTCTTTTAGAACTTAGGTTATTTATAGGCGATGCAAGTAGGACTCGTGAGTAGGTATATGGTAGAACATATAATATGTTATATTTGAAAGTTGAAGAAGATATAACTACTGTGAGGAAATACAAAAAAGTTTGGAAAATCCAAAAGTGCACGACTCATAATGCTCATTTTATTATGAAATAAAAAAAAAAAAAAAAAAAACTTAAGTCGTTCAAAATTAATTGCCGAAAAAACAGCTGTAGTAGGAAGAAGGTACTGCACAAGCGCCCCTGGTGGAATAAATGTACATAATATCTATAGATATACAGTCTTGTAGTTTTCGTTTTTTATTAATTGCAATTAAACGACACTGAATTAATTAATCATTCGCATTCAGTGACCTACAATCGTCGATTAGAATTTAAAAAAAAAATTAACTCAAATGATGGATTTTTTCACAAGTTACAGTGTTTTCAGGTTTCACACATGACGGACAGGAAAATTTTTTGACCTATTTTGGTGTTTTTTTCAATTCTATAGCAGTAAATCAATTTTTAAAAAGTATGGAATTAATCTCCATTAAATTATCTCGACAATAGTATGCAAAATATCTTGATTCCGTGAACTATCAAGGCTATAATAATAAAAATAGCCGCCAAAATGAAGCGAAAAATATTTTTCGATCGTAAAGCACTCTCTGATGCTTCGCATCATGAGTCGTGCAACAAAGTGTGCGGTAGCTTAACCGCAGTTGACCGCAAAGAGTACGACCACTTTGATTCACATACCAATCACACACACTCAAGTACACGCAAAAATATTTTGATTAACTTTTACTTTAAATTAAATCAGAATGAAATTGGAATGTTTACAAGAAGCTTTTATTACAAGGTTTTTATCATAGATTAGTAAAGATTACTCGCTCCTAACAAGAAAATGTAACCTTTTGACAATTGTCACTGTCAATTATTTTCGTATTTGAAATATACTAAAAAAATGCAGTTTTTAGATCATTTACTAATGAAACGATATTTCGCACTTTTTCTTCGATTTCGTGTATTAACTGCGCATGTCGGCATTATTCCGCGTAAATTACACCATGACAGCCATTAAACGGCTGACAGAATTGTCAGCTGTTTAAGTCATTTAATGGCTTCCTTCAATTACAAGGCGGTGAGATACCTATACTTATCTATAGTTTTTATATAACTTGCTTTGTAAGTTCGTATATAAATGTATCAAAATTGCAAGTTAAATATGACCTACTTCCCGGTAACCCATTCAGCTGAAATTTTGCATATACGTTTAGTTTAAACGACAGTGTATGATTAGTGACGTCATTTTGCATCCAATATGGCGGATCAACTATTATTTTTGCATCCCCATCATATGAGTAGTATATCAAAGTGTGTAAATTTGTAAAGGATTGATATTAGGGCGTTAACAAAAACAAAAACTTTCCTAAAATTGTCTTTAAAAATCTTTTTAAGGTCAATTTATTTAAACTTTTACTGGCGACGCAGACGACTTACGTCCGTTATTAATATTTCATCTATCTGAATTTCACCTATCAAAGATCAAAAGACAATTAGAACACCGTTAATTGTGATCCATGTAAATTAAAAAAAAATGTAGTCTATCATTTAACTAGATCTTCAGCGCTGACCCGACCTAGTGCTAGATACATCTAACTAAGCCATTAACATTACATATAAACTAACGCCCTTCGAAGCGTAATGCAGTATTTTTATAAATGCGACAATTTTCTTTTATGGAGACAAATATTTTTTGAGATTATTTTGTACAGTAGCCATTAAATTTAGTTGTTTTTTAAATATAGGAGTAGCAGACGAGCGTTTAGTCCACCTGATGGTAAGTGGCTACTGCCGCCCATGGACATCTGTAATCAACCCTAGGTAGGATTAGATATTCCTACCTGAGGTCGGACACAGAAACGCCGCTATCCCTGAGAACTAAGCTTTCCAGCTTTGGAAAAGTATGTCTCCCTTATCACCCTTACACTATTCAAACCAGAACACAGCAGCGTTTAACATTGCTGTTATGAGGTAGAAATAGGTGTGGCGGTGGTGCCACCAAAGTCGAATCACATAGGGTTCTACCAAATTTAAAATAATATTATTTATTTATTTAATGAGGACATATCAATACATTTTATTTATTTAATTTATTTAACTAAATTACATTACTTTATTAACTGTTATAAAAAATACAATGTACATCGAAGTTGATTTTGTATATTTGTTTTTTTTATTTTTTAACAATTTTGGACGCCTTCTTTAACCAATCATTTGTAAATGACATTATTTCAATATTTTTCCGCCAAAAAAAAGATGAAAAAATCTATAACCTTGTTTACATTGAGATGTCATCCTATGGGTTCACACGTATCGAGTAACGACAGGAAATTGTTCAATGTTTTTGGATATTCAATGTTAATTACAAATATTAGTAAAGATTACTCGCTCCTAACAAGAAAATGTAACCTTTTGAAAATTGTCACCGTCACGTATTTAAGTATTTGAAAAAATATTAAAAAAATGTAATTTTTAACTCACGACGTTTACGAATGAAACGATAGTTCGTCGCACTTTTTCTTCGATTTCGTGTCTTAACTGCACATGTCGGAATAATTCCTCGTAAATTACACCATGACAGCCATTAAATGGCTGACAGAAATGTCAGCCGTTTAAGTCATTTAATGGCTTGCTTCAATTACAAGCCGGTGAGATATCTATTTGAAAAATTCACCCTGTATATATATATATATATATACAGGGTGAATTTTTCAAACGGGCCTTCAGGGCCAAATCCGAAACTATAAGGATTAGCGAAAAATGCTGAAAGGAATTACGAGGCCGATTTTGATAAAAATTAAAACTGCATCATTACTTCTTTAAAATAACTTTATCCCTAGCCGGGAATCGAACGAGTTAATTTTGAAAAAAAAATACACCCTCTATATTATTCCACTATCTGATAGTGTTGCTTATAAGGATCAAAATCTGGGAAGTAATGTTATGTGACAAATTAAAGGAAAGGGAAAATTTTATATATATATATATATATATATATATATATATTTATATATATATATATATATATATATATATATATATATATATATATATATATATATATATATATATATATATATATATATATACTATCATACATATTTGTAGCGAATTGTTGCGAAGTAGTTTTAATCTTAACTTAATAGCATGGATTTTCGCAAAGTAACGCCTGATACAATAAACTGAATTACCACGCATAAAGTGAGTAGTAAGTTTGTTGGAAAGAAAACGTTTTAAACAAGTGTATTTAGTGTCCTTGGAAGTAGTCACGTTACATCGCACGCAGCTACCCTCCTTAGTTGAGGATAACAATAGAATTGTTGAATTATATTACCACAACTCAACACAGTAGGCGGTTATTTGAACTTGAAATAGTAGTTAGTTTCTATGATTGAAGTAGTAAGCGAGCATGCAGTCTTGTGATATGTAGTCTCTGTTGCCCATTGACATCTATAACTAACTTTTTACTGTTTATGTTTGTGCCTATCACATGCTATCGCCATCACCCAGGGTCAACTGGCAGAGAATGCCATTAGGTATTAAGTTTACCCTTTGTAACCCTTAGTTAAAGGTGTACAATAAATAAATAAATAAAATAAAAATAACCTTAGATATTTTTATAATATGGGAGTAGCCGAAGCGCATGCAGTCCACCTGATGGAAAGTCGCTACTGCCGCTAATAGACATCTGTAACCAACCCCATATAGAATTAGATATTATTACCTGAGATCACACATGCGCCGCTACCCTTGAGATCTAAGCTGGAACACCTCGAAAAAGTATGTCTCCCTTACCACACCCTTCAAATCAGAACACAGAAGCGCTTAAGTTGTTATATAGGTGATATAGGTGCAGTGGTGGTGCTAGCTAAGTAGAACCAGGAAAAGTAAAAAGCAAAACGGATGTACGGAAAGTGGAATTCTAGTTTGACGGTGATAGCACCACAGTATTTTAGATAAGAAGGGTTCTACTTTTAATTCATAATAATTAACACAATGTTTACTGCACTGACGAACAATGCACAAATGCAGATTATTTATGTGTAAAACCTTCAAAAGAATCAAACTTTAATAAAACCATAATAAGCGTTATTGCAATAAATTTTGCAATAAGTACTTAATTAATGAAAAAAATGTATACAATATGTAGGAGTATAAGAGTTCTTGATTGAACAGTAAAAAGTCGTGGTGACTAGTTAAAATAAATGTTTTTTTTAAAGGCAACGTAAGTATGAAATAGCTCAAATCTAATTACATTTTAATCATTAGGAATAGTTTATCTCACTGACAGGCATGGAATGAGTTATGATACAACCGTCTAGGTATGTATCCTTTTACTTATTCATAGATTGTTTGAAAATAAAAGAAATGTGAAACTAAACGTGACCAATATTTTCATCTAGTGCCGATAAAACGTGAACAAGGCATGCGCTTCTCAAACTTTATTGTCATCCTTTTATTATTACCCTTAAGCTTTGCAGATAAGTCAGTCAATTATTATTATAATAAGCCTGGAATTCATCTTTTAAGATCACGGAACAAAAAACGTGTTTAAAATCTTCTCATCTAATGCGTTAAAACTTCACATAGATTATAAGTTGAGAATCGCTGAAGTCACGGGTTACTTACATTGGGAAAATACGACCAATGGAAGAATACAGATGTCTCAATGAAATTATTAATTGTCAACGTTAAAAATGTATTGAAATACTAAAAACATACTCAACTATTACGTCGTTACACATTAAAGCATCTCACCACTGATTCGTACATACTATTATATTAATTAAACATTATCTTTTAAACAAAAGCTTCAATCTTGAATTTAGTGGTGAATGTTATATTTCCGTACACTTACAAAAAAAGTTTATTAACTTTAAAAACAGTAAAAAGTATTTTGAACTTCGTCGTCGATCCATTACTATCACTAGGAGTGAGTCTCCCCTTCGAGTGTAAGACTTAGGCCATAGTCCACCGTGTTAGCCAAGTCCGAATTGGTAGTCACATAATCTTTGAAAAATTTTTTTCGAACTCACAGACGTGCAGGTTTCACTCATGATGTTTTCCTTTACCGTTTAAGCAAGTGATAATTAATTTCTTATACACACATAATTTTGAAAATTAGAGGTGCCTGGATTTAAGCCTTGGACCCCCGAATGAGAGGTCAACTTTATTAACAAATAGGCTGGTATCACTATCAGTGCTGGTATTATGAACTTATTTTTTTTTTTATAATATAGGAGTAGCAGACGAGCATGCAGTCCACCTGATGGTAAGTGGCTTCTGCCGCCCATGGACATCTGTAATCAACCCCAGATAGGATTAGATATTCTTACCTGAGGTCGGCCACAGATGCGCCGCTACCCCTGAGGACTAAGCTGGAACGCCTCGAAAAAGTCTGTCTCCCTTAGCACACCCTTCAAAACGGAACACAGCAGCGCTTAACACTGCTGTTATTAGGTAGAAATAGGTGTGGCGGTTCAAAATATGCATATGCAAAATATGCTTATATGCATTTAAAGGCGGTAGAACCCTATGTGGTTCGACTCCGGCGGCACCACCGGCACACCTATTTCTACCTCATAACAGTAGTGTTAAGCGCTGCTGTCTTCTGGTTCGAAGGGTGTGGTAAAGGAGACACACTTTACAAGACGTTTCAGCTTAGTCCTCAGGTGTAGCGGCGCATTTGTGGCCGACCTAAGGTAGGAATATTTAATCCTATCTGGATTTGATTACAGAATATGTCCATGGGCTGCAGTGACCACTTACCCTCAGATGGACTGCATTCTCGTCTGCACCTATATCATAAACAAATGCGTCAATCATTCCGCGTTTGTAATATAGTATTTGAATAAATCACAAGAATCTGATTACCTTTAAGAGAAATCTCATTACCGTTGCGTCGCACTGAGTTGTGACGTCATGGAATCAAGCTTTGCATATTAAATGTCTCTCATTTATTCTCCTATTACCTCTCCTGCTACTACTTATTATTTATTACTGCGCGTGCTATCAAGTTTTAGTTTCTAAATTATTTGTAGTGTGTTTGTAGAAGCTAGCAAAATCCTTTGGGCGTTATCTGGATGGAAAATGGTAACGTTCATGATACTATATATGTATAATGTAATTGTAACAGCTGAAAAGCAATGTTTTTTAATAAGCTGCCGTGCGGTTAGAGTAGTTCGTCAATTACCCTTATAAATAATAACTTTTTTGCAGCTAATCGTATATGGTAACTGCTGCCTTGACATTTATAATCAAGCCTAGATAAGACTCGTATGGTCGGCCACAGATGCATTGCTACCCTTGAAGACTAAGTTGGAACGTCTTGTCTTCCTCACCACATCCTTTCAATCAGAACACAGCCGCTCTAACATTGTTCTTATAAGGCAGAGAGAGTTGTGGCAGTGGTGTTTTCGGAGTCGAACCACGAGGTGCTTTGCCATCTTTACGGCTGAATTAGGTGAATTAGGTTTTGTGGTAGAACCCTTTGTGGTTCGACTCCGGCGACACCACCGCCACACCTATTTCTACCTAATAACAGCAGTGATAGGCGCTGCTGTGTTCCGGTTTGAAGGGTGTGGTAAGGGAGACAGACTTTTCCGAGGCGTTCCAGCTTAGTCCTCAGGGGTAGCGGCGCATCTGTGGCCGAACTCAGGTATGAATATCTAATCCTATCTGGGGTTGATTACAGATGTCCATGGGCGGCAGTAGCCACTTACCATCAGGTGGACTGAATGCTCGTCTGCTACCCTTATATTATAAAAAAAAGGTGTCTATTTTGTTCCTATGTTAATGTTCAAAATTATGCAATTATCGACGGTATGGTATGCTAGTATTGTAGGCGGCTACGTTTGTTGCTACGCCGTAGCTAAATATATCTTTATATATATTTCTTATGTGCGTGTGTATGTCACTGAATTCCTCCTAAACGACTGGACTGATTTTGATGAAATTTGTTGTGTGTGTTCAAGGGGACTTGAGAATGGTTTAGATTCACAATTTAATCCGTGGGAAAAGGTTTTTTTAATTAATTTTTAATTCGTAAGTAGTTATAGAATCGGAAACTATGTATTTGATCAAGTGATGATCTTTAGTTGTTGTCCAAGAGCCCACGAGGGTTTGGGAGTTGGTAAGACCAAATTTCGACAGATGCCACTGTCATTTCAATGCAGTTACAAATTTTCCGTTTTATGTATGTCATATTATTTCTTTAAAATGCGGGCGAAGCCGCGGGCACCAGTAGTTAAACTATAATTATGTAACAGTAATTGAATATGGGGAGGGAATCAGTCATTCACAATCCATTACCAGTATTAAGTGAATTATATGTCAAACGGCAGTCAATCCAAGATGGAGTCCGTTTAAAGGGATTTTTATAATATTGGAATAGCAAACGAACATACAGTCGATCTGATTAGTGGCTACTGCCGCCCGTCATCCGTAAATGAGTCCAGATAAGATTTGATTCCTTGGTAAAGTTGGGTGCAGGTGCCTTGTCACCATGAGGCCTAAGTTGGAATACTGGTTAAGTAAGGGCTTTTACCAGACCTTTCAAAAAAGAACATAGTAGGGCTAACACGTTGTTATTAGGCAGAAATAGGTTAGCGATGGTGCTTTCGGAGTCAAACCATGAATAGCTGTATCACCCTCATTGATATAAAGTTTTTATGAAAATCTAATGGCCGCTATATAGCCCATATTTAATATTTTTGGTTGTTTTGTCCACAGATTTACGATGTAAACAACTCTAAGATGTTTTCGCAGTCTCGCTAATATATCCTATTAATATTGTAATCATCTTCATCTCAATTTAAATATCTACTGTATCAAAAGATTAAAGTATTATTGTGACCCGAGATAATTAAGTTCTTAAATATTGTTTATAATTTTATTTTCTACGATACATAAGATTTATTTATGTTACTTTATTACGTATTTTATAAAATGAATACAGTTACTTCTACATTACAAATGTGGTATACTTACTGTTGACTTTTTTATAATATTTAAGTAACATACAATGCAGTTAACCTAATGGTAAGTGGCTGAGCTGCCCATGGACATCTTTAACTATCCTTATATAAGTTTAGATTAATGTCTGAGGTGGGTAATAGATGCTACAACAGACCTCCGAAGTCGTACCACAAAACATTTCACTACTTTTAATTAATTACGCTGTTTTATTAATTAAAATTTTCACTGAATTTCCGAGCAATTTACTTAACGCTTTCCCGTGAACACGTTTCGCTTCTACGAAAGACAATACATTCCCTCGTTAATTAAATCTCTTTGTGCATTGCCCAGCTGTCAATAAAATGTATTGGCATTGCTCATTTCGGCTGAAATTTAACCGTAAATTGGCAGTGAATCGCAAATACAGTGAATTTTCATGTATGCCAATAGAATTTACTTCAATATTATTCTGTGTGAATTTAAAAAGTAAAAAGGTTAGATAAGTTTTAGAATAAAAGAAGTTTATAGTATATTGGAATGCCTCATATCTACCACACTCTTTATACCAGAATACAGCTGTTATAGTGCAGAAATACTTGCGTTGGTAGTACCAAGCCACGGGTTGGTTCTACTAACCATTGACTTTTTACTATGCTCATTTAACTCAGCTCTACTCGTAAAAAAATTAAATGTATAACCAGTATGGTTCGATCAAAGACCTACAAACGACACCTACTATCACGAAGCAGTTTTCACGTTTCAGTGTAAGTTTCAATGTAGATCCTGGTTGACTGGTCTGAGGCGATCATCATGAGGTCGCGTTCCGATCCGGTAATGCTTTAAGAAAAATATTGTAACTGACATTTTTGTAAGTGCCGCCGATGGCCTCCCCTCCTCCCCATACAAAATAAATATATTTCATTTCATCTCATTTCATCTCATTTCATCTCAATTCATCTCATTTCATCTCATTTCGTCACATTTTATCTCATTTCATTTCATCTTAGTCCTCAAGAGTGGCATTGATCTGTAATTGGTCCCATGTTGAAACCCTGTTCTACATGGTCATGGTATGTCTTCTCGTATGCAGATAACTGACGGGGTAGGAAGGTGTTCGAAAGGAGATGACGACTGGGCAAAAGAAGGACAAGATGCCTCTTAGCTAGATGGACTGATGACCTGAAGAGAACGGAGGGTAACCGCTGGAATCACACGGCTCTTGAGCCGGTCTTGACCGGTTGGTGTGGCGCTGATTAGGAGGCCTATGTCCTTTTTTTTTTTTTTTTGTTGACGAGGGGGAACCCTTCAAAAGGTACCCGATGCCTTGGGAGCGACACAGGGTTATGTGGGACTCTTACCGCACTAAAACCCCCCCGATGGCCGTCCTCAGCGCTGCGTAGAGGACTCCGGGATCTCCAAAGGAACGCAACCGGAGTCCTCTTAGCGCATTGCCCCGTCGGGCTCCGCCCAGGTGAGCTTATCGCTCACCGCACCGTCTGGTGCGTACGACGGTATGCCTATGTCCAGGCCTAGGACTATGTCCAGTACTAAATTATTAAAGGCTGATAAATGAATGGAATGCATGCTCGTTTGTTTTCTTAGTATAAAAATCTATGAGTACATTTAAATATATGATTAAAGTTATTGATCCCGATTAATACTGTTGATAATAGAGCAATATTCTGAAAAGGAACGTTGTTTACTTACAAAGGGACCTATACCCCTTTCTATATTTATAGTTAAGCTCTGAATACGTGATTGGGTATAATTTACCAAAGGGCGATGTGGCTCGGCTTATTTCTGTAATGAATGTTTACCAATTGACCCCATGTTGCCTAGGTCGGGGTAGCCACGGGTGGTCTAGTTTTCCGATTTGCCTTATTATTGATGAAAGGAAATTGGCTTATTTGCGGATTATGTACTATTGAAGGACGGATACGATAAATATACTTGATTGCTTGTTCTGTTGCTCGGCAGAAATATGACATTGATATTATTGGAAAAACATAGTACCTGAAGATTATTATGAGGAGGTCTTCATCAACTCGGGAAGGATTTTCGGTAAGGTTATGTTACTCCCACGCTAATCAAGTATATTGTGACTTGAGAAGTTCGACCCTTCGGAGATGAAGCCAGCCAGATAAGTTTTTTTGTAATACGTACAAAAAAATATCAGTACATAAATGGTGAGATAGGAAACTAGGACTGTGACTGGATTCATAATCTAGACTTAAGTGAATAAAAGAAAACTCAATTTCAGGGTTCCGTAACAAAAGTGTAACATCGGAACCCTATTACTAAGCCTTTGCTGTTTTTCCGCCTGTCTGTCTGTCACAAGGGCTCTATGAACCATAACAGATAAACGAAAATAGAATCATTGATTTTTATAGTGTGTATTCCTAATGGACAGTATAACAACAAAAAGTTTGGAAAATCCAAAAGTGCTCATTTAATTATGAAATATAAAAAAAAAATAAAAAAAAACTTAAGTCGTTCAAAATTCATTGCCGAAAAAACAGCTGTAGTAGGAAGAAGGTACTGCACAAGCGCCCCTGGTGGAATAAATGTACATAATATCTATAGATATACAGTCTTGTAGTTTTCGTTTTTTATTAATTGCAATTAAACGACACTGAATTAATTAATCATTCGCATTCAGTGACCTACAATCGTCGAATAGAATTTAAAAAAAAAAATTTAACTCAAATGAATGATTTTTTCACAAGTTACAGTGTTTTCAGGTTTCACACATGTCGGACAGGAAATTTTTTTGACCTATTTTGGTGTTTTTTTCCAATTCTATTGCAGTAAACCAATTTTTAAAAAGTATGGAATTAATCTCCATTAAATTATCTCGACAATAGTATGCAAAATATCTTGATTCCGTGAACTATCAAGGCTATAATAATAAAAAATAGCCGCCAAAATGAAGCGAAAAAAATTTTTCGATCGTAAAGCACTCTCTGATGCTTCGCATCATGAGTCGTGCAATACTAAAAATAAAATGAAAGTTAAAAAGAAAATGAAGTTTATATGAATAACTTTACAGAAATACTTTTAATCCTTTCGTCGCCTCCTACGACATCTTAAGGCGTGACGCTATTCCACGCCATACTTATACTTTAGGACTACTTTAATATAACTCTAAGAACAACCTAGTAAGTTAGTTATAAAGTTCGCTGTATTAATTCGTTACTATGCGACCTGTTGCTTCACAGTTAAATATCTTCGCGTCTTTGATTTAAAAGTATGCTGGTAGACTTATGTTAAGAAGTATAGGATGATTATGATTAAATATATAAATAAAAAAATAATGTTTCCTCCCTAATCTATACATATCATCATCATCATCAACCCATTACTGTCCCACTGCTGGGCACGGATCTCCTCTCAGAATGAGAAGGATTAGGCCATAGTCCACCGCGCTGGCCAAGTGCGTATTGGTAGACTTCACATACCTTTAAGACTTTTTTTTTATAAATCTCTCAGGTATGCAGGTTTCCTCACGATGTTTTCCTTCACCGTTTAAGCAAGTGATAATTAATTTCTAATACGCACATAAATTTGAAAATCAGAGGTGCGTGCCTGGGATTTGAACCTCGGACCCCTCGATCGAGAGGCCGCGTTTCTTAACCACTAGGCTATCACTGCATTTTAACCCTAATCTATACACAGTTATAATTTTTCTTAGTATTTTTACTTTACTGTGGAGAGCAATGTTTTTCGAGCATGTGTGTGTATTTTTTTTATAATATAGGAGTAGCGGACGAGCATGCAGTCCACCTGATGGTAAGTGACTACTGCCGCCCATGGACATCTGTAATCAACCCCAGATAGGATTAGATATTCCTACCTGAGGTCGGTCACAGATGCGCCGCTACCCCTGAGGACTAAGTTGGAACGCCTCGGAAAAGTCTGTCTCCCTTACCACACCCTTCAAAACGGAACACAGCAGCGCCTAACACTGCTGTTATTAGAAATAGGTGTGGCGGTGGCACCGCCAGAGTCGAACCACAAAGGGTTCTACCACCTTTAATGTATATATTGTTTATATATATCTCATTTTTGGCTTGCTCCAGAGCAAACAGCTTGATGGATTTAACATATGAGGTGTCGTTGGATTCGTATAAATTGTGAGATTGGCATAAGTTATATATGTGTCACTTTTTTATTTTTATAATAATTCTCTGAACTAAATAATGATTTTGTAATAGAGGATCCAGATTTTCATCATAAAAAAGATGTAGATAGGTATATACAGGGTGAATTTTTAAAACGGGCCTTCAGGGCCAAATCCGAAACTATAAGGATTAGCGAAAAATTCTGAAAGGCGTTACGAGGCCGATTTTGATAAAAACTAAAGCTGCATCATTAGTTTTTTAAAATATTTTTTTCCTTAGCCGGGAATCGAACGAGTTCATTTTGAAAAAAATGACACCTCTATATTATTCCACTATCTGATAGTGTCGCTTATAAGGATCAAATTCTGGGAAGTAATGTTATGTGATATGTATATATAGGTATGGGCACTACGTCATAGATGAGCAGAAAGAGCACATTTATAAAATAGCGAAAAAACATTCACGGATTCAATCAAGTAAATAAAATGGTTTTAATCACCTTCATGACAGTTCGAGCACGTCCTGCACCGGAGAATATTAAAAAAATGTTAGAGGCACAAGTAATTATGTACACAGGTTTTACTCTAGCTGTTTCATCATCAACCCATTACTGTCCCACTGCTGGGCACGGGTCTCCTCTCATAATGAGAAGGATTAGGCCATAGTCCACCGCGCTGGCCAAGTGCGTATTGGTAGACTTCACATACCTTTGAGATTTTTTTATAAATCTCTCAGGTATGCAGGTTACCTCACGATGTTTTTCCCTCACCATTTAGCAAGTGATAATCAATCCCCTCGAACGAGAGGCCGAGTTTCTTAACCACTAGGCTCTCACTGCTTTTTTACTGTTACTGTGTATTAATCTCATGGTTTTCAGGTGTAGGACAGTGTCAGAAAAAATACTTATAAAAACAAAAATGTTTTTGACAGGAAACCCTTTCATTTGATACCCTGGGAGCGCGTAAAGATTGGCTGGCCTTCTTGGCCTTCGGCTGCCATATTGGATTTAGAGTGATGTTAGTATCATATTCATGGATTGTCGTATCAAACGTATATCCAAAATTTTATATTGTGCGGTTGAAGTTAACTTGTTTACTATTCATTTGCAAGAGTAAACCCTCACATACATGCGAACAAACCAATCAAGTTAAATAAAAACTTCTGAAAATAATAATATACAAAATCTGAGGATTTCTAGGAAGTCGACTAACAAAAATAAAATGCATTAAAATTAACCATTACTACTGGCAAACAGATAAAATTAGATCCTAATATAACAAAGTTAGCACGCATTTTATAACGAGACGAAATTTTTCTCAGATCTTGTATAAATATTAAGGGAAAATGTCACATTTTCTACCATAAGACTTCGTGCGTCACAAGGAAGCCCCATCTTACCAATTTGCCTTCACGCGGCCGAAGCGGTCACGAGTCTAGCCAGCTAGCTATACAAATGTTTTACAACCGAAAATAAATATTTGGCCAAGTGCAATCTAACTCACATACCGAGGGTTCCGTACTAACAATTTTTTTTTATTTTTCATAGCAATCATTGAAGTAAATGCTCAGTGCAAATTTGAACTGTCTACCAACATAGTTATAGTGACCAACATATGTATAATACATACTAGTGGTGCCCGCGGCTTCGCCCGCATTTTAAAGAAATAATATGACATGCATAAAACGGAAAATTTGTACCTTCATTGGAATGACAGTGGTGCCACCTGTCGAAAATTGGTCTTACCAACTCCCAAACCCTCGTGGGCTCTTGGACAACAACTTTGCTAAAGATCATCACTTGATCAAACGCATAGTTTCCGATTCTATAACTACTTACGAATTAAAAATTAATAAAAAAAAAACCTTTTCCCACGGACAAAATTGTGAATCTAAACCATTCTCAAGTCCCCTTGAATACACAAAACAAATTTCATCAAAATCAGTCGTTTAGGAGGAGTTCAGTGACAGACACACACACATAAGAAATATATATATAAAGATGTGAAAATTTCAAATGTCTATGTATTAGGGTTCCATAGATAGAGCCCTGTGACGGACGGATAGATAGCGGAGGCTTAGTAATAGGGTTCCGTTTTCACCCTTTGGGTACGGAACCCTAAAAATTATAAGCTACGTTCGTTATTAAAAATAGAACGCGCTTAAATTTAGCATTGGAGCATCCCTTTTTTGGTTTTCTTTGTAACTTTGTTATTGTTGGTGGAGCGAAGTTTTTTCCACGACTTGCGGTGGGTGTGGATTTGGGAAATGAAATCGTAACAGGGATATTATTAAGCTCTGTCCATTTTTATTTTTCTCTATCTGTGTTTTGTCGTATTATACATGTGCGCATGTAAGTATCATAATTCCTATACAGTATGTACAGTACGTATTCGTAAACCCATACCATAAGTTTTCAAAACATCCCACAATTTTACGTTACCTTTACTTAATCCATTATTCTGCTCCGTTTGCTTCAGTAGACTGAGTAAACGTAACAATAAGTAAGTGTTCAAGTCTTTTTGTGTGCCTTACATATTCGCAAAAAAGAGAGACAAAACTTTAAAGCGCCAGTTTGTCAATTTAGACATTTAATGTTACGTTACTGACACTATAGTTCTGATACAATCCGCTAGAGACGCTGATTGGAATTTGTTTGGGCAAATACGTAAACAAATACCAAAACAGTCATATTTGTCAAAACGTAAAAACTCATGGTAAGGGTACAGGCATCGTGCGCGGCGGATCTATAAACTTAAAACACGTGGAAGTTTCGTTTGTTTATTTATTTCAATTATATTGACTCATTATTGTCATTACGAATGAATTGAATGTAATGAAAATTTATAAATTTCGTTTCTGATTCTCGGAGATCGACACAGTTATATTATTATTATTTGCCCTTTGCTTTGTGTCACATGAAGTTGTACAAGATACGTAAAAGGTTTGTGTTCCGATTTAACTGGTCTGAAACCCAAACGGTTCCAGGTCTGATCCTTAATAGGTCTGGGTGTTTGGGTATTCGTTGTGTGTCCACGGTACCCACGATACGAGGAATCCAAGTATGGGGTTGTGATTGTTGAAACAACGTAAATAGCGTCATTCACCGAGGTGCTTCACGCTAAATATAGGCGTAGCTGTAGTTGAAGGTGGTAGAACCTTTTGTGGTTCGACTCCGGCGGCACCACCGCCACACCTATTTCTACCTAATAACAGCAGTGTTAGGCGCTAGTGTGTTCCGGTTTGAAGGGTGTGGTAAGGGAGACAGACTTCCGAGGCGTTCCAGCTTAGTCCTCAGGGGTAGCGGCGCATCTGTGGCCGACCTCAGGTAGGAATATCTTGTCTTATCTGGGGTTGATTACAGATGTCCATGGGCGGCAGTAGCCACTTTTCATCAGGTGGACTGCATGCTCGTCTGCTACTCTTACATTCTAAAAAAAAGTAATTCCTCGGTCAAACCAAGTACAATAAGTAGCCAGCAGGCTTTTGAAAATTGTCTGACGCTGTTACTTATTATGTTTCCCGAGATCACCTTCTTCACCTTAGGACACCGTTTGAAAGAAAGGGCGCTATTCTTCGCCGACCGCCCCGCAATTACCAATAGGCTTAGTACTTTTAACTTTTAGACGGGTGTCATGTCTGAAGTCAACCAAAGATACGTTGCTGCTCTAAGACTAAGTCCAATCTAGAACTGCTATGCTGTTTTAAAAAGCAACAATTGATTATGGTGCTGCTACAAGCTCCTTTAATTGATATAATGAAATTTAATAACGGAGAAGGTCCGTTCAAAATCGCCCAAGAGTGACTGATACTGATAAAAATCTTTCACCTAGGTTATACACGGATACCGCGGATACTTATCCACGGATATCCGCAAAAACCGAGCTGAACTGCGAGGGTTTCCACGAACTTTAAGATAATTGTGCAAGCTGATAACCTAGTGGTTAAGAAACTCGGCCTCTTGATCGAGGGTTCCGAGGTTCAAATCCCAGGCACGCTCTGATTTTTCAAAGTCATGTGCGTATTAGAAATTAATTATCACTTGCTAAACGGTGAAGGAAAACATCGTGAGGAAACCTGCATACCTGGGAGATTTATTAAAAAAAAATCTCAAAAGTGTGTGAAGGCAACTAATACGCACTTGGCCAGCGCGATGGACTATGGCCTAATCCTTCTCATTCTCCGCAAGGAGACCCGTGCGTGCCCAACAGTGGGACAGTAATGGGTTGACGATGATGATGAAAATAATTGTTGTTTATTTATACCAATTGCATGTCTATATTTAGAATGCCTAGTTAATTTCATTATAAAATGTATACAACTCCTAAAGGTTTCTACTACGGTTAATTTACGTCAAATGAAAAGGTCAGTGATGTCTCGAACATATTTTTAAGAATAATTAATGTTTCATACTTTCCTTTTAACCCAAGATTATAATTTAATTGGGCGATACTACTGTTTTTGTTTAAGAATATTTGCCGGACATCAGAACACCCACAGGATTCCTAAACTCACTAAGGGCTGAAGCATACTAGCTACTTTACGCATCGATGTTCTACGATTCAGATTTTTGGGAGCTAGAAGGTGGTAGAACCCTTTGTGGTCCAGCGGCACCATCGCCAAACCTATTTCTGCTTCATAACAACAGCGTTAAGCGCTGCCGTGTTCTGGTTTGAAGGGTGTGGTAAGGGAGACTTACTTCTGCGAGGCGTTCCAGTTTAGTCCTCAGGGGTAGCGGGGCAACTGTGGCCGACCTCAGGTAGGAATATCTAATCCTATCGGGGGTTGATTACAGATGTCCATGGACGGCAGTAGCCACTTACCATCAGGCGGACTGCATGCTCGTTTGCTACTCCTATGTTATACAAAAAGCTAGATGCACTGGTCAAACGCTACCACGCATACATTTGCTGGTCGCAGTTACATGGACGCTTGAAGCAGCAACTTAATTCTAAAACCTCGATCCAGCATTATGAAGTAGTTTGATGCTGATACTGAACGCTAGTCGCAGTAGTAGAATTGATGCAGCATATATATATCATATTAACAACAAGTAACAACAAGGAGTAACAAACCAGCATGGAGTCCACCTGGTGGTACTGTATGGCTACGGCCCACGGACATATATAAACAATCTGAGATGTGACTAGATTCCTACCTAAGATACCTTGTTGTTACCTCGTTGTTACCTCTGAATAAATTGAAACGCTTCGGATGATATGTCTCACTTACCACACCCATCAAAGCCGAACACAGCAGCGCTCAACACCACTCTTGTTAAGCAGAATAGCCGTGCCACAGCTGCCTCCGGAGTAGAACTACAAAAAGGTTTATATTTTTATTTTTTTGCATCTGCACGCTTCCTTTGTGGGAGGGAGGGTGGTACATACTGCATGGTTTAAAAAATATATACCATCATACATTTGTAGCGGATTGTTGCGAAGTACTTTTAATCTTTACTTAACAGCATGGATTTCCGCAAAGTAACGCCTGATACAATTAACTATCGAACTACAAAGAGTTCCACTGTCGAAAGCATCGCGATCGCCAAACGATGATCGGTCCTAAAAGTAGCAAGTTTGCTAAAACCATAAGACGTTTAATAAGAAAAGTTGTTTACGTCCGACCAACGTCATCAGTGAACTACGAGGCAGTCACGTGAATTTATTAATTAAGTATGCTGCGACCCAAACCGTCTTTATTTCCGAAATGACTGCGTCACGAGTTGGTAATGGAAAAGTTTGATTTCAAGACGTAAACATCGTCTAAAATCACGCCCTGAAATAACTAACATTTAAATTCAATAAACAGTCCTCTCATAGCTATAATTAATAATATATATGTGTTGATGGAGTTTGATTACCTTAAGGCATATACCGGCTAAGTGCAAGTTGAATCCCACACAGAGGCTTCCGTACCACTATGAAATATGTATTTAACGCAATATATTTTAGTAGTTTACGAAATAAAGAGAATAATGTACGAGGACTAGGCTTCTATTTCCTTTTAACTTTCTTTTTTTTTTGTATTTGTGGTTATGATCATAGTAATCACTCACACTCTGTAATTTCAAGAGATAGACATCTGAGACATACGCGAAGTACAGTATGGTAAGCAAGTCTGGGGTACGGAACCCTCAAAAACCTCCATGTATGGTTCAATTATCCCCTTTGAGTACAAGTCACATGTTATCCTCATGAGAAAAATAATAGAGTGTACCCTAAATTCGATCCATATATCAAACCCGGTGTATTCGTTTTAATATTCAAAACAGATTAAAAATGTAAGTAAGTTATAGATTTTTTTTATTGTGAAAATAAAGCAGAAGAGATAATTATACAACAAAAAATATATTTATCTATTAATATAATTAGTATATAAATGTGTAAATTGCGTAATAAATTCTTAATAAAGTTAAGGTGTTAAATTTGGAATGGCTAATTCCATTCCCGCCCCATTCAACATTGCAAATAGTAAGCGTAGGTTTCGTCAAAGGAAATGTTTCTAAGTTATAATTAAGTTTTATTTTCTTTAAGTACCTTAGAAAAGGAAATAAAACTCCTTTTTTAACTTGGGAATTGTTACGGTTTTGTGATCTGAACGAACTTTAGTCTAGTTAATAAGTTAGAAAGACTGTTCCTTTACTATATTCAGCTCTGTAGAGCAGGAATTCCATTCACAATTACTATTGCTCACTATTATTATTTAAAATGTTATTTTATATAGGTGATTTAAGACTATCCCTGTAGTTTCGGGGCAGTATAGGGCTGCGGTATCCCCTGCCTGTCGTAAGAGGCGACTAAAAGGGGGTTTCCGGGGTTGCGGGTGGCAAGAGTGGGAGCTCGAACCGCCCGGTCAGCGGCCCCGGGAAGGACGGCGGTATGTGTGGTCGCATACCGTCGTGCACACCAGACGGTGTGGCGAGCGCCAAGCTCACCTGGGCGGAACCCGACGGGGCAAAGCGCTAAGAGGGCTGGGGTTGCGTTCCTTTGGAGATCCCGGAGCCCTCTACGCAGCGCCGAGGACGGCCACCGGACGGGTTTTGAATAGTGCGTTAAGAATGCCACATAACGCTACGTCGCTCCCACGACACCGGGTACCTTTTGAAAGTTTCCCCCTCGTAAACAAAAAAAAAAGGTGATTTAAGACTCTTAGGGTAAGTATCTTAGTACTCTGTAAGGTCAAAAAAGAATTTAGCAGTCAATTATTTTAAAGGAAACCTCGAGGAAAACAAAAGATTGAATATGGATTTTTAAAACTTAGGAAATGCGATTGGTACTGGAATAATAGAGAAAGATATAACTTATCTGCAACATATCCTTACTATGAGTTTTATTTTTGTTTACATCTACAGTACCCTTGGTATGAGTTTTTACGTTTTTACAAAAATTACTGTTTTTGTACTTGTTTACGTATTTTCCATACATTTCCAATCAGTTCTTATACAGTCCGCTAGGAGTAAAAACTCATACTAAGGGTACAGGTCTGTGACAAATACCTACTGCAAAATTACTTCTGAAAATGTAAGAGACACATTTTGCTATTAAGTGTGTTATAAGTATTTTTTGTTTAGGCGTAGTATTCTTTAGATTTTTGCCACCCATATAGTGAGTGAGCGCAGTCTTGTAATAAGAAAGATTTTAAGCAATATTACATTTATGGGTATGTTGTCGAGAACTAATAATTTAAAAACATATTTATTAAACAAATGTTATTACAGTTTAAATACGTTCTTAAGTGACAACAGCAGCCGTTCCGATTTGTAACGAAGTGCATGGTTTTACTATTAATCATTATTTAATTTACCTTGACGATATTCCCATTGACATGTATTATAAATATTTTAATTGTTTGGAATTTATTATAATGAAAATACGAATTTTGAATTTTAAATTAGATTGTTCAACCTACATATATATATTTGTAAGCCACTCAGTGGTAGAATAAGCGATCGCCCAAAATTGTTTTGACACCCAACAGCCATTATATTATGTTTACCTTATTCACAAATAAACTGATTTGAATTTGATTTGAATTTGAATTTGAATTTGAACTAATACAAAAAAAAATATGACATCCTCTAGCAAATTTACTAATATATGGGAACTAATTTACCATATGACATTCTATGCCTAGTATTAAATCCTAATAGTTGTTCCTGAAGAAGTTATTCAGCAACCATCATTTCCTCTCTATACTTAGACACTTTAAAAGTTATTCAGCAACCATAATTTCCTCTCTATCGACACTTTAAAATCCATGCATATTTTGACCCACTTAGCGTTAGTTAACCAATCGACCTGTTCATTCATCATTCAGGGGGGCACGGGGGCTGGTCCCAAGGCTTATACAGTGACGTCACTGGTTTTAAAATCATAACCCCCGCAGCAACTGCACTCCTCTACGACCTACTGACCCAAAATCCAAGTGACGTAGGCATGGGTACAATGGGTCTACAAAGTTGTATCACTTCGGTTCGAGTTGTGTATGCTGTTGTGCAGAACTTGTCCGGTGGTCTCGTTGCGTTTTTCAATGGAGGCTATACGATCGAGGCTGCAAGTGTATGGGTTGGTTGTGTGTGTGTACCTCAGCCGACCTTCTCTAATTCAAAGCGAGGTCTTGTCCAACGGGCGTGAATCTACCGGCAACCGGGAAATGTTATGACGCACAAGCATTCATTCTTTAATTAAAACAATAAACACTTAATTGGTCATACAATGGCCAAGACAGTATGTGTAGATTTACAATAATTAGAGCAATTTGTACCCGTATGCCGTCAGTACACCTTATTATTTGTTATTACAATTAAAATAATTGTTCATTAAGATTGATACCTATATTAAAAAGGTAGTTATGACCTTAAGGCAGATTGTTTATCTTTTAAGGAAATTTATTATTATTATTAAAGGGATAAATCTGCAGCATCCATAATTAATTCTTATTTGATTTAAGTCTGTTATAGCTATTTATAACTAGAAATTAGTCGAAATTTTCTCCTAGAGATAATTGGTCCAAATTGTTTTGTTATGTAAATGAAGTTGATGGAGTTGAAATAAAAAGCGATAGACTCAATATAGAATAAGATTGATATAAAACGTGCTTTTAAAGTTATTTTTAACTGATTTGCGTGTTTGAAAGAGACATTTATGCAAGCGCTCCAAATTAGTCGTAATTTGTGTTCGATCTCAGATAGGACGCTAATCATATCTGGGATTGATTAATAGTGTCCATAGGCTGCTTATAGCGCTTATAATCTGATAGACGATAGCTGATGTGCGTTTGTTTGTTGAATAACATAAAAAAATAACTTTAAAAACATGAGTCGCTATTAAATTACATGTTTGAAATTTTATTCGCAGGCAAATTTGAATGTCTTCTGAGGTGAATAACTTATTTGTAGGCAAGAAGGTTCCACGGGTTGTATTTAATTACTCTGGAAGAAATCTGAGGGGATTTGCAGTGGCTACAACTTTGTCTATTTTCGTATCTGGGGCACTAGCTATCACCGAAATAGAACAATTTGCAGACTTCGAATATTATTCCATGTTACTGTCCCTGTAGACATGCCAGTATTAGTAATAGCAATTTAGTTAAATTAAGCAGGTTAAGCGGTTGCTTTTAGGTGTTACATGCAACGATTAAACGATACGCACACGTTTTAGTGCTAAAGTATCCACTTTGGACGCTCGATTTTCTACACTAATATTATAAAGAGGAAAACTTTGTTTGTTTGTTTGGTTGTAATGAATAGGCTCAAAAACTACTGGACCGATTTTAAAAATTCTTTCACCATTCGAAAGCTATATTATCCACGAGTAACATTGGCTATATTTTATATGAAATATATTTGATAAATAGATTTTGAGGCCGTACAAAGTTTGCCGAGTCAGCTAGTTTTATAATATAGGAGAAGCAAATGAGCGTGTAGTCCAACTGATGGTAAGCGGCAACTGCTGGTCATGGACATCTCCAAACAAGATTGGAGATGGTTGACCATAGATGCGAGCATGATGAGATCATGAAGGTGGTAGAACCCTTTATGGTTCGACTCCGGTGGCACCACCGCCGCACCTATTTCTACCTAATAACAGTAGTATTAGGCGCTGCTGTGTTTCGTTTTAAGGGGTGTGGTAAGGGAGACAGACTTTTCCGAGGCGTTCCAGCTTAGTCCTCAGGGGTAGCGGCGTATCTGTGGCCGACCTCAAGTAGGAATATCTAATCCTATCTGGGGTTGATTACAGATGTCCATGGGCGGCAGTAGCCACTTACCATCAGGTGGACTGCATGCTCGTCTGCTACTCCTATATTATAAAAAAAAAGAATCGTCGCTACCCCTGAGGACTAAGTTGGAAGGATTCTTTTATGTCTCCCTTTTAATTCAGAACACAGCAGCGCTTAACACTGCTGTAATTAATCAGAAATACGTATTACGGTGGAGCCTCCAGAAAACTACAAAAGATTCCACCTTCGATGAAGCAACTGTACGTAAAACATGTTTCAGCAATAATTCGTGAATGCATATTTTCTCAATCATCCGAATGTTGCGGTAAATTGCGCTCAGAAAATTCAGTGTGTTCTGACATACCACACACCTCACAGGGTGTTTGAGGGTGTGCTTCTCAAAGTTCTCCAGGTATCGCTCAAGACGG
This sequence comes from Epargyreus clarus, assembly GCF_041222505.1. NCBI lineage: Eukaryota > Metazoa > Arthropoda > Insecta > Lepidoptera > Hesperiidae > Epargyreus > Epargyreus clarus. The sequence continues at coordinate 8,271,668 of NW_027332239.1, read as the reverse complement.
CCTCTGATGAGGTTTAGTGTGTAAAAACCCCACATAACCGGGAGTAGCTTCTACAGCACCAGGCACCTTTTGAAAGTTTCATCCTTGTCACCCAAAAAAGAGTCGTCACATACGAATAATTTTTTGAAACGACGGAAAATATTTAAATTAAATTCATGTGTAATAGAGCACTAAACATGTCATCTATTTTTGAAAAATGATTGATTATGTATCGCGAGTGTTTAGAGGTGCGGCCGTTGAACCTACGAGGTACATCATTCATTTTCATAATGATGTGTTTGTGTTGACAGATTTCGCGTGAAGTAACAAAACCTTATGTTTACTTGACAAAGAGTTTTTAGGTACAAACGGTTCATATCTTAGCGAACTGCGGAGAGTAATGTTTTTTTTATATATGTTCCATTCTTTAGTGAAGCCCAGATTTTATTTTAATACTAGCTCACCCGGCAAACTTTGTACCGCCTCAAAATCTATTTATCAAATATATGTCATATAAAATATAGCCTATGTTACTCGTGGATAATGTAGCTTTCGAATGGTGAAAGAATTTTTAAAATCGGTCCAGTAGTTTTTGAGCCTATTCATTACAATCAAACAAACAAACAAAGTTTTCCTCTTTATAATATTAGTATAGATAATATGAGATTGTTAGAGGTCCTGACCCTGAGGACTACTGGAACGCCTCGAAAAAATATGTCTCCCTTACCACACCCTTCAAACCGGAACAGCACTGTTTAAACGCCGTGGTTATTAGTTAGAAATAGAAATAGGTGTTGGCGGTGGTGCCGCCGGAGTCGAACCACAACGGGTTCTACCACCTTCCGACTTTACACAACTTGCTTCCAAAAATATGTATATAAAAATGTATATTCTTACACACAGATATCACAGATTCAACACTGGTTTTAAAATAGTCTTCCGGCCTATAAAACTAGATCAAGAGTCTAAAAGTGCCTACAAAGCGCAAATATGAAGGTGTTCTTGAGTGCTCAGAGTGCAGCCTCCGATCAATAGGTGCAACGGTCGTTCACCCCGCTGTGTCCAATGCATATCGTGGTCTAATAACCTATAAACGATATTTATGGAACCATAAGGCAGTAATAGCCTAGTGGTTAAGAAACTCGGCCTCTCGATCGAACAGTTCGAGGTTCAAATCCCAGACACGCATTTCTTATTTTTCAAAATTATGTGCGTATTAGAAATTAATTATCACTTGCTTAAACGGCGAAGGAAAACATGGTGAGGAAACCTGCATACCTGAGAGATTTATAAAAAAAAAGAAAACAAAAAAATTATCTCAAAGGTATGTGAAGACCACCAATACGCACTTGGCCAGCGCGGTGGGCTATGGCGTAATCCTTCTCATTCTGAGAGGAGACCTGTGCCCAGCAGTGGGACATGGGTTGATGATGATGATAATGGAACCATATAGTTTGTGTTTAACGTTCTTGGTGCGTAACTTTCTTATCGTATTGTACGACTATTTAAAAACGAGATTTTGTTCGCTGCTTCGCTAGCTTAGAGAGAAGATGACAATAGTTGTTTTAAGTATCACACGGAAACAGTACTTTTTTAGGGAAAATGGTACCCTACTCGTATCAACTCGTATGTCCTTTTCAGAACAAATTTCAAGGTTTAGTATTTATATAATACTAGCTGACCCGGCAAACTTTGTACCGCCTCAAAATCTATTTATCAAATATATTTCATATAAAATATAGCCTACGTTACTCGTGGATAATGTAGCATTCGAATGGTGAAAGAATTTTTAAAATCGGTCCAGTAGTTTTTGAGCCTATTCATTACAAACAAACAAACAAACAAAGTTTTCCTCTTTATAATATAAGTGTAGGTAAGTTAGGATTGTATTCGTTATATGGTTCGACAGCGAAGGCACCACCGCTCATCTATTTCTGCCCTATACCTGGTGTTAAGCGCTACTGTGTTCTGGATTAAGGGAGATAATTATACAGGGCGTTTTATCTTAGTCCTCAAAGGTAGGGTAGGATAGGTAACTAAAATCCTTCCCAAAGTTCCTAAGGTTGGTTGGTTCCTAAAGATGCCATTTTGGCATTGCACATTGACAACATACGAGTAATGTAGATACCACTACAGCTAGTGGCACAGCACTAAGGTGGTAGACCCCTGTGGTGGTGGTTTTCCAAGGTGGTAGAACCCTTTGTGGTTCGACTCCGGCGGCACCACCGCCACACCTATTTCTACCTTATAACAGCAGTGTTAGGCGCTGCTGTGTTCCAGTTTGAAGGGTGTGGTAAGGGAGACAGACTTTTCCGAGGCGTTCCAGCTTAGTCCTCAGGGGTAGCGGCGCATCTGTGGCCGACCTCAGGTAGGAATATCTAATCCTATCTGGGGTTGATTACAGATGTCCATGGGCGGCAGTAGCCACTTACCATCAGGTGGATTGCATGCTCGTCTGCTACCCTTATATTATAAAAAAAAAAAAAAAACTAAACATGTAATCTACCACTGACTCGTGTACGTTTGCTATTTCATTTTCATACAAACATAATATAATTAATAAAATGTTATGACGTAGAAAGTTAGCGTTATTAATTTCGTAGTCTTCCTTATCCAGTACCTACTTAATAAGAATTTGAACTTATAAAACTTTTAAACTTGCGAACTTGCCAAGTTTCTTAAAATAGAATTAATATTTGAGTACTTTGACCTGCCAAAGGGACGCAACCTGCAATGCAGTTGAAATAAGTGGTCAAGTTACAAACCTACATTTACAAATTTACCATATTAGGGTTCCGTACGCAAAAAGAAAACGGAACGCTGTTATTAAGCTTCTGCTGCCTGACTATTGTTAGAGGCCTCTATCTCTTAACCGTGATAGATATACACTTGAATTTCTTCCAGAGTATGTATAATAATGGTAGCTATAATCTATACTAATATTATAAAGAGGAAATCTTTGTTTGTTTGTTTGATTGTAATGAATAGGCTCAAAAACTACTGGACCGATTTTAAAAATTCTTTCACCATTCGAAAGCTACATTATCCACGAGTAACATAGGCCATATTTTATATGAATTATATTTGATAAATAGATTTTGAGGCGGTACAAAGTTTGCCGGGTCAGCTAGTAACATATAAAACTGAAAAAGTTTAAAAATCGCCATACAAGAAGCCGCTATTTTCCGTTTTTAGCTCAATCTGTTGAGTCGTAATATGTAAACAGTTCAAATTTTTACAAAGCATTTACTTCTAAAATAACAAATATTAAAAATAAATAAGTGGAAATTTGTTCATAAATTGTTCTTGTTGACTCGCACTTTGCTGTATTCTAATTTACGGCCAATTATTCTAATACAATACTACAATGTTTGTATAACCGTACATCTTACAAGATCGTTTAAGTCCACGTGACGAAAGTGTCATTTTATCCTTTCGAGAAAAATGCACATGTTCTGGTTTCCCGAAGTCACGTTTTCTCGGCACTGTGCGTGGGCTGTGGGTCCACTTGGATAAGATTGAAACTAGCTTTAACTACGCACTCGTTAACCTATTATAGTCCGCGTAAAACTGCTAGTCCGCTCTGAATATAGAAACGAATCGCGTCGCCATAGCAAATTGTATGACTACACCTGATCACAACAACTTCAGGGCGGACTAGCAGTTTGGCGCGGACTATTCCGTCTCACTGTTCCGCTGGTTCTTACAGAACGTTTAGGCCATAGTCCACAATGCTGTCCAAATAATAGAGTTACACCTTTGAGATATTTTTGGGCTTCGTGTAAAAAAACGAAAACACCGAACCCATGTAAGATCACTCGTGTGTTTGACTGTCTGTCATAGCCAATTTTGTACGAATCTACTAAACATATTTGATTGACGTTTGGCATGCATGTCCATTTCTGTGACCCAAATATAAAAACATATAAATTGACGGACTTTCATTCAAACTTCGAACCCCTATTTAACGGTGGAATATCAAAAAATCCGTTCTTAGTGCGCTTCTATATTATAAAATGAAGCTACAAACCAAATTTCATGACTAACTTGAGTAGTTTAAGTAAAACCTTGATTAATACGTTTTGAATGTGAGTGTCTTTTCGCTTTTATATATATGTATATAAATAGAAAATATAGTTTGTCACGCGCTATGTCTGTATATGTAAATGGTACCTATACACCATATAAAAAAAATATAGTACACATACGAATAGTTTATAAATACGCACTGCGGACATAATATTGAAAGGTTAATAAACCGCAAATATTAAATGCATGCATTAGCGCAGTGGTACGCAAACCGCAACTCACTATAAAGTATTAAGTGCAGGTTCAAAATATTATTTATTAAATTGCCATGAAAACAATATAATTAATGTAGTTATTATATTGACTCGTCATAAGAGAGTAAGCTTTTTGAAACGTATGCCAACAGAAAAGTGACATGATACGGACATAACACGGATAATTGCTCGACGAAATTATGTAGGTACTTATATAGTTATATCCGTCGAATTGCGCGCCGAATTTGTTATAACTATTTGTGTTTTTATGAGCAATTGAGTATGCTGTCCACCGTGGACACCTGTAAGTAGTCCCAGATAAGATTAGATTTCCAGTCGTGGGCGGCCACAGATGCACCGCTACTCCTGAGGAGCTGGAACGTCTCGGATATACATACTTTTCCTAGTTTCAACTTGTATGATAAGGACACACTTGTGTCCCTTACCGCACCATTCAAAGTAGAACACAGCAACGCTTAAAACGTTGTTATTCGGCAAATATACGTGTGGTTTACTTATTGGTGATCATTTGTTTACATTCTAATTATTTTCTTTATAATATAGGAGTAGCAGACGAACATGCAGTCTACCTGATGGTAAGTGGCTACTGCCACCCATGGACATCTGTAATCAACCTCAGATAGGATTAGATATTCCTACCTGAGGTCGGCCACCGATGCGCCGTTACCCCTGAGGACTAAGCTGGAACGCCTCGGAAAAGTATGTCTCCCTCACCACACCCTTCAAAACGGAACACAGCAGCGCCTAACACTAATTATGTATTTTCAAAAAAATCGCTACTAAACAAAACATTTGGCTCTTTATTGAGCTGTTTTGGATGACGATTGCATTAGCGCACTACTAACGACGGTTGCATAAAGTCTGACCTAGACAGATGTTTTATGATAACGCCCACTTCATCGGTATTTCAGCTGATAATTAGAATAGAAGTGGTAATGTTTAAATATAGATATTGTTATGTATTCACTAGTTGAACACAAAATAGTTTTACAGCTGTCGTTTAGAAATAGATATCCTATTTTAGATATGACAGTTGCATTATCACATTCCTTTGGTAATATTAACTTTGTAATGAACATGCATGATATGAGAATAGATATTAAGTGTTTATTTTAAATATTTCTATATTTATATAGTACCCACGTCAGAATATTGTCAGAATATTGAATATCAAATGAGCATACAGTTGACCTGACTATAACTTCGTCGACGTCGTCACTACCGGTCATAAACATCTGGAATCAACTGAGATAAGGAAGTCTTACCTGAGGTCGGCCAGATGTTTCGCTTCTACTGAGGACTGAGTTGAAACGCCTCGGATAAGTTTGTGTTCTTTACCATAACACGCAAACCCATTCCTTCTTCTTTACCAGAATAACGCTTACTACAACTGTTCGTAGAAATAATTGTAACGTTGGTGCATCCGAAGATGACATACAAAGTGTCCTATCTACTAAAACTCTCAAAAATACTTTTAAAATTAAAAACAAGATAAATGATTGAAATTTTCAAAAACACGAGTTCTAGGTGAACTGCGAATCTGGACCAAGCAACTCAACAGAAAAAAATATATGAAAAAAAAAATATAAGAATTTATGAATTATGTTGAAAAGTTTTTACGGCCCTTTTGACAACAATCGCACAAAGAGATCAAGCGATTAAGTAGTGATTAACGCGATCCAACAGTTGCTCGACAACTATTTAGTAGCTTAAGCATCTAAACGCGTAGACTATCAGCCGTTGTAAGATTTTCTGGTGGAATAAAAAAGTGGCGCGTGTCGATCGCTTGTACTCGTACAATAAATTGGAACCGAGTGGTAGCGGCTTAAGCAACTATTCTGTAGTTTAAGTGACGAGGTGCTTCCACAACTTTCGCTCAGGCGATAGTAGCTAATGGAAGGTTAGCCTAAGCGTATACAATTTTATTTCTAATCAAATCCAATCATTTTTTTAATTTAAAATAGATTCTTTACCATCACTTCACAAGGTGTTTCTTTATGGAGAAGAAGCAAGAACAATCAATGCCGTATTTTAACAATTTTAGTATAAATAATAATCTAATTATAGGTTACATAACACAAAATAGATATTACAAGTAAAGCTAAATGTATAAAAATCGTTAGATATTCATATATATCGTTTACTTATCGTATTTTGGTATATATGTGTTCTCTTTATAACATTGTTCAATGTAAAATAAGCACGATAAATTTAATTTAATGAAATAAGGCAATAATTAAATGTAGAGTTTTTGTTGGCGAGTGAATTTTCACAAAACTTGAATTGCAGATAATTCTTGGTTTAAGCAACACATCAAATGTTTAATCCTACATAATATACTTTCTGAAGTTCGGATTATTTATGATATTATATATGGTATAGTATAACAATAACCATATTTCAGTTTAATTATAATATTTTATATAAAGGAATAATCCTAATATGAATTTTGTAAGCGCAACTGATGTCTTGGATTAAATATTAAAATTTAATTCTTTTCTATTTTCTAGAGTTTATACTCTCGTAATTTTCTTTTTAATCCAATAAAGATAAATAATCCGATTAAAGATTTGGTCTTACATTGATAATCTGAGATTATGATGACTTTTCATAAAATATCATGTAATTTTTGACTTAAAAAGTCAGTTATCTCTTTACTCCATATTTTATTTTAGCTTATTATATTTTGTTATAAGTTATAGGTTAAATTGTTGTTGAATTATTAAAATATTATGTTTAATTCTTGATCATAAGAGTATTTGTGACATTATAATTCCTTTAAAATAATTTATTTATTTAAAGATTTACTTATTTATGATATGAGAGTTTTTGTTGAATCAAAGTCCTTTAAAATAATTTATTTGTACTTGAATACTTTTATATCGCAATTATTTAAGCGTGAGTGTAGTGTGTAAAGTGTTTGTGATTATTTAAGATAAAGAAAATACAGTAATAATTTTCATTTTTTATTGAATACCAAAATCCATACAATAAAATGACTTACAACTAATTCCTTTAATATTTAAACTATCTACGAAGTAACCCTTAATATTATTGAACAATAATTCATAAAGTGTCGATGGTACCCTTTGTAATGTATACCAAACTCTAAAGATTGCAAGTGATAAGATTCAAAATTTTCCTTTCTATGAAAATATGTTAATATGTGGTGACGTTTAAAATCTTATAATTCCTTTAATAAAAGCACAGTTAGTTTACAATTCTTATATAATATACCTAATAGTAATATAACTACTTAGTCATTCAAAATTTGGAAAGGCACTATGCTTGTATATCAGGAATTTATATACATAAGTATTTTATACCCACTTAACGGTATATATTACACAAATGTAGAAAACTATAAATGCGTTCGTGATTTTATGATCTTAACTTTTAGATTTTAAAAGGGTGCAGGTTGATTATATTCAGGTAAGTTGGAAAACATTCTAGTAACACATTTGCTGACCCAAAATTCTATCTCTTCTAACACGACCTCACGAAAATTCCCTAAAAATCTTTACAATACACAGTTCACACTGTAAGCTTAGTGGTGGAGCTTAAACCTTGGTCCTACTAATATAACAATACAGTCATGGATTCCCTTGATGTTATTGATATGATGAGAATCTGTCGTCCTTGGGCATTTACACTAAGTCGTAACTCTTAACCAGTCTTGATCTCTACCCATATCTTCCAATTTAGTTGTTGGGGCACGTTGTCTATCGGTTCAAGCCTAACGATGTGTTGTATACGGCGTGACGTGGCACTCTCTGTGTCGGCAGACCAGATAATCCTCGAACATAGGTGTAGGTAACAGGTGGTCGCAGGATACGTTTGGGTTGCGACTGCTTCTTCGGCTGCCGCTGGCGTTCAATCGGTGAACAGGATTGGGAGCGGCTCGTCAGATTCAGGCTTTGGAACACCCGGCGTAGGGAAACAGTCGACCGATGACGGCGATTTCGCTCGGAACCGTCGCTTCCAGAGTCGCTAACGGAGCACGAAGAGCGTTCGTCAGTGCGGCTATTCTCGCAAGACATGCTGTCGTTGCTGCTGGAACTGCCCAGCGAATCCACGTCGTTGGCGCGACGAGAGATGCGCCTGCTGAGGGCCTTTAGGAGGCGGACTCCACGCGGAGTGGTCGCCGGTTCAGACATTTCTTCCATTGGAGGGCAGACGACTATTTTCGGCGCCACGGAGCCCCGACGCGGGGTCGTCTTCGGTGCTGTCTGTTGCTGCTCCACGGTGTCTAACGGCAGATCGCCGTCAAACTTCTCACTCGCTCCAAATTCGGATACAAATTTATTTTTCATAAGTTCGACAAATAAGTCACTTTCGAGTCAAGATAACTGTTTGTAACTGCAACTTTATTAATGTTGGTATACAAACACCAAAACAACTTTGGCTGATCGTAACTGAGCTTCTAATGCAAGAGCGTATAGATATTCACGAGATGAGGTCGTAAACTGTCGGCGGGAGGGCAGGTGCCAGCTTTATAAGGACTTTTTGGCGCATGCGCTGTGTTTCCCTGAAGAGGATCATGCAACTGCTCACGTACTTATTTAGACCTCGCTCGCAGGCTTGTTTCCCGCTGTGCGTAGATTGATTGCAACACGATTTCTTTTTCGAGTTTTGCTGTAAAGAAAATTGCAAATTGGGGAGAATGAAAATGTAGCAATAATATTAACGTTTATCAATGTAAGTAGATGTTATGGCAGCTATTTATAAAACAGAGATATGAGCACACAGGGAAAATAAGTTTCAACTTAAATCAAGTCTTTATTTGAAATTCTGTAATATTTAGTTAAATTAAGTAAAATTTTGCAATACCTTTTGCGAGTCCATGTATACTTGTACATTTTAAAAGTTCCTTTTTAAGATTAACATTAAAAAACCTTAATACATAACATATCCTACTTTACATAACTCTACAATATTACTACGATATTACTAATAGATTAAAGTGTGTTTACCGTGTCTGAGAGTAATATTGATATTGTGGTTCCTAAAGTTTTAAACTATGACGTTACATCAATATCTGCGTGGGATAATACTTAGATTACGTCTTGTATATTTCAGATAACAGTAAGCTTTACATTATTCAATCTCATTTAAATCAGATTTCATTTCTATGATGCTTTAAGATATTTATGTCATATTAGTATGACGCGCTAGGTCTCGTTTCATCACCGGAGAATAGCGAATAAAGTAATTAATGGCCTCAACGAATTAATATTCTTTTAAAAACAATGCTTAAAAATGTTTGTAGGGCTTTCAAAATTATCAACAGTTAAAATGTGATCATAATTCGAAAGTAGAACTCTTTGTGGCTTTACTCCGGTAGCATCACTGCAACACCTATTTTTGTATAGACATTCCAACTAAGTCCTCGGATAAAGCAACTGTACTGTAGCCAACCGTTACTAAGATGGGACTCTAATCTTATCTAAGTTTGATTACAGGTGACCATAGACACTAGATACATACCATCAAAACTTACCATCATCATGGATTTTAAGTTCGTTTGCTGCCTAAAAACACGTACCTCTAATTTCTGTAATATCTAGTGTTATGCTACTTTATTTTAATTTTAAAATTTAAGGTTATCTTCAGTTTAATTTGAATTTCATTAATTTCTTTCATATTGTAAATTCTTCAATATAAAATAATTGTTAATTAGACCTAACAATTATTGCAGCTGCTGCTGCTGCTATTTACTGCTTTCTAAAAAAGAAACAGCATTCGTTTAACCGTCGGAGATGAAGCAAGTGTATAACAAAAAGATACACGTGTCGTGTCAGTGTATGGGACCTGCTTCCACTTGTGCCCATTGTCTGCAGCTTACACGTTCCAGCGATCATGGCGAAGTAAACATGTATTGAACGTCCTAAGATTATGCAAGGTTGAATCATAACGGTATTGATATTATATTGGTGGTTTTCTTTTGATCTTGTCTTTTATATTCTAACATACATTTGAGCACGTGTTGCCAAGTGGTTTTGTCCCTGACATCGACATATTTTAGCGGGACAAACTGGGTTTGTCCCGCTAAAATATGTCGATATCTTAATTCGCAAATCAGCCATCTCCACTTTTTGTCACAATGTTTTTTTTTTTAATTTATTTCAACAGTAAATGACGTTAAATGAAATCAAAATAAATAAAAGAAACATCTTGACATAAAATGGAGTTGGCTGATTTGCGCATTAAGGTATCGTTATGTGCTATTTTAGTGTTTTAATTTGGCATGCGACGCATAGATATTTTCGGAAAAAAAGTAGTCTATGTCAAGTCTTATTTCATTTAGTTAAAGCTAACTTCAGTCCTTAAAAATACAGTCATACCTTACGAAGACTGATAGACATATATTATATATCTAATATTAATATGTACCTATATATGTGGACAAACTGAAAATCAAATAGGACGTTTTTTGAAAAAAAATATGCACATTACTTAGTCCTCAAGTTATCTTAGATATTAACTGCTACAGAAGGGTTCAATGTATTAAGAATGCTCTTTATATAAAACCTATTTATACCCTAAAGTGTTACTAATGTGTTGTTACGTGAGATGCGCTACCGCTAGTGCGAAAGCTATTGTTTCCAGCCTACACGTAACGATGGCCCACTGTAAACAAACAAGTATGGAAGTTTTCGGATTATGCAACGGACAATAATAGATTTCGCTGGAATGCTATTATTGAATATGCATTTCAGCGTTGACTAACCCTATTTCAAAGGCTCTTATATAAATGTTATGAATTTACTTTTGGAATCTAAATCTGTTTAATTGTGACACCTGGTCCCAGTAGGGGGTGGTCGGTTATAGGGGGTGGTCGGTTACTGAGTATTGTAGTTTATTGCGTAAGTTTTGATGGTAAGGCTTAGGAATGTGGTAGAACCAGTAAAGGTCGACCGGGGAAGGTACTACCTATTTCTAACTAAGGTTCTCCCTATTTCTAATGAAGCAGTTCTTGCGAGGAAATGTGTTGCTGCTGACTTATACGTCAGGCGAACATCTTAGTCCCTCAGACTTTAGTCTCAGATTGCATCCGGGCATCAGAGATTGGCCACGGATGCGCCGCTACCCCAGAGAACTAAGCAGGAACACTTCGGAAAAGTACGTCTCCCTTCAAACTAGAACACAGCAGCCCTTAAAATTGCTTTTGTTAGGCAGAAATGGGTATGGTGGTGGAATCGTCGGAGTCTACCACCTTCAACTACCAGCACGTTCAATATCTATAGATGTAAATGGTTTTTTTTTATAATATAGGAGTAGCAGACGAGCATGCAGTCCACTGATGGTAAGTGACTACTGCCGCCAATGGACATCTGTAATCAACCCCAGATAGGATTAGATATTCCTACATGAGGTCGGCCACAGATGCGCCGCTACTCGTGAGGACTAAGCTGGAACGCCTCGGAAAAGTCTGTCTACCTTACCACACCTTTAAAACGGAACACAGCAGCGCCTAACACTGCTGTTATTAGGTAGAAATAGATGTGGCGGTGGTGCCGCCGGAGTCGAACCACAAAGGGTTCTACCACCTTCAATATTGGTCTATACTTACTCTTTTTCAAAGGATTCATGACAGACTGAAGACAATTGATAGTTATTAAGTAGTTGATCGAATTTCAATTGACATTGTCATGGAGTCCGTCGACTTGACTCAATTTTGACTTTCAGCTTAGCGTTCAATGACTTTAGAATTGTTGAACCACTTCTTTAAGGAGGATTATTTCAGTAATTAATTTAAAACGCCTCAATTCAGATAACAACTTATAATTGTGGTGTTGAAAGTTTTAAAAGTAGATGACTTTGAGATTAGTTCGGTAGGCGAATTTAAGATTCTGGGAATGCTACTTACAAAGGAACTGTAAACAATATAAATCCGTCTAGTTTTCAATATTAGCTATATGAATAATCACCTTTTACCACGCTTTTATTAATTTTACATGTAAGTATGTATTTGGGTATGTAATGGAATCGTTGAATTCAATCATTACCCACTTTAAACGACCATATTAATTCAAAATGTTCAACAATTATCCAGAAACGATGACAATACACGATTTAAAGATACATCAGGATTGCTAGGATTACCGATTTTCCTTCTACGATTTTAGCGTGATTTTAGTGTTTTAAACTATGACATGTTTAAATATAGAGGTAGCAAAGGAAGTCTACTTGATAGTAAGTGGCTGCTGCCGCCCATAGACATCAATCTCAAATATAAATTACAGTCCAACTTGAGTTCGGTTTCAGGGGAGTTGCCTCCCCTGAGACCTAAGTTGAACGCCTCGGATAAATATGTATCCCTTATATCCTTCATACCGGAACTAAGCAACGCTTAACACTGTTATTATTAGGCAAAAATAGATGTAGCGGAGGTGCCTCGAACCACAAAGAGTTCTTCTATCAAACAATTGATGGTAGAGCTAATACTCTATCTCTAATACTCTCGTGTCACAATGTTAGTTACCGTACTCCTCCAAAACGGCTTTACCGATTTTCACCAAATTTTATATGCATATTCAGTAGGTCTGAGAATCGGCTACTATCTACTTTTCATACCCCTAAGTGATAAGGGTTGTTCACCCTTAACGTTTTTTTTATTTACATGGCAACACAACGTTTCCCGGTCAACTAGTAATATTTGTTTACTAGTTGTAGTTATTGTGTAGTAATAGTGCTCTTAATGGTTTTTAAGATGGTAGAACCTTTAAAAGAGGTTTTCAAAGATGATTAAAATTGAAACCTTTTTTTGAGGACACTTTCAAGTAGACGCTCGATTAATTACACATTTGGGTTGATTAAACCCAGGTCACCATTAATTCTATTAAAGTTTTTATCCCATTGAAGAGGTTATTCATCTCTACAATATGTTTTTAATTAGAATGGTCAAATACATTGTCTTTTAGCATTTTCAAGTTTTATTATAGGACACGTGAATATTAAAGGGATTAAATATATTATAGGGATATAAGTAGAATCTTTTGACTCGATAACAGAGTTAAGTACGGCAAACCTACTTCTGCCTAACAATAGCAGTCTTAAGCACACGTATTTTGTTTGAAGGGTATGGGTGTGGAAGATATACTTATTAACCAATTTAGTCTTCAGAGCAGCCGGTATTACCTGCTGGCAGTGTTCACATGTTCACATTGACTACATTTGTATTTGCTGATTAGATAATTCATGTTGGCATAATAAATGGCCAAGTGCAAGTCGAACTCGCACGCGGTGGGTTCCGCACTAAAATTGTATTTTTTTATATGTTGTTATAGCGGCCTCCGTCATACATACTCTGTAAAAAAATGAAGTGTGGCATCTGTTACGGTTCAAGAGATCGAGCCCTTTGTCAGACAGACAGGCAGTGCAGGCTTAGTAATAGTGTTTTGTTTTTAAGCCCATTGGGTATGGAACCCTTAAAAAGAAAAATATATAACATCGATGACATAGTTTCTCCAATGACGTCCAACATTATGTAAGATATTGCTTTCTGCCGTCTATATCAATATTTTTCTTAAGAATCACGAGGCGAGTTACAACGGATGACACGATATCCCTTTGTTATAGGGATGCGGCGATACATCGAACTCAACATATCGATATTTACATCGGCGTAGAAACTATTGCGGATACGATAATAAAATCCAAAAAGATTAAATATCATCTGAAATTATAAATACTTCTGTAGCAGCAGCATAATAAAGCTGTTGTGTTCTGATTTGAAGGATGTTTTCAGGGACATACTTTTCGGGGGCATTTCAGCTCAGTCAGGGTAGCGGCGCATATGTCGCCAACCTCAGCTAGGAATCTAATCGTATCTGGGGTCGATTACAGATATTCGTGGACGGCAGTAGCCTCTTACCATCAGATGAACTACATGCTGGACTGCTTAAAAAAATCAACTGATTGCACTCTGGGAAAACTTTCGAAACCTAACCTGAATAATAAAATGTAATAAATAAACAATTAAACTGACACCCACCGACATATTTTTTTTATGGATGACATCTTAACTTTTGCAGTTTGCTTTGCTGTCTTACGAATTTTCGATCAGGCCACGTGTCCTGACGCGAGTTTAACATTTTTTACCCATCACAAAACGCCGCTAAAGAAGTTTTCACATCAAAAATACTTTAAGAAAATGACATGTCGATATTAATATTTTAGACAGTCAATATAAATATCGACATCTATATCGATAGTTTCGGCAACTGCCCTACTTGTTGCTCCCATGCAATTATCGCCAGGTATCCTTTCCGTCCCACGTGGCAGCATCCGTTCGGCGTTCGGCACGTGATGTTTCGTGAGATGATTGCGTATCGCGGCTGGAAGCCTGACATTTAATAACACGGGTGCTACACTTTTGTCCCGTTTTCCTTAAAATTAATTGATTCCTGTTGACACGGGTCTGGTAGGCCGTTTGCTAAATGTTGGCTCGAGACAGGTTCAAATTGTTGAACTCACGTGGTTCGACTGTGGAGACTCCACCGCAAACAGTGTTAAGCGTGTTGCGTGTTGTTGTTCAAATAAAGTGGAATATATAGTTACCAAAAGCGTTCCAACTTAGTCCTCATGGTAGCAATGCATCTGCCACCGACAGATTGGATTTTAATATTATCGAGGCTTACGGATGTCGATGGGCGGTTGTGGCCATCTACTATCAGGTGGAATTCATGCTCACTTCATATTCAGTAAATTATGTGGTCAATTAGTACCACCTTTAAAGCTATGGAAGACGCATATCCTTTAGCTAGATTGTACCTGATTCACAATGTTAAGCAAGGTCGTGTGCGGGCGGCAAGAGGATGGGTGAGCGACAGTGGTTCAAGTTTAATGCGCGCTTGTGTACTTCAAATAAAATGTCAAGCATTAGGTCCGATTGTAAATAATCAAAAGTAGTTGTTAAACCTTATTGAAATATAATTTTTTTACTAACACAGTTAGCACACTATATATTTTTTGAATGTTAAATGTCAGGCGTCAGATTTATTTAAATAGATGATGACTTCATAAACGGTGTGTTTCGGTTGCATTTTTTTATATACTAATATAGTTACGCGATAAAAAATACATGTGCAAAGATTCGCCAATCTCATTTATATTCTAGGCATGGTTACCGAGGGACCGAGTTACACCGTGGTTGCGAGACTTGGCCTGCAATGTGTTCTAGGCATATTGATTTTGTTGCTAAATGATCTTAGATTTTTATGTAATTGAATATTTCAATGGTTATAGAATATATAAGACGGCGGGAACATGTGGAATTTCATTGCAATGTGTGAGATTTTGTTGCTTATGTTACGTTTATTTTCATAATATTCCAATAAGTGTGATAAATAATATTTGTAATGTGTATTCGTATTTTATGTTGTGTATATTATTGCACCTATATACATATGACATATAAAATGGTCATTGGTAATAAGCAGTAGTCGTCCTCAACTCTTTACAGTACCACTACTAGGCAAGTCTCCTCTCAGAGTAGGAGATTAGGTAGGTAGGAGGTATATATCTGCAACTTACTCACTTCAAATACTTCATACACCTCAAATACTAAAACTTTTTAGTAGTCTCATATATAAATTCCCTAAGAACATTGTCCATCAACCGTTCAAGGAAGTGAGAATTAATATCTAATAACTTCCACGCATAACTTCGACAGGGCGATTTTCTAGTTACTTGTGGTTCGAAATTCGGCCTCACTTAATAGAAGAAGAATAACTAATTAGTTAATTCTATAATTAATTAAACTTTTTACCTGGGTGCTACAAAATAAAAACAGAACAATGTGTGTCCGATTTTAAGATATCACTTGTCACTTTTAAAATATGTAACGTTCAAGGAAGTTGTAGATTTGTGTCGACAAATAAAAAATGTTATAACAATACAGTTGTTAATAAAATAACAATAGGGTTTCCTCTATTGCAGTACATGTGCGAAATAATGCGGACGTAATAAAATATTAAGTCGGCGACATGTTTGTGTGACTTATTAGATAAGTGTACGACACATAACTGAATCAGTAAGGCGATTGATATGAATTTTAATTGTCATATTACCGGTAATAGATATATGTATTTTAGACGTAGATGGATCAATAATTTAATAACAAGTTATGTCATATTTTTTATGGTGATCTACTTATTGTATGCGTGCTGTTTAGTTCTAATTGAATTGTCTTAAAAATGAATTATCTGAAAATCTATAGCATATATTTAGTACACAGCTTACGTAAGAGTTTGTCGTTAATTTATATATATAACTTGCAATATTTTGCTTAACTATGAGTAAATATTTATGCTGACGCTTAAGATTTATTAGAAATAAGACAACTACATAAGGGTTAATTAATCATTTATTAATGAAAAAAACACTAATCCAAAAACATGGCCAAGTTATTGTACATACTTTATAACATTTAGGATCTTAACGGAGGTATACAGTGTTGGCAGGTAACGCGGTATAAGCCAGTGAAGAGATGGGTGCGACGTGGGAGTACGGGGAGTACAACGAAGGTAGCCCAGCGCTAGGGTACACGTAGTCCACGCCGGTTGAGTACGCCAACAGTTGGGGAGAGGCTTTCGGGCTGGGCGCCGCGAAGGCCACCGCCAGGATAGCGAAGAGCGCAAACTGTAAAGAAAGAAAATTAAGTATTGCCATATTGAATGTCGCCTGTAATAACAAAATACGTGCGCGAAATTGGGTAGAATACGTAATAACTTAAATATAATCATCATATCAGTGCAACTTAGAAACAGTAGAAGCAGTGATAGCCTAGTGGTTAAGAAACTCGGCCTCTCGATCGAGGGGTCTGAGGTTCAAATCCCAGGCACGCACCTCTGATTTTTCAAAGTTATGTGCGTATTAGAAATTAATTATCACTTGCTAAACGGTGAAGGAAAACATCGTGAGGAAACCTGCATACCAGAGAGATTTATAAAAAAAAATCTCAAAGGTATGTGAAGTCTATCAATACGCACTTGGCCAGCGCGGTGGACTATGGCCTAATCCTACTCATTATGAGAGGAGACCCGTGCCCAGCAGTGGGACAGTAATGGGTTGATGATGATGAATCATCATATCTTTCAAATTCAAAAGTTAAATCAGGCGTTGACCTTTGTCTTTATTTAATATAAAGTTTATAAAATAGTAAAAGTAAAACTTTTAACATTAGCCTCAAAGAAGCTGAAGTCAGGTGGAATGAGCCAAGAAAGTAAAGAACTTATGCCCAAAACATTTTGTATATCTTGAAATAAAGTAAACATATTTACTCGAAGGGATTTTACGTAGACAAGCTATTAAAATATCGTGCTGGTTTTTCTGAGAAATTATATTTCACCAAAAGCACTACTAATATTATAAAGAGGAAAACTTTGTTTGTTTGTTTCATTGTAATTAATAGGCTCAAAAACTACTCGACCGATTTTAAAAATTCTTTCACCATTCGAAAGCTACATTATCCACGAGTAACATAGGCTATATTTTATATGAAATATATTTGGTAAAGAGATTTTGAGATACATATTTGAGAGTGATATAAAGGGAATTGTTATAAAAATCACACATAAACTCCACAATTATTTTAGAAAATAAACTATAAACCATACGCACTTTGCTTTTCTTAGGATAGGTATAGAACTAAGCTTAAGATGGTAAAACTCTTTATGGTTCGACTCCGACGGCACCACCGTAACACCTATTTCTACCAATATAACACCAGTGTTAGGCGCTGCTGTGTTATGGTTTCAAGGGTGTGGTAAGTGAGATACATATTTCCGAGGCATTTCAGCTTAGTCTTCAGGGATAGCGGCGCATCTGTGGCCGACCTCAAGTAGGAATCTAATTGTATCTGGGGTTGATTAACGATGTCCATAGGCAGCAGAAGCCACTTAACATCAGGTGGATTGCATGTTCGTCTGCTATATTATATAAAAACAGTTCATATAATTATTATCTCCCGTTATTTATACATAATGAATATATGCAATTCTTTACCGACCAAGGATCGTAATTTGATAATTTCTAGTATATAGAAATAGAAAATCTTCGAATTTTGAAGTATTAGATAGATTGATTATTATTAATACGAGTATTGGATTTAGTTGCACTTAAGGCTTTAAATTTACAAATAGAAATAGGTAGAATTTAGTTTAACATGTGCTTTGATTACAAACAATAATTATTTAGAGGATTTTATTATTCCAACTAGGCAAAGTAATAAAGCTTAACATTAGTACGATCATAATTATCTTTACCATCTTTATTTTTTACATTCCTGATTTGACTTTAATATGACTTTTCATAACTATAGAAGATAATGTTTGTAAAGTAGTTCTTAACAATGTTAATTAAAAACAAAAGGTCAAACCGAAGGTATAATATAATTTCGTTAGGATTTTGTATTCAGATTTATGGTTTGATAACTCTATGATATCGTAAAATTTGCTTTTTTACCAGATTTGTTCATGTAACAAACTAAATAGCAAAAAATCGCAGGTAATAATATTATTATTGTAATCTACATTCTATTATCTTCCAACATATTTATAAAAACCTGAAAGATATCAAACATTAAATTCCAAATTTAGACTAATGAATACCATAAAACTACTATAATTAATAGTCATTATTTACCGGAACTTACATAATTGATCAAAAATTGAAATATGTTAAATTACCCAAATTACACTTTGTATCAGTTATTAATTTCAATTTCCGGACGCTATTTTAAAGCACATTATTTATTTGGTGCAAAAATAATCACTTCAGTGTATAAAATAAAACTTATATAAATTTAATTGAACTGAAAGAGAAAATGCAAAGAAAAAGAACAAATTCCCTCCTGAAAATTGATCTATATACCGACTTCTTTAAATTTATTTTTTTACAAATCGGATTATAATGTGTTAAAAATAATATAATAATAACAAACAAAGTACTTACAAGTTTAGCAAACATGGTGTAGGATGTGACGGAGAACTGTCATGTTTAGTTTCAGTCAAAGAACCTTTATATAACAGAACTCAGCCTTGATCTTTACAGCACTATGGTCTAATTTTTTTCCAGCTGTTGACAATGTAAGAGGAGGTCGATGTTCGATAGATGAGCATAGTTAATGTGACCATAGGTTTCATTTTGAACGGGACTATTCCGTTTTTAGCTACTCTGTTCCGTTGCAAGACTGTGTCATTTACAGCACTCTGTCTCGGTGTCCCGAAGAACAACTCGAGACGTGAAAATTGTAAAAAATGAGGACCCTTTATGCCGACAAACTACAGAGATACACATTGTAGCGACTCTTAATGACTTGTAATGTTATGTTAATGACTTATTAAGTTTTCATAACTTATTAAGTTAGCGTAATCACTACTGAGCAATAATTAATAATAATAATAATAAAACGCTTTCTACACTCACAGCCCCACACTAGGATTCCCTGTGTCGTGGGTGCCATGGACACACACATTGACAAATACACAAACACCCAGACCCAGAAACAGATATCTAAATTCATCATTTAGCTTTCTGTCTGGCCGGGGATCGAACCCGGGACCCTTTGCGCGTCAGACCGGTATGGTGGCCGCTCCGCCACACGGGTCGTCAAAGTCGTCAAATTCACTACAAACAAAATGATGGTGGTTTTAAATCATACAGTATGACACACCCTCTCTCCCGCATACAATACGTGTGTATGCAAAAATAAAATACGTACCACGAACACGTGTTTCGTTCTAAAACAGAGTATTATCAGGGTAAATTGACATCTAGACAATTAATGGGTAAGGACATGACTTGCTTTATTCATCGACAAATTCCTTATTTGTTAATGCACGCCACTGAAAATAAAATGTCCCTTACATTTTCGATTTTTCATCCAAACCTGTCTATGTCCCGTTTTAAAGTAAAACAAAGATGGTTAGTACAAGCATACCGTATTATATCCGCACTGTCCTTTTAGGGAAACCTGTCGCTTATCAAAGGAACTATTGTTATGTTTCTTCGCGTTCGCGGTTAACCGTTTTTAGAGTATTTTTTTATTTAAATGGAAAAAGCAACAAAGGGTGAGACCTAATATAGGTCCTTCACAATTTGTCATATTCTACAATGTCTAAGATGTCCTTCTATAGAGCAATTTTCGAAGATTTCGGAATTTAATGTAGCTTAATATGTAATGTAGAATGTAGGTAAATAATAAATATACCAAACTAATACTTGTACAAGTTATATTGTTGCAGCGTTATAACCTAGTGGTGAAACTAGACTTCTTATTTAGGAGTTTGAGGTTCGAATCCCTGGCACGCACTTCTAATTTTTCGGGTTTATGTGCGTATTGAAAACATTGATACATTTTATTTAATAAATTTAAAAATGACATTGGCATTTATGTTTTGGTGTTGTGTAACACTTAAAAAACCTTAAAACTTTAGTATAGCATAGATACCCAGGCTTTAGAAATCACAACTACAAATACTTCTTTATGAATGTAAATAGCGTGTATGTGTGGTCCCTCATACTTGGTACTGCAATAAAAATAAACGACTTAAAACTATATTCGTCTCAGGTGCGTAATTGTGGTTGTAGAACATTTCGAGCTCAAACAAAGGCGACCTAATTGCTGATGTGGGGCTCGTCTGTCCGTAATTTACATTGATTCCCAATGAGACTCTTTGTTTACTTTCCGTTATGGTCCGACAGACTCCAAGGACGCGACACATGTATAAATATTGGTGAAATAATAAAAATTAAGCAGTGCTTAAGGAGCAAAGGGTCGGATCATTCAGAAGCAGTACACATAAGGACACAAACATGTTCGCTAAATTGGTAAGTGTAGTATGTAATGTGATAAAATTAATTCATGTTATTCAGAACTAGTATGTCAAAAATATTATAACATTTAAAAAATAGTAACTGAAAAAAAAACTGAAAATTTAAGAATTTGAGTATCTGTGAAGAAATAAATTTAATTAATTGTAGTTATTTAAACAGGAAAACAATAAAAGATATGTTTGCACCGTAAATTGACATAATTTTATAAAGACGAAATATTATGAGTAAAGTAGAGCATGGAAAAATGGGCATATATAAATATTTCTTTATTTATTAATCTCTATATGTAACATTTACTCATAAAAATCAGGTTGAATTTGTGTAAAGTAAAATATATGGCTAAAAGTGAACAATACGAGTATGTAGAGCTATTTAACAAGAGATATCTATACTAATATTATAAAGAGGAAAATTTTGTTTGTTTGTTTGATTGTAATGAATAGGCTCAAAAACTACTGGACCGATTTTAAAAATTCTTTCACCATTCGAAAGCGACATTATCCACGAGTAACATAGGCTATATTTTATATGAAATATATTTGATAAATAGATTTTGAGGCGGCACAAAGTTTGCCGGGTCAGTTAGAAGCTAAATATAATCAACTGGAATAGATATCTACTGTTTTGACAGGGTTTTTTTTGGCTTCATTGTGTGGAGATAAATACATGTTCATATGTGTCAGTTGTAAAATAACTATGTAATGTGTTACTGATATTTATTTACCAGGCTATTGTTTAATATAACACAAAAAATTGGAACATGACCGAAATGATTACACTTTAATCTTAAGTCACATAAATGATTTGTCGTTTATTTGTTTGTTTTTTACAAATTGCGAGGATCGTGATTATGTTTTATCCGAATTTCAAGTGTCTAAGAGGTTATTAGGTTACGACAAAACAGATATTTTTTTAAATTTTATTAATGAAATGTAAATATAGACATTAAATTTATTATATTTATGTAATTTTATATTCGCTACAAAACAGTTAATCCAACAGTTTTTTTTTATCGATAGCCTATTACAAGTTTTGTAAAGAACAAGCGATATTTCTTGCCAATATATTGAGAGCAAACATATGTATCATTCTTAAAATGTTCAACGAAAATGTGTGGGTCGTGAAGTGAGGGAAGGCGGATTTCATCTATCATGCGTTGTTATCGATGAGACAACTATGAAAGTGGTAGAACTCTTTGTGGTTCGACTCCGGCGGCACCACCGCCACACCTATTTCTACCTAATAACAGCAGTGTTAGACGCTGTTGTGTTCCGGTTTAAAGGGTGTGGTAAGGGAGGTAGACTTTTCCGAGGCGTTCCAGCTTAGTCCTCAGGGATAGCAGCGCATCTGTGGCCGACCTCACGTAGGAATATCTAATCCTATCTGGGGCTCATTACAGATGTCCATGGGCGGCAGTAGTCACTTACCATCAGGTGGACTGCATGCTTGTCTGCTACTCCTATATATATATATATATATATATATATATATATAGTCATATATAGTCATGCGAGGTTCCGGGTTCGATTCTCTCTAAATTACGAGTACTCATGTCAGGCAGCATCATACTTAATCTGGAAAAGTTCATATTCAAGAAATTTAAAGTAATGATTATAGTATATTAATAGAGAAGCCGAACACGATCTCACGAACTCAATTATAAGGAAGACTAACACTTTTTATTAATAATAATCAATCTTTTGCTTTGCCTACTAAAGATCGAATCGAAATTTGACAACTTCTGTATATTATTACCGGGTCTAATGTAATTGCTGTGCCGGTAAGCTTAGCATAACTTTCTACTTCACTTGTACAGGTTTATACTAACAATACCTTGTGTTATTCCATAACTGTATAGGGTCGATTATTAAGATACAATTCGAGAAAGTACTAATAAAAACAAACTAAAGAAAAAGTTTATTAAGATTGAATCACTTTTTTTGCAAATAAAAAATATATAATTATTAAAATACAGTTAGTAATGTGGTATATTTTTTGTGATGTGATGTAATAGCGTAATATTACAATTAAATTAATCATTACTATATTTTACTTTATTTTGGATAATTATTGTGTCAATTACCAAATGATAATAATATCACATTTGAAGGCTCAGCAAAGAATGAATGAATATAGTCAATTTTTAGTAGCGTGTTGTACGGACACCAAAATGATAGAGTAGCATAGGAATATGTAACCTACGGTTCGCATATTTGTTGTGTACTTTCTAAATATCTTCGTGAAAAATTGACCTTATTCTTATAGTTTCGAATCCCACCACCCCCGCACACATAAGAAATTATCCTACGTAGCTACATAAAAAAAGGCTCGAAAAATTATAGTCCGGTAGAAACAACTTATAGTTTGGGGCTACTGTTCATAAAATATCGAAGAGAATTCCTGGGTCAATGGGGGAAGTGGGGGACAGCGGTCATCCATCAACCGTCACGTAACGAATCGACTAATTATGTAAGCCTCCCGCGTACTGTATACGATCTTATTTTGAGATACGCGGAGCGATGTCCTGTTGTTGATGGACGTATTTTGTTTATCAGTATCGAATGTGATAGAATATCCTGCTTTGTAATAGTTGTTAAGCTCTGATGTGTTCTGGTTTGAAGGGTCTGTAACGGAGAGAAACTTGCATGAGATGTTGGAACATTATTGCTCTGGGATAGGAACGTGCCTGTGGCCGGCGTTAGGTATCTGACTCTCTCTACAGAAACCCTACATTTCCATTTACATTCTTCCATTTACTACCATGTGCACTTCATTTATAACATTAAAAAATCTTCGAATGTGGCCATCTTATAATGTATTTCTGATAATATAACAGTAACGGTAATATTTAAGACTGTTGTATCCTAATTTAAAGGGAGATAAGATATATTCTGACTTAGTTCTAAAGCGTTTGTGACAGATCGATAGAAAACCTACATAGATTATTAAGTTTTTAAGGATTCCACTGGCTAAATCACAGACCTGTATTTGTTTTAGATATAGGTCTGTGCGCTACATAATCGATAAACCGCTGCAGCTATTGCCTTAATTAATATTGGTTATAAAGTAACACATATTTTAAAATGAATAATATATTACTTCAAAATATGAACGACTTTAAAATATTTAAGATTTCTCATACTTTCGACACGCAGTAGGAGTACGTGACGATTGTATTGCAAGACGCTTGAATGATGTGGCGTGAAAAATCATATGTCGACAGCGCATTAGGCTTACAAATGTGTGTTAAAGCATATTAAGCAAATAAAAATGTTCATACCGAGTTTGTTACTTATATACTTTAAAATATCAGCTTTGACTACGTAGTTTTGATAGTAATTAATTATCTAACGGAGTGTACGAAAATTTTCAGTAAATCTACGATTTTTTTTGTTACGTTCAAAAAATAGATTTTTTTATACTATATAACATATAATAAGGTAAGTAACTAACTCTGAGAAAAGGAAAGATTTATTAAAGGTATACAATTTAAAGTAAAAAGGACAATTATAAATTAACTTGTCATGTGTTTATCAAATGAATTCAGACATTTTCAAAATTAGTTACATCAAAAACACGTACATTTCGGTTTGTTAATATTTGCTATGTGCAAGTATAGTATTTATAAGCTTAGAAAATGACTGGTATTTGAAAATCACTGACAGACACTTATCTTATTATTCACTTATGTATTTGCATAGACTTTGTCGGTATAAACTTAACTGCACTGCATTTGACACAGCCGTAGAGTAATTATATATATAGAGCAAGGCTACTCGGGTATGAACAGTATGCATAGGTCAGAACACCATCACTCCGTGCGTTATTAGTTCCCAAATTGGTCCAGGTGGACCCCCAGAGGTCCACGGGGTCTACGTTGGCGTAACAAAAAATGGGCATTCACAATTCGTAAGCGGGGGTTCATAAAAAATTGTCTACTCTCGATAGTGTTGACATTGATGCACATTGATAGGTGAGGTGAGATGAGGTGCTATCATCAGCAACCCATTGCTCTCATTGTCTCACTGCTGGGCACGGGTCTCCTCTCATAATGAGAAGGATTAGGCCGTAGTCCACCGCGCTAGCCAAGTGCGTATTGGTAGACTTGACATACCTTTCAGATTTCTTTTTTTTTATTAATCTTTCAGGTATGCAGGTTTCCTCACGATGTTTTCCTTCACCGTTTTAGCAAGTGATAATTAATTTTTAATACGCGCATAACTTTGAAAAATCAGAGGGTTGGGATTTGAACCTCGGACTCCTCGATCGAGAGGCCGAGTTTCTTAACCACTAGGCTATCACTGCAATGTGCTATAAACAGTCATAATTCAGGTTCAATTGGAGTGTCTGCATAATTTTAGTTAATAGTAGTTGATTTGATTAAATCGTAATTTTATTCCGCTTAAATGTGATGTGAGTCAACACATTAAATTACACAATATATCACTAAGCTAGTTTTAAACAGCTATAATATATCTGCCTATGAATTGTATCTACGTGTTGGCGGGATAAACACTCTATGCTGTTATTACTCTGAGGTCACGTCGGTTTTCTAAGGCTATACATGGAAGTGGCATGTTTGTTTTGTACCTTCAAAGTTGTCTGCATAATGATGCAGTTCTAGCTACTTTGTCACTTTCTCACTGACCCTGGACTGATGACTTGAAACTAGAAGGCATAATAATGATACTTTCTGTATGAGATATACTAGAAATAATAATAGCTAGAGGATATGCCATATTTCTATCAATTCTTACGCTGTTTTAGTCTAACATGCTGCTGCTTAAATTAGAAGTTGTTAAAGTTCATTTTTAACAAAAAAATATTATTTCAAGTGGTTCCGGCTTCGATTCCCGGCCAGACAGATATTTAAATAATGAATTGAGATTTCTGTTTTTCGGCTCGGTGTTTGTGTATTCGTCTATGTACGTGTCCATGTCATGCATGATACAGGAATTATACTCGTAGTGTAAGACTGTGTGAAGAAAGCGTCTTATTTCATAAATAGTGACTTATATGGGAAAATATAAATAATGTTTTAAACAATATCAAATGCTATTAACAAAAAATGTCTACTACTTGATATTTGCTTCAGTTTAAAAACCTCAATGTTTATCAATAGTTAAATTTTAGTATAGGTACCTATCTACTCTAACGCTACTGTGTTCAAGCGAGAAGGGATAGTAAAGGATATATTTATCTATACGAGGTGTTCCATCTTAGTCTTCAAGGGCATTGTGGTTAATTAAAGTAAAATCTTAATCCTTACAAGGTTGACACTAAATGTTCATTCGTTGCAGTAGCCACTTATCATCAGATGGACTGCATCATTTCCCATTTCCATATTATAAAAAACTAGCTTTGAAACTTTGCAAACTTTGAACCGCCTCAAAATCTATTTATCAAATATATTTTATATAAAATATAGCCTATGTTACTCGTGGATAATGTAGCTTTTGAAAGGTGAAAGAATTTTTAAAATTGGTCCAGTAGTTTTTAAGCCTATTCATTACAATCAAACATACAAAGTTTCCCTCTTTATAATATTAAGTATAGATAAGTAGTACTTTAATGTGCTTTGCTTATATGCTTCATTTATTTGCAGGTAATCCTCTTCGCCGTCATCGTGGTCGCCATGGCAGCGCCACAGCTGTACTCCGGTTACGGTTACAACGGCTACTCCGCCGGTTACCCGGGTTACTACGGTTACTCCGGGTATGGCAGCCCTCTCGCCTACAGCGGTTACGGTGGATACGCCGGATCACCCTATAGCTACGGTTACGGTTATTACTGAAAAAAATAAAAATATCGGTTATTTTTAGTTTTGACTTACGCTTCCTACACGGACTACGATGATTTGATAATTTTTTTAAACTAAATTTTCATACAAATTGTGAATAACTTGCAGTACAATAAACATTTTGTTTAACAACTGTTGTTTTATTTGGTATTTAAGCAATTCGTATTTAAATTATTTGTATAACACCTCTGCCGGTTATCAGGCAGTTCTTTTAATCATTCTTTCAATGATATTGTGAATAATTTAATGCAATAAACGTTTTGTTGAAGCAGTGTTATTTTATTATGTGTTTTATGAAACTTATGGCTTTGAGAATTATGGTCATGATACTTTTAAAATAGTATGTATTTATTTGCTGTTGCAACACAAATCATTTATATGAGTATTTTAATAATCAATAAAGATTTCTATTATAACTCTGCGTGTATATCTTGATTTTAGTGTGGGGGTGAAATAGTTATTATCATCATGATTATTTTTATAATACACTGCCACCTATGGACATTTATAACCAACCCCAGATAGGATAAGTTCTACCTGAAATCGACCACAGATGCGCTGGTACCTATGAATTAGGAACTAAATTCAAACACTTCAAAATTCTATGAACTATTTTTAATACTCGTAGTACCTATAAGACTATATCACGTAAGCAATAATTTGACAGATAAAACCATGTGGTCCAAAGGAGCTCCAGCTTCACAAGTCCACTCAAAATTCTATGAACTATTTTTTATACTCGTAGTACCTATAAGGCCATATGACGCAAGCAATAATTTGACAGATAAAACCGTGTGATCCAAAGGAGCTCCAGCTCTACAAGTCCACATGTTCCTTTATTATAAGTTTATCATTAAGCAATTTTTTAACATATGTTTTATTGATTTTCTCTGGCCAGTTCTTATCCAAAACGAAGCACCTAGAAAATTCTGTAAAGGATCTAATTGAAAAACATTTTTGATTTAATTTTATTTGAGGAGCGTACATTTTACTTTCAAGTACACGTATAATGTTTAAAGATGCAAGAATTCTAATAATTATATCGAGCATTGCAAATATGGAAACTGCTTTATCAAACCTACTCATAAATAATTGCAATGGATGTGTTTGCGAACATCGATTTATATTTAAATAAACCAGTACTCCCTTATCGATAACTGAACGAGATACAAGTACAATATAAAAGTTGTTTCTTACAATGTTAACTTAAATATACATAATTCTATGGCAGGTGCGATCGTGCAAGAAATGAATGGGTTCTGTATGTCTGAAAATAGGTCATAAAGAGGACTCGTTGGTCTTGTTTTTGTAAACATTTTTGGTCCAAGAACTCGTAACATATATTGGTATTATGATATTATGCGAGATTTTTAGACTATTTTAGATTATGTTAATGTTGGGTTAGTAAATAATTTGCGATCATCATTGGACACAATGTCTGTTTTATTCAATGGTAAGTGTGGAATGATAGAAGATTCCCCCCAAATGCTAGTAGATAGTCCCCGCCAAACTGCTAGTCTGCTCTGAAATTGCTGTGAGCAGGTGTAACCATACAATTTACTGTGGCGACGGATTCATTTCTATATTCAGAGCGGACTTCTAGTCCGCTCTAGTTTAAGTAAAACTTTTAGTTTTACGCGGACTATACCTATTAGTAGCCTTACCCTTTAAAATTAGCAGTATCGGAATATAGAATACAGATGAACCGTCTATTTGCCATATATTTTTGGAAAGCTATTAAAAATCTAATAAACATTTGAATATTATTTATTGAATTATTTTTGTAAATATTAGCTTATAACGACCTGAGTAAGTATTTATCCCTTTTCAAAACAGAACAAAATAGAGCTGCTAGCTGTCTTCGCACTAGAAATACAAATTTTTTGGATATTTTATTTTAATTCTATATTTAATATTTTGGGTTACTAGTGTTCACCAATTGGTCTAAATTTATATTAAATTCTCGCCAATCACTACCGAACCAAAAAAATCACAAAACAGAAAAAAGTACTGAACAGTTCTCTCTTAGACACGTTATAAATATAAAATATAGGTTTGACGTAACTTTCAAAGGAACCCTAATATCTGCATAAGTCTATTAACATGGATGCCGCCTAACACGGATATTTATTACACAAAGTAGTTACTGGTGCTACTGACTATATTATATGAAGATCAAGGACGCTTTATCCTGACACGAGCAGGCGTGGTCAGTACTTAGTACACTATATAAATCAGAGCACCCGATCATTGGGTATCACTTGTGAAAAGCATAGCAAGCGAATCTCCTACCATGTTCTTCAGACTGGTAAGTAAAGTAACACATAAAAGTTTTACTAATAAAAGTTAGGTCATAAGAAAATTGTACAAATTTGATAAAGATAAAGGGATAAAGGATTTAATTGGCCAAGTGCAAGTTGAACGCTCACGGAGGGTTCCACGCCACCAAATCTGGAGGCACGGCAGTGCCTCCGCAAGTCGAACAAAAAAAAAAGTTTTCATATTTTTCAGTTAATGCATTATGATAATTTGAATTGTCTACTTATTATGGTCCAATAGATAAAGCGAAAAACGTCGAAAAATAGGGCCCTGTGACAGACGGACGGAGGGCCCTTGGTCCTCGGGCAGACGGAATCCTAAAAAATCGATACCTTAAGTTATAATTCATTTATTTATTGTCAATTACATAGTAAATTATTTACAATATTAACCTAATACAAAAAAATAAAACAGGTTTTAAAATTACCTTAAGTTTTACCTTAAGTAGAACAAACATAATTTTTTTTAATGAAAAATATAATCCTATAATAACTAAAGTGGTCGTAAACCACAGATTTAACAAAGTTCAATCTTAAGTCAAATACTTTGTTAAGTAAACAGTTACTACATAAAGGCTTTAACCGAAATTCGGAGGAGAGTTGAATTTTGATAACAATATTTACCCAATCGGTCAGAAAGGGTTGAATCTTATAACACAATTTCTGAACTGTTACCCCGTGAAATTATAAAATCAAAAGTAAAGTGATTAATATTATTAACGTATAAAAATTTTGTAATATACAACTTTAAAATTTACAAGTAATAAAGGAAAAAGTTAAAAAAAGTATTACAAACCTTTCGTAGAGATGGTGAGGTACCGTCTATTGTCTCATATTGTGCCCAAAATTTAAAAAAGTGGGCATCAATAGAACCTCCCTGATTTAAAAACATAAGATCATCAAGAGAGAAAAAAATCTACATCTTTGAATTGTTATCCGTAACGAAATTTTATCATAAATAATGAAATTATTCACAAAATCATAATTACCAGACAAATGGAAGGCAAACTGTCACTTGACAATTAAAACTTTTCCTTTGACTTTAGTATTTAGTTATAATTAAACGTCCTTTGGCGACATCGGTCATTTGGCGTTGACCTACATTAAAGACAGTGTAATTGGTTTTCAATTTCAGACATGAATACTCCTGAAAAGTACATCATAAGTTTCAGATTACCCCGAATTAACATTTTCGATTCCAAACAAAGTGAAATTAATACTTGTTTATCTTTAAATATAAGGAGTTTAAAGGTGATAAAGTAATTTTTATCATAACAACTAGTAATGCTCGCGGCTTTGCGTTTAAAAAAATAACATGACATACATATAATTGAAAATTTGTACCTTCCTTGGAATAACAGGGACCCCATCTGTCGAAAATTGGTCGTAACAAGACAACTTCGTGGGCTCACGCACAACAACTTTGTTAAAAATTATCACATGATCAAATGAATAGTTTACGATTCTATAAAGGGCATACAGACAAACATTCATTTTTTTTATAATATAGGAGTAGCAGACGAGCATACAGTCCACCTGATGGTAAGTGGCTACTGCCGCCCATGGACATCTGTAATCAACCCCAGATAGGATTAGATATTCCTACCTGAGGTCGGCCACAGATGCGTCGCTACCCCTGAGTACTAAGCTGGAACGCCTCGGAAAAGTCTGCCTCCCTTACCACACCATTCAAACCGGAACACAGCAGCGCCTAACACTGCTGTTATTAGGTAAAAGAAGGTCTATAAAGGGCATACAGACAAACATTCATTTTTATATAGATAGATAAAATATTCAAAAACCATTAACCGTATTCGAACTTTTTGTTTAAGAATTTCGGTAAACTTAAATAGAATATATTGAAGATAGGGGTGACACACTCGTACTTGTAAATTTGAAATATTTTTGGGGGCAAATCTAAACTATAGTTTTTAATAAATTCTTTGAAAGAAACATCATTTTCGTGAAACTTTTGATTATGTATAAAGTTTTCATACATAGGCTTTTTTATAAAAAATCTGCAAAAAGTGTTTATGAACAGATTTCTGTTTAATACCTAAATGAGGTTCCTTCTATTCGTACGTTTTCTATTATTTTCCAAATTGTAGAATCATATTTTGACTTTGCACCATATTTTAAAATTACAATAGCAGTGTAACAATATGATGAACTAATTAAAAATATTAAATTAAAAGTGTATTATAGTGGACTCTATTTTATTACCGTTCTTTTATTAGCTTGACACGTATGTATGTATGTAATGGAATCTTTCTTTTCTTTCGGAAACTTGATTTTTACCCACTTTTAAAATGTTGAACAATTATCAAGAACCGTTGACAATGCACGATATTAATAATTTTGTCCATTTCTAATTTTATCTTATGAGGTTCGTTAGGATTAACGATTTTCCTTGTACGATTTTAGTGTGATTTTTAACTTTTAACCTATATTTATACTGTTAAAATGCTATAAAAAACAAATTGTGAAGATAGATAAATGTTATACCGTGAACAGATCCTTAGAATTAATCGAATCTCATCCAATATTCAATCAGTTCTATTTGACCTACCTTCGCAGGATTCAGTCTGTTCAATTTATTCAATTATTAAATCTATATTATTCAATAAAATAGGTTGTCTATTTACCATTTAATTTCATAACATCGGTTTTGACCTACTGACTATTGGATTGTGGTCAGTTGCTCAACAGTATTTGAGCCGAAAGGGTCAAACCCAAACACAGCAGAGCTTGATAGGTATGGCGGTGGTGTCTTCAGAGTTGAATCAAAAATAATCCGATCTAAGATCTTCTATTCTGAGTTCATTACAAAGAAATATTGTCAATATTGACCCCTTAACGTGAGGTAAAATTAATGCTTTTTAAAATAATAATTATACCCGAATATGAATTATGAATACAAATTCGAAATTCCTGTTTTCAAGGCAAAATTCGGTAGCGGTGTGCGAAAATCTACAAGATCTTAACAAATCGCGTCTTTCCAAAAGTTTGTTTTACACAGATTATAACTACATCAAAACAACATTTGCTTAAAAAGGTTAAAGAACTGTAAGATGTTGGAAGTTCAAAGACTTTTCCTAAGCAAACCGTTATGATAATAATGGTATTCGAAATAATACTGTAGGTTTGTTAGATCTCCCCCTCGAATGGGCTGCCACCTTGTCGTGGTGAGGGGGCTTGCGTGTCCTAATGATCTCCGAGGCTATACGGCAGAGTTACTCATACCGGAAGGCGAAGGGTGAAGGACCAGACTAAGAGCGGCCCAGGGGAGCTCACCCCTTAAAACAAGCAAATTATGGATAAGGCACGTTGTGAAAACGGTCTCCAGGTGGGTACCCGAAAGGGAGAGTCCCACCCCTCTGCTACGGCGGAGGGCAGCCCCACGTACTCTGGAGGGGGCAACAACTGCCTCGTAGGTCGGCAATCCGCCGACCTTCGTAAACACGACCAAGGCTTATTGATACCGGACTCCGATTTGCAAAGCGAAATCGAGAAGCTGCCCGCTGTACCAGCGGTGAGGAGGAAGACGCGGCAGGTTAAGGGTAAGGCAGTAGCCCCACCCACACCAGCCGTCTCGTCAGACACAGACGAGTTGACGGACTGTTCCTTTATGTCAGGAGTGTCGGAACAGTCCACAGCCAAGTCGGCGTGCGCCCGCAAGAGAGCGCTACCGGCGAATAACAGCGGAAGTGAGCGGCCCAAAAGGAAGACCGTGAAGCCACAGTCAGGCAGGGATGAGGAAGGCTTCCTGCATCCCCCATTACCAGTGGACAAATCTAAAGCGAAGACTTCTCTCCCGAGTGCTGAAGAGCTGTGCCGGGAGATGAATGAGCAGCCCACAGGTGACCTAGGTTCTCGTATAATCGAGAACCTAGATATAATAGAGAAGGTCGCAGATAAGTCGCGCAATTTGAAGGGGGACATGGTGCGCACCATCCGCTTGGCCGTGCGCCACGTGCAGGCAGCAGCGACAGAGGTAGTGCAGAGGGCGACCACTGCACACCTGGAAAAGGAGAATGCAACATTGCGTTCCCAGCTTGCTAGCCTGCACGGGAAGGTGGAGGCTCTCACGGCGGAACTGAATGAGTTACGCCGTGATAAAGCCCCGATTAGACCGGAGCCGCCCCGGGCAGAACCGAGAAAGGCCGGAAACGGGGAGGACGCTCTGATGGATAGGATTGGGTCTATCATTGATAAGAAACTGGCGTCCTTCAGGGACGAGCTCTTCCCAGGCAGAGCGATCCGGCCTCCCTTAGGGCAGAAGGTCACGCCCGCACGTCCCCCAGTGGCTAAAGCGCCGGAGCGGCCTCCAGTCGCTTCTACTTCAGCTGCGCAAACCGAGGCGTGGGTGACTGTAGTGGGGCGCAAAGCCAGAGCTAAGGAACGGCGTACGCCTACAACCCGAGTGGAGCCAGCCCGAGGACAAACTCCAAGTCGTGGCCGAGGGAAGAATGTTCTCCAGCGGCCTCTTGCAGCCAATGCTGCACCGGCACCGATGTCTCAGGCAACCAAGGGGCGAGCCGGTAAGAAGAAGGCTACTAAACAGAGGCTTCCGCGAGTGCCGAAGTCGGCGGCAGTCACGATAACGGTGCCCGAGGGGTCATCCGTTACCTACGCTGAAATAATGAGGACCGCGAAGGGACGGATTAATTTAACCGATCTGGGCATCGTCGAGGTGCGTCAGAAGAAAGCCCTGAACGGTGGCTTGCTGATAGAAGTGGCCGGTGAGGACAGTGCCGAAAAGGCCGACGCACTCGCAGGAAAGCTACAAGCAGTCGTCGCTGAGATGGGCGTTAAGGTGGCGAGACCCTCAAAACAAGGGGAGGCCAGGGTGATGGATCTAGACGATTCCGTCACCCAGGAAGACGTCGCCGGCGCCATCGCTGCGGCCTGCGGGTGCGCCGTCACGGATGTTAGAGTCGGGGAGATTCGGCGGAGGCCTTTTGCATTAGGGACAGTATGGGTGCGCTGTCCCCTAACAGCCATCCGTAAGCTAGCCGCTGCGAAGCGACTTCTCGTCGGGTGGGTGTCTGCCAGGGTGGAGATACTCCCGCCTAGGTCACTCCAATGCTTCCGTTGCCTCGAAATGGGGCATGCGCGGCACCAGTGTACCAGCACCAGGGATAGGAGCGCACTGTGCTACGTGTGTGGCGAGCCTGGTCATAGGGCGCGCCAATGCGGAGCACAGACACCGAAATGCGCCCTATGCGCGGACCTCGGTCGTTCATCTGACCACCGCCTGGGCAGCAAGAGGTGCACGCCTCCGAAAAGGAGAAAAAGAGGCAACGGAGGAGACGAGACGGCGGCCAAAGCTGCCAGCTCGGCACGGACAGATGGGCCTGCGCTTCCCAGCGCTTCGTCCCATTGTCCACCAGCGGAAGCGATGGACTCCTAATGGATAGGTCTCCGTCACTTAAAATACTCCAGGGGAACCTGAACCATTGCCGCGGGGCGCAGGACTTGCTCCAGCAATGCGTCGTGGACTGTTCGGTTTCTTTGGCAGTGGTGGCGGAGCCCTATAGAGTTCCAGAGCATCCGCGGTGGGTAGGAGACGATGCGCAGTCCGTCGCCGTGTACTGGGCGGGAGGTGAGAGAGATCCCCCGTTCTCTAGACTCCACTCTGAGCGAGGCATAGTCGCAGTGGAGTGGGGTCCCTTAGCGGTACTGGGATGCTATGTCTCCCCGAACTGCACTTTGGCGGCATTCGAAGCGTTCCTTGACCGTGTGGCAAACTGTGTTCGGTTCTGTCTTCCCCGACCGGTACTCGTGATGGGCGATTTTAATGCCCACTCGAGGGTCTGGGGAAACAGACGAGACAGTGTCAAGGGAAGGGCAACGCTCGAATGGGCAGCTGGGCTCGACCTACGTCTACTGAATCGTGGCTCGGTCAGCACGTGCGTGCGTTGGCAGGGAGAGTCGATCGTAGACCTCTCTTGGGCGACTCTTTCTGCCGAGCGCTTGGTCACGGGCTGGAGAGTGGCCGAAGACCTACTCACGTTGTCTGACCATCGCCACATATTGGTGGACGTGGTGTTACAGCTACCGGCTGCGGACATCCGTCGTGCAAACGACCTGCCACGTCGATGGGCATTGAAGCGGCTCGACCGAGACCTGCTCGTCGCTGCTGCCCACGTCGCAGACTGGTCTAGTGCCGCTGAGGGGGACGGCCGGCTCGATCCCGAACGGGAGGCGATCCGGCTCAGGGATGACTTGGCGGCTATCTGCGATATCGCGATGCCACGTGTCAGACCTGGCTGGAGACGTCCTGTGTACTGGTGGACGGAGCGCATCGCACGGTTGCGTGCAGCCTGCTTGCGTGCCAGACGCCAGTACACTCGGGCTCGACGACGCCGGTCAGCCGGCGCTGCGGAATGGGAGGAGAAGTACGTGGAGTACCGGGCCGCAACGATATTGCTTCAGGGCGCAATCGCCGAAAGCAAGGCCCGGAACTGGAACACACTCGTGGAGGGACTTGACCGAGACCCATGGGGACGGCCGTACAGGATGGTGCTCGGTAAGTTACGTCCATGGGTGCCTCCTCTCACGGAAACTCTTGACCCGCTTTTCGTGGATACAGTGGTGGACAGCCTGTTTCCAGGAACCACTGACGAAACGGGTCCTCCCGCCGCGTCGCCGGATGTCCCTAGTTGGTCGGACGATCTGGCGGTCACTGAGTGCGAGCTCGACGGAGCCATAAAGCGCATGGCGAGGCGTAACACTGCTCCGGGGCCGGATGGTATCCCAGGCCAGGCTTGGGTCTTGGCGCTGACGGTGCTGGGGGGGAGGCTGCAAAACTTGCTCACCGCCTGCTTCCGCTATGGACGATTTCCGTCGGTGTGGAGGCAGGCGAGGTTGGTGTTGTTGCACAAGTGGGGCAAGCCTCGAGACTCCCCATCAGCGTACAGACCCATATGCTTGTTGGATGAGGCGGGCAAGCTATTCGAGAGGATCATTTCATCTCGAATTAGCCAGCACTTAGCGTGCCATGGCCCGGACCTCTCCAAAAACCAGTTCGGCTTCCGGCAGCGGCGTTCGACGGTGGACGCCATCCTCAGAGTAAGAACGCTCTCAGAGCAGGCCATATCCCAGGGTAGAGTAGTCTTGGCAGTAAGCCTTGACATTGTTAACGCTTTTAACTCTCTACCCTGGAGTGCGATCATGGAGGGCCTGTCTGTGCATCAAGTGCCTTCCTATTTACAGGAGGTTTTGAAGGCCTACTTGTCGGACAGGTATATCCGTTTCCCAGGTCGCTATGGGAGCGTTCACGAGAGGAACGTCATGCGCGGGGTGCCGCAAGGATCGGTACTGGGCCCACTACTGTGGAATATTGCATATGACGCGGTGCTGAGAACGGTGCTCCCACCAGGAGTGAGCATCGTCTGTTACGCCGATGACACCCTCGTTCTCACCGAAGGGGTGTCTTTTACGAGAACGGTTCGGCTAGCAGAGCTCGGGGTAGCATGCGTCGTAGCAAAGATCCGCGGGTTGGGCCTACAGGTAGCGCCCCAGAAAACCGAGGCGATATGGTTTCACGGCCGTAGGCCGAGAATTGAGCCAGTTGAGACCTCAGTGCGTGTCGGTGAAGCGGATGTCCGGATAGGCAGGTTCATGAAGTACCTTGGCCTAACACTGGACAGCCGCTGGTGCTTCGACGAGCACTTCGACCGTCTCGTCCCTCGAATTCATAAGGTAGCGGGTGCTTTGCACAGACTGCTGCCGAATCTCGGGGGACCAAGGGAAGAAGTCCGCCGCCTCTACGCGGGTGTGATACGCTCGATTGCGCTCTACGGCGCGCCGGTATGGTCGGACAAGTTGTCTGCCAGCCGGCGTCGTGCGCGGAAACTGAATTCCGCGCAACGTACGATCGCAATCAGAGTCGCCCGAGGTTATCGTAGCATATCGTATGAGGCGGCGACAGTCCTGGGGCGGTTTCCGCCCCTGGACATTCTGGCGGATATGGACGCACGGGTCTTCTATAAGATCCGCGACCTCCGTCAGAGGACTGAACCCTTCGACGAAGAGACGATCGGAGCGCTTCGGAGGAGAGCCAGATGGCGCGCTCTGAGGTGCTGGCGCGAACGGCTCCAGGAGCCTCGGAACATACGCCAAAGGGTGGTTGACGCTATCCTACCAAACTTGCGGGCCTGGCTGAAGAGTAGGGGTAGAGTGACCTACCGTCTTACTCAGATACTCACCGGACATGGCTGTTTCGGTGAGTATCTGAATAGGATACAAAGAGAGGAGACGGCCCATTGCCATCACTGCGGACACGACGAGGACTCCGCACAGCACACGCTGCAGTACTGCCCAGCGTGGGAGTCGCAGCGGCGGATCCTCGTCGAAAAAGTGGGACCGGATCTGTCTCCGTCGGCCATCGTCGGAGCGATGGTTCAGCGCAGCGAGGCCTGGAACGGCATGATCACCTTCTGCGACGTGGTCATGTCTGCGAAGGAAGACGCCGAACGAGCCAGGGAGCGCGCTGAACCCGCTCGGAGGAGGAGCCGCCGCGGCCGTAGGTAAGGGCCCCCGGCGCGGTGTCCCTGTAGTTCCGGGACTAGAATAGGGCTACGGTATCTCCTGCCTGTCGTAAGAGGCGACTAAAAGGGGGCTTCCGGGGTTGCGGGCGGCAAGAGTGGGAGCTCGAACCGCCCGGCCAGCGGCCCCGGGAAGGACGACGGTATGTGTGGTCGCATACCGTCGTATACACCAGATGGTGTGGAGAGCGTCAAGCTCACCTGGGCGGAGCCCGACGGGGCAACGCGCTTAGAGGACTCCGGTTGCGTTCCTTTGGAGATCCCGGAGCCCTCAACGCAGCGCAGAGGACGGCCACCGGGGGGGGTTTTAGTGCGGTAAAAATCCCACATAACTCGGCGTCGCTCCCACGTTGTCGGGTACCTTTTGAAGGTTTCCCCCTCGACAAAAAAAAAAAAAAAAAAAAAAAAGGTTTGTTAGATCTTGTCCCTGTAGTTCCGGGACTAGAATAGGGCTACGGTATCTCCTGCCTGTCGTAAGAGGCGACTAAAAGGGGGCTTCCGGGGTTGCGGGCGGCAAGAGTGGGAGCTCGAACCGCCCGGCCAGCGGCCCCGGGAAGGACGACGGTATGTGTGGTCGCATACCGTCGTATACACCAGATGGTGTGGCGAGCGTCAAGCTCAAAAAAAAAAGGTTTGTTAGATCTTTACTCGTGCTTCTTATTGTTACATTTTTATTACCAACGTTGTAAACATATCACTTACCTAATAAACCCTTTTAAAACTTGTAAACTTTATTGTAATTTAAATTATAGATCTCTATATGATTATATATCAGATATAGATTTCTATGTGTTTTCAGATTATGCCATATTTAACAAATAAAATAAATGTTTTTAATGTCACTCAATTTAAGATTACAAGCACGAGAGCTTACCCTCTTTAATCCAGGCCGTTTTATGTCCTAAATTTGATCCAAATCGGATAAATAGTTTTTTCATAAACAAACATCCGTCCACCCTCATAAAATATTACGTTTTAAGTAAGATTAAAAATTTTATAAAAACTCAGTCTTATCTAAAATATTCTTAAATCGAATATCTTATTAAAACATGGCATGTTTCTTTACAGTTTGCTCTCTTCGCTGTGTTGGCGGTGGCGTTCGCCAGCCCCAAGCCGGAGCCCGCGCCCCAGCCCCAGGTGTTCGCATACGGCGGGTACCCTTACGGCTTCGGCTACAACGGTGCCCTGGGCTACGTCGCTCCCTACGCTGGCCTGCCCTACGCCTACGGATACTACGGTCGTTAACCACAACCATACTACAGCCCGGATACAATACAATGACCCCGATATGCCAAAATTCATAATATAATTTTCACTGCATTTTACGTCTTTTTGTTCTTTAATATCCCTGGTTACTCCCTGTGTAATAAAATCGATAGTAAAATCTTAAAGTAAGAAAGAAGTAGGAAGTTCTCCTTCCTACTTCTTCCTACTATATATTATCGTTATAGTAATAACTTTGAAATCCTTTTCTACACAACTTACACTTTTCAAACAAGGAGGAAAAAACCACAATATTCCATAAAAAGAGCGATATTATCACAAATGTGAAGTGAATACCATACTTTCTGTAGTCTAACACTTTATTATTACTTGTATACAACACTATACATACGGAAATATGTAAACAATTAATGACAGTAATTACGGTTTATGTATTTTAATTAATAATTCACATACTTCGCCGCGTGATATCAAGGCCTGTATACAATACATAAAGAATGTCTTATAATTGCACTGTGTTACAAATCAAAGGAAATCTATTTGAATAAGTCGTTGCTAAGTTAGTCTTGGCATAACCTTTTATGGCAGTTTATGGAATTGTAATTTATACATACGAGTATAACATGAAGTAAGCTTCGCCTGTCTGTACATCGAACATATTTACAACTACAAAAAAGTAGGTAAGAAAACTGATAATAAGCATTTTTAGATTTTTTTAGTTTTTTGAGACTAAAAGGTTACATACACACAGGATTTTCAAACCAAAACTACTCCATTGAGTTCAATGGATTGATAATATACATATTATAGTCCGTCTCTTTACTTAACATCCAGTCCTCATTTTATTCCAACCGATCTATTCTATGAAAAGTTATTAAATTTAAAATTCAAAAGTACATTTTCTAATATTGTTGACAAGGAAACCTGCATACATGCGAAAATTTAAAAAAAGTTTTCAAAGGTATGTGAAGTCTACCAATTCGCACATGGCCAGCGCGGTGGACTATGGCTTAACCCTTCTAATTCTGAGAGGAGACCCGGGTCCAGCAGTAGGACAGTAATAGGTTGATGATGATGATGATGTATGACGTGTACACAAAGCGGGAGATTTCAGTTTACCGGTGCTTCGTGAGTTTCAAAGATATATAATTGACATTTTATCTGAGTCCACGCGAACGAAGCCACAGGCACAGCTCAATGTATCTATACCTAATAAATGCAGTTGAACACATTGCAAGTAATCAAGTAATAAGCAACAACGCTTGGAATGCAGTTCTGTTAATGTGTTTAATAAAATACAGCGTTATGGCATGTTGTCAACGAGGTGAGGTGTCGGCCTCTTATTTATAATTTTAAAACATAGACAAGTTTGACAGAAAACATTGAAACATTCATGAGTGTAATTAAGTAATTAGTAACATTGTAAGAAATCGCAGATAATGTAATACCTATGTTTTAGTTAGTTTTTTAATTCCATTATTTATATTAGGAGCGATAAAAGGTCTGGCAGTTCAACTGATGTTAAGTATACTATAGA
This sequence comes from Epargyreus clarus, assembly GCF_041222505.1. Classification (NCBI taxonomy): domain Eukaryota; kingdom Metazoa; phylum Arthropoda; class Insecta; order Lepidoptera; family Hesperiidae; genus Epargyreus; species Epargyreus clarus. The sequence continues at coordinate 8,231,112 of NW_027332239.1, read as the reverse complement.
TATCATTAAAATTTGTCCCTGTTAAAAAATCATAAAACAGCTCTATGAGTTCCTAAGTAAAATAATAACGACATTATTCAAATTATTAATTTCAAATTAACTCTTAAAACTCTATCGTTAGTTATGTATGTAGATACTTAGGTAAAAAATCTATCTTGCGAAAATATTGTTTGTACATACATCATAATAGGAAATAATATAATGTGAGTAAAAAAATTCGGATAACTAACTTCAGATAACTAAAAATAATGTACATTAATAAAGACTTACAAAAACACGTAACACGTAAACACGCTGTATGAATCAGTATAAAAAAATAAAACGACGAAAAACGACATAACAGAAAAAATCACATTTAATCACAAACAATTATCTTTTTATTTGCGGTAATACCAATCCAAAGCAGGTACAGTGTATGGTAGAGAATAAGCTGAGCTTATTAAGGGAGCATAGTCAGAATAACTGTACGATGCTCCATATAACGAGGTGTATGGTAATGATGAGACGGATGCTATGGAAGTGAAAGGTGCTAACGGAGCCACAGGTGACATCAGCGCAGCGGATCCAAATGACGTGTAGAATGGTCCAGTATTGTAAACCAATGCTGGTTCAGCTGTCACTGAAGCGAATAACACCAACAGCAATATCTGTTGACAAAGAGAAAACGATTAAAATAATCATTCTAATCGTACGAATAACAATCGTTTATGATCAGAAGGAAATAATGTCCATGGACGGCAGTTATTCCTCATTCTTCTTTTAATGATCAGGGTGAAGTAATTTATATGGGCAGCAGTGATCCTATGAAATGGACTACCCATGACATGGATAATTGTTACGAGTTAAGTCTTCGAGTTATAATTTCCATCGAGGGAGGTAGAATTAATATCATAGTCTGGGCTTTAACTTTGATAGTGAAGCTAATCCTTCAAATGCATTACGCTCAATTGATAAATAGTTCCTATAAAGTAATAAAAATTAGCACAAGAAACTTACCAATAGAATTTTCGCCATTTTGCGACACTGTGTTCCACCTCCTATGACTGGCAGACTGTTTGCACAGAGATGAGCTAACTTTTATATATGGGATGCCAAAAAGGAACTAACAAGCGATTGTGTCTGAAAGAATAGACATTTTGAATAGAATTGTGACAGAATAAAGGCTTCTTGAAAACAAAAGAATGCATAATCTAAGAAATACATTCATGTGTCCGAAATTATATTATCCTCATTAACCTTGCACAGTTTATATTTTTGGTAATATAAGTTTATTTGTAAAACAGGATGTAATACACTTTGGGCTCTTTTTGATTGGGACGACACGACACCGATACGGTGACGACACTAATGAACGCATAATTTTATGAAATTGTAGGTAACGCGTGTTTTTTGCCATTGGCCCGGTAAAACACCGACATGATTTGCCTCCAATGATATGTCGGTACCGTGCTGGACATGTTGTGTACACTCGTAATCTTCCATGTGGAAGGATTTTAGTGGAATTTTATTGGACGTACCCTACATTATGCTTATGCTTGTTTGTCGCCGTCGTCTCATGTCGTACCGGTCGATCAAAAATGAAGAAATAGCTGCTGGTGTCATACTGACGGTGTCGGTATCATGTCGTTCCAATGAAGAAGTGCTATATACCTGGTGTGAAGAAGTAAATATGTTATCTGATTGATATTAAACGGTATCAGGAATTTATGGAATCTATGGGAACGAAAACAGGATACAATTTCTAGGTATTTACAATGTCATTGCTGTCGCCAAGGACTTCGTTAGTACATATTATGTAATCTTCCATGATTCCTAATCATACTCTGTAAAATAAGATAGCAGTCGTACATTGCTGCTATGTAGCATTGCTATCTGCTAGATGCAGCCAGCATTTAGGCAGATTTAGAAGTGGCGACTTATAAACAATATTGTTTGACAACTTATAAAATATACCTGATACTTCTATCACGTTGTAAACAACTCAAGTATAAAATACTAGCTGACCCGGAAAACCTTGTACCGCCTCAAAATCTATTTATCAAATATATTTCATATAAAGTATAGCCTATGTTACTCGTGGATAATGTAGCTTTCGAATGGTGAAAGAATTTTTAAAATCGGTCCAGTAGTTTTTGAGCCTATTCATTACAATCAAACAAACAAAGTTTTACTCTTTATAATATTAGTATAGATTGATAAATTTTTACATCTAAAAGAACGTTGGTAAATATTTTATTTGTAGTCATTTATGGTGTATTTTTGATCTTAATTGAATTTCCGAGGTACCTAAGAAAACCCAGGTCTGGACTATAACTTGGTTTTTACACACCTTTAAATTTGCTTTAAAAGCGAAGGAAAACATGGTGAAGAAACGTACACCTCTAAGTTCTTAAAAAATTCTCATAGGTGTCAGAAGTTTACCAATTCGCTCTAGTGGTGGACAGACCCATACCAAGCTATGGGACAGTAATTGACGCCATGTCTTTTTGAAGTAAACATAGTCTTTCAGTATCTACTCAGTCATCCCTACCATCTGAGAATGACTTCTATTGAATCAATAGATTTCTAAAAGTCATAGGTAGTACGTAACTATTGTTATAACTGTTTATAATACCTGAATCTATTACGTACTTAATATGTGATCAAGTTACCCAATAATGCCCAAAAATAAATTACAACGGCTAAGTTGATTTATTGCTGTGCCAAATATTTGTTTTATTAAGATTGATAGTTACTATTGTTTATTTTATTCGAAAAAATATAGCTCCAGCTATATTTCAATTAAATATTCAATGTAAACTTCTCAGGGACATTGTTACTGCTCTCGTACCTCTGACTTTTCAAACTTATTTGGGTATAACAAATAATGAGTATTTGTTTGAATGGTGAAGGAAAACATCGTTTACTTTAATAGCATACTAGCCGTGGCCAGTGGAATAGTAATGATTGGTGACAATTCTGTATAAAAATACATATTTCGGTACAGATGTTATTTAGGTACTAGTACAATAAATACTATGATGCAAATACAAAAGAAATAAAGTACAAACAAGTAACATAAATTGTTTATTAACAACAATATAACACATATTTCATTTCACATACATTTTCTAAAACATTTATTTTCTATAATACCAATCTCTGCTAGCAGCATACGCATATGGTAACGTATATGGTAAGGAATAAGCAGAATTTACCACAGGAAGATAGTCGGAGTAACTGAGAGATGATCCATATGCGTAGTTATATTGAGAAACTGAGCTGTACGGTAGAGCCACCGGTGCAACTGGTGCAACGGGTGCAACGGGTGCCACTGGTGCAACGGGTGCCACCGGTGCAACGGGTGCAACTGACGCCACCGGAGCGACGACAGGCGCAGAGGCTGAGGCCACTAGCGCTGCGGATGTGTATGGAGACGAGTAGAAAGGTGATCCATTGATCACCCACGCTGGGTCAGCTTTCACTGAAGCCAATATCACTAAAAGTCCTACCTGTAAAAAATAAATTTAATTAACATTAACGCAAGAACACCTGTTAAATATACAGTAAAACGATAAGATTTAAATTACCTAAAACAATTTTCAAATCTAAATTGATTTTGATGGGTTTTCTGAAGGGACACGTTAAAAAGTAGTTCCTTTTATATCATTTAAAAAAAGCAACGTATTGATCATATCTGATCCTATCTGAGGTTAATTACAGATGTCCGTGGGAGAAGCAGCCACTTATCATCAGATGGACTGCATGCTCGTCTGCTACTCCTATAATATAAAGAAAATACTTACCAGAAACATTTTCGTCATTTCGTATTTCGTATATTAAAGTCCACCTTTGCCAAACACCACTGATATACTGTTTCTACTGAAGATGCTCTACCTTTTATATTTGTGGTATGCCGAATAAGAACAAAGTGACAAACGTATGTGTACGTGAAGTAATCGATGTTTTGAATAATATTGTCAAGGCTTTTCTGAATGGATTTTCGGAAACAAAAGAATGCATAATCCAAGGAAAAACTCATGTTTGTACCATGTTTTCTTTTCTGGCCTTGCGCGTTATGTTGTAAATTGGTAAGTAGTAGGTAATAGGTATGGTTTATGTTATGAAAGTAAGTAATGACTAATGAGAAATGTTGTTACGATGACTACGGCATTAACAAGTAACATTCATGCGGAAAACAGTGCTACAATCCTACCGCTATATGATAGAAATAATATATGATGCAAAAATTTTGATAGAAATAATATGTATTACGCATTTTTTCTTCATTGTTAAACATAAATATCTATCTATTATCGGCTATCGTCCGGTTCCATTAACTGGCCATCTCCATGGTAATGTATTGTTTAGGAAGTTACATAAGTGTGCCAAATTAGAACTTAACTGGATGCCAGTAAAAGATTCCAAAATTTGTACTGAACAGTCAAACAGACATAAAAGCTAATAAAATGTAGTGAAAACGTGTAAGATATAGTTATTTCAAAGCTGTGACGTTCGTTACATCCGTGTAAAACAAAAGACGACGAATTCTAACAAATACGTCATGTATTGTCTTTTAAAATTTTTGATGTATCCTGTCTGAACAGTTTGAAAGAGCATTATTATTTAGCATAGAACTAGTAGTCGCCCAGTGGTCTGAATTCAATAAAAGTCTTAATTTTTGGGGTTCCGTACCCAAAGGGTAAAAACGGAACCCTATTACTAAGACTTCGCTGTCTGTCCGTCTGTGCGTTTGTCACAGGGCTATATCTCCGGAACCGTAATAGATAGACACATATTTTACAGAAGATGCATAACGGTGGTCGCTATAACAACAAATACTAAAAATGAATATAGTTGAATATTAAAGGAGGTCTGCATACAACAAGCCGGCATTTTTCGATCTAACTGTTAAACCGTACTAGGAAGACGGTTCGTTAGAATCCGTTAACTACTATAACTGGTATTATAATAAATACAAATCAGAATCATAAAACATATTTTAATACAGTTATTTTAATTTTATTATACGATGTTTACGTATCATTCATCATCACCCCAACGCCATCTATTGTTGTTTCATGGAACTAAGTATTGTTGAAAATAATAAAATTAATAAAAATAATGAACATTTGGTGGTACGGAAGCCTCCATGTGCGAGTTCGACTCGTACTTGGCGAATTATTCCATTATCATATTAACAACACTAAAGGTCGTCCAAGTACCAAACAAAAAAAAAAACAATTGGTCGAGTAACTCGTTGTAAAATGACGAATATGTAAACGCCGTGCACGAGGACAGACGCGTAATCCATCGCTTCGCATAAATCCCCTACCGTGGCGGACGGGAGAACGTCCGGGCGAGTGTCGAATACACCCGAGTGAGTTATTTACACACTCGCCTCCTTTTATATGAACTCAGCGAATTCATATAAGAGGGCGAAACCGGGTATTACCATTATGTAATGCTAAATTTAGTAATGTAATAATATATTCGGGCATATTCGGTATTCGCCACGATGCTTGACTGTAGTCTGTCAGATCTACATCTCCTTTGATTCGCTGAAATACGTAGGTGCCTAAGTATATAGCTATGTATTTCTAAAATTGTAACAATAACCTACATTTCAATTAGATCGTGAACAAACTTCATATCGTAAATTCGTGGATAATTAAAGACAAGATTGTGAAACTTGTAAATGGTATACGAGTATCACGAAACTTATTTCTCAGACTTGAGACCAAAAACTTAACTTCGAAACAAAGAAAGCAGTTGTGCGAGTGACTTTGAACGCCATTGTAGATTTCTTGAATGTTGCGAATATGAACTTTTATATAACATAAAATTATTCGTATATTCGACACTTGACGATAGTTTTGGAAACTCGAATGATTCTTTTCAGAATATAATTTGCATATCATGCGTAATTTGTATTGCGCATCGTCGACAGTTGCTGTTAGGCGCCAATTATCGTCGACGGTTGCAGAATGTTATATACGAGAGCAAGTCACTGACAAATCGTTAAATTAAAGCGTGATTAAAACAAAAATATTTGTTTTAAATACATACGTCGACCCATGCCGCCGGCGCGCGACATTTGATTCAACCGCTCGACTCGTGCCGCGCCGCTCGCCGCACCGCCTGCCGCGCCACTCGTAGCTTCTTATTCAAATTCCAATTCAAATCTCATTTATTCAAAATTAATCCATATAGAATACTTTTTGAAAGTCAACAAACTACCATGCTTCGGAAGGTGTTTCGCTATGGAGAAAAAGCGGCGCAAGAAACTCCATACGTGAGCAAATTTGCATCTTTTAAAGGGAAAATAGTATGCAATTTTACATAGTGATACACATAATTAATTATTGATGTTGGAGCTGGAGTTGTCATACCATGCGGATTTATCATTTAAGTACTGATTTACATTACAATAAGCTTTTTTACATAAAGTTTATTTTATAGAAGATTTAAACCTTTTCTCGGTCATACATTGTCCTACATTTGTTTTCGCCGCTCAACGCTCGCCGCGCCGCTCGCCGCGCCGTTCGCCGCACCACTGTTGGCTGTGGCCAGACGATGACGGACGTCATCACGTGTTGCTCATCGATATACTACTAAATGTCATTGGTGTTGCTCTTGTGTTACCTCCTATTGTTACACATCAGTAGTAGTTACTTTAATTTATGCTTATAAAATTTTTAGACCATAAATTTAAACCTTTTACTCAACATTTACAGCTCTTAAAATATATAAAAACTAGCTGACCCGGCAAACGTTGTGTTGCCATATACATAAAAAATGTTAAGGGTGAACAACCCTTATCACTTAGGGGTATGAAAAATAGATTGCAGCCGATTCTCAGACCTACTGAATATGCATATAAAATTTGGTGAAAATCGGTAAAGCCGTTTCGGAGGAGTACGGTAACTAACATTGTGACACGAGAATTTTATATATAAGACAAGTAATAAGAAAATTGAGCATAATAATAATAAATATGTATGTAGAGCATACTGGCTCATAACTTAATCTTATTGGTGAATTATTCATATTGTGTTATTATTTTAATTGTTTTTAAATTATTCGCATACGATTATGTAGAGTCAATAACAGAGCAAGCGGTAATTATCTCTATCGAAGTAGGTAGAGATAGAGTATAATTTAAATATAACATAGGCACAATGTACATACTTTGAAATATTATAATTACATTTAATGTTCTCAACATGTATGTTGTTGTCAATTCAATATTGTCCTACTGCTGAGCACAGATATCCTTTCAAAGTGTGAGGGGTTTACCCCTCTCACTTAGCCAGCGCGGTCTCTGGCTACGTGTGAATTATTAAGCGCGCTCCACATTCTTGTGAGAATCTCGCGAGAACGCGAGAAAAGCACGAGAAACGAGAATGTGGAGCCTATACGAATCAGGTTTTACTCGCGTTCTCGCGAGATTCTTGCGAGAATGTGGAACGGGCTTTAACCCTGACACACCTTTGAGATCTTTATAAAACGTGTAGATTTCCCCACGATGGTTTATTTCACCGGTTAAACAATGTTGTGACAATTAATTTGTTGTACGCACATAACTTTAAAAATCACAGATGTTTTGAAAGTTTTAAAATTATTTGCACAGTATTAAAATATTAAAACGTTGTTATTAAATTATTGTCTATCTGCTTTACTTAATTACTTATAGAACATAAAATAAAACAAACAAAATCGTCAAAAATACTGTATTACGAGAAAATAATTATCATAAATATTATTATAACACATTTTCGTAATCTTATCAGTTCGGAGTCCAAGTTCAATAATCATGCTCTTCATATGTAGTAGGAGTAAGGCGAGGCGTAAGTATAAGCGGAGTACGCGAGCGGGGAGTACGCGGAGTACGCGGAGTACGCCACCGGTGCGGTGTAGGCGGCTGCCACCGGCGCTGTGTACGCCGCGGCGACGGGCGCTGCGTAGCTCACCACCAAGGGCTTGGCGGAGGCGAAGGCCAGAAGGGCTGAGAGGATCAGCTGTAAAAAAAGTTCATTAGATAAACAACACGAGAAAAATTGAAGACTCCGTTTTTGTGCAGTGGGTATTGGTCAAACTTTAATATTCATATTACATGAAAATATAAAAAAGTCTAGATTACAATAATATGATTTCTTTCACTGTCAAAATGATTATGTATAGCTAACACATTTTATTTAAAAATACCAAAGACGTGCTTTAGATTTGTACCCGGATCTCCAAAGAATGTACGAGTTGTAAGGCCACTTAATTATTAATGATTAAGTAATTGTATTTTTGAACTACACGAAACTAAATCTTTTCTGATAATTAAAAACATAAATGGATCAACATCCTGTGGAGAAGATAAAGAAAGTATTTCTTCAAATTACGTAATATAAAAAAAATATCTTATAAACTCGTTATAACACACGTGTAATATATATATTACATAATAAGAATAATAATAATACATATATAACACTACTTAAATCCATATAACTCAATCTATGTTCAAATTAGGACATTTAAAGCGGAACTTTCAAATAAACGCAACCAAATCCAAGTAATAGTTCGAATACTTACAAGTTTGAACATTTTGTCTGCTTGTCTGTAGAACACTAACTAGTCGTGGTCCATCCTGCTAATATATAAGGATGTAGTGACCCCCGATGTTGGCAGCGCATCGCGTACCTTGGCAAGGACGGAGTCAGGACATACACGTGACTTGAATGCAGAGAGTCAGATTGCGCATCGCTCAATTGGTGTAGGATGTCCGAATTAAAACTATTGTTTTAAAACCTTTGCTAGTAATTTGAGGGTCATTTCTAGGACTCCGTATGGAGGCTATGGTATTGCTTTCGAGGAATACTGTTTACTTATTTGCTCTAGGCAGGTATGATACAATTGATAATGAGTTGTCTTTCTAACTATGGAAAGCATGGCAACCTACTGGTACGTAAAAGCCAGGTGGTACGTAAAGCCCATGGACATCTGTAATCAACGACAAATAAGATTTCGTACTTGAGGTCGGCTTCAAATGCGCCGCTTCCTCTGAACACTAATCTGGAACGCCTCGGAAAAGTATGTATCCCTTATATACCCTTCAAACCAGAACACAGCAGCGCTTAACACTGCTGACATTAGGTTGGCAGTGGAACCGGTGTAGCGATTTTTTTAAATAAATTATTCATAGACGTAACAAGGTTTTGTTCTATTTACAATGTTTTTATAATAACATAAGAACTGACGTAATAATCCAATATAGAAATTATGATTAAAACTCACTAATAAAGAAGCGTTTAGTGAAGCGATCAAACACGCAGATGGTCCGGGTTCGATCTCCGGCCAGTTACATAATTATTCACTAATTGGTAACTTGTTCAATGGTATGTTCTAAACAACAGTTACTTTACTAACAGTCCAATTATTTAATTGACATATTTTTTTATAGATTACTCATTAACGACATATAAACACAAACAACATTACATTAACTTTAATTAGAACAGTTAATGCGGTGAAATAATACTGAAACCTTTATAAACATAATCTTGACTTGTAAAGAACTGAAGTTATAAATTAAAGATGGAAAGCTGGGACATTTCCGTTTCCGCCTCACCCCGGAATTATTCTGTTATTATTATTTATACATAATCAAGATAAACAGTTGTCAAGAAATTTCCTCTGACCGATTCCAATTTACCTTGAACTACAATTTATCTAAAGGAAAACGGAACGTTAAACATGAGTAATTAAGAAACTGCTAATTCTTCTGTTCAGTGGGCATGTTTATGTTTTTGATCTCCTAATTGAGTTAATTACAAAATTACTTACGTAATAAATATAGTTTGATTTGAATCCAGTTAAATATTTTGGATTAAGGGTACAATAAGGAATATATTAAGTTTTATACTGTCGCTAACGCTAGATTTATTTGTAAAATTTAAAACCTTTGTAACAAAGAAATAACAGCTTTGTAAATAACTGAGAACTATTTGAGTAGAATATTTCGTTATAGATTTTTAAGACAGACATTCATATTTTATGCTATATAGTGATATGGCAAGAGGAGTGCCTCTTGTGATCTAGTAATACGAAATTAAGCTTCATTCCGGGGTTCAATCCCAGGTGAGATATAAGCAGACAAAACCGAGTGAAGTAATTTATGTAATACTAGCTGTGCCCTGCGGTTTCACCCTCGTTAAAAAGAAACAGGTACATCTAGTTCTAAAATATAATCCCGTCCCGTCAAAATCGGTCCAGCCAGTTCAGAGATTAGCCAGAACAAACAGACGGACAGACAGACAAAAATTGTAAAAAAGTAAAAAGCGGTTATTTGGTTATTTTAATGTTCAAAACAGACACTACAATTATATTTATATATATAGATAATAATCCACCAACGCAAAAGTTCAAAAGACCACAGAATATATTCAACATTTAATATTAAACTTCTTAGGTCGCGCTAAGTGTGAATAAAACTGCTTTTAGCATATGAGAAGCTTAAAGCTCTGGAACTTACGAGTACATTAATGGTGACATTTAAGGTAACGTCGAAAGTTACGCACGACCTACTATGGTGTTAAAGCTCTAGGTGGCATATTAAATTTATTGTACTCTATATATAATCTAGTTTGAAAGTTGACGGTTTTATCATATGAAACGCTTATAGAGTAAATAAAATAGAGCGCTAATAAAAATGTATCCTAAGATTTGGTATAAATAATTTACACATATGATGCTTATAATATTTGTTATTCAATTTTATGTATGCGTATTATCAATTAAAACTGGAAGAAAATTCTTTCTACATTTTTGAGCAAACGAGCACGTACAATACAGTACCCTTACCATGAGTTTTAACGTTTTGACAAATATGACTGATTTGGTATTTGTTTACGTATTGGCCCATACAATTTCCAAGTTCTGATACAATCCGCTAGGGGCGCTGATTGGAAATTGTATCGGAAAATACGTAAACAGATACCAAAACAGTCATATTTGTCAAAACGTAAAAACTCATAGTAAGAGTACTGATGGTAAGTGGCCATTACCGCCCATAGGAACCTGAAATCAACCCCAGATAGTGTTGGTCCATCTTAAATAAATAAACGCTTTCGACACTCACAACCCCACACTAGGATTACCTGTATCGTGGATGCTATGGACACACACACAGACAAATACACAAACACCCAGACCCAGAAACAGAAATCTAAACTCATCATTTGAAATCTGTCTGGCCGGGGATCGAACCCGGGACCCACTGCGCCTCAGACCGGTATGGTGACCGCTCAGCCACGCGGGTCGTCAGTCTTAGATCTTAGATCGACCACAGATGCGTTGCTGTCCCATTTGAAACTCCCTTTACCATTCAAAATTCAGCACAGTAGCGCTTCAAAGTGCTGTCAAAAGGCAGAAAAAGGTGTGATGGCGATGCCTACAAAGCGAACTACGAAGGGTTCTAGAAACATCAAACCAGTTTAAGCGTGCAGAACAGTAATATAATGGAGCGACAACAGCATTCAAATTAATCAACATGCCCTTAATCGACTGGTAATGAAGGTATAACCTTGAACTTAAGTTATGACTAACGTGACCACACGACTGGCTTGGGCGAGTCAGTCCCGTTTCTTATTATCTATCCTATAAAAAATCCTAAATTATCGAGCAATCCATTATTTGATATCCTTGAAAACTCTCGAAATCTCGATATTTTGAAATTGATACGTTAATGATTAATTGACAAGACTGTTTTTTTTTATAATATAAGAGTAGCAGACGAGCATGCAGTCCACCTGATGGTAAGTGGCTACTGCCGCCCATGGACATCTGCAATCAACCCCAGATATGATTAGATATTACTACCTGAGGTCGGCCACAGATGCGCCGCTACCCCTGAGGACTAAGCTGGAACGCCTCCAAAAAGTCTGTCTCCCTTACCACACCCTTCAAACCGGAACACAGCAGCGCCTAACACTGCTGTTATTAGGTAGAAATAGGTGTGGCGGTGGAGCCGCCGGAATCGAACCACAAAGGGTTCTACCACCTTCAAATCTGTATTATAATAATTACCTTTAGTACTGATACTCAAATATGTGGTCAATATGGACTCCCAGGGTTGACTAGGTCCTTGAAGTCGATTAAGAAATCCGACAAGAACATATCTGGACCTGATAATTTTGAAAAAAACAATATTAACTTACGATAGGGTTACCCAAAATACAAAGACATAGCAAGGGGCTAACTCGTCGATGGGTCACATGAAGTACTCCGGTCGCGTTCCTTTGGAGATCCCGGAGTTCTCTACGCAGCGTCGAGGACGGCCACCGGGGGGTTTTAGTGCGGTAAAAGTCCCACATAACCCCGTGTCGCTCCCACGGCACCGGGTACCTTTTGAAGGTTTTCCCCTCGAGAAAAAAAAAGGGCCACATGAAGTAAGGATGGTCCATTATGCAAGTAGGTACCTACTCGTATGATGTTATTAAATCGATACTTAAGACATCAGCCAACTTGTTCAGCTAGTAAACTAATATTCTACAAATATCCCGCTTTGACAACAAAAATAATTGGTGACACTAGTATTGTCAGACACAGACACTTTAATTTGTAGAAAATTATGACGTAAGTATCTTGTTATTATCTGTTCTTAATCTAGGCCTACATTCATATTTACAACTAAGAAGTAATTCGAATGTAATATTATAATAGTTTTATTAACTGGTAGATACATATTTATTACATTTTCATGCTTGTTTGTTGACTTTGTAACTACTTTGTGGTCCAATGTACGTTTATGTAGGTATCTATGTAAAGTTTGGAGGCATCAGCAATCAGATTTAGCGTTGCTGTGTTCTGTTTGGAAGGTGTGGTGTGTGGTAAGGGAGAGACTTCAGAGATATATTTTATTTATTAACCTCACCAACGATTATTACATTTGCATGCGCCACCATAACTTAAGAACTAGGAATACAGTTAACAATAAATGCATAATCACTTATAGGTGAGTATCAAAGACTCCTTGTAAGCATACAAAAAAGTAAGACGTCATTATAACAATAAACAAAGGTACAGTTTGTATTTATACTCATTAATTAATCTAAGAATTGAGTAATATATATTTTTAATCTATGAAAGACTAATCTACAGTCTTAAGCATTTTTTTAAATTTATCCAGAGACACATGGTTAATATCCATATGAGATGTTCCAACATAATCAGTGGTAGCAACGCATTTGTGACCTATTGCAAGTAAGGCTCCTAATCCGATATTTATTACAGACTAGATGTGCCCCGCGGTTTTACCTGCGTTAAAAAGTAATTCTAACGCGGGTGAAACCGCGGGGCACAGCTAGTTTTAAAATATAAGTAGCCTGAGTTACTTCTTATTATATCAGCTACCTGCCAGTAAAAGTCCCGTGAAAATCGGTCCAGCCATTTCAGAGATTAGCCAGAACAAACAGACAGACAGAAAAAAAATAAAAATGTTATTTTGGTGTATGTACCGTATGTTTATTCATATGCATGTAGTAAAAAGCGGTTATTTCAATATTAAAAACAGACAATTTAATTTTATTTATATGTATAGATATCCATGGCCGAAACTGATCACTATCACGATCAGGTGTTTGCTATCACTATAGCTAACATTATAACTTAAAAATGTCTACTCTCCAATCACTGTAGATCTAGGAGTTTTCCTGTTTGGACCATGTCATGGACACACACAAAGGCGAATACACAAATAATCGAAACTTCGAAAGTACCATCATTTTGTCCAGATGGCGGATTTTTATGATGAATAACATCAACCTGTTATTAATTATAAAAAATCGAGTACACATGGCCTATAAAATAACCTTTTAATTAAATATCGAGAATATTTATTTATTTATTTATTTATTTATTTATATATTTATTGTAACACAAACACACGGTTAAGGTACAACAGGGCAAACTTAATGCCTGATGGCATTCTCTACCAGTCAACCCTTGGTGAGTGGAGAGAATTTGCGGCAGGTGTCAAAATACATAAATATTGTAATACTTCCTACATATATAAATACATATCCAAATATATACATACACACATATATCTAAAATATAATAATAAAATATTATATATATATATATATATATATATATATATATATATATATATATATATATATATATATATTATAGGTGAAGAGAAAAGAGATAAAAAATGCTTTATATGTCAGATGAGGAGCTCAGATACTCTCGAACAAGTTTTTTAAATATCGCTTTGCTTGGAGCTTTTCTTATGTGCACGGGCAGGGCGTTCCAGAGCAGAACTGCCTGAACAGTAAAGGAAAAATGGAAGAAGCCACTATTATGTGATGGAATATCTGCTTTTAAATTATGAGATGACCGAAGCATTTGTCGGCGAATAACAAAGTAGATATGTAAATAATATACAAGTCACGGTAGGTAACAAGCCAAATACCACCCCTATTGAACACTGCGGACGTAATACCAATGATATCATACATTGTAGTCACCTGAGCGTCATTTACATAAAATAGGCCCGTCCTAATATTGAAGCTGTTTGTATTCTAATGTGTGCCTATATCTATCAAATAGCATACATAAATGATGTAGGTGGGTTATTTAGGAAGAGTAAATACTTATTTTAAAGTCAGAATTTCTGGTGTTACCACTTCAGTGGCCAATGTCACATTTATTTCAGTGTAATAAAAACAATGTTAAGCTTTATGTTTTTGGATTGAAGTATGTGTTACACTTGTATAAGTAACCTAGTCCTCAATGGGCAGCGATGCATCTGCATCTGTATCCGATCCGATCCGATCTCAGATAGAACTTCAATCTTAATTGCAGATCATTATAGATGTACCTACAATAATACAAATATTAAATTATATTAGAGCAGTGTTCTGGTTGAAGAATGTGGTAAAGGACATATCAATAGGGTTCCGTGCAAAAAAGAATTAAGACCCACGAAATCCCCAGAGTGTTTTTAGAGCAGGAGATACAGACAATTTAGTGTAAATTTTAAAATTCAATTTTTTATTTCTATAATTTTCTACCTATTTGTTAAATATCAAAAAATCTTATATCATACATGTAACAGTCTTTAGCGAAAGTTCAGCTTTATTTGATTCTCAGTTTAGGTCGAATTTTAATTGGCAAACAGGACACAAATAGACTACACGAGCGTAAGTGAAGCGCCTTTAAAAATTGTTATCGCAGTTTTTCCGATTGAAGTTCTTGCTACTTCGTTCGTTTCGTTTAATACTCGTATTTTCAATTTTTAATTGCTGCTGCAAAAGATTTTTTTTCAGTATTGTGTCTCATTTTTTGTAACATAAAAAGACTCATATCAGTTTTACGGCCGCGGTAACGTTGTGGTTAGCAATTTCGTCAGGAAATCCTTATGCTAGATGTAATTGACAACAACAGATTCAAATAGCAAATTCGTTTATTGGTCTATTAATTTTATCTGTACTCCTTACTTTAAGAAAACGGGTGCTCTGTATGCGGCTGTGTAAGCAGCAGCTACTGGGGCAGTGTAAGCCGCGGCGTATGGAGCAGTGTAAGCCGCGGCGTATGGAGCAGCGTAAGCCGCGGCGTAAGGAGCGGAGTAAGCGGCGGCGACTGGAGCAGTGTAAGCGGCGGCGACTGGAGCAGTGTAAGCAGCGGCGACTGGGGCGGTGTAAGCAGCGGCGACCGGGGCGGTGTACGCAGCTGCCACTACAGGGGCTGGGTACGCTACTGAGTGGATGCCGGGCTTAGCAGCAACCACGGCGAGGAGGGCAGCGAAGATCACCTGGTAAATAGAAAGCATTGAAAATGAGACTGATGTTAATGTCACATTACAAGAATTAGTGAATGGTACTTCTTTCCGCAGTTATTGTTACTCATTAATTATTTTTACATAATAACAATTACATATGAGAAACAATAATTTTAATTATTTGCTTTGCTTCATTCAGTTTAGTATTTTTAATTAATCATGGAAAAAAACAATTTTTACGTCTTCATTCTACACTTTAATTTTTAGTGCAAGTTTATCTGGAGGCACGGAAGTGCCTCCGCCAAGTCGAGCTTATTCTTTAAAAGTTCATTTTACAAATATTCCTATCTGAACAATTTATCGTAGAAACATTTAATCTGTTTTAATCCCCAAATATCATTTTCTTTACCTGCTTGAACATTTTGTTTGTTTGTTTGGTTGACTTCTTCACGAATAGACAAATGAGTGTGTGATGACAATTCTGTGCACGGTACGCTTAAATACGCAAAGATAGCCACGCAATTATTCGGCCAATGCAAGGGTTTGCTAACGCAGAGCATCGCTGCTCCGAATTCAAGACTAACATCTCAACATTGAAATGCGGAACGGAACCAGTCACGCATAAGAAGGATTTCTTTATTTTCTAACGTTTTTTACCTAGACTAATATTAAAAAGAGGAAAACTTTGTTTTATTGGTTGTAATGAATAGGCACAAAAACTACTGGACCGGTTTTAAAAATTATTTTACCATTCGTAAGCTACATTATCTACGAGTAACATAGGCTATATTTTATATGGAATATATTTGATAAATAGATTTTGAGGCGGTACAAAGTTTGCCGGGTCAGCTAGTTACATATATGTTCAATACATTAACAACAGTCATATGCTTGTAAGATTATGAAAGTGGTAGAGCCAAAACGATTCGATTTTGGGTAACACCAGCACACCCATTTCAAGTGTGAATTAGTTCTGCGTGTCAGTGGAAAGGTTTGTATGCCGGGTGACTTACGTATACATATACTCTCTGTAAGATTAACTACACGACCTTTTACCACTCTAGTCGTATAATAAAGGTTATTTCTTCCTATTTTGTAAATACTAATCATAACATTAGAGAAAAAGCTTACTAATGTTCAGGTATGTCATAGACTTCTGCAATGAATACTAATTACCAAGACCTACCTGGAATCCAATTCAGAAACAATTGTTTTATGTGCTAGGTATTTAAATTATTATATGAAATTACTGTGCATGTAACAATTAAAATTCCTAAAATGGATCTAATGGTTTCGTACAGCATAAACCATCCATATCAGAATGCAGCGCGCTAACCATTGCGTCAGAGGTCAATGTGTGCGTGTCTGGAGTACTACGCGGTAGTTACAGCTACCATGGAGGTCAATGTATCTAATGAAGCAGTCAATGAAGTATGGCTGTTGGGAGCCATCACAGGTGTGGGAGTGTTATGAACAAAGCAGTAGTAATCATGTAATACAGAAACAGTATCTTATACTATGAGGTAGATAGACACATAAAAAATTAAGATTACGAAAAATACATTGAAAAGTTTTAAAACAAATCAAATTTAGATACAAAATACAAATTTAAATAGAAGAAATCCAAAGAACAAGTTGTGTTTTTGAAAAAATAACACCTGAAATGTTTTTTTGATTGTCATTGTGATTGACAATCAAAAAACTTAACGTAACAATGTAACTTAACGTCACAATGTATTTATTTATAAAAAAATGTGTCTGATATAAAAACGCCAATATTATAAACATCGGGTTTAAATTATTTTTAACTTTTCAGTTATTTTTAATTAACAAGAAAAAAAAAAGCTTCATTTTAATTTCTTTTTCTGTTGATTTTATTGTTACATGAAATGATTCATCAAATAAACAGCAAAATTTTCATTAATAAACATTTGGTGGACATGAATTAAGTAAATAATATCTTTTATTAGTCTCATTTTCATATTAAAATACTTAATCTGTATCACACAGATACCTTGCTTCAGTGATCTAAGAGATCCTTGTGCTCCTCACTTATAAATCAGGCATACGATATGCATTTTTTATGATGGGTAAAAAATGTTCAACTCGCATCAGGACATGTGGGCTGATAGAAAATTCGTAAGAACGCAAAGCAATTTGAAAAAGTCTTGATGACATTCTGAGTCAGCATAGAAAAAATATGCCAATGGATGTCCGTTTCTATTTTTATTTATTATATTTTATTCAGGTTAGGTTACGAAAGTTTTCACTTCTAAACGGCACTCCCGGTGCAACCTGTTGATTTTTTTATTTGTCTAATTTTCATATACTTAACAATCTGTGTCATACAGATACCTTGCTTTAGTGACCTAAGAGCCTTGTGCTTCTCAGTTGCACGCATATGATATGCAAAAGACAAGAATAGATTGCACAAAACAAAGGCCAAGTCTATAGAAGTAAATATTACGTGCAATCGCGATTTCCATAATTTTGCTCTATATTAGGGTATCTGTATAACCATCTGCACGTGACTATAAATGTATATTACTCGTAAATGTCCAAAACTATAACGATAACCGCTTACTTGCATTGTGTAATTCGCCATTACTCTTGTATGTCACATTACCGCCCATTATTCTTGTATGTGATATTACTATTTACAAAATGGTGTAATTTTTTGAGATTTATACGAATTTTGAAAACTTGTAGTTTACTTGTAGTAGAACAAATATTATATCTACCAATTTGTGTAATTACTCCGTAGGTTTATATACATTTAACTAGTTTTTACCCACGGCTTCGCCCTTTAAAAGTTAATAATATAACATACTAACTAACATACATAAAACTGAAAATTGACTGAAATGAAAGTGGCGCCATCTGGCGAAAATTGGTCGTACCAACTCTGAAACCTTCGTGGGCTCATGGACAACAACTTTGATAAAGAAGATCACTTGATCAAATGCATTGTTTACGATGAAATCCTTACTAATATCTATTAAAATAATTGACTTTTTGGTCCTAAAATCGATTTTCCGATTAATCTATCTTAAATCACTCTAGTTCCCGTGGGATTTCCGGGATAAAAATATTAGTAATATCCGGATTTATAATATTAGTAAGGAGTAAGGATTTCATTTCATTACTGTATTTTACGTAATATTTTTGACAATATAATATTTTATAATCCATTATATCCTGCTTTTGGTTGTGTATTATATTGGTAAGTGCAATAGATTGATAAATTATTTACGACCTCCATGGAAAAAGATACAGTAATCTTTTCTGCGCTAGTTCTACTCAGAATTACTAAATATTTCAAATGAAATCAGTATATGGTCATCTAGGCAAAATAAAACATTAATTTATAAGGTTTTGTAATTACAAAAGCTTATAAATTAATGTTTTATTTTGTGAATACATTTAGAATTATTGCATAGATTAGTAAAGATTACTCACTCCTAACAAGAAAATGTACCCAGTTTTGAGAATTGAAATAGTTGCGTAAAAAATTTTTGCCACGTCTCCGTGCTAAAATGTCCCTAAAATATTTGAAATAATTATTCATTTTTATTTATTTGTTACGTAAATTATGCAGTATTAGTTATTTATTCATAATTTTTCTATAAAAATGATTTTATTTGTCAAGAATTCAAAAAAAGAACTTACTAAAATAAGCTGTTTGTGGCTTCATTCAATTTCAAGGCGGCGAAGTATCTTTACTTATCTATGAATTATTGTTATAAAAGTAAAAACAGGTGCGTTCGCTTCAAAGAGGTCAAATGCAGTCCATCTGACATCGAGAGGTATCTGTCGCCTGTAGTTGTCTATCGTTTCAAAGGAGAATGCCCATTCTTGGTACTGATTTTTCTCATGCGTCAAAATGAAAGTAATATTAAAATTATTTTTTGATTTTTTTACATAATTTGTCGATCAGAATAGTTTCTTCGAACAAGGCGGTTCCATTTAAGATAAAATAAGACGAAAAGTTGATTGTTGTTCTTAAAAAATAAAATGGCGGTATTTTATACTCGGAATTCATTATTTTAGGTTTTTAGGATTATTTTAGGTTTTTTTCAAAGTAAATGGAATATGTTATTCGAACTACATTATAGATACCTACTGTCAGTTAAAACCGACCATCGATCTATCGTCGGATATTATCGACTTTCTAGGTTATGTAACATTTCGGCAAATAACTTCAGAACCCGGGTGCTGATCTAAAAAATAATTATTGGTGGTAGTATTTGGTTAATTATACATCGTCCACAACAAGTTTCAATTTGACACAACTCTGGACGGCGGTTCATACTTTCATGGGCATTGTCCTTTAATTGGAGCTCTACTTGAAGTCAATTACAACGAAACTTCCATTAAGGGCGAAGTTTGAACGCCTTTTGTTAATATTTTAATGGTCTTATAACTTGCTGTTGTTAAGTCAGAAATAGGGATTTATTTTATTGTTGTAGCATCCAGTGGCATACCTTCTTAAGCGGTTTTTGTGAACTTCCTTCAATAAACATTGAATAAAAATCTCATCGTAATACTAGCTGACCCGGCAAACTTTGTACCGCCTCAAAATCCATTTTTACAAAGATATTTCATATAAAATATAGCCTATCTTACTCGTGGACAATGTAGCTTTCGAATAGTAAAAGAATTTTTAAAATCGGTCCAGTAGTTTTTGAGCCTATTCATTACAATCAAACAAACAAAGTTTTCCTCTTTATAATATTAGTATAGATAATATAATTATATTGTAAATAAATGAAGCAAAAAAAAACATTTCAAAAATTCTTTAGTCTGTATAGAAATATTCTAGTAACAAACACACGATGTTTGATCAAAACCACAGTTTTCCTAGTAACCCTTTCCTTCTCACGAATTTATTGACCTTCGCCACACAGTATAAAGATAGCTACAATCACTTCTTGTACATCATTCAGCTCAAACGCAGAACTTGATAACTACCAAAATGTTTAAACTGGTTGGTACAATGTTTTACTTATGTATTTAAAAATATAAAGGCATATAATATGCTACCGAAAGAAAATTTTACACTTGTAAAAGTAAAAAAATATTATTATTTTGGGATGTCTAAACTGCAACTGATTTAATGAAATTTTATTTTAGTATTAAAATATTATTTGTTTTTGGGATAAATATGAAATAAAGTCAAAATTCAATTTAGTATAGTTAATGCTCGCTAAGAGATAATATCAATTAAATTAAATTATTAAAACATTTTTCTTTACAGTTCATCTTCGCGTGCTTCCTCGCCCTGGCCGCGGCCAAGCCCGGCGTGCTGCCGCTGGCGTACACCGCGCCCGTGGCCGCCGCGTACACCGCACCGGTGGCCGCCGCCTACTCCGCGCCGCTCGCCTACTCCGCGTACTCCGCCTACAGCGCGCCCGTCGCCGCGTACTCCGCCTATGGCTACGCTGCGCCCTACACCGCTGCTTACTACGTCCGCTGAAAACCATACAAACAAATCAGATCTTAGAAACACGTGAAATGAATAGTGTAATTAAAAACAATGTTGTTATGCAAAAATAAATTGTTTTTACAAAATACCTTCTTATTTTTTAATCTACTATTTTTTTCTACAGCAAGAAACTATATAATAAATACCAATAATAGGACTCAATATCATATAACACTTTACTACGAGAAATTGTGTCAAAGGTGGCCAATAACGTTTATACAAAATATTGAATAGTAAAAAGTCAGATGACAATGAATTTCCGCCTACACCACACCCATTGTTGCTCCCCGCCTACGGCTACGCTTCACTCTACACCGCTCTGTACCCTCACCATCAGTTTTTACGTTTTGACAAATATGACTATTTTGGTATTTGTTTACGTATTACCGATACAATTTCTAATCAGCGCCCCTAACGGATTGTATCAGAACTATAGTGTCAGTAACGTAACATTAAATGTCTAAATTGTCAAAATGGTGCTTTATGTTTTGTCTCTCTTTTTTGCGAACATGTGAGCAGACAAAATGACTTGAGCACTTACTTATTGTTACGTTTACTCAGTCTACTGAAGCAAACGGAACACAATAATGGATTGAGTAAACGTAACGTAAAATTGTGGGATGTTATGAAAACTCGTGGTAAGGGTACTGCTTACGTGTTACTACGTTCGCTGCAAACCTGACGATTCATTCAGGCGATAAAACTTTAATGTTTTAATATGAAAAATAAATAATATTTAAGTATGTCAATATTTAATCATTTTATTAATCACACATGATTTTTTAAGATTTAGTTATACGAGACAGTTTCTAAACTTTATCAATATAATATCATTTAAATTTTAATGCCTTGTTTAGATCCATAATAAGGACGTATCTATACATAAATGTATATTGCCCTTTCTTTAAGAGTTACATTTTCGTAAGTTTGTTATATTAGTATTTAAATAAAATTATCGTTGATCTTTAGTACATTATTGCATACCAAAAAATCCAATATCACGTAGTTTTTAGTTGCGTAAGTTGTAATAAAATAATACATTTGCAATTATAATCTAAACGAGATGAAACATGATTTTATATACAAGGTAGCAGGTAACATAAAGGATTTTCTCGGAGTGTTGAGTATTTGACTATCGTACTAAGTACCAAAATTTATAAATAAACTAGCTGACCCGGCAAACGTTGTGTTGCCATATAAATAAAAAAATTTTAAGGGTAAACAACACTTATCACTTAAGGGTGTGAAAAATAGATAGTAGCCGATTCGGAGATCTACTAAATATGCACATAATATTTGGTGAAAATCCTTAAAGCCGTTTCGGAGGAGTACGGTTACTAACATTGTGATACGAGAATTTTACATATAGGATTATATAAATTTTAAATTTCAAATAACACGCTAGCGGTATTATGGTAAGGGATACTTTACGACATTTTTATTACGATTTTTTTTCTATTAATTCATCTGTAAGCATGAATAATCATATACTTGGATATGTTCCAAGATTATTCTTCGACTCTGTATAAATAAAGCCTTTTTTAATTAAAGCGTTATCTCTGAGGGGAAAATGGTATAATTATGAACTTAATACTCTCTTCATAAAACAACTATTTATTTTTGGTTTTCAAATTAAGTACGACGCGTTTTTAATAATTATATATGTTTAGCAGATTGAGCCTACATTTATATAACATTTGAACAACTTTCAATTTTATCTTCATAACTGTCATCAATTAGGGTTATTTCCTGGCTATTTTTAACGAATCAAGGTAACCAGAAGAGCAATTTTAATTAGGGACATAATTGGTGGGTGTTAGTGATATATTACAAATTATACTAACAAACATATTCTGGATAGAACTTCAAAATAACTATATTAAAGTTTAAAAAAAATGTAAAACATTAATTTCAGTTACTGACTGGATCTTGAAAAAATAATAAAGACAGTAGAACCTTTGAATGTAAATAATTTTCAGGAAAAAAGGTGTAAAGTAAAAGGTAATGTTTAATACTAGCTTGGTTTATTTATTAAATGAGAGAACCAATTTGGATGCTGATAGCATTTCAACGGACGTAGTAAGCAGCGGTGTAGGGCGCAGCGTAGCCATAGGCGGAGTACGCGGCGACGGGCGCGCTGTAGGCGGAGTACGCGGAGTAGGCGAGCGGCGCGGAGTAGGCGGCGGCCACCG
The DNA here is from genome assembly GCF_041222505.1 of Epargyreus clarus. Classification (NCBI taxonomy): domain Eukaryota; kingdom Metazoa; phylum Arthropoda; class Insecta; order Lepidoptera; family Hesperiidae; genus Epargyreus; species Epargyreus clarus. The sequence continues at coordinate 8,207,678 of NW_027332239.1, read as the reverse complement.
GCGCGGTGTACGCGGCGGCCACGGGCGCGGTGTACGCCAGCGGCAGCACGCCGGGCTTGGCCGCGGCCAGGGCGAGGAAGCACGCGAAGATGAACTGTAAAGAAAGAAATGCATATTTAAATAAAGAATTTATGTAAATGTAATATTTTTAAACGAACAATAATTTTGACAAACAATAATAAAATACGTCATTAAAAATGTAAAACTGAGGGGCTGGTCTGCAATTTTAAAATAACTATTATTTTGTTATTTACATAATCTCTTTTGTCGTTTATACTAAGTTTAGTAATTTCTTAAATTAACTTTACTTATTTAATCCCTAAAATATTTAGGATTAGAGCGAAGCTCACACAATTGACACAGCACTATTTGAACCTACCAGTTTAAACATCTTGGTTGTTTCAAAGTTGCTGCGTCTGAGCTGAATGATGATGAAGCACTCTTTGTAGCGATCTTTATACTGCGCTACGAAGGTCAATTACACAAAATTGTTTTACACATACATTACGATAAACGTAGCCGGAAAATGTTTTAAATACAGATTACATTTTCAATTCAATGAAATATTCGATCCTATCTTTCTACGTGATTTAATGGAATGAATGGTAAAATCCGAAATGGATCGATTCTTTCATTTCATTGAAAATTTGTTAGATGTATTCGAAACATTTTCCTGCTACATTTATAGTGATGTACGTGTAAAACAAATTTGTGCAATTGGCCTTCGTAGCGCACTATAAAGATCGCTATAAACAGTACATTATCATCATTCAGCTCAGACGCAGCAACTTTGAAACAACCAAAATGTTCAAACTGGTAGGTTCAAATAGTGTTGTGTTAATTGTGTTGTGTGAGCCTTGTTTCACCTGATTTTGAGAATATAGAACTAACATAGATTCTAAATTTAAATATGTATTTCATTCTTACAGTTCATCTTCGCGTGCTTCCTCGCCCTGGCCGCGGCCAAGCCCGGCGTGCTGCCGCTGGCGTACACCGCGCCCGTGGCCGCCGCGTACACCGCGCCGGTGGCCGCCGCCTACTCCGCGCCGCTCGCCTACTCCGCGTACTCCGCCTACAGCGCGCCCGTCGCCGCGTACTCCGCCTATGGCTACGCTGCGCCCTACACCGCTGCTTACTACGTCCGTTAAAAACACACACAAAAAAAACGAATCTTTGAGGCATGTGAAATGGATAGCGTAATTAAAAACAATGTTGTTATGCCATAATAAATTGTTTTTTACAAAATACTTATTTTTATTATACTAGTACAGTAAGAAACTAAAAAATAAATACAAACGTCAAGTTGTGTCTATGGTATTCTATGATTAATAACATATACATAGAATATAGTTGATAGTAAAAAAACAGCTGTCTGTAAATTTTTATTACACTCTCAAATGTAAGTGAAATCGATCAATTCGCACTTGGCCTGCTTCAATATTTCAGATCTAAACTGTAGTCATTAAAAATGCTTTGTAATAGAACTGTTACGTATTTGTCATGATAATCACGGATATGTCACATATATTAACAGCCCTTTATACCTCACCATGAAAAGTTATAAACTATTTGGAACTAACGGATAATTACAAAAAAATATTGTTATAACATTACCTTCCTAGTATACGTATTTAGTCTTTTATAGGGGGCAAAAGTAAAAGCAAAATTCTAATATTCCCACTCGATCCATATATGAATAATGAAGAAAACCGTGTAATAACAAAATTTGGTTATGTACATAGTTTTGAAGTCGGTAATTTGCTAATATGTTTACCTCTAATTCAATTACACAACGTAAGTATTAGGATTTTTTATAAATTTAGTGTTATCTTAGAGTGATGTGGATTTCAACTATTATTACACATTTTTTATGTTTTTCTATTATGTATATTTTTAAATGCCTTTTTCGTTATTTTTATGTTGTATGGCTTTGGTAACTTCGTATGTTATGGCTAGACGTACTGGCGATGGGTTGTTAGCCAGGTAACCTCGTGTTGTAATCTTACATGGCTCAATAACATATTGGCTATTGAAGAGGTATTGAATCATAGTATGTAGTATGCGGAACTCGTAATCCTTCAATCAGAATGCAAGGTTGATGAACGATGTCGCCTAGACGAGCCAGCACACTGAATCACGGTCCATTGCCGTCGTACTATTCCACTGGGCACGGGTCTTCTGTCAGAGTAAGAGGTTTAGACCATACCATACCATGCTGGCTCAGTGTCATGCACCTGGTTTGTTATTAAAGCTCAAGCGTGCAAATTTCTTTGCGGTGTTTTCCTTCATCGTTTAAGCAAGTGATTTATTTATAATACGGACGTAACTTTGAATAATCACAGATGCGTGGCTGGGTTTAAAACTTATAGAACTGGAACTTCAGAACTATTATGTACTAAATCAAAATTTATTTTAATAATTTTATACTTTGTAGTGAATTAGTCTGTTGTATTTTTTCGTTATGTTTTTGATATAATTTGTGAAGGAAAATATGTGACGCAAATTTGTGCACTTAAAATGAAGAAATATAATTATAAAGTTTGGAGTGTGTGTAAAATGTCAAAGATGTATAAAAATCTTCTAAGCGGGTACTTAGTTTCTAATTTAATGTGAAATAAATAACAATTTTATTTATTAAACTACACTTCATCACAAAACCGATAATTTATTGATTTGATGTCCACTTTTCTTATTTGTATAAATAGTATCAATTTTTATATATTATTGCGAAAATTCTTGTTGCGTCCTTTGGGGCTATTAAAATTCATCCAAAGACAGTCGCTTAAGTAATGGTGATATATTATGTGAAAAGTCGGTGGAAGTAAAAATAATAAATATCTCACAATAATCCGTCAGATATTTTATATTATACAGATTCCACATGATTGATAGTTTCATTGTTAAGTTTAAAAGTATTTTTATGTAAGTGACATATCCGTTATCATATTTGATCCACCACGGTCCGACTGGATAGTATTTTTTCTGAAAATTACGTCAGTTTAAATTTGAAATTATGAAGCAGGCTAAGTGCGAATTGACATATTGACGTTTGAGAATGTAATAAAAATACACAGACAGCTGTTTTTACCATCAATATTTTTTATGTATGTGTTATTGATCATAGAATTCTATGGGCATAATTTGTCGTGGTAGAGTGTTATATGATATCAAGACATGCTGGTATTTATTTTTTATTTTCTTACTTTACTAATAAAATGAAAAATAATAGAATATTTTATAAAAACAATTTATTATGGCATAACAACATTGTTTTTAATTACGCTATCCATTTCACGTGCTTCATAGATTTGTTTTTTTTTGGTGCGGTTTTCAGCGGACGTAGTAAGCAGCGGTGTAGGGCGCAGCGTAGCCATAGGCGGAGTACGCGGCGACGGGCGCGCTGTAGGCGGAGTACGCGGAGTAGGCGAGCGGCGCGGAGTAGGCGGCGGCCACCGGCGCGGTGTACGCGGCGGCCACGGGCGCGGTGTACGCCAGCGGCAGCACGCCGGGCTTGGCCGCGGCCAGGGCGAGGAAGCAAGCGAAGATGAACTGTAAACATGATATAATAATTAAAACACAAAAATCAATATTACATCAGGTAGGCTTACCAAACGCAAATAATGCAGATATTCAGATATGAAAATTGAACAGATATGCTGTATATCTGTTAGTATCTATTCTGTAATGCATATTACATAACATAACGTATGTGTATCGTAATTATAGTACATTGTATTAAGTTTTTAAAAATGTAGGAACTATTATTGTTGGCTAATCATTTATCATTGGCGAGCGTTTCTTTTCAAACATCATTATAATTTTGTTTCTAGATATTTCCTTTTTTTTTTTAGCTTAAGTAAGTAACTTCGGTATTAATTACCGAAATGTAAATCTGAGGATTTATTTATTTTGTTTTAAATTCATTGTTTTTAAAAGAAAATATTTGTCTTTTAGTTTTAAACTTCAAAATTCATATTTCAAATTCATATTTACGTAAACTTTTATGTAAATATGAATTTTGTAAGATATTCTCAACATTTCATTTTTCATCCCCCGATTTTTCACTTACCAGTTTAAACATTGTGATAGTATATCAAGTTGCTACTGCGGAATGATACTACACAACCGTAAACCACGAACTTTATACTATCTTACGAAGGCCGTAGAGCAATGTTATACGAACTGACGTACTCTGAATTACGATGAGTTGCCTCAGGGAGAGCGAATGAACGAATATAGGCTTAATTTACCGTACATCGACCTTATAACAATTAGATCACCCTTTGATAATTATAACCACATTGTCAATGTCACAGGACCGCGATGTGGCATTGTGTTTGAATGTGTGGGGTATACGCACACAGATTTATTCAGCGTGTATCCTATGTTATAATTATATCTTAATATATTATTATAGCAATCTATTAAAAGTAGTAAAAATGATATAAGTTCCTGTAGTTCAAATCTGAATATATTTTATACATAAAAATGTAAAAAACTTGTTATGGTTAAAGAGTGAATAGACGCACAATTCACGCGGCGGTATTTCGGTACAGCAAGTGATAATAAATATTTAATACACATATAACTTTTATAAAACTTTTGAAAAATACTTTACATAAGTTATAAAATAATAATATAGGTACAAGGTTTATTTGAACCTTTGATATTGCACAAATATCTGCAAAATTACTGAGTACTTCCATACCTTGGATCCATGACCATGACCCGAGTGGTGCAAAGGGCAAACGTAACCTAACCTGACACTTAACATCTAACAGTGATAGCCTAGTGGTTAAGAAACTCGGCCTGTCGATCGAAGGGTCCGAGGTTCAAATCCCAGGCTGACTGATTTTTAAAAATTATGTGCGTGTTAGAAATTAATTATCACTTGCTTAAACGGCGAAGGAAAACATCGTGAGGAAACCTGCATACCTGGGAGATTTATAAAAAGAAATCTCAAAGGTATGTGAAGTCTACCAATACGCACTTGGCCAGCGCGGTGGTCTATGGCCTAATCCTTCTCATTCTGAGAGGAGACCCGTGCACAGCAGTGGGACAATAATGGGTTGATGATGATGATGAAGATGACTTGACCCACGTGGCGGAGCGGTCATATCGATCTTACGCGCAAAGGGTTCCGAGTTCGAGCCTCGATCAGACAGATATCTAAATGATCGATTTAGATTTTTTTGGTCTGAGTATTTGTGTTATTCGTCTTTGTACATACAAAGACGAATAACACAAATATCAATGGCACCCACGATACAGGGAATCCTAGTATGGGGCTGTTAGTGTAGAAAGCGTCTAACACGCAATATGTTCAAAGTTTGATCCTCGGTCAGACAGATATCTAAATAATCGATTTAGATTTTTTTGATCTTTGCGTATCATTATGTGGTGTATGTTCAGGGAAGATATAAGGGAATGCACGTCAAACAAACTCGCCGGTTGGTTGCACACTGATTTATTCACTTCTACCTCCGACTTGCGGGACGCAGCCCGCACTAATACATAACATCCCTTCCCCTTATGCTAAGAAATACAATTTAAATATTAATCTAAATATGCCTTAATAATTCTTTATCCGATAGTAGCCATTATTGGTTGGTCAACATCGTCATCACTGTAAGTGGTCTCTGTAGGTGTCGAAAAGATGGGAGTAATCGCCCGTCGCCGAGATGTAGCGGTGGCTATAGTGCCCTGCGGAGTTACTGGAGTACTTGACACCGTCGATCCCAGTCCCGGACCTGTTACAGCCCCTTCCTCCCCCACCGGCTGTTCCCTTGACTCGGAATGAGTAACAGCCAGCGGCGCCACGTCGGGAACTACGTCCGGGTCCCAGTCCTGCTCGTCACTCGGCGAAGAATCCAATCTTTTCCTTATTTGATCGATATGTCTAGTGACTTCATATCTGCCCTGTGGTACATATACCACGTACATATTGTTTCCAATTTTCTTTTTAATTATGCCTTGAATCCAATAGAATTTTTTGTTATTCGTAAATTTAGTTATCCAAACATTTTCGTTTTTTAGGAAATCAGCTCTATGTTTACCGCGGTAATATTTAGCCTGTAAGGACTGATTATGTTCGACGGTTCGCATGAGGTCTGTGGACGAGGGTGAGGGCGCGATAGCATTTAACAGATCCAACCGTGAGCGCAACGCACGCCCAAAGACTATCTCCGCGGGTGACTTATCAGTGGTACTATTTTTAGAGTTCCTGTAGTCAAATAAAAATTTTATAATTTTTTCGTGAATAGTTTTTTTATTACACCCCTCTAAAACAATTGCCCTAAGCCCCTTCTTTACAATTTTTACAAAACTCTCGGCTTGTCCATTACTAGCCGGGTGATACGCCGGAGATAACACATGCTCGATACCGTTACGTGTACAAAACTCTTTAAACTCTAAAGACGTAAAAGATGTGCCATTGTCACTCACCAACGTGTGTGGAACCCCAAACCGTGACATGAACTCGTATAACTTGCTTATAACTGCCTTGGAATTATAAGTTGAAGTCATCTCAAAACATTCTACCCATTTACTGTAGGCGTCTACAACAATTAAAAACATATGATCGTGAAAAGGACCCAAGAAATCTATATGAATTCGATAAAAGGGGTGCGGCGGCAACGGCCAAGGCGCGAGAGGAGCGTGCGGCGGCGCGGGCCGCAGCGCACAGCACACGCCGCAAGCCCCCGCTACGCGCTCCAGCGCCGCGTCGACGCCAGGGAACCACAGCCGCTTGCGAGCCTCCGCCTTCATCTTAACCACACCGAAATGTGAGCTATGCTTATGCTATGTCCTACATATGCTTTCTTGCAACGACGAAGGAATAACGACTTTATGTCCGCGCATTAACACACCATTTTCGAAAGAAAGTTGCGTCCGACAATTGAAAAATGGTTTTAGACCTACGTCATTAACTTTCCTGGGCCAGCCATTTAAAATATAACGCTTGACGGTGGCCAGCAGAGTGTCATCGGCCGTCTCGCGACGCAAGTCACTCAAAGTCACAGGAAGGTCCCCGTCCACTACAAAATTGACATAGGCCGCGTAATCCTCGCATGCCGCGTACTCGCCCACCGCACTCACCGCGTCCTCCCCCCCGCAAGATCGAGATAGATAGTCCGCGCTATTATTTTTACTACTGATATACTCAATTGTATAATTATACGCCGCTAGAAAAATAGCATATCTTTGTAGCCGGTTGGCGGACACTTCGGGAATGCCTTTATAGGGCCCGAATATAGCTAAAAGGGGTTTATGGTCCGTACGAAGTACGAATGGTTCGGATCGACCGTATAGGTATTGGTGGAATCGTCTAACACCAAAAATTATAGCAGTTGCTTCCTTTTGTATTTGAGCATAATTTTTTTCTGCTGACGAAAGCGTTCGTGAAGCATACGATATTGGCCTTTCCAACCCATCAGTGCCTACTTGCGATAATATCGCTCCCAACCCAGAGGGAGACGCGTCAACAGTTAAAATTAACTTAGCGTTCGGGTCGAAATGAGCTAATGTATTATCAGATGCTAAAATGTTTTTTATTCGGATAAACGCGTTATCATGAATATGATTCCATTCCCATTTTGAACTTTTATTTAATAAATTATATAATGGACTTAACACGGTCGCTGACACAGGAAAATCGCAATTTGGGAAGTGTATAAATTGTTATTTATTTCTTTAGTAGTGACGCCAAGTCTCTAAACTACATTTCACTTATTAGAACCCATCAAATCCAAATAGAATCATGGTGACACACGTGTATGTAAATTAAAGCCTCCTTACCTATACACGTGTTCAAATTACACCAACAATACAACACCACGTGATTTAGATTCCAACTAGATTCAATTAAACAAAACATTACAGCCTTTTCCCAAAGTCACGAGAGCGAACCAAATCAGCCGGTGAATAGTGGAATGTCGATAAAGCCTTAATTAACGTATTTCGTTCTTAGAGCACGAAATATTTTTTTAAGATCAGTCGTATTGCATTTTAGTTACTGTAAGATTTAAGTGACATATTATACTACTGCTAAAAATAATTGTCCAAGTGCGAGTCGAGCTCGCACGCGGAAGGTTCCGTACTAGCAATTTTTCATTTATTTTTTCTTTTTAGTATTTTTTACCATAGCAATTATATAAGTAAATCTAGCGTAAAAATGTGAACTGTCTACTTTTACGGTTCAATAGATTAAGCGAAAAATATATTTTTTATATGGCGACTTCCATTTATTTTAAAGATTTTTTATTTTTACAATTTGCTGTTATAGCGACCATAGTTATAAAAAAATACTCACTCTGATAAAAATACAAATGTCTACCTATTACGGGTCAAGAGGTGACGGACAGACGCACAGGCAGCGGAGGCTTAGTAACAGTTCAGGTATAAAAAAACAGTGACAATTTTTATATTTTCAATATTATTAAAAATGCATACAAAGTAATAGATTTAATATACGACACATTTTTCTGTAACTTTCATATTAATTATGAAACAATTGATGAAGTAATTATCCACTAGAGACTGCTAGACCGACATTGACATCTTGGCTTACATCGCACCTCCCTGCGGTATTAATTACTAGATACTCATTATATTATATAGACTACCTCTAATATTTAATATATTAGAGTTAGAAAAACCCATATTTATTGTCTAGACTTTTTAACTAGATTGCTGCAGTTAAGTTAAGTCATACGTAGTTTTAGAAAGTTTTTGAAGGTGGTAGGACCCCCTGACTCAGGCGACAACATCGCCACACCTATTTCTAAGTAATAATATCAGTGTTAAGCAGTGTCCTGTGTTCTGGTTTGAAGAGTGTGATATGGGAGACATACTTTTCCGAGGCATTCCAGCTTAGTCCTCAAGGGTAGCAGCGCATCGGCGGTCGATCTCAGGTAGGAATACTTAATCCTATCTGGGGTTGATTACTGATGTCCATGGGCGGCAGTAGCCACTTACCATCAGGTGAACTGCATGATCGTCTGCTACTCCTATATTATAAAAAAAACACACACAAGGCTTATTCTGCAAGATTTAAGAACTATAGGTTAGTTAATAACTATTTAGTTACAAAACCCAACCAAACAATAATATCTTAGATTTAGTTGTAGCAACACTAGCAACACAATTTTTTTTCTTAAACCAAAAATAAATTGTTCAGCAATTTCACTACTATGAGTATATCAAATGAAATCTATTCGATCTTTCGACTTTATAAAGGTTACATCAATGACGTTATTAGCCATTATCAATGACGTTCATGGGCGTAGGGCAAACTCAATAAGATTGTAGTAAAAACACGTAATAGGATCTCACAAATATCACGTGTGACATTCCCCTATCGAGGGCGATTAGGGGAATCTTTGGCTACTTAGCAACGACCTTTCATATACACTGCTATATGAATGTATATGAATACACTGCTATACTATTAATTACATTTGACTTCTAATCATTGTACTATATTTTTTATTTCATTTATTCTAAAGCGTTTACGTAATTTGTTTTAATTCAGAAAATGTTTTTTTCGTATATGTATGTCTTATTCTATTTAAAAGACATAGTATATTTTATATGTGGTGACAAACGTAAATTCAAAAATAGTTTTAAATAACTAATTTATTTCAAAATTAATGTGCTATAAAGGTAAACATTTATATATGTAAATAATTGGATACATTTAATTGCTCTTTTCCATTTTAACTTTAATAATAACATAATTTTAATCAATAGGTCAATAATTCAGTAAAAAAATTCAATATACAAATAAAAGTGAAACATAACTATATTTCTTATCGCATATTTTAGAAATCAAATAAAGGAAATGCCTACATACATATATGTAAACATATAACTTAGGTTTATAATATTCAGAGACAAATAAGCTAATTTGATAGAAATAACTTGTGTATATAATTTTCTTAGCAACGGCTCTGTTTCATTGACCTCTATTGAATAACCTTTTATTGGGACGAACATCGTACAAAACATCGAATTAAGCTCTAAGAATAGTAGAAGATAAGTCTGGTTTAAGCTTTTATACTCAAACACTTAATAGTAATAAATTATAATGATGATTAATATATAACAATTTTACGCACATTTTCTCAGCTATGACTTTATCAAAGTAGGAAAAATTACTTAAAATCCTTTTTTTGCAAAAATCCAATCAAAGTTTGTTTATTGGTTTCTGATATAGTATTATACCAGTAAACATTTTGAAAATTTTATCGTTAAGAAATGGTTTATCAGACAAAATTATATAAGCTATTTCAAAAAATAAATTGTCTATGTTTTTTGTTTGTGAAGAATACTTAGTAATGCCAGTAGTGACTTACAAACTGCAATTCCGTGATCAAATGTTTGTGATATAATATATTATGCTAGTGTCAGAATTTTAGTTTTCCTACTACTGATCTATATCTACAAGATTTATTTGTTTTTAGTAATGTACATAGGTGCTTTTAGGTACGTGATAACCATAGATAAACATATTGTTTTTTTGTTATTTATGGATTGTTTGACCCTTTAATTGGATATTTAACCGTCTGCATTTAAAAATGTGACACATTTTTACAATAGACTCTATTACAATCTTTTTTTAAGGTGTATATTTATACTAATACTGATTCATGCGTATATATTAAACACTGTTATATTTAATTAAACTCGCAGATTTAATTATCTTTTATAAGGTGTTTTTAGAAATAAAATGTTTAAATGATCATCGCGTTCTTCACCGTGAAGTGAAATCAGTGATATCATTATCGCCTAGTAGGATTTTCAAAAATAAAATGCTTGAATAATGCTTGCTACGTATAATTTATTTCATAATACTGGTCGGACGTGTATATTAGAGGATCAACGGCGGAGGTAGTACGCGGAGTACGGCGAGGCGTAGGGATAGGCGGTGTAGGCGGCGGCGACGGGCGCGGTGTACGCGGAATACGCGTAGGGCGCCGCGTAGGCCGCTACGGGCGCGGTGTAGGCCGCGGCGACTGGCGAGTACGTCAGCACTTGCGGCTTAGCGGCAGCGAGAGCCAGGAAGCAGGCGAAGATGAACTGCAAATACGAAATTTAAAATTTTTAATTGTATAAAACAAACAAAAACTTTGGCGGTCACATTTTTTCGTTTTTAAAAGTAACAGGCGAGATCTGATTTGTTACATGGGACTATATAATAAACAAGAATTGGTAAATTAAATTTGTTTTTTCCCCATTCCTTTTTAGTATTGGCAATAATAATGGGCATATACACTTACTTGCAGTTTAAAAAAATTTGGAAATAAAAATGTTATAAAAAGTACTTGTTTTTTTTTTAACATCTGTTTTGAATAAAAAGAAGGTTAAAAGTACTTTGGATTGCACAATTAAAAATGTACGGAATAAAATAAAACAAATCATACTAAACGGATACAAATAGTAAAAACTGAGTAATACTTGCGAATAAAATTCTACTCACCAGCTTGAACATGTTGTTGGTTGTTTTGGAGTTAAGGAGAAATCAGATACAACAGTACTTGTCTGTGTGATGTCTCGTAGTGGTTAGTCCGGCGTTATATACGTTGTGGGCTATGAAGAAATAACCTTGCGACGCCTGCTCTGAATACTGAGAGGACGACTTGAACTCAATCACCCATAAAAGTAATATCAATCAGCGAGGGATTAGGCAGCGCGTGCAAACGTTTTAATGAACGGTTTTGAGACTGACAATTATGTATGTCGCTGGTTATATTAGGCAGTTATTGATAAGAAGCATAATCTGTCACCTCCATAGGTGATCATCATCATCAACCCATTACTGTCCCACTGCTGGGCACGGGACTCCTCTCATAATGAGAAGGAGTAGGCCATAGTCCAAGTGCGTCACATACATTTAAGATTTTTTTTATAAATCTCTCATGTATGCAGGTTTCCTCACGATGTTTTCCTTCACCGTTTGAAGTGATACTTGATTTGTAATCCGCACATAAGTTTGAAAAATCAGCCTGGGACGATCGAGAGACGGATTTCTTAACCACTAGGTTATCATTGCTTTTAAGCCTACTTTCCGCATTAGGTGATTAATATTAAAAAAAACCCGGACAAGCGCATCTCACGCGGACAAGGTTTCGTACAAAAACACTGTACATTCTCTCAAACATAATAAACGAGACTGTTCATTACCTGAAAATGGAAGTTTGTTCGTTTTCTTTTAAAACCATAGACTTCTCATAGGTTTCCCTGTAATAGATAGAATGTTCTTCATTACACACTTCAGTAGACCTTAACAATAATACAAAAATTATAGGTGAATCGTATGCATTAGGCGGTCTTATCGCTAAGCAGCGATTTCTTCCAGACAACCTATGCATGGAAAATATTTACGTAAAAACTATTTTCAATAATTTTTGAAGTGAAACCTTGTATAGCCGCGTTGTGCACATTTTGGAATGGGTAAAAAAAAGTCACGTCAGGTCACGTGACCTGATCGAATATTCGTAAGATAGCAAAGCAAACTGCAAAAGTCAAGATGTCATCCGGAGTCCTCATAGAAAAAATATGTCAACGGGTGTCTGTTTTATTGTTTATTTATTATATTTTATTATTCAGGTTAGGCTTCACTTCTGCCGGTACTCCCAAGGTGCACCCCGTTGATTTTTTTTGCCTCAGTAATTTATAGCATGTGTTTTATATGATAAAAAGTTATGAATCCATTATGCGAAATTAACAGCAATAATTAAAAATCCTGTTATTCTTTTCCTCGAAGGTGTTCTTAAAATAAAATCAGCGGATGTAGCGAATAAGTTGTTTATTAATTTAGCAGCTCTACGTCATCTCTACGGGAAATATCCCTTATTGAAGAGAGCGGATGTTTTGACTAATAAGGGTATTACAGCTCATTAAATGTATTATTGACGTCAAACAGAATCAATATTTCAAAATATCAAAGTGTAAATAGTTAAGTAGCAGAATCAATATCGTTTTTGGGGAGCTACCACCGTCACACAAATTTCTACCTACAGTGAATCGTTTTTTATGATTCTAACATTTCTATATATCACCCTTTGAAACGCAACACAGCTGTTTACTCTGTTGTTACGAGTATAAGGCATATACATATATGTACTGCCGGTGCCTCAGCAGACAACCCGTAACGAGTTCATGCAACGAGTACGTAGGTACATACGTACCAAAATATAAATACTTAATTAGACAACGGGATTGGTTCTTAAACTTATTCGCAAAGCCCAAAAGTGATCATAAGAATCAATGAAATCTACATAAATGAGCGTAATATAAATTCCCTTGAAATGTTTATGGGTATCTGCATAAAGATGCCAGAACCACAAAATCACTAATGTACGTATTCGTGAGCGAAAATGCCTCTTTTATAATACAGGAGTAGCAGACTAACATGCAGTTAAGTGGTAAGTAGCTACTGCCGTCTACAGACATCTGTAATGAACCCCAGATAGGATTCGATATTCCTACTTGAGATCGACCACAGATGCGCTGCTACCCCTGAGGACTAAGCTGGAACGCCTCGGAAAAATATGTCTCCCATACCACACCCTTCAAATCAAAACACAGCAGCGCTTAACACTTCTGTTATGAGGCAGAAATAGGTGTGGCGGTGGTGCCGCCGGAGTCGACCCACACAGGGTTCTACCACCTTCATTTAATTTAAAAGAGTTCATTATCTTATATCGCTACAGTCAATTTCCATACAAAGTTAAAACTGAAGTAATTTAATTATCACTTGATGAATTCGTCATGTTCAGGCTGTAAAAGTGATTAATTAACTATTTCCTTGTGTGGGTGTTAATTAACAATGTATGGCTATTTAACTAGTATTTAAGACGCAATCAGTGTTATTCCAGATTTCATGAAAAACAAGATGTTTCTTAAAGTTGTGAGTAATTTTTTTTATATAACATTATTTTAATGTTTACCCAACCTTAACGCTTATTGGAACTTTATAATATAGAAGAAGCAGGCGAGCATGCAGTCCACCTGATGGTAAGTGGCTACTGCCGCCCATGGACATCTGTAATCAATCCCAGATATATAGATATCCCAGATTAGATATTCCTACCTGAGGTCGGAAACAGATGCGCCGCTACCCCTCATGACCAAACTGGAACGTCTCGGAAAAAAATTATTTCTAATTTTTGGCACGCCTTACAGTCCAAACGGCTTAACGAATTTTAACATACTTACTTACGATCTGTCTGTTTATAATTTCTCCTAATTAGTAGGGTTCCACAGATATATTATTTCCCCTTTTAGTTATTTATTTTAAAGCTTTTTCTTTTATTATAATTACTAATCTCGTCAAGCGTAATTGAGTAAACTCCAGGATGTTGCAGATTTTATTTTTTAAAAGATTTAACTAATAATAATTTGAAGGTGGTAGAACGCTCTGTGGTTCGACTCCGGCTGCACCAAATATTTCTGCCTCATAACAGCGGCGTTGGGCGCTGCTATGTTCCGGTTTGAAGGGTGTGGTAAGGGAGACATACTTTTCCGATGTGTTCCAGCTTAGCCCTCAGGGGTAGCGGCGCATCTGTGGCCAACCTCAGGTAGGAATATCTTATCTTATCTGAGGTTGATTACAGATGTAAATTGGTGGCAGTAGCTACTCACCACCAGGTTGACTGCATGCTGCTACTCTTATATCATAAAAAAACTTACAAACATACGAACAATCAAGGCAAGTTAATAAAAGCTTGTTTTATTTTCCAGTGGTTTCTACTTGTTCTCATCGGTTTATTCAATATGATGGTTCAATGTGGCGACATCAACCCCCACCACCCCCAAGTAATATATTTGCGCCCAGTGGTCATCTACAGGGAGTTGCCACCAGTAGAACCACGTAAAGCTTTAGTCCGGGTTGCATAAATTGTCTGTTCTGTCTGAATAAATATAATGATAAATTTTGATGTTCTTTTATTTGCTTACTTATTCCCTCAATCTTTAAAAGAAAATGATATTTAAGGATGGAGCAGGAAGCGACTAAAAACAGCGTTATGGAGGTCTCTACCCTGCTTTCGCTAATTGCTTTATTTTTTAAAGAGTAAAATAAATAAAGTCATAAAACTTATATTATGATCGATAAAGGTTCTACTTCTTCGATTTAAGTGTAAGTTAAGGAGAACTCTATAGCACTTACATAGATTTCTTCAAAACAACTGCGAGTGCAAGTTATGTAGGCACATATAGTTGAAAATTGTTAATTATTTAATTAATATCGGAATTTATTTGATTTATGTGTTATTGTTGGATTATTATTTGTTTCTTTGACATTTAATTAATTTGTAATTAAATTATTATTATTACTATTTGGAGGTTATTTTTACTTGATTATGATTTATTACTTGTAATTTATTCATTTTTTATTTGTTTGATTTGTTATTTTTATATGTGGTGTGTGTTTTATTTTTAATTTTACTTTATTTGACATTGACTTATTATTTTTTTTCTAATCGATTTTTAAGTATTTCATTGGATTTAATTTGGTTTTGTAATTGATTTAATTTGTAATTATTTTAAATTTAATAATATATAATCGTATCAGAGAAATGTAATTGGTTGAGGTATTAGGCGAAGTACACTAACGCAATAGGCAACCCTGTAATGTTAGATTACATCTATAGATTAGATATATGAGTAAATAAATAAATAAATAAAAAGTTAAACTTTGTCGTAATTAATAAAAAATAGTTTTTTACATTATATCTTTTCATGTCATTCACACGTAACTGTTATCTTTACGAACATCATTTCACCAATACTTTCTTTCTCTCACGTGCCGTGGCGCTAGAAGAATAACTCCAAATACCCAAGATACATTTGTACCACAATATAAGATAACATTAACAAAATCTCTTCAATTATTTGGGTTATGTGACAGACCTTGACCTTATAATACTTGCCGGACCTCGTCCAAGGATTGTTCATACGTGACAATAATCCTTAACGATCATTTGAGGATACTTGTCCAGTTATCCGGTATACATAAGCTGACCATTGTTTTGTTTGTTTAAAATGGGACACCTTTTTTTGGAAAAAGAAAGACGCACGCAATTTTGGAAAAGAAAGTGTCTTTTTTAATAGTCTAGAAGTAGAAAAGCAAATCATTACGCTGGGCCCGACCCCAGCGTAATGATAAGGTACGTTGTGTTGGAGATTTTTCTGTCGAATCACTTATGTGGAAGACTTATGTAGCAGACTCAACGTATGTTAAGTTTTCTATTTTTAATCCGACTTCAGGGGGTAGTGTTTTTAAGCGTATGTACATATATTAAGCGTATGTATAGTCCGCGTAAAACTGCTAGTCCGCTCTGAATATAGAAATGAATTGCGTCGCCATAGCAAATTGTATGACTACACCTGCTCGCAACAACTTCAGAGCGGACTAGCAGTTTGGCGATAACTATACATTCTTTAGCGCGCCATGTGGCCCAAACCGTACGAGGTGTCGTTTGATTCCCATATTTAAATTGTATTATAAATTGGAGGAGTGACATAGGGTATATTTTCAGTAGTCGGGTTTTAAAGCCATTCTCTTGTGTACCGCTTAACCGTGACTAGTTACATTCTCATTTTTGAATCCCCAAATTGTTTTTGCAAGTAATAGCCTCGTCTAAGCAGTGATAGCGTCGTGGTTAAGAAACTACGCCTCTCGATCGAGGTTCAAATCCCAGGCACGCACCTATGATTTTTAAAGTTATGTGCGTATTATAAAATTAATTATCCCTTGCTAAACGGTGAAGGAAAACATCGTGAGAAAACCTGCATATCTGATAGATTTATAAAAAAAACTCAAAGTTATGTGAAGTCTACCAATACGCACTTGGCCAACGCGGTGGACTATGGCCTAATCCTTCTCATTATTAGAGGAGACCCGTGTCCCGCAGTAGGACAGTAATGGATTAATGATGATGATGAAATTGTTTTTGAGGACACCAGGATAGTCGCCGAAAACGAGACAGTCCCGTTCAAAATTGGAAGTATGGTCACCTTTGCTATACAGTCCATCTAACAACCTCCGTGTTCCGATATAAATAGCATCCTTTTTCTACAGTGATCATTACACACTGAATATTTAACAGTAATTACAAACAACAATCAAAGATCTCGAACAAAGATGTTCAAATACGTAAGTATTTTTATTTGAAATATTTTTATAGTAAAATATTTCAATTAAATATTTTTTATCGATTTTAATTTTCTTTTATTAATAAATGAAAAGTAATTAAATAATTTAGCCTATTAAAATAAAAAATGTATGTAATATGGCATTTACTAAAATTAACTCAATTTAACTTAAACCAATGTAAAAAATCACCCTTGGTAAATATTTGGGATTAGTTCAAAAAAAATCTCAAAAGTTGGTCAAATCTACCAATCCAATCCACAATTGGCCGCAGTTGCCTATGGCCTAAACTCAGCTCACTTTACGAGAAGAAACGTGCCCAGAATATAGATATACAGAAAACACACGCCTTATGTACAGAATAAAAGCAAATTTTATTCTACATCTAGATAGTTCTATATTCATACAGCGTTAATTAAATATACTTCTTCAATCCCCAGGTACTGTTTGCAGCTCTGCTGGCTTTCGCTGCAGCCAAGCCCCTAGTAGTGGAATACCCGGTATCAACCGCCTATACCGCTCCAGTAGCGGTAGACTACGCGCCCTACTACTCCGGCTACGAGACCTACGCTACTACCTATGAATACCCCGCCTACACCTACCCTTATAGTTATTATGTGCGTTAAATAATCGTCATGTGATATTACTACCTACCTCTAACGAATTTATTGTTAAAACATATTTATGTGTGAATTAAATTATTTTTCAAGCTATCATTTTATTTTTTTTTATTTATACTTATAACACAAAAAATAAATGTAATGAATTTTTATCCGCTGTTGTCAAAAGTTTCTTTTACAAATTATTCAAGTTTTTAACGTGGTTTTTGTTTTTTTTTTAATTACTATTTTTTATCATTTATTTTCAATTCATATAAATATACTTTAGTTAATACCTATATTACCCATATTTTTTGTTACTTAATTCTCAAATTAAGTGTGCAGTGGTCTAGACAATAATAATAATTTATTGTTAAACATCTCAGGAAAACATATTGTAAACATATGTTTTTTTTTTAAATTTTTAATGGAACTATAAAAAACTCGTAAAAAAGTCAAAATTGGTTGACGATACGAGTAAGCGGTACGGAACTGTTTTGTCGTTGTTTATACAAACATCCTCTTATCTGTTCGTTTTACTTCGAATAGCTTATTAAATTAGAGAGGATTACTACGAGTCCGTTGAACTTGTAAGCACAAACAAAATATTTCCTTAGTTTTTACGATTGTAAAGGATATTGGCCTGAAAGATGGAGCAGAAATCTAATATTGTACCTGTATGTCATTTCCTTACTATCATAGAAAACAGCAATATACCACAGGAAGTGTTTACTAAATATGATAGCACATACATACATTACATTCATTGATTGGTACATTGATTCCTACTAAAATTAATATTAAATTACTAACCTCACGGAATTTTCAAATTTTTAAGACATCTTATGTGAAATAAATAATATATTTTTATTGCTCACTAATCTACACACAAGCAAAGACTACACAGCCACCATGTTCTTTTTGAAGATCACTATTGAAGAATACACTATTGAAGAATTATAGAAGCCACAAACGGCTTATGTTCAGTCGGCGTAAGTTTTTTTTTTTAATTCTTGACAAATAAAAACATTTTTAGAGAAAAATTCCGAATAAATAACTAATACTGCGTAATTTACGTAATAAATAAATAATTATTTCAAATATTTTAGGGACATTTTAGCACGGAGACGTGGCAAATCTTTTTTACGCAACTATATCAATTTTCAAAACTGGGTACATTTTCTTGTTAGGAGTGAGTAATCTTTACTAATCTATGTAACGAAAGTAAAAGATGCGTGCGAAAAACACAACCCTCACTTCCAGTCTTATAAAACTGAGAGAAAAGTCGTTAATATTTCATAATTAATTACCCCACGTGGACGAAGCGAGCAACAGCTTCCTATAAAATCACGTGATTGTGTTACGAATTGAATATTGGTTATGTGACCGATCGAAGCGTTTCAGTGAGCCAATTTCTTTGAACAATCCATACCGCTTCTCATTAATTAGTTTCACTTAATTCGGTCTGCATTTACCACGTAATAGTGCCACGTGATCGGTGCAACCCACGGGTTTTAAGCCTGAAATAGGATTAGTCGTCTAAGTTTTAGTTCTGGTGCATGTTACGTTGTATTTGTTGTTATTAACTTGCCGATAAACTGATTTATGTTAATACTAGTGGTGCCCGCGGCTTCGCCCGCATTTTAAAGATACAATATGACATACATAAAACAGAAAATTCGTACATTCATTGGAATGACAGTGGTGCCATCTGTCGAAAATTGGTCTTACCAACTCCCAAACCTTCATGAGCTCTTGGACAACAACTTTGCAAAAGATCATCACTTGATCAAATGCATAGTTTCCGATTCTATAAAATGTATATAGACAAATATTCACTTTCATATAAATAGATAGATGATCGATTAACATGGATAAGTAAAGTAACTGTAGGTAAATTAAAATATCGAATTTCGATCTTCTGGGTTGAAAGATCGATTCACCGAATCGATCAGTTACTGGAGATCGATTAAATTAATCGACTTTTTGGCCCAAAAGATCGATTCTCCGATTAATCGATCTTAGATCGCCATTCCTAGTTCCCGTGGGATGTCCGGGATAAAAACTATCCTATGTCCGTTCTCGGGTCTCAAGCTATCTTTGTACAAAATTTCATTAAAATCGGTTCAGTGGTTTAGGCGTGAAGAAAAGACAACCAGACAGACAGACAGACAGACAGACAGAGTTACCTTCGGATTTATAATATTAGTAAGGATAAGGATGGTGATGATGTTAATATGGTATGCAGATCAACATTAGTTTAATATATTTTGAAGATTTATTTTGCATTTAGAATAACAGATGAGAGTGTATTTTTAATGTGGGGCGAAGTTGTGTGCGCTTCCAAACATGTCTTTTATTCGTAGTATTTGCTTGTATTTATTCGTTTCATATTTTGTATTAAAGCATAAAAATAATTTAATAATTACGCTAACGGAGCCTTAAAGTGGATATGATAGTGGACATTCACGATTTTTAGAGATTTCCCTATATAGACAGACAAACAAAGGTACGAGCGTAGAGCGCACATTTATGTATAACTAGCTGATCCGCCAAACATTGTGTTGCCATGTAAATCAAAAAATGTTAAGGTGAACAACCCTTATCACTTAGGGGTATGAAAAATAGATAGTAGCCGATTCTCAGACCTACTGCATATGCATATAAAATTTGGTGAAAATCGGTAAAGCCGTTTCGGAGGAGTACGGTAACTAACACTGTGACACGAGAATTTTATATATAAGATGATATGTCCTCTTAGACCACAGGTACTAAATAATATGTTTCTTCGTCTTTAATGTTATAATGGGTATTAAGTTACAATAAATCTACTTACACGTGCTTTTAAAAGCTTATTACGTCAAACCATATCGCCATTGTTCGGTTAAAAGTAAAATGCATTAAAAGGATATTTCTGGCTGGAATATAGGCAATATCACATAATTTTAAGAAATGTTAAACTGTAGTACGTGAAAGGTAAAAAAATATTTAGTAGTTTAATTTTTTCTGAATATAAGAAACAGTTGTTGTATAATACTTAGTATTAGTTTATGTGTGGTCGTATACCGTCGTACACACTGTGCGGTGTGGCCAGCGTCATGCTCATCTCGGCGGAGTATGACGGAGCGACGCGCTTAGAGGATTCCGGTTGCGTCGTTTGGAGATCCCGGAGCTCTATAAAGCGTCGACCACAGCCGACGGGGGGTTTTAGAGCGGTAATACTCGCACATAACCGTGGGGCTGACACACTACCGGCTAATATTTGTTAATTTCGCCAGCGTTAAAAAAAAGGTACGTTACAGTTATGTATACATATGGACGTGGACAAAGACGTGGATCCTCATCCTACTTAACCTTCTTAACATAAAATGTTAAATATCGCTCTTCAAAAAAAGGTGCAAAAAGAGCTCTCTTACAAAGCCGACGATGCATTAGCGACTCCTCTGGTGTTGCAAATGTCCGTAGGCGGCGTTGACTACTTTCCATCAGGTAGCTTGTCTGCCTAATCGTTAGGTTAAACTATAAAAAAAATCACACGAAAGCATAAAATTTTATCTGAAATTATTAATTATTCTACACCTTAAAACGTGTGTGACCTGTGTTGTCAATACCATTTGTTCTAGCCCAACCTTGATATATTGTTCCATTATACAATGGATATTTGTGGGATCGAGCTATTGTGTTCCCATAAGAACTAGGGTTACAACGTAGGGTCTAAATAGTAATAACTATTATTTGCCTAGTGGTCAAAATACTGACATCATTTTTCCAACATTTTTACTGATAAAACAAAAAAATCGGTCACACAAAAGAGATCATACTGAACAGTTTTGTATTCATGTGTAAATCGATGATTAACTGGAATTTTATTGTGAAAAAAAAACAAATAAAAAACGAGTACTTAAAAATATAGCCTAAGTCAACCCCACAATTTAGACGAAATCAACCACACCTCATATTAATATATTAAAATCCGAAAAACGCTTTATGTATGTATCTAGAGTGTACCAAAGAATTAGACATACATACATCCCCACATACATATGGTCATAAAATATTAGCCCCATAAATATTTGAAGTTTTTTCTTGTTAAAAAAATATAAAATTACAAATTAAAAAAAAGACTACTTTTTGCAAAATCAAACAAGATTTGATTAAGTGACATTTTCCCATTACTTTCCCCCTCTAATAAAACTCTAATTCCAATAACATAATACAATCAAATAAACCAATAATTCATCAACTCATCTGAAATATTGTACAAAATTATGAAATATAGTATATTAAACCATGGTTGGCAGCCCTATGTTACACGGACACGTGCAAGAGGAAGGCGCTGATGTAGGTAGAGACGGGACGTTAAAATAAACTAAAAATAGACACCATTAAAACAGGTTACGTATTAACTTAAAGTAACACCTTTAAACATGTGTAACCAACCACACATTGCGAACCAGAACATATATGAATATAGGTAGTAGAACCTTCTGTGGTTCAACCACCACCCACAAAACTATTGTACCTGTTAACAGCGGTGTTAAGCGCTGCTGTGTTATGATTTCAATAGTGTGGTAAGGGAGGTATACTCGTACTTTTCCGAGGCATCAACAACCCATTACTGTCCCACTGCTGGGCACGGGTTTTCTCTCATACTCGTAATGAGAAGGATTAGGCCATAGTCCACCGCGTTGGCCAAGTGCGTATTGGAAGACTTCACATACCTTTGAGATTTTTTTTGGTATAAATCTCTAAGGTATGCAGGTTTCCTCACGATGTTTCCCTTCACCGTCTAGCAAGTGATAATTAATTTCTAATACGCACATAACTTTGAAAAATCAGGCGTGCCTGGGATATGAATCTCGGACCCCTCGATCAAGAGGCCGAGTTTCTTAACCACTAGGCTATCACTGCTTTCCGAGGCGTTCCAGCTTAATTCTCAGGCAGCGCATCTGTGGCCGACATGAGGTAGGAATCTGGTAGGCATCTCTTATCCTATCTGGGGTTGCTGGGATATCTATGAACCTCAGACCCCTCTAGACAAAGGCCGAGTTACTAACAACTAGGCTATCTTTGCTTGCAGTATGCACGCATTTTGTAAGCGTCCATAGAACTGTTACTATTTATACCTTTATATAAAGAAACAACCGTCTTCGGAAAACGGGCCTTTTCCTTTGACGTCCTCGTGATGGTTACATAAAGCCGGTGAAGTATCAGGCGATAACGTAATGTCACGTGATTTAATTTAAGAACCCTCCTTCATTTTCAATGGACGACGTAAAATAAACTTTGTTAAGTTACGCAAATCATTTATTGAAATTAATTTGAGGTGATCCACCGCCGGATCTATTTTTGTTTGTTTTGGTTTTCGAGGGATACGCTTACGCAATGCCATGCTACACCGGGTTACGTGGGAGTTTTATGCACTGTAACCTCTCTGGTGACCGACCTATACGCTATGTATTTGTGATTTGTAAAGGTACGCGCCCGGAGACTTCTGAGCGCGGTGAGCTGATGAGCACGTGTTCGCAACCACTTCTCATCTTTACAAAGGTCACACATACCGTCGTTATTTCATTTGGTAGCAGTTGGGCATCCTACATCTTTTTCTGCCTAATAACAACAATGTTCACATTTCCAGTGTTTTAGTTTGAAGGCATAGATTAGTAAAGATACTTCGCCGCCTTGAAATTGAATGAAGCCGCAAATGGCTTATTATAGTAAGTTCTTGTTTTGAATTCTTGACAAATAAAAACATTTTTAGAGAAAATTTACGAATAAATAACTAATACTGCGTAATTTACATGATAAATAAACAATTTATAATAATAATTTCAAATATTTTAGGGACATTTTAGCACGGAGACGTGGCAAAACTTTTTTACGCAACTATTTCAATTCTCAAAACGGGGTACATTTTCTTGTTAGGAGTGAGTAATCTTTACTAATCTATGTTTGAAGGATTCTAATACTATCTGGTGTTAATTATTATGACTACGGCTGCCCTGGGTGACAGCCACTACTTACAATTAGATGGGCTATATGGATTTGATATTTTAATATTTTACTACTTAGGGTTTAAATAAGTAAGCTTAGTGGTTCAAACTCGACCTTTGAATCGGAATTTCTTAGATTAAAATTCCAGTCATTTTTTATTTCGTCATTTTAGAAGGGAATATCGTTCATGTCTTTTAGACTATTGAGGAGGCAAACTAATTGAAACATACTAGTCAAAGGACCCAACGACGAGCCCGGCTAAGGCAGCGAGCATACGAACGACAGTCACCCGTCGCCATTGTATTAGCTTACTGTCGCTCGTGTGTTACTTCCCTTACTTGTTAAAAATAGCACTTACGCATAATCTATTTTTGACCGGAACAGTCCGTTATCACAAAACATTATTAAACCAATGTATGTTACTCTTATCTATAATGATGTGGGTTATCCGACATAACATCTGGGGTTTATTACAGATGTCCTTGGGCGGCAGTAGCCAATTACCATCAGGTGGACTGCATGCTCGTCTGCTACTCCTATATTATAAAAAAAAAAGAAAAAAAAAACATACCCTACATAGGTTACACTATGAATGTGCCTTTGCTTCAACTAGTCAATCACAATGAAATCTGGAGACAAATTGCAATACTAATTTGCAAACTTGGTGGTAGAGTCAGTTACCAGCGCGACGTCTATTGTTATCGTGCAGTTTTTTTTTTGTTTTTTTTTTAATATAGCAGTAGCAGACGAGCATACAGTCCACCTGATGGTAAGTGGCTACTGCCGCCCATGGACATCTGTAATCAACCCCAGATAGGATTAGATATTCCCACCTGAGGGCGGCTAAAGATGCGCCGCTACCCCTGAGGACTAAGCTGGAACGCCTCGGAAAAGTCTGTCTCCCTTGCCACACCTTACAGTTCTTGCTTTACGGTGTAAAGGTGTGGTTCTGCGATCTGAATTAATACGAGTATGAGCCCACTTAGTCTTCAGGACTGGGAACGCATCTGTGATTGGCTTTAGATATAATTCCCGTTCTATAAGATGTTTATTATTCAGGAAATAAGTAGGAAAGCTTATAAATTTCTTCTGTACGCCATTCTAACGAGAATACAGCAACGCTTAACACTTATCTAAATATATTTAACTCAAACGTGACTGACTGACATAGTGATCTATCAACGCACAGCCCAAACCACTGGACGGATCGGGCTGAAATTTAGCATGCAAGTAAAAGTTATGACATAGGCATCCGCTAAGAAAGGATTTAGATCAATTCTACCGCCAAGGGGATAAAATAGGAGATGACAATATTACTTCGTAACGCGAGCGAAGCCGCGGGCAAAAGCTCGTTGGGTATAAGACAGAAACAGTTGTAGCGGTGTACGAGACGAACCACAAAGATAACTTGATTTATCTTAATTCTCATCATTAAAAATAAGCTATGACTAAGAAATTTCTTTTCTCCTTACATTTTCTTTGTTTTATTGGTACTTTGTAGTTCTTTGTACTATTGTCGAATTTAATTGCCGACGACCAAAAAATATTAAAAACTAGTAAACTTGTACAGTCGAATTTATCGAAATAAACAATTCTCTGCGTTTTTTCCTTTATTTGCTAACCAATGTTTTCGTTTATTAGTTTTTGATAAGCTCTAGATACTATTTATTTTTTAAATCCTCTAATTTTGTATAATGCATAATTTATACTCGAATTACGACCACCAGACGAAATCTCCTTTAAAATCGCTATTTAACAACTTACGTATCGTATAGACATAAAAAATCAATTCATATCATTTCCATGAATAGAACATCTGCCGTTGTCACTTCAGTACGGACATTCGTTACATAACGATTATCATGCATTGGATGAGGTGACAATGTCGGCGACATTGCTGCCAGCGCCCTGTGGTTACGTAACCCTTGCAACTCCAGGGCAGATGTTTGTACGAATATAGCCAAATGACAGTTTGCTTTGAGCTTATCAGGAGTGTTAATGAGATATGCCCTTGAAATGAAATACACTAGTGAATTGTTAATGATTTATCTATTAATGTTTATTGTTTGTATGTATGATATTGAAGTAGCAGACGAGCATGTAGTTCATCTGATAGTAAGGGGTTACTGTCGCATAAGTGGCAGTCTGCAATCAACCCCAGACAATACCAAATTCCCATCAGAGGTCAGTGCGCCGCTACCCCTGAGGACTCAGCTGGAACGCCTCGGAAAAGTATGTCTCTCTTACCACACCATTCAAAACCAGAACACAGCAACGCTTAACACCGCTGTTATTAGGCAGAAATACGTAAGACGGGGGTGATGTCGGACTCGAGCCATAGAGGGTTCTACCACCTTTATGTCTTGATGCCGCCGAAATCGAACCACAGACTGCCACCTTTAGGTAAGACTTTTATTTCTTACTAGCTGACCCAGTAAACTTTGTACCGCCTCAAAATCTATTTATCAAATATATTTCACATAAAATATAGCCTATGTTACTCGTGGATAATGTAGCTTTCGAATGGTGAAAGAATTTTTAAAATCGGTCCAGTAGTTTTTGAGCCTATTCATTACAATCAAACAAACAAACAAAGCTTTCCTCTTTATAATATTAGTATAGATAAGTATTGTATCGTCATTATTTTCTAGAAGTTTCTTCGAAGAAATCCATATGGTGAAACGTCAGGGTCATTCAACTCGTTCCCGAAATTCTCATGTCGGATTATAAATAAGTCTTCACCTATGACGGCACATGGGGTTGTGTATAAATAGTTTGAATTGGCCTTTCTTTGACAGAGGTCAACATAGGGGAAAATACTTTAATGTTACTCTGGTATTCAGCACACCTAAAGATTTTTTTTAATTAGAGGTTTTTATCCATTTTAATATTGATAATCTCATGGTAAGATTTACGTTGATTTCTATTTGAATCAAGTATTTTGGGTTCAAATACAATTAAAAAAACTGAATTGTAATCATTGAAACATTTTCAGGTATCTTGATTTTGATGCGAAGTTTAATTTTGTCTTTATATACAATATAACATTTTTTGTACATTTAATGAAAGTTATAGCAGAGCAAACGTATTTCACAATGTTTGAGTAAAGTAATTGAAGAACTAAAAATATTTAAACTCTTTAAAGTTGAGTTTTTTTTTACGAATTGATTTCTATAAAAATTCATTAAATTAGTTATGATATTTAAACGCGTAAAATACTCTGTGGCGAAATTATAGTACTTCTAATATTCATAAGAGACTAAAACTGGTAATAATCAGCAAAATATATTATAGATATTTGTTCATCCAAATTGAACGTAGGGTAATTCTGCCCTAGTTCTATGGTAACACACCTTTTTTGCCTCATAAAAAAGCCTGCCTCGTGTTTTTTTTGAAGGGTATGGTAAGGGAGACATACTTGTCCTAGGCGTTCCAGCATAGTCCCCAGGGGTAGCGGAGAATCTATGGCCGACCTCAGGTAGGAATATTTAATTCTATCTACTCGTATGGTTGATTACAGATGTCCATGGGCGGCAGTAGCCACTTACCATCAGGTGGACTGCGTGCTCACCTGCTACTCCTATATTATAAAAAGTAAATATATCACTTACAAAAAACTAAGACTAAAGTAAAGGATTACCATTCGGTAGTGGCCAAGTAATAAATCCCCTGAAGGTGGCGAAACGAGCTGACTTGATTCAAATCACGCATCGTTCAATGCCAAGACGACGCCGCGATTGGTACGATTGCGACACATCGTCACTGGATACTATAAAATGTGCACAAAGACCCGCAATTTGTATCATACCTTCATTTGCTTCTTCACTCCTAGTACCAAAAAAACAAATCCTCCAAAATGATGAAGATCGTAAGTATTTAATATAAAACAGTATTTCATAAAATCTTTGATTTAATCATTTAAACACCATTCTTATGAATATAAGTAAATATTCTTCAATAATTAGAATATATAATTAAAGTGTGTATTTAATTAGATTGGTAGCACAATGCTGAGAGTTGTAATCAAACTAAAAAATAAATTTCTTTCCAGATCGTCGCCGTCTTCGCTCTTGTAGCCGTCGCCGCCGCCAAGCCAGCGCTGTTTAGCGCACCGATCATTGCCGCCCCCGCTCCAGTGGTCACCGCCACCAGCTCGCAGTACTACCACCGCATTAACAACGGCCTCGCTGCCTACGTAGCCGCCCCCGCAGCCTACGTCGCCCCAGCCGCGCCAGTTGTCGCTTCACCCTATGTTGCCGCTGCTGCCCCCTACGTTGCCGCTCCCTACGCGCCCTACGTTGCCGCCCCAGCTCCTATCGTTGCCGTATAAATGCTAACAACTATAACCGATCCAATCATGTGATATTATAAATTAGAAACGTTTATTGCATAATTGTCTATTATTTCAACCTATTTATAATCATAAATGTGATAAAGTTTATTATATTAAATCATATTGCCTACTTTTACATGTATGTAACATATTATACTACCAGAATATCAATAGATGCACAGACCCAATACATAAAACTAAATCAAACCACTATTGTGCCTAAAGAAATAAATAGCAATCGATTTGTTTCCTGTTAAACCATAACCAAATAATCGTGGCACCAAACACACTGAATCATTTAGGAGTTTTAGCATCGAGTGGATTAGATATTTAGTTGCAATTCTTGTTTAATAGATCATTTACCCAAAAATCTATCTAATAATTCTCTTTTAATTTACAATTCTAATAATATATAAAACATAAAAATATTGTCAAAATGTTGCAACTATTTGTCATTCTACTATTGTTTCTGATGGCGTCCTACTGGTTTTAGTAATACTTATTGTATTTATATTGGCAATTTATAGATAGATGGATACAATGTTTTGATCAATGAAGTGAGTTTAAGCGCCTGTAGATAAATTACATCTATACCAAACATTCACTATAACGTTTTTGCATTAAGGTATAACAGGATAATATAACAACATAAATATTCGCATACGCATGAAATGAAATATAAGATTAATACCAGTCTTCGAGTCAGGGGTATTTCAAAAACTAATTACGCGCTTTTAAAAAAATACTACAAATTACTAAAATTTCGAAACCGAAAATAGTTTTTTTTACATATTATAATAGTTTCCCAAATAAATGTATTCATTATTAATCATCAAAATTAACTAATAGTTGCTTACAAAAGTTCTAAATTTGTTAATTGACGAAATTCATACCCAGAAAGGGGCTAGAATTAAAAACTATAATATCAGTCAATTTAGTATTCACATTATCATTCGGTACTGCCAAAACCAAGTTACAACGACACGTGAATACCGTAATTAAAAAAGCGTGTTAAAATGGTTAGGTTTGTTGTGTAATATGCCACAATTTGTTAGTGTTCAATGAATATTGATTATGTGAAGTTTCTGTCGCGATTCTGTCAACCTGTCAGTGTTATGTTTGAGTCCTGTCGAATCGGAAAAGGTATTCGTTATAATATCTTCATAATAACGAGTGTGCAATGGTCGAAATACACCAACACCATAATGATACATTGTCTAAAACTTAATAACGCTAAGATGGACCGCCCATTGGCAAAAGTTTGAGCAACAAATAGATTAGCAAATTAAATAGTAGTTACCGCGATTGTTAAAAGTTGCTCGGCTTCTATTTAGTCGCTTATGCATCTATATAGATAGACTCGTAGACGATCGACAGATATTTCGAATAAATCAAACAAGAGCGACTTGTCGGTCGCTCAAAAAACAAATTGCCTGTCCGAGCGATAGCGACTTTCAACTGCTCAATTAATTAGCATAAGCGACAACAACGCCACTGTCGCTTAGGCGATAATTGTCACAAAGTCACACAGTAACCAGTCAACAAACAATAATAAATATTGTTAAAAAACTAAAAAACACACTTTTATGATAAAATCAACTAAAAAGTCGAAAATAATTTTCAATCTATGAATCAATTAAGGAACAGTAAAAAGTATAACTGTGAAAAAGTGTGGGGCGCTTTCCACAATTATACTATGGTATGAAATTATTAAAATGTATTGTCATTAAAAAATTGAATTAAACTGAAAGTTCAAAGTGGATAGAAATCGGGTTCAAAGATTCCGTTACGTAGTTTAGCTTGGCTAATAAAAGCGTGTTATAAAGAAAATCGGTTGACAAACAAAAAATTAAAGATGAATTGATTCAACTTCCCCTATATCATATAAATTGGACTATATACAATATACATAGATATCTCATGTAATATCATAAACGTGCATCGCGTGTTTCTTCCGTGTACACGACCAAGCATGGTAAGAGCCCGTCGCTCCTAGTGAAGTCATGCAGGAAGTGTATCTTCTATCTTTGCGAGAAAGTCCTGTAAACATCGGATCATCTGATAGGCTTGTAAAGAAAGATAGATGGATTAAAACGTGATTTGTTTTTGGATCATGCAAATTAACTTAAATATTTTGGTGTAATGAAATGAAATGAAATATATTTATTTTGTATAGGCCAACGGCGGCACTTACAAATTGTCAGTTACAATATTTTTCTTATACTACTACCGGATCGTAACGCGACGTGGTGGTTCTTTGATGGCAGCACTACCGCGTATTTCTGCTTTATAACAGCAGTGTTAACGCTGCTATGTTCTGGTCTGAAGGGTAAGGGAGACATACTTACCCGAGGCATTCTAACTTAGATCTCATGGTAGCAACGTATCTGTGGCCGACCTCAAGCAGGAATCTAATCTTATCTGGGGTTGATTACATGTCTATGGGTGGTAGTGGTCACTTACCATCAGATTAACTGCATACTATTTTGCTACTACTAATATCTTATATATAAAATTTTCATGTCACAGTGTTAGTTACTGTACTTCTCCGAAACGGCTTTACCGATTTTCACCAAATTTTATATGCACATTCAGTGCATATAAAATTTTTGGTTCTGAGAATGGTTCTGAGAATCGGCTACTATCTATTTTTCAAAGTGATAAGGGTTATTCACCCTTAACATTTTTTATTTATATGGCAACACAGTTTGTCGGGTCAGCTAGTTATTTTATAAAATTTGCTACCACTAATATTATTTAAAAAAATGAGTATTATTTTGAAAAGGACAGTTTATAAAAAACTATATACGATTTGAATTCAACAATTCGATTATTAAAACCTCAGGACTCCTCAGGCTTCTACGAGAGCAATAATGTGGCGCGACGTCGTGTCTTGTGTCGTGTGATTTCTGCGGTACACTTCTTACATGACCACGACACTTCGTGACCCCGCATGACATCGCAACCTGTAACGAAGCGATGTTGTGTGGTCATGTCATATCGTAGACTAGTCTTAACATATGTTTTGGAACAGCGTTACGAACTAAATAACTACTTATGTTACAGGCTACATTTACGCAACGCACTTTTACGTATCATACCCGGCAATTGACACGTCTCAAATACAGATAATGTTTTGTCTGAATTGAATTCTCATCTTTGTTTACATCCTATCAAGGTATTTGAACTCCAAAAGTTTTGTAGGGTCGCCATCAATATAACTTTGTATAGATATTCCCTAG
The DNA here is from genome assembly GCF_041222505.1 of Epargyreus clarus. NCBI lineage: Eukaryota > Metazoa > Arthropoda > Insecta > Lepidoptera > Hesperiidae > Epargyreus > Epargyreus clarus. The sequence continues at coordinate 8,176,352 of NW_027332239.1, read as the reverse complement.
AAGCGATTAGATTATTAGCGGTTTGGTTAATCGTAGAATAGTTTAAACTAAACTTACATTTTGGCAGAAAACTTAAAACACAGAATTACTTATAACGGAAAGAAACGAAAAGGTTGCATAAAAGAACCGCAGCAGAAATAGCGTCTATTAACACTAGAGTCAATGTTATCATTATTTTATTAGTCATATAAAACATTAGATTCAGATAATACTATACGAATGTGTAAGGGGCGGAAGATGAGCCCAGCTTAGCGTAGGATATTTTTATTCGCCCAACTTCAAGAGATTTTTATTCCAGAGAGAAGAATTATACTATACATAAACGAAGACCTATTTTTTCTGAAAAAATTCAAGGACTACATCATTTTTGGGGTCAAATGGCGTAAGTTCACCCTGTTTTGAACACCCCTAAACAATGTTATAGCAACGCCCATATATTATAAAGTATTATAAAATTATCCTGATTTTATGTCTAAAAGTATTGTCCCTGTAAAACGAGCTTCATATGTCACCAACAGACCCTACGGAGTATTATACTTTCCTATTGTTTTTCTATTCGGTTTATTTAAGTGTGAGCTTCCGCTTGCGACGCCGCTCGCGTTTATAAACGAAAGTAAAAAATATATATAAAATAATAAAACCAAGTTTTTAGTAAAGAAATTTTGTTTCGGGTAATATTCTTCCTGGGAAATCTTTTCATTTCATTAATACACATAAGGATAGGAAAGGTTTAATATAATGATATTCAAACCAATTTGCTTAATAGATTTTCACCCTACGGTCAAATAAATGGGTGGACGGATACTTTACACCTTTAAAGGGCGTAGTCAATCCATTATTGTCCCACTGCTGGGCACGGATCTCCTCCCAGAATGAGAAGGATAAGGTCATAGTTCAACGCGCTTCATCCATCCATCTATCCATCATCTTTTGAGGTCCACTTTTGGACATAGGCCTCCCCCAATTGGCGCCACTCCAACCGGTCCCGTACCCTTTTAAGCCAGCAGTTTCCCGCGGTCTTACCAAATATTGGCGTACATACCTTTGCGAACTCTTTTCAAATATAAGAGCATCATTAAATATTAACAAGAATAAAAGTGTGTGCCCATGGTACTTTGGACTGACCACTATTATTATTCGTCCATCGTATGTTCGGTGCGATTTTTGTAGCCATCAAGGTCCGTACTACAAACCATTGGTATTCCACTACACTATCATTGCCACACCACGATGCAAAATTTGTTACACCTATATAAAAGCAAGGGTACCATTTTGGTACTGCCGCATTGCAATTTCATAAGCGGTCACGCGAGCCACCACAGCCATGCCGATTCCAACGGTATGCATAAAATAATATCTAAAAATATTTTTTTCAAAATTCGTATTACTTATTGTTTTATTATTTTTAAAAAATCTTGGGAAGAATCATAGTTTTTTTAACTTAGTGCGGGGAGTAGTTGTTTACGAGTGTATATGTGTTTTATTCTTTGATCACACCCTGCAGACCAAACGGCTTATCGCATTTAACATAGAAATGTTGTTGGTCTAAATTGTGGTTATGATATAGGCTATATTTCTGAACAGTCGGGTTTTCGTCTTACTTGAAATTCTCTAGTTGACATAGAAGAAGAAATAATATAAAATAATAATTTTAAAGTAAAGTGTGTGTGTTTTTAATTTTAATATTATTTCCAGGTAATATTGTTATCGGCAATATGCAGTTTAGTGCAAAGTTCGGAGTTTCATGACGTAGCGCCGGGCGCCGCACCTGTCGTCACTGCGGCCAGCTCGCAGTACTTCGAGAGGACCTTCAACCGTCTGGTAGCAGCGCCGGTACAACATGTGTTTCCAGTGGCACCACCCCCGCCGGTCATAGTGGACGCCAAAACCACTATCACACCAGTGATCCCGACAAACCCACCTCAACCCGTGCCTGCTGACCCGAACATCGCAATCGCCATCGCCACCGCCCAAGCCGCGGCACCAGTCGCCACCATACTCTTACCACCATACCCATTTGGATTACCACCAACGTTTGGATTCATTCCCTCACCGCCGCCATTCAACGTTCCTTCAGAGAACCCTAACAAGGAATCCACGACACCGAAACCAACAACTCAAGCTACAACCGAGAAAGATTTGGAAGTGGCGCCTCTTCCGTCGAACAATGACAATAGTTTCGCGCAAGCGTTGCCGTCGAACGAGAACGTGAACTTCAGACAATACCTCGCGCCTCCGTTACCGGTTCAACCACTGCCGCAACCGGCGCGGCCGTATCAGCCTCCACGACCAGATCCTCGTCCGTTGCTACCACAGCCATTACCACAACTGCCGCCAGTGCCACAAGTACCACAAAAGTTGAAGACTACCGTGGAAGTCGTTCCAGTTCCTCTCACCTATATTGCGCCGCCGCCAGAGTTCACTCATTCTCATATTCACGCACATCATCATGGTCATCATGGCCACCATGGTCACCATGCTCATATAAAAGTGTCAAAGCACGCGCACTACCACACATATATACCAAAGAAAGCGAAGATTATTATCCGACCTGTAAGAGTACATACAATAAGGGTTCCAGCTCGGTTAGTTGCTTACAAGGCAACAGCTAGAAGCTCTGTACCTCGGTACCCTCAAAATGCTTTGAGAGTCAGCGGTCCTAAAGAGCGGGAACCCACTACATTCAGGCCTCTCAACAGGCCAGTGACCAAGCCACCCAGGCTGTAGCGATACCAAAGTTTTTAATGTAACGAAATACCTCATAAGTATCACTTGTTAATATATCACTGTAAAATAAGGTAAATCAATGTAAATACATACAATAAACATATTTATACTTTTCTATTTGAGTTTTTTTCTCTAACACAGCAAATATGCATATGAAAGATGGAGACTTATTTAAATACAGACAAATAAATAAATGTGTGTAGGCTGTGATATGATGTCTTAAAGAGGAATAAACTCTTTTAATATATTGTAAATATCTATAACGTCGTCAACCCATTACTATCCCACTGCTGGGCACAGGTCTCTTCTCAGAATGAGGAGGATAAGGCTGTAGTCCACCGCGCTGACCAGTGCGTATTGGTAGACCTTATGCATTCAAGAATTTTTTATTTTAAGGATTTCTCAAGTATGCAGGCTTCCTCACTATGTTTTCCTTCACCGTAATTTAAACTGAAGAAATTAAGTTAACAGCAATAATTCAGTTTTTAATGCATTTTTCGATTAATTTTTAATTTCGTCATCCTCAGTAAATCCGTATCTATATATGAGCCGAAACAATATAGCAGCAATGTAATTTATTGCAAATAATTAAAATTAATATACCTGTTCATATCTATTTCTCTATTACATAACTATGATATATACGATATGCATATTCAAATGAAGCTGTACGATGTTAGTACAATTTGAATTTGAAAACAATTTAAACCAAAAGTAAAAAAATGTTACGTGCATAACTTTTACTTCTATAAATTGTTAATAGAAGCCTTCGAGGGTTCCGACATTCTAAATATTAACCCGTGCCCTATATTTGTTAAGCAGACGATTTTCTGATTTTATAATAATTACTAGTTAGGGTTCCGTATCCAAGGGGTAATAACGGAAACCTATCACTAAATCTTCGCTGTCTGTCCGTCTGTCTCTCTGACATAGTGCTCTATTCTTAAATCGATATATAACTGTAAATAATATGAACCGGGAATTTATAAAGAATATTTACAATAGTGGCCGCTATAACAAAAAAATACTAAAAATAAAAATAACTTCAAAATAAATGGGGGTCGCCATACAAGAAACTGTAACTCTTCGGCGTTTTAGCTATATCTATTGAACTGTAATAGGTAGATAATTGAAATGTTCATAATGTATTTACGTCTATGACTGTTATGATAAAAAATACTAAAAATAAAATATAAAAAAAATTCAGCTACGGAACTCTCTACCTGCGAGTTCGACTCGCACATGACCAATTTTTAATTATTTGTTGTTTAGCGGCCATTATAATGCACGCTCTATAGGTACAATTTGCAAACGTTTCTTTGTAATGATTTAAGACTTACAACCTACACACACACACATTTGACACACAGACATTTTGTTCAGAAAACCCACTTACATATGATCAAGGGGGTTCATAAAAATTAATTGATTTGAATGACGGATGGCAATCTACTACTCCAACATTATATAAAAAAAATTGTGAATGCGAAATTTGAGCTCCATTCATAGAATTTAAGTTGTATTCAGTTGCAAGAATTGACCCTTATATTTATTTATTTATTTAATTATTACAAAATCCACAGCTCTTAAAATCATACAAATACATTTCTTATATAGTATTTCTTACAGCCAATTACGGATTTACAATTTTTTAAACATAACAGCACGAATAAGTAAGTTTTATAAATAGGTATTAATATATATAAATACAGGTATAAATACTATAAATATATAATTAATTTTAAAGATAAACACACACATATGAATAATAATCTATATACTAAAGATGTTAATTATAATTTATATACCTACTAATAATATTTCAATTGTACGTTTACTTAGTCACTAATATGGAGATTATTAAGGACTTTATGTACCTCTTTTTTAAAACTATTTTTACTTGTATTGAAAATGTCTATTGTGTTAAATCTATTATATATCTATTATATACATAAAAACTAACAGAGCAAGTTAAAAGCTTTTAAATTGTCATACTTAAAATTGTTTAATATAAAGCCAATTATTAACTTAATCGTAACATGTTACGTACAAGGACACGGATACATGAAATAATATATTTCTCCCCTACATCGGAATTCAATTAGATTCAAAATGTGTCAGTATCAAGGACATTTAATGGCATGGAATAAGTCTTATTGCTTGTTATACGTCTGATTTTTGTAGGATATATAAGTAGCAATTGTTTCTGTTTAATACCGGGTTTAAATATTGTTTATTGTTTTTTTTTTAATTACTTATACTATTTACTTTGTACTTTCTTTAATGAATACAATAAGAACGGGCTACAAGTGTAAAAGTTTTTTTCCTTTCTACAATCACATTCCCACACTCCCTATATTGTAGGTGCCATGGACACACATATAAAAACAAAAATACAAACACCCAGACCCAAAACAAATCTAAATCTATCTAGCCTGGGATCAAACCCGGATCCCACTGCGCGTTAGACTGGTATAATTACTGCTCATCCACGCGGGTCCTCAAATTTGGATTAGTGTGGTAGTACTCCCCAAGGTCAAAATTGACAATGAAAATGGAAAGAGGCACTGATCTGTTTGTCTGCCTTCTTTAAATAGAATTCTACAAAGGTTTTCAGTAGCGAATCCTTATCTATCAATTCTTTATTATAAGCAGACCATTACTGCATTCATTAAAAACCCAAGCACACCTCCAATGATATAATATAAGGCAATTTGCATGACGTAGCTGACATTCAAACGGTTAACTGGTTCAATACTGTTATCAGTCCGGCCAGCTTTGTTGACGCAATGACAATGATGTCCTCATTGCGTGCCCAGCACTATAGAGTGCGTGCAATAGTGACGAAACGCCGGACAAGGTGAATCTTCATTGTATAAAAGGTAGCTAATGTCACCAAAATGTACACAACCCCAGATCTGTTCGACTGGACAACTCAAACACATAACAACAACAATGTTTGCTAAGGTTTGTACCAAGAAATAAAAAGAAAAATATACAAAGAAAAAAGAAAATTAAAATTACCATTTCTGTTTTGGTAACAAACCAAATTTGAGAAAGTTGCTTCTAAAAGCTCGTCAGGTATGAAAGCACCGTCAAAACAAAGTATAACTTTGTTCTGACGGTGCTTTCATACCAAGATTTCTACAGTTTCTACCCTAATATAATAAACTAAGATTCCAGCAAACTACTTACAAGGGTAAACGAGGACAGAGCTCAGATATGATCAATTAAGTAATTTGTAGTCTAATGTTATATATAATTGTATTCTGTTTATTATTCCAGGTTTTGTTCCTCGCCAGCATCGCTCTTGCCGCGGCCAAGCCAAGCGTAGGCCCTGCAGCTTTAGTAGCAGCGCCCGCTCCTTTGGTAGCCGCAGCACCTGCCCCATTCGTCACGGCCAGCAGTTCACAATATGTTTCAAGAAACTTCAATGGATTGGTGGCCGCAGCTCCTTTAGTTGCCGCTCCTGCACCCCTTGTTGCCGCTCCTGCACCCGTAGTTGCCGCCCCTGCTCCTCTAGTCGCCGCTCCTGCCCCGTACTACGCCCCTGCCGCGCGTATCGTAGCACCCGCTGCACCGATAGTGGCGCCTGCCGCTCGTTACTATGCTGGCCCAGCCCCAGTACTGTCGGCCCGCTACTATGACCCCTACTTCGCCCCACAAGTCTATCCCTCAGCACCTCTCGTCGCGCTTAAGTAAAACAAGACTGATGTAGAACAATTCCTTGCGAAGCTATGTAAATATTAAATTGTTTGATACTCTATAATTTGCGTTTTTCTATTCTACATTGTTACGAGAACATGTAATAAACAATGGTTATGCCTCTCTTTGATTACAATAACATGTAACGTTCAGTAATAGAAACATTACGAAGGTTTTCCTTTACAAATATTGTTTGAGGAAAGTCCAATTGGCTGTACCAAAAGTTACAGACGAGGCCTATTGGAGTCCTTGGAACAACTAGGTTTGAAACAACAAATGTTATATACCTGTTACGTACAAGAAACCCATAATGTACTCGTATATTCACGTGATTTGTAAGCAATAGGCATCTAAAATTTAGTTGTTTATGGTAAAGGTCAATCAAAACAAAAACTTAAAAGCAAGCAAGCGAGCAAGTTCCTATTCTTACACCATTAGGTATACCTTTGTTTACATACACATTTTTTATAACATCGTGAAAATCAATTAAATTACACTAATGATTACAAGCTTTTATGTTTCTATATTACAAGTCAGATTAATTTAATTACTACATTAGTCAATGTATTGTACCTTTTCATTACGCAGGGAATGGGATCTTAATATGTCTAAAAAAAATTGGGAAATTAAGTTCAAAATTTTGTTGCGAATAACCTGCTAAAATTTAAGTGAATAAAAAGTTTATTTTAAACACATACACGTGAGAGCCTAACCATCTTCTCACTAAATAAGCTTAACCTCTTGACCGCTAGTCTAGATCAGACTAAAATCCGACTAAATGTGACTTTCTTAGTAGATTTACAATGCTCAAAAATCCCGACTTTAACTTGACATATCTTCGACATAGACACCTTTATTTGACTTTGTGAAAAAGGGTAATCACATAATTCGTTTTGTAAGATAAAATTCAGGCGTCTATTATAATATTTTTATCTAACCTTAGATGTTACGCTGACTAAAAATATATATTTTTGAGATGTTTGCTATAACTTCTCAAATATATTATTAAAGGAGTAGAGCCCGCGGCTTTGCTCGCGTTTTAAAAAAATAACATGACATACATATAACTGAAAATTTGTACCTTCATTGGAATGACAGTGGCGCCGCCATCTTTCGAAAATTGATCTTCCCAACTCAAAACCTTCGTGGGCTCATGCACAACAACTTTGCTAAAGATCATCACACGATCAATTGCATAGTTTACGTTTTTATAAAGTACATACAGACAAACGTACATTTTTATACATATAGATAGGTCCAAAACACTTATTTGATTTCGCCTACTTAAGATATTTTTAGAACGAACTAGGTCTAAAAGTAAAATACTATTTCATGTTTAAGTTAAAGATATTAGAGAAATTGGGTTATGTGTACGCCTCCTTTTTGTTTTTATTGGAATTATTTTTAGACTTTTTAATATTCATTTATTTATTATAATGTTCTGCTTTGATGGGTGTAGAGCTAACAGAGGCTTTGTAAGTTATGACGTAACATACTTTTATCCTTAGACAATATGTATATTTTTCTAAATACGCTTCTACTAATCTTACTTAGACCAACTTATATAAATATATCAATAAGCACACCTACTTATAATATTTAATATTATAAGTAGGTGTGCTTCCCAAAGGAGAGAGGTTATCTATTCGACACGTATATATATATATATATATATATATTTTATGTGTGTCCAGCGATTTTTTCGCGATGCTGCGACCGATCGCCATGATTCAAACACCATTATATGCGGCTAGCTTTACAGGGGGTCCCATTTCGTGGAAATTTGAACATTTTGGCTAGTTTTTCCGGAAAATTGGAAATACCTGATTTCTTATAAACTTGAATAACTTGAGTTTTTCTTAGCTAATTTCAAAAATCTTTTGAGTTATGGGATGGAACTCATATTAGACACGCTGTTTGCATCGTTATCCAACGAAATGTATTGAGCGCCGACTTCAGAACTGTGTACTAAACCAACATTTATTTCAATTATTTTTTACTTGGTAGTGTCATAGAAGTCGGTTGTATTTTTAACCGACTTCGAAAAAGGAGGAGGTTACTCAATTCGACCGTATATATTTTTTTTTTTTTTTATTTGTTACAATTTTTTTTGCCAGAATTTTTACTAATTCACATGTGTTTAACACATCCATTAATTTTAACGAATAAGTACCTTTTGTACCAATAAATTAGTATTACGACTTGGGATATAAAAAAAACTGGAATCACCGGATAATAGATCCATTGCCTTCCGGCTATACAAGAATAGAATTGCGCGGAAAAAATGTAGTTTGATGAAAAAGTGAACGAGTTTCGAGAAATATAGCAAAATGATCTACCCTTATTTGTTAAGAAAGGTTTTTTTAAGAATATTTTTATCCCATTGCGGTGGGTAAAGTTTTTCAAGCGCACGTATAAATGTATGGTATGTATCTTATATTCTTTGGAATGCTCTGCTGCCCAAATGACCTATTTTTATTATTTATTAATTTATTTTTGTATCGTTGGATTCTTGAATTATAAGTGACACAGGTAGGTTAAATTTTTAAGCAGTCAGATTTGTAGTTTTTGTAATAATCTACATATACTATCTACGACCCTTCACTATCAAACATATTTATGTCACGGAACAAGGTTCCTCAAAGTTGAATACGCGTACCCCTTACGAATGGGTGTCCATCGCGGGGGCACTAAATAAATCCCCTGCTTGAATAAATCGGAATCTCAAATTATTATTGAAGTGTATATACGCAAAATTCCTCCTAAAATGGAATCGAATTACGACCAAAACTCACCCAATTTATTAATTAAAAGTATTGCTCTTTATGACTGTAGTTTTGTGTAATAAATCTAATAAAATAAAGTTGTTCTATTTATAGTCCATTTTTGAAGGGATTTGCCGTTATGTACTAGAAGCTTTAAGTTTAAGAAACTTTATTAATAATAGACAGCACTAAAAATGAATGGAATTATGTGTACTTACGTGTGTATTAACTGAATACGCGTATGCATGATTACCTTCTATTTATATCTTTAGCCGGATTAAGGTATGAGCTAAACAAAGGTTGCATTAATAGAGATAGCATTAACTGGATTAATGCATACACCGATCCGGTATTATATTGTTATGCCAGTATATTCATGGATATAAAATATGTACAGGCTTAGTACAGAACATTAAGTTCTTATGCTCGGAATATTCTTACACACAATAAAAAAACAACTGTTTCGAAATGAGTATAGAATGAGAATATTTTTATATCATAGATAAACATTTTATATTTTCTATGGATTAATGTTAATCTGTTTCAAAAAGCTTTTTTACCCGACCGCCAAGGATAAGTATATCATAAAGTTTTTATATTACTATTAAGTAGTAAATATTCGTTATTATGAATCTTGTGTTGACTACTGAAGACGAAATTTGATATTAAAATAGGTTAAATCAGTCACGTTCGAAATTTGTTACAAAAAATAGGCATTATTATCTATCGGTCAAATTTAGAGCTCTGGGCATTCATGGTTGAGATTGATTATCAATAAAAGACGAATATGATCACCAAGTACTGTCTAATCACCTATAAACCTCCTTAAGTTACATAAGCATACCATCGTCGGTCAAGTGTGACAGATTCGGTAATCGATGAAGTTCGTGTTGACACCTAATTGAGCATGCGCATGTCCTGGCTAAGGAAAGTGAAACCACCGGCGACCAATATAGACGCAATGCTTGCAACAGTGTGAACTATATAACGACTTGTGTCAAATTCATTCATATACTCCTCCATACACACTTGACTAATCAAGTCGTGGCAAAAATAAAAATATGTCGCTATTAAAATTAGTAAGTTGAATTTTGTATTTGAATTTCCACTTCTTGTCACACGCTAGGAATTTTAAATTAATCCTTGATTTCTTTATTCACAGACCGTATCAGTAATTGCCATAATAGCTAGCACGGAAGCTAGCGGATTTGGCCACATCGCAGCAGTGAAATCTTTCCCGATCGTCCGATATGCACCGTTCTACAACTTTCCAAACACAGTGCGCTCAATACATGCAGTAGCGCCCGCCGTACCAACCTTCGCGCCTGCCCCAGCTCCGTTGCTACCAGCGCCTCTCGCAGCACCAGCATTCCCCGCGCCAGCTTTTCCGGCCCCTGTTTTCCCCGCTCCAGTGCCAGCGCCAGCCTTCGCCCCAGCCATACCAGCTCCAGCGCCATTGTTACCGGCTCCGCTGTCAGCACCCACCTACCCCTTTCCTGTATTTGCGCCTTCCTTACCGGCTCTGGCACCTGCCGTTCCAGTACTACCCAAACTTGCACCTACATATCCCATTCTACCCAGAATAGCGCCGATAGTACCCGCTTTACCCGCGGCGCCGTTTGCTCCAATTGTGAGGCCAGTGGCTCCAGCCCCCGTGTTCCCGGCTCCAGCCCCCGTGTTCCCGGCTCCAGCCCCAGTTTTTGCTCCAGCTCCAGTCGCCCCAGCGCCAGTAACGTTTGCCAGAGCTATTCCCGAACATTTACATTTATACAATAGGTTCATCCCGGCGCCTGTTGCGCCCGCCCCATTTGTAAAACAAATAGCGTGGTAATAAAATGGTAGGAGTATTATAGTTACCAAATTGTTAAGCATTTATAGTCATTGTTAGTTATAAGTGTTTTTTTTATTGAATTTTGTTACGAAACTACTATTTGTAATAAAAAACTGATGTGAAAAAGTGAAGTTATTTAATTTGTTTGTTCTATACGTACTTATGTCCTTATAACATATTGTAGTAAATGTAAGTTGCAAAATACTTTGCTCGATCAATTTTACAAATTATAAAACCTTCCTTAAACCTCAATGTATGTTTGCAATTGCAAATTGTAGACGGTCTCATATGACTACAATATCTTTTTGTTCCTTCCTTCCCACAAATATCTGATATTCATTTAAAATCAGTCAATTCTAAATATTCTCAGAATGAACCGATTACCAGAACAAATCAAATTTGAGAAATCCGTATATAAGTATATAACATTTGCTGTATAAGTTAAGACTTAAGCTCCGCGCTGTAAAATGTTGCTAAGCATACATATAATTTATTTTGTTTTGTTATAGTTTTAATATTGACTAACTAAGAACATTTTATGTTTTATCATACCATTTTATTCAAAACACAGACGCCCAATACACAAGAAGTAGTCTGTGATACTTTTGAAGCACGAAGAACTTAATTTAATACGTTATTTCTATAATGTACGATAAAACCATCAACAAATTCCAACAGACTCCAACTCTTTCAAAATAATCATAAAGATATTTATTTATTTATTAAAGGTTCACCAACGTAGTATAAATAATCTTGTCCTTAATATGCGCAGAAATATTTATTTGTGATTTCATCTAATATTTATATTATGTATTCGTACCTAATAAGTTGTGTTTGAGTAAACTATCTATTTGCATGGAATGTTAATAATAAAGATATAAAAATTGCAAAAATATTCTTATAATAAAATATTTTATTTGTGTATAAGCAGTTTTTTACAGTAAAATATATCAATCTTATTGTAAATATGACAGATATATTTTTAGTATTCTATAAGTATTCAATACTCTGAATATTCTTAAACGGCATATATTTTTACGGTTAGGTAATCAAGAAAATGTGTAGAATAACTAATAACTCTAGAGCCCATGTTTTTCAGAATTAACTGGACTCAATTTATCCCAAAAATTACCTACTGCTTAAACCAAATATTTCATTTTTAAAAGTTAAGATTTTTTATGATCAGTATCTTTTAATGTTGATAACATTAAACGTATTATATTTTCTAATAAAAACATTGTGTGACGATTGAAACATGTTGTGATATATGTAGAAGTAAACACATGATTCATTATTTTAGTGATTTCACAGGAAGATTTATGTAAAGGAAATTACGAGGATATCTAACTCAATATTAAGTAATACAACATAGATAAATTTGACTAAATATATATTTTTAAAAACATCTTTTAAAGTATAAAACCTAAACTAAGAAGTCTTTTTTAAAGGAAGGTCTAATAGTTTTCTTTAAATCTAGCGTACAAACGCTGGTGCCACACCAAAAGGCGCACGAACTAAGGGAGCAGCGGCGTAAGGGAAGGGAGCGGCATATCCAGAAGCAGGGTAGGCGTACGGGGCAGCAGCGTAAGGAGCTGGGAACGCAGGTGAGGGCGCGAAGTAAGGAGCAGCGGCGTACGGAGCAGCGTAAGGAGCAGCGTAAGGTGCGGCGAAGGGAGCAGGGCCAACAACCGGCCCGGCGAAAGGAGCAGCTAAAGGCGCGGCAACAGGAGCAGCCAAAGCCGCAGCCACTGGTGCCGCTACGAGAGGGCTCAGCGCTCTGGTCTGCACGTTCACTTGCGCCGCGTATGGTGGAATGTTTTGTGGTACAGCGTGTGCGTATCCCACGTGAGCTGGAGCTACTAGTGGAGCTGCTACTGCACTGGCTTCAGCACCGATGGTGAAAGCCGCAGCGATGAGTACGATCTATAAACAAAAAAGATTATTTAATAATGGTTATCACACATTTTAAAATGTGCAGTTATAAAAGTATTATTGCCAAAATACGTACAGATTTGAAAGAGAACATTTTGCTTGGTTAGTGGACCTTGCCGATTGAAAAGAGGATGTGATGTGTGCTGTCGTGGAAAGAGTAAAGCCTTTTATACGTTGTTTATTGTGATTCAAGTTACGTGCGACAAAGTGAATATTTGACGAATAGCGTTGGTCATTTGGGATTCGAGGAGGCGCGTGCGGAGAAATGGAGCAAGTTGGGAAACTTTTTCGTTGTGAAATTTTTCTTGCGCTTCTGCAGTTTGCAACTGTAATGGGTTGTCCATGCTAATCGTGACCTCCGTTTAAATCAGATTAGGTCTTGTGAGACATGCATTTTGAAAATCGAGTCTCCTAAGTATTAGTGAAATACGAAATGCGAAAATCGTTCCAGCAACATAGCATTAAACTTACTTATTCAGTTAAACGAGCATTTTCATATATTTACCTTATAAGTTCAATAGAAATTATCTTTTATGAAAGTGACAAAATTAAATATGATTTCTTATCTAAATGTGAAGATGTAATTGTATTTTAACCCTTTTATATTTTACATTAAACAATAAAAAACCTACTTCTATAAATATATTACTTATACTTTGAATTATAATCGACTTTGCGGTTCGAACTTCACACGTCGTTCATTATTTCATTAATTATTATCCTACGTTTTCGGGGTTATAACGCTTAACGCTTTCTACACGACACATACAAAGATGAATACTTAACATCTAGACCCAGAACAGAAATCTAATTCATCATTTAAATACATGCCTGGCCGGGAATCGAACCCGGAACCCAATGCGAGTTAGACCCTTATAGTGACTAGACTGCCACGCGGGTCGTCAAAGCTTATATTAAACCTCCAAAAATCAAAAAAATACCTTTTTTAATGATAATTCATAATAGTTTTGCATACACGACGCAATAGAACTTAGTCAGACAGATTGAAAATGTCAATTATCTTGAAATAGCCAAACATCAGCTAAAGATTTATATAAAGGCGAAGGGTAACATATGAACGACAGTAAGGTACGAGTAACACACGAACGACAACCCGCGCTGATCGACACCGACGGTTGCCGATTCCGACAATCGGCAGCTTTCTGCAACGGTCGCTGGTGTCGCGATTATCTGCGACCATTGTCGAAAATTGTCTGCTATCTTCGCCAGTTAGCGATATACGACAAAACACGATCACCGTTTTGCGATCGTCTTTTGTTTTTCTGTGGCTGTCGACAATCAACGATTGCCTGCAACTGCCACAAGCTTTCGCCGTCTTGGCGAAGATTGTCTTTAGTCGTCGCTAGTTAGAGAATTACCACAATACACGATCACCGTTTTGCGATCGTGTATTGTTCTTCTGTGGCTGTCGACAGTCAAAGAACGCCTGCAACTGTCAGCGTCTATCGGTAGTAATCGCCGTTTGTTGTCGCTCGTGCATTAGAGCCCTAAATAGAACATTTCATAATCAGTTAGTCACGTGCGCTGTAGACCTGTTAGCTATTTCAGTGATATTATAATTAGTTCGAATCATCTGGATTTGACACATAGAAATAGGTTCTCACTATCGAAGTATACGTTTAGTGATAAAATACATATTGAGACCTGTTTAACGAAGAGAAAAGCCTTCTCCATGTGTGAGGAAAGATAAGATAAGATAATAAGAGAAATGAGGTACATTTTTTATCATATAGGAATAGCTGACGAGGATGCAGTTCATCTGACTACTGCTCCCCCATAGTCATATGAAATGAACCCTACATAAGATTAAATTCCTACCAAAGCTCGTTCACGAATCGCCGCTACCCTTGAAGACTAAGCTGGAAAGCCTTAGAAATATATGTCTTCCGTTCCTCACCATTCAAACCAGAACAAAGTTGATGCGCACCGCTCCTCTCAGTTAGGTATCTAAAAGATTAGATTAGAATCTGACAGACAAATAAGAATCTGGAGCTGACCACAGATATCCATGGGCGGCTGTAGGTCCTTACCTTATAACATGCTTCTCTGCTACGCCTATATTATATTACAAAAAAAGTAATGCGCTGATGACTCACAACAAAATGTACAGATTGGCGGCTGTAGAGGAAAATTACTTTTCTCTACAATGTAGTATTGTAACATATCATTCACTATTCTGGGCTCATATGGATCTTATCAAGCATTATTCGTGTTTACGTACTAATCGAAGCTAATCAATGCAAATCAAGAGAGTAATATGCAGATAGTGTCGTCGAAACAATGCCTATCAATTGGCACAGTAATTGAACACATAATTGTATATACTTAAACCTATATTGCAATCATTTAAATGCGTAAATACTGTTTTAATTCTGACGTAGCTCTATGATCTAAATTTCCTATCCATTCAACATATATATCCATCTAAAGTTGGTAAAACTCTCAGTGTTTCGACTCCGGCGGCACCACCGTGGACCGCCACACCTATTTATGTCAAATAATAGCAGTGTTAAGCGCTGTTGTGTTTTAATTTGAAGGTGGTAGAACCCTTTGTAATTCGATTCCGGCGGCACCACCGTGGACCGCCACACCTATTTCTGTCTAATAACAGCAGTGTTAAGCGCTGCTGTGTTCTGGTTTGAAAGGTAAGGGAGACATACTTTTACGAGGCATTCCAGCTTAGTCCTCAAGGGTAGCGGCGCATCTGACGTCGACCTCAGTTAGGAATATCTAATACTATCTGGCGTTGGTTACAGATGTCCATGGGCGGCAGTGGCCACTTACCATCAGGTGGACTGCTCATCTGCTACTCCAGTATTACAAAAAAAGTCATTGTCTACCACGCTGGCCATGTGCGTATTGTTAGACTTCGCCCACGCCTATGAAAACTAGTTTTATATAACTCGGGCGTGCAGGTTTCCTCACGTGTTCCTTCACCGTTATAGTACGTGGTAGTCAATTCGTAACACTAAAATTGAAGTAGCAAACGAGCATGCAGTATGCGCTGATGGACATCTGTTGATCTGTTATCAACTTCAAATAGAACAGTGCTTCCAATTGAAGCCTATTAGAGTGGTTGCCACTCTTGAGGATTTAGCTAGCTCGCCTCGTATGTAAATGAGCCGGCGTCCATACCCTTTTAACAAAAAGCAATATCTACTTCAAGGTAGAAATCGGTGTGGCGGTGGTATTTCCCTAGGCGAACCATGATCATGATCCTGCCATCATCGTACATTAATTTCGAATGACACCTCCTGCTATTTAATAACATTAAGGGCCGATTTTTCAATTCTCAAATTAGACTCCAGATAGTTAACTGACGGGTAAAATTACCTGGCTGTTTAACCAAGGAGTAAAAATTTTCAATTTTTCAATCATTTTTTATCCGAGCAGTAACTATCTATCTGTTGTCTATGCATTTCTGTTGCTAATTTCACTCTAAATGTACGCAAGCGAGATGCACATATACAATCACTGCAATGTTAGACTGAAACAAGGCAGAAGTTAATGTTTTACATTGACATACGTCAAAAGGGACGTCAATTGTGTTTATTGGTGTATATTTGCGACTTGGTGTTCGTTTCTTTATTTGTGTATCGGGGTTAAAATGAAACAAAAATGGATATAAAAAAACGTGAAGGATCTTGCGCTGAAAAGCAAAATGACCCCAGAACTAAAACTAACCAAAGCCAGCGTTACGGCAAGACTCGAGGAATTAAGAGCTGCAAGGCATGAACTAGTGCGTTTTCATTAAGAAATTACTAAAAAAGAACATTTATCTGTTGCAGAAGAGCATGAGTTAAATAATAATATAATATGAAATAATATAAATATGTTTGTTTTTACTTTATAAATAAAAAAAAAAATAATAATCAATATGTATTTATTTTAAAAGTATTACACCAATTTAAAACAAACAATAAGTAAACAAGAACTCTCTTCACCATATTGGTGATTCAAAATATTCAAGTACACGGTCCCGTGTTCTAACACACTGTGTGTGTACTGTTTGTTCCCTCATTGTCAGCATATTTTGCTGAAAATACCGGATGTGGTGGCATCAGTACCTCGGTGTCTCTAGGAGGCTCTCCTCCATGACTGCGTGCCATATTATGCTATATTGCTACAGCCACAATTATATCTCGTGCTAGAGGTTAGGTTACATCTAAGTCCAATCCAATACTTCGAAAAGGTTATACAATTGTTCAACTTGTTCGCGTACGGGGATTGCTGAGAGGGGTCAATAAGTAATTATTTAAGAAATATCCACTGTCTCCGAGCACAATTCCATTACTAAAGTCACCATTATCACCGCAATATTACACCAACAACATCAGACCACTAAATGACACATGACATAACCACAAAATGTCATAGAAAACTGATAGATAAATCGTCAGATAAATCTTAACTGGCCCTCCAAGCAACAGATAAATTTATCCGTCAGTTAGCGGTTTTATTCGACTGATAACCTCTATCTGATGATTGAAAAATTAAAAATCTTATTATCTGTCAAATAAATTTTATTCGATAGATAAAGTCCACTAACTGAGGATTGAAAAATCGGCCCTAATTTGACTTAATTTTAACTATTCAATAAATTATCTTAAACCTAACTTTAACACCAAACAGAATCAAAAGGATTTCCGGAAACAGAAAACTCGATCAATGTACACAGTAGGTACAGTTGGTTGGTTCAATGTATACGTTAAACAAATTCATCCACCGAATTTTCGCTTTCGGCAGTTATATAACATACAGTGAAATTGAACTGCACAGAGTTTAAATTAGAATGCGTCGTCCGTCGAAGTGTGGGTCAAAAATTGCGGTGCCAATACGTCCTGCATTCGTTAGTACGTGGTCCGTCTGGTTGCTCAACGATCGCCACTTGGTATATAATACCACGATGCCGTAGGGAAGACACAGTTCACATCCTCTTGTGTTAACACGCGAGCAGTCACCAAAACAAGCGAAATGATCGCCAAATTCCTCGTAAGTTTCTAGTCTCTTTAAAAAAAAAGGAATAAAGAGAGAATTGAAATTTTAATAACATTTACATTATGATATTATATTGTAAACATGTATCATCATACAATGAAAAATTACAACATCAATATGACAGTTACCTACTATTAAAATTCACTGCACGGAGCAATCGAAATAGAAATCGATTATAGACGAAATCATTGCCACACCCACCGAAAACATTCAAGCAATATTAACCGATCAATCTATTCTTACAGGCTATCCTCACCCTCGCCGTAGCCGCTAACGCTGGAGTATTACCAGTCGGCGCGCCCGCTGCTTTAGTCGCCGCCCCTGCGGTGCCAGCAGCGTACGCCGTGGCTCCTTACGCCAGCTCCTACTCAGCCCACGCGGTCAACCACGCGGTTGCCGCACCCGTCTACGCTCCCGCACCCGTGGTTGCCGCTGCCCCTGCGCCCCTGGTTGCCGCTGCCCCCGCACCCCTGGTCGCCTCTGCCCCATACGTTGCCGCCCCCGCACCCGTCGTCGCCGCTAGATACTTCTCATCTCCTTACTACTTTTAAGAATTTGGTGATATCATTGTCTAGTGACTTGCTCAAAGCTCCTGTGTTATTTTTATAATTATCGAATGTAAAATACAAAAATTATACATCTATGCAATGCTTTTTAACAACCCTTATAACGATATTTATATTCATTTTAAAATGAAGAATCATTCATTACATTTGAATATTTTGACAAATAACTATACTCTGATTCATAATTAGGTGTCCAAAATGTAAACAAAGGTGTTGACCTATCAAGAAAATACGTTAGAAATGGTAGTTTTTATTTTTGTCGATATTAAAGTAATACAACAATAATAAAATAATAATCTAATTAAATTAAGATTAATTCACATTTTCTAATATTTATATCATCTCAATTTCGTTCCGTACAGTAATAATAATAAAAAACATAGTTTATGGTAGAAAATTAAAATGTTATAATGGTAACACAATCGGAATCCAAGACATTTCTTGTGCTGTCATTTTAAGTTTCGTAACTGATATTATTAATTTTCGTGATTGTGATCGAACTCTAATGTTTTCTCGTTTACATAACGCGTTTGTTAAATTGTGTATATTTGTTAAATTTGCGTTTTTTGTTGAGTTTGTTAAAGTTTTTGTTTCTTGTTAATTTTGACAGTGACATTTCTTTGTTTACATTTTGGACACCTAATTATGAATCAGACTATAAGCTATTTATTCGGCTTTAATATTAATATGAAATGCCTCTAAATAGTAATAGGCAGTATGCTTCGCTAGACGAAGCTTATTATTGTCTTCTGAGAAAATGCTATGTATTTGTATCAGGCGTCGAGCATTATAAGCGTACAATTGTACTTGCAAGTGTTCGCCAAGTAGACTCCATAATAAAATTATAAAGATTTTTAGGCATCATTCCACTCATCTTAACAGATACAAAATTATTTACTATAAAACTTACAGCTTCATAAATATAGTGATAGAACTCCTCGTAGTAGAAGTCAAGTGAATTCGAAATGTTTAATACCTTTATATGGTACCTGTCTAAAGATATCGCAAGTCGCGACTTAGCTACAGTATATTCTCATATTATAAAATAGTATCAGTTTACAACTTAATGTATGGATAATGCAGCGTATATATTTATGTAGCTAAATAGTGTCAACCTCATAACTTTGGATTGCTGGCCGTGTAGCTATTATCGCGTGTTTGTCCCAAACAAGTAAATAGAATTTACGAGCTGGTCACAGCCTGAATGCTAGAAATTTATATGAAGTCTTTGGCTTTTCTCATGATATCTAGGACATATTAGAAGGTACCTAACATGTCAATTCATGTCATATAATGTATTATCTGTACTTAATATGTTAGCTTTGAAATTAATCAAACACTTAAGTATGTTGTCAACTCAAAAGTACGAAGCGATATATGGAATAGATTTTATATACAATATAGCAAAAACACACGATGATGCAGTCCATCTGATGTTAAGTAGCTACTGCTGACCATGGATATCTGCAATCTGCAGTCAACACCAGACAAGACCAGATTCCCACCTGACTGACCATAGATGCGCCGCTACCCCTAAGGTAGGTAGGTAGGTAGGTAGGTCCGAGGTATTCCAACTTAGTCTAAGTTGGAATACCTCGGACAAGTATGTCTCCCTTACCACACCTTTTAAATTAGAACACAACAGCGCATAACACTGCTGTTAATAGGCAAAAATAGGTGTGTCCGTAGTGCCGCCGGAATTGAACCACAGAGGGTTCTACCAACTTTAAAAATGAATTAACAACTTAAAATTTTTAAAATTTCAAAAATATATATAGTAGCGATAATTTGTTTATCGTATTCTTATCAAAGACTCTATTATTTGATTGTCATATTGTCGGGGTGTATAAATTTGGTCCGCCATCTAATTGCCATTGGGGGTCAAAACAAAACAGCTGCCGACAACTCATCTTTAGTCTCTACCATAAACCATCCCACCATCATATTAATATCTATCATCTTCGTCCGGAGTGGCAACACATCTGTAATCGGCTTCAGGTGGAATGCCTCTTCCATGTGAAGTTGGTTGCAAATTTTCATGGGCGGCAGTTACCACTTGCCATGCCATGCAGGTCAAGCTACAGCTTATAAAAAAACTACTTGAATTTCGAGATAAACGCCCATTCGTTGCTGTTATCTCTAGATGGCCATTTCCATAACACGAAATCAACTAATTTATGACCATATTCACAAGCAATCATAAACAGATCAACAGCCAATTAACTACAAAGTTATTTCACCTTTACTTTGGTTAAATTATTTTACACTAAATGATCGAATGAGCTAAATAAATCACTGGAAACGCCTACCTTAAAAGCAACTGGCCGCAAGTCTTAATGAATGCCCGTATCGTGATATGAAATGATAACAAGTCAGCTGACCGTAGATTAGTGTCATTGAAGCCATGCCCCGCTTTGCTAGCACATAACGTGTCACAGACAAATGTTGGCATAGAGTTATACATAACGAGACATGGACATCTTGAAATAAGTTTAAGTAATGGGATGACGACGACGTTTCGTAAGCAATTTGCGAAATAACCTGCCCCACTGCTGTCCATATTTTCAGACTTCACAAACCTTTGAGAACTTTCTTTTTTTTTAAGATTTAAGAGGTATGCAGGTTTCCTCGCAATTTCTTCATCGTTAAAGAAAGTGAAATTGTAATACGCACATAAGTGAAAGATCAGAGCTGTGCCTGGGATTTAAACCTCGAACCCCTCTATCGAAAGACCGAGTTTCAACCACTAGGCTATATTATAATGTGTGTTTTATAATGAAATACTCCGTTTCAAATTACATAAAGATTTATATTTATTTGCATAATTATTTTATTGACGAACTGTGTGATGATGAAGCGGTCATCAACAGCGGTAGGACTCTGATAACGGCCAGAGGATTCTGATAACGGTTCGATTCTTGGCAAAATATCTAAATAATATTTTAAATTTTTGCTTCAGATCTATGCGTCTCCTAAATTCATAAAAATACTTAGTCCATTATTTCCTTTCCATCATGACTGGTGGAAAACACTTTAGGAAAACATAACGTTGGATTGCATCTAGTTACACATCACTACGTAGTGATTTTTACGATGCACAACATAGATTTCCACGACGCGGCATCGCATATTTTCACTATGTCTTAAGGGGTCCAAGTATGGAAATATGAATCTCGAAAGCGTCATATTTTGTGAAGATGTACAGTTCTCATCATAAAAATATCATCACCTGAATATATTACGTTATCACATTTTAAGCATGCAACTAATACAACTATTATTTCTTTAAATGACAAATGGAGTACTTAAATTCTTATACAATGTATCATTATTTTTAATGATAATTCTATAAAGCAAGTGCTCTATGGCTCATAGCCCTTCAAGTTAACGTTACAAGTTACAAGTTGGTAATTTTCATGTAGGCTAACAGAAATAAATTTTAGTGGCCGTATAGTATGTAACTAAGATCTGATTAGGTGGAATAATGATTCTTGATCCCATTGTTAAGTGCCTAATTTGTTTTTGGATAAGAACATAAATTCTATAAAATTAAACTAAATTAAATATTTGGTTAAATTATAGATGTATAATATTTATTTTTATAAATATTCTGAATACAGTCTTGCCGTTTTTTTCTTTTTTCTTTTCGAGGGGTAAACCATCAAAAGGTACCCGACGACGTGGGAGCGACGCCGGGTTATGTGGGATTTTTACCGCACTAAAACCCCCCCGGTGGCTGTCCTCAGCGCTTGTTGGAGAACTCCGGGATCTCCAACGGCACACAACCGGAGTCCTCCAAGCGCGATGCCCGGATCGGGCTCTGCTCTGGGGGAGCGTTTACCCCTCCCACAACATTTGGTAATTACGACGGTATGCGACAACACATACCGCCGTCCTTCCCGGGGTAGCATACTGGACGGTTCGATCTCCCACTCTTGCCGCCCGCAACCCCGGAAGCCCCCTGTTAGTCGCCTCTTACGACAGGCAGGGGATACCGTAGCCCTATTCTAGTCCCGGAACTACAGGGACAGAATACAGTCATGCCTAGTTTCAATATAATTGTAATCTAACGTTATTACGTGTTCGTATTCATTCAAAAAATATAATTTAACAAAAAATAAGTTTTTGGAGGCCATAACTTATATATAGAGATTTTATGGTTTTTATCATCTTATGCTACAATTTGCTAATTAGTACAGGAAGCAAAATATACAATCGAAAAGCAGAGAAACTTTTAGCTAATTTTGGCACAAGATTTAAATTATTTATTTAAATATATTTTATATTTGAACATTTATATATATCATAGTTTTTCATAAATTGGCTTCTTGAATTTACGCTCTTTCATTGAGTTTTGGGCACCTCGTATATCGTATTAAGTAAATAATAAATGAATATTAAAAAAATATCATAATTAAAGTACCAAAACTACTTTATTCTTAACACAAGTGTTCAGTTGTACCATTTGGAAGGAATTAAAAATAAATTCACTTATCAAACCACAAGTGTATTGGTACTGTGTGATAAAAAATAAAAATAATATATTAATAATCTATTTTATATTATAATCTAACAAAGGTAATTTATTAATTAGACACTTGGCCTTTCAATCGGCGTGCGAGGTTTACTTCCCAGGTAAACAAAGTAAAACATTGTCAGGAAAATCTGCGCGCTTCTAAAATGTTCTTAAAAAGTTCCCAGGGATGTGTAAAGTCTCCCAATTATTTTAACAATTTTCCAGCGTGATAGACTCTGGGCTAAACTCCCACTCTGAGAGATCCATACCCATAGAGAAAACGACATTATTATATTACAGTTTATTGTTGCCTACTTGTATTGTCGTACTTATGAAAATTGATAGATACCTACTTCAATAATTCCTATCCAAGGTCTTATTCTCTTTCATTTCATATAAAAATGTATTGAAACCATTTTGTTTACCGATTGTGGGAATAACTCAGCCCCAAAATAAGATAATCTACCGGAAATTCCTTATAAAACCAATAAGTTACCCGAATTCCTTGAAGTTACCTGTTTTTGTATTAATATAAGATATTGATCAATGGTTCCCGGAAAGCTTTTCCCTTCTACAAGTTAACAAACAATATTTACACGTGCCCGACAGACCCCTTTTATCTACAGGTATTGAACGTGTCAGGCATGGAACGTGACAGGCATTTTGTTCTTAAATGTATGGTGTCGCTGTGTCACATTGTATTTTATATGGGAGTAGTAGTAGTAATAGTAGTTTGCTGCCCCGGCACGTGTCTGATTCGCTCTATGTCTGTTTATGTAAATAACCCTAAAATAAATGTTGTTTTTGTCATAACAAAAAGTTAATACTTATTTAAATTTCGAGTCGCCTACTCAAGTACCTACTTATATGTATATTAAAGGATAATTATCAATCATATTTCTTATAAGCCTACCGCTCGCGACTTTGTACCTTACAAAAACACTTGTCATACCTATTATTACATGGCTTAAAAGTATTCTATTACATTTATTACAACTGTTATGATTAACTTTAGTACTGCAATATATGCATTGATAAAACAACTGCTATCATTTAAGCCGTAATATTTATTCCCATTCTGCGTTAGACAGCAATGTTAAGTTCTGCTGTATTCTGGTTTGAAGGATGTAATAAGGGAGAGGCGTTATAAGAAGTATTTCAACTTTGTCCTCAGGAGCGATGCACCTGTGGCTGACAATAGGTAGGATTCCAATTCTATCTATTCATAAATATGAACAAGTTTGAAGTTGTCAGTTATAACCAGGAGGATTGCATACTTGTTTGTTACTTCCGAAGTAAAAGTAAAAAAACGAAGGAGGTTCACGTGTTTAGTGCGTGTCCTACAAGATTTAGTTTAAATGACAATGATGTAATTCGCGTCGCTTGTTGCTAATGTTTTCAAGAGCTTTGTAAGGCTGATCGCCTTTTGGCTACCGTGGCTTGATCAACTTATTATTTAGCGATTAAGACTGTATCAGCTGTATCGCTTGAGCAACTGGTAGCTTAAGTAGTGGTTAACACGTTAATAGTTGCTCGGCGACTACTTCGTAGTTTCTGTGCTTACAGATGCGTTGACGGTCAAACGTTGACTGATTTTTCTTATTTTTTGTAATATAGGACCGGTAGACAAACATGCAGTCCACTTGATAGAAAGTTTCCACTGCCGCCCATAAATCAACCCCAGATTACATTAGACTCCTACCAGCAGTCAAATTAAGCTGGAATATCTCGAAAAAGCCTATCTCCCTGACCATACTCTAAGAATCATGAAGAACACAGCAGCGGTTAACACTGCTGTTATTAGTCAGAAATAGGTGCGACAGTGGTGACGGCGAAAACGAACCGTGACAGAGGGTTCTACCACCTTCACAATATACCTTCACAGTCACACCTTGGAATAAAATAAAACATGATTATGTTGCTCGTTGGTAGCTCAAACAATAAATTGGACGCCCGAGCAGCACCAACTTAAGTAGCTCAGTAGCTGAAGCGACGTCGTAGTAGTTTTACGCGAGTATCGTTTAAGCTAGTAGCTCATGAGTGGGAAGCCTAAGCTCGCTGCCCACAATTCAGAATGCAGTTGTTTTGAAAGGTGTGTATCGCGTTGTGAAATTCCCAGAATTTATATGCAGTTGCTTACCAAACTACGAGATTATTAGACATTATTGGCAATTCCCGTAAATAAATGATTTGTCCGGAAATTTATTTGACAGCATACGAATCATTAACCAAACCGGAACAAATTTAGATTCATTGAATTGACATTTGTTATTTAATACTTATCCCATAGTTGTTGTTTATGTATTTTATATCTACTCAAAGTATTTCCGAAGCGCATTACAAGGTAAAAGGAATAATTGTAACGACAATAGAACTACAAAGTTCATATTTAGGATTAACACAACTATGAAAAGATTTTTATGTGTCTTACAGATATGCGCACTACTAGAACTTTCTGTGGTATGGTATTTTCAGAATATATCACAATTGTTCAAAACCGAAACATAAAAATTAATATCTAGAAATCTAGCAAAGACTAAGGCATCTCAAGCTTAAAATTCTGTAACATATGTACTTCAATATGTAATTTCAACAAAATATTTTCGCGTTTATTTTGCTATCCATACAAAATATCTAGAGTAGTAATATAGATGACCTAGGCCCAGGCTGGAGGTAGGGTTAGACGGATTTGGCGTGCTATGTGCTAACCGCTATAAAAGCTTCGGTTTCGCAGTCCCTTAGCACATTCGTTCCCACAACCCTTCGCTTCAAGCCAACCCCAAAATCAAAATGTACAAGCTGGTAAGAACACATTTACATAGCTTGGCGTACATATATATTATATTTAAGTACATATAATCATATGTTTTATTTAACCGTATATCAATATTATATCGGAGAAGTCATTAATATTTGTATCTATTAACTTTTTACTCGACTGCGGAGAGTAATGTTTCACGAGCGTATGTTACATACATACATGTCTCATTTTTTGGGACGATTTTCCCACAGGCCAAAAAGTGTGTTGGATTTTCACATACGAGGTGTCGTTGGATTCGTCTAAATCGTGGAAGTCACATAAGCTATATTTTAAGCAGTCGTAGTTTTTTTGTTCCTATTATAATTCTTTAGTACTTATAACTATTGCACGATTAGTACCATTATTAAAAAAAATCTTTTAGCAACGCTAAAGCTTCTCAACTGCTGCCAAAAAAAGAAAAATTGTCGACAAGTAACAGAGAAAAGATAGAGTATAACATAGTTAATGCCCTGTGTATACGTATTTGTTGATTTTATTTATTTATGTATTTCTGACTTTATTTACACAGTTGATAACAATAATAGACATAATTTAGAATTTTCAGTAAAAGCTCCATAAAATACACACGAATTTGCACGATGTAATAACTAACTAT
This sequence comes from Epargyreus clarus, assembly GCF_041222505.1. Lineage (NCBI taxonomy): Eukaryota > Metazoa > Arthropoda > Insecta > Lepidoptera > Hesperiidae > Epargyreus > Epargyreus clarus. Next base: position 8,149,875 of record NW_027332239.1, on the reverse strand, counting down.
AATAGGTATGAGTCACACATGTGTTACAATACAAAAATGAACAAAGAACAATTTAAAATATAATGGTGCCTTTATTAAATATGTCACATTTACACAAAGACGGCCACTTGATCGATAACATGCGAATAATATTATAAATATCGTCGTGCTCTACTCACTGACATTTAACAAACATACCACTTCCTACAAAACTTTAAACCCAGTTTGTTAACGACAAATCCACATTATTGTTAACTGGCATATTTAAGTACTCGTTCTCATAAAAACACGTTTTAGGGTTCCATATCTGTAATTAAAACTTAATATTATTTATACTAAAATAATTATTTCTAACTAAAACTATTTCTTGATCCAACTCACAACTTTTATTATTCCCGCGCAAAATACAACGTCTAACATCTAACGTCAAGCGCGTTCTTTTTTTATGCTAATGCATACAATAGTGTAACGTATACAGCCAGTGACTATATAAATGGGCACTTATTATTATAAAAATAACACATCATGAAAATAACACAATAATTAATTAAAATAATACTATAATTAAATAATTTGAATATTTTTCTAACATTTACGAGTATAACTCACGTGTTATTCTGTCTGTATGTTTGTATTATAAAGTTATAAAATGTGACTTTCTGAACCATTTTTTAAATCGTGCAGTGTGTGAACATTAATGTGTTTTCTTTTTATAAAATGAAGAAATAATATTATAATATTGGTAGTATTTAAACGAGTGACTGCAAATAAGAGTTTTGAATGACAAAAATAATGAATTTTGGTTATAGTATTACTAAGTGAGCGACTGGCTGCGAGTGACGAGAAATCAACAGAACAGCAACTTACAAACATTAATGTGAGTTACTTAAAATACGAAATGAGGAGCTTCATTATATTTGAGCGACCTAATGTTTGTCTAAGTGTAAACATTACGTCCTGCGTTTTATTCAATATTTAGCAAATGTTTTTTTTTTAATACTGAGCAGCATTTTATTTTAAATGAAGTGTTTCGAATACAAAAACCACTTTGAAAAATACTACAATAAGTAGAATATTGTGTGCTCATGTCATTGAACATGAATAGAGGTAAGGTCTGAATTCATACAGATTGGGCCCACCCGCTCGCAGGTTGCTGCAGCGCCCTGCTCGCTTAGTTTTATATTGTCTTATATGTTCCAACCTAACCTAACCAATTCAATTAGAAAAACCTAATCTATCTTAATACTAAAGTTGCCTCTCTATATTTCCAGTCGTTCACTTAGTAATGTAGTCGCACAAGTTATTAAAACAGTATGTCATTATCGGTCGCTAAGTTTTTTTATTCGATCGTTTTACAATTTTCCTTATTATATTAAGCTTATTAGTGTAATTTTCATTAACAAAACCGAGAAATATGTATATTCTCCTCTTAATAATACTTACAGTTCTAGTTTTATAGAGCGCGTTTGTTCCAAGACTTTTTAATTTTACGAACTCTTGATATTTTAGGGTCAAAACAAAACAAAATAAAGTTGATTTGATAAAATAACTATATAAAATGTTTATAATTGAGAAAATCTATGAAAATAAATTCGCTATGTTCCAAGACCCAGGTAAACAGATAGACAGGTAAAATGTATTTATTTTGAAACAGATAAAAATAAAATTTATTCAGACTTTATTAGTTCAGTTTGTAGCATATACTGTTTCTCGCCTTAATTAATGTAATTGGCAACCATTCAAATTCTATTTATCTTTAGCGGTGGAAAAAAACAAAACTTTCTTAGAGGGTAGGTATATCTAAATTTATTGGTTTTAGGTTTAGTTGCATAGTTTCGCTTTTACATACATGTAAATATATAGACTACTGTGTATATTTGCTTAGAACCAAAGTTCAAAATTTTAGTAGATTTTAAAATTACACTCGAAAACCAATACAGTTCAAATCCAAAATTAAAAATACGTATATAGATAGATACTCGTCAAAATCCTCGCAAGGAGTAATAAAGATTAAGTAATTATTGGTTCACTTTCAATATGTTTTTGTTACTTGACATTCACTGCAGCGCCAACGACCTTCCGAGGCCAGCAGCGGTTACCATCCGGAATAAATCACCACTTTTTATTTCATTGTGACGGTATGTTACCTACTAATCTAATCGAATTTATCAAATAATAACATAAAATTGTGTTAAAATAAATTGGCATTGTTATAAATAATTTTTGAAGGTTTCATGGTAGAAATAAATTTGATTTCTATAAAGTTACTTTGTGTCGCCATTTCTGCATGGTAAGGGTTAATTTGAATCTACAGACACAGAGCGTGTCAGGCGCGTGCCGTAGCAGACAAAAACATCCTCTTAACAACGTATTAATATTTACCGAACCACAACCGGGCAGACGCGGACTTTGCCTGTTTGTGTATGGTTTGACCACCAGATATCGACATTTAAAAAAATCTGCGTACTAGAAATTGTCAAATTTTGATCTATGGTAGGCAAATTCTAGAATTACGGACATTACATCTGTAAATGTAAATGTACCTTGCATCATTAGCATACTACAATGCTTAAAATTATAAGAATGCTAAATACCCTCTGAACTTAGTTTTAAAATGGCCAATATCTTAAAAGTGGTTCCACTTCAGTTTTAATTTATAAATCGCTTCTTATAAATATGAACTCACTAGTTTTTGCCCGCGGCTTCACCCGCGTTTAAAAGAAAATAATATAACATACTAACATAAAACTGAAAATTCGTACCTTCAACTTTGCTAAAGATCATCACGTGATAAAATGCATAGTTTACGATTCAATCCTTACTAATATCGATTAAAATAATCGATGTTGTGGGTCCAAAAGATCGATTCTCCGATTAATCGATCTTAAATCGCCATCCCTAGTTCCCGTGGGATTTCCGGGATCAAGACTATCCTATGTCCTTTCTCGGGTCTCAGACTATCTTTGTACAAAATTTCATTAAAATCGGTTCAGTGGTTTGGGCGTGAAGAAGAGACAACCAGACAGACAGACAGATAGACAGACAGACAGAGTTACTTTCAGATTTATAATATTAGTAAGGATAAGGGTAAGGATTGAAGTAGCTCAAATTTTCGCCTTTATATTGCCTCAAGGATACCTATAGTATGGTCACCAAAGATAGGTAAGCAACCACTACGCAATACATACTTTCGTCAAAACAAACAAAGACCGCCCACAGTATAATTCATAATCACTCTAGTTGCGCACGCGCACGCCATACGGACATGACTGTGCAAGACCGGCTTTGTTAGAACGGATACGATTTCGATCTAGAACAACGGCTCCCAACCTGTTCAGGGACTACTTTATGTCATTCTTGATAGCAGGGACCACTTTAGGTATAATAAAAATAAACTCTAATAATCAAATGGGAATCTAAATTTAAACTTAAGAGGAACATTCATAAAAAGAAATAATAATAGGTTAGGATAAACTTTTGTATTTTTGTATTAATATGGTTTCTGAGTTTGCATCTTCTTCACTAGTTCGACTATCCTAGAACTAATATTGTTACTTGAAGCTTCATGGAAATCATTAGTTACTTTCACCGCCCTCTACATTTAAAAACGTTCACGGACCGTATTTTACCAAAATATTACCATTAATTTTTAAATGTATTCTAAGTACATTTTCATCTTGTCTCCATATTAGATTAATTTTGTGAATGACTTTCTTTCTTGTTATGCTGTGCACACCTATAGTTGAGGTACATAATATAATAACTAGCTTTGTATAGTGTCTCTCTTTATGTTGTCCGTGCATTTAGTTAGTTTGCCATTTTTAAAGTAAAATAAAATATTTTGGCTTCTACGCCCCACTGGTTGGGAACCTCTGATCTAGAATGTTAATATCTAACCAATGTCCTTTAAGGACAAACGACTTATTACTGTAATTACTTTACCTACTTACAAAGTTCAGTTTGGACGGTAAAAAACGAACGGCATGATACGAATTAAGCGTACGAAACGGGTTTGAAATTCACACTTTTGATTAGAATAAATTAGGTGATTAATCAATTTTACACTAGATTTTTCTTATTAATTACAAAATATGTTTTACATTTAAATTTGGCAGTGAATTTGAATATGAAAATATATCCAAAATCTTAAGAGTGCATAGAGCGAGTCGATAAACTTCTAACATTAATAGCATTATTATGTTTGTGTTAAACGATTTAAAAAGGAAATAATCTAGATTATCAAAACATTAATTTCGAGTTCTAACTAACCTGAATTTAACATTTATCTACGTAAATAGTAAGACACAGTCATATTCCATTAGGTTTATTGCTTGTTATGGTTACGATACGGTTACGACAATTCTATAAATTATTTACGACAATGATTAGTTACAATGTAAAATGGATTTATTCTATTTCTACTATCTTTTTTGTTTCCGTCAACGTCATAACTTATAATCCAATACTTCACACTTCTGAGAATCAAAAAGGTTAAGGCTATTATTAACAACGGTACTAAAGTCACAAAGGAAAACTCATGCAATAAAACTGCAATCAAAATGGAGTATTCAATTCAATTTAAATACGAATGCTAGTCTTTGTGGGAAATTCTAGTTCATTGTGGGAAGAGGTCTCTTTTCTTTCTCTAATGAAACCTCAGAAAGACATACACCATTACGTAATACTTAAAAAAAAAGTCGTGGATTTGAACCTAATTATATGACATGAATTCTACGAGATTTAAAGGTGGTAGAGTCTCATGTGGATTGACACCGGAGGAATCACCGCCACAACAACAATAGCGTTAACGGCTGTAGTATTCAGTTTTGCGTGTGGTTAAGAAAAATCACTTTATTATGCATTCCATGCATGCGTAAGTTACACCTATCATTAATAATCAATCTATCTATCGCCTACCATTTGTTTGATTGAAATTTTACAGATGATGTCTACAAAATGGTCAAATTTCGATATTAGGTACGGTAAATTTATTATTACAATAATAAGCCGTTAGTCGTCAGAAGTACCAACGCATGTGTAGTTCGATCTCAGATAGAACTCCAATTACATCTTGGGTTTGTCGCAGATCTCCATGGATACATACGTACATAGCACGGCTATGAGGCAGACTTTTTGGCACTGTTGGTGGGTGGTTGGTGGAACGCCTTGGATAAGTATTTCTCCCATACCTTACACCCTGCAAACCAGAACACAGCAGCGCTTAACGCTGCTGTTATGAGGTAGAAATAGTTATAGCGATAGTGCCGCCGGAGTTATGTCATCCTCAAACTTGACGCTAATTACTTCTATTCCATAAGAAGCCTACTCAACATTTGCATCCCCAGGTCGTATTCGCCGCTCTGCTGGCCGTCGCCGCCGCCGCCCCCGGGCTTTACGGAGCGCCCATCGCCGCTGCCCCCTGGGGACACGGGCTCGTCGGCGCCCCCATCGTGAGCGCCCCCATCGTGAAAGCTGCTGCCGTACCTGTCGCTACATCCTATGCTAACACCGTCAGGGTAATTATAAACCTACATTTTCCTGTTTTTTAATGCATAAAAGACAAGGTATGGTAAGATACCATTTTTGTTAAGAGACGCTAATCTCTAAAATCACTCAACTAATTAATGTTTTATGAGTGGTTATGGTTCGTTGCAACTTAAAAGATACTTCAGTTATGGAGTTTATAAGATATGCTTATAAACTCCATAAGTGGAGCTGTTTCAATCACACTGGTGAATTACCTGCATCTGATGCCTCGGATTCAAACCTCGGACCATCCGATTGAGAATCTTTATCAATATTTCATTTAATTCTGAAATTAATACATAAGACATTACGTCATGGAACGCTATTATATTGTCTTGTACCCTTACCAGAAGTTTTAATGTTTCGACAAATATGACTGTTTTGGTATTTGTTTACGTATTTGCCCATACAAATTCCAATCAGCGCCCCTAGCGGATTGTGTAAGAACTAGGAAATCGTATGGGCCAATACGTAAACAAATACCAAAACAGTCATATTTTTCGAAACGTAAAAACTCCTGGTAAGGGTACTGATACCAAAAGTAACATTTATATAAAACATTCTTACTAATATAATGACGTCATACATACATAGATAACAGCTAATTTCGCGATTCAGATCGCATCTCCCGCTGTCGCTGTGGCTGCACCCGCGCCGATCGTGGCTGCGCATGCGCCGGTGGTAGCAGCACACGCGCCTCTCCTCGCGGGCGCTTACGGCCACGGCTGGTGAGCACCGAGGACCCACCTTCATAACACCCAGACACAGTTCAAAAGCGCAACAGTCATCTACCATCTTATTTAATTTAGTAGTAAGTCATTTGGAATGCCGATTAGAGCACATATGGCTCATATGAGTAAAAAGTTTCTTTGGGTTTGAAAAATAAATGCAGTAAATTCTACATTTTGTTTTATTTTTTAATGTGTAAGAGAAAATCCTATGTTTAGGGCTCGTTCTTGTCACGCAGGTTTGCGCCCGCGTGAGAATTTGTACTCTATATGGCCATATCTATGGCCAGAGTGGCCAAAAGTGTCTACTTTTCCTGTCATGCCCGCAATACATAAGCGGGTCTCGAAGACTTCAGTGAGTTATTTTACGCGTACGGCAGTTCTCCCTTTGCCAAAAAAAAGCCCCTCATTATGTTTTTAATATTACACCACGCAATATGCCAATTACTGGAAAATGCCCTCATTAAGTTCTGGACACAAAAAACATTCCACCCTGATTCTGAGAATTAATTATAATATATCGCTACATTCATGCCCTTTGTATTTATTACTTTGTTATTAGTTAACCAATTAATAATTGTTTTCTGAATAATTCACACAATCATTTACACACTTGTAATAAAAAATAAACACGTTCAACTCACTCACACACGCTTAGCACACATTTACATCTCGTTCTTTATTACACTTTTCCCTTCAACTCATGCATTTGCCAAACGTTATCTGTTGCACGTAGAATGCTAAATAGGGGATTAAGGGTAGTGTCACACGTGCGACATGAGATACTTGTACAAACGACACTAATGTCTACGTCGTTGACGACGAGCGCCGATAGTTGCTGACAATTGCCAATATTAGGCAGTGACAATCGACAGTCAGTGATAATTGCTGATGGCCAGTGACTGTCAGTGAAGATTTCTGATGGTTGCTAACAGTCAGTAACGATTACTGATGGCAGTTAATGATGATTGCTAATAATCAGGTACAGTCAGAACTATTGCTGCTTGTTGCTGATAATTAGTGACGATTACTAATGGTTATTGATTATGACTATCAGCGTTCAACCGCTGTCAACAGACGGCAACAATCGACGACAGTCGGTGAGACCGATAACGACAGTCGGCGAGAACCCCTGACGACAGTTGGAGAGAACGAATGACAGGCGAAAATATTCGGCAATCGTTGGCAACTGTCGTTAAATTGGATTGTCGCTTATGTATAATCCCCCTTATCCGCCTCCATAAATGCTTGTGCAATAAAATCTCGTCGAGAAATCTCGTCGCGACATTCATAAACAAAGAGTGATTGTATTAAGCTCGATTTGTTAACATTTTAATCGTAAGAAAATATCAAATAACATGGTTATTTCTACAAAGACACAGTAACGCGATATGTTTATTATGAACAAATAATTATTATTGGACATTTCAGTACGTAGGTCGTACGTATATTCAACAAAAAGTAATACTAAAGTCTTATAAAAGTTATCGCTAAAAGATATCAAGACCCGATTTATCAAAAATAATGACAAACTATCTTAAACAACACAGTTACACATTAAACACTTTATAGTAAGCTTTTTACAACTTAACAAGACCTAAATTTTACTTTAAACAAATTATTATAACACACTTTTAAAAATATGTTTAAGAGAAAGTACGTGTAAAAACGTACATATGATGTAACCTTAGTCTTCAGGAGTGACAGCTCATGTGTGATCCACTTCAGGTAGAACCTATGTTCTAGACGGACTTGGTAACAGATGTCCATGGGCTGTGCTCGGCAGTGACATCTGTATCCTTACCATGAGTTTTTACGTTTTGACAAATATGACTGTTTTTGTATTTGTTTACGTATTTGCCCCTACAATTTCCAATCAGCGCCCCTAGCGGCTTGTGTCAGAACTTAGAAATTGTATGGATCAGTATGTGAATAAATACCAAAACAGTCATATTTGTCAAAACGTAAAAACTCATGGTAAGAGTACAGATCGACTGCAAATCCCTCTGCCCCTTCAATCGCAAAAAAAAGTACATATGATGCAAGCTTAGTCTTCAGGAGTGGCAATATGATTGTGATTCACGTCAAGTAGAACCTCTGTACTATGTAGATTTGGTAATTGATATTCTTGGGATGAACTAGGCAGTAACTTACCATCAGATCGACTACAAGCCCGTCTGCCCCTTCAATCTTAAAAAAATAACATAAACCTAATATTCTTCTCTGTAATATGTTCTACATCGCCTCAGGTTATCAATACCTATGATTTGGCTCATTGATCTGACCGTTAATTTTTTGTCTTATTCCTATAATTAAGTACTGGATAAACAAGCGAGCGAGCTACCATATAAGGCTCTCTGTATTCCGCATGCCGCCTTACGTACTTAACGATAATATTGTTGTTACATATAAACTGAGAGTGGATATAACCGTGATTGTATCAATTTTGTGTGATAATTTCGAAAGATGAAATGGAATTTATTTCGCAGACGCGGTAGGGTAGGTTATGATTAACATTTTTAAAAATACCATGATGAAATCATTTGTAAAAACTTAAAAATGAGTGATTATTTTAGTCCTTACAAGTGACACTTTTTAACTATAGGTATTGTTGCAGTGATGAGCCAAGGTCGCCCAAATCCCTCCTAAGCTTATGGAAATATGTAATACTAAACTTTACCATAGTTGAACCAAATCACTTCATGTAGCTGTTTGAATGCTTATGTCAATTAAGTTTATCAGTGATGACAGCAAATCACCCATTTTTTCCACCAATGATCAAAAATTTACCATTTTTAGTTGTCATAAATTATGAAATGTTGGATGGTAGGCATAATATTGAGACTACAATTCTGAAAAAAAATATCTCGCAACTTACATTAAAAAAATCTACTATAATGTTAATTAAAAAGTTGTTGTAACAGCTCTATATAATGTCCGATTAAGGTCCACACAGTGGTCGTATGAAAGCACACTCAAGGTCGCTCTACGCAAACCTTAACATTTCGATTTATAGAGCACTTCTACAAAAAAATAGCCTGATTCAACGACATCTCTCACGGGTACCACAACTGGCTTTAACTATATTAATTTTAATCGGCCATAAAATACATGTAGCACTTTTTCTTGTCATATTGTATTGAGCTTCTATAACGTCGGGTTTATATGAACCATTGTTTGTATGAGATATTGCGTGATATTTTAATTCAAGCTATAAGCAGCGAAAGCGCAGGGGTTGAAAACTCTGTTTCTTGATTGAAGGTTCAAATCTTACAAACCTCTGATTTTTCAGTTATTATAAATTAATTTTATCACTTCTCTGTCATCCATCCCAGATACGATTAGACTCCTACCGGTCGACCACGGATACGCCACTACACTTGAGGACTAAGCTGGAATGCTTCGGAAATGAATGTCGCCCTTACCCTACAAACAACTTTAAAAAAAACTTATGGAATGTACAAAAACTCATTAAAACATTTCAAATAATGTATGTGTATGTACATTAACAACAACATTATGTAGATTAACAACTATATATAAAGTCTTACTGTATTCTCGTTATCTATTTTATACAATAACAAACTTTTCCGAAACCCACCCGGCAGGGCCTCGTTAACAACATTAAATTAACCTAAGACCATAAAGATACTTCAGGTCAAAAACTATTTGTGCGCTAAATTTCATCCAAATCCAAGCAATAGTTAAAACATTAAAGAGTCACAAACATCCTCAGAAAATCACATTTATAATTCTGGTACATTAAGATAACATTGTAGAATTTACCTTTTCACATCTCCAATTTTATATGACAGCATACAGGCTTAATGAAGTTACTATACAATTTACGGCGCTGATGCATCCGGCTTGAATCCTCGATATCTCGTGTGGGTATTGTGTACATGTCTTTGTATGTTTATCTCACCCACGACATCTTAGAGAGTGGGTAGCAGTTGCTTTAATAAACGTTTAAGCTTAACTGAAACTTGAATCTATACGGATATAGCAAGGCTAAAGAGTGTTAGTCTAGTCTTCCAAGAGGTTTGGAACCTTGGAAGACTAGTGGAATTAAAAAAAAATAATATATATTTATTGAGTCTTAAGAATAAGTAAAAAAACAGTAATCTGAAATTGTTGATTCAGTTTGACCTCTTTACTGTTGCGCTGCCATATATGCAATAGGTCAATAAACATTGATAGGATTTGGAAAGGACTGTGGAAAGTGGGACAAGAGAATGAGAGTGAAAGAGTGGAGGATTTTGTTTATACTTTATAAAAAAAACTCGAGTAAAACCTCGCAACATAGTCATATACAATATAATATACAATATAATCGAATTTGCGATCACGGCATCCGATAATGATCATTTTAAAATATTTGGCGAATGTAATACAACTTAAATATTACATCATGAAGTGCCGAATTGGTTGACTGAAGTGAATATTAATTTAAGAATTATTTACTTCATCGATATACATAATGCAAAGAAGTTGTAAGTCTTTTCATTGATTTTACACTGGTAAAATTAATTAAAAAATGATTGAAAGAATTTAAAAGATTTCATAATTCGAGAAGAGAGACGCCATTGCTACATTTATTGATACTGTTCCACCTTCTTCCTAGTTTTGGTATTAAAAGTGTATGTGGTTTAAAGACACATGAGGCTTTCTCAAACGTTGCAAAGTCAATTGCGGATAACATTAGATTAGATAGATTTGTAACTCCTATCTGATTTCGGTAACTTATCTTAAATACTAAAATATTGCATTTCCAGAATGCTGTCACATTTAAATATCTGCTAATTTCAATAGAATAGAAAAATACAAAGTATGAACTTACCAGAAAAAACAAAATGATCATTAAACATCGTATCTCTATATAATAAATCCTTAAATAAAATATAGCTCCGAACAGCGCCGCGGTCAAAAACTTAGTCCGCAATAATTTATCAATCCTTATATGCACGTGTCAAATCTGCATGTGACATGTACAGATTTAATTTCGTAGCACGATGAGTAAGCGAACAAGTTGATCTTGACTTTTAATTTAAAAAAAAGATTACGCATATAAATACGGCCGGCGCACGGAAGAAAGCATCAGTCACTCTCCTTTCGTTGTTTGCATCTGAACTAACACAGACCACGATGAACTCGCTGGTGGTGTTGCTCTCTGTGATGGCGCTAGCCGCCGCCAAGCCCTCCGGCCTCATCGGAAGCAGCGTGCTCTCGTACGCGGCTCCAGCAGCTATCATCGCACCTGCTGCTGTATCCCACCAGTCTCGTGTCGACATTAAGTCGACCCCTGCAGTGGTGACCACCGCCGCCATCGCCCAGCCTGCCCTGTACGCCGCTCCCGCCGCCATCGCGCCTGTCGCCCGCGCTGTGATCGCGCAGCCCGCTGTGTACTCCGCCCCCGCCATCGCCACACCGTTAGCCGTAGCGCCCGCTGCCGTGTCCTCCCAGTCCCGCATTGACATCAAGTCATCGCCCGCCGTCGTGAGCTCTGTTGCTTACAGTGCTCCCCTCGCCTACAGCGCACCTCTTACCTACAGCGCACCAGTAGCCTACTCTGCGCCCATCGCCGCTGCAGCGTACGCTCCCGCTATCGCCCCGGCTGTGGTGAGGACTGCTGCCATCGCCACCCCCGCCCTCGCCCCCGCCGCGATCGCCACCACCGCCGCGCTGGCCGCACCCGCCGTGCCCCTCGACACCCCTGAGGTTATCGCCGCTCGTGCTTCTCACTTCGAAGAGAAGGGCCTCACCGAAGCTCACCTGATCAAAAAACGCTCTGCATCTTTGATCGCGACCGCTCCCGTAGTCTCGACCTACGCTCACGTCTCCCCTGTGATCTCGACGTACGCCACTGGCGCGCTCGGTTACTCTGCACCCATCGCTGCCATCTCCACCCCTCTTCTCACCAGGACTTACAGCGTGCACCCCTGGTGAACACATCACTGGAGCGAGGAAGTAATTCCTCGGTTCAGATGCAACAAAGACTAAGATTTATCATTCAACAATAAAATCATTGTAAACCAAAACTTATTTTATTTCATTGATTTCTTAAAGCCTCAAATAAAACTTGAAATTAAGGAAACATAAATTATTAACAGCTAATTAAATCCATACCTACCTCTAGTGGTTTACTAAAAATAAATAAGAACTTTGCATCGATATAATCCGTATACGATTATAATTAACATCTATATTATATAATCCATTCCAATTTATATTTTTCTGAAATTGTAGTTGCCTCCTACACGAAGTAATAGTAGTCATTGTAAAATTGTAACATGAATAAAAATACAAGATTCATGTAAACAAATGAGTTAGTGTTAGTATTTACTTAAGTAAAAGGTAAGCTTGGAATACTTGAAAACGTTCTAACCTATTCCATAGAGGCAGTAAGACTGGTTGAATTTAACGCTAAGGACACTCACAGCTCCTATCCTCGGATCATAGACACACACACTCCCACACACACGAAAACAATATAATACACAATTGTCTACATCCGATATAGATAGAAATAACAACAAATCTATCTTTATGGGAATTTAACTAGAGCCTTCTTAGTTCGTATTCTTTTCTACTTCCAAAATAAATTTATGTTAAAAAGAAAAAAAGCTTCACAATACCGCTATTTTGTTTTTCGCATTTTTCTCAAAATACTTTTTCTTTAGCCATATTAAGGTAATGCGTAAAAAATAAATGGTCCACCATCATCCTAAAATACGTTTCGAATGACGTCACCAAGCATCAATAACGTCACTAAGCTAAATATGCTTTGTCATTGAGTCCAAACTTGTATGCAAAATTTCAGATCAATTAGTTGGGTTTAACTGTTGGAAAATTTACTTGGAAGATTTGATCCTTAGATACTTATGAACCAACAAAGCAAAGTGAAATAAAATCTAGTAATTAATAAATAAATATTATATGATAAATAGTATAGAAGTACTGAAAGAATAAAAGTATTTTCGACCAATTTACCACTTTTATTATTCCCGCGCAAAATACAACTCCAACGTCAAGACCGTTCTTTTTCTTTTTTATGCTAACTTTTACAACCGTACCAGCCAGTGATTGTATAAATGAGAACTTATTATTATAAAAATAACTCTTCTAGACAATAACACAAAATAATTAATTAAAATAATACTATTATAAGATAATTTGAATAGATTTCTAACAGTATGAGCTTACATAAAATATACATGTTTTTGCACAATACGGGCAATTTTATCAATAATTTATTCCTTATTTAAATATCAATTTTATTATATATAACGGCAAATTATAATATTTTTCCTGAGCGAATTGGAAATATTTTTATTTAAATTCGTATTATCTAACAATGTTGAAGTCGTATAAATTTAAAATAGGTGGTTTTGATAGCCGAAAATGGATGATAAGTTAATGTGAAATACATCAATAGGTGAACGAAAATAATTCACAAATAGCGAGAAACCTTTATAATACCTATTTTATATGATTTTTAAATTATGCTCTAACTACAAACATTAAAATCATTAAATAAAATTTGTCAAGTTCAAACACAAATAAGCTCTGATAATTTGACGGCGTAGAATAAATAATAAAATATTTGGTTCTAAAAAAGACCAACGGGCCGCATTGAGAGGCTAGATAGACTCGCAGGTCACAAAGAAGGAATCGCTGGCCACATGTTAACTCTGGGCCGTGGTTTGCCTACTGACATTCTATATAGTTGGATTGGAATAGTACGACATGTCCGTTTGTCATATCATTTCAGTTCACTCATTCAGTTACATTTTTATAATCATGGAGTAGTAGACGAGCATGCAGTCCACTTGATGGTAAGTGGCTACTGCCACCCATGGACATCTGTAATCAACCCCAGATAGGATTAGATACATCTAACTGCGGTCGGCCCCGGATCCATCGCTACCTCTGAGTACTAAACTGGAACGCCTCGGAAAAGTATGTCTCCTTTACCACACCCTTCAAACCAGAACTAAGTAGCGCTTAACGTTGCTGTTATGAGGCAGAAATAGGTGTGACGGTGGAGTCGCCGGAGTCGAACCACAAAGGGTTCTATCACCTTCAGTTACTTTCTTCACATTGTGAACACTAGTGGAATAACTAATAGGATGAGTAAGCTCACTTACTACTTATTCTGTGAAAAGTACCAACACTCATAATATTGCGATTCAGGAACAATGCATTTAACTTTAAGGAAACGTGTTGATCGAATTTTAAGCCCATTCAACTTATTTTTCTACGAGTTTGGACACGATATAAATACATAAAAGTGACACATTTATACCTTTTTGTGAAGAGTTAATTGTGACATAATTGTGAAGGGTAAAAATTTAGAAACAGTTTGGTTAATTTATTGAGAGGTTGTTAAATTGTTATTGTTTTATCTATTTTATTCTTTGTCAATATTTCTCTTACTATTATAAAATAGTAACACGTAAACTGAGAAGTGATGATTGATTGATGAAACAAAAACAAGAAAAATATTAGGTACAATCGAAGGACATGCAAACCGGGACGACTTTCAACGAATGAAGCGAAGCGAACTTCAACTTACTTTTAGGTTATTTTTCAATATTATAGAAGATCCAAACTTGTATCGTTTAGTATAAATATGATCATTCAACTGATGATCGATCAGTCTACCTTCGGTAGTCATTAGCATCAGATAAAACACAGATCACGATGAACTCATTGGTATTCATTTCCGTGATGGCGCTGGCCGCCGCCCAGCCCTCCGGCCTCGGAAGGGGCTGGCTCGCATACGAGGCTCCAGCAGCTGTCATCGCACCTAGTGCTCTCTCCCAGGAATCCCGCATCGAAATTAAGTCGTCCCCCGCAGTGGTGACCACCGCCGCCATCGCCCAGCCTGCCCTGTACGCCGCTCCCGCCGCCATCGCGCCCGTCGCCCGCGCTGTGATCGCACAGCCCGCTGTGTACTCCGCCCCCGCCGCCATCGCCACACCGTTAGCCGTAGCGCCCGCTGCCGTGTCCTCCCAGTCCCGCATTGACATCAAGTCATCGCCCGCCGTCGTGAGCTCTGTCGCATACAACACTCCACTCGCCTACAGCGCACCTCTCGCCTACAACGCACCATTAACCTACTCTGCGCCCATCGCCACAGCAGCGTACGCTCCCGCTATCAACCCTGCTGAGGTCAGGACTACTGCCATCGCCGGTTCCGCCTTCGGCCCCGCCGCGATCGCCACCACCGCCGCGGTGGCCTCGCCCGCCGTGCCCCTCGACACCCCTGAAGTTATCGAGGCTCGTGCGGCTCACTTTGAAGCAAAGGCGCTCACAGAAGCTCATCTGATCCACAAACGTGATGTCACCATACCTGTTGTCTCTACCTACACTTCAGGCACTCCAGTCATCTCTACCTACGCCGGTGTATCTCCAGTTGTCTCTGCTTACCCTGCGACTGCTACTTCTTCCATTATCTTCATTAAGTAAACCAAAGAGTGCGCATACGTCAATGTAAAATGAAATAAAAAAATAAAGCACTTTATACTTATTGAAATTATCTCAGAGTTGTTATTTCAAACAAAGCTTAAATAATTTTAAAACCATTATAATCTTGTCGTGTCTTGCGTCTTTACTGTGTCTTTCCACGACATATGTGCGAATTAGCTAAACTGTGTGCGAAGTCAAAGTTAAGTTATAAAGCTAAGGGAGTAAAATGGGCTACGAAAATTCTAAAGCTATATCTGTCTCAATCCTTCTCTCGTATTTGTATCTTCCAGCCTTATTAGGAAATAAATAACTAACATAGCTTAACTAAGCAAAGCAATGAAAACCAAAAATAGTACATTACGATACGCGTGGCCAAAGTAGCCTATTTTTGCACGGCGTGAAGTTAGCGCCCGAGCGCAGCGAGGGTGCTAAACGCCGTGCAGATAATAGGCTACTTATGTCACAAGTATCGTATACTATTTTATAGCTCGTGTGACATAAACCCGCTTATACTTGTGAAGAAATATGAAAAAATATGATAATTATTTTGAAACTTATAAATGATTGAAACTAAAAATTATGAACTAAAAAAGCAATAAAAATGTGACACAACCAAAACCATTGAAATTTATAAAAATTTAGTAATTATTCTGCACTTGTGATAAAGACAAATCTAACACCACACATACGTCGAAATCTATCAAGCCATTTAGTCTACATACAGGCGTATTAAAGAAACATATGATAAGCAATCACATAATGTACTAATACATAACTAATAAAAGACTTTGCAAAATTCAGTTGACATGTCATAAGTTTGTAACTGTAAGACTAACTATTCCAAAAATATGAAAATAGAAATAGTATTATCAATACCCACAAATAAGCGTGAATCAGCGTGATGAGACTGTAACACTATATTTTAAAGAGTCCTGTCACAGACGGACAGACAATGAAGACTTAATATTAGGGCCTCGTTTCTACCATTTGCGTAGAGCACCCTAAAATCCAAAAACCCGTGAATCAAAAAACGTTTATTAAATACTACTACCGAAAGCTAAAAAAATACTTAAAAAAAAATAATTGAGCTTAATTAATTACAATTTTGAAAGCTACGGGTTACATAATTTTATTTTGGTTGTTTTACCTAATTAATTGGCAGTCGGGCCAAGGAAGGGTTATGTTTTATTTTGTTATAATGTACTCTTTATGTGTTATATTGAGTCCTTTGGATACTAAATATGATATTTTAATTTTCACCTATCTATACAGAATTTAATGTGCGAACTGATAGGTACTAAATAGCCTAGTCCCTGTAGTCCCGGAACTAGAATAGGGCTACGGTATTCTCGGCCTGTCGTAAGAGGCAACTAAAAGGGGGCTTCCGGGGTTGTGGGCGGCAAGAGTGGGACCTCGAGCCGTCCAGCAAGTAACCCCTGAAAGGAAGACGGTGTGTGTGGCCGCATACCGTTGCAAACACCAAGTGTGCAGGAAGAGCGTAAACTGCTCCCCCCAGCGCAGAGTCCGATAGGGGCATCGCGCTTGGAGGACTCCGGTTGTGTTCCGTCGGCGATCCCGGAATTCTCCACCAAGCGATGAGGACGGTCACTAGGGGGTTTTAGTGCGGTAAAAATCCCACATAACCCAGCGTAACTCCCACGGCGTCGGGTACCTTTTGAAGGTTTCCCCCTCGTTAAAAAATGTTAATTTATGATTGTATAATGAAAAAACTGACGTTGCGGGTGTATTGCCCGCTTAAATCGTAGGAGTAGCCACCGGACGAACATATTACGAAAAATTTGACCTCCATCTCGTCGATCCTGATGATGCAGAGAAGAATAGAATTGGTAAGGTTATGTTAGATAAAAAAAATAAATACAAAATTCAGCGAGCAGGGCGCGGAAGTGTCCTGCGAGCGTAGGCCTAATTCATGTAGATTCAGACCAAACCAGTATGAATTATGGTCACCTTAATATAATAAACAAGATGACGTTGATACTATTGAATTCATCGCCAATTATTTCATCACTTCACTTTCCCTGAGAGAGAGGGGTTAGGACATAGTCCATCGCGCTGACCAAGTGCGAATTGGTAGATATCACACACCTTAGATTTTTCTAATGTCTCATTAATAATTACTTTATACACTTAAATTTTGAAAAATCCGACGACACGTTGCTAAGTACGTTCTGAAATAAAAAGATAGGCACACGTGTCTGCCTATCTTTTCATTGAATTTAATAATTCATGATTATTCTGAAATACATAACATTTCCTCAGGGAAAATATCCCTGAGTATATTTTTTTGATTTGATTGTTATTTCTTATACCCTTACTTCTATTAGAAGATTTGATGAAACTGTTAAAAATAAGAAGCACAAGTATGTCACACGAAGGCCATTATGCAAACCGCGACGAGTATTGCACGGATTTACTTTCATCGGATAAAGCGGAGGCTTGAACTTGACTTTGAGCATATTTTTCAATATCGTATGAGTCCCAAACTCGTATCGTATAGTATAAATACGATCGTTCAGCTGAAGAAAGCATCAGTCTATCTTCGTTAATCGTTAGCATCAGAACAAACACAGACCACGATGAACTCGCTGGTGGTGTTCCTTTCCGCGATGGCGCTGGCCGCCGCCAAACCCTCCGGCCTCATTGGAAGCAGCGTGCTCTCGTACGCGGCTCCAGGAGCTATCATCGGGTCTTCTGCTATCTCCCAACAGTCCCGCATCGACATTAAGTCGTCCCCCGCAGTGGTGACCACCGCCGCCATCGCCCAGCCTGCCCTGTACGCCGCGCCCGCCGCTATCGCGCCCGTCGCCCGCGCTTTGATCGCCCAGCCCGCTGTGTACTCTGCCCCCGCTGCCATCGCCACCCCACTAGCCGTAGCACCCGCTGCCGTATCCTCCCAGTCACGAATTGACATCAAGTCAACGCCCGCCGTAGTGAGCTCAGTCGCCTACAGCGCTCCCCTTACCTACAGCGCCCCTCTCGCCTACAACACACAATTGGCCTACTCCGCGCCCATCGCCACTGCAGCGTACGCTCCCGCTATCGCCCCCGCTGTGGTCAGGACTGCTGCCATCGCCACTCCCGCTCTCGCACCTGCCGTGGTGAGGACTGCTGCCATCGCCACTCCCGCCCTCGTCCCCTCTGCGATCGCCCCAACCGCCGCGCTGGCCGCGCCCGCCGTGCCCCTCGACACCCCCGAAGTTATCGCCGCTCGTGCTGCTCACTTCGAAGCGAAGGCCCTTGCTGAAGCTCATCTTATCCGCAAACGCTCTGCGCCCTTGATCGCGGCCGCCCCTGTTGTCTCTACCTACACTGCGGCGTCTCCGATCATCTCTACCTACGCCGCTGCCTCTCCAGTGATCTCTACGTATGCCGCTCCCTCTCCAGTTATCTCTACCTACGGAGCGATCGCCCCTATCGCTCGTATTGCGTCTCCCCTGCTCACCAGCGCCTACAGCGTGCACCCTTACTGATCACAATCACGGAATATCGAGTCTGATGCTAAACGATTTACTACTAGCCCGAAATAAAATAATAATAATATATATATTTGTTTATTTTGTTTGACAGTTGTCTCAAGTTCAAATCAGATTACAAATCTGATGCAATAATTAGTACACTTACACCAAGATTACAATTCAACGAAATAATACTGGAAGTACTACAAAAAGGAACACTAGAAAGCCTGGACCTGAACTATTATTGACTTTAGCCACAAATAAACTGGTGCGCCTGAGAACTAAGTTGAAATACCTCACAACATATCTCCTTTAACAAGCGTTTCAACCCTTAGGTACTGTGTGATAAGAAATAATACCCAAAATTAAGCGTTAATGAACAAAACAATTTTATCAAATTATGAAAGCTCACAGCAGGTCACATTACATGCCTCAAATATATCAGTTACCGAATTAAATAACTAATCATATTATTAGTAATTTAATTAGTACACGCTCCACAGCGGTTTTTTGTGTCATAATATTATGAAGCGGTGTTAGCCTAGAGATTTAGAAACTCCGCCTCTCGATCGAGGGGTCCGAGGTTCTAATCCCAGGCACGCACCTCTGAATTTTCAAAGTTATGTGCGTATTAGAAATTAATTATCACTTGCTAAACGGTGAAGGAAAACATCGTGAGGTAACCTGCATACCTGAGAGATTAATAAAAAAAAACTCAAAGGTATGTGAAGTCTACCAATACGCACTTGGCCAGCGGTGTACTATGGCCTAATAATATGAGAGGAGACCCGTGTCCAGCAGTTGATGATGACTGATGAATATTATAGTGGTCAGCTGTGATAGCCTCGTGGTTTGAAATAACCTCTCAGTCTCAGTCTTGGTCTCCGGTCCAATTTTCGATTCCCAGGTACGCAACCTCTGATTTTTGGAAGTTTTATGGCTATTATAAATTAAATATTATTAGCTTTTATGGCGAAAAAAGAACATTGTTGGGTAACCTATATGCCTGAGAGTGGTCTTTCATCAATATCAAACCATTACTGTCCCACTGCTGGGCACGGATCTCCTCTCAGAATGAGAAGGATTAGGTCATGGTCCACCGCGGTGGCCAACTCCGTACATAAGTAGACCTCACATATTTTTTTTAAGAACTCTCTGATATGCAGGTTTCCTCACGATGTTTTCCTTCACCGTTTAGCAAGTGATAATTAATTTCTAATACGCACATAATTTCGAAAAATCAGAGCGTGCTTGGGATTTGACCCTCGGACCGCTCTATCGAAAGGCTGGGTTTCAACCACTGCTGCACTGGTGATGTGGTGTTCTATAGATCCTACAGCCTCTATAAGCCTCTCACTCCAAAACTAACCCGTGCCCACCAGTGGCACTATAATGGGCTGACGACGATTATCAAAATTATACACACCATTTACTTCTGACATCAACAAGCATTACAAAAAGGAGTAGACAAATTTAATGCCTTTTTTGCACACTTTGATTAATACAATATGCGTGCCAATCTGCATAAATCACTCGATTCCTATTAAGATAAGGACCAATAGTCGAAGCAATTTAATTAATAATCACCAATTTATTGCATGCCCCGCCCACGGTAACCAAAACTCCAAAATGTGATATTCAAATCGGTCCAGACTTTTTTGAGTAATCGAGGAACATACATAAAAGATTCCGACTAATTGAGAATCATTTTTTGAAGTTAAAAATAACTCTTACATGTCTATAAAATCCAACAAAATACTATAGTAACTTTAAAGGTGGTAGAATCCTTTGTGGTTTCAATCCGGCGGCACCACCACACCTATTTCTGCCTCATAACAGCAGTGTTGGGCGCTGCTGTATTCCATTTTGAAGGGTGTGGTAAGGGAGACATACTTTTCCGAGGCGTTCCAGCTTAGTCCAGGGGTAGCGGCGCGTCTGTGGCCGACCTCAGGTAGGAATATCTAATCCTATTTGGAGTTGATTAGAGATGTCTATGGGCGGCAGTAGCCACTTAGCATCAGATGGACTGCATGCTCGTCTCCTATTCCTAAATTATAAAAAAACTTCATAAAAAGTAAGAAGTCCGGAGGACTAAACTATTCGACTCATATGTAAATCAGCTGGCATCCACATCCTTCCACCGAAACTAAGAACTACACTGGAAATATGTGTGGCGGTAGCACCCCGGTCGAGCAATATTAACTCTACCAATTATAATTGAATTGTTGCAGAGATTGTAATGTATATTATGTAATAAAATATATATTTCATAAAAAATAGATCTACTGTAATTAACTGCAACAGTCACCATTCCTGAGCAATAATATGTACCTGCGATTCAGACTAAGGCTAAATACAAGCTTATGCATGAATTCAAAATAATTATTACTACAAAGGAAAGTAGCATAAGAAAAGCTTTGTTGAAGCTTTCCACAAAATTGTATGAAGTGAAATGAATACATACGGACCACACCTTATGCGGGTATTTTAAACTGACACATACTATTATTTTATTAATTGCGCTAAATAAATATATCTAATTATGTGCGTAGACAAGCACAACACCTTATCACTGTGTTATTGAGTTACCAAAAGCTTTAATCTTAAAATCATCATTACGCGTGGATGTCGCCCTCATAATGTATGTAATGTATGTACACCTTGAAATTTTTCTACTGACCAACGGAAGCTTCCGGGTATTAAACTTGAGTCCGTTTAACTACTAAAAACAATATTAGGAGACAACTATTGTGCCGGCAGCCATTACTTAAAGGTTAGTTGTGTTACAGTTTTTTGTCAATTAGTATGCAAGGAGCTTAGTATAAAAGGATCAGAAGCGATGTGTTAGACATCATTCGATTTCCTCGTCGATACAACACAAACTACAATGTTCAAGCTCGTTGTATTGTTCTCCGTGCTGGCTTTGGCGGCGGCCAAGCCTGGCTACCTCGCCTACAGCGCCGTGCCTGCCTACAGCTCAGTGTCGCAGTACAGCGCCGACGTCGTCCACGGATCCCCGGTGGTGCCCGCCGTCTACAGCGCCTACAACGCTCCCTACTACGGTGCCGTCCCCGCTGTGGTGCCCGGCGTCGCTCTGTCTCAAGCTCCTCACTCGCCTGCTGTTGTCCTCGATGCCGTGAACGGTGTGCCCCTGGATACCCCTGAGGTCGTCGCCGCCCGTGCTGCCCACTACCAAGCTAAGGCTCTCGCCGGCGTCCACCACCTCGCCAAGCGGTCCGTCGCTCCCGTGGCCTACAGCGCTGTGTCTCCAGTCGTTGCCGGTGCCGTCGTGTCTCCTTTCTCCAGAAGTGTTGTATCTCCCCTCGGTTACTCCTCTCCCTTCGTCTCCACCTACGGAGTTCCCGCCTACGGAGTTCCCTCCTACGGATACTCCTCCCTGTACCCCAGGGCCGTTTCCGTCCACCCCTGGTAAATGATTACTACATATAGCACGATAAAGTGATATTGACAAGATGTTTTTGTTGTAAATAATGTCTTCACTGCCGAAAAATATAAAATTTGAATATTAACCTATATTTCTTTTTCTTCACCACTGCACCTATTACCATAAGTTTTAATTTTGTTACTTAATATAAATGCATATTCATTGTTATATACACAGTAAATATTAATTAATAGTATTTAAACGATTTCTTTCAAATTTTTTTACAATTTTGTATTGCCGTTTCAAAGAAACTAATATTCAAACATTTCATCCATAAAATATAATTTAAATTCTTACAATAACATAATCCATTAAAAAAAGAAATGAATACAATTAATACGGTCGCGTTTTAAAGTACTGCTTCTAATAACAAACCACATTCTGATATCTGAAATAACCAGTTTTTGAGTTTACCTTTTATTCAAACTTAGCATTATCAAGATTATCAAGTGACTTTATTACCGTCGGCAAGTAATGAAAAGTCTTTATGAAGGCTTATTTATATTAAAACATAGACTTCAAAAATACATTAACCTTTATTCATGACTTTTATTAATAGAAAGAATATTTAAACAAACCATCAAGCAAAGCTGTGTTTAATAACTTATTTGATAGATAAAACTGCATGGTCTGACATAGCTGTATCTCTACATGTTCCATAAGCTTAGTGTGGGCATCTAGATAAAACTTTTTTTAAAGACGGGAATTCCTTTCGCCACTTCTCCATTACGAAACACCTAACGAAGTAATAGTAGTTATATCAAAAAATTCAAAAATAATTCTGTAAGTATTTCTTTTTTGATTGATTTAATTTAATTTAAATTTTCTTTGTTTGTCGTCAACCAAGTGAGTATTGGTAGATTTCGCATACATTTGTGAACTTTTTTCAATCTCTTAGTATACAGGTTTCACGATGTTTTCCTTCGCCATTAAAACAAATGATAATTAATTTGTATCAAGCACATAGTTTCGAAAAATCATAGTTACTTAGGATTCGAACTTCGGATTCCTCGATCGAGAACTGAGTTTCAATTACTAGGCTATCACTGCCTCTTTAAATGCCAATTTAACTTACATAAATAATTATAAATCAGACCAACGCTCGTCAGACGTGTGACAAAATTCTTGCAAAGGCATACTCGTACATAATTTAGGCTCGCTTTTGTTAGTCATTTCTGCTGGGAGTTGCCCCTGAGATTCAGAATGATTGAAGTTTACAAAGTAATAGGTAGCTGCTATTTTAGGACACTGTGACATGCTGTAAGTCGACGCAATCATAATCTACCTAGACGTTTATAAATAAAATCTGTATATAACTTGAAAATAAGTATCATTGTGTAAGCTAATGATTATGCTTATTTCTGAGATTCTATAAAACGAAATACTTAAATTATAAATGACAAATGTAAAAGTTTTTACATCTGTGTAAATAGTAATTTTAGCTACATGGACGGCTAAAATGACGAATATTAATAAAAAATATTTATTTTGACATGATACAGAAATTTAGCTTAAATATATTGTGTTTGTTAGCTAATAATCGAATTGTATAAATCCGACATAACCCAGCGTCGCTCGCACGGCGTTGGATACTATTTGAAGGTACCCTCGTGAACAAAAAAGGGGATCGAACTAAAAGCCGAATATAGTCACCAACGCCTCGTGTCAAAATTTATTAAATGTTCTGTATAAAGGTATTGTATATATTTAGCCGGGAATTTAACCAAAAGCAGAATATAGAGACACCTGTGCCACGTGTCAAAATTGATCAAATTTTAAAACATTTCAAGCTTAATATACGAGTAGCTATGGTGCAATCCTGCGCGTCGCTTAATCAAAAAGATCTGTTATAGGAAATAGTGTGACCTAAATTCGTCAGGAATACAATATGCAAATCCATTAGACTCCCTTTCTAGATTATTTAACACGTGATTAGGTCCCGAAGGTCCTTGCACGAGTTTGACCTATTTTCCCAATACTTTGTTGATACGGAGACAATCATACGAAGACATGGGCCGTTTTAGTTCTTCTAACAATTGAAACTTTATGCTACAATAATAAATCCATTAAGGTATGTAATTGTGGCAGTGATAGCAAGAAGCAGTGATAGCCTAGTGGTTAAGAAACGCGGCCTCTCGATCGAGGGGTCCGAGGTTCAAATCCCAGGCACGCACCTCTGATTTTCAAATTTATGTGCGTATTAGAAATTAATTATCACTTGCTTAAACGGTGAAGGAAAACATCGTGAGGAAACCTGCATACCTGAGAGATTTATAAAAAATCTTAAAGGTATGTGAAGTCTACCAATTCGCACTTGGCCAGCGCGGTGGACTATGGCCTAATCCTTCTCATTCTGAGAGGAGACCTGTGCCCAGCAGTGGGATAGTAATGGGTTGATGATGATGATGATGTAATTGTGGCAGTATTTTTATTTCATATCGATGTATCGAAGAGGCTTAGTTTCAAATTCAAGGCACGTGATGTTTCAAAATTATGTGCGTATTAGAAATTAATCACTTGTTTTAAGGGTGAAGGAAAACATCGAAGGAACACAACAAACAACATGGAAACATACCTGACAGATGTTAAAAATATATTTAAAGTAATGCTGTGTAAAATAACAATAATATAAATTTATAAATACCATAATGTAACAATAATCTTATATATAAAATTCTCGTGTCACAATGTTAGTTACAGTACTCCTCCGAAACGGCTTTACCGATTTCTACCAAATTTATGTGTATTCAGTAGGTCTGAGAATCGGCTACTATGGATTTTTCATACCCCTAAGTGATAAGGGTTACCCTTAACATTTTTTATTTATATGGCAACACAACGTTATAACCTTGTATAAAGCATGTATTTGTTGTATTATTTAAAGCAGATGTAGAGCCATTATCAGACGGCTTTGCTTAAAATTTAATATGCTGTTACAGGATACGCTAAGTACATGATGGCGTGAAATGTACGGGCGGTAGTAGCCATTTACCATCAGGTGGACTTCGTGCTCATTAGTTACCTCTGTATTTAAAAAAAATTACAGGAAAACAAAGAAATAAGTTCAAAACATTTATTTTCAAAACATTAATCTCAAATTCTAACTTACATCTAATCATCAATCAGGCAATCAGGTTTAATTACAAAACTCGTCCATTCATATTCCACTTTCAGTAATGTCCGTAGCCAGCTCCATGGTGGGCAATGATGGGTTTGTGGAGGAGGGGAGCTCCATGAAGGTAGGGGGCTACGACGGGCAGGGCGTGGGTGGCGTGCAAGTCCACGCGGTGCTGGTGCGACACGGCCACTGGCGCGACGTGGACGGGAGCCACGACGACATGGGCTTCATGGGCCACCGGTGCGTACGGCGAACGCTTCAGGATATGGTGTCCGACTCCGTGACCAGCTCCGAGACCAAGTCCGGCTCCAAGGCCAGCGCCAGCTCCGATACCACCTGCTCCAAGACCAGCTCCAGCTCCAAGACCGCCAGCTCCAAGACCACCAGCACCGTGACCACCAGCTCCAAAGCCGCCAGCTCCGAGACCAGCGCCAGCACCAAGACCGCCAGCTCCAAAACCGCCAGCTCCTAGACCGCCAGCGCCGAGACCACCAGCTCCAAGACCAGCTCCGAATCCGTGTCCAGCGTAACCATGTCCGACGCCAAATCCGTATCCAGTTGCGTAACCGTGGCCGTGGCCCGCTCCGAAGCCAGCGTGTCCATGGTAAGGAGCGATCACAGCTCCATGTACGCTGTGCGCTGCCACGACGGGCACCACAGCATGTCCTTTGCACAGCGCAAGGCAAGCGGCCAAAACAACGAATCTGAACATCTTGCGTCGGTTAATTTCTTACGAACAACTCAGTCGACTAATGTCCAGTACCTGAAAACCCTTGCTCTTATACTATGAAAGCTGAATCACAGTGACAGGATCGAGTCTCCTATCTAATAATAGATTCGTCACGCTATTGAACACAGTCTTTGTCGCTAAAAAAATATCGGAATTCACTTTTTGTTGCACCTTCGAAATAGACGTTAAATGATTGTTTCCGAATAAGTTAATGGAATATGCCTTTGTGACTAATTCGGACCTTCACCTTCGTATAAAACAGTATGTGTTTGTATCGTTTACTCATCGATTGCAGATTGCATAACCGTATTTAAGTTAAGTAAGGTGTCAATTTATTTTATGGGGAATTATGTTCGCTTCTACTGACTTCTATACCAAAGTAAAAACAAGAAAATATTTTTAAAGCATTATCTAGTTTCTTTTTCTTGTTTCATAATAACCAGATTTTTAGGGTTCCAGACCCAAAGGGTAAAAACGGAAACCTGTTACTACGACTCTACCCTCTATCCATCAAATTTCAACAAATGCTAAAAATAAAAAAATCTTGAAAATAAGTGGAAGTCGGCATACAAGAGTCCGCTTTTTCTCGACGTTTTTCGCTTTATCTATTGAACCATAACGGTTAGATAGTTCAAATTTCCACAATGAATTAACTTATATGGCTTCTATCATAACAAATACTAAAAATAAAAATAATGAAAATTTGGTTATACAGAACCTTCCAATTAAGATTTCGGCTCGCACTGCGCCAATTATTTAATAAATGAGATTTGAATTTGAACATACTTGACAGGTGCATAGGTCATTAGCATACGCATTACAATACAGAACATTGCATCTCAATCCGGCCAGTGCCCCGCGATGATGCAACCAGTCGATATGATTGGCCGAGAACTTGAATTCGTGATCGCGCAACCTCCGTTTATTACCGTTATTCCACTATAAAGCCACTACGTAAGCTTACGTGATGTGCTATTACGTCGGACCTCAAGATGTACGCTCTAGCGTTGCTAATCAGTGTAATATGTGAAGTGCAATGTCAAGTGCTACCTTTGATTTATGCGGCGCCGACTGCAGTTTCGCACCAATCTCGTATTGATATCAAACATACGCCGGTCTTTATATCGACTCCATATATTTATAGTCCGGGGATTTTAGAACAGGACAAAGCGAAGATTAAGCCCGTGGATGCGCTAACACCAGTGCTGGCTTCGGATGCATTTTTCACACCGGTTGCTTTAAGTTTTTATCATAACATACCATTGGCAAGAGCTTTGGAGCATCCTGTGTCTATAGACGGAGATCGCGAAGACATCAGTGATAACACCGTGATAGTAATGACAGAAAGTGTGGAACCAGAGAATCAAACGACAAAAAATGTTGTCACGGAAGAAATGACACCACAATCAAGTAATTCAAATTAAACTTGCGTATTGTATTATTAAGGTAGTAGAACCTTTTGTGGTTCGACTCCGGCGGCACCACCGGCACATCTATTTCTGCCTAATAATAGCAGTGTTAAGCGCTGCTATGTACTGGTTTGAAGAATGTGATAAGATAGACATATTTTTCCAAGGC
This sequence comes from Epargyreus clarus, assembly GCF_041222505.1. NCBI lineage: Eukaryota > Metazoa > Arthropoda > Insecta > Lepidoptera > Hesperiidae > Epargyreus > Epargyreus clarus. The sequence continues at coordinate 8,121,824 of NW_027332239.1, read as the reverse complement.
ATTCTAGCTTAGTCCTCAGGGGTAGCGGCGCATCTGTGGCCGACTTCAGATAGGAATATCTAATCCTATGTGGGCTTAATTACAGATGTCCATGGGCGGCAGTAACCACTTACCCACAGGTGGACTGGATGCTTGTCTGCTACCCTATATGATAAAAAAATTACAACGTGTGCTATTAATTTAAGATGAAGTAGACTAAGTAGAGACTTACTATTTGTTTATTACTTTTAGTATTATTTTATTTATTTAAGTAATAATTAGTATATTATATATTTAGTATAATGATCACAAGACTGTTTGACTCTTAGAAATGCTTTTATTAAATAAAATTTGATAAGAAAATAACGTTTCAATTTTTATTTCCTCTGCCATATTTTTGTTCGACAAATACATAATCGTGTCCATACACAAAGCTTCCTGTAAGTAGCATTACCATGAGTTGGCATAGAAACGCCACTATAGAAATGGTAAATAGAAAACTATTGTCATTTTGCTAGTGAATAACATAACTACTATCGTTACGGTATTTCTTGACAACGTCTGTCAAATTAATGACTCATGGGACCGAATTTGTATGTCAATAGATCATGACATTCGCCAGCGATTTGATTTCGATAGGTTTTTTACGTATCGAGTTACGTCACTACGGATTTTAGTTCTACGAGTAACCACCAGAGGCGCTGTACAATTTTTCATACATTTATTTTACGCAGTCGCTAGCGAGTAATACTTTTGTAAACTCATGGTAGTCCTATAGAAAGTAAATGTCACTATAGTAAATTTACGGTCTTATTCATAAAAAATGCTTATAGAAGGTTTTAAGCACTCATTAGTTAAAGTGTTCAATAAGCTTATAAAACGTTCTATAAAATTGCTTATTCATAAACGTTCCATAAACCTTCTATAACTAATGTGTCGCTAAAGTCAACTATAAATGAAAATGTTGCCATTATAGTGAAGTTCGGCGAACAAATTGACGAATATCCATAGATAAACATCATTAAATGACATTATTTCGTACTAAAAAATATTCTGTCTTGACATTCTTGTCAATGGGTTGTCTATAAAACCAAATCACATGTCAGTGTCATTGCATTTGTAAATACCGCGAATTTAAAAATATTTTATTTGTTAAATAAAATGGGATGTGAAGCAAAAGTTGTTAAAAGATAAAGGAGTGAAAATTGGTTGGATATTAATGTTTTATGTAATATTGATATAATTATATAAAGTTAAATTCAATTAAGTTTCGTTTTGTAAACATTCGCAATATCTTATGGCAGTAAACCCTGTATTTCAGAAGGTGTACCAGGACCTCTGCGATCTAATTTACGATCATTACGTACGAGATCAATTATAAAATTTACTGTCGATTTATTAAAGCGATAACGCTTCCTATAGTCTAATGAAAACAGATCACTCTTTGGTGCAATGATCTTCGAAGTGGACGGTTTTCTAGATTTTTAATAATCTAAGCTTTGTAAAATTTGCATTGTAATTTAAAATAGTGATATAATAATGTTATTTATCGGAAATTAAAATAAATTATTTCAAGTTTGTATACAAAATGGACATTGACATAATTTATTAAAAACGTATTGTCAAATTAGGTTAGTAATCACGAATCAGCTGTTGAGAGTCGGCCATCTTTGCCTTATAGCACTGTTATAGTAGGGTTCTGGCCTCTATAAGTTATAGAAGGTTTATAGAACGGTTTAGTGCCTAAAATGCGTTTATGAATAACACTTTTTGACAATCGTACTATAGCAACGTTATAAGTGTGCTATAACTTTTTATGAATAAGACCGTCAGTCTTTATATTGTTATAGCCTACCTTGAATTTCCTGGTAGTAAATTATTTGAATTCATAAGTAGTTATGAATATAACTAAAATTTAAAAATAAAAGCAGGTTAATAACGACACTGTAGGCAAACTTACATCAGAATTTTAAATTAATTCGAAGTTCTTGATAACCTAGTAAGTACCACTAGTTCCTTTTCACTGTCTCAAACAAGGATTACTCGTAAACTAAATCATGTGAGTACATACTCACATGATTTAGTTTACGAGTACTATACATAATTAAATAATAATTAATTCATTTTCGTTCTTGTTTGCCTAGTTGGCATTTCATGGCGGCAAAATAGACCATATACTCGTAAATGAAAGGTGTTAGAAGTATAATTAATTGACATAAATGAAAAAGACTTTATGTAATTGAAAATCGTTTATTTACAAAATTATTGTATGTACAGATTTGAAAATATGTAGAGCTACAGGAGAATTTGGACACATTTTATTGCATTATTCCGGTTACTGGGACAATTGCTGGGATTAGGGTATTCAAGCGAAGATGACGGGGCTGTGGAGAGCTGGGTAACTACCCAGAGGGTGGTAGGAGGCATAAGTTGAGACCACGGGAGCACCATGGTAATCAATTCTGGACTGGGACGAGTATGAGGCGGGAGCGACGTACGCAGTGACGGCTGAGCGCTTCTTGATCAAATGAGCGTAGTTAAAAGGAGACGCGATCAAGGGAGTGCGGAAGATGGGGGCAGCAGCGTAAGTCGATGCTACTAAGGGCGTAGTGGTGTACGTCGTCGGGGCGATGTAGGTGGCGGGGTATACGAAAGGCGCAGACCTCTTCTTGATCAGATGCGCGGTGGTGTAAGCAAGAGGAGTCCCCAGATGCGTCGTGGGCAGGATCGAAGACGCGTGGATCCAGGGCGCGCTGTAAGTAGTTGCCAGCGGAGAAGAGATGTACGTCGTAGGCGCGAAGTAGGGGCTCAGAGCCACGGACCGCTTCTTGATGAAGTGCGTGTAGGCAAGGGGCGCCTGGTAGAAGAACGGAGACGGGTGCACGACACTGCTGGCCTGCTTAGTGATCGTCGTCGTCGCTGGAGACACCAGGGTGGAGGAGAACGCGTAGGGCGTCAACAGCGCGCCGGGCTCAGCCACCGCCACCGCGAGGAAAGACAACACCACCAACTTGTACATCTTGTGGTCTGTGTTGTCCGTTGCAAAAACGAATGATGCCAACACAATGCATCGGTTCGTATTTATAGAAAGTCACGAAAATAAGGGCGATCTCATATTGTAAACCGGTGCAAGAAGGTCGTCCAGGAAGTTGGTATTTACGTTGACAAGGCCACCGAGACGGACAAGTCAGTTCATCACCGTCGTGACCGCTTAACTGTTCAAATAAGAGCAAATTGATCTTGATACATTTTCATTATAAACAAGACAATATTATGAGAGCCCGCTCTCGTTAAAGATGAAAGTTGAACGCGCCGATTATTTTTGCACAGATTAAGTTAAATGTTAATAGCATCGTTACTTACCGGTACCAGCTACTTATTATGATAATTTTAAATGGGAACAAAACATTGTGTTTTTAAAAAGCAATGCTTTAAATTTTTAACATATTATTATACTGCTGGTTCATACCTTTGGGGTTCGACTCCGAAGGCACCACCGCCATAACTGTTTCTTCCAAGTAACGGCAGTTTTGAACGCTAGTGTTTTATGGTTTGAAGGGTGTCTCCCTTACTTATCCAAGCCGTTCCAACATACCTCAGGAGTAGCAACTAAGCTGTAGCCAACCTCCAGTAGAACTCTTAACTGGACCAAAAAAATATACTTTTTCTTTTAACATAATAAGACAATTGATAGGAAACATGAACAGAGCACGATACTAATTTACTCATCAAAAAACTTGAAGCGGCAAATTACTTAAAGGATTCCTTTCCATAAATCAATAAATTATTCACTTAAATAAAGACACGCGTTCTCGAAAGGAAACTTATTTGCATACATGTCTTACGACATACAATTATTTACACCTAAACAGTCGCATCTCTTAGATTATTTTATAAAGAGTGTACGCATAAATTAATTATATAATTGATCCAATATATGTTGCATTGGTAATGGAAATTTTACCTATGAAAGATAGTAAAATTTACAAATAATATGTTTACATTCACTAGTATATAGTTTTGTATTACAGGCTGTTATAAAACTATACATACAAGTAGTAGGCTATTAAAAAACTTGTCCCTGTAGTACCCGGACCAGAATTGGGCTACGGTATCCCCTGCCTGTCGTAAGAGGCGACTAAAAGGGGCTTCCGGGGTTGCGGGCGGCAAGAGTGGGTGCTCGAACCGTCCAGCAAGCGACAGCGGTTTGTGTGGTCGCATATCGCTGTAATCATCAGGGTATGTGAGAGCGTAAATTGCTCCCCCCAGGGCAGAGCCCGATAGAAGGGCATCGCGTTAGGAGGACTCCGGTTGTGTTGTGTCCCTGAGTTCGCCACCAAACGCTGAGGACGGCCACCGGGGGGGTTTTAGTGCGCTAAAAGTCCCACATAACCCTGAGTCCTGCGTGCGGTACCTTTTGAAGTTTTCCCCCTCGTCAACGAAAAAAAGGCTATTATAAAACTATGAACTATACGGCACAAGTTTCCTCAGAGTGAGGGGTTTAACGCATAGTATATAGTGCTTATTGGTATGTGTCACACACCTTTCATATTGACTCCTTTCAAAAAATTAACACAATACTTTCCTTCATTGTTACAATTGACAATTAATCTGTAATACGCAGATAACTTTGAAAAAAGCGGTGCGTGCTTGGGACTACTAGCTCAAACCGCTCGGTTGCGAGGCCAACTTTCAAGCACAAGCCTTCGCTACCAAGATGTTTCGCATGTCAACAATTAAAAAACGTAACATTAGACCAAATAGTGTGTTAATCAGCTGATTTTATTAACAGCTTATAAAACACAAGGTTAGACAACCCTAGCTTAGGCAGATCGTGAGTCAAAAATAGCCCGTCTTGAGCTCTCAGCCGGGTCGCGAGGTCGTGTCGTAGAGCACGTGTTCTTAGCCTAGTTTCAGGTCGAGTTGCGATGACGTACCCAATCCTGAATTATGCATGAGTTAAAATCACACTGTTACAGTGCGTTAATGTCTTGAACGCATGAAATGATAAAATAAAACGTTTATTTAATAATGATAACATTCGTTTTAAACATTCGCAGAAGCTACTTTGTAAGCATAAATAAATTTATACTTGTGACAAGCACCTCCAATCTTCCATTACACATACATTATTATAATAAACAATATACTCAGATATCTAAATGTATTGATAATATTATAAACTTGATAACAATGATCAAATTAAATACTTATTATTATAAAAGTACTTAAAAATAATTTGATAAATTAAAATAATTTGTATTTAACGTCTTAAATAGTATATACCAGTATGCCACTGCTGGGAACGGGTCTCCTCTAAGAGTCGGGGGGGGTTAAAGCTATAGTATATCGGGCGGACTTATTGAGAACACTTTACACATGGAGGTTTACTCGCAATGTTTTCCTTCATCATTAGTAAGTGATAATGAATCTGTAATACGAACATTTTGAAAAATCAGCGTTGTGTGCTTGGGACTCGAACTTCAGACCATTCGGTTGAGAGGTCAAGTTGTACGCACAAATCTCCGCTATCAATACCACGCCGTGATGACTGTATTTGTTGATAAAGGCCTGTTAAAAAACTCATAGGCAATAAACAATTTATATATTGATGCTGCTTTCTTCTAATGACTATATTTTTAAATTAAATAACACGGGCAGTAGGTACATAACCATAATCTAAACGATACTCGTATTCATAGACGATATAGCCATACAGTCTAAAACCACAAGACCTGTATCATAGAACCTTATTCAATTAATACAACTACATGAAAATGTTTCATCACACAAATTTAAGTACATTGAAGGTTCGATTATAAGTAAACTGGAATATATATTGTTTAAACCGAACATAAAAAGTGCTATAATGTAGAGCTCATATTACCTTTAATTTACGAGACATATTAACGCGTACAGACTCAATACCACATTGTGACATTTAATGCAAGTCTTGATATTTGTAGGTTCAACTAAAGAAATCAGCACGTCGAATAAACATGTCTTTCTTTTATTTTTCACAAAAGGATGCCTTTTAAGATAACTAAAGATTTCCGGCATCAACTCGGTTAATTAAATCATGCGGTATTTAAGACCTTCGCAATCATCCCGTAGCATCAGTGTTCCTGAGCTCATCAAACAACACAGACCTGCAAGATGATGAAACTGGTGGTGTTGTGTTGCGCGTTCGCGGTGGCGACGGCGATTAGCCCCATCTACATATCTCCTTTCGGGGCGTACCCCTACGCCGCACCGTTCCCGTACGCTGCACCGCTGGTACAGCCTTACAACTACCGCGGTCCGCTGTCGCTGGCTCCCGGACAACCCGCTGAAATCCTGGGCGCTGATGGCCGCCCGCTCGACACCCTGGAAGTGAACCAGGACCGCGCAGCGCACTTCGCCGCCAAGACCGGCCTGCACCTGATTAAGAAGCGCGCGGCTAACCTGCTCCCCTACTCGTCGTACGCCGCGTCGTACGCCACGCCGTACAACGCGCGCGTCAGCTACGTCTCCCCCTACATACCTACCTACAACGCCCCCATCATCCGTGCCTACTAAACCAACCCGCGACCTACTTCTGACACCTGATTTGAAATAATACATTGATTACAATTCGAATTATTTTGTTTTACTAATTACTTGTCATTAAACAAAAAATACAGGCTATGCATGTGTCCTGTCTACAAATCCAGCCGTCTACAATTATTTCTGTTAGTAAATTATAATATTCCTAACACATTACACATACAATATAAATACACGTTTACTGCTGTGTTCTGGTTTGTAGCGTGGTAAGGGACACACACTTTCGAGGCGTTCCAGCTTAGTAGTCTTCAGGGGTAGCGGTATATCTGTGGCTGTCCTCAGGTAAAAATATCTAATCCTATCTGGGGTTAACCACAGATGTCCATGAGCGGTAGTAGTAGGTACTAACCATCTAGCAATGTAAACTGCATACTCGTCTTCTACTCCCATTTTATAAAAAAAGAGAAGGTGATTTTCCACATACATTTTGTATAGGGGTCATAGATGTGTTTTAAGGATCGAATTGGAAAAAAATTATACACCGAATTTAGTATACTACTTAAGTTTAGATAAGTTACACATACGCTTGCTACTATCATTACATAAAAACGGAGTATGTTGTAAATCTGATAATCTCGCGGCCTTACCGTGACTAAAATACAAATGTATAAAAATCGTACATATCCACGTACATACCGTACATATCCACGTATCGTTATGAGGGAAAAATAGGTGAGGAGGTGGCGCCACTGGACACGAACCACAAAGGGTTCCACCACCTTCAGACTCTATAGACTACGTATCGTGATACATTCTGCAATCTGCTGTAACATCAAATACGTGGAGAAAACCCCAAAAATTCTATCACACGGTGACTCTCTGATAGTGGATTATATAAATTACTACCCTTCACTTGATGGTAATCTGTAAACAATCCCAGATCTGATCAGAGTACTGACCACAGATACGTTGCTACCTGATGACTGAGTGTCTAAATTTAAATCTAAACTGAGTACTTATTTGACACTAATGTCTCACTTATTTTTAGGACAAGAAAACCTATAAGGTTACAGCAGAACAAAGCAGCGTAACACTATTGTATAGAAGGCTTCCTGCCTTACGTAGTGGTGGTGTGGTAAGGGAGACAGACTTTTCCGAGGCGTTCCAGCTTAGTCCTCAGGGGTAGCGGCGCATCTGTGGCCGACCTCAGGTAGGAATATCTAATCCTATCTGGGGTTGATTACAGATGTCCATGGGCGGCAGTAGCCACTTACCATCAGGTGGACTGCATGCTCGTCTGCTACTCTTATATTATAAAAAAAAAAAAAAACGTAGGTATGGTGGTCGTTCCTCCAGAGTGGTCACATACACACATGCACATGTAAATCAACCACAGATATTACTTCATCTTTTAAACTCAAAATATAGTGACTTAACAGCACTGCTAGCGTCGTATCAGCACGCATGCAGTATTGTACCTTTCAATCAAAATGAGTTCAGATCTAGTTCTTGATGATGCATTTATAGTAATGTCGTTGTACATATATGAATAAAAATGTCATTGTTCTGAAATCCATCAGTACAGCTTAAAGAATTTTAAAATTATGTAAGTAGATCTAGGAAACGTTATGTCATAGTAGTATTACTGTATAAGTAATTACGAAGGTTAAAGGGACTCAGCTTATGCAGTAAATGTAAATAAATAACTTAGAAACAATTATTGAAGCCACTGACGATTATTTACAATCAAATATCTGTCATATTTAGAACATTTCATACAATATACATATTGATTCGGACTTATTTATTTTGGGTTACCATACAAAAATAAGAAGTGATAGCCTTGTCGTTAAAAGGGTCCGAGGTTCGAATCCTAGGCGAATTCATTATCATCTTCTTTAACGGTTAAAGAAAACATAGAGAGGAAAACTGTGAGAGATTTTAAAAATAAAAGTTCTCTAAGGTATATGAAGTCTCTCAATACGCACTTTGCCATCACTTTGGTAGATTATGGTAGAAATCCTGACTACAAGCCTTACACATAGATACATATTTACGCAAGTACATGCAATTTCAACATCCATATATCTTTTACCTTAAAATTCGGGGTTGGGGTCCAAAAATATAACGTGCTAAGGGATCCCCAGGAATGTCCTAGGTTCCTTAAAGCTTCTACGAGTATGATCGTTTAAGTTATTAAGACAAAGCCCAACAATGAAAGGCACAAACTAAATACACTCAATGTAAGTTGTTAACACAAGACTCTTATCATGCAAATAAATTCTGCAAAGATCTATGGAATATATTTGCATACAAATACTTTCGTAGCAATCTCAATGCAAGTAAGTTATCACTTGTTTAATCAATGTAAATAACGTAAAATACTATATTTACATTTTTTAACACAATACGTACGAGTACTTTATAGAAATAATGACGCAAATATCGCAACCTAATTAAGATGCAACTGAGGCATTGGAGAAAAAACCGCCCTACAATATATGTGAACTTTTATTTCTTATCAAAAGTAGTCCTCTCAGGGTCGACAATGTATTCCGGCGACGCCCATCTAGCTATTCATATGATGCAAGTATAAAAGACGCATGCAACCGTCCGATAGCATCAGTGTTTCGGAGCACAGAAAACAACACAGACCACTTACAAAATGATGAAGCTGGTGGTGTTGTCTTGCTTGCTGGCGGCGGCTTCGGCCATCTCGCCCTACTACGCCGGATACGTGGCGCCCCTCGCCTACACCGCGCCCCTGCTGCAACCCTACAACTACCGTGGACCCCTGTCGCTCGCCCCCGGACAGCCCGCCAACATCCTCGCCGCTGACGGCAGGCCCCTGGACACCGCTGAGGTCAACGTGGACCGTGCTGCTCACCTTACCGCCAAGGCCCTCGAGGGTGGTCTCCACATCCTGAAGAAGCGCTCCGCTGCTCTCTTCGCTCCCCTGGCTTACTCCGCCGCTCTGGTGCAGCCCTACAACTACCGCGGACCCCTCTCCCTGGCTCCCGGCCAGCCCGCCAACATCCTGGGCGCCGACGGCAGGCCCCTTGACACCTTGGAAGTGAACGTGGACCGCTCCGCTCACTTCACCGCTAAGGCCCTCAACAACGGATTCCACTTCTTGAAGAAGCGCTCTGCCGTCATCGCCCCCGTGGCTTACTCCACGTACGCGCACGCTCCCTTGGTTGCGCACACCTACGCCGCTGCGCCCGTGGTAGCCGCCCACTCCGTGGCTTACACCGCCCCCCTCGCCCACGTCTGGTAAACGACCATCTTGTAAACACTGACCAAATCCTAAGCAAATAAATAGCTAATTAAAACATCTGTATTTTATTTCCACTCATTTGATAGACATGATAAATTTAATTGATCACACGTTATGTGACAAGGCATCAAAACAATTATTATTCCTTTGAACTAGGGAGCTCTGGCGAATGTTGTTTTATTTAATTGAAGGTCGAAATCAGGTACAATCAGTTAAATCATAATATATTTACAGTATATACAACTTGTTTACAATTAAGATCTTGAACGCCATTTTAATAGGACGCAAATATTTGTATTGACTCAGAACATTTTTGAGTCTTCTATAAATATTAATTATTAAATCTATAAATAAACATCATAAGTGATTAACTTATATCATGCAACTTATTACAATTGTTACATGAACACAAAAGTTTTTAAAAATAGATTTGTACTTTAATCCTTCACATCTGAGGTAATTCCGCAGTAAAATTCTCGCGCACTTTACACAGGGAGAAATAAATGGTTAATCTAGTACTATCTTTGTACTAATTAATTCATTTAATTATTTCAACTTTATTATCCACAAAGACAAAGGCGATGTTATCACAACAACGATCTCTTACAGACAAGTTTGAGTGTGTTAGTATAATGATTAGGTCAATTATTGTCACACTAATAGACAGTTTGAAAAACGTTTGACAGTATAAAAAAAAACCTCCAAGGTTTAAAAAGTATTAACCAGTAGAAGCTTAGAACAAAGCTTACAAATTAAAATTGAAAATAAATTTCTGCTTTATTTAATTGTATAGATTAATTGTTTAAATTCGTTCATTGTACTAATCATATTGTTTATATTTTTCAAACAAAATAAAACACATCCGAACCTTCAACTGGATTGGTAAGTTCTCTCGGCTAAAATAGACCTAGGGTATCCCTGTTGTAAGCGGCTAAAACAAAGAGAAACAACAGTAAGAGTTCGACCCAGTGAAGGACATAGTCTCGTATGTGTGATTGCATACCGTCATCATAGATTAGTAAAGATACTTCGCCGCCTTGAAATCGAATGTAGCCACAAACGGCTTATTTTAGTAAGTTCTTTTTTTGAATTCTTGACAAATAAAAACATTTTTAGAGAAAATTTACGAATAAATAACTAATACTGCGTAATTTACATAATAAATAAATAATTATTTCAAATATTTTAGGGACATTTTAGCACGGAGAACTTTTGGCAAAACTTTTTTACCCAACTAATTCAATTCTCAAAACTGGGTACATTTTCTCATTAGGAGTGAGTAATCTTTACTAATATCGTATTATGACCGTCGTAAACATATATAGTTTCGCATCTATATAAGCGAAATAAGCGCAAGCTCTTATTTCAAGATTCCAGCTCTTGACACCCGCCTAGTGACTCAAAACTACATAAAATGTGTATAAGGATACTTACGAGAACACGTCCCAAGGGCGCGTCCCGTGAAGCCTCCCGTGTGATATCGGTCAAGGACACGACGCCACTGTAGTTGTAAATATCAAAGAGATACTACCGTGAACTCGGGATAGCTAATAAAATAATTAAATGATTTTTGTAGGCTTAGAAATCTTTCGTGATTCAACTCCGAACATACCACCAAGGCTATTTCTACTTTATAACAGCAAAAAATATTAAAAAAATTCTGATAATTGTAAGATGAGACCATTCTCTTAGCACGATGTACAAATTAAATAAACGAAAGAATTAGTAAAATCCTAACTCTTGCAGCCTTTATTTGACAGATATGCCAATACATCAAACACAAGAAGTTTAGGTAAGTGTAGTCAAAATTATGTGCGTATTCAAAATTTCGGAAGAGGCCAAAGCCGGACTACATTACAGTAATTAATGATCATATTAATGACCTGCGTGGCGGAGCGGTCACCGTATCGTTCTGACAAGCAGGAGGGTTACTACCATCTCTTAAAACAATATTATTTTAATCATACTTTTACTTTTCTTGCAGGAAATTTAACTTTTTAAGCCAAATATGACAATTTGAGTTCGTTTTATGTAATGGATAAGCGAAAAATTAATAAGGGCTTAAGTTTGTTCAACTGTGTATGACGGAATATTTTACTGTTTTAAGTAGGAAATAAAACTTTCCTGAACTATGATGGTTTTTAAAAGATGGTGGTAGCCCCCCTGTTTTAAGTGATCGTGGTACGAAAGAAAATAATGTTCATGCAATATTGAAATAAAACTTTCCTGAACTATGACGGTTTTTAAAAGGTGGTGGTAGGCCCCCAGGGGTTCCGGGTTAGATCCCAGCCGGGTGGGTATCTAAATGATGAAAACCCAAATACCGATTTTTATACAGTTTACATTAAAACTGGAGGACTTTCATACAAACTTACAACCCCTATTTTACCCTCTTGAGGGTAGATTTTCCATAAATGGTGTTAAAAAGTTCTATTATTTCTAACAGGAAAGCCAAATGCAAGTTTTTATAGTCCTTGCTTCCGAATTAACGGAATTTGGAATAAAATTCCAACCCCCAATTAACGACCTTAAGGGATGATTTTCCAAAAAAAAATGAAATAAGTGTTTAATTATTTTCTATCGAAAACCCAAATACCGATTTTTATACAGTTTACTTCAAAACTGGTGGACTTTCATACAAACTTACAACCCCTATTTTACCCTCTTGAGGATAGATTTTCCATAAATGGTGTTAAAAAAGTTCTATTATTTCCAACAGGAAAGCCAAATGCAAGTTTTTATAGTCCTTGCTTCCGAATTAACGGAGTTTGAAATAAAATTCCAACCCCCATTTAACGAACTTAAGGGATGATTTTCCAAAAACAATGAAATAGATGATTAATTATTTTCTATCGAAACCCAGATACCGATTTTTATACAGTTTACATCAAAACTGGGGGACTCTCATACAAACTTACAACCCTTATTTAACCCAAATAAGGGTTCATTTTCTAAACGGTAGAATTATAGTTCCACTGTATCTAACCAGTGAGCCAATGGCTAACTTACATAGTGCTGGCTTTCAAATTGGCAAATTTTAAAATAAGCTGTTAACCCTTATTTTACCAACTTAAGGGTTGATTTTCCAAAAATGGTGAAATAGGTATTTAATTATTTTTAATCGAAAACCTAAATACCGATTTTGATAGCGTTTACATCAAAACTGGGGGAATTCTATACAAACTTACAACCCTTATTTAACCCACATAGGGGTTGATTTTCCAAAAACGGTAGAACTAAAGTTATTTTATATCTAACCAGCAATGCAATGGCTAACTTTCATAGTGCTGGCTTCCAAAATGGCAAAATTTAAAATAACCTGTAAACCCCTATTAAACCACCTTTAGGGTTGATTTTGGAAAAACCCTTAGATTAGATTTTTATTACTTTAAATCAGAAAGCTAAATACCAATTTTCATCTAGTTTGCTTTAAAACTGACGGACTATCATATTAACTTCCAACCCCCATTTAACCCCCTTAACGGTAAACTTAAAATATCAAAAAATCCGTTCTTAGTGCGCATCTACATTATAAAATGAAGCTATATTTCATAAAATTTTTTGGTCAAGTTTCAGAGTTTTAAAAGCGATAGATTGGAAGATATTTTTTTTTTAATTTTCAACGCCCCCGCACTCCCCTCTGGCGGTGGAATATCATAAAATTAGTTTTTAGTAAATTCAAACATGCCAAAAAGAATATCCTGACTAAGTTTCATACCTATAAGAGCTGTAGTTTTAAAATGTGATTTTTTTTTAATTAACACCCCCGCAACCCCTCTTGGGGGTGGAATTTCGTAAAATCCGTTCTTAGCTGACCTCTACTCGGTGAAAAGAATATTCCTACCAAATTTCAAGTCTTTAGCTCTAATGGTTCCAGAGATATCGTGATGAGTGACTATATACGTGGAAATCTCTTATATATATATAGATTACAATTATTTGGAATGAAGATTCAAATGTCATCCAGGGGCTATTTACTATTACAGGCCTCAAAGCTCCTCTTATATGCATAATACTCCCGTGTTGAACTACAGGGCATATATCCATTTCGAAGTGTTTGACATAAGATAGCGCATATATTTGTTTACTACTTCTGTTACAAAAAATACTATATCTTATGGTTATCCCTATATTATTAATAGGTAATATATATAGGTATAGGTGTAGGCATATATTTATAAAGTGCAAGATTAGTAAAAAATGGTCTAGAAGTGAAAAACACATATCTATCTCTCCGTAATATTAGCGATTTTTATCGACGGACAAAAGTTCAAACAAAATGCATTAAAAAAACATTTATTTATAATAATTGTCACATGTATCGATAATATTTTCTCTATTTATTTGTCTATTTTCCACAATATTAATTTATCAACCATTATTTTTCTGTCATGCGTAATTGCGTAGTTAATAAGCCCGTTCCAAATTTGAAAGTCGCGCCATTCAAAGTACTTATGCTTAAAGCTTTTTAAATATTTTAATCTAACGAAGATACAATAAATTATGGATCCATTTTATAACATTATAATAAAACGTCTTTTAAATTTATTTTAATAAATTACTACTATATCCTATGCCTTAAATTAACATATTATTTATCAACTGTAATTTTATGGTATCAATCCATAGTGCAACTAGCCCTATTAAATACAACTTTATTTTATGACCGTTACAAGATGGAGATCTTAAAAACGCCTTATAAAATTAAAGTAGCAAATAACAGCTCATATGTATGTGATATATGTATGTCATACTATAGATCAATCTAACCAAACTTACGTTTACTGAATTACAATTAAAAAGTTCCTTAACTACGTAAATCGCTGAATTTTGTTAAATATATCTTAATGCACTCATTCATATACCCTATATTTTATGTCGGAAATTGCTATAAAAATAAATACATTTTATACATAATAATATGTGTGGAAGTAAATGGTCTTCTCAATTTTTTTTTTAACTTCTCGTAGTTTATTTTTATAACAAGACGTTTTTATTTAAATTTCCTTAAATGTTCGTATATAATTAAGTGTCCAATTTGGAAATTAAATATTGCACTTGGTTTGGATGAAAATACATGATTGAAAAGTGACGTCATTAAAATCTGGCGTACACCCCAACATAGAGGACCAAATTTTTGGACATTTGTAAAACATGAAAAGTGGTAAATAAGTCGTCACCTTTTTGCCTTTCTTGAAATTGAAAATGTTCTATAGTTTATTCACGTACACGCAAAAATGAAGGCACCATCTGGTAAGTATCGTCATTGGAAACACAATGAACATTTTTTTGAACTTTTGGATTCGGAATCAATCCTAAATTTCGGAAAAGCGCCCACGGCAAAAATGTTCCAATATTCCCAAAACAAGAGAAGTCTACGAAAAGCCCAATTATAGATGTATGTGTAATGTTGTGTAAGAGTTACATCAACGTCTGTTCCATGCATTTCACGAACATAGGTATTGCATGCTATGTTCTGGCATAGAAGCGTTATTTATAGACACGTCATAATACCGGTTAAAGGTTTGTTTACTCATGTTTAGTCTCATAATGTAATACTTTAGGCAATAATTTGAAATGCTGGTCATGAATACAAATTGACTATATGATAATGATAAACAGCAATAGCCTAGTGGTTAAGAGGCTCGGCCTCTTATTCGAGGTTCATATCCCAGGCTCCTCTGATTTTTGAAAGATACGAACGAGTATATGGAAAAGTATAAGGAAACCTGAATATGAAAAAAATAATTCTCAAGGGTGTATGAAGTCTATCAATTCACACTTACTTGACTGGTGGACTATTTCGTGGAGTTGGGTGTAGTCCCGTAAAGGAGATGTAATGGATTTTATCGACTTTTATGTATTTGCGGCTTATGCGGTATTACGCGGCTAATTTTCGAGAAGACCTCATTTCATGTAAATCGGAAAGTTTCCGATAATTTTCCTTCAGATTTCAGATCTAAATAGTTAACCAACATTTAGATCAACTCATTTTTTATTTAGTGTCATCGAAGTCGGTCATTTGTTTTTTATTTCACTTACAGTTACCATGTAAATATTCAGAGTTGATGGTGATAATACCCGACTCACAGTTTATTTAGATAAACTAACTATCAGGCAGGTCAATCTTTTCACAATATTTTCAGTTACTAGATTAATTTCTAACATGCATATGAAGATATCACCAGTTTGGGTTTCGAACCCGATCCTCTACAACGAGATGCCAAAGATCCTACCACGAGGTTTAAAATTGTATGTACAATATAGTATACATATTGTACATACAATTTTCTTTAATCTTTAAAATAACTGAACTCTAAAGGATTTTGAAAAGAAAAGAAAAGTAGTTTGGGGTAACTCTCTTTTATATTGTCAATAATATTATTGGTTGTTAATCTAAAATCTGTTGTAGAATTTTCACCAATGACCACCCCAAGCGGCAGCGTGACCCCAGGGTGCGGCATGACCCCAGGCAGCACCATGACCCCAAGCTCCGACCACGGGCGCAGCGGCAAGAGGAGCGACGACACGGGCACCGTGACCCCAGGCAACAGGAGCGGCAGCCAGCACAGCGGAGCGCTTGTGGAGAACGTGAGCGGCGTGGGCGTCCACAGCCCTCGCGGTGTAGTGGGCGGCACGGTCCAAGTTCACGCTGAGAGTGTCCAAAGGTCTGCCATCATGAGCCAGGATGTTAGCGGGCTGGCCGGGAGCCAGCGACAGAGGTCCTCTGTAGTTGTACGCGCCGTGCACGGGAGCGGCCAGGGCGAGGGGAGCGGCAACCGCCACCGGGGCAGCCACATGAGGAGCGACCAGGGGAGCAGCCAGGCCATGACCGGCCCAACCAGCCCACCCGTGGCCGGCCCAGCCGAGAGGAGCGATAGCGCTGGCCGAAGCCAGGGCCACGAAGGAAGCCAACACCACCAGCTTGAACATTATGGTCTGTGTTGTTGTTAGTCCAAAGAACGACTGATGCATGTTCCCTGTTTCGTGTAGCTTTTATACTATTTCATATTGTAGGTGTTGTTTATATGTAGCGTCAGGAAATATGCAATGGGGCGTTGGCCAGCAATCATTCTCAGAAAGAAAAGCTCTGCAAGGGCAGCCTTGTTTGTGGCATTAGACGCATGCCTACATTTTTGTCTAAATTAAACCCTAGAGCTTATGAAATACATACCAGAGTCTTGACGTCAAACGTAATAGTTATTTATGTTTTTTTGTTACCTTGATAAAGGCTTTGATAAAGGGCCGTTCACATTACTGATTACAAAAATTAATCATCACTTTGCGGCGATTCCATAAATTTGGAATTTTAGGTAAACTAAATTAGTATAGGTATATACCAAAGAAGTTAGGTTTCTTTTTATTTGTCAAGTAGATAACTATATGTATTATTATATTGCGTTGTACGTTCAAAATAATACAAATCTTTATATTTTCGATTATTTTTATAAATCTATAATAAACTTAAAAAATTACCTTCAAGTATTATTTTTTATTTCTGTGTGCACCTATATTTTTTTAATTTAAACATATGTAATTGACAATAAAAATAAATTTGGTAGAGCTTGTTGTTACCATGATATAAAAAACTAAATCCTTGGACACACGTCTTGATAACATAATCGAAAATAAAATCAATTAGGAACCGTTAATATACAACAATAGCATTATGAAATAGTAATTTAGCAGCGCATCTGTGGCCGACCTCTGTTGATTACAGATGTCCATGGGCGGCAGTAGCCCCTTACCGTCATATGGACTGTATTCAATTATCAAGAACCGATGACAATACACGATTTTAATAATTGTATTCCAATTTCCTCAGCAGAATCGTCAGGAATCAGGATTAACAATTTTCCTTGTGCGATTTTAGCGTGGTTTTTAGTTTTTAAACTATGTATAATTAATACTATTTGATATCTTAGGACGATAGAAGTAAAGTGAAAATTTAAACTGCCTACTTATTACGGTTCAATAGAAAAGCGAAAAACTTAAAAAATTGCGGTTTTTTTGTATGGCATGGGTCGATTATTTTCAAAATACTTATATTTTTAATATTTTTTTTATTATAGCGGCTACTTTTATACATACTCTTTAAAATTTAAAGTTGCTATCTAATACTATTCAAGACATAAAACCCTGTGACTGCGAGTCAGACGGACAGACAGCGGAGGCTTCGTAATAGGGTTATGTTTTTACCCTTTGGATACAGAACCTTAAAAAATATCAAATATTCACAAAACGAGAGAAGTCTGCAAACATACCAATTATAGATGTATGTGTGATGTTTTGTAAAAGTTGTACCAACGTCTGTTACATGCATTTCACGAACATAGGTATTGCCTGCTATTATATTCAGGCATAAAAGCATTATTTATAGACACATAATAACACCGGTTGCGGGTTTGTTTACTCATGTTTTATCTTATATTGAAATGCTTTAGGCCATAATTCCCAACATCATCATCATTATCATCATCATCAACCTTACTGTACCACAGCTGGGTGCGAGTCACGTCAGAATGAGAATGATTATACCGTAGTCTACCAAATGCGAATTGATAGCCTTCACGTACCTTTGTTTTTTTTTTAAGATTTCCCGGGTATTCAGGTTCCCTCACGATGCTTTCCTTCATCGATTAAGCAAGTGATAATTAATTTCTCATACGCACATAACTTTGAAAAATCAGAGGGGTGTGCCTGGAATTTGAACCCCGCACCCCTCGATCAAGAGACCGAGTTCGGAACGCCGGCCATAAATACGAAATGAGTGGACTAAATCAGCGTTTCCAAGCCTTTTTCAGTACACGGACCCTTAGGAAATCAAGCACCGTTTCACGGGCCCCTTTAATAAAATAAACAGCAAAAAACGGATTAGGTATTTATTTTAATTATTACAGATATAACAAAAACAAATACAGAAGGTAATTATAACTGTTTATTAAGAAAAATATAAAAAAAAATGTGAAGGTTGGTGTTGCTTTTTTGCAACTAAATCAGGGATATTCGGGTTGATGTTGCTACTAAGCTGTAATCTCAAATCAGATTCTACTTGTAATCTGTTTCTGTATTTTATTCTTTTGTATGAATAAGAGTAGATAATGCCTTTTCACATAGGTATGTGGTGAAAAAAGCAGTAAAGCGGTCCCTTTTGCATTTAATGAGCGATTTTTGTATGGTCCAGAGATGACAATGCGGACCCCCATACATATGCTCGCGGACCACAGGTTGGGAAACGCGGGACTAAATGATAATGATAGGTAGTGATAGAGTAGTGGTTGAGATTCGGTCCCACAATAAGAGGGTCCGAGGTACAAATCCCAGGCATGCACCTCAGATTTTTCAAATTATGTGCGTATTACAAACTGATTATCACTTGCTTAAACGGTAAAAGAAACCATCATGAAGAAACATGCACGACTTAGTAGGAAAAAAGTTTTACGGGTGTAAAAAGTCTATGAATTCGCTACATGAGATTACTACATTTAGATTTGATGATGATAGTATACGACTCACAGTTAATTTAGTTAAATGAACTAACAGGCAAGTCAATTTTCTCACAATATTCGCCGTTGCTATGCTAAGATTAATTTCTAATATGCACAATGCACATGGAGTCCAAATATCACCAGCTTTTTTGAACCAGGTCCTCTACAACGGACCAAAGAGACCAAAGTTCATATCACGATGCTTAAAATTGTATATACAATATAGTGTTCATATTACAACATTATTATATTATCTTTAAAATAACTGAACTCTAAAGGATTTTGAAAAGAAAAGAAAAGTAGTTTGGGGTAACTCTCTTTTATATTGTCAATAATATTATTGGTTGTTAATCTAAAATCTGTTGTAGAATTTTCACCAATGACCACCCCAAGCGGCAGCGTGACCCCAGGGTGCGGCATGACCCCAGGCAGCACCATGACCCCAAGCTCCGACTACGGGCGCAGCGGCAAGAGGAGCGACGACACGGGCACCATGACCCCAGGCAACAGGAGCGGCAGCCAGGACAGCGGAGCGCTTGTGGAGAACGTGAGCGGCGTGAGCGTCCACAGCCCTCGCGGTGTAGTGGGCGGCACGGTCCAAGTTCACGCTGAGGGTGTCCAGAGGTCTGCCATCATGAGCCAGGATGTTAGCGGGCTGGCCGGGAGCCAGCGACAGAGGTCCTCTGTAGTTGTACGCGCCGTGCACGGGAGCGGCCAGAGCGAGGGGAGCGGCAACCGCCACCGGGGCAGCCACATGAGGAGCGACCAGGGGAGCAGCCAGGCCATGACCGGCCCAACCAGCCCATCCGTGGCCGGCCCAGCCGAGAGGAGCGATAGCGCTGGCCGAAGCCAGGGCCACGAAGGAAGCCAACACCACCAGCTTGAACATTGTGGTCTGTGTTGTTGTTAGTTCAAAGAACGACTGATGCATGTTCCCTGTTTCGTCTAGCTTTTATACTATTTCATATTGTAGGTGTTGTTCCTATGTAGCGTCAGGAAATATGCAACGGGGCGTTGGCTAGCAATCATTCTCGGAAAGAAAAGCTCTCTGCAAGGGCGGCCGCGAACAACATTAGACGCATGCCTACATTTTTGTCTAAATTAAACCCTAGAGCTTACGAAATACATACCACGAGAGTTTTGACGTCAAACGTAATAGTTATGTTTTGTTGTTACCTTGAGGCTTTGATAAAGGGCCGTTCACTTTACTGATTACAAAAATTAATCATCAATTTACAGCAATTCCATAAATTTGGAATTTTAGGTAAGCTAAATTAATATATACCTAATATTACTGTAGTTAAGTTTTTCTTTTTATTTTTCAAGTAGATAATTATTATTTAGCATTGTTCATTCATAATAATATGAATCTTTCCTTTCGATTTTTTATAATTCTACAATTAACTTAAAATAATTAAATTTTTAATCCGTAAAGTATGTACTCATTTCATTGTTTAAATTTTTGTGTGTACCTCTATTTTTTATTAAAAACATGTAACTGCCAATAAATAAAACTTTGGGAGAGTTTATTATTACTACGATTTAAAAAACAACATCTGTGAACACACGTCTTGATAACATATTAAATTAAGTGTTACACATACAATCGAATCGAAAATAGAACCAATTAGGAACCATTAAAATACAACAATAGCATCAAGAAATAGGCAGTACGTGAGGTCATGTAAAAGTAATTGACAGACAGATGACAAACATAACCGCATGTGCATACCACGGCCTTGCATATTCCACTAGTTAAATAATTACTAGTTCGAGGTGTCCAACTTGAACCAGTTCTTAACTGATAGCGGTGGAGGTAAGTTCTGGTCTAAATGTCTAAAATTGTTGGCAAAATGATTTGATTATAAATTTATTCAGTTGTCGATAAAATCGAGTTAGAATTCCAAATTTAAAGCTGTTTATAAATATTGATAGTTCCGACAGCTGCAAAGGCGGTAACACTTAATGGTTAATCTTTAGCATTAACCATAACATTAAAATTTGACAAAATTAAAATCCAACTGAATTGTACCATTTAAAAACATGTTCTTGTTTTAGTTTAAACGGTTAATACAGTAACGCTAGTTATCAGTCTTAACCAATTTTTGCGTACCAATATTCTGAATTTGACTAGTGTCACCTACCTAAATTGTCAAATTTCGATCTGCGCTAAACTGGTTGACCGGGGAAGAGTGTAAGCGTACCGGTGATCACAGCAAATGGCGTCCAGAGGCACACCGTGGGGTTTAAAACCGTATTTTTTTTTATAATATAAGAGTAGCAGACGAGCATGCAGTCCACCTGATGGTAAGTGGCTACTGCCGCCCATGGATCTGTAATCAACCCCAGATAGGATTAGATATTCCTACTTGAGGTCGGCCACAGATGCGCCGCTACCCCTGAGGACTAAGCTCCTCGCCTCGGAAAAGTCTGACTCCCTTACCACACTCTTCAAACCGGAACACAGCAGCGCCTAACACTGCTGTTATTAGGTAGAAATAGGTGTGGCGGTGGTGCCGCCGGAGTCGAACCACAAAGGGTTCTTTCAAGAACCGTATGAACTGAGAAGAACCAAAGCCGCTTTTCCCCACCATGAAAAGGCAAAAATTAGTTAAACATTGATTATTATTATTACCAGGCTTAAGAAAAATATCCTTCTTAAATATATATCTTTAAGGTGAGGTACGAATTTATTTTATGTATTATTAATTTTTGGTCTTCAATGTATAATATAACTGCTAGACACGGGGTTTCCCTTACGAATTAACAGGAATGAAGTCAAACTTCACCGATCTGGCCACGTGGATAGGTGTAGGTAACAAACAATTGAAAACAATGTTTAAAACCTTCAGTTTTGTAGGAAGGAAGTCGTAAGGAAGTAAGTTATAGTAACAAGTAATATTATTTAGCTATAATTGTCATATTTTCTTATTCTTCATTCTTCATAAAATTCATTATTTCTTACTTTTCTGTTAAAACTAAATCCAGTATGTTAGTTTAGGATTACATTTATTTAAACGATTGTTTTATCTAAAAATTAAAACCCGTTAATAGCCTTAGTTGATTCTGTATAGGTTTTTTTTATAAAATTAATTAATATTAAAAATAAAACACATAGCATGTTTATCGTAACTTTATCTCTTTACAAACATGGAAACCTAAATTCAGGAAGGAAACAAAACAACAAGGCTTTCCCTAGCCTTCATTTGACGAATACTGAAAATAATGGCAATTATTGATACATTTGTATAAACTGCACAGACTTTCAATTTTAATTTTATAGTAACAATTTATTTATTGTATTTAGTACCGAATTAATTTTATATAACAATTTCTGTTTAAAAGGCATATTTTTAGAAACATTTTAAACAACATAATGTTCAGGGTAGGCGTAGGACAGAGAGTGCAGAGGTGTCTCGTGAATAACTGGTACGACATGGGCTTGGCGGACCACGGGGACGGTGACCACCGGGGTTCCATGCATCACCGAGTTGGAGTAGCTGGAGTAGCTGGTCACGGCTGGGGACACCACGGAGGTCACCACCTGAGGCGCTACGGGCGTCAGGATCGGAGATGAGTAGACCACGCCGCTCGGTGCCGCAGCAGCAACGGCAATTGCCATACACAGAACGATCTGAAATAAAAGATTCTTTTAATTGTAGAATTAGCAAATGTGTATGTAGTTCACCTGCGGCAATGCCGTGGAAATCTGTAGTCAACCTGAGGTCGGCCATAAATGCGTTTCTACCCTTGAAGACTTAGTTGGAATGCCGCATAGTGTCATACATTACCACACCCTTTAAATAGGATACTACAGCGCGTAAGATGGCTGTTAAAAGATTAATTAAATTTGTAATTTTGCACATGTAAGATTCATTTACTGTGGAAAGGTGAGAGGCAAAGAATTAAATTACGGAGAAAGATTTTTAAGCCCGAAAATGTCTACAGCTTACAGGATTCGCGGTTGGTGCTAAGCTTTCACCTAAACATTTTTACAAAATATTGTATTAAAAAAAAACAGACTAACACTTATTGTTAATAATCAATCTATCCAATGCTTCCCTACCAATGTTTGAAGTTAAAAAAATCTGCATACTACACTTGTCGTTTCAGTCTTAATTGACAAAACATTAGATACAATTATTCATAGCAACATACCATTGTAAAAGACAACGGCCTTTCGAATCAAAATAAAATGAATTAGAGCCACTTGAATTATTTAAGTTAATAGAATAAAACGTTTAAGCACCACTTTATATTAACGAAATCCGAACAAGAGTACAACGGAAGTGAAACTTTTTCAATTAAATACACGCCAAGACATCCGAAATCTAATTAGGGAGTTCATCTGGCGATTTCATAAGCAAGTTCAATGCCCTTAAGGCGTTTTCAATTTAGCCGATTTAAGTCTGACTGCCTCACGTCAGCAAGACTGACCTTTTTTCCCTCCGGTATTGTTTTTTGTCCTGTACCCCTACCAGGAGTTTTTACGTTTCGACAAAAATGACTGTTTTGGTATTTGTTTACGTATTTGCCCATACAAATTCCAATCAGCGCCCCTAGCGGATTGTTTCCGAAGTATAGTGTCGGAACACGAGTTACAAAAACGGTTTTTTTACAATAATTACGTTACGTTTGAGACATAAACAGCCGTCAAATCGCGATTTGGCATTATGAGTTGCTTATTTGACAATTATCAATCCGTAAAATACGTCATGACATTTACATTAACGGACAACCGAGTTGTCAGTCAGCGGACTTTTTGCCGTGTTTTGTGTTTTGCTCATTTTGTTTGAAAATGTTTGCCGCTAAATACCATTTTGCTGGGAAGATGATTGAGCAGCAGGAGGAAGCAGACCATCGGGCGAGGCAGCGGCTATATTTAAAGAAACGGAGCAACGTATCTCGTGTCTCGGAGAAGAAGTTCATCCAGTTGTACCGGCTCTCAAAGAGGGGGTTTACCTATTTGTGCACAGTATTAAGGGAAAATACTGATTTAAGGAAATCACAAAGGGTGTCGCTGGAGACTAAGGTAAGATTTTGTTTTCTATAGATACCTAATAGTTACTTGTCGTACAATACAATGTACAAAATTGTTATATTTCTAGGTTCTTAGCGCTTTACTATTCTACGCCAATGGCGATTACCAGCGTGTCATTGGCGAGGCTAATTACCTGTCGCAAGAGACGATTAGCGGGTACGTGCAAGAGGTCACGGAGGCATTAAATCACCCTCATGTGACAAAAAAATTTATAAAATTTCCATGTTTGCCTGAAGATAGACAGCGTACCACACAAAAGTCAGTATTTAACAATTTATTTATACCATCTACATTTTAGGGATACATGTAATTTTAATTTGAATAACCTTTTGAATTACTTTTAGTTTCTACAACAAGTATGGCTTCCCGGGTGTCTTAGGAAGCATTGATGGCTCCCATTTCAAAATAAAAAAACCCAAAAGGAACGAGGAACACCTTTATTTCTGTAGGAAACATTATCACTCCATTAATGTGCAAGTAGTAAGTATAGGCATTAATATGAAATTTATATAGCAAGTGACTAAATTGAAACATACAAGTTTTTGTTTTGCCAGGTTTCGGATCATGAGGGCAGAATATTATATGTCAATCCCAAATTTGGTGGAGCAAGTCATGATGCCTTCATATGGAATAATAGCACCATTAACACATTTATGCAATCTTTACACCGGAATGGCGAATCGGTTTGGCTTTTAGGTAAAGCGATATATGTTAATAAGTAGGTCAGGTTTCAGTTATTATGCTTATTAATAATTTCGATTCCATTAATTTTTACAGGTGACTCTGCGTACCCTCAAAGACCATGGCTCATGACGCCCTACATAAACCCAACACCACATTCTTCTCAAGAATCATTTAATGCAATACACAGCAAGACAAGAGTCATAGTTGAAAATACATTTGGACGACTCAAAAACAGATGGAGATGTCTGCATAAAGACAGAGTATTGCACTACAAGCCAGACAAATGTGCAAAAATCATTGTTGCATGTTCAGTGTTACATAATATTGCACTAGACTTTAAAGACTTCCTGTCTGATGAAGAAATACTTGGTAGTTGTTAAATTCCTTGTAATATATATATTTTTTGTATGAAATCAATTTTAATTTTTAAAAGGTACATAATAAAATATTTTGTTTTCAGAAACTCCAGTCATTGCTGTGGCTTCATTGGATCCACAGCAGGCAGAAGATGACATGCTGTTCCTGGGTCGCCAGATACGCGACAGGCTGGCTACCAGGCTACACGCAGCAACCACATAGTTTTTTTTTTTTACTTATTTTTCTTTCTCCTACATATAGATAAGATACCTTCCGAAGCAGTGGTAGAATAAAAAAGTATGAACTGCAACCCGGCACTTTCATTTCCAACCTTATCATCATTATTGCTTTGTAAGACATTAGTTTTATACAATAGGTGCTATAATATGTAATAAATACTCATTTTTTAAAAATGCATAGGAATGTAGAATATTAATAAAAATACGGTTCTCTCGGTTCCATAAACTCCACCATCCGTTCAAATTGTGACGTGCTTGTCCTCATTATATTATATCCAGTTTTTTTTGTTGATAATACGATGCCTTCTCGTTCAAACAGTTTTTTCTTTTATTATTTTTGACAGTTACAAACTTCGCAATGAAACTTTGTATTTGAATTTTTTTTTTAAGGCGGCAACATAAACCTTTTAGTCCAAATATTTATTTAAAGTGTTATATTGTTTTTTATATTAAAATATTCATTTTTAAATTATTTAAATTTGCAAATGTGTTTTTGTAAATATTTGTTATATAATTAATCAATAATATTTTGGCATAATGTTCATATAATGTGGTACAACATTTGACGCGGTACAAGAAATACTCAAAACATAAAATTAAATGTCTAAATTGACAGAATGGCGCTTTATGGTTTGTCTCACTTTTTTGCGAACATTTGAGGGAGACAAAAAGTTCAAGGTCACTTGAGCACTTACTTTTGTTATGTTTACTCAGTGGTGCGTTTTTGACAAATCATTCTTCTGAATCTAACGGAACAGAAGAATGGATTGAGCATACATAACGTAAACATTTGCGTTGTTTTGAAAACTCCTGGTAGGGGTACAGTGTCTTATTTTTTGGCATGCCTAACAGCAAAGGCTCGGCGGATTTTTGAAAATACGAAGTATTGTTGGATTCGTCTGTATTTTGAGATAGGGTATCCTCTGAAGCACTCGATTTTTATTTTTATAATAATTGATAATTTATAAGATTTTATTTACGAATACTACCATATAATGCTTAAAATGAGGCGGATGCTTTATTTTTTGTTGAAGACCTTTAAAAAGTACACGATGCCGTGGGAGCGACAACAGGTTACGTGGCCATTTCTGCCCACTTAAATTCCCGCGATGGCCATTTTCGTCGCTACGTGAGTAATCCGGGAATTTCAATGATACACAACCTGTACCCTTACCAGTACCCCTACCAGGAGTTTTCAAAACAACGCAAATGTTTACGTTATGTATGCTCAATCCATTCTTCTGTTCCGTTAGATTCAGAAGAATGATTTGTCAAAAACGCACCACTGAGTAAACATAACAAAAGTAAGTGCTCAAGTGACCTTGAACTTTTTGTCTCCCTCAAATGTTCGCAAAAAAGTGAGACAAACCATAAAGCGCCATTCTGTCAATTTAGACATTTAATTTTATGTTTTGAGTATTTCTTGTACCGCGTCAAATGTTGTACCACATTATATGAACATTATGCCAAAATATTATTGATTAATTATATAACAAATATTTACAAAAACACATTTGCAAATTTAAATAATTTAAAAATGAATATTTTAATATAAAAAACAATATAACACTTTAAATAAATATTTGGACTAAAAGGTTTATGTTGCCGCCTTAAAAAAAAAATTCAAATACAAAGTTTCATTGCGAAGTTTGTAACTGTCAAAAATAATAAAAGAAAAAACTGTTTGAACGAGAAGGCATCGTATTATCAACAAAAAAAACTGGATATAATATAATGAGGACAAGCACGTCACAATTTGAACGGATGGTGGAGTTTATGGAACCGAGAGAACCGTATTTTTATTAATATTCTACATTCCTATGCATTTTTAAAAAATGAGTATTTATTACATATTATAGCACCTATTGTATAAAACTAATGTCTTACAAAGCAATAATGATGATAAGGTTGGAAATGAAAGTGCCGGGTTGCAGTTCATACTTTTTTATTCTACCACTGCTTCGGAAGGTATCTTATCTATATGTAGGAGAAAGAAGAATAAGTAAAAAAAAAAAACTATGTGGTTGCTGCGTGTAGCCTGGTAGCCAGCCTGTCGCGTATCTGGCGACCCAGGAACAGCATGTCATCTTCTGCCTGCTGTGGATCCAATGAAGCCACAGCAATGACTGGAGTTTCTGAAAACAAAATATTTTATTATGTACCTTTTAAAAATTAAAATTGATTTCATACAAAAAATATATATATTACAAGGAATTTAACAACTACCAAGTATTTCTTCATCAGACAGGAAGTCTTTAAAGTCTAGTGCAATATTATGTAACACTGAACATGCAACAATGATTTTTGCACATTTGTCTGGCTTGTAGTGCAATACTCTGTCTTTATGCAGACATCTCCATCTGTTTTTGAGTCGTCCAAATGTATTTTCAACTATGACTCTTGTCTTGCTGTGTATTGCATTAAATGATTCTTGAGAAGAATGTGGTGTTGGGTTTATGTAGGGCGTCATGAGCCATGGTCTTTGAGGGTACGCAGAGTCACCTGTAAAAATTAATGGAATCGAAATTATTAATAAGCATAATAACTGAAACCTGACCTACTTATTAACATATATCGCTTTACCTAAAAGCCAAACCGATTCGCCATTCCGGTGTAAAGATTGCATAAATGTGTTAATGGTGCTATTATTCCATATGAAGGCATCATGACTTGCTCCACCAAATTTGGGATTGACATATAATATTCTGCCCTCATGATCCGAAACCTGGCAAAACAAAAACTTGTATGTTTCAATTTAGTCACTTGCTATATAAATTTCATATTAATGCCTATACTTACTACTTGCACATTAATGGAGTGATAATGTTTCCTACAGAAATAAAGGTGTTCCTCGTTCCTTTTGGGTTTTTTTATTTTGAAATGGGAGCCATCAATGCTTCCTAAGACACCCGGGAAGCCATACTTGTTGTAGAAACTAAAAGTAATTCAAAAGGTTATTCAAATTAAAATTACATGTATCCCTAAAATGTAGATGGTATAAATAAATTGTTAAATACTGACTTTTGTGTGGTACGCTGTCTATCTTCAGGCAAACATGGAAATTTTATAAATTTTTTTGTCACATGAGGGTGATTTAATGCCTCCGTGACCTCTTGCACGTACCCGCTAATCGTCTCTTGCGACAGGTAATTAGCCTCGCCAATGACACGCTGGTAATCGCCATTGGCGTAGAATAGTAAAGCGCTAAGAACCTAGAAATATAACAATTTTGTACATTGTATTGTACGACAAGTAACTATTAGGTATCTATAGAAAACAAAATCTTACCTTAGTCTCCAGCGACACCCTTTGTGATTTCCTTAAATCAGTATTTTCCCTTAATACTGTGCACAAATAGGTAAACCCCCTCTTTGAGAGCCGGTACAACTGGATGAACTTCTTCTCCGAGACACGAGATACGTTGCTCCGTTTCTTTAAATATAGCCGCTGCCTCGCCCGATGGTCTGCTTCCTCCTGCTGCTCAATCATCTTCCCAGCAAAATGGTATTTAGCGGCAAACATTTTCAAACAAAATGAGCAAAACACAAAACACGGCAAAAAGTCCGCTGACTGACAACTCGGTTGTCCGTTAATGTAAATGTCATGACGTATTTTACGGATTGATAATTGTCAAATAAGCAACTCATAATGCCAAATCGCGATTTGACGGCTGTTTATGTCTCAAACGTAACGTAATTATTGTAAAAAAACCGTTTTTGTAACTCGTGTTCCGACACTATACTTCGGAAACAATCCGCTAGGGGCGCTGATTGGAATTTGTATGGGCAAATACGTAAACAAATACCAAAACAGTCATTTTTGTCGAAACGTAAAAACTCCTGGTAGGGGTACAGGAGTTTTTACGTTTCGACAAATATGACTGTTTTGGTATTTATTTACGTATGGGCCAATACGATTTCCTAGTTCTGACTCTATTTGAATTCTAAATGTACATAGATAACAACAGCCTTTTTATCCTTTATTTTTTCAATGTAATCGCCTAATTTGTAAGCGCCCTAAGGTAACGACAAAGGTATTGAAAATATTTTTATTGGGTTTTCTTTCCCTACCAATTTACGGAACGAATAAACACCCCGTATTTTCATTTACAAATGTATCTGGTTTCTATCTAGATTATTTCTGTCTACTAGGATCGGCCAACGACCTAGTATTAAGATCTTTTCAGTAGCACTTACAAATTTCTTTTATATACAATTGAAGTAGCACACAGTACATAAGAGAACAGTCACTATCTCCCATGAACCAACTTAATATATAACAGGCATATGTTGCCAGTGCAACAGCAATGATAGCCTAATGGTTAAGAAACTCGGCCTCTCGAATGAGGGATCCGAGGTTCAAATTCCAGGCAAGCACCTCTGATTTTTCAAAGTTGTGTGCGTATTATAAATTAATTATCACTTGCTTAAAACGGTGAAGGAAAACATCGTGAGGAAACCTGCATACCTGAGAGATTTATATAAAAAAAATCTCAAAGGTATGTGAAGTCTATCAATACGCACTTGGCCAGCGCGGTGAACTATGGCCTAATCCTTCTCATTCTGTGAGACCCGTACCCAGCAATGGGACAATAATAGGTTGATAACGATATGTTGCCACTGCTGAGGACTAAGCATGACCTCATATTAAAGTCAGCCAACATCCACAACCTTCTGTAGAAGGTTGTGGATGCTGGCTGAAAGGTGGCTGAAAGGTGGCTAAAGGTGGTAGAACCCTTTGTGGTTCAACTCCGGCGGCACCACCGCCACACCTATTTCTACCTAATAACAGCAGTGTTAGGCGCTGCTGTGTTCCGGTTTGAAGGGTGTGGTAAGGGAGACAGACTTTTCCGAGGCGTTCCAGCTTAGTCCTCAGGGGTAGCGGCGCATCTGTGGCCGACCTCAGGTAGGAATATCTAATCCTATCTGGGGTTGATTACACATTTCCATGGGCGGCAGTAGCCACATCAGGTGGACTGCATGCTCGTCTGCTATTCTTATATTATAAATAAAAAAAAAAAAAAAAAAAAAAACAGAAATATTTTACACTAGAAATAAGTCTAGAAATAACTACTCGAAACATACTGGTTCTACCACCTTTCTCATATGATTATTAATTATTAGTTACCATTTTAATTGTTTCCTACTTTTCATAGTTTTATTTATTGTGACAATAGAATAATTATTGGTGTATAATAAATACATTAAGTTATTAGCTGCTCAAAATATCGATTTACAAGGTCTCTTAATTAAATTGCCGTCACATTTTTAATTTTCAAAGCTTGAATCCGAATTTCAAATAATAAAAAATAAGGATATACCTACTCATTAATAAATTATTAATATTTTAAATTTAGAGACCAAATCCTTGCATTTAGCGGAAACAAATATTCACTGCATGTTTCAAATAAATCATTTTTTTTATTCATAGAAAAAGGGCTTAATCGCTCATGCGATCATGACGCCCTGGTTATATCCGATCAAATTAAAATTTAAATTGTCATTTTCCCGCTCGTTACTATTCTGCACATATTTCATTAAAATATGGTCTTCGAATAAATCAAACTTTCATCAATAACACAATTTAAACTAAACTAAATATAATAACTTTTGTCAATAATATTGTAATCTAGGCTATAATTTTAGAATGTTGTTTATGTATATAAGTTTTACAAATTGTAAATATTTATGTGTTATCTCAGTAAAGTTTTTATAAATCTAGGCTGAAGGAACACATTTTAAAATTCAGAAAACTTACCAATTTGTACATTTTTAATGGAGGAGGAATTAAAAGATGCGCCTTGCAGAAAATTTCAAATTCGACTGAACACGTAACCGTGTCGCATAACTTTTATAGACATGTGAATATCACAACACATGCCGAAAAGATCATCTATATATATAATAAGAATGGAAGCTTTGCATGTCTGTAGTCTGTACATCCAATAAATTTGCAAAAAAGGAGTTACGAGAATAATAGCAATTTCTAACATTTTAGAATTTTTTCCTGTCTGTCTATGTGTTTGAAAGCTCATGACGTCGAAACGACTGATTGAATTAACTATTTATTCCTACTCCGTATCTTGACTTATTATTAACTCTATATTTCATTAAAATCGGCTTAATTTATCAAGAGTTATTACAATTTAAAATCATTCAAATTATATTTCTAACACTGCATGCCGTGTATGCGGAGTGGCGAATTTCAGTTTATTAGTATGCTCCGTGAGCTTGATAGATGTCGTTGTATCATCATCATCAACACATTATTGCCCCACTGATGGACACGGGTCTCCGCTCCGAATGAGAAGGATTCGGCTATAGTCCACCGTATTGATTGAGACTACACATACGTTTGAAATTGTTTTTATAAATGTCTCAGGTACACAGGTTTCACGATGTTTTCCTTCGCCGTTTAAGCAAGTGATAATTTATTTTGAATACGCCCATAGTTTTTTGAAAAATCAGAGTTGATTGGCGTTGTATAACGTTATATTCTGAATCCACATGAACGAAGTCGCAGGCAAATCTCGTATAAAACACATCTACATACAAACTACATATTATCACATAATTAAGACCGGTTATCGTAAGAATCATCAATTCTCATTAGTTAACGAAGAGCTTTATTTTATGCAAAATGTATGCTTCTTAATATTTTTCGCACGTTTTACGATTTTTATATACTAAGCCACATTCCTGCACTCTTTTAAGTAGTTACCACTGACAATTACTGTATTTGAAGCCGGTTTTGATTAAATCTGCCAATCAATATCATGAACTCAATATTTATTACGATAGGAAGTTATGAACGACGTTAAGCCCTTACCTCGCCCATAATGTAATTTACACGTAATTTATGTTCAAAATAAATAACATTTTGTTAATAATTTAGAAGATGCAAACGAGCACGCAGTCCATCTGATGGTAAGTGGCTAGTGCCGCTCCTGGACATTTATAATGAAGTCCAGGTAAAATTTGATTCCTAGATAAAAAATATAATCCTTCCTTGGCAGTCGAGTAAAAAGATTATAATTATACTCTATAGAGAAATTAAAAAAAGACGTTTTTAGGGTTCCGTACAATTTCCAGTAGGCAGAAATTGCCAAAAAAAACTTTGTTAAGGAACATTAGATAGATTGTTTATCAATAATAGGCGTGTAACTCTTTGTTCTTTTAACTGTTTATGCGTCACACATTTAATTAATTGACTGTCAATCAATTTTATTGTCGACACAATTACCGACACGATACACGGTAGAAACAAATCGTGTCCGTGAACTTGATTTTGCTTTCGTATGTAACCGACTAACCGGTCGTGTATGGTACGGGTAAGCTTACAAATTGATTGAGTCGCCTTGAGCTGCACTCATACTTAAGTTGAGAGTGAATTTACGTATGCACAGGAAGTTTTTGAAGTTATACCTATTTCTTAAGAGTTTGAGAAAAAAAATATGAGAGTGGAGTTTTGCTTTTTTTGGCAAAACATATAAGAGTGAATGTTTTACGACACCGGCATCTAAAATCGACACCAGAAAATTTGCTAGAAAACGCCGTTTTGTGGTAGTAAAGGTTTTGCAAAAAGGCCCTCAACATTTTTAGGTGTAATATGACACAATACGATACGATATAATTGCGAAAAAATACAGGATACATTAACGAAGTAGTTTTTTAACCAACTTCCGGAAGGAGGTTATCTATTCGTTGCGTATTTTTTTATCCTATCTTTATAATAATTGGCATTGGTGTTGCCTCGGTCATGCTATAAATATGTTTTTATATATTTTCTTAGAAGTATCAAACTGGCATTAAGTTAGGTTAGGAGTCCTACCTGAGATCGGCACCGATGCGTTATTACCCCTGAGCTCGAACGCCTCGGATAAGTATGTCTCCTTTACCACAACTTTTATTAGACTATATCGTACACCTTATTAGGGGCAAGCTGCATAACCCAACAGTACTGGAGCTGATCATGCTGAACGTCCCGGACGGTTACGTTTGGTCGAGACGACGGAAGCTGTTCGCAACGCCAAAGTGTAGGCTCTCGTTCGGGAAGGAGTCTCCCCTACTTAAAGCAGTGACACTGCTCATCGGTTTACTGATTTGGAACCCAGCAGTAGATGTTTTTTTACACCAGTTGCCGTATTGCGCGTTGCCGCAGGACGGCAGGAGAATTTCTAGAGAAGCTTGACAAACGAATTAGATAAATTCTGCTATGTTTGCCTAAGCAATGTAAATAGAATTATAAATAAATAAATAATAAATAAATATCAGCTCACAGCAGCTCTCAACACTGCTGTTAACAACAAACATTAGACAAAAATAAGTATGTCAGTGGTACTTCGGAGTAAACTGCAAAGAGTTCTTTCACCCTTAATATTTCTGGGTCTGATTTTGACAGTTTGTCAGACAAGTCACTTAATCCCAAAGACATTAAACGATAACCTTATACACAATCTGTTTGCTTTGATACTCGAAAAATACTAAAGCCTTTTAGAAGTAATCTGTCTGAAAATTGGGGCAACGGTCGTTGTACGAAAGGATTAAAGAAAATTAGTGAATGGAATTATAATAATTTACTGGAACTGAATATAAAATAAAGAAAAAATAGAATACAGTATTTGCCTACTTAGTAGTTATTCAAAGAATAAATAACTTGTTTCAGTTAAAAGTAAATGTACCTACCAAATAAAATACATGTCATGGCAATTAAAAGAATGAATTCAAAAATTCTTAGCCCGTAGAAGTGGCAACCCATCTGTGACCAGTTTCAAGGGTGGTAGAACGCTTTGTGGTTCGACCACGGCGGCACCACCGCCACACCTATTTCTGCCTAATAACAGCAGTGTTACGCGCTGCTGTGTTCTGGTCTGAAGGGTGTGGACATACTTTTCCGAGGTGTTCCAGCTTAGTCGTTAGCTTAGTCCTGTGGCCGACCTCAGGTAGGAATATCTAATCTTTTCTGGGGTTGATTAAAAATGTCCATGGGCGGCAGTAGCCACTTACCATCAGGTGGACTGCATGCTCGGCTGCTACTCCTATATTATAAAAAAAAAGTAGAACCCCAAAATTTAGAGTTGGTTACAGTAGACATCTATCCATGGGTGGTGATCAGGTAAAGTATACGATTTTTACAACTTTAATATTACAAAAAGGAAAGAAGAATATACTAAAGGTTAATTTAAGGATGATATATAAATTAATGATCACCTTATCAAAATTATTCTATTGACCTTTGAAATAATTAATCCAACAAGATATAGTATGTGTTTCCACGTGTTTTTACATACACATATGAAACTAGAAAAACTGGTCAATTAGTTATTTAATAAAGTGATAAAATTAGCGGAGACAGGCTTTTAATTTTATTTGATCGTTTGAAACCAGGTAGAACAGATCCTTTATAAATGCAGAAGCGGACATTTTTTCCATATTTTTTTATAAATAGTGATCATTCATGCACATTAAAATTGCATAGTAGTAAAATAATAGACGAAATAACATGTAAAAACAAAACCCAGCTACTTAAAAATACAGACTATGTTCTACCACAATTTAGATGAATCCAACAACACCTCGTATTTTAAAATCCGTCAGGCCGTTTCAACTACAGGACGAAGAATGACTCATACATACATAATCTGAAACAAGACACACGCGAAAAATATAACCCTTCCTTGGCAGTCGGGTAAAAAATCCCTTCGCAGCTTTGCAAATAAAAAGATTAAAAAAATCGAATGTCAAACGACAAAGAAAATATACGAAACTCTTTCGTCTATGCCAATTTTTAAATATGCAATTCATCATCACTGTCCCACTGCTGGGCACGGGTCTCCTCTCAGAATGAGAAGGATTAGGCCATAGTCCACCGCGCTGGCATTAGTAGACTTCACATGATCCCCTTGAGATTTTTTTTGTATATATATCTCTCAGGTATGCAGATTTCCTCACGATGTTTTCCTTCACCGTTTAAGCAAGTGATAATTAAGTTCTATATATTTCTAATATGCAATTACTAGACATTAAATCGATATAGCACTTCTATTGTAAAATAAACTTCAGTAGTTATCTGTGTACTATTTTTTATTTAATACCACATTTGATGATTATCTGTGTCAAAAATTATAACACTTATGCTCTCGATTCTAATCGTAAATCTATTATTGTACCGTGGTCTTAATTTGTAAATGCCAAGACATTATCGAACTAGTTTAATTATTATCAGAAAGCAGTCCGTTGCGCAACTCATTACTCATGCCTAGGCGCATAAAACTATAATATACTTAAGTTGAAATACAAGATAATGATTGATTTTTAGTATTTATAGAAGTTATTGGAGAATTGTTATAAAAACAAAAAATTCTAGTAGTTATTATAAAAAATTGGCTATGTAACTCCCAAAATTTTGGTGACTTCAACGACACCTTATACGTTAAAATTTGTCAAGATGTTTGGGCTGCAGAGCATGCTAATGAATGAGACATACATACATTCATACGCACGAAAATCATAACCCTTCGCAGTTGAGTAAAGATAAATAACCCAAAGGACCCACTAGTACTAGTAGTAATAGTACAAAAAATAAATTATTTGTTCAACGTAACAAGCGAGTGCAAGTCTCACGCTAAAAATAAACTTTGATCTCTTTTCCCAGACTTTTTAGAAGGTGGTAGAACCCTTTGTGGTTCGACTCCGGCGGCACCACCGCCACACCTATTTCTACTTAATAACAGCAGTGTTAGGCGCTGCTGTTCCGTTTTGAAGGGTGTGGTAAGGGAGACAGACTTTTCCGAGGCGTTCCAGCTTAGTCCTCAGGGGTAGCGGCGCATCTGTGCCCGACCTCAGGTAGGAATATCTAATCCTATCTGGGGTTGATTACAGATGTCCATGAGCGGCAGTAGCCACTTACCATCAGGTGGACTGCATGCTCGTCTGCTACTCATATATTATAAAAAAAATCTTATACGTGAACTAAAGACATTTAACACAGTATACACCCAAAAATGTTTATTACAGCCAGAAAAGTAATACATCCTTCAACATAAACCTTGATAGATTAAACCATTAAATCACACACTTGTAAGCAAGTGTTAATGTATATACAAAGTACCTTTTTATTGCTAGCATATCTATAATAAAAAGCGTTAATAAAACACAAAATTTATAGATACAAACTGCTAATTGCCAAGCAGATCTTATTAATTTTTACCCAATAATATTGAGATACTCTTGATAAATCTGTTGTATACAAAAAATAAGTTAGTATTTAAGTTTTCCTTATTGCTTACTTGTGTCAAAACTAACTACGGTTATATCAGGTACTGATATATTTAGTTTTGGTACATTTTAACTTATCTACACTAATATTATAAAGAGGAAAACCATGTTTGTATGTTTGGTTGTAATGAATAGGTCCAAAAACTACTGGACCGATTTAAAATTCTTTCACCATTCGAAAGCTACATTATCCACGAGTGACATAGGCTATATTTTATATGAAATATATTTGATAAATAGATTTTGAGGCGGTACGAAGTTTGCCGGGTCAGCGAGTCACAAATATTCCAAAAAATATTGTCATTAAACTAATTTGAAGCTTTTATGTAATAATGTTTTTTTTTTAAATTTCTTTTCCATAGTCAGTTTACGAAGGGGTGGTAGGTTATAGACAAATAAAAACAAATGGGTTTAGGTAACTGATGTTCATATAGGATTCAGTAAATAATCGACACGGAATATTTTTATTGTATTTTGAATAAAGCGTTTAGAAGTGTTTTAAGTAACTTTTTATCGGCCTCCACTATATTACATTTAAATTGTCGTAATTGCCGTAACTTAACCACTAGGCTCTAACAAGCAGTGATACTCTGGTGGTTAAGAAACTCGGCCTCTCGATCGAGGGGTCCGAGGTTCAAATCTTAAGCACGGCCTCTGGATCGAGGGGTCCGAGGTTCAAATCTTAAGCACGGCCTCTGGATCGAGGGGTCCGAGGTTCAAATCTTAAGCACGCATCACTGACTTTTCAAAGTTACGTTATTTATTAGAAATAAATCATGACTTGCTTAGATGGCGAAAGAAAACATCACAAGGAAACCTGCCCACCTGAGAGATTAAGCAAAAAAAATAACTTCAAAGGTATGTGAAGTCTACCAATACGCACTTGGCCAGCGCGGTGGACTATGGCCTAAAACATTCCCCTTCTGAGAAGAGACCCGTGCCCAACAGTGGGTCAATGATGAGTAATAATGATGATGATGTCGTAATTGAAACGTCCTTAAGTTAATCGTGCATTTTAATCCAAACTAACCGTGTGCCAATCTCAATCGGTTGGGGCTAATTGTTTAAAATTCAGTTACAAGGCTTGACCCTCACATATATACGAACTAACAAAGCAAATCTAAATATATATAACTCAAAGGTGACTGACTGACATAATGATCTATCAACGCACAGCCCAAACCACTGGACGGATCGGGCTGAAATTTGGCATGCAGGTAGATGTTATAACGTAGGCATCCGTTAAGAAAGGATTTTGATCAATTCTACCCCCAAGGGGATAAAATAGGGGATGAAATGTTGGATAAATCTTCATAGTTAATAATATTACTTCGTAACGCGAGCGAAGCCGCGGGCAAAAACTCGTTAAATATAAACTTATAACAATGAAATATATATAAGTAAGACTGACATACATATTTTATTTATTTTTCCACTTATTAAAATACACAATGGTACATTACACTAATTAACTTATATTATCCATATAGTATGTTAATACCGCCATAACAAATTACATAGTCAAGGTCTAATTATTTTTTTATTTACTAATGAAATAGTGCAATAAGTATTAGTAGTTACATAATTAAACTTTGTCTATTTCCGTGTTATTTTAACCGAAACTTCCGTATAAATAATTAGTGAAAGAACCCTTAAGATACTTCCCTACAAGTAATTAGTGAAAGGTTATTGCCCTTTGTTGGTTGAGGCACCACCACCATACCTATTTCTACCTAATAACAGCAGTAAGATTAGTCCCATCTGAGGTCGGCCACAAATGTGTTGCGTTGCTATCCTCAGTACT
Organism: Epargyreus clarus; assembly: GCF_041222505.1. Lineage (NCBI taxonomy): Eukaryota > Metazoa > Arthropoda > Insecta > Lepidoptera > Hesperiidae > Epargyreus > Epargyreus clarus. Next base: position 8,083,154 of record NW_027332239.1, on the reverse strand, counting down.
AAGTTGGAACGCCTCGGCTAAGTATGTCTCCGTTACCATGCCCTTGGTCTTAGTAAACAGAAATAGGTGTAAATAGGTGGTCCTTTTTATATTGACGAGGGGGAAACCTTCAAAAGGTACCCGGCCTTACCGCACTAAAACCTCCCGGGGACCGTCCTCGACGCTGCGTTGAGGATACTGGGATCTTCAAAGGAACGCAACCGGAATCCTCTAAGCACGTAGTCCCATCCGGCTCCACCCTGGTGAGCGAGTGAGATGATATGAGGGTATTCAAGACGAGATTTTTTTAATTCAATAAAGAAAATAAGATACTACAAATATACTAATAATAAAACTTGTAATATCTACAGCAATTTAACCATGAATTCATGTTTCAACGTATCGAATTGCCCATGCTTCCGTGTAGAACAAAAACCTATTCAATTCAATATCAATTTATTATGGAGCGGTTAACCATGTTTTTCTTACATTGATACTAAGGCTATGAACCTTTCATACAAAAACTAAAACCTAAAGTCGCTTAAGGTAATCGGAAATAAACGACAATGGTGTCTGCAAACTGGCTAATAGGTAGGCCATGATTTTGTTTTAAGGTGGACTTTCCTACTATTTATAATAAATATATAAATTTAATTGATATGAAGAATACATTTATTTTAACAATATTTTAATTTTGTATGTACAAAAAAATATAAAGCTTTGAAATTCCAAAATGGTTGCAACTGAAATAGTACTTAGTTATTATGTTATAATAGTTGTCTGAATCCGCTTCCTAAAATAAATTTTGAAACCCTCCAGTCAACATTCAGAAAATATCTGTACCAAAACCATTTTTATTGTGTAACCTGCATGATAGTAATGTTTTATCCGTTTAACAAGAGTAAATATGACATCACTTAATATTAAATTATTCATATTATATTAAACCTTGCAAACCCTCATAAAGCCACGTGCATGTAGAGTCAACAACATAAAAGCAACATAGATATATTTTTCAACACATGTCCAGTTTATAAAGATTGAATTTATATTTGTATTTAATACCTACATAAAATATAAAAAACCCTATCAACTTTACTCAAATATAATAATTTTCTTTAATATACTAATGCGTCATATGTTACTAATTTAAAATTTGGTAGCTTTGCTTTACAATTAAAGCAAGGTCTATGCAATTTTATAAATAATATTTAAGCTTAAAAAACGAATACCCATGCGAAAACGCTCACGGCTAATCGTTAATTCTGACGATCCTGATGAGGAATATACAACAAATTTTATAAATCCTTGTTTTGTCATCGGTTCTTGATAATTGTTCAAATTTTGTATTAATCCGACCATTCAAACTGGGTGAATATCGAGTTAAAAGATTCTGTTACATACTCAGATACATGTAATGTGTACAGATACATGTACAGGTCAACCTAATAAAACCGTGGTAAAATTAACATATGTTCACTTATATGTACAAAACATTTTCTTTCTTTCTTTTTCAACATCTTATTTTGTGTTTCCCTTTTTTACAAACTCATGGTGTACCTAGTTAGAGCGATTGCAGATTGGACACGCGGGGGTAGCGGCCAGTTCGTGTCGGACTTGTTCCGTTGTGGGTTGCCTTGATCTAGTAAAACCTGACGGCGTTATTGTACCTAATTGTATATAGGAGTATACTCTATGTGGATCTTAGTATTTCTGTATATTTATGTTTTGGTACCTGGATAACGCTTCTATATTCAGCATTAATTTATTATAGCCCGTTATTACTAAATAATTAATTTATGTCATCTGTTGCCTTACAAAGATCGAAATCTGAGTAAATCTGCCTACTAAAATTGATACATTACTCCTAACTAATAAATTATCTTTACCCTGCGACTTCACTCGCGATCAGCGTTTATAGTTGTTTACACTCTGACTGCGATAAAAGCCGCGGGTTTTAAGATATATTAATATAAGGAGTGATAACCTAGCGCTTAAGCCCTCTTGACCGACGGGTGCCAGGTTCAAATCCCAGGCACGCACCTCTGGTTTTTCAAAGTTAGATACGTATTAGAAATTAATTATCACTTGCATAAACGGTGAAGGAAAACATCGTGAGGAAACTAACATACCCGAGAAATCTAAAAAAAAAAATAAAGTTTTGATAAGGTTGTGAAGCCTACCAATACGCACTTGACCTGCGCGGTTGGCTATGGCCTAATCTGTCTCATTCTGTGAATGGGAACACGTGCTCAACAATGGAGCAGTAATGGGCTGATGATGATAAAATGGGGTGGACTGTGCCCAAAACCGTCTTATCCTGAGAGGAAACCAATGACCAGAAGTGGGGCCTATTACTATGGGTCATATTACATTAAAATATTTAGAAGGCATATTGAAATGTCCTCATACATATTTTATATCAAGCATTGTTGAATTGTCATTATATAACAGTATAGACCGTGAGATAGATATTTTTAATAATAATGGTGGGAAACTTTTAATTATATAAAACAACTATTAATGGTCTCATTAATTTCATGGGTTCTTGTGTGCATAACATAGCCAGAATAACTGGTCGCGGATTGCAACACTACTGCGTGATCCTAATTATGTATTTATATTTTTTCAAAACCCAAAATGTAATTTGGTACAATATTTTGCATACATAATAGGATATTTCTATAAGGTTCATCTTTTGATGGTATTGTGAGTAATAGTTACCAAACCAATTTTATTTAAATTTTTTAAAAAGCTATTTCACCCACGTTATCGAATATTTTAATTATATTTTCGAGAGTAGTTACAATTGCGTTAGTGGTCGACCTCAGGTAAGAAAATCTAATCCTACCTGGGGACGATTACAGATGTCCATGGGCGGCAGTAGTCACATACAATTTTGTGGACTTCATATTTGTCTGTTATTAAGAAACGACAATCACATGGTACTAACGTATTTAATAAAACTCTTTGCTTAATTCAGAACTGGTTTGATGCAAATAACCTACTCCTAAATTCTAATAAAACTAAATGTATTAAATTTGTGCTACCAAATGTAAGGAGTACGGCGATGAATGTCGCTCTAAATGGTGAGACTTTGCAATCTGTCAATGAAACTGTTTTCTTGGGGATAACCATTAATTCTAAACTCCAGTGGGGTCCCCATATCTCTGCTTTGTCCAGCAGACTTAGTACTGCAGCTTTTGCAGTCAGAAGAATTAGACAGTTAACTAACATCCCCACTGCCAGGCTGATCTATTTCAGTTACTTTCACAGCATTGTCTTATGGCATTCTGCTGTGGGGTAGTGCTGCTGACATAGACTCTATATTTACTATTCAAAAAAGAGCAATAAGGTCAATATATAGTCTGCGACGTAGTGAGTCCCTGAGAGAGCTGTTTCCTACTATCAATATATTGACGGTGCATAGTATAGTGCATAGTAGTAGTGCATATGTTTGAAAAAAATAGTAACCACCATAACTTTATTACTAGACATAGAAATAAATTAGCAATTCCTAAACATAGAATATGTAAGGTGGCTAGATCTTTCATGGGCAACAGTATTCGCTACTACAATAAACTACCCGACCACATTTTGAATCTCACAGAAAAAAAGTTCAAACATGTCGTGAAACAAACGCTATGTAAAAAAGCGTACTATAAACAAAGTGATTATTTGACTGACAAAACGGTGTGGTCTGAAGTAGTTCTAGCTCCACATGTACCATTAGGTTAAGTTTAACATTGTAAAAAAAACTTTTTTTAAAAAAAGATGTGTGTTATGGAGTTTCTTTCTCTTCTTCTCCATAACGAAACACGTTGTGAAGTGGTGGTAGTTTTACTGACATTCAAAAAGTGCTCTGTAAAGAACCTATTTTGAATTAAAAAAATTGATTTGAGATGATTTGTATGGATTTGATTTACCTGTTACAAAAAAAGTTAGTAACAGATGTCCATGGGCACACTGACTTATCAGATAAACTACTTGCTCTTTACATGGAAACAATACATAAAATAATAAATACAAAGAAATGTATAAATAGGAAGTACGTGTCCTTTCACCGCCACATGATATATGCCTGGCTTTTAAACAAGTTGCATTATATACTTATGTAGGTAGGTAGTAATTTACAATGTCATAACATTCAAGGTCCATGACTACGCAGCCGTTACGTATTACTTAAGTGAAGTAATAAATTTAAGCTTATTAAGCGAGGTATAGAAATAATTTTGCTGTGTTTCATTGTTCTAATATGGTGCCAAAGGTTTTTAAGCAGTTCCCAATATTAATAAACTAGTTTTTTCTAAAACATATATACGGTCGAATTGTGAAACTTCTTCCTTTTTTGAAGTCGTAAAAAATAGAAATACGAAATGAGTATACAGTCCATCTGATGAGTGGTCACTGCCGTTCATGACCTTCAAAATCAACCCCAGATAAGATGTCTACGGACCTGATGTAAGCCTTGGATGCGTTGCCACCCCCTGAGAACTAAGTTGAAACGCGCGAGAGATGCTTACTGTAACACAACCTTTAAACCATAAAACAGCGCTTAACACTGCTATATAACATGTAGCGGTGGTGCCTCCATGAAGTTATACCACCCTCAAAAACTAAAACACTTCTGCTACAAGTTACAAAAATATTCAGTACATAACAATTCAAAACATTTTCACGGCAAAGATCATTATCGTATGGTATAATTTTACAACATTGTTTATATCTCGCTGCAAATACCCGTAACAATAGAATAAGTCTGCTACAGGCGACGTGTGCCTTTACGACAGATATTATAGCCGCAGAGAACAGCCGGCAACTTGCAGACAGCTTATCTGATTGTTCCACTTTGCTGCACTCCTACGTTGACTGTTATGGCATTGTTACCGCGCTACAATGTTGTTTGCATACTTAGATAGGGAATGGCGAACTTACAATGGCAGATTTAGTACTATAAAATTCTGTGTATATGTTTATTAGTAAAAAATCAACATAATAATAATAATATACTTTATTGTACCCATTAACAGAATCAAAACACATGGAAATTTATAATTTAAAAAATACAATAGGCGGCCTTATCGCTAAGCAGCGATCTCTTCCAGGCAACCTTTAGGTGCGGAGTTAAAGTGAAAAGATATAGAATGATAGGTAGGGTGCAAATAACAGATTGTAATACATGTACTTTCAGCATATGCAGGAATGCGAATGCTGACATAGATATTCTTACGTTAGTTAAATGGTGCTATTGGGACTTTTCACCCCGCTGCGGTGGGTAAATTTAAAGCAATGACATGGGGTTTTTAAAAAAAGTTCAAAAAGTGTTCTCATACAAAGCTGGCGATGCATTGGTAACTCCTCTGGTGTTGTAAATAGGCGCCGTTGACTACTTTCCATCAGGTAGCACGTCTGCCTAATCGTTAGGTTAAACAATAAAAAGAAAGCATGAATCTATTCACGTGTGTATTCACGTCTCATTATTTTGTTACTTGTAGCCCAAAGGGCTGGACGGATGAGGTGTTGTTAGATTCATCTACGAGACGATAAGATAGGCACATTGATATCGTTTAAAATCAAATCTTGATTTTTTTCTCCAAACCAATAAAACGCTTACTCAATAAAAGCATAACTGGAACATAACATCCTTTTTTCTAGTGCTTATTACAAGATATAAATATATCCAGTTCCGGACCTCATTATATTGAATTGGATCGATAGAGTAGTAATATTTATACAATTATTCAAAAATCCTGTCTGAGCGCCGATTGAACTGAACGACCTTGCCAACAACCAAGTTATACCTACTCTATAGATATATTTTCGATACTTAAATAAGTACGTAGGGTATAAGGAAAAATATGAAATATTTAATTACCTAAAATATTTTTTGTATAAAACACAAGTAACAAATCGAGCGGTACACCTGCTGGTTAGTGGCTGCTACTGCTCATGGGCTTTTGTAATCGATCACAGATAGGATTTGAATCCTCTTCGAGTGCAGCAATATACGAGTATGCGTATGTTACCGTGAAAGACTAATATGGAATGCCTCATGTAAGTGTTTCTACTTTAAAACACCCTTCAAATCGCAACACAGTAATGTGTAAGGCTATTGTTAATAGGCAGAAATAGGAGTGGGGATTGTACCATCGAAGTCGAACCTTTGAAGGTTCTACTAACTTCAGTTTCCTAAAGTTAGCATATAATATTGTATTAAAATAATTAATTTCAAAAAATTGTTGCTATTATTTTCAAATTGCTACATCCACACAATATTATTTGCTTTCCTAATCCTAAATGTCGTATGTAATACAATATTTTTAAATTTGGATTTGAAAATTGTAACAAGATACGAGAATACATTTGTTAATAATATTAGTTTCTTATTACAGTGAACAGATAAGGGTGTTTATACACGATGCGACGATGCGACGCGGGGAAAAATGTAAACATTATGGCAGCATATGGTTTTTTTATAATATAGGAGTAACAGACGAGCATGCAGTCCACCTGATGGTAAGTGGCTACTGCCGCCCATGGACATCTGTAATCAACCCCAGATAGGATTAGATATTCCAACCTGAGGTCGGCCACAGATGCGCCGCTACCCCTGAGCTGGAACGCCTCGGAAAACTCTCCCTTACCACACCCTTCAAAACCGAATACAGCGGCGCCTACTGCTGTTATTAGATAGAAATAGGTGAATCAATACTACAATAAAAAGTAAATCTAAACTAAAGCACAGGAATCATAATATTTTTTCTCCTAGTCGAATTATTCGTGGTTTGAGGCACCGAATCAACTCGAGGCACCATCGCTACACAAGTAAGCATTTATAACAAAAGTGTTATAGATTTAAGTATCTGGTAAAGAAGATGAACTTAAACGAGGCGTTCAAGCTCAGCCCTCAAAGGTAACAAGGCATCTGTGGACGACATCAGGTAGTACTCTAATCCTATCATGATTTCTATGGATGCAACTTGCCATTAAATGGATGGCATGCTCGTTTACTAAATCTGCAATATGTGAAACAAATATAATTATGATTTTCTAAAATATATACCATAACACAATATATTACTCTATGTGAATTTCTAATCGTGTTAGAACAATGTGATAGACCCTTTTAAAGGCAGTTCAGACGAACGGACGCACTAACCTGCGTTAAGTCGTAGACGTAAAAGTAATTTCCTATACGGAACCCAAACATTAGAAACGAGACATTATAAGAAAGTATAGTAGTATATTATGTTTTTGTATCTTAATTTCGATGGTTATTATCTAAATGGTAAAATTTCGCTCTTAATTTGTAAAAAGTATACAACTTCAAATATAATGAAACAATAACTTATTAAAGGCGATGTAATTTTTATAATTTAAATTATTAACCGACTTCAAATTTTACTTTAAGTAACTGTAATATTCAGATTAATAAACATATTTTTTAATTTAAAAAAGTCGCCGCGTTTACAAGTACCCTTACACTTATGCAACTTGTTCAGCCGACATCTGTAACACGATCGTGCTCGAATGCTTATAGAACAGGGAAAGGCGGCGACAAATACAATTAATTGCATTTAATTTATACCGCAAACGAAAATATATGCTTCGTCATGATTTCATAGCGCTTTTTAAAATGCTGATTAAGCAAATGAAAGGGAAAATATCAACGAAATACAAAGGTATATAAAGAAAATGTACCGTTACTTCACATTCAAGTGACATTTCATTGTTGAATCGATTCACATCTAACACAAAGAAACCGAATTCGAAAATATATAACTTAACTTTAAGTTTGAAGGGAAAATAACTTAAACATCTGGGAGGCTAACAAGCCTTTGTTTGCTTAAGAAACTCAAACTAATTTGTGAAAGAGTTTTCATGAGAAGTACCTATTGTTTTTAGAAAGTTTTTTATACCTGAGTTAACGTGTATTTTTTGTATATATGTTTAATGACGACCCTTGTGGCAAATTAGTCATCTAACGTTGGTCAAAATTGGTCGTCTAACTAAGATTGTAAATGTAAACTTATAAGATGTAAATAGTGTTAACCTTGTTGGTACAACTTATGAATAAATAAATACAGGTCTGTCGAGCAGAGACCCGAGTTCGATTCCCGACCAGACAGATACCTAAATAATGAATTTAGATTTCTGTTCTGGGTCTGGGTGTTTATGTCTTTGTATGTGTCCATAGCACTTACAACACACGTAATTTTGGGGCTGTGAGTGTAAAAAGCGCTTTTTTAAGTCAAATCACTGAAGATTAACTTGTAATATAACTTATTGTTTTTTTTTTATAATATATAAGTAGCAGACGACCATACAGTCCACCTGATGGTAAGTGGCTACTGCCGCTCATGGACATCTGTAATCAACCGCAGATAGGATTAGATATTACTACCGGAGGTCGGCCACAGATGCGCCGCTACCCCTGAGGACTAAGCTGGAACGCCTCAGAAAATTCTGTCTCCCTTACCACACCCTATAAACCAGAACACAGTAGCGCCTAACACTGCTGTTTTTAGGTAGAAATAAGTGTGGCGGTGGTGCCGCCGGACTCAAACCACAAAGGGTTCTACCACCTTCAATAATGTGTTATCAACATTACTGTCCACCTTATCAGGGATCTCTTCTCAGAATGGGTTGTTGTATTCGCGTGTCAAGTACCGATGGTTTGAAAAGAATTTTCTAACGCCTTCGCTTGGTAACAAAGTTCAATCTGAAAATATTCCGTAAACGTGTAAATTGCTCCATTTCCTGACATCTGTAATTAACACCAGATAGGATTATGTTATCCTACCTCTGGTAGAATGGTATCATAAAGTTATGAGGCAGAAATAGGTGTGGTGGTTATTACTTATTAACATTATTAACACCACCTCCACACCTGTCTATCATCTAACTGCAGTTTTAAGCGCTGCATTTTTAGTTTGTGGTGTGGTGAAGAAGACATACCAAGGCATTCCAGCTTAGTCCTCAGCGGCGCATCTGTGTCCGACCTCAAGTAGGAATCTAACCTCATTTAAGAATAATTAGATGCCTATTGGCGGCAGTATCCACTTGCCATCAGATGGACTGCATGTTCGTCTGATACTCCTATATTATAATAAATGCAGATCTATTTCATTTGTGTCTTTATTTTATTTATCTTTATCTATAACTTGGCTTATTTGATTTATTTGTATATTTGCAAGGCAGTGCTTATTCGAGACAGATATGAAAACAAATAAATATAACTACATAGGTAGTAAGTTTATCGTTGGGAGGAAGTATTTACTACTTCCTAATTGGAACTTATATTTTCCACTGTCAGTATAGCACAAGAAGTGAAGGTAAATTATTGTTTATTAGATATTGGTCGATTAAATTCCTTGAGTTACGTAATTTACTTGGATGATGAAATTTCGCTAGGAATTGCATTAGATATATTAAATTTAACTTGCAACTTTAACCTGTTATATACTAGTACTAGTAGAATCCACGGCTTTGTCCACCTTTCGGAAAAATAACATATCATATAAGTGAAAATTTTGTACCTTCATTAGAATGACAGCGGCGCCATCTGTCGAAAATTGGTCGTACCAACTCAGAAACCTTCGTGGGCTCATGCAACACAACTTTGCTAAAGATCATTGCATAGCTTGCGATTCTATAAAGGACAGACAAACAATCATTTATATATATATAGAAGTGGTGACTACGTTAATACTATTACACTAAATTATTAGGTACAATTTGTAGAGGTGACTGAACGTGATTAAAAGTAGATACTTTTATAACCTACTTAGATAAGTATATCCAAAAGTGCAAAATACGAGTGTAACTAGGATTATTGGATTTACTTCTTCATAAAAATCTATATTCACATAAAAATCGGCCTCGTACCTCCTTACAGCATTTTTCGCTAATAATTATAGTTTTAGATTTGGCCATGAAGGCCCACTTCACGAAAAAAAATATTTTGGGATTTAACATTTATATTTTGGTTCAGGATGAAATGTTAAGAAAAATCGGAAATGATAATAAGTCGAAAACGTCAAAGCTCATGATTGCCTATTCACAATTCACGAAAATTTGTAGTTACAAATTTCCAGTGGCGCCATCTAGTGCGTGACAACTGTTATCGCCTAAAATAATTTGTTTACATGAATGGCGCTATTACTTAATATATATATCGCATAAATATAATAAAAGGGTGTGTTTCACCGTGTAATTTTAATGTTAAATAAAGCCTAACTAGCCAGCAATGGTTTCATCATCAATTAATCAACCGGTCGATTTCGATCGGTTAAAGTTATCGTTTTTGTCAACTTCCATATTTGTCAAGCGTGGTCAAAATGACGCAAATTATGTCAAATAACTTGGCAACACAAAATTGTTACATTCCATCGCTATCGTTAAAGATATTGTTATTTTAACTTTAACGCAAACTTCAAACAGACCTACGGTGCAACCGACCCTAAGTAAACTACAGAAACAATTGATAGATTAAATTACCGTACAAGTTAAATCTTGTCACCGCTATTTGTATAGAAATAGAATTCATTACATTGTCACAAGGTTTAACATTACTACTGCTATAACTATTGGATTGAACTACGTTCTCGATAAAAATTCCACTGTCAGTTGCCCACTCAAAAACTGCTTGTTATTGACTAGACATACCAATAAAACAGTTATGTATTTTACCACTTAGGTATTGTAAGTCAAAATTACGAACTTTTTAACTTATAGAAGAAGCAAAAGAGCATGTAGTTCACTTGATGGTAAGTGGCTACTGCCGCCCATGGACATCTGTAATCAACCCCAGATAGAATTAGATATTCCTACCAGAGGTCGGCCACAGATGCGCTGCTTCCCCTAAGGACTAAGGAACGCCTCGGAGAAGTATGTCTCCCTTTCCACATCCTTCAAACCAGCACACAGCAGAGTTTAATACTGCAGAAATAGGTGTGGCGGTGGTACCGCCGTAGTCGAACTACAAAGGGTTCTATCACCTTCAAAAGTACTTACAAATCTGCACACATATTCTACTTAGTCATACTAACTTTCACGTAACGCCATTTATTTACGTTAATGCCTCCATTTATATTTCAAGCCCATTAAAAGTCATTCGCTGTACGGTTAAGTAGTTTTATGCGTGAGTGTTTTTTGGTATTGTATTGTCTCGGATCGTACGAGTGCAGTCGCCACTGATGACATAAAGATACACTAAAGTGCAGTTGCGACAGATCTAGATCTAGGTCGCGTGCGAATACTAGGCGCACCATATCGCCATGCCAAGACGGTTCTTGATATTTGTTGGGAAAGTGTTTTATTATTGACATATGAATTATAAACCCCTAAATAAAATAAAATAAAGTAAAATAAAATGAAACGAAACGAAACGAAACGAAACGAAACGAAACGAAACGAAACGAGACGAGACGAGACGAGACGAGACGAGACGAGACGAGACGAGACGAGACGAGACGAGACGAGACGACACGAAACGAAACGAAACGAAACGAAACGAAACGAAACGAAACGAAACGAAACGAAACGAAACGAAACGAAACGAAACGAAACGAAACGAAACGAAACGAAACGAAACGAAACGAAACGAAACGAAACGAAACGAAACGAAACGAAACGAAATGAAATGAAATGAAATAAAATAACTGGTATTTATTAGTAAAAAATACATATTTTACTACGTTAAACGGAACGTCGCGCGAAAACAGGCGCTCATGGTCAGTACGTGACGTCACGATACATTTAACATTAATAGTTATTCAGCTTTTACCTTTTGGTAAATATAATCTTATTAAAATCGAAAAGTAAACACTGAAACACCAAAAAAATATCTACATTTACTATTTACTGACAGATTATGTCACTTTAGCTTCAGCCAATCCTGTGCGTTTTCAATTCATTAGTCGAATATAGATTTTTTTTTTATATATTAAAAATATCACAAATACTTATCACAAAAATATTTTTTGGGCTTAATTGGCTTTACTTTTAATTTGATAACAGTTTGATCGACATTCACTCTAGTCAATTACCCTACTTTAGAATTTTGAATGAATACATCTATTAATCCTTGAGTATATTATATTCTAATTAACAATAATTTCGTTTTAAATTAAATTCTTTAACCAATAACATTTTAAGTTTTAGGACGCCATGTTACATTGTAAATTAGAAAAAATAAGTAAACATTTTTAAAAAAACCTAATGTTTAAATAGAATCGATAGTCAAGATAAATTATTTCAATAATCCCAAAATGGCTTAGTTTATCGCCTAAATTCAAATATATTTTTGTAATCACCAAACTTCACTACACATTTATCAAATTTTCTTAAAGCAATAAATATTAATAAATCACTAAATATAGACATATTAAATTTAATCTTACTTAATATATATATCCAACTATCCTAAATTCTAAAGACGCATGGCTACCATAACGCAAGCGTTTGGTCAAACCAGCCTTCCGCAATCTAGTAATATACCTACCTAATTGAAATAAAACAAACGTACCCAAAGCTCCTTAGTAACTTAGAAAGGTTGCTGCAAGTTTACGCAAGTGTTGCAAATGTAAGCTTTTGTACAGCTTTAATACACGATTCATAAACGATTAGACGATTAAAAGATTACGCGTTATTATCGAACCTTAGATCTTTCTGAAAGGTATTGTTAAGTGAGGCAAGAGTTTTAGAATTACACTATCTACCTTTGTATGCCAGAATTAATTGTGTTTCATATATTACAACTGGCTGAATACTACACCTGGCCGAATGGTTAAAAATCGGCCTCTCCATCGAAGAGTCAAGTTCAAATCTCAGGCATGCACCTCTGATTTTTCAAAGATATGTGTGCATTAGAAATTAATTATTTCTTGCTTCAAAGGTGACGGAAAATATCGTGATTAAACCTGCATATCTGAGAAATCATTAAAAAGTTCTCAAAGGTGTGTGAAGTCTATCAATACGCAATTACGAGTAACTAAAGTGGTGGAATATGACATAATCCTTCTCATTCTGAGAGGAGACACGTGCCCAGCAGTGGGACAATAATGGGTTAACGACTACTAAGCTTAAAAATACACTTTTGATGAAGTATATTTTTATAATACAGAAGAAGGAAACAAATATTTGTGCTAAGTGAGCATTGCCATGGACATCTGTAATACACCCCAAATAAGATAAGAGAATTGGTAAGAACCCGATCAGCGATGGATGCTTTGCCACGCCTGAGAACTAAAATAGAACACGTCATATACCTCCCTTAGCAGTGATAGCCTCAGTTCTTATAGGTTAAGAAACTTAGGCTTTCGATCGGGGGGGCGAGGTTCAAATCGCAGGCACGCACCTGTGATTTTTCAAAGTTATGTGCGTATTAGAAATTAATTATCACTTGCTAAACGATGAAGTAAAACGATGAAGTAAAGTAAACATCGTGAGGAAACCTGTATACCTGAGAGATAATTGAAAAGTTCTCAAAGATATGTGAAGTCTACCAATACGCACTTGGCCAGCGCGGTGGACTATGGCCTAATCCTTCTCATTTTGACAGGAAACCCGTGCCCAAAAGTAGGACAGCAATGGATTGTTGAATGATATACCTCCCTTACCACACGCAACACTGGTATTATAAAGCAAGAATAATTAATGCTCCACCAATCCTCCGAATTTCAACCCTCCTTCTAATCTCCGATCAGTTCTGTGAATAGGACTCTTTATATCAACCGTTTAATCAATTTGTTTTCAGCAAATGAGATGTGATCTTTCTTCCTTATATTGTTTTGATGTTGACTTTAAATATTTGCTCGAACAATATTGCCAGCCTTTTACATTTCCGATTCCTTTAATAATCTTTATAATATATACATATATATATGTATATATATATATGTATATATATATTTCTTATGTGCGTGTTTGTGTTCAAGGGGACTTGAGAATGGTTTAGATTCACAATTTGGTCCGTGGGAAAAGGTGTTTATTAATTATTTTTTAATTCGTAAGTAGTAGTCGATTTTGGAATGTTTCACATTGGATTCGACAGACTTCGCTACCATCGCAGTTTCAAATATTCTATCTATTTTTCAAACCCTTAAGTGATAAGGGTTGTTCACCCTTAACTTTTTTTATTTATATGGCAACACAACGTTTGCCGGGTCAGCTAGTATGATATATTTTTTAAAGACGTTTTCGAAAGTCATTGCCCTGCACGGATATTCCTTGTGTTGTGGGTGCCATGAACACACACAAAGACGAATACATAAACACCAGAAAAGATACCTAATTTTATTTTTCAAATATCTGTCTGTCCGGGCATCGAACCCGGAACCCTTTGTGCGTCAGACGGTATGGTGATGCGCCACGGTGGTCTTAAAATAGTAAAGAAATGTTACAAACTAAATTTAATATTATTTAATTTCATTAAACCAACAGTTTTATATTCTTTAAATTGTGGGCAGAATCGAAATAATAATTGTAGTTAATTAACTGTCTTTATCTACGCAAAGTCATCAGATTCATGTCAGATAAACATTTATAAAACAATTTAAACCAGCATAACATATATCCAACGTTCAATAACCCATCAACTTGAAATACTGCAATAATATTGTTATTAAGTACATATTTATTCTTATTTACCACATCAACTGTAAACACATCATTACAGATCTTGTTGATCTTAAAAGAGAGCTTACTTAACCGCCATTACTCCTTTACAAGGAAAATGAAATTGTCTTAAAAACATTCACGTATTGTCCATTATTTGTAACGGATTGAACAGATATGCTGAACGTAATGAACACGTTCAATTCGGTGTAAATCCAAATAAAAACCAAGGAAGGTGTTTTTACTGGCACGACACGACATCGACAACGACAGTACTCGAGACGCGACACAAGCAGCTACTATGTTAATTTGGACGATACGATAGTTTAAATGACAAAACTAAAGATAATCTAAGAAGTATTTGTATGAATACACAGCTGATGTATCACACATGAAAGCTCATGTGTGTACGCTATACATACATTACGATACCGGCACGACGTCCATAGCAGACTTTCCGTCAATAATATGCCGTATCTTAGTACAGCGTTAGTAAACCATTTTCATTACAATTTCACACTACTTACAGTCACTGATCTCAGGGTCGTACCGTGCCGGTGTCGTATCGTCGAATACAAATCCAATCAACACAGCCAATCTCGGGGCAAGGCAATGCATATAGATAATAATCATACATTCAACAAAACTTGAATGAAATTATATCTTTTATGTAAGTATTATTGTTTGCCAAATATATAAATCACCTTGATTCTACGCTACATAAGTTATTTAGGTCATAGATAACTATATTACGTTACATTGGAGTCATTGTTTTCTGTCTACTCATAACCTACACATTTTATATTATGAATTTATTTAACATACATTAGTTGTATGTAGTTATGATATAATACTGTTATGATATGTCGTAGTTGACGCACTATTCGCGTCTCAAAACTTGAAGAATATATGCCTATTGTTAAATACAGATTAGTAGACTCCACTATTAAGAAATGTTTTCAAAGAACTTTCTCGTTTAAGGAATTAATGATTAATTTCTAATGAGCACATAACTGATAAATGAGAAATGCAGGACTAGAATTTGAACCTCAAACCTCCAATTCAGAGCCTGAGTTTTCTATACTGAGTTATCTGCACTTGCTCAGCTTAGTGATGTATGACCTTATTCCCCTCGCTGAGCGTCCCAGCAGTGGGAGTATAATTATTAGACAAATTGAGGTCAGATTAATAGACCCTAAAATACCACAAAAGTATAAAACTATCATATGCTAATTATTCCTGAAAGACTATTTTTGCACAATAAAAGATTCAATAACAACGCAATTTTTTTTCTCTGACAATCCGTTCTATGACATCTTATTCTCTAAGCATTATAATATCCTCCTTTCCTTTTTATATACTTAGTTTTCCACTAGACTGCTACTCATCAGCAATTAAATCGACTCTTATTAAAATAGTATATGTATTTAATAAAAATATCAAAATGCTAGCAAAATCTAAATATATATAACTCAAAGGTGACTGACTGACATAGTGATCTATCAACGCACAGCCTAAACCACTGGACGGATCGGGCTGAAATTTATAGATGTTATGACGTAGGCATTCGCTAAGAAAGGATTTGTATAAATTTCTTAGTTAATAAAATTACTTCGTAACGCGAGCGAAGCAGCGGGCAAAAGCTCGTATCTCATAAACTAATATATCCTTACCACAGACCTGTATTTGTTTGGGTGACCCTTACACTATGAAACTCGAAATGAAGTACTAATTGTACGTTAAGTTGGACTCTCATAACCACAAGATTATGTAACAATTTCTATTGTTGTCTATTGCAGGCTATAAATTATCTTATAATACAATCAGCGGGAACTACACAACATAATAAACACGCTGTTTCTTAAACGTTAAAGACATTAAAACGATTTAGATATTACTATCAAGTTATTTATTACGAGTGTAGAAGTAGCATACGAACATGCGGTTTATATGATGGTAAAAACAGCAGTAATAGCCTTTTTTTTGTTTACGAGGGGGAAACCTTCAAAAGGTACCCTATGCCGTGGGAGCGACACGGGGTTATGTGGGATTCTCACCGCACTGAAACCACCCCGGTGGCCGTCCTCGGCGCTGCGTAGAGGACTCCGGGATCTCCAAAGAACGCAACCGGAGTCCTCTTAGCGCTTGCCCCGTCGGGCTCCGCTCAGGTGAGCATGACGCTCGCCACTCCGTCTGGTGTGCACGATGGTATGCGACCACACATGCCGACGTCCCTCCCGGGGCCAGCAGTGATAGTCTAGTGGTTAAGAAACTCGGCCTCTTGATCAAGGGGTCCAAGGTTCAAATCCCAGGCACGCACCTCTGATTTTTCAAAGTTATGTGCGTATTAGAAATTATTTATCCCATGCTTAAGCGGCGAAGGCAAACATCGTGAGGAAACCTGAGAAATTAAAAAAAAATGAAAGGCATGTCAAGCCTACCAATTCGCACTTGGCCAGCGCAGTGGACTATGGCCTTAACGTTCTCATTCTGATAGCATTCTCATTCTGACGCTTGCCCAGAAGTGGGACTGTGATGGGTTGATGATGATGATGAAATGGCAACTACCACCTACGAACATCTGTAATCAACCCCGGATTAAATTTGAGTACTGAGGCCGTCCACTGATACTTTGCTACCCATAAAATCAGAACATATTTTCACGCTAATGTTATAAAACAAAAATAGGTGTGGCAGTGGAGCTTCCGGGAATAAGCTACTTCGAGTTCTACGACCTCTATAATTACGTAAAAGTTATGATATATACTCAGTTTTCCCTATTCTTCTGAGACTTAGTTCTAAAAGTTTTAATGATTAAAATTCGTTGTCAACAATCAATTATCTGATTGTGAAAAACTTCCCCTTTGTTTTGGTTCTACGAAACCAATCGAAACCAGTTTTTACCGGAACTTTGGTACGTACATTTAACAAGTAGTAGGCAGTAGGCGGTCACGGAATTACTACATGCGTAGTATAAACCGAACTGTTATTGTTTAAATGAAATAATTTAAACGTGAAGTAGTGTAACGAAAAAAAAAATCTATAAACTTTTGTATAAGAAGTATAGAAGTATAAAAGTATAGAAGTATAGAAGTATAGAAGTATAGAAGTTTAAAAGTATAAAAGTATAAAAGTATAGAAGTATAGAAATATAGAATTCACGGGAGTCACGGATGCTTTGTCCTTAGGACTAAGTTTGAACGCCTCGAATAACCAAGACCCTCTAAATACATACTTTACATCAGAACAGTGTTGGTAGTGTCCCCGGAGTCGAAGCACAAATGGTACACCACCTTCGGATAATTTCCTATATTTTACTTGGATGACCAAGCAACCCATATTATGATCAGGCTTAAGAATTTTAGGATTTCAATATTAAAAAATATACA
Source organism: Epargyreus clarus (assembly GCF_041222505.1). Taxonomy (NCBI): domain Eukaryota; kingdom Metazoa; phylum Arthropoda; class Insecta; order Lepidoptera; family Hesperiidae; genus Epargyreus; species Epargyreus clarus. Next base: position 8,065,167 of record NW_027332239.1, on the reverse strand, counting down.
GGGTGAATTTTTAAAACGGGCCTTCAGGGCCAAATCCGAAACTATAAGGATTAGCGAAAAATGCTGAAAGGAGTTACGAGGCCGATTTTGATAAAAACTAAAACTGCATCATTACTTTTTTAAAATAACTTATTCCCTAGCCGGGAATCGAACGAGTTCATTTTGAAAAAAAATACACCCTCTATATTATTCCACTATCTGATAGTGTTGCTTATAAGGATCAAAATCTGGGAAGTAATGATAAATGACAAATTAAAGGAAAAGCCTCAATTTTAAGAAAATACATATTTTTTTATAATAATTTGGCAGTTAAGTTCCCGCCATTCATCAATTTAAACATTTCGCGTATTAACAATTTTTTGGCTCAATGTTTCAAATCATTCGAAATGGACGTTTTGTTCTTCAAGAATTTATATTTTTATGTCCGACTACTAAGTCAAATTTCCTACAAAAATATGCTTTGGTCCGCTAATTCAAAGAGCCGTTGCAAAAATACGAAATTGCAAAATTAAAAAAAAAATATTCCTGTGTTATTTAAACGAGAAATAGAAATTCCCGATGCGCGACCTCTTAATAATAATATTAAGGGCTCTGCTTTTTACAGGCGTCTTTTCACGCCTTCTCGGAAGTTTTTATGTGAGGATTTTGTAAAAAAAAATTAGCCGTTTTTTTTGAATCAGCTTAATATGTACATTACATTATAACATCATATTAAAGTATAACACAAAGATTTTTAAATGTATATCCAAAGACATTAAGTAAGAAACAGATGTGGAGTTTAAAGTTTCCTTTAAACAGGTAGCTAGCCTATAACCGCCCTTATCACAGCAGCTGATACTGTTTAAGTGGTAGGGCTGAAATAAATCATTATTAGAGTTGGTTTAAGTGTAATTGGATGAAAGTTCCTGTATGAAAATCTTGACAAAGTCTGCTCAATAGCCCCATATTAATCCTTACAGCCAAACCTCCAGAGTACGAAGGGTCAAACAGGTCAAAGGCCCTTATTACATTATTCAATTTTAACGTTCATAATTTGCCTCCACAATACAATCAAGTTAATTGAACCTTTATGTTTAGCTCATTTTCTTTTCACAACAGAAAGTGAATTAATCTTCATAATCTTCTTGTTTATCTTGTTTGATTTTTTTTAAAATATATATTAAAATCGTAAGGCCAGAGATCAACACACAGCCGAAACCGCTGAACCTAAAATCCTGAAATATTGCACATAGATTCTTTATATAATGTAAGTGAACACTGAGAAAGATTTTTTGGAGATTTCATCCCTAAGGGGGTAAAATAACAATTGAAAACTGACAGTTTTAAAACAGACGCTATGAAATTTTGTATTTGGCCTTCTGAATATGAAACATCTCAAATAGCAGTTATTAGAAAATCAACCCTTAAGAAGATAAAATAGGGATTGAAAATTTTGATTTTTAATCCAATTTTGAAGCAAACGCTATGAAACTTTATATTTTGATTTGATTTCTGGGTAAAAGTTAACACTTTTTCGCCGTTTTCAGAAGATTAACCCTCAACGAGCTCAAAAAGGTGAAAGTTTGTTTATTATTTAATTTCATAAGTAACGCGAACGAATTCGCGGGCAAATGCTCGTATATTCAAATTCCTAACATGTTTTTGATACGTAATGATGACTTAACAAAATATTCAAGTTAAACATTACTCGTGATTAGCCACAAAATTTAATTAATGTATATTACAGTAATATGTATATTTATTTTTAACAAAACCTTCGTGCCTTAAATAGCAAGTGTGAAGGTTTAACTGAAAATAAAATTATTCTTACGTGTTACGTTAATAAAAAGCGTAATATGATTTTTTAAGTAACTCGTGAATTCCAACAACCAAAAATGAAATTAAAAAAATGTTTAGTTATTAATACTAATAAAGAATGTATGTATTAATAATAATGAATAATGAAAGTAAAAGTAATGTACCGCTATGTAAAGAGATAAATATAAACTCTAACGTTTTTATAATTTAATACAGCAGATATTATTAATTAGAGGTTAAAGTAGTCCTACTAAATAGAGATCGTGAAGAATTTCCTCACGTACATAGATTAGTAAAGATACTTCGCCACCTTAAAATTGAATGAAGCCACAAACGGCAGTAGTAAGTTATTTTTTTTAATTCTTGACAAATAAAAACACTTTTAGAGAAAATTTACGAATAAATAACTAATACTGCGTGATTTACATAATAAAAAAATAATTATTTCAAATATTTTAGGGACATTTTAGAGACGTGGCAAAACTTTTTTACGCAACTATTTCAATTCTCAAAACTGGGTACATTTTCTTGTTAGGTGTGAGTAATCTTTACTAATCTATGCTCAAGTAAGAACAACACAATTTGGACTGTGTAAATATAAACAAGAGCAAGTTAGGTAAACCTTTAACTATTCAATATCTTAAATTGTTTTTATTCTCACAACTCGCTGATTTCTTAGGTATATTCATTATTCATGGTTAATCTTATAACACAGAAATACTGTTTTGAAGGGACACGGGAACGACCTTAGGCTTTAACAAGTACAACAGAGTAAGACGCATAGTTAGGAATAGGCACATATAGGAGAAGTCACGATTAAAATCTACTACTAATAAATTAGAGATATAACATTGTGCAGTATCGACGGAACAATTCCAATAATTCGTATAGGATGTAACAATGTTACTTTCATTCTTATTAAACGAAGGAAAAGGTTGTGACAATCTAGTGAGAGTTCTTCCTACGAAGTGTACCAATACGCACTTGGGCACGTTGGAAAGACCACCTAAACCCCTGTAGATATATACGACCTGGGGGCTTACCACCATCGTTTAAAAACCATCATAGTTCAGGAAAGTTTTATTTCCTCTTTGAAACAGTAAAATATTCCGTCATACACAGTTGAACAAACTTAAGCCTTTATTAATTTTTCGCTTATCCATTGTATAAAACCAACCGAAATTTTCATATTTGGATTAAAACGTTCAATTTCCTGCAAGAAAAGTAAAAGTATGATTAAAATAATATTGTTTTAAGAGATAGTAGTAACCCCCCAGAACTTTAAATTATGTGATTATAAGCAATTATTAGTACCTTAAAGAAAAGAGGATGTGGCGTTGGTGCTACCGAGTCAAACCACAAACAGTTATCTTCAAATGATGTACAAACTTTGTGTATTAAGAAAAGTATCTTTATATAAAAACACTTTCTACACGCACAGCCCCACACTAGGATTCCCTGTATCGTGGGTGTTATGGACACACACAGAGACAAATACACAAACCCTGAAACAGAAACCTAAATTCATCATTTAGAAATCTGTCTGGCCGGGGATCGAACCCGAGACTCTACGCGGACAGACATTATGGCAACGTAACCGCGAGAAAACACTTACTGATTGGTAACTACGAGTAAGTCGTGCCTTCTTGTCTTATCTTTCTCCTGTAATAGGAAAACGAATAGTTTGGGCGGGTGCTAAATTTACCTCGTCACGACTTCACGACTACCATTTCTTTCTTAAATTGGAAAAGGCTTTGTTCCTTACGAAACCAGAGCAAGGTTCTTAGGAAACTTGCATGTGTGGTGAAAACTGGGCCGTCTTTGCAATAATAAAAACAATGGCGTAATCTTTGAGCCTTAGTAGCGACGAATTAATTTCAGGTGACATTCACCTAAAAACAATGTTTAAGGTTGACTTTTGTTCATATGTGATATCATCACTAAATTATGTGATTGTAAGTAGTAAAAAAAAAAAAAAAAAAAAAAATATTTTTGTGCATTTTAAAAAAAAAATTTTTTTTTTTTTATTTTTTTTTTGTCGACAAAATGCGGTTTAATTTTACCTGTTTCAATATGTGCACTTTATGGAGATTCACCCTGTATAAAAAGTGTAGCTCTCCTAGCTTTAGATATGAAGGCATACTTACATGTTACAATTTGACTACGACGATACTTTTGCCTCATCGAAGCTTTCAAGAGCAGTATTAACTGCTGCTGCTGGGGTTTACTTTGAAATATATGGTGGGTAACATGATAGAAGCCATTGCGGTTCAACTCTGGAGACACCACCGCCATACCACTTTTTGCCTAATGACAGCAGTGTTAAGCGCTGCTATGCTCCGGTTTGTGGTGTGCAGAACAGGAGCAATACTTATCGAGGCGTTCTAACTTAGCCTTCAAGGGTGTCAAGGCATCTTTGGCCAAGCTCAGGTAAGATCTTATCTGAGGTTGATTACAATGTCCATGTGCGGCAGTGACCAGTACCATCAGATGTGCATGCTAGTTCACTACGTTCGCGTAGAAAGGGTTGCAACCAATACTGACTTCTATTTCGTAAGACAATTGAGGCTGCTAGAATCAGAATGGCCTAACTCCATTTTTATGATTTTTAACCTATCTGTATTTTCGTAATTTAAAAATATTGTATAGTCCGCGTACAACTGCTAGTCCGCTCTGAATATAGAAATGAATCGCGTCGCCGTAGTAAATTGTATGACTACACCTCCTAGCAACAACTTCAGAGCGGACTATACACTTTTACTTTTCTCCATATTGTAAATCATGTTTTTGTAGGCTTCTCTGGTTCTAGCAACCTCAATTATAGTTTATACGTCAGTTATCCGCTCCACTAATAAAGATTACTGATTGTTACATTGCATGTCTTTATAAGTTACTGTTCCTTCCTCTTCCTCATTAGTAATCTGACATTACGGAAGAAAGAGCCAATTATGCACAATTATATCTATGTTACAATGACCGCGCTATATTATCATAATTATAATTAATTTGCATTTAATATTAATCATCGACAGTCAATTATAGTCCCTAATAAGTTACAGATGGCCTAATGGTTGAGGCTTGCTTTCTCAAACGGTTCAAGGTTCGAATACCCTTTAATTTTCCAAAATTATGTCCTTGTAAGAAAGAAATTATTAGTTGCTGTAACAGTGACGCAAAATAACCTAAAGAAACACGCTAGAAATTCTTGAAAAAAAGAAAAGTTCTCAAAGGTGGATAATGGCCAAAATCCTTACTTTTAGAGGAAAACCGTGCATAGCAGAGAAACATGGAGTGCGAAGAAAGCTTAGAAAGATACATAATACGGCCTATGTGTGCGACTCTACATTTAGATTTGTATTTCCTTCTTGGTGTGCAGAATAACATTTATTTCTACTAGTTGCACTCGAACCACAAAAAGTTTGACCATGTATATAACAATTATCCAAACCAAATTAATCATAAATTTGATTGAAACGTGTTGATTTGTATTTGCAACTTGTAACCAAATAGCACGTATACGCTGTAATTGTTCGGTCTCGCTACCCGGAACTGCGTGGGCATGCAGTAATCGAATAATTCCACGTACTTTTAAGCAAGGGTGTTAACGATCGGTAACCGTAACCGATATTCAGTAACCGCCTTATAATCGATATTCGAAAATAGAATATTTTTCGTTATTCGAAATATTCCAATAATATAATAGACGGTTATTCGGATATTCGAAATAAAAGTATACCCGAAACCGACATAAATGTTTCGAATAATTTCGGATAAGGGCGGATTAATGACATACTATTATGAACGGCCCGACCAAACCGATGTTATTCAGTTACTTAACAAATCAAATCACCTATTTGTGTTTTCTTCACTTTTACTTCCTTAAAATTTAATTCCTTAAAATTTAATATCCATAAGCGAAACCATCCGAAATTATCGGATCCAGATCCGAACATATTCATCCATACATCACTACTTGTAAGCTCCCGCGCTTGACTGCGCGGCTCGGATGCTTTTCTTTGTATAGCGGACCCACTGCCACCTCCGGCTGCAAGGCTGCCTTTCCCCTCGCATTCTATGCAGATTTAACTATGCATTAATCTTATGGTGAAACATGATATTTGTAACTTATTGAAACTATATTAACAAATACATACAAAAACTTATTTAGGTACCTCTAATCCGCGAAATATATGAAGTCCACGATTAACATCAGAAATGTCTATTTTTGTAAGGTTCACACGTTGTCGATTACCTAACAGATGCTATCTCACGACATGTGAGGCCTAAACTTGTTGCGCACTACATACTACGACCACGAAATTCTTTCGTTATGACCGCCACACGAGCCGAGGTCACACATTTTATTGACACCTGACATTGTTCTAGCATTACGGAGCAATTACCTACTGAAATCGCCTTACTTTTAATTATGTCCGGTCAGTATAAATATAGCGGAGGGCGGCTAAAATTTATCAGTCGACCGTGCTCGGTTTGAAGTGATCTTGTTCGTCAGTAAAACACAGACCACGTTCGCAATGCAATCGCTGGTGGTGTTCTTCGCTCTTGCCGCCGTGGCATGCGGCTCCTACGTACCTCTGGCCCAGCCCGCGCACCACCCCGCGCTGGTGCTGGACCCCCACGGCCGCCCCCTGGACACCGCTGAGGTCATCAACGCGCGCGCCATCCACCTGCAGGCTAAGGCTCTGGACGCGCACCACGCTCCCCTCGTGCACGCCGCCGTCGCCCCCATCGCCCACTCCGTCGTCGCTGCCCCCGCCGTGTACGCCGCTCCCGCCGCCGTGTCCCACCAGTCCCGCGTGGATGTGCGTCACAGCCCCGCCGTCGTCGCTCACGCCGCTCCCGTCGTGGCCGCCCACTCCGTGGTCGCCGCTCCCCTGCTGGGACACTCCCTGGGACTTGCCGGTCATGGACTCGCCGCTCATGGACTCGCCGCTCACGGACTCGCCGGTCACGGACTCGCTGGCCACGGACACTGGCTGAAGAAGCGTTCCCTGGGACACCTTGCCTACAGCGCTCCCATCTACGCCGCCCCCGCTGCTGCCGTCTCCCACCAGTCCCGTGTGGATGTCGTGTCTAGCCCTGCTGTGGTGTCTCACGCCGTCGCCGCCCCCGTCTACGCTCACGCCGTAGCTGCCCCCGTGGTCGCTCACGTCGCCCCCGCCGCGGTGTCCCACCAGTCCCGCGTTGATGTGCGCCACAGCCCCGCTGTGATCGCTCACGCCGTCGCCCCCATCGCCCACGGTGTGGTCGCCGCTCCCCTCGCGCACGCTGGACTCCTCCACTCCGCTCCTCTTGCCCATGCCGGACATTTAGTTCATGGTTGGTAAAGAACGAAACTGGCGAACACCTAAGATTTTAAATAATGTAATTAAAGCAATTAAAAAAAATATTTATAAATAAAAAAAAATGTAAATACAACAACACACGAAATTTTATTCCGATTCCATAACTCATAGCATGTAAGCCCTTATTAAACGCCTTGTTGACCCATCAAATAATGCATTAGAATTACGATTAATATAAAATCATTTAAATCTGTACATAAAAAATGGATATCATCAAATACTTACGAGTAACTTAAATTGTTTCTTAATTTCTAACATAATCGTAATAATTTATTTATAAATAAAGGCAAACTATTGGAAACTTAGGAAGTAAGAACTTCCTAAAGCCCAAAATATTTGACATATTTCTATAGTATCCTGCATGTATGAGTATACCTTGCCTATTGTACAGAAAAAAATATTTCTAATATAATCATAATGAAGAAAAGTTTGTGTTAAGAGGTGATGATAGCCCAATTCTACCTACTAGATTTGACCGATCACTGCGGAGGTGCAAGGTTTGAATCCCTGACTAATGCCTATAATTTATCGATATTTTTTGGTTAGAAGTAATGAAAGGAAACATCACCAGGAACTTGACGAAAGAACAAGGTGTGTCAGATCTACTAGTCCCATTTGGCTCGCGAAGGGGACTACAGACTCCTCTTACTCTTAGCGTGGCAAAAATGACTAGTTGAACATATTTTTTAATTTAAATGTAGGAGACTAACATTCAAGAGGAGCTCCGTGCCCAGCTGTGGGACAATTATAGTTAACGACGAAAATAACGTACAGTCTAGATGGCAAGTGGCCACTGCCGCCCATAGAAATGTACTTCTAAAAGATGTTGAGGCATTTTGATTTTTTTTTTGTTGAGGAATTTTAACATCTACTCGCCTACAAGTTGACAAGGATTGAACTGCAGTTTATCCAATTCGCTTCCTATTTAAGGACCATTGTCCATCTATTGTCCTTATTTTTTGGAATTTCTGTTCACCGGGGCATAAAACTTATTTAATTTCGATAAAACTATATTTTTATTATCGTTAAGAAACACGTTTAATAAAACAAGTAACAAAAAACAAATTAATAATAATTGTCAAATTCTGAACTCATTTAATTACATGCTCTATACTCTTTTTTATTTACGTGGGGGAAACCTTCAAAAGGTTACCGGCACTTTATTCTGGTCCCAAAGCTACAGGAACAACGTGCTCTACTCCTAACAGTATTATTATTTCAATTTGTCTGTTCTATTATATTTAAGCTTTTATAGCAGGAGGGACTTATGATCAAGCACTCACAGTTGCAACGCCGTTACAATTACATTCCTATCCAAAAATAGTCGCCAGAATCAAGATAAGTATTGGCAACAAGACTTCGTCTATAGAATTTCTCAATAAACCGGACCTTACGTCACGACGGCTTGATTTAGTAAATGCTTAAACAAGTACGCCCTCTCAAAAGTAAGGTAAGGTAGTAAGTTGTGAGAATTACTAACTGTTAGTAGTTATTACTGTTCCTAGTCCGCATTTTAGTGTACCATGAATGTTTATATAGAATTCTTTGTGGTTCGACTGTGGAGGCACCACCACACCTATTACTGCCTAATAACATCAATATTTGGTGATTTCTACAGTACAGGCAAGCACGATGGAACTTCGTACCCACCGGTCTCCCATATGCCGCAGACGCGCCGCGTTTGCAATATTTCAATAGTAGGCAAAATATATTGCAATAGTAGGGATTATTCGGGTCTCGAAGGTACCTGCTACTCTTTGCCCGGGCAAATTCTCAAGGGAGTGAATACCCCGGATTTTTAATATTCTTTCATAATTGATATTTTTTCACTATTAAATAATATTGTAATATAATGAGACGACGTTAAAATTATAACAACCCCGCTGTTTAGCGGGGGGTACGGGCAGTAAAGGGTGTGGGAAAGGAAACATACTTACCCAAGACCTGCAGAAGTGTTCCGCAATTTCCGAAATGTGGAGCGATTAGTTTGATTTCTCAATTACATTTTAGTAGCTTGATTAAGGTTGGGAAAATGTAAATTGGAATATTTGGAATATATTAATAGCCTGAGCACGGCGCTATTTTTTGTTCAAATCATTTGCGAATGTTACTTATTTTATGAGATTTTTTTTCATAATTTCAATAACACCTTTACCATAGTTATGAACTAAGTATGAGTATCATCTCTGGTTGAGTCGTTAGAAATTGTTATATTCAATAACCGACGCATTGTCCTATTATTATAATAAATGCAATATACAGATAAATACAGTGCATGAATTAAGGTGCTTTAAAAAAAAACTAAAAAATATGTTGATAATATTACTTATATTTGTCTATTCATTTTAATATTCTTATTTAAAACGAAAACTACAATTTTCGTCGAATCACAGTTACGCTTTACCAGTGAGCAGCATGGGCCCAATGCGCAGCGGGGGCGGTCCACACGGCGGAGTGCGCGATGGGGGCAACGTGGCCAGAGGAGACCACGTCAACGCGGGACTGATGCGAGACAGCGGCGGGCAGGGCGTGAGCCACGACGGGAGCGGCCACGATGGGGGCAGCTACAGCGTGCGACACCACAGCGGGGCTGGAGATAACATCTACGCGGGACTGGTGGGAGACGGCAGCGGGGACAATGTGAGCAGCAGCCCAGGAGTGACCCAAGGAACGTTTGTACAGATGTCCGTGAGCGGGCGCCCAGATGGAATGAGCAGAGATAGCTGGGGCGGCGAGCACGGAGTGAGCGGAGATGGCTGGGGCGGCGATCACGGAGTGAGCGATGGGGGCAACGGCGTGGGCAACCACAGCGGGGCTGTGACGCACATCAACGCGGGACTGGTGAGACACCGCGGCGGGGGCGACGTGAGCGACCACAGGGGCGGCTACGGCGTGAGCGAGAACGGGGGCGGCGACGGCGTGAGACACCACAGCAGGGCTAGACACGACATCCACACGAGACTGGTGGGAGACGGCAGCAGCGGGGGCAGCGTAGATGGGGGCGCTGTAGGCTAGGTGTCCCAGGGAACGCTTCTTCAGCCAGTGTCCGTGGCCAGCGAGTCCGTGACCGGCGAGTCCATGTCCAGCAAGTCCCAGGGAGTGTCCCAGCAGGGGAGCGGCGACCACGGAGTGGGCGGCCACGACGGGAGCGGCGTGAGCGACGATGGCGGGGCTGTGATGCACATCCACGCGGGACTGGTGGGACACGGCGGCGGGAGCGGCGTACACGGCGGGGGCAGCGACGACGGAGTGGGCGATGGGGGCGACGGCGGCGTGCACGAGGGGAGCGTGGTGCGCGTCCAGAGCCTTAGCCTGCAGGTGGATGGCGCGCGCGTTGATGACCTCAGCGGTGTCCAGGGGGCGGCCGTGGGGGTCCAGCACCAGCGCGGGGTGGTGCGCGGGCTGGGCCAGAGGTACGTAGGAGCCGCATGCCACGGCGGCAAGAGCGAAGAACACCACCAGCGATTGCATTGCGAACGTGGTCTGTGTTATGATTCGACGAATTAAACGATCACTTCAAACCGTGTCGGTTGACTGATACAGTTAACCCGGCAATCGGTTCCTTTTATAGTTGCTAGACGCAGTCAAATTAATGAAGTATTATCTCATACAAGCTTAAAATTAACATTAGTGAAACAGCAATGTCAAGTGTCACATGAAAGTGATCGGCCTTGTTCCTTAGGTTGCTTTTACTCTGAGTGGGTATAACCTACTGTCTTAATGTAATGCATGTGGTAGCCCTTCGTTAATATTTAGCTATGATTTACGAGGTGATAAACCTGCAATGTGCTGAAATATACATATATCACCTTAGGATATAAGCTATTATGTTATTTGGACAGAATATAAATGATAAAAAACTATATGTTACAAATAAGATATTGAAAGAACAGATATATAAAAATAAGACAATTTAATTTGTGTACTAAAATAAAATGGATAGTACTTATGGAGATTAATCTAAAAAAACAAAACTCTCTCTTTGTCTGATCTCGTTTAGTTGATATGTTGCTATGGCCAGCATCTAAAATTAGATGAACTCAATAAAATTATATCATACTGGTACTATTGCACTGTCATTGAAGTTATATAGATAGTCCAAATCTTACATCTATCTGTTGATGCAAGTTACTAATATTCAATCTATCCAATGTTTTGCCGACCAAATATCGAAATTGTACCTATTTCATACTAGGCATTGTTTTTCAATCTTTGGTAGATAGACATTGGATAGATTGAATATTAGCGGGCGTAAGTGGAAGAGGTTAAAATTTTTGATCCAATCTTTAACCCATAAATGCTAACAAGCATTTATGAATTACAGATTGCGTCTAAATCTTTAATATTGTTATTATTAATTTTTAATATTGTTAATATTGTAGTATAATAAACAGTTTATATAATATATGTAACTTACATTTTAAGTGTTAACCAACTAGCTAGCTACATATTTGTGGATAGTGGGAGAGAGGTAAATCCTTCAAAATAAATAATAGGAGTTTAACTCGTAGGTCACTGTCATTACCCATTGGCAACAGTAATTGTACGCTTAAAGTATTAATTTTACTCGTACATGTATTCACTATTTACTGATGTAACTGCCTTTGCAATCCGATATGGTATCCACTTCGATATCTGCCATTGAACAACGACTAATTATAATTTTAATCAGGGAATCTATCTGATGTAAGATCCTCAAATTTCTAGTAATGATTTTAATCGAATGTCCTGGACAGATTTCTTCTTTAATTTAAGTAAATGTTTACTTTAAAATAACTATCAGTCATCATTTGCTGTTAATTATGATTATCAAAATCATTATTGAAAATTTGAGGATCTTTTATTGATAACACTAGAGTTAGTTTACCAAACGGAAGAAAAAGGAAATCGGTTGACAATCAAAAATGTTACAGATATTAAACATATTTATGAATAGATCATAAAGTTATATAAATTAACAAGTATATACATAAACATTTCATACTCATTAGAATTTCTATTTATTACTTGTTCTAGTGTCCTACTGAAGATCTGTACCTAGTCAAAGCAGAGGACGATTAATTGCTCACCCCAATCTTGGCCGAAGCTGGAGCCGAAGCCTAAGGTACAAAGACAAACTCCTGAGAAATTCAGTTTAAAATGGGCCAAAAGAGAATATTATGTCAAAATTGTGTAATATGAATTACAACATACGCGCGCAGACCCATAATGTTGTATGTGCCCTCTCACGTCACCATCTCTATCGCGATCTCACGCATTCGTTGAATTTCAACGGTTGCTATTATCTATGGCTTCGGCCAAAACTGACCCTTTTTGGCCAAAGTTAAGGTACAACTGAAATTATACGAAAGCTTTAATCGGACACTATATTACGGTAATAATGCAATTAAAAACATATTTATCTCGTCTTACTATTTCCTTGCCCTAGCTTCAAAACCCAAAAAAAATCGAGGATTTACATTCTAAGTATTAGAAGAAGGATTAATTCTTTAATAAGTAGTAATGTTACTACTATTGTAACTCGAAATGAATGAACTCGAATGTATTGAATTTCATTTTAAAATAGAAGTTGGTAAACAATATATTCTGAAGAGATATAGAGCGTAACTGATATTTGAGACGATGTCTTTTTTATTTATTATATGTATTAATACTTATATTACAAGTAAATAGTGAACGTCAATTATATTAATTTTTAACTGCGTTATAGCAGCGGCGACGCCAATCAGATACGTACATAATTATATTACACTTAAAAAACTTTACGATTGAAATGTAATGTTTACAACTAGAGTTGTATGAGCCATTTTATAACAGTGTTTGTAATGAGACATTCCGATGGAAAAGATAAGAATTAAAACAAAGTACTCTAGTTTATTTCCGTTCTAAATTAGCGATCTTATTTTACTCATTCTATGACATAGGTTAATGTTATCGTTATTTGATAAATATTTTATTCCATTTATCTCATTTCCAGGGCTTATACCTACAAGTTACATATCTACACTAATATTATAAAGAGGAAAACTTTGTTTGTCTGTTTGGTTGTAATGAATAGGCTCAAAAACTGCTGGATCGATTTTAAAAATTCTTTCACCATTCTTAAGCTACATTATCCACGAGTAACATAGGCTATATTTTATATAAAATATACTTGATAAATAGATTTTGAGGCGGTACAAAGTTTGTTGAGTCAGCTAGTTTTAAAATAAAATAGGCTTAAAACATTATGATACAGTTTTTATTACATATGTTTATTCATAAAAAGCTTGTATTTACATTAATTTAAATTAATATACAAAATTTACCAGGAAGTGGTGTAAACGGAGGGCGCCACATATGACTGAGCGTAGTGAGCGTTGACGACCGGTGAGACAACCTGCTCTGTGACGTAAGCAGGCGAGGACTTCACGTCGACGCGGGATTCGTGGGTCACTGCTGACGCTCCGGTGTATACAGCAGATGGAGCCGCGTATACTGACGCAACAGGTGACACTAGCTCAGATACTACAGCTGGAGACGACTTCACGTTTACTGTCGAGTAAACGGACGGCGCGGCGTAAACTGCAGGTGTTTCAACAACGTGCTGGGAAACTACAGCTGGAGATGACTTTACGTCTACACGTGACTGGTGAGACACAGCAGAGGCACCAGTGTAAACAGCGGCGGCGGGAGCGGCGTAAACAGTGGGTGATTCAACGACTGTTGGTGCCACGACGTGATGAGACACTACAGCTGGAGATGACTTGACATCCACTCGGGATTGATGAGATACGGCGGAGGCACCAGTGTACACAGCAGCAGCGGGGGCGGCATAAACAGTAGGTGATTCAACTACAGCGGGTGCGACCACTTGCTCGGTAACAACAGCTGGCGAAGATTTAACATCCACTCTTGATTGATGAGAAACTGCGGACGCACCGGTGTACACAGCTGAAGGAGCGGCATAAACAGCTGGTGTTTCTACAAAAGTAGGTGCTACCACTTCTTGAGTTACCACCGCGGGCGAAGATTTAACATCTACTCTTGATTGATGGGTAACAGCAGCACCACCTCCGTACACAGTACCAGTAGGAGCGTAGTACGATGACCGGGCGTCAACAACAGCAGGCACTGATTCGATTACAGCGGGAGCAGCTTCAACCACAGCTGGAGCAGCGACTACAGCTGGTGAAGCAGCAACCACGGCTGGCGACGTGCGTACATCTACTCTGGATTGATGAGACACAGAAGCAGGCACGGAGTAAACGCTGGCAACGGGTGACGAGTAAACAGTGTGATGTCCGACCACGGTCGGCTCGAAGTAATGTGGGGCAGCGACCGCCGCTGCGAAGAACGCACTCAACACCACCAGCGATCTCATCTTGAACGTGGTCTGTGTTAAGCCCGAAGATCACAAACCTAAACGGCTGACTGATGCTCAATTGATATTCGTCTCACTTATATATGACAATCATGTGCATAAATCTATTGATATTGTTATGGGCGTCGAAACATTAAAGTGGACCCCGCCGTCCTTGCGCACTACCGCCGAAATCGGATCCTTAAAGGTCGCTTTTTTACCTGCAAGTAGGTAATGAACATTTGACATTTATGATGATTAGTAGGCGACATCAATATCGATACACGCTAAAGATAAATTGAGTGCCAAAAACATAAATTTCGTCAATGGCACGACTACATCCGTGTAATTTGTAGCGATTAAACAACAAATTGGTGGTTATAACACTTGATAGGATATAGGTACATATTTTTTCTTGAAAACCAACTTATATACAACTTATAAAGATAGAAAACCTACTAATAGATACGAAAATAGCTTAGTTTAATTATACGCGAAACTTGTAAGTAATGATTTTAACACTTTTCTATAATGAAGTCTATAATTTGTGTATGTAATGTCTATAATTTGAAGGTGGTAGAACCCTTTGTGGTTCAACTCCGGCGGCACCACCGACACACCTATTTCTACCTAATAACAGCAGTGTTAGGCGCTGCTGTGTTCCGGTTAGAAGGGTGTGGTAAGGGAGACAGACTTTCCAAGGCGTTCCAGCTTAGTCCTCAGGGGTAGCGGCGCATCTGTGGCCGACCTCAGGTAGGAATATCTAATCCTATGGTTGATCCCTGGGGTTGATTACAGATGTCCATGGGCGGCAGTAGCCACTTACCATCAGGTGGACTGCATGCTCGTCTGCTACTCTTATATTAAAAAAAAAATGTACTTGCTAACAAGTGACTGAGTCAATATGGTTTATTGTGGTATGTATTAATGATGAACCCTTATTTATTCTATGAAGATAATAGAAACCTAAGTAAATCGACGGGAGAGGGACTTAGCCACACGCATCGCAGCCTTATAACAGATATAAAGTGTTGATTTGATGTGGACATTTTCTCCTTAGTCTTCATGTAAGTTGAATATTCTAAAAAAATATATATAAAATTCTGAAATTTTAAGTAAAATTTGAATAAAAGTATGTTCTAAATTTCCGAAGGAACTTGTTAAAATACACATGAAAAAATACATAGAACCGAACATAGAACCTCCGCTTTTTCAAAATCAGTAAAAGAGCTCTCTTTCGTCACTAAATCGATTTAAAAGAATGTGTATCTAAATAAAACATACTCATCATCATCATCAACAACCCATTAATGTCCCACTGCTGGGCGCGGGTCTCATCTCATAATGAAAAGGATTAGGCCATAGTCCACCGCGCTGGCCAAGTGCGAATTGGTAGACTTCACATACATTTGAAAATCTTTTTTTTTAAGATTTCTCAGGTATGCAGGTTTCCTCACGATGTTTTTTCCTTCACCAGCAAGTGATAATTCATTTCTAATACGCACATAACCTTGAAAATCAGAGGTGCGTGCCTGGGATTTGAACCTCGGACCTCTCGATCAAGAGGCCGACTTTCTTAACCACTAGGCTATCACTGCTTATTTATAAATAAAACATACTACCTGACTGCTAAAGATAAAATAAATAATAATCCTATAAATTTTATAACGATAGAGTAACATATGTGCTAAAGTTATCGAATGATAAAAAACTATCGATGTTAATACGAAGTGCCTACAGAGAAGCGAATTGCGTTACATTTTTAACTATTATCTTTAACATTTTCCAATTAAATACTAATGAAATATTAATAAATCAAGGCCAGCAAAAGTGAAACAGATATGCAAATTAATCCGTAGTCTTAAGTACTTAGGTATCCTGTTTGCGTATTTGAGTCATAAGCCAGCTGCTACTTGGAACTGCATTTTGGAAAATACAAGTGTGATTGTTGGTTATTTATTGAATATTATGATTATGAACCACTAGGGTATGATTTTGACGGTCCCTGTAGTTCCGGGACCAGAATAGGGCTACGGTATCTCCTGCCTGTCGTAAGAGGCGACTAAAAGGGGCTTCCGGGGTTGCGGGTCGTAAGAGTGGGAGCTCGAACCGCCCGGACAGCGACCCCGGGAAGGACGGCGGTATGTGTTGAGCGTCACGCTCACCTGGGAGGAGCCCGATGGGGCAACGCGCTAAGAGGACTCCGGTTGCGTTCCTCTGGAGATCCCGGAGTCCTCTACGCAGCGCAGAGGACGGCCACCGGGGGGGTTTTAGTGCAGTAAGAATCCCACATAAGTGGGAGCGGCACGGGGTATCTTTTGAAGGTTTCCCGCTCGTAACAAAAAAAAAAAGGGTATTATTTTGAAAATGATACCCTAGTGGTTAAGACTCGCCCTCTTGAGCGAAGGGATCCAAAGTTCAAATCCCAAGCAGGCACGCATGTTTCAGTTATGTGCGTATTAGAAATTACTTATCACTTGCTTAAGCGGTGAAGGAAAGCATTATGAAGAAACCTGTATACCAGAGAAATCTTTTTTCAAAGGTGTGTGTAATCCACCATTTCGCACTTGACCAGCATGGTGGACTATGCATAGCATAGATACGAAAAAGAAGAAGAAAGAAGAAAACTATTGACTATTAAATGAAAACCTTTGTATATATTTTCATAAAAATGAATTAAGGCTATATCTACTATATGATCTACTGTCTACATATACTACATTTAAACACATACTGGCTTACAATTTTAATTAATGACGGTTGTAAATAATAATATACTTCGTTTTAATAATCAATAATAACACCTTCACAGTTTGCCATTGTAAACATAAAATTAGTATTTAATTTAATTAATAACTATAAAAACGTAAGTAAATTAAAATATACAGGAAACACTAAACATTGTAAGTAATGCAAATGGAAACAACGCCATCTATGAGCACTTCATTGTACTAACAGGTATCGTATAAAACAGAATAGAACCTTTCGATTTTCGTACGTACCACACAAGTAGCGCTATCTGTGGTTACAGGTCTGAATTTCTATGTAGAGTCTTTCTTGAGCAAAGGTTCACTCTACATTACACAACTATTCTAGTTAGTATAACTTGTACTCTACTTAGTTTTTGCTGTAATTACAGATGCCGCTGAAATTTATTGTAGCGTTTCATGAAAAATTAATAAATAGTTATAATTAGGATTTTGTGTTATCTTTATTCATATGTACTTCAACGAAAACTCCGATTTAAATTTATACATTAAGATTCATACTTACAGTTCTGTTCTAAAGTAAATTTATGATTTTTTTCTTATATTTATTTCATTTACTGACTACACATTGAATATTGCTCTTGTTTCTAGATTAACATACTTTATTCATACATTTAACCTATTTATACTTTTTTTTTTTTTGTTTACGAGGGGGAAACCTTCAAAAGGTACCCGACGACGTGGGAGCGACGCCGGGTTATGTGGGATTTTTACCGCACTAAAACCCCCCCGGTGGTCGTCCTCAACGCTTGTTGGAGAACTCCGGGATCTCCGAGGGAACACAACCGGAGTCCTCCAAGCGCAATGCCCCGATCGGGCTCTACCCTGGGGGAGCACTTTTGGCTCCTCCCACACCATCTATACCTATACCATACATACCGTCGTCCTTCCCGGGGTTGCTTGCTGGACGGTCCGAGCTCCCACTCTTGCCACCCGCAACCCCGGAAGCCCCCTTTTAGTCGCCTCTTACGACAGGCAGGGGATACCGTAGCCCTATTCTATTCCCGAGACTACAGGGACAAACCTATTTATACCTAATAGATTTTGAACTTGTGGATGGAATGCAGTACTTTCATTTGAAGGTGGTAAAACCCTTTGTGGTTCGACTCCGGCGGCACCACCGCCACACCTATTTCTGTCTTATAACAGCAGTGTTAGGCGCTGCTGTGTTCCGTTTTGAAGGGTGTTGTAAGGGAGACATACTTTTCCGAGGCGTTCCAGCTTAGTCCTCAGGGGTAGCGGCGCATCTGTGGCCGACCTCAAGTAGGAATATTTAATCCTATCTGGGGTTAATTACAGATGTCCATGAGCGGCATTAGGCACTTACCATCAGGTGGACTGCATGCTCGTCTGCTATTCCTATATTATAAAAAAAAAATCGCTGGACTTCTGTTGATCGTAATCCTCAGGAGAGCAATGCATCTATGGTAGCCCATTGGTTGCAGAGACTACCTGCCATCAAATGGACTACAAGCTTTTCCTTTGTTTTACTTATAAATAAAGTCCTATAAATAGTCCCTAATTAAAAAATTTAGGCCTCTGTTAAGTAGGTACTTCAACATTTTAAACGCTTTTTAGTACAAAACCGATAAGTACAAATACTTTAAATATAAAACTAAGCATCACATTGAACCTATAAATAATGAATCAAACAACAACTACCATGTATTAGATACATATTACGAATGATGAATACGAGTATATGCAGTACTATGCAGTGTGCAGTCATGAAATGAGTGAGGAATTACTATAAGATCGACTTTCTCCGGCCGTGACGTCACCGCTCGCATTGTTTCAAGATTATCTAACTATTATATCAGATAACTAGCTCATTAGTATAACAAGAATGTATAAACAACACAAAAAAATTCGTGCGAATTGCAGTAATACGAAGGTGGTAGAACCCTTTGTGGTTCGACTCCGGCGGCACCACCGTCACACCTATTTCTGCCTTATAACAGCAGTGTTAGGCGCTGCTGTGTTCCGGTTTGAAGGGTGTGGTAAGGGAGATAGACTTTTCCGAGGCGTTCCAGCTTAGTCCTCAGGGGTAGCGGCGCATCTATGGCCGACTTCAGGTAGGAATATCTAATCCTATCTGGGGTTGATTACAGATGTCCATGTGCGGCAGTAGCCACTTACCATCAGATGGACTGCATGCTCGTCTGCTACTCCTATATTATAAAAAAGAAGTATTTCTGCTTAATAACAGCAGTGTTACGCGATACGTTGTTGATGTTATGTTCTGGTTTGAAGGGTGCGATGCAGCGGTCCAATTTAGTCCAAAGAGGTAACACATAAGGGGCAACACATCTGCAGCCGACTCTAATCTTATTTGCGCTTGATTAGAGTTCCTCAAAGCTATCAGTGGCTTCTAAACATCAGGTGGACTGCATACTTGTTTGCTACTTCGATATTATAAAAGAAAATCCACCTGTAATCAAACCCAGATAGGATTGTTCTAGCTGAGATCACCCACAGATGACTTGCTATGCCTGAGGACTAAATGAGAATGCCTTATGTGCACTCTTACTACACCCTTCCAATCAAAACACAACAGCATTTGAAACAGTTGTTATTAGGCAAAAAAAAAAAAATTCTTATTTTTTTTTTAACTTTCGAAATTACCTTTGACACTACTTATTAACTTTCTTTGGGTGAGAATTGCAAAAACAAAAATGCACACTCCACCTTTCACGCTTAATGTGACGTCAATATCGGTTTATCTATTTCCAAAAAATAGCTTTTTTATAATATAAGAGTAGCAGAAGAGCATGCGTCCACCTGATGGTAAGTGGCTACCGCCTCCCATGGACATCTGTAATCAACCCCAGATAGGATTAGATATTCCTACCTGAGGTCAGCCACAGATGCGCCGCTACCCATGAGGACTAAGCTGGAACGCCTCGGAAAAGTCTGTCTCCCTAGCCTATATAGACAATGGTCAAACTGGGCACAACAATATGTTCTATTATTGTGTATATATTTCTAACCACATATACTAGTATATAAGTAACCATATCTATTAAATTTAAGTATCGCGTGCACAGTTGAGCAATGATTTGATCATTGCCTCGATTGCAAGTGTAAAAACCCACAGGCTTCCAGAATGTAATTGGGGAGGCCTTGGCAAGGACCGTAGGGAAGCCCAGTATTACGTAGCGCACAATCGGACATAAGTAGGTCATCGAATCAATAAAAACATAGGTGGCAGTGAGTCGTGTTAGTACTAACTTTTTTATTCGGTTGTTGATATTTTTGTGTTATATTTTAAAATTTTAAATCTTGTTATTTACAAGTATTTTGTATAAGTTATAAGAATGGAAGGTATAATAAATAAACTCTAATTCTTTTTCAAAGATTTTTGTAGTTTTAGTTACTCTTTGTAACATCAGCTGAGTGTCATTGTTTAGCTGGAACAAATAGACAAACAGTTATAAGAAGGCTTAAATTACACACACTTCCATTTTATTTATTTGTATAGATTGTACATGACTATTTCTACCATAGTTTCTCGCTGAGTTTTATCTTTACGAGTAAACCAAAAAATAACACGCGACAATTTATAGAGATTTACCATTATATAATTATTTTTACATACACATAAGACTTTTCTTTCGATTGAGTATATTTTTAATAATTAGTTAAACAGCGAGCAATAAACAAATCTTCACTGACTACTCCACGATTTTCTTGTTCTGTGAATAAGGCGCATGTGGCCTCCGCGGCGTATTGCAATAGACGCTCGGAAAATCCGTGTTCTCAAACTTGCAACACTAATTCCCCGTAATGGCCGTGGTTCAAATTTCAGTAGCAGTTTAGACTAATATAATGTTTTCTTAGAATATTTTAAAGCCAATTAAAGAACAGGTAAATTTATTTTGCGTGGAAGCGGCCTTTTACTTATTTATAACTTAAATAACATTATTATTAGAACACAACAACAATAATTGCTGTCTTGTCTGCATTCTTATTGACGGGTTTAATAAGATACCTATACCATGCTTTGTACAATTTATACAAATAATACGGTTTATACAAGTATGCGCTTAGGAAACGTTTTAACTTGGTACTCAGGGGTAACGCATCTGTGATTGATCTCAGGTAGGACACAGTCACTATCTGGGATTGATTACTGATGGCCGCATGCTTGTTGGCTACTTCTATAATATAAAACATATATTGATCGTTCTATATTATAAGAAAAAATCTACTATCAAAACAACATGTCCCAAAAAAATGTAAACAGAAATTATGGCGCATCCTATCTATTATATCACCGTACGATTTTACGCAATCAAATCTTGGACGGGGGTCAAACACAGGCACACTCAATTATAAACCTTCCGGCTACAACCTCAAAGACTAAACTTCGAAGTTAAAATCTATTATGCACCGATGTGAACTCTAGTTCGTTGCACCCAAGTGCATTGTACCTATAATATTATCTAGTTTGACGAGTGACGAAACTAATAGCCATGGGACCAAAAATCATTTGCCGCAATCATTTCCCATCAATTTCCCTGTTAGTTATCATAGCACGCAGAAAGCGTGGAAAATAGTCAAGTGGAAATAGCGTATATTCAACATCATTTGTTATAAAGAATATTTGTTAGACATCACACTTACACTCACGCTAATGACCAATCTATCCGGAAGTGATATTAGAAAAAATAATGTAACTGTCAATTTATAAGGGCTCTGTCATAGATTAGTAAAGATACTTCACCGCCTTGAAATTGAATGAAGCCACAAACGGCTTATTAGTAAGTTCTTTTTTTGAATTCTTGACAAATAAAAACATTTTTAGAGAAAATTTACGAATAAATAACTAATACTGCGTAATTTACATAATAAATAAATAACATAATTTACATAATAATTATTTCAAATATTTTAGGGGCATATTTAGCACGGAGACGTGGTAAAACTTTTTTACGCAACTATTTCAATTCTCAAAACTGGGTAAATTTTCTTGTTAGAAGTGAGTAATCTTTACTAATCTATGGCCTCTGTACATAAAATATTTCATTTACTTAATTTCTATGTAAATTTTTGCCTACCGAAGATCAATATTTGGCTATTTGAAACACTATACATATAAATGGTAATTTGGTTGTATATAAAACTATTTCGTTTTGTTTTATTCCTTTTGTAAGTACTCGTATCTACATGGGTACTTATTTATTGCACATACATACGAGTAATTTTACATTTTATGAACCTCAAACGCTACCAAACAGTACATTTGAATTAATTTATTGAAGTCATCTAAAAAACAGCCCTCTTCACATTTACAGACGTTGCAGAGATCAAATCGTTTTAAGATGTTACCCCCTCCTCCAATATCAAACAATTTGTTACCAGTCATTATGAAAGCTGATCAGATCCTCTTTCCATTTTACACTAGCATTTCTATAGCGCTTATGAAATCGCGCACATTTAGGTGGCAAACCGTACAATTCACACATGTTTCTATTCGGTAGCACCACAGCCACACTTATTTTTGTTTTGTTTGGATACGGTGACATAGAATAACAGGAATGAAGCTCCAACTAAACTGTCGGTGGGCTGCCTTTAATAACAAAAAATTAGACTCGATCAGAAAACACAGATTTCAACACCGATTACAAAATTATGATAGGGGGAAAACACGCTCGAAACTTTCGTGTTAGGTATACTGCGTGTTACCGGAATTTGGTAACGCACTCCGTCCTTGCTTGACGACTATTTCTATTTTTCATACACTTCAAGCAACGCTAAAGACACACAATGTGGCAATTACTTTAAAAATACTAGCGACGAATGAAAAAAAGAAAATTGAAATTGGTCTAGAAACACTCGAGTTTTTCAAGGTTATACGAATATGAAAAAAAAATCCCGATTTTCCAGGAAAATTATCAAAAAATACTTAATAAAATATGCATCAAAATCAAAATACTTAATAAAATATGCATCAAAAAACCAAAATGCATCCAAATTATATCAGTAGTTTCAAAAGTCGCGGATATACAAGTTTACATACATAGTGGTCAAATACTGGACCTAGTTTTTTAAATCGGTTAAAAATTTCTAACATTCTCGCACCTCACACTAAATGCGTATTTCTAAACCGTTGTATCCATTACTATGTTTGGTACATTAAATCCACGTAATGTCGAGTTCAAAACACAATTGCAGTCATAGGAGTGGTTCAGCGAACTCTTGCGCAAGCTGTAGCGTCAGCTGCGCAGGTCCGGTTCGCGTTGCACTGGAAAGCCCGCTTGTGCAAGTGGTAACCCAAGCGTGTAGCACCGAAAAAGATCCTGGTTCGATTGCCATTGAAGTAAGCTTGATTTAATGTTAAGCGATTTGAATTTATTTCGTCAACTTAGATCCGGATATCGGTCGAAGAAAATAAGCAAAAGAATATCAACATTAAATATTAGCTCTCTTCGTTTAAACATAAATATAATAGCAATGTCTATCTATCTTGAAGCAATGCGAAAACATGATAAAACCCCTTTTAAAATTAATATCAAAGACATTGTCGGTGAAATTATTTCTAAACTGGCTTTCATATTTTGATTTAGTACGAATAGGCATAAAGGACCTTAAAATATATGTGAAGCCGTATCGCATTACAAGAAAACTGAAAGACGAATATTGATTGAAATGCAGTATACTGTGTAGTTATTATTGTGCCCTGGTGATTGAAAAAGCGCCGCGGGGACATTATAGAACCAGTTTCCGTAACCAAACGTAGTAGCGAATAGTAATTGTATGTAATCGTAGTACTATAAACAAGATAAACAAAGAAAGAGGAACTTAATTGTTTTATCTTTATCTATTTATGGTGCATTATAGATATCGTATCGTACAGGGCTCATGGTAATTTTATACAATTCGTAATTCTGAACAATTGGTAAATGTATATAGACACGGATTTGTTAAAATATAAAGAAAAATATGATTTCATCTGACACGTTAAATGTCTGTAGCTAAGTATATAAACGGTATAATTGTATTATCAATATATAAAATAGAATGTAAAATAGTAAAAAGATAAATGAGGTATTAAATGTAGATCTCATAGAGCATGACAAGAGTTCGCGTTGATGTCTTTTATACTACGACACAAGTTATTATATACGTAACAAGGTTCTTGTTTACAAAATACGTAATACCGTCAATAAACACACATTATTAATAAATATTCTCCTTTAAAACACTAGGTTATATATTAGACCATTTCATGTGGTCAATATTTCAACTAATATTGTTTAAGTATAGGCGCCTAAGTATATGTGTGATGTGAATTATGCAATGTTATAACTTTATAACGGTTACATTATTTTGAATGCAATTCTAAACTGTTTTTCTCCTACATGTATGTAATGCTGTACAATGATGTTTTAGTAGCAAGTATCATAAATTCATAACAAGTAGTTTAGTACTCGCATTTGATATATTTCAGAGTTCGATTATACAATTATGGTTTGATAAACGTGATATAATAACACAATGTCATGACTTAAATAATTCAAAGAAAATGCATTTGAACTTCCATTCTAGAAGACTTAGTAGATTATACTTCCTACAAGACTAACACACAGTCCCGTAGCGAAGCGGTTATCTTACCGGTATGACATAAGGAGTTCCAGATTCAATCCTGGACCAGACAAGCACATTATGGATTATATTGATTCCATATTTATTTTACTTTCATTAATTCGGTACAAAACCAAAAAAAAAATTAAAGGATGAATTGAGACTTCGGTTCTGAATCTGCGTGTCTGTGACTTTTATGTTCTTCATAATATATTAAAGTACCTTTTCAACGAAATAAAAACTTACATAAATATAAAACTTTAGCCTGATTGGAACACAATTTACATACCACTGCCTCAAGTTATTCTCACTATAGTTTCTACATATGACTTTGTTAAGGGACGTGTGTGTGGGTCATCTATCCTTACAAGTATCAACGACGCTTCAGTGAAAGTGGTTCGCAGCAATTATAACCAATTAGGGCAGGACATGTTCTAATTTGGGTGTGCGTGGGCGGCGAATGGCTTAGTTAGATAATATGTCACAATAGTAACAATGTATTGTATTGTAGTCTAGATTGGTGGTTGAAACTAGGCCTCTCAATCGAGGGTCTGGTGGAAGAAGTGTTTCAAATCACAGGTAATCACATTTCTGATTTTTAAAAGTTATGTGCGTATTACAAATTTTCACTTGATATTACGGAAAAGAAGAAATATCTTGAGGAAACCAGTATGCCTGAGTTCATAAAAAAAGTTAAAAAATGTGTGAAGTCTACTAATGTGCACCTGGCCAGCGCGTCGGAGTATGACTTAAACCCCTTTTACTTCTAAGACAAGACCCGTGCCCAGCAGTATAATAGTAAAAGGTTGACGATGGCTGAAACTACTCTACTTTTCCAAAAAACACATACCTTCAAAAAACACTATCTTAATCAGGCCAATATAGTTCAATTTCTAGAACAACAAACATAAAAAAAATTACAAGAATAAAAATAGATATTATTTTGTCTATATTTTGTACATTTTGCATTATTGTCTAATTTCTATTTTCTTTTTCGAAATAATGTTTGCTATTTTTGTCACCATTTTGAATGTCATCTTAACAACAATAGAAACTAAGATCCGCAAAATGACCTCAATCGAACTATATTGCCCAACGTCTACTCGGAACACATTCGTGAATGAACAGGGGTTGATCAATGATACACCGATTGACGTCACGCCCCGTACCACGATGTGCCAAAACGCGAACTGCTGTGTCGTTGTCGAAAATTTTCTATCAAGATGTGACCGTTTACGATCAGTGTAAATTTTATTAACGCATAGTGGTAGAGGTCTGAGTCGATCATCTTACAAAATCGGGCTGCGTGCATCTTTACGTTGGTCGAAGTATAAAGCGACGTGGTGGTAGATGTGGCTGCCATTCGGACGCAAACACAGCGCCGGTGAAGTGTTGGAAATAACTTAAGTTATATAATAATAAGTGATAAACAAACGTGGATAAACAAAAGTAAGTTTAGTTTTTGAAGTGATCTCGTTTTTAATCTATCTAGAAATAGAGGTCAGAGTGACAGCAAAGTGGAATATAAGTGTATAATTTTTGTGTTAATTCAAATCGATTAAAATGAGTGATGACGTCAAAAATACCCAAAATATTAATTTTGTGAAAATTAACTGATTTTTATATATTAATAAAGATACATGAGCATTTATATTCCACTAAAATGCATGAGCGTAAACTTACTGCGAGCAATTTAAATAGAAAGTTGTGTTTCTCATAAATATAATAATATGTAAAAACATTCCAAGAGACCATTTTAATGCACTAACTATTAAACTAGGTATATACTAAATTCAGATAAATTCCTAAAATACTTCACGTTCATTTAATTAATTTTAGACTATCTTTGATGAAATCTTTTACATTTGACAAGTACAAGTGGTATCTCAAATATACAATTTAGATCAGATTGTATAAAATTGTATAAAATAAATTGAATATCAAATAAGTAATTAGACGTAATGCGTATACGCAGGTATATATAGTACGTAATTGGCAATTTCCATACGTTGAAACAAACAGACGCAACTTTCACTTCCCACTGAACCATAAAGTGACTCCAGATCGTGAGTACCAGGATCACAATAGGCTTGAACTTTCAATGAGATTTACATTAGTATTTTTCCCAAAGCATTCCACGATAACATCGCTTTCCCATCCCTTTGTTTGTTTTGTCTCAAGTTGTAACATATGCCCTTTAGTTTTACGCTCAGAAGAGCACAATAATCATACCGGCGTCAAAAGTCCCAGGTTTGATTCGTAGTAAAGTTGGGATGTTCTAACGTTGACGAATATTTTTCGAATTTGCGTATAGAGTATTTAGTTGTCTTTAATATATTTCTTACTTAGCGAAATATCATATTATGGTTTGATTTAAAAAAATTGATGTGATTGAGTACCTATGTAATGTACCTTTTAAATATGTAGTCTTGAATCTATCTAGTCTTGAATTTGATACTTAGGTACTACTCTGTTAAAACGGATAAAACTGTCATCAATTTTTAAAACGAAACATACCTATTTTTTAGTTTGTTTACTATGTTGTAACGTATTGCATAAACAGCTGAGTTACATTTAGGAAGTTACGTCAGAATCGGTTACGAGTATCATGACGCATCGACTGAGACGCGCCGTGCTTACCAATAGCTCGTGACCGATTTTGAGCGACAATGACCCCAATAACACTTTCTTTGCAAAAACAAAACAATGTCCGTCCATCAAAAATAATGAGATACCATAAAACCGAATATTTTTAGTGTACGTTCTTCTTGACGACTTCCTATTGCACTTAACTGATATTTACTCACATAATTATAAGCAGGAAATAGTTTAAAATACATTTAAGTGAACGTTAGCTATCTACAGATGATATTTATTTAAACCTAGAAACGTGCGTTTAAACTTAATCCTCATACGTAACCGCTTAACGTGAGAGTGCTTTCGCAGACCTCCGCTAGAGCCCGACCGGCGCACCGGGCGCTGACATTACAGAATCTTATATAACCGCCCGCGAAAGTAAAAGTGATTCTCCGCCTACTTAACAGAGTTTCGAAACGCAACTACTACATGCTAAATAAGAACAGAAATTCACAAAATATTTCTTTTGTTTCACAGACAATGCGGTGGTTTATATTAAACTGCGTCCTGCTATCGTTAGCGATAAGTAGAACAGAAGCCCAATGGTCATGGGGTGGGGACGAAAAAAATGAGAAAGCCGTCGAAGAAACGAAAGACAAGCCAACCGAACTATTGCAAGGCGAAGAAATGGCTGAAGCACAAGATAAAAATTCTGAGACTAAGGATTCTGTACTCGACGACATTGTAGATGAATTGGTTAGCAGCAAGCAAGGAAGGAGTTTAGGTGGTTTCGATGACGTATACAGCGATCCTACAATCAAAGAAGCTTTGGATGCAGGAGACGATTCTGAAGCCAGAAACCTAATCAAAGGTCGTCTTTGTACTCTCGGACTTATTGAAGTAAGTTTACCTAGTCATCGATAATATATGGAATGTTCATAATACATGCATTTTTGTCAAAAAATCAAAAGAAAACAATATCTCTAAAAATTTAAATTTTATTTCAGTGCGAAGAAGATGGTACCCAAGAGAAACGAACTTATGTATCTCCGGATGAACTCATTTACGCGCAACCCGTTGATATAAAGCCTATTGGAAAACCTGTAGCTTCGATTCCAGTTCGCGGTCCGCCTAGAGCCTATGGACCAGCGAAACCCATGCCATACCCTCCACGCCCACACAAAGGTCCACCTAAAAGAAACGGATATGGACCCAACATTCGCCCAGGTTTCTCTGAAAAATATGGTGTCTCCAACGGCAATTACCATTTCTCGCAAAGCAGTGGTTTGTACAATGCACATGAAGCAAATTATGTAACAAAACCGCCCATTTTTGCAAATGAAGAACCTTACGCTTTCCAAACTCCAAAACCGACCTACAATAAAGTTCCTACAAAGACTGACTCAGTTGTTCAGCAACATGTACATCATCATTACGTGCACAGTGACGCCGATAAAGATCCAAAAGTTATCATAAAGCCAGTGGCTATACCGGTTGGATCCGTCGGACACTTAGCATCGCAAGCTCATCTTCAAGAATCCTCTGGTGTACTGACGGCTACTGGAGGAGACTACAGTGGGTTCAGTTCAGGAGGTTTCAAACCTATGACAGGAAACTACCAATCGAATTCTAAACCTATTTATGAATCAGATACCATTTATGGTTCTCAATTCGGACATAGCAATATTAACAAAGGAAGTGCCACTTTATTGACTCAAGGACTCCCTAATACTTTCACCAATAATGCATTCGAAGACCAGAAATATGGAAATTCTTTAGGCGCTTACGCAAGTCAGAATGGCGAATTTTACAAAAAGGAGCTGCATGTTGGATCTAATAACAACGTCTATAATCAGGGCCCAGCTACTTTTGGTCAAAGTAATTCATATCAAGAGAATTATCATGAAGCAAAAGCCCAAGGGTTAGAATGTGTATGTGTACATTATGATCAATGTCCAGCGCAAGAAATTATCGGGCGCAGAGATGACTTATATTTGCCAATTGACCCCCGTAACAAGTTCAGCCAAATTGATGCTTTAACTGAAGAACAATTGGATAGTTTGAACAAAACTAAAGCTGATGACAAGATTGATAATGTACAAAATGCAACTGAAGTCAAAAGTGTCAGTAAACGCGAAGTGAAAGAAAAAGAGGAAGAAGCTACCAAAGAAATAGAACCTGTAAGTAAACTAACTCATTATTCATTACCATCTGTATTCAAATTCATGACCACAATAATATATATTTTAATATTTCATTGACTGGACCCAAATTCCTATCCATTTTATTTCCATTTCACTTACCAATACAAAGACTGGGGTAACAACAATAGTATTGTATCTGGATATGATTATGTTAATATTTTAACATTAATCCAATCCAAAGCAATGACTTACAAAAGGACAACTAAACATTGGGCACTGACATTAACCTAACACTACATTTAGAAACTATTCATTTATTGAATAAATATTACTTTAGCGCCTTCTTGGACTGGCCGGCTACGGCGGCAATGGCGGAAATTTCAACAAAAAAGTGCAGCCCACGTTTGGTGTCTCTTTTGGGTTGCCCCAGCCTTCCCATGGTGGTTATCCAATCAATCCCTTTAACTCAAATCCTATTTATAATCCTTATGGCCCTGCATTAAACAGCGGAGGTATAAATCTTGGCTTACTCTCAGTAAATCCTTTACTGTCCGTACAAGTAACAAAAGATGATTACGGGGAAAAAGTAGTAAAACCATTTGTTAACTTACATGTAACACCAAATGAACATGTGGTGAACAAAATAGGCCACTTATTTCATGAAAAGAAACTATATCTTCTAAATAAACACGAACATTATCATCACCACAATCCTTATTACCAATACCAACATAAGCCGCACTTGCATCCTCCACATTCTCACGGTCCACATTATCCTCCACATTACGATGGATCGGTATATTCCCCGCATTATGGTCATTATGACGGGTATTCACGCTTGAATCCTTACAATGCTCCTCAAGAACAAGCGGGGGACAATGAGGATTACTATGACGACGATAATAGTGGTCATTATGATGATCAAATAGAGTATAATCCATACCAAGGTTATGGATTTGAAAGATCAGCTAATGGTAGTGTTAATAACAATCAAAATACATATGCCAACCGCTACGCCTACTCCCGGTCCCTAACAATTCCTTCCAAACCTCTTGGGGCAAACCG
Source organism: Epargyreus clarus (assembly GCF_041222505.1). Classification (NCBI taxonomy): domain Eukaryota; kingdom Metazoa; phylum Arthropoda; class Insecta; order Lepidoptera; family Hesperiidae; genus Epargyreus; species Epargyreus clarus. The sequence goes on along the minus strand of NW_027332239.1, from coordinate 8,034,521 downwards.
GGGAGGCCAAACTATCCGATTTCCTGAAAGAAAGAAGCGCGACATTTCTACTGAAAAGTCTTTACCTGAAACTATTCAAGAGGTAATCTTTCCGAATCATAATCGAAATCAAATTTAACAGTTTTATCAATTACCTTTTTGTTATTGTTATTCTTAACGACTTAATAACCTGCTTTTTATAGCGTCAAGGATACTTTGGACGCCCTCAAATTCAACAATGCAAACAAAATCAAGTTTGTTGTCGGCGACCTTTGAGACCTCAGGCCGGTAATCGTGGGCAATGCGGTATCAGACATTCGCAAGGCATCAATGGAAGAATCAAGACACCACAATACGTCGACGGCGACAGCGAATTTGGGGAATACCCTTGGCAAGCGGCTATATTAAAGAAAGATCCGAAAGAATCAATTTACGTGTGCGGTGGAACACTCATTGACGGACTACATATTATGACTGCTGCTCATTGTATCAAATCGTAAGTTTCACTTATTTATTTTTGCATATTTCGAAACATATTTCTTCAATCTCTATTCTCGCCCTATAATATGTATAAATACTATAATCTATTCTATTTTTTTACAGATACAAAGGCTTTGACCTGAGAGTTCGTCTTGGCGAATGGGACGTCAATCACGACGTTGAGTTCTATCCATACATTGAAAGAGACGTTATTTCCGTGCACGTCCACCCTCTTTACTACGCTGGTACCTTAGACAACGACCTTGCTATTCTGAAATTAGATCATCCAGTAGAATGGACAAAATATCCCCATATCAGCCCAGCTTGCTTGCCCGACAAATACACTGAGTACGCAGGACAAAGGTGCTGGACCACCGGCTGGGGAAAGGACGCCTTTGGTGATTACGGCAAATACCAAAATATTTTGAAGGAAGTTGACGTACCTGTTATTGGACATGGTCAATGTCAACAACAGTTGAGACAAACAAGGTTAGGCTACAACTACGAACTAAATCCAGGATTCATCTGTGCCGGTGGAGAGGAAGGAAAGGACGCCTGCAAGGGTGACGGTGGTGGTCCTCTAGTCTGTGAACGCGGCGGAACTTGGCAGCTAGTGGGAGTGGTATCGTGGGGCATCGGTTGCGGCCAGCCAGGCGTACCTGGTGTCTACGTGAAAGTCGCACATTACTTAGATTGGATCTCGCAGATAACTGGCAAATTCTCTCAGTATTAACGAGTTTTGCCTATAAGTAGTCGGTAGTGTCACAATTTTAGACTTTATATTATCCAACGAGTTAGACGACACGTGTTAAATTAATTTATATTTGTAATTTATTATCTTTGGGCGGTAATGCCTAGAGAATGTGAGTAATTGCTTATGCAGATTTTGTATAATAAAATATGAAGAATTTATAATCCTTTTATTTGCCCTAGTTTCACATTAAAGAGAATTTTTAAATCACTTTAAAAAAATAATTAAGAAAATAAAATACCAATTTTTGTAAGAGTAGAAAATAACTTAAACAAAAACGCATTCGTTGACAAAATGTATGCATATTGTCATATTAATATTATATTACCTACTTACAGCGTAAATGGTGGGAATTGATGTGGGAGTTATCTTTGTTATAGTCCCTCTACTCATTTACAACGTATATCGTTTTAATTATTTTAATTCGTTATAAAAACAATCTTTTAATTTTATGTACAAAGAACAAGCGCCTGAAAATTGTTTATCAGCAATTAATAATTAAACTTTTATATGTACAAGGTTGCTTCATAGGTTGCGGACATCATCAGTATTGTGTGGTCTTTTTCGTGAAATATATTATAATTAATGTTTTATGGATCCTCTTTTATCGATGACACACCATCTCACATTTTGACATTATAACAAAACGATGAGTCACTTTCGACTTTTCGACTATATACAATTACGAGGTTTAATAAACAAGAGGAGATATAATAAAATATTATTATAACTAGTATACATCACTTAAAATATGGCAGGCAAGGGAACAGATCGCAAAGGTAAAAGTAAGGACGCGAAATCTGTGGTAAACGACCAAGTGGACACCTTGGCAACATTTACCCTACCCGACAGTTTACCCTGCTCGGAAATTGACTTCCCTATCATATTAAGGAAGACTCCGCGCGCTGACTGGAACCAGATTCTCCAGGAGAGTGATGAAGCGTACCAAGAAATTGAAGAGTATACACAGAGCAAGCAGCCGTCTATCCCAAAGTCGCCCTTTCTTAGTAAGACGTTTTAACTGTATCACTTATGATGATTTTTTTTAATAACATATATCTTTAACGCTTTTCAATCTTATTATTCTACTGCTGGACACAGGCCTCCCTCAAACTTTACCATAACACCTGATGTTGTCTTCGTGCCACAAAGTTAAGTATACAATGATCAAGACAGAAAATAGATTAGACGTCTTTCTACTCGGGAATCGAACTCTGAACCTTCTATGTATTTTATTAGTTCCCTACATGAGGTCGGTCACAGGCTTTCACACAATTTCATACAGATAACATTTATTTCAGAAACAGAATGCGACTACATCAAGAACGAAGTGTTTGTTCACCTGATACCAGCGCTGGAAGAAACACTAAACAAAGCGAAACTTTGGGAAGCTTTGACCAGACAAAAATGCTTTTTCAATGGTCTTGACCATATAGCTCAGGTATACGTAAGCATAACAATAGTTTAAATTTGCTTATAAGTTTTAATAGCAATCTATTACAATAATGACTTTTCACGGTTATCAGTTTAGCCAGTAGGTATAGGATGTTCTGATTAACTCACGATTAGTAAACGTCATTCCTTGGTTAAAAAATCTTAGGAGTCTTATATAAAACCGGTCACAGATACTTAAAAAACCTCATGAAAAAAGTTACATAGCTTGGTATAATAGTGTACCTAAAGATAAATATAACCGAGGCTTACTATAATATAATTAACTAGCTGACCCGGTAAAAGTTGTGTTGCCATATAAATTAAAAATATGTTAATCACTTACGGGTAAATAGAATATTTGAAACTGCGATGGTAGCGAAGTCTGTCGAATCTAATGTGAAACATTCCAAAATCAACAACTACTTACAAATTAATAATTAATTAAAAAAACCTTTTCCCACGTTAAACACACACAACAAATTTCATCCAAATCAGTCCAATCGTTTAGGAAGAATTCAGTGACATACACACGCACATAAGAAATATATATATAAAGATTAATAATCACAAATATTCATTGTCAGGTATTATGGAACAATAACCCAAGATATCCTGGCCGCAAAGAAGTCATCACGCACTTATTCAACATGCCTTGGGTCCGCAAGTATTTAAAAACAAAGTAAGACCTACCTTTTTTATAATATAGGAGTAGCCGACGAGCATGCAGTCCACCTGATGGTAAGTGGCTACTGCCGCCCATGGACATCTGTAATCAACCCCAGATAGAGATATTCCTACCTGAGGTCGGCCACAGATGCGCCGCTACCCCTGAAGACTAAGCTGGAATGCCTCGGAAAAGTATGTCTCCCTTACCACACCCTTCAAAACGGAACACAGCAGCGTCTAACGCTGCTGTTATTAGGCAGAAATAGGTGTGGCGGTGGTGCCGCCGGAGTCGAACCACTAAGGGTTCTACCACCTTCAAACTACCTTTCAGCACTTGCTACAATATCGCCACGGAATCAACGAGATTCGGTCAGAAACTCTTAACATGAGCATAGATGACATGAGTGTAAAATGTCTACTTAATTCGACGTGGGATTGTGGGAAGACGTTTATTACAATTTTTATCGAATAAGTGGCGATTTTCCGCAATTAGGCAAATGGCAAAATATGGCGTCTCAAGTAGTCTGAATCATGCTATTAAAGTTGTATAAAACATTGCATAGTATATTATACAAACTCCGAACTAAGAATATCACAGTACGATCGCTTTCCAGATATGGTACCTGTGGCGCGAGATTTCCCTTTAGCTATTTTTTTATTATGCAGGCTATTTGACGAAAATCAGTTCAATATTCTCGAAACTTGAGACATCTGAACGGTATGACATGTTAGGATAAGGACAATATAATAGTGATCCCTATCACGAATATAATACAAAAATGCTGCTTTTGATGAAACAATTATCATGTTTTAATATAGAAATAGTAAACAAGCATTCAACCCACCTCATAGTACCTGTAGACATTTATAATAAATCCGAGATAGGATTACAGTCTTTACATAGATCGGCCAAAAATGCGTTGCTACTCTAAAGGACTAAGTTTGAACGCCTTGCTTTAACACTGGCGCTATTAGGCAAAATAGGTACAGTAATACCTCGGACTTACACAATTGGTGGGACCGAGTGATAACCGCGTAAGTCAAATTTGCGTAAGTCGGGATAAGCATGTACATAACATCGTATGGTATGATTTCGAATGTGTTGACTTCGCGCAACAAATACAAATGTTTATATGAATAATTGTGGGGTCAATAAGGGTTAATATGGCTCGATTATTGATAATAATCCATCGCGATTCGGTATGGTATCGGTATGGTATGGAGAATAGTCCATAATCGAGAGTTGCGGGACGCTTAAACCAAAGAAGTATCGAGAACGAGATCGATTTGAAAATCGCGTAACTCCGAATTCGCGGAAGTCGGGGTAGCGTAAGTCGAGGTATTACTGTACTGACAATGCTCAATTATTTATTACTTTTCAGTCCCAGGCCTTATTATCCAAAATCGTGGCTATGGCCTGAGGAGTACGCAGCCACGTTAATACAAAAAACTGTGCGACAGTACTTCGTACAGCGAGAAGATGAAGTTCAGGAAATGCGTGATTTCTGGAGAGTTAGTATACTTTTTATATTAAACAAACACAAAAAACAAATGTTATATGTAGAAAACATACTTCCTATATTAGTAATAAATATTCTGATTTGCGACACAGAACTAAATATAAACACACAGGCAAATAGTAAACTACATTTTTATTGAAAAAGACTTTCTTTGCTTACATGATGATACTTGATGCTTACTTATTAAAAATTGTTTACAGAAACTGGACATAGAAAAAACTGTTAAAGAAATGGAAACAAATCCATTTTTGGCTAAGAAGTTTGCTTCAACACAAAAGTTTTCAAAATGTGATTAATAACATTTAAATAAAATTAAATGAAAATTTATTCGAAAGTCTTTTATTTCTCTATTATTCGCAACTACATATACATAAATTTAAAACTATTAACAGATACTATATGTATACACTCTATCTTAATTTTCAAGTGGCACACCTTCGTACAGTCCAGGGCTTACTGGCTTCCCAAGACCCATTGTAAAATTAATTGTAGGTTTCTCGTCACCTTGAGCGATCCTGTGCACCCTGTTCGGACTACGATTGTATGATAAAGGCATCACATACTCCTTCAGCGTCTGAAATTAGCAAAATAATAATATGTAATTACAATAGACCTCAATAATTTTGGTAAAATAATACAAACATCTGAAAATCCAAAAACCTCAAACTATATTATTATTAATATATATATATTGTTTGTCCCCCTGATGGTAAGTGGCTACTGCCGCCCATGACACCTGTAATCAACCCCAGATAGGATTAGATATTCCTGAAAGCTAGAAAGCCTCAGAAAAGTATGTCTCCCTACCACACCCTTCAAGCAATACGTAACACTTCTATTATTAGACAGAAATAGGTGTGGCAGTGGTAAGACACTAATACTCTTTAATGGTATGTAACTGGCGACATCATTGCTGCACCTATTTCTTTGTAACAACAGACCTAAGCACTAATATATTTTAGTTTGAAATGTATGGTAAGGGAGTGTTGGGATTAGTGAATGCAACCCTGACTCGAGATCGTAAATTCGAGATCCCGCAGGATTAGAAAACTGCTTGTTGGTTATAGTGAGGTTAAATAAAACAAAATATTATTGGAAACAAAAGATTTGATTTGATTTTGAAAATAACTTCTTAAAAAACAAAGTGCGCACCGCTGGCGTCGCGAGCGGATGTGTGTAACATCGCTGACTATTGCCGCCTAATCCCGTCAATCTCGAACGAGATCTTGTCATATTATGCTTCGGGATTTATCCCTTAAAATTACATGGGATCGGGAGACCGGGATTGCATTCACTAGATGGGATGTCCTTAGGGGTAGCAATATATCTGCAGCCAATCTGATGAGACTTCAATCTTATGCACGTTTGATTACGGATATCCATGCACAGCCAGATAAAACAAGGGAAGTAATGTAGTTCATGTCACTCAGATAATTTAGACGAATCCAATGACATTTCATATGTTAAAATCCATTAAGATGTTGAGGTCATTCAGAATGCCAAAGAATGTGACATACCTACATAAAATACTTACATAGACTCTAAAAACATAACTTTCTGCAAAACTGTAAAAATAAAAAGAAATTACTACTGTACCTCCAATCCTTTTTTTTCATGGTCTCGTGTAATAAACTTCTTCAACAACGGAGGCATCTCTATGCTATTGGGGAGAATTTCTTCAGGGCGGTTTTGTAAGGATTTCATAGCATCCAGCAGTTGAGCTTCCTCATCCTTGGGTATCAGTTGGTAATCAGGTTTGTATGATGTCCGGTATATTTCAGTGATGTTTGGTAACTTCTTGCCTCTGAACGTTTTTTCAACCCACACTCTTACACGTCGCCTTTCCTGTAATTTTAGTAAATTGTATGTGAGACTTAGAGATCATTTTCGTGTAAGGTAAATGAAAAAAAGTAATGATGATCTTGAATAATATGCAATGATAGTTTAGTAATTCAGTTTGAAGCGAGAGATTAGTTTTAAACAGAAGGCCTAAGATTGAAGTCCCATACGTCTGATTGTTCAGTTATATTTATATTAGACTTTAATGACCACTTGCTTCAACAGTGAAGGAAAACATTATGGAGAACCTGAGATTTCTCAAAAAAAAAGCCGTCAAAGATGTTTTAAGTCTACCAATCTGAATTTGGCCTAATCCCTGTAACTCACAGGAGATCCCAACCCAAAGTGGAAGAGTAAAGGGTTGATGTGAACTTATAGTTTTTTAGGTTAAGGAGAAAATCTCGAAAAACATAGGTTAACATAGGTTTTGGTATAGACCAAAATAGTAAATAGGTACATACTTCGTCCGGACATGTCTCCACTTTAACAATTTTCATGAAACTCGGTTCAGGATACCGTTTAAATACCGAACGGGCGATATATCTGCCGACACCAAGATTCTTCAAGCTTCCTACAATTTCCCATAATGTTTTCCCTTTGAAGTCTGTAGTTCTACCAACATACTGAATGACCGTGGTTGTCATATTTATTTAGGAAAGTTATATGTTTGTTATTATGTACCCAAATATAAAATAAAGGGAAAGACACCAAAATCGAAATACTTTAATGACACCAAATACCCAATAATACCCATATGTCTGTGACATTGACATGTGTCAGTCAGCGATAGTGTTGCTAACTCTTCTGAAATAAAAAACAGCATATTGTCCTTAAAAACATTAGAAAAAATAGTAAGTTTAAAATAGACTATTTGTTATATAGACGAAGAAGGATTCAATTATCTCTAAAATGCATATTTATCAGAGAAGAAAAGTCCAGGTGGCACTACATTATTTTTTTTTTTGTGATTAATACTGGATGACATGGTAGAACAGTAAAAGGGGGATTCAAACAAAAAACTATGTTACCATGCGTTATCCCAAAGAGTATATAAGAAAGTTATCCTTACTCCAAGAATTTTGATGATATAAAAGGAGAAAGTGTCATTAGTGAGGTCACTTGTTAGAGTTGTCAACAGTGTTACCAACTCTATTGTTTTAAAAATAGATTTTGTGTGTTTTCGTTGCTATCCCTGTTTTCTGTTTTGAAGTGTTTTATTTTGTCATCTACGATTCACGATGAAAATAAGTTTGTCACATTATATAACGCGTAGATGTTCGGTTTTTTCGTCAACAAATACATATTTCAGAAATTGTTTAGTCCTGACGACCATTTTTTACGCCCATAAACGTGCATTTCACTGATTGTACGGTTTTGAAAACCTTTGTTGTTTTTTTTCTGTGACTTTTCTTCCTCTACACACACATGTAAAATTTTCTGAAGTTTACTGTTTTCTACTGTTTTGACGACAGTACTACTTTCTACTTAGGAAGTGCCGACAACACTGGTTGACAAATGACAAGTTGACAACTTGTCAGGTTGACAAATGACAAGTTAACAACTAGTCAGGTTGACACTGACAGCCGCTTTATAGTTTATATTTTATTTTTAAATAACTTTAGACCTCAGAGCAATACTAGTAGACTTAAGTTCTTGGAAGTCTTAGAAACAGGAAAATCCAATAAGCAATAGATTTAAATATAGAAAAAAGGATTATGTCATGTTATACTGTTAATAGTACTCTGTATTATGCATATTACAAATATTACAATCATGTTACGAGATGTGGAACTTAGAAAACTACCTGCGGGTCAATGACATTTTATACTAGACACGTTATACGCCCGCTAACTTAAGAGAAAACTTGAGCGAAACTGCTTTGATAGCACACATGCACGTTTTTTATTTTACTTACCTTTACTACATAGACAAATGTTCTATGAGGGACAGAGCTATTAGAACAATGTGATAAAAAAAGACAACTAGTGTTTGACCTTGCGTTTCAAGTCTACGCAAACGTAAATATTGACCATGGAATATAGTGACCAATGATTACTTCAGTCAAAACGGGACATCGATTTTTTTAAGTCAAATACTTTTTACTTGAAAAAATATAGTTAAATACTAAAAAACACGCTTTTATGATAAAATTAACTAAAAAGTAGAAAATAATTTTCAATCTATGAATCATTTAAGGAACAGTAAATAGTATAATTGTGGAAAAAATGTGGGGCGCTTTTTACAAAACTGGTAAATGGAGCACCCCATGTTTTTTTTCATAATTATACTATATACTGTTACTTAATTGACAATGGCAACGGTTCATTTCGGAGACAACGGCACGAAGCATCGGAAAAAGGGACTGTCCCGTTAAAAACGGGACGTATGGTGGCTATCCCATTGATCCGCATGCTTGTCAAAGACAATGAAATAATGGAACAGAAGGTAAAAAATGTCCAAAACTGTCGATAATAGTTTTAGTACGTCGTTTACGTAGAAATGTTATAGTACAGTTTAACTAAATAAATAATTATTAAATAAAAATATAATTTGAAAGAATGTATCTATACAGATGTATCGACTGGTTTAAAATATATGATTTAAAAATAGTTTATATTTATTATCATAGATTAGTAAATATTACTCACTCCTAACAAGAAAATGTACCCAGTTTTGAGAATTGAAATAGTTCTGTAAAAAAGTTTTGCCACGTCTCCGTGCTAAAATGTCTCTAAAATATTTGAAATAATTATTTATTTATTATGTAAATTACGCAGTATTAGTTATTTATTCGTATATTTTCTCTAAAAATGTTTTTATTTGTCAAGAATTCAAAAAAAGAACTTACTATTAAGCCGTTTGTGGCTTATTTCAATTTCAAGGCGGCGAAGTATCTTTACTAATCTATGTTTATTATTATCAGTTTTATTTTACACACGACCATTAATTGCAAAGTTGTGTAAATTTTATAAATGTACTAGCTGACCCAGCAAACATTGTGTTGCCATATAAATAAAAAAAATGTTAAGGGTGAACAACCCTTATCACTTAAGAGATATGAAAAATAGATAGTAGCTAATTCTCAGACTTACTGAATATGCATATAAATTTTGGTGAAAATCAGTAAAGCCGTTTCGCAGGAGTAGGTACAGTAACTAACATTGTGACATGAGAATTTTATATATAAGATTCTAATTTTACCGTGGTCTTTTTGAGGATTAATTTCTGGCTATACAAAGATTATTTATTAAATTATGTTTAGGTTAAGGAAGAAATACGACCTTAATGATTGAAATATTTATTCAATTAAAGAAATTTTAAAATACCGTATACTATCCTATATAAATTTTATGGTAATATTTTTTATAATTTACCACAGGTATCGAAGGAAATTTAAAGATTAGGATACAGAATTTCCCATATATCGATTTTATTTTATTAAAATAAACCATAAAATGTTATATTTTGACTAAAAACACACTAATATAAAAATTAAGCAGTGGGATCTTAAACTATAACATACGACATATGAACATCGTCAGATTCAATAAAATGTCACTTCTGTTCTGTTGATCTATGACCATGCATTTTGCGTCTTTATCACTTTCATTGACAAAAACATACTTTGTCTCTTTCTGGTTACTCACGTAATCATGGCGGATCGAACACGAAAAATAAACGAAATTTAATAATTTCTCTTCATTTACGTGTGATAGGTGATTCCATGAAGTTTGTTTCTTTTTCGAGCATAATTTTTGCATTTACGCATTGCACAAGAAGGCATTTTGAGGCTTTAAATTCAAAATAATGACGTTCAACGTGTTCCGTGACATTCGTGTGTATTACTACGCCGCGCGAGAGCGACTGGACTTGGCTGGAGTCGTTTTACACCACTTGCCGTATTTTGTATGTTTCAAGTTTTGCCCGCTTGTGGCGGATCTTTATATTTATAGATCAATGCCTGCGGGTACGTTGAGTGTTATTGTGGATATTTTGGAAACAAATAATGATTGGAAAAAAGTTATGGCCGTTATACCAAAAAATCCAAACAGTGAGAAGTTCGAGCCTAAATACAATGTTGAACACATACGGTATGTTACATTCAATAAAAATATATTTATCGGTTACTATTGAATTAAAAAATATTAACAACTTATAATTGTAAGCTTCTTAAAAGATTTTTTTACCAAATTGCTAAATTAGGATCACAGAACAAATATACTCTCTACCGAGCATATGTTATTCTTATAAGTTTCTTATGTATGTATTTATCATCAATAGGTAAGTAAATAGGCTAAAATAGAAAAAAGTTTGACTTGTTACATTTATTTTAAGTATTCTGTATACAGGTAGTGATAGAGTTGGGGTTAAAATACTGCCTCTCAATCGGGGGTCTAAGGTTCTAGTCTTTCAATTCGCTCTTGGCCACATTTCGCTTCTAAGTTTGAGAAGAGACCTGTGTTGCCTCACTGGCAATGATGGGTTGATATGAACCCTACATGACATACATGAAAGCCCTAGGTTACAATCAGGGCCTGAAATTGAAGTCAGTATTTATTTGCTTTAGTGCATGAGTCATATTAAATTTTATACCTATTATAATTTTCAGTCAGATTGAAGCATATGCAAAGCAATTGAAACAGAATTGTGCTGAAATCCTGTTGAACGAGTGGGGTACGTCTGGCCGTGTGCGACCAACACTTGCAACTCTGAAAGATGTGGTTGTAGCAGCTGGCATATACAGAGCAGGGGATGAGATTGCACACATGTTACAAGGTACCACTGTTTTTAATTTTGCTGAATGAGTAAAGAATGTCTAGCCGTGTGCAACCCACACTCGCCACTCTGAAGGATGTGCTTGTGGCAGCTGGTGTTTACAGAGCAGGGAATGAGATTGCACGCATGTTACAAGGTACCACCGTTTTTAATTTTGCTGAATGAGTAAAAAAAATACAGTGGTGTGCAACCCACACTGTCCTCTCTGAAGGATGTGGTTGTGACAGCTGGTGTTTACAGAGCATGGGATGAGATTGCACGCATGTTACAAGGTACCACTGTTTTTAATTTCGCTGAATGAGTAAAGAATGTTGAGTTGTGTGCAGCCCACTCGCCACTCTGAAGGATGTGGTTGTGGCAGCTGAAGTATACAGAGCAGGGGATGAGATTGCACGCATGTTACAAGGTACCACTGTTTTTAATTTCGCTGAATGAGTAAAGAATGTTGAGTTGTGTGCAGCCCACTCGCCACTCTGAAGGATGTGGTTGTGGCAGCTGAAGTATACAGAGCAGGGGATGAGATTGCACGCATGTTACAAGGTACCACTGTTTTTATGCCTCCCCTACCACACCCTGTAAACCAAAACACAGCAGTGCTTACTATTACTATCATTAGGCAGAAATGGGTGTGGCGGTGGTATCGCTGGAGTCAAACCAGAGGGTTCTGCCTCTTTGTGTAGGTAACTTATTATATTCACCTTATTGATAAAATTGTAACTCAAGATTATTATATTATCAATATAAATGTTAAATTAAATAATTAAGAGTATATAAATTTAATTTTTCTATATATTTCTGCAACATATTAAAGTTACATTTGTATGTATTTACAGAACCGCTGCCAGCCAGACCTAGTTGGGGACCAGAACACGAGATAACTACCAGTGTAACAAATATATTGAATCAAAATATTCAACAACAATCATTTACAGCTCATACTAATGGCTATATTGACAAAAATAACTACAAAAATCGCTGTACAGAGCCTATTCAATCAGTTTATTATGGAGTTGAGTCAGTAGATACTGCTGATTTACCTGATATAAGTGCTTTACAGTAAATAATGTAATAGGTATGGTAACTCTACAACCTAAACATTATAACTTAGTAGCTGTCATGTATTAGTATTGAGGCGGAAACACACTATTGAAATGCCAGCTCCAATATGACAAATATGTTATATGACTGAAATTACATTAAGATTGTGTCACGTCGAATGTTCATCGGGTATTGTAGCATTTCAATATTATGTTTCTGCCTTTACCAATGCAAATGTTGCATATATAAAAATGCTGTGATGGGTAGAAATCTAATAATCAAATTGAATCTAAATACAAAGTGCACAGGGAAATGTTAAAAGTTTATGAGAATATTTCTCAGGAATTGATATTTAAGCAATGAATAGTAGCTAATTTCCTATATATATTATTATCATACCAATTCCTGGATTAGTAAGAAGTACTCAAACACAAATATAAACTAGAAGTCTTTTCGTACTTTAATTATTACAATTTTATAGTTGGTTTTACATTTATATCATGAAGAAAATTTAAAGATTTAAGGAGTATGTAGGGCACGATTTCAATGGATTCAATGCCACCCATATCTACCCAAAGAAAATGTAAATATGTTATTTTCTAAATTACTCAAGAGTAACAACTGTGATTGACTTGGATTCTGCAACATTTAATCTGTGATTGAATAGCTGTTTCAGTATTTTTGTTTTATTAATAAATGAGCAAAAGAACATTACTTACATAATAAATACACTGCTAAAAGCAAAACAATTACATTCATATGTATTTAAGCTTTTTGATCCATTTAGGTCCTATAAAGTATATTAAATTTATTATTACTGTATTATATTACTCTAGCTTACAAATTTTTCTATACAATGTTTTGACAATTGTATAATTTTTAATTAATTATTGAATTATCGTTACCTTATGTTTTATTGTATTATATCTAAATTCATGTTCCAAATTATGTATTTATCACTTGTCATGGTTGTGATACATTTTTATTATTGGAAAATTTATTGATTTATTTGTATTATAATATACATAATATTTGTATCATGTAGGCGCTTCAATTTTTTTTGACGAAATAATTAAATAAATAATGTATATTTTGGTTATGTGAATTCAAAATTTAAAAGTAACATTATGGAAGGCTAATCAGTAACTTTAAACACAAAAGCACACTGGTATATTTTCTGTTTAACGAGGATGTGCCAAACACAACTAACGCAATTCAAATGTGAAACATAGATGTAGTTAAATCCTTAAACCCTTTCAGAAAAACCACGCAAAAATCGCACAAGGGAAATCGTTAATCCTGATTCCTACTGACGATCCTAATGAGGCGAATGGGATAAAATTATTAAAATTGCATATTGTCATCGGTTCTTCATAAGTATCATTGGACCGTTCAAAGTGGGTAATAATCGAGTTTAAAGATTCCGTTACATACATACACACAGGTCAAGCCAATAAAAGCGTGGTAAAAAGAAACTTAAACGTCATACTACAAAGAAGTTGTTGGTGCGGCCACCATATCCACTGGGTACTGCTGAATAATGAATTTGTATTTTGTTATCAATCATAAATCTTTATTTTTTTTTATAATATAGGAGTAGCAGACGAGCATGTAGACCACCTGATGGTAAGTTACCCACCCTACACACCTATTTCTACCGAATAACAACAGTGTTAGGCGCTGCTGTGTTCTGGTTTGAAGGGTGTGGTAAGGGAGACATACTTTTCCGAGGCGTTCCAGCTTAGCCCTCAGGTGTAGCGGCGCACTTTTAGCCACTTTTTTTATAATATAGGAGTAGCAGACGAGCATACTGTCCACCTGATGGTAAGTGGCTACGCCGCCCGTGGACATCTGTAATCAAACCCAGATAGGTTTAGATATTCCTACCTGAGGTCGGCCACAGATGCGCCGCTACACCAGAGGACTAAGCTGGAACGCCTCAGAGAAGTATGTCTTCCTTACCACACCCTTCAAAGCGGAACACATCTGTGCTTAACACTGCTGTTATGAGGCAGAAATAGGTGTGGTGGTGGTGCTGCCGGAGTCGAACCACAGTGTTCTTCCACCTTCAATAAATATTATATATTATAAATCCTTCAATATTATAAATCTATCCTTTGGAATACGTTTTGTAGATAGCAAAATCAAATCTTTACAGAGCGACACGCAGTGGCGATATAACAATTTTTTTCTCTACAAGCACTGGCTGAAGTGAAAATTATATATAGTAGATATTGCTTTCATTACAATCCAAACACCATGGTTCAAGTTGGTTCCTACTTTACTAAGTAACAACTGTTAGTACTATTTTTTTTCTGAAGGCTCCAGGTATAGAACTATTTTCTAAATATATCAAACAGCTTGTATATCTTTTCCGACATAAGTAGGTACCTATATTTATGGTATAATATTGATTTGGTATTGGTCGATATGTTTCCCATATCACCATGAAATATATTATGTCTCACACTATCTTTGAGAGCATTTCCTTATTATTCCTTACTTATTATTATTATTGGTCAATCTGGCCGAGACTTATGTGTTGGGCTCTGCCTTCGAGGAGTCTTTCCTTCAATCTTAACTTTATCCATATTGAAATGTATTTTTCTGATTTTCTGAGTATGTAACCTACTTTGTGTATATCATTAATAATAACTCTTATTTTGGTTTTCTGCCATTGCATACAGTGTAAATAGGTTCACAAATTATTAATGGTTTATTTTACGGTAACTTTATTTTCCTAAAAAGGGGAATAAGGAGTTTATTCAATGTCCATCATTTGAAAATGATATTGAAACATGAAATATCTCTAATACGTTATGCATGTTCTTAAATGAGTAGAATGTAAATAAGTTGTATTCACATAACCAAACAATACATAAGGTTGTGTTGCTTTTTAAAAGGTGTGTATTAAGTATTGTATTTGTATTTTTGCTATTTTGTTAACGTATATAAAGGTGATTTTAGAATCATTATTTACGTACGAGTATAAGAATTTTCAATATTGTATATTGATTTCCATCT
Organism: Epargyreus clarus; assembly: GCF_041222505.1. Taxonomy (NCBI): domain Eukaryota; kingdom Metazoa; phylum Arthropoda; class Insecta; order Lepidoptera; family Hesperiidae; genus Epargyreus; species Epargyreus clarus. Next base: position 8,019,014 of record NW_027332239.1, on the reverse strand, counting down.
CAAAGAATGTAGTGAATATTTTATATTTGAATGTATAGTGGGTATAATTTGCAGACTAATTTACGAAATAAAAACACATATGTAAAAATCAACTTCAATTTATTTCAATTTCTTATCTTGTTATGTTACGGAATTTACGCAATACAAATGTTTTTAAAATATAATTACAATAGTTAACAGTTATTAAATTTTAAATGCAGATTTATTAGCAACAATGTCATGGTGAATTCCAATTTTCACGAACAGCTATTGTGTCACGTAGTCGAAAATTTATATTTTAACTACCAAAAAGTAACCGGTCCTCGAACATAGTTTAGATCCTATTAGCCTATAATTTTACTACATTGTTCAATATGGATTAGATCCCATTTTAGCGCCACTATAATCATTCCTGCAGGCAAGTTTTAGGCATTTAAATACACTATTAACCTAAAGGAAATACAATACCCCGATAACCATCAGAACACAACTGTGGTCTCACTCAGCAGATAAACATAAGCCATGACATTGAATTTTACCGATAACATCATCTTCTGTTACATTATTAATACAAACGACAAACACAAATTCGTATTAGGTACACTATCCAGTAAGCATTCTCAAGTCTTAATCGAATTTATATTAACAAACCAATCAATCAATAAGGGAATCATCGAATTATATAATAAATAATCAAAGCATAATTGTATAGGTCACCTTTGGTGGAATTTATCCGTATACTTTTGCTAAGGGATTATAGTGCGTAAAACACTGAGGCTTTTAACACTATCGTTGGGGTGAGTGGCGCGGGGGAGCGGGCGGCCATTGCTACCGGCCCTTCGACCCCGCTGCGGCCAACTCACGCGCGGCCACTTCCGTATCGACGAGCGCTGCCAGTTTAACAATCAACAACTTAATGCTAATATATTTCCCGTTGCTAATGGCGCGTGCCTCGACTAATACGTAAGCGACCCTCGTAATATGTCTAATGATACAACTGTACAACAGTCACATTCCGTTGGCAAAATTAAAATAAAATAAATAATATTAATTTAGCTACAAATTGCCTAGATACCAACTGGAATGGGCTTCGTGAACACGCGGGTGGCGAATAACGAATCCGTTCTTACATTAGGTCCGTAATCGTACATTATGTTTAAGTGAAAACGGCCCACGATACGCATACATTACACCTAAACGATTGCAATATTTACGACAAATATTTACACATCACCGCCGCCATCCACATTTAAATAAGTAACTTAAATAAGAATAATTTAAGACAATAGGGATATTCTAATAGGAATCAGTCATTCAGTATCGACACTGATCGTTCAGGGAACCGATGTCGTCGTCTCGTAAACCTCCGGAGGAGCGCCCGGCCGCCGGCGCGGGGCTCGCTGGGAACACATGTGGCGCGGCCCGCCGGCGCCGACAGCCCACCTCGCGAGCCCGCGCCGGGAGTCCGCGCCGGACGATGCCGATGCCGGAATACGAACTTCATCATAGTTTCCGCTTCATCATAATTTCCGGATGATAATCGTGCTCGAAATGAAGGCTAGTTATATCCTAGAAGTGCACTCGGCGTGCGGAGAGCGGGAGGTCGCGGGCGCGGCCCGCTGGCGCGACTCGGGCGGCCGCCAGCCGCCGCTTAAGTCGTATCTCGTCCGTATGTGCCGATGCGCACCTCGTCGATCACGCTCTTCCAATCTAGCGCGTAAGATTGTGGGTCCTCCAAGAAGTACGTACGATTGGGCTGCGAAAGAAAATACTTTCTTTAATATTTTTCACATTTCAAAGATGCTACATTGCTCAATGCCAATTTTATTGGTCTATTCAAACATCTATATAAGAAACTTACTGTGTGAACCAAGAATATTCTGAACGTCTTCGCTTCCACCCGTAATTCTGGTGACCAAGGTATTTCACCCTTGAGCACCATATTTACAGGGTCCACGTAGAAGAGGCGCGGGCCCGTCGTGAGTAAGAGCATGCGACGCCGCGCAAACAGCCCCTTCCTCTTCTCCACAAGGCCTTGCTTCAGAATTAACTCCCCATCCACAAATTGATGATACTTATTTTCTCTAGCTTGAACTTCGAGACGCTGGCGTTTTTCTTCGGGACTAATGTTCAGTATTCCTGGAAAGAACGACACAATTTAATGTCACACTCAGTGCTACCTAACATCTGTTTTATACTATTTGTTATCTGGCCAGTAATCCCCCAGCATATCTCGAAAGATTTAATTAAACTTTAACAGGCCAAGTATTTTTGAATAGAATCCAATCAGCTGTTCACATGGTGGTCATTAATAAAGAGTACGGCCGGGCGCAGCGAATCATTCATGTCATGTCGCAAGCGGCTGAGAACGCGACTCCTGCGCCGCGCCGGAAAGCTGACGTCACGCGTACTATAGGACCGTAAACCGGCAACATAAAGGACGTCCGTTTTGAATGTGAATAGCAGTGAACGCGATGATGCGGCACACTGAATGCAACATGGGCAAGGATCGTGTTACCATTTACAATACGTTGTGAGCATACACGAGATGGTTGTACGCCCATTTGGTCGTAATCTATCAATGGAATTGACAAATTAAACTAAGCAAGCCGATGGATATAAAAGGATTGAGATGTCGGACTTGACTCGATCACGCCATTACACGCGTGTATTTTTGCAAAGAATTTAGGTCACTGACGTTCCAATTGCCTTTTACTCGTTGCTCCATCGCACTCGCAAGTTTAATTGTACAGATATTTCGTGTGCAGCAACAGAACAGTATACTATATCAGAATTCCTTTTCTGGATATATGATTTATAATTTTGTTATTGACAAATATAACAAATAAGAATCTATAATTACCTCTTGAAGTTGATAGATCGAATTCCCATAAACGCATAATTTGGTCCTTCCCCAATCCGGGTTCCAAGTGATCAGGTACACTGTATTCCTCTAAATTCGGACTAATTGTAGGCGGCGTTTGCTCCCAAATGTTCTCCCAGTCGATACCTTCGAAAAATGGATGCTGGCGGATACTTTCATACGTAACACCTTTGTCATTAGCTCCTAGTCTTTTTGAATAGTCCAAAACCAGAAGCTTTTCAACTAAATCTTTTGCATCGGCAGGAAATCCTTCTGGGAATTCATAATCCATTTTGAGTATTTTTTGGAAGGTCAGAAACTCTGTTGGAGCGTGAAAAGGTGGCAAACCCGATATCATTTGATATACGATACAGCCAAATGCCCAGAGATCAGAGGAGCGGGTGTCTACCCGATTTTGCAAGAGATCAGGGCTGACATATTGGGCTGTACCTACGAAGCTGATTTTCCTTGAGCGATCATTTCTCGTTGGACTGTGGTCATCGTCCTCGTCTACAGGAGCTGGCTCAGGGGGACAACGGATCGCTTCAGGGTCGAGTATCTTAGCAGTTCCAAAATCTGTTATTTGCAAGTGCATATTTTCATCTAATAAAATATTTTCCGGTTTTAAATCGCGGTGAATGATTCCCTTAGCGTGCATTTTTTCTAGCGCCAATAACAATTCAGCAGCATAAAATTTCGCTACATTAAGCTCAAAAGAGCCTACTTTATTATTAATATAATGTGATAGTTCGCCGTTTTTCGCGTACGACAAAACGAAATACAATCTCTCGTCATCTTGAAATGTGCAATACAGTTTGACGAATCCGTGTGGTACATTGAACAGCATATTCAGTGCATCTTTCTCACGTTTTACGTATGGAATTTTCTTGTGGCGAATGATGTGACTTTTTTCGCATACTTTGACTGAAAAGGAAAGAAATGTATGATTAATTAAGTGTTCCCATGATTCCAAAACGTTTATTACTTGATATTGCAATTTATTACAAATTATTTTGTGTAGTGGACACTTACTTGCATATTCCTTTCCAGTATGAATGTCTTTTGCAAGGAACACTGTGCTGTAGCATCCGTCGCCAATTAATTTGCCGAATCTGTAGTCCTTGGCAGTTCGCTTCGTGTGTCTGAACGACTGACTAGACGCCGGCGTGGAGGTGGGTGTCGGCACCGGAGTCGCGGCCGCCTGGGACGCTTGCATCTTTACCGGCGACTCCACGCTAGCCTCCGTGGTCGCGATTGGGGCCCGCACTTCACTGCCGGCTCGCCCGTTAGACTGTAACCAAACGAGAGAGAGTTTAATAAAAGTGACGGTGACTCACGGTGACCAAACTATGACGATTTTTTGTTGATATAAACAATCAAAAGTATATTATGTTTTATGTTTTGAAACGCAGGAGTAATGTTGTTTGTTTATCAGCCCGTAAGATAATCAATAACACGTTGTATTGTCAGAAAATTTCTATCGTATACGTAATAGCATACCAATGTTTTGAAATTTAATTTTAGTTGACACTTGATACGTCAAAAATTAAAAGTAAATAGTTTAACACGATCTTTTCACAAATACAAATAAGTTTTGTTATTACTCTCCTCAACGCGTACGTAAAAACTAGTGACTATATAAACTTACTAGCAATTTGTATTAAAAACGCGCGCAAATAATTAAGCTTGTAGCTAAACGAGTCATGTATTCGAACGTTGCCGGCACGTTCGTTGGCCTCGCAGACAGTTCGATGATCCAATTTCTAAAAGTTTGGGGCACGAATTTTTTTGTTCATTCTCTTACAGACATTTCGGACAAAAAACACCACTCCCATTCAATAACATGAGTTAAGATGGATAAGAAAGACGATCTCTCTTTCTAACAAACTCACGAATACATCGGTTAACGGTGATTTTTACTAAGACAAACATTGTACATAGTTTAATATTCGGCATGGTTTCTACTTTCTATTATTAAATTGCTTTTTTGGTGTTACTTCTTGTATATAAAATTATTTACAACGCAGCGTAATTTTGCTTATAAAAATATGACCACAACTACTTTTTATGTAAACAAATATTATACCTATGAAATAAATTTCATTATATTTCAATTACAATACGATTTGTTATAATACAATTATTTTTAGAAAAAAACTATTAGCAGCAAATGACGTGGTCTCTTACGTTAATGAACAGTAAGCAGCAAGCGGAACTAGAGCGGTATTTCTTGAAATAAACAATGAAGGAGAAAAACCCTTAGTTACTCCACTAGAGACACGATCGTTAGATCTATGAATGAAGCTCCAAGAAATGGACAGATTGTAGATACGTTTGAAATGCCCTTGCGTGTTTTCTTTTTTTGCAATATTTACCTTCAATTATTCTGCTAATCACGGTAATTTTCAATTTTTCCATTTAACAACGCTCGATACTATTATCCGTCTGTAGTGAAAGAATTGATAGCGGTACAGCGCTGTTCGGCGAGTGAGTGTAGTCAATTTAAGTGGCGCATGAGTCACAAAATAAGCGAGGTGGTTCATGCATACCGCAAGTGGGTCTCGCATTCCGCGGCGGCGGCGCGGAGCGGTTTACACCGCCACAACGGTACTCGGAGCGCATTCCCACCGCAACGCATTCCGCGGCCCGCGCGCACCTACTCCGTACGCGACCTCGATCCCCCACCATCGCGAGACCCTCTACATCGTTGACCGCACCTACAGCATGCATCGCCCGATAGCCAATATGACAGATTTTGAAATCACCGTCTATAATTACCGCTTCCAAAAATAAGATTATTTCAACAATATTTAAATTAACTTTTAACGCAAATAGTATTTTTCGACCTAATTCGAATTAGGCGCGAAAAGGCTCGCAGGTGTCATGGCGTCCGCTGGTGACGTCACGCCGCTACATTCATAGAAAAATTCAAGCAATACGGTGATGCAGAGATACTCATTCACTCAAATTAGCGGTGCAACGACAGGGCTGGCTGCAGTTTTTTATATTAACTTATATTTTATTTAAAATTTCTAAGTTTATAAATTAAAACTCAATTTTTAGAATCCTTTCTTTCAACATTTTTTCTTTCACGAAAATCACTTTGAGTCTAATAATACTGTCATCATGCCTATTCTTCTTTGTAGGAAACCGCTTTAGGCACGCGTGTGACAATTTATAGCGATTAACGTCCACGCAATAGTTTGTGTGTAAACACAGTTCGAGCCCGTAACACGGCCTTCAGAGTGCATCGAAAACGAGAACTAGTCGAGCATGGAGGTCGCGTTAAACGAAAATTCATTACCAGAAATGTTTTATTTGGTAGTTGTTAAACAAAGGCCTCGCTCGTGCCGACTCAACATCAATTAGACGTAAGATTATTATGAGTCGACACAACATCCGGCTCCTACTTAGCTACGGCAAGGCACGTATATCATTCATAGTCCGCATTCCTTTCATTTCTTTGAAACTGGGTTATTTTAATGTCGCACTATGACCATGTAATTGAAACTTTTGTTATCGTTTACGGATCCATTAAATATTGTTATTAATAAATTGTTATTGTACACAATCTGTCAAACTCATAACTTTCACCGATGGCGCCGTGTCCACGCAACAAATGAATGGATATCATTATCGAATACATTAAATACAAGTTTTGTAAATAGCTGATAAACTGAACATTTCTTGATATTTTCAATAATTGCTTTAAAATGATATGTTTGCCCTTTAATGACAGGTGTCATATTACATCAACATCAATATATCATTAATGCATAACTACTTATATATATTTTCTGAACAGGCCCAAAGGAAGCAGATTTTGTTGGGCAATATCAGTGAAAGGTAAAATCTGATTGTAATTACAGACAGATAAAAGACATGTCTTTTGATAAATCGTCGTATTTACCGACAATACTTTCACATTAAGGGCGAATGATGTAAAGGAGCCTTTCCTTTTATGAAAAATATTTTTCAATGGAAATAGCATATTTTCATAAGCTTAATTTTTGTTGCTAATATCCCATTATTTACATATTATTGATCAACAACATAAAAATGGATTTATACACTGATATTCTTGTTCCATTTGAATCCTTTCACACCAGATCTATTTTAAAATGAGGCTATTCTTAAATAAATTTGAATTTTAATGAAACTTGTTTTTTGTGCCTTCGAAAATAATCATAATGCAAAATTGTGATTTTAAACTACTTCTGTTTAGCATTTTACGTTCTCACTATAAATAAACAACAAAAATCTATATTTCAAAAATAAAAACCATTGCTTGACATTTATCCCAATGTATTCTGGGAGATGTATAAGAAAATGGATTCGTTCTAAATTTAAAATACGTAAGTAGTAAAACTCCAAAACAAACCATGGCCCATCCATTAACTCGTCGTGGTCAAACTCCAAAGTTATGACGCGTTGCAGTCGCCGCGCGCCGGTGTGAATCGAAGGTGAGTATGTGTTGTGTTGTTATAAACAGAATGATGAGCGGTGATCGTGAATCGGTCGTAATGGTAAACAAGGCAGTCACGCCGTCGACGCGTGAACAAACAAGTGTCGTGTCGGTGCCGCGCCCGCCGCGAGCCGTCACTCATGTGTTTGCATCACACTGATCATACGCGGCGCGATCGCCGTCTATAACCGTCGTTCGTAACGGCGGTTGATAATCGATGTTATGATTTTCAGCTTTCTATTTAATTTAAATGTGAAAAAAATACGAGTACGTATCCTAGGTTTTCTATACACGTACATACGTATTCAAGTATGTACGCTCAAAATGTTTAACGTACCCAAGCTATACCGGAAATTAATTAACAATCCAATATTGTTTGTTGATGACTCAATTAAATTGTTTACAATTATTATTGTCAGTAATTTCACTATGTACGTAATGAAAATGGAACTATAATTGTTATAGGCGGACAAATATAATCAATTTTATAGCAAACACAATCACAACAGATACAATAAAGTCGATGGACTAAATAAAGCAAAAACACAAGACCAGTTAGATTCCCGTGTGCATTCCACAGTGCACGTTAAAAGCGAGCGAAAGTGCGCACCTAGACGTAGTAGGTAGTAGTTACTAGTTAGTAGTGCAGCGAAAGTTTATCAACACCTTACTCTTGCGACTTACGCGACCAATACAAGCCACGTCGATATTCACGTATTGATGAATGACTGCGTCTTTGAATGACAGGGACGGCCTTAAAATCGATGTACAATTGTATATTTATAAGGTCCAAGAATTCTCAGAACATGTAAGTCGAAAACAAAGCGGCTGTTAGAAAATTGAATCATTATAAAGAAGCTACAGAAATGTTATTGACATATAAAATTTATTAGAATATCCAAGTCACGCTTGACGTGTGCCCGTGCTCTCAGGAATCTGCGGTCGCTACCATACTTTCGCCTTGCTCTGTTTACTTATTTACTACGTACTACTATAACGATTTTAATTAATTTTATTACAGAATAATCATTACTTTAATAAGTCTCAATTTATGTTCCCTTTTTTATTTGGGCGAATAAAACAGTAAAAGCATCAATATTGTAATATATACGACACGGAGTACCTACAAGTAAATATAAATAAAGAGGCGAGCCGTTGACCTTACCTTAGTTGCTTTTGGCGAGGGCTGTTTCCCGCGCTTGGTGGAGCTCACTCCGAGAAGTTTCAGAATTCTGTTGGCTGCCTCGATCAGTGTGGCGCTACCCCTCGATCCCCTTTTAACTCTGATGGTCAATCCGCTCATTTCTACCCGCCACACACGATGTTATGTTTATCGTTTATAGTCGTTTCAAACAGTCAAAACACAATCACAGTTCATGAAGCTTGCTTATTATCGACTTCTTAAGCCTTTAATTTCACTAAAACTTAACTACAATATTTAAGAACTACGAAATTTTCTATGGAATGCAATGAAATATTTAAATTACTACTAAATAAATAAGAATCGTACTAAAGTTGAGATATCGCGCTGAACACAACCGTTCGGTACGAGGGCGCGTTGCAGACTAAACTAGTTACAAACACGACGCTTGACGCGAGCGAGGCATTGACTACTACGTCCTCCGCTCAGTGTACTGTGGCTCAGTAGACGGAATAATCGCACGGTCGCTGACGTCGCTGTACGTACCTATGGCGCTTGTTGGTGTAATCGAGCGCCCCCCGCCGCCCCGCTTCTGAGGGTCTCCGTCCTCCCCTGCCCCTGTCCGTACCACAGCAATGCACTCTTGGTACACCTCCCTCCTCACTACCCACGCTAATTACTACACTGATTACAATACTTTTGATTACATTATGAAATTTCTATCTAGATAAACTTTAAAACATCATTTATTTTGCAGCGCAGCGCTACATGTGTTTATTTACCTTGTTTATCTTCCGCACAGTACAATTATTTCAAAATACACACAATAAAATTATCGAGCCTATTTAATAGGCTTGATAATTCGGCTGTCAATATTTTATGAGTATATTTCCGCGTATAGCACATCCATAAACATAACCAAATTTATAACTATATCGAATCGATTTTATAACCATGATACACATAGGTAAATATGCGAATTTTCGGGGACACACATCTTTTATTTTGATTATCTTCAAAATCAGTATTTAGACTGAGAAAATCAAAAACCACGTGCCATGCGGACACCACGTGATTCTGTTTTGAAAATTTCGTCGGGGGCAATAACAGGGCGCAGTGTCATGGCGGCGGCATGGGTAACGTGACCATACGTTCCGCTTTAGTCAGGACAGTCCCGTTTTTACGTTACCCATCCCTCTGTTCGTAGTGAAGTAAAATAAGGTGTATGCTTCGTCCTTAGTTGAAAACTAGGATCGATTGTTAATATTAATGTACGAATACAAAACTTTATTTTACTTACTTCACCGTAAGTAAGCATGTCTCTTATGGTTTCTAACGGACCTCCCGAAGAAAGTACACTATACTATATGTTTCTCACATATATGTATTTTGAAGATTCTTTTCTTTTTGACATACTAGTGAAGTACCTATACATTTTCTTCTACAATGTTCCACAAACGTCCCGTTCTGACGAGAAAAATAAATGGCCACGTTAGGCATGACGCAGGCACGTTATGGCGGAACAAGAACGGAGGAAGGGGGTGAGCAGGGGAGGGGTGCATCGGAGCGCGGGAAGCGAGAACAAAATCAATAACATCAAGATGTGCCGCCACAACTGCATGGAAAGATATTAACGCATTTCTCGCGCCAACTTCGCCCTAACGCTTGCCACTCCAGAACGCAATATTAAAATCCGATCTGTAAAAAGTAGTCTGGTGATGACATTATACTTTACTCACTAGTAATTAACGCAAAACATATTATATAAATATTACAAGCGAAAGGTATAATTCGATGATATCATTTTATTGCACGATGATTTTATATCTATACTAATATTATAAAGAGGAAAACTTTGTTTGTTTGTTTGATTGTAATGAATAGGCTCAAAAACTACTGGACCGATTTTAAAAAATCTTTCACCATACGAAAGCTACATTATCCACGAGTAACATAGGCTATATTTTATATAAAATAAATTTGTTAAATAGATTTTGAGGCGGTACAAAGTTTGCCGGGTCAGCTAGTCTAATATATTTAAACGAATAGAATAATCTCTAAAGTACCGTACTGGTTATACTGATTTGTGTCAACACAAATATGCCTGGCTTTTTCGGAACGAATCTTTTATTATCGATGTGTGTATTCTATATTAAAAAAATACACTCAGGAGGAATACTTTTGGCCAACTAGCCTTATTAGATCTTGTGAGGAAACTAGTCTAAATTCACAATCATTGTGTTCAGTGTCTTATCAGTTTTTATCTATGTATTTAAAATATATTAATCATTTTTTCGTGAAAAAACCCTAAAATTAATTAACAGTCATGCCAACGTCATCAAATCTACAAAACACGTTATCAAAACTGTTACATTTACCTATATATATTAAAATTTTCCATATAGGTATCAATTAATACTGTAACTACAAAAATGTATATTGGATAAATATAAAAAATATTATGTATTTATTATACTTTCCGAATTATGATTTATGAAAAATGACTTGCAAATGTCCGAATTATCCTAGAAAATATTAAAAATAAGTATGAGCTACTTTTAAATACAAACTTCTGCCGTTTCTTACAAATCCTGGTTAAGAAAAGAAGTTCCTCTGAAAGGAGCGTTAACGAAGGTTTCGGCCACGATATTGTTGGCAATACAATAGGCAACGAAGCCTTCCATTTTTGAATGAGCACGTGTCATGTTTTTGTGTGGATAGGAGTTTGCCAGTGCACAGCTGCCGCGACACGTGCGGCCGGCGCGCGTCCTGCACATGTGCATTTCCAGATACGAAGGCTTAATCGTTTGTGAGTTGTAATCGATTCCAAAAACCCTAAGGAGGTTCTTGATCGCTCAGTATTTTTGAATGCATCCTATTTTTTTGAAATACTCACTCTGGGACTGGTTGTTTCCGTTTTTTTGGAACACAGAAGTAACAAAAGAGCATGCAATCCACTTGATGGTAAGTGATCTTTGCCACCCATCTTTGCCACCGCAGACTCAATAATGAATTTCAAGTATGACCTCAGCAGATAATCTCAGACAGAATTGTGAGGGTCGTGAAACTCTAGAAATTAAAAGGGCTTTCGAATCGAAACACAAAAGTATATCGCCTTCATACTCTTATTTGTATGTAGCCGCAAAAAGATATAATTAATGTAGAAAACTTGTATGTAAGTAAGAAAGACATGTATCAAAGTAAGTTATTCGAGATACTTTATTTACCCGTAGGTGTATCTTATTGCTACGCCCACACACACCCACGTGTCTGTTTTCCCATTTTTATTCTACATGAAACCCTACACATAGGGGAGGAAAAATATATTGCATATTAAAAATCCTGGTCGAATAGAAACTGTTGTTTTTAAAATATAAAACGCTTTTTAAAAGAGTAAATTCAAAGTCGTACAATTATCCATACATTTATGGAATTAGGAAACTTCTCATCCGTCGGAGTTCCTAAAAATCATACACAATTGTTATTATTTTTAACCGACTTCCAAAAGGAAGAGAGGTTATCTATTCGTCGCGTATATTTTTTTTTATGTTCTTTTTTATTTTGACCATTGCATATTTAACGATGATTGAAATAATGACATAGCATAAACTAGCTTTGTTTACCTGTAATACAGTATTACTAAGAATTTATTAGCTTTAAATCTTATCGTTAAGTATTATTATAGTAACAAATCAATTTGATAAATACTTAATTCGTTGAAATGACGTCAATCATTTACTAAAGAATTCATTAAGGCGGCATTAAATTATTAGAAAAGTTTTTGTTGCATTATCGTTAACAAAGTACTATTCATTATTTTAATATACGTTTTCAAAAACAATGAGAATAACCTTTAACTTAATCACATTTTTCCTTATAATATACATACAATACTTGATTAGAAATATATTTTTATGTCTAAAAATGTCCGAAGTTTGTCGAAAAAATTTATCTTAAAGGTTATCTTGGGCAGTATTTATTTTAATGCCAAAAATGTTATTTAGTACCATTATAAGGAAACGTGTATGAATATATGAATATTCATTTAATCGCATAGTGGAGTGATGGATGATACTTTTATTTTAGTTTATTATTGTTAACAACAGAATAAATCTCTCTCTCACACACACACGAACAGAAATATCTATAAATATTTTCGCAATTTAGATTGCTATTACCGCCATTAGACTGCAATTACCGGCAAAGCACTAATTATTTTATACCAAACATTCACGTACATGATACCATAATAAATAAATAGTTTTAAAGTCTACTATTAATCTTGTCTTAAATTACTCTTTTGTGATAAAAAGATAAGTTTGAAAAAGAAATATTATTTTCAATACTATAAGCCGACCGAGAATCTGTAAAAGGTTGCTTTTTAATTGGTACTTAACAATGATCCATCTAACAAATCGATCTCGAATAAGCGAAATTAAACATTTGTTTTTTTTATGTTGAACTAGGTACATTACACAGTTACTATAAGACTGCAACATTTTTCAATATTTTTGTAGATCGATCCAGACATCGTTTCAAATCGATTTAAAATTCGATATCTTTTAAAAGAATCGCCATCCATAATCTGCGTCTGTATTGTGTTCGTATGTAAGAACCAGTAGTGTTACTGGTATATAAGAAAGCCAGGTGGTTTTACGATTTTTTGCGACGCCGACGCAGCGCAGCAACCCCTGAGCCCAAGGCTTCATATAAAAACAAAATAAAACCCGCCCCGTACATTGAACTTACCACCTGGCACTGACATCGGCTTGTTTTTATTTATTTACTTATAATCAACATGTAGGTAGGTAAGTACTTAATGCTCGGTGATGTGGTGAATAATTATCTCTTGTTTATATTTTATCAACGGCAATCCGCTGATATGAAAATGTTTTAAAATTATTCACTATCATTTTGGTTGTAAAATATTTGACGAATTTGTGTGTTACCTGGTTTTATGTGCACACTATTCGTTGTAAGGGATATAAGTAGAGCTATAAAAGTAAACATTTTCATTAAAAAATATATAAATTACTTAACGTAAACTTTGACTTAAACTATATAAAGATATATCGCAACTGTAATTTAAAATTACGAGTAGGCATTAATTCCTAAGAAATTGTATTCGTTATTTCACTGCCTAATCATATTATAATGTCTGTCAAAACAAATTTACATTATAACACATATAACACTTACCTATATCGTTGTAATTAATTACTTTTTGTTTCCGGAAATTCCAATAACACATTGTCATTACAATTCGGCTGAAAAACAAATAAACGTAGGCAGAGGTGTGCCGTGTGTCAAATTCACAGAAAATGGAATGTGCAAAATGTAAAGTATCATTTTTCTTGTTTACTTACAACTGATCTTTTCATTGTCATATTACGAGTAAAAATAACATGTTTATGTTGATGTGAAGAGTAATTAAAATGTTAATTATTTTATTTATTTACATCAAAGCGTATTTTTGCACATAGAGTTATTTTTGTAATTTCGTTATCTTATCTCTGGTGTTTTCTGTGTGTGTAAGAAAGTATAATAATATAAACATCAGCGCATATTTTGGGATATAATGACAATGGCCGTTGAAATTATATCTCATTAAGATCCAACTAAAAAGCGTAGTTATAAAAAAAATAATAGTACCTACCTATACCTTTTACGAAGTCAGTAAAAGTAAACGATCCATAACAAATTAGTGGGTGATAATAATTTTATATTATAACTGAACAACAGTTCATTGAAACCCCAAAAAATCTTACACAAACAAGGGTCTTTACTCGTCAGAACGATTCTAAAATTGGCCAAACAGACAAAGTTTGTGTTTAATATTTTCTTTTCGTATAAATAACGCTACTATGAAATTATAAAATATCTGATAAGTCACATAATAACATTTTTAATATTATATTTAATATATAGTTTATACAGATGATAAGAATTCAGAGCGCGTACCTACTCAAAATTTTAAAATTCCAAAAAAATGTATCTCCAGATAAAATTGAGGCAGCTGCGGGTTCGGTATCAAACGAAATAAGTTAATGTAAACAAAAGGAACGAATCAAAACTGTATGCCACTGCAGATGTATCCAATAAATACCTCGGGTAACAGGTGCATTTACAAGTGATCTCCACACAAAAACACTTCATTTTACCCATCGGAAACGTATTATCATGCCATGACGAGTGCATAAGCTGCTTAGCCTAGGTTTAGTCGGTTACAATTACCAAATTGCAGTTGATTAGAACAGAAACATACATACTCATTAATGGCTTAAAATGCTAAAGTTATGTAAATTCTTAATACTCGTCAATGGACCCTTAAAAATCCGTAAATTGATCTCATTGGCTGATGAGTTGACGTTTTGCAAATTTTTGGAGACGGTGATTAGGTACCTGCTTTTCTTGGCCTTAACATTAGTTATTGATAGAATAAGAAGTTGGTATTAAAAAAAAATGATCGAAAGTCCGGGCACAATGTCCGGGCTTATTTAAGAAAAAGTCATGTGTTTTAGAATGCAATGAAAATGTATTACAAAGACAACTTCATTAAATTTGTAGTATACATTTACTGCCTAATACACATGTAGCCGCTTTGCCTTGATTTATATTTGAAGGAAGTATCTGCTTATTGTTTGTTCAGAATGTTTAGAGTCTCTGTGTCGATGCCAAGTTCAATATTTTCATATCTAGAACTTTGATAAGTAAAATAGACAGATTCTTCACCGCCTTGAAATAGGATGAAGCCACAAATGTTGATTTATCAGTTATTTTTTTAACTCTTGTATTATTTTTTTCATTTTTTTTTAATTCTTTTTTAATAATTTACTATACTTAATAGCTAATAAATAAATAAGTATTTGAAACATTTCAGGGACATTTTAACACGGAGACGTGGCAAAACTTTATTTACGCAACAATTTCAATTCTCAAAACTAGTAACACTTTCTTGTTAGGGGTGATCTATCTATTTATTTTACTCATCTAAGTTCAAGAACTGCATAGAAACAGCGCTTGCTGCGCTCCGGTAATAAATTACTAGACGTCGAAGTCAATATAATTCTTGTGTTATACTAGTATTGTAAATTTGTAAACGGCTGGCACGTGTAACTTGTAACGAGATATTACGTTGCCATGTGTCGTATGTACTTACCTACTTGTCTAGTTACAATATACTGTTGAGTTATCTAATTTATGTAGAAAGTGTTTCAATTTTTATCGTGTTTCATTTTTGACGCAACTCCGATTACTTTTGAATAAAAATGTTATGTTTATCGAAGAGGTATATCAAATTTTATTTTAAGAATGAAAAGTTAACAATTCTAAGATATTTTCAGATTCTTCATGATAAATACACTTATGAGTGGGTGAGTGGGCTTGTGTTGTGAAAATAAACTTTCCTGGATTAAGAAACAAAATTTTCATAGATGTTTTAGTTGCCAAACGTAAGCCAAAAATATCCAAAAAAGGAAAACTAAAAAAAATTATGGTATTTTTATAAAGCTTCATCTTAATCTACATTTCGAATATGCAGAATGCCTTAAAAATGTAAAATGGGGCGAAATAAAACATTGGTGCCATTTTCTCTTTTGTATGGCAACTTTTCTTTTGCTAGCCATGTAAAGCTTTATAATAAGATAAAAAATTAGAAACATGTAAATTATTTTTTTCCTTAATATTTAGATAATAATTATGATTGATCTTTGACCATATGGCGTAGGCACTACTGATATATTCAAATTGGCAATCTTAACTGTTATTATAAATGCGAATGTGAGTTTGTTTATTTGTTTGTTTCACGTCTTAACTACGTAGTTAATTGTTATGAAATATTGTATACATATAAAGTATGTACACATAGGGGCAACATTAATCCTGAAAAAAGCCCCGTTTCCGAGGGGCAGATCATAGATTAGTAAAGATACTTCGCCGCCTTGAAATTGAATGAAGCCACAAACGGCTTATTAGTAAGTTCTTTTTTTGAATTCTTGACAAATAAATACATTTTTAGAGAAAATTTACGAATAAATAACTAAAACTGCGTAATAATTCAAATATTTTAGGGACATTTTAGCACGGAGACGTGGCAAAACATTTTTACGCAACTATTTCAATTCTCAAAACTAGGTACATTTTCTTGTTAGGAGTGAGTAATCTTTACTAATCTATGGGGCAGATGGAAACCTCTGAGTGCGAACAAAGCCGCGGGCCAGCATCATCAAAAACAATTACATACATACGTCCATACCGCAAAATATGCAATTCCAATTACATAATAACTATCACCGGAGGGCAATGTGCAATGTCACCTATGTCGTACTCGTATAGCATTCATTGCACTGCAAGTACGTGTAAACACACGCAATATCGCGACACGTGTAAGTTTACACGCGATCGTTGTTCCGGCGTGAGCCACGTACGTGGAAAACGAAAATTAGTTTGTTATAGAGTTTCGATTGGTCGCGGAAATGTATTTTCAGATTTCCATTCGGTTTTAATTGTAGCCGACTTATTTGTTACGTCATCTTTCTCTATTTGTTTGTCCAAAATGTAATACCTACTTTATAAAATTAGCTTGTACATACAAGAGAGAATAAATGATTTTTATGTTTTGGTAACATGTATGTATATAATATTTTTTAAAGAACCTATAAAATATAATAAAGTCCAGAACCGATAGTACCTATACTTTCTAAACCTAAAGTTACATTTTGTCTACAATAGTAGGTATTTTTTATCCTTTTTTTCTTTCTTTAAAAAACATATTATATTTTTCAACACTTAATATCTCCAATATCACATATTGAAAAATAGTTGACAACCCTAACTTTACATAACTAAATCAATTCAAGTATTGACAGCCCTGATCGTTTCCGTTGTCTAGGCCGACCGTTTCCGGGACGCGCGCGAATGGTACATCCGCTCCACAAAGAACACAAGGATTGCATGCACCCACGACTTATATGCGTTCAGAACATGACACGTTTCACCACTTTCAACATGACCGAAATTATTAGTTGCAAAAACAAAAGTAGTTTCTTCAAAACTATTTTTGAACATCAATAACTGACTTAAACTTTGCAAGGTTATGTAATGGGAAGAAGCGGCAAAAGAAAATCCATGAAACGTCCTTTCATTAAAAAATCAAATACAACGTTTGTCTCACTCTATTGGAGCATGTGGAGTTGTAAATAAAACACAATGCATTAGTAGGTCTTACTACTCGTAGTGGGTATTGTTTATTTTGTTGTGGATTAAGCATTATTAATTGAGGTTAGTTGGGGTTATGTCGGCGCTGTGATAAAACCGAATATATGAATATACTGCAGGCTAATTTGCTATAGTTATTAGAATTGGGAACATCATACCGATTACCGATGGCATTTTCATTCGCGTAGTATATGTTATTGTTAATAAAAAAATTGGCCTACAATTTCAATCATACAGTCTAGTCTCAGATTATTTCCATAAAAAACCATGCCCTTTTACATGGCGCCTAGTCCTTAAACCAATCAACACGCCCAAAAGAGGATACGACCGTCGGAATAGGGGGCTATAAATAAGATACAAGAAGCTTTCAATCATCAAAGCGATAAATAAATACGGCGCACAGCATTCGTGTGATATTTATAGCCGGCGCAAGCACAACACACTTCCGTATGGGTAATGCCCGACGAACAAACCGCCACAAACGGCCTTTGTAGTGACGTCCTGTTGCCTTAACATGCATTTTTAATAGGAAAATGAGTTTTACGTTGAAGTTGTTATATTTTCACAGGAGTGATAGTTTTATTGGTTAAACTTGATCAAATGTGGGGGTAAGATAGATGTGAAGCAAAGGTCAAAAATTCAAAGCCCAAGCGCGCACCTCTGATTTTTCAAAGTCACGTGCGTATTACAAATTAACTATCAGTTGCTATAACGGTGAAGGAAAACATCGTGAGGAAATTTGTGTAGGGTAACTAGATATATGCCTGGGAGTCCTTTATAAATGTTCTCCAAGTTGTGTGAGTTAGCACCCAATTCTTAGTAGGCCAGCGCGATGGATTGTGGCCTAAGCTCCCGCGCATAAGAGACCCATGCCCAGCAGTTGGACAATGTGTTGATAAGCCGTGTCCACACGCCATATATCGCACAAATTTATAATTTTAACCAGGCTAGCCGGCCGATATTTAGCCCAAAATTATATCCCCCGTGAGACAAAGCCAGTCTCGGTTTATTAGGGTTTAGTTCTTTAGTTATTATTATTAAAGTATTACAAAATGCACCTTCATTTTAAAATAAATATATTTATTGACTAAGTTTTACTTACCAATTTCAACGCCAGAACTCCGCTATTTCCCAAACATTTCAAAATCGCGCCTTACTCGAAAAAATCCAACAAAGCTTTTCTTAACCTATCTTACTTAAGTACATACTTGTATATTGTTTCAGCATACCGAGCTGCCGGCGCCTAGCAGAGGTCGATAGCGTTGCTAAAATGACTTGAATCGTGGCCTTGAATCGGTCCTTTGACCCTACGCTCGAGTAGGCTCGCAGGCCGCCGCGAACCACCTGCCAGGGTGCCCCTGAGGTAGGGTTGCCACCTTTTATAAAAAAATCTTACAAAACTTTACAAAATTTGTTTTTTTAGGGTAATACATTTTTCTTCGTTTGCCGACTCCACTCACTAGGTATATTATACATAGGTTACTGTTTTCTTATTTAACGTTAAACTGACAAAAACTGGTTGTTGAAGTTCAACTGATTTGGGAGAAGAGCCACACGATATCTAAATTATCGCTGAAAATAAAGTACTTTTCGTACTTTATTATTTTGTCTATAAGATAATATAATTTAGTACAACACTAATTACAACCACATACTTTAGTACCTACGGTTCTAAAGTGCGGCAACCCTACCCCATGCTTCACACGGAAAGTTTTCGAACAAATCCTTAACGGACGATCCTACGTCTAATGTCAACTAATTTAAATGTTGATCAACGCAGAGTCACGTATCCTCTATAAATAATAAAACCGCATTTTACACGTGCCTAAAGCATTTTCCTTTTCAGAATTGATAATTTGACAAAACATGGCGATAAAAATCCTAGAATCGTATATTTTCCTTGTATTAGGCAATCGTCTATCAGCATAGGACTTCCTCTATTTCAATTTTGTAACGGAATGTTTAAATAAATGTTACGACAGTAATGTTACGATAGTATAAACTACTCGCGTACGTAAATATTTTAATTAATTCAACTTTACCATCAGTCTAGTAAAAATCAACGGAGCAGAACGGTCATTGTCCTTACACCCAATTTTATTACAACGCGGTAAAATAATAGATGTGAGACAAGTCAACGTTAGGTAAATAACCGGCAAAGTGCGAGTCGGACTCATGCACATGAGGTTTTTCTATATAATATATAAGAAATACATCGTCATCAACCATTACTTTCACACTGCTGGGCACGGGTCTCCTCTCAGAATGAGAAGGATTAGGCAATAGTCCACCGCGCTGGCCAAGTGCGTATTGGTAGACTTCACATACCTTTGAGATTTTTTTTTATAAATCGTTATAAATTGTTTGCAACTGGCAACCCATCGGAGTTACAGGCAGACTCCTAAAATTTAATATAAATAATCCAGTCTATACCGATAATAAATACGAGTAATTGAGTCATAAATAATAAAATGCACAGGCACCAGCACTATTTAATTTACCAACAATCTTATTTATAGGTACTCATAAAAATGTATAACAAGAAGAATTTAAAAGCGTAAGATATGCTCGTCGGCATTTATAACGCTTAATTAGCTTAATTAGCTAATGCTTTGTTTCTATCGGTCACGCGTGGAACCTGTCGCTCTTGACACACACCTATGTATAACGTGTTGTGCCCTGCGGTTTCACCCGCGCTTAAAGCATTCACTTTGAAGATTTTATTTAATTAATTTACTTTTTATTGACCATATTAAAAACAATGTGGTGCAAAAGGCGGACTTAATGCTCAATAGCATTTTCTCCCAGTCAACCTTAGGGATGTGCGGATAAATTAAAGGTTATTTAATGACTATTTTTTTGCGCAGAATCCTAATTATTTTTCTAAATAAAAGTAGCCTATACTCGTTATAACATCAGTCAACTGCCAGAAAAAATCCGTCAAAATCGCAGCAGCCGTTTCGGAGATAAGCGGAAACAAACGGACAGACAGACAAAAATGTTAATAATTGTGTTTTGTATTGTACATATATTCATATTATGCAATAAATAATAAAATGCTGTTATTTTGACACTTCAATTTTATTTATTTGTATATAGTATACGTTATAGATAATAAATACTAGCTGATCCGTCAAACGTTGTGTTGAAATATAAATAAAAAAATGTTAAGAGTGAACAACCCTTACCATTTAGGGGCATGAAAAGTAGATAATAGCCGATTCTCAGGTCTACTGAATATGCATATAAAATTTGGTGAAAATCGGTAAAGCCGTTTCGGAGCAGTACGGTAACTAACATTGTGACACGAGAATTTTATATATAAGATTATATTTGACGAAATATTTCAAAACACACCGATTGTGAAGGAGGTTAACACAAAAACATGTTTCACTCTCAGCGAAACATGTTTGTTTTGTGATACGAAAACATTGTCTCATGAGACCGAGACTGACGATCGACTTTGAGGAACACATTATAATGTTACATTTGGCGATTCGCTGACAGGTGCGTTGACCGGTAAATAAATATTCAAGGGCCTTACACCGCAAGTACACACATACTTAGAGATGTCGGTCTTCGAATCGATTATTTTTATCGATGTCAGAAACCCGCGAATCGAAATTTTTCCATTGTAAAATCTTCTTATTTCGCAACGACGTTTTTTTCAACCACAAAGTTTTGTTTACTGTTTTTACGACGATCTTAAGGAGCAATAAAAGCATTCGAACATCGATTTTTATGAAATCTATATTTTTAAGGAATCGACCTTCTAGTTATCAACATTTTTCCTGGATCAATTCTTCAGAAGTCAATCCGAATGGATTTCCGAATCGATATTTTCCGGCAAGAATCGCCATCACTAATCTACTTGTGTTTTCCTGATAACCTTCAAAGGTGGCCCCATGTTTAACGACTTGTTTGGGGCAATAAACTTCTTGCTACGAGTATACTTTGAACGTTCCGACCAAGTTACCGGGCGTGTATTTTAAAAATTACTTACTGCACGTTGTTTACTGGTTTTCCATCCGGTATAGGAGTACCTTTAGTGTTTCTACCTGCAAATATTTTGTTTTAAACCTTACAACTTAAGTGCCGAAAAAAATGTTTACAAAAATAATTAAAATGCTCATTAATATCACAGATTAATAAATAGTTATGTACGAAAAGGGATTTTCATTAGTCGATAATTTTACACGTCACTATTTAAATAATTGTCGATATACATTTTTATTTTTATTTTAGCCACCTGTATCTACAATAATACAAATGAGACAATTGATACCCTGTGTTATGTAACAAATTACGCTTAAAACGTAATTCAACAAATTAATTTGATCGATAATGTTGCCTGGTATAACACTTATAATGAAGGGACAAATAGCAATAGGTCGGTAAGTATTGCAGAATTGGGCGACACCTCAATATGTAAAACATAAAAAAATATAAACAAACCACCACACACCACCGCCACACCTATTTCTACCTAATAACAGCAGTGTTAGGCGCTGCTGTGTTCCGTTTTGAAGGGTGTGGTAAGGAGACATACTTTTCTGAGGCGTTCCAGCTTAGTCCTCAGGGGTAGGGGCGCATCTGTGGCCGACCTCATGTAGGAATATCTAATCCTACTTGGGGTTGATTACAGATGTCCATGGGCGGCAGTAGTCACTTACCATCAGGTGGACTGCATACTCGTCTGCTACTCCTATATTATAAAAAAAGAAGTGAAGCCCCTTTTATTAAAAGTATCAAATAGTTGAATACTTAAAACTTCAGCATATTATTATCACCGAATCTAGTAATATGATACGAATTAAGCTTACCGTCCGTTAAGGCTTCCTTCCGTTGTACGCATTTACTTTATTTACAAGGCTCCGCGTGCCTGATCGAATACTTTACACTTGTCCATATGTCATTTTGTTTAGGTATCGTACCTGAAACGTTGCGACTGACTAACGCCCGCTATTAATAATCAAAGTTTAAAAGATGGTGGTAGGCCCCCAGGTCTAGAATGCTCTCTCGCTCTGTTTCTTCGCCAAGAGGTTTCAAATTATAAATTAAAATTGTTGCCACTTTCGATGTATAGCATAATAATAGTATACGGCGGTTAACGGTAGTGGCTCACAGCTATTTATTTTGTTTATCTTACTTGTATTATTTATGTGTGTTGTGTAACTGTTTATTAACCTACATTTTTATAATTAAGGAAAACAAGCACAAAGTCCATCTAAAAGTACATAAGGGGCTACTGCCGCCCATGGACACCTGGAAAACCCCCAGATAGGATTGGACTCCTATGTGAGGTCGGCCACAGATGGTTTTCTACCTGGGAGAACTAAGTTAGAACTTAGAATGTCTTTGATAAGTGGCTCTTTCTTGCCACACCATCAAACCGGAACACAACAGCGCTTAACACGTATACGGCAGAAATAGGTATGACGGCGGTCCCTCTGGACTATGGAGCCAAACCATGAAAGATAATTTACTTCAAATGACAGTCTCAATTAAGATTTCCTCAAATGACATTAAAGTTTCAATGTCAGTAAAATAACGGACGCACATCAATCATCATCATTGAAAAATAATAATTAATGGACGTCGTTGTTCCCAGCTGATAACGTATCGGGTCAAAGTACAAGAATTTGTATCGAGATAAGGAGAAAGAGTGTCAACTGGACAAAACAATAACATTTTTAACATTCATAAACAAAGTGTACACGCTTTAATACAGTGGTTCCCAATCTGTGGTCCGCAGAAGCCAAAATATTGTCCGCGAACGATTTTAAATTTAAGCGTTGATTCGTATGACAGCAAGTGATGATTTGCGTCTAGTTTTGAGTAATTTTAGTCCTAGGATAGCCGAACTAGTGAAGAAGATGCAAGCTTAGAAATCATATTTATACAATTACAAAAGGTTATCCTATAATATCATTATTTCTTTATATGTATGTTCCTATTTAGATTTAAATTAAAGTTTCAGTTTCATCATTACAGTTTATTTTTGTTTTATCTACATTGTGGTCCCTGCTAACAAGAGTGACATAAAAGTGGTCCCTGACTAAGAAAAGGTTGGGAACCGCTGCTTTAATATAACATTTTCGCTTACTTATACAGCTAGTTGCGAGAAAATCAGGGCAACAGTTACTTAGACGAATAACCGTTGAGTGGTTAGACGCATCGCATTATACCAACACAAAAACAATCTATATTTTTTGCGAGCATTTATTTAAATTATGTTGTTTGATTGTAGGTATGTGGGGGTTACATCTTGCAATATTTTTTAACCAGTTAACCCCAACGGATTAACTCGAAATTTTCGAGGGGTCCGAGGTTCAAATCCCAGGCACGCACCTCTGATTTTTCAAAGTTATGTGCGTATTATAAATTAATTATCACTTGCTAAACTGTGAAGGAAAACATCGTGAGGAAACTTGCATACCTGAGAGATTTATCAAAAAAATCTCAAGTGAAGTCTACCAATACGCACATGGCCAGCGCGGTGGACTATGGTCTAATCCTTCTCATTATGAGAGGAGACCCGTGCCCAGCAGTGGGACAGAAATGGGTTGAAGATGATGATGATGATGATAATGCATGATTAATTTAGTTACGTATTTTCTATCCAACATGGAGGACATCCTATGGTAGTGATTCAATTGCTTTCGAAAGGCTCCCATCATATTGGTATCAAATAAAATGAAATAGTTTTCTAAGAAGAATAGGCAAGCCTACATGATGTTAGCTTATTTTTTTAATATTTCGTAATATACATTTATTTTACTCTCAATATATTTTATGTACAATAATGTATGCCTTCTATTTCAATCATACTGACTATTAATTAACAGAATATACCTTCACTAAAGTAAATTAACAATACAGGTAGCTGTTTACACATAAATTTATTCTATTTCGATTTTTTGTCTCATTACCAACTATACTGAGCGTGATCTAAGACTGATCGCCAATGGAAAAATTCCAAGAGCGTTTCCGTTCATCGGTCTCATTAGATCCCGTTGTTATCATTGAATAATTACACAAGCTTTAGGGTGAATTAAAATAACTCGGGTAGGGCGTTAACTCGTATCTTCCCTTAAGACCTAGAGCAATGAACTTTGCTCCATGACTTTTGAAAATCACGTTAAAAGGTAAGACAAAGTTCCAAATTTACTGAATGAACATTCATAATAAGGAGTGATAGCTGACACGTGCAGTATCTTCTATTAATAGCTAAATAAAATACATGTTCCAGCCATTCTAAAATTATAAACGCGATCACTCAAAGTTCGCCAAATACGCGTTGACATTCTAAAATTGTAAACGTAACTTCGCCAAACACTCGTCGGTAACATAATTCAAAACTAACTAGCAGACGCCCTCATAAATCTTCCATTCAACAACAAAATACTAATGCGTAGGAAATCTATTATACGTATAACGTACGTATACGTATAGATGCTAATTCGGATCTATTTGTGTATTCTAGTAAGTATTTTTATACAACGTGGAGTAGGGAACGAGACGAGGGGTCGCGGCGGCGAGAACGCAGCCACACGCACAATGCGCCTGGTATTCGGCGGGTGGAATGCTTTCTGCTTACATACTTTTATTCACTTCCCGCGCGTCTAGACGTCGGCTCGGGGGACTTATTTCTAAATTCACTCTAAACACCACCTCCTAAGATTCCTATTACGTCCCATGGTGGCCAGACTTAACCCGTATAAAAACGGCCTCGCTGTCCTCGGAAAGTGCATTGATCTCGGGGCGTCCTTCTGTGGCACAAAAATCGCTGCACGTGATATTGCCGTCTCGCTCTAAACGTATTTGGATGATGGGGATGAATGAGACAAAAGAAACGTAGTAGGCAGGATGCGCGTAGCGAGCTCCGGCCAATACACCCAAGCGAGCGCAATGAACGGCGGCCATTAACGTGGAAGTACCACGCCGCGTTTTGGCGCCAACCGTAAAAGGAAAAGGGAATAGTAGTAAAATAAACATAAGTACATTATCCTCAATAACAAATGTGGATATATTGATTTTATTTATAGTCGATACGCCTTATAATATGAAGGTATAGTAAGTAGATTTGAATTAATACAAACGTGGTTAGGATGTTTGTAAATAGAGTCGTGTAATTGTAATAAATACCAGTCTACTTGATATATGCAATACTGCAGATCCACTTCAACAAGATTATCCAAATGAACAAAACAAACTTGATGTTATATTAGAAATACATAGATACATAAATACATAGGTAGTAGGTAGGTATTTCAATCATCATCAAAATAAAACACATCAAGTAGGTATTTCAACTCCAAAATTATTTCACAACCATTACATACGGTACCTATAAGCCTGGGCAATTTACTTGGGGCAATGTATGACGCAGGGGGCGACACCCTCTCCCCGACTGTCTGGATCAGGCGATAATATCTACATATAATAAAGCGTGCAAAACGAGTTTGTTTATTACAAATGTGATTGATTGTATTGCTTGAACAAAAATGAACTAAAATGATTCAATACGATTGTCCTTTTATGAATAGTAATGTATCTTAAACTGGCAGAATAATATACCTATTTAGGCTTTCACTTTTCCAATATTACGTCGAGCACGTGTTTTTTAGAATCGTTGAGATCAACTTATCATATGGTAAATACAGTGATTATAATAAACAATTGCATTTAAAAGGGTACATCTCATCAGTTACGGTCATGACTATAACTTTATTATTATATTGTTAGGTTGTTATATATAAGTATTACTCTATTGCATTACTGAATCCTAATGTAGAGTATCAAACTCTTTCTTAGTTAAAAATTTTGATAGTATGGAAAAAAAATTAAGACAAAATAATACTTTATTATTGCTGCAAAATAAGAAAAAAAACTTCAAAGGCCAGAAAAATATCTAAAACAAAAGTGCACCCAAAATTCTGCGTACTTGCGAAAATATTTTCGATGCACGACCGGGCAGGTAGGTATGGGCTTAAAGTTCGATTCTCCGAAATATGAAGCGCTGGAGGTTCGAACAACGATTATAAAAAAGTCAGGAGAGGCAGCCGCCAGTACACCTTCAAACGACCTAATACTACATTGATGTGTGAGTGCAAATTCCACGAAGGATGAGACCCCTTCGCCAATACATTCAACTCTGTAACCGGCTCGCCCGCCACGCACGACGCGTCGGTGACCGTTTCATTTGAAAACACAAGACGCGATTGGCCAACGGCTGCTCTTAATATTCTGACTAAATCCTAAATAATAGAATTATAACAACATCTCGCAAGTTGAAGTACATACGTAGTTTAGGAATAATAAATTAGTAAGTTTCGTTTATCTTTATATTGTTTTTTCAAGATTTATCGTCTCTTGAACTGTAGACATAAAAGATAGACTTGAAAGATGAAAGTTGATGAAAAACGAAAAATAACAATATGTGTTGTCTGAGATGTATATAGACATCAAAGAACAAAGAGGTTGCTACGTTTCTAATAAAAATGCCTTTAATATTACGTATAAATGATTTTGCCAAACTCTACATCAAAGTTGATAACGTATGCTTCAATTATTTAACGTCTATTTACAAATAGTTTACTACATATTATGTATTTTTGTAGGAAATATGTAATAACATATACTTATATAGACATTATATTTTGGTACTATAGTATTTTTTTTGCGAAATCATCACTGGAATTTTCACTGAAGAACGATGACACACTTCTTTAAAAGTTAAATTTTCGTTTGAAACCCCACTTGCATACCTTATATTTAATTTGGTATTTCAAATAAAAATATATTATTATCTCTACAATTCTATATACACAAAAAATATATATATATGTATTTATAAATCTAACGCCTTTAAACAAGCAATTAGGCTGTAAATCGTTCTAGGTAGGTCTGATTTTTAGTGTACGTGGTTTAAAAAAAACCGCGCAAAGCTCTATCATCCAGGTACTTTTGAATTAGGAACTCATGTTCCTATTGAATGAAAATAATTCGGGAATCACATGTATTTTACTCCTGCGCACACATACAAACAAACAAAATGCGTCACGCACCCACACCTGCACCGGCGCGCTTCATTGAGTAACTAAGCAATATGATAACAATATTCAAACGTGATGTAACCGTCGTTGTAAATAAAGCAGGGCGGGCGTGAATCAAGCTGCGGGAATGCGTTGCGCTCGCGGTGGTTGCTCCACAGAGTAATTATTGTTAGAGCGAGCCTATTCGAGTAACAACGCAGGCACAGGAAAGAACAGTCTTAATTGAAGTTTTACGAGAATGAGTTCGGTCGCGAATCAAGCTGCGGGAATGCGTTGCGCTCGCGGTGGTTGATCCACAGAATAATTATTATTGTGAGCCTGTTCGGGTAAGAACGCAGGCGCAAGGAAGAACAGTATTAATTGAAGTTTTACGAGAATGAGTTCGGTCGCGAATCAAGCCGCGGGAATGCGTTGCGCTCGCGGTGGTTGATCCACAGAGTAATTATTGTTAGAGCGAGCCTATTCGAGTAACAAAGCAGGCACAGGAAAGAACAGTCTTAATTGAAGTTTTACGAGAATGAGTTCGGTCGCGAATCAAGCTGCGGGAATGCGTTGCACTCGCGGTGGTAGCTCCACAGAGTAATTATTGTTAGAGCGAGCCTATTCGAGTAACAACGAAGGCACAGGAAAGAACAGTCTTAATTGAAGTTTTACGAGAATGAGTTCGGTCGCGAATCAAGCTGCGGGAATGCGTTGCGCTCGCAGTGGTTGATCCAAAGAGCAATTACTGTTGTGAGCCTGTTCGAGTAACAACGCAGGCACAGGAAAGAACAATCTTAATTAAAGTTTTACGAGAATGAGTTCGGTCGCGAATCAAGCCGCGGGAATGCGTTGCGCTCGCGGTGGTTGATCCACAGAGTAATTATTGTTAGAGCGAGCCCATTCGATTAACAACGCAGGCACAGGAAATAACAGTCTCAATTGAAGATTTAAAGAATGAATTCGGTCGCGAATCAAGCTGCGGGAATGCGTTGCGCTCGCGGTGGTTGCTCCACAGAGTCATTATTGTTAGAGCGAGCCTATTCGAGTAACAACGCAGGCACAGGAAAGAACAGTTTTAATTGAAGTTTTACGGAATGAGTTCGGTCGCGAATCAAGCTACGGGAATGCGTTGCGCTCGCGATGGTTGCTCCACAGAATAATTATTGTTAAAGGGAGCCTGTTCGGGTAAGAACGCAGGCGCAAGGAAGAACAGTATTAATTGAAGTTTGACGCGAATGAGTTCGTGGCGTAAATCAAACAAGCGTGGTGGAATTTGCTATGAATAAGTCTAGAGACTTTTATGTAATATAGATGATATATTATTATAAAAAAGATCAACCAGATAGAAGATAAGATTACTATCTAAGCTCTGTCACTAATGCGCTTCGCTTCCGCTTCCCCTGAGACTTACAGCTCTGAGACTTCTCCTCAACTGTGCTGAAATACGTGTGGTGGTGATGCCGTAGGAATCGAACCACAAATGATTCTACCACTTTCAAACTGTAACTGTATTACATTTCACAGTTGAGCTAGTTTAAAACAGTTTTAAAACTACGATTAATAATACAGCAGGTATAGTCAGAGCCAAACTGTTCCGCTCTGAAGTTGTTGCGAGCAGTACCCTTACCATGAGTTTTTACATATTGACAAATATGACTATTTTAAATCTTTAAATTCCAAATTTAAATTAAATTTAAATTCCAAGTTCTGACACAATCCGCTAGGGGCGCTGGTTGGAAATAGTATGAGCAAATACGTAAAGAAATACCAAAACAATCATATTTGTCAAAACGTAAAAACTCATGGTATGGTGTAGTTATACAATTTGCTATGGCGACGAGACCCATTTCTATATCCAGAGCAGACTGGCAGTTTCGCGGACTATACCTTACTTATGTTTGCGGAATGAACGCACGATAACTTAACTCCGTGGTTCCGCCGTTTGGGTTCTTGCGAGCTGCGAGCGGCGGCGGCGCGCCAACGCGGTCGTTCGCCGTTGCATGCCGATCCGTTGCATCGAGGAGGTTGCATTCCGCCCATTCCGCGTCTCGCCCGGACCACTAGGGTTGCTACAGAATACAGCTAAAGATATATAGAAGAAAGCCGCGTTTAAAAGTGGAAATTACTCTGGGTTTTCATAGGTTTAATTTTTTTCGCGGAATCCTGATTTTTTTTTGGAAAAGTTAATCCTTATAACATCGGTTAGTTGCTAATGAATTAACGTTACAATTGGTCCAGTTGTTTCGGAGATTAGCCAGAACAAACAGACAGACATCTTACTACTTATTTTTTGTTATAAAACCCATTGATCCTTTTATATGCATTTACTAAAAAGCTTTGTCCGTGGTTCCCAATATTTAGAAATAGGTCAACCAAAAAGTGTCTTTTTTATCTTATAGGGCACATTCTGATCATTTGTCTGCAAAACGTGGGTGGCAACCCTATCATGGTCCTCTCACAGAACGTATGTGTGCGGTACATACACGTTTCCCATTCGAACTGCACCTATAATGTTATGGTCTGCGAGTTATTAACATCAGGCCCGCCTCGCTGTATGATAATATTATTTTTTCTAAGTGATCACTGGTCTGCTTTATACTAAAGGTTAATTAATAGAAAGAGTTTGCTACACTATTTTTGTATTATTTTTATTATATACTCTTGATTATATCCACTCTTGCATATTAAGATAGTAGAGTATGTTGTGTTATAATAGTTCTATTTATAACTTAAGTACATAAAAGCCCATATAATATAATTAACGTTTCCTTATATGTGTCATTAATGTTACTAACGTATATCCTACATCTAGACCAAGACGTAGAATCGAATTAAAGGAAATAAGCTTCATTGGTAGTTTTTTGGCCGAAAAAGAGGTTATTAAATATCTTAGAAATAATGATCTGCATATGCCGCCTACCATGAACGTTACTTGGATATATACTACTTATAAGACAATTAATGAAAAAAACACTGCGAAACTGTACAGAGATAATAATTTATATTTGTAATAATAAACCGATTTAATTAACTGGTATATCTGTACATCAACTTCGGTTATCGTATAACGTGTAATATTAGAAAACCGTTAGATCCAATATTGAAACTTATGATTGACATGTGAAAACCTCACTCCACATTTTAATGTTCCCATGGGAAAATATCACAATTGCAGATTGTATTGACAATCAACACAACTGTAGGAAGCCGAGGGCGTAAGTAAGAGGTGGTAGACCTTTTATTCACAAAATCCCACGTGTTTTTCGACATCGATTCAGTTTTCGACACTCATGATTCACCCGACGCCTACACCCCACTTAGTTTATCAGAATGTCATTGAGAAAATCAAATGTCACCCTTAAAGGTACACGTATTAATAACATCTATAAATAAGTAACTTATAATGTGACTTGCGTGGTAAATAAATATTGGGTATATGCCTACTAAACAAGGTACAATGTCAATATGAAATAATTCTTAACTAAAACACTGTCCATTCATTAGTGTCTTGCTGAATGACTCGGACCTCCTCTCAGGGGTAGAGTGGTTTAGATCATAGTCCACCGCGCTGGCCAAGTGCAAATTCGCAAACTTCCCACAATTTTTTTTTAAAGATCTGTCAGGCATGTAGCTTCACCATGTTAACCTCGACCGTTAAAGGAAGTTTTAATTAATTTTGAAAATATAACAGAGATATAAATTTGAAAAATCAGAGGTGTACGGATTCGAACTTCGGACCACCCAGAGACCGTATTTTAACCCCTAAACTATCACTGTTTTAATAAAACTTTTAAATAAACACGATACCTTTGGACAAAGGAAGAAAACCTCTAAAAAGTCTTTGTTCGGCAGCCATGCGCCTTATCTGTGCAGTTTCCTTATAACACCGAAGCATGATGTTTGGTTTTTTCTACTCTATAAATGGCCGAGTCCAAGGACGGCGCAGGATCGCGCTGGGCAATTTAATGCGTCATTACGATCTCAGGTTGAAGACCCAGTCATTCACCCGGAGTCTTGGGGCGGTCGCGGTGCCCACTCCATCATAACGCGAATGACCGTTGCGCACATTTATCTCAATTTAATCATTTATTTTGATTGGAAATGAAATAGGCTATTGCGTTAATTGTATATTAGTACCACGTGATACACTTTCGATAGTGTGTCATGTGAATACGTATGTAAACAGCGATAGAAAATAGATAACAGTGCGCCAATTTCAAAGTAAATTGTACCAAATCCCTACTTACCTACTTAAAATAATGAAATCTGGTACTAATAAATCCCACACTTTTCACACGGCACAATTAGAAATCTGTAAATTAATAAAATAAAAGCTTTATTTATGTCTGTTAAAACGTTTTCAGTTTATGCGCATTATGTTTAGTATCTTAGCAATTTTAATGACTTCCTTGAGAAAATGCAACCTCGTTGAATGTGCTATATCATGCAATCAGGTGCAAAAGCGGTACACATTCAACACAATGATATTTATCATTCCAGACTTCGTACGTAATCTACACCATGTCACTCGAATAGTGGGAAAGCAGTGATAGTTTAGTTGTTTGAAATTCCCCTTTCAATTTTGGGGTCTGAGGTTCAAATTTCCGACACGGATCTCTGATTTTTGGAGTTATGTGTGTATTAGACTTTAATTATTACTTGCTTCAACGGTGAAGGAAAATAAAGTGAGGGTCCATAAAAAGCCTGAAACGTATGTGAAATATTCCAACTCGTACTTGACTAGCATGGTTAACTATGCCCTAATCTCTCTTTCTAACAGGAGAACCCGTGCCATGCAGTAGAAAACTAAATGTTTTGATGAGAACGATTGAAATAAACAAGCTTACTGTTGATTCAAAAGATAATAAGCAGATCTATCCATTGTCTAATAAAGGCAACACCTTGTAAAGGCGATCGTAATGCAAGGATTGCAAAACTTTGTTTGGGCGAGCGTGCGAACGAATTGCAGCTTCTAAATCTTATACAGGAAACCATAAGCGGTATCTTGAAGCGTGGGTGGTCTTATGAGTCATGTAGCGACTTTAAACAGCCACAGTACAATGTAAATAGTAGCCTAATAATAAAAGCAAGCATGGATCACTCGTAAGTAGGAATATTTTAAGCATTTTCTATGGACAGATACCTAAAACAGTTAGTATAGGTATATCAGCCCTCTAATTAAGCCACATTAATGTCTGTTGTTAACAATTTGGTGCAGTAAAATGTATTTATCGGCTGTTTTCATGTATACTGTGGTCCATAAGGGCGTCGTAAGCGCACTTGGCGCACGGCGTAGTTGCTTCATACTCACGCGCAAGTCGCGGCACGCATTAGCGCCTCAAGTCCATATATTTTTATACTCATCAGTGTTAGAATATCATTGGAGAGACAAAGTGACAGCCTCGGGAAACTCGACCTCTCAATCAAGGGGCTTTTAGGTTTGAATCCTAGGCACGCACTTCACTTTCAAAGTTATGTGTGTATAAGAATGGAATTTACATTTGTTTTCACGATGAAGTTTCCTTCGTGATCATGAGGGATCTTGCACATTTGAGAGTTCAAAAAAAAATCTCAAATGTGTATCAGGTTCAGGTTCGACCACCAATTCGCACTTGGCCAGCGCGATGGATTATGGCTTAAACCTATTTCCTTCTGAGAAGAGATCTGAGCACAGCAGTAGAACGTTGCGTTGACGACGACAACACTAACCCATTTCAAAACTTGTCATTAGTGATCCGACAGGTAGGACCATAACGGGCACAGTAGAGATCGGCCCGAATCGGCATTCCTTGCCCATTCACAACCGCGGCGGTTTGAGTCACGCCCGTTGCCCGAGCGTGGGACATCACAGTACCCGAGTACCCGACGCCGACCCGACACATGGAGCAATAATTGTGGCTCATTACTATCGTAGTGCGTCACTCACGCGATACCGATAGATGATGGTACACAACAAAGAACAGTGCCTTATACGCACAGAGATACAGGCCTAAACTTATATAGGCATCAACTTAAACGACAGTACGAAGAAGATTTTGACATGTTTTAAACATGCATCACTTGTACCATTGATGCTTTTTCGAATAGACGAAATTACATAAATTTAAAAATAAAATATATTATTTAGAATTTATTCTTAAAGAACTCTCTTTGAACGTCAATAATTAATTTAACAACCCATTCGGTCGATAGATGTTTCAATTTTGAGAAGAAACGACGCAAGACAATCATAGGGGCTCATTTTTTGCATTAAAAAAAAATAAAAATACAACACCTAACACCACAGTTCCATGTATTGGTTTCTTAAAGGAGCCAGGAAGGTGGAAACAGAATGGTGTGGTAAGGGAGACAGACTTTTCCGAGGCGTTCCAGCTTAGTCCTCAGGGGTAGCGGCGCATCTGTGGCCGACCTCAGGTAGGAATATCTAATCCTATCTGGAGTTGATTACAGATGTCCATGGGCGGCAGTAGCCACGTACCATCAGGTGGACTGCATACTCGTCTGCTACTAAAAAGACTAGATCATCATAATAATCACTAGTAGACATGAAGTGACTGAGCCATTTTGTTATCATGAAGATCAGCTATCATCAAGTTGATGTTATTGTTGATCAACTTGATAACGTTAAAAGACGAACCATTCCCATGATGAACTAATACAGAGGAAACTTAAAAGTATATTGTGTATTGATTAGCAAAATGAAAGAGGATATTTCCCTATATCAAATAATTTCTTACATTTCACTATTTAATAACTAAAATTTACAACAATAACATATTTTACTGTGCATGCGGGTTTAAGCCCGCATACAAAGATTTTAGGGATAGTCCCCTACGCTATTACAAACTGACAAAATATAGATAAAAATACCATTAAACATAACGATACTGATTATTTAATCCAATCGTATTCTCATATAAAGGATATACAATAAAGACTATTGTATGGTTACAGAAAATATTCTCACATTTGTAATGATAATGTGGTCTGTACTCGCGCCGGCTCTGTGCCCGCCCTGGCGCCGCCGACTCAGATAAATTTCATGCCCGGGCATATTTGGAATGGCTCTTTAATACTCATTGTACTAGCACTGAGTACAGTCAGCTTGCAATAAAAAAATCTATGATTCATGCATAAAGCAGCGATAGCCTAGTGGTTAAGAAACTCGGCCTTTTGATCGAGGGGTCCGAGGTTCACATCCCAGGCATGCCTCTGATTTTCCAAAGTTATGTGCGTATTACGAATCAATTATCACTTGCTTAAACGGTAAGGAAACCTGCATACCTGAGAAATCATTTTTTTTTAAATAGTAAGTAAAGTGTGAAGTCTACCAATTCGCACTTGGCCAGCGCGGTGGACTATGGTCATGGCTAATGGGTTTATGATGATGATTATGGTGACTCGTGCCGGCTTTGAGCTCGCCCTGGCGCCGCCGACTCAGATAAACTCCATGCCCGGGCAAATTTGGAATGGCTCAGTCAGCCTGCAATAAAAACTTCATGATTCATGCCAATGTGTTGTTATTCTAGAACCTAGCGACGAAGCATGAGAGAAATTTAGACCGAGACGCTAGGCATATTGAGGAAAAATGTATTTATCCTCACTTATGTGTTTGTTTATTTATAAGTAGTTACTCTGATCACTTATGAACTGGCAATCGAGCTTAAAGCGAATGACCCGTAATTATTTTCTACACCATACGAAATTTATACATCTTATACAATCTGAATTTCAAAATACTTAAATACAAAATAGTTATACAACATATTATATTTCTCTGATTTTCATAAATGTTTGTATACAATGCATAAAGAATTAAAGTATTATACATACATGTTTAACTTTTATCAGTAAAATCTAAAGTATATTGTAGGTATACTACAGTCATGTTCTAGTTTGTTTTGTATCCTTATTTGTAAAACAGCATTCCAGTCTGCTAATAGCTCTATCACAAGTCTGATCGTCTAATATTGTCCAAACCAAACAAATTGTTGTCTTACATGTGAATGCTTAAGAGCTAAAATAAATGTTTTAAGGCAAAAATAAATATAAGTTAATCACGTGTAGAGGTGGTGAGAGTCCGGAGTTCGAGGTCGTGCGGTGCCCCGGCGGCGCGAACAAACGCCCCAACCTAAGGTGGCCACACGTTTTGTGGAGCTAAGACGTCCTATTTCTAGAGTCTTGAAATTTGCATCCCATTTTTTTAAATAGAAGTAGCACACGAGCATGCAATTCACCTAATGGTAAGTGACATGGAGACTGTCAATATTTATTTATTTATTTAATTTTGAAACACCTTAAACTAAGGGTAACAAGGGAGGACTTAATGCCTAATGGCATTCTCTGCCAGTCAACCCTGGGCGATGGCGACATTATGTGGTAAGCATTTACACAAAAAGTAAAATAAAATGTAATATATTACATATACACATACATATACATATATACATACTAGTAACAATAATCCTGATATATAAAATATACACAAAACAAGAACAAATTAAAAATATGCTAAGTATAAAAGATCGAAAGACTCAAATGCTAGAAGGTGGTCGTAAGTAATGTTCACGAACCAATCTCTTGAAAGTGCAATAATACAATAAAACAGTAAGTATGTTTATTTTTATAAGTATGTTTCCCTCCAGATAATAAATATAAGTATGTTTCCCTTACCACACTCTTCAAGCAGAACACAGCAGCGCTTATCACTGATGGCATAAGGCAGAAATAATACTTTCTGAGTCGATGGGGTTCTACCTTCTACAAAATATGAAACGGGATACAAAAAAAATGTCATGTGTATTGTCACTAGCTACTCGCACTTGCTATACTTTCTGACAGAAGCAGAAATTAAATGTCTGTAGGTATATAATTTTTTTATAAATCATAATATTAGATCATGAATGAAAGTCTGCACGACTAAAACAAATGTGTTTTATTTAACTAACTAATATATCAAAACTTATATTTTTTACTGTTATATAAAATCCTTCATTGCGTCTGCGTCCCGCTATTCACAACGTCGTTTGACTTCGGTCCTGAATCTCCCCCAAATCTGTGCACATTTGGCGATCCTATTCCGATCAGTCGGCGTCGCGTTGCTAATTTAAATTTGCCCTTGTCTGGGTGAGCCAGACACAGCCACTTGGGGCTAGGGACCGCGAGAGACGAATCACCTGCCGGTCATACTAATACCTACCTACCTCCAACCTCATATAAATAAACATGGAAATATTGCTTAGATGTACTTCGTACCTAAATTAACTTGCTTGACTTTGTTTGAATTTAAACTTACTTAACGTATATATGAATTTAATTTTTTAACGAAATTAGACGATAGTTAAACACTTCTACAAAATGTAGTTTATACAGTGTCGACCTGTGACTTTAAAACCACTGTTATATTTGACTAAACTATTTGCCGATTGTTATTTAGTTTTAGATGCTGCCAGTCGGTCAATTGCCAACTGTCCATTTAATTTTATTTTTAATTTTCTTCCAATTATCTGAAAAAGATGTAATTTCGACGTCATCATTAAAATATTACTACCCTACTCCTAGGCACGGGTTTTCTCCCATAGTTAGGGAGGTTTAGGCCATAGTCCGCCACGTTGACTTCGCACACCTTTAAAAAGTTATATTTAAAACAACTCTCAGGCGTTTACGCTTCCTCCTGATTTTTTCTTTTACTACTAAACCAAATAACAATTAACTTCTAATAAACGTAAAACTATATGAAATATATGAAAACTATATGAAAACACGTAGGTGCGTTGGACCTAAACCTCGGACCTCCCAATTAAGAACTACCCAACTTTCAACCACTAGACTGTTAATGCGCAATTTTCAATCCCACCAATGTGACATTCAAATCCCTTTCATAATAACATCAGACTTCAACGACCACTATCACTACACGCCACAGTCAAGAGCATCTCGAGTGATATACAGTCCTCTAAGGTTGCAAGTTATCTCATGTTTTGTAAACAATATGTGTTACAATGTATCACATTAAGAGATAAACCACCTGATTTTGGGTATGTAAAACGTGATATTATTCTTATTTCAACTACACTTTTTATTCATCATCATCATCAACAACCCATTACTGTCCCACTGCTGGGCACGGGTCTCCTCTTATAATGAGAAGGATTAGGCC
Source organism: Epargyreus clarus (assembly GCF_041222505.1). Lineage (NCBI taxonomy): Eukaryota > Metazoa > Arthropoda > Insecta > Lepidoptera > Hesperiidae > Epargyreus > Epargyreus clarus. The sequence goes on along the minus strand of NW_027332239.1, from coordinate 7,981,151 downwards.
ATAGTCCACCGCGCTGGACATGTGCGTATTGGTAGACTTCACATACCTTTGAGATTTTTTTTTATAAATCTCTCAGGTATGCAGGTTTCCTCACGATGTTTTCCTTCACCGTTTAGCAAGTGATAATTAATTACGCACATAACTGAAAATCAGAGGTGCGCGCCTGGGATTTGAACCTCGGACCCCTCGATCGAGAGGCCGAGTTTCTTAACCACTAGGCTATCACTCTTTTGTTATTTTCGGCGAAGGACAACGATTGTCTGATGGACAGAAATAGTATTTTATATGCATAACATACACATTATGCATATAAAACTATGTATATAGTAATAATGATATTATTAATATGTTTTATATCTGCGCGAAACCATTTAGCGCGTGAAATTAACAATTATAAAACAGGTATAAACAATAAAATTTTTAAAAGTCTCTATTAAGAATATTATTAACTATTGTATAAAGAATTAAAAAAAAAAATTATTTATATTTTTTAATATATTTTTCATGGGTCAAAAGTACCCAAATTTGAGATTTTTCGAACCTTTAAAAATTCATATCTCTAAAAATATTAACTTTATCGTGAAAAGTCATAGGACTTTTTTTATTCGTATTTCAATAAAGAATATAAAAAAAAATTGTCCGGTTGAGAAATAACAATTCCTTGCAATTGTTTAAACAATTTCAGTTTAAACAATATGGCACGGGGTTGCCCCATGGCAGCATGCATTTATATCACCAGTAGGACAATTTAAAGAGGATCGCATAAAAAAATTGAGGTGGAATAGTTTTCGGTACTCATGCGCCAATTCCTCCTGGACTAATATACATTCATTGAACTATTTTAAGAAACAAGCGAAGGAATATTACCTAACCCTTTAATATTTCTCTTCAATCTTTTATTTTCCTCATTCTGTGTTTTTCTCCTTTTGCTATTTTGATGTTAGATACAAGCTGCTGACATATTAAAGTTGGTATATACATTTTGTACACCCTACCCTGTTTCACTTACTACTGAATTATGTTACCTTAAAATCAATGGTTGTCTGGAAGAGATCGCTATTTTAGTGATAAGACCGCCGTTTGTACCCTTAATTATTTATTATTGTTGTTTATATCATTGTGTCTTTGGTGTGCAATAAAGAATTATTGTATTGTATTGTATTCATGTTTTATCACTACCGACTACTATATATTTATCGAGTCTAAGTCTATCGTGAAGTCTCTAGTGTTTGTAGAGATTTTTTAAAGAACTTGTAGAGAACTTTTAGAATTATTTCTTTATCGGATACTGTGTTCAGAATTGTGAGTAATCCGCCAAGTTTCATTATATAAATGATCCTTCCTTTATTTTTCTACTCCAACTAGATTTACATGGCACTCTTATCTCTACATTTTAGTACACTAACGGTCTTATTCATAAAAAATGCTTATAGAAGGTTTTAAGCACTCATTAGTTAAAGTGTTCGATAAGCTTATAAAACGTTCTATAAAATTGCTTATTCATAAACGTTCCATAAACCTTCTATAACTAATGTGTCGCTAAAGTCAACTATAAATGAAAATGTTGCCATTATAGTGAAGTTCGGCGAACAAATTGACAAATATCCATAGATAAACATCATTAAATGACATTATTTCGTACTAAAAAAATATTCTGTCTTGACATTCTTGTCAATGCGTTGTCAATAAAACCAAATAACATGTCAGTGTCATTGTATTTGTAAATACCGCGAATTTAAAAATATTTTATTTGTTAAAATAGGATATTAAGCAAAAGTTGTTAAAAGATAAAGGAGTGAAAATTGGTTGGATATAAATGTTTTGTTAAGTTTCGTTTTGTTTCGCAATATCTTATGGCAGTAAACATTGTATTTCAGAAGGTGTACCAGGATCTCTGCGATCTAATTTACGATCATTACGTACGAGATCAATTATAAAATTTACTGTCGATTTATTAAAGCGATAACGCTTCCGAAAGTCTTCGTCGTTTAAAGAAAACGGATCACTCTTTGGTGCAAATTTCTTCGAAGTGGACGGTTTCCTAGATTATTAATAATATCTAAGCTTTGTAAAATTTGCACTGTAATTTGAAATAGTGATATAATAATGTTATTTATCGGATATTTAAATAAATTATTTCAAGTTTATATACAAAACGGACATTGCCATTTAAAATTTATTCAAAACATATTGTCAAATTAGGTTAGTAATCACTAATCAGCTGATGAGAGTCCGCCATCTTTGTCTTATAGCACTGTTATAGTAGGGTTCTGGCCTCTATAAGTTATAGAAGGCTTATAGAACGGTTTAGTGCCTAAAATACGTTTATGAATAACACTTTTTGACAATCGTACTATAGCAACGTTATAAGTGTGCTATAACTTTTTATGAATAAGACCGTATATATATATGCTGCTCCTGCTTACTGTAGTGAAACACACGCAAGTTGGTTTGACACTGTTTATTAATAAGGTACCCTCCAGATTTAACGAATATTCTACATCATTCCCTGCAAAAAATAAATTCTGCCGGAGGACGCGCGTGTTCCATAGTGATCGGGTACAAAAAATATGGTAAACAATAAAGACTGCACTTAGAAGTACTTTTAAGTACTTTTTCGAAAAGGTTTACGGTATAATTAGCAATTATACAACACACCGCTGCCACCGTGTAGTGAAACACACGCAAGTTGGTTTGACACTGTTTATTAATAAGATACCCTCCAGGTTTAACGAATATACTACACTTACCTATGTCAATTTATGGACGGATATTTTCCATAGTCTCCCCAGTATCCTATCCGTGTCAAGGCTTTCTTTTAAAATGATATTAAGTACCTCAAGGCCAGCTACATTTAGCCAACCCTTCATATTGCAAACGTCTACTTTAATCGCGCCGTTAGCTTGTCTGCGCAGCTTATAATAAATATCATACATAACAACGTATATTAGAAAACGTACACTCCAAAGATTGTGTGCGGCGGTATTATGATTTCCAGACGGTATTGAATTTCAACAACGTCTATAAAAGCGGTGATTTATTTAGAAAAAAAACCAGTAAGTCGGGCATAGAGGTCGTCGCGCGTCCCGCCGCCGCGCCGTCTGCTCACCTTGGTCAGATCACCTCCGAGCACATCCGGCCGGCTCTCACTTCATTTAAATACCTATTATGCACTTGTGTGTCCATATACGTAACCAAATGTAGGTAACCGTAGACGCATTTCATTACTTTCACTCGACATTCACATCAACGCGATCCAAAAACGAGTTCCGAACGGGCACGGAGCGGGAATTAATAGTTTGTTTATCTATTCGTCGGGCGAAACAGATTATCATTTCTGTTGACCATAACTGTAACTAGCATGTTAGTAAATGTGGGCCGTTTGAATTGGACGCAATTACCAAACAATAAACCGACCGCGTAAGAATAACAGACTGCCCCCATGCGTTCGATTGGACGCAATTTAAAATTGATTACATGCTTTACGACACAATGATAGCTTATCGTATTTGGTCACAATCGTAATAATGCTCACGATGGAAAAATAATCAGCAATTTTGTAAATCATCAATACAGTACGCGTGTGTACTACTAGACCATAGTAAACTAGGAGCACGTGTATCGAGATAAGAGTAAAAGGTGATAAAACCAAACACTGGTACCGTACCGCACCGTACTCGCTCTAACGGTTGTTACTTAACAATCTGGAGATAGCACCTTCATCATTGCAGTATACGACTTACGAGTATATGTGAGTTGAAATTAAAAGTAGCTCGTGCGACTCGCTTTACAGTCTATTCACACGTACAACAATCACGTTACACAGAAGCGACAGAATGTGGTTACGTGTGAAGCATCGTTGCAGTTTTGGTTGCTACAGCGCAGCTACAAAATGTCTTCCCACTTTAGCAATAGAGTAGCCGTACTCTCATGCCAGGTGTTGCTAATTATTGCGAGTTCAGCATTATTGTCCGCACTGTTGATTTGCTAACGTTTAATCATTATTAATATTTTGTTGAAATTTTGCTATCAAATATCGAAAGACAATTCGTATGCAGAAAATTTGAAATGAAAATTCGAAATTGAATCCACCTTTGGCAGGGAAAACATTGGATGGATTGATTATTAATAAATGCGAATAAAGAGCGTTAGACGGCAAAATGGGGTCCGTGTAAATAAAACTATGCATACTGTTCAGAGGCATTTCAAACTTAGTCGTCAAGGGTAGCAGCGCATTTCTGGCCGACCACAGGTGGGAATCCGGTCTTGTCTGGGGTTGATTGCATATCACCATGGAAGGCAATAGCTTAACAACAGCATTTGAAGGTGGTAGAACCCTTTGTGGTTCGACTCCGGCGGCACCACCGCCACACCTATTTCTGCCTAATAACAGCAGTGTTGGCGCTGCTGCTCAGATGGACTTCAAGCTTCGTCTGCTATTGTTATATAAAATGTAAACATATAAACACAAACGAGTATATACTTTTGAAAGAAAGATTTTCATAAGAAGCATCCGCCTACATTGCTTTGTTGCGTGTGAATAGAAACTTACACGTGGCGGTGTTTACGCTACGTTGCACCCACTATAATGGCTTCTTATCGTTCACAAGGAACAATATTGGTGAGCACGAAAAACCAATAAAATTTTCCCTTTATCGCTGTGAACTCGAATGAAAACAAACAATGTAAGTTTGTATACTATACACTTGTTTTTCCGCACGTAAAACATATAGGGTCATGTTCACATCGCCCTTATTAATATGTAACTTTATCTTTGAACCGTACACATTAGGCAGTGATTTTCTAACATTATTTCGTATTAAACTAAGATAAAACGTGGAATCCTACAGAGATAATAATTATAATCATAAATAGAAATGATATTGTAAATAAATACATTTAATTAAAATGTTAATGACCGAATGCACTCATCTTAACAGCGGAGATAAATATGCAGTATGTAATTTTAATCATATAGAATATTTAATTTTCAAGGTTATCAGTACCTTTTAAATTAACACTCGAGATAAATTACAATGTCACATTTATATTTTTAAATTAAATAATGAATTAAGTACAATGTAGGCTCTGTCACTAAGGCTTGTTATTAAAAATAATCAATTTTAGAATTTGCCATTCCAATATTAATTTTTAATGAGGCAGAAATTATCAAATTTTGAGCTTTGGTAAGCAACAATTAGACAAATTAACTATATAAGGGGAGAAAAACAAAACAGTTACATACTTTTACATACTTTTTTGTTTGTCAATATCTATATTTTTTTTTAATTATGTTTGATAACAATTGATAAACTTGAATGTTATCCATTAAATTTTTTGGACAATTTATTATTATAATCACTATGGTCACTACCATACAAACGTTATACTAACAACATAAATATAAAAAGCAAAATCACTTGTTTAAGCAATTTTTGTGTATGTCACAAATAAATAAACTAATCACGTGTATTTTTAAATTGCAATGATATGGACAGACACGTGGCCAAACGACCTCTGCGATACAATCAATGGTCGACTACAATTGACGTTCTTTGAATAAGTTATGAAGATATCAGAATATAGTAACAGCGGAAATATGTTCCGACGGTTGTCTAATGAGGCGATGCTATTGTTCTGATGGCAACATTGACGGTAGGGACCTTAGAGTAACTATAAAGTATAGAGCCTGTAAACGAATGAGAGTCACAGGTAGCACCATCAGTACGCGCTATATACCTAGTTCCTAATCCAGATGGAGTGAATGGGCTTATTTTAACGTTTTAATAGTAAATATAATTATAGTGAAATGAGCTCTGACCCCATTAGTATATTACATTTCAGAACTAATGAACTATGCATATGTCCTACGAATCATATCGAAGTGTAAGTAACACTGACGCACTCTAAGCTAATATTACTATGAAATTAGGTTACACACTTGGTACGTTCCGTTTAAGACTTGCAAAGTCCTCGACTGTGACTGTTAAAATTCCCGTTCCACTAACGTATGATGGCTGCGGGAGTTTTGATGAATGTCCACTATGACCTACCAATACTAGACTATGATGCTTACGCGGTCACGAACAGTGACGTCATCAATTTTCAGCGTTCGCTCGCTAGGGCTACGAGCCTTAAGTGGAACGATACTGTTTACAATCGTTGCCGGCTTTAAGTAGAACATACCCATTGAGTAGAATGAGTCGTGCCGCGGACTTCGACCTCTCCAATGAGACGCATTTGCATACGCAGCGCTGATGAGCGCACTTGGAGTCGACACTGGACGAGTCATCAAAACATCTGGGTTTTATCAGGAATGGGCGGAAGTGTTTTTGATCGCAGGAAAAGAGGATAAATATAACCCGGTTATTAAATCGTTCATTCGACAATCTTTTTAGGGTGCCGCACCCTATAAATCTAAAACGGAACCCTATTAGTAAGCCTCCGCTGTCTGTTCGTCTGGCCGTGTGTCCATCTGTCACAGGGCTCTATATAAAACGAGTTTGACTATTATGTAAGTATTATAAATAGATGTTTTTAAATTAAGAAATTAAATAAAGTAATTGTAACAGGGAAAACCAATTATTATAATATAAAACATAATACACAAGTTTCTTACATGTGTATCTGATAAAAAGATTAATCACATTATGGATAAAATCTGCATCGAACTTTAGGTACTAATTAATTTGTTTCATCATGAGTTGTATAACAATAATAAGTGTTATAAATAAACGATAAAGATTATGCCAGTGACATTCGATAGGTTATTCCTCATATAATTATCTGGAGCTTATAAAAAACTCAATCAATCAATCTTCCAAGGTTATATCAAGTTTTCTTATTCAATTGTATTATTATTTATACCTAATAATTCGCCCACGTTAAAAAGAAAATAATAAACATACATAAAACTGAAAATTCGTACCTTCATTGGAATGACAGTGGCGCCATCTGGCGAAAATTGGTGGGCTCGTGGGCTCATGGACAACAACTTTGCTAAATATCATCACTTGATCAAATGCATAGTTTACGATTCAATCTTTACTAATACCGATTAAAATAATCGACTTTTTAGTCCAAAAGATCGATTCTCCGATTAATCGATCATGCCTAGTTCCCGTGGGATTTCCAGATAAAAACTATCCTATGTCCTTTCTCAGACTATCTTTGTACAAAATTTCATTAAAATTGGTTCAGTGGTTAGTAGTTTGGATTTATAATATTAGTAAGGAGTAAGGATCTACGTACATTATAAAATTAAATGTGGAGGGTAATGATTTTCGAGCATGTTTTCTATGTATGTGCTCGTATGTCTCATTCTTTGGCACGTCCGGCTGTCCAAACGGCTTAACGGAATTTAACATATTTTTATTTTAATTCATCTAAATTGTGGGTGACATATAGGCTATATTTGAGGCAGTTGGATTTTTTCGTTTTTATAGTACAATTTTTATTTGCTATATATTTATTTATTTAATTATATACTTTAACAATAAAGTACAACATGTAGCGTGCTATAAGTTTGAAAATAGTGACAATATTTCCATCTATAAAGAAATATCCACACCTAATGAAAGTTTCAAGGAATTACGAGTATCTCAGCTTTCTTACTACAGACGAGTACTTTCTCTTGAGAATCTTCTTTGTATCGATGATGAATGTCGTAGATAACTGTAGACATAAACAAAGTAAGTAGACTACAAGCAACGTAGAAAAAAATGATTTTATAGATGTTATTCTTTAAACTTACATTTTCACGTTATGATTGAAGATTGTAGCAGGACATGGGCATTCTTTCTAGAAAACAAATTTAAATAACTACGACAAATATTTGGAAGATACGGTAAAAAACAACAATGAAAAACATAAATGAAAGCTTTGTTTTTTTTTCTTGAAAAGACTTAGTATCCCTTTACACTGTAAATGTATTTTACATTTTACTAATAAGTTATTTACGGCACGAAAACACTGATGAAATAATAATTAAATAGTGTTTAGTAGGCACGTTTGCGTCGAATCAATTTAACCGTAGGCAGAAAGTGTATGCTTTATTGGGTGTCTATCAGGTTACTAAAGTGTAAACAACGTGAGGATCTCACCACATATTTCTGGAAACAACCAATGTAACCCCGTAAACAACTTTTATGTCCAACAAAGAGTAAACGACGTCACTTTCGTCGCATCGTATCTACATCATCATCATCATCATCAGGGCCGGATTTAGAGGTCTAGAGGCCTTGGGGCAACAAAGGAGTGGAGGCCCCCTGGCCCCAAATTATTTTCAGAAACAATTTTTCCAGTTGAGTTTTTTAATAAATATTTTATTGTGAAACGCAGGTAGATTCTTCTATTATTCATGTTTGTACAAAGTACTGTAGATAAAGGTAAAACAGCGAAAAAAATATCAAAGGAAAAGATATTTTTTTTTACTAGTGTTTACTAGTCGGAATTTAAAAAAAATCCGACGTCTCTATTGTGGGGGCCCCTCTTTTGTGGAGGCCTCGGGGCTGCCGCCCCGGTTGCCCTCCCTTAAATCCGGCCCTGATCATCATCAACGTTGTCTCTGCAAAATTGGTAAAAATCTCGTTGTTTGACTCTTCCTTAATACCTATATTTAACCTTATCAAGGCAATTAAATGTCAACCAATTATTCTGTAGCAACTAGGCACGGGTCTCCTCACAGAGTGGGAGACATTTAGGTCATTGCTGGCAAAGTGCAAATTAGTAGACCTTTACATACCTTAAAGATTTTTTAAAGAACATAGTATTTCCTCAAGATGTTTTCCTTAAGTGTTATAACTTTGAAAAACATCAGAGGTGCATGCTTGTGATTAGAATTTCGGGCCCCTCTAAGAGGCAGAGTTCCAGCCACTAGTCTCTCACTACATTTTAGTCAAGGCGATCGCATCACTATATGTGGACAGACCTTTATGCAGCATTCTTGGAAAGGAAAACGGTTCAGCAGGGCGCGGCGTCTGCGGGCTTTATTTATATTTTCATTGAGTCGCGCCGCCCGCCCCGCGCCGCGCCCCGGCTATGCAACTCGACACGCCTATGAAAACTTCCCGTCGCGACACTCCTTAGGGTATACTGTCATGATTTCCGAATTTAATAATTATTTTTAAACAATTTTATAATAAAACCTTATAGATTAGAGTATCCGATCTGATAATTGTGACATGTCGAATTAAGAAAAGAAAAATAGTTGTCACTGTCAGTGTTTAAAAATGGAAGGTAGTTGGGGCGGGAGAAAAATACATTATGGTGACTAGAATAAATATAAATAATATATTGTGTTAAAATGTGGAATAAAGCAAACCGTTTATTAAAGACAGAAGTAACGTTGGAATTAAGATGGTGTTAGATAAATGTATTAGTAGAATCTGATGTGATCATTGAATAAATATGTACTGCACAGAAGATGTTTCTTTTTACAATACGAATAATAAAATCGAAGTCCGCCTGCCTTAATAATTGCCATTTTTCAATGTTATAATTGCCATTTGCCAAACTAAACCATAGTACCACATAAACCATTTTTTGTTTGTTTTGAGTGCCTCTTTTTTGATTTGAGGTGGACGCTAAATGGAAATGTACTTGCCTCTCTTAAGTGCCTTATTAGAGAATTTAGAGATAGAAGCAATAGAAGTAATCTACGTGCCACTCTTACGTATCTCTTTTGAGTAACTTATTTGAGATTGAGATAGACGTTACAGGGGAAATCTATGTACCATCTAGGCCTATTGAGTGCCTCATTTGAGAAGGACGTAAATCGAAAGTCTACGTGCCCCTCTTGAGTGCCTCATTTGAGAAGGACGTAAATCGAAAGTCTACGTGCCCCTCTTGAGTGCCTCATTTGAGAAGGACGTAAATCGAAAGTCTACGTGCCCCTCTTGAGTGCCTCATTTGAGAAGGACGTAAATCGAAAATCTACGTGCCCCCCTTGAGTGCCTCATTTGAGAAGGACGTAAATCGAAAATCTACATGTCCCTCTTGGGTGCCTCATTTGAGAAGGACGTAAATCGAAAATCTACGTGCCCTTTTTGAGGTGGACGCTAATTAGAAATTTACGTGCCTCTCTTGAGTTCTTAATCTACATGCTTTTCTTGAGTACCTCATTTAAGATAGACGTAAATAATAAATCTACGTGCCTAATTCGAGATCTAAGTCTATCTCCAAGCTCTACGAAGTCTATCAAACCGTATTTGGAAAGCGTGATGCCTTATGGCAACGCTCCTACTTCATAGAAATGACTCGTGCCTACAAAAATAATAGTAACGCTATCTATACCTTTAGCTCCATATTATTATTCCATTATAATCACAACACAGAAATAATTGGCCAAGTGTAAGTCTAACTTGCACGACGAGGGTTCCACACCGTCAAAATTTTCATATATTTTTGGTATTTGTTGTTATAACAGCCATTGGTGTAAAGAGAAAAACGTCGAAAGTAGTGGTTTCTTGAATAGCGACCCCCATTTATTTTAAGCTACATATTTTTATTTTTAATAACCACCATGCCGGAGCGGTCGCCATGCCGGTCTGACGCGCAGAGGGTCCCGGGTTCGATCCCCGGCCAGACAGATTTCTAAATGATGAATTAAGATTTCTGTTTCTGGGTCTGGGTGTTTGTGTATTTGTCTTTGTGTGTGTCCACGATACAGGGAATCCTAGTGTGGGGCTGTGAGTGTAGAAAGCGTTTTAATATTTGTTGTTATAGTGGCCATCGTTTCAATTACTGTGACAATTTTAACTGTCTATTACGGTTCCGGAGACTGAGCCCCGTGACAGACGGACAGTCGCCTCATTAGGTAATAGCGTTCCGTTTTACCCCTTGGATACGGAACTCTAACAGTAATAATAATCTAGAAACAAAACGCTACAAACTAGAGGTCGTTAAGCAACAATATAACATAGGTACCTACTCGTAGTTACACGAGTCATTCTAAGAGGTGCATGAACTAATATAAACGCACGTGGATACGATTTTGTTGCATTTAAGTAGGTACGCAGGGCAATAAACTTGCAACTAAGTATTGTAACCAGGTGGTATATCCAAGGACATGGTTTTATTACAGTTATATATATATGGATACTCACGACCATTAGAAATAATCAATGTTTGCTACGAAATTCTGAAATTAGATTCAAAATTTCCTACCGTAGTAGGCAAAAATGGCTCAAAATTGATTAGGGGGTCTCATATAATAAAGCAGAATAGAATGTTTGTAAGAACGCGTCAAACTCAAGAAGTATTCGTTGAATTTGATAAAACATTGTTTGAATTCGATTGGCTATTTATTGAAGAAAAGTTTAAGTAATCGTTTATAAAAATCGCTTATGTGAAATCGGAGGTGATCCAGTTTGACCTCTCTGAATAATCATTTCTCATATACAAGGGAGGTTTTTTAAAAGTCTTGCGTAATAAATATTTAATAAAATGTTATATTTGTATGTCTATGAGAGATGTCTCACAAAGTTTCTAATTGCAGCTAAAACCATGAGTCGGGCCTATACTAGATGCTCCTAAGTATATTAGGTACTCCTAATACCTAGAGCCTTTATGTTATTAGTAAGAAATAATAAAAATAACATAAGTATTTTTACGACAATATCTACGTTATAATTTTTTTAATTTCGTATACAATACATGCAAACTTTAATTATATATTTATAACATTGAATAAATCAACGTTCAATTAAACTGTCCAAAACTGGATTCTAGACTATTGTATGGAAAACAACCTTGTCTTCAAATTTAAAGGACAAATCAATTAATTAAACAGGTATGATATATTTGTTAATTTTATTAAAGTAATAATAATTTCGCTCTTTTAAGAGTTTTATGGATTTTTAATGGTTTCTAAGAGTTGCTGACATTAAGACGAGAGGATAGCTATGATGATATCTATATGGAAATGATCTATCGTAATCTCTGCGATTTTAGAAATAAATGCCAAAGTTTACCAAAGACTACTTACTTGAACAAATACTAAAGCCCGTTTTTATATTTTTGCATTTGGAAATCGCATTAATATAACCTTCGGAACGGCTGACCACATTTTAATAAGACTTTTAGGGTGAGTATACTTGATATATCCTTTATGATTAAGTCTGTCGAAGAAATAATATATAAGTTTATAAATATTTACATTGGGCTATCTCTAATAACCGCACACTAGAATGTTTGCAAAAACATTGTCAGAGAAACCAAAGATGATGGCCAAAGCTATAAAAATATTATTAATATTGCATTTAGATTAATGCATTGAAGCGTCACCTTGGATGCGTGCATTACATGAAATTATTAATATTCCGACTTCAATAAATTAACTGAATTGAGATGAGCTGACAACAAATCGTGTTAATAAAACGATTTATTTGTAGCACAATACGTTTTCTGAAATTTGAAGGAAACGATACAAATAATATAGAACAAATAATTAAATGATTTGAAGGTGGTAGAACCCTTTGTGGTTCGACTCCGGCGGCACCACCGCCACACCTATTTCTACCTAATAACAGCAGTGTTAGGCGCTGCTGTGTTCCGGTTTGAAGGGTGTGGCTTACCACCCCTTAGGAGACTGATTTTTTCGAGGCGTTCCAGGTTAGTCCTCAGGGGTAGCGGTGCATCTGTGGCCGACCTCAGGTGGGAATATCTAATCCTATCTGGGGTTGATTACAGATGTCCATGGGCGGCAGTAGCCACGTACCATCAGGTGGACTGTATGCTCGTTTGCTACTCCTATATTATAAACAAAAAATGAAAACTTACACGCATCTCACATCTTTCGAAAAGAACCCTTTACAAAATTACAACTTGGTTTAACGGTGAAAGGATTATCATATGGAAACCTACATGATAGAATATTCTCCATAACATACCCAAAAGTATATAGAGTCAAACATCGTAAGGAAAGGTACCTGATTTAAAATTCTCTGTGAAAACGACATGAAAAGTATATTTTTGATAAAGCTAACAGGCACGCACAGTATAACAAGTTGTCTTTGCATGGCTTTGCATACAATTATATCTAAATAGAACTTAGAACTACTGTTACTTCAGAGGAAAACAAATGCGTCGCTAATTCCTATATTGGAATGCCTCAACATATCGGTTTACTCGTTAAAGATCAGTGTACCAAAGAAGACAGAACTTAGTTTTGCAACCCACAGCTAAGAAAAAAGATTAATAATAAATTCAAGAACCGTGCAAATCAGTTATTGACGAGCGGATAGTTTAGTTGTCTGTCATAGGAATATATTTTAAAGAATATACGAACTTTACTTAAGACGTTCGTCCCAACTCCTCACACAGGCACAGCAGGCCAGTTCCACATCCGGCATATCGTACACCCGGCAACCTTGGTTCAAAACGAGAAAATTAACTTCGCCGAGACGCCGTCCTATTGTTGGCCGATGCACCTACGTGTCGGTGCGTCGGCGGTGCACGCCGCCGGATCATGTTGCGGCTAAATGCGGACCCGACGCGCCGCACCGCGCACCGCACTCGTCGCAGAAATAAACGCAAACAAAACACACGCACATATACGAGTATATGTCGTAGTAAACGGACGGCGTCGGCAGCGACTCGTTTACTTACACGCGCTGTAAGGATTAGGCGAATTCATTTTGAGGTAGAAGGTAGTCCACCTTTTGCTGGTGTCACTGTATCACATAGCCTCAAGTCACGAAATAGAAAGGAAGTCCTTCCAGTTAATCTAATCATTGGATTCATTTGAAAGAATTACAATTGTGTACCACATTCTTTAAATCAGGATACAGGACGATACACTGGTATTATAAGACAGATATTAAGTATGGTTCTGTCCCGCAGCGCGAAATTCACAAAAGTTCTACAACCTTAAATCAATACAAAATTTGTTGGTGGGAATATTTAATACTAAATTGGTTACCTAACTAAATAGCATCATTATTTCCATTAGGTCAAATGAAAATGTTTATTGCCGATTTTCATACTTTTCCATGACCTTTATTCAAGTCTAGCAAAAGTATCTCCCTATCCAGATGATACACAAAACGATGTTTACGTTTTCGACACCTAATTATGAATCAGACTATAGCTAAATACATGGATGAAATTGGGATAGCAACATCTTTTATTAAAATGGTGTTAGGATTGACTACAATTATTTCATGAACATGACATAGATGTTCATTATTAGAAATGCGGAGACAAATATCTTTACGAGGCAAACTGCTTTTTACGATCGAAAATAATTTAAACGAAATAAGCAACACTAATAAAATGTAGATTTATGTAGACGCAACGATGCAAGGAATTTGTATCCGATGCGAAATAAATACACACAGAAAGTAGTTTTACGAGATACTACAAATACTTCAATAAAGTCTGAAAGAGATTGTTTTTAAAAGTAATATAGGAGTAGCAGACGAGCATGCAGTCGACCTGATGGTAAGTGGCTACTGTCACCGATAGACACCCGTAATCAACCCCAGATAGGATTATAGATTCCTGCCGGAGGTCGGCCACGGATGCGCCGCTACCCCTGAGGACTAAGCCGGAACGTCTCGGATCACTATATCTCCCTTAGTCTACTATGTCTCCTGGAGTCGAACCACAAAGGGTTTAACCACCTTCAAGACGCTAGATTATGAGCGCCCCAGCAAGATTTGAAGCTAGCGTTTCCTGATACTTTTCTTAGAAAAATAATTATCCTAACCAATCATGTTTAAAAGACTTGACGACCTTTGTTTCGCCGGTTTATTCTAAAAACTATTATTATTTATACGTAATCCCTTATCGGACATTTTCTTATGTCGATAAATTTCGCCGCCCTGATTACTTCGAAGACTACAATTTATACATGGTGCCTTATTAGACAATCTCTCATGGCGATAAATTCCGCCGCGCTTTACTTAGCTCCTCAAACATTTGTCGATCAGGCCAGCCCCTAGCTACGAGACTAGTAGTGAGAACATAATCTCTTAAACATGAAACTGATGAATCACTCAAACAACATCGCCTTCCAATGCGATAAGTATCGTATTAATCAAAGCGGTTAGGAAGCACACTGTTGTTTTAAACAACAATATACATTTACACTGAAATCCTTAAAACATTAAGTGAGTCGCGGCGCCACCCATCGGCGCCGTCCTTAATGCATTGAAGGAATAAAGTCCGTTGGACACGAATGTGAAACATTTTTACCATGAATAAAAAATTGCGCGTAGTTTTCATACTTAGTAGTTTTATTATCTTGCAGTATTTGTAATGCCAATGGCCAGTGAAGGCTATCAGGCGAACAACAATAAAATTTTGTGAAATGACAATTGACCCTGTTATTAGGCAATGACAAGACAATCTACGACATATTGTAAAAACCGATTCGATTTGATACGAAAGAAATGATTACTTCGTCATCAAGCCATTACTGTGTACTTCTGGGCACGGGTCTCCTCTTAGAATGAGAAGGATTACACTGTATACTATAGAAATTATTATATCAACCATTACTGTCTCAGTCTGGGCACGGGTCTCCTTTTAGAATAAGAAGAATTAGGCCATATTCCACTTCGCTGGCCAAGTGCGTATTGGTAGACTTCACACACCTTTCGAGATTTTTTTCATAAATCTCTCAGGTATGCAAGTTTCCCCGCGATGTTTTCCTTCATCGTTAAAGCACGTGATAATGAATACAGCTTTGTTGTTGTAACGTAGCTGATATAACTTCCAAATTGCTTTTATAAGAAGCCTGTTCAGTACTTTTCGCGTTAGTCGTCGACGCTGTTGTATCAACAAAGTAATAAATGTTGTACCATGATGTTTCCTTGAACTTCAAAACTACTTCTATTAATATCTCACTACAGCTAGATTCTCGATTATAACAAGACTCTCGTTTAAAAGTCACGACAATGTCAAATGTAATTTGGTAAAATTCATAAAACTTTCTTTGTAATCTTTTCCTATAGGGAGCTAGGAGAGATATAAAGGGTAACTCTTGCTTGGGGTAGGTAATAATATAGTCCGTGTAAAATTGCTAGTCCGCTCTGAATATAGAAATGAATCGCGTCGCCATAGCAAATTGTATGACTACACCTGCTCGCAACAACTTCAGAGCGGACTAGCAGTGTGGCGCGGACTATACCACCGTATCAATCCCAGAATTTATACTTCTAGACAATTACTGCATACGACAGTATAATCCACAAATACCACAACAAAAATCTCAATAGATAGGTATACCTAATGAGAACTGGCTGCGAAAAGGCCAAACAAGCATAGAACATCGATACTTCCTGATAGCGCTAAGTAGTAAGTATTGCATCCGTGTGCCGGTGTCCTAACGTTGCGAATGACCGCAATCCATACAACATAGGTGGTAAGTACTAATTATATGGTACCCGTTAAGTACGAGTACTAGCACGACAGGATGCG
Organism: Epargyreus clarus; assembly: GCF_041222505.1. Lineage (NCBI taxonomy): Eukaryota > Metazoa > Arthropoda > Insecta > Lepidoptera > Hesperiidae > Epargyreus > Epargyreus clarus. Next base: position 7,964,726 of record NW_027332239.1, on the reverse strand, counting down.
ACATGGATAGCGTTAATACCGTGAATGATTACACGGTATATGAATTCATAGTGAGCTGTAGTAGAGAACTACGTACGTTCTTGACATAAGAAATAAATTAATAGAGTTTGGATCTCGATCTCGGAATTCGTCTACGTCTCGGATACAACTCGACGACGACGAACTCGGATACGTCTCCTACGATTTTCTTGAAACTTTGCATCTAAGGGGTTTCGGGGGCGATAAATCGATCTAGCTAGGTTTTGTTTTCAGAAAATGTCGTTTTAACCGTGTTTTCATTGAATAAAAACCTACAATATCATTAGAATACTAAACTACATTTCGCCACCATTTACGAAGTTAGAATAGCTCGGTCGGGAAATCGGGCGCCTTAAAACGCAGGAAACCCGGGGTCAAATCTCGGTCCGATTGTTTCTTTTATTTTTCTTCGTTTTTTCGAGTCCTTCTTTTTGTGAGAAAAATAATTGCACTCGTGAATTATTATTTCAAATAATCGGTATTTTTGTTTTATTACACACCGAGCAAAGCTCGGTCATCCAGGTAACCATTAAAACTACCTAAATAGACTAACAAATTGCTAACAAAATCTCCCTAACAGCAGTGAACATCGATGTGTGGTTCTTAGTAAAAAGGAGAGACAACCATATAAGGCAATGAAACTTAGTTCTGAAGAGTAACAATGTAGGTATATGTAGCCTAAAAGCTACGGCTCTTTGGAACCAATTACGATTGCATTCGGGTGGCAGTAACTCTCGTTTTCGCGTGCCCACATAAGTAGGCCCACCGAAGTATCATTTTACCTCAAGATGTATTTATTTATTATCGTATCCTCCGCAAGTAACACTGTGCAGGAACATACATAACCAAACCAAACAATCGTAATCGTAATCACACCAATATACACTACACATATATGGTTTCCGACGTTTCGATGCGCGGATTACATGCACAGTTTAAAATAGACAAGAGCACTCGCAAAACAGTCGTAAACATTGTAGAATTGAGTTAAGATTTAGACGTCGTTGTCTAAACAGGTTAAGATTTCGGCTAGGTGGATTTGCAACAGTGTAATTAGAGTAATGTTTACCGTTACGCGGCCAAAACGTATGAATCACGTGCCGCGTGGGCGCTGGCATGGCGACGACTTCGCTTCTGTCCTGATGTACCCACCGATCCGATTTTAACTTGATCATCCTAAAAATTCATTACACAAATGAACCACGTCATGCTTGCATAAGCGTCAAAATTATGACATCATTGTGTGTCATACGTGCATAATAGACTTGAATAATTTATAGGCACCATCAGTATTCTAATGATTTATTATTTATAGCTTCTCGACATCAAGGTTTATTTATTCATGTTTCCGTCAAAAAGGTAACACGCACAATAACAACAATCTTATTATGTTATTCGTAAGAGTAAGTACTTAGTTAGGTAGGTTCATTTAATTGTCGCCGGGAGCGTAATAGTTAAAACAGAAAGTTTGAGAAATTACTATATTTGCCGCGGTGAGCACAGAGTTTCTGAAAAAAAAAAACGAACATTCATTGAGTACCACCGGACGATAAACATAAAATTACATCATAATACTCGTATGTACGCGGCGCGGGCGTCATCTCGTGAGGTAGTTAGGCTTGGTATGTAGCATGATAATGGAGTTGGTTTAAATATAGATTGTATGTATACATTTATAACTAGCTTACCCTCGTGATCGCGCCGGCGCCCGGCCAAAGCGGGGCGTTGCAGTGGCGTCGGCGAGGCCGCGTCATCCGTCCATCACATCGCTCATCATCCGCTATGAATAGAACACAAGCCTAGTATTCCATTCTTCGAATTCCGGCCCGCATAAACAATTCAGTAATGTACATAGAGCCCAGGAATGAAAAGGGCGTTCCGTGTACACACGAGCGCGGCGAGCACATTTTTCGAGCAAAGTGAGATGACCTTCCGTGAAGGTCTTTTTTATAAACATTCGTGTGTAGTGACTACTATTTTGAGAGTAAAAGCAGATGCAGCAGAAATATTTCAATGCCTACCGTACAACAATCAAACTGAAATACGTGGTTAAAGAAAGATACAATTATGTAGGTCACACAATTTTTGTACACACTTGACTTAAAAAACACAGCAACAAAGGGTTATTTGTTTCGTTAGTACGCAAATAACATTCCTCATTTATTCTTCATGCACAACAAGAGTTAAAACGAAACAGTTTCACAATATTAGAGGTTGATACGACATAATGCGCGGACAAAGTTCTTGTTTGTTTACGATTTAACTATGAAACGTTGAGTTGAGTAACAAAAATACTGCGAGACTCATTTACGGTTCGTACAAACATAAGTAATGATAAATGTAAATATTTTTGTCGAAACATACTTTTCGGAAGTGGCGCGTCATGTGCAAGTCACCGGCGATGAGTGGCGCGTGCTGACTGCATCGTAAACAATGTGGCCACACTGGTTCAATGAACATAATGAACAACTAAATATGTTGTGGCTACACACACGCTACTTTCTTGAGATAGAAAAATCCTTGGTGTATACAAGTAAAACGAATGAGAGTTTACACTTATGTTTAGATGGAAAGGTTTTTGACATCAGCTCAAGCCTTTGAAGCATTTGAAGGTGGTAGAACTCTTAGTGGTTCGACTCCGGCGGTGGTGCCGCCACACCTATTTCTGCCTAATAACACCAGTGTTAGGCGCTGCTGTGTTCTGCTTTGAAGGGTGTGGTAAGGGAGACATACTTTTCTGGGTAATTCCAGCTTAGGCCTCAGGGGTAGCGGCGCATCTGTGGCCGACCTCAGGTAGGAATATGTTTATCTGGGGTTGATTACAGATGTCCATGGGCCACTTACCATCAGGTGGACTGCATGATCGTCTGCTACTCCTATATTAAAAAAAAGCCAATGCGCGCCCTTATAAATAGTAAAATCCCAAGCTTTATTTCTAAGAACAATTATAATAATTAGGTATTAATTGACCGATTTAGGTACTTTCCCCATTCGCATATTTACGCTATTCCTGTTTTATAAATAGTTCGTATTATATATGTATACGTATAAGTATTTAATTGACATCCTATGTATGAACCATCCATTCTACGGTATGTAGAAACATGAAACGAAAAGTATCTATTTACTCGACGTAAATATATGTGCACGATGTTTCACATGTTTGCTATTTTATTACTCTCCAAGAATAAGATAAATAATGATATTCGTCTATCTTTACTAAAAATTATATAAATCAGTTTAGCCATTTCCAAAAATTAGTTCAGACAAGCAAAACGACAAAACAACGTCCCATATTTCGATATCGTGCGAATAAACACACCAGTTTAAAAGCGGCATTTTTTAAAAGAGACGATAATATCAAAGTAATAAATTTGTTTACATCTAAAGAAATCCTTCTCAAGGAGAGCCGCCGAGCAGTTGCAACGTACTTTACTTTCTCGCCGACCCTGCCCACAAACTGTAGGGATGTCAATTTCAGAAAGATTGTACGAGTAATCGATTTTATGGACGAAAAATATTTTTTTTGCGCTAAAATTATGGATACTTTTGCTCGGTACTACCAACGAATTGATCTCAGATACATAAAATGTTCCTACTTGTTACAGAGTCGACCTCCTGTTTATTTTTTCGTTGACCACGTTAAAGTGGCAGACGCATATCAATTTTTAAGAAATCAATCCTTCAGTCCTCGACAAAGTTTTAAATCGATTTTCCCGAAATCGATTTTCATCAAAATCGATCTACCTCGGAACGTATCGCCATCCCTATCAAACAGTAAACACGGGGCATCGCTCGTCCCCGTTCCCGTGGCAGCAGCACGCTCCGAGAATATTCCGTTGGACTCCGACACGCGGTGCGCCACATACATCTATCACGCCGCACCGGAAATACCCCATTCGTTTCCAATGTAAACACGCATTCACGGAACTTTGTAAACAGAACAACAAGTGACATCGGTTATTAATGCAATGACAATGCGTACAATGCCGTCGTCTCTAAACAGTTACCGAGTATGGTACCTATATTGCAGATTTGTTGTTTTACTCTTTACAACTAGAACGGACCAATAGCAACATGCTCCGTTTCAGTATAGTTGATTTGTTCAATATGATTTCTTATATAATAAATACTTGTCAAACGAGCCCAAATTCGATGGATTGCAATTATTTTATTATTAAATTTCTGTGCCATCTGCTACTTGATTAGATCATCTCAAATATTTTGGATTAATGAAACGTTAATGATTGTTAAAATAACATCGCACGCACACCCTTAAAATGTCAGAATGTGATTTTTAACCACAAGACACATAGTAAACTCATTATTGTATTCCAAATTTCGTTTAATTAATTATCACTTAAATCAATACATTAAAATTATTATTTATGTTTTACGATGTGGTGTTAAATGTGTTTCTTATTAAAGGTCAGGAACAGGACGTCTGTCTACTCGTTTGCCAGATGTGTTAAATAAAGAGTAACTAATACAATATTTTTACATGGAACATATTTACACAATTTGTATTGCGAATGAAACAAAACGGCTAAAAATAAGTAAGTAGGTGTGCATTGAACAATACACAATCCCAATAAAGATATACTTACCATACACGCGAATATTTACAAAGTCTCGCAACTCTCACCGTAAAAAGCTGATGCTAAACATTAACTACCTCTATTCCAAATTTCAATTTTGTAGTTGTGCTAGAAGTAACTTAAATTTAAAGTTCCCTAGTTAATTACGTATTGTTTAATAAAAAAGTTTGATTTAAAACAGTTTGATTTCAATGGTAATTATTTTCTAAATTATATTTATTGAGAACTAGTAATTTGAAATGTAATTTAGTTACATTTGAATCTAGCTACTTAGGTTAAATCTCTAGCGCAATCTTCATACTTTCCCATGCATTTTAATTCATAAAAAGGTTATATAAATGTCTTAAATAGCTTCTAAAATAGGTTCTTGGCGTTTGCCGATTGATCGTCGCAGCAGGGGCACTACCTTACGCCTACCATTTTAATTTTTTACAACGTCTGATGGAATTTTACAGTTCCAATAGCAGTACGTTAGTGAAAATATCAATACTAATATTATTGTTTACTTGAATGAGTAATTTAATTGGTATCGTTTATTAGAACTACACATATAATTTCTAGAATCGGTAACGCAATAACATCTTCACATTTGACCTAATTATGAATATTGAACTGTCGCAAACGCGAAAACATTTCCATTCAATCATTTATAATGTATCAATATCAATTAATATTATTAAAGTCGATGTAATGCTCGAATGACTTTCACTAATCATTGACGGGTTTGCCAAATATGAATATGTCAAAACATATTACACACCATAGCGGACAGCAGTAGAGAGCAGAATGGTGTAGCAGGTAACGAAATCAATACTCAGTATGCCTAGGTTTTAGACATTAGACATCGATAGTATTTTTAGTGTTTGTCAAAACTATTGTTCGTAGAATAAATGTAGAGTTTGAGGTTTGTCTTTTCCCAGTTCACGTCTTTTTAGTGTCTCGTTCAGTCTTAGAAATGTTATTACTTATATCTCTTCTACGTTTTTCATAAAACTTTGAAGTATCTCCTAAACTTCTGAACCGGGGCTGTCCCCTGTCAGAAGTTTCTATAACGAACAAACCAATGTTCCTCTTAACAGGCGCGTGATGTTACACCAGTTATAAATAACTGACACGTTATTATATTATATTTTTATTAATAATAGAAATTTGTCAATTTCTGCCTACTAGGAATTGTAAAATTTTGAGATTTGGATTATTGATGTTAAACGGCCATTAACAGACGATCCAAAATCGGCATTTTCAAATGCCTCAAACATCGCAACATTTTCCTACTAATTATCAATCATGTAGTAAACATATGCACATCTACAAATTCATTGTAAATAATATTAACCTATCAATTCCTTGTAAGTAAAGAGGAAGTATGCCTGTAAACACTATATAATATACATACATTAACACTCGTTACGTTCATCCATTCCTTTGAAGTCCACTGTTGGTCATAGGCCTCTAATTGACGCCATTCCAACTGATCCCGTGCCTTCTGAATCCAACAGCTTCCCTTCGTCTTCTTTAGGCCGTCCGTCCACCTGATCGCCCATAAGTAAGAAATAATCAAATCTTACCAATTTTTATTTACCAAGTAACGACTTAAATTTCGCCTCTAAATTATCAAACTTCTAATTGACGTAGACAAGAATAGGTAAAGATTGATTTATTCGTTACGTAAGCTGACAATACCTAATCGATGTATTCGTCTGCGTTTTAGACTACGGTGTCGATATAACGAGTACCTACGATTGGCCCGAATGACGTCATTGCCTCGACAAATATTTACAAGAGACCGCTATTGTGTGATGGAATTATATACGGAGCAAAAATTTTACATTGTCATAGCTTATGTTTTTGAGAAGCAATTGTTATATTTTTTGACAACTCTCGGCTCAGTTGCGGATTTAGGCATGCTTTATTAAAAGTCCAACGTTAGACCTGACCACTGATTCTGTAAATAGGTGTAAATTCAAAATTTATAGAGAAAATCTGTAAAAATTACACGGGTGACATTTTTCCTTAGTTAAGTCCAAAAGTTTTTGAATCTCTACCGCTGTCCATGTTCGTATCGGTAGACTTCGAAGTCTAAACTTCTATTAATGAGAAAAGATTTTTTTAGATAAGCTGTAGTAGGTTATAAAATATAATTTACTGTCTGCTTGTGCTAAACAATTTAATATACAAATAAATCATTACCACTTAACGTAATTAATTTGTACTAGTAGTACATCTTTGCCTTCATTATTCAAATGATTTCCGTGAAACAAAAATTAAAAAAAGCTAGTTATTTTATTGTGATTAAAATTAAACATTATTATACACCTCCGACTCTCAGACAAGCTGAGGACCGGGTAGCATGGAAGCAGCTCGTCAGATCATCCACAGAGACCTTCAGGAGTGAAGAAAACGACGAAGAAGCAGAAGATATACCTACGTGATCATCAAGTTTTACTTATTGAAATATAAGATATTCCTCAATAAATCACACATAGAGCCACGTGACAAACCAATACTTGCATATCGTATTCTATTGTTACAAATTGTGTCCCGCGTACATTACGGATTGACGTCAATTGTACTCGTATGTGTCTGTGTTCATTGTGCTTTCAACAGTGCTGTGTAAACAGCTACAAGTACGCGAAACGCAGGTGAAGAATTTTCCAAGTATAACTATAATCGTTATTCCTGTATCAGTATGTTTTTTTATAATGTAGCAAACGTAGTATAGACGTAATAGAGACGTAGATATGTAGATAGTAGCAGACGAGCATGGACTGCATCTGTGATCTACCCCAGATAAGATTAGCTTCCTACATAAGGTCGGCCACAGACGCGTCGCTTCCCCTGATGACTAAGCTGGAATACCTCATACCCACATTCTTCAAACCAGAACATAGCAGCGCATAACACTGATGTTATAAGTCAGAAATAGGTGTAGAGGTGGTGCTGCCGGAGTCGAACCATAAAGGATTCTACCACCTTTAAATGTATTGTATTTTGTACGTATTGAAATATATTAGCGAATTCTCAAGCATGTTTATTTCACCATTAAAGCAAGTGACAATTTTCAATATGCACATAACTACGAAAAAACAAAGGTGTCTAGAATTCAAAAACCAGATTCCTCGCGTGAGAGACCGAATTCTAAAATTAGCCTATCACTGCTGTCAACTTTGCAAGCCTGCATAATTGATAAAGAACAAAAACTAGTATGTATTCCATAATAAAGAAGTAGGAAACGAGCATTCAGTCCACGAACGAGCTTTTGGTAAATGGTGAGTGTTGGTAAGTACGCCCATGGTAATCAACCCCAGACACGATTAAAATATTATCTGGTATCGGCCACAAATGCATTGCTAACCCTGAGAACTAACCCTCGGTACGTCTGAGAGTGCATCTCTTCAAACCAAAACACAGCAGCGCTTAACACGGCAACGTCTTAAATATACTAAATCGTTGATAGATATTTCTGTAAATAATGTACCGTGCAAATTTGTTACGATTAAGTCATAGATTAGTAAAGATTACTCACTCCTAACAAGAAAGTGTACCCAGTTTTGAGAATTGAAATAGTTGCGTTAAAGAGTTTTGCCGCGTCTCCGTGCTAGGATGTCCCTAAAATATTTGAAATAATTATTTGTTTGTTGTGTAAATTACGCAGTATTAGTTATTTATTCGTAATTTTTCTCTAAAAGTGTTTTTGTTTGTCAAGAATTCAAAAAAAGAACTTACTAATAAGCCGTTTGTGGCTTCATTCAATTTCAAGGCGACGAAGTATCTTTACTAATCTATGACGGCAACGTCTTAAATATATAACGTCGTTGATAGATATTTCTGTAAATAATTTACCGTGCAAATTTGTTACGATCAAGTATGTATAGTGTATACTATAAAGTCGTTACACGGCGGGACGACGGCGACGGCGGGCACCCGACGAAAGACGTAAATGGGTTCAACGACCCCGACCTTGGCGGTGCCGGCACAAACCGTATTGTCTTTGCGAATACTTAAGTACGTTAATAAAATTGTTACGTAACATAAATATTGAATAACAAAACGCTCCGTTCGCTTTATCTTATCGAAAAATATACGCATTATTTTATTAATACATCCTGTCTACTCGCTGGTTTTATTTTAAAGAGCACATGAATGGAAATCTTATGACAGATTTGTACGCGTCTCATTATTTTTAGTTTTTACACGTTTATATTGCGTACGTAATTATGTATGTTCGTGTGTACTGCACTTACTTATTAAAATGTCCGATTGATTTGAAATTGCACACGTTCGTATTTTTTGTTATTTTTATATAATATATGTAATTATTATGTAAGGTTACGTGGGTTAGTATCGGAGCTAGGGCAAAACGCTACTGTTGAAATTGTAGACTACCGTTATTATTATTATTCAATCCATCCAATGTTATGCCTACTAAACGTCAACATTTCATAATTTCTTCGTGATAATAGATTATAAATAATGGGAATAACTTGCTCTATTTTTTTTATTTGCGATATCATGTCACCTCATGAAAAGTTTGTACCTACGTGCAATTTTGCTACTTTCTAAAAAGATGGATATAAATTAGCCTACAATTTCCATCGTGCGATCTTACCCCAACTTTAAATGTAATACCTATAAAACATAAAAACCTATTAACTTTGAGGAACAAACAATATTACAATTGAAATATTTTAATTAAACCTTTATTAATAAAACAAACACTTAACTCTAACGTTTTATTAATCAAGTTATGTTCAGGAAAACTAATAACATTGCTAAATGTATCACTTTTTGATTGTTTAGTGAATATTATAGGTACCGAATTTGTTATTAGCCGAAACTTGCGTCATACAAAGTACGAGCCTGCGTCATATAAAATTAATTTTATGCACAATTATAATTAATTAGGGGGCATTCTACAGACCTTTTTACCCGTTTGTGGAGGGTATTGTTTTTCGGGCGTATGTATGTATGTATGTGTGTGTGTGTGTTGGGACCAAATGTGTAAACATATAGAACTTATTTTAAACAGTGTGTTTCATTCGTAAGCACGCCCATTTCTTTTTTGTTGACGAGTAACGATTTATTTTGTCTTGGCTTAATTATTAATATAGACGTTGTGTAAACCTGTCACGCTGTTTCCACGTGTCTTTAACTCTTTATTAACAATAAAGCTTTATAGTACAAAATTTTGCTTCAACAACTTCGACAGCAAAAGCTCTTAAAGTTCAATTTGATGGATTCCGACACATTTGGACGTGGAACTTGATTGACGCCAACATATTTTGAAAGCTACAAGTGGAAATAATATTTTCTCAATGAAAATAGACGAGAATTTATTGAAAACAACTTCAATAAACAGCGGATATTAATTACTACAAAAAATATTATAATTAGGTAAGTTTTGTTTAACATAAGAACAAAGTTTTGAGGTCAAATGTTTCATTAAACTGTATATTATTTGATATCAAATTTATGAATTCATAAGATTTATATCGAAATTAATTATTTATAAGTATAAAATACTGTCAATCTACACATAGAGCGAATAGCAACGTATACTTCCGTTAACCTATTTCTGTCCCACTGCTGGACTGCTCTAAGAGGAAGGTGGATTTCGGCTGTAGTCTGTGCTGGCTACATACGAATTGGTAGAGTTTCATAGTTTGGCGTTGTACTAAGTGATAATACGCACATAATTTAGAAAAATTAGAGATTCATGCCAGAGGTTTGAACCTCGGATAGAATAGGCACACAATTTTGAGAGTCAAAGATGCATATCTGAGGGCTGAACCTTGGTCCTAAATGAGAGACCAAGATTTTGCTTGAAACTCAAAACTCAAGAAATATGCCTCTTTCACCTAATAAAATATCATACAACTACTACTGACTTGTCTGTCTGTCTTTCAACTAATACAATATCATACAAATCTTTAAAATCACACGGTACCTACGCAAGGTTCGCCTAACCTGTTTCCCACGCGCATGACGCCTCATCTGTGGAGGCGCTAGTTGTTTTCATTCACAATGTTAATGTAACAGATGAACGTTTCGTAATCTCTATATATGTATTTGTATGCCGACTATGAACAATTAAGGTAATCAGATCTAATAGGTACAGAATAAGATGAAATAAGAGAATTTTAAAATTAAATTTTGTAATAATTAATTAATTAATTCCTGTAAGATTTATTACGAAGGTTTTATAAAAAGTGCCAGATCAGTTTTTGAGACAAATAAAAATAAAGAGTTATTAAAAAGAAGAAATCCACAAAAACAAAAACTATAGGAATCTACTAGGTATATCTATTACAGGAATTCTCAAGACATGTAACACTGAAAAGCTAGTAAACATAGTACTAGTTACAGTTACCTCAAGTATTTGTCAGAAAATTATTTATTGCTATTTCTTAGCCTCAACGTACTTAGACGAAGAACTGTAAATGAAACAAACGTTGAGGATGATGCATCGCAATAATGCGGAACTAACGAACCGGCGTGTCTCTACTCTTTGCCGAGCACCATCAGCGCAACGAACTAGTGATGTGACAACTCGGGGTAAATACGACACGAGTAACTCGAGTTGAAATAACATACTCCATTTTAACACAAATGATTCGAATTGGCCTCTTTTTATAATATAGGAGTAGCAGACGAGCATGCTGTCCACCTGATGGTAAGTGGCTACTGCCGCCCATGGACATCTGTAATCAACCCCAGATAAGATTAGATATTTCTACCTGAGGTCGGCCACAGATGTGCCGCTACCCCTGAGGACTAAGCTGGAATGCCTCGGAAAAGTATGTCTCCCTTACCACACCCTTCAAACCGGAACACAGCAGCGCCTAAAACTGCTGTTATTAGGTAGAAATAGATGTGGCGGTGGTGCCGCCGGAGTCGAACCACACAGGGTTCTACCACCTTCAAACTTCTGACTGGATAAAACTGACGCTCCGCAAGCTAAGTAGCAAACGAGCATGCAGTCTATCTAATTGTAAATGTCCACTACTGATCTTGGACATTTGTATTGAAATCAACCTCAGAATAAAATATCTGCCCGAGTTTGGCCACAGATGAAGTAAGAGTGTATTACAAATGTCTCTTCAAAGAGGCCTTTTAAACCATACAACAACTCTTAAGACTGCTCTGCCTCCATATTCGAACGACAAAGGTTTCTTAATCTCTCGTTAAATTGATCATATCATACATTTATCATTATAGATCCTAATGATTAGGATTAAAAAAGGTATATATTTTTTTGGTTCTTGTATCACCAGTCTGGAGTCGAGTCAATGAGAATTAAACTCAAATTATCGAGTGACCGTACCTCGAGGCATCTCCAGTATCAATGTCGAGTTGACACATCACTATAATAAACAAACAATGTTTAAAAACGCCTCGTTAAACACACCCAACAATTTACTTACTGCACAGAAAGTATACCTGTCACATTTCTGGATTTTCTTTACAATATAATGGCTGCATTCAGAGACGGTCACCGAGACAGTGGTCCTGAAGTAACTACTTGGCATCATAGATTAGTAAAGATTACTCACTCCTAACAAGAAAGTGTAACAAGTTTTGACAATTGTAATTGTCATCTATTTTCGTGTTTGAAAAATATTAAAAAAATGTAGTTTTTTAGATCATTTACGAATGAATTGTTCCGCGTAATTACACCATGACAGTCATGAAATGGCTGACAGAATAGTCAGCCGTTTAAGACATTTAATGTCTTCCTTCAATTACAAGGCGGTGAGATACCTATACTTATCATGCTTGGCATAATCTGCTATCATCTTTCCATGTGTGCCCGTTATTTATAATTTATCCAATGTTAAGCCCATTAAACATCGACATTTGACAATTTCCGCATACTAGAAAATGTATATTTATTTATATTGGTCTATTGCTTCTTGGAAATGATTAATATAACTTCAGTTTAATTAATTACTAGCTGACCCGGTAAACTTTGTACCGTCTTAGAATCTATTTATGAAATATATTTCATATTTACTCACCTTTTAAACCTTCCCTGGACTTCCACAAATTATTCTAAACTAAAATTAGCCAAAATGGGCCAGCCGTTCTCGAGTTTTAGCGAGACTAACGAACAGCAATTGATTTTAATATACATATATAGATTTCTTGTAGAGCTTATAGGACCATTTTCAATTTTGTATGTCTGCAAACCCGGATTCAGAAACCTATATTATTTGAGTCGGTTGTCAAATGTTTGACGTTGACAAATGTCAGATCCATTATACAATCATCTATGTTTGGTCGTCATTAACGCAGGCTTTGAACACGCTGGAGTGAAAGGTTGCAACTAAACGAGGCCTTATTTAATGTGATAATACACCAACATTGGTGTTGGTTTATTATGTGATATATTTTTTATAATATAGGAGTAGCAGACCAGCATGCAGTCCACCTGATGGTAAGTGACTACTGTCGCCCAAGGACATCTGTAATCAACCCCAGATAGAATTAGATATTCCTACCTGAGGTCGGCCACAGATGCGCCGCTACCCCAGCGGACTAAGCTGGATCGCCTTGGAATAGTATGTCTTCCCAAACCAACCACCAAACACAAACACAGCAGTGCAGAAGTAAAAAAAAAGATGTGGCGGTGGTGCCGCCAGTGTCGAACCATAAAGGGTTGTACCACCCTTAAAATAATATACCAACATTGATGTATTATCACATTATTTTGAGCGTCGATTTTTTTTTTATATATTTGAGTAGCAAACGAGCTTGCACTCCATCTGAAGGTAAGTGGTCGCTACCATCCATGAACATCTGTGATCCACTCCATAAAGAATAGTTAGCTACAGCCGATCAGATACGTAGCTACTCCTGAACACTAATATACTCGCTTCAAAATTAAGTTAGCCGACATCCACATCACAGAAGTGCTCCACGCTAGAATTAGGTATGGCGGTAATACCTCCTCAGTCTAATTATATTGGCTCTAACATCTTTCCTATTACTACGCTAACGCTGACAATAGACGAAGATTAAATAGGAATATAATACGAAAGTATATTTACTCACATATGAGACTAAATATCATTGAGAGAAATATAAGATTTCCTTCGTATTATGAACATAAATCCAATGAAAGTTAGCTCAACGTATTATTTACAAAGGGAAGGCGGAAAGAAATTCGTAATAAATATAATATTATCTCATATCTACGAGATTCCGCCCGTGGCTACGTCAAAGTGCCTATATCAGGTACTATGTAAACTACGTAAAAGTGTTTATTATGAAGCGTATTGTCTTAATAATCTTAAAGCAGAACAAAATCTTATATATAAAATTCTCGTGTCACAATGTTAGTTATCGTACTCCTCCGAAACCGCTTTACCGATTTTCACCAAATGTTATATGCATATTCAGTAGGTCTGAGAATCGCCTACTATCTATTTTTCATACCCCTAAGTGATAAGGGTTGTTCACTCTTAACATTTTTTTATTTATATGTCAACACAACGTTTGCCGGGTCAGCTAGTGTTTGTCTAAATTTCAAAATAACTACTATTTTCTGAGCTGTATCAAACGCTAGTATAACAGGTAGACAAATCATTTTTTCACATGAACTCCACACAAAGTCAAATATTCGACAATGTCCTTTTAACGAAATTGACAATTTTTGATCTCTGGTAAACAAAAATTGTATACCTTGTTTGTTTATTACTGTAATGAAATGAAATGTGTTTATTTTGTATAGGCCAACGGCGGCACTTACAAATTGTCAGTTACAATATTTTCTTAAAATACTACCGGATCGGAACGCGACCTCTACTGAGAAGATCCGGTAAGAAACTCAGTGGGTTTGTCTTTTTTAATTTTAAAAATAATTATTCTCTTTTTAATTTTTTTTACTATGGGCTGTCCAAAACCAATCGATTGACGTGAGTTTCATCAAAATTGGCCCAACGCGTCTAATTTGTGTACGGCACAGAGGAAGAAACTGATAAACATAACATAACGTAATAAACGTTTTCCGTCCATCATGAACATCTTTATGATATTTATGATGGTCGTATTTTGACCTCACTAAATATGTAAAATCTTGCCATAGGTATATCTTATATTTGAAAACCATCAAAGGGTACATATTAATTACTTAACACATAATTCGACATTTATATCAACGTATGTATTTATGTTTGAGGGTAACGATTAATATAAACGTAATGAACTTAAATAATTCAAGTGAACGTTAGACAGATTGGTGCTGCCAGTGCTAAAGGGGTCATGGCCCGTCTAGACACAACTAAATCCTAAAGCAGTCTAGACGTCTGCACCATTTGAGCTAGATACACATCAAAGACTTTTCCAACTGCTTTAACAGGTTACTCTGAAAAATTTAATTTGCAAACCTATCCAAATTTATTTATTCATAACGTTCTAACTGCTGGTAGCACTTGAATTTTACACATGTAAATTAAAGTTTTAAACGTTTACATGTAGTATTTTTATAGGGTAAAGTTATAAGTAGCATGTAGAGTACATATAGCGGTAGACTGGTCAGAGAGACGTAATATTAACAAAAGGGATACGTATCTGATTCTAAAATAGTTCTTAGAGGTGGTAAGACATTTAAACTAAACCCTAATACATTTAGCCTTGTAACCTAAATTACTCCTTATAATATCAGCTGTCTATCAGTAAAACTTCTGTCAAATCGGTGCAGCCGTTTCGAAGTTTAGCCGGAACAAACAGGCAGACAAAAAATTTAATACCTGATTATTTTGTAAGTAAATATACTTCCATTTGCATACTAAGAAGCAGTTTTTTCACATAACCAACCGACCCTTCAATTTTATTTATGTGTACAGATATCGACATACACCACAGATCCAGACATGATCTGCAAAACAAATCACAGCGGAAACTGACTGTCGGATATCGCATGACTATTAGATTTTTGGTCTGTTACATTTAAATAATGTTTTCTACTATACTTGAATTTAAAACATTGTAATCTATTGATATACAGATAATAGAGTATTTCACATCAGAGATGCGGACTACATAAAATAATTTCTTAATTAGATTTCATCCGTTTACTTATAACAAACTATCTGTTACATTAAGTTGTTAAACCATCGAATTTAAAACATTTTTACGAAAAGTTGAAATATACTCGTACATACACAGTTAAAAATCTTGTAAGGTAAGTTCCATGAGTTAGAAATATATTCAAATTATATAATTATATACTCGTAGTATTATTTTAATTAATATTATTATTTTATTTAGTTATTTAGTAGTATTATTTTATTTTGTGTTATTTTCTTTATGTGTTATTTTTATAATAATAAATGCCCATTCATATAGTCACTGGCTGGTAAGATTGTATTAGTTAGTATAAAAAAGAAAAAAAAACCTCTTGACGTCTGAGATGTATTTTACGCGGGAATAATAAAATGTTGTAAATTAGTTCAAGAAATAGTTTTATTCTATTAGATGACTTTTAGTTATCTATAACGTTCACAAGGGATTAAGGACGATTTTAATCTGTGGTCAAAAACAGTATTTCTTCTTCAGAATATGTTGTGAAGGGTTGCCAAGTTCAAAAACAATCAACGAACTGTTGTAAACACCTAAATAGTATATAAATAAGCGTAAGAAATAACAGGAAAACAAAATATGTTTCTGTACATTATACTGTGTATTTTTTATTTTCCTTACGGATGTTATTCAATGCTACTTAACACAGGTTTCCACTGACGCTATTTGTCATCGATTTAAACGAAGATATCCTTCTCTGATATACAAAAATTAAAGTTAAAATTTATGTTTGACAAAAAAAAATTCATGTATTTTTCCTATATTAGTAAAGATACTTCGCCGCCTTGAAATTGAATGAAGCCACAAACGGCTTATTAGTAAGTTCTTTTTTTGAATTCTTGACAAATAAAAACATTTTTAGAGAAAATTTACGAATAAATAACTTATACTGCGTAATTTACATAATAAATAAATAATTCTTTCAAATATTTTAGAGACATTTTAGTACGGAGACGTGGCAAAACTTTTTTACGCAACTATTTCAATTATCAAACTGGGTACATTTTCTTGTTAGGGGTGAGTAATCTTTACTTATCTATGGTATTTTTATGAAATTTCGTACATAGGTTAAAACCAAATAAATTTTATGTTTGTGAAACGTCTCTTTGAAATAAATTTACGATATTATATCATTTGAATGTGTGTGTGTGCAAAATTCCGAATTTAACTAATCAATACAAAATATTTTTTTCAGAATTATCTTTCATTTGACACGTATATCATGGGGTTGCATAAAAAATAATTTGTCCGCCATCTTGGTGCGGCCGTCATATTGGATTTAGAATGACGTCACAAAGCTAATCAAATCAAACATATATTATATGTATGCATAATTTCAGTTCAATTGGGTGAGGTTGACTGGTTTAGAATTCAGCAAAATGACACCCTGGTAACGAACAAACAAAGCAAGTTATATTATAAAAGTTTATAATAAAAGATTAACAATAAACAAATACGTAACAAAGTAGACACAAAACAATAAACACTTTATAACGGGCATAATACTTGTCAGCAATTATACATTAAGACGCTTGTGTCACCTTCCCCATAATATTAGCGCGACCTTTACAACAACTATGCAAGTATCTCGCCGTCTATTTATAGGATTCAGTGCCGACAATCTGATAGCGATTAGTCAGCTATGCGCGCGGGGAACTCCGCGTTCTTTGTGAAAACTTACCTTGTTTGTTTATGTGTTCCACGTATTATTACTTTGATCGGTGTGTTGACATTCCGAGTAATGCCCCAAGCGTATTTTTTCCGGCTATGTGTACCTACATAAATATAGTTTCCAATTACTCAAGCAGGATTTGGTTAAACAAAGACAATATTTTGCCTTGAAACTGGTGTGGATAAGCGCATAGACAATAACGTTCCAAATTAGTTCTCAGAAACCCCAAGACCATTGATATGTTCGATGTATGTATATTGTATATGTATGAATTCATTTTCGCTATGTTTAACAATAAACGAAAACTTGATGACGAAACCGATGAGTTCGAGGTTTTCCCATAATATTTATTAATAGTCTGTACACACGCTGCCTTTTTAACAGGAATCAGTATAAATACATAATTATAAACACCAATCGTTATTTTAATTGTAAAACATTTTAATAATATATCGTACAAAATAGTGTTCAGCAATTGCATATAATTACAAAAATGTCAATATTACTGTTAGAGACTTTTATTTGTTCGGTTCCAATTTAACGAAGGTTCTGACACGACGAACGTAGCAATACAAAGAGTAGTTTTAATTGTCACCATCATTCATATCTTGTATAAGATGTGACAAAAAAATAGCAGATGCACTTGTGCACACGGTACCTTAGTGTTTGCCGTCGCGGTGTATATCGTTTTATAAACTTTTTGACTGTTTGTAAAACGACCGACGTCGTTCAAAATTATATCTACTAAGGATGCCACTTTTATGTAAACAGAACAAATTTAGGCTTAATATTTTCCTGTTATACACCCCCTCCCCCTTTACCACGCCAATTTTGTTATTTTATGAGCTCTATCAATGCATATAAATAAAATTAATCTAAAACATAGGTTTAAGATATCTAATATTATTATTATCGTAAATATTACAGATTTATGGATAAAACATCCTAAATCTCGTTGTAAGTGTTCTTTAATAAATTAATGTCCTTTGATTGATTAAAGAAGACTTATTAACGTATCTGATACATAATTTATAAATATGGCAACTTTCAATAATCAATGAATATTTAACGCGATGATATTTGATACAGCAAGGACAAGACATGACAAGGCAACGGAACAAGGGGACTTTTTAGGAAATGACATTCTTTTCACCCTAAAACATTTGAGGTTACTGGAACAATAAGGAAAGCCTTAAAAGTTACGAGCATGATAGCTGGTTAAGCATAAAATTATCGGAAGCTCGTGTACAATATTTATGGGCTATTTAAAATACCCCAGAATAAAATGGACATAAAAAGTTGCAGGAGAAGAAATGATTAATTAATTTTTCCCGCAATTTCCCCTGTGTGGGTTCAGTAGGATGGTTGTAAATAATATCGTATATGTCAATTCAGGTGATAAACTAGCTGTGTGCCAAATTTCATCGAAATCCAAACAGTA
The DNA here is from genome assembly GCF_041222505.1 of Epargyreus clarus. NCBI lineage: Eukaryota > Metazoa > Arthropoda > Insecta > Lepidoptera > Hesperiidae > Epargyreus > Epargyreus clarus. The sequence goes on along the minus strand of NW_027332239.1, from coordinate 7,945,915 downwards.
GATTTTGTATGAAATAGAAACAAACTACCATCCATTTTAACAACCATTCACGTTAATAATATTATTATTAAGTAAGATTGCCTCACATTTAGTTCAGTGGCAACCTTACTTAAACAGAGTATCTGCGGCTGTATTTGTTTACAAACGGAAACGAGGGCACCTTTCTTCTTTCAAAACACTCGGAGAGGTGACTAAGTGAAGTCGGCAAAACAAGTTACGTCACAGCCCGGCACTCGACAGTGGCGGCATGGCGGTCGTTGCGCCCACTTTTGTTGGGAGGTCATTTGAATTACAGAACGAGAAAAATATTATTTATATCTTAAGCGTGCCTTCTACTGCGGACGGATGGCACTAAAGTCATAGCACCATCAATTGTTTTCGCCTTGTAGATGATGGATCTCCAGTTAGAGTGCGAATGGTGCAGCGACGAACCCTATAATCTCAGTAATGTCATCACAAATCTTTCTAAGGGATATTATTGCTAGTCATAGACCTCTTCTAAGAGTGTACTAGTTTGAAGCCATCGTCTACAAACGCCTGTCTAAGTTAGTAAATATTACATACCGTTGAGAAACTTATGCATATCAAGTATACAGGGTGAATTTTTCAGACGGGCCTTCAGGGCCAAATCCGAAACTATAAGGATTAGCGAAAAATGCTGAAAGGAATTACGAGGCCGATTTTGTTAAAAACTAAAACTGCATCATTAATTTTTTTAATATATTTTTCCTTCGCCGGGCTTCAAGGGAGTTTATTTTGAAAAAAAAATACACCCTCTATATTATTTCACTATTTGATAGTGTTTTAAATAGGCCCGAAGGCCTATTTGAAAAATTCACCCTGTATTTGGTTTCCTCGCGACGTTTTCCTTGACCATTAAATCAAGAAAGAGGAAATTTCTAATAAGCGCATGACTTCTAATTATACGCGTAGGCATACTACAAGAAATTGAAACAGAAGTATTGATTTCTTCAGAATTTTATTCTATTTGTTTTTCTGTGTAATCGGAATTAATATACACCATGGAAATAGGAACCTATTACGTAGGTAGTACTTGAAATCGTGAGTGTTTAGGTGCACACGCACGTATACGTGGTGGTGCTCATATGCCCATATATCTTATATATAAAATTTTCGTGTCACAAGGTTAGTTACCGTACTCCTCCGAAACGGCTTTACCGATTTTCACCAACTTTTATACGCATATTCAGTAGGTCTGAGAATCGGCTACTATCTATTTTTCATACCCTAAGTGATAAGGGTTGTTACCCTTAACATTTTTTTATTTATATGGCAACACAACGTTTGCCGGGTCAGCTAGTATAATTAAATCTTCTCAAGTCTCACAACCACATTTGTGCTATAATTTAAATTCTAGTAGTGAAGTAACAGAGTTGATGGGGTAATTACTGTTGCAAGCTTTCTTTTATTATTTTGAATGTACTCTTCAAGTATCAAGATTGAAGGTGGTAGAACTATTTGAGGTTCGACTCCGGCGGCACCACCGTCGCACCTATTTCTGCCTATTAACAATGTTAAGCGCTACTGTGTTCTGGTTTGAAGGGTGTGGTAATGGAGACATAATTTTCCGAGGCATTTCAGATCAACCCTCAGGGGTAGGGGCGCATCTGTGGCCGACGTAAGGGCAGGTATATCATATCATTCATATCCTATCTGGGATTACAGATGTCCATGGGCAGGAGTAGCCACTTATCATCGGGTGGACCGCATGCTCGTGTGCTATTCTCATATTATAAAAGTTCTTCTAGTCATTTTAAGAAATACTGCCCAATGATAGGGCAGTATTTCTTTACGCAGTGAGATTCGACCTTAATAATTCCTGTGCCTTGCTTTACAATGCGAATTCCGTTCAAACTTAACTCAGTCCAAAAATATCAAGAAACTTTAGTAGTTATTTATGAAATTCATGATAAAAATATTCTTTTAGTAATGAATTATTTATTTTCTTGTGTATATAACATTTGAAGATACTTCCACGTAACGTCTTTGGTACTTCAACAAGAGCTCATAAAATACTTAAACGTGACAACGCCATAATGTTTAGCGATAATTCTTTGAAATGTGTAATCAGCTTCAATAAAATTAACTATGAGTTTCCTGTTTCAATCTGTGCTTGGGACACATATTGCTTGCAGGAAACTGATGCAGTTTCACAGAACCCATGCAATTTTAAACAAAATACTACTTATTTAAATATCACACTCTAAGCAACAAACAAGCAAACGCTTATTTTGAAGTGAAAACATTTTTAGCGGCATTGTGCACTTTTTGTGATTAGATGGGTAAAAAATGTTAAGCTCGCGTCGCGCGTGGCCTGATCGAAAATTCGTAAAACTGTCATGTTTGTGTACGATAGCGCAATAAATGAATATTATATTTTACCACATAAATGATAGTACTTTTATACTGATAATTAAAACAATTCATGTAAAATTATTCCCTAACTATTCCAAAATATAAAAAATGCACATTGTTCTCACTTCTGCCGGCACTCCAGGGATGCAACCCGTTGATTTTTTTTAATCTATACTAATATTATAAAGAGGAAAACTTTGTTTGTTTGATTATAATGAATAGGCTCAAAAACTACTAAACCGATTTTAAAAATTCTTTCACCATTCGAAAGCTACATTATCCACGAGTAACATAGGCTATATTTTATTGCCTGAATTTGAGGCGGTACAAAGTTTGCCGGGTCAGCTAGTAGATACTAAAAACTAAATCTAACAGCTTTCTGAAATGTAACAGCTTCGATTAGTCCTGCATTGTATTGTATATTGTATTGTATTAACCCTGTATTGTATTGTATATTAACCGGATCCTTTCTGGTAAATTCAATACAGCAGTAACGGCGTCATCAAGATCAATTAACACAGTTCCACTACGAGTATTATGCGGTAAACATTTTTCACAGTAATAAAACATGCGAAAAAATTTTCATACGAGATAATTTTCTCTTACGTAAGCAGCTGACGTAGGAACAACTCATGTTATCTGACCAAGGTTATGGTTTTTCGTTATTGCGCGTAAACGATTGCTCTTTACGTATCCCCACATAGTAAATATGTCTATCATCTTCAAATATACCAAGATCAAGCAAGTATACTGCGTAATATTAAATTTTTGAATCGTGTAGTACAATTGACATAGTTTTAACTGTTTGTGTGTTAACTGTTAAGTGATGTAAGTTAAACGATTTTGATTAAGTTTTGAAGCAATATCGGGGAGGCATTCGAACATAACAATTTTGCGAAATCATCGAATTCCAATCTCTAAGACACAGATCAATCTAATCAAACCTCAGCAGCATTTTACTCTTGTAGTACAGAAAGTACAAAAGTATGTCTGGTCTTCGGAGTCAAACGTAGATGTCCAACTTTTTCAGAATTGCTTTTCAAAGAATGAGACAAAATAAATTCGCTTATTTGCCTTCACGTTGAAGAGGTGCACGGTAAAGTAGAAGATGTGAAACATAGAACCTCAACACACCTAGTAAATACAGACATACCAAAAGGTCCTTTCACATATATAAACGACTAACACAAAAAACACATACCTACAGCAAAATGTGTTTGACGTAAGAGCTCCTAGAAATAAATTTATGTTACCTATCGGATTTCCACGAAGGCGCTTATTTATAAAGTTTTAGAATGTATTTCTAACGTTTCCAAGAATAGTTACTTGTTGTTACAAGGAATATTTGTCCACACTGTGTGGTTCCGTTTGTCAATGCGTTATCTAATATTGATTTCGCTGTCCTTTATCAAGCAATTCAGTGTAAATTGAAAATATATTGTTATTAGTATTTTTTCTCATTAACTTATTTTCATATAATAACATCATCATCATCTTTTGATTCGGCTTCGCACGTCATTCAATTTTTGTTCACTAGTGCCTACTATGTAATGTCTGACTGTCTAAGTTCGTTCATTGCTTTTGAGATAAACTTAAAAATTTCTGTACTGGAATATCTCATATAATAGGAATTGCATTTCAGGGAAACTTGAAGTCTCATCCACTTCTCGTAAACAATATAGTCTGATCTGGCAATGTTTAGTACAGTGAATTGCTCAGAATGCTCTTGGATAGGAAAAAATTGTCCTGAATTTAAAGATCTTACAAGTTATCTATCCATGTAATATCCAAGGGATTAGGAATAAGACATTTATATTCCCCAAACACTACCAGAACAGCCTAGCAAATAACGCTTCAAATAATTCAAATAGTTCAAAAGGATTATAGATCATACCGATGCCAAGACGCAAGGATTTCTGACGAACATAAGCAAGCATGCTAGTCTTAGTATAAAACATAGTACGAGTATGAATAGATTATAAATATACCAAAATATTCTTATATTTCCATTCTATAAGCATTATATACCGTACGTACTGTATCCAAAGTATTTCGGAAAGAGTACCTACCTACATGTTTGTTACTTTTACGAATAAAATGTTCTCAATAATTCCTCGCACGTACAAAACTAAATTAAATTACGCATTTCGCTACACGCATGTCTCTTAAGAAAGCTACGGAAACTTTCCCTACAAAAAGGTTAAACAATCGGTATTCAGTCACGTCCCTTCGTAACAATATTTACAATTGCAATTTCACGACACGTAGTAATTTACCCGTTACTATTTTAAAAGCCTTTCTTTAGTTTCGCTTCATTTGTACTTAAATCTACAACTACAATCAACAACAAAGTGTTATGGCGGTACGTGAAATGGTCACAGTAATGGTGACATTTCATCGGAAATTGACACAGATAATTGTGTACTTCTGAAGATATTGGTTTGAAGGTGGTAGAGCACTTTGTGGTTCGATTCTGGAGGCACCATCGCTACACCTATTTTTGATATTAACAGCAGGATTAAGCGCTGCTGTGTTCCGCTTTGAGGGGTGTGGTAAGGATATACTTATCTGAAGCATACCAACTTGAGCCTAAGGGTGTTACCCCTTGCCATGCATCTATGAACAACCTCACTAAGTATTCTTATTATATCAGAGGTTGATTGCAGATGTTCATGGATGGATCATCAGTGTCCTTACCATGAGTTTTCAAAACATCCCACAATTTTACGTTACGTTTACTCAATCCATTGTTCTGTTCCGTTTGCTTAGTAGACTGAGTAAACGTAATAAGTGGTAAGTGCTCAAGTCTTTTTGTCTACCTCACATGTTCGCAAAAAAGAGAGACAAAACATAAAGCGCCATTTTGTCAATTTAGACATTTAATGTTACGTTACTGACACTATAGTTCTGATACAATCCGCTAGGGGTGCTGATTGGAAATTGTATGGACAAATACGTACACAAATACCAAAACCGTCATATTTGTCAAAACCTCAAAACTCATAATAAGGACTGCTCTATTTCGTTTACCTACTACTTCAATATTATTTAAAAAAAGTCATGAAATACAAGATTTACTGCAGCAGAATTATGCATCATACTCGGACCACTAAAATTACTTTGTTTTTCTGTAAATAAACTTCAATCATAACATGTATCGGTCAAAGTGCAACTAAGCGCGGCACCATCGACCCACGTTGATTTGAGTTACACGTGCCTCAATCTACTTACGTTAATGATGTTGCGACCTTTGGGAACTTTAAAATGATTAATGCGTGTTTGCGAATAAAATCATTAAGTCGATTTAATTAATAAAATAGCACATAAAAGTAAAGCGAACTAAGCGCGACGCCTACCCTTGGAAATCTAAGTTACATATATGTACATTCACGATATAGAGCTCTAGTGACCCTTAATGAGGTATACCTTAGAAATTATTATTGACAACTTACATACAAAATAACACATATTGACTGAATGGGCCAAAAATAAAATAATAGTAACACATAAAAACAAGTGCTACGAAGTGCGGCGTCACCGATCATCTTATATCGAAATTACAAGACGTATTAGGTGAACGATGGAGAGCTCTAGTTGCACCTTAGTAATTTATTGTTGAGACCTTCATAGTGTATAACAGAAATAACTTAATGGATTAAAAATAAAACAATAACATTAAGGAGCAAAGTGCGGCTAAGCGCGGCGCAGCTGACCCTCGACGTTACACGTGTATAAAACTGTTACTTACACGCATGCTAGTACGGATTTAGTACCTTCATCGTTATTCTCGAGAAGTTACAAGTAAAATCTCAATAATGGAAAAATATTAGTAATAAATGATAATAGCACATAGGTAAGTGCAAAGTGCAATTAAGTGCGGCGCCACTGACCGACGTTAACCATCGTAATTGCTGATGAAGTATATGCCTTATCTGAATATGTCGCCTCTATGTCGTCATGTATGGGTTTAACAATGGAAATGAATAATAAAATAAACAGTTCTAATGCCTAGAACCTTTGAAATTATTATGGGGAACATGCAGATGAAAAATCGCATAAAATGATAAAATAGATAAAAATAAATAAAATAAACGTAAGAACAAAGTGCGAGGTAGGAAGGAAGTACATATTTCTGAAGTCGGCGCTCTATATATTTCGTTGGATAACGATGTAAACAGCGTTTCTAATATGAGCGCCGACTTCAGAAATATGTACTAAACCAACATTTATTTGAATTAATTTTTTACTTTATAGTGACATAGAAGTCGGTTATATTTTTCTGTTAAAATTTTTTTTTACCCTTTTTAGTGACGACATAATAAAATTTATATTAATACAATATAAAATTGTATAAACGTGATCATGAATTAAGGTAAGGTCTGAATTTACATTGATTGGAACCGATCGCTCGCAGGGCGCTACCGCGCCCTGCTCGCTTAGTTTTATATTGCCTTATATGTTCCAACCTAACCTAACTAAATAGTCAATAATGAACTAGCTTTGCAATTTCATTAGAACCTACACCAAATATATTCAAACACAACTCAATTATTCCCATCGGTTGAGGAGTTACATATTTTGTCTCCAGAACCCACTCTGATCCTCATCATATTTAAATGGGACCAACTTGTAGCAATTGTCCACACACGAAATTAAAGGCATTAAAATAGGTTCATAAACGGCGAAGTTATGGCTATTATATTTACATGGGTGGAGGAGTTCCCCTCATTTTCTCCAGAACCCATCGATGGATCCTAACCATATTTAAATGGGACCAACTTCCAGCTCGTCTCTACACAATAAAAAAAGAATTATTAAAATCGGTTCACTAACGGCGGAGTAATTCGTGTACATACATAAAAAAAAAAGATACCGGCCTAATTGATAACCACCTCCTTTTTGAAGTCGGTTAAAAACTCAAAGGATTAAAAATATCAAAAAATAATCGTTTGAGCGCAACGCCATCGACCTTCTGCGATTAAACTACACGTGTCGTAGGCTGTTTCACGCTGATGACGTCATGATGCACGACACGAGTGCAAAAACACATTTATTTTAGCGATAATATTACAAATCGATAGTGTTTGTTTTCAACCGTACTATCTGATTCAGCGAAACGATAGCTGGCGATTGGAAAAACTTGTAGTACACAGATAAAAAAGAAAATATATATAGGTACACGACTAATACTGACGTTTTCCTTTGAAAAGTCTTTTTACGATTACAAGAACGTCTATGAACTGAATACGGTTAGTGCTCTTAACACAGACCTGTCTTTATATGAATCTTTACCTTATCTTTACTTCGTATATCAGTTCGTATTCTTTTACTCTTATGGCGTCCCGGAGGTCTTCCTAGAACCTATCCTTGCGACCCTCGGGCCTTCGTAGAAGCTTCTTTCCAGTCCGCGTTACTTCAAACTATACATAATATTCGCGAGCTTCAAGAGGCGAAAACGGCCCGGCATTGTCTCATGGAGCTACGATGTGGTCCGTGTTACTTAAAATGTTACTGACCACTACATTTTATATTATTTACGGGTCCGTACCCAAAGGGTAAGGGTAAACGGAACCCTATTACTAAGACTTCGCTGTATGTCCGTCTGTCACGAGTCTCTATCTCTGAAACCGTAAATGATAGACACTTAATTTTTTTACAGATGCATGCATAACGGTGGCCGCTATAGCTATAAATACTAAAAATAAAATAAAGTTAAATATTAAAGGGAGATCCCCTTGGTGAATTATATCTTTATTCGAGGGGCATGGGCCACAACGCTCGAAACAAATTCGTCTTGCGCTAGAAGCGTCCACGTCGAGCGTTAAAACAAATGTATGTGTCCGATCTCATAAGGTCACGAAACAGCGCTGCGAAATTCTACCGAAATTTGTTAACCGACTTAAAAAAGGAGGTGGTTATCAATTCGGCTGGTATATATATATTTTTTTATGTATGTACACGAATTACTCCGCCGTTAGTGGACCGATTCTAATAATTATTTTTTTATTGTGTAGAGACGAGCTGGAAGTTGGTCCCACTTAAATATGGTTAAGATCCATCGAGGGGTTCTGGAGAAAATAAGGAGAACTCCTCCACCCATGTTAATATAAGAGCCATAACTTCGCCGTTTATGAACCTATTTTAACGCCGACTTCAGAAATATGTACTAAACCAACATTTCTTTCAATTATTTTTTACTTTGTAGTGACATAGAAGTCGGTTGTATTTTTTGTTATTTTTTTTTTTTTAATTTGAAGTAATGCTTAAAGGGAATAGAAGTATCTAGCGAGGCGTATGCTTCGTAGTTCCATATACAATACATGAAATACATGATAGATGACATTCTGTCAGATACCATACTTAACCATTCACATGACACGCTGCATAAGATTTTGTACCAGCGACCTTATTTACAGAAGTTAAGAGATACGGCTACCAACCAGCGACCTAAAAAACCACAAACTTTTTACCAGATAACTTTTGACATTGGCATTTACCTATAGTGAATTATGAGGCACATAAAAACCGAAGCGAAATAAGACGGCACATTCGTGACGGTGCTGTGACCCAGACGTTCGACCTTATGCGAAACAACCTTCAGCATTAGCGGAACTCGATATGTAAATATGGCTATGGAGTTATATAACGAGTGGGTCGCGTCCGCCCCGCGAGCCGCCCACACGCCTCCCCGGTGCCCAGCGGCCCCGAGCACCCCCGCGGCTCGCTGCAGGGGCACTGCACCACGACACGACCTCTGCCCTTTCCGCTACCTCCGCATACCACGGAATACCAAGTCGGACGCACACAAATGCCAACCCTCTCTAATGGCACATTGTACGCGAATAAAACGGCCCTTAATGTCAACCATTTGGTGTGGATATTGAACAAATCTCGAAGAGGGGATATTTTATTACAGAATTAATTTTATATTATAGGCACAGTACATGGTATATTTATGCCATGAAGATAAAATGTAATCGTTTTATTTTACGACTATTTATTAATTTAGCGAAAAGGCTGTGCGTGACGAACCACGTGCATTTAAGGTCAGTAGTAGGGATGAACCACTATATTATAGTATCAAAAATATGTTTATTTTATAGTATGTATTTCCTTAGACCACTGAAAACAAAGTTATTTTTGCTATGTCTGAACTCAAAACAGCAACCACCATATAGGTACCTACTGTCTACCGAGGTTCTTATTTTAAAATTTACAATATACGTCATTATAGTGCCTTCACATGAAAAGTCCAGTATGTAGACCTGATACTACTACCCAAGCTAGTTGTATAGAGTAAGAAAGACTTCAACTATTACATTATTGAGGCAAAAATAAACGTGTTATAACATACATATAGGTACACAACGGATGTTAAAAAACCCATCTAAATATTTTAAATCATGCTATCGGACGAATTTAAATAGCGTTAACTTGTGGATATCATGTAGTAGATACAATATTTTTCTCAGAACATGCTTTATCTTGTTTTATATTCGACTATAGCAGCCGGCGGTTTCTATTTAGAGTAAAATCTCACTTGACATTTTAAGATTTATTAAACGATGACCTATTCTGGAATATCTTGTAAGTCATGCAACGCCCACCCTGCCCGCATTACCCACCCAGTGACCTTACAACAGGGATGGCGATCTGAGATCGATTAATCGAATAGATTTATTTTGGACCAAACAAAACAACGGGTTGCACTCCGGGAGTGCCGGCAGAATTAAAAACTTTCTAAACTTAACCTGAATAACAAAATATCTATACTAATATTATAAAGAGGAAATCTTTGTTTGTTTGTTTGATTGTAATGAATAGGCTCAAAAACTACTGGACCGATTTTAAAAATTCTTTCACCATTCGAAGGCTACATTATCCACGAGTAACATAGGCTATATTTTATATGAAATATATTTGATTAATAGATTTTGAGGCGCTACAAAGTTTGCCGGATCAGCTAGTAATAAATAAAACATGAAACTGACACCCATTGACATATATTTTCTATGCTGACACCTGAGGACATGTTGACCTTTGTTGTTTACTTTGCCGTCTTACGAATTTTTGATCAGACCACGTGTCCTAAAGTGAGTTTAACATTTTTTACCCAACACAGCATGTGCACAAAACCGCTAAAGAAGTTGTCACTTAAAAATAACTATTATTTTAATCGATCTCCAATAATGAATCGATTCAGTGAACCGATAATTTATACTAGAAAATCGAAATTAGTTTTTTTCAAATTTGATTGAATATTAACAAATGTGTTATAGACATTTTTTGCTGACGGATACGTATTTCCTTTGGTTCTGACGTCCTTTCTACGCTAGCTTCGCCCCTAAATAGATCGAATATCGATTTTTGAGGAATAGATTTATCACATTTCGATGCGAATCGATTCAAGGATCGATCTTTTTCGGAAAGTATCGCCATCCCTACCTTACAATAAAGGTTCTATTGGAACAAACTGTAATACGATGACAACATTGCGTGGGCAGATCATACTCATTATCTTACCGTACTATTAGTTATTACGTTACCTTTGATCGTAAAAATAGCAATGGTTAAACAATGACTTTGCAAAGTATTTAACTAACCATTGTTCTAAAGACGTTATATTTATCGCGTCATTTCTCGATATGACTTGCGTCAGTTTTTTTTATGATGAATATTAAACGTACTATGTATTGTGTTTCTTGACAGTTTTTATTAGAGATTATGTTCCGTTTTACGTCCCCACTGACGTAAATCCAGTTAATACCGTAAAATCCGCTTCTATGACGTTATCCCGTTAAAATCAATTAAGTTTCTAAGATTAATCTTACAGACATATTACCGTCAAACAAAACAAACACTAATTTTATTGGTATGCGCAGATAAATAAACGAACTGTGTATTGTGTTTCTGCTCCACCGGAGCACATGAGTAGATAACCGACCGGAGTCACTTATCAAGAAGGTTTTAATTAATAAAAACGAGTAAATTAACCTCTAAATATATACAAAAACAGTACAAGGCTCGCAGAGTGCGCAGTTAGTTCGTCACGCGCACCTTGAGCGTGAGCGCCGCACAATAAGGATTCAGTAACCTTAGTACGAGTTTTTACGTTTGCTCGAAAACGTTCAACGTTTACGAATTCGCACACACAGCGCTTCCGTGGACCGTATCGGAATTAAAATTTCGCATTATGAGTTTAAAAAAAATAATAATCAATTGTAACGACATTTAATTTTACAAATATAAATAGAATGCATTTATTTTTACATTTTTAATTTAATTTTGATAGCGTTATAGTTCCGTTTTTGAAACTTATACTGCGGAATTTTTGTGCCAATTGGTCCACGGGGACGCTGAATGAGTGAATTCGTAAACATTGAATGTTTTCGAGCAAACGTAAAATCTCATACTAAGGGTAGAGGTTCAACTTACCAACGATTACGTCGGGCAAACTCTTTTGCGTACAAACTCCGCCAGTTACTCAACTCCACTTTGACTTATATAAGAAGATCGGACGACATCATTCTGTTGTGCAATGTCACCTGAAGATTACATGAAACAATAAACACAGAAAATTAATGATTAATGTAAAGTACAACGCTTTTTAGTCCTACGTATTTGTCTAGCGAACCAATATAATATTTAAAGTAACATTAATTTTACATTAAATATATCACGTGTCAGAATAGGATATTCTACAAATCTTATGTGAGAACACAACTAATATATTCTGATTTGTAGAAAATTACTGTCATGTCAAGAATCATAAAAAGATATTAAGATGTTAATCTACAAAATTAACATGTTTGTAGTATCTACGTTATTCTACAGGTGAATAAACGTCATGTGTAGGAAATATGTGACACCGTAGTAAATATAAAATCCACAACCTCTCCAGATACTTTCGCTGCATTATTGCGAACCACTACAAATAAGTACAAGTCGAAAAAAATGAATGAAAAATTATTCTCGGAGGCGTTCATTAACGGTGCCGTGGGTTGAAAAGTAGGCTTACGCACGGGTAAGAGAATAACCCTATTAACTGCAGCATGCAGGGCACGCCGTCGGCGCCGGGTGACCTGGGGTGGCATTGCGGCGTCGGGGGTGTACGGACGGGGTGTACAACCGACGAGACGGGGCTACGTCATTTACGGCGCCACGTGCACGATCGATAGTGACGTCGTCGCGGGGGCGGGTGGCGGCGGGGGGCGGGGGCGGCAAGGCTGCGCGCGCAGTGAGCGGCCGCCGACCTACTTACGATTACGTTTAGCAGTTTCACGTAGCGTCTACGTAACGCGATCGAACCGCGGGGTGGAAGGACCGCCAGGCTGGGGCACGGCGCATGCGCCCCACGCCGACCCGCCAGACGAGAGCCTGCACAGTGCCCTACATACAATTGACACAACATTTCACAACTTAAAATTACTTCCTATTTTTTGTTATAAATTTAAAAGTCTCCATCACATTAATGTTGAAGAAGGGAAAAGGAAAAATGATCGGAAACGTTTTCCGTTTTAACCATATTCGGTTCATTGACGTAATTGCCTGTTTAGATAGCATAGAACTATGTTATTCCAAGCAGCACGAATTCCGAGAATTAGCTATTTATAAAAACGAAACAACAATAAAATAACATTTAATTAAATTTTTATTGCATTTTCCGGTTAGGTCGCTTTGTGAGTTATATTATTTAAAAATGCTAAACTAAAAATAGCATCGAATAAACAACACAGTCAGCCGTATTTAGCGCAATATGCAACCAGTACATAATAATGCCATTTTCCTCAAGAATACATTACGTAATTATGAAGTTATGTCAATGATTTTAAAATCATTGTTATCTCAGATGTGACATTTGTGATTGACCAAGAGGTCTATGTAAGACGAGAAATAAATCTAATCATATTTGTAGTTGGTGTATGATGGCCATGGGCGTCAGTGACCACATAAACTACATGTCATTTACGAGTACTAATATTCTTCAGTCCAATCCCTACTGTCCTACAGCTAGACACCATTCTGCTCTTAGATTTAGAGAGGTTTAGGAAACAGACCACCGCGCTGGCTAAGCGGCTTGGTAGACTTCAGGCACCCTTCGAAACCTTTTATAAACCCTTACAAGTTTAAGCAAGCGATAATAAATTTCCCAAATGTTTCACGACTTATAAACATCGAATCAAAAGGCTATAACTGCAAATAAACAAAATGAAATCTTGCGCACGTGGACAAACGTGCATTATAATTTATAATGAATTTCACGTGTGCTCTTATATAAAGGTGCAGATCTAAAAATATCTACACTATTATGCACCTATTTATTATCAGCAGGTTTAGTCGTTGGAAAATGTCAGCTTTATCTCATGTTTATATTAACAAAGATTGTCCAAAGATAACAATTAAAAGTTTTACGTTTTACTGCAATGCAAATTTTAATAACACAGATTGATTGATCATAGAATTGCACACTTTATTTGTTAATTGTAGCATGTATGGCAATTGGCCTTACACACCTTACCACACAGAAAATATATTGGAAAATCTTGTGTAGATTACATAGTCCGATACAATATGAATCACAGAACTCGACGATCCTTCATGACGTAGTGAAATTACTTAAATCAATTCAAAAATATTCCATTCAAAATAGATTGTTTACAGAACTCTTTCTGAACGACAATATATCTACCGCCCCTTCACAAGGTGTTTCGTTATGGAGAAGAAGCGGCGAAAGAAACTTTGGTTACTTTGGCTGCAATCCACTTTATGTTTGACTACTGGCCACTGACATCTCCGGAATCATATTAGAATCCTGTGGATTCACCATAATATCTACCTGTGATCAAATTCTAACCACACATTTAACAAATCCTAATGACATTTTGTGATTGGTTACTAGACATAAAGACCTCGTAAAATCTAAATTTGATCAAAATAAACAATTGTAATTTAGAGTAATTATATATGACAAGTTGACAACATAAACTACAATACAAATAAAGTAAAACTATGTTGATATCTTAGATTAGTGTCATTGTCACGGATAGCATTTAAAAGTTATTTATAATTACGTTACACCGCACTTATGAATAATATTCTATTCTGAGAAACATGATAAACGTATTCATTAGTAAACAGATGTTTACGTTGTACACCTTAGCGAAATAGTCATTGTGTCAAGGCCTCAACAAAATGCAAATATGACACAACAACAAAGTAAGCGTATAAAAATAACTTTTAGAATATTTCGTTTGGAAAGAAATTGTTTTGAGAAAAATTTAACACAATATCAACAGTTTTCTATATCACGACAAATAAAAAAGTAATATATATAAAATCGATTAAATAAACAGTATTGAAGACAGCTTCATGGGAATGTAAATTACGTTTAAAATTTTAAATCTTTCTTTAGAAAAGTTGCTTCAAAATTAAGATTTTTTATTATCTAATTGCAAGTACAATTACAAATACAATTTCTATGCAACCCTTATCCTCAAATACATTTAATGACACCTAAAGAACGTTGCCTACTATAAGGGCATCTGATATATTTATAGAGCAGTAGTAAAATTAAAAATTACTACAGAAATGTTGAATAGTAGCTCGTAGCCGTGGCCTACTTCCAAGCGGAGGTTCTACCTCGCGCCTAACCTACAAACAGAGCTAACGTATGTACTCGTACATGCATTAAAGCCACATGTTATCCCCACGATACTGTAAAATAATAGTAAAATCTGTTTGAAAGGTACCATCCTTTTGTGGTTCGACTTCACCGGCACCACCGTCACACGTATTTCTGCTCATTAACAGCTGCTGAGTTCTGGTTTGAAGGGTGTGGTAAGGGAGACATACTTTTCCGAGGCGTTCCAGCTTAGTCCTCAGGGGTAGCGGCGCGGCCACAGCTGCGCCGCTACCTTAGACTTCACATACCTTTGAGATTTTTTTTTGTATATAAATAATCTGTCAGGTCCATGTATGCAGGTTTCCTCACGATGTTTTCCTTCACCGTTTAAGCAAGTGATAATTAATTTCTAATACGCACATCATTTTTGAAAAATCAGTGGTGCGTGCCTGGGATTTGACCCCTCGATCGAGAGGCTTTCTTAACCACTAGGCTATCACTGCTATTAGACATTAGACAGACAGACTCAACAATCACAAATCCATTACCACCTCTAGAAACTCAACTGAAGTAAACTTCAGTTGAGTTAAAAACTCTTAAAACATCTAATTGGAAAAACGAATTGATTTTCAAATTTCATTATTCATCATGAATACTATCAGGGTTATGTAATAAGATACCAGAATATAATGTCGTGTGTCCTAGATAACGTTTATAAATAACAACTTTACCGCAACACAGCCCTCTTAAAGTACAAAACGAGTATTGATGTCGTCTATGTGAGAGTAAATTTCTATAAATAGTTTTGAATATTCATGACTGTTTAACTCCCCTAAACCAATTCGAACCCTGACCTAAAAATCGCTTTTCCGTTTGGTAGGTTAGTATCAGATTGTAGGTATTGGTTACAAAGTATGGTTTAGTGTTTAGTTACATTTAGGCCAATGTGGGTCATTAATTGACGACCCGCGTGGCGCAGCGGTCACCATACCAGTCTGAGTCATCAAGGGCTCCAGTTTATCAAAAAAAAAATCGAAAATCCTTTATTTAAACACAGGAAATTTGATTTTTTTTTTTGGTTAGGTTCTTGGCCAGACAGTATTTGTCTCATCAGTATCTTAAAAGACAAAAGACTATTTAAAATGGTTCAGTAACACTCGAGTTATTCAGGTTGATAACAATCGTGTTTCCCGATTTTCCAGGAAAACTGTCAAATAATCCCTTATGTATTTTATACTAAAACCTTCCTTATAAGATCTGCTTTCAAAAAACATAAACCATCCAAATTGGGTCAGTAGTTTCTGAGAAAATCACGGACATACAAACATACATATATACATACATACCGGTCGAATACAGAATCTCCTTTTTTGAAATCGGTTGTAAAGGCAGTCTACAGTCCACACGACTACAACTCAAGCGACAGTCGCCAAAGCGAGCTCAGCCTAATGCCTCAAGAATCATGTATACCACGAGCTGAGTAGATGTATAGAATGACAGGAAAACATGAGATGTCGTGGTTAAGTTGTCAAACCAGTTGGAGGTACGATTTCCTGTCTTACAACCTATCATAAGTAACTTAGTTTTTGCACGTGACTTCGGTAGTCATATCAAGTTCCAAGTTAAATGTTAATTCCTAAGTTCCACCTAATACCTTACTTAGTAGGTACTTGCTCTACCAGATACTAAGAAAGTATTTCTCTGTTTTACAACCCATCATATGTAACTTAGTTTTTGCACGTGACTTCGGTAACGTATCAAGCTCCAAGTAAAATGATAATTCCTAAATTCCATCGAATACCTTACTTAATACTTGCTCTACCAGATACTAAGTAGTATTTCTTACCAATAACTAATATTAAATTTATTTTAGTTCAACGGTTGCAATATCAATACCTACATCTATTTATTGCCACCGCTGTTAAAACCATTTGCAGCAATATAATAAAATCATTTAATTTTATAATTGAACGATTGAATAATTGAGTATTTAATTAGTCACGTAAATTATCAACCTTAAAAAACTGAACTTTGTATTTCACAAGTTTTAACCGATACTCCGATTGTGGCATCTGAAGATTATCATTATTTAGCTTGGCATTTTAGAAATAAGTTGTATTGCAAAACTTTTACAATCATAACATTAGTTACGTCTTATCAGCGAAGTGATAATGTCTATCGTGTCTAGACCAAAAAATTCGCAAGTCTCAAGTGGATGAAACAACAACAAACTGGTTATCTATGAAATGATACGTGCAAACCACTCCTTAGATAAACAGTTATAATTTTAAATGTACGGTTATATCAAAACTAAAAATATGGATACAATCATTTAACAAAACAAATAATCCTTCCTACATAAAACTTCAAAAGTTGTAGGACTCTCAGTGGTTCGATTCTGGCTGCATCACCGCCATAGCAATTTCTGCTGTCTTGTTTTGGTTAGAGGGGTGTGGTAAGGGAGACATACATTTAGAGGCATTCCAGCTTAGTCCTCAGGGGTAGCGGGCAACTGTGATCGACTTCAAGTAGGATTCTAATCTTATTTAGAATTAATTACAGATGTCCATGGGCGGCAGTAGCCACTCACTATCAGGTATCAGGACTGCATGCTCGTCTGCAACTCTAATATTATAATATTTGCTGTTACATTTTAGATGGAGTCCCGTGGTAGACGGACAGACAACGGAGGTTTAGTAATAGGGTTACGTTTTTACCCTTTGGGTACGGAACCCTAAAAAGCACATGCAAAAATACACGCGAAAAACATAATCATTCCTAGAAAGTCACGTACCAGCCCAATGGATCAGACGGTTAACATACTTTTACATACTAATACAACGATACATTTAAATATTGTTATCAGTAAACCATGATATAATAATTACGTTAGCCACGAATATTACGAATACGTCAAAGTATCTTGGAATTTACGTTGATAATATTAGACTTCTAACCACAACGCAACCGATAGGTTCAATATAGCGGCGAAGAAGGAAAACCAGATTAAAAATGCATTATATAACAGTTTAATTGTTTAAGTAAGGTTTTGCCAGACAATGCAATTAAGATATCGATTAATATAAGTTTGTGACTCGCGGTTAGGATTTTCCATATCGACCCAGTTTTATGGATTGTTCTCATGGCAACATTGTAGGTACGTATGGGAATTATTTTTACCCGACTGCGGTAATGTTTTTCCAGCGTATATACTATCGGTCTTATTCATAAAAAGTTATAGCACACTTATAACGTTGCTATAGTACGATTGTCAAAAAGTGTTATTCATAAACGCATTTTAGGCACTAAACCGTTCTATAAACCTTCTATAACTTATAGAGGCCAGAACCCTACTATAACAGTGCTATAAGGCAAAGATGGCCGACTCTCAACAGCTGATTCGTGATTACTAACCTAATTTGACAATACGTTTTTAATAAATTATGTCAATGTCCATTTTGTATACAAACTTGAAATAATTTATTTTAATATCCGATAAATAACATTATTATATCACTATTTTAAATTACAATGCAAATTTTACAAAGCTTAGATTATTAAAAATCTAGAAAACCGTCCACTTCGAAGAACATTGCACCAAAGAGTGATCTGTTTTCATCAGACTATAGGAAGCGTTATCGCTTTAATAAATCGATAGTAAATTTTATAATTGATCTCGTACGTAATGATCGTAAATTAGATCGCAGAGGTCCTGGTACACCTTCTGAAATACAGGGTTTACTGCCATAAGATATTGCGAATGTTTACAAAACGAAACTTAATTGAATTTAACTTTATATAATTATATCAATATTACATAAAACATTAATATCCAACCAATTTTCACTCCTTTATCTTTTAACAACTTTTGCTTCACATCCCATTTTAACAAATAAAATATTTTTAAATTCGCGGTATTTACAAATACAATGACACTGACATGTGATTTGGTTTTATCGACAACCCATTGACAAGAATGTCAAGACAGAATATTTTTTAGTACGAAATAATGTCATTTAATGATGTTTATCTATGGATATTCGTCAATTTGTTCGCCGAACCTCACTATAATGGCAACATTTTCATTTATAGTTGACTTTAGCGACACATTAGTTATAGAAGGTTTATGGAACGTTTATGAATAAGCAATTTTATACAACGTTTTATAAGCTTATTGAACACTTTAACTAATGAGTGCTTAAAACTTTCTATAAGCATTTTTTATGAATAAGACCGTATGTATATACGCGTATAATATATGTCTTATTCTTTGGCACACTCTATAGTAGGGGAACCCATGATGCTGAATGTGTAGAAACTCGAGCGTCATTGGGACCTATACGATTGTGTAGATTTGAGGTTAGAATGAAGAAATTTTATGATTTAGCTGGGTTTTCTTATTCTCACGATTTGAAAAAAAAAATATGAGAATGTATGAATAATAATGTGTTTTCCTAGAAAAAAAGCCTTTTCCTTCAGTTTGTGATACATTATTATTTCCAAGGAATTCATGCTAATAAGTGACACTATCAGATAGCATCATAATACAGGGTATTTTATTTTTCAAAATGAGTATTTTTTCACTACTTCGACTATGTGGTTATCGGCAGATTATGATGTTTCCCGTTTTCTAGCATTATTTCCTGTATATTAAAGAGAAAATTGACCGCGCTCGAGCATGTCCAGTGATCGATTTTTTTGACTGTGCAAACCCCCGACATAGAAAGTTCATTTATGGTTTAGGATACTCTACAGGGTGTAAGGTATCTCCCACATCTTAGTCTGACGCGCTCGAGATTCTCTCAAAATCCCTTCTTGGGCTCCCCAACTACTACAGCCGAAATGGCTTAACGGACTTTAAATATGAGATGTCATAGAATTCATCTAAATTGCGGTAGTGAAATAGGCATGTTTGTTAAGCATTCGGGTTCATTGTTTTTATAATAACTGTTATCGGAATACGTTATCACAATACGTAATACTAATTATATCAAATCCTATCGCATATTGCAATTTTTGAGATTAATGGGTATGCAAAGCTTAACACACGTTCAAGCAATTCTATATCATACTAATGAATTTACAAAGGCTTAAATTCCAGACCTCTTACTTTTCGATAAGATTAGTTATTAGTTAGAAAGTAAATCTGTAACGGAAAAATGTGAAGAATTTGCATGACTTAAGAGGTCTTCATAATCTTCACAAAAACGTGTAGTGCAATCTGCATATGGTTATGCATGGTTAATTATGGCCAACATCCTCGAATCGCCATTCTGAAACCTCACTACAATTTAATTAACGTTAAATGTATCTTTTAACGTTAATCTTAATATTAACTTTTATTTTTTAACATTAAATGGATATTTAACAGATTTAAATAATTGTTTAATGATAACATTTTGGCATGAGTAATGCAAAAAGGGACAGCCTTCAACGAAACATACAGCTGTTTTAACATATTAATCAAAATTTGACAAATATTCAGGGCAATTTAAATCTAAGAGAGATATGTCTAGTGATGAAAATTCGACCGAATTTTGTATGTGTCTATTTTTTGTGCTGATTACATAGATCCTCGTCAATCGCTTTCAAGTAAAGAAAAACAAATGACAATCAAAAGGGGGAAAAGATACTGAACAATTTCGTCATTTATCCGTAAACGATGACGTGTGTCCCAATTTACTATTACGTAACAGTGCCATGTTGCATCCGAGCACAATACAAGCGGGCTGCGTGCGCACCACGGCACGGCACGGCGCGATCAATACGGGGGACCCAAACAAACTGGCCGCTGCGGCCCGGCGTGGGCAAATGACCTATTTCCACGACCAGGCCACCGGATTCATCTATTATGTCACTCGACATTTTATTCCTTTTCAGCAGTGTTGCGGATAAATGTAAGCATCTGCCGCTACCCACTTTACACCCCCACGATTCACCCACGTGAGTTTCAGCACAATTGTATTCGTGGTAAACATTTTGTTGGAAAGCCTCTAATCGATCGTTAAGTACTGTGGTAGACGGAATAACTTTCTTGTATTACAAAATACGGTCAGATTTGAATCGCAGATTACGAGACTAGTCATAGTAATGATGCGTTAACATTTGAATCCACAAGGGTAGTTAGTATGTATTTAAAAGTCGTCTTGCGGCAAATATTTTCTTTAAAGATACTTCAATGCACATACATATTCATGTTTTGATATGTTTAGAGTGATCACAATTCCGCTCTTCATCCTTAACATAAGGAAATTAATGCGTTACCAGTATATTTAATAGTTTTCCCGGTTCAAATTGTAGAGCAGTTCAAATATTGATGACGTATTTCGACAGGGGTCGGAGGAATGACCTAGATATTGAACGGGAACAGGGAGAACTTATCTGGTGCACTGTAATTGCGCGCCAGTTTGCTCAGAGCTCTGAGTGTCAACTGACTTCATTTAAAGCAGATATTGATAGTAAATGGCGTTGAAATCAAAATGAATAAAAAAACATTTTAACAAAAAGTGGAGTTGGGTGATTTGCAAATTAAGGTATCGATATGCGTTTTGTTGATTTTTATTATACCTATTATAGGAGTAGCCGACGAACATGCCGTCCACCTGATAAGAGGCTCTATGGACAACTGTTATCAATCCCTGATAGGGTTAGATATTCCTACCTGAGATCGGCAACAGATACGCCGCGACCCCTGAGGACTAAGCTGGAACGCCTCTGAAAAGTATGTCTTCCTTACATATATGAGTAGGTAATATTTACCCGGCCACGGAGGGTAATGATTTTCGAACACATTTGTATGTATGTTTGTCATTTTATGGCGTGCAGCTTAAATGGCTTGACAGATTTTAACATATGACGTGTTTTGAGATTTATCCAAATTTTAGTACCATAGGCAATTAAAACGGTGGGTTCTTTGATTATTACGATAATTATCTAGTAAATGTATTTTAGCCTCTCGTGAGTGGTCCGAAGTTCAAATTCCGGGCACGCACCCTTGATTTTTTAAAGTTATGTGCGTACTAGAAATTAATTAGCGCTTTCTTAAACGGTGAAGGAAAATATCGTGAGGAAACTTGCACACTTGAGAGACTAAAAAACATCTTAAAGGTATGTGAAGTCTACTCACTAGTTTTGGATTCTGCTAAATAGCATTTTCTAATAAGAATCTATCGGGCTGTCCCTCCAATTTCTCTTTTATTTTCCTTATTATTAGCTTGCGTGATATGACGTCAGTTTATAATGTTTGATTGTTAATGAAGTCCGGAAGCATTGTGGTATGTATCAAACGATTCTCTAATTATGATAAAGTTATTTTGTTATTTTTGTGGTGGGTTTCCCCTCATGCAGTTTACAAGGAAAATACGTCAGTAAACGTTTTAAAGACTAAAATAGTTACGGTAAACTTCCGTCAAAGCTAAAAATAGCTTGATGATGATGAATAAAGTTTTCATAAAGAATCATAATAAATCGCCTCTGTGAAACGCCGCATTGAAACATTTTTAAATAACTCTGAAGCCTAAATCTTAAAGTCTTAAGGTCTTGTCGCAATGTTGTCGTCTACTGATAATTAATGAAGATATAAGAATAAGATATAAGAAGATACTGATGAGTAAGTGATAATTAATTTCTAATATACACATTACACGTAATTTCGAAAAACCGGAAGTACCTGGAGCATGTCTGGGATTGGAACGTAGGACTCCTAGGAGTCTTAGGCTTAAGATTTGGCATGTCAATCTAGATTGACATGCTAAATCTTTCAGGCTTTCACTGCTGTATATCATGTATCATATATACTCATATCACCATTTATCACTTGGTTTATAATCTAAATTCGCTGGTTACAGTAGCTGGCAAACGTCACTACGTTGCCAGAATTTAAAAATAGAGTGAACTATGTGTGGCGGTGGGTGGAGGGGTGAGAAAACTAAAGGTTGGCGTATTATTAACAAACTAAATCGGGGGGACCCAAACAAACCATCATGAGCGGCGACCTACATTCCCGCGTCTGAGGGCGGCACAAGACACGAACATGAATCATGCAGGCGAGCGGCTCCGCTCACCCTACAAGCTTTGATAACTAAAATAGAAAGATACTTCACCACCTCGAAATTAAATGAGGCCACAAAAGGATGATTTTATTATTTATAGTTTGAATTGTCACAAGGCATAAAAGAACAGTTTTATAGAAAATTTGCGTATTAATGACTACGTTACATCATCAACCCATTATTGTCCCACTGTTGGGCAGGGATCTACTCTCAGAATGTGAAGGATTAGACCACCGCGCTGGCCAAGTGCGTATTGGTAGAATTCTCATACCTTTGAGAATATTTTTTATATAAATCTCTCAGGTGTGCAGGTTTCCTCACGATGTTTTCCTTCACTGTTGTAAGCAAGTGATAATTAATTTAACTTTGAAAAATCCGAAGTGCGTGCCTAGGATTCGAACACTATGCTTTTTATTTTAACATCGGCGCCTTTCCCACGTAAGAGCCCTTTTCCATTTAACGGCGATTATACTTAGAAATAACGATTACTTACAAAAACACCGATTGTTTCAAAAGCACTGATTGCTAGAGTCTAGACTTCGAAGTAAAGTCCTTCAGTTGGAAGCTTATCAGAAAATGATATCGGCATTTATCAAACGCCATCAACGTAACTTTACATAAACAAACGCTAAAAAACAAAGATGACTGTATTATGAGATTGTGGGATTTAAACTAAAATAAAGTAAATTATTACAAAAACTAATCTGACAGCAAAAAAGTATGTAAACAAGTGACTAACGATCGATTTGAAACGTACAGTAGGTAATTTTCAACATTGTCCTAGTAGTTCCGGGACTAGAATAGGGTTACGATATACCCTGCCTCTCGTAAGAGGCGACTAAAAGGGGTTTCCGGGGTTGGGTCGATTTCAAACAGAGCTAAAAATGTTGTCATCTCTAATAACTTTGAATATTCTTTTGAGATTGTTATTGTTTTCTATTAATATTATAGTCTTCATCTACCTTTTTACGTTCCAAAACAAAACAATACCCAAAAGTGTGCTATTTGCGAGAAAACTAAAACTATAACATTCAGTCCCTTAAGAAGATATTACTCATTTTCCGTTTACGTTGAAATAAAGTCGAATAAAAACGAAGTTACTCGTAAATATTCTATTTATTTAATATTTCATATCATGTTGATAAGCAAGCATTCAAAAATAGTATAAATTTTTCATTTGAGAATAATATAATACTCTTATCCTAGTGTTTTAAACATTGATCATGGTTTATCTATCATTAGTGTAGCGTAAGTTAATACCGTCATATTATTATATCCACGGAGCTCCCGGGCCCCCCCCTCACTCCACCCGCCGACACATCTTCAGTGGCCTCGCAGAGTTTATTCAGACCGGTGGTGCGTTTCGTATTTTTTGAGAGATATTCATATTTCTACCGATTTCGGTGCCGTGGACGAAATTCGACTCATTCATCTCCTAACCATAATTGCAAAAGGTATTGTAATTGAATTTTTATAACACAGTGTTTCTTATAGCTAACAAGAACATGGATATTTTAAATGTATTCGATTGCCATCTAGAAAGTTCCACAAGCTTAAAAATTATATGTTTGTTCCAAATATCATTAGTGATACTGTCATTTGTGTCAATTTTTCAAGTAACTCTAATGATATTGAATGTAACACTAATGAAATATTATAATATTGAATTGTTAACAAAAAATTAAGGCTTTCCGCCTGATTACGTCAAAGGCAGAGTGTTTTTTTTAACAGTTCTTCTTTTTTATGCGTAACATGATTATCTACGAAATTTGCTATAAATTATTATCGGTGTTTATATTTTGAGTTTGAGTGTTGCTTAGTGTAATTTAGCTAGGGCTTAATGGGTGTTATTTATGAAATTATTTTTTAGGACATTATGCCTAATAAGAAAAGGATGACTGAAGATGAGTTAGAAAAAAAGAAGAATAGCAAGGAGAGAAAAATATAAACAAATTAAAAACGACCCAGAAAAATATGCCGCTGAAAGAGCTAAAAAAAGAGAAGCTTATCTACAACGAAAAGAGAGTAAGAAGTTGAAAAGTATTAACCAAATGTCTCCAAGAGAGCAAAGATTACAACGGAAAAAGTGGAGGGAAAATTCCAAACGTTATCACGAGAAGAAATTAAATGAGAAAAAGATACAAGAAGTGATTGTCACACAAAAAATTGAACATTGAAAATTGAACATTGAATTCTACAGCTGATGATAAAACTGGCGACCCATTGGATGCACCTGATACAGAACGACAAAATAAGTTAAAAAACAAAATCTTATTGAACAAAATTAAAGCTTTAAAACGAAAGCACCTCTTGGAAAAGAAAGAAATGTCATGTTTAATAAAAAAAATACCAATACAGGTGCAGAGCTCTAATGCGAAAAATTAAAATTATGAAAAATAACCGAGAAAAAGAAAATGTGGATAATGAAAAAACAGGCATAAATGAAGCTACAGAAGATAACACTAAGTCGAATACTGTATGTCCAAGACGAAATTATGACCTCTATAGGAAGTGTCTACGCAGCCGTTTACAAAAGAAGATTTTAGAAGGAGGCAAAAGTATCCAAGAGTTAGTGGAACGATTTTATGAAGATGATATCAATAGTCGCAATACTGCCGGCAAAAAACAATGTGTTAAAAAGTTCGGAGTTACGAAACAAAAGCGGTATTTATTGGACTCTGTAAAAAATTTGCACAAAAAGTTTATGGAAGAAAATGCAAACATACGAATAAGCTATGTTACATTCGCACGACTACGTCCGTTTTGGGTTTACCTTCCTAGAGATGATAGAGATACTTGTGGTTGTACAGTTCACACAAATATGGATCTATTAATCTCAAGTTTGAAGAAAAAAGGGATAGTTGACATAACTAACTTCCAAAAGATGTTGGATATGTTGTGCTGTGACAAATATAATCTAAAATGTGTTTCTCGTACATGTCAAATTTGTAAAAATAAAGTCATACCATACAACGAATTTAGTAACGATCAAGAAATAGAATACTATGAGTGGGGCAGGGATAAGAAAAAAGTGGGTCAAAAAGAAATTAACATCACTAAGAAATTTAAACGCACAACTCAAATAAGAAATGTGATATTAAAACTAGAGGATTCTCTTCCTCAATTCTTCTCACATACTGCGAATATTACCAATCAATACCAAATTATAACAGAGCTGAAAAAATCCCTGAATGACTACGAAACTTTAGTCCACATGGACTTTTCGGAAAATTATAGCTATAAATTCGCTGAGGAAGTACAAAGCTTGCATTTTGGAGGTAGTCGTGGCCAGGTTTCTTTGCACACAGTAGTAATTTATATTAAAATGGGAAGAGAAATCATTAACTATTCTCTATGCACAGTAAGTGAATGCACTCGACACGATTCACCAGCAGTGTGGGCTCATCTGCAGAAAGCACTGGAGTTTGTATTTGAGAAATCTCCTAATATTACTACTGTGCATATACTAACTGATAGCCCTTCGAGCCAATATCGCAACAAGTATATATTTTACATTATGACACAGCTGCAAAATGTCTTCTCATCATTAAAGTCAGTAACTTGGAACTATCAGGAAGCCGGCAACGGTAAAGGTGCTCCAGATGGAGTTGGCGCCGTAGTTAAAAGGACGGCTGACTACCAAGTAAAATGCGGGCGTGATGTGGGGGACTTCTCAACATTTGTTGGTATTGTGCGAGAAAATATAAAAAATGTCGAGATACGGGTTGTAGAAGAACATGAGATTAGAGAAAAAGAAATTCATCTCCCCAAAAACATATCCTTTTAAAGGAACTATGTTAGTCCACCAGGTGCTTTGGAACTCCGAATCGGAGTTCCTTGAGTTTAGAAAATTGAGTTGCTACGAGTGTGTTGACACCATTTGTAAGCACGACAAGCATATGCAATTGCATAAAATTTACAAAAGTGCAATAGATTCAGAAGTCGGTAATGTTAAAATCATACCTCATAATAAGAAGATTAAAATATTGAGCGATATCACCATTAAATACACCAATAAGCCCAATAAAGCTCCAACTTCTCGAATTCGCAAAGAGCAGAATGTTACACCACTTGCTAAAGTTAAAGGTACTTGGGAAAATCAGTCATTCATGGTAACTCAAACAGAAGCAATGGCACCTGGATTTGGGCAACAACATCAACAAGAATTTCTTACGTTTTTGAATCAACAACAGGCATCCAAAGATTGATTGAACAATTAAGACAGAACATTTCTGGTGAAGATATAATTAAAGAAAGCAGAAGCAGAAATCAAGAAGAAAATTTTATATAAATAATGATTAAAACCAAAGAAAAACAAGACCAAAATCGGCAAAATTATTGATTGTAATATGGAAGACCTAAAAATTGAATCAATAGTTGAGTACTTTTAAGTATAAAGAAAACTACTGTTTCTAATTATATATATGGATAACTTTGATTTATGTTTGTTTAGACTTTGATTAGATGTTATATATTTGTTTGAAGCTTGTGCTTATACGAATATATTAAATTTTAATCCTAAAGTTCCTCTAAGAAGACTGAAAAATTATATGCATCCAAATAATATTTTTATGATTGTTAAGAGACATTAAACTGATTTAATCCAATTGGGTTAGTTTTATTTTAATTTTCTGATATTGATCGTAAAATTATTAAAATGAGTGGTTACAGATGTTTTTTTTTTTAATTGTCATTAGTAGTCATCTAATCTCATTAGTGTTTTAGATAATTTCATTAGTGCAACAACATCACTCATTCGTGTTACTCTGATTTTAATTTTTCAATAGTTTTCATTAAAAAATCATCAATATTTTATTTAACGTATGTTAATATAACCCCATATAGTGACGTCATACCATTAATAACCCAAAAAACGGGTATTTAAGAAATCAAACAAAAAAGTGTCATTTTAATTCGAAATTTGAAATCGACCCGGTTGCTGGCGGCAAGAAAGGTCGAATCGTCCGCAAGCGACGCAGGAAAGGACGACGGTAAGTGTCGTCGCATACTTTTGTAAACACCGCATGTACAGAAGCGTAACCTACTTCCCCAGGACAGAACCCCGTCGGAGCATCGCGGTTGGAGGATTCTGGCTGTATACTGCCGGTGATCGGAGTTGTCCAACAAGCGCAGAGGACGGCAACCAGGGGGGTTTTAGTGCAGTAAAAATCCCACGTAATCCTGCGTCGCTCTCAACGACGGGTACCTTTTGAAAATTTCCCTCGTTATTAAAAAAAAGGTATGTTGCATTATATTCCCATTCTATAAAATCCTATCACTTCTTACATTGAGGACATCAACAAAATCCATCAAGCAAACCGTTATTCTACATATGGTCACAAAGAGATCAACATATTTATACCCGAATAACATTAGACTCTTTCTGGGGCAGTCAGGTTACATTAGCATCCTTCGGGGGCAGTCGAATAAAAACTGGTTTGATCTGAAACTACTGTAGTTATATCTGAAGTTTGACGAAAATTTTTTGACGAATGTACACTTTTTTTCTTCACGTCGTTCAATTTGTTTGCGTCATATTATTTAAATCCAAAACCAAAACTATTGAACAGTTTCCATGGTCAAGGTTATACTTTTGAAAACTTTTATAAGTTAACAATGTTGAATCTTTGAGGTAAACAATTTAATGGTAAGGATTTTTTAATGTTTTAGTCAATACAGTTCGTAGAAACAACTCGAATATGAAACTCAGACGCTTGGCCAAAACCAACAGTCACTAACATCTGAATCATCGGCAGACGCGTTCTCAGATTTCAGCGATGATCTCACAATAATAATGATCGCAGCATCGCACTTACAAATCGCATCATCGAATATTTCGTCACTAAAGATTGTGACTTCATCGATCATAAAATCAGATTTAACAATTTAAATAATTCTTGGGTAAGAAGTAGCCTCCTAAAAAGTTCTTTTCGAAAAATCCCATTAAATTAGCTACCGTTAAGTTCAATCCAGAAAATACCAAATAATAAAAGAAGTTGTTAAATTTCAGGTACCAGGCAACATCTACGAATACAAGTTTAGGATAAAGCTGAATGGAAATCACAGGCTGAAGTTCAATTTTATTTCTTTACATAAATACAAATATAGAACATAATACGAAGTGAGGTATGCTAATTAATATAGTATTGTTTTCATTCCGGATTTTCCCGTCCCGAGGGTAGAAATATTAACATTTTGTTTGTCCCTAGTATACATCCTTAAGTATACGTACACCTGTACGATAAACAAAGTATCAAAGACGGATCGAGTCTACACGTTCGACCTAGATTCAGAACGCAGTCGCATCCTATCAAAGGTGCATTTCACAACGCTACATATTTTCCCTTTATCCTTGGCGTTGCGCCAGCATCACCAAACATGTCTATATAGATCGTTAGCAATAAATTGTTATTATCGACAAATAAACAATCGATTATACCTAATATCCATTACCCCCAATCGTTTATTAAACTGGCAAAACCTCAATACCGTTAATATAACACTTGATGAAAATTAAATGCATTTTATAGCGAAAAGGTGTGGAAATCCACCTCGGCGTGGTATGTCCATTATGTTTCATATTGGGTCGTGTGTAGGGTTGCCATCTTTTGTGGAAAAATAAACATTAAAAACTAATAGTACCTACTTTTAGGAAAAGTTAACAGGACTAACTTTTTTCTTAAGTTACATAAATCGCTGAAACCCATTTTTTGCCGACTCAACTAATTATAACATAGGTTAAGGCGACATTTTTTCTTTACTATCTATTTCTAAATATAGGAATGGCACATGAGTGAGCCCCACGACATGTATTTCTTCTATATCATAAAATACCCACTACTGACTAACTGTAATAGCACTCCCACACAACACTAGTACATTATACGGGTGGCAACCCTGGTCGTGTGCGTCGTCCGTTGTGCAATATTTAGAGTAAAAACTGCGGAACGGAACCGTGCCCAGCGACCTTACCGATTTCGTGAGCAAACAATGATAGTAGGTTATTTGAGTGCACCGTTTTGTTACACGGGCAAGTAGGCGAGTTGAAAAATGCACGCCCGCGACCTTAGCCCACTTGCGACCGGCGAGGCGGCGCTCGGCGCTCGGTAGGCCACTCGGTGGGCACGTGAAAGACCGCCAACCAATGCGAGATGCTAGTCTTGCGACACGATTTCAACACGCACGGTGTAGATTGACATAAGCTGCGGTAAATACTCGTATTGCTTTGGTAACTGTAAACAGGTGACGGTCGATTCCTAATTTATTTTTGAGGTGGAATTTTTTAGACCAGGAGAGGAGACAATGTTGATGAAACGATTTTTGTAACGGAAACGCTACGCGGGACGATATGTTACAATAATAATATTTAATTGGTTGTATTTGGTGATCTGTTTAATATTATCTTTTCGTTTCGCTTTTTACACGTGTACATTATTATACGCGAATTTTTTAATTAGTCTACTTGGGTCTACTTTTCTAATCAAGAACGCATTAAAATTAACAGGAAATTTTGTATAAAGATCTAATTCTGATGAAACTATCGCAGTAAAGGTCACGTTAATATTTTCGTGACTATTTCCATTTAATGTTGACACGCTGTGGTCGAATTTTAATAGAACACAGGCACCACGCACCACGGTACTAAATCGAATTGTTAGAAAGCGGTTACGTAATGACACTTCGGAAATTTAATTGAATACGATTGTGAAATAGGTTAGGTAACCGTTCCAACAAAACAAGATCGCAAATTACATTAAAAGACCAGTTCTATCAATAACAGACGAAGACATGGTCTATTTGTGCTTCGTGATGCCTTCTCCAGAGGTTTCCCTCTACATATAGGGGCAGAAATATTTCGGGAATTTTTAAGGGGCGGGAGCCTACCTTTTATAGTAGGTTATTTAATCTAGGCGACCTTTTATATTCGCAGTTTAATTGCAGACACAACATCCTTTTAGTCAACTTCATTCGCAGCCGAATCGAATTCAAAGGGTTTGGGTTATAGAAGACGTTCCTTAATAAACAGTTTCAAGAGGAAAGTTTCCAAACAGTTGGCACCGCTGATTATGCCTCAATACTTGTAATGGGCACAATGATACGCGCACGTTTTTGTGCCACAGTTACAGCGCTACGCAAGTGACGGCGCATTGTGGCTGCGACCTTGTCACGGCCCTTCGAGTTGAGCAACAAACATCATTCGTTGCGACCAAACAAAAACATGCAGCATAACAAACACGGCGTGCAATTAAATTGAAGCACAAACAGGAAACTGCCGCGGGGAATCTTCGCTAACCTCAAATTATACACAGCATGTTAATACGTGTGTACTTGAAAATGTAAACAAACATATTTTTGTTCAATGAAAAAACACGACATTATGTTGATGGCTTAGTAATTGAGGATAAATTTGTATTTTTGCAGTGATTACCCTTAATTGCCGGCGGAGTAAACAAAAATATTACCGTAAACATCGTATGCAATTTTGTTTTAAAAATATAATTGAAAGTAGAATTTACTACGAATGTTAAACCCGGAAGGATACCACCGTCTTTTCTATTTCTAGCGTGAAGCAGTTCTTCCGTTTTGGTGGAATGGTGGAATGACCGACTTACATATGAGACCAGCTTAGTCATCAGAAGTGACAACGCATTTGTGTTCGAATGAAGGTTTAACCCCTGCTCTACATGGAATTGGTCTCTTGCTCTGTGGCAGTAGCCTTTTACCATCACTATTGCAAACTCATGTACTACTTTAAATTTATAAAAAAGCCATTTAGGAAGTGCCTATGACGCTTTCTTCTAATTATGTAAAAGCAATAAAAAAAACTATTTTCCTCTGGGAAAGAGGTCCGCGTTTTAGCATAAACAAAGAGTTGCGCTGAGCGGTCTCATTCACTTTCTAAAGCTACATAATATTGGTGTAACAAGCTTGTTTAGACGCCGCTTCGCACGGTGTGTGCGGTTGTCCTAGGGATGGCGATTCTTTCCGAAAAAGATACGATTTTTAAATTGATTAGAATCGAAGTGTGATTAATCGATTCACAAAAGATTCGAGGCCAAAAGAATCGTTGGTCTTCGCTCTATTCAGGGCCGAAGCTAGCGAAAAAATGGTCGCCAGTAACAAACAATCAATGAAATACGTATCCGTCAGAAAAAAAATCCTGTAGGTAACACATTTTGTTAATATTCAGGCAACTTCGAGAAAATCGAAATTCAATTTTCTAAGACGAAATATCTATTCACTGAGATCGATTAAAATACTCGATATGTTTGGATT
This sequence comes from Epargyreus clarus, assembly GCF_041222505.1. Lineage (NCBI taxonomy): Eukaryota > Metazoa > Arthropoda > Insecta > Lepidoptera > Hesperiidae > Epargyreus > Epargyreus clarus. Next base: position 7,913,590 of record NW_027332239.1, on the reverse strand, counting down.
GTTTGGTCCAAAAAATCGTTTCTTCGATTAATGTCACAGATCGCCATCCCTAGTTTGTACTCGCTTCTCCGGTTTATTTATTAATAGCAAGTAGTGGTTATTCTCGCAATACTGTGAGAAAGAGAGAGCCAGTGAGTGTCTACGGGTGATGTTGCAATGGTGTTGTTTTGCAAAAACACCGCCTCTGGCAAGGCTGTCGACACCACGCGGATTCGTGCGCTCGGATCCTGTTTACTTACCAGCTGTGTTATGTATTTACTATCTATTAGCACTTAAATATTATCGCATCATATTTCACGTATATAATCTTACGAGATTTCAATCTTTGATTAATTTTCATGTTATTGACCCGAAGTCCACTGACGGCTATTAGTAGTACCTACCTCTATATAATAATCAACCTTAACTCATTTTCGCTTAGTATACGATATTTGTCATCTTCTAGTAGGCGGAAATTGTCAAATTTTGATATTAAGAGAAGATATTTGTTAAATTGAATTATTATAAATTCAATCATATACATTTTCAATTTAATCATTTGGTCCAAGGTTTCTTTGTATTATCCCGGTATAAACCGAATCATAGCTATTGGTCAGAATATGTAATATTGTCAACGTCGAGCTCCTTTCAGTTGCCAGGCGAAAATATATGTATTTTAAATTAATAATCAGTTCTTGATACACGTATGTACGGAAAATCTCTAGATAAACCGGCTGGTCTAAAAATAGATGACAATTCAATTTGTTTCTATGCACATATGTTTATCAGCGTCTACACATTTACAACAATAACAATCTAGAATTAACAACATTCACTTATTATTTAATTATTCAGAAATACCATATAGATAATAAAATGTATTTCCGTACCGCTTTAGAATAACTGTCAACTTTGTCAAAAGCATTTATAATAATGCTAATGCTAAAAACTGCAGTAAATCATAATGCCTGGCCAGTCATAACTTTCTGTTAGTAGTTCAAGTAACGGAATATTCAGATGTTTCGCATGGTAACTGTTAATTAAATCACTTGTCTAACGTCTTACGTAAATGCAAAACTTGAGATCGCAAGAGGTTCTGTATAACAGCACATAATTAATATGACATGCGAATCAACAATAGCAAAACATGTTCCCTGGTGAACGGTGAACAGCAAGGGTAATTAGTTAGATTCACACGGCATTTACAGCGGAAACTGCGAAGAATTTTCTCTTGCAACCTTAGATGAGTAAAATACATAGATTGATCACTGAAAAGAAACTAGAAAGTGTAACCAGTTTTGAGAATTTAAATTCTTGCGTACATAAAGTGTTACTACGTCTCTGTTCTAAAATCTCCCTAAAATGTTTGAAATGCTTATTTATATATTACATAAATTACGTCGTATTAGTTATTTATACGTAAATCTCTAAATAGGTTTTTTATTTGTCAAGAATTAAAAAAAATATATTAAATCATCCTTTTGTGACTTCATTCAATCTCAAGGCGGTGTAGTCTTATATATAAAATTGCCGTCACAATGTTAGTTACCGACTACCGTACTCCTCCTTACCGATCTTCACCAAATTTTATATGCATATTCAATAGGTCTGAGAATCGGCTACTATATATCTTTCATACCCCTAAGTGATAAGAGTTGTTCACCACTACATTTTTTTATTTATAAGGCAACACAACGTTGCCAGATCAGCTAGTATCTTTATATTTTACTTATCAAAGCTTGCAACATAATAATACACGGCACACTAACCTGAGAACCGCGGTTGAAACTCGAGCAATGGGAAACATTTTGATAAAGGATTTTTGAAGTTATAATTCTTGACGTTTTTGAAAATGGTGACTTATCTTTCAACATCGACATCTTAAATACAACATATAAAGTTGCCTAGTAATGTAGCAAGTCTTGTAAATAATCTACCTACGAAATATTTTTAAATATTTCATTTTTAGGAAGGACCTCGACTTACCAACTGTTTATAATAATTCCTCTTTATTTATAATAATTATGAAGGTCTAAGTAATTGTTGAAATAAATAGTTAACTCCTAGACTGCCTTGTACTGTAGGTGACACTGCGAAGTGTTACCGCTTTCGAACATTTTTTTTCGAATTGGTTCCGCGTGATACAATTTCTCTTCAACTAACATTGTGGCTAGCATATAATTAATTATGCAACTGATAGTTACCGCACAGGCTATATTGCCGCACTATGATACACGCAACAACAATATAATACAATATATAAAACGAATCCGTCAAAACATATTGCAAAACGCAGTCGGAAATCTTCAACATCGTTTTGATAAAAATAAACACAGCATTATGACTATTATATTTCTACGATAACACAAAGTGATGATTAAATAATAATAAAATAATTTGTTGTCACTACCAATGAGGCAATGAACTAAGCAAGTTTCGTGGATGTAATACGAAGATAAGAGTACGTCACTACGTAATTTACCAACATTTAGACGTTTTATAACACAACACAGACAGAAAATTCGTTTATATTGTATTTCAATTGTTCGAACCAATCATATTTGATTGTCAATAAAGTCATAACTTTAGCCGAATATTTGTAAATTTAATTTCAGTGCATACTATGTCCCTGGGCCTTGCAAATATATGACCAATGTTGGCCCAATGTTGGAAGACGAGCAGGAAAATCGATCGTAAATACAAAAAACAAACAAAACAAATAATGGGCGCGGGAAATGTTGCGTAGCGGCACGTCGTTTGCAACGATACTGCGCCGTCAAAACATGTTGCACAACGCTCGCATTCCAAGCGGATGTCACTTCGCTCCACTTAACTTACAGACCCTGTAACTGTTTTATAAACTTTTCGGAATGTACACAGCGGCCACGTTTAAAAAAAACGACAAAACACTGTGTATTATGTTATACGAAACATAGAATTATTACTCAAATATTTAACCCTACAAGAACCTACGTAGGCTTCTTTATCTCAAAAATGTTAATGTTCCTATCCAAAAAAATCTAGGAGTGCATATAGGAAGACGATAAGGAACATTTTACACGAAATATATACTATCTAGCTGCGCCCCGCGCTTTCACTCGTAGTACCGTGTGGGCAAAAATATAACCTGTTTCTTCTGGCTAATGAAGCTTTCAAATGGTAAACGAATTATTAAAATCGGTTCAATAATTTAAGAGTTTATCACAAACAATTTCTTATATCTCTCTCTCTATATACTTAAATACAAATATACACAAAAGACGAAACGCATCGCAACGTGCGCGAGAAGCGTTGCGTAGCGGCACGTCGTTAGCAGCGATACTGCGCCGTCAAAACATGTTGCACAACGCTCGCATTCCAAGCGGATGTCACTTCGCTCCACTTAACTTACAGACCCTGTAACTGTTTTATAAACGTTTCGGTTTGTACACAGCGGGGAATAACAAACACTTATCAGACAAAGATAACGTCATTTTGAACCAAAACAGGAAAATTACTAATTTTAGGTACATATATACAGATAGTCATATTAGTGTTGTATTGAATTGTTTTTGATATTTTTACTACGTGAACTATACAATTACAAGTGGATTAGTATTAAAACATACGACATATTTACTACTCCAATTTTTAACAGGGTTTACTTTATGAGATTAGTCAGCAATGCTCAGTCGATTACGATGATTTAAAATAATAATTAATGTTTATTATTATGCTACTCTAGATCCATAGGTAATCCCATTTTGATATCCACTAGATATCGATAAACAATCTTGAATAACTCAAATGTTTTGGAATATATATTACGATATCTCTTACAATACATGTAACCTGTTTTGATCTAAAGTTCAGTATAGATCTACATAGGATAAACAAGGATAGCGCATATCGACCCCTTCTACGTATAATATCGTAACTGCAAAATGAAAACTTTACAGGAGAGCGTTTCAAAGTTTCGAATATGCTAAAATGCGAATAAAATTTGCATTTCTTCAGGTATCTCTATGAAATTTGGTATATATATTTTATTTTATACGCTTAATAACGTTACTTATGTTGATAAAACACATTAAAGTAAGGCAATTTATGCAATAAAAACGAAAAGGTACTTTTGTGGGTTACGATATTATACGTAGGAGGGGTCGATATTTCAAATCAAATCAAATCAATTTTTTTTATTCAAAATAGGTTCTTTACAGAGCACTTTTTTAATGTCAAACTACCACCACTTCACAAGGTGTTTCGTTATGGAGAAGAAGCGGCGAAAGAAACTCCATAACACACATCTTTTAAAAAAATGGATTTTACAATGTTAAACTTAACCTAATGGTACATGTGGAGCTGGAACTACTTCAGACCACACCGTTTTGTCAGTCAAATAATCACTTAGTTTATAGTACGCTTTTTTACATAGCGTTTGTTTAACGACATGTTTGAACTTTTTTCTGTGAGATTCAAAATGTGGTCAGGTATTTTATTGTAGTAGCGAATACAGTTACCCATGAAAGATCGAGCCACCTTGCATAATCTATGTTTAGAAATTGCTAATTTATTTCTATTTCTAGTATTAAAGTTATGGTGGTTACTATTTTTTTCAAACATATCAGTATGTTTTCTTATATACATAATATTTTCATAGATGTATTGACTATGTACCGTCAATATGTTAATAGTGGGAAACAGTTCTCTCAGGGACTCACCACGTCGCAGACTATATATTGACCTTATTGCTCTTTTTTGAATAGTAAATATAGAGTCTATGTCAGCAGCACTACCCCACAGCAGAATGCCGTAAGACATAATGCTGTGAAAGTAACTGAAATAGACAAGCCTGGCCTGGATTTATCATAATATCTTAATATTTCGTCACCAATTAAAAAAAATATATGTTTAATAATAATATATAACAATAATTATTAATGTTTAAACAAAATAATGTGTTCTAATGAATTTATTCGGTTGTCTTGATTGTTTTTCTTGAAGGGGAGCGCAAAATTTCTTCATATATTAAGATATCTTCACCAATTAAAATAAATATGTTTAACCAACGTGTAATGTTAAATAATGAATTTAGTTGGTTGTTGTAAAAAGGATTTTCCCGTGTCATATTGACATTATCTTCAATGGAAAAACCCGCTTAAAAAACCAAACAACCAACATACCGACAACACAACGCGATTTGAACTCTGTTATCATTGCTAATTTTCAACTATGTGTAAAAAATCCATTATCATAGATATTATTCAACTTTTTTATATTGATGGTAAGCGAATGTACCCATGGTTAACCCTAGATATCGGAGTCATATCTGAGCTCCGTCATAGATTCATTGCTACTCCTGAATACTAGTTATAACGTCTCGAATGTATAGGTGTGCGTGTCTCACTTCCCACATCTTTCAAATCAGACCATAGCAGCGCTTAACAACGTTGTTATAGGCAGAAACAGGTAAGACGGTTGTGCCTCCGGAAAAAGGGTTCCACCACCTTCAATAATTATAGTAACGGTAAGTGAAATTCCAACCTCAAGTAGGAATGAAATCTTTTCAAGTGTTGATACAGATCTCCATAGACGGCAGTGACTACTATCAGTCGGAGTGTATGCTCATCTGCTACTCCTATATTATAAAAAAAATGTGAGCCGTCACGAGACGCCTGGCAGATGTGAAACATCGACATTATTTTGTAAAAGTAATATGCAGAAAAGAACATATTGTGACAGGAACTAAATATGTCATAATGATAAAATAAAATATTACGATGTATGCGCATGGCGACGCGTCGCCACACCGTACACACTACTGCATATAGACTGTATATATACCATCGTATAGCGTGGCGACGTCGCCACGGCATGCGTCGCCACGCCAGAAATCGGTTTTACGTGCGGCTATAGATGTTTCACATCAAAAACTCATAAAACACAAACTACTGTTTATACATAACAAAGCCTGTTTGTATATACACCGCGAGCCAACGTAACTCGAACCGTCCACGTAAGTAATCCGGTCGGTACCTTGATCTGTGCAGCGTATAGAAAACAAGACTGAACTTTCTACATTGCACAACTGTTTTGCGTTTTGTTTGCCACGGAATGGTGTCACAACAGTTCTGTAACATAACAGATTCTATTTATAAACGAATCTACAGTTTTACTCAGATCAGCTTGGTCATCACAAAAGTAAAGTTGTGTCTTATATTAATCACTATTAGGACAATAGTCTAATCTATTCTCGTTATTAACAGTCTATCCAATGTTTTGCGTACCAAAGATCAACATTTGACAATTTCTACATACTAGATATTGTCACTTGTCATTTATATCTTTGGTAGGAAAAAAAATATATTTATTGTAACTAAAGGGCGCCAAAGGTTCAAATATTCACGTAGTTTGAATGGTAACAAACACAGCGCTCCATACGTAGAGTAACATTTCATGGGTTTGGTACATGCTAGATACCCAGACATACACCTAGAAAACATAATATATCTAAATGTAAAATTCATAAGCTTGTTCAGAATGGAACCAAAAATAAAATCATCTCCATGGGAATAAACATAAACGAAAATATTCATTTAATAACCGTTAATTACTCAGTTATATTAAATGTAATTAATATGTAGGAAATATATTAGTTAAACGCACAGTTAAGTAGTTAAGACGCAATTAGTAATACTCACTTAAAATTATCATAAATCTTAGGCCAATTCATTTTTACATAATTAATTTGTAAAATACGTAATAAATTATCTTATCTATAATCTTATCAAATTAAAAAAAAAATGGCCAAGTACGAGTCGTACTCATACACGAAGGATTCCGTACCACGTTTTAAGGTCGTGTATTATATTCGGTACGGAACCCTCCGTATGTGAGTTCGAATAGTAATAGGTATTTAGTATTTTTCGGTATAGTATTTATCATTATCGGAAATTTCCTACATATGAAGACTTTTCCTACATATTAATACTAAACAGATAAACCGATAAACGCCGGAAAATACCAGTTTCGTATATGGGGACCATCCTTATTTTATTTTTGTGTCAATTAATAACTTTTTTGTTGTTATATAGGTATATACCTACTTCCACAGACTTTGTAAATTCGAAGTGTTTATCTATTACGGTTCAAGAGATAGAGCTTTGTGACATTTAAACGAAGGCTTAGTAATAGGTTTCCGTTTTGAACCCTTGAGTACGGAACTCTAAAACTGCGTCACAATTCACAACGCAAGGCGGATTAATTCGCCAAGAAAAAATTCAGGTTTATTTTAATTTTTATTATTATCTAGACAAATATTAATTATTAATTTTACTAATTTTAAAGTGAAAATCTCAAAACTGAAATAAAAAAGGCAATATATTGCGTTATTAATAATTTAACTATAAATTACGAATAATTTATATTTTTACTTAACTGTTTCTCTTTTGTTTGACTAATCGACTAGAGAATAGCGGCGGTTCCGAAAAATACATCAAAATTAATATATAATTTCTTAAAGTTCTTTAAATAAATTATCCATTTTATATGCACCTTTTTAAAAGCTGGTGATATTGTTTGTTTGTTTCTTCGCGTTAAAATCTGGGAGTGGAGCAGGTTTTAAGGTCGTGTAATATAACATTTTAACATATTATCAGGACTCAGATATGGGTATATCAATTTTTTACTAGAGTAGCAAATTGACGAAAATATCGATCGATAGCTTCAAATGGATCTTATTTATAAATCGATAATTCAATTTTCACAAAAAAGAAGGACATTTTCGCCGACCTTTTCGTATATTTTTATATTTCCGTTTTTTTGATATGAGAATGTTGTATCGGAAATGGTTCATTGTCGATAAACATATTTTAGACTTAGGTCGAATATAATCGAAAATGCGATATATCGTTGCATCGCTTTTCTTGCGCAAATAACAAATATGTCTATGTTTGGGTATTGCGTTTCATAAATTCATGAACAGTGTATGTTTTGTTTACAAGCTTCAAGACGATATGACCTATTTATTATTGTTGACAGTCCAAAAGGAGGGTAATGCATTTCGAATAATGTATGTAGGTGAATTTTTTGGCACGCTTTGTAGATATGTGATAAATTTTTACATAATGTGCAGTTGAGGAAACCAGTTATTTTTTCATATATAGCTACAGCTTACTTTATTGCATCATTAATACATATTTTATTGGGTAGAAACAATATCCATTTTTTTGATAATGATAATAATATACGATATCCGTAATCTCGTACGAAATCATAACAAAACCATCCACGTTGCACAGAATTTCATAACATTACATCATAATAAGTTGTTACATTACTGTAATAAATAATACCAGACCTCACACAATATGTGTAAGTGCGAGTACAATATGTGTAAAAGATTACTATACAAGTGTTTCGTAACGATAATTCAAATAATCATAAAGAAACGTTTTCTACACTCACAGCCCCACACTAGGATTCCCTGTATCGTGGGTGCTATGGACACACACAGAGACAAATACACAAACACCCAGACCCAGAAACAGAAGACTAAATTCACCATTTAGAAATCTGTCTGGCCGGGGATCGAACCCGGGACCCTCTGCACGTCAGACCGGCATGGTGACCGCTCCGCCACGCGGGTCGTCGAAAAATGTATGTGATATGGAATTGTGTCGATAAAGGTATGTGATATGGAATTAAAGTCGACCTGCCGGGTAAGTACAAGTGTGTCACAGTGCTACAATGAAGCAAAGAAGCATTACAAAAGAAGCACCTTCACATCGTATGTAATCACAGTCGGGATGGCGATATGTGATCGATATATCAAATATATCGATATTTAGTAATACATCGATCTGGCAAGTTTATCTCACAAAAATATGACTAGATTTGTCTGTTGCAATGGCATTTAAAAAAAGATTAAACTATCCATACTTGCTATTTTTTTAGAATTTATTTATATGTAAAAGCTTTTTTTACGTCGGAATAGCGAAATTAAATGGAAAATAAAACCGACATTATAAGAGGCGAAAACACATACATTTATAGGATGAAACTTGCGAGAAAATGAGATATATTCATAGAACGAAAGTTGCTTCCTTTATCAATCGAAATAGCACAGCAATACAAATACGTTCGCGTATCGATTATCAATGTTAAGATTGGAGCCGGATTGTTATCGCGTTCTCGAAGTTTAGTTTTCTAGAGATTTCACTTTTATCGCGCTAACTGCATACACGTTTTGTCGATATTTTTCGGGGCGGTGCAGGAAACGAACGGGTGTCTGTGACCGACGCATTTCCAAGGCAGCAAATAAAATAAATCGATGATCGATTTTATAACACCTACTGTTTTTTTTTTTAGTATTCGATATTTTTAAGGAACGATCCTTAAAATTTAAATTCGAATCGATCTTTTTAGGAAACACTTGCCATCCCTAAATAGCAGCCGTCGAAGGCAGGCACACGCGAGCGGTCTCGGCGTGTTTGTAAACACGGCCTCAAGTGAAGGTTAGTAATTTCACTTCACAAATAAAAGTTACATGTTTTCCTATTACATGACTTTATTTATATACTCGTATATATGAATTGGTATTTTACAAACAAATTGCAATTCATGGAACTGATAAAACATCCGTTATTGTGCTGATATCAACGAGAGACTAACGAATAACGATGATTTAAGGAAACCAATCTATTTTACTTGTATGTTGTAGGTTTATCTATATTATTCTATATATATAAGTACAAAAACTAAAAAGTTAACAGCGGACAAAAGTTATTTTAATTATAGTTTTTATTTACCTAACACATAACTCATTAAAAATTATGTTTAAATTAACTTAATTATCTTGTTACGTAATCAGGGTCAAATAATACATGTATTGTACATGTATGTATGTATGAATAAAAATATTATTTAAGTTACGTAAAGCGCTCCGTGCGCGATGGTTCAAAATTTTGGCAAAACTATTAAATTTTGTAGATAAAATATAACAATGCCTTCCCTTTTTCGATTTATCCTTTTATACCTAAAATTAGTTGTAGTCAGACAATTGACATGATAAAATTACCAAAATATTAGTATAGGTACTCTTTATTTCAATTTTGTATCTCTAAATCAGCTAATTATAAAACGATTGAACTGAAAAAATCATTGAAGTCCTATTACGGTAGAAAACATCTTGTTAACGGGGGTCACCCCTCAAGGTTTTCCTTATTGAGGATGTCATAATTACCTTTATATAAAGTGACACTACGTGCCATGTATGGTCAAGTTCAATATCATGGCCATCGTTAGATCATATCACTTTAATCTAAGCCACCACAGTCCTTCTATGCATAATTGTAAACTTTAATGATTAAGTGCTATTCTAATTGTTTCCGTCAGTTATTGCAGCTGTCTTTTACTTTTTGAGAACATTATTAATAGTTGGAACAGCCTGTTATACGAGTATGTTTTTCAATCTTAACTTATAACTTTGCAGGTATGGGAAAATCCAAAAACAACACCGTTATAAGATTATAATTTTTAGGTCAAATGTAATAATCTAAGGGCACGGCAGTGTCCTTGCCAAGTCGAAGAATTTATAAAGAAGACGTTCAATAATATATACAGCCAAACGTAGAATCTTCTCCTTTTCAAAGTCTAAGAATTAGGTAACTATTAATTATTCACTATTCCATAAAATCGAGTAAAATCAACATGATTTTCAAGTGAATTGACTTAACCTTCACCTTAGTGCCTATCGATATGAAACGAAAGGAAAAATCTTGAGTAGGAACCAGCAATAATTACGACACAATAAAACTATTTATCGCCCATTGGGGAGACAAGAACCAGGCCAAGTGGAGAAACCACGAGACTTACCCGTGGAATGTTAGATTTGGCTATACACCGTGGATTTTATGTAAAGATTTCTCTATTCTCCTGTATAAAAAGGCCGCACATTTAAATTGGGAAGATAGGAATTGAATATAAAATAAAACAGCAATGTAATAAATGCATGAAATAAAAAAAGAGAATTTTAGAAATGTTAAAATGCGCAATTAAAATTCTGCATTACACCCGCATCTAATAGTCAATGTGAATTAATGACCACTTGAATAATTTGGCCTTTTTCCAATTTTGTTATTAACGAGGTAAATGCAACGTACAAATTTATTACGTTATGTAATGAGACGAACTTACGATGATCAGTATTCTGACATTAATTATGTTTTTTGTTTAGACGAATTGATTAACAATTTTGTTTTTTTTTATACTTTGTTTTTTATTTCACTTAGGATTATAGTATTATTATCTATATCGGGTTAATAAGAGTATCATAGAACTGTGATTTAATAGTATGACTCAAATCTTTTAATTCGCATGTAATTTCGTTTATAGGTGTACTCGTTTTGCATTTCACGGGACATTCATTTCATGTTAGAGTAAAAGCAAAATTCTGATATTCGTGGTCAATCCTCTTGTTAGCAATGAAGAACAAGCCTATGTTTGTTACGATTACATCTACTATTACGTCTATAGTATGCAAATATCGTTAATTATTACACGATTGAAATAGAAATTAAAATGGTTATGCTCGAAATGAGTTGCGAGCAATAGAAATTCAGCTACACTGGTGTAAATCAATGTTTAATATTTGAATTGGATTCATAATTGTCGAGTTACGAGTACCATAGTAGGTACTAGTAGGTAGGGATGTCGATATCAAATCGATTAATTAATCGGACTCTTTAATTGGTACTAAGTAATGAATTAATTTAGCGAATCGATCTCTGAATTCTCAGATACTAAAGAATATCAGTTTAAAACTCAAAAACAACTCGGGTTCTTTGTTTTTCGACATTCGAACTTACTTTGTTGGAATTAGATAAAAAATCTATTACTTCGTGTATTAGTTTTTGTTGACCAAACTAAAAGGGTTGGCTACGACCCATAGCAGCAATAATATGAATCGTATATCGGTTCCTAAGACATCAATCCTCTAGTCTTCAATATTTTTGTGGATAAATTCTTCAGATATGAATCTATGCCATAATACTTTAGGTACGGCAATGTTTCTTACCTGATTCCACAATCACAATCTCATTACGAGCAGCGCGTGATGCCTTAACCTACTTGTTGCCGGCATTGGTGACCATCTGCCTATTCCATTCCTGCATTAGAAATAAATATTGTTAGAATATTATTCAATAAGCTTAACGTCTACGTTTCCAACAAGTAGAGTAACTAAAACGGAACTGCTTACGTAGATACCGTCTACTGTTTATGTGGTAAAGCAAGTTGTTAAAATGTGTGTTAATTTGAATGTAATGAAGTTTAAATTAATTTTATATTCATGTAATATTAGTTCCAAAAGACTTTTTTCCTATAACTTTAGGAAATAATTAAATAAGAAAATATGTAACACCATTTTATTTTAAGACTCACTAAGATAGGGCTACTAAAAAGGAGGGGGTGGGATAAGAGCGGAGCCTTTGGTTCTGGGGAGCCTTCAAATGTTTACCAAGTTCCCTTGTAAAAGATCGTAAAATTAGATCAACTTCTTTTTAGACTTAGGACCTCATTTAATTTCCGCCCCAGGCCTTTTTCTTTCTTTTGTTTTCGAGGGGGAAACCTTCGAAAGGTACCCGGTGCCGTGGGAGCGACACAGAGTTATGTGGTATTCTTACCGCACTAAACCCCCCCCCCCCCAGTGGCTGTCCTCGGCGCTGCGTAAAGGACTCCGGGATCTCCAGAGGAACGCAACCTGCCAGATACTTGGTGCTCCTAGGAAGGACCACCAAGTATTTATTTTAAGTTAAATGGTCCATAAGGATGAAAAGGTTAAGAACCACTGTTATTTTCTGGATATATGTATAATGGTTTTTAAGTGGCTTTTTCTCAAATGTAATTATTGCCGTAATATTAAGATCTAAGAATCGTAAGGTTATATTGGAATTTTAAGGTGAGTAAATAAATTGGTTCTGTATACTTGTACCAAAAACGTCAGTGTGTCCCTTAAAACTGAGTAAGTACTTACAGAAATTAAAAAATGGATGTATTATATTTTTAGTCACCAAAATAATATAATTCATCTAGTAAGTACACCTACAACAAAAAATATTTTGATAAACAAACGACATTGACTTGACAAGATTAGATTCAAGGCCGTCTAGCCTAGAGTAGTGAAAGTTTGGTTATGTGGCAATGTTAGATTCTAAAGGAAACTTTTATATGATACAGCTTTATTGTAGCCATAATATTATGAATGAAGGAATCAAAATAGAACGATTTTACTCACCATTTCAGCTTCAGTCAATGCAATTGACCCCGTTTAAGAACTGTCCACACGAAATTTTCGACTTCACGTTAACTAACCGAGGATAAAACAGTATAAATATATGAACACATAAACCCCGACGTGGTTATCACAAAAAATAACTGTATTGTCTTTTAACATGTACCACTTTTTGCAAAAAAAACTTTATTATCATAAGCTGACAGCAATGGTAGTCATGGAGGACAAAAAACTGAACGAGATAAGAACTGCTTCCGCACGCCATCTATTAATAGACAAAGAAATATAGTTGTAATCTTGTGACTAGATTTGTACCTGTCGGCGTCGGTGTCGTGGCAAACCGGACGCATTAGATTCTTCGTTCCCTCATATCATTGATAGATGGCAATGTAAGTATCATCACAATGTTACATTACTACCAATATTACATAATATTTGAGCAGGTTAGTGCCACTAAAATTACAAATAAACTAATTTGTATGGAATTGTAAGTAACTGATGTAATTGAGGTTCATCATTACTTGCAAAACAGTACATTTAAAAATCAACATTGTTTCAGAAGTTTTACTCAGAGGTTTCAAGCAGGGTTGTTGCTGATGCAGGTTTTTACTAGATCAGCTGATGCTGATGCTGATGCTGATTTTTTCAGATTAATATCAGCTGATGCTGATGCTGATGCTGATATTTAAAAATACTAAATAATAAATATATTTTATACTGAGGTATTTGTACGTCCCTTACGAGAATAGTCTTTTTTAACCAACTTCACAAAATGAGGAGGTTTCTCAATTCTACCATATGTCTTTTTTATGTTTGTTCGCGGATAACTTCGTCGTTTATGAACCGAACTGGGTGATTTTTATTTTGTTGGAAAAAAAGATATTTCCAAAGTAGTTCCATTATAAGAAAATAAGGGTCTGATGACCAGAGAAATCGAGGGGAACTTTCAAAAATCGTAAGGGCGACTAGTGCATTTGTAAGATTTTTAGTATGTCATCACTAAAAAAGGTGAAAAAAATAATAATTAAAAAATACAATCGACTTCCATGTCACTACAAAGCAAAAATCAACTGAAACAAATTTTGGCTCAGCACATATCTGTGAAGCCGGCGCTCATCTTAAACACGCTGTTTACGCCGTTATCCAACGAAATATATTTAGCACCGACTTCAGAACCATGTACATAACCAACATCCACTTAAGCTACCCTCCACTCTGCAGTGACACAGAAGTCGGCATTTATTTGTTATTTTTTTTACAAATACTACACTGTGTCGTATCTTTGTTCAATAACGAAATATTTGGTCATATTGCACTTTTCACTGGATGTGGCATTATGAATTGAATACATAATTCTGTTATTGATTGATTGAACTATGATCGAAAGTTATTGATGTCTGACCAAATTACGTTGTCAATACAATCGAATGATTGTTTGATGACAACTTGTGTTTATAAACTTCTGTGATTGGCTAAAACTCCACGTGATTTAAGCTCGGTCCCGCCTTCAACGAACACGTTACAATTTCAATATCAGCATTAAATATCAGCATCTTTTGTTGCGGATGCGGATGCTGATGCTGATATTTAAAAGAAAGCTGATAATCAGCGGATGCTGATGCTGATGCTGATATTCGCAACAACCCTAGTTTCAAGCAATTGGAAAGACCAAACTGCTTGTGATTTTTTTGAGTTTTCAAATACCCAGGAGTTCTATTAGATATTTCCATTTTTACAATACATGATATAAAGTTAAAGCTTTATAAAGAAATTAAAATAATCAATTAAAATAATAAATAAATAAAAAGTATTTAATAAAACATTTTATTAACCCTTTGACCGTCGTACCATAATTAACTTATAATTTCTAGTGGTAGTGATCCAGATATATATTTTTGAGATATTATAGGACGTGTTAGTATAGGATCATAGGTTCTGAGTTTTGGCCACTGACGGTTACCAGGGCGCAATCGTTTTGCTGACCCATAGCCTGCTTTTAAAGCTGCTTTAGTGCTTGTTGAAATACTAAAGACACCAAACTGTAAACATTATATACATATGTGCAAGCTATCCTCAATGATTGTATATTTTTGGTTTACAAATATTGTAGATAGTCCTGGATTTTTCAAAAGCAGTATCATTTTTCATAACATTTATTACGGAAGCATTTAATAAAACTAACAAGAACTTATGTCTAGGGGGAATAAATAAAAGAATCAACATTAATTATACATTAATTTATTAATCGGAATTTAATACTGTATTACATAGAAGAAATGCACTTCTTATAAACATTCAGAAGACTTCCCTTTGGGACAGTTTATACGGAGCTTCTCTCTCCATTTACTTAAGTTGAATAAATATGAACTATGTACTTTGTTAATAGAATCAATATTTATGAAGATCTGCATTGCCACATACTTAAAAATCTATGTATATTTTTCACAAGCTCACAATTTTTGAAAGTAAGTTCTTAAATAGTATATAGTAAAGCATGAAACTACTACTGCCTATGAGATATCCGGCTGAATAAATAAAATTTTGTAATAAACAACAAATAATAAAATACTTTATTAACGTTAGTGTGCTTATACTGTCGCTGCCACTTAATTTGTCAACAACATTTTCCATCACAATAAAGGAAAATATAATCAACTTATAAAAATAACTGAATTTCTCAATTCGGTGACCGCATGGAAAGGCGTTTTGACTCATATCCAACATAGTGAATAATAAATTTTGGAGAAAACACACCGCACAAGAAGACTACCAATATAAATACAAACGACATCTTAATTCATTCAGTCAAAGTGGAACATGTATAAAATATGTATTCAATTAAGAAATAATCATAATCAGTCTTGTTTAGAGAAAACATTACATCAACACGCGCAAAAACGGAGTGCACGCCTTGATACTTATTATCACAATACAATATGTCAGATATGATGTCATCCCTTCTCTTGGACGTAACTAGTATATAAATCGCCTGCTACGCTACTTAGTGTTATTATCACAGTTGTTTAGTAGAGGTGGGTGCAGTACTTTGTACATAATACAGGAGCTACCTGCAATCCGCGAGCATACTCGACATGTCACTCTTGCTGATCCAGTACGTACGCATCAAACTAGCCTGGTCGAACCTATCGCCTCGCCACCTATTCATTATACTTCGTATAAAATAATTAAACAAAACTAATGACTGAGGACAGGCTAGTGTTTAGGAAATCATCTTTGAGATGAAACGTAATGCACATATACACATTCTTTCATTGCAGTCTTTCTCTTATAATGTACATGAATAACATAGCAAATCTCGCATCAATCACGTTCCAAACACGAGACTCACAAACCCGTTGTTCACCCCCTTACATCCGCTCAGACCCGTCTACATCATGATCATTATATTTATGGATTGAAATAACGGGATTTGTAGATAATAACTTTTACGTCCCTCTGAACTGGTACAATTTCGTCACCTTGTGGTAAACTGAAAACTAAAATTGAATAACAATAAAATATTAATCTTACACCTATCATATCATAATATTATATCTGTGAACGACTTGCAAGCTTTTTTGTCACAAACATTCATGAAATTCGCTCAAATAGTCAAAAAATATATTTTTTGTCTAGTAAAACACTACCCAAATGCAGGATGTGTTCTTATGTAATAACAATTGACCAACGCAACGACAGGTTATAGTAATGAAATATCACAGATTTTTCCTCTTTGGACAGTAACGGGCTTCTAAAATAATACATAATATCTGCTTTTGTATATTTTGTACCAAACGACGTCCCTATCCATTCAGCCCTTAGAACCCCTTTACGTACAAAGAAACTTCAGTAATTAACTAGACGAATTACGTGAATCATAATAATATAAAAATAATCAAAAACAAATATGAAGAAATCACTTATTTTGCTAAGAAAAGAAAGTAACCGTTGTTCAAATTCGTAACGATCAAAATACTAATCACCTTAAGTTAAATGCACGTATTTACATTCCTCCTACATGTTTTAGAACGGTAGAATCAATTTATTAGCATTCAAAGCCCAGCCGTTGCCTATGTCAAATTGACATGGACTAAAAATCTTAGGCATAAATATTAAAGTTTTAGATCTAATCTTTAATAAAAAATAATCTTGAAATCAGTGACTTTAAATGTCATTGACATCACTATAAGTAAGAAAAATATTCACAATTTTATCTGGCAATACAGATTGTTGTTTCAGAAGTATATCAAAAGCATTATAATTTACTAATACTAAGTTGTCCCACACATTTCAATTGGTTACGATCATTTTGTAACACCTCGAAAATAATTTATATAAAATACGTCAAATTTCCTCTGGTCTTTAAACCCTCCCATAAAATTTTCTTTCATCTTCTATATGTTTAGTGCATTTCGTACATCATACAGACAATTTAAAAAACGAAAGGCACCCGGGATTACACAAGAGGGTACCCACACCAACTACTCTAACAAATATAGTGATTAAAACCTAATGGTGGAAACGATCAGTAGATCTATTAAATTCCACCTGAAACCTTAAATCATACATCATCTGTTGACCCCGCATATTAATCGCGTTATCATGAAAATTAGTTTTTCGCATAACACAAATTCACTCGTTTGCTAAATTTTATTTAATTATTGATATAGCTTATTATGCCCAAAACACTGAAGTAGTGTCATTATTGACATCAATTTTTAAATATATCTTGCCTTATCATACATTGCTTAATTTGCAATAGTGGTCAACAGTTAATGTATTCATCGTTAAAAACTAACACACTTATTACATTGATAAATTGAAATTGATCTGAAAGAGAATCCACAAAAACATTTATTTTGACATCTAGTGCAATTATGTTTGAGAATTCAAGATGTTTCACATTTAAGACTACAAAACGTGGTCTGCATAAAACCACATCATTATATTAAAAATATGAAATTTTAAGCTTCCATTCAGATCTAAAACGAAATAATCTAATCAAAATGTAACAGAATCAAGTCACATGTAAAAGGAAACCGTCGCTTGCCCTGCTTTTTCCGATACACACATATTATACTGATAGACAACTTTAAAGATTCTAAGTACAACATCAAATTGTATATTATTATAACATTAAGACAGCTCCATTTAGATAAGAAAAACACCAATATAGATATACGAGCAGGGCTTCACGGTCTAAATAATTTACTGTTGTACGGGAGCGGCGTACAGGAGGGGGCCGGGCGGTAGGTGCGGGTAGGGAACGCCAGCGCCCACGGCCGCCTGGTAGCCACAAGGGCCGCCGCCACCGACGCCACCGCCGTAGAATTTACCACCTAAACAAATATTCACAGTTAGCATTATGCAATGTGTTATTAAGAAAGCAATATCTATATACTGAATATAGCTATGAATCTTTTGTTAACCCGACTACTTATCGCCTAATTAAGCTGAAATGTTGCTCAAGTTTATTTGCACTAAAATCAAAATGTTTAGTGTTGAATCTTTCAACTTTAAGCCAAGAATTTATAAAAACATTCACAAGGTCTCTGGACCTCAAAATGATTTCACACACAATGTTATTAGACTGGTCATTACTAGTGCATCAGACTGGTCTTGGCCGACTTGAGCATGACAGGATTAAATACCATACCAGAGTTAAATACCATAACATACAATACAAGTCAACTGGAAACAATTTCTCAAATGTCTTAAAAAGATTACAGTTACTAACTTAGCTCACCTACCTTAAATTACCAGTGGTGCTAATAAGAAGCGCGATCTGAGACCTCAAATTTAGAAAATTAAGCAAAACCAATAATTCCCTTAAGTCAATTTTGTTTATTTAGCTAGTGCTTACCAAGCATATCCTGATGATGCGGATGCATTTGTGGGTAATGAGGAGGGGTAGCAAAGTGAGGAGGTGGCGAGCCATAAGAAGAAGATCCTGAGCCAGCAGATTTGTTGCCACTGGTATTGTTATTACGGTATTGTTGCCCACCATTACGTCCATCTACAAAGACATAAGAATGTGGTTGTGTATAGTGTAACCTAATTTTCGGTTTCGTATTTTTAAAAAAAAAACCCATTCATTGAATACCCATATCATGAAGTGAATAAAAAATACTTGGCCCGCCATCTTGGGGCGTCCGCCGTATTAAATTTAGAATAACCTTACTAAATTGATCATTCATTGTCATCCAAATGAACAAGTATTCAAAATTTCAGCTCAATTGGTACGAGTTAACTATTGTGAAATTCAGTTGCAAGATTTGACCTGCGCAAACTAACAGAGGGAGTTAAGTAAAAGCTTGAAAAAAAGAGAAAGTTTCAAGTAACTATCATAGAAAAATAGCAGCTATCATACAATATACAAAACAAAATTAATCTTACTGTTGTATGTACGTTGTCCATATCCGTTTTGGTTATTGTACGCATTCTGGTACCCCTGGTTGTAACCGCCTTGGTAGGTGCCCATGGATTCAAACATGTTGGGGCTGGGGAAGGGCACTTGCTTCTGGTAGTTGTTCTGTCTGTAGCCTTGAGTGTTTTGGTTAGTCTGGTTGGAGAATCGTGGGGCCTGTTGGTTTACATTGCGGTTCTGGAAACTGTTTTGGTTGGCAGCGTCATTGGCGGTAGTAGCCATCTTATTGTTCCAGGTGTTGTTCTGTTGACGAGGGGAGCTAGATCCACTGTTGTTGTCTTTGCGTTGTTGCCAGCGGTTGCGACCTGTTTTATAGAAATCACCTATTTACGAACTAAGATTAAACTTAAATACAGTAATATTAAAACAAAAATAAATTTTAATTAAGTTACCAGTGCAGCTGTTGTTGTTTCGCGCCATGTCGTTCAGCTTGGATGGAGGGGTCTGGCCCGTTTCACGCAGAACCGCAACTAAAGCGCGCGCCTGACGGGCATCGCCGCTGGTGAAGTAAGTGTATGCGGTTCCTGATTGCTGGCAACGTCCAGTGCGACCTGCGATCACAATTAAAAATAATTAGCACCACACGTGTAAGCCAAAGTAAAAACAACGACATTGTATAAAAAAATATTCTTATTTACCAATTCTGTGGATGTAGTCCTCTGAAGAGTTAGGGTAGTCGTAGTTGACCACAAACTTGACATCTTCCACATCTAACCCGCGAGCGGCTACATCAGTAGCAATAAGGATTGTAGTAGATCCATTACGGAATTCACTGAGGACCGCATCTCTTTCAGGCTGGGACTTATCGCCATGAATGGCCAGCGCCTTATGGCCGTTACGGCGAACTGCGCGTGCGATGTCATCTACCTACAAGGTTAAATTTATTTTTAGTAACAACCCAAAATAAAACAATAAATTTAAAAACACAAACAATTTCTTAAAAATTATGTACCTTCTTCTTGGTCTCCACAAAGACAATAACTTTGTTATCTTTCTCAGAGGAAATTTCTTTCAGAAGATTAGTCAATTTAGCTTCCTTCTCATGTTCCTCACAGACTTCAATAATTTGCTTGATGTTGTTGTTGGCAGACAGGTTTAATGAGCCAATGTTAACCTTGACATAATCAGTCAAGAAATCTTCAGCCAGTGCTTGAATTTCTTTAGGCCATGTAGCAGACCACATCAGTACTTGACGATCAGGGCGAATCTGTTCAATGATTTTGCGGATTTGTGGCTCAAATCCCATGTCCAGCATTCTGTCGGCCTCATCCAAGACCAAGTACGTGCATCGGCGTAAATTGGTAGTGCCTCGTTCTAAGAAATCAATCAATCGGCCAGGAGTAGCAATAACAATCTCCACACCCCTTTCCAAATCACGGGCTTGAGGTCCTTTAGGGGATCCACCAAACAGACAAGTATTTCTGATGCATCCACGAGCACTGTAAGCTTGAGCTACTGATTGAATTTGTTGAGCCAACTCCCTAGTTGGTGCAAGGATAAGTGCAATAGGACCATCTCCACGCTGCAGCCTAGGCTGATGGACAATGTGAACAGCAGCAGGGAGCATGTAAGCAAGAGTTTTACCAGATCCAGTGGAAGCAATTCCAACCATGTCACGTCCAGACAGAGCAATGGGCCATCCTTGGGCTTGTATGCCAGTTGGCTCATCCCATCCTTGCTCCTTGATTGTGTTCAAAATGTGATCGGGGAAATTGCCCTCATCAAAGATTTGGTTTGGGCGCGGTACATCATTGCCGCTCACAGTGATTTCCTTTGTCGCACGATAGAGTTGAACATCATCATCAGAACGAGCCTCAACATTGGCGTGTGGCTTATAGAAATCTTTCTGGATTGGGCCAAGTTGGGATAAATCCCATGTTGGCTTAACCAAGCTGTCACCTGGATGCTTAGCTTTCATGCTCTGTTGCTTACGGCCATTGAAGTCTGTGTTTTGTTGTCCGGAGTTAGGCACATAAACTTTCTTCTGCCCATAGTTCTGTTGATTACCATTCTGATTGTTGAATGTTTTAGGACCAAAGTTAGTTTTTGGTTGGAAATTTTGTTTAGGCCCACCAAAATCATTTTTGCCATTATAATACTGCATGTTTCCCGAAGCTTTGTCTCCATCATAATTATTCTTGTTAGGGGCTTGGTTGTTGAAGTTGTTTCTTAGCTGTTTTGTGTACTCTTTAGGCCCACCAAAATCATTTTGATTACCACTATGGTTGAAGTCATTTCTTATTCCATTAAAGTCATTTCTAGGCCTAAACTTATTATTATTTGCCATGTTGCCCCTGGGTCCAAAAGGTTTTGGCCCTCCAAAATCTGGCAGGCCATTGAAATACGGTATTTTACCGAATTGTTCATTCCGGTCTAGACGAGGTCTGAAACTGATTGAAGAGGGTTTTTGAGTTATATCCCAAGGGTAAGGATACGAAAAAACACATATTAATTCATATACCTTTATTTATAACTTTAGTAACTTTGAATACATAAATCAATGTCAAGTAATAAATAAAAAGATGACTAAGACAAATTTGACTACTCCAATGCAATAAAAAGCATCAAATATAAGAAAATGCTACAGTCCATACCAATTTTTCTTTGCAGATCCCAATTTGAAGAAGCATATTTATAGTTTTTTTTTTTATAATATAGGAGTAGCAGACGAGTATACAGTCCACCTGATGGTAAGTGGCTACTGCCGCCCATGAACATCTGTAATCAACCCTAGATAGGATTAGATATTCCCACCTGAGGTCGGCCACAGATGCGCCGCTACCCCTGAGGACTGAGCTGGAACGCCTCGGAAAAGTCTGTCTCCCTTACCACACCCTTCAAACCGGAACACAGCAGCGCCTAACACTGCTGTTATTAGGTAGAAATAGGTGCGACGGTGGTGCCGCCGGAGTCGAACCACAAAGGGTTCTACCACCTTCAAAATATTATCAGCACTGAAGCGTATTTCAGACACTTTACATTTCTATACTATTATTTTTTTTGTTGTATACCAACCTTACTTTGTTATTATTTAGTAAGTAACAATCGGTTGATGAATTGGTTGTCAATATAGGTTTGTAGCAAACATAATTCTAGTATGTAAGCTATTACAATCTATTACAAGTTAAAAGTTCAACTTCATTATCTGGGGTGCCAGAAGTTCGAATCTCAGAGTATCTGGCATATAATTGTAATAACTAATATATGTATGTATTAAAAAAATATTCTCATTTACATTCAACAACAACAAAAGAAAACATAATGAATTAGTTAATTAGCTACATACCTGTTTTTAGAATGAAATGTTCACATAGTAATGTGAAGTTCACTAATCTGTAGGTGTAGGTCTATTTGTTTGGTGTTTATGTGTAGGCCACTGTCCAATCAAGTGTATTGGACAGCAGCCTACACTTCACACTCTAGGAGCCTCATTAGGACAGTAATGGATTGACAATAATTTTAATTAAATATTTAATATGATTTTAAATATTTGTATCTTATTTATAAATAGTTATTTGAAATCATCATATTTTAATAATGATTTATTTTTATTTACATTTATATTATCTTTTATTAAGAGTGATAATTGACATCATAATATAATGGTCTAAGATCCGAAGCTAAATCGAACTGGACCGAGCTGATAATAGAATGAAACTCATTTTATAATGAAATTAGTACATTTGGTAATACATTAAAAATAGGTTTGCTAAAAAAATCCTGGACAGGATAATTTTAATTATTTTTTGAAAAATTAAAATTTAATTGAAAATTAAATTTTGCAACATCAAGATAATAAGAAAATTCTATTCTGAGTGAATGTTAAAAACATACAGAATGTGCAGGCTTTGGGTTGCCTATTATTTACGTGGACGAACTATTGGGTTGTCAGGTATAAACAGGTATTTCGCTGGCAACTACTTTCACTCATGATGATAATAGATAAAATTTTATATCAGTAGAAGCGCTGTTTTATTGTGAACACGTTGATATAGGGTTGTCTGCAAAATGAAAATTAATTTTTCAAAAAAAAAATTAAAATTATCCTGTCTAGGATTTTTTTGCAAACCCATTTTTAATGTATTACCCAATGTACTAATTTCGTTATAAAATGAGTTTCATTCTATTATCAGCTCGGTCCAGTTCGACTTAGCTTCGGATCTTCTACTATAATTCAAATTCAAAGTTCTTAAAATAATATTGTAAAAGTGTAAAATCTGGTCAAAACTTTTCAATAGTCTTGAAGGACATTATTTAATATAAAAATATTTTAAGGATATCATTTATTTCTTACTATGTTCCTTAAACTGCTGGGAAACCGCTGGCTTCAAAGGGAACGAGACCGAGTGGAGTGGCGCCAATTAAGGGAGGCCTATGTCCAGTAGTGTACTTTAAAAGGCTGATGGACGGAATGTTCCTTAAGTAACAATATTTTATTTTGGAGTGTTGCATTATATTTGTGATTTTCAATTTAATATATCAAAGTAGCAATCAAGCATGTAGTCCACCTAATGTTAAGTGGCTATTGCCACTTAATAGTCTCCAAACTTTTGTTGTTGTTGTTGACTGTTATTATTTTTAAATAAATAAATTATAAATGTTGTTATACAATAATATTTTATTTACCTCCCAGATTCTGTCTTTAACAATATTTAAGATGGTGGACCTATTAGAGCTTTGATTTGCTTTAACTCTTATAGTTCTAGGACTGTACACAATTTCAAAAGGTCAAATTTCTTATGATCCGATGGAAAAAAAAAACTTAAAATCCCAGACAATAAAAAAAAGAAGACCAGATTCCCGAAATGTATTCAAGACGTTGAAGCGTCAGAATACATTTCGGGAACATTTCGATGTGGATTCCATCTTGCATTATGTAGAATACAATATAAAATAGACAACAAAATATTGTGCCACCCGAGATTTGGAGAAGCGACATGATTTGGATTTGGCGTAAAAGCTGTAATTCGTGTGCGATTCCACATATTTTCTGTGGATCTATATTTTGTGCGAGGATGTGTCTTGTTCGTATGAGGTTAAAAAAAATTACCTACAAAGACATTTTTTTCTATGTTAAGCTATTGACGTGGTAAATGAAAAGTACCTCGTAATCTTTATTATAAAATATCCACAAAAATAGAAAAAAATAAGGTACCTTTTCAAATATATTTTTAAATCGTCGTAAAATATTGGTATTTCATTAATATTATTAGTCAATATTGTGAAGGTAACAGTATAATTCTTAAATACTTAGATTTGACGACCTTGTAACTTTGTGTGAATCCTGTTAGTAGAATATTGCAATAGATTCCTTCTTTCTTTACAAATTGTAATACATTAATCGAAATTACTTCTTTAAAACGTATTATAATAACGTAATTAGTTGAATATATACGAAACTCAATGTTCTTTAAGACATGGAACGTTGCGTAGATGTCGATATATCAGCTGAGCAAAATGCATTTCACAAAATGGCCGCTGTGAAAATCGCAACTCAACAGTGTAACGTTTGCTTAAATTGCTTAATTGTATAAAGTAACTCCTGCTTAAAGCATTTTTAACTTACATGGGATGTTGGTTGTGGAAGCCGTTGTACTGCATTTTGCTGGCTTGAAGTCCTGAGTTGCAAACAGTACCGCGACGTGGTGGTGAACGCTTGATTAGGTATCTGGAATACCACAATGGAAAATGTGAATATCTTAAATTATAACTTAAAATCAATATCAAATCTACGTTTAGAATAGAACTTACCTCTCAATTAAGAGAGAATTTGAATTAAATATACTTTTTACATTCACCGAAATGTTCCTCGTCCACCCGGCTAGAACAACTCGATAATGAATAAATAATGGCCGACGGAAAAGGAAACGCCTTACGAGTGTTGCCTTGAGCAAAATTACAAAAGTTACCACACTGAATAATAGCTTACACACAAAGCTAGTCGTACAACACACATTATGGCTGCTTCTTTATGACTAACTTTTGTGCAAAATTACTAAATTAGCTATCAATACTGACCATAATAACATTCATACAATTTTATATTAAGTGTAGCAATAAAGGGAGTCAATTGAATATACATGGAAGCTAGATACGTCAAGTACAAGTAAAACTCACTCAAAGAGAATTTCGTACCACTAATATTTTTTAGAAACAAAGTTGATTTTATTAAAATAGAAGTTTCCTTTATGCCCACTCAATCCAGATACTCAATGGCGTTGTGCAAGTTGCGCTGAATAACACTATTGAGATCATCATCATCACCAAACCATTACTGTCCCGCTACTGGACACGGGTTTCCTTTCATAATGAGACGACTTATTCTCACTTCGAAACCCTTTATTCTTATAATAGCAGTAATAATAGCAGAACAAAGCAAAGAATATTTAATTAATGTGGTAAATCTTGCGGATTGAGCCTGATTTACCCAGAATGGACGAAACCAGGTGAATCTATGTTAAACATTTGCGAGCAGTAGATCGCTGTCGCAATCACAAGCTAGGAAATCAACTGGTTTCACACAATCTGCGAAGATTCTAACTGTGCCCTTTTGAAAGAGGAGACTTTTATGGTGTCGATTGTATCTGACTGTTTTTGTGAAAGACACTAATTTTATAAACAATCCAGAAGAAGTTTAACTTACAATATGTATTTCCTTTTACATTTATCTGAATTTTGTACAAGTGACAGTGAGCATATTATCCGAGTATTATCCCTTTAATCCTTGAATTTCTGCCTACAGCGGAGATTTCATTGATGAAGACTGCAGATGTTGCAAATTACCAGCAATATCTAGATACCCCATTTAAGGATTTAAGGGATACCTGCATATCATCGCTTTTAAAATAGCCCCTCAAATAGATCGAGGGTAGACGAGATGTGTGTCCCTGTTATTTGAGTACATCTATATAGGTAAGTATAGTAACCTATATAGGTAAGTGGCTATTGCAGCCTATAGACATCTGTAATTCACCCAAGATAGGTTTAGAAATTCCTATCCTATTTCTGGCAGTGGTGCCGCCTGAGTAAAACCACAAAGGGTTCTACCACCTTCTAAATTATTTAGAAACGACTCTAGCGCCCTAACACTCCGCTGCTTAACCATCTCCACATCAAGAAAGACACCAATCGACTCCAATCACCTACATAATATATTATTATTATCTTAAGCTTGTTTGACCAGTATAAGTTCACTGGCACACTGATTCCGACACGACATGCACACGGTCCGCCATCATAGAGTATAAAATAATAGATGATTGTGGTCCATTCAATTCCATTGCTTATATATTCTATGTGCTAGTGCTCAGTTTAGCCTAAGCCTAAACTGTGTTTGGTGTTTTAGCCTATAGGATAAGGCTAGCGCTAGGCAGTTCAGAAATTTTCATAAAGCGAAAGTATTGATTTTCAGTGCATGCGTAAATTTGTAATTATAGTAATTTTTATAAAAATATATTTTACGGTCATTGTTTGTTTAATTTCCATTGTCAAATCAAAAGTGGCTTAAGGGATAAGAATAAGTGATTGTTTTTATAGTTTGTTGTGCCGTATGTTTTAAAAATAACATATTAAAAACATAATTATATTGCGAGATTGTTGCGAATCATAATTTAAGCAGTAAGTACTTATTGCATGGTATTTTTGCATATTTTTAAGATATAATTATTTCGTTCCGGTGTGTAATATAATGATTCAACAATTTATTATAAATAGGAATTTGTGTAGAATGTGTATTTTATTCTAATTTGGAACATCTTTGGAACTTAAATTATTCAATAATTTGATTGGAGAAGTGACTATGGAAATTAACTTGCACAACTTTATTTGAATAACTATATTATGTATAATTACTTAGTGTAATAAAAGTTGACCTTTGCTTAAAAAATACATATGTATTAACTTTTAATTTTAGGAAAGAAATCAGTAACGGGTTTGATGGGTATTAAATAGAAAATACACAGAAATAGTATTAAGATGGATATGGATAGTACAGCAAACCTTGCAGATGCAGCATCTGATCAGCTGTACCCAGCATTGTTTCAATGTTTTGCTATTATTGTGTGCGGGTAAGGATTTTATATAAATAGACCTTTAGTGCTGTTATTTTTGTCGTGAGAAAGGTGAAGGTGGTAGAACCCTTTGTGGTTCGACTCCGGCGGCACCACTGACACACCTATTTCTACCTAATAACAGCAGTCTTAGGCGCTGCTGTGTTCCGGTTTGAAGGGTGTGGTAAGGGAGACAGACTTTTCCGAGGCGTTCCAGCTTAGTCCTCAGGGGTAGCGGGGCATCTGTGGCCGACTTCAGGTAGGAATATCTAATCCTATCTGGGGTTGATTACAGATGTCCATGGGCGGCAGTAGCCACTTACCATCAGGTGGACTGCATGCTCGTCTGCTACTCTTATATTATAAAAAAAAAAACCTAGAACTCCTTTATTGGTAGATATTGCATGCAGGCAGGTTTCAAATTTTCACCAGCAAGTTGTCTTTTTAACAAAGCAGATTTATATTTGTGTTTAAAGCATTCCATTCTCATTTTTCTCCTCAAAGGGGGAGGTAAGTCGTTCCAAATTTTTGCTGCTTCAAATTTGAAACAACGCCTGTATCTGGCCGATTTATGAGCTGGAATTTTTAGGAGACCTTGAGAATTTGAGCGAAGGCTCCGGTGGGTAAAGTTGTCGACCCAGTGCAATTTCTCAAATAGGTATTCAGGCTTCTTATTCCAAATTACTCGATGCACTGTACAAGCATAGTGTAGGCTCCTCCTCGCACTCATGTTAAGTATGCCTTTGCTATTTAAGTATGGTGTTATAAATTTTCGCCTAGGGACATCAAAACAAAAGCGAATGCAGGCATTTTGTACTCTTTGTATAGCATTTTCTAACTTAACATTTAACCTAGGTCCAAAGACGGAGCTGCAGTAATTAAATTGAGAAAGCACTAATGACTCACAAAGTTGTAGGCGTAAATCTGGTTTGATATAGGGCCTAATCTTATATAAGGTTTTAAGTTTATAAAATGCGGATTTAATTTTGCTGTTTGTTAGGCCAAGATTGCGTGCAGTGCTTACTTGTTCTAGGGCTACGTCATTAATCTTTATTTTATCTTCACAATCCAGTACATTTATAATAATAAAGTATAACTATAACAGTATAACTTCTAATAAGTATAAACACACTTTCTTTGCATTTTTATCAATATGTACATAAAAATATTTCTTCTGTTTCTTAGGTATTTAGCTGGTCGCTTGAATGTTGTTACCCAGTCTGAATCGAAGGGATTGGCCACCTATGTGGGAACATTTGCCCTTCCGTCTCTAATATTCCTATCACTAGCTCGAGTGGACTTTACTACTGTCAACTGGACATTTTTACTGGCAATTCTATTGGCAAAGGGATCAGTATTCTTTGCTGTCGTCATAGTAACGGCTTTGGTGTCCAGGCCAATGAATCTGGGGCAAGCAGGCATATATGCTATATTTTGCACACAAAGCAATGACTTTGCCTTGGGCTATCCGATAAGTAAGTATATACTGAGTTAGTTTATGATGGTGTTTTTCAAATTTTGTGCTTTGTACCCCTAGGGTGTCATAAGGCGCAGGTATATAAGAGGTTTGCAATGACTCAATAAAACAAAAAAAAGAATGAACAACTGAGTTTATTAAGATATGATCCATTCCTTTTATATTGATTCAATACTGGTAACATAATAAAATACTAATTAGAAACAGGGGCTAGAAAGGAGTCATAAAATATTTTAATAAGTATATTAACTCTCTAGTATAGAAGGGGACATATTAGCCTTGAGAAATATTAAAAAACACTATTATGAAATAAGGAAGTGGCATTATTTCTATTTGTATATAATATTTTCCTTTCAGTCAATGCAATATACTCTAAAACTCACCCGGAGTATGCTTTATACCTATATCTGATGGCTCCAATATCATTGGCCATACTGAACCCATGTGCCTTTATAATGATGGAGATAAATAAACAAAGACAGTTACGCATGAACTCGGAGAACCGGCTGGAATATAACAAGTTCAAAATAATACTGCAAATCTTCAAAGGAATTGTACTAAATCCAATATTGATCATGACAGTCCTGGGCATTCTTGGGAATATTATTTTCAAACATCAACTGTCTGTGTATATTGAAGGTTTGCTAGAGGTAAGTGCATTTAAATTGATTTTCCTTATTCTTATGTTCCAATTATGTATGTATAAATGAGTATAATAAAACCGTTCTATATATTATGGTTGTGTGGTACTTAGATGGAATCTTCAGTTAGTCTTGCAATAAATGTGTGATAAGTTTTAGTTTGTCCAATTGAGGACAAGAGTGACTTGGACCAAAATTTTCATGGGTTGGACTGCAAATACTGATTGTAAAATGAAGAAGCTAGTTTTTTTACATGAATAAAACGTTATAGCTACATTTCTTTGTATTTTTTGTAGCTATTTGGCCAATCATTCTCGGCGTCTGCGCTTTTCCTATTGGGATTAAGGATGGTGGGACAAATACACAGGTTGAGGGGCCCAGCTCTAATTGTACCATGTGTATTGATTATGATTAAATTGTAAGTACTCATACTTTTTATTACAACTAAATCAAATATGAATTAAACATACACTTAATAAACTTTGCATATTATATTTTTGATATAGAATGATTCACATATCCTGTAAACATATTGTTGATTACTGACTCAATTATTTAAATATGTGGTATGTAGGTATGTAAAAAGCGTTTAAGGAAAACATTGTGAGGAAACCTGCATCATATCTGAGAAATCTTAAAAAAAAAAAATTCAAAGGTATGTGAGGTTTAAAAATTTGCACTTGTCCAGCAGGGTGGACTATGGCCTAATCCTTCTCATTCTGAGATGAAACCTGTGCCCAGCAGTGGGATAGTAATATTTTGATGATGATATAAAAAGTTACATGTGTATGTAAAACTAATGAATTAATTTCAGAATTGTTCTGCCCATCATAATGAGGGAATGTGTGAGTGGGCTCCATGCTGGTGTAAATCAAACTGAGACGTCATCTCTCTCGACATACGCATTTCTGTATGGCACTATACCAACTGCGCCAGCAGTGTTTGTGTTTTCCAACTTGTACCAACTTGAAGTTGATTTGGTAAGTTAACCAATTCAGACTTGAATTTAAGGAAAACTAGACTTACCTAATGGAACTATCCAATTAATTTTGCCTATCTACATTGGGGGACTGGGGTTTGAATTGTTGGTACTCTTTTACCTTAGGGTTTTTCTAAATAATCCATATTTAAAAGTAAATTAACATTTCACTTTATGATGAAAATATTGTGAGTGCATACATACTATCTACCAATATTTCCGAAATATTCATAACTATATTATGTGTGTATGCCAATGAGCTAATATGGTTATCAGGGGTTGCTAATATGCGTAACTTTGTGTTGATGATGCAGTCACATCAAAACAATCATAGCTATTACTGTGATCAACCCTGTGATCAAATGTCTACCCATTAAGCACTGAATAAACTAATCACACACACTTACAAAAATTACCAATCCTACAAAATTTTACAATCATGTGTTACATTATAGATGGCATCATCAATGGTAATCTGCACGTTCCTGTCGGCACCCATAACGTTCCTGTCAGCGCAAGTGATGTCAATCAACGAGGACTACGCGAACCAGATCTATCGGTTCGGCTTCAACCTCTCCATAGTGGCTCTGTTCGCCGCATTATGGGTCACTGCAGTGTTTGTCGTCACCAAGAAATATAACAAAATGCCGCATAGGATAACATTCTCCTTGAATGTTACTCAGGTATGTTAGATGAAGCTCATGGGCGTATATAGGGGGGTTTAGACTTTGGTCCAGACCACCCCTCGTGCCTCTTACAACAGATGAGACTGCAAAAATGCTTCAAACACGTGAACCTTTCTTGTTATTCTGATCTGTTCTCTTGAGCCCGCTATAGACGCACGCGAGAAGTCTCGCCGAGAAAATGCGCGAGAAACGAGAATGCATCTACACTCATGCAACCTTTTCATTCACATTCTCGACCGTCATCCAGAACGGAAGTCAGTGCATCGGCTTTGCCTACACAACAACATACGATGTTATGGTCGCACTGAGACTGAAGGAGAATGTGATACCGTTCTCTTTTCTTGCCAGAGAAACCCTTTGAAGCGGCCAAAAATACCGATACCGATCGGAGAACAGGCGAGCGCGAGTACGAGAAGGCAAGAAAGCGATCACATTCACGCTTCTCGGGTGTTCTCGGGGGTTATCGGCGTGAGTTTGTAGCCGGGGTTGAAATTTCAAAGATTATTAGTACGGGACTACGGGCTGGCCCCTTAGTATAGGGTAATAAAAACTAGTCCGACATTCGACTATGCCTCTGCATTTGGATCTTTTGGACTATTGGTCGCCCCCTTATCAAAGCTAGTTCTTAGCTAGGCAAACCGGCATTTGGTGAGGTTTGGCACATCATGATGTAGCTTTATATCACTATACCTATCGGTCTAAGGTAACACTGTGAATTTATACACATTGCAGAAAATGCATTTTTTCTACCCATTTTTTGGCATTCCGTACCCAAAGGATAAAAACGTAACCCTATTACTTAGCCTCCGCTGTCTGTCTCACAGGGCTATATTTCTGGAACCGTAATAGATAGACACTTGAAATTTTCACAGAATATGTATAGTGGCCTCTATAACAACGATTAGGTAATAAAAAAAACAAATCTTCAAAATAAATGGGAATTGCCATACAAGAAACCACTATTTTGCCGTAATACATAGTTCAAATTTTTACCATGCATTCAATACTATGGCTGCCATGATAACAAATAATAAAAATAAAAAACAAATGGCATTTTGGTAGTACGGCATCCTCCGAGTGCGAGATCGACTAGTGCTTGGCCAATTATTTTAAGTCACATGACTTTAGGCGTGATTAGAAAAAAAATTAAATATTTATACGTGTATGCTACCATTACAAAAACTACAAGTGCAATAACCTTTAAACCAGTTTCCTTAGATGTCGCCTGCAAAAACCGAGTGAAATTTTTTTGATCACATTTTTTTTGCTGCTTTTTTTTATACTTATACACAGCATTTATACTTTCCATCTCATGATACGCGAAGAATATATCTATAATTTTTTTATGTTAAATTAAGAAAAATGTTAATTTTATTAATTCTTGCAGGTGTTTTTGGCCATCAGTCTGATATGGGGCGGTCCGCAGCCCGCCAACCGGCTGTTGTGGTACGCCATGCTGCAACATGCCGTCTTTTTATTCTGCAGTTTCTCTTGTCTGTTCTGGTCGTCCATGCTCTCCATTGGACTCCTTATGTGGGAGGTAAGGAACTCTATTTTTTTAGGTTTGGTCTTAGACTACCAGTATATAGTGTTGAAAATAGAATTATAATATAGGAGTATAAGGTGCCTAAAATGGAAGCTAAAACGACTTTGTTTATGTTTTTCACTCGGCCATTTGCAAAATGTGCCAGGGGTAAAAGAAATGCATAAACTTCATACACTTTGAGAAAGTTAGGGAGTTGGAGAACCCAATTTATAACCACTGCATATCCACCCACTGCAAAAATAAATTTATATAAAAGAAAACATTTCAATATGTACTTAAGTAAATTGTAGTTTAGAAAAGTGTAAAGAAGAAACTATAAATATCTCTAGAATAGATTTGATTATATGTAAAATTTTGGCACTGCAAATAATGTTCGAAAATAATAAAACATCATTGCCAATGTCATGCAAATGTACCTAAAAATGTTGTCTTCCAATCCTGGTGAAAATTGGTTAAGCTTAATAATAGTCATTGCGCTAAAAAATGTATCCATATTGATATTTTTTTCGATTACACTAGATGCTAATGGATCATACAGATCCATATAATTCAATCCAATACATCGGAAAAAAATCAGAAATTGATATTTGCAGCGCTTCCATTCCAAATAAGAATAACAATAACAAATAAGAATAACTCCTAAGAAGAATCACCCTATGTTCGATGAAGAAGTATAGTCCGCGTAAAACTGCTAGTCCGCTCTGAATATAGAAATGAATCGCGTCGCAATAGCAAATTGTATGACTACACCTGCTCGCAACCAACTTCAGAGCGCACTAGCAGTTTGGCGCGAACTATAATCATATTTCGAAGGTGGTAGAACCCTTTGTGGTTCGACTCCGGCGGCACCACCGCCACAACTATTTCTACCTAATAACAGCAGTGTTAGGCGCTGCTGTGTTCTGGTTTGAAGGGTGTGGTAAGGGAGACAGACTTTTCCGAGGCGTTCTAACTTAGTCCTCAGGGGTAGCGGCGCATCTGTGGCCGACCTCAGGTAGGAATATCTAATCCTATCTGGGGTTGATTACAGATGTCCATGGGTGGCAGTAGCCACTTACCATCAGGTGGACTGCATGCTCGTCTGCTACTCCTATATTATATTAAATAATAATAATAATAATGTATTGTTGTTAGAGCCACGACCAGGATTACATGCTGCAGCTGTGGCCGCTGCTGGCGCTGGTGGGGTGGGGCATGCCGCTGGTGCTGGTGATGGCGCTCACCAGCAACAACGTGGCTGAAGGCCTGCCCTTCCACTACGACGCTAT
The DNA here is from genome assembly GCF_041222505.1 of Epargyreus clarus. NCBI lineage: Eukaryota > Metazoa > Arthropoda > Insecta > Lepidoptera > Hesperiidae > Epargyreus > Epargyreus clarus. Next base: position 7,879,269 of record NW_027332239.1, on the reverse strand, counting down.
TGAAGCGGTGCGGCTTAGTGTGCTGTTCTTCTGTTTAACGGGTGAGAGATTATCTAAGGCATCTACTACTAAGAGGTCGAAAAAAAATTTTGAAATTTTCTTATCCTGTGCTAGTTTGAGTTTAGAATAAATAAACCCTCGGACACCCTATATTTGTGATTGAGATGATGGGTGGACCATCAGTGGGTGGATATAATCGGTATCCGATATCCGGACTTAAAATTAATACTACATTTCATATGTAAAATGCGTTAGAAAAAGTGGTCGAAATTAACCAAATTTCCTCTGTGATCCCCCCCACAAATTTTATGCTGCGATCCGCCTTGATTTAATAGTCAATACAAGTATTCTTTTACAGTTATATCTATATATCAATACAATATGTATAGGTATAATATTATTAAATAAAAGCTCTCAAAAGGCCATGCAAGTGCAAATTTATTTCCATATGTGAAAACAACATATTTATAAAAGTTTATTTTTGCAATTCACAATATTCAACACCATTTTCTATTGTATACATAAGAAGATAACTTATGATACACATATTCTGGGATTATCAATATTATGAATGTCTTAAAATTTACTATATAAGTATTATCGTTTAATATTGGGTTTCATTACGTTATTATCTTTAGAGATTAAAACAGAATAATGAATAAACAGGTGCAGATAAGGCATTATTATATTTGTACGTGCGATGATAAAGTTATTGACCGTGAACTATTGATTAGTGGGCTGTATATTGTAATGATAATGGAACCCTCTGTGACTCATATTAACTACAATGTTTTATCTCCCAACCTTAATATGCGACCTAAAATTTTTTCGAAGCAAAAAACCGCTACGCCTATTATTCTAGTCTTTGAGTTAAATTTTTATCATAATCAATCCATCAATATTTATGATTACCTGAGACATGTAAGACAGACAGAATAAAATATGTTCTATATAAACATAAAAATATATGACACATTGTTCTTTTTTAGTACCGTTATAAGTAATAAGAAATATGCATCAACACTGTGAATTATTTCAAATAACAGATGGATTTTTTTCTTGTATGTTTGTTAATAGCTACTAATTACTGTTTCACTGTTAGTGTTGAGTTTCATCTCAGAATAAAACAGATTTAAGTCAAATTAGTTCCTGTCGCACAAAATATGGTATAACTAAAAACAGGTTTTTACTGACATAATATATTACATGTACCATTTTTTAGTGTCCGTGGGTTGCCTGATCATGTACGTGAGGTTCCGTAAGCAAGGTGTGCAGAGCGCACCGCCAGTGGTCGCGGCTAACGGCTCCACCGGACCGACTCGTGATGAAACAACCGCCCTCATCGACAACGCTGAAGCCGTATCGCAAACGCAGTCTGTGTCCAATCAAGGTATTAGTTGTTTTTTTATGCAAAATGATTTTTTTATGTTACCAACATACCTTCGTACCCATTTCGTCGTTTGAGTAGTACCCTTGAGTACCCTGAGTAATACCCTTCGTAGTTCGACTGCGGAGGCACTTCCGACTCACCTATTTATGCAATGACAATAAAGTTAAGAGTTGTTTTGCTTTTAAGGGTGTGCTTTTTTATAATATAGGAGTAGCAGACGAGCATGCAGTACACCTCATGGTAAGTGGCTACTGCCGCGCATGGACATCTGTAATCACAGATGCGCCGCTACCCCTGAGGACTAAGCTGGAACGCCTCGGAAAAGTCTGCTTCCCTTACCACACCCTTCAAACCGGAACACAGCAGCGCCTAACACTGTTGTTATTAGGTAGAAATAGGTGTGGCGGAGTTGCCGCTGGAGTCGAACCACAAAGGGTTCTACCACCATAAAGCTAAGATGCTAAGGGAGAGTTTATAAAGTGTTCCAAGTTAGATTAGGTTAGTTAGTAATTTGTCCCTGTAGTTCCGGGACTAGAATAGGGCTACGGTATCCCCTGCCTGTCGTAAGAGGCGACTAAAAGGGGGCTTCCGGGGTTGCCGGCGGCAAGAGTGGGAGCTCGAACCGTCCGGAGAGCAACCCCGGGAAGGACGGCGGCATGTGTGGTCGCATGCCGTCGTAAACACCAGGTGTGCGGGAGGACTGTAAAGTGCTCCCCCCAGGGCAGAGCCCGACCGGGGCATCGCGCTCGGAGGACTCCGGTTGTGTTCCATCGGAGATCCCGGAGTTCTCCACCAAGCGCTGAGGACGGCCACCGGGGGGGTTTCAGTGCGCTAAAAATCCCACATAACCCGGCGTCGCTCCGTCGTCGGGTACCTTTTGAAGGTTTCCCCCTCGAAAACAAAAAAAAAAAAAAGTTAGTAATTAGACTGCGGAGGCACCCACGGCAGGCCTATTTCTACAATAACAATAAAGTTAATCAGCTATTTAGCAAAGTGTTCCAAGTTAGGTTTCAGGTAAAGCAACTCATCTTTAATTGTGGCCAATCTTAGATAGGACTCTAACATTGATTATAGCTGAGTCAGTTGCCACATACCAGCAGCTAGACCACATTTTAACCTTTTACTTCTGAAATATAAAGTAAAGTATATTTGTTGATTCGAGTATTCAGTTTGAATTTCTAACAGTTGGAGGTTTCCAAAATGTTCATGAATTAACAGACATCACCAGTAATTATGAGAGTACTACCGGTCATAAAAGCATGAGAATCACTATTTCTTTTACATTTTTTCTCAGTATTAAAAATATAAAATCATTTCGACAACATTACTTTTTTAATACTTCAAGAGTAAAATAATTTAAAATAATAACTTAGGATACTTGTACGGAACCCTCCGAGAACCCTTGAGAGCTCGACTCTCATAGCGTAATATTTATAAATTTAATTTATACAACTGGAGCTTACTAAACTTCCTTTCGTAAAAAATGGATCCGAACCTGTTGAGCTGTTGCCAATTGGTCTGTAGTTGACACAGACAGAATATTTTAAAAACAGGTTTTATATTTAGATGTTACTAGTAGAAATAATATTATGTACAAAAAATTATAGCATTTAAAAACAGACCTTGAATTTGATCTAATATGCCCCTGCCTCCGACTTAAGTATGATATATATTTTTTTATTGAAAAATCTAGATTTAAAATGTGTTATTCCCAAATCTAATTATAAAATATTTTGTACTGTGCCGCATTAGCGTTGGAATATCCAGGTATTTATTTTGAAACCAATTGATCTTTTTTTCAAATTCGTAATTTTATTTGTTCCTGTGTTATTTTTTTAAGGGTATATAAAAATTAATTTACAGTCCTTTAAAGTGGCCTTTAGGTTAAAACACTATCGATTAGACATGATTGAAAAGAGTTTAAAACGCTAGGCCAAGTAAAAGATGGTATAGATATCTACTACTAAGTCTCGATCACCATTTCATATAAATAATAATGAGCTTGGACAAGTAGAATAGAAAATTATTCAATTTATTATTTTAATTTTCATATTATGTCATTACTTAAATATTTTTATATTATTTCGTGTACTTAATACTAGAATATTAAATAAAATATGTTTAAGAAACTCAATTAAAGTACTATGATAAAAAAGCATGTACAATATAATAATATATAATTTTGATTTTTTTAGTCATCCAAGTCACTCAAGTTTCACATTCTTCCTTTCTTTCTTTTTTGTTTCTTTTCATTGTTTTTTAATTAATTGCATTCTAAATAAAATTAAATACTTTTGATTTAGGATGCTATGGTGCCATAACGTCGACTCCATCGCCGAGCCGAACTGCCAACAACTGTTGCTCGAACGATCCTAACTGCGACATCGGACCAGTGAATTCAAATACCCAAGATATCGAGGATTTGGGTATTAATACGAAGTAAGTTGTAAGGGTTTCTAGTTATATTAGTGTCAAACTATTATTGTCCCGTTGCTGAGCTCGGGTCGTCTTTTACTATAGTTTTTAGTTTTTAAAGTTTTTTATAGTTTTTAGTTTGTAGTTTAGTTTTTGTCCGCTATAGTTCTGTTCACTGGTAACCAATTTGCACTTGCAAAGGTAACTTTACTTAAAAAAGCTAGTGTGGGGCTGTGAGTGTAGAAAGCGTCTCTTTTACTACGCTTTTATTAGCTTGTCATTATTGAGTTTGTATGTGACGGAATCATTGAACTCTATTTTTTACCCAATTTGAACCGTCAGATTAATTCTAAATTTTGAACATTTAACAAGAACTGACTGAGACGATTTTAATAATTTTATCCCATTCTCAACAGGATCGTCAGGATCAACGATTTCCCTTGTGCTATTTTAGCGAGGTTTTTAGTTTTTTTTATTATAATTTGTGTAATTTTTTTTATTAACTGTAAAAGCGTTGCGTTTTTGTCTTTTAAGTATAACTTATTTAGCTTTTGTTTGATTAACTTAAAAGCATGGTTTTTAAACAATAATTTATTTAGTTTTTGTTAATTTTTCTTTGATTAAATTTAAAAGCGTGGTTATTACTTTTTACCACGCTTTTACCCACTCTGAACAGTCCGTTTAATTTAAAATTTCAAAATCAAGAAATGATGATTGATGATGATTTTAATAATTCTATCCCATTTACCTCATCAGGATAGTCAGGTATCAGGATTAACGAATTTCCTTGTGCGATTTTCGCATGGTTTTTACTTTGTTTAATTATAATTTATGTAATTTTTATTTGATTCATTGTAAAAGTGTAGCGTCTAGTTTTTTAAACTACAATTTATTTTGTTTTTGTGTGATAAACTTTAAAGCGTGGTTTTTAAACTATAATTTATTAAGTTTTTGTTAATTTTTCTTCCATTAAATTCAAAGCATGGTTTTTACTTTTTTAACTATAATTTATATAATCTTTGTTGGTAGTTATTTAAGCTATTTTTTATGTTGCAAGGGAGTGCGTGTGTCCGGCGGAGCAGCGCGGCGGCTGCGGCGCGGCGGGCGCGTGCGCGGGGCGGGCGGCGGGGCGCGGCGGACAGCTGTTCAACCACACCGCGCTCGCCATCGCGCACATACTCATGATGTTCATTGTAAGTCTTGTATTGGCTTGTTCGTTCATTTGTTCTGGTCGATTATGGCCATTATTAATAATCAATCTGTCCAAGGTGTTGTCTATTAGAATTCGGACTTAAACAATTTCTGCCTTCTATAAATACTTGGGATTCAAAATCAGAAATCATAATTGTAATTTAAAGAAAACCTTAACCTCAATGTGAATGTACATTTTGGACTAACTAATATTTGACGATAATAATGCGTACCATATTTTAATGTGTGACGTCCGTAGATATCAATTTTGAATTATAATACAGATATATAAAATATCATCATCAACCCATTAATGTCCCACTCCTGGGCACGGGTCTCCTCTCATAATTAGAAGGATTAGGCCATAGTCCACCGCGCTGGCCAAGTGCGTATTGGTAGACTTCACATACCTTTGAGTTGTTTGTTTATAAAATCTCTCAGGTATGCAGGTTTCCTTACGATGTTTTCCTTCACCGTTTAAGCAAGTGATAATTCATTTCTAATACGCACATAATTTTGAAAAATCAGAGGTGCGTGCCTGGGATTTGAACCTCGGATCCCTCGATCGAGAGGTCGAGTTTCTTAACCACTTGGCTATCACTGCCTTTTATTATATAAAATATATTAAAAATAATTAAAATATATTATATAAAATATAATGTTAATTAACTTCTCTTTAGTAAAAAACCTAAATCAAATTTAAATTGTACAGAGCATCCCGTATACCACGTGGAAGGTGATGCGCAAGGACGAAGCGGGAGTCTTCATCGAGATTCAGTTCCTGGATACAGCGGCTACCAGCGGCCAAGCGCTCGTAATGTTCGTGCTGTTCGGCCTCAACGCGGACGAGCTCGTTATGCCAGCGTTCACTTACTTAAAGAATAAATGGTAATTCTCCATGATAAAAGTCCTATACGATAATTATATAACGATACGAGAAGAATATTCAGTTAGTCTGTGGTCATTGCTATAAATAAGAGAATATATCTATATAAAGTATATGCATTGTTGTTCTGAGGATTTCATTAGAATATCTCAGTTTATGTACCTTTGCATATGTTTGCCTCATCATACCCTTGAAACTTAAGCACAGCCAATATTCGGAGCACGAACCTTACCCCTATTATATTTAGGCAGAACACAATGAAAAGCCGCTATATCAAAAATTAATATCTATATAAAAAATTACATACATTTTTCAACACGTAAATGACAGCCAGAATAAAAAGTAGTCTTCATAGTGATCTGAGTGTAGTTTTTTCTTACAATACATCTACTACAAACATTTTATATTTTGCAGGTATGGTACAAACAGTGTTGTGTTGCCGCCAGTAGAAGAACTTAGTTTTGAAACTAAGCTTGTGTGCGAGCAATTCATCACCCATCACCTCGAACGTTGCAAGAAAGATATTGCTCAGGATATCAGGTAATTTTTTGATGTTCACTTTCTATGTGCTTGGTAAAAATGATGAAATAGTGTTTTTACTAGACCGGCAATTATACCGACACCTTGGTTAGTCAATGTTGAAAGTTTTGCATAAAAATCTACCAATTAATTGGCCAAGTGTGAGTCAGACTTCGCACAACAAAAGTTTTTATTTAGAGTATATATTTATTGTATTTGTATATTTTTTTATTTTGAGTATTTAACTGTTTATCCATAACGGTTTAACGATTAAAGTGAAAAACCCCCAAAAATAGCGATGTTAAATGGCGATCCCCATTATTTTCATGATATATTTATTTTTAGTATTTACGACAGGATGCGATGATGTATATTAATAATTTTGTTATTTTTAGGCTTGTATTAGTTTTTCTTTATTAAACAGGGCACTTTTGTCTTGTCAAAGACAAAAATAATTACAAATTCATATACATAAATAATTCAGGGCAATTTTGTCTTGTTAAAAATGCCCTGAATTATTCTGTTAGCGTATTCATAAGATACTTGTCTTGCCAGATACCGGATGCGCACGTACCCTTGCTCGTTCCGCGGCGCGTGCCTGTGCCGCTGGCTGCAGAGCTGCGGCCTCGCGCCGGACGCGGCCGCCGCCGCCGCGTACGCGCGCCGCCTGCTCGACGGCCGCGTCATCGCGCACGTGCACAACGCGCACCACTTCGCCGACTCCGCGCTGGTCTACACCTTCCTGTAGGCTGCTGGCTGTGACGTCAGCTACAGACTCACGCCGAGAATCCCCGCAAAGCTTGAATGTGTAGTAAGAGTTGATGCACTGTCGTTCGTTCTAGATAACGGTCGAGAATTCGAATAATGAAAAGGTCGAGAAGGCTCATCTTCTCGGTTCTCGTGCAATTTCTCGCGTGAGTCGGTAGCCGCTATTGATTACTCAGTGCGATCATCTGTGACGTCACTGCTATTTTCGCAGTAAGCACTTCCGCGCTCATGTAGGCGGCTCGGTGCGGCCCGGCTGTGACGTCCCTGCGGCACTACGTTTTTAGACCGTTCGGCGTCATTTTACCATCTGTGACGTCTCTTCCGGACTACCGTATTAAGCTGCTTGGTTGCCATCGGTGACGTCACTGTTGTTTTACGTTGATGCTCCTCTCTGTTACGTCACTGCTGCTCTACGTATTTTTTAAGATCGTTCGGTGCTGTCTTTTGTGACCTCAATTCTTTAGGTTGTTTATGTTGCCAACTATCTAGAATATAATAATGCCCAAAATACGGTGTAACTCGATACTGACATGAAAACAGTTTTTTATGTATATAAAAACCTAATAAAATTATATATAATAATCCCAGTGTTACAATCAAAAGGTTCTTTTATGATATGTATCTTCCCATTCATCCTAGTGATCTTTTACAATTATATGTTAAAACGAATATTAGAAATAGTCTTATTTCATATTAATTTAAATCAATTTAAAAACAAAATATTTAAAGCTCTTGTGGCCGTCCTGCGAGGGACAATTTGGCATAAACATATTTTTATATATAATAAATTAATAATACAATATATTTGACTAAAAAGTAAATTGACACAGTAATCACGCGTTCGGATCTCATTTTAATATAATGTTTAATGCCAAATACTGTGGTTGTCATTCCATGTGTAACTTTTCATATATAAATAAGTTTTAATTAAAGCTATTTAAAAACTTTGTAAGGTCCGCCTATAAATAGAGACTTACACAAGTCCAAATACGAGCTTTTTATGTTTCGCGGAATCATCGGAAATAAGATTAAGTTTGGTATGTGCTCTTATAGTTTGCCTTGCATTTTTGCCAATTTATTTGTCACAAAAGCGGACGTAACGTTAAATTTAAGATCTGTATTCTTAGTATGAGTTTCTACGTTTTTACAACAATAACTGTTATTCTATTTTTTTACGTATTACATTTCCAATTAGCGTCCCTAGCGACTGTATGAGAATTGATTGGAAATGTGTGGGAAATACGTAAACAAATACAAAAACAATCATTTTTGTAACAACTCATACTAATGGTACAGAACTGATTGAAAACCCAATTGTGCTAAGCACTTCAATACGGGTATTCTTCCTCCTTGTTCGATTAAAGAGTTTAAAAGACATTGCATCATGGGATTAACTTAATTTGTTGAACATTTTATAACTTATTTGTAGTTGTATGACAACTTAATGAATTGTTTTATTAGTAATTGTTTTTATATTATTTAAATAGATATCATTTTACATTTCATATTTTTATTATGCTCTCTATATTATAGTGAATTAATTCTATCATAACGCTAGAATTATATTTCGCTATATAACTTTTTGGTCCCGAAGAAAGACCACTGATTATTGTAGTTGTAATTGTTAGAGAGTTTTGCAATGCAGGTATATTTTCACTTGCTTTGTCATGTAACCGCATTGCATTAAAACCACAAAAAGTAGTGACTTAGGTGCCAGAACTATAAATAATATATGCTTAAACGCCTCGACTGCATTATAAAATCACTTAAATAGATATAAGAAAAAGATGAATGATTATGAATGTAAAATTTATTATAATTACCAAATTATTCATAACTTATTGTATTTAAAGATCATTTTAATCAATAATAGTAATTTATGATAATATATTTGAAGTCATATAAAGTATTTTTTGTCTTGTACTTATAACCGCATTTTAGTATATTTATATGAACTACTTTTGGTGACTTAACTTTAACTTTATCAAGATTTTTTTAAGCTTATCTGTGTGTATTCGATTCGATTATTTATTACAGTCGCTCAATATAAAATTACTATTTAATTCACAGAACTCAGTTTAATATAATTATTTAAAAAAAAAAGTAAACGGTAGTTTTAATATGAGTTGCGCACAGATATGAATTGGTAATCATAATTATCAATAATTTGTTAAGTCAAGTTTAGATTATGGACGGTAATATTGAATATTTTAAGATCTTTAGAAATATGTCAAGTCATACATATTAAACTTTTAATTCATACTAGATGAATTTAACTTAGTCGTTAACTCTATCCATATCCCAGTTTGACCTTTATCATTAGGGCCATAACTATGTTTTGTTCTTTAAGGTAAAGATGTTACATTCACTAAAACCCTATAATGTATTTTAAAAACTAGAATTTGAAATATATTGTTTGCTAAAATCTTGCTATCTAAAAAAATATTTTTTTACAGTTTTATAGTAAGTATTAGAGTAAACAAGTAGTGCTAAATTTTACTATATATAAAACTATTACTGTTCACAATAACTTTATATGAAGTTGGTCTTAATTAATGTTTTGTTGATTTTTATGTGATAGATAATGGCTGTTATTTTGAATGCTTACTGAGTAGTCGGCTTCTGTAATGTGATAAAATATGTATTTGAATATACTTATGTACTTCAGTAAGTTTTATCATTGTGTAGTGTTACTTATATAAACTGTTTAGTAATGAATGTTTTATGTAAAGCATGGAAAATATACAAAAAATATATTGTTGCAAAGAACTTGTTTTATTAACACATTCAATGCCAATACAATGTTCTTAATTCCTTGTGAGGTGAGGTGAAATATAGGCGATTTCACGATGGACTCGCCAGGCGAGTCGCCGGCATTACATACTAATTTAAATGGACTCGCTAGGCGAGTTCACTGGCATAATGTTTAGTTAAACTATAATTTGTTATTATTGTGGTCGTCACAGTCTCCACAACGTTTATATCTATATCAAAAAGTGAATGGCAAATGTTAAGTGTATTTCCTTTAAAGGTTACTTATTATAAATATAAAATTCATAATAGTGTTATTAAATAAAGAGTACACACAAGTTTAAAATTTATATTTACATATTTATAGTTTTAATAATTTCTATGCATCCAGAACTTCCACCTCATTGTCTTCATCTTCATCATCATCCCCATCCGGTTGCTCCCACCAGGACAACAGTCCTAATCCTGGCTCATTGATGCCACCTACTATCCTATATGGTGCCAAAGGTTGGACAGCACAATCTGAACTGGGCGGCCCAGATGGTAAACTTTCTTCAAATGTTTCACTTGTCACCCGAAATCGTATAGGCTCTCCTGTAATGTGCAGTAACAAATTTTAAGTTGCCATAGAAGTAGTTAGTAGTTACATTTATTTTATTAATATATATTTTTATTATACTCAACTGGACTATATGTTCAGTTACTCAAGTAGTAATCTGTCAACGCCAGATAAGAGTTATCTAAAGTCAGCTGAAGATTTGTAGATCCCTGAGGGCTAAGTTGGAATGCCTCAGAAAAGAGTGATACCGTTAGCATACTATTCAACCCAGAATGCAACACCATAAATAGGTGTGAACTGTGGTGATAGTTTCTCCAAAGTTATACTAGGTAGGTATTATATTAGGAAAATTAAAACTAAACATGAAAATTACCAGAATCCATGAACAGGTCATGTTTCTCTCCACTCTTTGCACCATATTCCCACACCCAAGCTTGATCAGTCTCATCAAACCTTGAAGGGTGTTGAAGTGCATTCACTGGTATTAGAATATCATCAAAGAATCCCAGTGTAACTGAAATTTAAAAACACAGAGAATGATAATAAACCTTTGTACGCATAAAAAAATAATTAAGTTGTACTAAAACTTCTTGTAGTTGTGTCATTTTTTCACATATATACTGATGTTAGTTATAGTCCATGGGTTGCTGTGATTATTATTATCATCAACTACGATTTAACTTATTATTATTTCTATAAAATAAAATATAATAAAACTAATTGAGACCAAATGTACCTAATTTTAAGATCAATACAATAACAGGTTATACTCCATTACAGTGCATCCAGAAATATTTTCTTTTTAGTTAATTACCTTGCACACCGTCTCTGCTGCAGCTCCTTATTTTACCTATTAGAATTTCTTCAATAAGAGGTCTAAATACAATGTATCTAAACTTAACCTCTGTGTGTGATGAGCCGTCTCCAGGAAATATATATGAATGCCCAATGTGCATAATATCAAATAGTGCTATACATAAACCTACATCTAATACGACCTAAAACAATAAACATTAGTTAGTGACCAAAAGATTAAGAGATTCATTAGAACAAATAATTAAAGTCGAACTGTCTATCAGATATGTGTAAATGATTGCAATTTTTAAGATCATACACAATTACATAAAATCAAAAGTAATCCTAACAGAAATTTGGAAATAAAAGCTTCCAAGTCCACAGATTTCATGGTCAAATTGTAATTCTAAAATATTTGCTATCAAAGAATATTTATAGACTACAAAAATATAATATTGGACCTAAATATTCCAAATAGTAAGGTTATGCCATGTTTATTTACCTTATTGGCTAGTTTTCGATTGAGTAATGTTGTTATGGATTCTGTAAGACTTTGATGAAAGTGGTCAGGGGTTACTCTTATCACATCTTTCATCTCAGCTAGAACAAACATTGTTCACGCTTATTATGATCAATATGTTTAGATAACATTCAATTATTCGCGCTTAAAACTTTACTCATTTCTTTAAAATCTGGATGACGGCGACATGACAGTTGACAAGATAAATGGATTAATATGGATGGCGATTGGCGTTGGTATTATCCAAAGAGTATAGTAACCTATGGTATTATCACAGAATAGATAAAATTATTATGGCCCAGATTTATATCGTTAATTTGTTTATTCTTGGCTAGGCCTGTATGCCTTAAGCCAGCTACAGATTCACGCGACAAGTCTCGTCGAGAAATCTCGCCTATGTCATAAGTAACCTATGGTTAACACTTCCTATATGGACTACTATACTCTTTGGTTAACACTGTCTTTGGATTTCACAGATAACAATACAATACAGACAACTTGACAGAAATGACATTGAGCTATAAGCTGAAAAAAGGCATACAATCATACTATGTGTTTTATTATAGGCTTTTTTAGCTGAGAAAGCAAAGTAATCTGTGTAGCAAACTAGCGACTAAATTAAGCAAAGATATAAACTGAAACAAGAATACTCTTAAATCTACCAGAAGTATAAATATAAATATTAAATTCACTCCTTCGGCGAGCGGCAAACCACTCAAGAGTTATCCGCCTATCTAAAACAACTTTTAAGTAAAATCAAACAAGTGGTATAAAGATTATTAATATTTGAAATCGGAAGGTTAGGCAGTGCAATTCTTAACAAACCCCGATTTGTCTACTTATCAAATTCTGACCTTATGCATAATAAGGCTTATACGTATTATTGACCATTGTAAATATGTGATTGTGTTAACTTTGAAACCATAGTGTGAAACAGTCTTTTACGTATACCTTTTGTACACACTTTAAAGAATGTCGGGTAAGTAAGATAACTTATCTATATTGGTATTAGCGTACAAATTTCTATAATAGGTATAAAGATTAAGTTTCATTTTATAATATTCAATACCTCGTTAAGTATTCAAGAGGAATGAGATGAACTTTATTGCTTGTTATGATGATTTATTGTATGATCAAACTTTTTCCTGTTATACATTTCATTTACATACTATCTTTAAATAATGTTTATGCTATTATGTCCCAGCTATCATCTTGATGATATTTCATAAAATTGTGTGTCCAATAACAATATATTACAATATATTACATTAGATAGCTAAACAATTTGTATTTATTACTATATGTAAGTATTTTACTACATTTTATAGGTAGAAGAGATGATAGATCTAGATCTCCTGTCAAGGTTGATAGTGTGGGGCGTCGGAGGGAAAACACTCAGAATCATGATTCAAATAAAAATCCTGATATGACCAATGTTATGAATCAAATGATGATGACAAATATGTATCAACAAGGTAAACACTTTTTAATGATTTACTAATGTTTTTTGGAGTACCATATTTTGGATAAAGTTTTGAAGTACAAGTAATTGATAAGACTAGGAGCAAAAAATGCCAACAAATTGTTTTTGGAATGTAGTGTCTGTAGATTTCCAAAAAAAAATTAAATTTACACTGTATATGTCAACAAAGGAGGTAAAATCCTTTTTGTAACTTAGTTAATATTTGTTTTACAGCATAATAAATTATGAAACAGTTCAAAACCTACTAATTTAAATTCATATTATTTAATGTTAGCAAAAAACCATAGGTATTGATTTTCCACTTTTTTTTACCATAGTACACATGTGCATAATTTCTACAAATTGAATTCTTGATTTTTTTGCCAACAGGCAACATGATGATGAGTGGAATGTATAATATGATGATGCCCAATACTGTAATGGGAGGAGGAATGATGCCAGCAACAGCTATGGATATGATGTCTAGCCCTGGAATGGAAATGTTGCCTCAGGCTGCAATGGATATGTCAGGCATGGGGGCTACCACCATGGGAGGCTCTGGACCAGCTCCCATGGATATAAGTATGATAGGAGGTGTGATGATGGATCCTAATGTTATGGGCATGTATTCTAGCATGGGAACAGAAGTTATGGAAGAGAAAAAAGAAATTGTTTTGAAACATTGCAAGCTTACGCCTCCTGCACCTGGTACTCCAGCACCACCACGACGTGCGCGACCTCCTGGTTGTCGTACAATATTTGTTGGTGGTCTGCCTGATAAGATTAGAGAGTCTATTGTGAGAGATATCTTTGAAAGATATGGACGTATACAAATTTTAAGATTGTCCAAGAAAAACTTTTGTCACATACGGTTTGACAGAGAGGCTTGTGTCGATGCAGCTATGTCCATTACTGGGTTTAGAATTAAGTTGACAACCAAGGATAAGGACAAGGATAAGGATAAGAAGGATGATGAAGATGAAGATTCACATGCGACTAGTGGATGGTTGCATGTTGATTATGCATTAGTAAGATAATTTGAATCATACATTAATAAATGTATTTAAAGTGCAATGTTGATATACAATTAACACATTATTATCTGATTGTAGAGCCGGGATGACCTAAATGAGTTTGAGAGACGTCAACGACAAGCTCTCAGAATGCAGCAACAACAATTACAGCAGCTTAATGCACAGCAGGAAGCTTTGGCCACCACCCGTGGTTCTGGAAGCTACCGCCGTACACCATCTCCAGTCAGAATACAGCCCTATTCAAGTGCAGTTATTCAATTGGCTGAAAAGATTAAAAATGAAGAACATTTTGCCAACACTCTGCCGGTATTTCTATTATCTTAGGTACTTTATTTGTTAAATGTTTGTATTATTAGTGTACTATGAGTTTTTTTATACTGCAGACATTAATTGCCTGGCTGGAGCGTGGAGAGTGCTCAAAAAAGAATTCTAATCAGTTCTACTCCATGATTCAAACAACAAATTCTCACATCAGGAGATTATTCAATGAGAAAGTGCAAGCTGAAGAGGAGTTAACAGAATGTAGAGAAAGAGTCAAAAACCACATTCAGAATATTATTGAGCAGCGTAAGTATTTGCATACATTTTTCGGTGAAAATTTGGTCTGTATTCATCAAGTGTGGTGTGAACTATGTAATAATGTAACATGTCCACATTACAATATATATATACCTAAGGTAAGCTGGAAGAACAATGTTCATCCTTATTTTAATTTATTTATCTCATATTTATCTAAATTTGATTTAAATATTGTATGTTTTCTGGGCTCTTCAGTCTTAAATTTCTTGATGTTAAAACATTTATAAAGATGATCCAATATTTGTATTTTAAACTTAAAATTAAACATAGCATTTTAGCTCCTAATGAATGGTTTTAAAAATTTGAGATATAAAAGCACCGAATTCTATTCTATATTATTCAGGAGCATCTTATATTTAACATTAAAATTAACATAGTCAAAGTATAAAAATACCAAATTTGTTTGGTTATAATATTACTATATTGTAATATTACAATACCTTCTGGTTACATATATACTGTTCAATAAAAGCCTGTCAGACGAAGGAGGACCACCATGCATTGGTATCTTCAATTAACTCCATAACCACTTTAAGAGGTGTAAAGTATTAGGTAATAAGTTTCAATGTTCTGACAAGTGTACTTTTATTTTTAATACAACATATTATGTAATTATATAATTTTATCACAAGGATGTAAACAAGAGATCCACAATTTAAATGTGTTGGGTGAAGGTAACTTGTCAAAGCATTGCCGGTTCCCTCTGTGTGATGATCACACTGTCATGTGTCGAGCGACACGTCTCCGCGATACGAGATGCTGCCAGTCCGCAACTAATACAACAGTATCTGATGTTACCGTCCAGTTAGAGGGCGGCGGGTCGCAAGTGTATGACGGTATGTGGCGCAAGTGTACGCCTGCTCTTAACGTAATATTTGTGAACCTCAGTCGAACAGGTGGCGAAAGTGTTTGTTGCTGCGACTCACCAGCGCGTTTGGGACCACTTTACGAAATCGCAAAGGAAGAATATCGAGACGTGGCAAAAAATGACCCAGGTAAATAAGGACCCGTATCATTACCTTTTGGACGTGGACTTGTGAAATGTAACCATTATGGGACACATTGCTTAATATAACATTAACCTAATATATGTGGTTCAGTATCAAATTAAAAGCTGTTTGAGTATCACAGGTAATTAAAATGTTTAGGCATTTTCTAAAATGGTTAAAATATGTTCTGCTTAATGTCGAAGAATTGCAGTTACGATATCACTAAATGCGTTCATTGAATTACCATAATGGGTTCTACATTGGAATTTTATTAAGGTATATTCCTCTGTCAAAGATTTCATGGCCATTGTGGCTAAGCAGTATACAGGTGATGCAGGAGTCGGCAGTAAAAGGTAAATAAAGGCGCGGAGATGAACATTGAGCAGTATTTTCATGTGTAAGGTCTATACAGTCTGTCTTTTGGTGCGCGAGAAGATAGTAGTAGGTCAACCAGGTATTTTAGGCAATCTTATGTGGAAACCTAATTACCCGACTGCCAAGGAAGTGTTATTTATATTATGAGTATATATTTAATTAATATCTATTATTTCTTATTTCCTGTTGATATATTTTGATGAAATAAAAAATCTTATATATTTTATACCACCAATAGATTCGTTTTAGAAACATTAAAAATACGGCGGATGCCAATTGGAAACTGATGAGTTCTACCCTTTTTTATCTTCGTAAACGTTGCTTATTCCTTGTAGAAATTATGTTGTGATTTTTTAAGTATATGTTTTAATTTTAGGAATTTAACGCCATGAAGGAAGAATTCAATGAAAAATTCCTGAACGATCAAATGAATAATGAATTTAATGGCTTTGGTACCAGAAACAGGGCTCCAGAATCCTTCAATGACGACACGGATGAATTAAAGGTGATTTTAAATAATACTTATGCCATATTGGATAGATTTCAGATCTTTACTGCAACCAATAAATAAAATTTGTAGTGTAGTGTAGGTTTGCGCCGCCAGTAACGGATATTATGTCGCCCTCTGCAAATAAGTTGATGAAAATAATAATTAAATTTTCGAAAGTGCCGCTTGGGGCGCATGTTTAAGGTGCACGAAGTTTATTTTTTTGAATGATTTTTACAATGTTTGTCCCACCATGTACCAATAGATTAGTCTTGAAGAAGGTAATGCGTAAAGATTATTAAAATGTGTGTAACACCGAGCGTGACAATAGATTTTCACTGTACCTAATATTTCAGAGAGAAAATGAAAGTCTCCGTTTTCAACTGGAAGCTTATAAGAACGAAGTGGATGTAATTAAAGCAGACGCTCAAAAAGAAATGGAGAAATTCAAAGCACAGTTTATAGCGCGTCAAGCTTTACAAGTAGCAATGGAGAAAAATGTAAGTAATAATGAATATCCATGAAATCTAAAATAATTGTTATTTGTCTACCTAATGAAAAATAAAACTAAATGGTTTCTGGTCTAGTGAAAGTTATGATTCGTTCACAATGCCGGTTTTTACATAATTTGATCGAATGGACGTCTGATACTACACTTATACAACTGCATAACAATGCAATAGATAATTATTATAAAAATAAAACTCGACTGTTTAAAAATACACCTTATGTCAATACCACAATTCCTACGAATATAACAGCACCTCATATGTAAAAATCTATTAAGCCGTTTGGATTAAAGGTTGTGCCAGAGAATTTCCAGGGGAAACTACCCTTTCAGAAATGTTCAAATGTAGCATTGTTTGCCAAATTTTTATTTAATCATATTTTTTTAACTATTAATCATTTTCTTTTAGCCTCCCTTACCATCTCCGGTGGTAAAGCCACCCCCGCCGCCGCCGCTGCCTGATGACATGGACGCTAAGGTGGAGTTGAAGGAAAACGTTGAAGCGGGCTGCGGAGAGGCCAAACTTATTGGCGTTATGTCCGCCTTCCTACAGGTTTGTATTCTGCTGTTTCATGATTAAGCTTATATTTTATTGCTTTGTTTAACATAGCATAACAGATAAATTAAATGGTAGTCTTACTAAACGTAGTTAATCTTAACTATAATTATAAAGTAATATCATTTACACGTTTTGAAATTAAATATGCAATAATTTTAATACACTATGCCTCACTACATTTTGAAATTAAATATGTAATAATTTTAATACACTATGCCTCACTACATTGATGACAAATACATGAATGATAACCAGGAAGGCGGCGACAAGTAACGAATGGCGGTGTATTGTTAAGCGCGCCATTAGCACCATATAATGACCACAACCGCTCTGACAAGAGCGTAACGCTTAAAAATTTTAATACATAACTAGCTGACCCGGCAAACGTTGTGCTGCCATATAAATAAAAAAGAATTAAGGGTTAACAACCCTTATCACTTAGGGGTATGATAAATAGATAGTAGCCGATTCTCAGATCTATTGAATATGCATATAAAATTTGGTGAAAATCGGTAAGGCCGTTTCGGAGGAATACGGTAACTTACATTGTGACACGATAATTTTATATATAAGACTACCTGACCCGGCAAACGTTGTGTTGCCATATAAATAAAAAAAATGTTAAGGGTGAACAACCCTTATCACTTACGGGTTTGAAAAATAGATAGAATATTTGAAACTGCGATGGTAGCGAAGTCTGTCGAATCCAATGTGAATCATTCCAAAATCAACAACTACTTACGAATTAAAAATTAATTAAAAAAACCTTTTCCCACGGACTAAATTGTGAATCTAAGCCATTCTCAAGTCCCCTTGAACACACACAACAAATTTCATCAAAATCAGTCCAGTCGTTTAGGAGTAGTTCAGTGACATACACACGCACATGAGAAATATATATATATAAAGATTTCCCTTAATATATTACAAGTTTTGCTCGAGCTCGAAGACATTCAGGACTAGTCGAAGCTTATCTATGTGTTTCCGTAGGTGCACCCGCAGGGCGCGCGGCTGGACTACGTGGTGTCGTACGTGCGCGCGCTGTTCCCGCAAACGGCGCAGGCGCAGGTTTCACGTGTGCTGCTCAAACACCCCGACGTGTTCCGCCAGACCACCTCCGGTGTGGGCGCCAACATCGACAACCGCTGGACCTTCGTCGCCTTCGAGAAAGAGGAAACCGCCTAACCCCGCCCCCTGTGGCCGCTTAGCCACCAAACAACGGGAACTATGAATGTAGGTACAAGAGATTCAAAGCCAAGATGTATGTAAACACTTGTTTATGGAAGGTATGAAATTATAAAAATTCAGAAAAGACATTGCAATACAATTCATTCTAACGCACATGTTAAAATTGTTAAATTTGGCAGAATGCAAGTGCAGTAGTAATATCATGATGAAAAAATTAAAGTTAGCTCTGAAATGTTTATCTGTTCTTACTAGCATGCCAATAAATTACGTTTATGTTATAAACGGCATATTCGAATAATATAAACCAAGAGTAATAAAAGACATGGACCTACTTATAGTAATAAAACGTATCGAACAAACAATACAATGTTAACATTTTTATTGTAAGATTTTAATAAACAGTGATACTTTCCTTATTAAATGTTTTTCTTGACATAATATTTGTTTTATTAGTATATACTTATGATACAAATTGTTATATTTTATTACTACTTATTTATTTACTAACCTATCAAATAAAATAATAAGAAATGTGAAATTTCTTTATTTATCTTTGACTTTATTTATCCATATTTTTCTATTGACCATCACTCAATAGAAAAATATGGATAAATAAAGTATTACAACTCGGTTGCCTGGAGACTTAATATCCAACATAACCATAACCTATAGGTGCATCATGTTATCAAATGCATCACAATAATATCGACAGTCTAGACTAAATTGTCCTATGTGATTACCTTAAGGTTTTTTACTAACTTTACCTAACCTAAATTGCTAATAAACGTAATTAAGATTATAGCAACTTACCTAATACTGTCATGAATTGTATTATAGCCTGTGTAAGCCTTGCTTAAATGCTTTTCTGTTGAGCTTGTAGCTCGCTGATCATCTGCATGTACTCAGCCGTGGCCTCGTCGAGGTCCCGGTCGCAGTGGGAGGGCTCGTTGTCCGAGGCTGTTGGGCCGCCGTCCCGGTCCTGTCGCATTTTCAACCTTAACTCTCTCATACGAGCCTCTAGGATACGTTCTCGTTTGTTTTCGCGATCTAGGATCTGAAATTTTATTGATTTTTTTTATCAATTTGTCATCGTGAAGCGTATTTGGTATTGATATGTCCGTGAATAAAATCTTACGTGTGTCAAAAGTTGCTTATCGTTTTTATCCGCCGTGCCCAAGTTTTGAGACAGTTCTGCTAAATATATTGTACCCTTACTGCTCCCACATGCTACTAGTAAACCCTGGAATAAATTATACAAATTTATAATAATCACTTCTAGTTCTTGCTTATTTAAATTATTTTGTCACAATAGACCTTTTTGAAAAAGGTCTCATCTCTGCTTAAGTTCTGAAAAACACATTAAAAATAAATGATAGGTCAAACCCCTTCATGTGGACGTAAGCGTAACAAAGGTTCATCGCATAACTGAGCTGTAACGATAGGTGCACTTCGCCTTCGCAGCAAATCCCAACAAGAAAGGCAACCGTCCCATTGTGTCACTAGCATCAAAGAGAACCTGAAAATTATAGGATATATTTAGATGGAGTTAATCTTTAACAATCACAATAACAACGTTTAAAACAATTTTGTGTTGATAAAGTTACATGGGTCGTCAGTGACATAAATAAATCTGGCTTAATTGTAGTTTTAAATTGCTGGTGATTTTTTTGCAAAAGAACTTTAAAATACCTGATAGGATTCCATGCGCCATCCGTCAACTTAGTACGATGTGAATAAGTCCATAGAATGGATGATTCGCGGCAATCCTCACTCCATACTCGGGCTGTCCAATCTCCTACAGTTAAAAAGTTCTTCAAAAACGTAGGATTTCTTTGTAGAGCATACACAGGACCAAGATGGGCTTCATACTGGGGAAGACAGATGATTAAACTAAGAAGTAAACGAAACTTTACCAAAAAATACATTTGTTGCTTTTTCGCTAAGCACCTACCTTCGAAGGAAGTTTTTCTAATGGTGTTTTACCTTTTCGATTTCCTCCAATGACTAAACCTGTTTCAGTACCAACCATGAACCTGGGAAAATAGTAACGTAAGTTATTTTCTTATTAAAATTAAAAAAAAATACCTACCTACAGTAGTTTTCTTACCTGGTAGGAATAGTTGGCTCATATTCCAAAGCAGATATTCCAAGGGCATTGTCGATGCTCTGCGTGTCCGACGGGAGTTTGACCAGATCTATGATCATTGAATCTGTTGGTTCGCTCATGTTTCTGATATCCCACCTGCAAAGTGTACCAGTTGTTATTACAATACATACAATCATTATTATACCATAAATAATATTTGGAATAACATTTTATGAAGAAGTAGGTAGATCTTATTCTGCCATTATATTGTGTTCCGCGGTAATCAAAAATACTTGTGACCGTGGAGACATCTCGTTGCTGGATGCTGCTTCTAAGCAACTAAAGGACATCATAAAAGATATTTGATAACTAAAGGTAAAATGTTGCTTCATCAACAACCCATTACTGTTCCACTGCTGGGCACGGGTCTCCTCTAAGAATGAGAAGGATTAGGCCATAGTCCACCACAATACGCACATAACTTTGAAAAAACCAGAGGTGCGTGCCTGGGATTCGAACCTCGAACCCTTTGATCCAAAGGCCGAGTTTCTTAACCACTAGGATATCACTGTTTATTTTGCTTACCATTTGACAACGCCATCCGGAGAGGACGAGAAGAACTCAGCGCCAGTCTTGGAGTTGATGAAGAGCACGTTCCTGGCGAGGTCGCGGTGCGCGGCGTGCGGCGGACACGCGCCGGTCGCGTCGCCGCCGCGCCGCATGTCCCACCACCCCACCTGAGCGTGCCATGGCCGTGTATAGCTTTGTTAAGATATCCGAACGCAGACGTAGTCGAGGTCGGCCAAAAAATTGGGGTTAGTTTCTGAATTTTTTTCTCATCCTAAAATATGCATCCTGAGAAGAAGTCTCTGGAATAAACAATCTCTGAAAGTCGGCAAAAACCAAAAAAGGTCCTCCTGCTTGAAGATTTTTTCTTTTCTCACTCAAGAGACTCGACTGGACCCTATTTGCATAGCTGAATACCGGACCTCATAAACTCTTGACTGCTAGTCATGACTGTAGGTTTCAACCCCAACCACTCCTCGAAATTTTAAACAAAAGACTGTGATTATTATAGGAAGTATATTGTGCGTTCGTCACCCGTAAAAATCTGTTGATAGGTAAAACACAGTCGTTGATGAAATCTTCAAGTTTTTCACAAACTGTATGGGCAATTCGTAAAAATCTAACACGAGATGGCATATCCCTTTGATTCAATCCTTAACAACTATTGACCATATGTAGATAAAATTATGAAGGCATTTTTATATATCATGCAAACACTTACTTACCTGTCCATTCATCATTCCCCCAACAAGAGTATGTTGATCACGAGGATTGTACTGTAGATCTAAGAGTGGTTGTGGCGGTTTTATTACAAGCTCTGGAGCATTTGCATTTTCTGAAAAACAGTACCACGTCTAAAAACACCCTTTGCAACATCTTATATCACAAAAACTTTAATGTATGGTTTACAGTTGTAATGATCTAAAATAAGGATAAGCTTGTTAAGAATCGTAACTTTATTATCCGGTCTTCTCACCAATATCCCATATGTACGAGAACTGCAAAGATCGGTTACTCCTCATCAGGTCGACATCAGCATGGGCAGAAGCCAAGCGAGCCCCGTCTGCCTGCCAGGACAGAGAACGTACAGGGCGTCTGTTAGTCCCAGGTTCCCTATACACGTTCACAGTGTGGCAACTGCTGCGTTCCACTGGAGGTATTGATGGCAATTCGGAGTAGTAGGTCTCGTACATATCCACAGCATTGTTTTGCAGAATATTGTGTTCCATGCTCTAAAAGTAAGTAAATGTTATATTAGATTAAGGATGAATTAGACCTTAAATCTATACAAAAAATGCTCTTAAATATATTAATTTTATGAGCGTTGCGTTGCTATCCCGTACGTAATTTAATGTAGGTACCTAATGTATAACGTATTCCTTACATGGCCTAAGTGCATAACGGCGTGAATATAAGCGTCGTCCTTTTCAATTTTCCGTCTATATCTCTGTGCGGCTTCAGGGTCATTCATGTTAATGTCTTTTGGCCAACCACCTTCAACGTGATTCACTCCGGAACTTGTATACTCGGCTCTGCATCAATTGTATTTAAAAATCAAATCAAAAAATATCATTTCTACACATATAATACAGCTTGTCCAAGTTTGATCGGTGTCCGTCCAGGATGAATATTGGTTTACCTCATTTAAGCCTTAGGTCAGCCACCATCATGAAAAAAGACCCAGAGCAGCAGTTATTATAAGGATTGCAAGGTGAAAAACTATATTCCCTTAGGAGACGGATGGCCCAGAGAGCCGTGAATAGGGTCTTATAATTAATATTCACTTACCTTACTGAATTAACCCAGTGTTCCGACATGGTACCTGTATTCTGTATAGCAACATGCACAGGGTTTCGTAATACGTAATTCTTGTAAAAAGCCGGATTGCACGGTATGTTCACTATTAATTCAGGCCCATGATTTTCGAATAGAGTTTGCCTTCCAAACTCTTTTCGCTTCCTCGAATATTCATAGGTTAATTCAATTTTCTCTGGTTTCTCCATTTTAAGTAACTTCAAGGGAAACACTGTTTCTTTCCTTACTGAAATTATTTAATCAATTACGTTACCTAGGAGTCGTGTGCGGTAGAAATCGATTACCCACTTTATATGAAAAGAAATACATGTAGGCTTACTTGTCAGTATATTGGTAATTTATTTTAAATATCAATAAGAACAGAGGGTACCTACGTCTTAAGATATAATAATTTTATAACTCGAATATTTTTTTATTAAATATGTCAAAGTATTTACTTAAGAAATGTGTTACAATGAAATAGGTAAATTTTAAAACAAATTAATATTAGGCACGACATTAGATAATCAATACAGAGGTATGGGGTCTGCTGGGGAGGCCCGTCTGAGAGTCAATACGATGATGCGTGGAGGAGTGACTGCCAATTTTGCATTGCACTGTTCGAGGAGGATCTTCCAACGGACAGCAGCGCGGTCTTCAGCTGACATAGACTTCAATTGATCTGCCTGAAAACATATCAACTGTAACTATTATCATTATTTAGTAACCGAGAGCTGACTTACCGCTTGTACAGTTTCTCGGAATAAAAACGATTTAAGAACTACAATGACACAGATACCTCAGACACACACATAAACTTCAAAGTTATTATTTGTTATGAAGAAAATATATTTTACCGAATGTCCTAGCGCATCTTCGAGTACTGTAATCGGTATATTTGCATTAAGCTCTCCAGTGTGATCAGCAAAGCGTACTCGTAGCTCTTCAGAATTCAAGTCGTGGAATCTATAAAATAATTATGTAAGTATAATGCGTTATACTTGAGTATATAAGTTCAGCATTATTTATATTTGGAAAAAGCGAAATAGTCAACTGTTGAGCGAAAGACAGCTTCATTTGTAAGACTGAGAATATTGGAAGACCACAGAGACAAATAAATGCAACCAACTATTCTAAAAAATCACTGGTTATTTCTCAGCAGTGCGATTGTATTACGACAGTGAAATTGTGGTATCGCCATTGCTCGTAAATCGTTGCAGGATTGGTATTCATAGGTAGAAATTACGTGTTGTTAACAAGATCGTCTAAGTCGAGATGTGTGAGCAGAGCGTGTAGTGCAGCGCAGAAGGGTGCAGCGCCGTTGGAGAGTCGGTCTCGCACTTGCGCTACTGAGGCTGCACACGCGCGCTCGCCGCTCCATGATGACCATGCGCCTGCTTCCCAACCACCTGATGTGGAGAAAGATCCAAGATACAGATACCGCTTATATCCCTGTACTTCTGGGACATGAGAGAAAGTACAGAAGAACTTTTCACGGTTAATGACTTTTGGATTTCTCCAGTGCAAGGGCGTAAGAATTGCTTCGTTAATAATGATAGCAATAGTTTCGCTAAGGTAAAGGCTTAAAGAAGCGGCGAAGCTTTAGTTTCCGTACCGAATGCGCGAATCCCATGTTGCACTAGTACTTAGATTGATAATTCTGCAATGTTTACTTCTGTCAGGGCGAAATAAAAGTAAAGTAAGGTAAGCTACACATGAATCATAAAATACTTTGGAAATCTATTCTAAAGATTTTTGTAAAAAATCTAGGTAGGTATTCTGTATCATCTTCATTTTCATTACCTATTCATTAGTGTCCCGATTTAGGGCACAAGTTTCAGCTTAAAATGAAAACCACAATAGTAAGGTAGCAAGTTGAATGGATAGACACCCTGTTTTACACATCTAACGCCGCACATTTTTAGGAATTAACTTTAACTTAAATTTACTTTAACTTTACTTTTACTTTAACTAAAATTTAATTTGATTTTTTTTTATAATATAAGAGTAGCAGACGAGCATGCAGTCCACCTGATGGTTAGTCGCTACTGCCGCCCATGGACATCTGTAATCAACCCCAGATAGGACTAAGCTGGAACGCCTCGGAAAAGTCTGTCCCTTACCACACCCTTCGAACCGGAACACAGCAGCGCCTAACACTGCTGTTATTAGGTAGAAATAGGTGTGGCGGTGGTGCCGCCGGAGTCGAACCACAAAGGGTTCAATCCTGAAAAACTGATGACGATACGATTAAAGATCTACGGGACACTCACGTGTGTTAGTCTGGTTACGTATGTAAAGTCTCAAGGCCTCCGCGTCGGGCGTGTGCGGCTGGTGCGTGACGACGCTGCGCGCACACAGCTGCGCGGCGGCGCGGCGCCCGCGGAACGACACGCGCGCGTCCGCCACGAACAGCACGCTCTCGAGCGGACGCCATTCTTCCGCTCTGTGTACAGCACCCTAACGCTGTTTGTCCACCAACCACGATACCGAGCCGATACCGATAATTAATGACGGCGCCGAAGTAGCGTACATACATTTGCTATAGCAGCTTGTCCACCGAACGTCCGTCACCCGAGCACCGTCATCCCATAGTAAATGTATGTACCCTACTTCAGCGCCGTGATTAATTATCGGTATCGGCTCGGTGACGGTGCAGTGGACAAACAGCGTAACCATGAGTTTTCATAACATCCCACAATTTTACGTTACGTTTACTCAATCCATTATTCTTTACCGTTCGCTTCAGTCGAAAGCGCACCACTGAGTAGGGAGTAAACGTAACAATAAGTAAGTGCTCAAGTGACGATGAACTTTTTAACTCCCTCACATGTTTGTTCAGTTCTTAGTTTATTTTATAATATAGGAGTAGCAGACGAGCATGCAGTCCACCTGAAGGTTAGTCTCTACTGCCGTCCATGGACATCTGTAATCAACCCCAGACAGGATTAGGTATTCCTACCTAGTCGGTCACAGGTGCGCCGCTACCCCTAAGAATTAGGCTGGAACGCCTTGGAAAAGTATGTCCCCACCTTTCAAATTTCCTTTCAGAAAACATGAAACATGAAATTTTGAACATACTCGTACGTTATCAGATTCAAAAGGACAAAGGGTACCTTTTACCCCGTAAAAATACTGTTGACGAGGACTAGATAAAATCCCGCGACCGAAGCTGCAGTTAGGTTAGATTAGATTAGATAAGTATCTTTAGATTAAATTAGTAACTTTTGAAATATTTTGGTAAGTATGCATACCTTTGTATAGTGTCGATATCAAAAACGTCTAGAATAAGAGCGGCAGGTGTGGTGTTATCCATAATTTCAATAGACCTTACCGACATATCTGTACCTAAAATTTGTTAATTTTGGCTGTAGATTTTATTCAAAGAAAAGGTATTTTTTAAATAAAATAACGTATTAAACTACTATTATAAAATCATGATAAATTAATACTTAAAATCAAAATATTTGAGATATGTTTATGTGGGTGGCTATTTATATTTATAGAAGAAAATGCTGACATAACGCACCTGCTTTAGTCTTTATCGTTTTAGCAGGTTTAACAGATTTAACAACAACTAAGAGATCAACGTAGGTATTCTCGTTTTCTGAAAAATAATTAAATCAAAATTTGCTTATAACAATGGTGGGATAAAATATCAAAAGATTGGTAAAAAACTATACAACGCTCGAGTCGGAAGACATGAGAACTAATATACCTAATATTTAACCGCATTACTTTAATCAACAGTATGACTTAATATTTTTTTTTAATTTAAGTTTAGTTTGCGTCCTAACTATTTGAATGTAAAGGGAATGGTTGAAAATGTTTCACATACCCTGAAGCTTCACGACTTCAGCCAAGCCGCAGTATCCAGAGCAAGGCTTGGTGGGTATGTGGAGCAGGGGCAAATACGTACTATAAGTTTCGCCGCCAAATATACCTACGTCTGACGTTCCCTCGTTGAGAGACAAGTAGAAAGGGGAGGATACCTTACAAAGGAATAATTATTTTATTATAATTTATTTCAAATAATTTAAAAGGCAGTGAAAATATTTGCACTTACACTAAGTATATAGATAAACTCAATTTTGAAAGCGAGGCTATTAAATACAGTTATATAGGACATGTCCATGAAGAAAATATCTTACTTGAGGTCTGTAAAATTCATTGTCTCCATTCTTGACACAAATTTTTGGTGATGATATTTCAACTGAAATAAAAGTTACAAAATATATGTATAGAGTTAGCCATAACGTTTAATTAAGTACAGTCCGCGCCAAACTGCTGGTCCGCTCTGATCCGATCGTTGTTGCGAGCATGTGTAGTCATACAATTTGCTATGGCGACGCGATTGATTTATATATTCAGAGCGCACTAACAGTTTTACGCGGACTATATCAGTATAACGAATAAGATAGTTTATTACCGACATCACCTACGAGAAATCTCTCATAAAATGTAATAACAAAATATTCTGATCCCCATACATCGGCATTAATTGTGTCTACACGGGAATCCCTCAGAGTAAAAGACATAACTCCTCTCGAATCACCATTTTTCTTCTTAGAACCAATTTTTCGAGGACTATTTTTGGCAATTATGATTCCGACTATTAAAGCATTTTTCAAATTAATATTCAAGTTATTTAATTGAATACGTTGAACTCCCGCCATTTTTAAATAAACGCGCCAATTTAAATTTGGTGTTTACTGCAACGTCTCCATGCAGTAAAGTTTTTTTTTGGTTAAGGGTAACCATTCCGTGGTTACTAATACAATTCCAGTCGTAATTATAAATATTTTAATTACTGCTTATTACTAGTATATCTTACAAAACAAATAATGTATAACTTATATTAAGGAAAGTATGTAAATATATAGTTTCTCTTTATGCTTGAAGTGGCTTGCACTCTGTGGTCTTTTGGACGTAGAAAAATAAGAAACTGTCATTGACGTGACACTTGACATTAAATGTCATTATCAAAACTAACGATATTAGTGGCGGCAAAGTAAAATATTTCCTGTTACATTTCTTTAATTTTTGCGTTAATCATGTTATTCAAAGTTGAAAATAGAGATCATGATTCAGAAAGTGCTTACAAAACTCAAGAAATTGACAGACATGCAGTAGATTACACTGATTGTTCAAAACGGTTTTATCAAGTGTCTAGAGATTTTTCTAAACAGTATGCTCATATTTACTCTGCAAGATTAAATACTTTTAGAAATATTTTAAGTCCCATTGTGTCAAAGAAATGGTCAAATAAATATAAGATTTTAAAATTGTGTGAACTGCGTGAGAAAGGGACATTATGTGTGATTATTGGTACCCTTTTCAAACTTCAACAATTGAAGCCAAGTATTTTGAAAGAATTATCAGATGCGTTGGAAATTATACCCCAGCCTGCCAGGTTTGTATGAATTTATGAAAAGTACTAAATAAACTTAATCATTCGTAAACATTCTCGAAACACTGGGACTTTGAGAACAAGAATTTTTACTTTGGGAACAAGAAATTTTAATAAAGAATCATAATTAAAATTACAGGACACACTTTGTCCATGAAACCGACACTATTGTCTTAGAGGACGAATTGCAAAGAATCAAGTTATCTGGAGACTCTATCAATGTAGATGAAGTTGTTACTGGTGTGGTGGTTGCTATATTGGGTAAGAAATATCACTATATACACATTTATATAAATCTTGGATTAAATGTACATTAATAATATTATGATAGATGTAGTTGTTTAGTATGTCTATACTACTGCCAAAATTAGTGCATTTGGGCTAAAAGTATGTTGTATATATTGTAAATTATTAAATTGTAATGTACCTATAAGTTGATGGTAATATTTCACTATCTTAATTGCTTGCAGGCTCTGAAGAAGAAGATGGTGTCTTTACCATTAAGGATGTGTGTTGGGCAGGCTGTAACATACAGAAACCATTACCTAAAATAGATAGCGATAGGTAATTAAGAAAAACCCTTTAGCAATTTGAAATAATAGTTGTTATTTTGCTGTATACAGTAGTGATAGTCTGTTGGTTGGTTGGGCCTCTTGATCGAGGATTCAAATCTCAGGCACACATTGATATCTCAATTATGTGTGTTTTGAAGATGGTAGAACCCTTTGTGGTTCGACTCCGGCGGCACCACCGCCACACCTATTTCTACCTAATAACAGCAGTGTTAGGCGCTGCTGTGTTCCGGTTTGAAGGGTGTGGTAAGGGAGACAGACTTTTCCGAGGCGTTCCAGCTTAGTCCTCATAGCAGCGCATCTGTGGCCGACCTCAGGTAGGAATATCTAATCCTATCTGGGGTTGATTACAGATGTCCATGGGCGGCAGTAGCCACTTATCATCAGGTGGACTGCATGCTCGTCTGCTACTCTTATATTATAAAGAAAGAAAAAAAAAAAAACTTGTTTTAATGCTGAAGGAAACCCTCAATACCTGCATATCTAATCAATATACAAAAAAGATGTCAATGGTATGTAGTCTATCAATTCACACTTGGCTAGCACCATGGCCTAATCCATCTCCTTCTCATTCTGAGATCGGTAATTAGACGTGCAGTGGATCAGTAATTAGACGATGTTTTCACTGCATAGAGAGTATTGTAATATATTAATCTGTAAAGTACATAGTGTTTAAGTTGTTCGAACATATTTGTTCCAGGTTTATAGTCCTCATATCAGGGTTAAACATGGCTTCCAAAACAGCTGATCATTTGTTCTCTCTCAATCTGTTTCTGGAGTGGCTAGCTGGCTTTTGTGGCACTACAGAGTATCAAGAGGAAATTTCTAAGATTGTTAGGGTTATTATTGCAGGTAAACAACAAAAACATACTGAGTTGATTATTAATTTAAAGCTTTACTATACCAATATGTCTAGAAAATATACCACTTAGTTGCAACAATGTGCATGTAACCAACTGTTAATGTAACCCAAAGTGTTAGAGAATTATAAACACTTTTAAAAAATTCCAATGGTTTAATAGTCAACTGTCTAAGATATGAAAAGTAAGTAGTTACTGGTTGGTTAAATAAGTTGGTTATTTATTTATTTTGCATATAATATACATATTTCACTTTATAGTCTTTTGTTCGAAGGTGGTGTGTTCATGAGCCATTCAAATGAAAGCACTCTAAATGAATCAGATGTTATAGCAGCAGCCGATACTGTGGATTCCTTCTGTGCGGCAGTTAGTACAGTAGCTCCACTGGATTTGATGCCTGGTTGTAAAGACCCTACAGGAATTATGTTACCTCAGAAACCCTTTCACTACTGTAAGAAAATTTTAAGCATACTTATTGCAATATTGATAATTTCTATAACATTTCTTCTAAGTTTTGGTATATTTATTTTACTTTCAGGTTTGTTCCCCAAGGCAATTGAGTTTAAGTCCTTTAACAGGGTATCTAATCCTTATGAATGTAATATTGCTGGTATGTATATTTAGAAAAGAGTTTATAGTTTATATATATGTTATAGTCAAAGTCCGATACACAGTCTCTTCGCGGAAGGACTGGTTTATCCTAGGTTTGGCCAAAGCCATCAGGCAATCCCCGAAATACATTTCAATTTCGCCCTTTGCCTGAAGTATTTTTAGTCAAACCCAGGAGCTCCTAACTTTTCAGTCAAACGTCGAAAGTAAATTATTCTGTTTCGGTTTTGGCCTAGTCAATCCTAGAAGCGACTGCAAAACTCGGTCAAACGTTAATCTGAACATGTTTAAACAGGTTCATAATGTCTCTCGCGGTGTTCCGACCGATTGTTTTGTCATTTCATGTTCGTTCATTGAGCGTGCGGGCGTGTAATTGTGTAAAATTGAAGATGAGTGAGGTTAGGTTAGGTTAGGTTAGGTTAGGTTTTTTTAAATTATTAAAACAATAAACATCAAAATTTTAAAAATGTTATTTTTTTATACCTAATCTTACAAACTAACCTCCGTATATTCCAAAGCATTTATTTATTTATTTTATACTTTATTGCACATCGTACAAAAGGTGGGCCTAATGCCACACGGCATTCTCTCAAAGCATCTCAAATATAAAAGTGAAAATCACGTAAGCTGACCAATCAGGTGTCAGAACTGGCAGAGTTAAGCGGTTCTTAAGACTTGAAAGCTGCTTAAATGATAAAATGCTTCCAAATATACGAAGATAAGACACTTCATACCTATATCGGAGTTTGACTCGTCAAACCCCGATTTAATAAAATTGTGTTTTGACGTTTGCCTGACCAAATTAGTCTCTCCCAGGTTTGATGAAAATTGTTTAGTCAAAGGCCGAAAATTTACATTTGTTTGGGCTTTGACTAAGTCATTCAGTCTGACCTGAGGATTGACCAGTCCAACCTAGGAGCGCCGGAGCTTCGGAGTTTGCCTATAACATATATAATATTGTATTATTTACTATGTAACACATAAGAAAGTATTTCTTATTTTGAAAATATATATAACTCAAAGGTGACTTACTGGCATAGTGATCTATCAACGCATAGCCCAAACCACTGGATGGATCGGGCTGAAATTTGGCATGCAGGTAGATGTTATGACGTAGGCATCCGCTAAGAAAGGATTTCAAGTCTACCCCCAAGGGAATAAAATAGGGGATGAAAATATTACTTCGTAACGCGAGCGAAGCCGTGGGCAAAAGCTTGTTTTGATATATGTCTAAACTTCTCGACTAGATGGGAAAATCAGTGACCATGGTTTGCTGCTGTGTGGCTGAGTGTGGACACTTTTGCTAAATTTCACTGCAGCAATGTGCTGATTTTAAAGCCATGTTTACTATTATTTGTACCACATTATGCTGTAATAATTTTTTACAAATATATATTTCTTTCTTTCTTTCTATATAAAGGTTTGTCCTGTTTGGGAACATCTGGAGAACCAATGAAAGACATAATGCGTTATAGTAAATTGGACAGTCACTTGGAAGTAATGAAGAAGACCTTACAATGGCGTCACATGGCACCCACATGCCCTGACACTGTTCCTTGCACACCATGCATCGACACAGACCCATTTACCATATATAATTGTCCAGCTATATACTTTAGTGGCAATTGTGAAGAATTTGCTACTGAATTGTATAAAGGTAAGGAATTTTAATATATATTTGGTGTCATTCAAGTTTTATGTAAGCAGAATTTTATCCCCACGTCAGCGAAAGTTAGCAAATTCCTTCCTAAGTTTATGTAAACATTGGAATTCAACACTATTTGATGATTTATGAATAAATAAATAATAATCATTTATTTCAGACAATATAAACAAAGACGCAAAAGTATAGTTGAATACATAGGTCCATATCACATATACCTTACAGACTAACATACATATTAATATATACATATAACTAAATCACATAAGGATTTATAAGAAATATTGTTGACATAGCCATTGTAATTTTTCAGGTGAAGATGGCCAGCGTATCCGATTAGTGTGTGTTCCAGATTTTTGTGAGAAGAAAACAGCTGTATTTATCAATCTTTCTAACTTAGAGTGTTATAGTATGTCTTTTACTTAGTTAAAATAATATGTTAGAAATTGTCTGTTTTTGTATGTATTACTTAGTCATATCGAATGTAATAAATGGATTAATTAGTTATTATCAGTTAATGTAATGGATTAATCAGTTAATAAAAAATTAGGAAATTCTCCATAGCTCTTGGCACTCCATAATAGATAATGTTTAAAAATATCATTTCTTTTCATGATTTTAATAATAACAAATTCAATATATATTTCAATTCAAATACATCGTTTTATTTATCATTGCAATTTATCTTTCCATTTACTGTTTAACATAGAATTTTAAGACGAGCGTGGCGGATCAGCCACCATAGCAGTCTGGCGCGCAAAGGGTTCCGAGTTCGATTCGGTCCGGTTGTTTGTTTATTCATCTATGAGCGTGTGTACATCCGCGATATGGGAGAGGGGGATTCCTAATTTTAATAGTATCGGTTACAAATCGTTCTGTAAATAGTACTCTGTTCTAAGAAATGTTAAATTACTCTGCTGAACTAAGTACTTCTATGACGTAATACGTATGATATGTTGCATAATATTGCGTTAGTATTGTTCAACGTCTATATTAAAATATTTTTTATGCTAATATTAACATGTATCATAATTAATTTATTAATAAATAAATAAAATAATTGACAGCTTTTCAAAGTTTCCTGTTCTTATCTATGAAAGGAATTTATTGATATACGATGGTTTATTATCTGTATTACAATTATATGTTGCCCTTTTTCATAAATTTCCCCGAAACGTAGAAAAGTATGACACATTTACTCAAAAGATAGGTAGAAGATATAAAGCATATTTATAATGGTCACGTGATGAAGACGTCACTTACATTTTAAATGCGGGTACAAAATATGAAATGGTAAAATAAATATTTTACACATTTCAAGATGATGAATTCATTTGTGGGTTCTGATAATGTCTTTTACCTTATGTCCTCTATTTACACAAGTGATATCGTATTATCGTTATATTTTTTCTCAAACATAATGTTTAAGAAAATTGAATGGTATACATAAGATTGTAGATGGTAACACCGATTTTGCTTTTCCGGTTCTGCTTCCTTTCCTATTACTCATCATGGCCTCCAGTTGATAGACGTATTATTTGTTTCGTTTCGTGCTACAAATTGCGTTTACAATGGGTTTCTAAGTTTTTTAAGCGGTTTGCACACCTGCGTGTGCCTTCACAAGTTATAAAAATGTTGTAAGTATATATGTTTTATTTTTATTATGAAGATTCAAATAACCAATTATGTCTTGAGGTACATACTTACACTTCTTGTTGAATGTAAGCTTTCACTGAATTTGCTTACAGACTGGGCTTGTGCTCTAAATATTTATGTAATTTCTAGCAAGTACCTACCTGTGTGCTTGCTATAGAAATGCTAATTAGAATCGCAAAAATACTGACTAAAGGTAATTTGTCCAGATGTAGATTTATATTTATCAACGTTGTGAAATTGAGAGTATTCAATTCTTATCGGTACCTTTTACATATTTTCTTAGTAAATAAACAGTTATATTTCTTCATAGATGTACCTAGTATAAACATTGAATTCTTATTTGGGCATAGTCCATTTTCCTTCTATTTTTAGTTCAATAACATAGATTTGTTTTAGGATATAAGATACTAAAATAACAGAAATTTCCTTAATCAAAACAATATGTATATATTTATATTTACATTGATAGTAAACAGATATTACTGTAAAATTATAAACAAAATGTATTATTGTCAATACATACAATTCAAATAGTCTGATCACGATGGCTATGATATTTTTTTTCAGCTAAAAAGGTTACCATGAGATTCCTTCAGAGTGGTATTTATAACGGCATTATATTTGTTTCAGTCCATAATCATAAAAATCATTACCTATCAGGGATTGTGACTGATTGTGTCAACAAAATGTGAAAGCTTTTTTTTGGGACGCTATTTTAATATTTCTGTTCACTTGATGTTATCTTTATTGTCTTTAATATTAGCTGGCGCTTATTCTTATGAATAAAATGAAATTTTCTTGAAAATCACATTTATCTTTCAGTTTGCCATTAATAATTTGCAGGGCTTGATCCTAATAAGTATTACTATTAATTGGTGCGATTTCTATTTTAAATTATCTTCTACCCAGTTAAGCAAATAGATTTCTTCATAAATTTAATTATGCCGGTTTAGTTTTCTTCTAAATTGGTCCTGTTATGATAAAAAAGTACATGAGATTGGTAGTGAGAAACTTTCAACTCTCATCTTCAAGCATTTATTCCTTATAGTTTCTTTATACTTTCAGTATAAATATGTTTTAGTATCATATGATTTACAAAAATATTTCTCTTTAAGTTCATTATATTATTCGATAACTTTATATTTATTAATATGACACAAAAACTCAAAAGTTTAAAAACCTGTCTTATTTGTTTTGCATTTGTTTGCTAATCTTTAAATTTTTGATCTGGAAAGTGGAGAAATGCTTATTATCTTGTAAGTAATAACTAATAATGTGGGTCATATCCTATGCAGATGGAGTTACGAGAGATATATTATTATTTATAATGAGAGTATAGGTTGTATAATCAAGTCTATGCAACATTGATTACAACATCTTAGCAACTTTTTATATTTCGTAACTTATCTATTCAATTCGCTATGCTTGTTTTGCCTCAGGCTCTTGAGATATTTGCCTGTGTTTAAGACTACATTTTTTCAGTATTATCCATTAATTTTGTCAATTAAAAGAGAAGTCTGCTTTGTTTTCTCAATTGACCTTCAAGTTATTACTTTTTGTTCAAAAACACTAAATAACTGGTATTATAAGTAATTGAATAGTTTGTAATTGTAGAGGAAAAAGTACAGTTATAATAACAGGAATGCAGAAGTAGTAAATACAAGTTTCATATAGGGAAATACCACATACTAGCGCACAATAATGAATAATGGTGAACTTTTTATTTTTAAATGTCAGCATTAATGAAATTTGCATATGTAGTATAAACACAACTCAAGTTACTTTCTTGATATTGTGTTCTATTTTTTTAATATGATTGTAATAGCAAATGAGCATGCAGTCTATTTGATAATAAGTGGTCACTGCTGCCCATGGACATCCGTAACCAACTCCATATAAAATAAGGCTTGAGTCTGAAGTCGATTACAGATGTATCGCTACTCATGAGGATTAAAGTGGAACGTCTCTGGTAAGTATCACTCTCACAACAAAGTCTTCAAGCCAGTACATAGCAATAAATGTTATAAGGTAGATACATATGTAGTGGTGGTAATTCTGGAGTCAAACCACTAGGATTTTACTAAAGTATACTACTGGCTAGAAATAGGATGTAAGCAAATATGTTACCATTATTACAAATCTATTTATTGCTTTTATTTAAAAAAAATTTTTTATTAATTACAGTGCCACCATGGCGCCTTCACCGGACATCAACGTCCCTCGACAACAACTACCATCATCATCAACGGATATCGTCTTGTCCCAGTTTGATCTTGCACCAGTGGTAAGTTTACTATCGTTTTAGTTATAAGCTTCAAATAGTAGTTTGCACAACGATTTGCGAGATATTAATGGCACTTAAGTAAGAACTGGATATTTATGACCAACCCATTAGTCGAATTGTCAAGTTATACTGCCTCCCTGTGGGGCATGGGTCATAATGAGAAAGCTTTAGACCATAATCCATCACTGTGACCAAGTATGGGTGGGTCTACCCAAACCTTTAATGTCTTTCACGAAATTAAGGCGGGAACCCACGATGCATTCCTTCACAGTTAAAGCAAGTGATAATAATTTTGTAATACGCTCATAACTTGGACAGTTAACGATACCTGGAATGCGACCTTGTCTCAGAATGACAGGCAAAATTTCAAACTGGGCTATCATTGCTCCCAATTAACCCAATTATCAGTTATTACTAAAGTGTTCTACACTATAAGCTACGACGCAATGGGCCTTTGATAAGTGAAACGAATAGAACAAAAATTATATCAATGACGTCTGTGATCTCAATAGTATTACTCTTAATAATGTACAATTCCGTGTAATAAACTATTATTAACATGACAATGATGGCGTTATATCTAATGCTACTCTTCTATTCACTACACTTGCGTGCAAATATGGATATAATAGATATATATTACAATATCATGAATCATGTCCATTCTTTGACAAATATAGATTTTGAAGGCCAGAGATTTGTGTATGAATTATGTCGGGGAGTATACCTACATGAAATCTCAGTTTCGTGTATTTTAAAATTGGACAGATTTTATTTAATTTTCAAATTTTGGTATACAATAGATAATTATTACACAACTTTTAAAATTTGAGTTGCTAATATTTTATTAATTAGAGTATGGTGCATTATAACTCAACCATAAATAGTACATACCGATTCTTGATATGATTATTTATATCATGGGAAGCACTTTTCTTTTTTTGGTTTATAAAATTTGTGATTTTAAACAGTATCTAAATCTGAATTTAAAATAATACTTTTTATAATACTATGGCTATTGGTTAGAACTTGTATCGGTGTATTATTATTTTCACCTGCTATTTCCAGAATACCAACCTCAGCAAGAATGAGTACGAACATCTGGGACTGGTCGCTGGCTTCGGCCGACGGCCTTCTATCATCTAAAGAAGAATATTCTATGCTGCTCGAAGTCGATCTATTTAAGAATGAAGATGGTATGTATCGGAGATGGGCCTGATAATAATTACTAATACACGCTAAGTGGCCGACATTCGACCATATACATTTGAGGACTTAATATTGATTAAAAATAATTATAATTTAAAAACTACGCTAAAATCGCACAATGTATATCGTAATCCTGATTCCTGACTATCCTGTTGAGAAGAATGGGATAAAATTATTAAAATCGTGTATTGTCATCGGTTCTTGATAATTCTTAAAAATTTTAAATCTAATCGGACCGTTCAAAGTGGGTAAAAATCAAAGATTCAGTTACGTACATAAAAGCGTGTTAAAAAGATAGCCATTTGCTTCTAAACAATAAAAATAAAAACTAAAACCTGGAAAATCGGTTGTCACTTTGCATAATTACATGCGCGCTTCCTTGCGGAGGGTATTGTCAATCACGTTGTTATTAAATAATGGCAGTTGTAAACTTCCTCGGCATTAGAAGACCTGAGTGGCCGAGCGGTCATCATAACGGTGTAACGCACAAAGTGTTCTGGGTTGGTTCTCCGGCCAGGCAAACATCTGAATGATGAATTTGGATATTTGTTCTGAGTCTGGGTGTTTGTGTATTGTTCTTTGTGGCCAAACTTTCAGTGCAGTTTGGCCATTAACGCATAACGTATTCTCTAATGCGCATTGGAGCAACGGAATACGTTCTTGGCCTCCCCCAGTTTTGGGAAGAGACTCCAGCGCAGCGTTGGGACAAAAGAGGGATGCAGACGTGTGGTCAATGGCATATGGTCATACTTTATGCCGTCTACCACGAGCATAATTACAATAAGTAAAATAAGATCAATTGCTTATATTTAATGGAATGGAAAAATGAAACAAATTTTATTTTCAATCAATGTAAAATAATGAATTACGTAAAGTTTAAAGTATGTATATTGTTCATCAAATTGAAAAATTCGCCAAATACGAGTCGAACTCGCAAATGTTCATTTTTTTATACTTATTTTTATTAATTTTATTATTTTCATCAATATTTAATTACATCACACAACAATAGATGGCGTTGGGGTGATGATGACGTATATAACGTATAATAAAAATAAAATAACTATATTAAAATATGTTTTATGGTTCTTATTTGTATTTATTATAATACCAGTTATTGGATTGTAAAAATTTCAACCGTTTCCCTAGTATGGTTTAACAGTCAGATCGAAAATGCCGAAAAATACCGGTTTGTTGTATGGAGACCTCTTTTAATTTTCAACTATATTTTAGTTTTAGTATTTGTTGTTATAGCGGCCACCTTTATGCATCCTCTGTAAAATCATGTGTCTATCTATTACGATTCCGGA
The DNA here is from genome assembly GCF_041222505.1 of Epargyreus clarus. Taxonomy (NCBI): domain Eukaryota; kingdom Metazoa; phylum Arthropoda; class Insecta; order Lepidoptera; family Hesperiidae; genus Epargyreus; species Epargyreus clarus. The sequence goes on along the minus strand of NW_027332239.1, from coordinate 7,840,274 downwards.
GATATAACCCTGTGACAGACGGACAGAATGACATACAGCGAAGTCTTAGTAATAAGACAGGGTAACGGAACCATAAAAAGTAGAAAATTGTAGATATATTTTTTCTAAATTTATAACTGGAATATGTATGTATGTACAGTTCTTCTCATTCATATAATTAATAAAATTATAACGTTGCTAGATCCCCTCTTAATAGGTAGTAGATACAGGTTGTGACGTATAAAAACTTAAAAGAAGTACTGTGTACAAATACTAAAAATAAATTAAAGTGGGGCCACCGTTATGCATTCTCTGTAAAAAAATCAAGTGTTCATCTATTACGTTTCCGGAGATAGAGTCCTGCGACAGACGGACAGACGGATAGACAGCGAAGTCTTAGTAATAGGGTTCCGTTTTTACCCTTTGGGCGCGGAACCCTAAAATGTTAAAAATATGAGCGTTCCCATGCAAGACGAAGGGTGTTTCGGTTTATCTGTTGAATTTGAATGCATAGACTTTAAATTTCACAATCCTTGTGTGTATTTAGTTGTGGTGAAAGGTAAATTATTTCTATCTATGGTTTAAAATAGTTTTCTGTATCCACTAATAAAGAATTAAACAGACTTGTTTCGATGGTTAGCCCATATAGCATTTTATATTATTTATTTTAGATTTAATTGTTAATGTGATTTTTTAAATTCTCTAATTCATTAGTGTGTAATGCCAAAGTGTTGTTCAATAAAGGTGTGACTTGCTAAGGTTTTACACAAGGTTTAAATAGTAGGTATGACCATATGATTTATGTTCTAGTGAAAATCTCTCCCTTATAATTTCTTTTGCTCCATCCTTCTATGGTAAATATTATTATTACGGTAAGTATTTGAAGGTGAAGAACACTTTGTGATTTGACTTCGGAGGAACCACCGCCATACCTATTCTATTCTTGCCTAATAACAACAGTGTTAAGCGCTGCTGTTCGGGTTTGAAGAGTGACATACTTATTCGAGGCGTTCCAACTTATTTCCATGAGTACTCTTTGAGTAGCAACGCTTCTGTGGCCGATCTCAGGTAGGACCATCACTTACCATCAATCGGACTGAATGCTCGTTTGCTGATTCAATACTATAAAGTTTATTTGTTTTGAAAAAAATAATCCCTCAATTTGTAAGTTTCTATAGCCCATCCTGCAGTTTTTATTACTACTATATTATATTTGTTGCTTTCGTTTGTTGTCATACAATTTTTATAAGATTGAAGTTACAAACGAGCATGTAGACCATCTGATGAGTCGCCTTATAAGTAAGACAAGTTCTGAAGGTAGTAGAAACCTTTGTGGTTTGAATCCGGCGGCATCATCGCCACACCTATTTCTGCCTCATAACAGCAGTGTTAAGTGCTGCTGTGTTCTGGTTTGAAGGGTGTGGTAAGGGAGACATACTTTTCTGAGGCGTTTCAACTTGGTCGTTTGGGGTAGTGGCGCATATGACCGACCTCAGGTACGAATATCTAATAATAAGGGTTGATTACGGACATCCAAAGGCGGCAATAGCCACTTACCATCAGGTGGACTGCATGCTCGTCTACTATTCCTGTATTATAAAAAAAGACAGCTGGCGTCCGCACTCTTTCAATCTTTATATATATATTTCTTATGTGCGTGTGTATGTCACTGAACTCCTCCTAAACGACTGGACTGATTTTGATGAAATTTGTTGTGTGTGTTCAAGGGGACTTGAGAATGGTTTAGATTCACAATTTAGTCCATGGGAAAAGGTTTTTTTTAATTAATTTTTAATTCATAAGTAGTTGTTGATTTTGGAATGTTTCACATTGGATTCGACAGACTTCGCTACCATCCCAGATTCAAATATTCTATCTATTTTTCAAACCCGTAAGTGATAAGGGTTGTTCACCCTTAACATTTTTTTTATTTGTATGGCAACACAACGTTTGCCGGATCAGCTAGTAGTGTAATAAATAGGTGTGGCGGTGGCGCCTCTACGGTCGAACTACATAGATTTATCCATTTTTCAAATATCGTAAATGGTACAAGTTTAAGTTCACAGTTAGTCCATTATTAACGTTACTAAAGTTTTATTTAAATGCGGGACACGTGTAATGTTGCAAAACTGTTTAACTGTTTACTCAATTAACTACAATATAAATCAATTTCAGAATAGGAAACTTCACAACTCAAAAAAATATTATCTGTTATGGCTATTAGGCTAGTATTCCATTATTGTGGATCAATTATTCATGCTTATAGCTTGTTCATTTCCCTAGTTTTTCATATGGCTTGTTAATATAACATTTATTTATGTATGATGTTCAGTACGAGGTTTTGAAAATCAATATTTAAATAAATTCATTATTTTATCGATACGATTGATCACTGAAATGATAACATTTTAGATTGAAACAAGGTCAGATATTACAATTATATTTTGAATACATAATTGTGATTGTTTCTCTTCAACTTGTAATTATTTTGCAGTATCGGATATGTGTTCTATTTTAGAGATGAATTTATCTTAATTGCCTTATTATTACCCGCGCTGCCGACCGCTAGCCCCCCACAGATTCACCTCATGTCCGCGATAATACGAGAGGTCAGTAATTGACATGTTATAATATTCATTCACGTACATTTCCAGCGATCCAATGCCAAATAAGCAATGTTATGTAACTCCGTAACCTGCTCTATGCTTATCGCTAGTCTAACTGTGCCCCGCAGGTTATCCCGCGTATATAAATCACATTTATCCAATATAAGAACAATGTATAGTTCAGGGGTAAAATGGAGGGATTATTATATTTTTAACACGTTTTCTAAGAATTTACGTAAAATAATCGTTTTACAATAATTACTAAGATTACTATAATTTAGTAGAGGAGATACACGAAGCGTTCTATTTTAGTTCTCAGAAATAACACATCCATTCCATTCCTATCGATAGCATGATTCTATAATCATTTCAGAAGGCAGCAGTGGTTACTTATCATCAGGTAGATGGCGTGAATTTTTAATAGGACATTATTAAAAAAAAATACGTTTGCGATTTACCCCATAAAATGAACTAATAGTGCATTGTTTTAGGATGGTACACGTGTTAGTCTTAGAAAGCGCTTACGTATTCTTACGAGTTCTGTATGGGACAAAAAACGATGTACTTAAATTCTTAAATACCATATTATGTACTTTGTATTTGTAGCGAACTATTGCAAAATAATTTATTTAATTTGAATACAGTTATGACTAGAGATGCGCCGAATAGTGGGTTCACCGAATAACCGAATACCGAATAATATTCCGTTTAACCTTTACCGAACCGAATATTCGGCCGAATTATTCGGTTTACCATTCCTTTTTTGTCAACTTGCCAGTTATGTGTATTCATTCACACTTTAAAATGTTGATTTGAGATTTAAAAGTGAATACTGATTTAAGGTTTAAAATAAATGTTGACTATACTAACCATAGATTAAATAATAAATGTGTTACTTGAGGTATCAAAATAAATGTTGATTTGAAGTGTAATTGCTTTATTTTATTAGCTTTATTAAACACATTCTTCATAGGATTTGAGTTTAACTTATAATATAACATAAGTCTTACATAAGAAGTTTTGTGTTTTAGTCTTGTACCATGTCGTGTACGCACGAAAATAGAAATACTCGAACCGAATATATTCGGCACCAAAACCGAATAATTCGGCCGAATACAAATAGCAAAAACGATGCCGAATACGCCGAATACCGAATACCAAACGAATATTCGGTGCATCTCTAGTTATGACCATTAGCCTATGTAAATATGATTCCAAATCACAAACGATTCTCTATAAGGCTTTCATGGGAATGATCAGCCGTCGTCAACCATTATTGTTTCATTGCTGACCACGGGGCTCCTCTCAAATTAAGCGGGATTGAATTATAAGACCACCGCGCTAAACAAGTACATATTGGTGGACTTCACATACCTTCAAGAACCTTTTTTTAGGTTTAATAAATAAGATATAATAATAAAGATTCCGTTTCTATTTTATTTACATGAATTTTTCAAAATAACATGCTGTTGCAAAGTAATTTCGCGTTACGGATATGGATGTTTTTATCTGTGCGTAATGTGCACACTGATAAGTCATCGTGGAATATTTTAGCAACTAAAAATAGTAATAAATTTTATATACGTACCAGTTTTTGCCCGCGGCTTCGCCTGCGTTTAAAAGAAAATAATATGACATACTAACACATAAACCTGAGAAAATTCGTAACTTCATTAGAATGGCAGTGGCGCCATCTGGCGAAAATTGATTGTATCAACTCTGAAACCTTCGTGGGCTCACAACAACTTTGCCAAACTTAACTTTGCTAAAGATCATCACTTGATCAAATGCATAGTTGACGATTCAATTACTACTAATATCGATTCAAATAATCGATTTTTTTGGTCCAAAAGATCGATTCTCCGATTAATCGATCTTAGATCGCCATCCCTACTTCCCGTGGGATTTCCGGGATAAAAACTATCCTATGTCCTTTCTCGGGTCTCAGACTACCTTTGCACAAAATTTCATTAAAATCGGTTCAGTAGTTTAGGCGTGAAGAAGAGACAACCAGACAGACAGACAGACAGACAGACAGACAGACAGACAGACAGACAGAGTTACTTTCGGATTTATAATATTAGTAAGAATAAGGATTTTATTTGTTCTTATGATCTATTAGAACCAAAACTATTTCTAAAATAAAACTCGACTTCCTTAATAGGTAATTAATAATCTTATTATTATTAATAATCTTATCTTATTAATAATCTTATCTTAGTTAATAATCCTCTCGTTATATGATCGGTATATTTTACAACGAGCTTTTGCCCGCGGCTGCGCTTGCGTTACGAAAATTAACTAAGAAGATTTATACAAACTCATCCCCTATTTTATCCCCTTGGGGGTAGAATTGATCAAAATCCTTTCTTAGCGGATGCCTACGTCATAACATCTACCTGCATGCCAAATTTCAGCCCGATCCGTCCAGTGGTTTGGGCGTGCGTTGATAGATCACTATGTCAGTCAGTCGCCTTTGAGTTATGTATATTTAGTATTAAAATATTCTGTTTACTAAATATTTATTAAGCTATACAATACGATTTGGGGTTGTAATCGATTTGTCGTAAAAATGGGTTTCTTTGGTTATCGATTTCTATATCACATTCTTAGAGCCTAGCGATGGCATGTGTCAAAATGGGCCTATTAAATTGTGACGACTATAGTTATAGAATCGGAAACTATGCATTTGATCAATTGATGATCTTTATTAGCAAAGTTGTTGTCCAAGAGCCCACGAGGGTTTGGGAATTGATAAGACCATTTTCGACAGATGGTACCACTGTCATTCCAATGCAGGTACAAATTTTCCGTTTTATGTATGTCATATTATTTCTTTTAAATGCGGGCGAAGCCGCGGGCACTACTAGTTATATATATATAGTATTCTATACTAATAGATACTAAGTTTATTCTAGTCCTTTAATTAATATTAGGTGAATTTTCTACAAAAAATGAATACAAAATCCGAAATAAGTAGGTACTGACCTAGTACAGTTGAAAAAATCGATAGATAATCATAGTACATTATAATTATTAGATAGCAAATAATTGACGTAATCATAACTATAATATATCCGTCGACTATTTAATAAAAATATAAAGAACATAATCGTTTAAACGTGATAGTGTTATCTTGTTCTTAACCGTTTTTATATTTAACTGTTGCTAGCGACTTTACGTGCATTAACTTAATATACATTTCAGCTACATTCTATCATTATGTGTTATCGTCAACCCATTGCGATCCCAAAGCTGGGCATGGGTCTACACTCAGAGTGAAAATGATTTGCCCAGTCCACCGCGTTGGCCAAGTGAGAATCGATAGACTTGACACAGCTTTGAGATCTAAAAATAACTCTTAGGCGTATAAGTTTCCTCTCGATGTTTTGTGGAGGTTTACTATATTTTTAAATAAACTTATTTGAATACTATTACAATGGATTAATTAGATTATCAAAGTTAGAAAAAATATGTAACATGTAATATCAGATATGGATTCAGACCAAAAGGTATTTTATTTTTCCATAAATTCAACGTTTTGTTTTAGTTCAACGGTGCAAATACATTCGTATACGTATACTCAGACAGAAAGAAAAACTTACATATTTAACCAAATGCAATGTACACATTCGGAATTTTTTTGTCTTTATTATTTATATAGATAACTGCTTATTGGTTGCTAAGTAGAGTCGAGCGTGGGTGTGTCTTGATTGTGAGCAGACCGGGCCCTGATTGGTCGAGAGTGCATAGTTTATATTTATACCAAAGACGTCACGTGCTCAAAAACATATTTGTTTTTACTTGAACCGCACCAGATCATGTTTTCGAATATGTATCACGAAGCTCACTATTTTCCATTTCTTATCTTGTTTCCAATGAAAATATATCTCTGCAACGTAGTGTTGTTTGTCTTGAGCAAAGATCATGACAAATATAAAGGTTACCATGGAATTGTTTAAATAGAAAATGCCAAATCTAATTTAAAAATAGATCTGATGTAAGATGCCTTAAGATTTTCTCATGTACAGTATAATATAATTATAATATAATTGATATATTAGTCCTGCATCTATCATTTAATTGCACCCTCCCTATTATTTTAAGTCATCCCTTCTTTAACTCCTCATCCTAAGGTTGTCTGGAAGAGATCGCTGTTTTAGCGATAAGACCGCCTTTTGTATCGTCCAAAATTGTATGTTTTTGTTTTGTGTTCTTTTTTTGGGAACAATAAAGAATATTATTATTATTATACTCAAACATGGTACGTATCGACTCCCATGGCTCGACGACAACCTTAAAGGCGTCTATGTTAGCGCGAAAAGAATAGTAGGTCGGTGAAATTGAAACGAGGATGTACGATAGTGGAACCAATTATAGCAGGTTGTGACGCAGAGGTTATGTTCAGCACATGGGGATTTAGTGCGTCAAAAATACCATATAAGCTGGTGTCTTTCCGGAGATACCGTGGTACCTTTTGAAAGTTTTCTCCCCTCACCAAAAAAGGTCACCTAATATCTCTCAAGGCAATAGAGAGGATCTACCTAAAAGTGATTAGAATAGGAAGTGGTACCTATACAAGACAAAAAATCCCAACTATTAAAAATATAGCGTATGTCACGCCCACAATTTAGACGAATACCAATCACACCTCATGTATGAAAATCCTCATGTCGTTTAAGCTATAGGGCGTTCCAAAAGATGAGGCCTACATAACTACATACATACGGTCTAAAAATATTATCGTACGCAATCGGGTAAAAATTTGGGGACCTTTGGTCTACCATCATGTCCATGTCTATCCATATAGTACATAATCAAAATGAACGTGTAATCGGTAAAGGATGTATTTTTTACGCTAAATTTAATCCATCTGAGATTGGTAATGTTATGCATATACTTTTTTCCAAGTAAATGGGGTTGGCTCCACAACACTGCTTGGATGTGGATTCGGGGAAGTACGCGTATAAACGATCTGCGCGCTTATTACAAGTCTGCCTGATGTCCTTCGTCTAAATGTATGTTGTTTTATGACAACGGTCTAAATTTCCCGCTGTTTCGTAGAAATAATATTTCTTTCGGGAAATATTATTCCACATTTTTAAATAAGGAAAAATGTATTAACTTCATCTATATAATTTCGGTGTAGGCATGTAGGTATATTTTGGTTTATAAATAATTTATACCTATTAATTTCAATAAAAAAAATGTGTACCTAATTTAGGTTCCCCAAAATTTTATAATATTTCGCATAGCCCTTTATATTACACATAAGTTATGTGTAATAGTCATTAGAATGTACGGTTTATTTTAACAGAATGTATGGGATTATCAGTTATTTCGTTTAATACTTTATTTAAGCTTGACTTGAATCCCAGATGTCCCAAAATTTATCATTACAGCAAGAAAAATCACGTTGCTCCAATAAGGTCTGCGTAATGTTCCTTGGGTCCGAATAATATCAGAAATAGGCCGCCGCAAATGGCGGCATCGTAATGATAAATGAGATTGTTTTTACAGCAGAAGTAATTGTTTTGACACTATCGCGAGAGATTTAAACCATCACGGCATCTGGGCGTTTCTTTGACGTAATATCGTGTGACAGATATCGTTCATATATATATTGACGTCTCGGCTGCCCCCGCTGTATTTTGTCCATTACTTATCTAAGCTCCTTACCTTGAAGATTCTCGGGTATATTCGAGCAAATTATACAGTATTAATTTAATTTATAATCGCTCTAGTGTATAATATTTAATCAAAGATATAGTTTATTAATTTATCGTGCGAAATGTGTTGTTATAAAAATAATGGGATGTGCGACTCGTGTAGAGACTTTCAGTTGAGCCTATTTCAACGTAAGGATTAAATTAATTTATATTAAATTTGAAAATTCATCTTATTGTGATTAAAACACAATGTGTAATTTTTTATTTTTTTTACATTCATTTCATCATTATTTATTTATCGATATAATATGATATAATTTAAGAAATCATTAAAATTTAACCTACAAAATATAATTTTGAAAGCACTCACTAATTATAGTTTTGAATGAACTTGTCCACAGATTTACTCAAAACATTCCCAACTACCGCACCTAAGATCGAGTCGACCACCTTCCAACTGCAGGATGACATTGGCTTCTACCCACCATCGCCGCCGGAGACCAAGCCCAGCCGCGCCGAACTCGCCAGCGACCTGCTGCAACAGCTAGACAATCAATGCAAACAAGGTAAATAAATATAACGTCATAATGACAACATTATTGGTATAATTCAAATGTCAATTATGCATTCATAGCGACAAGACCAAATCGAGCAAGACCAAATGGGCCAAATCGACATATTCGAGCCTAAAATGTGCGTGTTTACTTTGTGCGCCATCAGCACATTTTTAAGCACGTGGTTTACATCGTATTGCGTTTAAAATATAATTTATCGGCGCTTATAGACTAAAACATCCAATCAGTAATGAGCATTGTTTAAGGGAATATTATTTTTATATGAAATTACTCGATTTAAAACTGTATTTTTCAACTTATTAAACTGTTGCCACCAACCCGCAACCGCACCAAACTTTTACAGTAAGAGAGTATGTGGTAGAGATAGATGTTGCAGTGCATAATATTTTTTTATAAATTATTTAAATGACATATTTTTAAACTTGCACTTTACTTTCATTAAAATAACTTATGAGTCTTATTTTTAATAAATGTTGCTATTTGCTTCTATTACTTACATTACAAGCTTTTAAATTTTATGATACTCAGATCTTAAAGTTATTTTTCAATAACGATCGGAATATAATTACAAAACAGAGGACTTAAGAGCTACATTTGATTTTAGTTTAAAATCTGAATTTAAATTTTATTTATAGAACACATTAAAATTAAGAATAACTCTTCCTTAGCAATTTAATCTCATTGAAGCCTTTCTGAGCTCTAATGCCACGTGGTACGATAACTTTCAGACATTTTACTGAGATGATGTTGTATGTAAGGTTACATCTGTCATATACGAAATATCAGAAATTGCAACGTAGACCCTTTGTGGTTCGACTTCGGCGGTACCACCACTACACCTATTTCTCCCTAATAACACTAGTATTAAGCGTTGCTATGTTCTGTGTGAGGTTGTGGTAAAGGGGATATACTTTTCCGACCTCCATTTTAGTCCTCAGGGGTGAAAACGCACGTATGGTTGACCTCAGATAGGAATCTAATCTTCTCTTACAGATCTCCATTGGCGGCAGTAGCCACATACCATTCTGTGGACTGCATGCTTGTTCCTTACTTTTATATTATAAAAAATCAGGAGGAGGATATTGCACCACGTGTTCGTTTTAGTTATAATTGGGGGATACAATTGAGATTATGCAGGCGATAACGATACATGCTCTTGACCGTTTTGTCTTAATCTATTGATGTTATAACAATTTATTGCTTGTTAAACTTTTAAAAACTGAACATAAAACTTGTATGAAAATTTTGCATATCAATGAGCACGTTGAACGTCGCCAAATTTGCCAAATTTCGGCAATGCACGCAGTACTGTATCCTACATGAAAGGTGTCAGCATCTTTTCCCCCTATCATAATTTCGTTATTGTTGCACTTAAAGGAATGAAATTTCGTTCATAATACAAAGCACGAGGTAGAAAATTATAAAAATGTTGAGTATCTGATGCAACCTTATGTGAAAATTTCACATACGTAGTATTTTTTACAGTAGTATATATCAAAAGCAGTGATAGCCTAGTGATTGAAACGGAGTCCGAGGTTCCTTCTTTTTCTGAGGTCTACCTGAGGTCGGCCAATATTATTTTTTAAAAAACATCCGTAGTAAAGAGAATATAAGATCGTTACACACATATTTCGTCCGAATGATTTTTTTCTTTTTTTTTTGTAATTTCCGTATGTGTAATGGTACAGTTTTCATGGTATGCAGACTAGCAATGGAATTTGCCAACCAATCACCTAACGGATTGCTATGGAAATTACTTTACCTTTGTGACTTGTGTCTCTTTGTAATTAAGTTTGAAAATATTTTTGTTCAAAGTATATCCCTCACTATTATTTTTCGTCAACGTCAACGTCGTCAACTGTGTTCGCAATAATGTGTAATAATTGTAATCATTTCTAAATGATTTGCATATTTAAGTTTTTTTTGTAAACATGCCTCTAAAGATTAGTCACGTCTGTTACCGATATGATTTGTATATGATATTTATAAATCTGAGGTAATATTTTGGTACCGATATCCATTGGTCATGCTTAGATAATTGTGATACGTGCGAGGACACACCTCTACGACTCCCGAATATCGGTTTTATCTTTGCTGAAACGTAACAATTGGCAATCAGTCTGAATCATCCAGGTAAGTTGACAAGTCATTATAAACTTATGTATTAATAAATAATAATAAAAGCCTCGAGAAACCGTACATACTGTAGATACTTACGATGATAGTCATACTTATGATATAGGAAACAATCGTTAGTGGTGGTCTTTTTTACTTTTGGCTCCAACTCTTTATGTGATGACCAAAGCACGGAAGTTCATTTGAAATTTGGCTCTAACGGTTATCCTTTAAACTGCCCATTGCGCCCTTTAGCCAAATAGGTAGGTTGTATAGATAGTTTAAAACCTATTTAAGCTACGAGTCTAAGAGCGATTTTCTTTAATTTTAAGATGGCTAAATTAATTAAAATGTATACACATTAAAATTAAACGATTATTATTTGTCTTTTAAAAATAATTGCTATTGATATCTTGACAGGGGTTTTCTCAGAATAAGTATTTAGAATGTTTTAAATACTGTATTATCGATAAAATTATCATAGTTATGCCGGTCATGTGCTGTATTCTTTAATTTCAGAATAGAAACATAGATTAGTAAAGATTATTCACTCCTAACAAGAAAATGTACCCAGTTTTGAGAATTGAAATAGTTGCGTAAAAAAGTTTTGCCATGTCTCTGTGCTAAAATGTCCCTAAAATATTTGAAATAATTATTTATTCATTATGTAAATTGTACATTATAATTGAAAATTACGCAGTATTAGTTATTTATTCGTAAATTTTCTCGAAAAATGTTTTTATTTGTCAAGAATTCAAAAATAGAACTTACGATAATAAGCCATTTGTGGCTTCATTCAAATTCAAGGCGGCGAAGTATCTTTACTAGTCTATGAATAGAAATAAAAAACAGGGATAAGTATTTTGGGGCCTATGTTCTCCATACCCATTAAAACAAACTATTCTAAAATGCACATGTTATATCCCAGATCTCGTATTCGAATCGGAGTCTTTAGAATGGAAATCCGAATTTCATATCACTATTAATACATTGTAAATATAAATCCTCGTATTGTGATCGTCGAATCCAAAGCGAAGAAGGATTTTAGAGTAGAAATTTTAAAGTATAATTGTGATCGCGGCGGGATTCAGTAGACGTCATCGGCGGAAAAAATAATTTGCGGTCGAGTGATACTACGAGTGTTATTTCTTTATGAGAAAATATATGAGTCTGTTGTAGACAGAACTTATGCGTAGACCTATGTAAAACTATTAGAATGCAATGAATTGAGATTATAATTAATGTGCCTAATTAACTAAAGTCAACTATGTTTATATTTGTTGAACAATAGTGTCATTATTTCCATTACTTGACTTGAAACGAAATATCTCCCAAGGTGGTGGTAGGTAATTGACGTATCATTGTGGGCATGCCGAGGATTCCGCACAGCACACGCTGCAGTACTGCCTCGCGTGGGACTCGCAGCGGCGGATCCTGGTCTTCCGGGGTTGCGGACGGCATGAGTGGGAGCTCGAACCGCCCGGCCAGCAACCCTGGGATGGACGGCGGTGTGTGTGGTCGCATACCATCGTGAACACCAGATGGTGTGGTGAGTTTCAAGCTCACCTGGGCGGAGCCCGACGGGGCAACGCGCCAAGTGGACTCCGGTTGCGTTCCTTTGGAGATCCCGGAGTCCTCTACGCAGCGCCGAGGCCATCGGGGGGGTTTTAGTGCGGTAAGAATCCCACATAACCCCGTGTCGCTCCCACAGCATAGGGTACCTTTTGAAGGTTTTCCCCTCGTCAAAAAAAAAGGTTATTGACTTACAGAAAGCCTTCTTGTAACCCACTCCATATTAACACACTTATAGTAACACATATTATAACAAATATGGTGCACCGTGTCTAATGGGGAAGCGTGATAGTGGATCATTGTGAAACACGGTGTCACAAACGTTCGCGCACACTCGATCCTTATTCAAATGACTATACTATTGCGTGGAGTTTATTCAGTGATAAAACTCTTAGTTTTGTAATTTTAATTAGGCTTTCAAGAACACTTTCTGCTAATATTAGCCTTATATATTATATATCTAGTAATATTTACCTTGTATATTGTAATGTGTATAATAATAATTGTCTAAATATTACAGTTAATTAATGTTATGGGCATGTAATGATATTCATAGTCAACTTTCATATTTCAAAATATGTTTACGAAGTATTTGTGTCGTAAAATTCATTATCATTGCATCAGCTAAACTTCAGTAATCGTAATAATTAAATAAATTCAACAATATTTTGTGAAATATTTATGAAATATTACGAACATGTGTAAGATTAAAATTCATATCCCTATTCGCATACCAAGGTCCCTCCAGATGCTGAGCAGCAATGGCTGTGCAGCTGGTTCCAAACTCATGGGTTAGATGCGAAACCCCTACCGTGTATGTCTTGTTGGCGGGCCTCAGCAACGCTTATATTATCAGTTAGAATTTTTTACTTGTCTAAAACTTAGTTTCATTTAATATTATTTTTTTTATAATGTAATAGTAGCAGACGAGCATGCAGTCCACCTGATGGTAAGTGGCTACTGCCGCCCATGGACATCTGTAATCAACCCCAGATAAGATAAGATATTCCTGAGGTCGGCCACAGATGCGCCGCTACCCCTGAGGACTAAGCTGGAACGCCTCGGAGAAGTCTGTCTCCCTTACCACACCCTTCAAACCAGAACGCAGTAGCTCCTAACACTGCTGTTATTAGGTAGAAATAGGTGTGGCGGTGGTGCCGCCGGAGTCGAACCACAAAGGGTTATACCACCTTCAAATCCAAATCCCACTTAATTAGTAATGATAACCGAAAATTTAATAATAGCAAAAACTTTAACATAAGGTGTTCTTGCCGGGTCTTTATACAATATAATTTTAATTGTCACTTACTCTCCCGTAAATGGTCCTTTTTAAAATCCAGTATCTGATACTATTTCGATTTTTTAATATCCTTATTTTAAACCGGAACAATGTGAAGGTACTGATAACATTTCCCCATGGTCAAGACCGCTACCGACCACGCGGTGCCACTGCCGTTATACCGCTCTGCTTCATAGAAACAGAATTTGCTGTGTTAATTTAAAGAATACTTTGTACCATATTTAGCAACCCACGTGTAATTCAAGTTTATGGTATATTTTTTATGTTATTTGGAGTATAACAAAGACGTACATGCGGCGCTAGCCATCAGTAGGTGGTCATCGCCTCCATTCACATTCATATTCGATTCGCTACTTCTCATTCATAAAAAATATTTAAATGTATAAGTACTACATTGACGAATTCTTAAGAAATATACGCACAAACACTACTGATAGTGGCTAGCTCGAATTATTTAGAATGTGTCAATGACCACGGCTTAAGTATAATATAACGAGTTTAGTGGAATTTTTTTACCTATTATTTAATATGGCAATGAATACGGGCCAGGTTTATGAAACACACTTGGTTTAAGTAATTTTTCGTTTTGTAACATGTATTGTATCATTCAATATTGGTAATATTTTATACCACATTTACTGATAGGCAAAACTGTCATATTCATTGAGTTATATATTTTTTTTGGTTGTTATAGCTATTTAACACAATATTCCTTCCTTCGAAGTGCCACTTTTGAATAAAATACGGGGTGTTTTCTTTTGCAATTTTATTTTTAGTTTTTATAAAAATCAGCCTCGTAACTCCTTTCAGCATGTTTCTCTATTTCTAGTATACGTTTACTTTCAAACTACACGTTTGCCCACTGGAAAAATACAATATGTATGTATGAATTGAAGTTTAATTGACATATGTGAATTTATCAACATTTATAGCAGAAGAAAAGAAAGTTGTAAGCAATAATGCATCCATCCATCCATCCATACAGTTGTCAATCAGTGTGTGCGCTGGTCTTTATATAGGTGAATTTGCAATGAGAAAGATGCGAAATTGTAATGTTGTGGTATCCTATGCCTATGGTCTACGGCCTATTGTGTATGCCGAGGGCGAGGCATGGAGGGGAAAGGCGCGGTGGTCCAGCGTCGACGTTGCATGTGCGCGTGCGCACTCAGTCGTAGAACACGCCGCGTCGCGTTTGCAGGTGTTCGCTCGCGCTCGACCGTGACAATAAATTCGTTTCGAGAAGTACTCTATGGGCGTTCGCGCTCGGCTCGCAACCTATGTCTGCCACCGCCGATGCGCCGCCTGGACGCCGTTAGAATGAAGTACCACTATCGCTGCATCTGGAATAAGGAGATAGTGTTCAATTCACAAAAACTTGTCAAGAGACGTTAGGGTGCCGTGACCGCACCAGGACTTTTCCCGACGACTATCGCTCGCACCACGAGGATCACAGTTTACCCATTACCCACTGCCCATATAATCGTATATTAAATATATCATTAGGACTCTATCGTAGAGATAAGCACTTAGAGGACCAATATTATAAGGCTTATATGAACTTCACGATGGCTCTTGCAGATCTGTATGCCGGTACGTACCCGTGAGCATTGTTTCTACAGCATACTCTGTTATGACATTGATTCGTGTTTGGTTCAATATGAAGTTTTGTTTGTAGAAAGGCGTAATCAAGGTCTCCATGCTCTAATTCCTGTTTTTGTTTGTTATAAGTTCGACGATTGATGCTTGTTGTCTTGCTATAATTTGTCTTTATCTTGTGTACTGTTTCTTGATTCTTATGTTTATTGGAAACTGGATATTGAAAGGCACTCGTTTTACGCAATAAAACATGTTGTTTATGCTATTTATGGATTTATCCAATCCGAGTTTATGCGTTGAAACTTAATGTTTTGAATTAATTCAAACGATATAACAACGTATTGGTACATAACTGCGTATATAATATTAACTTGTTTTGCAAATGATATTCATTGGGATAACTATTGAAGTTATTATCATTGCACAAAGATTGTATTATAGATTGATCATGTACACGTTATGTGTTAGGTTGTGGTTCAAGTGATGTTAAGTAGCGGACACCCGGCGCCTGCCAGGCTATACTTAGATATACTCGTGCTTAAACCAAGGAAGCTTTACAAATATACATTTGTATACAACCTTACACTAATAAAAATCAAGGTTCAAATACTGCCTTCGTTGTTTGCGTTATCTAAGTTACATGTTACTTTGACATATCAATGTCGTTTATTTTATTTTGACCTACGGCGACACTGGCGACATAACAATTGTTTTGGTTTAAGAATTTCTATAAGAACAACATGAGAGAATGGAATCTTTCGACACTTGCGCCGCGTCGACTGATAAACCAGTTGGCGCACAAGGCGACCTCGCTTGCAGCTCGCCTAATAATTAAAACGACTTATTGACCACTTGCTTCCATTCCGGCGCATTGATACAGATTGTGACCTAACCGTTCGACATGTTTACTTTGCAAGCGATCTACATTGCCCCCATATCATAAGTAACTATTGTGTTCCATGTGTGAAATTTTATGTAGATAAGAACAGGCTTATCTGTCTTGGCTAAGGGTCTTGCATAAGTTTTGTATTCTGTTTGTAGACCAAAGAATAGGGTTAGACGGATAAATAATTAAAAAGTATTATTCCGTTTGTTGTCTTCGAAAAGGGCAAATGTACATTGGAGCTGTTTATATAAAATCGAGTAGTTTTTTTGGCGCGGTTCTCGAATGGTAATTTGCTCCTTTGTAGGACAAATTCTTTAAAAACATATATAAACAAAACAAACACATATCTAATTCTAGTACCCCTTTATCGAGGACAATATTTATGTCGTGTCAATAATGTTTGTTACTTTAATTCGATAGAGACTCTGATCTTTGTACTGGCTTAATATTGTTTTATTTATGACTGGAAGACGCTAACTACGCATTTTATCTCTAATTTGGCGTGACCAATAACAAGTTATTATTGAATGCATGCATGGTTGAACCATTTTTTGCGTATACTAATGCAATTTTCCACGGTTAGTTGTTTAGTTACCTAGTAATGTCTTCTTCATGGTCTATTAATAAAGATTTATTAATTTAATTAAAAATTATAATAACAATACATGTGCCATTTGGCTTTTGCACAAATAAATACATTTTTCCAGTTTTCATAATGTTATGTTTTCCCAGATAGGATAGGGTTATGACATTAATAATAATATATATATCGTCGTTGTCAACCCTTTACTGTCCCACTGCTGGGCACGGGTCACCTCTCAGAGTGACCCTCTCGTTCTAGATCTCAGTCCACAATTCTGGATAAGGGCGTATTGGTAGACTTCACACAACTGAAAACTTCTCAATAAATAATTAAATATATATTTATATTATATATATTTATATTATATTCTAAATAATTCTCAGGCATGAACGTTTCCTTTGCTTTATAGTACTTTATAATTAATACGCAAATAAATTTGAAAAATCGGAGCATTTGTACCTTGGACCCTCCGATTGATAAACCGTGTTCTGACTACCAGGCTGTTACTGCTTTTACATATATACATTTTTATGTTGTAAGTTCCCATTATATTTCGTTTGCAAATTTATAGCTTAAAACTGGTATTTCACAGATTCAAATTGAGTTGTGACATTCATAATTATACAGATATCGTACGAAATAGCAATTCAGTGAGCAGTCGATGACACTGTATCAGTATCGGAGGGAACGGTTTAAGGTTATTCTGTTATATTTGATATTGTTATCGAATATTATGGCACGGAGGGCACAGAGACGGCGGCTCGTTAGATTGTGCAAGTTTATCTGGGGTCAGGTATTGACGCGTCATATGTGGGTATGTTGTATTTTACGATCTTTTTCCCGTGGTTTTGCCCGCGTTCGTTTCGCGTTAGGGTTTTCATATTTCACAAGTGATCCCTACTTTAGGTGTAAAACGAAACATACATGTACGTCCCTTAACTGGGTGTGATAAGGAGACATACCTTTCCGTGGCATTCCAGCTTAGTCCTCAGGGGTAGCGACGCATTCGTGGCCACCCTCCGGTAGAAAACTAGTCTTATCGGGTGTTGATTACGCAGTCTTCGGCTCGTACATGTGTATGTATCAATTAAAACTGTGTGCATGCCATCATAGATATGCATGCCCGTCACGAAAAAACTGCAGCGAGTTCATTCACGCGTGCGGGTGAAACACGCGCATGCATGCACCCGCGTGACAGAAAAAGACATTTACTGTCCTTTTCTTTTGCTGTTTTTGTATTATTAATCCAGACAAACAGACAAAAAAAACTCGTTTTTATTTTATCATTAGGCGTATGTGGGTTTAGTAAACAATACATTCACATTTGGCTACTGGGGTGCAATGACCTTAAACCTGCTCATTCTGTGCTTAGACTCGAGTCCAGCAGTGGATAGTCGTATTGGGAGTGGGTTGACGTTGGATCATATCTTTTAATTTATTTCTTTTCATCTCAAATTAGAATCATACGTAGGCTTTTACATTCTTGTTTTAAGGATTTTAATATAGGTATTTCAAATTTCGTATTTATCACTTATTATTGCACTATATAACTAAGTGCTCGATATAAAGTAATGCGTTTAAACTAACAATAATATTTATTATTAATATCTATAGATTTATTTATATAAATATTCATAACATACGTTGTTTATCCAATGTCGTAAATATCAATCTAACGCCCTAGGATAAACGTGATCTAATTAATTTTATATGGAGTTATGAATATTCACTTAACAATAAATAAATGGTATCGATATACTAAACTTCCTACGCACTTCGTATCTATATCTTAAGGACACCTAAATGATTTAAGAGAATTCGCTTATGCTATTCTCTAAGGTAGGTCGTAGATCGATCTTAATGAATGTAGAAATTTTGAGGATTTCATTTTGTCAATAGCTGCTAAATAAAAAGAGGAAAAACGGTTGACAAAAAAAAAGAGAAAAAAATATAGTCGACTTGAATACGTCCTCCTTTTTTGAAGTCGGGGAAGAATGTTCTCAACTGATTTATCATAGCATACTTTTGTAACGATGATGACGTCTGTAGCTAAAATTATAGAAAATTTACAATGTAACGGCGATAAAAATAAATTGTAACGATAGCAAAGACCTAATTCTGTCCCTAAATTCAAGTGGCTTGACGCATTGTTTGTCAATTATGTTCAATTGGATATCGTGTGCGTCGCTCGCCGGCGACGTTATTAGTTATTACTTTCAATAAAAACACGCCAACAGATCGAAGCCGAATAATGTTCGATGCTTATTTGCATTCGTCGTGTAAAGACCACGTCTAGAGTAAAAAGTTGTTAAATTTAGCTGGGGTATCGAAACTAATCATCTTCTAAATATTAGCATGAGCATGAGTATGAGGTACTATCAAAGAGCTGGGGAATTTGGCCGTTTTTTAAATATTGGCTACATCATCACTTTTCGAACGTTGCTATTTCACTTTAAAATTTGAATTGTACTCTGGTTTACCAGTGGTAATCGTGATCTGGTTATGATATTATCCCAAATTAACTTACACTCCATGAATTGTCTTTATTGCAAACTTTCATTTAATATTCTAGTTTTACAAGGTGAAAACATTCCGTGCATTACATGTGTTTTAAAAGTTTATAAAAAGACCTTAGAATTATAAATAAAATAAAAAAATGAAAACCTCTATATTCCAGTTTATAAGTACACTATGTACTTACAATATTTAATGTATTTCTTGTTAATAATTCATATCTATAAAATACATTTGAATCTAGAAATCCGATTTTTCATTTTGTAGTAATTTTTCCTGTATAAATTATACGTTATACGAGCGTCGCCCAACACTATTAATGTATTCTACCTCACTATAATATTTTCTCATTCATATATAGCACATTGATTTTCCTGTTATATACCACGTGTAATATGCTCACGTGCAATCTCCCAAACTCCTACGGTCATGAATGAATTCATCAGTAGCTCGTAGTGGACACAACATAGTTTGAATATTTATAAAGAGCCACCCGTTTGTCTCTTTCACGGTTTTTCAATTTTCACGTAGGTCATTTCAATATTTTTGGAGTAAAAATTCATGTGCACACTAAATGCCGTCCAATTTGATTCATGTAAAAGACCCGTTCTATATAAAGTTCACCATCAGGTGGACTGCATATTCGTTTGCTATTACAATCGTATAAATATGAGAGATAAGTTGCAATAAATTTACTTAGCTATGACAAGGTTTGTCAAGGCAATTGTATTTAGCATTTACAATGAATCTTTTTACTTGGAATAATGTCAGTACAATTTACAAAAATTTACATCTTAATAACTGAAATAACAAAGCAGCGGTGGGTATATTTTTTACTGCATTATTAATTAGCGTGCAACATGAGATGGTGTTTATTTAGTTCATGGTGTTCGCCTTGTGGTATTAGGGCTATGTACAATACATAGTGTTTTTTAAACTTTTCATCTGCGTATGAAGTAAGGCATTTATCACATTCTATCTGTACCCCACTATTATTACTGAAATGCTACTTCAAAAGAATATCTAATTAATTGTTATGTGACATCAATATTACTCGTACACGGTGTGCCCCGTCTACATTTGTCTTGTCGCTATTATTAGAATGTTACATTATCATCACAACACAATATAATAAAATGACATAAAATTAATCTTTTATTCTTGTTTTTTCCAGAAAATATATTCTCCCACTGGCTGGAGGAGAAGGTGGAGCTCCCAATTTTCGAAAACATCTCTCAAGTGCCGGAGCGCGTGGAGGTGCCGCAGCCCGTGGTACCGGTCGCAGCGC
Organism: Epargyreus clarus; assembly: GCF_041222505.1. Classification (NCBI taxonomy): domain Eukaryota; kingdom Metazoa; phylum Arthropoda; class Insecta; order Lepidoptera; family Hesperiidae; genus Epargyreus; species Epargyreus clarus. The sequence continues at coordinate 7,819,591 of NW_027332239.1, read as the reverse complement.
CCTTGCCGCACCCGACCGAGGAGCTCCTGCGCGAGTTCGAGACGGTGTACGGCGCCGTCGAGCTCACCCACCTGACTCCGCCGCAAAGCCCACCCGGCCCCGCCACGCAGCTGCTGCTCAGCTACGCTCAGCAGGCTCAGTGTGCTCCGCTCGCCCCCGCCCTCCCCGTGGCACCGGTCCAAGAACAATGGCCGGTAGTATCTACTCCGACGGTGTTGGCCGATTACGACTGCAGCTCGCAGGCGCTCGAGGAGCTGGTGCGCAACCGCGCCGCCCAGCTGGTGTCCCCGCAGCCGTCGGCGGGCAGCAGCACGCCCTCGCCGCGCTCGTCTCCCCCCTCCTCCCCCCGCTCCTCCTCCGCGGACGAGGACTGGACCGTCCCGTCCCGCCCGAAGCCCTACTCGCGTTCCGTTGACGATCGTCGTTCCCGGAAAAAGGAACAGAACAAGAACGCCGCCACCCGTTACCGCCAGAAGAAGAAGGCAGAGATTGAAGTTCTTCTGACCGAGGAGCACTCGCTGCGCCAGCGCCACAATGAACTCGGCGACAAGTGTGTGGACTTGCAGCGCGAGATTCGCTATCTGAAAGGGCTCATGCGCGATCTATTTAAGGCAAAGGGCCTAATAAAATAAACAGTCATCCCGCCATCTCAAGAGAAAGAAATTATTCGTACTGCGCGTCTGATGCGTGGAGTTACCTTCGAAATATTGCTAAAAAATAGTGAAGGAGTATTTTATTTTGATGATACAATTTGTAAATCTATTATTTTTCATTGTTTAATTTAGTTTTTAGTACTATTCGTATTTAAAATCTACATTCAAACATCGAGCAGCATAACTATCACGAGTCACAAGATCATCAGTCGAGGGAAAAATATGTAACACCTTTAACACCTGAGGTGGCGCTATTCTCTCATTTTTCATAATTACTTCATTTTAGAGGATAGGTTGCATTCGTTGATATGAAAATATGAATTTTATTCTAAACATCTGTTTGGCAATGTTATTTTATCAATGAAATTATTTTTGTAATATAATTATTTGACTAAGCAGTTCTATTTTCATACAATATATGGAATGCGACGGCGGAAATGTTGTTTTATTTCTTAATAACACAAACGTTTTACTACAATCATGATGAACAAAGTATAAATAAAGTTAAGAACCTTTAATCTGATTTTTGACATCACACAAAAATACCTTTAAAGCACACAATGATCATATTTTAAGATGTATGGCTAAAATAAGAAGGAAAATATATTTTAGGTATACTTAATGTCCTTTATATAATGTGGTTCATTTATACATATGTGCACACGTTAATATATTCTCTCGCAAACAAGTTTGATATGGTAGTGTAGGTAAACATTTTTTATATGACTGCAGAGATTAAGGAAAATACGAAAGAAATTATTTGGACCCGTTTTTTGCTTTCAATCCGTTTCAAATTCATTAATTCACCAAAGTAAAGATCTGTCCATGAAATAAGCAAATTAATTACTTTCGAATTGCAGTCATTCCTATAATTTGAACCATATCTTAGTAGATAAAAAAAGTGTCATTAAATGTCATACTATTTGCTTATAATAGAAGTGATCGAAGTTATAACTTGATTAGATTTCATTTTTAGGTAGAACATATTTTAATGTTACTTACAACTTTATAAGTCGTAACAGTACGATATAATTGCCCTCAGAGTAATTATATCTTACTGTACCGCGTGCTACTGATATCTCGTTATCCATCAGTCATAATTGTATGTAAATAAGTTATAAATTATTTATTATAATTCGTGGAATAATACAATAATATTTACAGTCAGGACATATCTCGGTCACAGATATCGGTGGTCTCGGTATAGTCCCGTAAATAAGGAAAACTTGGAACTTGGAATAATCATAGTGAGATAAGACGAGTAATAAGTATGCATATTACGTTTCTACTAATGGCATGACAGGGGCGGGCGTCCCTACCCCCTGGAATCCGCCTCCCGAATGTTATGAATGTATTAGGTACGCTCAGATGGCACGGAGGAATTTTCATGGATGCCGCTTGTGGCTGGAAGGCCAGGGCGAGACCTTGCTGCGATGTGCGTTGTATGCTTTATAAGTGATTAAAATGAACATGATTCTTTTCATCTTATTAATTTGACTTGTAAGAATATTTACTACATAGAATCTTTATTTCGATGTCTCGGAAATCGCATAGTTCTTACACAGCTTTTAAAGAATATAACAAAGTGATAAATATATTTAATCTATTCTATCTATGTCTTAATTGAAAAGAGCTCATTCGCGAAGAAAGTTTGTGAAATATTTTTCCACAAACATTCATGAACATAAGTTAAATAATAACTCTCAGTTCAATATCTGTAAGTAGGTACCTACACATGCTTATTAGATACTTCCTATTAGAAACTTGTTTAGGTAAATTTAATATCCGTACTACGTAAGCTTTCTATAATGGATTAAACGTAGTCTTATTTCAGTCAGATGGCATAATAGAACCGTTTTACCCCCGAAGGGCATAAAACGGATATTTAGGTTTCAGCCGTAGCTTGAACCACATTGAGATTACCCTTTCAATAATCGTCATAATTATCTGCTATCTCGCTCTTTCTATAGGTGTTTTTCAAACATTATTAGTATCCTTGTCTCTTTCTCGCATATGACAGGCAGCGCGCGGCGGCCATTTGATTCAGTACACAAGCCGGCAAGGCCCTAAAGGTGTGGTTCAAGCTACGGCTGAAACCTAAATATCCGTTTTATGCCCTTCGGGGGTAAAACGGTTCTATTTAGGTGTTCGAGCCTTCGCTTGAACCACATTGAGACGTGTTTACTATCTGCCGGCGCTGCCTAAGCGTACTGTGAAATCTCTAGAAAGCTGTAATAATCTTGCCATTTTATTATACTTAATAAAAATAATTAACAAGCTTATTGAATACACAGAAAAACATAAAATTGAACTTCGTTACCCAAAATTAGTTCAACCAAACGACTTTTAACGACTAAGGATTTTAACTATGAAATGATTTTGCTCTCAGCCAAAACGAAATCCTATGTCACAATAGTTGGAATAAACGAGTATGATTAATTGCTTGTTAAAACGAATTTATAATTACTAAATAATCCGTCAATTTCTCCATATGAGAAGAAACTCTATAATTTTAGTAGCGTTAAAATTTATATTATGTGGGTATATTTCTATTACTTGTATGTTATTCAATATGAAAATAAATGAATCCAATTCTATTTTGTTGAGAAATATTTTAAAATCTTGGTGCAAATTGCTCCATACAAGAAAAATATTAATTTTAACCTGTCTATATGTTAGGCTTCAAACTATGAATTTCGTAAAATACTGTGTACAGAGTACAGAGAGTGTTTTAGGTAGTTGACTACTTTAGTGTCTCATGAGTTTTATTTTGTTAATTACCAAACCAATTATGTTTTAATTAGCAATCGCAGCACAAAAACTATGCATGCGCATATTCTTATCATGGTAGGTATGCGATACAGGTCCGATAATTCCTATTTTAGTTAAGAAATATCTATGCCTTTTTGTTACAATATTCCTTATAAATTGTTATAAATCTTAAACTCTCCTTACTTCTTTCCACCTTTGGGTAAACATCCAGGCCATAAGAAATCAAATCGGTTTTCAAACAGAATTTTGATGAAAATAATATTACATCACATCTTTCATTGAATAAACACTGAAGTATAAGGAAATAAACTTTCTTCTTGACACTTGACTTCTTGAATAAGAATAAACCGCACGTGTATCTAAAAACGACGAAGAGAAGAGCATATAAAATCTTTCCTCTATTCTCTACTTGATTATTTTTTAACTACTGATAGATAAGAAGCAAAAATAGCTTTTTAACCTTGCCAACTTAGCAAGCTGATTCAATTAACAAAATTTAAAATGATAGATTCATGGCGGGTTAACATTTTGGTAACTAACTTCGGAACAGTATTGAACTATTGAAACCTTGAGCTACACTACTTGATCCATTCGATTTGATCTCTAAAATGTTTGAATATCTTTAAAATGTTATAAACTATAACGCATAAAAATTTTAGAGTCGACTTCCTCTTATAAGCTCTCTCTAAACAAGTTTTCGGTCTTAAACAATCCTTCCACATGAAACGGTCAGTCTAAAACTACCCAAACTCAGCCCAGTGGTTTAGAGCAGTCTGTTTTATTTGTATAATAAAAATATTTTCCCATCAATTGGGAATCAAGTGCAGAGCCTACTTGACATTGAAGTTTCGGTAATCCAGACTGATTCTCCTACAATACTTCAAAGTGGAAAAGCGACGTGTGCAAATATTCTATACTATACCAAACATTATGTTATTAATGATGTATCTGAGGCATTGGTGATGGTAAAGGAAATATACACTACAGTCTGGACCGTCACTTCTTGCTGAACGCGTCAATATATTATCTCACTCAAATAACGAGATTCCGATGCATGTAAGTCTATCTCGGGTTTTCTTCATTGCATGGATAACCCTACTTTCTTCTAGATGCATCTTTCGTAGAACTTTTCCTCTCAACGGCGATCTCAGCGTATAGTCAATAGTACATTCAGTCATTTTATAGTCATATCTGTGTGTTATTCCACTGTATAGGTCAGGAATACATCGAGCTACTAAATGAAATAGGTGGCGCAGAAGCAGCTAACTTCTCAACTTCTCAATTTACTCATAATAATTTCAGTGATATCGTACTCGTTGATATGTAGCTTGTTGATGTAAATCATCATTGGGTTGTTCAATTAAAGCATTATTATATTATGTCCCCATCTAGACCCCGATAAATAAGAGCACTGATGAAGTTTCTGCGAAAATAATTGTCTAAATCTTTCTGTAAAGTTCTGTAGAAAGTAGATAGGAAGATCTGTAAATAGAAAAATTCTAAAATTTTGTAATCTATTTACAGACAGATGTAACATTTCTCTACCTTAAAATTTATTTTAATTTTCTCTAATTCCGACGATTCTTTTGAATTTTCATTATCACATTTATCATTATGGATGACAAGTTGTTGGTATTTTCTATCGTGTCCCAGATAATTCCCAAGTATTCTAATCTGGTTGCATTTGCTCAGGATGATTATACCTGATTCATTTGCCAACACAGTCTTCCTAACTAATCTTTTGTTAAACACAACATATTCTATAGGATTAAAGGATGTTCGTGGGACTCCCGAAAGTTGTTCAGATAGACGAGTCGTAAATATTGCTTCCTAATTTAATGCGCGACTTAATTCGTCGCGCTGATGTTGCGCTCGCCGAACCCAAAGGAAGAAGTGACATTTCGTAGGCCTACCTACAGGCCAGGTGTACCTTTACACTATGAAACCGACGATCCCCCGACATTAGAGAAATGTGAAAATGTGCTTGAAAGACATCCCGTCATGTAATGTATTTAGTACCTACTGTTTTTTTTTTTTTTTTTTTATTGCTGACTGATCAGGCGAAAGGCTGGTGTGTAGACGCACTTGTTGTGACAAGCCTACGTTAGATTTCTTCCTAATAGCCAGGACTGTGAAAAACAACAGTAACAAAATCGGATTAAATTTTGAAAGACGTATTAAAATAAATTCCTCAGCAACAATACACTGGTTTAAGTTTCTCATAGAAGAGAGATATAAAGTACCTCTATACTCTTAAAGTCATCTTAAGTCGGCACTATGTCAACAAAAGCAAATTTGAGCTAGAAAGTTTGTGAATTATATAATTATATACCTCATGTGTTTCTAATTGCTCTTAGGGGGTATTTTCCCATTTTCCCATTAAGGCCGGTAAGGCAAGGCAAGGCGAACTAAAGGGAGCCATAGGTTTTGCTTACGCCCCCCCCCCCCCCTTCTGTAACTCTCAATTGAGTGTCGAGTACTCTGAGATCAAATAACTTTTAAGAGCGATTCTCTGTGACCTCCTAACCTTTCATTGGAATGTCAAATCTCTTTGATTTTTATTAGGGTAGGGTAGAGGCTTTAGGGTTTTGTAATGAGAAACAAAATATTATATTACTCATTTTCATTTATATAACCTTATATATAATAAGTCATTTTATAAATCTCTTTGCGGTTTCCAAGGACTTTTGCTCGACATCCACAAACATAACACAAACTTACAAAACTAGGAACCATCGTGAGAAACTAGTTACTTTTTAATTACTGTGGGTGGAAGGAGTACCTGAACCACCATAACCTCATCTGGGTTTATTTATTCATGATTGTTACCAAAATATAGGTTCTTTGTTATTTTTTTTTTTTTTTTTTTTTTTTTTTTTTTTTTTTTTTTTTTTTTTTTTTAAACCATGTTTAGACTGGAACAATACACTAAAAATTAATAGGTTTAAGCATTAAAAACTGAAATAGCCTGCAACAGTTACTGTGTCCCAGCGTTCTAATACGAAAGTTACGAATTTATGACACAGTATACTGATCTCTATTTACAGCCTCTGGTGCATAAGCAATTGAGACACAAAAAGAAATTGCCGAGTAACATATGATGTAACATTAAACGTGCGGCTCGGCGGTCGCCGCTGAGCTGTGAAGAGCCGTATAGCTCCGCTTCTTTAGCCAGGACCAAATTCGTGCCTTTTCTCATCATACCATTGTCTCTGGAATGGATTCAAAAGATGGACCTATATAGACTTCAGTTTTCACTTCACCCATATTGTATTCCCTGTCGCATGGGTCTTGGATCCATTAAATTGTCTTTGAAGTCCCTAATTAGTTTAAAGGATCCTTCATATTTTAAAAGTGATATGATAGAATATAAATTCCCTTCATCACATTACGAGAAGAAAACGGCAGCCAAGAGGACATTTTAAAAATTTTACCTCTTATAGATTTATAGCTAGGATAGGCTATGATAAAAGTTGCAGATGCATTCCATCAATAAATAATTAATCTTTCAAAAGCGTCATAATAAAGCAGCTAACTCTGAAAGCAATTTGTAAACTTGCGTCTACGGTAGTAATAACAGCCTTAATTAGCACGACTTTTTCGCTTGGACATGTTTTATAAGTAAGCGTATACAAAGTAATTAGTAAGAATTTATGAAACCAAGCCCTGAGCATGACAGAGAGCAACCAAGTCGTGAAGGCATCTGATATGCATTGGTAGGTATGAAAATCGTGGAGTTTCATATATCCTAAAACGTCGGATCACGACTCTCATTCCGATATCTCTCGGCGAGGCATCTCCTTATGAGAGAGTATGTCGTCTCATGTACCTATGCCACAGCGTCGTGTTATATGACCAAGGGCGACATATTGCTTTATGAGAGAAAATGTCGTATCTCATCGCCTGAATGTAGGCAACGTGTCGCTTAACGAGAGAACATATCACCTCATATATACCACGCGTCGAACTATTTGGGACTTGAGACGACATCACAAGGCGTCGTTTCGCGAGAGAACATGTCGTCTCAAATATGCCAAAACGTGAAATTATCTGAATGAAGGCGTCGCCTCGCGAGACGACGTGTCTTCTCACATGACATAAGTTTTGTGAGGCGACTGACATAAGTTGTGTCAGTTGAGACGACGTCGTCTCAATTGAAACGACACGTCGTGTGACATATTTGATCATCCAATCAAGGCGGCATGACAATGTCATGCTGTCGTCCGATTTTTGGATGTGTCGAAAGAAACCATACTAAAAGTTTGTCTCGACTCATCGCTGGGCCAGTAGGCGCCGAGCGGCAATAATTCATCGCTGAGCATGAAGGAAGCGTCGAGCGGATGAATTACGTTAGGTATTTTCTTCTGATAGAAATAAGCATTCGACAATTCTTCACATACGTGTTGATAGCATGAATATTGAAAGCGTACTGGATCAAATGGCCGCCGCGCGCTGCCTGTCATATGCGAGAAAGAGACAAGGATACTAATAATGTTTGAAAAACACCTATAGAAAGAGCGAGATAGCAGATAATTATGACGATTATTGAAAGGGTAATCTCAATGTGGTTCAAGCGAAGGCTCGAACACCTAAATAAGTTGTAATATAAATTCAATTTGGTTCCGTCAGTCACTTGTCATGGAGAAATAACAATATTGCTTCAGGGTGCTTGTAGTTGTGTAGATATTTTCTTGACGTCTTCGAGTACCTAGCTGGAACCTAAATGACCTCACTGATTTGGACATACCCCCAACTAAGCTATAACTACGCTGACGTAATCATGACTCAAGATAAACTCAAAATTTTACAGGTGGTAGAACTCTTTGTGGATCGACTTCAAAGGCATCACCACACCCATTAGGTTTTGTAAGTAAGGTAAGTAGATATCAAAATGCCTAAATGTACTTAAATATAATATTATTAGAAAAATGTCACAATCGGCATAATTATCTAAAGTTGATCAATCTAACTATACCTGCCATAATTTTACGACGCTATAAAAGTACATAATCTTTTGCAGGTCCGACTTAGCCATTCAGTAAAATTAGACCAAAAGTATTGAGGTTCCATTTTCCCGCAAAAATAAGAGCATTTTGAGAACCCTATCAAGGTTGAGATCTAAGGCTGAAAAGGCTGAATTGTACTTGGGATAAGGGCTATAATTATGTGTCATGTAGGTAAGTACTACATACGTACTGTCGAATGTTTTAAGTAAGGTTGTTTTTATTAATATTGTAACGTTATTTGATTGAAGCTTTATCATAAAACTAAAAGCTCTGACGAAAGAATGGACCTACCTACCTAAAATTTACTACCTTAAAAATTGCTGCCAAAAAATATTCACCATTTTTTTATAATATGGGAATGACTAATATTTTCTTTTACCGCTAAAGTAAGCGAAACATTAAATTTATCATTAATTATATCCTAAAATAATCATAAATGGTTGGGTTAAACCAGAATCCATAATATGAACTAAGAGTGATAGCTTACGACCAGTCCGAGGGTCCAATCTCTGAAAAGCACCTCTGATTATTTACGGCCGTATGAAGACTACCAACTCGTACTTGGCTAACGCCGTGGACTACGACCTAAATCCTGATTCTGAGTGGAGATCCGTGCTCAGCACTGGGACATTAATGGGTTGATGCTGACAGTCAACTTTAATACCTACTATCATCCTACTACCTACTGTTTGATAATTATGGGCATTTCCCTTATTAACATTCTTATTCTTAGTAATTATTGACAAAACTATACAGTTGTACGCAATTACCATTTACAATAGGAAAATAAAAGCGTAGGTACTAATAAGTACTGTTTGCGTCAATGATTTTCAATCAAGTTTAGATAATTATGCAAAACATTGACAGTCATAATTAATCATCGCGAGCTAGGCACAACACCTTGTCATGCGACAAAAATAACAATATTGACAAAAAACATATGGTACATGTCGTAGATGTAGATCTCATGACCTTAAGATACCGCGCAAAAAACTACTATGTGTCAATTACGGCATAAAACTGTTTTATATGATTTTTTTATAATATAGGAGTTGCAGAGGAGCATGCAGTGCAACTGCCACCCATGGACATCTGTAATCAAGCCCAGATAGGATTAGATATTCCTACCTGAGGTGGGCCACATATGCGCCGCTACCCCTGAGGACTAAGCTGGAACGCCTCGGAAAAGTATGTCTCCGTTACCATACCCTTCAAACCAGAGCACAGCAGCGGTTAACGCTGCTGTTATGAGGCAGATATAGGTATGGCGGTGGTGTCGCCGGAGCCGAACCACAAAGGTTTGTTTCTGTGATCAGTGACCTCGTAGCAGGAATATCTAGATGTAAAGCTCCATTGAAAATATTTCTTTGATTATAAAAGCCCGCTTCATTATGCTAGCTGACGGATTATATGTGAAGTAAGCAGTCTATATGTAAAGTGAATAAGGGCAACTCGACAATTTACGGGTTTAATATGAAGTTTATGATTTAACTTTCATGCACTAAATATCATAATTTCTCTTACGTACCTACGACGTAACATTATCTTATTTATATTTTATCTTATATTGTTATAGTTTATGTCTTTACTTAAATGATATTGTCATTGTAATTAACCCACATGGTTGGGAATGTTAGGTAGACTGGAGGGTGTTAGTTGAATAAGTATATTTTTTTCGGTGAAAATACACGATTAGCTTAGTTATTTAGTTTTGAGTATTCTAACTTGCGTCTTTAATACTAGCGGAAAAGTTATAAGTAGATATACTCGTAGCAAGAATTGCAAAAAATTATACGAAATACTTATCTATCTATATTGCGTTACTTGCGTTAAAGTAAATTGCAGCACAGTAGTTAGGTACTTCATCGTGGATTATGTAAGCTTATATGTACACAGCTTTACATGTATACCTTAAGGTGACTACAGAGCATACACGGAGTAAATGAGATGCTGCAGTCCAATCTTAACTTTTGTACGGACCGTACTAATGTCAATTTATTTGTCTAAAGCTATTAAATTAGTCTTTATTCGACACGGCGGACTAACTAACACCCACAAAATTAATTAATTTAACGTAACTTTCTTACAAACTTTCAAAAGGTTACAACTTAATTTCTTTTTTACAGTGCAATCCAACGGAATCGTAGCAGCGATTACACTACTCTTGGGAATACCTGTTAGCTTAGCTTTAAGCATAGTGGTGCTTTACAGGGCTTCCTGTAGAGCCTTCGTTCGCTAGTAAAGAGGTAAACGGTTTTGAACGCGCAATTTTCTACGACTTAACCTCATTTTTTATTTTTAAACAGAAGGTCATATCTGTCACAAGTTCACAACCTAGTTAAAAAAGAGAAAAAGAATTTTCCTGACCGACTGATTCATCATCGTACAGATTTTACTACTGAAGTTAAGGACGTGTCGACAGTTCGTTTCTCTTATGATGTAGATCTTCAGTAAGGAAGGGTTTTTTATATTCTTCCCGTATTAGGTTATATAAGGGTTGAATGTTCGTTTAGATATACGCGTAATTTTAAGCAAGCCCTGTAAAACTTAGTGTTTGACTTTCTGATTAGACATAATGATAACGTAATAACTATTTTGGAAAAAGGGGTAATATAGGGGTTCTTTGTTTCTCGTTAAATATTATAATTTACGGGTACAGTAAGTAAGTCACTGACAAAAGCTACTTAGTACCTTTTCGTGGGGAAACCCTTCATGGGTTCCTCTCAGCCGCGGGGGCAGCGGAGAGGATATGCCGGACTCCTACCGGCTAAAACCCCACGGTGTTCCTCTGTACGCCCTTTGTCGGGACTGCGGGTACGCTATGCATTCGTCCGCGGTCCCGACGGCGTCTGCCCACCACAGGGCCCGTCTCTGTATGAGATGGAGCTGGAGCTACTCCATCCCCTCGTCTTTGAGGAGCGCGCGGGAACTCCGCGCGCGCCACCTCGAGGCTAATGATGTATTTGACGTAGGACACCCCCGTGTCCTACGCCAATGCCTCCGTTATGGGGGTAGGAGATGGGCGTGGGGAGCCCTCCTCCTACGCCCTAAGCTACTAAGTACCTATCTTATGTCTCTTACTTTCAATTCATGTTTATTACTCTAACGGATATTTTTAGTATTAAGAACAAAGAAAATTCTATTACGGTGCAAGCTTTGTATCCTGGGAATTTATAATTACCTTTTTATTCTGTTCAGTATCGAGGCTCCACTAATAAATATGATAAAACTTTCAAAGCTTGCTGAAAGCTTTTATTGCAACGATTTTATTCCGTACACGTTCCATTGTTTGCAACCGTTTTTAGGCAAATATTCAAAGTTTTTGCCGGTGGAATAAATACAACAATGACTAGAATACAGCTGTTAAAGCTTTTATTATTTTGTTTTTTGCGTCCTCATTTTTTGTGGGAAAATGTTTGTTTAATTAAGATTTTGCTGGACAGGGACCTCTCGTATAAAATACATGGAAAACTGTACGAGCAATGAGTGTTTTATTTATGTAGGTAAACATACGTTACATATACAAAACGTTGTTGCTGCTTGTGTTTGTATATCAATAACGTCAAGGGTTGATCGCTGGAAAATCTCATAAGACATTATGTTTGCCTTTGTACTCCTTTCCTACATTATTGTAAATATATAAACCTAGAAATAAGGCTCCTGTCTACAGGTCCGAGGTTGAATCCAAAGCAAGAGCAGAAAGAAAGAAAAATAAACTCGTCATCAAACAAACGCTGTATGTTTAAAATGGCCATTAAAATGTGTTATACCTAGAACTTGTGACTTTTTATCGATAAAAATATGAAGTCGGAAAAAGCTCCATCTCCACATGTTCCATTAGCGAAGGCTGTCATGGTAAATTGAACTATCATGGTAAATTTAAAAATATGTGTAATATGTGTTTCTACCGTCGCTACTATACATCACTCCATAAACGAAACAGTTCAAAAGTAATTCTTTTAAAGGTGTTAGAACTCTTTGTAGTTCGACTCCGGCGGCACCACCGCCACACCTATTTCTGCCTCATAACAGCAGTGTTAAGCACTGCTGTGTTCTGGTTTGAAGAGTGTTGTAAGGGAGACATACATTTCTGAGGCGTTCCAGTTTAGTCCTCAGGAGAAGCGGCACATCTTTGGCTGATCTCAGGTAGGAATATCTAATCGTATCTGGATTTGATTCCAGATGTCTATGCGACAGTTATAAAAAATGTAAACAAAGATTGGTTTGAACATTTTGATTTATAAAGTCCAGCGAGACATACACTGTAAGCCTAGTAATATCAAGAGTCAATATTTTTATTTACAAAGGATGCTCGTATCCAGCGGTGGCACACTAAAGGGTTGGGCACTCTGATTGTATACATGTATGATTGGAACCGGTTAGTTTTAGGAGCAAGACGTGCTCTGTTCATAATTGTGCGGATTACTCGGATCTGTCCTCTGGTACCGTTGTGGATCATACGAGCTCTATCTCTTAATTACAGTCAATCACTACGATATTAGGTGTACCAAGCTTCAAGGACTGATGAAGTCAAAATACCAAGTCATTAAAAATAATTAAATCGCAATGTTTAACCATTGGTTTGATTGGTTTACTACTTGGTATCAGTGGACGTGCTCTGGGCTTAATTGTGCGCATTATTGCGGATTTCTCCAGCAGAGAGCGGTGTGCGGAGAGCCACATCTGTCTATTGATTGCTTTGGGAACTACAACGACTAAGCCGTGTATTGCTTTTTATAGAAAAGAATATTGTGTAACAAAGCTGTTAAGTATCCAATAACTCCAGTCATCGGTTTCCTAAGCAGACTTTTGTTAGATATACACAAAAACAAGTATAACATAAAATTAGATTTATGTTAAAGGTTTGAGAATTAAAATAGTTTTGACAACTAGAACACAGTAAATCCTTGCGTCATCATCAACATTGTTTAGTAAATAAATTAATTACTACAAGGGAAAAGATGAGTATTAAGTAAAAGTAAACATACTAAGCTTAATTTAAACATACTATAAATAAAACATTGTAGGTAACTTAATTATCTCTATATTAGATTTTTAAATCAAATAATCAATAAAAACAATGTTATCACAGTTTATTCGTTCAAAATTAAAAATAATTGGCTAAGTGCAAGTCAAACCCGCACCCGGAGGGTTCCGTACAATTAAAATTTTCATTTTTTTTAATCCTACTATTTATTATTATAGCAACCATTTGACATATTGACGTACACACATTGTGAAAATTTTAAATTATTACCTATAACGGCTCAAAAGTTAGTTGGAAAAATATTGAATGGGAGTTTGTTGTATTTTTGTATTCAACTTTTTTATTTTTAGTATTTGTTGTTATACGAGTAGCGACCACCGTTATGCATCCTCTGTAAAAAAATCAAGTGTCTATCCGTTACGATTCTAGAGATAGAGCCCTGTGACAGACGGACAGACGGACAGACACGAAGTCTTACTAATAGGGTTCCGTTTTTACCATTTGTGTACGGAACCCTAAAAAAGAAAACAAAATTGAAATATTTGTAATTTAAACTTCGATACCATTAGTTAGTGCGTAGATAGAGTTATGCTGGCGAGTTAACTTCAAAGTTCAATTCCGTTCTCTGAATGTAACTTATATTCCAACTGTACAAATTAATTTACAGCCGTATGGAGACCTAAAGGATGGAACTGAGTACGAAGCTTAAGCTCTTTTGGTACTTAATATGTCTCAAGTTCTAATGCGCCTTTTGCATACGTATTTGAGATGAAATAATTATAATAATTATTAATTATCTTTATATATATATTTCTTATGTGCGTGTGTATGTCACTGAAGTCCTCCTAAACGACTGGACTGATTTTGATGAAATTAGTTGTTCAAGGGGCTTGAGAATGGTTTACATTCACAATTTAGTCCGTGGGAAAAGGTTTTTTTTAATTAAATTTTAATTCGTAAGTAGTTATAGAATCGGAAACTATGCATCTGATCAAGTGATGATATTTAGCAAAGTTGTTGTCTAAGAGCCCACGAGGGTTTCGGAGTTGGTAAGACCAATTTTCGACAGATGGCACCACTGTCATTCCAATGCAGGTACAAATTTTCCGTTTTATGTATGTCATATTATTTCTTTAAAATGCGGGCGAAGCCGCGGGCACCACTAGTAATTATATAAATGTGCTAGTAATTAGACTTTCATTATATCCGAATATTTTTTGCAGTCCACCTGATGGCAAATGCCTCCGATAATCTCTTGAAATCAATCCGAGGTAGCATTAGGTCCTACCTGAGGTCGGGCGCAGATGAGTTGCTACTCCTGAGCAATGCCTCATATACAATGGAGAGATCTGTCTTGTCACACCCTTTAAACTAAAAGACCTTAGCGTTTAACAGTGCTGTTATGAGGCAGAAGTAAATACGGCTATAGTTCGTCACCGTTCGTACCGAGTCGACCTACTGAGGTTTCTTAACTCCTTTATAAATTAACTAGTTTTTGCCCGCGGCTTCGCCCGCGTTTAAAAGAAAATAATATAACATACTAACATACATAAAACTGAAAATTCGTACCTTCAACTTTGCTAAAGACTTGATCAAATGCATAGTTTACGATTCAATCCTTACTAATATCGATTAAAATAATCGATGTTTTGGGTCCAAAAGATCGATTCTCCGATTAATCGATCTTAGATCCATCCCTAGTTCCCGTGGGATTTCCGGAATAAAAAATATCCTATGTCCTTTCTCGGGTCTCAGACTATCTTTGTACAAAATTTCATTAAAATCGGTTCAGTGGTTTGGGCGTGAAGAAGAGACAACCAGACAGACAGACAGACAGACAGAGTTACTTTCGGATTTATAATATTAGTAAGGATAAGGATATACTAATAACAATGTTCTTGATAAAGACGTTTCAGTTGTAGGTAGGTATCTTAAAGCCTGCCTTAGCTGGCCTCGCTGATAGTAACAGTCCGACTATGGAGATTATAATGATTCAACGAATTATACCCGCGGGACAATACGAATGTGAACCTAAAGTTTTAGTCAGAGGCTACGTGAAACTTTGTTAGTACTCCTAACTATATTTTGCTAACAACAAATACTATCAATACTTTGTTTGGTTTGGTAAATAATTAATCATAGCACTTAGCTACAGATACCTACTTTCTTATAAGAAACCTTAGATGAGTAAAATACATAGATTGATCACTCCTACAAGAAAGTGTAACCAGTTTTGAGAATTGAAATTGTTGCGTAAATAAAGTTTGGCCACGCCTCCGTGCTAAAATGTCCCTAAAATGTTTGAAATATTTACTTATTACGTAAATTACCTAGTTTTCGTTATTGATACGCAATGATATTTTTAGGTAACACATCTATGTTTATACGTACACTTTTTTGTATATTTATTTGTCAAGAATTCAAAAAACAAGTGACAGGTCAGCTTTTTATGGCTCCATCCAATTTCAAGGCGGGGAAGTATCTTTCTATTTTACTTATCAATAGAAGAAACAAATAATTCCCCGTGGCCTTTAATCTCGAGTTGGGACAAAGTCATTCTGCTTTTTCCTCAATCAAGTTGTTTCTCTTAGGTACACTTTCAATGATTAGATGAAGGGCATGTCACTAAAATGCCGACAAAAGACCCACTATTTGAAGTTCGTCTTCTTATTTTGAAGTGAAAACTTCTTTAGCGGCGTTGTACACGGTTTGTGATGGGTAAAAAATGTTAAGCTCGCGTCAATACACGTGGCCTGATCGAATATTCTTAAGACTGTCATGTTTTTGTACGACAGCGCAATAAATGAATATTGTATTTTATCACATAGATGATGGTACTTCTATACTGATAATTAAAGCAATTCGTGCAAAATTATTCCCTAACCATTTCAAAATATCAAAAATGCATAACGTTAATATTCAAGTTTTCACTTCTGCCGGCACTCTCGGGGTGCAAACCCGTTGATTTTTTTATCACATAGGAGTAGCAGACGAGCATGCAGTTTACCTGATGTTAAAGTGGTTACTTCCGTTCATGGACGTCTGCAATTAGCCCCAGATTGGATTAAATATTTCTATGTGAAGTCGGCAACAGATGCGCCGCCAGCCCTGAGGACGTGAGGACTAAGCTGAAACGCCTCGGAAAAGTATGCCCCTCTTACCACAGAAACGTTCGACGTTTATGTAAAAATAATATAACCGAAGCGGAAAACCATTCTGTTTGTATATCTTCTGTACAGCACTAAGCTGGATTGCTTGTTTGTTTTATTAATATCAAACAAACTACTGTGCACGCCTGCGCAGTTGGTTTTTACGCAGATACTTTTAGTGTGATGGGCTAGGCTGTAGCCGTGGTCACTGCCCGTGGTCCGCAATCCAGAAGTCCCGCCAAAAGCGGTTTCCAAAATTAGCGGCAAAAATACGAACAACGGTTTTATATATTTTCTTATCGTGAATACACGCACATAAATTAATTTCAGTACATGTAAGTATCCCAAAATTACAAATATATAATTTATTTTTATAGAACTTATTGATAGGGCGATTGCTTTTGGAATTTTGTGCTATATTTTTGCGAATTTGGTATCTACAGGATTGGTCTTTTATCCAAGCGTTGAGAGTAACTTTTTTACTCGCACAGTCGGGTATTATCATATTGTAATTTATATTGATGCCTGATGATATACGTGATGACTGGAATTAAACAATTTATTTACAAAGTGGTAGGAAACATGTTAATTCTATCGCACCGACACTACTGCTACGCGTAAATAATTTTTCCTCATAATTGCCATGTTAATTGCAATAGTGTTTTTATAAGCACACACAACAGGACAGGCCGATAAAACCTACTTCAATCCAAATTAACCGATAATTTAAATTGAAGGTAGAAGAACCCTTTGTGGTTCGACTCCCGAAGCACCAAACCCATACTTATTTCTGCCTAATAACAACAGTGTTAAGCACTGCTGTGTTCTGGTTTGAAGCGTGTGGTATGGGAGACATTATTTTTTGATGCGTTCTGGCTTAGTCCTCTGGGGTACCAACGCTTCTGTGGCCGACCTCAGATAGGAATATAATTTTATCTGGGGTTGATTACAGATGTCCATGGGTGGCAGTAGCCACTTACCATCAGGTAGACTGCATGCTTGTCGGCTACTTCTATGTTATAAATAAGTCATCTAGGCCTTTAGTAAGAGTCTTAAATACCAAGTCGGTATTCGTGGTAGTGCTTCAAGCAATCGCATAGGTAAGCAGCCGTGTCCCTGTAGTTTCGGGAGTAGAATAGGACTACGGTATCTCCTGCCTGTCGTAAGAGGCGACTAAAAGGGGGCTTCCAGGGTTGCGGGTTGCGGGGGCAAGAGTGGGAGCTCGAACCGCCCAGCCAGCGGCCCCGGGAAGGACGGCGGTATGTGTGGTCGCATACCGTCGTACGCACCAGACGGTGTGGCGAGCGTCAAGCTCACCTGGGCGGAGCCCGACGGGCCAACGCGCTAAGAGGACTCCGGTTGCGTTCCTTTGGAGATCCCGGAGCCCTCAACGCAGCGCAGAGGAGGGCCACCGGGGGGGTTTTAGTGCGGTAAAAATCCCACATAACTCGGCGTCGCTCCCACGTTGTCGGGTACCTTTTGAAGGTTTCCCCCTCGACAAAAAAAAAAAAAAAGGCCTTTAGTAAGAGTCTTAAATACCAAGTCAGTATTCGTGGTAGTGCTTCAAGCAATCGCATAGGTAAGCAGCCATAATTAAGTTACACAACTTGGTAATCCCACTTCATTAATCGGACATTCTAGTTTTAAACTAACACTATTAGTCTTCCTTTGTTCGCTATTACCTCAAATATTATTACTTGAGCTATTTGCATAAAGTTTGCTAGATAACCAAGTTTTATCATTTATCACAGTTTGATTACATAGCTTGTGAGATATAATACTGTTCGTTGAGATTCGATGTTCGACAAAAATGAATTGTAGCAAATATTCGGTGTTTGTTTTCCCATTATGTAATCTGATATGCAAATCAAATTGGGCCTATGGAATTTGAATATAACTCGCGGCGCAGCGCAGCGTTCCAAATTATTGTGGGTCATAAATTGCGAAAATTTATTTAAGTACCATCACAAATATTGAAAGAAAATGAAAGCAAAAATGTTACTTCTCTTTACCCACTAAATGTATTTTTGATACGCTTTTATTTTTTTGTCTACGACATTTATCTATTTTTGTACAAGTTAAGTAGATTAACACAAATAGCTCAACGAGTTATTTCCTGTTATCGATGTAATGTTGAACTATTTGCAATGACGTTTGCTATTCCGCTCACCTCCATCTTGTCTCGCTATCGCTATATTAGTCCTGCGCCCCGTGTCCTAGTTATTTATAAGTCAAGGTGAGCGCCCCCATCATATCAGAAATCGCTAATCGAGAACTTGACAGAACGTTAGAATGAAATTGTTAATACATGTTACTCGTATTTCTAGTACAACTTAGTTGAATTTACACGTGATATGTACAGGTCTTACAGAGCTTAGGTACGACGAACGGCATGCTTCATTATCTTATCCAGGTTAATATTTGGTAGTTTTAATACCGAATATAAGCTTTGCAAACAGTTATATTTTATGCAAAAGGTTTTGAAGGGTATTAGAAAGGTAGATTTTGTATACCCTTAGATAGGTAAGGACGCTGCAAAGTGAAGGACCCGTGATATTGGTGAGCGGATGCGGGGTGGGGTCGGCAGGGCGGGCGCGGGGCGCGGCGCGGGACGTGGCTGGCAGGCGCAGGGCGGCGGGTGGAACGTAACAAGTGAAGCGGCCCCGGGAGCAACAGTCTGCCGCAGCCCGGCCACGCGGCTTCACACGCCACAACAAGTGTCGCGCATCGGACCGGACCGCGCTCCTCGCGTAAGTAACGCCTCACGGACTTCATTGCTTACCTTCCAGTCCGGCTAGCGAGCCCTGTAACCCCGCGCGGTCACTAGCCGCCCGCGCCCGCGCCGGCTCCGCGCGCCTAGGCCGCCGCTCCGCCCGCCCATCGTAGCGGCCGCCGTAAACGTTACACCTTACACCTTTTGATGGATGTCTACTTTCAATACAACGCAATGGCATACCTGTTGAATGCGTGTCAAGATGCGTGACAGTCTTTATCACTTACTCAGCTCATTCTGTAAAACTCGATACGGCCCATTGTATACTTTTATCGCTCGTATTAGCATATAAACGAAATGGCGTAGAGCTGTAGCGCGGGTGTCAGTATTTACGTATGCTCGTTCATGTAATGCATATTGTAATCGTGTAATATGTTTTTTGTATTCTGAATAACGCTTATGTTTATAGTAATTGTTCTCGTATTTACTTTTTAATTATTATTTAATTGATATTGTTTATGGTGATTTATCAGGGTCAGCCTTATTGCGATCTGAATCTAAGTTTATGTAAAAATATAATTTTGCACTAAAATTACAGGTGTGTATTGAGGTTACACTTTTAATTTTTAGGAGTAGCTAAGCGTCCGTGATGATTTTGATCTAAAACCTTTGTTTTCTTTAAGCATCGTTACAAACATGGACAATGCCTGAGACACGAGGGCCATTAAATATCTGTTTGCATTTATTTCAAAGAAATTATTATATTTTATAACATTTTCTATATTTTTTCGTCTTCTAAAGATTTCCAACGAAAAAAGCTAAAAGTTTTCATTATCTTAAGCGAAGCAATTTACATTAATTCACTATTACATCACGAACCCAAAATATGGAGGAAGCTAAGAAATTCCACGGCTTTTAGTAAAAATTATCTTCCTTTAAATTTGCAAATGTCAATAATGATCACTTAATATCGGTAACTGAAAATATTTTTTAATTACAAACCAAAGCAGTTCTAGCAGTGGTTGATAGGACCATTTTCTCGTACTTAATAGGGTTTAAGAATTTTAGGAATTGAATTCACATCTTTTAAAAATTGTTGTCTAATTGTTAGGTAAGTATTTTAACTAATTCTCTTCTTTTCTCGGTAAACCTTGTGAACTTGCATACATACTTAGATTACTTAGTTGAAAATTAAGGGGTGCTTTGATTTAGAATTCCGATTTTCAGCGCAGAATACCGTACCTAATGATTATAGGTAATTGGACTATCACGTTCTGTATTGTTCTGTAATAATGACGATATTTTACATAGTAAAGTACCTAATCCACAGTAACTAACAAATCTGTGTTACGTCTGGGACGTAAGCGGGGACAGGCCTGTATTTCAGGCCTCGTAAATCTCCACTTATCTGTGGATTTAAGTGAGATGTGAAGTGTTGTGTTAAAGTGTACGGAATTGTAGCATTAAAACGTCATAGGGTTCATACGTGTTTCATAAAAAAAGGGTTCATTAACGGTGGGGAGACATATTTATGCGAGGCGTCTTAATTTAGTCACAAAATAAATTCGTTTTTATTTTGTGATTTAGCACAAAATAAAAACGAAACAAAGCAATTCTGGTGTACCTTAGGTAGGTCTTTAATCTTTTCTGAACTTTCTGAATACTTGTTTGATACCTCTTTATTATAAAAAAGTATAGCTGGTATAATAAAGTGAATACTTGGTCTCTGTAACGTAGAGTATAAACTAATTTGCCGTTCCCCATCTTCAGCTGCGACACCTTTTACGACGTTCTTTGTAACGTCGCTGAGATCTTAAAAATAGTAGAATATTAATGCATAATATTCACGTTTTTATGTAACAAAATTGGTGAAGTGTGGCTTTGTGTATTTATTGACACCCATGGAGATATGTTACAGACTCCAAAGGAAAACGTGTCTTAAATGAAGATTGAAAGGTAGAAGCAGTGTAGTACGACCGGGAAGGAACCTGCCACACCTATTTCCATTTCTTTTGTTATTTAGTGAAGGTTATAGGTTTCGGTGGAATGGTGTAGATGCCGGCTGATATATATGATGGGACGATCTCAGTCTTCAGATGTGGCATCGGATCTGTGATCGGTTTTAAGAAGAATCTCTGTTTTATCACATTTGTTCGTGAGCGTCAGTGACCACTTATCCGAAAGACTGCGTTTCTTACAATAAATATAGTTTAATAAAACTAAAGTACACGCTTTTATGGAAAACAAACTAAAAAATATAAAATAAACTTAGAACAATTTTAATGAAAAATTTTATTAACAACAAAAAAAACATATTTAATTGTAAAAAAAGTGTGGGGTAACTCTCGGTAGTTATAAATATTTTACCGACAGACATGAGCAGAAGGACCAACACTTTGATATTTTCAAAATCTCCCCACGCTTTTTTTACAATTAAATATATATTTTTTTGTTGTTAATACATTTTTTTATTAAATTTTTTCTAAGTTTATTTTATATTTTTTAGTTTGATTTCTATAAAAGCGTGTACTTTAGTATTTTTTAAACTATGGACGAAAAATGTTTTTCTGACTCGTGTGATTGCAGTCCTCGCCTGCGGCTCGGCCTGCAAACTCACACTTGTCAGAAAAAAATTTTTCGTCCTCGTATTGTAATGTACTATTTTTATTTTTTAGTTAAATTTGTTATAAAAGAGAGTTATTTAGTTTCTTTAATTATTATTTATTGTTTTATTTATACTGCTGCTCACATTATATTAAGCATCTACAAAGCGTCACAATTATAAGGATGTATGTTGATCTCTTTCTACTGAAAAACGGAGTTACTCACTGACAAACATACAAGTGAAGCTAATATAAAGCGTGTAAAAAGACTTAGACTGGCAGATACCCTTAATTAAGTGGGACTGGCTTATAAATTCACAGGCTATTAGGAAGTTACAAGTTATGTTTCGCAGTAGAACTCGGCGTAGTCTAACAATTTTGAATTAATTTTATTTAAACTATTTTTGGCCGCAACCCTTTTTCTACGCTAGTACTGGGATCGAATCTACCTCACCAAGTCCTGGATCCTCTTGTGGGGATCATTTCCATGCTGCTCCAATAAGGGTTGGATTTATCATAGACCTACTTGTGGAGGTATTTGGTAAACTTCTAAGCTACATAATTTGTTGAAACAGTTTGTAGTTTGTGTATTCAATAGTTTCACTGAGTGTCGTAGCTAAGAGTCATCAGACCTTGTGTGTAGCAGTGCGTAGCAGTGTGCACTAGATATTTCATAGAAGATCTCTTAAAGTTTTTTTGAAATTTAAAAAAAAACGTTTCTGCGTTGGGGAACTAACATCTCTAAATAATAAAGTACCGGAATATTCTGGTATTTGTATAATATTGATTTTTATTCGTACATATTTATGTAGATAGAACTAAACTAAAAGATATGAACTTAACTTAACTTGATTTATTACATTTTTTTCTAGTTCAAGTTAAATTTGACTTTATTCATATGATAATAACATAAAACATATTTTTGATATTACCATTAAAGTAGACGAAGCCGCGGGTCCACTTACGTAAAAATAATGTCTTTGTTGTAAAATAAATTTGGTAATGAAAGGGTTTTAATAAATTAAGTGAATAAATAATAAACAATAATAATTTATGACAAAAAATAAAATTGTAAAAAAATTATGAAGTTAGGTTATGCCAGAATTTAAGGACATAAATCCAAGTAATATAAAACTAAGTCGTAAAACGTTTAAAATCTAGATATATATCGAAAGCTTCATTAGGTAGATAAAGACATAATTTATTTCACGGATCAGGCTGGTTTTAAAACCACCCGAGGGAGTTACGGGAACGCATCTATCATGCATAATAAAAGGCCTGTATGAATTTGAATTTCATATGTAGGCCCAGTAGTCATACGGGTTAAAACTTTCCAAGGTCAAACTGATCAATAAAGGCCCGTTATTTATAATCAATCCATCCAAATTTTGCCTATTAAAGATCGAAATTTGACAATGTCTAGTATCAATCGTTCTAATGTATTTTCCTACCAAAAATTGGGAATTTGACAATTTCTTCATAGGATAATACAATATATATTGTCAAAATCCGATCTTAGTATAATTATTCGTATAATGTATCGTATTCGTATATTATATTATATCGATTTTAGTATATTGGTATAAAAAACTTGGATAAATCAATTATTAAAAACCGGCGATAATGAGTACGTAACATGTCAAAAATACTTGATTTATAAACGCGAAAGCTTGTAACACGGCCGAAATTGCTGTTATTAATCCAAATAAAAATGACCCGTGACAATCCGGCCGATCCAGCTGAATTACAGTGAATGAGATCATTTATCATTTTATGTCGTTGTAAGGGTTAGTATTCCGCCCTCGTTCGATTGTTTATGCCTGTTTATATACGGATACGGCTACAATAGATTCTGATTGCACGTCCGATGTCAAGCATATCAATAATTTGCGAGTAACCCTTCTCCAGAGCTAATCGTATTAAACATAGAATGATGTGAATGTCAATGTTATAGAGGGATCAATATTGTTTGGGTGCTAGTATTTTAAATTGGACAAAAATTAGAACTCTGGGATTCTTTATTTCGTTTTATTTTTATTAAAGAAACGTGATACGTAAAAATATAGTTTGGTCAATTTATATTTTGGTTTCAATAATAATTGCGCATGATTATTGCGATATGCTATACATATCGACTTTTACAGCTTACATATATGCATAAAATATGAATTATATTTATTTTGTATAGGCCAACGACGGCACTTACAAATTGTCAGTTACAATATTTTTCTTAAATTACTACCGGATCGGAACGCGACCTCTACTGAGAAGATCCGGTAAGAAACTCAGTGGGTTTGTCTTTTTTTTTCTTTTTAATAATAATTATTCTCTTTTTTTGATACCATCATTTTTACATATAATTAATAAAGCATTAGCTCCAGTATCTTGCTTTACATTTATCTAAAAAAGAAGTTTGTTCAGCAAGATACGGTACACTTTGACATTATCTTAATTAATTAATAATTTTGTTATTGATCAGTCCCAAGCTGTTTTATCATCAATATAATCAGAAATTTTATAATAAGCTTTACGACTAAGTTTGATTTTGATTATGGCTTTAAATTTATTAATTGACAAATTTCTGATTTCGGAGGGAAGTTTATTATAAAACGTATACATTGACCCATAAAAGAATTACTTATTTTGTGGAGACGAGTAACATGTGTAGAAAAATTATGTTTGTTCCTTGTATTTACATTATGCATGTCACACCGTTTTACAAATTTATTAATATTTTTCCTTACATACATTAGGTTTTCATATATGTATGTCTTGAGATATAACAGTTAGAATATTTATTTCTTTAAACAGTTGTTTTAGTGAAGCTCTTGGAGGCAGGCTGTAGATAGCTCTCATATTTTGTAACACAGGTTGCTAGCAGATTAGCTTCTTTTGTCATCAACCATCTACGATTTACCTGCCTTTCTGAAATTAGATGTAGCGATCTAACGCTTTATTGTTTGAGCGTCACCATTTAGAAGGTGGTAGAACCCTCTGTGGTTCGACTCCGGTGGCACCACAGACACACCTATTTCTGCCTAATTACAGTAATTAAGCAATGCTGTTTTCTAGTTTGAAGGGTGTGGTAAGGGAGACATACTTTTCCGAGGCATTTCAGCTTAGTCCTGAGGGATTGCATCTGTGGTCGACCTTTGGTAGAAAAAGAATCTTATCTGAGGTTTGTTAAAGATGTCCATGGGCGTCAGTAGCCACTTATCATCAGATGGTCTATATGCTCGTCTGCTTCTGTGATATGATTAAAAAAATATTTAGATTTGGACGTTCGATGCTGCAACTGAACGCGAAAAACGCGCTGCAGCATAACTGTGCCTGCTGCGTTAACAGCATTAACGCAGCAAGTCGCCAAAATGTGATGCAACGTCGACGCAATCAGAAACAACTCCGTATTTTGAAAAACAGCTTGAAGCCATTAGGTTAATTAATTTCCGAAGTGGATCTGAAGCGTTAGATAATGTTCTAGTGACTCGTTTATTTCTTGTTTCGACTTTTGTCTTTAGACTATTTTCTGCTTTTACAAATTACATTTAAAATGCAATTAACGGAAAGTAGGCAATTAGTGAGTGAACTAAGAGGCAAAAAGATAGTGATTTGATTTCGATAATTAAAGATTTTTCTGATAACGTCTCTTTTTTAAATATTAAAGAATTACTTCAACTGTAAATGAAATAATCTTTGAAGTGTACCAGTCCGTAAAAATTAGTCACTAACTTGGGAATGCATCCTCACCACATGTTTGCTCATAAGGGTGAGTTTATTCGTATATAACTTACGAATATATCAGCCACGTGCGCCTCAAACTCGCACACAGAGGGTTTCGCACCTTGAAATATTGAACCATATATTTTTAGTATTCGTTGTTATAGCAGCCATAGCTATTTAATCCGTAAATATTGCAAGTAACCTTTCCATTTTGGTTCTCTAAGCTCTATCTCTTGGATAGAGCTTTTTCATAGACGGACAAACGGACTAGCGAACAGACAGCCTTAGCGATAAGATCTCGTTTTTACTCTGTGGTCACGGAACCTTAAAAAGTTATATATAGTTACTTAGGTTATCTATAAACGATTTTGGTATAATTCATGAAAGCGATAGCGGTATTTCATAATATAATATAACAAATTGCACTTTGAACTCTTCCTGAATCAATTTAATAACCTACGCTCGCGGGGCAAACTATCAGTTGTTATAAATAACATTTTATTACGCACATGTGATAACATTTATTTTGGCTACGAACTTTTCTATAATGATTATGGAGATATTATTAAAATACATGACAATCACGACCTACAGTCGTGACCATTGCATATATTTGAGATTATGAGAGTATCCTACAATTATTACATGTCATTTGCATGAAAAATTACTAATCATGTGCATGTTTTGGGATATAATTAAGGTACATTAGGAGAGTTTGGCCGTAATAGACGATTGAAGGTGGTTTGTGGTTTGACTCCGCAGTTACCATCGCCACACTTATTTCCGTCTTATATCAGCAATATGTAGAGCTCTTCTGTTTCTGTTTGAAGGGTGTGAGGACTACATACTATGCCCTTAATCCTCTGGGGTCACAACGCATCTGTGGCTCACCTTTTGTATGGTTTTAACAGCAATCCACCATGTAATTTTATCATAATATACCATCAAGAGAGTTGCATGCTCGTTTGCTACTTCTTCATTATAAAAAGTAACTTTATTAAATAATTATACATTGTGTCAACTATACATCATATTCTTGAGGCTTATTTAGATCTTAAGCGATCTACAAAGTTTAGTAATTTCAGGCGCGGTTAGAAGGTCAGATAGCACATTAATTCATCAGTCCATGTTGTTACCATCAGTTGACAGTGGTTAAACGTTGTCGGAGGCCTCATTGGCGGTTTTAAAACATCCCATACGGGTAACCCAGTGACCGTAAACCTCCATTCAAGCCACATTGGCAATAGCGTTTAATACGCATATATCTCCCCCTGTTGAGGCCAGCCCAGCAGTGCTCAACAATGGGACTTAAGAATGAATGTAATTGTAATTAAATTCAAGCGACCAATGTACCCAATCAAATACCTACCAATTTGTAATTACAGCAAGAAATAGCTAGGTACATAAAGAAATAACAAAACAGTCGTAACAAAATTTAATTTAAATACTCAGTGAATAAATAAACAGCAGACATTGTTGAGCTTGAGCGGTTGTTAGTTTTTACTTCAGCAAGTTGTAGCCATAACTCAGCGCAGCATATTGCTAATGTCCGTTGCCCGCCAATAAAAAGATAAGGCGCTGTGACGTCTGCGACAATAAAATCGGCTTATCGTTCCAAAGGACGCCATCTTATAAATATTTGAAATTCTCACCTTTACATTTTTACGACTTGACTTTGACTTTGTTTATATTTGTCGTTATTGACAATGACTTTTTTGGGGAGTAGGAATAAACTATTTGTAGGAAGAAATATATTTTATTGATTGAAATATTTTGAAACGTGTGAAGTGCGTGTTGATCATTGCACAAGAATTATTGGCTCTAAAAAAGATTTATAAGTATTGCTTAAATAAGACAATATATTTTTTATTTTTATTTTTTAGTGTAAAATATAATCAGACTTTATGTTATGCAAGTTTAATTAACACAAATACTTAAAAAACTTAATTAAACAAACACTTTTACTTAAGGCTACATAAAGAAATATATTTCTATAAAAACCTTATCTAAGTATATCTGAATCATACATGGTTACAAATTTATTAATATTCAAAATATTACAAACTTATTCGAATATATTATTTGATAGATAATTATATCGGAGTTTGAAACTGCTCACAGTCCAATGCCCATTAAATTGTTCGTATCAATGACTTTGCTACACTCGGATTGAGCTTTAGCTTTGGGCTACTGACACAGATAAGGCTCTGAATAACCCATTTCACATGAGGATAATAATTTTGTGACAATCACAAAATTACTATATCTAAGTACTTTCTACTTATGATGACACATCAATGTATAAATTACACAATATTTTATATTATTACTTGGATATTAGGTACTAGGTCTGTGATATTAGGTATGTTAGTTCGGTGTTACTCGCTTCATTCTTCCTAGAAAATTAACTGCAATTATCTGCAAAATTTGGAAGCATTGCGTGGCTCTAACGGTTATACATTTTTCTTTCACTGGTTGTGTAAAGCTCATGTATTCCTATTTGAAGGGTGTGAGGCATAAATAATAAAGCATTATCATTTAAATCAGGCATAGCAACGTATTTGTAATTAACTTCATATATTTATGATCCATTTTTAGTGCTATCGCTTGTCAGGTTTCTATGGGCTGCATTGAACATAAAATGTAATACATTCGAAGTATACAAATGCTGCGAAGTAATGTGGGAGACATCTTTTCGCGTGTCTCCCATGTTTACCGTTTAAAATATATTTTTTGAATAACTATTTTGTGTCTTGTATCCTTGGGTACTTTGAATACTTGGATAAATGTACACATATCTATTATAAGGATTTTATGATAAATGAGCATGTCATTATATTTTTTTGTTTTTGGGTTTGTTATCCGAATCTGAGGAGTGTTTGGAAGTCCTGGCTACGTAGTGTGAAATTATAAAATTCTGTACAGACCATCATAAATAATTTAGCTTCCAGAGTTAATATTATATAGAGTTCCAGAGTTATCTATTCCAGAGATATCTATAATTCCAGAATTCTTAAGTTAGCTTCCAGAGTTAATAAAAACGTAATAAAACATGTAAGAAGGGTGTTATACTCGTAACAGTGAGTATCGATGAGAAAGAAACAATCAGAAATAATTGTGAGCGGAGAACAGACACGCCCCGTCGTTAGCAATTCGAGTCGAGCCCTATGATCTGCGAATTTTTATCGCTCCGCTCCAAACGGAAGTTCTTGTTTTTTAGATGCTTTCAATAACAATTTTTAAGTTGTCTTGTCTTCAAGATTGTTTTTGTTACGTCACTGTGTTATTGCGTAAATAACTTAATAATTAATACCTTCATTATCATTAAAATTCCTTATCAATTACGAGGTAGTAGCTATAGGCATCTTTTAAAATACATTATAATATTATAGGCATTATAGGCAATTATAGGCATTATAGGCATATTTTAAATTTTAAAAATATAATATTTTTAAATATGAGATTACTTCGGCATGTACCTTGTTGCATCACTAACACATTATTAGTTAGTAATATGTATTGATTGGAATTTGGAACGCTATGAATGTACACTATAATATTACTTAGTTGAAGTAGCCAATACATCGTTCTAAAAGGGAAACAGTATTACACTTAAGACACCTCTTATACTGTTTAGTATGCACGATAGGTACTTTGGAAACTCGATACTCTTAAGACTTGCTTTCTAGATGTTTCACATTTTTCTTGTTAGGGCTCATTATAAAAAGGTCCTATGTTCCCGTACGTTCTTATTCTTTGTTCGTATCGTTTCTGGATGAGCATGAAGTAATTAGAACAAAAAAGCCTGTGTATACATTACACTGTATAATATTAGTGTCGTAACGTAACACTCTAGCGTTACTGTTTTCGTTACAAAAATCGTTTCACCAATATTTTTTTCGCTATGGCGCGCCTAAAGTAGTAATATTTTTGAAAACAGCATTTTCGCACTAATTTGACCAAAAAATCTTTATAAATCTTGCTCAAAAGTTAGGCATTGCTGTTTGCTATTATTTGTATAAAACAAAAGCGAGCACACAATTTCGAGTAGATACACGCGTTCTCAAAGGTTTATTTGAGACGATAGTGAAAGAAATATTGTAACTGTTGCTGAGCCTAAAATCTTTTTTCTACTGCCATAAAAAGGGTTTTATCGGTGTTGGGTCAGCAAAGTGTATGTAAATGAGAGCGGAGGGGTTCCATGATAGAAATAAAGGAGCACAGTTGTCTTGGGCATAGTAATTCATAACATTACAGTTACATTACGAGCCCATTTCTCAAATAAATTTAATGGTAATGGTTGTGGCTTCTTAATTTTGCTTTGATTCATTGCCGAGTACTATATCAAGTAGAAACTCTTCAATACTTTTAAATATATGACATTATCGTTGCAGATGTAATTGATAATAGCATTTTTATATTCTTAAGGTGTTTCCCATAGATTAGTAAAGATTACTCACTCCTAACAAGAGAATGTTTTGAGAATTGAAATAGTTGCGTAAAAAAGTTTTGCTACGTCTCCCTGCTAAAATGTCCCTAAAATATTTGAAATAATTATTTATTTATTATGTAAATTACGCAGTATTAGTTATTTATTCGTAAATTTTCTCTAAAATGTTTTTATTTTTCAAGAATTCAAAAAAAAGAACTTACTAATAAGCCGTTTGTGGCTTCATTCAATTTCAAGGCGGCGAAGTATCTTTACTAATCCATGGTGTTTCCTATGTTATTTGTCTTTACGTGACTGTTAACTAGTGATTAAAACTAGAGTTTGAACGGGGATTGAGTAATACTCTAAGGTTTAATTTAGAACGTCTTATACAAGATTTCCTAGTGGGTACATCTTCCAATAATTGTTGCCAGGGGCGGATAAGCGTAGTTATAGCTTTCTTAAGGTTGGGAGATCGAAACCAGTAGAGAAGAGTCGGTTCGCGTTGTTTGTCGAAAAAAGGTCGCCTAGTCTCTGAAATTTGTCGGCGAAAAAAAGGTCCTCATCTGTGCTAAGTCCGGAATAAATAATGTCTGAAATTTGTCGGCGAAAACAAATAAGTTCTGTTTGAAGATTTTTTCTTTTGTCTATGCTTAGAAAGGGGGAGAGGGGAGTCTAGTCCCTCTTCCACTTATATACTTTATTCTTGTTACCAAAAACAAAAAAGGGTGTGGCAATAGTGCTTTGCGATGACAAGGTCTGCCTTTATACCTACGAGTATTTCCGCGTTTAGTTGGGGGTAGGTTCAAATTGTGTGGTATGAGTGTATTTAGGGGTGACTCCTTTGTATTTAGGGGCGCTGTTCATATCACGTTTGCATGCCGTTGACGTTCTAATTAAGGTTTCCTTTGTGCGGGACAGTCTTCGTATTTGGCGATATCTAATATACTACCGATATAATAAATTATTGGCCAATACGTATGTTGGTGACCTGAAAGAACTCAATTACAGCATATGTTTTTTTTAATATTACTACATTAGAAAATATCGAAATGTATGATATGGATATTCATATAAAACGTTACGAGTATTATATACGAATACAAATTTCTATTAAATTCTCTGTACAACTCGGGAATATGAGGA
The DNA here is from genome assembly GCF_041222505.1 of Epargyreus clarus. Classification (NCBI taxonomy): domain Eukaryota; kingdom Metazoa; phylum Arthropoda; class Insecta; order Lepidoptera; family Hesperiidae; genus Epargyreus; species Epargyreus clarus. Next base: position 7,788,413 of record NW_027332239.1, on the reverse strand, counting down.
AATTTTGAGCAAAATTTTGTAGTATATTAAATTTTCTTCTTGACTTGCACATTCTTTTATGCACTCCAAATAATATTTTATGTATTACAATATGTTACTTGTAAGTAAAGTTTTTGCAAAAAGTAACTCTGTATAATGTTTTATTTTACTTTGCTAATGTGGGTAGATAATATATTATATAAAGACAGTTTCCTTTCAAGAGACAAAATATAAAATCACATACCTACTCCTAACACAAACTCCTAACCATAATAATAAAGTTATTAATATTTTATCATACCGTGTAGTTTGCGTCCCTTGATATTCATAAAAGCCTCGCTGTGTATATGAAAGACTGCAAATGGGGCGTTTAGATACAGTAAGAAGGAGACAAAGCCTCAAAGCTTACCCACAAAGCTTCACACAACTTGCATAAGTTGTTCTACTTTGCCGACGAAATACAGTTTTTGCTTTCTTTCCGACTGCAGAATTTCGTCTAATTAGATTCTTGAAATTTTTTCGTCGTCGCTATTCTACTTAGCGATTTAATGCTCGTTTGTTTTTTTCAATTTTTCCTATTAAACTTATTGAGGATACTGTTTATACTAAATGGCTTATGTAAATTATTGAAAATAGGTAGATTAAATAACGTTATTCGTTAATCAATTATATTAAAACTATAGAATACAGATATCAAGTAACTATATTGTTTTAAAGTAAATTCATGATTTTATATCTTAGTATAGATATTTTTGCTAACTTAAATAATAAGGTAAAACAAGTATTTTATTATATTATTATTACATATATGATTAATTGTTTATTAATAATTGGTCTTGTCTATTGGCTTAACGTAAAATAAAATCAGAAAAACTGTCTGAGTAAAAAACCCGGAATCGATTTCTTTTATAAGGCTAACAGCCTTATAAAAGAAATGAGTTGGTCATGTTATATGTAGTTTTGGTAAACGAGACTCTACATATCCTACATACATTCCATTTCACATTACAACTCGAATAATACTTGTAATAACTATTACTAAGATATACTTTTATACTAACATACTTTCTAAACTATTACCTACGTTCATAGCGTAGCGTGAAAATTGCCGATATGTGTAATAGTTTAAAGGGAGCCATTAAGTTGGTATTTACCGGCGCGATTGGATTTCCCATATGCAGGTATACAATAAAGATGTGACGGCGGCGAGGTATCGATTTGTCGGTGTCCGTGGACGAGCTTCCCCGCACGGCTCCGCTTGCGTGCACCCCCGCGCCTGATTTTTGGTTTTAACTCAGGCACCTTAGATTCAGTGGGAAATACAATCTTTCATCATTAGTCATTTAACTTTGAAGTGCTTGAGTAACCTTCCCGGACAGACAGAAAATATCCAGAATTTAAAAATAACAAATGTAGATATAGATGTTAAATACAGTTCTTTTTTATTATTTTGGTGAGTGAAAATATCATGTTCAAATGTAAATGATTAATAGGAAGGTGGTACTTCATCAGCGCCTATTTCTGCTTAATAAGCTGTGTTCTGCTTTAAAAGGTGTGAAAAAGACATACGAGTCCGAGGCGTTCCAACTTGGTCCTTAGGGTCAGCAACACCTCTGTGGCCGCCCTCAGTTGGCAATCTCATTTTATCTGGCGTTGATTGCAAATGTTCATATATGGCAATATCCACTTACCATCAAGTGGAGTGCACTGCATTTGATACTTCAACATTATAAAAATAAATATTTGATATTACAAACAGACTTCAATATAACTCGTTTCTGTAGATTGCAAGCGCGTCGTGTGCGGCGAGGCAATAACGCTGGAAGCAGACGTTTCCTTGTAACGAACGACAATTCTCACGGTAAAATCACCTTGTAAATTATATTTAGGTGTAACATTTTTGTTTTTAAGATAAGATAATTCTTATTTTACTAACTGTTTTCTGTACTAACCTTTGTAAGCTTCATACCTATACCTTCATACTTCATACCTTTTTTAAGCTTCAAAAATAATAATCTATTTTCTTTTCTTTACCTACACATAAAAACTAGGTATATTAGTGATTTCAAAATATTGTACATAAATATTCATTTGAAAAATATTTGTCTGATTGAGAGTTTGTGTGTCGGTAAATTGGTGGAAGAATACGCAAATACGATTTTATAATGATGTTACTTTTTATCCGAAAAAATAGTTTTAAAATAAAAATCGAATAATCAGAAAAAATAACATATTGTAAAAATGTAACGAATACAACATTGTATGTAAATTGCAATTTTCTAAACATTTACGTGCATAAATGTTGGAATCATATGTGAAGATAACGACAACGTTAATGGTTTAAATTTCTTGTAAAACTTAAATCGTCTTAGGTGACATAATGATGTGTCGAGTGCCATTTATAGATCTTCTCAGTCAACGTGCAATTACCTTAGAACAAAAGAGGTCTAAGATGCTTTGTCTTTCAGAGGAAGTGAAAAGAATGCCTTTTGTGTTCGTAATTATGCACGTATTTTAACCCCGAACCGGAATATACTCAAACATTCCTTTCAGCTCAAACATTTCTTTAAGTTAGCGAAAATCATATGAAATATTCTATAAATATTTTCAGAATTTTTATTACATGTCGGATACGAGTCTGGCAATAATTTGAATAAATGAATTAATTATTATTCACAGCTTTTATATTCACAGCTCCACACGCTTTCTTTGTGGTGTAGATGGCACGAACATATACAAAGAATATAAACATATGTGGGTATTTTAACAACACATATATTTTTTTAATCCTACGGCATCCACAGTACAGAGAAATGGTGATATTACAGATTATCCGTTCCAGATCTTTTGGTCTTTGTACTATTTTGTCTTTGTTCGCATACATACAATCTAAAACCCAGGGAGTTTTATAAGGACTATACAAGTAAGCACGACAGCACAGTCTATTTAAGTATCCACCAGTAGCCCTAGTATGGCTTTTCAATAAAAAAGTTTTAGTCTATTATAGTAAACCTGTTAAAATAACGGTATGAAATTTTGAATTCCTTGAAATTACTTTACCTAGTTTCTATTAAGAAAAACATTGCCAGGTAACCTAAATACTTAGTACTTAGTACATAATAATTGTAAAATGCTAAAGTACAAATACAATTTCCGTTATTTGCTCAAATAAATATTTTAGCATTCAAAACTCATACTGAGGCCTTTCCCTCAGTTCCTTTCTTGTGATATTTGAGTACGAATAATAGGGAATAAGGCAGTAAAATTATAAGGTAGGCAAGTAATATTTGATTTCAAATATTTAAGTGCGCATTTGGCCTCAGGTCCCTACCCTATGTGTAACATGGTTGTTGGGTTTGTCTCACTGAGGCAACTTTGAACAAGTCGTACATTTGTAACGTTCACCTTTGTGACTTGTTCATCTTCGTGTTTTATTTTCGGGACGTAATTCTTAAAAGCCGCCTCTAGCATGACCGTATAAATTACCGGTAAAATAAAATATGATGTGTTTTTCTTCGTATCATAATAGCTATATCAGAAAATTTTGCGTTGTAGGTATTTTACTACAACATTTTTGTGTTTATTGAGAAAATCTGGTAAAATTCTGTATTACAATGTTTAGTGAGCAAAGTAAATTACTTAATGTCATATTTAATGTAATTCTTGTTATTTTACAGAATTTGAAGGGGATTTTCAACGTCAACGATTTTTTGGTAAGTCGCATTATTTACTACTAAGGATCACTTTATAATAATTGTAGTTCGGTGGTTCGGTTATAAGAAAAAAAAAGAGTTTACAGATTAAAACCATGTATCATACATACAAAGTAAGACGTTCCTGAAACCACAGAACAATAATTAGTACAGATGTAGATACATCTTTAAATGTACAGTTGGTAGATATGTCTTGTCGTAAAATTTTATAGGTCTGCCAGAAAAATTCTACTTCCATTTTTCTAATAGAATAAATAAAAAAACTTCTGTCTTTCGTTTATCACAATTAAATAATACTTTTCCCAAAGCCGAGGCGTAAGTATACTTGAATTCTTATTTAAGTCGTGCTCGCTTCCAACTTCGAAAATAATTCTTTTGTTTGAGTAAAGTAATCCGGCTGATTTAACTTATTACGTCACAGGTGTACTCCTAACGTATATTGTAGGTATAAAAACGATATATCATTCGTACATTAGGTAGTTTCACCCCATTCATCTTGCCGCGCGCCACGCTCACAATAACATAAAGGAATAGGATTTTTCACCGTCAACCGTAATATAAATTCCTTGTAGTGTATTTGCATTAATATTAGGAAATTACCTTTCAGCTATTTTTAAACTTTACCTTCTCAGCTCACTCCGAGGACTTCTTTCTTGCGTAACTTTGAAGTTTATCAGTCAGGCACTCTATAATTCAGTGCATTCGTGCAGTTGTTCTGAAAGTTTTGTTTCTGTTTATTTTTTGCCGTTTAGTTTTGGAATTAGGACAATTACCAAGTTGAAACATTTTTTGTTAGAAGCAAAAATAAAGGTAATTTATATTTTAAAATTTTCTGACTTTATGAGGAGTTGCGATTGGGAAAGGTGAGACAAAATTGGGAACGAAACAAGAACTAATGAAGATAAAAAAGAGATGAACGAAATACGTTAATTCGTATCGATTGTCGCTTTTCTCATAGACATTTAATCTGCCCAATCTGGCATTAGAGTCGAAACTTGGGCCATTCTTTCGTAATTTATGTCAGACGGTGTTGTAGCCGGCCCAGGGTTTACGTACGAGTACGTAACCCGAGCTTTGTTTTATGTCTTCATCCGCGTTAAATTGCCCCATTTCAATGATACTATCAGGTTTTTTAATCCATTCCAACTTTACTGCGCCAATGAAACAAAGTAGGCGCCGTTAACTCGAATAACAGTTTAAATTTCCACATGTAGACTTTAATTGTACGTTCTGTGTTCCTCATAAAAGAGAAAAATACCTGTAATTTTAATAAAAAATAACTGTAATTTCCTACCATTTTAAATGCTTGTGTGTGGATACGAAAACATAAAATAGTTTTTGTGTAGGTATCGGTTAATATGTCTGTTTGTTTGTTTGTGCTACTGATTCGATTAGGGCAGGATTTTGCAGACTTTGCAGACTTTTTCCACCAGTTCACAATTCACTAAATAGTAGAGTCTAGCCTAATTTCATCTCCTTCTATAAAGAGACCCGTGTCCAACAGTGGGATAATGATAGGTTGATCTACTTCGTGGAATTAATCGGATCATAATTTAATCCCTCATTTAATCTCTCGTGTAGATTTTGCCGCAAAACAAACAATTTGTCGTCGACCGTGACTGTGCATGGCTTGTAAACTGTTGACATTGCAGTTTTTAATTTAAATTGCTTGTTTATCTTATAAATTGATATATGATGCAATAATAATGAACTTTACCTATACCACACATGACTTTCATATTCGCTGATAGCTGTAACTATCTCCATTACATTGTAAGACGTGGAGATTTGGATATGTTTATATTGAGAAGAAATAACAATTTAACCTCATTAGTTCACATTTAGTTTACATTTTTTTATATTAATTCGCTACGTAAGAAACCTGTCAAAAATCCGTCCAATTGTGTTTAAGATTTACTTGCACAGAATTTCAGATGAATCTATATTTTTAATGGCTTCATCATGGCTTTAGGCGAAACGATTATGAATCGCAAATTACATTTACAAATCCAAAGTTTCCATATTAGTTGATGTTACATTATTATGATCTTATAATGACTTCATAATAAACGCGATGTAAAATCTGGCCTTTACGTGCTGTAAAAATAGTTTGATTAAAATTGTCTGCCTCCATTCAGTCGCCGGGCGTAGGTATTGAATTTTCCCGGCACATTTCACTGCAAATCAATACCGCTATCTGAATAGCATGTTATTTCAAAAGAGATCAGTATTTTGAATGGTCTAAATATAGCTACAGGAGCACAGTTCAGGTAATAATAAATATAGCAACATTGTTTTGTATTAATTAAATCTATCTTTAGCAAATTAAGTGTAGGTGGTTGGTAAATGTCATCATTTGGGAAACTGAAAATATTCACACAATTTAATGAGACATCATCATCAACTCATTATTGCCCCACTGCTGGGCACTGCTCCTCTCGGAATGAGAAGGATTAGGCCATAGTCCACCACGCAGGCCAAGTGCGTATTGGTAGACTTCACATACCTTTGGAAACTTGTTTTTGTAATCTAATATGCACATAACTTTTAACAATCAGTGGTTATTGGGATTTGAACCTCGGATCCTTCGATCAAGACGCCGAGTTTCTTAACTGCTAGGCTATCACTGCTTTTAGTTCAATTTAATTTTAGTTTACTTTAGTACCATTAGCGGAAAAGGAAAATGATAAAAATCATTGACAATCCCTTTTTGTTTTCAACATTTTTTTTATTTGAGTATTTGTTGTTATAGCGACCACCGTTATGTATCCTCTGTAAAAAATCAAGTGTCCATCCATTACGGTTCCAGAGATAGAGCCCTGTGACAGACGGATAGACAGCGAAGTCTTAGTAATAGGGTTCCGTTTTTACTCTTTGGGTACGGAACCCTAAAAATGTTTATCGTTAATGTTAAGCAAAGTAGTTAATGTTTCAATATTTCTCATCTGATTGTGCATAAATGGGCACATAAAGGAGATTTATAGCTGAGATATGGGTTTATGCGATAGAAGACTTTACGAGCAAGTATTAGAGGTACTCAAATTTAAATAGAATTCAAATTTAATAGTGACAAACATGAAGATGGCCAATAAAAATCAATAGCACTAGAGATAGGTGAAATAAAAGTAAAAAGATCCCGCTGAATTGCTCTTGTAAACAGAAACATGCGGATATTTTAAATAGTAATAATAATGTTTTATTGCCATATAAGATACAAAGAAGCTTATATACTTATATCTAATTTCACACGGTAATATTTTGTTGTGAGCAAAGGAGGAGTCTCAGCTTGTGACGACGGTGTCGGCCTGTGTAGACATCCTTAATCAAGCCATTATAAGATTAGACACTTTTTTGTTTACGAGGGGGAAATCTTCAAAAGGTACCGTATGCCGTGGGAGCGACACGGGGTTATGTAGGATTTTTCCCGCACTAAAATCCCCCTCGGTGCCCATCCTCGGCGCTGCGTTGATGACTCCGGGATCTCCAGGAAACGCAACCGGAGTCCTATAAGCGCGTTGCCCCATCCACTGGTGTGTACAACGGCATGTGGCCGCACATACCGCTGTCCTTCCCGGGGTCGCTAGCCGGGTGGTTCGTGCTCCCACTCTTGCCGCCCATTACCCCGGAAGCCCCTTTTGATCCTTCCTTAACACACCTATCAAACCAGAACACGCTTCGCACTTAACTTAGCATTTAACATTGCGGTTGTTAGGCAGAAATATGAGTGGTGGTGGTGTCCACTATCAAATGTTGTTTTACATATTACATGTATGTATGATACATTTTGCCATAATTATAGTTAGTAAAATGTTGATACCCGGCTAATTAGTAACCAAAATGGAATGTAATCCGAAATTTCGGCGTGACGTTCATTATTTTGTGAATCAAAGGCAATCCCCGCATTGTGGCCGTGTTATTGGTTTATGGTGAAAATTAACCTGTTTTCCTCAGTTTTAGACCCGTTAATTTTTGGACAAGGAATGGCGTCGTGAGGATTTTGATGTGTGGTTCTAAATGATATCGTAGTAAAAAACATTTCGTTGAAGCCAGTAGAATACTCCGTGGATCAAATCCGTAGTCACCACCGCTGCATGTAATTCTGCTTTAAGAGGATAGTTTTAGGCGCTGCTGTATTTTTGTTTGAAGGGCGTGGGGAGGGAGGGATACTAATAAGAAGCGTTTCAACTTAGTCCTCAGAGGAGCGACGCATCTGTGATGAACATCTGGTAGGATTCAAATTCAATCTAGGGTTAATTACAGTTGTTCATAGGCATTAGCCATTTCCCAAAAACTGGACTGCGCGCTCGTTTTTATATAAATGAGTAACATCCCTAATAATAATATTGTTATTATTGTTATCATAAGGCATCAGTGTCGTTTAATAAAATCGATACACCAATACTTTAAAAAAAAATCCCATTCACCACTAAATATTATAAAACTTATATCAAAAATAATGCCGTCATACAAAGGTCATCTGTCATCAGTCTTCATACATCGTTATCAGTGGCGGCAATCCATTGTGACAACTATTTCTGTCATCAGTTGATCATTAGTCAAGTCGGTGTCTCTTTTTGTGGGAATGTCAGAGCCAATGTTAACACACTGTGTTTTCATTTATGGTTTAGGAAAAACATAAGTGTTGGTTGATATATTTACCGACCTCTTAAAGGTGAGACGTTTTGGATAAATAGAACTTACTTTTCTCCTTTTAATTAATATAAGGGACAAACTTTATTTCCTATCAGGTGGATTATATTATAATAAAAAAAATATTAAACCAAAGCTATACTGATAGATCCACACTGTCTTGTTTTGGGTGCTGGAGATAATTATAAAGAAAATACAGAAACATAAATTTATACTTGCTTAAGTATAGTTCGCGCCAAACTACTAGTCCGTTCTGAAGTGTTGCGAGAGGGTGTAGTCATACAATTTACTATGGCGACGCGATTCATTTCTATATTCAGAGCGGACTAGCAGTTTTACGCGGACTATAACTGGATCGAATTCATGTCTTTTGCACAATAGCTATGTGAATTGACAACTGTGCTAGGCGATCACTTTATAACTTTATTCAATAAAATCTTGTTTTGCAATTCCAGGTTTCGTAGACAATGACTTGACAAATAAGTGCAACATGCCTATGTATACGTTTACGTGTCTATCATTATAAATTCTGTCATTAATAAAGAAAAACAAGTGTTAGCTAATTTTATAACACTTACACCATGTCTCTCACGTACGGTCGGATAATACGTTTATCGTTATAAAACCGGTATGAACTGGAAAATAGAAATTATTATAAAATAAAAAACCGACTGAATAAAAATTATGAATTGAAAAATGACAGAGGCTTACTTGCCTCTTTCATATATAATTTAGACGAATTCAACGACACCTCATAATATATTATTATGTTGAATTTTTTCAAGCCTTTTGGGCTGTAGAGTAAAGAATGAGACATACATACGCTTGAAAAACTTTAATGGGATCAGTAGTAATGTAGATAATCTGAATATGTGTAATGTGTGTGTATGTATGTCAGTTCCCGTGATATTGAAATGCAGGGAAGATCGCTAGGTAATTCGTTATTCAGGTGTCATAAACTTATCTAACCATTGAATGGAAATTGAGAGGTTGTATGTTAATAGTTTAAACAGGACAAGTCTAGGTATTGACTTGACTTCGATTGGAACAGAAAGGGCTTGATTGTATGCATAGTTCGTAGTTGGAATAGAACAGTGTTTTCCAAAGTGTGGGCCGTGACCCCCTGGAGGTCGCCCTAAATCTCGAAGTCTCAATAAAATGGAAAAAAACCGGCAGGAAAATGTTAATTGAAGAACATGTAGTGTATGTACTTTATAATTTATTTAATTTGTACCTTATTATCAAAATAAATATTTAAGTTATGTGGATTTCTTGTTGATGACTTAATAAAGTACAAGTTAGAAACACCGGACAGTAGGGGTCACGAAATATCTTTACATACTAAGGGGGTCGTGCCATGAAAAAGATTGAAAAACACTGGACTAGAACTTTAATTCAGTCTGCGTGACACTATCATCATATCTTAGAGAATAAGTATAGAAGAAATGGGGTCCGTGACTGAGAAAATTGCTTTTGAGAAATTTATATTATGAGCGTTTCGCTCATCAAATCCCATTATAACTTTTTCTATTATACATCTTACTTTAGTGACAATGTTTTTAACTAACGTCGAAAAGCAAATGGTGCACGATTTGAAATTAATTGTTCTTTTGTTCATGTCAATCTTATGTTCAGATCGGATAAATATATAATTCTTTTGATAGACAAATAAACGATTTTGATATTTAATCGTAAACACTGTCAGTTCCAAGTTAGCGACTATTCGGGTACGACCGGTCAGAAATGCATTCTCTCAACGGTTGTAAATAAATAATACGCATGTATACGTTGTTTATTGCATAGATAAAAATATATGTTTAAGTTTTTCTATGGTATGAATTCGTTACGCAAATTGGCTTTGTGGGTGATCGAATGCGAATTAACTAGTTTCTATTGGTCGGCGCTCGAAGTCCTTTGCAGTCGAATTGGCCAAACCGGCCAAATGTAAACGCTCCATAATATTATTAATGAAAATAGACAATTTAGATAAATATAATAAATGCGAATGTTGTATGTTGCGTCTGTTTGTTTGTTAAGTTTCACGCCTTATCTACATAACCGATTTTCATAAAATTTTGAACCCAGGTTGTCAGGGGTACCTACAGAAAAAGACATGGGGTACCCATGACTTTTTCACACGTCCTATGTTTTTTTATTTAACCTTTAATTTTTGAGTGCGAGTGAAGTTGCATATAAAAGCTAGTATTAGACTATAAATGTTTGTAAATTTTACTCGATTTCTAATATTATATGATTCTTGTAAGAGTATGTTTCTACTGCGATACGAGGATAACATCTGTCTTTTTGCCGCCACCTGGCGAATGCTCGTTACGTTAGCAAGAGGAAAAATAAGACCGATAACAAGGGGATACGCTCGAATACTCGGAAATCTAGTGTAGCATTTTTGAATTTTAATAGTTCGTTTGCAATTTTTAGACGATACGAGTATTGCAGTATCTTTTACGTATCGGATTGAATGGGAATCCGAACACGAATGTTGTAAATAAAGTACAATAGTTATTATTGCAGCCGTTTTTTGTTGTTGAAGCACCTCGGATAAGTATGTCTCCCTTATCAAACGAGAACACAGCAGAGGTTATTACTGCTGTTATTTGGTGACAGTAATGCCTCAGGAGTCGAATCATAAAGTGTTCTACTACCTTTGTCTTTCACCTGAATGCGGATAGATATGCCCTCATAATTAAAGGAGTCCTTAGGTAGACTTTACCAGTGGGAGCTCGAGCCGCCTGGCCAGCGACCCCGGGCGGGGTATTTGTGGCCGCATGCCGTTGTACACGCCAGAGGATGTGGCGAGCTTATGCTCATCTGGAAGGCGCCCGACGGGGCAACGCGCTTAGAGGACTCCGGTTACGTTCCCTGGAGTTCTCAACGCAGCGCCGAGGATGGCCAACGGGGGTGTGGTAAGAATATTTAGTGCGATAAGAATCCCACATAACCCCCACGTTTCGCTCCCACGGCATAAGGTACCCTGTTTGAAGATTTCCCCCTCGTAAAAAAATGTGTGTTGGTAGTGTTGGTACATACAAATACACACTATACACATTCATTATTACTTGTTAGGTTAAGTTAGGTTAGGTTATCAGCGCCGGTCGACGTTGCCGGGCCGCGAATGTAATGCTAACGCTTCTCGTGACCCGGCATCGAGCGTCCAGAGGAACGCCGCGGAGATTTAGTCGGTAAGAGGTAGTCGGTAGTCGGTAAGAGGTAAGAGTCCGACATATCCCTTTCGCTCCCCCGGGCGTAAGGGAATCCATGAGGATTTATCCGCGTAAAAAAAAGGAAATAACTGCGACAGTGGTGCTTCCGGAGTCGCACCACAAAGCGTTCTATTACCATGGTCTTTCTGCTAAGAGCCGATCGGTATGTCCGCATAATTGGAGGAGTCCTAAGGTATATTCTACCTCAATGTGTATTTGTGCACACAAATACAGACTGCATATTTTTTATTACTCGCTAGGTTCCATCTGGCGCTGAAGGCTTATCACGCACTATTGTAAAAAACAAAAACGGTTAACAAACGAATCTAAAACATGAATTCAGTGTTTCGTTCGTTTCGTTGAAAATATCAACGAGCTTTTTGTAGTGTTTTTAGACAAAGGAATTGTAAACGGCGAATTAATTGTAATATTTGTAATACACTATCAATTTTAAGAAAAAGGATTAACATTTTGATTATAAACAACAAACCGTTCAAAAGTAGGAAAAAAGTTCAAAATGCGTTTCGACAATGGATTCTTTTTTACGTAGGAAGCCACTAAGGACGAGTTTTTTGATATTTCACACGTAAGGGGGTTATTTAAGAGTTGAATATCTCTTTGAAAATTCGCCAATTTTGACGCAAGCGCTATGAAATTTATTATTTGGCTTTCTGTAAAAAATGAAACACGTATTTCACCGTTTTTAGGAAACCCCAAAATGTACGCTGTGAAGGCGGTGAAAAGTTAGTGTTATATAAAAATATGTTCTTTTATTTATCATAACCATAGAACATTTAGTTTACCGTTCCATACTTCGGCCTGTTGCCAGTGAAGTCGGCGTGCGGCCAGGAGTGTTAAGCGGAAATCAATAGATCAGACGAAGACGCGAGGCCGATAACATTCAACACTAAAACACGTCTATATTGTTATTTCTTCCTACTTCTAGCGTAAAACAGTTCTACGTTCGAAGATGGTAGATCCCTTTGGTTCGATTCCGGCGGCCACACCACCACCTATTTCTACCTAATAACAGCAGTGTTAGGCGCTGCTGTGTTCTGTTTTGAAAGGTGTGGTAAGGGAGACAGACTTTTCCGAGGCGATCCAGCTTAGTCCTCAGGGGTAGCGGCGCATCTGTGGCCGACCTCAGGTAGGAATATCTAATCCTATCTGGGGTTGATTACAGATGTCCATGGGCGGCAGTAGCCACTTACCATCAGGTGAATTGCATTCTCGTCTGCTATATCGATATTATAAAAAACACACACCTATTTCTAGCGTGAAACAGTTCTAGGTACACGGGGAAGGGTTTGGTTTGCCGACAGACTCTTGAAGCGACCATCTTCGTTCTTGGGTAACGGCATATATGAACCCCTATCTACATAGAATTGGTAACAGACATCAGCGACAATTTATCATCAGGTGGTATTGTTTGTAAAATAAAAAATATATTTATATTTGAAAAATTTTCCCCATATTCCTAGAATTATGTGAAGTTTTCCATTTCCGCCTGAGTCAACATCTGTGTCCAATGTCGGGATTCTAAAAGATTGATAATACAATACAAAATTGTGGCGGGGTAAGTGTGATAAAAAGCTACTCCGTTATTGAATCTACACATTACATATTTCTAACATTTACGGTTTCACTTTGTCAGCTAAGATACATGTTCGATAAAAGTTATACTTACAAGATACCTTTTACTGACTCTTCATCTTGATGTACAGAAAGTGGTAAGATAATAGCATTGTAAAAAGCAAGACCCTCGTTTATGAAAAAATGTACATTATTTTTTATGGAAGTTGGCAGGATTTTTCTTAACATATCTTGTTCGTATTAAATTAAAGGACAGCGACTACATGAGGTATTTACCTCATGTGTTATTTTCATAGATGACACAATGTATTATGAGTATTGAATGAGCTTCTTATTTGAGGGGTCGACTCTAAGGTATGGACTTTTGATTTTTAAACTGTGCGGGTGCGGTAAATGTGTAATCCGAGTTAAGGTAATTATGCAGTTTGACTACTTTTCCGAAAATCAATGCAATAATTTTTTTTTTAGCATGGGTGACTTCAGTTAGTCACCATTGATGATATTCCGACGGGGGAGGCTAACATTGCATAATTACCTTTTTTTCACCCTTTTTAGTGATGACATACTAAAGTCTATATTCATATAATATAAAATTGTATAAACGTGGTCATGAATAAAGGTAAGGTCTGGATTGAACCCACCCGCTCGCAGGGCGCTCCCGCGCCCTGCTCGCTTAGTTTTATATTGTCTTATATGTTCCAACCTAACCTAACCAATTCAATAGGAAATGTTAGCCTCCCCCGACGGAATATCATCAATAGTGACTAATTGAAGCCACTCATGCTAAAAAAAATATTATTGCATTGATTTTCGGAAAAGTAACCAAAGTGCATAATTACCCGAGTTAATTATCACTTTTGGTAGAACGTCAATGGTTCCCTTTGGTTCGATCCCGGCGGCACCACCACCACCTATTTCTATCTAATGACAACAGTGTTAAGCGCCGCTGTGTTCTGGTTTGAAGGGTGTGGTAAGGAAGACATACTTTTCCGAGGCGTTCCAGCTTAGTCCTCAGGAGTAGCGGCGTATCTGTGGCCGACCTCAGGTGGGAATATCTAATCCTATCTGGGGTTAATTATATCAGGTGGACTATATGCTCGTCTGCTACTCCTATGTTATAAAAAAAACTTGTTTAAATGCTGAGGGAAGAAGTAGTGAGAAATCCTGCCCGCTTTTAAAAATGTGTGAATTCTACCAATTCGCACTTAGCCAGCGCGGTGGATTATGGCCGAAGCCCCCCTCACTCTGAGAGACAGTAATGGGTTGACGACACTATGATATTGTTAGTAACGACCATATGTAGGCAAACGGTGTTCATATATAATGTTATATTATCATGAACCGGCTGTTCAATCAATCAAAATGAGAAGAAATCAACTTTGCTAGACAAGTGTAGGGTCACTAACTCGTACAACAATAGTGATATATTAAAAATATTATAGTAGTTTTATAACAAACATAAAAAAAATATATACGTTCGAATTGAGAGACCTCGCCCTTTTTTGAAGTCGGTTAAAAATGTGTCTACCATTACTCAAGTAAAGATTACTCACTCCTAACAGTTTTGACAATTGAAGTTGTCAATGTCATCTATTTTCGTGTTTGAAAATTATTAAAAAGAAATGTAGTTTTTAGATCATTCACGAATGAAACGACATTTCACCGCACTTTTTCTTCGATTTCGTGTTTTTGCACCACTTAACTGCGCATGTCGGCATTGTTCCGCGTAAATTGCACGATGACAGCCATTAAGTGGCTGACAGAATCGTCAGCCGTTTATGGCCTCCTTCAGTACAAGGCGGTGAGATATCTATACATATCTATGCTACCAACACAACTTTTTGCCTCAACACGTGCCATAAATACATGTCACGTGATTCAAAACAACGTATTCAAGTGAAAATGTCGGTTTAAGTGAAAATACCGGTGGTTTACGTAAATGTACATGTGAGTAAAACATTTATACGTTCTTGAATCCTCCGCTGACGGGTCGAGACTATTATTAGAGAGGAGCTTTACAAATTATGCAAATGCACACTTTCACGTGCTGTCGTCATTAAAATTTGACGCCCGCCGACCCGCCTGATTCGCCATTTTTACTCTTATTAAGGACGAAACATGAAAAATAACTGGACCCACAGTAAGCTACAATAATGAAGCAATTTGGGACCTCACTTTACCTTCCTTAATTTCGTCGGTCGCTGGACAGATTGTATGTAGATATAACATGTAGATTTTTATGTGCTTAATTTGCAAAGTCCGGTGAGTTTCAGACAAATGAAATTTAAATTAATGTTCTTACACTGTATAAGGTATTTATGTCTACAGGCATTGAACGTTTTAGATACGGGCGGTGACAAATTTTTTACAGAATAATGACAGGCACGGGCAACGTGTGTCGCTGCGTTCTGGGTAAAGAAAATTATTGTACCACTTGTTAAATATCTTTTTTCATCGTAGATTTATATCTGTTTATACTTTTGTCTGTCATGACACGCGCCTGACACTCTTAGGGTGGGTTGCATCATGTAACTTTAACATTTACAGAAGCCTAACCAACCGTCAAATGCATGGTTAAAAATATAAATAGTTGCACCATTTTAGCTAACGTTGAAATTACGTCATAATTAATACTTAACTTTAACCGCTCGATATCGATCGGTTAAAGTTACTGTATTTGTCATCTATCTGTCAATTTCGAATAAAAATTGCGGTGACAGCGACACAAATGACGTTTATGACAAATCAATTGGTGCAACACAGAATTCTTACATTCCATCGCTACCGTCAAAGTTACTGTTATATTTAACATTAACGCAAACTTTAACCGGGCTTTCGATGCAACCCACCCTTAATGTCTGTAAATGTAAATGAACCTTAAATTAGTAAATATGTAGACTTTGACACGTGCCGATAATATTTTTATATCACGGCGTGCGTAAATGGACGTTTTACGCACGCTTCGCGTGCGCAAAACCCCCATTTCCGACCCCGTAATATAAAATTTTATACAACACGCGGACGAAAAATGTTTTTCTGACTCGTGTGATTGCAGTCCTCGCCTGCGGCTCGGCCTGCAAACTCACACTTGTCAGAAAAAAATTTTTCGTCCTCGTATTGTAATGTACTATTATTCATACTCGTGAAAGTACTAAGTAATTTTATGGTCAAACTTGGATAAAAGTACTCTACGTACATAATAAACTTTACCAATATATTACTTAATTAAATAACTACACTTAACAGGCCTATTCAAATATTTGGGGTTTAATATAAGGCGCCGGAGAGTTAAGCGCTGTAGAGTGAAGCAAAAATTCTTATTATATTTTTTCACGAAGTAATGATGTTTTAGTACCTCCAACGGTATGCCCAGTTTCAGTAATTATCTTTAAAAAGTAGTGTAGATATCTGTAGTCTTATAAATCTGATATCTTTAAATCAAGATGTCCGTACCTACCAATATATGCGTAGGTACATTTTTCTTCACTATAGTAGTAAACTGTACATGTGTAGCATCTGGAGCATGCTGTACATCTGATTGTACGAGCTATATACCTTTAGACATCTATTAATCAACTTCAGGTAGGATTAGAATCCCACCTGAAATCGGCCACAGATGCGTTGCTTTCCCTGAGGATTAAATTGGACCTCGTATAAGTATATCTACCTTACCACACCTTTAAAATCAAATCATAGCAGCACTTAACGTTATTATTAGGTGGAAAAACATAGTGCCTCCATAGTCCTACCACAAAAGGTTCTCGTGAGGACATCAAACTTACCAAAATCTACGCCAATTTTAATACAAAATCATTGTTATCGTAAATTGGAATAAAAATAAACAGAATATTTCGCCAGAACAAACAATAGGCACGTTTTATTTCTATTGTAGGTCGTATTTTGAATAATTCTACGAGTAGACAACCCAAACAATGCTATGTATCCGAACCCAGAAATGTGTAATAATCCGGCATCATATAAAGCCTAGGAAATGTATACATTTCCTGAGGGTAAGATGGGAATGTGAATTACAGTATCGTGTGTAAGATACTGCGGGTATAAGCTTTTAAGGCTTTTAATAACATATATTCTGATATAAGATCACAAGCGAATACTTTTCATTTCTTCAATTCGAATATTCTTCATTTATTTATTATAAATAAATTACAATTTCTAAAATGTATTAGGTATAATATAATTAGGTAAAATTCTTCATTTATTCATTACTAATCTTCTTCATTCCATCATTACAATTCATTTTAATGAATAAATGAATTTATTAGCGTAGGTATACAATATTGAACAGCGTGAATATCTCTGAAAAGCTCCAATTAGCGTTATTTTTACGTAGTTCGTTAATTGCATTGCGAACGAACCAATTAACGAAATGAAATGATGTTTTTTTATTAAAATTATCTTCCCTACACAGCTTCGCTGCTGTTCAGTTCACTTCAATCTTTAACCAGAAACTTTAAATGTTTAAAATTATTATGTACTACAAAATATTATCGATTCTCAACAAATTTCAAGGTAGAGTATCTTAAAGAGTTTCATCCAAAGTACAGTTTTGTGTCGACATCAAACCATCACTGTCCTACTGCTGGGCACGAGTCTCCTCCAAGATTGAGAGGAGTTCAGGGAATAGTCCACCGCGCTGGTCTAAGGCATGCTAAAAGGATCTTTTAACCTCGGACCTGCTCAATGAGGTGGAGTTACGAAACCACAAAGCTATCTTTGCTTTTGAAATTACATAATTATTATTTGACAACCTATACTGAAAATTTGTATACTTATATCTCAAAATATAGTTCTAAACATAAATCTCTCGTGTACATCACATTACAGTTTATAGGTCCAAACTAGCACTGTACACTAAATTTAAATTTAACTTACAGCTCGGAACCGTATCAAACATTGTATCGTAAATTGTAAGTTAGTTCTCGCGTGTTTGCGCCATAAATTAAACGGGATTAATTAATAATTATGCGATGGTTAGTTTTGCGTTGATGTGGGAGTAATGAGAATTCCGCGTATTTTAATAATAACTAAATTGCATACCTTGTTGGTGGGTCGGTGCATGGATATCGGTCGTAGGAACTCGGTCACGGCTGAGCTTCGCTTTTGAATTAATTATATCATCAACATTGCACATGTTTTGCTTACGGCATTTAGATTGTTCAATCTATTGAAAGAAATGGAATTGAACTATTTGAAATGCCTAAATAATAGCTTTTTACCATTGCTTAGGAAAGTATCTACGGTAGTTATAAAAATAAAAATTATATTTTTTTTTGTTAATTGCCAAAATGACTGGACCGGTTTTGAAGGGACTTTAATTAGCAGTTATCTGATGTTATAAGTAGTAACTTAGGATACTTTTATTTAACAAGAAAAAATAGCGTCCCGAGCATAATTTAAAACATTATTTACACTTATAAACGCGAGTACAACCCAGGGCCACAGTTCGTTTTTTAATATATTCAAAAATTAAGATGCGCTAATAAATCTTTTACTTTAGGGAAATGAAGTGAAGCGTTGATAAACGCTGATTGAAGATGGCTGAAGCTTAGATAATAGAATGCTTTCACTGATAAATAATGCTTAAGAATCGTGAAATGCCGTGACGTCTTTGAAGATTGGAAATTTACTGACAGCGTCTATTGTTCAGGCTGTTTCAAATCTATTTTGAACAAGGTACAACCTTCGTGATTCGACTCCGGAGACATCATAGTAACACCTACTTTTGTAAAACTAGTGCCAAGTGCTGCAGTGTTTAGTTTGAACAATATGTAGATAGACACGTGGAGGCGTTCCAACTTAGTCCTCAAGTCTAACCACATCTAGGGTTAGTTATAAATGTCCAGGGGCAGTCGTGACCGATCAACAGATGGATCGCGTGCTCGCTTGGAAAAAATACAAATGTTCTTAATACTCGCATTTTTATACATAGATACATTATTTAAATTTACGTACAATGATGAAATACAAGAGCTCATTACAAGTTTGAACGTATACCGAAATATCACGTATGTTATCGATTACACGTGTGTCCTGAGGCGAAGAGAGTAGCTCTCGCAAAATAACGGAGAACTTTCTAAATTAATGATCTTTGCAGGTTTCACTGGTGTTATGTTTTATATTACGAGTATACGAGTAACATACGATTGTTTTAATACGTAACGGGTACTCGCGATACGCTTTTTGTAACTTTTTCTTCTTCGAACAACAATTAATAAACTGTATAAAAAACAGGTTGAATTTTTCAAAGCCAAGGCAATATCAGGGCCAAATCCGAAACTAAGTATGAGGATTAGTGAAAAATGCTGAAAGGAGTTACGAGGCCGATTTTGATAAAAACTAAAACTGCATCATTCGCTTTTTTTTTAATCTATTTCCCTAGCCGGGAATCGAACGAGTTCCATTTGACAAAAAAACACTACTTACATTCTAAAATAAAAAAAAAATATGCTTACACTATATTATAAAAAAAAGTTAAATATCATGTAAATGATGAATAAATCTTTAGGAAATTTAGAGCACCTACGTCTGTAGCAACGCATGTTAACATACCTTCTAAGCTAATATTTATCCTAAGTCTATACCCGTATGTGGGCAACGCCAAACACGCGAAACTCTGTCAAATCATATGTTTACGTTTATGATTTTTTGTTTGGTAACTATTGACAACCTTCAAAAATTGAAATAATATGAGTATTGTCAAGTTGCGACAACTGGAAAACATTACTAAAATATAAATAGTTTCCAGTATTTCATGTCTTACGAGCAAAAACGTCCCCTTACGACAGGCACCCTTGGGAACTCTCGTAGCCTTGTAGCACACTAGAACCCGATGTTCCACTACGATTACAGTAACTGGAGAAGGGCCAACAGATATGCCAGAAGTTTTAAGCCTCCGCCGAGGTTTAACGAGTTACCTAATGACAATTGTTGCAATTGGATAACACGTCTGAAGAAAAGCACTCTTAAGATGTCACTAGCGATTTGTCAGTCAAGAATAGATTAATGGATTACGATCAATCTTTGTGTATGACATCTCCCTATCTGGTATTTAATGAGGTTTGTCATTAATACTAAAGTAAAAATAAAGTTGAAATTCTACCATTATTATTATTATTGAAAAGAGTTCGTAATTGGTAGCTACCAAACAAGAAAAATCTTTAGAAAAATGGTACATTTATGGGTTGATAAGGAAAGGTGGTTGAACGAGAGGTACCATCGCCAAAGCTTTGTCTAGCATGAAGCAGCTCTTGCGTTTTGATGGAAGGCTGAGGTGCTGACATACATAGGTATATGTGAGGAAACCTTTTTAGTTGAAGTTAGTAGAAGGTAGAACCCTTTGTGGTTCGACTCCGGCGGAACCACCGCCACACCTATTTCTACCTAATAACAGCAGTGTTAGGCGCTACTGTGTTCCGGTTTGAAGGGTGTGGTAAGGAAGACTACAGTACTAAGACAAACTTTTCCGAGGCGTTCCAGCTTAGTCCTCAGGGGAAGCGGCGCATCTGTGGCCGACCTATCTAATCCTATCCGGGGTTGATTACAGATGTCCATGGGCGGCAGTAGCCACTTACCATCAGGTGGACTGTATGCTCGTCTGCTACTCCTATATTATAAAAAAAATATTCGGCTTTAGGTAGAACGCCTATTCTATACGAAGTTCGTTACAAATGGACGTAGGCGGCACTGACCACTTGCCAGATGAATTGCAAGCTCATTTGTTACTTGATGTTATAAAAAGGAGCAGTCTATGAGGACTGCCGATCGAAGTGAAAACTAAGTAACTTTTGTATCAACGAGTTATTAGATAATTATTTTTGTTTAAAAAGAATGATAATAGCCAATTTAATATTTGATTCTTGATCATAAAGCGATCGGTAACGATGACGTATTAAAGTAGATATTTTCACCCAAAAAGAGCTCAACACGCCCAAAGAATTTTTCACTTCAAAAAGATAGATTTAGTTTATAAATCCCAATGAAATCCAGGCATTGTCAATTTTCTGTTACAACCGAATTTCAAACAGACTTAACGATAGGGCTTGTTAAATCGTAGATACGTGCGGTCCTTTATTTATGCCATATACACGCATGGCATAAATATGGAAGCGAGTCTCGTCATCTGTGACCAATATTACGAATCGGGTGAGCGCTATCAAGGATACGCGGTATTACATCCATATTTCATGTAACACTAGCCTATTGTGAGCCAACGACAATGGCATTTGTGGGAGTTTATTCTCTTTGCTATAAATAAATAAACATGAGCTCTTGGAATCCTTTGCGGCTTAAGCGGTCAGTCGTTTAAAAACATGTAGGTGTACTTGAAGATTACACCAAGCGGAGACAAAAATAATTTACTTAATATTAAAAAAACGTTTTTCAAACATGCTTTTTCGTTATTCTCTCAGAAAACCACGACGATAAACCCTTTCACTTGGATTAAGAAGGCGGCAGTAAGTTAATCGTTCCATTATTATTTAAACCAAATGTGTATGCAAAATTTCACATAAACTTTAGGAGTTACCTGGTTTAAAATTCAGTTGCAATATAAGACCCTCACTTACATGGGACAAGTTATAAAAGTTTCTAAGTTGTTTATTAAGAATAGTTTAGCTATATAAGTCTTGACCATATTAAGAAGTAATGACTTATTTTAAAACCTCGTCCAAGATATTGGGTACTTTTGCACTTGTCGTTGTCAACTTTAGTATCCTCCAGTGAGCATAAAGTTTATTATTATACTTGGATTTTACATCATGTAAAATTATGTACAAAATTTGTCTTTTTGAACTCTGGCATTTTAAGCTCCAGCAGAAATTAGAGAGTCCCTATCTAGGCTCTTAGCACACTTTAGTATCTGTACATTTTATATTTGCTTTATAAGTTCTTTGTTCTTGAATATCTATATATATAGAAATGAATGTTTCTCTGTGTGTCTTTTATAGAATGGTAAACTATGCATTTGATCATGTGATGATCTTTAGCAAAGTTGTTGTGCATGAGCCCACTAAGGTTTCTGAGTTGGTACGATAAATTTTTGACAGATAGCGCCACTGTCATTCCAATAAAGGTACAAATTCTCAGTTATATGCATGTCATGTTATTTTTTTTAAACGAGTGCGAAGCCGCAGCCACTACTATAAACATGTCAGAAGATTTTTGGTAATTACGCGAACTAAACTTGGTTTGAAATTAGTACGAAGAGAGGTCTTGTGACGTGATAAAGACCGAAAGAGAAATACGTTAGTTTTGTGTGACTTATGTTTTGAATGGCTCCTAAGTATCCTTAAGTGAAGTCATTTCTGTCGAAGTGATTTTCATGTGTCTTTATAGGAACAATGTACGTAGGCGCGGCACGTAACGCTGAGGGGATTTGTTCACTATACCTATAGGCAAATAACGCGGTTTACGTTCTAGTGTTTTTATCGAAATATATTGTTTATAGTTCATCATCATTAACTAACTACTGTTGCACTGCTGGGCACGGTTCTCCTTTCATGGAATGAGAAGGATTAGTCCAAAGTCCACCGCGCTGGGCAAGTGTGAATTGATAGACTTCACATACCCATGTAAACTTGTCTTTTAGATTTCTTAGGTATGCAGGTTTCCTCATGATGTTTTTCTTCACCTTTTAAGCAACCGATCATTAATTTCCCACTTGTAGTTAGTTATAGATGAAGTAATACGGACCCAGTTTATAGTTAGTTATAGATATAGTAAGATCTTGGATAACGTCGAGTAGCGTCCGTCATTTATAATCAATCTTTCCATATTCTACCTAGAAAATATTGAAATTTTACATTTTTTGTTGAGAGAAATAGTCAAAGTTCTATCTTATTAGTCAATAGATTAGTTATTAAATAACGGGCGTACTCAAAAATAGTCAAATTTCGGTCTTTGTTAGGCATATTGGATAGATCGATTATTAATAACGGGTAACAGTGAATAAAGCCCCAGTTCACCAACGCATGTGTTTTATGGAGCCGGGATGGCTGCTCAGCGGGTGATGGACCTCCCTTTACCTCATTTTGTGCTTACGAGGCAATTTACGTAATCTGTAAAAAGCCGCATCGACGTGAATTCTTAAAAGGTTTCAACGGAGCGTATTTTACTTATATTGAGTAAAAATATATTCGCTAATTTATAAGGGAAATGACAGGTGGGTTGTGATGTATAAAGCCGTCTTGTCTAAGCGAAAGCTCTTAAAATAGCGTATAAAAATGAAGGATGGAATAAAATGTACCTTTATCTAAATATTAGAAGTGTCACTAGTTAAATTTAAAAATCGAAGAAAAAAATATCGCTAATAATTAAACATGTAAACCGTTTCTGAAACGTTAATGTCAATTCGTTTTTCGCTCTCATGGCATGCCTAAAGTAAAAGTAATTTCATTTCAAATAATTATGACAATTCCATATGTACACCGAAGTCATTACTCGTTAAGTGATCAATTAGGTAATAAGTTTTTTTCTATATGTAACCTAACGATAAGGCAGACGGCTACCTGATGGAAAGCAGTCACCGTCGCCTATGGACATTTGCAACACCAGAGGAGTCGCCAATGCATCGCCGGCTTTGAAGGAGAGCTCTTTTTACACCTCTAGTACATAACAAGTTGATTTTCTATCGTACCTAGAAGAGCAGTGGAATGAAACGTTCCTTAAATAAAAGATAGCTCTCATAAAGACCATCAGACTCCTGCCAAATGGAGGAGCAGTAATGGCGGCCACTCGGAGCCTCCGCATTTAGACTCGCTTCCTCTTGAATATTTAATATCGTCTGCTTTGTTGCTTATATTGGGTCTAATTATTAAAATGCAGGACCCTCGTGCTGACCTTTGTCAAATCCTTTTATTTTTGGATACGAATAATTGGGTTTATGAAGAGGGAAAAATATAGTCGTATTTTATTTTATGGTACTTATAAATTGCACTGTGTTTTACAACTGTATTTTTTTAAGATTTTTAAAACACTTAAACGCACTTAATTACTGATAGTTTATTAATATAAACTGACAATACTTACATTAAGATAAATCAATGATAATATTATACAAAAAATAACTACTGTAAAATTAGGCTACTGTGGAAAAAAGTATTAAGTATGTTTCTTATTTACTTTTCTGAGTAGTGACTTCCTGTTATGTTTACTCTTAACATATAATTTATCTTTGAATTCTAGTAGCAACAAGATACGAGAGCTCGAATAACTCCAATACAATGTAAGAAGGTACTTCAAATCTTTAAATCTCTTTCCATTCCATGTACCTCGTTATAAGCCGTAAGTCCGGATGCGGCGATGTTCTTGATATTCAAATATCCAGAAGCCTTTAATAATTCGTCTGTAGTTTCAGTGTTTGCTGTTTCTCGTATTATTCACTCTTTGCTTCTCATATTTATTTCTTACGTTAAACCGCGAGGCTCCGTGTACATGTTCCTTCGTAGAAGCCTTTTAATTTTTAAACAGGTACTCTAGATATTTTTGTAAGTCTAAGTAGACTCTGTGAAGTCTGAGGACCTATACTAAGGTAGATGAAAATCATCAAAATTTTCAAGATCCACTATTTTAAAAAGACTTTCTTTTGGATTTTATATTGATCATAATAATCCGAATATTTTCATAGTTACAATTTATTTCTGTTTGAAGGGCACTTTTCCTGTCGCGCCTGTGTTGCATCCAAGAAGATGAGAATGGACAGTTTCCAATCTCAAAGAGTTCTACTGAGTCTTGTAATATTTCCTAAAGGAATAGCTACGCTGAGGTTTCGTAGCGCCGGCGTAGCGTCTCTATAGTCTTTTGAACTGCGCATGAAATTATCGATTTTCATAAATGTATGCTATGTATAAGTATGTATGTATGTAATGAAATAAGATGATATATTGTACATAGGTTGACGGGATACAGTGTAAACTTCCTTTGCCTATTTTAAATCATAAAATCTGTTTTGGAAATTGTCTTGGGCTGAAGTTCTAACCATAAAAACACCGCATTTTTTCATTCTTTATTCTCCATGAACAGAAATATTTTGCAGCAAGCTTATTAAGCTATATGTTGTTAATTTCCACGATTTTATAGGTTTATCTACGATAGTAAATAGGATGTAGGTAGACTATAGAAAAGTTCATTAAAAATTCACAGTAATCCACATCGTTAACCCATTTTGCGTATAAAAGTCGATAGTCATTAAGGTAACAAACTTTTAGTTTAGACAGTAGTTTACATTTTGTTTCACAAACAACGATAAGCATGTTTTACGAAAACTGTACATAATTAAGTCAGTGTTAATCCGAACTACATATTTGTTCTTGTGTGGGTTTTGCTAACACTACATCTAATATTTAGCTCATAAGATTATACTTAACCTCAAAATTATTATGTATTCTCACATATAATATGTATTTGTATGTAAGCAATAGTTTTGTAGTATTAATCTTGAGCGGAGCGTAAAATCGTCGACTTTGATAAAGCTATGTTGACTGTAAACGCTAATTACAGTCAATAATCTCCCAAAACACTCAAATATAAACACGTAATAAGTGAAACAATGTGATGCCTTAATGATTTCGCCGACAAAAAGACGCGCGTGCGAGCGTAAGCACGCGCTTCAAGAAAATCACCCTTAATGTTGGTAATCATACGCAACACAGTTTATGATAAATATACGTGTAGAATTTTGCCTTTGTGCGCGACCTTAACTGCTTTGATGGCTAATACCCTTTAATTTACGTCGTATTGGCGAAACTCGACTTAACTTTATAAGGGCTTCCTTTGAGAACCCTTCGCCAATGAAATGTGGTTGCTGTGAGCAGAAATGCGGGAGGAATAACGTTACGAATGACATCTGTGTAGACCTTAAACCTCAAAGGAGAAAAGGTCTGAGCTCTATGAGGGTATTCGCTGAAGTCGACATTCGTGAAAGGTTTATTTTCTCTGCGAAGTCAATCAAAGTTATTTTTTATTTCGCCTCAGAGTTATTTTTGTGTTTAATCTGATCGGATATTTATAGCCACGTTACAGAGTTGCCCTAAAAATAACAAACTGCCGCAAGCTTTCCAACGTGAACCGTACAAACAAGTTGACGTCGATTCTTAATGTAAACATGGTCTGGAGCTGTGTAAGGTATCAGCTACCCTCCACACTCACTTCGTGACAATTTTATTAAAAAATAAATAAAATCTGTGTTTGATTCGAGTATTTTTTCATATTCATTTGCACCGTATCTGTTTTAATAAATCATTTTTAAATCCATGTTCGTCTGTATTTACGGATTCATGTTATTTTTTTATTAAACTTGTGAGATTTTTATTGTACAATAGTCGTACATATGAAACATATGAATATAAATGAAATGTAAATATTTCATTTATGTTCTTCAAATCGGCTGGATTAATTTATACGGGATATTTAGAAAAATAAGTCCAAAAAAATATATGTTTTTAGGACGATATAAATGGAAATTGCCTTAAAATTGAACCGAAATAACAGGTGGAGACACCTTGAGAAGCTTATCTATTAATAAATTTTCTTCTGTACCTATCTGGTAGAATGTAAGTACAAAGTCGTTCTTACAACTCGAAGTAAGCTGGTCTAAGCGGATTTTACCCACGCAGACGTTATTTTTACTTTTACCTGAATGCTAAAGTTTACAAAAGAGTGGTATTAAAATGGATTAAGTTCGACGAACAAAGTATTTTAAGAAATACGTTTCGAGTTGAATAGAAGCAGTCGGATGCAACGAGCACGATAAGAGTCGTGCATTGTATGGGTAGTACTGTGATTACAGATTACAGAATATACAATTCGCGAATGTTTTCATTTTGCAAAAAAACCGGTTTATGGCAATAAAAAGTAAAGTTTTTTTGATTTGAAGGTAGCAGAAGTTTTCGTGCTCGATTTCAAACTCACTATCACCACATCTATTTCTAACAGCAGTGTAAAGCACTGTAATATTCTGGTTAAAAGTGTGTAAAGAAGATACACTTATATGTGGTCAACCTTAGTAAGGGCTCTCATCCTGTTTGTCCATGTGCAGAAATGGTCACTTACTATTTTTTTTATAACATAGGAGAAGCAGAGGAGCGTGCAGTCCACCTGATTGTAAGTGGCTACTGCCGATATTAGATTAGATATTCCTACCTGAGATCGGCCACAGATGCGCCGCTACCCCTGAGGACTAAGCTGGAACGTCTTGGAAAATCTGTCTCCCTTACCACACCCTTCAAAACGGAACACAGCAGCGCCTAACACTGCTGTTATAAGTAGAAATAGGTGTGGCGGTGGTGCCGTCGGAGTGGAACCACAAACGGCTCTACCACCTTCAAAGTACTACTAGGTAAATTGGGCTTTTCCACATGCTACTTTCAAAAATGAAACTATATCGCGATTATATAAGGAAAAATAAGGTGTAGAAGTAAATGCCACAAAGGTAACTTAAGCTCATCAAGTTTTACCACCTTCATATCGATCCCTTGGTAATATAATTCTACCTATCTATATTTGACTTCATTCGTAGTCTGCAAAAGTTTATTCGGTTGAGAATCGTACCTCTGTTGATTTATGAGCGAGACCCTACTCAAAAAGTTTTATGTGGCAATCAAAATCGCATTATGAATTTGTTTAACTCTCATTTTCTAACCTAATTACATATTTTGTGGTCAATTCATCTGACCTATATTTAGGTTTTTTAATAAACAAAGAAATGCATCTTTAATATCAAAATGGATGCATTTTTTGCTTTTGTCGGTGAAGCAATGTTTGACTATTGTACGAGTACATTTATTTTGAAGGTGGTAGAACTCTACTCACCACCGTTACACCTATTTCAGCCTAATTCCCGCAGTGTTACGCAGCTGTGTTGTACTTTGTAGGGTAGTAAGGGAAATGTACTTTTCCGAGACATTCAACCAAATTGTAAGGGGTAAGAATGCATCTGTAGTCGACCTCAGGTAGGAATCTAATCCTATCTGGGGTTGATGCCAGTTGTCCAAGGGCAGTAGCCACTGGTCATTAGATGCATGCTCGTTTGATATTTCTATATATTTTGAAAAATAAACTATCTTTTACTAGACTTTAGTTTTTGAAATTGAATGTACTAATTAATTTATTTTTTATTTCTTTCAAGAGTTTTTGAAAAGAAACTGCACTCTAATTATGAGCTTTCACAGAAATTAACGACGAACTTACTGCCATTCAGTAATTTTATGACCTTTTTACTGCACAAGCGAAACATGTTCAGCGGCGTGGTTATATTACTTTTTACACGCTGTATATTAGCTTTACTTGTATGTTTGTCAGTGAGTAACTCTGTTTTTAGTAGAAAGAGATCAACATACATCCTTAGCTTACTCTGCATGTATGAAAGAATGAAATAGAATACTTTTTTACTTTTTAGTTGATTTTATCATAAAAGCGTGTTTTTTAGTTTTTTGAACTATATTTATTATTACTTACGTGAATAGCTCAATGATTTCTTTGAATCTATCTCAATTATACGGCTTCATGACTTAGCATTGATAAATCACACTTCAGTGTCATTGCTTCTTTGAGATATGCTTCTCAGTAGGGATGATAAAATATCGAGTTGCCGATAAAATCGAAAATTTTAAAGCATTATTTTTATTATATTGATACCTAAATATACTTAAGATAAAATAAAAATAATTCTTCAACCATTCTTCAACACACAACTTTATTCCCGCTCAAATTACAAATCAAATGTCAAGACACATTTTTTTACTTTTTTATGCTAAGTCATAAAATGTTACCAGCCAGTGATTACATAATATGTTACTTATTATAAAAAATAGTATCATCATAAAAATAATACAAAATGATATGTACATATGATGAATAATTAAAATAAAAGTATAGTAATTCCATTGTTATCGTTTTTTAACACCATTAAGATGACTATTCTTTGCCGACGAATTAAAAAAATAAATGATTTTTTACGATCGCCAGCTTTTTCATCTATGAAAACCTATTACTATGTAATATACTTTAAATGTTCGATATCGCTATTCCATGTTTTCGATGTGAGAATATCGAATCGGCAATTGTTTTAATATCAATATAAATATTTACATTTTTGGTTCGATATTATGAAAATATCGATATATCGTTGCATCCCTAAAGTACTTTATCGAATCTTAGAGATAAAGTAATAATAATGACGTAATAGAGAATAAAAATGGTTTGATAGGCTGTAATAAGTTACAATAATCTCGCGTAATGCAAACAAATTTTAGAATTTCCATAAAAGACAGGCCATCATTAATCTATGTGCAGAGCAGCCTGGCGGATTTGGAGGGGACAATCACGATAATCTGAAGCAGGTGTAAACATTGTCCCGTTAATGACAGGCCGTGGCATAATGATTGGCCAAGTGTGAGTCGAACTCTCAAAGGGAGTGTTCCGTAACACCATTTTTCTGTTTTAGTATTTATTATCATATCAACCATGTTAATGTGTTGTAAAATTTTGAACTTTTGAACTATTACGGTACAATAAATAAAACGAAAGCGACGAAAAGTAGCAGTTTCTTGTACGGCAACCCCTATTTACTTTGTCGATTAGTTATTTTTAGTATTTTTGCTATAGCAGCCACCGTTATACATACTCTGTACTTAAAGTGTTTATTTATTACGGTTCAAGAGATAGAGTCCCGTGACAGATGGACAGCGGAGGCTTAGTCATAAAATAGAGATCCGTTTTACCCCTTGGTACGGAACTCCAAAAAAAAACATCGACTTAATATGCTCATTGATTTTCCCATACTAATCTGTAATAACGCGTCGTGGTGACGTATATTAGTTAAAAGGTCAACATCATTAGCCGGTCATGACGAGATGATTACAAAATTATATATGTACAATTTTTATGAGATTGAAGTAGCAAATGAGCATGCTGTGCCTGGATAAGTGGTACCTTTGAAGGTGGTAGAACCCTTTGTGGTTAAACGCCGGCAGCACCACCGCCACACCTATTTCTGCCTCATAACAACGAAAGGTGTGCTAAGGAAGACATACTCGTACTTTTCCGAGGCGTTCCAGCGGTAGCGGCGCATCTGTGCCGGACCTCAGGTAGGAATATCTAATCCTATTTGGGGTTGATTCTGATGTCCATGAGCGGCAGTAGCCACTTACCATCACGTGGACTACATGCTCGTCTGCTACTCCTATATTATAAAAAAACCTACCGTGCATGGAAATGTGACTTTACAAAGAACAGAAGTTCTACTTGAAGTCGGTCTCAGATGCATTACCACACCCGATAACTATCGTCACCTCATATTATGTAATGCCCGTCATAGTCGTAGAACAAAGTCGGATCTAACAAATACCAAACTTTACAGGGCAGCCATTTCAAGTTATTCACAAACGTCATTTTACTATGAGCGCATTTCAAATCCGTCGTTATACCGCATGATGAATTTGAAAAATAAAATCTTCGATCACTGATAAGAAAGAATAAAATACATATAGTCTGATTCATAATTAGGTGTCCAAAATGTAAACAAAGGTGTTGACCTATCAAGAAAATACATTTCAAATGGTAGTTTCTTATTTTTGACAATATTAAATTAATACAACAATAATAAAATAATAATCTAAATAAATTAAGATCAATTCACATTTTCTTATATTTATATTACCTCAATTTCGTTCCATACAGTAATAATAATAAAAAACAAGGTTTATGGTAGAAAATTAATATGTAATAATGGTAACACAATCGGAACCCAAAACATTTCTTGTGCCGTCATTTTTAAGTTTCGTAGCTGATATTAATCATTTTTGTGATTGTAATCGAACTCGCATGTATTATCGTTTTTATAGCGCGTTTATTAAATTGTGAATAATTGTAAAGTTTTAGTTTTTTGTTGAGTTTGTTAAAGTTTTTGTTTCTTGTTAATTTTGACAGTGTCATTTGTTTGTTTACATTTTGGACACCTAATTATGAATCAGACTTATAGAGTATTTTCTGTAATGCAGTGATAATATTTAGACGATATGTTATCCACATATGATAAAAAGTGAATTTCAGATTTGACGTCTTTGTTCTACGACTATGACACAGAAGACTGTGGCGGCAACTTCTCAACTGAATGCATAACTGCTTCAGGCTAGAGAAAGGTGAAGGGATGCTGCCTCCTCAAGCTAACTATACTGGTCCTACTTTTCATTTAATCAAATTAATGGAATATAGCTTAAGATCTGAAACTTAAAATGTATGCTTAATTAACAACCATCTATGGCTTTTAGATGTAGGTAAAATAGAAGGGACATAAAGCGCGAACAACCGGTCAGGGAGTACGTCGACGGCATGCCGCTTTTCTGTGTTTTGCATCTAATTTATACACAAGTATCGTTCACGTTTCGTCCGCGACTTTCATAGATTCTGAGTGGTCTTCGTCTTAGAGGTTAATAAATTGATGTCAAGTAATTGAGACACCTGAGCAGAATCCATAACGATATTAATTGACATGAAATATGACAAGCAAAAATATACCACCAAAACAATTTAGGAGTGCTATTTTGTTTAATAGCTTTATAATTTAATTTGAAAGGTGGTACAACTAGTGCTTGATCACTAAAGTTTTACCGACACAGCTATTGTTACAATAAACTTTATACATACCACTTTAACTTTATAAATTTTATAATTTTATAGTAAAGCAGTTCTTGTGATTCAGTGGAAGGGAGTGGATGCCGTCTGACTTATCTATGAGGTGACCATATTAATCATCAGAAGTGGCAACGCAGGTAGAACTGGTAGAACAGGCTGAAGTTGGTAGAACCCTTTGTGGTTCGTCGCCGGCGACAACACCGCCACACCTATTTCTACCTAATAACAGCAGTGTTAGGCGCTGCTGTGTTCCGGTCTGAAGGGTGTGGTAAGGGAGACAGACTTTTCCGTGGCGTTCCAGCTTAGTCCTCAGGGGTAGCGGCGCATCTGTGGCCGGCCTTAGGTGGGAATATCTAATCCTATCTGGGGAGATTACAGATGTCCATGGGCGGCAGTAGCCACTTACCATCAGGTGGACTGTATGCTCGTCTGCTACTTCTATATTATAAAAAAAAAACTGGTTTCATATATATGACCCCTGATTCATATGGAATTATAGTTATAGATGTCCAATATGTCCATATGTGGCTGTTACTACTTACCCTCAGGTAGATTTAAAATCACGAATCATGTTAAAAAGCAGTATCCGCGGTGAAATATCAAAATTGTATAATCTCTCTAACACTGCACTTTCCAGTCCCGTGATGAGATTAACTGGCTCGTGAGTGTGTGTTCCGAACATTATGTGTGTGTACTCAGCATTATGTAAGGAGATTAGCATTGGGAATGTTATTAATATGAAATGTCGGTTCTGGATCTGGAAAGGGATTTTCCAAATTATCTGATACTGCTACAAATATAAAATTATTTCAGTTTATCCGTGCAATTTTGTACAATTTCAGTTACAGATATTTTATATATTGGAAATAAAATTAAATTGGTAATAATATATATTTTTTTAAGAACGATATTTTATTCAGACGCGGTCTCTATTCAAAATTATTCAACTTTTATATGGGATTACGATTTCTGATATCCGATAGTTTCGGTTACAGCTGCGGAGCTCCATAACATCCCTAATTAGCATCGAGAACATTGAGTTTCATTGGTTTCGGAGCACGGATTCTCGACTTAATTTAATTAGTCTCAGAGTAATCGAGATTGTAATGTATCGAGGTTTAAATTCAGATTTTAAATATAGCTCTGTAGACGTGAATATAGATTATAATGCGTATAATTTTGACCAAGCCTGCATCCCAGTCCTAAGTAAGATTATGAATGTGAATGTGATGTGATGATATGGGGCTCTTCAACAAGGGTGCAAAAAGAGCTCTCCTTCAAAGCCGGCGATGTATTGGTGACTCTTCTGGTGTTGCAAATGTCCATAGGTGACTGCTGTCCACTAGGTAGCACGTCTGCCTTATCGTTAGGTTTAAAATATAAAAAAACATGTGCGTTTGTTTGTTTGCTACACATTCACGTTTTAACTACATAACCGATTGTCATGAAATTTAGTATACACGTTATCAGGGGTTCAGAAAAAGATATAGGGTATCTTTAATCTCAAAAAAGTACTGTTCTCGACGGACAGATCCTCTGACCGCTAGAGAAGCCGCGGGTAAAAGCTAGTTATTAAAAATATTGTTCTTCGTAAGTACTTTGTAAGTTTTTTTTTTGTTGACGAGGGGGAAACCTTCAAAAGGTACCCGACGCCATGGGAGTGACGCCGGGTTGTGTGGGATTTTTACCGCACTAAAACCCCCCGGTGGCAGTCCTCAGCGTTTGGCGGAGAACTCCGGGGTCTCCAACGGTTTCTAACGCGATGCCCTTTTATCGGGCTTTGCCCTGGGGGAGCAATTTACGCTCCTCTCACATTCCCTGGTCATTACAGCGATATGCGACCACACAAACCGCTGTCCTTCCCGGGGTCGCTTGCTGGACGGTTTGAGCTCCCACTCTTGCCGCCCGCAACCCCAGAAGCCCCTTTTAGTCGCTTCTTACGACAGGCAGAGGATACCGTAGCCCTATTCTGGCAATCTTTAGAAGAACTAAAGAATGTTTAGCCTTAAGACTAATATTCTTCTTAGCGTTCTTTTAGAATCGAACTTACTCAGTAAGTCGTATTAGTTACTATTCTTGTCATTATGTCCTATTATTAGGTTCTAATTACAAATATATACAAATTCGATGAGATTTCTCGTGGCGTGGGCTTACGAAATAATTAATTGTGTAGGCAGGACTGTCACACACAATGTTACGTGGATAAATACTCGTATAGGCTGTAATAATAGGAGAATTTTCCATCAAACAATATATGAACATTTTCACTGGAATCTATTCGCTTTTTCAAAATTTGTAAGCGTTGTACGTATATTATTTTTAATCCTGTAAAAAGAGGGGTTATGTAAGTGTAAGCGCATTATTTCTATGTTTGTCTGTGTTATAATACGTATAAAATGCTTTTGGTTTGTTTTTGTTTTAAACTTTTTGTGACTTCTAGTTAGTACAGAATTAAAAAAATCTATTCAGTTGTTTAAAGAAAATCAGCTTTTTGTAGTTGGACCGAGGATTTTAGAATTTTTAATTTAACTTTTCCTATATATATATTTTATATATATAGGAAAAGGAAGGAATATTTTAAGGCTAAAAATAAGAAAATAGCTAACTATGAACCTCTTACGATAAATAATGTCAAAATAAAAAGGACAGACCATGAAAAATATCTAGGCCTTATCCTTGACAGTAATCTGACGTGGAAGCCACACATTGAACATGTTAAAAATAAATTAGCCTCCCTCACTGGTGTAATACGAGGTAACGCTCGATGTTTCCCTCCGATAATTAGGTACTATATTTACAACTGTCTCGTTAAACCCCACATTGACTATCTGATAGAAGTATGGGGCTTAGCAGCTAAAACAAACTTACATCTAATACAAAGAGCTCAAAATAAGCTGGTAAAAGTTCTCTTCCACTATGATTACTTAACTCCCACCGATACACTCTACAACAAAACCAAATTACTAAACATTACCCAAACATATATATATAGCACCTGCATACTAATACGCAAAATTCTTACAAAACACATACATACACAAATCATATTTACAAGAAAAGCACAAGTACAGAAAAAAACTATTAAGAAATGCTAATAATTTAGTACTACAAACACCTAGAACAAAAAATTACGGCAAAAAGAACCTTATGTATGAAGGAGCTCAATTATATAACAAGCTCCCGAAAGACATCAAAAACTCGCAATCCATTAAAACCTTTAAAAAGTTATTAAAACATTACTTGATTACTCATAACAACTGATAAAACTCTGTATAAAAACAAATGTGTAAAAAAAAAAAACACACACACATATTATTAAAAATATACAACAACAATAAATTAATATGTCTACTCCTTACATGAACATCTACATCAAATAATCAATCAATATATTATATGTATATAATAGGTTATAGTATTACATACAAAATTACTCAGTAAATCAATCACCCACCCAAACACACACACACACACTTTATATAAAAAAAATAAATAAATAAATAAATAAATAAAACCAAAAAACAAACAAAAAAAAAATAAACAAATAAAAAAATAAATAAATAAACCTTACATAAATACACCATAAATAAACTAACTTACCATTTAGGTACGCTCGAGCCGTATCTAGTAGCTTTATGTCGTTACACTTCCTTATCTCTTGACTCGACGTGTCGTATACGTTTGTCTTACTACCCACTTCTTTAGATAGCTAATTACTTTAACAAATGTAATTGTACCTACCTAAACACGCTCATGTACGCGTAAACTAATATGTAATATTTAAGTTTCTCATGTAAGTGAATTGTATAATTCTTAATGGGAAATAAAGTTTCTAAAACCTAATATATCTCGCAAAGTTAAGCTTTTCTGCACTACACAAAAGGTAAACTAAAGCCGGTATGAAGCATCGCCTTAAATTTTAATATAATACATTGATAAAGTCAGAACGTATACAATATGAGCAAGGTATTATTGATGGAGCTGGAAGTTGGTTAATTAACGCAGACCTCAGCCGATGGGCGTGGCCTAGGCCTTGTTCGCTACAATTTGTCCGGCTCTAGGGTTGCCACCTATGATTTTAACCCTTTGGAAATATTTTGGCAGTTATCGTCGTTAGTATTAGTGTCCAACTAATGGGCATAAGTCCCGTCTCAGAATGAGTAGGGTTTAGAGCCAACGCGCTAATTAAGTGCGAGTTAGTAGACTTCACAAAAACCTTAAGAACTTTTATAAAAATACTCAGCAGTTATATGTTTTAATTCGCCGTTTAAACAAATCATAATTTCTAAAACATACCGTTGAAAAATTAAAGGTGAGTGCCTTCGATTTAACTTAATACCCCCGGTTGACGGATCAAGTTCCTATTACAGCTCCAATTTGTTACAGATAACCAATAAAGTTGACAACCCTAGCGGGCGCCGCGAGCGCTGCGGTAAAATTTACGACAGTCTTCCTTTTCTATATTTCATTAAAAGTTCTTAAGTCTGTGGATTACACTTTTCACTTTCGAAGTAATAGCCAGTTGCCGGCGTAAAAATATTCGTACGATTCGGACTTTTCTTATGAAACTTTAATCTAATGTAATCCATTTTTATCCAGGGATAACGAGTTCGAGCCATTCTAAATCTACTAAAACGAGTGACTTGGGTATATATTTGTCATTTGGATAGATAAAGTTATTCATAGATGTAGAAAAGCTGCCACGAATTTCAGTATTTGAGGAAGATTGACCGAATTACATGACAATAAAATAGTTGTGATATGCTATGGTTTGATTGTTAAATCTACTTCATATGTACTGTATGGTGTATTGATATCATCATAAATCATCAATTAATATAAACAATCAAATTAAGAAAAAAGTATTTTTAATATAAGAATAATGTGATTGACAAGAATTAATGTTACAAGTTACAATTTAATGTTCATACCATAAAATAAATAAAAAGAACAATTTTATCTGTGGTATTAAAATAAACAAACAGTAAAGGATAAGAGAACGGATCCGTAGTTCCTTTTGTTGGAGCTCGCAGGCTGTAAACCAATCCGAGTGTATTCAACAGGCTGGAAATTTTGCAAAATGCGAGTATTGTGTGAATAACAACATAATAATATGCGGGTGTTCGGATTTAGCAGCGGCAGCAGCGCCCTGGGAATCGGCGGCTATAAAGGATACGCGCCCTTAAACCTGAAATCGGGCCCTCGTCTCTTCGAGCGCTGTTAAAATTTAACAACTCCCTAAATTCCACTTTCTCGGGCATAAGTGATACTGATTTACATTTTATTTACATCCTTCCAAAACTTTGTGCCGTATTTAATATTCTCAACCGTCTTATTGCTTTCGATTATTGTCCGCTACGATTCCTCCTGAACTCCCAACTTTCAATATTTGTACTACTGTCTTTTGTATGAAATTAAAATTAATATATTCAAATACTCTTGTTTAAGTAGACTCGGCTGAAAATTAATGAACTAAGAAGATTAATTTAGAGTTTAAATGGGTTCAAGCAAACGATTTAATTAATCGAGACTAGGTTGGCATAAATCATAGGTCAATCTTGAAGCGTGGAGCGATTGTATGAGAATGTCGTGTCATTGTAGTTAACTTAAGATTAACAGCATGTAGCAAGAATTCAAAATATGCAATGTAATCACGCTATTAGTAAATGTCTATGATCTATCATAGATAAATAAATCCTCACTGTCAGCGTCGTTAGGGAATCTAAGGTACTTAGGCAAACTAGAATTCGGGGCACACGGGTATTTTTTTATTTTTTCCACTTTTAAGAGTATTTACTAATTTAAGGTCCCCGTGAGGCTGGGGCCTCTGGATACATTCTCCGCGTATAGTAACGCTATCATACGCGTAGGAACAGTTAAATCTTTGTCCCTTTAGTTCCGGGACCAGAATAGGGCTACGGTATCCCCTGCCTGTCGTAGGAGGCGACTAAAAGGGGCTTTCGGGGCCGCGTGCGGCAAGAGTGGGAGCTCGAACTGCCCGGCTAGCGACCCCGGGAAGGACGTCGGTATGTGTGGTCGCATTCCGTCGTATACACCAGACGGTGTGATAATACAAACTCACCTGGGCGGAGCCCGACGGGGCAGTCCGCTGAGAGGACTCCGGTCGCGTTCCTTTGGAAATCCCGGAGTCCTCTACGCAGCGCCGAGGACGGCCACCGGGGGGGTTTTAGTGCGGTAAAAGTCCCACATAACCCCGTGTCGCTCCCACGGCACCGGGTACCTTTTGAAGGTTAGAGAAAAAAAAAACTGTTAAATCTTAATAATTTTTGTAGCTTATACAAATAAAGCCCTAGCCCTTTATTGAATTATATTTTGCAAATAATATTCACGTTTTTAAAATGTAAATGAAAAGTGTGAAAGTTTTCAAAAGTTTCTATAGTTCCAATTCACGATATTCAAATAGTACGAGTGCAATTTGTACCTCTTAAATCACAATCACAACCACTGAAGCTTTGTTCTATTCTCGTGGTGGCGGGGTGGGATTTTATTTTTAAAACGAGCTTAGCTCCGTTTCTTCCGCGTTCACCCTTGTGCACGGTTTTTTGTTTTTTATACTAGATATTTTGAAGGTAACAGCTTGTAAAATCCTTTGTTTTTTTTTGAGTAAAAATTACTATAATTACCTGAATCAATTTTGAAATATTTCTTTTCAATAAAATAAGAATGAAATGAGTTTTTACCCATCTTCGTATTGTTTAGGGTGTTGTTGTTTTGAAAAGCGTGTGTATGTATGTAAATATGTATGTATGTTTCAAACTGTAAGACACCTTGCAGCGGAAACGTCGTGACGGATTTTAATACCTTTGAGGAGTCCCTGGTTGCGTGGGAGGAAATATTTTTGAACAGTCGGGTTTTTTTTTAACAATCCTCTAAAGCAGAAATATGTTTCAAAATAGTTTCTTTTTTGTATGCAATTTTGTTTAAATATAAGCGGAGAAAAGGAATTCATTAGTAAATTACAGACAGCCTCTATTTTATTTATCTGTGTACACGAGTACCTGGTGGGATGGGAACTAGTCTCTTCCGCACAAAATTATTAGGTCACGATCTCGATCGTCGAGCATCATCCAGTCAGCGGAGCAATGCAATAAATGAAGCTCCGGAAGCATTCGAGACATCGACTTCGAACAGCCAAATTGCTGCCAAAGTCTTAATTAAAAACCTTTACGTTTCCACTAGCGATTGCCGAGTTCAACTCTGTTAGATTGGTTCATAATGAAGATAATCAAAGGTTGTAAATGCAGGTATTATTTACATTTCTTTTACGAGTAATTGGCAAAAATACATATAGCCGAAAATAGTACCTCCTCCGTTTTCGAAGTCGTTAAAAGTATAGGTATGTTTTGACAATCTGCGTGGCGGATCTGTAACCATATCTATCTGTCACTAGTGTGTAAATAGATCCAGCTTCGATCCCTGACCAGACAAATATCTAATGTTGAATGATGATTTTTGATCTGGGTCTGAATTTTTGTGTATACGTCTTTGTGTATGTTTATTGAATTCACGATATAGGAAAAAGTACAGTGTAGAAAGCGTTGCTTTTAAGGTAAACAAAATGGACGTAGAATTCAAGCATCATGTTAGTACGTTTAAAATTATAAGTATGTTTAAAATACGGTTTATTTTCGACTGAAACACGCGGTTAAAATACAATATTCAGTATGTGAGAGCTGCGTAATTAATGCTCATCTCATATTCAACAGTTACAGAATGTATGCGAGCGACACCGGCGGCGAAGGTTTTCCGCTGTTCAGTGAATATGGCTAATGCAATTTTTACTTAAATTGGGTTATATAAGCCTGAGTGTGATTGTATAAGCCTACGAAATTTTCTTAACAAAAGCAAAACTAAGTAGAAATTCAAAGGAATTACACAACAGGCCTTTTGTGTTGTTACATAGTTTGGGTAAAAGTTTTTTGTAAATACATTTTAGAAAGAGCGATAACTATTAATTTTATTTTATTTAATTAGATGTGGGATGTCATATTTTTACCCATTTATGTATGTATAATTATAAACAAACGCATATTATCAGTTATATAACTGAAAATATAGATAGTAGGTGTAGACCCCACGTTATGTAATCTATCCACTATATCTAACTTCTGTATAAATCGAGAAATAAAAATAGTAAAGGGCGTAAGCTTCTTAAACTTGACGTTCAAACACAAAATATTTACGTAAAGGCTGCGTAATTGATGCTCATCCCATATTCAAGAGTTGGAAAACTCTTACGAGTGAGGCCATTTACGATTAAGGCCATTTTCGTCGTAAACTGAACGCCTCGGCAATTTACATTTTTAAGATTAATCTGGGCTTGAAAGTAGCTTAAATTTTTTAATTTTAGTATATGTATTTTTAATAAAGAATATAAAAAATAATCATATACTTCAGTATCGGCAATTCCTATAACTGAATATGTAGAACGGCAAAAGATGTCTTTTTCACGTTTTGTAACATTCCAGGAAAATATTATGTTGCTGTGTGTTTGAATCATTTCGGTTTCTATATTATGATCAAAGATTACTACAGATACTTCGCCGCCTGGAAATTGAATGAAGCCACAAACGGCTTATTTGTAAGTTCTTTTTTTGAATTCTTGACAAATAAAAACAGTTTTAGAAAAAAAAATACGAATAAATAACTAATACTGCGTAATTTACATAATAAATAAATAATTATTTCAAATATTTTAGGGACATTTTAGCACGGAGACGTGGCAAAACTTTTTTACGCAACTATTTCAATTCTCAAAACTGGTTACATTTTCTTGTTAGGAGTGGGTAATCTTTACTAATCTATGATTATGATATGTAAAATATACCTAATATACATATTACCTACTGTTAAATACCAATTTTCGTGCAGTTACAATTCAGGGGCATAAATTCACGTTGTCACTATGGATGTGAACTTAAATCTAGAACTCACACATCATCTGATTTTTGAAAATGAGTCCGTTAAAGTTATTAATAATTCTTAAAGATGTATGCGGTCTACCAACCGGTATTTGTTTAACTTGGAGAACTGTGACTGTAACTTCCACTTTCCACCGATTTTAACGATTTAATGACTACCCAATTAAGGATAAAATATAAAAGGCATTCTGGTAAAAGAATAAAAATATTTCTTTACAACTTTTTTTAATTCCCGCGCAAAATACAACTCTCACATCAAACCCTTTTGATTTTTCTTTTTTTTATGCCAAGTCATACAATCGTACCTGCCAGTGATTATATAAATAAGAACTTAATATTATAAAAATAACACATCATGAAAATAACACAAAATAATTAATTAAAATAATGCGAATAATAAAATAATTTGAATAGATTTCTAACACAGGTAAGTAAGCAAATCAGAGTAGTAACATTTATATAAGTGTTGTACTAAGTACCACAGGTTCGCATAATATTCAAGCCGAGGGTTAATTGACGCTCATCCCGTATTCAAAGGTTAAAAAGGCCCACAAGAGTGGAGTTTGCAAAGAAACCCTAATCCTCCCTCTGTATTCTAAATAATCCTGCTACTGTGGTTTTTAACGTTAAACTTATTTAAAAACAGGATGAAACTAGATGTCACCTGTTTTTTCAGAGGTATTGAATTATATGTTTGTTGTTTGAATAATAGAGTTTTCCGTTGTAACACAAGTAATACCACCATCATAGCTGTTTCCCTATACGGTCACATTTACATTTATAGATATTGAACGTATCGTATCAGAAAAGCTGAAAGCTGTGTATGTATGTATGTAACGGAATTTTTGAACTCGATTTTTACCCACTTTGAACAGTCCGAATAATTCAAAATTTCAAACAATAATCAAGAACCGATTACAAAATAAAATTTTATCTCATTCACCTCATCAGGATCGGCAGGAATTAACGATTTTCCTAGTGCGATTTTAGCGTGGTTTTTAGTTTTTAAACTATAATAAATATCTAGACAATATTTTGACAGGCACGCACAATGTTTACATGGCTGTGTTACGGTATATAAATTGACATATTTATACCCATTGTATAGAATAATTTTTGTCTGACACGGCACGCGTCTGATACACAATCTGTCTGTTGATGTATTACCCTAACAAGGGTAAGTAATACGGGTAAAAGAGGTTTGGAATAATATGCTAATGTCCTCTGCGACTGAACCAACGTCACTGTCACAGATATTTCCACACCATTGCACAAAATAACCGTCTTGTTCTATTATATTCTAAAGTATATTTGTATAAAACTTGTAAGGAAAACATTTAATATTTTGACTTAGTTGTGCTTTCATTTTTGTAAGTATAAATCAATGTCAATGTGTTTGAAGGTGGTAGAACCCTTTGTGGTTCGACTCCGGCGGCACCACCGCCACACCTATTTCTACCTAATAACAGCAGTGTTAAGCGCTGCTGTGTTCCGGTTTGAAGGGTGTGGTAAGGGAGACAGACTTTTCCGAGGCATTCCAGCTTAGTCCTCAGGGGTAGCGGCGCATCTGTGGCCGACCTCAGGTAGGAATATCTAATCCTATCTGGGGTTGATTACAGATGTCCATGGGCGGCAGTAGCCACTTACCATCAGGTGGACTGTATTATTATTGCTCGTCTGCTACTCTTATATTATAAAAAAAAAAATGTCAATAATAAGTATCTAGTTATGGGGCGGACCAAGGTAATATGCTCTACGTATTTTTACAATTTTTCAATGAATTTTTAACCATACCGTTTACAAAAAAGAAAGATTAATACATAGTATTTGTGCACTATATTTTAATATATAATTAGCCTATTTTCATATGATCAATCAAAACTTATATTGTGATTAAATAAAAATGTAAATAATGTTTCGTAGAATATTTGCTACAATAAAATACAATATTTAAACCAAATTTTCCAACTGAAGTTGCGAATAAAATACATTACAGTCTTTCAGGGATATGTAAAAAAGTTGTGGAGCGGGAATTGGGAGCCTCAATGATTTAAATTTCAATCCAATGATAAAGTTTCAGCTTAATACTTGAATGAAGGCCGTTTTTATTTTAAATATAGGTAAAATTATAAATAAAGGATATTTCTCATCAATACAATATACACCGGTATATCACTCGTCTCTCTGTCTAAATAAAATTATATAAGACTAGTGGTGCCCGCGGCTTCGCCCGCACTTTAAAGAAATAATATGACATACATAAAACGGAAAATTTGTACCTGCATTGGAATGACATTGGTGCCATCTGTCGAAAATTGGTCTTACCAACTCCTAAATCCTCGTGAGCTCTTGGACAACAACTTAACTAAAGATCATCACTTGATCAAATGCATAGTTTCCGATTCTATAACTACTTACGAATTAAAAATTAATTAAAAAACCTTTTCCCACGGACTAAATTGTGAATCTAAACCATTCTCAAGTCCCCTTGAACACATACAACAAATTTCATCAAAATCAGTCCATTTGTTTAGGAGGAGAAAATTTGAGTAGCAAATAAGTTTATAGCATGATGGTAAGCGGTTCTGTGACCAACTTTATACATATAGAACGGGGTCTACCTTACTCCAATCAAAGAAGT
Source organism: Epargyreus clarus (assembly GCF_041222505.1). Classification (NCBI taxonomy): domain Eukaryota; kingdom Metazoa; phylum Arthropoda; class Insecta; order Lepidoptera; family Hesperiidae; genus Epargyreus; species Epargyreus clarus. The sequence continues at coordinate 7,745,029 of NW_027332239.1, read as the reverse complement.
GTGTCCACTCATAACTCATAAGGTCTAAGATATGTAAATCTGCCACCATCCGCACCATTTCACCGAAAAGCAGAATGGCTTTACGCTAGAAATGGGTAGGACGACGGTACCTGGCCGATCGAACCTTACTGACTCTACTAACTTTCAAAGTTTATAATGATTCCCTTACATAAATGCCATAAATTAGGTAAAAGAAATCACACAAATTAGTTCTAAAACATTTTGGCTGGTCGAGTTTATTCCAAAAACGGTTTAACAGATTCTGACATTTCTTTCAAGTCAAGATGAAGTAAAGCGAAGATGATATTTGGGGCGTTTGGAAACATTATAAGCGTGAATTTTCGTAACAATAAAGTCGGCTAGAAATATTGTCGGCTACAAAAATTATGTATACGAGAAGAAGCAACCAAAAATTGGCTTACATACAAATAGAAAGAGGTAGTGATTTTTTTGCCTTTGAATATTTATATACCGATTTGGTAAGATTAACGCAAAATCATTGCTTGTAAAAGGTTTAAATTTAACGTAAGTATATTGTTTTAAATTAGCCAGGCATTTTTTAAAAACAATATTTCCGAAAACATTTATTTCGTGTATGTATTGCAACAACAAACGGAAAAGTAATTTTGGCTAATGATTTGACGTTTAACGTGTTTTCCGGTTTGTAATGGGACGCCGTGTGTGCCAGCGCTTTATTAGCGCGTTTAGGGCGACTTTTATTACTAATAGTCCTTTAACAAGTAACCTAACGAACCCTTATCTGAAATAAGAGCCTCCGAACGTTATTATCTCGTGGAAATCACTTATCTAAGCTGTTATCTTGAATGGATTATTACAATGGTCTAGTTTTGAGATATTTTTAAAATCACTTCTTTTTGTGCGTTTGGAATAAATGACGAAAGTATTTTTTTTATTAAAACAGCAGAATTTTAAAATAAAGCAAATTTTGCAGCCAGTTTTGCAAAAAAAAATATTTTTACGTAGGTATATGATACTCGTATGTCACGTGCCGCTACGTGACGTCGTATCATGTAGTATAATTTTGATTTTTTCTTACTTTGCAATAATTTCACCTACTCTTTTATTTCTTATATTAAATTCATAAAAAAAGTATAGCGTACAAAAATACCGTTTTAGCTAAATAATTAATAAAGCTCGATAATTACAACAATCCATGGATGGAATAAGAACAAGCTTTTAACATTATTGACAAATACATAAAAGCTTTCTCGTAATAATTAAAAAAAATCCAGATTTGTATCACTCATACTCGGATGTAGTTTAAAGGTAACATGTAAAATCTGGAAAGAAAAACAATAGACGGTAAAGTAGTTCAACTATTAGCAAAAATATTACATCCAGTAGATATGAATAATACCTAATATTGCGTTAAAACTACCCACTTGTCACTGTCTGCACGGTGTCGACAGTTTTGAAATGGAATTAAATGGGCGAAATGTACAGACACTTTAGTACAGCTCATTACTATGCCACGTTATACTTATAAATAAGATACGAGTGTATTATTATACACATAGCTTTCGAAATTAACTTGTAGTTTATTGCAAATATAATATTCATTTTACGGTTACAGACTTGTGCAGTTTTATATTGGAGAAATATGTAATTTAATAATTGAACGACGTTAGGTTGTAATCATTTTAATGACAAAAACTCGATTGCTTTAAATTAAGGCGAATTCAATGTCGCATCATGAGTTAAAATCCTTCAACAGGTAAAGCTGTTGGGAATCCGTCCGTTTGAGCTGGAGGGCTTGCCAAAGAATAAGACTGAACGCGCAAGATGTTGAATGAACTTCTGCCTTAGGTATTCCCGGATCGCTATGACATGGGTTTCTTTAAAGTAGGTGCAAAAAGTGCTCTCCTTCAAAGCCGGCGACGCATTGGCGGCTCCTCGTGTTTTGTAACTGTGAAGGAGCGACGGTGAACATTTTACATCAGGTAGCCAGTCTTTTTAATCGTTAGGTTCTAGAATAAAAAAGACATGTACATACATACTCTCGAAAACATTACGCAGCAGTCGGGTAAAAACCAAAAATAATATCTTTTTTCATTTACGAACGAGTTTATCAATATTCTATTCTTTTTCATTACGTAATCGATTTTCTAAAATTGGCTTTCAGACCCAATACGAGTAGGAGCGTGTGTAATGGCAAAGGTTTATGTCGATACGTGGGAAGTGGGAAGCCGTTCATAGAAGTGTTCGGGAGAAATATTCCGCCCTATTGAGATATTTCAGGCATCGCTCAAAAAGGTCAGTGGGCACCCACGTGCAAAGTAGGATCTATTTTAGCGCGGAATTTTTATGAATGTTTTAATGAATTAACTCGTATTATGTATTTTTTAAATATAGGAGTAGTAGACGAGCATGCAGTGCACCTGATGAGTGGCTACTGCCGCCCATGGACATCTGTAATCAACCCCAGACAGGACTAGATATTCCTACCTGACCTCGGCCACAGATGCGCCGTTACCCCTGAGGACTAAGCTGGAACGCCTCGGAGAAGTATGTCTCCCTTATCACACCCTTCAAACTAGAACACAGCAGCGCATAACATTGCTGTTATGAGGCAGAAATAGGTGTTACATTACTGAGGACGGTAATGTTCTAGCGCTTGTTCTATAGTTTTGAGATTTAACACACGAGCTGTAGATGGATTTATTTAAATAGTGGAAGTGATTCAGGTTATATTTTAACGCAGTTAATTTTTTTCTGTAATAATATTTTTACCCGACTGCCAAGGAAGGGTTATGTTTTTCGCGCGTATCTTGTATGTTTGTCTTTCTTTATTTGATCCGATCTAACAAACTGCTGGATGAATGTCGACAATTAAGATGTCATTATATTCGTCTCAATGACCCGAGTGTCCTTAGATAGGTGTTAGAAAAAAAAAATCAAAATGGCGGTTTTTTGGCGCGAAATACTAACACATTTCAAAAAAAAAGTTAACCGAACCTATCGAGTAGGATATCAAATAAAAGGAAATTAAACGGAGATTATAAAAACATATTTGTATGTATATAAAACATCAAGGTGACTGACTGACGGACTAACTAAACGAATTTTTCATTTTTCAGAAATCCAAGTACAGCCAAAACCGCTCCACTTAGAGTTATGAAATTTTGCACAAAGGTTCGCTATGTAGCGTAAATAGGTACTAAGAAAGGCCTTTTGGAAATTCTACCCCTAAGAGGGTAAAATAAGGGACAACGGTTTTTTTGAAATCCTTTAATTTTGTATCAACTACTAAAAAAAATGAATTTGGCTTTCTGGATAGGAACAAGGACACACCTATTTATCCCCATCCCAAAAATTAACCCCGTAGAGGGTAAAATAAGGGTTAAAAGTTAATTTAAACAATCGTCAATTTTGAAGCAAACAGTATGAAATTTTGTATTTGGCTTGGTGGATAAAAATAATGAAATTCTACCCATTACGAGGTAAAATAATGACTGGAACTTAGAATTACTGAAGTTATATATTTTATGGAGCGTAAATGGTGGATTGTAGTTCGAGTAGGATATCAAAATAAAGGAATTATATATTATATAATGTATGAGTAATATCTTTTAAGTTATTAATATATACATTTATATAACTCATCGAGTTGACTAGATGAGTAGTGTTGCTGTGATAAAGATCAACGCAAAGGGAAGCCGCTGAAATTTATAGTGTTGAATGTTGAATTTTACTCATAGTTTCTTTATATAGCGTAATTGAGCACTACAACGATAAAATAGGATAATATTGTTTGAACATCTTTTGATTTTAAAGCAGATACCTACTATGAAACTTTGTATTAGGCTTTCTGGATAAAAATAATAAAATGCCTATTTCACCGTTTTTGGAAATTCTACTTCAGCTTTTATAGTGCAGTCGGGTTTTTTGATTTTTTAATTAATTACTTGTTTCTCTATCATTTTAAATTAAACTTGTTTCATATCCGACCCTCCCGAAAACCTTTTACCGACTCGAACTAGAATAGTAGCCCTACCTAAGGTCTGCATTTGAGCACTACAAATAACAAGTTTCATTGTTTTGTAAATATAATGTGCCTCGCAGAATGTGACGTAAACATGATAAAACGTTTAAAATAGCATTAATAAGCAAATTTGTTACTAAACATTGCGGTTTGACACGAAAATAACTGCTTTTAATAATCTATAGCGTTCTACCACGGTTAATATTGTGGCTTCACAGTTCGTAATTGCAAATCGAACGACTATATTTGTGGAAACCGTTATAGGTGCAAGCAATGTACCTGAGCAGGTCGATATGTGACCCGGATAAATCATGTGCCGCATGGGTAAAAGCGTGTCAAAGTTTAACATGTATTTTACACATAGGCTAGACTCACACGGCGTTGTTAGTACTGCACATTTTGTACGTTTTTCTGCAGTACAAATGTGTGATGTACAAAGTATGTGCTACAATTTGTTCGATATGATTTGTTCTGTACAAAAACGTGATTTCGATTTATGACATTGCATAAATCGAAATCAAAATATTTTAATAATAGTAAAATTCTTTACCAAATTCTTTTTGAACTTCAATAAAATCTACCACTACTTTGGAAGTTGTTTGTAAAGAAGAAGAAGTGGCGAAAGAAACTCCATAACACATTATGAGGACGACATAAGATACATAATCACGACGACGAATAGAATATGTGGAGCTGGAGCTACTTCATCCATACAATTTTATCGGTCAAATAATCACTTATTTATACGCTTTTTCACACAGCGTTTATTTGAATACTTCTTTAAACTTCCTGCCATGTGAACCCAGCGTAACACTGCATGTAAATAGCTATGGGTCTTCGAACATTCCGGTTAGAGTATTGATATTAACAACCGCATAAAATAGCTAATAAAAAAACTGAACCATTATAGTCGACCGTTAAAGTGTTCAAAGCAATACACATAAAATAAAAAGAACTGTCTCACCCTAGTGGGGAATAAACGGGCTCTTCTCGGTATTACCGAGAAGTAGCGACGCGAAAAGAATAATTTCCGGACATCAGTGGCAGCCACTCGGGGTTGTAAATTACATGGAAAACTCCCCAATTCATGAACAAAGTCGTGACCGTGACATAATATTGTGACGTGACGCGCTAAGATATTGCCGTGTCTGAACGTCAGGATAATAAATGACTTCTTTGTTTTAAATAATGATTTGTTTTATGCTATGTTGAATTTAAGTATTGTTCTATGCTGCTTTGTGCTCTAGTGCATTATTTTGAAAAACACATCAGCTTAAAAATAGTCTTATAATACTCCCTAATTTAGACGAATCTAACGACACTTTATATGTTTAAATTCGTCAAGTTTGACCTGGAAGGTCTTTCGAAAAATGAGACATACATAAGAACGCTCGAATAGCATTACCCTCTGCAGTTAGGACAAAAATAAAAGTAAGGCTACTTTTACACTGACTGCCGTTTGCCCCACGGAGTTGAATACGTAAAGGCTCTACCACCGATAAATCAGCGTATACTCGACACATTTCTAAAGACATATACATAACATAAATATTCCGTACAAGTTTTTATCTAAAGCTCCATTACTTTCCAAGGAGAAACTAAATATTTTGAGCGAGTGAAATATTATTTGAGAACATTCATAAAATATTTGTAGAAGTTTTCTTTGACCTGAACTACATCGTTAAAACACCGGATGGATTTTTAATGAGAGGTATTTCACTTAAACTTCATCAAAGCAAGCATTTCCACATTCCCAATGCTTGCATACATCATATCGCGAAATAAGTTTGTTCATAATCCAAGTATAATAATCTATAATGCATAATCAGAATGTATAATATTATGTATGCGAGTAGAATCACCATATTGCGAATAAGAAATAAGATAAAAGATAAATAAGATAAAAGTCCTGCCGAAGGTCGGTCGAAGACGCGTTTCTACCCTGTAATACTAAGTTAGGACGAAACGGATAAGTACGTATCCCACACCCTTCAAACACCGTGGTTATGAGGCAGAAATAGGTGTTGTGGTGGTCAAACAGGGATTAGCGGGACATGTCTCAAATCCCGACAAAATAATTAACATAATTCTAAAACAACATGTTCAACTTCACATGCAGACTTAATGCTATTAAAAATAACATAGTAAACATTTCCGAGGTTTAAGTATGCATCGCAGTGTGAAAACAACTCTGTTCATGATAGGTGTAGGTACATCATTATGCATACGAGTTGTGGAAACAGCACGTGGACTGACAGGGTATCAAAACTTTCTATTAAATGATTCAGGTCTACTCCACGTTGATATAATGTTTGGTTTGAAATAGAATATATTTACATTTTAGTTTATTTTTATAATATACTAGCAGACGAGCAAGCAGTCTATCTAATGGTAAGTGGCTACTGCCGCCTGTGGACATCTGTAATCAACCCTAGATAGGATTAGATATTCCTACGTCGGTCGGTCACAGATGCGCCGCTACCCCTGAGGACTAAGCTGGAACGTCTCGGAAATGTATGTGTCCCTTACCACACTCTTCAAACCAGAATACAACAGCGCTTAACACTACTGTTATAAGGCAGAAATATGTAGGTGAGGCGATGGTGCCGCCGGAGTCGAACTACAAAGGGCTTACGTTGCGTTACATTAAGAGTACTACTTCATATTGAAACTGGTAGAACCCTTTGTTGTTAGTACCTAAAGCACCACCTCTACATTTATGTTTTCATAATAACAGCAGTTTTCAGCGTTGCTATATTTCGGTTTAAAGGGAGATAAAGTTATCTATACGAGGAGTTCTAACTTAGTCCTCAGGGTTAGAAACTCAACTGTGCCTAAACTTAGGTAAGACTCTACTTATGTGGTAACTGATTACATATCTCCATACCCGTGTTTCAGCTCAATTTTATAAAAAAGTATACATTAATTCATCAATAAAGTATATGGACCGCTGACATTTAAGAAAAGCGTTCCTGTAAAAAAGTGACCGATCGTTCCGTGGGTTCCACATAAATTATCATATTTCTTAGAAAGTAGTGAGCGCATCGAACACCGATATATTGCCGTGGCCTGCCCCGCCAATCTAAATACGACACGCTTGCTTTAAGTAGATATTTTTGTAGCCTTTCCCGGTATATTGCTTTTTATAGACTTAAAATTGTCCGATGGGATTTTATTTAAATTGATATAAAATAAAATGATCGGGTATTGGGACACAGTATAGTAAAGAAGTCCGTTAGGTTAAACTTTCGTTTTATCGGCAACAGAAATATTTAAAACAAAAAATGTTATAAGCTGTTACAAGAGTTACTAGGTGTAGTTTATATATTTAAGTTTCCTAAATAGAGATAAAAAACGCGCAGGAAAGCAAGTAGGCCGTTGTTATTTATGATTTGGTTTACTCAAGCCTACAAATGTCTCATTAGACGCAACGCTTAAATTATAATCTTCATGTCATGCACACACGAAGTAATATGTTAGAACGAAAGTGCTTCATCATGCCTATATCGGGGATTGGAGGCAAGAAGAGTTGACGGAGGGTAACAAGTTAATTAAAGAGGATCTGTCATGTAGTAATCCGCGCTTCGTGGGTCGGGCGCGGTTCGCGGGCGGCGACGGCCCCGCACACATTAAACAACGGCGTCTTCTATCGAGACGACACGACACGACACGGCACCGACTGCTGTTTCTCTAAATACTCTCACCAACCCCCACTGACCAGCGTGGTATTTTAAGGCTAAATAACCTTGATGCACACACACAATAAGAAACGGCGCTCAGACCCCAGCAGTCCCGTTCGGCCCGAATACGCAGCGGTTGGAAAAGAACGGGACAGAGGATGCTAAGAATCTCTGGGTAAAAACCGGCTGCTCACATGATATATATCTGGCTACGTATAGTGTCCGTATAATGTCTACAGAAAACCAATGGGGCGCGACAGCCTTTGCGCTGGACGGACGATAAAGCTAAAGTAGCGGGTAAAGCTTGGACAACTAAAGCCCAAAATCGAAAAAAGTGGCGAGCATTGGAAGTGGAAGCTACACTCAGCAGTGGATGGTGAATGGTTGAGAAAGAAGCAGAAGAAGAAGAAGAACAAGTTAATTAAAGAGGATCTGTCATGTAGTAATCGGCGCTTCAGTTGTGGGTCGGGTGCGGTTCGCTGGCTGCGGCGGTCCCGCACACATTAAACAACAGGCTATTCTATTGGCACGGCACGACACGACACGGCACGGCACCGGCTGCTGTTTCATTTTTGATCGAAACAACACGACACGGCAAGGGTTTTACAGTGTTTTGACGTCACATGAGGATCTACGTGGGCATATTAGTAGGTATATTTCATAATTCACTTAATAAATTAATTAAAATAAATATTATCGCTATGTCAATAAATAAGTCAAATGGTGTCGTGTCGTCCCAATAAAGAAGAGCTCAGTAACAAGTTCTCCTTCCCGCATTGATATTCTAATAAGTAATTAGCATGACGCAGTGTAAAATTGAATTTTACTTGTTATGACAAATAGGTGCTTAATGAGAAGCTTACAGAAACGATACTTGGGTCGTGTGAATAAATAGAGTTCGTTGTAATAAAGACTTAATAGACTTACTTACTGTTTTTAATTAATGTCGAGATTTTCACTGTGATCAATTGACAATCAGTTTATGTGACGATATGAGCCAATTCTTCCGTTACGTACGTGAATAAAAATATTTTTCAACAAACGAAGTCAAGTATTCCCTAAAATCATGCAAAATAAGTTATGAACACAAAGATAACTCGGTAAACATTCATCAGTATAACGTATTAACTTTATTTTTTACGTAAAAAACTCGCCTATATCCTCATGGATAACATTTTCCTTATAAAGGCTAATAAGCTGACACGGCGGGCGCCCGCCCGAGATAAATGCAGATAGGGAGCTCAAATTCAGTCTTTTTACTATCACAGAACACGAACACGAGTTACCCGCTACCCACACTTAATCATTGGTTCAGCTAATATTATTGCTAGCAATTATCCTACATTATTTTTGCGATCCATTCCTAATACAGCGGCGAAAAGAAAATACCATTTATTTTATTATTTTCTAACGTTTCTGTACGAGCACGAACATAGAAAAGAATAACCTACGAGGTACGTATTCAGATTTCATTATAGATAGTAAAGTTTTAATAGTTACAGAACTAAGTTCCATTGTGTGGAAATTTTCAATGTGATAAACCGATGCCGTCAGAGTTTTTGCCAGGAAATGAAAAAGTCAGGCACAGGTTTGCTTTGGATTTTTTCCTGTTTTATTTACCTATAGTGAAAGACACCTTATATTTCATGTTAAATAAACACTTTGACTCAATTACAACTTTAAAACGTATAAAACTGGAATTATATTAAGGTCTGTATGTCTACGATTTCTTTAACAACTGATTGTTCATTATAGGTATGTATAGTTTTAAGAAGAGTTGTAAATGAGAAGTGTTTTTGCTTATGTATGTTACGTATAGTATATGGGTTGCAACCGCTGAATAACATGAAAACAGCTAAGGTCGGTAAGGTGCGTTTCTATGCACTGGAGACTCTTGAAATGCCAGTTTCACTGAATAGAAATCCCAGAGGTGTGAATAACCAATGCCTCTAAGGTTTTTACTGCGTTTCGAGCGACGCATTGACGGAATGACACGGAAATCAAAAAGAAAACATGATTTTACCAGTATTTTGCAATAAGAAAATGGGTGTGCTTCATCTTAGTGAGAACAGTATCCGATGGACATGAATAGGATTTCTACAAAGATCAGTCATTTATTACTGAAGATCAATTTACTAATCTACAATTATTAAATACAGAAGATTTAAAGAAAAATAATAAATTATACTATAAATTTAAAAAAGAAATTGTTTATTTAAAATTATTTAAAAAGAAAAAAATATATAAATAAAATAAGCCATCCGTGTGAAGTATGGTTTCCAAAACGCTGGCAGTGTTTCCTTGGTGCACGGGAAGACTTAATCTTCGTGCAAAATAGCCGCCAGCTAAGAATATTTCACAAGATGTTATAAATCTGACCGTGTTTTATGCATCTCCATATCAAATAAAACGGTTGTCTAATAATAATACGTAAAAATATAATGTTACTAACATTTTTTACTCTTTAAACTATACTAGAAAAAAAAAGGCTCGACTTGGCGGAGGCACTGCCGTGCCTCCAGATCATGTGACATCTGCTCTTCCACTTATAAACTCAGATCCGATCATAATTAAAAATGAACACATAACAGCCTTACTAAATAAAGCGTAAAATCCGCATCAGAAAATAATTACTAACGTGTATCCTTCCCTCAAATTTATAATAAAATATTTGTACAGAAATCAAACTAGAGGTTAGAGTTCGAAGAAACATCAAAGAGAAATATTTTTCCTTCCACCAAAGGCTTTTAGACACGTCAATCAGTAAACTAAAAATAGAAGAAATCGTATAATAAAATTCGCCAAGTACGAGTCGAACTCGCACATGCAGGGTTCCGTACCACCAACATTTATTATTTTTTATTTTGTGGCATTTATTTTATTCTCTCTTACAATATTTAGTTTAAAGAAATTTACACCATATTGATATAAATGTAGTAAGTAACGATATACATTACAAATTCTGTATACTACCGACATGTGATGTACACTGTGTGCGCTAACAAGGTATTATATTATTATGTGAACACAGATGGCGTTAGTGGTCACGTCTGGGCGTTAATTTCTTGTATGTGGTTCCCCTTTTACCCCTTTTTTGTATAGCGACTAAAGTTACATTGTAAAAAATTCATTCCGTTCCGTTCCGTTATTACCCTTTGGGTACGGAACCCTAAAAATGTTTACGTCCTTTCACCAGCCGGCAGTCGAGAGGCGTGACGACTATTGAAAACGCAATGAATATTCTTATAAACTCCGCCTTTTATAGATTCATCCTAAAAAAAATTCAAGGGTATAAACAGAAAAGTTGTGGTCTTCGGCAACATAGTTTTATATTCGTTTCCTTTTTGAGGTTATACTTTTTAGGCGCGCCATGAGAGAGGAAGGAAATATGTATGCCATGAATAGATAACGTCTTTCCTTTGAGAAGCCAGTTAAAAAGGGTTGGTGAAGCGATTTTTGTAGCGGAAGTGGTTGCCTTAGGAGTTACGTAATAATAATTTTACTGAAATTTAGTAACTCCGTGATACTGAATTATTGTCAATTTATAGATATGATGCGATACGATATGTTAAGATACGAATATAATACAAGACGCCACCATATTGTATTCGCGTCGAAATACGAATGTGATATGATATAAAACTATATTTTTATAATAACTTCTTACCGAAGTATTACTCCTTAAATGAGTACTTAAAAGTTAATATAGTTTGTGTTTCATCTTATACGAAAATAATATGTAGGTAGAGCGTAAGTAGAGACTTACACTTTATCTATTACTCGTATATTTGGCTACAACTAGCTAAATGAGGCTTGATTCTACGGTAATGTACTGAATCGCTCAATATATCTTCACATAACATTAAGTATGTAAATATAGTATAAACTATTCTTGTGGTCTGTGACACGGCCCAGTTATAAATAAAGCGGCACCCGCGACGTGCTGTCAGCTGAATACGCTTTGTCAGCGTTTTCATAACGTTAGATAGATGATGTAACAAGAAAGATGTGTGCCCGATCCTTTCATCAATTCTCAGACCCGAATGTTGACATTTGATTTCAAAAATAATGTACGGGGTAGTATTTGAATCGGAAAAAAATCGCTTGTAGAAGAAGGATCGGACCGGTAATAAAGAACATCGAAGATATTTGGATGATTTTTGTCTATATCTGAAGTTATATTACTCAAACTTGACATTGGTCGTCAGGTCAGCAAAACATACATGTGACGACCAAACCATCTGATCCGAAAGCATTCTCGTAATCTTATGGTCAATATCGAATCCTATCGAACCTCACCCAAGGCAGTACACGACTCGTGGCGGAGCGGTCACCATACTGGTGTGACGCGCTGGGTTCGATTCCCGGCCAGACAGATATCTCAATGATGATTTTAGATATCTGTTCTGGGTCCGGGTGTTTGCGTATTTGTCTTTCTATGGCACCCACGACACAGGGAATGCTAGTGTAGGGCTGTGAGTGTAGAAAGCGTTTTTAAGGGCGATCTAATGTATCAAAACTTTAACAATATCAAGCTTTCTGCTCCATAATTATTTCCAGTTAAAAAGTATTTCAACCGACATCATAACAAAACTGTTTTATTAACGGACCATGACAGAAACTGTTTATTTGAACACGTCAGCACGAAAACTTTTTATTTAACCGAGCATGAAAACAAATACTATTTATTTAACGTAAGCCGACGTAAAATAATACAAATGGTCTATTTTGACTAAGTGGAAGTATGAAAAGTAATTATTTGGTAAAGTATGGTTATTAAATCAGATTTTTTTAGCCTTATGGACATATCGGTACGTAGGTATAATTTAATTAATCAGTCTATCGTTTTGCTGATCAAACATCAAAATTTGATAGTGTCGAGTAGGCAGGTTTTGAAGGTGATAGAACCCTTTGTAGTTTGGTTCTGGCGGCGCCACGCCACACCTATTTCTACCTAATAACAGTAGTGTTAAGCGTTGCTGTGTTCTGATTTGAAGGGTGTGGTACGGGAGACATACTTTTCCGAGGCGTTCCAGCTTAGTTCTCAGAGGTAGCGGCGCATCTGTGGTCGACCTCAGGTAGGAATCTAATCCTAACTAGGGTTGATTACTGATGTCCATGGGCGGCAACAGCCACTTACTATCAGATGGACTGAATGCTCGTCTGCCACTCCTATATTATAAAAAGAAAAGGCAGGATACCTAACAGGATTGTCAAATTTCAATAGTAGGTAAACATTTAATATTTTAATTATTATTACCTATTAATTAGGGTGAAGCCAGTGATAGCCTAGTGGTTAAGAAACTCGGCCTCTCGATCGAGAGGTCCGAGGTTCAAATCCCAGGCACGCACCTCTGATTTTTCGAAATTATGTGCGTATTAGAAATTAATTATCACTTGCTAAAAACGGTGAAGGAAAACATCGTGAGGAAACCTGCATACCTGCGAGATTTATAACAAAAAAACAAAAAATCTCAAAAGGTATGTGAAGTCTACCAATACGCACTTGGCCAGCGCGGTGGATGGCCTAATCCTTCTCATTATGAGAGGAGACCCGTGCCCAGCAGTGGGACAGTAATGGGTTGTTGATATTAATTAGGGTACGTCCCTATATAAATTGTACAATCCATATCACCCAGCAACATAAGATATGTAGGTATATGTTATTATCTCGTGTATCTTCGCTAATATCTATAGTTACAGATATCTACAGTTACAGAGGTTAAATTAATAGCTATTTATAGCCTTAAGTCGTTATGAAATAAGTTATTTATGGGATCTAAGTTAGTAACTTCGCAAGTTTATTTATAGCTCTCTAGTTTGTGATTTGATAAACGTAGATACAGCCGTAGATAATAATATTACGCGTTTTCATTGTGGTTTGTTTCGGGTCACATTTAAATTTCGGTATTTGATTAAATCAACACGTCACGCATAACACCGAAGCAACGTAATCTGATTTGTTGTACCTTTATTAACTTTATCGTTACGGTACGACCAGGGCCGGATTTAGAGGTGTGGGGCCCTGGGGCACTGAATGAGTGGAGGCCCCTAATTATTTTCCAAATTTAAAGAAAACATTTTTTTATCGTCACGTCTTTGAACAATTTACTGCTAACAAAGAAAATTATTTTAACACTATTTGAACAAAAAACTTACTACATAGTTGCTTATTAGATGACCTGTCAAAATTTGGATTTTTTTTCCGTATTGTGAGGGCCCCTCTCGTGGTACTCCCGGGGCAGAAGCTCTACTTGCCCTCCCCTTAATCCGGCCCTGGGTACGGTAATTACATTTTGATACATGTTTATTTTTATTTTCATATTTATTTATCGTTTCGTACGCGACCGGAAAACCAAACCTTAAAAATACTCGTTCAAAAATCAACGTAGTCTCTCTCCGCGTATTTGCGAGCACATCCAATCTGTAAACCTTATTTTGATTTACTCGGAAATAGTTCTCGTGTAAGCAAACTGATCTGTTTTTAAATACCTTTCTGTTCATCTATTTAGCGAAAGTTCTGAACTACGAAATACCTTTAAACTGCCCACGCTAGGTGGAGTCGAATGGAGTTAAATTGGAATTCGAATGAGGCTGACTACAGTTTAAAGTTTGTACACAATATACCAGCGTGTAGTTATAGGGACGGGCCAAATTCTATCATGTTTTACCAATAATAATTGGTTATAGCAGATTATAACATTTATGTTATTTATTACATCATCCGTTTGATACTCTGTGTGTGTGCATAAATACTACCGATTTCTGCTATCTCATATGTGTGTATTAGAATGGATAGTCTTAAAGTATTGTGAGAAAATTGTATACTCCAGAAAAGTCTTGTCCGATGATAAGGGCGTGTTGTGAAGTGTTACTCTTTCTATGACGGTCGACTACAGGCTTAAACCTTCCTGGAAGCCCATACCCATCTAAACAATAATAAGTATTAATGACAAGTATTATGAAGGTGGTAGAACCCTTTGTGGTTCGACTCCGGCGGCACCACCGCCACACCTATTTCTACCTAATAACAGCAGTGTTCGGCGCTGCTGTGTTCCGGTTTGAAGGGTGTGGTAAGGTAGAAATACTTTTCCGAGGAGTTCCAGCTTAGTTCTCACGGGTAGCGGCGCATCTGTGGCCGACCTCCGGTAGGAATATCTAATCCTATCTAGGCTTGATTACAGATGTCCATGGGCGGCAGTAGCCACTTACTATCAGGTGGACTGCATGCTCGTCTGCTACTCTTATATTATAAAAAAAAAGTTTAACATACGTATGCTTAAAGTAATAATAATAACCGTAATGAAAGTTTGAATTGCTGCGGGGCATAACCCTTGCATTGTTTTACGCGTTTTGTTTATATGAAATGAGATATGAGTGCTCGCGACGCTCTAAAAGCATTTAATAAGTTCCCCAACAATAATAATAGTACGAGCGCAGCGGCGCCGGCTGAACGAGGGGAAAATAAAATTAGGAGAACATGTTGTTTTATCTCGTATATTCGTATTTACCGCTTTAGTATCAACCCCAGATAGGATTAGATATTCCTACCTGAGGTCGGCCACAGATGCGCCGCTACCCCTGAGGACTAACCTGGAACGCCTCGGAAAAGTCCGTCTCCCTTACACCCTTCAAACCGGAACACAGCAACGCCTAACACTGCTGTTATTACGCAGAAATAGGTGTGGCGGTGGTGCCGCCGGAGTCGAACCACAGAGGATTCTACCACCTTCATAGATTAAGATGTAAACAGCGTGGTGGACTTTGGCTTAATTCTTCTCAATCTTAGAGGAGAGCCATGCCCAGTAGACGTAGACGTTGATGACGACGTTGTAAACGTAAAAGGCAAAAACGATGCTATGTCGCCACTGTCCTGCGTGGTGAAGCGATCATCGTACTGGTCTGACCCGCAGACTGTTCCGGGGATCCGACCGCCCATCTGAATGATGAATTTAGATATCTGTTCTGAGACTGGATATTTGTGTATTCGTCTTTGTGTGTCCATGGCACCCACAACACAGGGAATCCTAGTCTGGAGCTGTGGGTTTAGAAAGCGTTTATTTTACTGTCTCCCATTAAATTTGAATGCATATAGATCAGGAGTTCTACCTAAAACCACTCAAAGACACGTTACCACTCCTAAGAACTATTGTTGCCTCATATGTAAATCTTCCCGTATCCATACCCTTCTTCCCAAACACAAAAACTGCATCAAGCTAGAAATAGGAGTGGCGGTGGTAGCCTTGATGAATATACTTTGGTTTAGTACGAGTATATTCATTTAGAATAACACGAGTATAGACCATCATACTATAATTACATCGTACATACATATAAATTTAATTCATGAAGTTCAGTTTACAACTATGATTGAGTAGGTGGCAGGAGTCTATTTACGTTTCGACTTTGACAGAACTTTCACGCAAATGTAGAGGAATTTAACTTGAGTAGAGTTAACCCACAAATGTTAAAGGTCATGCATCACAAATTTAATCAAATTAAAAAACCGCACTGTGGTTTGTTGGAATCACGATAAAGATGATGATGGGGAGAGATATTATACACATAGGCTATTGCGTTCGGACAGCTAAAATATATCCATCGCATTAAAAAAATTTTCAAATTATTTAATGAGAGTATTATTATGTTATTAATTAATTATTAATTATTTGTATTATTTTCATGAAGTGTTATTTTTATAATGAGTGCCCGTTTATGTAGTCACTGGCTCATACGATTTTATGAGTTAGCAAAAAAAAAACAAAAATAACGCTGTTGACGTTTGAGTTGTATTTTGCGCGGGAATAAAAAATGTGGTAAATTGGATCAAGAAATAGTTTTATTCTTTTAATCACATAGCAGTGTGTTTTGATTTAACGGTAGAATTCTGGAATTAACCTAATATACAATACTGTACAATAAATGAAGTGAAGCTAATATGTTCTGATACGTATATCCAAAGAATATGAGATGTTTAACTGAATCCACAAAGGCAACAATACATTTGAGATTAACCTTTGCGTAGAAATCTGTTCTATTCGATATCGGTTGTGGGCTGCACTGACCACAGACCATGAAGTCCGGCGTATACCTATACTGGCTTGCTTTTCCGTAACGGGGTAAATAATTTCAATACACAGAATTGTGTAAATATAAGCATTCGTATTACGTCATCAATTCTTATTACGTCATCATTATCATTTGAATTCAGAACCATCTTCGAATACATCTTGATAGCACATTCGACATCGATCTTGTGAATGCTCGCATTCCTAATCTCTCAGTAATATGTACTAGGACAAATGTAGGACGAGTGGATCTAATATACTTATGAATATTTCTAGGAATTTAATATAATACTCAGTTCTGTGGACAATTTTTATTAATGTATCAAATGAGCTTACAGTTTATATTTGTAGCCATGGAGATCTGTAAAAAAATCATATTCATGGAGTTTATGATGACAATCTCAGAAGAGTCCACTCCTGAGTCATCCTCATATGTAAGTCAGCCGGCATCCACGCCCTTCCAATGAAACGGTGGTAGCTTCCCAATCTCCAGTAAACCAAATAAGTTCTACCTTTTGAAGTGTGATTGATAAAACGTCACACTTTCGAGAAAATTAAAGGCAACTCTTAGATAAATTTCCCCGCATGCGTTTTTCTTCGCCATTAAAGCAAGCGATCATTGATTTCTAATTCCCACATGACTTCAAAGGATCAAATGCTTGCGATTTAAGCCCGGAGCCCAAATGGCTGGCGCACTTACGGATAAAAGTTTAATTTAGAATTGTCTCCATAAACTCACAGTAATTGTAACTGCGACGCTGGGACCGCAATAAGAAGACTTGCGAAGTGTCTCTTCATTATGACGTCCTGTTCTATATAAATTCCGGAGGCGCATTGTCTGAGCGATTATGCAAGTATGAAATTAAACCGCTTGCTTATTTAATCTGCATTGCCAACAGCGCTTTAAGTGCATTTTTAGGTTTTATTAATGTTAGATTTTACTTATAATTTTGTATTTACTATTACTATTCGAATAATATAACTATCCGTTATTACTTCTATTTTGAAGCTTTTTGTCCGTTAACAAGCAGTTATTACTTAATGATTGAAACTCGCCCCCTCAGCGTCCAAGGTTCTAATCCCGTGCACGCATCTTCTTTTCAATGTTACCTATTGGAAATTAATTATGACTGGATATAACGGCGAAGAAAAACGTAGTTATGACACCTTCATGTCTAAAAGTTCTTAAGAAAAAAGTCTCCAAAGTAGTGGATTCTACCAATTTTGATTTGGCCAGGGCGTTAGACTATGACCTAACACCCTTGAGATAAGACCCATACCAATAATAAACGCTTTAATAAACGCTTTCTACACTCACAGCCCCACACTAGGATTCCCTGTGTCGTGGGTGCCATGGACACACATACAGACAAATACATAAACAGCCAGACCCAGGAACAGAAATCCAAATTCATCATTTAGATATCTGTCTGGCCGGGGATCGAACCCGGGACCCTTTGCGCGTCAGACCGGTATGGTGACCGCTCCGCCACGCGGGTCGTCAAATACTGGGTAAAATTGGTTGACGAAACATATTTTACTTCTACTCATTCCAACCTATTAGGCTATACTTTGACATTACACTAAACAATAATTTAATTGATTCCTTTTCATACGGAAATATAAATGATTAATTCACTAACTAACAATACCTATCTATTCTGAATTTGGACATTGTGACAAAACAACCCACTAACATGGCAAACATACCATAAAATACCTAAGTGTCAATAGAAACTAAAGTTTACAACAAGAAGTTTACAATTTAATATTTAGCAACGATACCTATACTCCTATGTCGACAAACTAACTCTTCACTTACAAACTTGGGAGTTGCATCGGATCTCGCAAGGTGAATTATTAACAAGTATGGTTCCTTATAAACTTTCCACGTGCCTCGAACTTTAGTCTCACGTTTATGGTTTACTTCCAGTAATATGCACGTATGCACGTCGTTTCCTACAGTATTATATAACAAACGAAGGTTTGGTTCTTGATAGAAAATTTTGAAACTATTCATATATACCTACAGCCCTTTTCATGTCCTATCATGTCCTATCCTTGTTAGTTTAGGTACAGGTTTAGATACCACGTGTACCACGATGAGGTATATTATTGCTAATTAATAGAAATTATATAAATATATAAAAAAACAAGTCTTAGCAGTGTATATTTTTTATGGTGATATAGAGTTAGCTTGCGGTAGTACTGAATGGTGGAAATCGTCACGTAAGGAAGAAGAGTTATGACCCTCATGCGACTTTCTCACTCTCTGTCTTTTGACGAGTGTATATATGTTTGTGTGCTGAGTACCGAGATTCTTAACAAAACATGAAGAAAAACAAATCAATTCAATTTAGATACACATAGCAACTCTGGAGATACAGGATACACTCAAA
Source organism: Epargyreus clarus (assembly GCF_041222505.1). Lineage (NCBI taxonomy): Eukaryota > Metazoa > Arthropoda > Insecta > Lepidoptera > Hesperiidae > Epargyreus > Epargyreus clarus. Next base: position 7,725,879 of record NW_027332239.1, on the reverse strand, counting down.
AATGTTGACGACAGAACTAGGGCAACGTGATCCGAACGAACAATCCGAGCAGCCGTGTGCCGTAAGATAACCAGGTTTGTTGCCGTCGCCAAGGCAGATTAGCAATTTGCCCGCAGCGACTGCACGTGATTACCGTACGACTTTCATTTCCTCACTCATCACACTCGCCGACCTGCATCGTTCTGTTACTACCTCGGGCTGGAAATCAGTTTACACAGCTTAATAGTAGGTAAATAAATTATAGTGTCTTACCTCTTACGATTTTATATTCCCTTCAGATTTGTCTATTCTATGTTTTATTTAAACTAATAATGTTTTTACATAAACTATTTAGTATCTACTATTTATTATCGAGTGTCTGATTAATGAAAAATCATGGACTGAATTATGGACAATTGCAACACCAGAGGAATTATCCGTGAATTGCAGGCTATTAGAGAGACTTTTTTTGTCAATTTTTAAAAGAGTAGCGGGAATGTCTCGTGCGACCAAAATATTACATTTAATTTCACTTTGTGTGATGTTATAAGCTTTGTTGATTAGCGTAAAATCCTGTGTTTGTGAATATCACATTTGTAGTTATGAGCTAAAATAATAATAAAGCACACGTGTAATTAATCCATATTATGGTACACTCGGACGCATATTCCATTGCAATTACGAGCATAATTTAGCCACGAATTGTTCCATTGTATGACGAACATCCAGAGCATATTTATGTCATACAAACCAGCACTTGGCTTTCACATGTTTACCATAAAAATAATAATCAAAGCAGGCAGTTTGCTCGCTTCCTTTTACATGTAAATGTCTCTAAACCATATTACGATTCATGACGAACGTAACGTAACAACAGAGATTTTATTTTCTTGTTTTGTTGTGGGCTCTATTGAGTCTGTGGGAGAATGGTTTAAATTGGCTCGTGAAGCGCGTTTTGCGTAACGTCTAGGGATGGCGATGATTTCCGAAAAACATTCTTGAATCGATTCGAATCGATGTGAAAAATAACGATTCACAATAATATCGAGGCCCGAAGAATCGATTCTCCAAAAATCGATTTTTTCAGCTGAACAGGGCGAAGATGGTGAAAAAAACAAAGGTCATCAGGACCAAACAAGCCCTTAAATACGTATACGTCAGCAACAAAATGTCTATAACACGAACAACTTCGAAAATATCGACTTTCGATTTTCAAGGATGAAAGATCGATTCACTACATCGATTCATTACTGGAGATCGTATAACGAAATCGATTTTTTGGAACAAAAGATCGCCATCCCTTGTAACGCCCTCGCCCGCGATAAACAGTCAATTTGCGCGGCGAGACTACACGCCAAGCCAAGACGGTGAATATAAAGGGCTGTCTTTTAATGAAGTCATTTATCCCCTTCCTCTAATAGCTGACTGGCACACTCAGCTTTGATCGAATGATATATTGCTTTTTAACTATAGAAATCCGTCATTCTCGGCGAGTAAGATTACCGAAATAAAACGGACGACGAAGGACACAAATATTACATTATTCTACTCGTAAATAGGATTGAGTTTATTTGCAAACTGTAAAGAGTTGTTACTGTCTTTTTTTATGATATAAGAGTAGCAGACGAGCATATGGGTACCTCCTGATGGTAAGTGGCTACTGCCGCCCATGGACATCTGTAGTCAACCCCAGATCTATTCGTTACATATTCCTACCTAAGGTCGGCCACAGATGCGCCGCTACCCCTGAGAACTAAGCCTGAGTCTGTCTCTCTTACCACACCCCTCAAACCGGAACACAGCAGCGCCTAACACTGCTGTTATTAGGTAGAAATAGGTGTGTTTATCACGTCTTGGGAATTGTGAATTAAGTAGTATACTTTACTGAAAATTGAAACTTTCCTTGCTGGCTGTTAAGCCCTGACTCCTTTAGTTGGTATTCACATAGGTATTGGGATCGCCCAAACATTTGTAAAATTATTGCAAAACATGTTCTTCCTCTTGCATTCAAGGAATACCTATATAAGAATCTTATGTAACAATGTGTGTATATCTATACTTCTATACTACCTAATATTATAAAGAGGAAAACTTTGTTTGTTTGTTTGATTGTAATGAATAGGCTCAAAAACTACTGAACCGATTTTAAAAATTCTTTCACCATTCGAAAGCTACATTATCCACGAGTAACAAAGGCTATATTTTATATGACATATACTTGATAAATAGATTTTGAGGCGGTACAAAGTTTGCCGGGTCAGCTAGTTTTATATATTTCAGATATTGTTTTTTTATTTAATGAAAAAAAATAGTCCATATAAATATTTGAAATGTCGTATTAACGCTGGTTCCTAAACATTTTATGAAAGTAACATCCTGTACCTATTTAAAAAGGATATTGAAAAGAAAAGCTAAAATGTCTAGCGCATCCCACGTACGATTTGCTTTATGCTACGTGAAATTCGCTACAAAGTAATAAACTTTCCAGATAAATATATTTGTATATTTCGCTTTTGTTAGTGGCTATCTGCAACAGCTAGACTCACTAATGAAATGAAGCCACGGCAAAAAGTAAACTTCGGATTTTTTAAGTAATTAAAGTACTCAACGGGTTTGTTTTGAGTAACGGTTCGTTTATATTTATAGATAATAATACTGTAGACTCGTGCCATGACAGGCTATATAGTATTTTAACCATGACAAAGTTAAGTAAAGGTAAGTAAAGTTTTTATGTCTATAGTCTAAACGGATTGATGGATTTTTAAAATAATGCTGTCATTAGATTAGTTTACATTGCGGCAGTAACTATAGACTATTTTTTTAGCCGACAGTTAAATCCCACATAACCCGACGTCGCTTTGGGTACCTTTTGAGAGTTTACCCCTCGTAAACAAAAAAAAGGTAGATACATTGTTTGGAAAGTACGTGTATTACGCTCTCACTGACCGTAGATATAATCTTTACTCACGACAAATACGTTGAGTAAGTTATTTACTTAAATATCTGAGATAATAGATTTCTTGCATCCGTAAAATATTGACATATTATTTATAGCATTAAAACTATTTACATTTATTATATTTGCTCTCTTTAATATAAATTCATTAGCATTAGTATACTTATTATTTATTGAAATATATTTGCTTAAGCAATAATTAAGGAAATAATTTCATCTCGAAAATTTGCGTCAAAAGAGACTCGAATATTTTAAAGAACCTTATCTAAATGAAAATTTTCATTTTTAATTGCGCAACATCTCAAGCTCTGTGAATTATTAAGTCAATAACAAGTTGAAGTCTGAGATGAATGAAAGATGTAAGACTATGTAAAAATTTAGAATTATTTGAATCTAAAAGGTTAAGGACTAAAATTCAAGTTTATTCGTTAAGAAAAAAAACATTTGACAGAAATGAGGCTAAAAAAAAGTGTGTGTGTGTCAGCTACGACGCACGATTGGAGTTTACTCCTTACGAACGATAATTATGATATATATCGAATAGAAAAAAGGGTAAATAAACGCATCTGCTAAAATGATAAGAGAAACAAACATATATCTGTAATTATTCGGATTATTTATATTACTTCAAAAATAGAAATGGGTCGTAATAATTTAATATAATTACAAAATATTATATAAATATAAAATATATTTAATCAATTGATTAAAAATAATAATAATAAAAACACTAAATAAAAGATCTAGCTGTTCGTATTTAAAATGTATATTATTCATAAATGTAAACGATAAGCTTACCAATTAACCGCATCCATGTGTTTTTTGGATTCTTCTTCATTATCATCTAAATCAATTTCTTGCATATTTTCAAATATTTTTTCAACTTTAATCACTTGATGATTTGTTTAATAGTACATAAAAATACACGTATCAATGCATAGAAGTACAAGAAAACTTCAAAATCAAAACATTAAAACTTGATGGTTAGGTTGCTGTTTATGTACGTTGTATATAGATGTATATATGGGCGCATGGGTATAATAGCGCCATCTAGTGGCAAGTTTTATAAATTGTAAGTTTGCAAGTTTATCAATCTATGTATTTTGGTTCCAAATATTATAATGGTAACTTAATATAATTGTTTATATTAAAGTAAATTTTAATATAATATAATTATTTATATTTAAAACAATGTTAAACGTTTTATGACTTAAAACTTAATAATTATAATTTCTTTGCCATCTATAAAATATCCTTGTTGCAATTTACGGATGAAATTTATATGAGACTCAATAAACATGTTATTATATGTAATTTGGATTGTTTCTGAATGTTTCATAATTCTAGAATTCATTTAAAACGTATTGCTAATTTTATATAACTTATTTTGAACATAATTCATTAGCAATAATTCTGTAATAAATATTAAATAATACTGTTTTGATTTTGCCCGTTTATCGTTGATAGATGGTGCTGATCAATAATGCATCCATTTTTATAAGTTAAATTAATATATCAGTAACTTACAAAAGCCTCTTTATGTTAAAAACTTATTTTGCTAATATTATATCTTATTCAATTGCTTACTGATTTTATATGTTATTCTCCTTTAAAAACGTTAATAAAAGATTGTTAATCATATTATGGCGCCAATGTTCATATTTTTCACAGTGTTTATAAATGATCAAACCTATAACTTAATTTATGCAAAAATGTAAACAAATTAGTTAATGACGTTTTAATGTTTTATATATTGCTAATTATTTTTATTGTAATAATTACTTTCATATGGAATTTGAAATTTTAAATTAATAAAAGCACTCTTGATTCATATTTTGGTTAAAAACGCTTCTTCCTTTTTGAGAGGATATGATGATTGTAATAAAAAGGAGGGATTGTAATGGATCATTATTAACGTTGCCGCCCAGCGACATGTATACATGTCCGAAACGAAATGTACCGTAACCGTCCACGGACATGTATACATGTCCGAGTTTAGCACCTTCGTATTTGGCTTATTTTAAATTATCTATGTTTTATTTGTGGCTAAAAATATGTAGTCTGTGAACCTATTTTACCGATACAACGCATTCACGTCACTAGTACAAAAAAATAAAATTATGACGTTTCTATTCAGTGACTTCACTGGTGTTGCGCGTAAAGTGTGGATATATATGTTTGTCTCTTTCTACGTAACGCCTCAACTTTTCGTGTTACACTTGATTTTACTCCTCATAAAATTTCCGTACCGGGCCTTATAACTCAAATCGTTTCTTAAGGAGTAAACTCCAATAAACTCCAAAAAGTTATAGAAAACACTATAATTTAATATAACAGAGGTAATTGTTTCTTAAAATTTCAGTATATAATATCCAAGCATTGTTATAGTTTGTTATTTCAAAAAACAAAATTGGCGTGTTGTCTGAATCAAACGCAGCTTTTTTGTAGACAACAACAATATTAGCATAAAATCTTAAACCGTAATTTTAAATTGGCGTACTTTCGTGAATAAAATTCTGCCAAAACTAGTTTCACAAGAAAAGAGCGCACTTGTTATTCCGTCGGGTTTTCGAGCTTATTTGACATGATATGTGCATAAAGCGGAAAAGAAATTGCCCGTGAATTGCAAAGTTTATACAAATTCAGGTACCCTCCGTACCCAACGTCGGCTGAATGTCGTGGTTTCGATTTAGGCGAGTCTGTCCCGAACACTACGTTCCGTGGATCGCTCTAGTACCTCCATTCTGCTGGGATGATTTCACAATTTCTTTTTATTGCGTACTACACTTTGATTTTATTATGTTATTTTCAGAAACTATTTCTAGTAGCCGTAACTTTACGTAAACAGTTATATTATGCGCAAATATCCATAGTATTAGTTTTAAGTTTTTTTGTTATATTCGGTAAACGTTCGATATTATTAAAACATGTGATCTATAAACATTCGCCGAATAAAATCATTAAACATATCGTTATGTCTTGTTGTTATAGCCTCTATTGTTTTATGTATATTGTTTTATGGCTGTAAAATACAGCAGCCACCTATTTTTTGTATTATTCGCGCCATTAATTTCGGCTACGAGGCTACTGAAAGATAAAAAAAAACAACATTTATTTTACTTTATGTTTGCACTTTGTTTTAATTTTAAGCGAGTCTCTTTTATTCTTCTTAGGGGGACAGGAAAATATAATGAATGAATAATTTCTTGGTATCATTCTCGCGTAAAATAACTTTATGTACATTCTTCTTCGTGGTGAAAGGTGATATAATCATTAATTAAAATTGATTTTAACTGAACCTTACACTAGCACTAAGCATTAGCCAGAAAGCGACATGACTGACATATTGTTCCTGAAAAACTATCTAGAGTAGGAACTTTATTAGGAGGACCTTAAAATCAATACGCAATATTTTCTATCGAAACACCATAAACATCTAAATCTCCTGTGAAGTTCCAGAGACAGTCTGAATAGGAAGTACTAAAAGTGAAGAACGTTTATTGTCAAGTCATAAATTTGCTAGAAGTACTCCCCAAAACGGGAAATCACGTCGCAACAATCGTCTATAGTCTATATTGGAACGGCAAAATTGAATGTGAGATTGTGTACCCCCTTGAGAGTTCACGGAGAAGTTTACTGATGTACAATGTCCTCAAACTCAACGTGAATCACGTGCCCTATTTGGGAATTTATAATAGTTACTTGTTTCGTAATGAAGAGCTTTCATTGTTTTCCTTATAGGTATTTTTGTCCTATAAGGAAAAAAATGGTACGGATCTCACTTAGATATCATTAATGCCCTTTGTTAAATAAATATTAGATTTTATAAAATAAACCTATTGTTAATTGAAGTAAAAAATATTAAGTACGACACACATGTATAACTAGCCCTGAGGTCTAAGTTGAAATGCCTCGTTGTCAACCCTTTACTGTCCCATTGCTGGGCACTGGCCAGCCTAGTGTTTAGGCCATAATACACCGCGGTAGTCAAGGGCGAATGGGTAGACTATAGGGATAATTATATGATATGACCATGGTACATGTTATCGCCATCACCCAGGCATTAAGTTTACCCTTTGTAACCCTTAGCTAAAGTGTACAAAATAAAAAAATAAAAAAATAAATAAATATGTCCCATACCTTCCACCATACCACAGCAGCACTTAACAGTTAACACTGTTGTTAATAGGTAGAAACTGGCATAGATAGGTGCTCTGGAGTTAAACTACTAAGGTGAACAGTCCATATTGTATCCGTATTACTTTATAAAGCTTTTTTCAGGAAAATTCTATCATTATGTAACCCTCAGTCAATTTAGGAAATAGAACAATAACTGAAAAAGCTTTACGCCAAGTTTCAGATAGAACTATTTCATGTAAACATTGCAGCGTTTATTTAAACATAGCCGTTTTAAATTTGCTATTATATTCTATGCTATTAAGTGATATGATAGCCTCGAATTGGCTTTATATATACCTATGCTTTATTGTTATACCTACACGTTGTTTCACGATACCTAGTACTTAATGATCTGATTCATTTATTCCCAATTATATTTACTCGTAATACGGTGGTAAAACCTATTTCTACAGTGTTATGTGCTGCTGTGTTCTGGTTTCTAGGGTGTGGTAAAAGAGACATAGGAAGTTTGGCGGGGCATTCCAGCTTAGTAAATGAATTTATGTTGCTAAAATGCTTGTAACATTATCGATATAATTAATGGTTATATGTTATAATTACGTTGTAATAGCAATATTGTTACATCGATTAATTCCTCACCAATTAGGTATATTATGTTCGTTTTCTTTCAATACTATGAATCAGACTGCAGCCGAACTCTGATTAAAATAGTGCATGCATCGGGTATTTCCAAGGAAATAGATATGTATTTCGAATTTGGAAATTAATTCCAGAAATACTTAAATAAGTTTTCCGAATATGGAAATGGATTCCAGGAAACGGTTTGCAATTAGCTGTTATTAAACAGGGAGTCCACCGTAGCGATACACGGAACTGGAGATTAAATAGTTCAATATTGAGCAAACACACTGAAAGTTATACCTAGTATTACTAAATGAAGGTTTATATTGAAAAATAGTTCCAAGTAGTAAAATAAGCCATAAATACGTATTCTACTTACTCTAGCTAGGCTAGATGAAGCCATTCGATAGACCTAGATTAAACAATTCGAGGAATACCTATTGACTTGTCCTTGTGCATACTTCCTCCTCCTCCTTGCTTCGTATTCCTCATTACTGAGGGTCGTGACCTCCTCCATGAATTGCACTTGAGTGCACAATATTGCGCCACTGGGCTCTATCCTCAGCAGTGTGCAGAGCATCGTACAGCTTCTTTGACTCAAGGGCAGCGCGAATCTGGTCTGACCATCGCATAGGGCTGCGACCACGAGGTCTTTTTCCTTCTACTTTTCCGGTCACAATCAGCTTTTCGAGATTATCTCCTTGCTTCCTTGAGATGTGACCGAAATATTGTAGGATCCTCTGAAGACACGTAGTGGACAGCCTGGTCTTTATTTCGAGTTGTTTCAGTATGGATGCGTTTGTTCTGTAGGCTGTCCAAGGGATGCGTAGCATTCTTCTCCAGCACCACATTTCGAACGCATCAATGCGACGTCTGTCTGCTGTCCTGAGAGTCCAAGATTCTGCGCCATACAGAAATATGGAGAACACTAAAGTGCGAACCAGCCTTTGTTTCGTTTTAAGTGAGACGCTTCTGTCCTTCCAGATTCGCTTCAATTGTGTCATGGCATTGTTGGACATGCCTATGCGTCTTCGCACTTCTGTTTCGCAGGATCCATTGTTGCTGATGGTTGATCCCAAGTATGTGAAACTGTCAACTACCTCTAAATTGAGTGTATCGCTGAGTTGTAGTTTGTTGAAGCGATCAACCACCAAGATTTTGGTTTTGCATCTGTTTATAGATAGGCCTAGGTCGTTGCTAACTCACTCTATCCTCTCCAAGATGGTCTTTAGCTCCTCTTCATTTGCAGCGAGAAGGGTCGTGTCGTCTGCATAACGGAGATTTGATACTTTCACCCCGCCCACGCTGACACCACCGTCCCAGTCATCACAAGATTTACGGATGATGTACTCTCCATATGCATTGAAGAGGATCGGAGATAAGATGCAGCCCTGACGAACACCTTTTTCAAAACTGAAGGGTTTCGACAAGCATTTTTCCACTCTGACGGCTCCTTGGCTGTTGTAGTACAGAGTTTGGAGGAGTGCTGTAAGATGTCGTGGCACGCCTAGCTCGCCAAGTACCCGCCATAGATGTTGCCAGTTTACGCAATCAAAGGCCTTGCTATAATCGACGAAGCATAATATCACCGGTGTGTCAAATTCGTATGCCTTCTCTATGATCTGTCTCACGTTCAGGATTTGTTCGCGCGTCCCTCTGCCCTTCACAAATCCTGCTTGCTCCTGTGGAATCTGCCAATCTAGGTAGTAGCGAAGGCGATTATTCACAATGTGCAAGAGGATTTTGCTGGCGTGGGATATAAGAGAGAGTGTCCTGTAGTTGTCACATTTCGTTGTTGCTCCCTTTTTGTGTAGGGGTATGATTATAGATTTTGTCCAGTCATTAGGCCATACGCCGGTGCGCCAGATGGATTTGCAAATCATGTGCAAGATGCTTACTCCTTTCTCACCTAGAGCTATGAGGACCTCCGCTGTAATATCGTCTGGCCCTGGTGCCTTCATTGGTTTTAGTCGCTTTAGAGCATCTGCCACTTCTGAGCGGATAATTTCTGGCTCCAACTCGAGTGCTCCCCATTCCAGATCTGCATTTTCGGTGTCGCTACGTGGGCTGGAGTACAACTGGGAACAGTAGATACGCCATGCTTCCGCTACGCCCTCGAGATCATGAATGAGATGTCCATCATTCCCTTCAATTGACCAGGCTTTGGGCTTGAACTGCCTTGTGAGCAGCCTGACTTTTTTGAAAAGGTCTGCTGTGTGATATCTGAGGGAATGGTCTTCAATCTCGCGGCAGATGTTTCCAAGATAGTTGTTCTTGTCTTCTTTGCAACGACTATCAATTTCGGCGGATAACTCTGAGTAGACTCTGTTGAAGTCATCATGCTCCATGGACCTTGCCTTAAGCTCTTTCCTGCGTTGGATAAGCTCCCACGTGTGCTCTGAAATCCACGTCTTTTTCTTCTGGTCTGCTATCCTAGCCTGAGTGATGTCCCTTAGCGTGTCAGAAATTTGTGACTTGAACACCTCCCATTGTTCATTAGCACTCTTGTGTTGTTCTGGTGGGTGTTCATTCAGCTTTGATTCCATAGCTGTACGAAAAACTGCCCTTTCAGGGCCTTCTAGCTGTCTTGGTTTCCTCACTGCTAATTTGGGTGACTTCAGACGGAGTGCGAGAAAAGCTACGAGCAAGTTGTGGTCAGAACCGCAGTCGGCTCCAGGGAATGTCCTTGCGTTTGTTACAGATGACTTCCAACGTGCTCCGATGAGAATGTAATCGATTTGGTTCCTGTACCTATCTCCGGGAGACTTCCAAGTATACAGGCGCCTTGGGTGATGCTGAAAACAGGAGTTGAGAATGGTGAGACTCCTTTCAATGCAAAACTCTAGAAATCTCTCCCCTCTATCGTTTCTATCTCCGAGACCGTATCTTCCAACTATTTGCCGTATGTGGGTATCAGCATCTGTGTTGCCTATCTTAGCATTAAGATCGCCGAGAATCATTGTGATCTCCCGGTTGGGTAGTTGATCCAGTACTTTTTCCAGCATCCCATAGAACCTATCGATTTCCTCTTCAGTTGATTCTGAGGTTGGCGCGTAAACTGCAACGATGTTAAGTTTGCACGGTCTGGCGTCCATCTTTAAAGTTATGATTCGATCTGAAACAGGGTTGTATGCGAGGACGTGCGCGTTGAGTTTGCGTGGTACAATGATGCCCACGCCATTCACACTGGAATTGTCGGCACCTGCGAAGTACATGGTGTTCCCTGCGTCAGTAGTGAAATGGCCTTGGTCACGCATGTGTGTCTCGCTGACGCACAGGATACTTAGCTGGTGTTGTTCCATTTCTTTCTCCACGATGTTCAGTTTTCCTGGTTTTAGAAGTCCTCTGACGTTCCAGGCTCCAATACGAAGATGGTTACGTATTGCTGCTTTCTTGGCTATGTTGAGTTTTTCACCAGTAGCATTTCTTCCTGCAGGGGCCCGGTGAGAAACCCCTTCGGAAGCTTCGGTAGCCAATTTCACACTACCCAGCCCGGTAACCGGATAGCGCCGATTGTCAGTCGGGTCGCCAGACGTCTCCATATGCGCTAGTTGTGATTTCATGAGGTGGTTTTCTTGGGAAAATAATCACGGTGGGCTCCCGCGTCCTTCCGTATCAATATTTTAGAGAGGATTTAGTCTCTCACGGCCATTGCGAACCGCTCCTTGCAGAGTTTCCAGGTTATTTAAACCGCCGCCCGGTGCTCGGCGTTGACATTTTACGGCAGGTAGGTCTCCTCTGAACCAACCCTCCTCTTTTCTCACCCGGGCTTGGGACCGGCCATGGCAGAGTTAATCTTTGTGCATACTTAGTGGGTATAATTACAGCAAATAGTGCAGTAGGAGTCTAAATGATATTGAAATAAGCCCCTATTCCGCTCCATACAATTGTAACAAAGCATTCTTGTTGTTAAGCGAAAATTCACAATTACTGCACAAATCTATGAATCAAGATATGCGCACGTTTTTTCCATCAGGAACTTTTTTTTATACAATTTATGTAGTAAGCAAGCATGTAGTCCACGTAATGGTAGGTCGTCACTTCTGCACATGGACACCTGTAACCAGCTCCATAGATCAATCACGTTTACACCTGAACATGATTCCAGATACGTTGCTATTCCTCACGACGAAATTGAAATAGATGCGGTGGTAATACCTCCCCGATCGAATCATTGTGTCTGTACTACCTTATACAAAATTTAGTTTCATAATATAGGAGTAGCAGACGAGCATGCAGTCCATCTGATGATAAATGGCTACTGCCGTCCATGGATATCTATAATCAATCTCAGGTATATTTCTACTTGATATCGGCCACATATGTGCCGCTAGCTAGGTCTAAGCTGGAACGCCTCGGAAAACCATGTCTCCCTTACCACACCCCTCAAACCAGAACACATCAGCGCAACATTGCTATTATTAGGCAGAAATAGTTGTAGCGGGGGCGCTGCTGGAGTAGAACCGCAAAGGGTTCTACCACCTTCAATACTAAATACTACTCGCATTTCAATTATACGTAGCAATAATTCCATATTTCCCCGAAATATTGGAAATTCGAAGTAGCAAGCTTAATATGGCAAAAGATTATAGCAATGGTTTCAGATCTATTGTAGCCTATTCTCTATTTACGACTATTGTGGTCTATAAATCGATAGTATATAAAGGTACATGATATAATTGGGACCATTACAAAGGCTTGGCTTAATTTAATACGGGAAATCGATATAGGTAGGTACCTACCTAATATTAAGTACTCATGCGTGGTAAATATTTCTTTCTTATTAAGTAGACTAGCTTTTTCCTATTCTTTGAAACCGAACAAATTTAAAATTCATATTATACACTGTGGGATCTTATTGCAATGAGTAGGTAATGTAGAAATGTTCTTGTTTAATTAGGATCAACGAGTTTTAACTCAGCACGAAAAGCAGAAAGTTGACTCAAAGTCTGAAGTTCGAATTTACCGCGGCCCGATTCCAAATTCGAGTGTTTGAGTTGCAACTTCGTGTACCCTTTTCGAACTAAAATGAATCGTCGAAAAATAAAACATATATCGAGACCAAATTACGAAAGCGATTGGCAAAAACTTCACTCAAAAGTTACCACGTTTTTTATTCAATAAGTACGTCAAAAAGAGTTGAATCAGCACATTTTTGAGCACTAAAATCTGTAAATTTAATTACCGATTCCTATTTGCTGAGGCAAGCTCTATTTCCCAAAGCTGACGGATTAATTACTTAAGCTTTGACTTTATGAGATAAAACTTATTAGTTTGCCAATCGGCACATCTAGGCAGGTGAGAGGGTAATGAAATGACATTCTGGAGCGTGGTATTGATCGCACGCAAATAGCTCGCTGTCGGCCGACCTGCGGCCACAACTAGGTGTCCAGGTGCTGTGCAAATTGCAATACTTTAGAATAATACCAACATTATAAAGTATCAGGAGGAACTAGGTGCCCACGTTCTGCTTGCCTGTTTAAGATTATAATACAACAGATTTATCATAACTTTGCAAGAAGATAGTTATAGCCCGATTTGAACGAAAGTATTTTGCGATAAATTTCAGAACTCCTAAAAGCTGATGTTAGATTATTATGAAAGATATATGAAATTCGGCGTCACAATCTATGGGTTCTAGGTTTGAATCCCACGCCACAGATTTTTTAAGTTAAGTGCATACTAAAATACTAACTTACAGAAAAGTTAAACATCGCAAGGAAGCCTACACACTTGAGAGTTCTTAAAATATAAAAGTTTAAAAAGTTCTTAAAGGTCTGTGAAGTGTACCTATCCGCACTTGGCCAGCGCATTGGACTAAGGTATGTGGACCCGTTCGCAGCAGTGTAACAAGTAAATAAGACCTCAAACCTCATACGATATATTATTAGAAAAGAAAACGTTAATAAGAATATTGACAGTATTGAATAGGTAATAGGTATACATAATAGCCAGTTCTCTACAGATTTTATTTCTACAAAATTGTACATTTTCAATATTTAAATCTCAAAACATATATAGCACATACATGTATATATAGGTATACCTACCAATAAATAAACTTGAAAAGGTGCCGCAAATGAAAACCCGTATATTAAGATGATTTAAATAAATAGATAGAAAATATCTAATCGGCCTAGGCATCAGTAGGATAATATATTTATGGGCCAGTAGGATAATATATAATAGGTTACTGGTAAGACAATCCTATTGATGTTTCCTTGTTCCTTTCAATTCGCCCATTTTCAAGAAACAAAATTCTATTTGATAAGCACGAACTAGACATTCATGTAAATAATAAATTTAGGTCGACTATTGTACGAATGTTCTTAGAATTCGATTCTACGCTCGGGGAATCAAGGAATTATCTGCTGTCAAGTTCAACGTGAAGTAATCTCCACTGTGAAATAGTCTAATGAGATTAATCAAAGCCTCGACATTTATCGACATGTATAGTCCGCATAAAAGCTAATCCGTTCTGAATATAGAAATGAATCGCGTCGCCATAGAAAATTGTATGACTACATGTGCTCGCCACAACTTCAGATCGGACTAGCAGTTTGGCGCGGACTGTACTTGCCTACCTAGCCGAAACGATACTTATTCTATCGTTTGCAGTCGCTAAGAGGAGTGACCGGTTGAAGGCGGTGGTTCGACTCTGGAGGCACCACCGTCACACCTATATATGCCTAATAACAGCATTCCTCAGGTATAGCAACAAATTTGTTACAATATCGTTCAAAAAGTCGCATTATTATTTTTAGCTCCAAGTTTTTTTGTCATATCAAAATTGTTATTTCCAACTTATCTATGTTTCCAGCGTCAATGTCGCAAAATTAGCAACACTGGTAGTTTTTAAAGTTGAAAATGAATAAAATTACTACTGATACGAATCTAATAGAAACAAAATTTCGTTTTTGGAGTTTATTGGAGTTTACTCCTTAAGAAACGATTTGAGTTATAAGGCCCGGTAGGGAAATTTTATGAGGAGTAAAATCAAGTGTAACACGAAAAGTTGAGGCGTAACGGTAACCAAAATATGAATCAAGAGTGCTTTTATTAATTTAAAATACAGTAAGTTCAAATCCCATATGAAAGTAATTATTACAATAAAAATAATTAGCAATATATAAAACATTAAAACGTCATTAACTAATTTGTTTACATTTTTGCATAAATTAAGTTATAGGTTTGATCATTTATAAACACTGTGAAAAATATGAACATTGGCGCCATAATATGATTAACAATCTTTTATGAACGTTTTTAAAGAAGAGTAACATATAAAATCAGTAAGCAATTGAATAAGATATAATATTAGCAAAATAAGTTTTTAACATAAAGAGGCTTTTGTAAGTTACTGATATATTAATTTAACTTATAAAAATGGATGCATAATTGATCAGCACCATCTATCAACGATAAACGGGCAAAATCAAAACAGTATTATTTAATATTTATTACAGAATTATTGCTAATGAATTATGTTCAAAATAAGTTATATAAAATTAGCAATACGTTTTAAATGAATTCTAGAATTATAAAACATTCAGAAACAATCCAAAATACATATAATAACATGTTTATTGAGTCTCATATAAATTTCATCCGTAAATTGCAACAAGGATATTTTATAGATGGCAAAGAAATTATAATTATTAAGTTTTAAGTTATAAAACGTTTAACATTGTTTTAAATATAAATAATTATATTATATTAAAATTTACTTTAATATAAACAATTATATTAAGTTACCATTATAATATTTGGAACCAAAATACATAGATTGATAAACTTGCAAACTTACAATTTATAAAACTTGCCACTAGATGGCGCTATTTTATATTATTTTGTAACATACTTTATGAAATACGCATTATTGAAGTAATATAAATAATCCGAATAATTACAGATATATGTTTGTTCCTCTTATCATTTTAGCAGATGCGTTCATTTTTCTATTCGATATATATCATAATTATCATTCGTAAGGAGTAAACTCCAATCGTGCGTCGTAGCTGACACACACACACTTTTTTTTATTTATTTATTTTGTACACTTTAAGCTAAGGGTTACAAAGGGTAAACTTAATGCCTGGGTGATGGCGATAACATGTACCATGGTCATATCATATAATTATCCCTATAGTCTACCCATTCGCCCTTGACTACCGCGGTGTATTATGGCCTAAACACTAGGCTGGCCAGTGCCCAGCAATGGGACAGTAACAACGTTACAACGAGGCATTTCAACTTAGACCTCAGGGCTAGTTATTGTGACGTAAGATTATTGATAACACAAATAACTGAAAGAGTTATAAAATAAATAAGAGGATTTTAGACGCTATGTTATTTTGACTTTTATGCTAAATCTTGTATACAAACGAAGAGAAAAAGAACGAAATCTATTATTTCGTTAACTGTTAATAAGCAGCAATTTTATTTCTTTACATGGTTTTGTTTTTGAAAATTCCCACTAAACCTGAGCGTAGTATACACTATACTCAGATCTTTCGTATATCTATAAGATGACGAAAATAAGCTTGACGGCATCGTGATGCGGCACACTGTAGATAAAACTCGATGGTGGCGCTGTTGTCGCGCATGCGCCGTGCCTTTAGAGCCCAGTATTGGAACCGAGCAACCATAGACAATTTTTTCGTAATTTGGCATAATCTGCTTTTTGTTTGTAGGTTATGTTTTAGTCGTCAATTGTCAAAATTTATGTTGGATCTTTTCTGAGAATTATTCAGCTATGTATAGAAGTGTACAGGACTTTTTACTTACTTTTCCGTACGAATAATGCGTATCGATCATCGGTTCTTATATAAGAGTGTTCAATTTTTCACGGATAATGGCTGTGTAGTCCCACTGAAGTGTTAGTAGACATTTGAGTTTAGATGTGAATACAAATGTAGATACGCACTTTTCCTTATTTGTGTTAGCGATATAATTTCACATTGCTTCTCCAATCTCAATTTGGGGAAAAGTATCTTCGTTTCGGCACGAACGGAAAACGTCAAGATGTCGAGCCAAGTATTGAAGCTATACAATGCGGTGGTCGACGATGTAATAGCCGGAGTGCGCGATAGCTTTCTCGACGACGGTGTAGACGAGCTGGTGCTTCAGGAACTCAAACAACTATGGAAAACAAAGCTAGCCGCCAGCGGCGCCATGGACCCGCCGGAGCCACCGATGCCTCCGCCTGCGGTAATCCACAATTTCCAAAAAGCTAACGGAAGCAACATTATACCAAAAAGAAACGATACACATATGGCGACACAGGGGTCGAGTCAACAAGGCTCTGTAGACCACGGCGCACCTGCCAACAATGTAGGGGGCGCTCACCCACACCATGTCTTAAACCCCAACAACAAAGTCCCCGTCCAGCTGACGCTGCCCGCGCAGCCTGGCGTGGCGGGCTCGCAGCCGCGCTCCTTCACTATACAGATACCTGCATCTGCCCTCAACGGGAACAAGCTGCACCAGGTGCTAACTGGACCTATCATAAATGCAACGATAAGCTTGCCCCAGCCTCTTGCGGCTACCCTGTTGCAACAACATATCAACTCTGCTTTAGCGGGGCAACAAAATGAATTTGATGGCGGTGGGGGCGGTCAAAGTGGTGCAGCTCCATTCTCTCTCGATGGAGCACTAGATTCTTCTGATGATGAGGGGTCTAATGTGGGCGATGGATCGGATGATGGTGCTGGAAATGACGATGAGGACGAGGAATCCGGAGAGGAGAGGGCCGAGGAGGAGGAAGAGGAACGAGATGAGCTCGGAGGTGCGGAGGAGGAGCCTCTTAATTCGGGAGATGATGTCTCCGATGAAGAGCCCGGTGATATGTTTGATACTGATAATGTTGTTGTTTGTCAATATGACAAAATCACTCGCAGTCGCAACAAATGGAAGTTTTATCTCAAAGATGGTATAATGAACTTAGGGGGCAAAGATTATGTTTTTCAGAAAGCCAACGGTGATGCTGAATGGTGAAAATATGTACTATGGAATGAAATAATTATGACAAATAACAAATATTTGTATGATTAACTTTTGGTGTGACATCTGAGGTGTTAGAAAACAGAAAAATCTTTATAAAAAGACAAATGATTATCTCATTAACCATTGTTATTCGTCATTCACGTTAATCGAGTGTTTAGATTAATTATTTCTATTATAACATTGCTTAGCCAGTAATATCCGTATTCATAATAATTATTCAGGATTTATAAATAAAACAACATATTTTAATACAACATTTGCATTTAAAATACTCAGATTGCTCATTTAAAAACAAATTTTATTTATTATTACAATTATGTGACTGGCAATTTAACTGTTACAATGAAAATTACATTTTGTGTGCACTCTTCGTTATCATGAGCACATGTTATTATTAAATATTTTTAACGATAAACTATAGGAATACCAAAATTTAAGGTGATGGTTCAACGGGTTAGTGAACTTCTTAAGTCACTTGTAACATATATCTGTATCTCTTTTACCCACTAAATTAGCTTCACTACAGTTTGTTAAATATGAAGTGTGGTAAATAAATAATGAATATTTAACAGTTGTGCCATAAAATAAGTAACTGAACATTTGTCACTGTATCTACTCATCTTTTAGCATCTGAATGCATTTGGCGGTCACGAAATTAATTTTAACGAAATAAAATATTTGTTTGTTACACAAAATACGAAATATGTTGAATTGCTACAAATAATGTCTTAAGCCTTTTTGGAGGTTGGCTATTCCTGGTTTTAGATCTGTGATTTACTTAAAGGCTATCAGGTGTTTTATTGCCTGTTTGCTAAACTTTACAGACAGAAATAAGTTATACTTTTAGTCTTGAGATCAAAAAAAGGTAGACAAAGCCTTATAGAATTTTGTATTGAACTAAAACTTGCACTAGTATGAGTAATAGGGAGACATTTATCTGAGATGCTCCAACATAGACCTTTATGTTATTTCAAATTGTATTTGCACCACATAGCTTTTAAATTTTTGCTTCCATGTGGGAGACTGGTTTGTACTGATTATTATGATACATTTAACTTTAGTTTCAGTGCATGTTCTGTAATATTGCACAACTCTTGAACTTGGTATGATTTAATATTTGGTTAATGAAGCTTTGTCTTCCTTTTTTTAATTTTAGCTTTTAGCTGATATATCTCTTGTATACTACATACTTAGTGAAGCTAAAATGGCATTAAATTTCTGAATGTTTAAAATAGGTTTTGATATAATCACATGTGGGATATAAAACAACTTGACATTGTTAATTTAGACAAATTGTATGTGAAGATTATATATATTTTTTGTATAATAATGTTTCTACCTTCTATCCAATCTATTCAATACTATTTAGGTTAAAATTATCCAGAATTTGTTAATATAAGATTTGTAAAATACATAATGTGTCTAAAATATTTTAAATGTTAATGATACCAATTGTTTTGTAAATTGCAATGCTTTTGTGCACAAAGCCAATGTTTCTGGGATTAACATTATCACATAAGTTGATGTAAGTTGGGGTAGTATCCGTGCTGGGGTAAAACCGTATGATTCAAAATACAGTCTCATTGTGCCACCAGTTTATAATTGGCAACATCATACTATTTACACATTTTTTTATAAGACTGATGACTCCACCTGATGGTAAGTGGTCACTGCCGCCCATGGTCCTGTAGGTACAAACAAATCCATGTAGAACAGGGTTCTACGTGAAGCCAATCAGAGATGCATTGCTGCTCCTAATAGGATGGATGCCGGACGACAGGTGGTGTGGTTTGCACATTCTTCTTCTGAAACAAGAACTGTTTCACGCTAGAAATAGATGTGGTATTACTAATATCTTCAAAAAAAAATTAAATACATCCTGCAATATACGGTTCTATCCCAGACTCGATATTTCATCAACTTACTTCATTGAATATTGTGATATGGAGTAGTATTACATAAGTTTAAAAAATTAGAACTGTCAATATCCAAATTTACTATATAAGCCTTAGTTTGAACTGCTACCTGAATTAAAAGTGAGTTCAATTACTTAAGTTACATTTCCAATTAATAAACAAATATTAGTAGGATTTGTTTAATGCAGTTTGACGAAAATGGTAATTATAATAAAACATGTTGCATTAAATTGGTTATTTCTTTTATTTCAATACTTTACTTAGGTACTAGATTAAAAATCTGCTAATTTAATAGTTAACTTTAAGTATATAATTGCAATAAATATATTCAATTACTGTAAATGGCTATAAACTATACAGATTCTCATACAACCTATCTGCAAACATAATGCATCGCCTGGTGGAATTTAATTTCTTCACACTTCTCAGGGATTGCTTACACCATACCTACTTTTAAAATTTACTAAATGGACTTAAGTGAAGGTGGGCGAACTGTTAAGGTTTTACTACCACATCAATGTCGATCTTTAAAAAGTCCCTGTAGACCTCCTGTTTTAGGGACCCTACGCAGAGACGATTTTTAGGTACACTCTTAGTCCTCAGTTTAGCAATACTTCAATAATTGACCTCTAGTACGTACACTCAAGTTTTATAGATTGGAGCATTGAGCACTATCACATGGACAGCATGTTCGATTGCTGGGTCGTTGCATAAAATGTTACGTAGGTATTGGTGTCCATGTAGGTATCTATGTGAAAGTAGGTAAGTATGCCCTTGATGGTAACAATATAAATACCCACGAGTAATTTGGTGTTAAAATGGAGGTGGCCCTGAGGCATGTGAATCAGACCGTCAACTCATTATAACACTTCTTTTTGCGATCTGAGTCATTGAATGATTATTTTTTTATGTGGCCAATTCTAACATTGATAACGTTAACATTGATAAGATCTCCAGTTAAGTTATAAAAAGTATCAAGCATGCAGTGCACTTGATGGTAAGTGACCTCTGTCGCCCGTGGACCTCTGTAATCAACTTCATATAAGAAACGAGACGAGACCTAAGGACCTACAGAAACGTTGCTACGCCTGAGGACAGATGCAATCGCAGCATAAGATTGTTCATAGGGGAAATTTGGTTATATTTGATCACTTTTTTAACCGACTTCCAAAAAGGAGGTTTCTCAATTCGACCGTATATGTTTTTTTATGTTTGTTCGGGTATGTCTTCGTCGTTTATGTACCGATTTTGATGATTTATTTTTTGTTGGAAAAATATATTTTCAATGTGGCCCATTATAAGGAAATCAGGGTCAGGGCAGACCAGAGAAATCGAGGGGAACTTTCAAAAATCGTAGGGGCGACTAGCGCGTTTATAAGTTTTTTCATTAAGTATTTTTATTATATATATTATTTTAATATACACGTTACTAACGTTATATGTCACTACTAATAATTGGCCAAGTGCAAGTTGAACTCGCACGTGGAGGATTCCGAACCACCAACATTTTCAAATTACTTTTATTTTTAGTATTTGTTATTACAGCAGCCACTGAATTAAATACATTGTGAAAATTTGAACTGTCTACATACCTTTTTTTTCTTTTCGAGGGGGAAATCTTCATAAGGTACCCGACGACGTGGGAGCGACGCCGAGTTATGTGGGATTTTTACCGCATTAAAACCCCCTCGGTTGCCGACCTCAGCGCTTGTTGGAGAACTCCGGGATCTCCAACGGAACACAACCGGAGTCCTCCAAGCGCGATGCCCGGATCGGGCTCTGCCCTGGGGGAGCGTTCGCTCCTCCCACAACATCTTGTGATTACAACGGTATGCGACCATACATACCGCCGTCCTTCCCGGGGTAGCATACTGGACGGTTCGGGCTCCCACTCTTGCCGCCCGCAACCCCGGAAGCCCCCTTTTAGTCGCCTCTTACGACAGGCAGGGGATACCATAGCCCTATTCTAGTCTCGGAACTACAGGGATATGAACTGTCTACCTATTACGGTTTAATATATAAAGCGAAAAACGTCGACTAATAGCGGTTTCTTGTATGGCGACCCCCATTTATTTTGATTTTTTTATTTTTAGTAGGTATTTGTTGTTATTTTAAGCCACCATTATGCATCCTCTGTAAAATTTTCAAGTGTATACCTATTACGGTTCCAGAGATAGAGCCCTGTGACAGACGGACAGACTGCGAAGTCTTAGTAATTGGGTTCCGTTTTTACCCTTTGTGTACGGAACCCTAAAAAGGGTAAAAAAAATACATAAAAAATCAACCGACTTCTATGTCACTACAAAGTCAAAAATAATTGAAATAAATTTTGGTTTAGTAGAAATTTTCCTGAAGTCGGCGCTCATATTGGACTCGCTGTTTACGCCGTTATCCAACGAAATATATTGAGCACCGACTTTAGAACTATGTACTAAACCAACAATTATTTCAATTATTTTTTACTTCGTAGTGACATAGAAGTCGGTTGTATCATTTTTTTTTTCTAACTTTACTATTTATTGTAATAGCATATCCTCTCCGCTACCCTTGCGGCAGAGAGGAATCCATGTAACGGAGTTAGAACGCCTCGAATAGGTAGTATATCTTCCTTACCACACCCTTCAAGCCGGGCCACAGGCACATTAAACACTGATGTTATTAGGTAGAAAAATTCCTTTTCACCTACTTATACGTAAAATATTGTAGGTAACTCTAAGTTACACCACAATTTTGTCATAAATGTTCTTCCGTAGTATTCTAAGTACTTAACCCAAGTTACATAACGATTTGTCTTTATTAATTAAATTATAGGTACATAAAACAAAAACAAGCCTTTCAAAAATTAAAAAATGAAACCTTTTATAAAGGGTAAGCCTTTAAAAAAATCACTTAAACCATGAAACCTGCAATTCGTTCGGTCCTCTACCTATAAATATGTAGCGTTGTAGGTATTAAGCTGTTTTCCTCTAGTCGAATTAAGCTCGTTCCAATTATCCACGTAATCCCGCCAGCGCCCGCGTGAGATAGCCGCCGGTAATCTACTTACCCCACGCGATTTAATATAGAGCTCAATGCCCATTAAAATATTTACTTCGTTTGCTTTGTAGGCCCGTAGTTTACTTTGGTACGGGGGACAGAACTGGTTAAAGTTGAGAACCGTTAAATTAAAAGTAACAAACTGGAAGAGTGATTAGAAAATACAAAACGTTAATTTAAATCAAATGAGGTAGGTAATTGGAAAGCTTACTGAAGGTATTTGGATGTTAATTTAACTACTTGCTCACTTGTAAAGAAAATAGGTGTAACGATGCCACTTTTTTATGGAAGGCGTAGATAGGTATTAAAAAAATATTTCAGTCTATCAGATGCTCACAATTACTGTTCTATTTTTGTGTATTTCATTTATTTTGTTGTAAGGGGAAAACACGCTGAAACCTTTCGCGTAGTAGCGCTTCGTGTGTTACTGGAATTTGGTATTGCACTTCGTGCGTCTTGATTTTTCTCGGCTTTTTAATCCGTAAAACATTACTAAGGTAATAAAATAAGCCTTTTAAAATCGAGAAATAAACATAAAAAGGTGGTGGTGATGACCTTTTAAATGAAATGAAACGAAATATATTTATTTTGTATAGGCTAACGGCGGCAGTTACAAATTGTCAGTTACAATATTTTTCTTATACTACTACCGGATCGTAACGCGACCTCTACTGAGAAGATCCGGTAAGAAACTCAGAAAAATATAGTAGAGTATACAAATTTAGTATAAAATAAAATCTATAGCAAAATATATCTTTCTTTACCTTTACTGTCGACATTACTTACTCTTAGGCCATTCTCAAGTGGATCAAAGCGAATCCAACTATAGATAAGAACGTACTTCAAATCAAATCGGTAAGTGGATACTCCACGTTCAGCTAAATCATTATTTTATTTATTAAGGATCTGTGTGGCCTTGTTAGATAGGTTTACATTCGTTATTTTCATGATATCTGTTATACTTATGTTATTGAGAGTACAAATATGTACCTACTTCTTTAGTAATGAAAAAAGTGAACGAGCAATGCTTTTAGTGGTCACTGCCGCTCATTATCATGGGCTATGGACATCTATCACCTATTAACACGATAAACGTCATCTAGTACCTACATCTAAGCATAACTTATTAACGCGTATGCCTTATAAACTTACAACTGAATTTTCTATGAAACAAAGTTTTTTTCCTCTGCATAAAACATTTTGATACACTACTACAAGATTTCTTATTATTAGTATAGAAATGGAAATACCAAACTATGTTTAAACATGCACAAAAGACATATTGAACATAGGTAACATAGCAATGAAGTAGT
The DNA here is from genome assembly GCF_041222505.1 of Epargyreus clarus. Classification (NCBI taxonomy): domain Eukaryota; kingdom Metazoa; phylum Arthropoda; class Insecta; order Lepidoptera; family Hesperiidae; genus Epargyreus; species Epargyreus clarus. The sequence continues at coordinate 7,701,913 of NW_027332239.1, read as the reverse complement.
ACATAGGTATACGAGGGGAAAATATCAGATATCGATTTGACCCGCGATGCAATCTTTCCAGACAGGTATCCAGGGCCGCCTCAGTTCACATGACACACTTTACCGGGATATTCGGGGACCAACTACTTTACTTTCACGTTTAGCTGACATATACGAACGTTCCTCACAAATTCGGAGACTTTTCAATTTGCCTCGGTTGGGGAAATGCTCGAATTCGCTTATCCCATCGCGCATATATCAATTTATTTCGCGAGAACTAAATGTATTATAGAATATCTCGTTTATACGTATAACAAACAATTTGTAGCGAATTTTGTTGTGCCACGAAGTAAATTTATCTAGCTAGACGATATTGAATTTTCAGTTTTGTAGCTATATGAATAAATGATATGTATGCAAAAAGAATTGTGGCTAGACATGATCTGAAGGATATGGCTCTTATTCTTAAAAGCGATTCAGCAATGTAGAAGACATACCATTCCCACACCTATTAAAAAGTGATAGATCTTTCATAGTTTGATCGGGGAAGTACTACTGAAAAATGGGTGTATTTCTAGCGTGAAGGTTTTAAAAGTCTCGTGGTAGTTAATCAGTTCTACGTAAAATTCTAAAATCGCGATTAGGTTTTCTTATAGTATAGTACTATAAATAAGTACACACGTTTTGAAAATTGTTGAAGCCCAGAAATTATTGATCATATTAATTTAATTATTCAAGCCATATTTTAGAGGCAATACAACAGCTCGCTACGAGAAACTTTTTAACTATAAAAATGAAAGTGTCGCAGTCATTTAGTTTAAATAAGCCATTTAATTAATAGCCCAGCGTCCAGAATGAAATTCAACCATTCAATCAATCAGCTATGCAAATAACTTGGATCGATAACGTTTAACTACTGTTAATTGAATAATTAATTGAACTAGTTATCTGCTACATATCTATAACTCTCATTGCTCACTCCATCTCAATAAAAAGATAATTAAAACAATTAGAAAGCTTTTTTGTTGGCACACCTCAATTACGCTGTATACACAATCTTAAAAGTATACATTTATAATCTGAAAACTGAATAATTGATAAGTCTGTACCGAACGAAGTACGAACCTGTTGAGTGTATATTCCTGTTCATTCCATCTCGGTAACTCCGCCCGAGAGGTCGGGGATCTTCCCTCCCGCTACAGTCGATAAAGTTACCGACACTGTTTCTCACCTCTGTTTAGATATTTCTCAGTAAATGCAATATAGCATAGTGCAGTGTAGAGCAGTGATTAGCAGTGATTAGCTTAGTGGTTAGTCGGCTTCTCGATCGGGAATGATTTTTCAACATTGTGTGCGTATTAATCAGTTATCGCTCGTTTAAACATAAAGGATATTTTCTTTGTAAGAAAACTCGCATCCCTGGAAATCTTTATAAAAGTTCTCAAGGGTGTGTGAAGTCTACCAATCGGCACTTGGTCAGCGCGGTGGATTATAGCCTAAACTCCTCTTACTCACAGGAAACATTTCAGTATTGGATTGATGACGACAAATTAACGCTTTTGTTTTTTGTTTCAGGGCAGAGGTGAAGTGAAACGCAGACATAACCAAGTTAAAGATGTCGTATTACAGTAGCAGTGTCTTCATCCCAGACTAAAGTGATAGTGAAGTGCAGTGATAGTGATTATGTGATAAAGAACGTCGTGGAACAACGCCACCATGCTGCCCACTAACGTTATGTCCTTCATGAAGAAGGTGAGTCAAGTTAGTATTTCACACATTCATATACATAGATTTAAGCTGTCTTTTCCTCACTTTCTCTACAATCCTTCATCTTCCATTCTATGTGTTTTATGTAGATAGTTATTTCAATTGTGTAAAGTATAAATATTAAAAAAAATTGAAAACATACCTACTTGAATGAATTATCATCAGAATACCTTTTGATGTTAATCAAAGAGAAATAACGAACAATGCATAAACTTTTAATAAATCAATAATAAAACCTAATTATATTATTCAGAAAAGGGTAAATCCGTTAGTTATTCTAAATTTAATTTCATGACTACATAAGGCAGGCTGACATTAGTCAACCGCAGACATTTGCAACATTCAAAGACTCACAATGCCACATTCAAATTGGTACGCCCCGGAGCCTCGCCTTTGCTTATTTGGGTTTAAAGAATCTTTATTTTCTCATAAGACATACATGGTCACTTAAAATGAGAAAACTTAAACTATTTACATAATAAAGCTGTGTCCGGGAGTCGTGAGTATTATATAGTGTAATAGTAATTTATGTGTGTGTGAGCGTGAGTGTGTGTGAGTGAGTCTGTGTGTGTGTGTGTGTGTGTGTGTGTGTGTGTGTGTGTGCATTTTGTGTATGTGTGTGTGTATTTTGGATACCTTTTTAGCTGTCTAAACATATAGGCTTTCTTAGAACAGTTCCAATTTAAGGATATCCTCAAGGTATGGAAATCCTTAGAGGTTAAGCGTGTAGGAATATACTATTGTTTTCAATTCTACCAGATAAGATCCAATTTGTATGTAAATTTGATTATAAATAAAGGGTACTTACCTCCCAACTTATTCCATCTTTCCTTTATACAAACCAAATAAGCTAAAATATTAGTAGGATATTAAGAATAATATACAGCAGATAAAACAATACAAAGAAATGAATAAAGTAAAGTAGGTCTGTACGATTTTTTATACAAGATCGTAGTAGAAAACGAGCATGTATCCCACCTGATGGTACATGTTCATCACCCATGGACATCGGTGGTTACCGTGGTCACCTCTCCATACAACACGGGTAGCACCTGACACCGCTCATAGATACGTTACCACTTTTGAAAACTAAGATCATGCCTCAATTTTAAGTCAGCAGGAGTACACATACTTTCACCAAAGCGCAAAAAAAGTTCTATGCTACTATTAGTTCGGATTTTAAGACCTAAGTAATATAATTCATAGTAGTACGTCATTACAAACTTTTAATCTTGTTTTGGAAGCCAGTAAAAATAGTATTGCTTTTTATATACTATAGAACAATATTCTGTTGCATTTTTAATTAAACCTTTAATATTTAACTACAAAGCGCTGAAACATTTAAGTCATCTTAAACTTAATTTACTTCACGCCTTCGCTAAAAGAAACTAACATCGTAATTTGCTAGAAAAGTATAGTTTTCATTTTATTTTCGTTCTGTTAATTAGACCCGGTGTTCCGCTTCGGGTAAAGCAAGTTTTGTTGACGCTACAAAGAAAAGTTTTTGTCCGACAATTAAGCTTTGAAGTATTTTCACAAAGAAATACATTTGTTAATTTTTTTGCTGACAATGATAAATGAAAATGAAATCAAAGAAACTTAGACACGTTAATTAAATTTTATGCTTTTAATTGAGATTTGAATGTCATTCTTATTTATGTCCTATGAAATTGAAACCTACGATTGTTGACAAAGGAAAATAGATAATTTATTTAACACATCTACTAGAATCGTATTTAAAAATACGATTAAATATTTACGTTAATAAACTTACAATTCATGTGCTCAAGTTCTTTGTCTGAATAAAATCTGTAAAAACTTTATCTTTTTATCTTATAAATATACGATATTTTAACATCAAATTAATCTGAATTGGACCAGCGTGGTGAAGTATGCTCTAGACCTCCCCTAATTGTAGCAATCATGCCCAGCAGTGGGACATAAAACGGGCCAAACAACAAAGGACTACACATTATGCTGTTGCCTAAACATTAATTAATATTTTTCACTATCACAAGAGACAAGGAGTTCTACAACATAAAGATCGACATCTTAAACCAAAAACATACAACTAATCTTTGTTTTCATATTGATAAATTTTGTTGGCCATAGTGATTTAAGCCTCTGCCTAGTCGAATTTTATTATCAAATTTCAATCCTTACTAGGCAAAACAATGGATAGATTGATTGTTAATGACGGGCGTTAATGATCATAAATAGATAAAGCGTGGGATTATTGAAAGTTACGTAACATTTGACATAACAATATGTCGTTGTTATCTACAATCTAAATGTAGAAAATCAATTCCCCGTTTACCTAACGAAATGCTTGAATGGAGGATGGATTTTAGCGGAAATTGCAATAACCGACAGAAATTGCGCGATATTAACTATTAACGGACAATGCTACAGAGTTTCAACTATTGTTATACGCATATTTTGATGGCACTTTTTGATATTTGAAGATGATAGAACCCTTCGTGACTGAGGCGGCATCATCGTCTTATTTCTCCCTTGTAAAAGCCTTGTTAAATACTCTATTCTGGTTTAAATAATGGGTTAATGGTTAATTTACGACTTCAAAGTTCTTTTAGGAGTTCTTGTGTTTTTTTTATAATATAGGAGTAGCAGACGAGCATGCAGTCCACCTGATGATAAGTGGCTACTGCCGCCCATGAACAGCTGTAATCAACCCCAGATAGGATTAGATATTACTACCTGAGGTCGGCCACAGCTGCGCCAGTACCCCTGAAGACTAAGCTGGAACGCCTCGGAAAAGTCTGTCTCCCTTACCACACCCTTCAAAACGGAACACAGCAGCGCCTAACACTATGTAGAAATAGGTGAGGCGGTGGTGCCCCCGCCCCGGTGGTGGCGTGGAACCACAATGGGTTCTACCACCTTCAAAACTATTTTTCATTGTTCAAAAGTGGATCGAGCAGGAATATCGGAATTTTATTTTTACTCTTGTATGTCCCGTGATATGCATGATCGCAAGCGAAATTACATGGACTTTCTGATGAAGATGTTAGTAACCGTCTCCATTCTCGGTGTTACGATAAACTAATGAACCCGATGTTAAAAAGATATACGTGTATTTTGAATTAATTTAAACAAAGCGCCATGTTCTCTCATTAAACAAATTATTTTATAATTGTCGATCATAGATTAGTAAAAATACTTCGCCGCCTTGAAATTGAATGAAGCCACAAACTGCTTATTAGTAAGTTCTTTTTTTGAATTCTTGTCAAATAAAAACATTTTTAGAAAAGAAAATACGAATAAACAACTAATACTGCGTAATTTACATAGTAAATAAATAATTATTTCAATATTCTAGGGACATTTTAGCACGAAGGTGTGGCAAAACTTTTTTACGCAACTATTTCAATTCTCAGAACTGGGTACATTTTCTTGTTAGGAGAGAATAATCTTTACTAATCTATGTTGTCGATGCGTAATATAACTAAATATTTCTTTGTAGTCTAATGTAATAATCATCTGCACATCCTGTTTAACACGAGAGTGCCAAAATGTTATGTGTAGGCACATTACGTCACCAATCGGAATAATGAACGTTTGCATAATAACTGTGAGCTAACTGAATTTCTGGTCGAACGGCTCTAATAGCGATTACGGGTTTAATTAGTCGAAGTAGGATATCGCTATTTCCAATTTCATTATTTCAGCTTTGTAGGGAGCTTTTGCAAAGCACTAACGTCGTTGTTAATCCATAATTGTCCCACTGCTGGGCACCGGCTTCTCTCACAATGAGAAGGTTTAGGTTAGGTACACCGTGCTGGCAATGTGCTTATTGGTAGACTTCACATACCTTTGAAAAGTTATTTTTTAAGAATTCTCAGGTATGCAGGTTTCCTCACGAGGTTCCTTCACCGTTTCAGCACGTGATAATGAATTTCTAGAACGCAAATAACTTTGAAAAATCGGCCTTTGCCTGGGTTTTGAACCTCGGATCCCTCAAGACGCCGTGTTTCTTAACCAATAAGCTATCACTGTTTCTTACGTATCGAAAGCGAACTATTTGTACGATCCTCGTTGAAGTTTAAACATTGTCGAAGTTTCACAAAAATAATATTGGTTGAAAGTTTCAAGTTTACAGGCTCAAAGCCAACAAGATTGCACATCTGTTCAAGATGAATTCCCTCGGCCATGTTTATATTTCTGCGCTGTGTTCGAGTAAATGTTTTCTGATTTCTACTTTCTGTTTGTAAACTAACATTTTTCTTGTAGCTTAGAGACATTAAAGATGTATGTTGTGAGTTTTGTCGATTTCGATTACATACCGTATATACCTATGCGGTATATATTAACGTATAAGCCTACCGTATATATTATGCGTGTAGAAATATATTAAGATAAGCCGATCAGTGTTAAAGTAAGATTCAATCGTAAGCTAATATTGTTTTATCTATGTACTTAAGTTTTATCACAGCTAGTTAAAAAATAGTTTTATTATTTTTTTTGTAATATATTGTGTTATTAAAATACTGAGTTCATGTGAAACTTACCAGTTATACCTTAATCGTTATTCACCGAAAGGCAAGGCCAATGATGAGGTTAAACTTCTTCGTATTTGAAACATAATAATTTTGAGAAGTTTACAAAATAACAAACGAACTTTTTCGTTATGTTTTACGAAAAGTAAGTAAACTTTTAAAAGAGAGAATATACTTTATATGTAAAATATCACACACACTACTCAAAAACAATATTGAGCATGTTCATGAAACACCTGCGGCGATCATGAAGCGGAACGTACTACCCGCATTATAATATGCAAAATATTTTACACAAGCGTATTCATGAGCTCCTATCGCCTAGTACTTATCGGGCTGATAGTAACAGAAGTATAGAAAAGAGACATTACTTTATATTTTGTTTAAAAGTACATAAACTTCTGGAAAACAAAGCTACGCATTATATTTAAACTAACACGGTCACTATTCAAAAACAATATTGACAAATTTGACATACATTAAATTCCGAATCCGAAACAATACTGAGCGTTTTTTTTGAAGCACCTGCGGCGATCATGAAACGAAATATACTATTCACATGATAATATGCGAAATATCTTACATAAGAATCGTATTCATGAGCATGGAGCTTATCGGGGTGGCACTAACAGTAGTATATATATTAATAAATGTTGATTTGTTTGTAATATTTTATTGAAAAGTAGATAAACTTGTAAAGGACAAAACTACGTTATATTTTAGACTAACGTGGACTTTATTCAAAACTTATTGAGCAAACTGACATGCATTCAACTCCGAAATAGTATTGAGCTTGTTTATAAAGCACTTGCTGCGGTCATGAAACGAAAAATATCTTTTTTCCAACGAAAAATCATCAAATTTATCCGCAAACAAACATGTATACAGTCGAACTGAGAATTGAGAAACGTCTTCTTTTTTTGAAGTCGGTTAAAAACTGAATAAAAGGCAAACTACGCTTAAACTAACGCACACATTAATCGAAAATAGTATTGAGCAAAGCAACATGAATTCAATTCAAAAACAATATTGAGTCCTGAAACGGAATGGCCTGTCCACGTAAATATGCAATACATTCAGCATAATACGTATTCACGAGCTCCGTATCATGCTTATCGGGCTGGCAGACTATATCGCCTCGCGCGCTTCCTGTGAGATGAGTTAACGCTTCGCTGAGCGGAAACGTTTTTCTTTCTCATCTAAACAATACCAATATTGAACAAAGTATGCATTCAATTGCTTAACAATATGAAGCTTGTTCTTAAAGGACCTGTGATCATGAAGCGGAATGTCCAATCCATGTGATAATGTGCGAAATATTGTACAGTCAGCTTCAAAAATAAAGGAACAGATTAAAGTTTCATAAGTAGATGAACGCTACAGTATAAAAAGTAGTTGGACAGTGACGTATCATATGAGTGACGTTATCTATTTTGCGCATACGTTGTTCAGCTACTTTTGACGCATTGTCTAATTTCAATCTAATTTTAACGCTTACTATGTTTATCTAATTATGATGCTAGGGAAATTTAGCTATCATGAACGTTTGGGTATATAGGTATTTTTTTGGAATTTTGAACTGCTCATCTACTATTGAAGCTGACTGTCATCATCATCAACCCAATAACGTCCCACTGCTCGGCACGGGTCTTCTCTCGTAATGAGAAGGATTAGGCCATAGTCCACCGCGCTGGCCAATTGCGTATTGGTAGACTTCACATACCTTTGAGATGTTTTTTTCATAAATCTCTCAGGTATGCAGGTTTCCTCACGATGTTTTTCTTCACCGTTTAGCAAGTGATAATTAATTTCTAATACGCACATAACTTTGAAAAAATCAGAAGTGCGTGCCTGGGATTTGAACCTCGGACCCCTCGATCGAGAGTCCGAGTTTTTTAACCACTAGGCTATCACTGCCTTCTGACTGTATGGTATATGTATTCACGAGCTCAGTATCACGATGCTTATCGTTGGCAGGCTCTATCTCCACGCGCGCTTCCAGTGAGATGAATTACCGCTCCGCTGAGCGGAAACGTCTTTCTTTCTCATCTAAACAATATACCGCGGTGCGCCTACACACAGCCTCTCAAACGATAATATTAGTTCTCATTATACTGTAATGCCATTTACGCTTCGAATGACACATTGATTAAATACGAGACATTCGACTTGAGGTTTGTTCAAATGATCGTGTTCTGAGAATGTTGATTTTAGGCGTAATATACTGGAATTCGTAAGTGTTATTTGTTACTACGAGTATACACGAAATTCGTCCTACGATCAAGAATACTAATAAAAGATTATATGGAGTAACAATGTGAGATGTACTCCTCAGTTTCCGCGTAGTCATAATTCGAAATGAAATGAAATATATTTCTTTTGTAACGAACGGCCTACGGAGGCACTTAAAAATTGGCAGTTACAATATTTTTTTCTTAAACGACTACCGAATTGGAATATTATTTGACTTTAGTTTATTTACATCATATTTGTATTAAACATCTATATTTCTAACTATAAAACCATCAAATATGTATTTAAGTCAAACTACTATTAAGAAACTGAACTATCGCAGTTAACATGATGTATTGCAACTTGAGAGTACTCTAAAGCTAATAATCTACGATATTCCCAGAATGGTTTATCGCAAAACTGATTTATGTCAGTAAAGTTACCTTTCAATAGTTACATGTTATGAATTAATATATCACTGAAGTCCTGCAAAGCTCGCATGTTAATCGGATTCCCTATTGTTGTCGCTGTGCTACGCCGTAGCTTCGGAGCTTACAACAATACCAGTGCCTGCAATATGTCACGTAGCTCCGTAGCCGGCCGTAGCACTCCGTAACCGTATTATCTGCCAGTAGTCTGTAGCTAATCTCCCTTGTACGTTGAATACGCCTATTGTATCATATCGTATTACATTTCAACAGACTGATGCCTACATACTGAGTGCTAATATATGCCTCTTAACAATAAGATGATATTTAAAATATGGAGCAATATTTCGATCCCGTTCAAAGTTTAAACTATTTTATTTTAAAATCATAAATTTTCGATATACAGCAATGTATAGTCCGTGTCAAATTGCTATCCACTCTGAATACAGAAATGAATTGCATCGCCATAGCAAATTGTATGACTACACCTGCTCGCAAATACTTTAGAGCGTACTAGTATAAGTATGTACCGAAATATTTTTTGGAACTTTTTCCGTCTGATTTGTCATTATTATATCTTATTCTGTGTCTAGTTGCTATACAATGTTATACATACGGACACGTTTCTTATGTCAAGTAAATTTTCGTATATTGCCTATCAGAACTTCCCAGTATTAAGTGTAATGCGAAGTAGTAGTTATTTGAGCATTTGTTTTTAAATTAGCGCAAGTAGACACATGAAGAACTTTATATTAGAGCCTTGTAAATATCTTTATCCTAAATTTCATAAAATATTAAAAGGGTCATTAAATTTATGTATAACTTTATTAAGCTACATATTCTGAAATTTATACCAAATATAGGTATAAATTTGAGAATATGTATGAGGCTCTTATAGAACTTTCCACATTATAAGCAAACTCGGACAATTTCCATCATTCCTACAATGCCACCATTACGCAATGTTTATTCAAAATACCTTCGGAATTAAAGCAAATTCTTGACCTTAGCCCTTGATAATTAATTCTGTTCATCTTCCCTCAAGTTTCTCAATTTGCATTATACTGCATGGTTGTTTTGAAGGGCTTCATGAAATATTGTTCTCGGCTGAACCTAATAGGAATAGCTCTAAATAATATCTTCAATATTTTAACGTGTATTTAACAGCAGAACTTAACAGAATCTAATAATGACAGCGCTCCTGCGATGAATACATTTCACTAAATATGTATATGTATATGCACACAATAAAGTGCAGTATTGTATGCATATACAACATGTAATGATTCAAATATAAGCAGGACATTCTGACCTTAGATTAAATATTAAGATACAAAAGACTAAAATACGTAATAAAATAAAAAGTTCTCAAAGGTGAGTGAAGTTTTTCAGTTAGCACTTGGCCCAGTGATATGGTCTTTAGACCATGGTCTTTATGGTATTTAGACTATTCTCTTATTAGAAAACTGACCAGTAGTAGGATAGTTGACAACGACGATAAAAAGGAAAAATAATAGCAATTTCATCGAATACTCAAGGCAATTTTCTCATAAGCTTACTAGCTCTGTTTTTATATGGTTAGGTACCGCTATCCTCTATATGTTCGGCTTACACGAGGAAGGTGTTAGAGATAAGGCTCGTGACAGCGAGATGTGAACGGAGCTCTTCGTAAATTATGCGATCTCGACCGGTTTGCTCGCGCAGATGAGAAGCTTATCGGGATACAGTGGTCCAACGTTGTTGAGGCTCTCTGTTTATTATATAAGATATGTTAGGATCATGCTGTCGGTACTAACAAACTGCGATTACGATTCACACCTTCAATTGCAATGAAGTCTAGATACCATCTAGTCAAGAAAAATGCACTTAAAGCGTGCTGCATTCAGTATTTTTTCAATCCGACATTGATTGTAGTGTTATTAGTAGTAGTAGTAGTAGTAGTTTACAGTAATTAAACGACATTCAATGTTTCATTACATTGTTTAGCACTTTTTAAAATGGTTTTGTATTTACATCATTCTGATTCTTAGAAGTTGATAATCTATAATATAAAAATATTTTTAGAACCAAATACAATGTTCTAGTTTATGATCTGTGTAGTTTATACAAGAAAATATTACTAGTAGGTATATATAATATATAAATTATTTATTTTTATATGTAAATTACAGTTTATTTTTACAGCATACAATGTACGAGTAAGTTACAATAACTATACATCACTATTCCCTTTGTTTCCGTCCACATGTAACAAACAAGTTAGTTTTCACAAACTAAATTAGAAATTATCCGTGTTTGCTCTACAAATGTATTAGTTAGAGCGAAGCGTCCGCTGGCGCAGAGCTTAAAGCTTGCAAAGTTTCTCTTAAAGCCAGCAGAGACTAATTGTGTAATGTAGAAACAGCTTTCTCTTTATTAAACTTCTAATGAGACATGTCAAATAAAGTGCTAAATATTGATAGAACATTAAAATGTAGGTATTAAAGTTTTCTATATTCTACCACAGCCTCAAAGAACGAAAGCCAAAGTTTAATTAGGCAATATGAAGTTAATCAAATATAAGATGATATTTAGCGTAGCTAGCTAGCAGTGATAGCCTAGTGGTTAAGAAACGAGGCCTCTCGATCGAGGGGTCTGAGGTTCAAATCCCAGGCACGCACCTCTGAGTTTCAAATTCATGTGCGTATTAAAAAAATAATTATCACTTGCTTAAACGGTGAAGGAAAACATCGTGAGGAAACCTGCATACCTGAGAGATTTATAAAAAAATCTTAAAGGTATGTGAAGTCTACCAATACGCACTTGGCCAGCGCGGTGGACTATGGCCTAATCCTTCTCATTCTGAGAGGAGACCCGTGCTCAGCAGTGGGACAGTAATGGGGTTGATGATGATGATGATGATGATTTAGCGTAAAGCTGTGATAGTAGCTCTAGCGGCTTAAGGGGGGCGGCGGAAGGGGCGGTCAGCCCCGGGCCTTCAAACACAGTTGCTAAAAAAAGGTCGTCAAAACCAAACAAACTATAAAAATTTGTACAGTCAGCAAAAAAAAAGTCACTGAATCACAAGCGAACTTCTTACCACTGGGGGCCTCCATTCAACTTTCCGCCCCGGGCCTCCGACGACGTTAGTCCGCCACTGGAAAGTAGTACACATATCGTCACATTAATTCATTAAATTAACTGTTCATTCCTTTAAATTAATTTATTAAGTGTAGGATGAAAACTTTTCAACTAATATCCTTACGTAAACTTCCACGTTTACGTATGTACACAACACATATGAAATTGCCGCTACGACAACGACACGCCGTTGTTGCCGACGACATGTCGAAAGCAGCGTGCAGTTTGAGTTCAGTGAACGTCGTTACCGTTGCCGTGCTGGTGTCGTGTCGTCACAGTGAATAGCCAAAAAATCGTATAGTTATACACGCGTAATCCTGTGTAATGTTTTGTAGGGTATGTGAAGCCTATCAACACCCATTCGGTCAGCTCTGGACTATACCCTGAACCCTTCTCATTCTGACATATACATACAATAGTGAATAGAAGATGAAATATAGGAGAGCCTGATAATGGTAACTGATATTCAAAGCGAAATTTTGAAGCGAAATCTGAATATAGTGGGCATACGCTATCGGTGTATTCATGAATATTGATTTCAATGTGTAGGTGGAGCGAGCTACCTCTACAATTAGGACAATAGGTAATATTATCAGTGCACGTAATTCAATCGCTCCATTTTTTATTGTTACGATTATTATTATTGTGTATGTGCGTTATAATTAACAATTTGATTTGATTAAAGGTAAGTATTAGGGCTTTAATATAGAAGCGACAGCCCGCACTACTGACCGTCGCCGACGGTCGGCTGCTGTTACTTAAGCAACCGTCGGCAGGATTCTGACTTCCTTTGGATCTATGATTGACTTTTTTTATATAATATAGGAGTAGCAGACGAGCATGCAGTCCACCTGATGGTAAGTGGCTACTGCCACCCATGGACATCTGTAATCAACTCCAGATAGAATTAGATATTCCTACCTGAGGTCTGCCACAGCACAGATGCGCCGCTACCACTGAGGACTAAGCTGGAACGCCTCGGAAAAGTATATCTCCCTTACCACATCCTTCAAAACGGAACACAGCAGCGCCTAACACTGCTGTTATTAGGCAGAAATATGTGTGGCGGTGGTGCCGCCGGAGTCGAACCACAAAGGGTTCTACCACCTTCAAAAACTTACCTTAGTACTGCTAGGTATTCAAAACTACTCAAGAAGAGGAAAAGTTATTTTTTTAAGATTTATCAATTTTAATGTAGATACTACTGCAATATGTTAAAAATATACAATCTAAGGACAATTTTTAAGGATATATTTTTTTATGAACTTAATATTGAACTAATTACTAAATTTAAACTTATTGTAATTACGAAGGTTCACAATTATCACTGTATACATATAAATTAGTTTGTCAGGCTGTAATGGCAATATTGGATGACACCTAACCTAAAGAGCCAATCATATAGTCACATGAAAATTTGAAATCGAAAGTCGAAAAAACTGTAAATGTTTTCTATGTATGTCAGGATGTAGGTTTTTCAACGTGAATCAAAGTACTACTTAGGCCACATTGTTCATGGTCGAGTTTATAAACGCAAAGAAAAACTAAAATAAAAGTAGATTAAAACAGATAAAAACGAAAAACCATTTTGTTACTGATTTAGATTTATTTTGTCTTAGTTCCGGTCGACCGCGCTCAAACTGTGTTAACGTGATTTCGCAAGTTTCCTCTTGAGATGAAAGACTGCTGGCCAAATTACTGAAATTAGTTTCTATATCTAATTAGTATCTCTTTGTTTGCGAATTCTATACAAAGTCTATCTATACGAAAACGGTGTTTTCAGCATGGGAAGTCAATTAACAGTCGCAGCAAACCATTTATAGCGAATGTGGTTAAGAAACTTGGCCTGCTGATCGACGGGTCCGAGGTTCAAATTCCAAGCACGCACCTCTGATTTTTCAAAGTTATGTGCGAATTTACATTGTCACTTGCTTAAACGGTGAAGGAAAACGTCGTGAGTAACCTGAATACCTGAGAAATCTTAAAAATAAAAAAGTTTTCAAAGGTATGCCAAGTCTACTAATTCGCACTTGGCCAGCGCGCAATCTGAGAGGAGACCCGTGCCCAGCTGTGGGACAATGAGTTGACGATTATGACTAAATTAACAATTTGAGTTTGCTTTTCACCTCCTAATGAAACTTCGAAAAAGATTTGCTGAATAAAAACATTGCATGAACAATACTTGCATAATTCTTACAGTCGGTTATTAGGCCCATATTTAAATGAACCGTAAATAACGGTATTAAATTACGGTATGAAATAACGAATATCTATTGTTTCGCCCTTCCTTTGAAAGGTGCACGCTTTAACTGTTCACGTGAACAGATTGCTCAAGTTAATTGCCCTTTGTGTTCGAGCGATGTGGATCCAGGGGAGAGGTAAAGGGTTTAAGCTATCCTCCCTTCAGTTTCAAATCATGTGCTTGAATCTGAAAGGGGTTGCCAAAAATTTCAAAATCCAAAGGTCTTCCCCCCTCCCCCCTTCCCCACTCTCCTCACAAATATGAAATCATGTACTTAAGTTTGTTAGGGACCTTCTAGGAACGACCAAGTTTGAAAAATTGGAAATCCTTTCGACTTACTTCGGAGACAATATTTCTTCTTATAGAAAAAACTTTTTTCTATCATCAGAATTTTTGGAACTAACTTTAGACTCGGTCAAACCACCCCCGCCCAACCAAAAATCCTGGATCCGCTTAGCTCGACGAATACATAAGAAAATCCAATATTACTTCATTCCTAAGAACAATATTTATTGTATGAAGCTTAAAACAAAAGAGAGTAAAAGAGTAATCGGTCGTGGGTCGTGTCGGTGACGCGTAATTACATTCCTTTGTTGCCCCGTCTTGGCCCGCCCACTACCACTTTGCCGCGTTTATATCGAATACAACCACATTCATTTCGTTCTATTTTCACGTATATTACATCAACACTGTTACACAATATGAGGTCGTGTCAACGACTCAAAATGATTCACGTGAAAAGGAAAAGGTTACAGATTTTTACCTTACTTGTATGGGTAGATGTGGGTGACGCAAAAATATCCTTTTATTCAACATTTTTATCAAAAGATCTTTTAATATGTTATTTTTTATAATATAGAAGTAATGAAACAGGCACGCAATGGCCCTGAGGGTAAGTGGCTTCTGCCGTTCACTAATCTGTAATGAATCCCAGATAAGATGAGCGTCCTATCTGAGGTTAGCAATAGATGCGCTACCACTCCTGGACCTTGTTTGAACGCATCGTATAAGTATGTCTCCCTTATCTTTTTTACCTCTGAAATCAGATTGATGCGGTGGTGGTGAGTCGAATCACAAAGGGTTCTACCACCTCCTAATGATGTTATATATAGTCAGTGAATCTGTCAGTATTTGTCCATAGTGCATTCGAATTTAAAGAACCTTAATTAATACAATTAACCAGCAAAGTTTTTAAAAGATCCACAATTACAGCGTTTAAAAAGAAAATTATTTAGCTATTTAAAAGTAGGAAAGTCGGATTGAATAAATTTATTATCTTGCTTGCGTTTCAATTCATAAAATAATCAGATTAAAAACTGTGTTGCAATAGGAGAAATAGGTTAATACTTGCTAATCTTCCGAGCGGGCTCTGCACCGACAGAAGTTGGAGTCCCCGCTCGAAGTAAATTATTAAACTGTTATATGAGGCTATAGATTAGTCTATGAGGCACGGATTGGAGTTATTAAAACGCTAATCCTATTGTCACGTGGTTCCTAGATTTAGAATTTGGAATCTAATCTTATCCTATATTCATATAGATGTATTTTTATTACCCGAATGGGATAGTATGTATTACCCGAATGGGAGGGTAATTTTTTTGAATGTAGGTATGTATGTTAGCCTATGTTAATCTTATTATTTGGCATGCCCTGCAGCCCTAACGACTTTTTTATAATATCGGAGTGGCAGATGAGCATGCAGTCCACCTGATGGTAAGTGGCTACTGCCGCCCATGAACATCTGTAATCAACCCCAGATAGGATTAGATATTCCTGAGGTCGGCCACAGATGCGCCGCTACCCCTAAGGACTAAGCTGGAACGCCTCGGAAAAGTCTGTCTCCCTTACCCACACCCTTCAAACCGGAACACAGCAGCGCCTAACACTGCTGTTATTAGGCAGAAATAGGTGTGGCGGTGGTGCCGCCGGAGTCGAACCACAAAGAGTTCTACCACCTTCAAATTGGCTTGACGAATTTAACATATTAGGTGTTGCTGGATTCGTCTAAATTGTGAAAGTAACATAACTAACTCGTATAACTTCCCTTTTCAATTAATTGCTTTTAGCAGTCGGATTTTTTAAGAGTCTCTTGTTACGCAATTAAAATGTATAAATGTGGTAGCCAACAAGCGGACGTTCCTCTGATGTCAGATGGTTATAGAATAAAGATAATCACCAAATCGAAATAAATGAAGGGTCCTACCCAAAGTTGATCACACTTGATAGTACGTTCTGCCATTCCTACCATCCAGGACAACATTGGAGTGCCATATGTAAACACTCTTAAAACCATACAATAGCAATGCTAGATAGCTATATAAACAAATATAGGGGTGGCTGTGTTGCCGCCGTGCACGAACTACAAAGTTCTATGACTTTTAAAGTACACCGAAATACTAAATTTACAGCTATTAAAAAGCTGTTAAAAGACGATTACATAAAGTAATATACCTAACTTTTTATTAAACATGGAATCACCATTAGCATTAGCCGTCGGCTCGGTGCGCACAACTGAAATATAATTGGCCAAGGGCGAGTCAAACTCGCAAACGAAGGGTTCCGTACCACGAAGTTTTAATTTGTTGTATATTTTTAGTATTTCTTATTATAGGTGCCATAAAAGTGAATTCCTTGTGAAAGTTGATCTGTCTATCTATTATGGTTCTATAGATAAAGCGAAAAACGCCGATTATGTGAAGATTGCTTTAATTTTTAGTATTATACATATTCTGTGAAAATTTCAAAATTATATCTTTTACGGTTCCAAAGATAAAGCCCTGTGACAGACGGACAGGTAGCGGGGGCTTAGTAATAGGGGTCCGTTTTACCCTTTGCTTTTGAAACCCTAAGAACCATGGCAAGAGGTAAAGCAATTATTATTTTCATCATTAATGTACAGTTTTACTCTATATTATTGTTATCGAATATCGTAGATCTATGATGCCTTATGATGCGATGACGTCAAAAAGTACGTCACGAGAGTAGATTACAATAAAATATATCTTTGTTATTTGTATGAAGTCTCAGGTACGTGTCACGTCGCGATTCACAGTTTTATTTTATTGTGTTTCATTTCAATTCCATATTAAATAAAGGCGAAAAATGGTGTACATAAATGACGCTGACATTGTATATAAAAAAAAATACAGCCTTAGCATTAGGGATACTACAATACAATATCATTATCATCAAGAACCCATTACTGTTCCATTGCTGAGGACGGGTCTCCACTCAGAATAAGAAGGATTAGGCCATAGTCTACAGCCCTGGCCAAGTACGGATTGGTAGGCTTCAAATACCTTTTTTCAAAGGTCTCTCAGGTTTTCTTATGGTATTTTATCTCACTGTTAAAGCAAGTAGTAACTAATTTCTAATACGCACATAACTGAAAAATCCGAGGCTTGTCTGGGATTTGAACCTTGGATTCATTAAGGCACGGAGTTTTAATCACTCCTCCTCCAATATCACATCCCATGAAAATTTATAATCTTTATTGTTTATTTTTAAATTCTGAAGGTTATGTTATTTACATTTATTTTATCTGTATTTATTGTAGTATTTCTAGACAAATGTTTTAAAATTGAAGAGAATGTAAATATCAATGTAAATCCCGATAAGGCGATACACGTCTGCAAATATATTTCCTCGCAGATACACGATTCCAGGAAACAGAACAGAAAGTGTAAAGAATATTGTATTTGCAGTTACATTAACACATGTTACATACCACACCGTCCATGCTTCTCTAGCGCATTGATCTTACTTAAGACTGCGAAATAGGATCCTACCTTATCTAGATATTACATTACTTCCCTCTAATAGTAATATGGTGTTTAGATAAAAAGTCAGCAAACCAACGTGCTGTCCGCCTGATTTTAAATGGTCCTTGTCGTCCATGGAGGAATAATAACAATATCATCTTATAATAATTTATAAGATGTAATATGGCATACGTTAATTAGATGAATCCAAATCCAAATGTCGATACTTCCATTCGGTTTGATCATACAGTGTAATTATACGCCTATGTGTATTATGAGTTTCAAATTAATATAAACATCTATAAAAGAAAATACAATTATACAGGAAGCGACAAAATTCCCAATTGCGTGCATGATGTATTCGAAAACGTTTTAAATTAGCCGTTACAGTTTATCGCTGTTACGTGGCCATAAATTATAGAATTATCATTGTTTGTGGCCGCAATAAACCGCCTACTGGTGACAATTAGAGTTGTAATGTAAATAAGAGAGCCCGGCAACAAGTGGGTCACCCAGGGCGGCGCCGCCCTGCGCCGCGTCGCCCAGCGGGTCATGAACACAGCTTGTTCATGACCCACTTTATCTCAAAAACCGATATCATTACCTGATATCTGACGTATCCTGAGCGATTGGATTTAAAATATTCGGTTTAATTTTATGCTCAACAGATTGATAATTATGGCGGCGTTAATTAAATTACATTACACGACTGAGTGTATTTAATCATTAATGTCACACGCTGGATTAATTTGATCAAAAATATGAACGACGAAAGTACTACTGTATAATGTATGGTAGGCATTTATGTTTTATTACTAAATTCTATTTTAAATTTATAATGGAAATATTAAAAATACATTAAATTAGTAACAATTATAATAATAGTCTACCAAGTTTGACGTTCTTTGTCTCACACTTTTAAGAAAATATTAACATATAATAGTTTTAATTTTATAAAATCCTAGGGCGGCAGGTAATGTTCTACCCTTCCCGGTAGGTGGCGCGATGGGATGATGTCTTAGTTACATTTTAGTGACTTGGTGAAAATGTGGCTTGAATTAAAACTCGACCACAACCCTACGTAGTAAATCCAAATTTTATGATTTCCTTTTTGGTTTAAAACTTCTAAACCAAGATTGTTAATCTGAATGGCGTCGTTTTGTTGAAAAGCATATTAAAACATTCTCATGTGATTTATATATGTATGCAAATTTTCAGGAAATAAGTAGGTTAGATTTGTAAGATTTAATTATCAACAAAACAAATAAATATGAACAAATAGCGACAGACGAACCTAAATAAGATAAATTTAAAAGTAAAAACAAAACAGCTATATTTTAGCAAAGTAATCCCACAGATCATACCAACCTATAACCATTACAAGTGAAAGGGCGCAGCTGAAATTCGTTTATATCTTAAGTTTAAGATTAATGTACCAAAAGTCCAATAAAATAATATTATACAGCTCTACCAGCCAACTTTGCGCCTTTACATAAATAACGGGTGATATGTTCTACATAAAACTAATGGAATTTTACGTATACAGCTAGTGCACAGTAAATTCTCAGTAATCTGCTGAAAGCTGAAGCTAGGCAGGTGATGCCGTCACAGAGATAAATATAGAATCAACGCGACCAGTATTGATTATTCCACTGCCAAGCTTTACATACAAATTTTGCTTTGATGATTTCAATGTGATATCTAATATAACTGAACGCGTATGAAATTCAGCTTTTACTGTGACGTTTTGTTGTAATTAATAATAACTGAATGTCAACCAATATGTTTTAACCTTTGTCCAAAAAGTGGGAAAAAACTTATATTGTTTTGTAATTGTAGCTATTAGTTTTAATGTTTGAATTAAATATATTAGTAACTAAGTGGTATATGAGACATTTTTGGCAAAGCTAATTGCAGATACTCAACTTTAACTTGCACAATTATGAAATAGGAAACATTATCAACATACTTGCTATAGCGCTCCGGGGGCCCGCAGTGTCCTAAAGGGTGAAGTCGTGTCGAACTAATCGAGGTTTGCTAATTATAAGGTAAGTCGGAGAAAAATAACGTTCCATTCTTTCTTAGAAATCAGAAGTGACATGCAATAGATTTATTTTATAAATACAAAAATAGTAAAAATATAATAAATCTATCCCTATTGTCAGCCAACAGCCAACACTTGCTACAGCGTCCACGAAAGCCTATTTTACCATGCAAGGATAGCTTATAATAACTGTATACAAAACAACAACTAATTCCTTTATCGAATAAGCATAAAACAACTCTTGCAATAAGTCCCCATTATTCGCAAAACGTGCATTAAGTGGCGTAGACAAGTCGTAGCGAAGTAAAATAAGTCACACCCGCGCTACGAAGCTACGAGGCGTAGAACAAAGCAACACACATTTGCACTCACTCACTGTATAAAGTTTTACATATAGTAGTTTTCACGTTAGCGTTTTATGCAACAAGCAACTCATAAATCAAAGTATATGGATAAACTCCTTATTTATAAGAAACTTTTAAGTAAACAATGTTATTATTTGTTATAAAAGGAAAACTGCCGTCAAAGTAATAATTTAAATAGAAGCTTTTGTGGTGGTAACATTCTAGCTGTCCCATATATATGATCCCCGAGGAGGCACTTGGTGCACGACTCATCCAATATTCATGAACCTATTTTGGAATTCTAAACAGTGTATAATCCATTAAATCGCCATTTATTTAGCTTGTAATCTTCTTATCAAACTTAAAGGAAAAGGCATTTCTTATCCAAATTAATAAAACTCATTATTTTTGTAAGCATTACGCATTTATGTACGAAACAATATGTATATCAGTGTTACCATTTAACGTAATCGTATAAATATATAAACTGTGTCTACATTTTTTATTATAAGCCATTACTTAATTTGTCTTGTCAGTTCGTATGTGAAGGTCAAATCATGAACTGATTTTTAAGCCAGTTAACCCCAAAGGATTGAGAACTGTTTTAATACTTTGTAATATAAATTTATTATTATTATTGAATATTCCAATTATATAGCAGATCAATCACTAAACAACAAAGAACATGATTTTTGTTTTTGTTAATTATAAATTAATTATTTTAAACACTAATGTTTTCATTATAATTATAATCCGGCTTTAATAATTGGTGTGAGCTGCGTAAAGACATAAATGAGAAGTTTACATCATGAATAATTTTGAACTGATCATATTAAGCCAACTTAATATTAAGCCTACTTTGTTGCGACCCATTACGCGCTATACTCAAATAATGAAAGGTCATCAACGCCAACTATTGATTTATTATTAAAAGTCACAAAAGAGTCATTTTTCAAAGCCTCCAGGTTTTTATGACATGTACGCCGTAATTCGCGTTGTCGACCCGTGTAAAAAGTATCCAAATGGGAGTTTAACTTCGTTCTTTGCGCTTACAGTTTCCTACACGAACGTAACGATTACCTCGAAGTCTTCCTGTCGTAACGTTCGCTCTCAGTCACCTTGTATACTCTCCTTTCCTTTTACAACGTCCGTTGCGAATTTCCTTTGTACATGATTCCGTACAGGCAGACGATACGTTCCCATTTTCATTCGAAAATGATTTTAAAAAGAGTATCTCGTGTTAAAAATTCAGCGAAAAATACAGAATATACGAAATTTAAGAATATGTGGATTTAAGGTGAAAGTAATAAACAGGCATACATCCACCGGATGGTAAGTGGCCACTGCTGCTCATGGACATCTATAACTAACTCCATTCAAAATATGGGTTCTACCTGAAGCCGATCACAAATGTGTTAACACTCGTGAAGGTCTCAGATGGTCAATGGTCGTCGTATATAGGTTAGCTAACATTCACACCCTTCCATCGAAGCCTTCACGCTACTAATACATATCAGATACTATAAGATACTTCACGCTAGAAATAGGGTAGTGACGGTACCTTCAAATCAAATCATACAGGCTTTACCACGTCAAATCATATGATAATCCACCGCAATTAATTTCCATACGCTCGCGGGATCAATCGGATATACTCTCATAATCCTTAGATTCACAAGTTAAAAGCGAAGTAATAAAAAGCTCGGCCGGGTTGGGTTCGGGAGACGACAATATTGATTTTCCTGTCTCTGATGTATTTCATTCTCCATCTGTTGCTCTCCATAAAATTTACGGCAGTATTACTGAGCCGTTATTTTTGTATGAACAGTTTTATCGGCGTACGTCGCGTATTCTATGACACGTGTTTTTATTGTTATAACTAATTCTGTTTCGTGTACTTGTTGTTGTGAATGTTACGTTTTTACTTATATTTATACACGTGATTTTAACAAGGACAAATTATATAACAAATAGGTACAAGTAGGTTTACATGCAGAAAACGATTTACGTATGTTTTAAGATTTTTTTGATTTATAACAAATAAGCAGGTTTTCATTTAAAATATTACTACAGGAAATAAAATTATTTTCTGAATACTGAATAATCAAACTAATCCCTTAACTGAACTAGAAAATAATTGATCTTTGATTTAGATAAATCTTTTATCGAACCAAAAAAAAAAACAAAATGTGTTAATCCGTTTAGTAGTTTCGATTTCAGACAGCGTCAGATGTTAAGAACTCAATAACTGATGTTTAATAAGTTATATCTGTAAACAAATTACGTATTTATATACACATTTATCATCATGCTGTACGTTTTTAGAGCGTCTCCTCCACCTATCGCGTAGCACATACAATGCAGATTTATACAATGTATTTTCCATCGCGATATATGCCGAGGAACGCAGGTGAGAGTCGTTAGAGAACGCGATTTTCCCATATAAAATGTATGCCATCGTAAATGTTTTTCAAACGGTTCAATTCCGACACCAAGCGATCCTAATATACAAATAAGTAGTGAGATTTGCAGCTATCTTACAGTACATTTATTTCAGATGGT
Source organism: Epargyreus clarus (assembly GCF_041222505.1). Lineage (NCBI taxonomy): Eukaryota > Metazoa > Arthropoda > Insecta > Lepidoptera > Hesperiidae > Epargyreus > Epargyreus clarus. The sequence goes on along the minus strand of NW_027332239.1, from coordinate 7,678,917 downwards.
GGCGACGGAGGAGTCAACAGGGACGGTGCCGGGCCAGATCGACTCGCCCGGCACTTTCGGCAAGCTCCGTCAGACACTATCTTCTTCACTCCTCACCGCACAAGACAAAGGTAATTTAATGGAACAATGTAAAGAGATTCAAACCTCGGAGTGATAATTAGCATAGAGCGCGTCCATGCCGCAAACGCCTTAGTGTGAGTCGTAGGCATATGTGCTGTTTTAAAATAGCTTAGTTATGAAATCTATAATACTTCTAGTTGTCATAAATTATTAAACACACAAACGCACAAGTAAATTTTAGAAAGAGAATTTAGAGTTTGTAGATTTTATTTATTAAATTATTAGATTTTATTTAATAATGATTTACATTAACTAACAAAACTAACAAAGTCACTCCGCTTGATCTTGAATTAAGGATGTGCGCCCTATAGTGATGGCAACCGTGTTCACACTTGTACTACTGTTCGTACTTAAGTGTGCTCGCTCTATATTTTATAATTACTGTGAGGTTCACTGGTTCACAACTGAATGGTAACGTACAGAATAGTAAGTTTGTGTTCATTATCTTCCGTACTGCGAGTCTAAATAAAAGAATATACTTTCATCATTAGTCAGTTCGTCTCATTAAATTGAAACAAGAAAGTAAGATTGACCCCTTAAAAATAAATTACTTCAAATTAAAATTCTTGAGGTCTAGGAGACCTAGAGGGAAGAATCTTGATTCTTTATAATTACACCCCGTAAGGCCTAGTTTCATTTTTTTACCATACGGTAAAGCCTTCATAGAAAATCTCTAAATTCTTAAAAGTCAACCAAATCTCGGTCTGCCAGATAGATGGTTAATCAAAATCATTTTTTTTAATTCATTATAGGTTCTTTACAGAACACTTATTGAATGTAATTTGAATGTCATAACATTCCGATTTCGAAACTCGTCTTTGCTCAATTATAAATAACATATTTTTCTAAAGCAAGTATTTATACTTAACTTAAATTATATTTATCATGAATTAAAACCCCTATATTGAAATGATATTATCAAATTCAATTTTATTATAACAAATCTAATTACACTTGGTTAAAAAGCGGTAAAGATAAGGCTTTCTTATTGCTATAATTGCTATCGCGAAAATGATTATTATACCTAAGACGTAATGAACAATATATCTTACTACTAATATATTCTAAATAGGAGGATAATAAAACATCGTAGGCTCATAATTATGTATTAATTAAGGCTAACGATGTTTCCGTTCGCACAGTCACATAAATGTCGGAGTTGAAATGTAGCAAAACTTTCCTCCGTGGGTGTCAGTGAAGTTGTTTACCTAGGTAATATTTCAAGGTAGTCAGGATGTACTTAATTATCATACTTGCTGAGATACGGATGTGGAAATGTGAAAACTTTGAGAAAATGAATATCAAAAATACGCCAAGTGAGTGAGGTTCTGTATCACCCATATTTATTTAAGTAAGAAATGTGTTTTATTTAATTCAGTTCACGATCCTTAATGCCATGCCCACTTCGCAGATTCAGACAGATTAATAAAAACTACATACCTAATGTTCACCTTTTTTGTATATTTTTCCCTATATTTTATTGGTAACACTAAATAAAGCTTATCAATAGCTACAAAACAAAAAAATATCTACAGACAAACAAAAGAGTAAAGGTACTAAACATTATTTTGATTATATAATAAACATAATATAAGCATACATAATTACATAATGATAGGTAACATAACATAAATTCCCCAAGCTTCTGTAATATTACACGTATTAAACATATTTATATTATTATAGGACATGAAAAGGTTTCATTTAACACGTAATTGTTTGAAGCATAATTAACACCTTAACTAGCGTTCAAGTAGTGAAACTGAACCGAACAATTATGACCGAACATTAATAATTAGGTAAGTACCCATGTTAAAGTGTTGCTTTGAACATAATTAACTTAACATTATACGATACTAATGTTTGGAATTATTTAATTAAACTCCTTTAGAAATATAACGTTAGTCATTTTATAAATCAGACAGTTTTTAAATATAACTTAAGTAAAATACAGTACCTACCACTGTTGTGTCCCGCCACGAGGCCCCGGGGTTGTAAAATAGGGCCTCCCCCTCTCTATCATCAAACTTTAAGTTGTAATAACTTTTGATAAAGTTGGAGTCAAATTGAATGAAGTAACGATTATATGTTAAGATACGGAATACACAGACAAACAAATAGACAAAAATCTAAAAACGATAGAAATTGATATTATTTACTTATTTGAGAAATTAAGTCCTCCCAAATACCTTTTGCAAATATATTCGATGTACGGATTTACGCAGATTACATTCGTATTATAAGTATAGATATACAATAGATTAACAGGTCAGGGTCATAACTCTTATAGCAAATTAACCACGTTTGTACATGTTATATTGCTTAGTCAGCAATTAAGGATATTATCCCAGAGATACCAATCAAGGAAATATATATTCCTTAGCAATGGATAACGTAATTCAGCGTCAGTGGGGTCTAATTAATTTATACTCGATAAAAATATCACTCTTAGGACTCTACCTGTAATACAGTAGATTACGAAGAGTTCTTATCTTTTAATTATTCCCGGGAGTAAGTCGAGTATGCCGGCGGTGGAAAGAAAGTAAATATTCCAACGTTATGCTCCACTGAGCCGAATAATACGGCTTCGAATTATCTGTTGTGCCTGAACAACAATTTATCATCTCGGGGTAACTTGGTTGCCTTCAGGCTATCGTACAGGTACCTTTTGAGATAATAGGTCAAGCGAAACTAGATTATACAAGACTTGGGTAAACTTTACTAACATCTAGCTTTACACGCAGTCTCTTGAGGGCGAGTTAATATAATATATCGATCTATCGAGAAAAGGTTTAAATCTACTATAAAATTAACTTTATGTAAAAAAGCTTATTATAATGTTAATCAGTACTTAATGACAACTCCAGCTCCAACATCAATAATTAATTATATGTACCAACATCAATAATTAATTATATGTACTATGTAAAATTGTATATTATTTACCCTTTAAAAGATGCAACTATGCACACGCATGGAGTTTCTTGCGCCGCTTCTTCTCCATAGCGAAATACCTTCCGATGCGGTGGTAGTTTGTTGACTTTCAAAAAGTATTCTATATGAATCAATTTTGAATAAATGAGATTTGAATTTGAATTTATATCAATGTAAAATCGATCGGTAACTTATTTTAATATAGACAACAGACATTCTTCCTGTAAGTAAACCAGTAAAGTATTCAAAACTTAAATACTTATTTTCTTATTTTTTGAAGACTGTACAGAATTATTTTTGAACGTCAATAAGCTCGACTTCGGATAACATTTTTTGTGGAAGATTAGTGATGTCCTCACTAAGCAAACATTGTTACAACCAATAATAATAAGTAGCTGCTAGTTCTTACCGCGTGTCTTACGCATTCGCATTTTTGCATGCCTTGCAACATGCATGTATTGCAATTTGATATGTGAGACTGATCCAACATAATTCAAGAGTCCTACTTGACTTTCGACGTTATTAGTATTGCTTACACGGCAAAGCAGAAACTTCTATGGTAGTGGTGCTACTGTAGTTCAACAAGAGTTCAATCACATACAAATATTGGTTTAGTCAATTACCTAAATTCAAATTATTAAAACGAGAAGGTTAATAAATTTGCAAACTGTTTCACTTATTTAACAAACTTTAAAAAGCATACTTGACTTATTGCTTTTCAAAGATCGAAGAATATGAGCATCCCAATATTCATAGTGAAATATCGCGAGCTCTCTTTACAGAGTGGATGCATTGTTAGCAAATTCCTCTCGAAAGTATGGAGGCACAAACAAGCTACGAGCTGATTGCAATCCCTGTTATTTGCATTCCGAACTGGTATTTTCTAACAATGGACTTAATACAATTCAAGCACTTATAACTTTAAGCGGCTTGTGATGAATTATTTCATTTGGAATTCAAATTATTCCTGAATTTAATTATGCAGACTCCTGGTCTATTTGGGCTATCCGAATCTATATTAATGTGCTAATCGTATCTGACGCTACTTTAAGGAAATCTGTTATATCTACATCTACAGGTATAATAAAACTACTTTATGATAAATTACGCCCAAGTTGTTTTCAAAACATTAATAGCTATTACTCGTAATTATAATTAAATATAATTAAGGACAACCCGCGTGGCGGAGTGGTCACCAAACTGGGCTGACACGTAAAGGAATCGATCCCCGGTCAGATTAGATATCTGTTCTGGGTCTGGGTGTTTGTGTATTCGTTTTTGTGTGTCCGTGGCACCCACAAAACAGGGAATACTAACGTGGGGCTATGAGTGTAGATAGCGTATTTACTATTTAACTACAAAATGATCATTAAAGAAATGATGTCCACTATATACACATAATATGTGTGTGAATTAAAGTTTGGAATTATCCCCACAGTTACAAAATTGGGACCCAGAGCCGGGCCGGAGCCGACCGTGGTGGAGCCCGCGCCGGCGCCGCCGCCCACGCAACCTGCGCCCGCGCCGCCCACGGCCAAGACTGAACGGTATGCTTCTAAATCTAGGATCCTTGACTTTAGTGGTATTATTATAATCTATCTAATTGATTAACGCCCTATATTTATAATCAATCTGTCCAAGAATTTACACGTTTACATTTTTCAATCCTGTGAGGGCAAAGATTAGATTGATAATTAATAATGACTGTAAATCCACAGAACTAATAAGCAATGTCGCTTCAAACAGATACAGTTCTTAATTTTTTTATTATTGTAATGCAATTAATGCAATGCTTTTGCTTAATGAGAAGAGTGTTATAATGCTGAAAATATTTTATCACCTTTTTCTATATATTATTAAACCTTACATGAAATAATACGTGTTATTTGGAAACATCCTTTGTCATTGTCTAAATTTAATACGCAAACAATGTATATGATACACATTGTTTACGTATTAAATTTATAATTATAATTTCCTTTAACTCAAATATAAAATATCATCACAGAGAAGCTGGCAAGGCGCCGTCGCGCGCGGGCGCGTGCCGCGTGTGCCTGAAGGCGCTGAAGCCGGGCGAGGTGTTCCACACCTGTAACGGCTGCCAGCACCGTGTGTGCGAGGACTGCTCCTCCTACTCCAAGCCCGCTAGTGATGACGAGGCCGTAAGTATCTTTTAGAGGGTACCATCTCTAAAATCTATAAAAAATAAATAAGGTGAAAAAAATATTGCTCTAACTTACTTGACTAAACGTCATAGAGATCATCATATCACGATGATCACTAGTATCACAAATGTGATTAAGTCTAAGAACAATAACTAGCATTAAGTAAGCACTGGCAGTTAGATCATAGCCTCCTACAAATGCGCACGTGCTCCACGTGCTCGGCCGAACTTCATCGTAATAAAGTGGTTATTATAAAATAAAGATTAAGTAATTCTTATGTTTCTTTTCGGCGTAACAAATTCATCTTCTCGTCACTACTCACGAACCTCTTATACCATCGAGATGGATAAATAATCTGAAGAGCGCAGTATTCCAGAACAATTATGAAACTGTCATAAGGGACCCTGTGTATCAAATCTGCACTATCACAAAACGCGTATCATATAATATAATATTTAAGTACAATCATCAACTAATCATGATTTACTGTCGTAGAGCTCATGGCGCTGCTCGGTGTGCCGGCGCAAGGCGGGTCCGCGGCTGCCGCCCGCGGCGCAGGACAGCACGGACTCGCTGCTGGACGTGCCCGTGCTGGAGGCCCTCCAGCGCCGCCACTCCGAGGCGCGCCTGGGCAGCGGCGGCGGCGGCTCCGGCCTCGCCCCGCCCCGCTCGCCCGAGCTGCGGCGACACTCTGATGTATCGCCTGCGTCCTTGAAGGAGCTCGAAAAGGTAATGTTTATCTCTTCTTAGATATTACACTGAAAGCACCCTTCAAATTCACTAACCTTCTCTCAAATTAGAATGCCACTTAGAATTTCATTGCCATTATTAAAATCGAATTATTAGCTACTGAGAGTTGAGTTTCGTATTCAATTTGATGTTAAGTTTGAAAATGATTTTGAGAAGATTCCAGCTTTAGTAACTCATAAATATTAGTACAACAGCAGTCAAATATACATGAATTTTACTCTATATGCTTGGAATCCTTCATAGATTGATAAGCTAAATTAAAACCTGAAGCTATAAGCTAAAGTAATATTTAGATAAGCTAAAGTAATGCAGGCGAAAAAGCTTTTCGCCGTCGTCGATAATAAGTGTGAGTTTGTAACCACGCTGCCCGCGGCGGCAGTTGAAGGGCGGCGGCAGCGTGACGCCGGCGGCGGAGTCGCGGCGGCCGAGCGCGGCCGCGCCGGCGCGCCGCCGCTCCGTGCGCGCGCCCGCGCCGCGCCAGCGCTCCTGCGACGAGGACCAGCCGCCCGGCTCGCCCGCGCACCAGCCGCTCGCCGCGCCCGGACCACCGCCTATGTCGCGACGGTAACTTTTAACTACTGTATAAAGTGAATCTTACGTAGCAAATGCTAGCATTTGACGAATTATATACAGCGTTTGCAAAACATAATTTTTAACGAAGTAATAATTAGAATACAATCTACTGTACATAATAGAAAGTACTAAAATTTGTATGGAAGTAAGTTGTTAATTGTTTGATTCGTAATAATTTACAAAGTTAGTTACTTATTCAAAAGTCATCTGTAATGTTAACTTCTTTAACGTTTTTGAAGAAATAATGTAAATGTTGAAATATTTAATTACATAGAGCATCTGCTGTGGACGTAGTGGCCGGTGCAACTTCGCGACGAGGCTCGTACCGAACTGATACGGACGTCGTGGACCCAACCCCACAGATAAGCGGCCTCAGCGTGGATGAAGATCGACCCATAAGACGCAGGGGAAGCCAACTGTTAGTAAAAAATATATTTCTAAATTAGTATAATATTTCCAAAATAATTACTTCTCCAGTCAGCCTTTTAACTTTGTATATATATGACTATAAGCAGTGGCTTTATAACTTCCTTGAAAAGAGTTTCTATATTTATACTACCTTTTTTTAACTGTTATGGACACTTCAAACCATCAAGTTAAAACAGTTTTTAAGCACATAAAACCCACATGATTACATTGTGCGTCTCTACATGGCTTGCGGCACAGGTGGTCTTCAAGTCAGTATGCACCAGAATTAAATTAATGTACTTCGTATTACTTTAACGTGTTGTCAATTGTAAAATGCCCCATAGGCCGGACATAGCAGCGCTGCAGCAACGAACAGGCGCTCTGAGCGCGATGGCGGCGCTGGCGTCGCGCGGCTCGGACGAGAGCGCGTCGTCCGCCGCCGCCGCGGCCGCCGCGCGGCAGATGTCCGTCGACGCGGAGGCCATCAAGATCGTCATACACGACGTCGACGACCGCACACCGCGACGCGTGGCGCTGCGACGCGACCCCAACGATAAAGGACATCGATGTTAGTCATATTTACTGTAACATGCAAAAGCTTGCGAAGTTCAGTTCATACGTGATGTTCATAATTATGTAAACGCATAACTCTATATTAGATTCATATCCATACCTCCGTTTAAAGTAAATACGTTTAAAGAGAAATTGACCGAAATACTTAGGTATAGGTAATAAAACATAACGATATCTTGTACCAACATTTTATAGCGCAAAACCATGTAAAATATGAAAGTAATTGCAATAAAAATAATTTACAATATCAAAAACATGAAATCACCATCACCAAAAACATGAAAAAACTAATAAACATTATTTGTAATTTTTTGCAAACTTTAGGACTGTGTGCTTTCACACATTAACGTCTATTAGGTCAATAGCCACCATGGCAAATTAAAATTATTAATACATACAAGATAATAAATTGCCATACACTCCATTAAACGTAGCGTAAACCAATTGTAAATCCACGTTGGTACACATAACATGATCTTCCAGCCCGTGGTTTCGGCATGCGCGTGGTGGGCGGCAAGCCGGACGCGAGCGGGCGCCGCGAGGCCGTCATCGTGTGGACGGTACCCGGCGGGCCTGCCGACCTGGCCGGCCTGCAGCAAGGAGATAAGGTATGTATCAAACCGAATTATTAGAATAACGTTATGTGGTACACACAATATGTTTTTCTTAGGAATAGGTAATTTTCCAATTTATTATAAGAAAGAGGATGTAACTTTTAAGGGAACTTTAATATCAAAACAATCTCATATTTTAAGGAGAATAATAAAACAAATTAATTACTTACTTTAACTAATTGCCACCTAAATTACACTGGTCAACAAAAAAAATATTTTTTTGTAACACGTAAAGTTATGCCAATTTTTGAATATACTAGGGCCTACAAACAATAATACATCAAAGAAATAGTACATTACAATACGAGGACGAAAAATTTTTTTCTGACAAGTGTGAGTTTGCAGGCCGAGCCGCAGGCGAGGACTGCAATCACACGAGTCAGAAAAACATTTTTCGTCCGCGTGTTGTATAAAATTTTATATTACGGGGTCGGAAATGGGGGTTTTGCGCACGCGAAGCGTGCGTAAAACGTCCATTTACGCACGCCGTGATATAAAAAAATTTACACGTCAGGTATACTTGTGATATAGAAACATATATTTAATATATTTTTAGGTATATATAGAAAAAATGCTACACTTAAAGAAGTAATTGTTAAATGTACAATTTATAAACATTATTTTTGAGAATATTTAGCATCTGGTTGGTCTCTTTTAAGATTCCAACAATAATCTTCTTGCATTCGTGGACTACATTTCCCTTGGTAGCGCTTCTCCATTGAAGATATGTCTTGATGAAACCTCTCGCCTTGTTCATCATTCATAGCACCCCAATTTGTGGGAAAGAAATCCAAACTAAATTGCAGCATGTGTATTTTTAAAGACATGTTACACCCTAAAGCAATGTAAAATGTAAATTAGTAAAATACAGTAGTTATACAGTTGCCGAAATAAAGTTTATTTTATAAAAACGCGTTTTGAGGTTAGTAGGCATGGCGATTTGAGATCGATTAATCTAAGAATCGATCTTTTGGCCCAAAATAATTTGTTATTGTAATCTCCAGTAATGGATCGATTCAGTGAATCGATCTTTCATCCTATAAAATTGAAAGTAGATCTTTTCGATGTTGGTTTTGGTGTTATAGACATTTTTTGCAGATGCATACGTATTTCAGTGCTTGTTTGGCCCTGATGACCGTTTTTTCGCTATCTTCGCCCTTTTAGCTGAAAAGATCGAAGATCGATTTCGTACAATCGATTCTTTGGGCCTCGTTTTCTTGGGAATCGATTTATTACACTTCGATTCGAATCGATATATATCGGAAAAAATCGCCATCCCTAGAGGCTAGAAATGTATCTATAGGTGTCACAAAAAAACTGGACGTGATTGGAGGGTTATAATATTTGATTTTTAATGAACGGTTGCCAACATAATAAAAAATTACTACTAACTTCATGTGACAAAACAGTGTTGACCAGTGTTATGTAGGTACTAATTTTCAGTGTTAACTCCATCTGCATTCTTACCGAAACCGGTTTGAATACTTAATATTCATCTCAAGAGGTATCAATTCAAAGACTCGATATTGCCTTGCGATATTTACAACAACTTATAAGCCTCTCCCTGTCCTAAATCTTAAGAAACCGATCGTGATTAGCTATATTATAGCTAATCACGTAGCTACATCAAGGCGTTTGGTTGTTTAAATATCTCTACGAAATCTCTGAACCGGTTCTCAAACCAGAAAGAAAACCCTGTCTAGAGTTTCATTAAACAATTTGCGGTGTAGGTGTTGGAGTGGGGCGGAGTGCCGCTGACGGAGCGCAGCTTCGAGGAGGTGTGCGCGGTGCTGGAGCGCGGCGGCGACAGCGTGGAGCTGCTGGTGGAGCCGGCGCCGCAGCTCGACGACGCGCCGCCGCCCGCGCTCGCCGCGCACCACCACCACGCGCTATACGGTAATCGTGGCCAGACTGACCGAGGTTTTGGTTTCTAAGAGAAATCGGCCAAATATCAGACAAAATATAGGTGCATGAACTTATATAAACGAAAACATAAATGAATGAATGTAGATAACTTGTTCAAATAATTCTGAGTATAACCTCTAAATTAATGGAATTGTGTACATTTTCATAATAATTCTAAAGAAAATTCGTGTAGATAACTTCTTTAAGTGCTCCTATAACCTCTCAATTCTCAAATGATGGAAACCTGGAAGCCAAAACTAAAATAGGCACCGAAGGTTCGGTTTTGGAAGAACTTATTACCTAACATTTAATTTTATTTGAATTAAAATGCAAAATAAATGCAACTGCAATGAAATTGACCCCATCAATCACCTATCTACAAATAAGATATGTATTTCCGATTCTTTAATCTTCACGAAAATCATAATAATTACTAAAACAATATTTATTTTGGATTACAGAACCTGATACAGACAAATCGCCCTCGTCGCCGACTCGACGGAAATTGCCGAAAACCCCGGTATAATACCCATAATAGGCTTTAATTGTACAATACGTGTTGTGAACCCATGAGACGTCGAGCGTCTAGCTCTTTCTTCATGAACTCTGGTAGAGACTGTCACTTGATGCCTACTCGTCTGCGCTTCTCGGGTCACTCATATATTGGTGTGATCTAACGAATTACCCTTTGTTATACCCTAGTTATTGGATCAACTTTATTTTTCTTATGTAAATACCTCCTTCATTCTAGACCGGTAAACTTAGACAGCATTTTACTTTAGCAAACCAATTTGTTTAAGCTATTATAATTCCAATGAAATACTTTTTAAATATTAAAGATGATCCAATAACCAAAACTGTAGTAAGTAAACTTTTTATTGAATTATTTGATGTTGATATTGAACTTACGGAGGAGGTATTATGTCGATGTAACATTTCTTCCGTGGGCCGCGCCAGCTCATTCACGTGAGGTCGCGACGGAGCGCGATATCCGCTTTCAAGCGAGTTTGTGTTTCGTCCAACTTGAAACTTTACGGTAATATTTTTGCAAACATATATATTTTATCATCCAATTAGTCTTAAACTTTAATTAAATAATTATAAGTAGTCACGAAGCTATTGTTAAGTAATAAGTTACTGCTGTTCGTAATTTGTTTCGAATTGGACGAAATGCATTTATTAAGAGCTGGTCTCCGTTGATCTGCTGTGATAATGTAGCACTAATCAGTCGGACTTCTTCCACGTTAGACTAGTTTTAAGAGATTAGTGTTTCTATTTACGACTGTAGGTGTACATTCAATTTGTTAACCTTTTACTATTATAAGAGGGATAATCAGTTTGTTTACTTAAATATATATTACTCTTAATTATCTCTATTTTTAAATTTATTTGTTACCTACCGTTATACGTTATCGTTTATATATAATACTTGCCCTAAGTGAAGTGTGTGAAAAAATGCTACCTACTTATTTTCAGATTTTTATTTTTTCTATCACCTGACCAATTTCATAGTCTTGCCAACGGCGCCGGGCGGAGTACAATTTTAGGGAAATAACGGCAAAATATGAAATTCGATGAATCAAAATTTGATCAGTAAGTGTATAAAGCTCTGAACCAAACTTTAGTGTTCGATGGTAGAGCCTAGGATCGTAACCTGTTATCGAATACCGCTCTAGGATATTCGTGGACGAATAGAGTAACTGTCTGTCGGCAGGTTAAGGGTGTAGTGAATCTAGATTTGTTGCTGCTTCCAGCTTGCCAAAATGAATAAAACGATACTCTGTTTCTTACTATACAATCGCGATAGATCAATGCGACACTATCAATTTACACTTATCGAATTGAAACGAAAAACACGAGTGAATCAATGAACGTTTGGCAAAACAAGCGGCCGGCGGCAGCCGCGGCCACCGCACGAGACGTAGCCCCGCGCGGCGGCTGGCGGCGAGGTGAGCGCACGACTGACCGGACACCATCACGACGCCGCACGCTCCCGTTGGTACCGTCATCTGTTACGCATCGAGTGTCTGTTACCGAGTCTTGCTGTTGATTTAGTGTAGTGTATGCCGCACAGTGTATCGAGACGCTCGTAACGACTAGTCTCGTAGGAGCTTCGAGTGGTGGCAGCACGGTACACCGCATCCGCCGGACCGCAAACACCTTGAGCGACAGGCGCGCACCGACGCTTCTGTTTCGTGATGCGACCGCCATCCAAAAACGACACGATGTACATAGCCGCTCCGCCCTTATAACCGTAGTTGAATGTTCAGCCTCGATACATACCGAATGGGACATGCATGACATTAGCACACTCTGGATATGTGCATACTGGTACAGAGCACCCGAATACGATCCGAAGCATTTGCGTATGATTTGTGCTAAAATCGACACTGTATTGATACAAAAGTTATAAGATGCTCAATAGTCCATCATATTGCGTTTGTTATGAACTCACATGTGTGTGTTGTTGCCGCTTGTACATCACAAATATTAGCTCATATAAATATATATTACGACAAATCAATATGTATATATTGATTCACTCATCCATTCATAAACACAACAAATTCTAAATATAGTGACCATAGAAGTTGCATTACTTTTCTATTTGATCAATTATGTAATCGAGAAGAAATATATTCAATTAAAGTAATAATTAAAGTATCTTCGTATATAAGACTTTAATTTTGACTTTGTAGTCCCTAGATCTGCTATGTTTTCAATATTATAGAACACTATAGAGAATATTGTAATAGATGCCACTTCCATCTTACTTAGATACGAATACATATTCCTCAACTATTTACTTATACAAAATAGATTAACCCTTAGCCGTAGGATATGACCGTCGCATCTAGACATTACAACAATAAAGTTTTGTTTGGGCTACATTCATGAACAGTTACATACGGCTTACCGGTATCAGCATGATACAGCTTTCTGCATGGCGGACGAAAGCGTCAGACTACTCATTTATGTTTGAATAGAAATGCCTCAGCCCGAAGCATGTTGTTTCGATTAAATATTTTGCAACCGAAAGTGAATAATATATAACTATTCCACCCACATGATGGCGGTATGAATGCATTGCTATGGCCGCACAGAATGGAATCGGATTTTCGATAACTTGCTGATGAAGAATTCAATAGCTGATCGTTGCTGCATGGTACGATACGGTGATGCATTCCCCGAACGATACGAATGATTTAGATTATTAATACCGGTCATATGAAATATTATTTTCATTTATACTCCTTTTTAATTTCATTTAAAACTGTCTTTCGTTATTATTATTTTATTTTGATAGTTCCATAAATATCATCGTATGCGATGTGACAAATACATGAATTTATACATACACCTGTCTGTTTATTATGAAAAAATGTCGTCACATTGCAATACGATATAATAACGTCTTATTTACATATAAATTCTAAGTGTTATATTCTGTGGTTAGGAACAAGATCGTGCGGAGCGGTACCGCGAGCGTCCGCCGGCGCGTGCGCAGCTGCAGGTGTGGTTCGAGGGCGACATCCGCAAGCTAGTGGTGGTGCTCATCGCCGCAGATGACCTGCCGCCGCGCGACCACACCCTCGGATACGGAGACGAGCCTGAGGCCTTCGCTAGAATACGTCTTCTGCCTTCACTGTAAGAGCTTTCTCTACTTAATACCTGATCATTATAAAGGTTACCACACCCGTTTTATTATCGTGCCGAAAGTCTCTTAATATCAGCTACATTGCATGCTGATAAATATACAGCACCTATCAACAGCATTATGACCCATGTTAAATTAATTACACTATTATTTTGACTGCACTTCCTATTACGTCTCTTCGTTAAGACTCTCCTCTCATATAGGCACGTCTATTCCAATATTCTTCTCACACCCTTTACTGTTGTATACATATAATCTAATGATCCTTATATTTTTCCAGTGAAAGTTGCCCACCCGTGGAAACAGATCCAGCTTCAGCATCGTGCAGTCCCGTGTGGAACGCAACCCTTGGCTTCGGCGGCTTGACGGCGGACCTGCTGGCCGGTCGTGCTCTAGAGCTCACTTTGTGGGATGCCTGCCCCGGTATCGACCCTGTGCTCATTGGAGAATGCACTGTAAGTTAACATTTAAAAAAATATTGAGTTAGTAAACTACTGTGATCTTCGTCTTACTTTAACTCTACTTTGAGTGAACTCTACGTTACTGGCTTTATTCAACGAAACGTTCGTAACTCTACCATAGTAATAATGTAGTAGTAGAGTTTTGATACCATACTCAAACGAAAATTGAAAAGATACAAGAGAAACACGAATTTCGATCTTCCATTGGTCTACGAGTAGATTCAATTTCAAGCACGTATTGTTTATTTTAATTATATTAAAACTTTGTTGGTATTCCAAATTTATACTGCTCTACTTATCAGAGATTTCGTCTAAAATGAAACGTCAACCTTAATTCATATTTGCTTTTGGTTTTTGCATTTTTGATGTAATGAGATAGAAATTAATAGGATTGATAATGATAATTTACAATTTAGTCGAAATTGATCGTAAGTTTTGAGAGGAAAATTCTTTATTTATTTATTAAATAAGTTTTTGTACACAAAAATTGTAACAATACATAGATATGAAGTACAAAGGATTTCCTTCGTTAACTGTCCATGAATAACCCTACAGATGGAGGTGGAGAAGGCGTTCGCGGAGGAGCGCGCGGTGTGGTGGACGCTGGAGGAGCGCGGCACGCGGTCGGCGAGCGCCTCGCCGCGCGGCTCGCTGGCCGGCGCGCGCGCGCTGCGCCGCGGCGACTTCGCCTCGCAACGCTCCGTCTCGGGTGATCCATACACACTACAACAATAATAACTAACTACAATAATAATAAACTCTCACACAAAGTCTCAATACACATACTCGCACACTTAAATCACTTGTTATAAAAAGCTACCTTGAAAATCTCTCGTATAATTCGCATATTTGTTATACCTTTACCTGTATCTTCCAATTGATTTTATTTAGAGACACTTGTCCTCATCACGCGTAATTTATCCCTCCATAAGGTAGTTAAAAGACAACAGAATATTAATTTATCAACAACATAATTGAAATACAAAAAACAAACATATATAAATCTATCTTGAACTGTCATCTATAACGTTATAAATGTTACCAGATGATATGGATTCTATTGGCGAATGTGCTTCGTTGCTGCACCCCGACCACGCCTGGGTGGCGGGCTCCCGGCGCGGCTCCTCGCAGTCCGAGACTCTGGAGGTGGAGGTGTACCAGCTGGGCAAAGACTTCTCTCGATCGCTGCCTGGCTCTCGACGATCATCGTTCCAACAACAAGACAAGGGTACTTATTTTATTTACAAACATTTTAGAATATATTTTTTTAAGTCAATTTTCTATCAAAAATACGTACGGTACAGTCACGCGGAAGCGTGTCAGCCAAGTTCTTAAAAACAAAAAAAAATTGTTATAAAACAAAAAAATAACAAAGTCGTCGGTACGTGACGTCTTGTATTGTATAGTAACGATATCCTTCCCAAAAAAATATTTAACACAACATTGTTGGTATACTTTTTGCAAAACTTGACACTTTTACTAATCTTTAACTTGTTATGGTTATGGTGTAGATTTTGTAAAAAATATCACCCGTATAATTTTCGCAAACCCCCAGGGAGATGTTTCAAAAATATGTGTGTCCGTAGACGGCGTGCACGAGAGCACCGTGGTGGGCCCGCGGCGCAGCGAGCGGCGGCGCTCGTCGTGCGTGCGGCGCGACCCCGACGACATCCTGCGCTCGCTGCGCGCCGTCAAGGGCGAGCTCGGCCGCACGCTCTCGCTCTCCGGCTCCACCGCCAGGCGTGAGTAACACCACACTGCCTTTCGCATCTAGATACCGTACTTAATATTTCATGTCCTACTTGAGCGTTTTTCAATCATCGATGTTCTAAAACTCGCTCAAGTATGACTCTGATACAATATGCTCAGGGATGTGTTGACTGTGAGACTATTATACCGTTACTCGATCGTGTACGATATTCCGTTTATATAAATTTTTGTATAACATATCTCTACACAAAATTTAAGTAATGAAGATAAACTCGTTAAGATATACAAATTATTAATGGAATAATTTGTTAACACTCTCACAGTAAACACGCTCTTGTAAATGAATTATACTTATTATTTCTTATTTACAGAAAAGACTTGGTAATATATTTTATAATTTAAATATTTAATTACTTATGCTCTTTCAATTACTACGAAATATTCTGAATTTATTTTTTATTCAATTAAAAGGATGATTACAGGTATATAAATAATGGTTTGGAAGCTTCAGCGACACACGAATGTACAATATATTATGTTTAAATTAATTTGGTTTCTTCACAACAATTTACCTTTAGTTAACCACAGACTAGTGTAGGTATTGCAACGTTAAAATAATCAGTCACAAATTCTTAAGACAAAATCACGCTATCCTGGCAACCGATCCGAAACCTAATCATTTAGGTGTAGTTATGATTCCTGCCAGACACCCAAAACTGCCTTGGTTTGTAACGACACAGATCACCTCCAAAGTAACTGTACACTTTGTTTAAGCGTCTACGATCCCACTACAATAATTTAATACGAACATTACGGGTATTGACTTGTTGTATGTTGTTGCTTGTCTGGTCAGCAGCGACGGACCGTTAGAACCTCGGTAAGCGACCGCCCGTGCCCGCGCCCGCGCGTGCTCCCCTGACAGGTTGTCCGTGCGCGGCGTCGGAGCACTCGATCCCTTGTGACGTCCGAAGGCCGAACGATCCTACGTTCTGTTGTGCTGGTCGGCTCCGATCGCGTCCTCGAATTCTGCTTCGCTTACGAGTCAACACGTTTTCGAAGTACAATTTGAGGAACGATCGGCGTTGGTTTGTCAGCAGAACAGAGATCTTAAGCCACGTAGTAGCATGGGTCATAACATCGCTTGCGCAACGGCCGCGCGCACGCACCGTTGAATGTGGCTGCGCCCGACGCTTCTCATCACTTCACTATCTGTTCTGTACTGTCCTGACGCATGCCCGTCCGGGGGCGATCACGCTCACTTCATCTGTTTCTGTGTACCGTCTGTTCGGCTGCCCGTCTACGTTCATTTCAATGGCATTGTGTCGCCTAGGTTGTCTTGGATTTCATTACCTTTGCGAATGTCACTCATTGTTACGATGCGCATTCTATTAGATTTCTTGTATATATTATCTTACTAGGCCGTAGATTACCGTACATTACACAGATTTACTTGTACGTTTCATTAAACTTCCCTAACGTTCGAAGAAATGTTTCTTAGGCGTCACCGCCGTAGGTCGCGGTCAAATGACGAAGCGCTCTCGGCGGCGGTGGCAATGCTATACTTACTAGGACACGAACTTGTCTACTTAATAATTGACTAATGGCTGTTCATAACACGGAATGCTTATACCATAAGTTGAGAACTGCTTAAAGCAACTATTAGAGTCTCAACTACACTTTTGGCTGCACACGTGGAAATGCTTCTTCTTTCATTTATGTGTTTAGGACAGATCGATTGGAATCTATGTTAAACAAATTGTACCTATAACGTTGGCACGAAGCTGTTTGACGTGCTTACTTTATGTATTTTTTATTTCGGTGTTCGTTTGAATGGTTTTTTACTATTTTTGTTTTCCTTTTAGTTCTTGTTACTTTTTGACGTATGTGTTAAACCCATAAACGGTTTTAGACTCCACTCCAACGTAGTTTTTTTACAAAAAGTGTTGTTAATGTCGTTATACCCGCAACCGCTCATTTCAGAACTACGAGTATCTATTCGATTTTATTGAATATTTAATTAATTGACGTAATTTTGTCATGCATTACATAGTTGTAATAGATTAACTTAAATGTATTTATTTACAAGTAAGCAGATTAAATCATATTCAGTTCTCGATGTTCATTATTGCATTAATTTAGTAACTTTCTTAGTAAAATGAAACAATCAGTATAGTAACATGAAAAGTAGAGCGAGCGGTAGCGGGAAGCGCGCAGGGCATCCGGGCGCGTATAGTGGCAGTGGGTTGTGGCGCGCAGGCACGGCGACGGGGCGCAAGGGCAGCATGTGGGCGGCCGTGCCGGCGGCGGGCGCGTGCGAGGGGCTGGAGGACGACGGCTCCGTGCCGCTCGGGCCCGGCCAGCTGCCGCCGCGACACGCGCACCTGCCGCCGCTGCACGCCGAGATCAACGTCAGCATCATCATGATCAAGGGACAACTCGAACTCGAGGTTAGTGCGCGGGAAATCTACGAGTAGTCATACGGTTGGGCGTTTTGAACATTTCACTATATCTACACTAATATTATAAAGAGGTAAACTTTGTTTGTTTGGTTGTAATGAATAGGCTCAAAAACTACTGGATCAATTTTAAAAATTCTTTCACCATTCGAAAGCTACATTATCCACGAATAACATAGGCTATATTTTATATGAAATATATTTGATAAATAGATTTTGAGGCGGTACAAAGATTGCCGGGTCAGCTAGTATGTCATAAAATTATTCATGCAAATTTGTCACTATTATTTACATTGGCTAGTTTTATAGATGCAGACGAAATGGTACTACATTTATAAACATTTAAATTACAATTACATGAATGAATCTACATTCATCTAGACAGTGATGTGCCAGTCAAGTTAAAAAAATGTACGATGCCCTACAATAATCTTCTGTGTCCTAGGTATCGCATGCGCGACGCGTGTACGGCGTCAACGGCGAGGTACCGGATTCGTACGTGAAGTGCTACTTGCGCGACGGCGACAAATGGTTGCACAAGCGAAAGACCCGCGTCATCCGCCGCACCACTGAGCCACACTTCAAGCAAACGCTCAAGTATCAGGTTCGTGGAAAGGACATAACAAAACTAAATGCAAATCTAACGTTACAACTTGCAGTGTATAACATCGTTTCAGACTTAGTACTTACTACATTACTATTTACAAGTTTTTGCCATATGTCCCATCAGGCCAGCGAAGCTCTCGGTCGTACACTGGTGGTGATGTTGTGGCAGCGGTGCGGCGGCTTCGAGCACAACCTGGCGCTCGGCGGCGCGGAGATCGCGCTGGACAAGCTGGCCTTGCCGCAGCGCACGTACGGCTGGTACCCGCTGTTCCCGGCCACCTCGCTGGCGGCCGATGAGTCGCCCGACTGATCCAGGGAGCCGTCGCCGGAGCGCCGCGAAGACTACTAGCGCTCCCCGACGGCTTTTTTCCCTATTCGTCCCTAGACATGATATGCTTGCGACGAAAATCTCAAACCTACTGCAATTGCCCCCCGTATGTGTCGATCTAACTCTACCCCTTGTAATTATCGATGGACAACATCTAAATTATATTTGCGGAATATAACAAATGCTTTAACGTTATATTTCGTTAAAAACATTATTTACACAAGTACATGTTTTGCATTTATCTACGTATAGTGATTGTAACAATAATATAGGATTATCCGACATTCGGAATCCGTTTGGCCCAATCGTAACAAATATTCCGTAAATATAGTGTTATTAAGCGAGTGCAGACCTACATAAGATATTATTTTTATACATTTTATTTTGAACAATAATAAAATTAGAATAAAATTTGCACCAACTAATGCGAAACTACCATTGAATCAGCCAGGGCTTAAAACGCGTAACTTATTGTAGTCTATATTATCCTTATTGTTCCTAAACTCAAAAACCAATACCAGAATTCTTAATATTATCTTATTTTTAATTCACGGAGTTCTCCCCACACAAATAGAGAGAGATAGAAAAAAGAGCTTAGTTAAGGCCTTAGAGTCTAGACCACCGCGTTAGCATTTAGCGGGCCTTTTTATGTTGACACACTTCTAAACAATCTAGAACGTTTACCGTTAAAATAAAGCAATATGGCATTTCGAATAAATCAAAGATAATTGCGTTTGGTCTTCGAACTTTAATCCGTAATGGGATTATACAATTCATGTTCCGAAATGCTTCTTTAAATTTCAGAAAATCTATGATCCAATAACAATTACCTACTGCTAAATAAATCGCTTCAATAAAAATATATAATAAAGTTGATGATAATTTTAGGAGTTAAAATACCTGAACGATAATTATTTAAACAACACTTCTAGGATAATGATACAAAAAGGAGCTTATATAAGATGCTTTTGATGATATTAATTGTGGATGTGTGTCATAAATAGGAAAAGTGTAACATAGTGTTTACCAAAAACGAATCTCGTAAATACGACTTACATTTAAATACACTCAAACGAACAGACAGTGGATTAAAGGTATGCAATGCAAACATAATAATATATAATTCGATTTCAATCTTTACAGTATATGTGTATGAACCTGCATTTGTAGAAATTTTATATGTGGTACGTAGTATAGCTTTGTAATTATTGATTCTTAGTAAAATATTAATAAGTATTTTCCCTATTTAACAATACTTATAGGAACTTCGTCTTCTTGTAAGTCTACGGTTATAATTTTAAATTTTATACAATCCAATATAAGTATTGAACCCTATTTTTACGTTATATAGGTACATTTTAAATAATGAAGTAAAATAATCAACTGACTTATTAACAAAATATCACTTTTTACTGTAGACTAATGAACTTTAATGTTTGTAGGTAATAAACTAGTGAAGTTGTGTGACTATCTCATAATTGACTTCGGCCATGTGTATCGAAACATATATTGTGTAATTTATATATTACCTAATATAACCCCATCTTTAAACTTTGCCTTATACATAATATGTACGACTCATATTTCTTAAGTAACTCTAGTGTGTAAGTGCGACTAGGTACTATTCTTCCAAGGTTGTGCTTTAGTGAATTTTTCCCTACAAAGCTAATCTATACGCCAAGTTCGTTGGTACTTTATTTATTTACCTATATCAGAATACTATATTATGTATCTTTAATATCTGTAAATATCTACACTTATTTTTCAAAATTTTCTACGCACAACTATTTTCGTGATAATCTTTTATAATACTAGCATGAATGTACACATCTCAGAAAACATTATCTTGTAGTAAATATCTATCACAAAGTGTATCAATCTGTAGATTGTAGGTTAGACCTCGGCGGTATAAAAGATAACCGCTTTTCAGAGTCACATTGTGATTCTAGTAGAATATTAAAATCTGGCATGACATATTTTTCTGCAATAATTCTGATAGAAAGCTAATATTATATCAATCAGTAGGTAAAAGAGGAAGACAGTAAAAGGATTGGTGAAACCCCGCACGCCTACGGCCTAGCTTTTAAACATATTTATACTTTTACTGTCGATATTAGATACAATCTACATATCTACGCGAGATTGAATACTTACTCATATCTCGTCGAAATCTGTGTTCTTCCAGTGCTGTCGTAGCTTAGTGGCGCTTGACAATATTACCTATTCTTCTCATTATCAGTAACTACCGTATGGGATGTAGTTTTATATAGATAGGATTTTGTCTAGGTGTGACACCGGCGTCGTCGGTTTTCTAGTCTATAGATAGCGCCTAATTTTATTATGTTGTATAGAAATCGTACAATTTCTAAGAGAGAATCATATTAATATTTAACTTTAACACAATGCAATACAGGTACCTATCCAAGCGTTGAAAATATTTTTACACTATAGGTATTTTGAGTTAACTATTGTAGCGAGATTATATAAAAGCTGTAAAGAAATATATCACATATTTAAATCGTTCATTACGATATTATATCAAAAAATCTAGATATTTTAACGTTTATATTATAACTATCAATTCTAACTCACGTTAGAATCGACTAATTTACGCTTACTATCTTTATATGTTAGTATAAATAAATATTATTCTATATAAGATTAAAATGTATAGATTTATCGACTAACATTGTTGTGCCTCTTGACCCCCGATACCAGATGACTCCTTAGATACTTATACTCGACACATATCCCGCAGCAGCACGCCGCGCGGCCGCCGCGCGCCGCCTTGTGATACGGTATCGGATCTCCCCACTTAACTGTATTTAGCTACGAGTATTATGAATCTTTCTTACCTATTTAGTGTTGTATACTCTACTAAGGCGTCTCTATAGATGTCACTCTACAAGCTATCGTTTCTAAATTCAATTTCCGCGGTGATTACTGAGATGCATCTACCGAATCGTTCTATTTTGTGAAGCCTTTGTGAAATTGCAATAAAATAAAGTTATCAATATGAATATACACTTTTAGAGTCGTATTTAATAGTACTTTCGAATATCTTATAATGTATGCTGATTTATATATGACATTTACTATTTTCAGTAATCATTGTGAAATTGAACTTGATCTACCTAGTACATTAATATATGTGTCAAAGTATATTTAAAATAAATGTGATAACAAATGGGTTTATTATAGCGATATAAATATTGTCTTGATTTTTTTTTCTACTCCCAACCACATTTAGTAATCCCAATAAATTTTAAATAGGTACCTACATGTAACTGATAGTATCAGCTATTGACCATATAAATGTTGATCAATTACACATGAAACCCCATTTCTCACCCCGCCGAGCGAAAATTTTATCTCGGCATGTGATTGTTATGGCGACGTTAACTAAAGAGACTGTTTTGTCTACAAAGTAACAATTATAAGAGAGGTAAAAAAAATACATATTCTTACATGTTACCAAGTTGGCAGGCATAGCGCATATATAGATATATCGTATTGAGGTTGTATTGTAACTCTAAGCCCTCTTTCGCATGAAAGTTTAGCATAAGAATAAGTTGCATTGGAAAGTGTTAGAATCCATTCTGGTTCGACTCCGGTGGCACCACCGCCACACCTATTTCTGCCTCATAACAGCAGTGTTAAGCGCTGCTGTGTTCCGTTTTGAAGGGTGTGGAGACATACTTTTCCGAGGCGTTCTAGTTTAGTCCTCAGAGGTAGCGGCGCATCTGTGGCCGACTTGAGGTAGGAATATCTAATCCTAATGGGGTCGATTACAGATGTTCATGGACGGCAGTAGCCACTTAGTATCAGGTGGACTGCATGCTCGTCTGCTAGTCCTATATTATAAAAAAAAACAAAGGTTGAATATAGCATCAAAATTTTGCATACAAATTAGTACAAGATACGCTAATAGCCATGATGCTATAAGGTGATGTATTGTGTAGAAATAATAGGATATTACATCTCAAATTTAAAACTGTCTGCCGCTTAATAATCAAAATAAGGGGAGTATTCCTATCGCGCGTGTTTCGTGTGTGTATAGTCCGCTCCGAATGTAGAAACGAGTCGCTTCGCAATAGCAAATTGCAGATTTTAGCGGGACGAAGACAGCGCGGGTCCTTCCCGGCACCCGTCCACTGCCCGCTCTTGCCCACGGGTACGTAGCTGCGTTAGTGTGCCCTTACGTTACGAAGTATATGCTAACTAAACCAGCGCGCAACAACTTCAGAGCGGACTAGAAGTTTGGCGAGGACTATACTAGTCTTGCACACGTCGCGTGCCCGTGCCACGGGCACGCGGATGCAATTGAAAAGCAATGCGTTAAAAATCGACGTTTATGCTTTTAAAACGATTTTAATGTCTTGTGTATTCACATGAACGCTTAAAAATTAATTGATTTTTTTCTCGGAGCTGTGAAATGATGTACATAGATTAAATCAATATTTATTTATTAAACATAATATATTCAATTGTCATCATCTGGCAAGCTTACATTCGGTAAAGGGCTGGTAATCGTTGAAGTTGGCGAAGGTGGACTGGAAATGTGTAAAAAACTTTACACAGTATGTCGCCTAGACTCCTGTGCCCCTATTATTTTGATTATCAAAGCGGAATGAACAGACGTGCAACGGACAAGATCGTTTGTATGTTCTGTGCATATGTGTGGGTTCCGAGTTCAGCTGATTAATGTCATGTGTACAGATGGGTGCCGCCCGCGAGTACCGCTGATCTGTAGTCTGTGTAGAGGTTAATTTTGATTGTGAGCACAGCTGAAGAGGATCATTGGTAGATTGCATTGAAAATGTATGAATTACATTCATCATTTCAATTTTTGCTGACATTTTTATATTATCATCCATCTTTTTCAAGGAAAGACAGAATAATTTGTCTTCATCTAGTTCCCAAATCTTTTCTCGTCCGACTGGGCTTGGCTGCACGTTTAGAAAAGCAAAAGGCGATTCAGCAGCGGTATTTTCAATATTTAATGGTGGTGATACGTTACATCCTGATTCATTTCTTGAAGAGTTAGAGTTACCAGAAGTGTTGGCATCTCTGATGTGTGGAACTAAAAATAATAATTGGTCGTAATATCGGTATTTTTTCTTCTCTGCCCAGCTCGTCCATGACCATTCCTTGAACCCTCGTCCTTCACTTTGTCCTAATGTATGTTTCTGGGCATGATACTCACGTCGAAATTCTCCCTTATATTTTTCCACTTCGCTTCAACATCTTCGCCTAAAATTAGATTAATTTTATTTATTTGTACTTCGTTTGTTATCGTCCGCGCCAAACTGTTAGTTCGCTCAGAAGTTGTTGCGAGCAGGTGTAGTAACACAATTTGCTACCTAATAAATGAAAGTTTCCCGAAATTCAAATAATTTATTAATTTTTAACATAATTTTTCACTTAAATACAATTTTATATGAATATTCAGCAGGTCTGAGGATTGTCTACTATCTATTTTTCATACGCCTAAGTGATAAAGGTTGTTCAATGTTCACCCTTAACATTTTTTTTTATTTATATGGCAACACAACGTTTGCAGCTACAGCTAGTTTTATTGAATATGTTCAAAAATATTTATTTGATTGAAAATTCACGTGGAATCTGTTTGCTAATATTACGTGCGCACAACTACGCTTGTCGTACTTAAGCTGTACCGCTACAAATACAATACATAACATAATACATAACATATAATGTACATATGGCAATACATAATAAAATTAGGCACAGACATTTAACAATCTAATGAAATGACAAAAACTGTCAGTGACTGACAGTCACAATTAGTCAAGAGAATATTACAAAATATAAACAAATCGGTGCCCACGTAACAAATGAGTTCGGAATGAAGCATTTCAGAATTTACATTTCTGGCATTTGAGATAAAGTTTACACATATCGGCTATCTGAATAGTATTCTACCTTCCTCGATGTCGGAGGAAGCCAGGGTGCTATTTAGATTGGCTCACTAAGGTTTAGCGAAAAAGTAAGGGTTGTGATGGGAAAAAAATCTATGGGTTCGTACTTATAATTGGTATATAATTTGTTTATCAAACAAACCATTGAAATATTTAAGAAAAATAAAACATATTTTGTACTGAATTTTTTTAGCCAACCCATTTGCAATATATTTAATTTGATATAAAAAATAATTCATCCATTAACCAGTTTGGTGTAGATCGACCTACTCGTATATTGGGATCTTAGACCAATTAGACGATTGTAAAGTTAAAATTTATTTTTCGTATTAAAAAATATTTTTATGAAGTATGCAATGGAAGTAGCTTTTTTAAATTAGAGCGATGAAATTGGGGAAAGAGTTCATATATTACATAGATTAGTAAAGATTACTCACTCCTAACAAGAAAAAGTAACCAGTTTTGACAATTGAAATTGTCATTGTCATCTATTTTCGTGTTTGAAAAATATTAAAAAAGTAATAACTTTTGGATCATTTACGAATGAAACGATATTTCTCCGCACATTTTCTTCGATTTCGTGTTTTTGCATCACTTCACTGCACATGTCGGCATTGTTCCGCGTAAATTACACCATGACAGCCATTAAATGGCTGATACATTTGTCAGCCGTTTAAGCCATTTAATGGCTTCCTTACAAGGCGTTGAGATATCTATACTTATCTATGATATATGAATAAAATACTATTTATGAATCTATGAAAGAGATAATGTGTCTGCTCTGGTGTTACTCGTATATCGATACCTTAATTGGCAAACCAGCCAACTCCACTTTTTTTTAAATGTTTTTTTTTTAATATATTAAGATTTCGTTTAACGCCATTTATTATCAAAATAAATAAAAAAAAATTGAAAAAAGTGGAGTTGGCTGGTTTGCGAATTAAGGTATCAACATGTGGGTCAGCGTACGCGCGCGTCACACGAGCGCGTTGGCGGCGGTGCCGGCGGGCGCGAGCGGCGCGCCGCACCAGCGGGCGAGCGCGCGCATCAGCGCCGCGGCGGCGGGTAAGCTGCGGGCCGCCGCTGCGCACCGCGACCACCACTCGCGGTTCGCGCACCGACCTGACGCACACACGCTTTGTTACTCCCTGCCGTATGTTCGCATGTTATCACAACTACCTATTTATCAATTACATAAGTCCACATATTTTATTACTAACTGGCTTTCAAGTGCGAGTTATAGCAAGTATCGGTCAGTTTTGTTTATGTTAGAATTTATTCCAAATGCTAGATTAAGCTTGAGGTAAACTAGTAATAATACACTACCATTTTATTTAATTCGTAACGAACCGAATCAATTACTACATAAAGTTTATGACAATATTAAAACAAACAAACTATTTTTAACATAGCCATTAAAACTAAGGTAAATATATAAAATTTACGATTAAATATTAATAAATAAATTACCATTAGTAAACGTGACCAAACGTGAGCCAAGAGGGTATCCAGTAAGAACACAGCAAGGTTCATCTGCTCCTACAGTCGAACTATACAATCCACGCCCGTCCACGGGTAGAGTCTGAATAGAAAAAAAAAAAGTAAATACTTGAGGTAATTAAAAGTATTCATTACAAAAAATATATTTCACACACTTCAATAAATATTGTGTACTACCAAATTTGACAACTATGTAAATTTCCCACATTACCCAAACAAAGATACGAGGGTAGATTTTGGAAACGGCTGAACTTTCAATCGTCAAGTTTAATAAAGATAGAGATTTTTTTAGAGAGAAATATGCTACTTTTATTTACTTTTTTTAGGAATTATCTTCAGTTACTAGGTTACCAAGTTTATACACTCATAATAAGTATGGCCAGAGACCTGATCGACCGCCTGGTCCATGGAGACGGCGAGCACCCAGTCGCGCAGCTCGTCCGCCGCGCCGCCGCGCAGCGCGCCGCGCGACAGCAGCAGCGGCGCCCGCGACCAGTCCGTGCACTCTGCACGACAACCACACTGTCTTAAGTTTATGTTATCTAGTCACTGCCCATTGACATCTATAATCAACCCCAGATCTAATGTAATATAATTTATAATGTAAGCAGATAAGTATAAAACAAAAATAGGTATTCGAATAACAATAGAGTGAACGAAAGATTTTCTTTCTCGTATATTCCACATTACTTTCAAGTCAATAATAATACAAAAGTACCGATAACGAACGGCTTGCAAACTCTGGACACAGACCATGACAGATAAATCATAATTTTCGAGTACCAAATCTCACTTACTAAAAATAAAATTAAATCAAACAATATCTTACCAAAATCAGTATAATCAAGTAAATGCGCGGAGTCGTCATCCGCGGCCTCAGCGAGATCCAGGCAATGATTCAGGAATACAAAAGCCTCGCGGGTTCCACTATCTCCTTCCGACCGGATAACCATTCCGCTGACATAATACGCTGTTATAAAATAAAAATATAGTTATTGTTTTGTTTAATCTCTAAATTTATTAAGTTATTTTTAATAGAATAAAATCTATTTCTCATAACATATTGCTCTTACCAATGTCAGCAACGATGATGTCCGTGTAGCGAGGCAGCGCACGCGCAGCTTTGGACGCTATTTGTGGTACGTGCAGTGCCATCAATAAAATCAAGGCCTGTGAATAAAAATAACATAACTTAAAACTCATCTACGCCCGACAATAATTATGGTAACATTTACTATAAGACACACCTGGAGAGTTCTATCATCGGCCCCAGAGGCCACCATAACCGCGGCTGCGTCCTCCATTGCCGCCACTGCCTTGGGCGCAGTGGACACCCGCACCAGTAGCTCGTTGCACACAGCCTGCGCCAGCGTGGCGTCGGCATTGGCCACTGCTGCCCCGTCTGCTAGTAGGTACTGCCGCAACGCCTCTAAAGCCTGCGACAGAGCTTCTGGTACTTCTTCGCTCTCTGTATCGACGCCGTCTAAGCGCTGTGAATGAAATGATTCTTTCTTTACTTCAGAAAAAATACATTAAAAACTAAAACTCAACTACACAAAAATAGCGCTCCTAAAAGTATAAAAAATTATAGCCGTGATCCATCTTGCCATAAGTATAAGGATAAACTTTTCAATGAAATCGTAAATGACGCCAGGTGTGTGGCGCATCTATCGGTCTCGTTGAACAGATGCGCGGACGCATAGTGCGGCGTAACGCAGCGCATACTGCGGCGTAGCGCAGCGCATAGAGCGGCGTAGCGCAGCGCATAGAGCGGCGTAGCGCAGCGCATAGAGCGGCGTAGCGCAGCACGTGCCAACTACACCAGCACCTCTGTCTCCGTAAGTCCGTACCCTCCATGCTTGTGACTTGCGCAGGCACTTGTTTCTCTTAGTACCCATACTGGTAATGTCAGCGGCAGCACATACCGGGCTGGCCTTGAACAGGTGTGCGGCGTAGCGCAGCGCGTAGTGCGGCGCGCGCGGGCCGGCGTGCGCCAGACAGCGCGCCCAGCGCCCGCCGCGCGCCAGCCGCTCCAGCGCCGCCGCCTCCGCGCCGCTCGAGCTCTCCGCGCTGCTCACCGGCGCCGGCGCCTCCTCCTCATGCGCCTCTTCGTATACTTCGGTAGTTTCGATAGCTGGACCTGAATTGCATTATCAATCATAATTAATTACTGACTTTTCATAATCCCGTTTCCGCTGTACGTTTTTAAGTAAATGTATTTAATTTGAATCTGTAGGTTTTCAGGGGAAAATATTTTGATAAAATTATTTCCTGTCTATATAAGCATTTTTTTTATTTTCTAATGGATTTTACAGAGTATCATTAGTATAACTTTAATGTAAATTACCAGCAGCGTCTTCTTCTTCATCAATGCCCTCCATAAGTGCTGCACGAAGTTGTTCACCCACTTCAGTTTGTCCGATTGCAGCAAATCTAAAATTTGGTTTGTAAAACTGATATTGACATTTTATTAATACATACTAACAATTTTAAGTGATTTGAACACTACGACTATCATCAAACCTAAAATTATCATTATTAAGTCTATGTAAGCCACTACCATAAGTAACTTATCTTACTTATTGATTTATGAAAATAGAATCTGGTTATGACCAAAGGAAAAACAAAGTCGTAAGACACTTATTTTTGAGACTAATATATAGCTACCTATTTTCTAAAGAGCATTAGATAAGTTGTGTAAAGTTGTAAACACACGAGCGTACCTTTCAGCGAGCATATCGGCGGCGGTGCGTCGCTGCGCACCGTGCAGGCGGTCGCGCGCGAGGCGGGCGGCCCGCAGCGCCGCGCGCTCGGCCAGCCGCGGCGCGCCGCCCGCCGCGCCCGCCGCGCTCGCGCCCGCCAGCAGCCGCACCGCCTCCCACCACTCCCCCCTGCACCATCACACTCACTTCATATTTTGTTAATACCAACGTCAATAATCAAAATCATTGTATAGTGATTACATAAGAACAAAGATGATGACGAAAGCGAAGATGACAATGATGATAGTAATGATGACATTATTGTCTTCGTCTGCATTATTTAGATCATCATCATCGACGCCTTTATTGTCTTGATCATCACTGTCGTCGTCGACGGCGTCATCATCATCGCTTCATCATTTTCATCATAGCCATCATGATCTACATCGTTATCATCATCGTCATATTCTTCGTCGTTATCAACATTAACATTATCATCATCATCGTTGTGGTCATTATCGCCATAAGGTTAACAAAAGAAATCCACAAACACCGACGACTTATCGTCCAGCATGTCTAGTAAACTTCAAGTTGGCTTGCTAATTCATGTAAGCTGTCGTGATAATATATTTAATTAGCACACCTATCAGCATGATCGGCAGCTCGCTGCAGCAGCGGCGGCACGGTGGGCGGCACGGGCTCGGCGCTGTCCGGCAAGTACTCGCGTGAAACACGAGCAGCTTCTTCCCACAACTCTACAAACCAATTACATTTGTTATACCCTTTTTCTTAATATACCTAGTTACTTGTATAATATGGTTTAAAAGATTCATTGTCATAAATAAAAATGTGAATATTTTAATTTGAAAAATGTGAGTAAATCATATACTTAATGCTATTATCGAACAACTTACCAAGATCTTTATAATGTTGTACAACTTCCCTGGGCCGGTTGGCTCGAATCATAAGAGCCTCGAATTGTGCCAAATCTCCACGCTCAGCTGCGGCGTTTGCGCCTTCCACGAGGACTTCTTCTACCTGTCAAGATTTTCAAGTTAAATGTGATAGTACAAAACTAAGAGTATACTATTACTCCATAAGGGTAACCAAACCTACATGTGCTAACTTCTCGTACAACAAATGTATAACATTTATAAATTCAAAACATGCATTGCTCTCCGTATTCAATAAAAAATACCAAACCAACCAGTGTAATTAATAATCACCACTTTTACTTAAAAACCAACCGCGCCTCCGCCAGCTCCGCTACCTAAAACTAGTACAAACCTTGCACCTTAACCGAGCTCAGCTCCACTGTAGTGATGTCGCAGGCTCTTGTGTTGTTGAAAGGCGTGTTTATTGAACGAAGGCTTTATTATAACTATTTAATATTACTCTTACACTAACTTATATACTATTTGACTCAGCTCTACACCACATCCACTCAGACGTACCATATGCGTAGCGTGTTGTTCGGCGAGCGCGAGCGCCCGCTGGTGGTGTCCCTTGGCGAGCCACATGCGCACGGCGTCGTCGGCCGCGGCGGCGCGCAGGAAGGCCGCCTCCGCCTCGTCCGGCCGCTCCTCCGCCAGCGCCGCCGCCTCGTGCCGGCACACCTCGCGCTTCGTGATGCCGCCGCCCAGCGAGCTCAGCTCCATTGCTATATCCCACCTGGACATTGAAACCATAAAAAGTATACAAAATTGTTAAATACAAGGAGAGAGTACATTTTTGAATAGTAAATTCTTGGAATTAAAAACGCAGCCAATTGTTTTCAGAAGGAGATTATAATTCCATATGAGGAAGCAGTTATGAAAATGATGTTGAATAAACATTCCGTAATCTAATGAATTGTGCTGCCAATTTCAAATTTTATAGCAAAAACAACAATACTGAATGTATTGTAACGGAACAAAAACCACACACCTCATTTGTTGGTATTGTTGCATTATAAAAAAATTAAAAAATATAAAAACTTTAATACAAATTATATAAAAGTATATTTTTTGTCTGCCATAGCCCCTACCTGTTCGATGTCGGACATAAAGAACAAAGACAGTAAATTGCAGTAAGCGTGCGCTACCTCTGCGCCTGCAGCGCCCAGCGCGCGCCGATGGCGGCCATGCCGCGCGCGGCGAGCAGGCGCGCAGCGGGCGCGGCGGCCAGCGCGGCGGCGCGCTGCAGCGACAACTGCTGCTGCGCCGCGGCCGGCGCGTGCGCGCGCGCCACACGCTCCGCGCTCTCCCACTGACCCGCCGCGCGGTACATCGCTATCGCGCTCTTCCAGTCACCTACAACCAAACAAACATTATACACGATGATTTTTTCAAATAGGCCGTCAAGGCCAAATCCGAAACTATAAGGATTAGCGAAATATGCTAAAGGGAATTACGAGGCCGATTTTTGATAAAACTGAAACTGCATCATCCATTTTTGAAAATATCTTTTTTTCCTAGCCGGTAATCGAACGAAATCATTTAAAAAAAAGCAAGTATTGAATCCAAAGAAAATTCAAAATAAAATTTGCAAATGTCGGCGACTTTACTTGCTTGAATTACCTTTCGCGCAAATCCTTTTAGCTTTTTTAGATACTGGAATAACAAACACGCTTTCATATTTTACTATTAATAGAATTTTAACAATTGACCAACATTAGTGGAACTTTCCTACGACGAAAAAGGACTCTACAAAAATATAAAGTTGCACAAAGACGTCTTAGCGCCTTCGTCTTTAACACGTATGTGTGTATAGTTCGCGCCAAACTGCTAGTCTGAAGTTGTTGCTAGCAGGCGTAACCATACAATTTGCTATGGCGAACGCGACTCATTGCTATATTCAGAGCGGACTAGCTGTTGCACGCGGACTGTACCGGCTTGAAGGTAATAGTTTTCTGCGGCGCGCAGGTCGCCGGCGGCGTGCAGCGCCTGCGCCACGTGGCGGCGCGTGGCCTCCAGCAGCGCGCCGCGGTGCGCGCCCACCAGCCGCAGCATCGCCTCGTACTGGCCCGCCTCCTGCACACGTATGGAGATATCTCGTTCACCAAATGCAACAATGCAACATATGGCAATAAATATACCTTAATTATAATTAAAATGTGGAATTTCAATACATAAAAAATATAGTGAATTCAGTATCTACAGGTCTAAAAATACTGGTTTAAATCAATCAACGTAATTAAAAAATAAATTACTTAAACGCTTGTTGCTAAACTTACATTTTAATCGACTTTTTACACGATGTCTTTTATGCATCATATTAATACTGTAACGACTACTTAAATACGCCTCCACATACTCACCTTATACATAGATATAGCCTCATCCGGATCCCCGAGGCCTATGTAGATGTGCTCAGCCTTCCTGAGCTGGCCGTCTTGTCGCAACTGTTGCGCCAGCGGGATGTAGATGTCTCTGGTGTGTTCTTCAGTCAGGTGCGCTGCGGCGAGGCGGAGGCCGTCCGAAACACGTCCCGCCGTGTTGTATGCGCGAACGCAACGTTCCGCCATGCCCGAAGATGTTAAGATTTGTTCCGCTGTTTCCCATTCCTAATCATATCGAATATATCTTAATAATAAATAAATATATCAACATGAACAAAATTCATATATAATATATGATTAAAAACAAAAAATCTTTCTGTCTATCTCGTATGTAGCATTAGTAAATAGCTTACTTGTGAAGACATGAAGTGATCAGCCAATTGTTCACATTGTTCTCGAACGGAATCCTTGTCATCGATAACCTAAAAATACGTAGACATTAATAAATTTTTAAACTTGGGTAAAAAATATACGATCATCAATATAAGTACTTTACAAATAAGCACTCAATTAGATATCATTGTAGAACATGCAACCTGCAGTATCTGCAAAGCCTTCCGATAATGATGTGCCTTTAGCGCCGCTGCCAAAGCGTCGGTGGTCCGTCCAGCCTCTATGAGGTGTGGCACGGCGGCGCCCGGCTGCCGCGTAGACACCAGCCACGTCCCCCACTCGCCCTCCAGGCGAGTCACCTCACCTGGACACGCCTAAGCAGAGGGTATTAATATTAAACTCCATCAAATCAGATGGAAGTAGTAAACAAGCTTCTTGTAAACTATCAAGTAACAAGCAACCAGAGGTTAGCAACGAAAAAAATATCCAAATTCAAATACGTTAAGACGACTTACCTCTCTAGCAAGTTGTACTGCTCGTGCATAGTTGTTACCCTTGGCGTAATACTCAACAGCAGTTTTTGTGTCTCCTCTTTTCTCCGACAACTCCCCTGCCATTTCCCACCATTCCTCCTAAAATATGAAATAAGACAATATCGTAATTGGTACTAAGTATTTACGTCATCACTACATTTCATTAATTTTAATCAATTCTTGAAATTGCTTTAAAACAAATGGTTTCAAATTCGAATAATTTCTTTGCCCAGGCGTGCTCCGCTCCGCGTACGTAGCCGCGCAATCACCAGCGTGCCCATCACGCCCATGCGACCTGCGCACACGCAACGCTACCTGCAGCACCTGCAGCAACGCTACGTCACCTGCAGCAGGCGGTCCCGCACGTCGCGCAGCAGGTCGTCGTCGCGCAGCAGGTGCGGGTGGTGCAGCAGCGCGGCGGCGGCCCGGCGCGCCCGGCCGCCGCGCGCCCACACGCGCACCGCGCCGCGCACGTCGCCGCCCGCCGCCAGCGCCGCGCCCGCCGCGCCCACGCGACCTGCGCACGTACAACAACACGCCAAAGTAGAGTGAAATCAATACCCACGACGATGGGTCAGTGCATATGATACTACCTTGTACCCTCTCTCTCGACGCAACACACTTTGAAGAACGGTAAAATTTCACAGTTCAGTTTCGTTTTTCATTACGTGTGGGATTAACCCCTCGAACTTTGTATCACAAAATACGATCATAATTATTTGAATCGCTACTGACTATAAAACTAATAATACGTTAAAAAAGCATTTATTTATTAATCAATGTTAAAAATGTTATGTATTTTGAGCATGGATAAAAACAAAAGCTTACTTTACCGTATTTTTTTTCTTTCTGCATTGAAAGTGGTCCTTCGAACCGGATAATTGTTTACTTATCAAAATTTGTTGTTTTTTTTCTTTATAATTTAATTTAACTAATTAGTTAATTGTAATTACAACAGAATAAATATACATTAACACACTATTACTTATATTAATAAAACTTTACCAGTAGAAGTCAAGTAGTCCATGTGTTGTTGTTTCAATGTCGCCACGGAAGCCCGATCTACTTTTTCAGCTAAAGCTATAGCATCTGTCCATCGATTGAATTGTTTGTACATATTGATGGCCAGTTCTGGATTCCCAGCCTTCTTGGCGTAATACTCTTCTGCTGCGGATAGGTCGCCTGCGAATATTGCTAGACGAGCACGCACTAGAGGGCTACTTAATCCTGAAAGTTTAAAGTACAGAAAAATATTTTTTATTATTGTCATCTATATATATAAAAGAAAGTCGTGTTAGTTACTCCACTTATAACTCAAGAACGGCTGAACCGATTTGGCTGAAAATTGGTGGAGAGGTAGCTTAGAACCAGGAGACGGACATAGGATACTTTTTATCCCGTTCGACCGCGTTTCCTTGAAGTCATTTTATAACTCAAGAACGGTTGAACCGATTTAGCTGAAAATTGATAAAGAGGTAGATTAGAACCAGGAAACGGACATAGGATACTTTTTATCCTGTTCGACCGCGTTTCCGTGAATAAATAAGAGTTGAAAGTTTGTATTAAAGTCCCCCAGTTTTGATGCAAATCTATATGAAAATTGGTATTTGATAGGATTTCGATAGAAAGTAATTAAATATCTATTTTACGATATTTGCAAAATCAACCCTTAAGTTGGTTAAGTAGGGGTTGGAATTTTATATTAAAATCCGTTAATTTGGAAGCAAAAACTGTAAAAATTTGCATTTGGCTTTAGAAGACACTTCGTTTAGAAATCGGCAGATTTTGAAGCAAAGTCTATGAAAATTGGAATTTAGCTTTTTGATTCAAAATAATAGAACACATTTTTCACCGTTTTTGGAAAATCAACCTTTAGGGTCGTTTAATCGGGTATGGAACTTTAATTTAATATCCGTTAATTTGGAGCACTAAGAAAATTATCATAAGACATAATGAAGCATCTGAGTCACTGTTTGTTTTTTTTTGATCAACCCTTAAGACTGTTATAAATCGCCTTTCTATTTACACACCTGTTTCAGCATTTTTAGCTATTCAACAACCCGATTAGAGTACTATAAGTAAATAAACTTTCTTTAAAAAAAACCGTTATTGAAGTTATAGGTACTTCTTTTCGCGTGTTTGTAAAAAAAATAACAAAAAATACAACCGACTTCTATGTCACTACAAAGTAAAAAATAATTCGAACGAAATATATTGAGCGCCGACTTCAGAAATATGTACTAAACCAACATTTATTTGAATTATTTTTTACTATGTAGTGACATAGATGTCGGTTGTATTTTTTGTTAAATTTTTTTTACCCTTTTTAGTGATGACATAATAACATTTATATTAATACAATATAAAATTGTATAAACGTGATCATGAATTAAGGTACGGTCTGAATTTACATTGATTGGAACCGCCCGCTCGCAGGGCGCTGCCGCGCCCTGCCCGCTTAGTTTTATATTGTCTTATGTGTTCCAACCTAACCTAACTAAATAGTCAATGATTTGCAATTTCATTAGAACCTCCTACACCAAATATCTTCAAACACGACTCAATTATTCCCATCGGTTGAGGAGTTACATATTTTGTCTCCGAGCCACATTATCAGACCCTTAAATAGTCAATGATGAACTGACTTTGCAATTTCGTTAGAACTTACACCAAATATCTTCAAACACAACTCAAATATCCCCATCGGTTGAGGAGTTACATATTTTGTCTCCGAGCCACATTATCAGACCCTTAAATAGTCAATGATGAACTGACTTTGTAATTTCATTAGAACCTACAATAAAAAATAACACAATAAAAAAATAATTATTAAAATCGGTTCACTAACGGCGGAGTAATTCGTGTACATACATAAAAAAAAAGATACCGGCCGAATTGATAACCACCTCCTTTTTGAAGTCGGTAAAAAAATAACAGAGTGCAGAGAGGTAGAGTGAATTTTATTTAATTGTATTTTTTATTTTCCTGTTCTCCTGTGGCCATTTCCTAATATTTACCAGTAGTTTATGGACATAATACATAAATTACACGAGTGAAACCACGAGGTACAGATAGTCACTCATAATTAGGTGGTACGAAGTTCACCGGGTCATCTAGTATCATATAAATTCAAGTAACATTACTTATAATTGATTTGGTACCTGTGTCAACGTCTCCGTCTCCTTCAGCAGTAGCCAATTCAATGGTCTTGTCCAGATAAAATGTGCGCGCTTCATCACCAACTTCTCGATAGCACTTTGCCGCCAGCTAACAGAAACCGAAAATATATATAACTTATTTCATCACTCACACACACAAGTTTTTAACTTGTAAATAATGTATACTTACTTACTGCAAATTTAGATTGAGGTAATTGAGGATATTCATAGCTTACATTGTGAGTTCACTGTTAAGTTAGGACCAAAATTCTGGTCAATTCAGGAGCCTTGTACCTACATTTATCATCGAAAATTGAGACGTGTCCATTCAGAAAGTTCGGTTTTCGTGGGTACAGAGATCTCCAAGATGCTTTCACAGATACGAATTTCGCCAGATACGAATGCTTAGGATGGAGTTTACCTGCAGACGGTCAGCGCGTCCGTTCGGAAAGTTTTGATTTCATGGATACAGAGATCTCCAGGATGCTCCCACAGACACGAATTCCATACAGATCCAGGGTGCAGTTTACCTGCAGGCGATCAGCAGCGAGCGCGTGGTCCGCCAGCCGGCGCCAGAGCGCGGTGACGTCAGCGCCCGCCGCGCCCTCCAGGTACGACGCGCACGCTGACAACTCGCCGCTGCGGAGACCTGTGTCTAAACGAACAATTATCTTACCTACGTCAATTCTGCAACTATAAACATAATCACGTGGATAGCAATAAGTGACGGTAAACAAGTATACCGTAAAGGATTAAGGTTGTCTTCGTAATTTTTACAATTTGGTCATTTGGTCAATCTAGCTGACTAAAAGAACAGTGGTACTTTGAACTTGTTGACGTCAAGAAGATTCCATTTATATTGATACGAAAGTCTTTTAATCTACCTCTGATCAAAATTGAAAGATTATTGTAAATTTGCGTTGTGCCTCGTCGTCACAAATACTTACTAAAGGCCAGCCGGTGTTCGTCCAGCTGTACGTATGGTAGCTGGCCACCCTCCAGAAGGACTCTGTTCTCGCGCACGTCCACAGCCACACCACCACCGCACTCCGCCATTTCCACGCTGTCGATTTCCCATGCGCTGTACCTATTTGATACAAGTGATATGATATAATTGGTAAACTTTTTGACAGAATTAAATTTTATTACTTAGTGTTTTATTTTGTATCTTACCAAATAAGTAAATGAGTCGGAGTTTGAGCTACAACAGCATCACTGTTTTCTATCCACTGCACGAAACTGACACCGCTCGCTATGATCTCCTATGAGTCAACAAATTATCATATTAATAACTGCACTGGATACAGGTAGCCAAGTAGTGAAGTTTATCATCTGCACGTGACAATACTATTTTACCATATTTATTCTTATCGAGGATTGAAATATTAATAGGACAATGATGTTGATGACATGTGTACATTGTTGTATGTACCATGTATGTATCGCGTGTACCTTGCCCCATAAAGTATCACGTGTACCTTATCCCTACACGTCACGTGTACCTTGCCTGCACGTATCGACGTATAGTCCGGTGCCAAAATGCCAGGACCGCTCCCGAAGTTGTGAATAGTTCTAATATCTACAATTTGCTATTGTGACGCGAGTCTTTTCTACATTCGGAGGGGACTAGCAGTTCGGCGCGGCCTCTACCTTCTCCCCGGAGTGCAGGCGCAGCAGCGCGAGGCGGCGGCGCGTGTCGCGCAGCAGCAGCAGGTGCGCGCTCTCGTTCAGCTCCAGCCAGTCGATGCGCGCCTCGTGCCACCACTGCCCCACCTGGGCACCTGGGATGTAAAACAAATAAGTGTACCAATTCCGACCTGTGATAGTAAAGTATATGCACATTTGAAGGGCGATGGACGATAAAATCAGGATACTTTTTACAGCATTCCTGGATATGTAAGTTTGCCCAAATTACGTCCCAAACGTCCAATTTACCATGGGTGAAACTTTTTGAGAGCAGCAATATTTCACAGGGGGACATCCTTTTTTTTAAAACTTAATCTCCGGGTGTCAACTTTAACCTGCGACCTAGAATATGCTGTTAGTTTTTCAACGTCGTTTTTCTTCACCGTTAGAAATAACTTGTCTTATTGAACACCCACAACACTCCCGCACACAAAACAATGTACACATTGCGCGTACCGGTGGCGAGGTCGACGACGGCGAGCGTCTGGCGGTCGAGCAGGTAGGCGAGGCGGCGGCGGCCCGCGCCCGACGCGCCCTCCTCCATGCGCACGCTCACCACGTGCGGGCTGCCGCGCTCCGTGCGCACCTGCAATCAATGCCCGTGTGTTTTATGCTTCGCTTCATACCGTGTGTAGGAATCTAAAATACACATGTATAATTGTGCATAAATAGGAAGATTTTTAACATCCGTAATTAATATTCCTTATGGATGGTTCTATACCTATAAGTAACTACGATTGGCTTAATAATTTGTGTTCTTAATATATTTTAAAAATTCCATAGGTAAAAGGCAAAAATCGAACATTTGTACTCGGGAGACTGCATACATTTGTAGGTAAAATATATGTATTTGAAACTGAAAAAATAAATAATATAATTGAAATAGGTAAGTAGTACTCAATCACACAAATCTAACTCATTTCTCAAGAGAAACAGTGTTAAATTCAGATTGCACTACAATTATATGTAGTGCAATCTGAATCTGAATGACTCATCATCAAACGAACTGGTTCACTGCACGCTACAATAATAAACAACGTTACGGTGTGCAGCACGCGGTCGACGCCGCACTCGACGACGCTGAGCTCGCCCGCGCGGTGCAGCACGCACACGCCGCCCGCCACCGCGTGCACGCGCTCGCCGCTGCCGCTCCACGGGATCTGTATATAATACAGGTAACTAAGCACATCATGTCTTCGTTCGGAATAACATTGTGATAATGTTGTGTTCTAGTTTAAAGAAGAGGACTGGTCTGGCCCGATTGTAATACAGAAGCGCAAAGAATTCTAACTTATTATTCAAAAGTAGAACTGGGCAAATCCCTCCACGCTTCATCCATAATGACACTAAAACTACACATATTTCTATCATGGGTATAAAATAGTAAGAAAACACTGTTGCGTCATTTGAAGAGTTGATATTAGACATTCCGCCTCCACTAACCGACCTTTCCAAATCCTGAGAAGTAGCAATTAATTGACTACTAATGAACTACTTATATGTTTTTTTGCGACTTTGTAATCGACAGTTGTGAAGTAAAACATATGTATTGTACTGCCATCCTAAATAACGGATCTGGCACAAGTAGGTAACGTAATTACGAAATTAAAATCACATTTGCAATTGTTAAACACATGTGTTACAATTAAACAAACAAAATAACTATTTATCATCAGCGATACATCACTATATTCATAACTTAGTAAAATTAATGAAAACGAACCCACCTCACTTGTCAACCCTCGCGCGAGGTCGCACAGTATTAACGTGCTGTTAGTGCGACACACCGCGTACCAGTCGTTAGCTAGAAATTAAGATTGTTTCAGAATTCCTTATTTATTATCTTCTAAAATAGAGATGGTTATCCATCTTTTTAATGTTGCAGGACAAAAAGGACATTAACCATACTGCAGTCTCTACGTGGTGCAAAGCAAGTAGTCGTTAACCGTAGGTAAACAAATAGGGTAGCATGGATTGAAGCCATCTGGAGGAGGTAAGTCAAAGCTAAAAAGGTTTTCTCGTCATCCATATATAAAAATTGTTGGCCTCTAAAAAATACCGCGGATCCTAAGCCGAGATAGACTAAATGCGACGAAGAATAACATATTTAATTTTAAAACATATTAAGTATTTATTGATATTAAATAGGGTATAGTCCGCGTAAAACTGCTAGTCCGCTCTGAATATAGAAATGAATCGCGTCACCATAGTACTACACCTGCAACAACTTCATAGTGGACTAGCAGTTTGGCGCGAACTATACAGAGGTTTGTGTTTGTTTGGGCGTTAGGCACTCGAGTAGTACCCATAAATTCAGTAGAGATGTAACTCAATCATAAAAGCGATGTATGTGAGTGAAATGTCCGTGCGTATATGTTGACGTGCGTGCAGTAAACAAAGTTAGAGCACAGTATAAGGATATAATTTACCGAGGAAGCGCACGCTGTGTATGTGCGCGGCGTGAGTCGTGGCGACGGCGAGCGGCGGCGCGTCGCGCGCCACGCGCTCCAGCAGCACGCGGCGCGCGCCCGCCTGCCGCACCGACACCGCGCCGCGCCACACCCACCGCCTGCGCGAGCAACACACGCTGCAGATATGTGCTTACTCGCGGTTTTAACTTTCTTATGACACTTAACTTAATGAAGCAAATGTGTTACCTAATGAAAATTAGTTTCAAATATATTGCCAAGCTCATATTTGTAATTCTAAGAATGTACTTATTTATATCTACTACTTAGGTAGATTTCTTCAAGCAAGGTGACTTCGGTGACTGAGTAAATTCAGGCAAAAGATCATCTATTAATTAAAAATAATGTATCGCTTTCATAACGTGATATTTTTACGTGGGCGGCCGTGGGTGGCCGCACAACTTACAGCAGTAAGTTAAAAATAATAAAAACGTGCATTTTACTGTGGTTCATAACTAATCTGTCATAGATAATTGCCAATAGAACGATTGTAATATTTAAAATATCAAGCATTCCACGCTTTTTACTCTGAATTGAATTATTATTTTAATAACTTCAATTATTTTCTAGTTTTTAGACCGATTAACAATAAAAGTATAATATTTAGTTATTTTTTAAACTATTATTTATTTAATAAATGTCTTGAATCCATTCAAGTCAAACTTTAACCACATACTCGCAAGGCCACCAAGTACCAGCGTCGCACACACTCATATTCAGCTCTACCTGAGCACGGCCTCGAGCACGAGCACGGCGCCGGCCTGCGAGGCGACGGCCAGCCGCGTGCCGTCGCCGCTCCAGGCCAGCGCGCGCGCCGCGAGCAGCCGCGGCACGCCCAGCGCGCACAGCTCCACGGCGCCGGACGGCCGCACCTCGCCCACCAGGCACCCGTCGAACACGCCGAACGCGATCGTCTTTCGTCAAAATATTATCATTAAATTGGCAATAATTTCTACCACTTTTCAAATTATAAAATGTTTCTGGACTAATGTAAAATCATTCGAAATAGGACATTTTGCTTTCCCAAAATGAGTTTTTTTATTCAAGTTAATTTCGGTTACTTTTCAGGTAATTAAAATAAAATAACAAATTGCAACGTGTGGTATTTCTTTCAATACTGATGCAAGACGAGCGATTTCTACCAAAAAATCCTTAATGTACAGTAGGTAACAATATTTGTCTATTAATCATAAAATCTGGTCACCTGTCCAGAAGGACTAGCCGCCACGGCGGTGAAGTCCCTCCGGTCTGGCGGCAGCGCGGGCTCCACGCTACGCAGCAGTGCGCCTCGCTGCGCTTCGTACACGGCCACGCGCCCGTCGCACGATCCAACTATCAGCTGAACAAATCACCAACATCTTTAACAGTACCCTTATTTAAAACGCTTAACAAACATAATATGTACCTTCTTACATAAGGTGCCAATTTACTTACCTAATATAACAATCTACTTATATACACAAAGTGGCAACTTACTTATGTTTTTCTTATAATAAAGTAAGTAAGTAAAGTAAGTAAGTAGCAAACGAGTACTAGAGTCCATCTGATGGTACAGGATTAGATATTCCTACCAGAGGTCGCCCACGTATGCGCCGCTACTCCTGAGGACTAAACTGAAACGCCTAGGTCTCCCTTACTACACTTCAAACCAGAACACAGCAAAGCTTAACACTACTGTTAAGCAGAAATAGA
The DNA here is from genome assembly GCF_041222505.1 of Epargyreus clarus. Classification (NCBI taxonomy): domain Eukaryota; kingdom Metazoa; phylum Arthropoda; class Insecta; order Lepidoptera; family Hesperiidae; genus Epargyreus; species Epargyreus clarus. The sequence goes on along the minus strand of NW_027332239.1, from coordinate 7,636,323 downwards.
TGTGGCGCTGACGCCGCCGGAGTCGAAACATAAAAGGTTCTACCACCAAATTTTATGTGGCAATCGACTTACGTAGGGTGGAACTCCACTTACATAAGGCGGCATGAGCACCAACGCGGTGGGCGGCAGCGCGTACCGCAGCAGCAGCCTGCCGTTGAGGTAGAGCGTGCCGTCCGCGTGGCCCGACGCCAGCGCGCCGTCGCGGCCCGCCAGCGACACGCAGCACGCGCCCGCCGTCCACACGCTCGAGCTCTTGTTGCTCTTGCAGTCCAGGCCCCTGTGAATTATACTTACCTTATTTGTATCGTAGGTATACATAAACACTGTACATAACCCTGTGCGCTCCCACGGCACCGGTAATGGTTCCCCCTCGTTAACAAAAAAAGAAGGTAATATAAAAGCTGTTCAGTTTTGTATCGTACAAATATGCTTTAAGACGACAGTGGGGATCTTTGCCACAAAAGTCGCGAAGAATCTAAAATATAAGACTGGCATAAGAACGCGATTGTTCTGGTTCTTGCAAAAAAAACCAAGCTGCAGCATTTAATACGATGGATTTATTTCACAACACATTAAATCGTTTACATTTAATCTACATCACCTAATTTTACCATCGCTGGTGCCAGTGAAAAAGCCATTTTCCGTAGGCAACAATTTCATGGGCGCTCCAGTGAGCGGGAACTTGTTGCAGATCACCTTCTTGCCGCTCCAGTCTGCGCCCACCCGGTACACGAACACCATGTTGTCACTCTGAGCCACGCCCAGCAGCTCCGAATTCTCACTGAACGCTAAACCTGTACAGTAAATCGATGTCTTCCAAAATACTAATGGAACTTTTATTACAACTTCAACAACTATAAAATTAAAATATTTAAGACTTCTTTCAGTCGGACTTCTTCTATCATCGGCAATTAATATCGAGTGTTGTTCAGGTAACCCACACTTAACCCGAGTAGGGATAGAGAACGTTTAAGAGTTAAAGGATTGCATAAAGGTTAATATAGTTCCTCCAGTCACCCGTAATGACATAGGACTTCTTCCCAGCAGCAGGATCCGCGGGCTTGGTGCTGAACTTGTCACGACGCACGCCCTCGCTATCGAACAGCAGCACCAGACGCTCGCACGTCGCCACCGCCAGCTTCACGTTGTTCGGCGACCAGCTCATATCTGCTATGGGGCTGTCGTGATCCTGGATGAAGGGATATGGCATTGACAAATGTGAGAGACAGTGTCTTCTGTAGATACTGATATACTATGGAATTTTACTTATGGAATTTTCTCTTTAGTTATAAATTTATTATTGCCTATTTATTTTATTACATTTTCTCTTCGAGAAAACCTTGATCTAACTGAGGGCAAGCCTCATCAATAAACACTATATAAGAAGGTAATAGCGGCGGACTTAGATCGGTGTTTAGGGGCACCCCAAGATCAAGGGCCCAGGGTGGACCGCCCCTTCAACGCCCGCCCCCCACTTTAAGCCGCTAGAGGAAATTAGGTACACAATTTTTTATATCGGTTCCTCTGTCCAAAATCCGCTACTGATACTCAATCCAAGACGCCTATGGAAATAAATGGTTATTATATTACTGTATAAATGGTTATTATATTACTGTATAAATTTATATGTATATAATTATATATTTATACCACGGAAAAATATTGTTCCGTGTTTTATACTATTATTTACCTATTTAATTGTACTCCTTCAATGTTTGTCATTCCTAAAGATAATATTGTTATGTGTAATATTATTTATGTGTTGATTTATATAGATTTAAATAATTATATACCTGTGCTTCTAGAAGAGTTTTCGAATATTTTAAACGCATTTTTAAGGTTTCACTATCTTCGTAGATAAACAATTTCAAATAAGTGTGTAATGAATTACGTTGCCAAGCAACTAGAGACTACAAAACACGCAGATTACATTTTCAATTTTGCCACCATAACTTATACTATAGACTTTGATTTACATGTACAAAAAATATTTATCTGTATTTATGCTTAATTGCTTATACTTTATAATCGAAATTATTTAAAATTTGTGTTTGAAATATGTTTTGGGCAATAATAAATAATTATAAACTAAAAAATATATATTTAACTAAACTATGCATGTATCATGAATAGGCTAAAAACACACGAGATTTCATGGAGATCATTATTAAAGTATAACAAACAAAGCAAATAAAGATTTCAGAGTGCTAAAATAAAATATATTATCAACTTATTTTAATACTTCACAAAGTTTGCCAAATACCCCGAATCCAAACAACTCAAAAGAAAAGATGTAGGCTACATTATGCCAACTGTCATTCCTGTCTTTTACTCGAGTGCTTCATGTTTATGAAGACGTTGTAAGGTTAGGAAATCGAAATCCAATTTAATCTCTGTGAAATAATGTTAAATATCAATATTTAATATAATCAACCTAAACTATATATCGTTCCACCTAGTGTATGATGCCTATTTTGTGAAAAATATTGTTCTGTTTTGTTTTTACCAAACAAGTGTCGGCTTTAACTCTGGTGTTTTTGTTCTACTTTCGTTGTTTATGTAGATGATAAATTATTTATACCACGTGTACAAACCGATTTAACGCTTACTGTATAATTTCAGCACGTCATGCCTTTCGCGCGGTACGTACAGCCCGGGCGCGTCGCCCTGGTGGCCGAGGGCCCCTTGAAGGGCAAGTTAGTGAGCATAGTCGATGTCATCGATCAGACCCGTGCACTCGTAGATGGCCCCGTCACAGGCGTGTCTAGGCAACAGATCCGTTTAAACCAGCTGCATCTGACCAAGTTCCGCATGAAGTACCCCTACACTGCGCCCACCCGCATTGTAAGAAAATCATGGACGGAGGACAAAATTGTTGAGAAATGGACAGAAAGCCAATGGGCTAAGAAACTCGCTAACAAAGAAAAGCGTGCACAAATGACAGACTACGACAGGTTTAAGTTAAGCTCGGCGCGCGTGAAGAGGAATCGCGCGAGGACCGCGGTGTTCAAGAGTCTGAAGGTGAAGGCGGCGCGCGGCGGCAAGTTCGGAAAGAAGAAGGTTCCCAAGACTGCTGAGAAGAAGGCGCGCACGAAGAAGGCCACCTCCGCCAAGCCAGCGAAGAAGTAATTCTTAATTTGTGTCTGCGAGCAGCATGAGTGTTAAATTTAAGAGACAAAATAAAGAATTACTTTTAGCAACAATACTTGTGTTGTTCGTCAAGTTACATAAATTTCCTTTCAATTTAATGAACATGAGGTGAGTTTTCTTTGTATTGTAAAGCATTGGTGTTTTTTCTTTACTTAATCTGTTTTCTGTTTCAGGCCTGCCTAGGAAAGAATACTACAAAACCAAATGGTAAGTTTTCTTAAATGTACAGTAAGAAAATGATGTTGCATATATTGCTATTAACATGATGAATAAATAAGAAGTCTCGTTCGTATGAATTTTTTATGATTAAAAATATACCACCTAACTGATACACATAAAATTATGGCATTTTTACTGAATAGGATTAATAATTTTTTGCTAACAATTATTTTTCTTTTCAGAGACCGAATTAACGAAATAATATGAATTGAAGAATTAACAATTGTAAGTTGTTAAATATTACTAAAACTACCTTACTCATTGCACATTTATTAAATGATGATTTAAATTATGTCTCGTTCGTATGAAATCTTGTGATTTCAAAAATACCGTTAATAAACTGACACATACAAAATGAAACTTTCATTGAATTCTATGTATGTACTTTGTTACTAAATCTCTTTTTTTTCTCTACAGGTTGATAATTACAGTCACAATGTCTGGTGTTACAAGAATTCTACTGAAGGTAAACATCTTAAACACTCGCATAATTTTATTATTTAAGATTACCCTACCAAAGCCGATGTGTGCACAGATAACACCTGGCATGCTTGACTCTGGATAGGAACATTAGCACACTCTGTGTAAAACATGCAGTTACCGTAACTGTATGTTCAAGGGATTTGTGTTACAATCATATTACAAACCGATAATATTCCAGACCTGGCTGTGTGTTGTATAAATACAGCTGTATTTGATTATAACACTAATGAATATTTACTTTTCAGGAGGAGGAGGACTTCATTTGAGTGATTACAAAACAAAGATGGAAGCTTTTATGGTAAGTTTTTTTTTGTAACAAACATAAATTAGGAGCGTGAAAAAAACATCTCATATTTAAATTACTTCACTGCAAACTGATTTTTTACAATAATAGAAAACATGTTTAATAAATTATGATTATAATGATGTTTCTAAGTATCGCCCCTGTCTGACATCTGATGATTGATCAATGCTGATTGAGATACTATTTCCAATCATTATACTACATGACACTACAAAATATAACACAGAGTATTTCTGTTACAGGAGTCTGGAGGTTGATATGTTTGTGGAATTCACAAAGAAATCATGTGACATGAATGAATGGTATATATGGTTATTTATACTTCTAAATACATAAAAATATTTAGCCACATTTTTCTTAATTTTAAGGATTATATCTGCAGTTTTTCTTTACATTGTAGGGACAGAATAACATAATTATAATGATGTTTCGAAGTATCGCCCCTGTCTGACATCTGATGATTGATCAATGCTGATTGAGATACTATTTCCAATCATTGTACTACATGACACTACAAAATATAACACAGTGTATTTCTGTTACAGGAGTCTGGTGGTTGATGTTTGTGCAATCATGTGTCAAATCATGTGACATGAATGAATGGTATGTATGGATATTTATACTTCTAAATACATGAAAAATATTTAGCCACATTTTTCTTAATTTTAAGGATTATATCTGCAGTTTTTCTTTACAATGTAAGGACAGAATAACATAATTATAATGATGTTTCTAAGTATCGCCCCTGTCTGACATCTGATGATTGATCAATGCTGATTGAGATACTATTTCCAATCATTATACTACATGACACTACAAAGTATAACACAGTGTATTTCTGTTACAGGAGTCTGGAGGTTGATATGTTTGTGGAATTCACAAAGAAATCATGTGACATGAATGAATGGTATGTATGGTTTTTTATACTTCTAAATACATAAAAAATATTTAGCCACATTTTTCTTAATTTAAGGATTATATCTGCAGTTTTTCTTTACATTGTAGGGACAGAATAACATAATTATAATGATGTTTCTAAGTATCGCCCCTGTCTGACATCTGATGATTGATCAATGCTGATTGAGGTACTATTTCCAATCATTATACTACATGACACTACAAAATATAACACAATCTATTTCTGTTACAGGAGACTGGTGGTTGATGTTTGTGGAATTCACTAATAAATCATGTGACATCATGCATGAAAGGTATGTAAATGTATTATGAGTTACACTTCTAAATACATAAAAAATATTTATATACATTTTTCTTCTTAAGTCTAAAGATTATAGCTACAGTGTTTACATAAAAATTATGCAGTAGTTGAACATAATACGGACAGAATTATATTATTGACCCTACCAAAGCCGATGTGTGCACAGATACCACCTGGCATGCTTGACTCTGGATAGGAACATTAGCACACTCTGTGTAAAACATGCAGTTACTGTAACTGTATGTTCAAGGGATTTGTGGTACAAATGATAATTTAAGTAAAACTCAAAATCTTTCATTGACTGTACATTATTAAGTAAATTTAGTAAAAATATATTTCACTAACTTCAATATTATCTTTTCAGAAAATGGTACATCTGACAATAACAATAAGTGGACAGTGTTCAAAAGTAAGTTGTTATTTTAAAGTGTTTGTAAATAAAATATTTGAATTGTATAGCTGATTAGTAAGAGACACTGCTTTACTCTCATTGAAAGTAATGTATATTTAGAAAATGATGCAATAAAGTATCGCCCCTGTCTGAATCTTGATGATTGATCATAACTGATTTTAACATAAGCTATATGCACCACTATTTTGTAACTGGATGTCTATACAATAACAATTTTGTTTTTTTACAGGGTCAAAAACTTAATGATAGTTAAGAAATGGAGAAAAGAAACTAAACATTATTTTTATAAGAGGTAAGTTATATAATGCACTGCAGATGTAGTTTCTATATGGAGCCTGCATTCCTAACTGCTATTTTACTATGTTTAATGATGGATAAATATATCGCCCCAGTCAGAAAGTGTATGTTGATTGATGTTTCTGAAATTATAATAACATGAATGAAAATAATTTTAAACATCGTGCAAAGTTTACATGTTGTAATTCTTATTTCAGGATTTGTCAGAGTCGAAGGACTGTCAAAATATGGTGAGTTTATTATAATAACAGTTGCAATTTAATTTATCTAATTATAAAATGAAATGATGATTAATAGTATCGCCCCTAGCTGAAGTTTGATGATTGATAAATGCTGATTTTATTTTGGAAAACTTATGATTTGTCTTGTTATTGCAACACGGGATTAATTCAATGTTATTTTATTTTCAGGATTAAAAAACAGGATCAAAAGGAACATACAAATAAGCAGCTAAAATTGGCACTGTAAATGAACATACAAATATGCAGCCAAAAATTAAATAGGCAAGGTAAATAATACTTTATTAATATGTTAATCTGTTGCCATCATTATGTTATTTATGTATACTATAATGTTATTTTACGTGATGGCAATACAAGCATATATCATACTTATTGTTGATGATTACTTTTTTAACTGATTGACCTAAAAAATCTTCATTAATTTTATAAGTGGAGTGAAAATCATTATTATATGAAGATGTTTCTTTTTCACAGATAGCCTGACAATGGAAAAATCATGAATAGGTCAGTTAATTTCATACCTAATATACAAATATATAAGGTTTAAAAAAATCTAATGAAGTTAAATAGTTTTACCTTTTTGAAGTTAAAAGTAATTGAAAAAACAGTAAATTTTACTATGATGATATCTAAGTTATCCCTGTCTCACAAAACCATGGGGAAAATATGGTATGGTAACAACTGAAGTTATGTTATTTTTACATTTATGTGATAGATTAAAACACTTTTAATCAACAAATACTTTCATTGTTCCAGGTTCCAATATTACCATTCCTAGAAAAGGAACATATCTGGTTACACCTGCTGTAATCTTCAGGTACTTTGGTCTTTATCTTATACTCTTCCTTTTAAGCATGCATAGAGCACATGTCTGTAATTTTGAACTGCATTTTCTTTATAGTGCCACCAACTTATCTGTTCAGTTGACAGGGTCGCTAGTGCAGCGTCCAATGTTACCATATAATTATATTTTGAGGGAGCTCAACAACTTTGAGACCTTTGATTTTTACTAGATAAAATATGTAAAAAATATTTAAAAAGATAAATAACCTTCGTAAACATCCTAAAAAAAAGAATTAGGTTAATAATGTCAAATTTTAATTCTTAAATGATATTCTAGGACAGGAATAATAAAAAGTCCAGAATTATTAACTATAATTATTTATATTTTATAAAAATAAAATTTATATTTTATAAAAATAATTATGGTCATGATCTCTAACTTCGAGGGGCTCCACACCAGACATCCCTGAGCGAAATAATGACGATGCGCCTGAGGTGCCTGTGCCAAGTGATTTACATAATTTGTCATCAGAGTCACTTGAATCGCTTTCGCTATCACTATGCAACTTAATAATGAATGGTTCTTCTAAATATCCATCATTGTTCCTGTATTTTTCTTCAATTCTTTTTACGTGGTGACAATGGTTTTTCCACTCTTCTTTTGTTATTTTATCGAATGCATTCTGAATTAACTGGGGCATTTCAGCACTAGATTTACCAACATTTCGCTCAGCGACATTTCTCTTCATTGAACTCCAAACCATCTCGATTGAGTTCAAATCACAGTGGTATGGCGGTAACCTGAGAACAGAATGGCCATGACTTTTTAATAGATTATCTATTTCATATTCAGGAGCTGGTTTATTACGCTTTATTAATTCTTGCAGTTGAGGTTTCGTCATTTGCTCAGAAAATTCTATATTTCTCTCCCTCAGCCACAATTGCATGACAGCCTTAGTGTGGTTTGAATTGGGACATTTATTAACACAAATGCTATGATAGGGGGCATTGTCCATCATCACTATAAGAGTATGCTTATGCAGGTTCGGCAGCAATTTCTTAATAGTCCATCTTTTAAAATTATCATTATTCATTTCATCATGGTAGTCACCGCTCTTAGTGTTTGATTTAAACACAAGAAGAGCATTCTCTACAAAACCTTCTTCGCCTCCTGCATGAACTATAATCCACCTATTCCCTTTTGATACTGGCTCCAAATCACCTTCAACATCTGGGCCTTGCCAACATTTGTCAGTTGAGTGAGATGAGTGTATATAGGTCTCATCTAAATAAACGACGGGTTTTTTTTCTCCAGACTCATTCTCACGAATTTTTTGTAAGTATGCAGCCCTCCACGCAGTTATGTCATTACGCTCACATTGCACTTTTCTATTTGTTTTAGTTTTTTTAAAACGAAATCCTATTTTATGCAGCAGTTTTCTAAGTGTTTCATGTTTTGCAGAGAAATCAATTTCTTCTCTAAGTATGTTTAATAATTTTGGTATAGTCGGAATTTCTTTCCTAAATGAATAAAATTCATGAATTTTTCTCCGTATGACGCCAATGTCAAAATCATCAATGTCCAATTTTCCTGTTTTTCTTTCTCTATTCTTACCGGGAGTAGATAGTTTGACATTACTTTCTTCAGCTTTTTTCTTTTCATTCATGAGCTTGTAAACAAATCGTTCGCTTACTCCTGTAGCAAAAATATAAATACATGAAGTATAAAAAAACATTTACTACCAAAAATACTACACTTACACTACACTTACACTTTACACTTTAACTAAGTAAAATAAAATAACTGAAATATTTACGCGGGACTTTCTATTAATTACCTATCAACAGTTCATAGCAACACTAACCTGTCGCAGCTGCGACGCGTTCTGTCACTTTCTCAAACGGTATTTTCGGAGCTAGCAGGCGTTTTTCTTCCCTCATGAAATCTAAAACCTTTAAAATAATGACCCGTGCATCACTTTTGAGAGGCTTAGGCATTTTTAATCACTTATTACAATTATATTCGAATCGAAAAACAAAGAGCACTCACACTTCAAAGAATTGACAGCGGAATGACATTTCAAAATGGCGGTCGGCTTTGTTTTAGTTCCAGATTTGTCTACTGAACAGAAAAGTTGGTGGCACTATACTTTATTTGAAAGACTAATCTGGACTTTGACAGATTATAAAAGCCAACAAGCTAACGCAGCAATATATTGAATACTACATAAACTGCTGCCATCTAATTTTACATAATGACAAGATTTGTTTATTTTAAAATCCTATCCAAAAGACCATTATCATTTAAAGAAGTCATTTTGATGCTATAAAAAAAATTTATAATGATGAATTACTAAGTTATCCCTGTCTCACTAAAACCGTGGGGAAACTATGGTATGGTAACAACTGAAAAAAAATCCCTGAATCTGTAATATACAGTAAATATTTTTTTATATTTTCTAATTGCTGTTTCATATTTCAGAAAGTCGAGAGTCAGTAGCTGATAAAATGAAGTATTTACAAATTGTAAGTTTTACTTTTATTTTATTTTTTAAATATTATTTTGTACCTTATATTGTATTTGTGACAATTAATAATTTTAACCTTAAACAAAGTGATGAATACTTTGACAAGCATATATCTAGAATTTATTTGAAGAAATATTTAATCTGATAAATTATTAAAATGAACATTTTCTTTCATATTGTACCAATCATTGTAACACGGTTTATTTTGTTTTCAGATCATCTACTCATAACGGACAATAGACGACTATTACTGCGACAAAGGACATTGGACTAGAGATAAATATGGCTTTAGTTATTAGCAATTATTTAGTTATTGTAATTTGCACATCCCGGATAATAAAATTAATACCACCTGGCATTTGTATTTTGTCCTTAAGCCTTGAATGTCATTGATTAATTGATAATTAATTAATTACTAAGTACATTTTACATTACATTTTAACACTATCACTTCCCCACATCCTTGCTGAAAACCACTTCCAGGTTGATAAACAAATTTTATTCAGTACTTATTTTATTCTTATAGAAACTTGCAAGTGAGTGATACATGTTTTTAATTATGCATTACATATTAGTAACAGAATTTGAAACTAGTAGTGAGACATCTTGCAAAATAATGGTATGTACCTAGTCTTTGTATGAGTCACTAATTTATCAATCTTGTAAAATGTAAATCAAGATCCTCGATTTTTTCGATCGATCCTAGACACAATAAACATACCCCTTAAGCTCAAAGACTACCTATACAATCTAAACAATTTTATATCATGTTTTTGAATGTCCGGGCACAAAACTGGGATGCTACTTGGCCAGTATGGAAAATTGTCCCAATAATAACCTATCTATGGCATAATAAAGAAAGGGTTATGACATAGCTTCATACAAATCGGCCTCCGCCGGTTTGAATGTGTGCGTAAGAGCCGGTCCACACGGTGCGTTGCGTCAGCGTTGCGTCGACGTTGCGCTGTGGGTGCGTCGTTTTACATACTAATAATCATAGTGTTCACACGGTGCGCTGCGTCGACGCGCGCACTGTTGTATAAAATGTTGTATAAAATTTTATATTACGGGGTCGGAAATGGGGGTTTTGCGCACGCGAAGCGTGCGTAAAACGTCCATTTACGCACGCCGTGATATAAATAAATTTAATGTTGATCTATCGTTAATTCACTTTGACAGTCGCTTGGAACTCTGTCTGTAAATAATTCTGGAATCTGTAACAAATTAAACAATAAAAATATGTACAATCATGTATTTTGTTATTGTTCTGATTCTTACTTATTTGCTATATATAGGTCTATAGATTTCCGAATAATAAATTAATAAGAGTTATTTGAAAAGTTTTTACCTCTATTGACCTTATAACTATTGATAAAACCTTTAATTGAATATTATTTAAATAAAAAGGTATATTAAGTACCTGTGGTGTATAAGCTTCTACTCTATCTAATAAGGAATCCGAGTATCCAGGGGTATAATACCTAAAAGGAGCAAAACGTTCATTATTTCCCCAAGAATTGTATTTCTATATTTAATAGATAAATAATAAGCTATTGTTACCTCACAATTTCCTCAGGGAAACAACTATTAATAATATTTATATATTCTTTCAAGGAAGTCCCTGGAACTGTATCTATTTCCTGCACCCTTTTAAGAGCTCCAGTGGTAACAAATAGTCTCCTAGCTCTTGCATCATTTGGTAGTATCTGTAATATTTGTTATAAGTCAATGAAATTATTACTGTATCACTTATACTTGGCTGTATACTTCTAATGCACAAATACAATTTTTTTCTGAAGGAGGACAACGTCAAATTGACATTTGACATTTCTAATAAGTCACAACAATGTCACAGAAGGATTTCTAATAAACTTTATACACATTTTTGCTTATTACACAATTATTAATAATGAATTTACGAAAATAAATATTTTATTTGTGTATTAGTCAACAAATAAGAATAATGGGAGGACGAGGCAGGGGTCGTGGTTCCAATTTATCATTAACACACGACCAACTGCAAGCTTTGGGCAGCGGTCGCGGAGAAAACGTACAAATTCTCACCCCTCCGCCTTTATTCCCCAAACTTGAAACCAAACCTTTACCATTGAATTGCGATGCAGCTACTGACTACTTGTTAATTGTCAAAGACCAATTTATAGAATTTTTGCACGAATCACCGGCATACGTGAAGGCGAATACGCGCACGGACGGTATCGAAAGATATTCAGATAAATATAAAATCGCCTTGGATGCGAAAAAAGGTAAAGTACTGAATTGCGTGTGGGCGAACATGCCAACGGAGCTGAAGCCTCAGGCGCGACGCGTTCATACTACTACACGGAAACGCAAACTGGACGAACCCAACATTGTTAAACGACTGCAAACACTCGAAAAGAAAGAATCACTGGAGGGTACCGCTGAGGACGTAGAGACAATTGAGGATGAGGAGAATGCTAAGAATCCAGATGACAATGATGAGGACCTAGAAGATGAACAGGAACAAGATGAAGAAGTCGATGATGGAACGGACTATGCTAACAACTATTTTGATAATGGTGAAGATTACGATGAAGAAGATGATAACCTTGATGATGGACCGGTTTATTAACTAGTGAGGACTTTTTATACTCCAAAAAATAGTACTAATTTTAGTACTTTTATGGACTTAAACAATGTAAATATGATAAACATAAATGAAATAAAGTTTATTTTGTTACTATGATAAATATTTTTTATATTCTTGTCCTTACTTTGGCATATTGTGCTAAAACATATTTCAAAATGCATGCTGGTGCTGCATGCAGTAAGGGTTCTAGTGCGGGTCGATGTAGACAGCATTGCAAGCATTGCTTCAGGGCACAGGAAGCCCGAGCTCTAACCTCACCGGATGACTTGGGATTTGTATAGAGCTGTAAACACAGTATTATTAAACTGAATAAGGTCTTTATTTTTATAAATGCCAAATTTGTATTGACACTCTATAAGTTATTACATTTTACAAAAATCTTAAAAAACTACCATATTTTTTTTGAATTGTTAAAACATTGTACTGTAAGTAATAAACTTAGAGGGACATGTTAATTAGGAAAAATGTTAAAAAAAGACTTCAATTGAGTTCACTCATACAATGTCTTTATCTCCATGATACATTAGACAAGGCCTATGTAGTCTGGTGTTTTTAATTATATATTTTAAGTTATGTTGAATAATCATATGGCAATAAAGAATTTAATCTGAAGACACATTTTACCCATGAGAAGTAAAATACAAATATGTGTAACAACCTGCACATAGGTGCAGCTTTTTTTTTTATAATATAAGGGTAGCAGACGAGCATGCAGTCCACCTGATGGTAAGTGGCTACTGCCGCCCATGGACATCTGTAATCAACCCCAGATAGGATTAGATATTCCTACCTGAGGTCGGCCACAGATGCGCCGCTACCCCTGAGGACTAAGCTGGAACGCCTCGGAAAAGTCTGTCTCCCTTACCACACCCTTCAAACCGGAACACAGCAGTGCCTAACACTGCTGTTATTAGGTAGAAATAGGTGTGGCGGTGGTGCCGCCGGAGTCGAACCACAAAGGGTTCTACCACCTTCATGCAGCTTAAATAAGTGCATACAACATTTGGAATAAAAAAAATATCTTGAAATACCTGTAGTAATCTCGGGAAGGCATTCGCAACAGCAATAGCAAGACTGTGTTGTGGGGAGTGCTTGGCGATGTGTCCCAGCGCCCACGCTGCGGCACACAACTCCGCCTCCTCTGCATCATCATTCTGCAATATGCTTACCAATACTGGTACTGCCTGAAATATAGAAAAATATACCTATAAGAAAGAAATAAATAATTTCAGAATGCCTGTTTCTTTATCTTAGAATCTGGTACCTTCATACCAATAAACTCAAATTCCTATTTAAAATTTTGATTCGCGATTTCATGACTGAACTATTTTTGACGGTATATTCATTTCATTTAGATTAATCTTTCTACCTAAAAATTTGAATGTATCGTAAACTTTATAAATTAATTTCTAAATAATTATAAAATGGGATGTAGTACCTTTGATTCCACAACAGCCATTGCCAGTTGGTCTGACTGGCCGGCGATAAAGCCGAGCGCCATGCAAGCGGGTACCCGCGTACCACTTGCGCTCTCACCCAACAACTCCACGAGAGGACCACAGCCGCCTGTGTTGACAACTAATTGGGCTAACTGAAATAACAGCATTCCTGAATAAATAATTAAATAAAGTAATTTAACTATAAATAGTTGAAAAGCTTTGTTGTTTAATATTATCACGCTTGGGTACCTATAGTGTATAGGTAAAATCTAGGTATATTACGTCAATATGCACATTAATATACTGTATATACTACTGTTACTACTACTAAAGGTGCATTTTGACCCATCGCTCCACCAGGGAAAGCTTAGGATTTATTTGCCGCAGTTAATGTGTTAAAAAGAAAACAACGTTTAGTTATGTAAATACAAAGGTAGTTTAAATTAACGTCGCAAATACCATAAACACCAACTAACGTCAACAGAATGTTTGACAATATCCCTCAGCAGGCAGGCCGCAGCGCGGCGCACGGGCGCGGCGTCGTGTCCGGCATGCAGCAGCGCCGGCGGCAGCGCGCCGCCCGCCACCGTCGCCTCCGCGAGCTCCACGCGCGCGCTCGCCACCGCGCCTAGCGCACATAACGTGCTACGCTGAAAAATATAATCGTTTACCCTGTTGACTGAATCCGGAATTAAGTACTTCAAATCTTACATTTATTAGAATCGAGAGAAAGAATATTATTAATTAATACATCGTCTTTAAGCCTTCGAAATTCTCCAAGAACTTTTCGTGTTGCAAAAGCTTCCATCTTACGATCGATTCTTGGTTTCTTAAGGCGCAAACATAGTACAACCTACGCAAGAACTGCTAGAACAACAAACGGTAAACCACCAAAGCCTCTATGCAACCACTTGCGGTGGACAAAGGTTCACAACGTTAACTAACGTTAATGTTATGCAGTGATCTTGTAGGTTCTCCACATGGTCCATGAGTATAGTCATATCATATATTCTCCCACTAGTAAATGAAATATCCCTACTTATACGTTATTTACCTTTAACTTAGGATCCTGGTTTTCTAATCCTCTTACTAGGTGACAAATCGCTCCTGCGTCCACGACCGCCTCGGGCTTATGTTGGGCCAAGTCCACCAGAGCTCCAGCGGCTATCTGTAAATTTTGGTCATAAAGTAGTTAAAATTCCACTTATTGTACTATATACCCAAGTAGGGATGTAAATTACTTACTTGCTTCAGGCTCATCTCCGGCTCCTGGAAAGCTAATACCAATAAAGGAAGCGTTCCGGCATCTACTACTAAACCTGCTAAGTGTTCACTATGTTTCCCTATGTAACCCAATGCCCAGGCAGCATTTTCTTTCACCTGGAAAATTTGCCAATAACTGATATCATTAAAGTTTAAACTTTGTGTTTGAGCAATAAACATTATAATGCAAATTTATTGCTTATATTCAAATTATCGTTTAAATATGATTAATAAATGGAAATCTACTTTGTTACATCAATCGACATAAATACAAAGTCAAAATAACCGTCGATATGCCGCTACTGCACGTTAGATGGCGCTACACTACCTGGATCAAGCTATCGAAGTTTTGTAAAATAATATAACAACCCTATTTTTATCCCATAATATAATTTCTACTGTCGTCTCGTTTGAATCTTACCTGTGTATCAAAGTCTTCAAGACATGAAACAATGTGTTCTAATGCCCCCATGCGAATAACCGCTGAAGCCAACTCTTCGTTATGTCTGTTTATTTACGATACGACAATTCAATAAAATTAACTTTACGTAAGATATAAGTAATGTAACGTGATGCAAGTACAATATTGCCTAAGGTAATTTGTAGGTACTTACTTTGCAACAGCTCTCATTAAATACAACGCTGATCGTTTGTAATAAACCTGATAACAAAGATTATAATGATCAGTAATTTAAGTTTTAAGTCGAGCCTCAAAGATTCATGTAACATAATCACGATTAAGAAACCTTACGTTATATTTATTTAAATTGTCCAAAGTGATGGTGACCATGCCACTATTGAGGATTTGCTTCGCAATCCCCTCATCGTGCTCGGCCAGCCTGGCCGCTGCTACCACCGCACACTGACGTACCGTGCTACAAGAATCGGAGAGAAGCGGCCGAAGCAAATCTATAGTGACGATAATAATATAATTGTGCTGTGTTTCTATTGAATTTTATACATTTTATATTTACATCTCATAAGCAAAATTTTCTACAACTTCGGAATCAATAAAAATAAATAAAATTATCATTTCATTTACAATGATAAAGAGACAAGGTACTATATATGCTCTTAACATCTTATTATTTAGGTAGATTTGTTTTTATTATATTCATAAGCAAATGAAATTTACCCAATACACCAGCACTCTCAAGACATTTAACATTGGTGGCTCTCGTTGCCAGTTCAGCCATAGTTTGAACGAAGACCAAGCGCGCTTTTTGGTATGTTTCAAATACTAAAATAGGAAAAATAAATTATAAAATACTCTCAGGCGTACTTTGTAAAAATCTGTTATAGAATAAAAAACCTTACTTTGCAACCAAGGTAATGTAATTTATCACATATTTTAAGATTGTAAAGTAGATATCACCTAAGTATAATCAACCAAGTCATGTAGTTATGTGGATCTTGCCTCAATTCAACAGAAAAATAGGTAATGCAATAAATACCTAGCTGAATATTCCGTGGACTGCTCATAGAATGACTCATTGCGATAAAAAATAATTACTTAACGCAAATAGTTATGTAAGTTACGTATGTTACTTAGAATTGTATAAGTTATTAGAAATCAAAGGGAATATATCACTACGTTTTATAAATGAAGTCAAAATGTCAGTCAACATTTACTATTCATTTATAATGTTTACTTTTCAGCCAGATAAATAAATGTGTGCTTATGAAGTTTTCAAAATAATTTAGCTTTTGTTTGTAAGTAGGTTTTGGTCAAAGATTTAAAATGACAGACTTCTGTGTTTAACATAGTTGAAAGTCTGTATCCTTCGATCACTAATAAGAAGTTCGTTCTTATTAGTGATCGAATTCTGTATCAGTCTTCATTTTTCTGCTCATCACATGCATTACATAATGCATTTATAATATCATTTTAACTGCCATGTCTGTGTGGTATTTCCCAGCTGTATTGAGCATAATATGATTCATAGTTTATATCTTTTATTAGCCAATAAAAATACAGATGTGAGTTTGACTAGTATCTAATGAAAGTGTCTTAACACTTTTTTTTGTAATTTTTACTAGCACATAACTTTGGATATTCCAGACAAGTTTTTTTGTTTAATTTTCAATATGCCGTAGACGTTACTACATAATTAACTCTTAGGCATATCTATGGTTCCGTGATTTCTAGGTAGCTATTATTTGCTCCGCTGGTGCTCAAACAATACTTACATCCTTACAGCAATACCTACACCTACTTTTAATAGAGATATAAATATGACTGATGGGCGGTATAATGTATACCGTATAGGTAAAGCTAGTTATGTAAGCTATAGTTACCTGCGGGATGTCTGAAATTACTAGGTAAACGATGGGTATCAACTACTTATACATTATAAAAATAAAAAAAATAGGTAGGTAGGTGAAACTTAAGGCTGTAACTGAAATTCTGGAACTAGACATAAGTTTTAATAGATATGTGAAATTCGTTTTATGTAAGTACGTATTAAAAATGTTACATATCGCTGACGAATATAGTTGAAAATTGTAATTAGGTACCTAGCTACTTATACAGGGTGAATTTTTAAAACGGGCCTTCAGGGCCAAATCAGAAACTATAAGAATGAGCGAAAAATGCTGAAAGGAGTTACGAGACCGATTTTGATAAAAACTAAAACTGCATCATTACTTTTTTAAAATAACTTTTTCCCTAGCCGGGAATCGAACGAGTTCATTTTGAAAAAAAATGCACCCTCTATATTATTCCACTATCTGATAGTGTTGCTTATAAGGATCAAAATCTGGAAAGTAATGATACATGACAAACTAAAGGAAAAGCCTCAATTTTAAGAAAATACATATTTTTTCATATTAATTTGGCAGTTAAGTTCCCGCCATTCATTACTTTAAACATTTTTTTTGGCTCAATGTTTCTTATCATTCGAAATGGACGTTTTGTTTCCCAATAATTTTTATTTTTTATGTCCGACTTAGCTAAAGTTATTTTTAGGACCATTAAAATAGATTTACTTGCTATGGGCGGAGTTTCGTTTAATACAGATGTAAAGTTGACAATTTGCGAGAATTACTTTTTAGAGTCAAATCCGAGTGATTACTTAAAAAAAAAGATATAGAAAATCATATTTAACGTTGAAACGAAGTTGTAAACAACAAACAATAGGAATTTACTATTTAATCAGTTATCTATTTTCATTAAAAAATAAATCCTAAAAACGTCGGTAACTTATTTGCCAAACTATTACTTTCTCATACTAAGCCGTATGTCATAGTCATAACATCGAATAATTAGTTGATTAACCAACAAATTCTTCAATGGTATGACTTATGTCTGTTTCTAAAGAATTATACATAAATCATTTGTTATGTATAATCCTTAAGGATTAGTATGCCAATGTATGGAAAAATACGTATTTTCTTCAAAATTTTCCTTTTCCTTTAATTTGTCACATAACATTACTTCCCAGAATTTGATCCTTATAAGCGACACTATCAGATAGTGGAATAATATAGAGGTGTAATTTTTTTCAAAATGAACTCGTTCGATTCCCAGCTAAGGAAAAAAAATTTTTAAAAAACTAATGATGCAGTTTTAGTTTTTATCAAAATCGGCCTCGTAACTCCTTTCAGCATTTTTCGCTAATCCTTATAGTTTCGAATTTGGCCCTGAAGGCCCGTTTTAAAAATTCACCCTGTATAAGTATGGATAAACGTCACGAGTAAAGATCTAAGTAGCCAATTATCTATACCCAGAATCGGACGACACTCCACAAGGGCGGCTCATAAATTCCATAGCTACATAAATTGTTAAACATTATGATTGCAATTCAGTGAAAAAATACCTACACGCTGAATACATCTTGTTCTGCCAATAAGATCAATGCACGACATTGCTTTATTACAGACGTGCGCCGGCGCAGAGCCCGTGCAAGCGGCGTGAAGGCCATGTGCCGACCGACGTCACGTATTTCCACTACACGCACCTTACCTGCACACCGCACACATACAAACATTACAAACCATTGTGAACCACGCCGGCTTGCTTACCTGGCAAAGTTCACTCACATGAACACAACCTGTCGCGGCCGCTACCGGCTTCGTGGTACTTCGTCACACATTGTTATATTCATCAATTGATTGCCTAATTCTATTGTCAATAAACAAAAAATGATCTCAGCCGTTCGTCGGTGAATATTTAAGAGAGAAGTGTTTGTGTTTACAATAAATATGCCGTACATCATGGTCATGGGCAGCCTGAGCGCGCCGCACCTCTCCAAGGATGATGTCGCGACTGTGTACGGACTTAAAAGTGAAGAAAGAGCGGCTTTAGTCAGAGTAAGTTATTATGTGCAAAAATAAAATCTTAATTTAATTTTTACTTAAATAACAGTATGATAATGGCCCTTATATTCTTGTACTCATCAGCAATAAATTATTGGTCCGAGTAGTACGTACTTATTTTATGTGCCTACTTACTTATCGTATTTTTCTTTATGATTATCAGTAAATAAATGTAAAATAATCAGTACACATTTAAAAAACAATAGGTACCTATAGCATAATGGACACCTTTCAGATTTAGAAGTGTCGCTTACTTATAAACGATTTTTTATCCGATGTTTTTAATACGTTTTTTTCCTCATTTATTGCTTCCACTTTTTTTCTCTATAAAGAATACTGAACCTACGTTTCAAGTTTTAAGAACATGGTTCTATTTTATATTATGTACCTATTACTAAAAGTTTATTGAACCTATTTTGATGTAAAGGTATAGCCATTATGTAACTATTACCTTCCATAGCAGGAAAATGGTCGTTCAACAAATCACAGTAGTAATATTATGCTGCTGATAGCAACACTAACAAGTACTAATTAATTAGTACCTGCTTAGCATAGGTATAACAATCACAATCACAAATCTGTCGTTAAGAGTACCTACTGGGTTCAAACCCGACAACAATTAATACGTTATTAATTATTAATAACAAACTGAGTAAGACAAGACTGAATTTAAATCATCTAACAAATACAATGAATAATAGCCAAACTTCATATCATTTCAGGAGCTTAACTCATCCTTTGGTATGGCGATAGCGACATCATCAGATCAGGAGCGGACGGTGCGTGTGACACAGAAAGGTTTAACGCTCGTTGTGGTGAACAGAGTGCACGGGCTCTTCGGCTACGACGTGGTGTCGCACGCGATGGCGATGACCAACGCCAACCGCGAGCTCTGCTCCTTCACCATGTACAAGAAGAGCGGCACCAACTCGCACGGGCACGGGCACGGCCACGGCCACGCCAGCTCGCACAAGGGCCACGCGCACGGCGGCGTTGTCACGCTTTGATACGCCGGATAGTGTAGATTTAAATCGATAGATACGTCTTAAGTCGGCCTAAAAGGCAACTGCAAGTACGGTGACTACCTATGGTGCTGAGTCAAGGACAATCTGGCTCGTAATAAAAAATATAGAAAGTAAACAAAACATTGATAGTCGGAAATATAATTTTGAACACGCCGGTGTCTTAGAACAATCATAATGAATCTCTCAGAAAATTACAATAAGAATTAACATGTGAAACAAACATAGACAAATAAAAATATATTGAAGACTCGTATCTTGGCGGCACATCTATTGATTTCTGACGAATAGTGATGTTGCACGTGGCGTGATACGAACTGTTATTTACAACAATATAGCGTATACGGTATACTTATTACATATATTATGCATATATCTGAGATCATACTGCGTGATTATCATGTCCATCAACTCTTTTAATAAAAATAACTTTATTATTTATATTATACTGGAATAAGGCGATTGAAAGGTGCCTATCAAAATACGACCGCGTGTAATTTCTTATTCAATTATATTTAAATTTTAATATGAAAATATTTTGTTTGAAAATAAAATACATTCATACTTTACTATCATTTGACGGCTGTACAATGTGGTATATTTAATTTCAATTGTTAGATTTAATCGTAATTAATTATCCAGCAGGAGTGACAGTTATTAAGTGAAAAACTTGCATGAAAAAGCATTGTCTTATTGCTGTTAAATATATTATGCATTAATTGTATTTTTTATTAAGAATTAAATTGACGTACAAGTAAGCAGTATTCCTCAAGTATAAAAATGTTTTGATCTTGTGATTATTTATACAGTGCCACTATTATAAACAGGGTTACTAAAAAAAATATTATATTCTATAACATGTACTCATTATATTTTATTTCGATATAAAAGTGCATAATTAAATAATACAAACAAATGTTCAGTCTTACTATTTACATATACATAGGTAGGTATTGGAGTTTTACATCTTTTAAAATACACATTTTATATTTTATCTGGAATCTGCGGGACTAGAAATTATAGAATATAGATGAATCAAATTGGAAGATAATATTATTGCACTCGTTGTGTCCCAATATTTTTATTTACTCTTTGCAAATTCGTTTCAAATGTGTATAAAAGATTTGCTAAGAAATTAATATTAAATAATATAATATCATTTTATATTGTGGTATCAGCAATTGAAGCATGCATTAAACTAGGATTATAACATAGCATACAATAAATACAATACATGCGAATAATCTTTACAACTTGAAATTCTTAAATCAATATATTGTCTGTATTTTATTATTATGAAAGCGTTACAGAAGTACAATAATATTAAATGAGGACCAGTTAAGTGTTGTTCCTGCGTTAAATGCTATGTAAATTATAAGTTCCTAGATGGCCTCATAGTTATTGTACCCACAATAGTATCATAATGCTGATCACCACAGACAAACTAGTGAACAAAATTATTTTTATATACATATATGTATCCAGTGGCGTAACTATAAAGATACACGACGCAAATTCATTGCATGGGGTCCTAAGAAAATTTACGTTAGATTTTAATTGAATTTATTCTCTTCCGAATAGTATTTTAGTAACCACTAATCATTGGTCCTGGCGTTTTGTTTTTTTTTTTCATGAACATTAATATTTTAAGAGAATTTATTTTTCGCTGATTTATACACATTTCAAAGATTTTTATGATCAACTTTAAGCTCGCAGCCTCTGGGGCCCTGACAGGCTGTGAGTCTCTAGCGGCTTAAGGGGGCGGCGGAAGAGGCGGTCCGCCCCGCGCCTCGTCGGCAAAAAAGTCGTCAGAACTAAACAACGACTCACTCAACGAAATGTGTATCAGTCAGCGAAAAAAAATAGATTATCGAATCACAGGCGAACTTTTTACACTGGGGGCCTCCGTTCAACTTTCTACCCTGGAACTCCGACGAACTTAGTCTGCTGCTGGGGGTCGTGGCATTCGCCAGTCCTGCTACTGTATAGTTACGCCACTGCATGTATCCAAACAGGCATAGTTTCTGTCATCTACGAGGTAGTTTTCTGTCTCTCGGCCGCGAGGCGCTTGAGCGCGGCGGCGTACTGGCGCTGCACGGCCAGCAGGCGCGCCAGCTCGCCGTGCAGCGCCGCCTTGCGCTCCTTCTCCTGGTTGAACTTCAGCTCCACCTTCCGCACCGTCTGGTTCACCCATTCTACTATTGACTCGAACTGATTCATAAACTCTTCCCTTTTTCTCGCTGACGACATTACTCTGAAAATTTAATAGTTAATTAAGACATGTGACTTGAAAAATGATTTGTACATACATTTTTAATACAGGTAATATAGTACTATCAAATGAGCATGCAGTCTATCTGATCATAAGTGGCTACTGCCGACAGACATCTGTAATCAACCCCATATAACAATAATTGCTCCCCGAGGTCCACCTCAGATGCTACTTCTGAGGACTTAGTTGGTCAGTGTGTGTGTGTGTGTTCCTTACTACACAGTTCCTTCACAATAAATATTTCTGTTATCTCGCAGAAATTAATAAATTATTCTGTACTTTGTAATCGCTTTGCGGAGGCATAAAATTATAAAATATTAACAGGAATACAATTAAGAACAACCACAGCAAACCTACAAATCTTAGAAGACATATATGTTTAGTAAAAAAAATTGAATTAGTTGAAGCAAAAAGTTAATACTTACTCATCATAGTTATCAAGGATGGAATTCAATAGGCTCAGTTCCTTAGAAGTATAAAGTTTAACTTCATAAAGTGTATTATGAAATATGTAATACTGCTTAGTCTCTTTATGTTTCGATGCAACTGGAAAGAGTATAAAACAAAAATTACTTCAGGGATCCCAATTTTTGATTATCACACGGTTAAAGGGTCTAAGGGTCATAAATTCAATTCCAGGCCAGTCTAAGTTTTAATATTAAATATTTCTGGGTATATAAGTTTGGCAACTTACGTAAGGCTTATATATAACATGTATAACTCATGAAACTCAATATATGGTATTAATAATAAATATGAATTTTAATTGAAAGCTGTCTTCACAAAATACATAAGAAAATAGATAAGAATGTTGTAAACACATGACGAAAATATAGCGAACCCACTGTTTGCGACTCTGGCTTTCACTTGGCCAGTTTTTAAAATGATGAAAATAAAGCTTAATTACCTTGATTATAAAGCTCTATGAATCTCTTCTCGTACTGTAGTAGCTCCGCAGTGCCAGGAACTTCATCTATAGCTATGGAATATCTCAGTATTTGACGGTTCAACTGTCCTAATTCTAATTTCACGCCGCTTAAGTAATTCTTCATCTTTGTTTCCCTCTCTTGAAACTCCTTCAACTCTGCTGGTGTGAGAGGTACCTCTTCAATTTCCACATCAGATTCTTTAGCTTCCCTGCAACATAACAAGTTTTTTTTATAATATAGGAGTAGCAGACGAGCATGCATTCCACCTCATGGTAAGTGGCTACTGCCGCTCAGGGACATCTGTAATCATCCCCAAATAAGACTAGATATTCCTACCTGACGTCGTCCACAGATGCGTCGCTACCCCTGAGGACTAAGATGGAACGCCTCGGAAAAGTAACTCTCCCACACCACGTATATTTACGCAATTTCGGTCGGCAATGTCCCTCCTATATTACTCAGAAATCGCTTTACTTGAAGGGAAATGCACCACATTTATTTATCCTAAAAATATGTAGAGATCCAAAAAAATGTTTTAATGTACTTACGTTTACTAAATTAAGGCACTTACTTCAATTCTTCCATAAGTTTCTTGTGCTCCATCTCTCTATGTTGAATAATTTTTAAAAGTTCATTTCTTTCCCGAGCAAGTTCCTTGAGTGATTTATAGAAATCTTTTACATTTTTATCACTGAAAAGTACATCATAATTTTTCTATGTCACTTATGTAGCAAAAACAAAATACCAGTAATTAGTGAATTAATGCAGCTTTAAATGAAAATACGACAAAAACTATGTTTAACTGACTGGATTAACAATCATATTTAAGAGTTTTAAATAATATACCTGTAGTCATCCGTCTTCATTAACTTTCGCGTTATTCTTTGTAACTTGCCCATTATATTACTGTATTGCTTCTTAGCACTATCCATCCTCTCTTCATGTTCCCTTCTCACTATATCTATTTCATCTTCCATTGCATCTATTTTCCTAGTCAACCGATCAATGTCCTCAGAATACTTCAACTTCTCACTCTCCTCAAGTTCCTTGGGTACATCACCAGTTATTTCTGAATGTAACACTGCATAATGTAGTTTTGTATCTGCATTATTTCCATCGCCATCATTTTGCGTTTCAAACCGTGCAGCCTACAATTAAAACGATAATATAATTAGATATATGTAACAATATGATTTTTTTTATTTCATGTAATAAATTAATAGTTAAATAAATTGATAAAAACGATGTGGTAACAAAGATGCAGTTCACCTAATAAAAATGATCTCTACCACCCAAAGAACTCAATAATCAACTCCAATTACAATTGAAAGCCTACACAAAGTTTTAGTCCACCAGATGACATGTATTTATATATTCTTCATAAAAATACTATTTGTAATGAAAAAGAAAAACAAAATGTACATATAAACTTCTAAGCATTGTTACTTACTTCAATAGTTATTTCAGATGGGTCAGCTAAAGCCTTTTCATAATCATACTGCAAAAAAAAAATACCAATTAAATAAAAATAACAATGACATAACCATTAGTGCTATTTTTTGTACCATAATTATAATACTTAACAATAGTGTGAACTCTATACAATTTGATATGCTACTTTTTTCTAGACAAGATTTTTTTAACAATTTTCATCAAAATAGTGCTACAATTTTTGGATAACAATTATTATTTCTGTGTATTATTGTGTATGATTTATATGAAATACATTATGTTATTCTATATAAAATAAATAACTAAGCCTTACTAAGAAGTCAAGTCCTTCATCTTTCTTGGCTTCATCTGGGTTATTAGAAATGTGCATCAGCATCCTCTGATCATACTCTGAGAGCACAGCATTGACTTGTTCTAACTCATTCGCTGGTAGCGCACCTTTTCTTTTTCTTACTCTGCATGGTTTGTACAGATCCTGTGACAATGTTGAAAAAGAATAAAATCAATGTATCTTATATACAAAAAACAGAAAGAGTTCCAAAATAATGACATAAAAGCAGACACTAGACTAATCTAAAAATATTATTTTCATTATGGAGGTTTAATTTTTAGACCCAGTACTGAGGAACTCATGTTTAACCATAAGACAACAATGGGTTGGTAATAGTGATGAATTGATGACCAATTCAGGCTCCAATAAATTATAGTAATTAATGTCATTATAAAAATATAAAGCTATTTGTATTACCTGAACAATTCTTAAATTTTTCAGTAGTTTCTCTCTCTGCAAAAAATATGCTCGGTCCGATTCAAATATGTGGTCCTTCTCATACTGCATGACCGCAAACTTACGCAGCTCATCCTCCTTAGCCTCTCTGAACTCACTCGAATATTTGATCAACCACTGAATCAATGGATAAATGTTAATAAAATCTAGGCCTTGTATTTGATGGGGTTCTACAGTATAAGGGCACTTCATGGTTGGCAGGATTTTTACAATTTTCTCTGTTAATGCTCTGGAATGGAAAAAGATAATGGTACAACAAAATAGGATTAATTTGTGGATAATATGAAAGTACATGTTTACACAAGTTTTATTTATATGTCTGGGAGACTGTATAAATAATTTTCTTAAATAATTTTGTTTTAGGATTGGTAGATTGACGTGAATTATGTCAGGTATAATTGCTTTTGGGAGAAAATGTAACTATTTAACTATACAATTTTCTGAACATTAATGTTTTTTTGCAAGATTTGACTGTACATGCATTACAGCCACACTTCTTCCAGCTAACATGCGTGTACCCAACTCATACATCTTGCTGTAAGATAACAGAATGTGTATAAGAAGGATTGTACTAATGGGATAGGTTAAAGAAGTCAATTAGTGTACGATAGTAACAATTTATCAGGCCATCATACTGGTCATAAAATTGAAATATAACATACATTTTCTTTCCAATGGTAAGATTTTCCTCAAAGAGAAGACTAATGTCCACATCAATATCACACAGCTCGATGCACCAGCTGAGGCCTCCCACAATTTTATCAAATGCTGACAGCCCTTGCAACTGCGCCCTGTAGTAGCCGGCTGCGACAAGTGCATCTGATATTTCATGCCATTTTACTAATTGTTCAGCATCTTCACGCACTTCGACCTAATTTAATCAAAATAATAGAGTATACTAAGTTTTCTCGAATAGAAAATAATAATGTATAGTTTATGAACTTGTGAAAAATTCTGTATTACATCCTATTTATTGTATTTGTATATAATTATTTTTTATAATAACAAAAAAAACAAGTTTCATAAAATAATTACAATGGATCAATTATTTTTAAATTTGTACAGTTAATTATTTTTCTTTGTCTATATTTCTATTAATACAATCACAAAATAATTTATAACATATTATAAACATGTTTCTTGTCTGTCTGTCCTACCTCTGTCTGTAAACTGTCTTACCTCTTTCCCTTCGTGATCAACCCCACTGTAAATATTCATCAAAGGTTTACTTCTAGTAAAAATATTTTTCTGCTTTCCAGCCATTCTTGAAAATATTATATTCTGCTTATAGTACTCAGAATAAACAGATCATAAAGTTGTTGACTTGACAAAGTAAATAAGAATAAAGTGCATAGTATTACGTGTTTGAATATATTTTTCTTCCATTTAACCGTGAGTGAAAGGTTATACGCCTGCCTATTTAATATTAATTAAAGAAATTAAGATGATACATGTTATCATTTAATAACAATCATCCCACAACATGACACAAAAATCTTGTGACAAGATGACAAGTTGACAATGGATAGCTGACAACACTATTCACAATAATAGTTTCTTTCCTTGATGTGGCGTCGTATATTTTGCACGTAGTCATTGACCCAGTAAAAACTACTAAAAGATATTAAGTAGCAGTAGATATGTGACATTATAATTAAAGAAATGTCACAAAGCTAGAATACGACATATATCTATGAGTGTGACTGGGCACTCACTGGGCCCAAAGTCTAAATAGGTTTGCCAAAGGCGCCACCATCTTTCTTAATGTTGCTAAGATAGTTTTAATATCTAAGCAACAACCTAGGAAGTTTTTTTTTCTTTTTTTTTTTTATAATATGAGAGTAGCAGACGAGCATGCAGTCCACCTGATGGTAAGTGGCTACTGCCGCCCATGGACATCTGTAATCAACCCCAGATAGGATTAGATATTATTACCTGAGGTCGGCCACAGATGCGCCGCTACCCCTGAGGACTAAGCTGGAACGCCTCGGAAAAGTCTATCTCCCTTACCACACCCTTCAAACCGGAACACAGCAGCGCCTAACACTGCTGTTATTAGGTAGAAGTAGTAAATTTTCTCTCTCAAAATCAATCAATCTTTGACATTTAATAAATATCATAATTTATCTATTTTATTCTAAGACCGTAAAAAAAAACAGTAACTAGAAGTTCAGTTTTTCTCGAGTGTGCATTTTAGGAAAAAATGACTAAAAATAAATTAAAAAAATCTCAAAAACGGTAAACTTTTTGATATCACATCATAGGGTCAAATCCGTCAGTAACGGACTGTTTAACACTTGGATTTACCTGTAACTATCTGTATACTAGAAAAACGGAGAATGTTTCTAGCTTAAGCATTATATCTTTTATTTATTGCCAGAATGACATTATTCTTATTGATAATCTGTCTAAGTGTGTATTTGTAGTCTGCGGTTTTGTAGAGTATTGTTCATCTGTTCTGTCAAAGTCATAACTCATTTGAATGAAATCTGTATTTCTAAATGGAAACATTGAAAGCACGAAATTCACGAAACTGAATGTAATTATTGCGATTTTCCCAAAGTTATTTTAATGAACCTACCAGCTGCATGTGTCTTTGATAAATAGTGCATTATATCTGTATTGTATTTCAATCAATTCAGCATATTTTAACATAAGATAATTTTGCGAATTATCAATATCAACTAGGCGAAAGTACTTGACAATGAGTAATTTCCAGAAGATTTTTTACTGTAAGTACTTTTATATTCATAGTAGAGTCAAATTCCTCGTGCTTACGAAAAAAATACTTACATGTTTCGAGATCACCGACAAAGCTATGGTTATATCCGTTTTCCTCAGCATTTTTCTAAACGAAAAAGTGGAACATGAAAGTAGTACGCATTTCCATATATTCATTATTTAAAATAGAAGTATATGTCCAGTAATACATTGTAGGTAATTAATTTCAGAGTTCATTTTATTGGAAATAAGAACTCTTTGTAAAATTCATCATGGATCAAAGTGTTGATATTTTGGATTTAATTTCATCGTTATTGGACGCTGGGGACTACAAGGCAGCGCTCAGCGTACCCAATGATGAGAAATATCTCAGTAGCTTTAAAGACAATTGTTGGGATCTGATGTCCATGGTGATAGGCAAGGTGGAAGATAACACAATGATTATAAAGCCGTCACTGCAGGGAGCTTGTGAAGAATTTCTTCTAACAATTGTTCAGAAAGCTGTGCCAGAAGAAGCTCTTCTAGAATTCATAGAGCAAATTGAGATTGCTAAGAATGATGCACAGTTCAGTATAGTATTGACTGCAGTTCAAGAACTTTTAAAGAAGCTAACCATAAAGCGTGGAAGATCACTAGAATGGTGTTTGAATTCTATTAGTACTTATATTGAAGGAATTCCTGTTCCCGAGTATAAATTGCAGGGAAAGGAACGTTTGCTAATGGAGAATGATGCCCAATTCCGACGGATTATTAGAGTGTACTCCTTATTGCCAACATTTTACGCTCCTTTTGTCAAAGAACTATCTGTGGAAGATGCTAATGTTAGGACAAAACAAATAATATCAGCATTTCTTGTGAGTTTACTGGGAAAGCCTATAATATTTCTAGATTTAGACCCAGAATTGAATTCAAAAAGTGAAGCTAGACAGTGCATTAGTACAATGATACTAGACCTGTGTACTCTTGTAAGGAATATTATGAAGTTTCTACCGTATGTCCATATCTGCCACAAGGAAGATACAAGCAGTATTAGAAAAAAGACTTCTAGTGATGCTGACGATGAATTATTGCCTTATGAACACAAAGAGAAAATAAATATGACAACATTGTCTGGGTTATTCTATGCTACTCATTCAGGACATTTTGAAGTCCCAGAATCAGCGGTTCCCTGTGTCTATTCTCCTGAATATACAGTGAATACTATTTTGTTGTGTGCTGTTCATTTGTTAGGTTTTACAGAGTATGGTCCATTACATAAAGGAATCATTTTATGTAAAGCAATATTTGTTTACATACCCGATAATTGCCCTGCAGCCCAACTTTCATCAATTCATTATGATTTAAGTAAAGCCCTCATCAATATAGCTATTTTCTCACATTACGAATACATTCGTAAATATGCTGTTAATCTCATTAAATCTCATATTCATAAATTTGAACATAAGGGTAGATGTATACTCATTAAGTACATTATAAATGTTGCAAACCACTCTGGAATGATTGGTTATGTTATAAGTCTATACAAAGAAAATATTAATGAAGTATTTAAGCAAAATATTGAGATGCCTAGTTGTTACATGGGTACCGAACTTATTGATATGATCAAAAAAATTTGCCACCTGCCTCACGGAGCTGAATCAGATTTAGTAGAACTTGCTGATCACATAATTACGACTCTTAATTTCCTGAGATATTTACTTTTAAGAGATACAAAGAATGTGACTGGAATAAGAGATTGTATAGACATGCTTGAAGCGGATTATTTAAGTAAATTAAGAGTTGCACTTAACATGTCTAAAGCTCACTATGAAGTAAAGTTGAAAGACATAGAAGAGTCTAGAACCATTCCTGAGGCAGGAGTGGAAATCTCTGTAAATGTTGGCGGGAATTACTTAGATAAAATACCAACAGACAAGAAGAAAGAGATCATTCACTCTGCTCTTAATGCTTTCCATCTAATTGAAGGACTATTAGCATGTTTATCAGAATGTATTTATACGATCCAGACACAAAAGACCGATACGCCCATCTAATTATGAAGTTATCAATTAAAAATAATTTATAATAATTAGTTATTTTATTTTTCTTTCTTTGTAAATACGTAATGTACATACTTAAGTAATGTTTTATAAGACACAGTACTATTTTGTTAACAGCGTTAAGGATCGGGCGTAGATTTGTAAAACCGCTCCCATTAGTTCCAATAAGTAACGCCCAAAGAACATTAAGATTTTACTGTCAACGTGTGAATGAGAATATACGAAATACAGAAGCTCCTATGCAAGTAGTAGCAACTGAACATGAAGAACATCAATATGAAGAAAATGTGAAGAGCAGAATTTTGACGAAAGCATTAGAATTTGTAACAAAGCATGGTTGGTCTGTTGATTCACTAAGCCAAGGTGCTGAAGCGGCCGGCTATCCTGGCATATCCCATGGCTTATTCCCTAATGGAGGAGGAGACCTCGTTCATTATTTTAACGTTAGATGTAATGAACAACTTGTTGAGCAAATGAAAGCAGTAAGTGCACCTACTAAGAATACTAAACTCTATTAACTTAGCCTTTAATATTATTGCATTAATTAGTTTTTGTTTTTGATTCAGTGGCCGAAACAAGATTTGAAAGAATCCAAAATACCAGCTCAGCAAATAGAAGATGCTATAATGACAAGACTACAGATGATAGGACCCTATAAGTAAGTTTTCATTGTAATTGTTTTATTTTTAAACTGAGATTTATAAAATGTTAGTACTTTTGCAGTTCTATTTATATGTAGTACCATTCTTCATACTACACCTATAATAACAGTTGGTTCTGCTGATAATCTCGCTTCATTGTTTTATTTCAGGAGTACGTGGCCAAAGGCTATGGCGATTCAAACGCTGCCTAACAATGTTCCTAATTGCTTAGCAACTTTATTGTCATTAGTAGACGATATTTGCTACCATACGGGCGACCGCAGTGTTGACGTAAGTAACTTGATATTGACTTGCATAAATAATTTATTATAGCGAACTAGAACAAAAGTAATAATCCAAAAAGCAAACATTCCCATAACAGAGTTGATCCCATTGCCCATTCATGGGGTTTGCCCATTCACATTTACACATCTAGAAGCAGTGCCTCTGATGGAATTTTAGGAACTAAAATATGTCATGGTAATGTTAATCATTGTAATTCTCGATGAAATCTTATACTAAGGGTACGGAAATCCAGAAAGAGACAGTGCTATCTGCGCAAAAAACTTACTATCTATACTTCTATACTAATATTATAAAGAGGTAACTTTAATTGTTTGTTTGTAAAGGCAAATCTTCGGAAATATTGAACCGATCTTAAAAATTCTTTCATATTCAGGAAGCTGCACTATTCAGGAGTGCTATAGGCTAAATTTTGTTATAATTGAACAATAAGAACAGAGAAACATAATGGCATATGTATATCAAGTCAGCGGAAATTGGGAAAGATGTGATGCTTTACCGGCGTGCGCTGACTAAAGGTTCGGTATAGACGAACATAATGTTCATCAAAAATGTTGCTCTATATTAGTTTTCACGACATAATTGCATCACAAATATATAATTAACTCTCAAGAAAATAGGCACGGGTCAGCTAGTCTGAAATATATGAGGCGAAATTGTTGTTGTAGACGAATATCTTTAATTTCTTTAAATTTATCAGATGTTTAATCTTCAACGTTACAGTTTAATTGGTACATCCGGCGAGTTGGACTTGCCGGTATATACAAAGCATCGGAATTGTTCTATCTAACGGACAACACCCAGGATAACAGTGCTACTCGGAGTTTCGTGAAATCGAGGATAAGAGACGCGGAGCTGATTCAGACCGCACTAAATATGAACCCAGTGTCTGTCGCTCCACAAACGTTAACTGCTGCGTTCGTTACGGTAAGGAAAATACGTTTAGTACCAATAGGGGAACAGAGTAGATACGGGGAAGTTCGTTATCCGCCTCGCACGCTCAATGTATGTGCGGGCGGAGGCCGGACCATACTCCCATTTGAAGTTGTTCGCGCCCCTACACGATTGACCCATCTATTATCCGACCGGTTTATTTTTGATACTTTTTTTATATTATAATGTTTTAAACACAGATTGATCACTCCTAACAAGGTTTTCCACTTCTCCGTGCTATGTCCCTAAAATATTTGAAATACTTAATTATTTTTTACGTAAATTACGTAGTATTAGTAATTTAAACTTACCTACATTTTCTCTAAAAATGTTTTTGGAGTTTACTCCTTAAGAAACGATTTGAGTTATAAGGCCCGGTACGGAAATTTTATTAGGAGTAAAATCAAGTGTAACACGAAAAGTTGAGGCGTAACGTAGAAAGAGACAAACATATATATCCACACTTTACGCGCAACACCAGTGAAGTCACTGAATAGAAATGTCATAATTTTATTTTTTTTTATTTGTCAAGCATTTAAAAAATAACTGCCTAATCAGCCTTTTATGGCGTCATCCAATTTTAAGGCTGTGAAGTATCTTTCTATTTTACTTATCAAAGGTTTTACATAACATTATATTATTATGAATAAATATTAGAAATCCGTGGGGTATTCGACAACCAGATAATCTGTCCGGGCAAAGGGGAACCCGAGACCCGAATTTCCTGCCCCCCGCAAGACCTCCCATTTCATGATGATTGTAGATACGGCTTACATACAAGGCCTAGTAAATGTAAGAAAAAATAATATTCTCGTAAGATTTATTTTAGTGTGTAAAATTTTACCTTTACTCGTATAAGCAAGCCCTTACACATGGCGCCATAAAACAGATATTGAAAAGTGCCTCCTCCCAGCTAGATTTTTTATTAATTTAATTATACATCTCTAGTTTTTTTTAAATTAAAATCAGCCTTCCTGACTCTTCAGAATTTTTCGATATAGAGAATAAGCATCATACTACCAAAAGTTACCAAGATTTCGCAATCCAAGCCCAGTCCAAAAAATCATAATGCACCATAAATAATTATTTATTTTTGTTTCAGGCAAAAAACATGCTAGGAGTTAATACACTTAAGTGAACAATTAAGGTTATAATTGTCATGGGTAGAAATAATTGTAACAGTATTTTTGGTTGATAAATAAATAAATAATTTGTAAACTGTTTAATTTATTTCAATTCTGCATTTATACATTTTAATTATAGACAACATCTAAAAGTTCATAAATGTTATAACTTTACTATTAACATCCCATTAAAAGCTTATAAATATAATTATTCCAATAATATTCCTGTCATGTATTTTTATATATTAAGGTACTTTGTCTCATTATATTTTAAATGATATTCAATCCTATAATTAGTAAGACTAACGAAATATATTTTGTAGGTAAATTCTTTAGTATAATTATATGAATATTAGCTTTCCATGATCTCTGGTTTATTCAATGTGTATTAATTTTGTGCATGATCTTGGTCCATTTTACTTATCGTTATAATAAGTTCATATTATGTCGTTGCCACTATGAAACACAAGTAATTTTATAATAACAAATTATAATAATAGGTAGAGTCCGCGCCAAACTTCTAGTCCGCTCTGAGTATAAAAACGAGTCGCGTCGCAACAGCAAATTGCATATATTAGCGAGATGAAGACAGCGCAGGACCTCCCGGCACCCGTCTGCTATCCGCTTTAGTTCAGGGGTACACAGCTGCGTTAGTGTGCCCTTACTGTTGCTACGAAGTATATGCTTGTTGTTGAGTTCAACCGCATTGGCTCTCTGACTAGACCAGCGCGTCGCAATTTCAGAGCGGACTAAAAGTTTGGCGTGGACCATAGATGAAATGTCATTGGCGCGGACTACACCTTAGGTAGGTGTAATCATGTAATCAATCATTCATGTAATCTGTTCAGGCCACTCTTCTAAGAAATACAAACTATATTCGTATATAGATATGCATATTGTGATAAAGACAAGGAGGAACAAGGAGATTTCATTTATTAATTACTAGTTTTTGCCCGCGGCTTCGCCCGCGTTTAAAAGAAAATAATATAACATACTAACATACATAAAACTGAAAATTTGTACCTTCATTCCAACTCTGAAACCTTCGTGGGCTCATAGACAACAACTTTGCTAAAGATTATCACTTGAGTCTTGATCAAATGCATAGTTTACGATTCAATCCTTACTAATATCGATTAAAATATCGAAATATCGATTTTTATGGTCCGAAAGATCGATTCTCCGATTAATCGATCTTAGATCGCCACCCCTATTTCCCGTGGGATTTCTGGGATAAGAACTATCCTATGTCCTTTCTCGGGTTTTAGACTATCATTGTACAAAATTTCATTAAAATCTATTCAGTGGTTTAGGCGTGAAGAAAAGACAACCAGACAGACAGACAGACAGAGTTACTTTCAGATTTATAATATTAGTAAGGATCATACTACATTACGTTTCATGACTTTAAGTGAAAGACTCTCCACATTTGCATAGGATTCACTATATTTATATATACTTAATTACTTACTAACTGAACTCCGCTGGGTTTCTTGCGTTAAATATATGACATAGGTACAATGTTCTAAGTGTTCATTATGTCCAACTAATAGTACATTACGATACGAGGACGAAAAATTTTTTTCTGACAAGTGTGAGTTTGCAGGCCGAGCCGCAGGCGAGGACTGCAATCACACGAGTCAGAAAAACATTTTTCGTCCGCGTGTTGTATAAAATTTTATATTACGGGGTCGGAAATGGGGGTTTTGCGCACGCGAAGCGTGCGTAAAACGTCCATTTACGCACGCCGTGATATAAATAATATTTTGTCAACTGATAAACAGATGAAATAAACGAACTCAATACAGATAAAGATACGTATTTAGTTAAACTGCAAGATTCTAATTCAAGAACATTCAAAAATGTAAAAAAAAAACTGGAGTCCCTTCGTCAATAAAATGTAGGTTATCATATAAAACGTATATCACAAATACAATTATATACAAGTACCATAATCAGTATTATTTGCTACAAAAATAGTCACTCCCCGTAGATACATAAGCTATAAGTTTTGGTGGTAGTGGTAACTTGTCCCAAGTATTCTGTGGCATCGTTTGTCTGATAACAAATCTACAGATCTTTTGTAAGGAGTCCAGCTTTGCAAATCTGAAATTAATACATTTAACATTATTGTACCTATATGCACGTAAAGTGAATGCTGTTTACATACTATGGCTGTTTATAGAAATAAACTCGACAGACAAAAAGCCTAAACACGTTATAATCAGTTGCGTCGTTGTTAAAATATAGGCGACACCTTTTTGAGAACTCCGGGGTCTCCGACGGAACACAACTGGAGGAGCAGTTTCCGCTCCTCCGACACCATCTAGTGTTTACGACGGTATGCGACCACACCTACCGCAGTCCTTCCCGGGGTCGCTTGCTGGACGGTTCGAGCTCCCACTCTTGCCGCCCGCAACCCCGGAAGCCCGCTTTTAGTCGCCTCCTACGACAGGCAGGGGATACCGTAGCCCTCAGGCCGTACCGGATCATAGTGTTCACACGGTGCGCTGCGTCGACGCGCGCACCGTGTGAACACTATGATTATTAGTATGTAAAACGACGCACCCACAGCGCAACGTCGACGCAACGCGCCGTGTGGACCGGCTCTTAGGCTGGGGACGGCGTAGGATGGGTTCGGTACATTTTGCCGCCCTTTAAATATGCTTTTCTCCTTAAGCTTAATTCTTATAAATATACGAAACTTTATTTTACAATAGCAATAATCATACTTACACGCAGCACAAAATATTATAGATTATGTTAATTATTATAACTTCTAAGTATAACGTGGTATAACATAAGTACCTATATTGGATAGTATACCTGCATAAGGGCCTCGATAGTTCGATTTTAACTTTAAGTTCGATTGATTTGACGTTCAAAGTCGTACAATATTGTAATATTTGACTTGGTGGCACAAATGTTTCATTATCCAAGGAATAAAGTCCATTGGCATGTTCAAAGCGGACATGAATGGTACGACCCTTCCATCGAAATGAGAGGCAGAGAATATGCCTCGAGTCAGATGAGTCTCTCACGAGGAATACTTTGTCATTTTCCTTAGCGAGAAGTTCATTAGCTTCCTTCACAGTTATTCCCCCCCAATACCAGCCACATCTGAAATAAAAATACCTTTAAAAAAGCTGTTTATTTGAAGTTATGCCTGTGTTCACAGAACGGATCCGCCATTGAAAAAAAATCCATATTCGATCCCGGTCAGGTAGATATTTAAATACTAAAATAAAAATTGACACATCAGTCTACATATTATCCCCAACGCAATAAAATTTAGGAAGCGTTGAAGGTGTGCGATTGTTATTTTACATAGGTATACCTTAGAAGGTAAATATGCATTGTGAATGAATGAAAGGGTTGCGCTGCCGATGACGAAACACGAAGAGTTCCTTTAAAACTTTTACTTACTTTGATATTTGGCAATAAGTACAAGTTTGCCGACATTCATTTTGATGACATCCTTGATTAATAGAATTGCGATATGAACCATGCCTTTCCATGATCTCCTTGATTTAGCCACTATTCTTAATGTTACACTCAAAATATATTAAATTTATGAATGTGCATACTCCCCAATGAGTTAAACTTATCACAAATTTATATAACACGCAAATATCAGACACAAGCAATTATTTCTTATTTTCCAAGTATATAACACTAAATTGAAATATTCGTCCGGTTTTG
Organism: Epargyreus clarus; assembly: GCF_041222505.1. Lineage (NCBI taxonomy): Eukaryota > Metazoa > Arthropoda > Insecta > Lepidoptera > Hesperiidae > Epargyreus > Epargyreus clarus. Next base: position 7,599,113 of record NW_027332239.1, on the reverse strand, counting down.
CTAACTACCAAATATATTATAACTGCGATAAGGGCAAAGAGGTACATATGCATGAGGAGGAAATTATTAACCAGGAATTAGTCATACCACGCCATGTTTCATAATATGAAGTATAGGATTTGCTTGATATTTTTGACTTGAATGTACCAATAGTAGTAGTAGTGCTAAAACCGTTACTGGTTCGACTCCGCTACATCTATTTCTGCCTTTTATCAAGCTGTGTTAAGTGCTACTGTGTTTCAAGGGTGTTTGTGATAGAGAACTACAAGAGGCATTATAATAAATGGTTCTATACATAAATTAGGTTCGTTCTATATAACTAGTAACATATGAGTGGAAAACTACAGAGTATACGCAATCCTTTTTAGGGATGATTAACAATGTCCATGGGTACCACCTAGGGCTGTATACTATTAGATGGGCACTACGCTAGTTTGCTACTTCTGGTCTAGACTTTTTCCCCTCCGCCTTCCCCTTTTATACGCCCATTTTTACCTCACTTAATGCTCCAAACAATATTTTTAATGAGTCTAGAACTTCAGTTCAATCAGCTATTTGGTATTTTAGCTATAAAATGAACCTTTTAAGTATTTTGGTAGGATATTTTTGTACTGTTTTTTTTTGGAAAAAAAAATAGTGCTTGTCTGATCAACCAGGAATCAGTCACTCCTTGTAACAATATAGGTATGTTTAAACAAATGAAAAAAATACATTTGTTTTTGGTAATGGCATATAAATAACATGGTGATAACTCAGTTTTGTTTTCAATGTAATAAAACCACAAATTAATCACAGTACAGTTATTCTTTATTATTACAAAATATTAACATTTTCAATCTGTATAAATGTATAAACACTTTTTATGTACAAAGTCACATAAGATATGTTGATTACCATTGAAAGTAAAGCCTTAAATGTAAGAGGTGCTAATCAGTACATAACTACAAGGCACTATAAGGCAATCTTTTCTACTATGAAGGTACAATATAGTCACTGCCCATAGATACGTAAGATATAAGATTTAGTGGTAGTGGTAACCTTCCCCAAGCATTCTCCGACACCGTTTGTCTGATAACAAACCTACAGATCATTTGTAAGGAGTCCAGTCTTGCAAATCTGAAACCAAAAGCATGTGTGTATAATATTTAAGCGAGTTGTATTTGACATGCTCTTCATGAATATAGTATACCTGTTCAATGGTCTGGCTAGTTTCACAGGCATTTCAAACAGTTTTGACTTTACATCCACGGTTGCACAGTGCTCTGATATTCGATTTGGTGGCACAAATGTTTCATTGTTTAACGAAAACAGTCCATTGGCATGTCGAAGGCGCGCATGCAGAGTGCGACCCACACAACGGAAAGAGACACAGAGAATATGCCTTGAGTCATATGAGTCTCTTACGAGGAATACATTGTCATGTTGCCCGGCCAAAAGTTTTTCAGCTTCACTGGAAGTTATTCCTCCCCAGTACCAGCCATGCCTGTAATAAAATTTTGCAATTAAAAAAATATATTCAAGTAAGCATACATTTTACATACATTTTGGACGAAAAAACAATTTAATAGTTGCCCTATAGTTGCTTTAACAAGTATAAAAGATGGTCATTTCTGAAGGAGCATAATCAGTTTTTTTTTTAATTTTAAGTAAATGTTTGGACTCAAGCTATAAATTCCATATTAATTTCATGTCACTTACTTAGACAATTGGCAGTAAATAGCACAAGTTTCTAGGGATGAATGTTGATGATGTCCTCGAAGAACAGAGTGGCCGTCTGAATGTTGGCATTTCATGATCTGCCTGTCGGGCTCGGAATCCTTCCGAATCTCGCCGGCAATCAGCCGTTTGTCTGATGATGAACACGGATCAGTGCTTTTGTTATGGTTACAAATGTATTCACCATCATTATTTTTATTACCGAAATATCGTTGCAGCGATCTCACACTGCCAGTTAAGAAGAGCTTGTTTTTCCAAAATTTGACGAATTTACTTGTGTTCACTGGTGGCTTTCGCTCTGGTAAAAATACACAATTCACTATATCAGAATTGTTGAAATCTAGTTTGTTATCAATCGTCCGTTGTAAATGTTTACATTCCATTGGTTTCAACCACTTGCGAAGACACCCTGTTGCGAGCCATTTGCGACGATTGCAATGTGAACACCGCTCGAAATTCTTATTCATTGTTAAACATTTATTATCCTAAAATATATAATGACACATCTCAAACTGTTGAATCAATGAAATAATAAAATTAAAATGTTTATTATTTCTTATGGTTGATGAAATGAAATCAACCAACCCATAAAATAAAATTACAACAGATAATTTAGTAGTTTTTTGTCTTATTTGATAGATAAATTATAGACTAAATATGCTCATAATAATAAATCGTTAAATATGAATAATAAATCGTTTCATAAAATATATTTTTTGGGACAATATTGAGCGGTACGAACGTTATTATGAATATTAACATAAACTATTGATTTTGTCTGTACTGTCTAGTAAAATAATTAGGCGATGAGGTAGATATAAACTATAAACATTGAAACAAATTTCCAACTGCTTTTCAATTTCGTAGTGTTTTATATTTTAAAATAAAATATTTAGTTCTCAGCACAATTTTAATTGATTTAAAAGTAAATATTTTTTTTCTTATGAAATTCTCTTCACAAAAATGTTTAACTGTTAATTTAATTATAATATTATGGACATCATTTATATAAATACGATTATTTCATACAATGTGTATATTTATGTTTATTTAGTGTGTAAAATTTATGATTATTTACGAATTAAATAGGAATTAAACAAAGTCAATCACTGCCTCTTGAAAATGTTCCAAAAAGACAGGCGTCATGCTAAGTATCAACCGCAAATGGCACTAATATATAATCCTCCTCCAGAACTGCATATTCACACCACTGAGCAGAGTCATTTCACTCATACGTGTTTTGGTAATTGGTATATGTTATCTCTCTTTACCCTAAGAATACGAGGGCCCGTGCCCAATCAATAAGAGGGTCTTTAATAGTTAATATATTAATTTACATGACAGTACAAAGATTTACGATTAATATTAAATTGAATTATCGCTCATTTACTAGTCTCATTTTAATTTTCGTTGCATAATACGAGTATACTTGTTTTACAAATATCATTTCAGTGTTGTGTATATGTTATTAGCATTATTAATCTCTGTGTTACTAGTGTTTGGCTGTATGAAACCCATAACATATTTTTGCTTACATTATAAGTCTGTGGTGTGGAAAAGTAAACTGTGTGCTGTATGTATTGTACAAGTTGTGTGTGTGTGCTGTGTGAGAAAACTAAGAGACTGTGTGTGACGGTGTAGTGTAGTGGAGTGGTTTTCAGTCAATACTAGATTTTTTCATTAATTAAAGCAATGTGCTTTATTTGAAAATCTATAAATGGTTTCGTTCTATTTACTTTGTTCCATAAAAAAATCACTGCCGATTATGGAAGTAGATTGCTTTGAAAGAAAATAACTCTACACTGTAGTAATGACATTGAAGAAAATCACGAAAATGTCAACAAAATCGCAAATATCTTCCGAATTAAGCGGTACGTATCGTATGTTTACTTAATTTTTGTGTTTATATGTATAACCACTGAATTTAATTATACTCGTGTAATATCAATGTGAATGAATATGAATTTTATTGTTTTGATTTTCAACATTTGTTTCTAGAGAGCATCAGCAATGTTTTAGGGAAAAATGTGAAAATATTATATAAATCCCTTATTCGTATGGAATCAAGAGGCGATAAGGTTGACAACCGTGTTTTAGTAAGTATATTAGCCTATTTCCTATACATTATTTGGTATTCTTTTGGATATACAATTTAATTCAATAGTCGTTCGAAAAATACATAAATACTCATATTAATTGACAAACATCGATTTGGTACGTTAAATGTTTTTGTTTGTTTATGTGTTTCATGTATATAAAAGTTATTATTTATGTAACTATAAATTATATATAACTTGTATGTGAACAAAATAAAGTAATCAAGATCATTTTAGCAAGTGGTGTAGTTAAGGCAGTGGGAGCAATTGATAAATTCTGGACAATAGTATGAGTCATGTAGGTGTGTCTGGTCGGTTGTGTTATCCATCTGTCTGTGTGTAGTCCTTACTCTTACACCCACAGTAATATCTTCCATTGGTGAATTGATTACCTTATTCTATTTTGCATTACATTGTGTTCCTCTATAAGTCTTTTCAAGGGACTTACTTAGATCATTTGATTTGTTATTTACTGATATTGTTATGACCTGTATAAACAATAGTTCTGTTTTCATAAGAACTTTGTCTCAATAACTCATAGAATTAAATCTATATAAATAGATTTATGTATAAAAAAAATAAAGTATATGAAACACGCTTAAAAAGTTTCCATTCTATAAATAAAAAAAAAAATGAAAATATAATATTTATGTACAAAAAAAATAAAGTATATGAAACACGCTTAGAGTATCCGTTCTATTAATTAAAAAAATGAAAATCTTATAAGTGCTTTATAACTGTGATGAAAACAATGATAGCACTTGTAAAACTACTATCACAAAAATAAATAGTTCATTGGTAATGCATATCATATTGTCCGATATGATAAGGCCACCTGTGACTGTGATGGAAAGCATTTTGTAGGTGATAAGAGCATCCTAATTTGTTATTTGGATTGATAAGAATGTTTACAATATTTTATTTATAATATTTAAAACTAAATGTGTTAGGAAGGCTTACAGGAATGATCACTTTACCTAAAGGGTTACTATAGACTATGGATATTTCCATCCCCTATTAGAATATATAATATTAGTATTATACATTATATATTATTATGGGAAATTATAAAACGATCGAATAAAAAAAAAATGATTTTCGTCACTCGCAGCCAGTCGCTCACTAAGTAATACTATAACCAAAATTCATTATTTTTGTCATTCAAAACTTTTATTTGCAGTCACTCGTTTAAATACTACCCTATTATTATTATTCATATCTACAGCCTTTTTTCCAGTAATGTTACTCTGCTAAGGATCAACTTAAAATAGAACCTATGGAGGTGTCAATATATGTCTCCTGTACAATATACTCAAATTATAATTATTATCAATTCAGTCTTATTTATCTGCATAAATGAAATACTTAATAATACTTCATGTTGTTTATTTAACATATGATATAAATATTTTTAACAGTTCCATAATTTTAATGCCTTGTTTAGCAAATGAGGAAGCTAAAGTAACCAATTATGACCTACTTGTGACAGGAATAAACTTATCATTGATTTTTTTACAGGTTGTGACATCATATAGAATATTTATTACAACAACAAAAGTCCCCACCAGAGTGAGTGCTTTTACAATATTTTTTAAATTTTTACCATGTATCATAGATATTATGCTGTTAATCCATTACTGAGCCAATGCTGGGCACTGGTATCCTCTTAAAGTGGGAGGGGTTTCAACCATACTTTACCATGCCACATTACTTTGAAAAATTAAGAGTGCATGCCTGTGATTTGAACCTTGACGTACATGTTCAAAGTATTTCAAATTGGGAATGTACCTAATTAATTGGGAAGTAATGATTGATTATTACAGTATATACATTGTAATATTTATTATTTACTGATCTTGTTACCTTATTCATAAATTTAACAGGTCGACAATGGATTTCACTTAATGGAAATAGAAGCGCTGGAAAGCAAAAAGGCGAACCATCTCTCAATAACGCTCATACACGAACACAAGCCTGTTTCCATCTTAATAGGTGAGTCCCTAATTATAGCCATTGTTCGTTAATCTACAACCGCAGATGAAGTAACCAAATAGACTTCTAAAACACTTTCTATCATTTAAAAAAATCCCTAATAAATCCATAAATAATGGTTACAATTTATCTTTAATAGGTGGTGGAGCCAGTTTTTAGGAGTTCAACCAGGGAAGCACCATTTTTAGCATGAAGCAATTCTGTGTTTCGGTGGCTGACTTATGTATGAGGCGACCACCTTAGATTTCAGCAATAACAATGCATCTGTGCAGGCTCAATTCATTGTCCTATGTACTTTTTTTACATAATGTAGAAGTGTATTTGGCCACGGTGTCAACCACAACAATCGAAGTTAAATCAACATTGACATCAAAACAACTGATTATTTTTCCTCATAGCACAACTAATTTGTATTCTATCCTTGTATTGCTTAACACTCATGCAACACTGTCGCAGTTTCCCCTTAATAATCTATAGATCAACCGTTAGGAAAAACAGTGTGACAAATTTTATCTTGTTTCTTCTGTTTATTGGTCAAATTGTTTTTATGAATTATGTAAATAGCGAGTTATATAATTGCTCCTACTTTGTTTCGCGTGTTTTAGCATTTAATGCAAACGGTCACGCGAGCGAGTTCGCGCGTTACTAATTCTATATTTTACTTGCACTAAGTAAAAATCTATTAAAAAGATACGGTCTTTCAGACGGCTTATGCAACGATACAAATCTAGGTTGTCCGAGTCATTATCAACGGTTCGGCTCAACCACTCGAGTATATTAAAATTACTAGACGTAGGAACAAAATTGACTCCTAATAGGTAATATTTTTGTAACGATAAGCGTGTATGATCGTCGTGTGTGACGCAACTCCACTAATGACTCGGATAAGCGCGTCACTAATTGTACTTAAACTCTATTGTTTGTGCACCACAAATAGTAAACAGTAAATTAAAAATAACATTCAAAGAAGTGACGCAAAGAATGAGCGGTTTTATTGATTTAAAGCGGGTTCTTTCAATAACTCATAATAAATTAGGGAAACATTTTAGGTGAATCATAGGAACATATAAATAAACAATAGGATAATTATACATCAATTTCACTCTCCTACATATCAATTCATACAAAATATTTGACGTAAAAGAGGAAATAAATGATTATTAAATAAATAAGAATACTAGATTGCTTAAAAATATGTTATGCTTATGTTACTGCCATAATTTAGACTAAGACTAAATTAAAGACATCTCATAAGTTAAAATTTGTCATGTCAAAGAAAGCCAGAAAATGAGACAAGTTTGTAAAAGGTATTTTTACACTAATGGAATTAGCGCTTTGTTCCGTCTGTGAAATAGTTTTAAAAGCGTCTACATAAGACTAATGCGATATTAGAAATTGTATATCTTGTGAGAGGAGTCTATTGGATTAGTTCATCTGTGACTATAACTAAAGAGGGCCTAAGAGGTCATCTAAACCGTCATTCATATTTATTGGTCATGTCATGGCCCGCATTGTTTATTCGTTGATTCGATCGTCCTAATTCTGAATTGTAAATTGAATTGTACACGTCATTATCGTTTTTCCAGGCGAGGAAGGCTCATCGGAAGGCGTTATGAATACAATGTACGCGCTGGTGGCGGCGTTTGACGACTTATTTCCTAATGTAGCCATGGAGGATATAGTGTCCAAGGTCCGTCAACTAACAATACATAAGTTTAAACAATAAGTGTAATGTACTTTTAGCGTGAGGAAGTTTTGTTTCGGTAGAAGGATGTGGATGTCGGCTGACTTACATATGAGGCGACTGTATGACTGTAATGTCCTCAGGAGTGGCAACGTATCTCGGATCAGCTTCAGGTAGAATCCCAGTTATAGGTATAATGTGGTGTTGATTACAGATGTCTATGGGTGGCAGGTGGTGGTGTAAGGTGACCACTTACTACCAAGTGGAATGCTTGCTCGTTTCCTACTACAACCTTATAAAAAGGAACATGTCTGACCTATTAACGTATGCGAACAATTGTCAGCACGTTATTCCAGCTTACTCATCACGCGTAATGAACAGTTTATCCGTGACAATAACTTTTATTTGCTTAATTACTTCGTTAGCGCCACTTCCAACAATTATTTCGGTTTAAATGCAATTACTTTTACGTACAGTTTTAGTCCACTCATATTATATTAATTGAAGGTCGACATTTAAGGAAAATTGGGTTAATATCGGCGTTGGGGTGTAACTGTTTAATTAGAATTCAGCCTAATTTGATATTGTTTAGCGTTGAACCCAAAGAAAAATGTTTAACTACGGCCGCTATAACAAAAATGCGCAATATAAAGCTTGAAAAAAGGCATTTCCCACTAAATTTATTTCGTAAGCTGTTATGATAACAAATACTAAAAATAAATGGAAATTTGGTGGTACGGAATCATCCGTATGCGAGCTCGACTCGCACATGACCAATTATTTTAATAAGGCTACATCGTACACTACACCTTGATTATGCCAATTAAAAATGGCTCAATTAGCTTGCAATTTGATTCCTATAATTTTAGCCCAGTGACAAAATTTGGGTTAATTTACTTACCTTATGTTATGTTTTCAGGTGAATTTACCGTTCCAATTACAACCGGTTACCGGTACCCGCAAACATTCCACGTGTGGGGACTTTTCCAACCAATATGCGGCCATGTGTGATCTCTGTCAAACACCTTTTAGGTAATAATATTTCTTGTGTTTTTCGAAAGAAAAAAGGTTTTGTTTAATTTGTTTACCAAAACCTTGTTGTATTTATCGTGATGAAATGAAAAAACCTAAACACGGCGATAATATGTCGTTTAATTTTAACTAAGGCCTACTATGTCCTATCAGAGTCCTTTATCAGAACAGTAATGTATGAAATACTCAATATGTATTATAGTCGAACTCATGAATGTGTATAAATCAATCATTTAGGTGGAAGTATTAAACGATTTAGAAGCAAATGAAAATTAGAAGCATGTGATGTGTAGATAATAACTTAGCAATTTCAAAATATAAAACATGTAATGAAGAATTTTGCGCACCGGAACTTTGTATTCTATATTATTGTTACTTACTATTTTTTATATTCCTTACAGAGCTGAAGTTGCATGGGACATCGATACCATTTACTTGGCGCATGACATCAGAATGTTGCACTTAAAAGATTTTGATCATCTGGATCAAAGGTAAGGAAATATTATAATTATTATATTATTACATAATGAGTGCTAAACGTTATTATTTTTACTGTGTATTGAATTATGAGTAGCGGGTCCCCGGTTCTGGGAGCCCCCAAACACAGTGTTATTAGCTAAAAGTCGCCGGAATCGTATTTGTTACCGAATAAGTCAATGAGACATTTGTAATGTTGTAAAATCATATCCACTTTTTAGACTAGAGCCCGACGAAAATTCTGCCCCGACGATGATAATATGACGAATTTAAAAATTCAAAGTTATCTGTCTGCATAATTATTGGCCTAAATCAAAGCTCATTGTTGAAAATCTGGGACAGAACCACAAAGGGTTCTGCTTTGCTTTCGTGTCAAAGTAGCACTTGGCCGATTTCCTTGCACCTGTCCAAAACTCTAATTAAACAGCTGACACGATTTCGTGGGCATAGCTTCTTAACACTATAGTGTCTTATTAACTGAATGATCGTAACTCATACAAAAGCGTATGTGTACTTATCTACGAGTAAAGTATGTAGTTATACTTTGGCCTATTTAGTAAATCATAGAAAAGTGCATGTACCAATAGATACACGCGTAAGAAGTGAAACTATTACAAGACAATAAAGCATTACTAAATGATTGGTACAAACATATTACACGATACGACACTACACTACCTAACTTATTGTATCACGTACATAAGAAATCGGCAATATATGCAATATTTACTAATCAACTTTACGGTGTCGGTTTTTTAAATCAGTCACGCATAATTTTTCCGAACGCCCCAAGAGAAGTACCTATAGCTACAAAAATATCTATATACATTTTCTGCGCTCTGAACTATAGTGCTTGTATATTCATGCGCTACTTTGTTTTCAGTTTTATTACAAAATTGTTACCGAATTGTTTTGTAATTATCCTGTTGGCCAATTCGGTTAGTTACTCGCTATATACACGCGACGCAAAAACTCCGTTGCAATTTGTTTAGACGTAACACTTGGCTACTTTTACAACGGTCATTTGTACTGCTTTAGTTATACTTGAATGAATTGATTCAGTTGCTGTACATATGCATATCGAAACATTTTTTTTTTATTATTATGAGATGTGCTGTAATGCTTGTTCTGCGTCATAATATAGGTATATCACATCTTTCTCTGATAAAATGAATTGATAGATAGCAGTTTATTTATAGAAGATTTGGACGAGGAAGTAAAGAGACAATATTAAAATTCGACCTTGCATAAGCGTGAGGTCGAATTTTACTGTTGTCATTTTATGTAAATATATTTTCATGGTAATGGTTATTGCTTTCGTTGATATCCGTACGGAAGTCTAAAGCGTGGCTCGTTATAGTCTTATTTTTACTTCTTACAAATTTAATGTTAAATAAATATAAATTGTATGAAAATAAATTTATGTAATGAATGTAAATAATTTTAACAATCTGAGAATGTTGTTTATGCAACTTAGTTTATTTTTTATATTTTCTTTATTGTTAAATCGTGAAATTATTTACAGAATATTAGAAGTGACGTAATCTTTACATTTCTTAATGCATTTCATTTCGAATTTCTGTGTACACCAAAATGTCTTAACTCTTGTATACATAAAAGAAAACATACAAACATTTATATTCGTTATTAATAAGTGTGTATTTATGTCAGGGACCTGATCCCGCTGCTGATCGCGCTGCAGCACAACACGTGGTTCACGGGCGTGTGCGGCGACGGCGTGCGCGCGGGCGGCGAGGCGTGGGAGGCGCTCTCGCGCGTGCTGCGCTGCGCCGCGCCGCCGCCGCAGCAGCTCAGCTGGCGCGCCGCCGCGCTGCGACACGACCACGCCGCCCGGCTCGGGCACGCGCTAGCTCGGGCGAGGTGCCCGCCTGCTATGCATACCATTGACTTCTCGCAAAACCATATCGAGGATAAAGGTCAATTGTATACTCGCTTCCTGACGTCTTTTTACACATTCACAACGAATACATATTTCAGTCATCGACTTGTTGCATCGATAATCGATAAAATCTGCCTTCTTTTGGATTTGATGAATTATAAATCCATAGAACCATATCAAATGACATATATCTTTTTCTCGCTTATCACTAATATGACAATTTAATAACATACTAGATAAGTGTATTTAAAGTATTATAAAGTATTGTATTTAAACTAAATTCATGAATATTAATTGTGCAGAGATGATTATGCAATCTCTAACCCATTTTACCTATAAATTGTTATATTATATAATGAAAAGTGTCAATCTTCAAAAGTATTTTGCATTGCAATTATATTGTCGAATAATGTAGATCAATAGATAAAAATAATTAAAACATTTCGGAAATTTGTTCTTCAAAATTTTACTATCCTTTTCTAGTTGATTTAATTCCTTCCAAAACGTATATTATCCAACTAAAATCTTGAATTGTTGAAACCTAAATATGCATGATTACAATATTTGAATCTCCTTATTTTTTACATTGCAGGCGCGATCAGCATACTGACGGGCCTCGCGAACAACCCAGACGGTCTGCGGCACATCGCGCTCTCGCAGTGCGGGCTGACAGGCAAGAGCGTGTCGCACCTCGCCGCCATGCTCAACGACAACCCCGCGCACCTTTCCACGCTCACACACCTCGACCTATCTAACAACAATCTGAAGGATGACGTGCACGTGAGTATTATTTTGTGGTAAAGCTTCGTTGTTCGACTCCGAAGTCATTAACGTCATGTTAATTCTGTCTTATAATAACAGTGTTAACCTCTGTTGCGTTATGGTTTGAAAGGTGTGGTAAGGAGATTCCAATTTAGTACTCAGGGTTACATTGCATCTGTGGCAAACTTGAAATAGTGCTGAAAATCTATCTAAGGTTTATTACAGTAGTTTGCCACTTACTTACGTCACAATATAAAAATGTCACGTCACATAGATCATATTCTATATGAACTGATAACAAAATAAAAACCAACTTATGTTAGAGCCATCACAATGTGAAGATGTCTTTATAAATATATATTTGTTATTTATGCGTGGCGTGTCTTATAATAATGGAACAATACGGATTCGTCATCGGTCATAAAAATATATTTATAAGTTAAAAAAGTATATTCGATCATTACTGATTGGTTTAGTATTGAACTTTATGACGTATGTAAATAAATTCCATTTTGTTTCAGAATTTGTACAATTTCCTTGCACAACCCAATGTACTGACGCATTTAAATCTGACAAACACGGAAACTACTCTAGAAAATGTAAGTAATATTTTCCTATACCCATGCTTTATTTTAAAACTCATAATTTATGCATGTATTCTTACTGCTAAAAATTTAAAATTGTAATTTGAAACATTGTATATGTTTTAATGAAGTTTCTTACTCTTTTTAGTAAATATTTCTTATTACAAAACGATTTTTTTTAATTCTGAATATATACAGGATGAATTTTTAAAACGGGCCTTCAGGGCCAAATTCGAAACTATAAGGATTAGCGAAAAATGCTGAAAGGAATCACGAGGCCGATTTTGATAAAAACTAAAACTGCATCATTAGTTTTTTAAAATATTTTTTTCCTTAGCTGGGAATCGAACGAGTTCATTTTGAAAAAAATTACACCTCTATATTATTCCACTATCTGATAGTGTCGCTTATAAGGATCAAATTCTGGGAAGTGGGTGCATTTTTTTTCAAAATGAACTCGTTCGATTCCCGGCTAGGGAAAAAGTTATTTTAAAAAAGTAATGATGCAGTTTTAGTTTTTATCAAAATCGGTCTCGTAACTCCTTTCAGCATTTTTCGCTCATTCTTATAGTTTCGGATTTGGCCCTGAAGGCCCGTTTTAAAAATTCACCCTGTATATAATAATTTTTAAGATGTTGTCTACTTTTAGTGTACAATGTCATATATTTAATCTAGGAGAATTAATAATAGTCACATGGCAAATTGTCTCAAATTTAGACCACCGGATGTGTATTGAGTTCATCTATTAGTAAAGATCTTGGAAGTGTTGTAGGCGTCGCTATCTAGATTAACTCGTTGTAGGAAGGTTATATTAATTTATCATTGTAATAAAATTGTAAAAGCATTTTATTTGTTCAATTGAATCATTGGTTGTAACTAAAAAAGTTTTAAAAAGTTCTATAATTATGACAAGAATTAAAAAATGATGAATGTTACATATTAAGTTACTGTTTAAAAGTAGTACAGTAGTTAGGATTCAATAATTATATTTACTTTATAATTGTCAATTTGGACTGTGATCTCTTACGTATTTTAATATTCTTGTTTGTTTGTTCAAATATTTATTTCTTTTGAATATTAGAAGAAAGCCTTTGCTCACACATTTGAACACTTATTTGTTTAATTTTTTTAACCTGTCACTAATCTCGTGGTTTCTTAGCAATTGGACTTTGCGTATGTGTAGCAAGCTTCGCACATATTTGAAGCTTGAATGCTTTCACGTGCGCTCGAAAAACCGACACCAAATGCAAGTATTTGAAGCAAGCTTTTAACAAATATTCATATGACCATTGTTACCATTGCCAGACATAGCAAATGTTTGTGATATGTCTGGCATGGGCCTACTACAAAGCTTGGCAATAGTCAACTAAAAAATGACTGATAAATAAAAGAGACATTTTTTTAAATAAAAATATCTTAAAGTGTAGATTAAAACCAGTGATGTGTGTGTGTCAGATGTGGGGCGCGCTGCTGCGGGGCTGCGCGGCGCGGCTGGGCGCGCTGCAGCTGGCGCGCAACCCGTGGGCCGCGGCGCGCCGCCCGCGCGACCCGCCGCCCTCCTTCCGCCAGTTCTTCACCGCCGCGCTCGCGCTCGCCGACCTCGACTTCTCCTACTGCAAGATGCCGCCGGACGCGCTCAAGTATGATGCTTTGTTGGTTACTCGCTTGTGACGTTGCTGTTTTTTTGCTTTTGCAGGGAGAGGACGTGTCGGCTATCTAAGTACGATAATTTTTTGGTTACTTGTTTGAGGCGTTCATAGTTTGTTCAGGAATAGAACACATCGGCTATCTACCTTAAGCTGGCTTTAAGTTGTAATATTTGCGATTGATTATACATATTTGTTTATTGGCGGAATTGGTCGCTCAAGTCTTCATGAGTTAATAATTTTTTTTATTAAATAAAAGAAATAACGTATAACAAATCAAGTTAATTATAAAAATAATGCATATGGAAAAACAAACTATAAAATAAAGTGCTCAAATGTAAACACAAAATAAATTGATTGGTAAACATTTTCCATATGCATAAGTCTGTGGATTTGCTACTGTATGATTTAAAAAAAAATTTAGCATTAGAAATCTACTTCATTAATTTGTCAATTACTAAGTAAGGCGACACAGTCCCGCGTGAAACAAATTTATTAACAATATTTAAGTTAGTGTATGCTGTTTTTTGTTTGTATTAATTCTTCGTTAATCTCCTTATTAACATTTTAACAGACTTCAAAAATGGCCAAGGTCCTCAATTCGTTGGAATCTTTTTATCAATACCACTTAATATATAAGACAGAACCAAAGCCTATGTATAATGTATATGGAACGGATAAGTAATAAATCTTATCAATCCGCAGGAGCCTGCTGCTGGGCCTGGCGTGCAACGAGAGCGCGGCGGGCGTGAAGCTGAGCCTGGCGGGCGCGCTGGGCTCGTCGCAGGCCGCGCACGTGCTGGAGTCCTGCGTGCACGGCGTGCGCTGTCTGCGCGAGCTCGACCTCTCCGACAACAGTACGACACTTCACTGTTATTTACACTGTTATATACTTGAGGTTGATGTTAAAACTCTTTGGGTGTTCATGCTTGGGTATGCGTGTCACCTTACTGTCACCATACACTTGGGATGCTTAATATAGCTCTTTGGGTCGTGTCTGCGTATGCGTGTATGTGTTCATGCATGTGTACGAGTGTCCATTTGTTTTATTGAAAAGTGGTTCATCTGATGAAGGTGGAGTAAAAAAAAAATTAATTTTATGTTTTTGCAAGCTAGTTTAAAATGTTGGCTTGGTTTGGTTAATCTTTATGACTCTGGGAATTGAAAATTAATTTAAACTAATTTACTGATTAAACACTTTGATTTTAAAATATTCGTCGTAATCTAATCATCCTGTGATTAAACTGTTTTCCAGGTATGGAGTTAGAATTATCAGGAATTGTCCGAGCAATAGGGAAAAATCATTCTATCACTCATTTATCGTTGAGTAAACTTACTGGAAAGAGATCGTACGCACCACCGTTAATACAGGTTAGTTAAACACTTGCCTGAAACTATGGCATGTATAAATAAGGATTAAATTCACACCTCATTAAAATCTGTTGATTTTATGTTCTATTGGGATATTCCATTGTATTTCCAATTTAATAGTTAATATTGTTTACAGGCTTTAGTTCACGTATTACAAGAGCCAGACACTGCGTTAACATCGTTAGATCTCAGTGATTGTAAGCTTAAGGTACGTGTAATCATTAAAATACGTAACTTTTAAACACCAATTGTCTTGGTGTATATTTTTTTAATCTTTATAATTTTAAGTACTATTATTAATAACAGAAATAATATAATTATTATTATATAAAACTGACTTAGATACACGCTCGCCTATTTGTAGTGAAAAATCGTATTAGCAGTGCAATGAGTCCAAGAGCGTGCGGCGAGATTTTCCCCGCATAGGTGCGGGCGCGGATGAATGTACGCAGCGGGTGCTCGCACACAGACAGCCTCTAATCTATTCCTTAAAACAGTTGAATACCGCCGTTTCATAGCGCAGATCGTCCGCGGCGGACGTCCGGGATGGACGCCGCTCCGTGATTCCGCGCAAGTTTTAGCGTACTCCGTTAATATTGTAGATGAATGTGTAAGCGAGTAACCTAATTGCCTATCATACACCCTCTTTTTTAAGCAAATTTATATTTTGTTTCCGGCGTATTTTTATACTGTGTTGTATATGTTTACATCTAGGCGGACCTGTACGGGCTGCTGAACGCGTTGGGCGGCGCGCGGCGGCTGCGCTCGCTGGACGTGGGCGGCAACCTGGCGGGCGACGCGGGCGCGCGGCTGCTGGCCAAGGCGCTGCAGTGCAACTGCACGCTGCACACGCTGCACATCGACCGGAACGCGTTCAGCATACAAGGTAGTACATATACAAGGTGGTACAACCCTTTGCGGTTTGACTCCGGCGGCATCACCGTCACATCTATTTCTGCCTCATAACAGCAGTGTTGAGCGCTACTGTCTCCTGGTTTGACGCGTGTGGTAAGGGAGACATACTTTTCCGAGGCGTTCCAGCTTAGTCCTCAGAGGTAGCGGCGCATCTGGGGCCCACCTCAGGTAGGAATATCTAATCCTATCTGGGGATGATTACGCCCATGGGCGGCAGTAGTCACTTACCATCAGGTGGACTGTATGCTCGTCTATTACTCTTATACAGGGTGAATTTTTAAAACGGGCCTTCAGGGCCAAATCCAAAACTATAAGGATTAGCGAAAAATGCTGAAAGGAGTTACGAGGCCGATTTTGATAAAAACTAAAACTGCATCATTAGTTTTTTAAAATATTTTTTTCCTTAGCCGGGAATCGAACGAGTTCATTTTGAAAAAAAATGACACCTCTATATTATTCCACTATCTGATAGTGTCGCTTATAAGGATCAAATTCTGGGAGGTAATGTTATGTGACAAATTAAAGGAAAAGGAAAATTTTGAAGAAAATACGTATTTTCCATACATTGACATACTAATCCTTAAGGATTATACATAACAAATGATTTATGTATAATTCTTTAGAAACAGACATAAGTCATACCATTGAAGAATTTGTTGGTTAATCAACTAATTATTCGATGTTATTACTATGACATACGGCTTAGTATGAGAAAGTAATAGTTTGGCAAATAAGTTACCGCCGTTTTTAGGATTTATTTTTTAATGAAAATAGATAACTGATTAAATAGTAAATACTTATTGTTTGTTGTTTACAACTTCGTTTCAACGTTAAATATGATTTTCTATATCTCTTTTTTTAGTAATCACTCTGATTAGACTCTAAAAAGTAATTCTCGCAAATTGTCAACTTTACATCTGTATTAAACGAAACTCCGCCCATAGCAAGTAAATCTATTTTAATGGTCCTAAAAATAACCTTAGCTAAGTCGGACATAAAAATATAAATTATTGGGTAACAAAACGTCCATTTCGAATGATTAGAAACATTGAGCCAAAAAAAATGTTAATACACGAAATGTTTAAATTGATGAATGGCGGGAACTTAACTGCCAAATTAATATGAAAAAATATGTATTTTCTTAAAATTGAGGCTTTTCCTTTAGTTTGACATTTATCATTACTTTCCAGATTTTGATCCTTATAAGCAACACTATCAGATAGTGGAATAATATAGAAGGTGCATTTTTTTTCAAAATGAACTCGTTCGATTCCCGGCTAGGTAAAAGGTTATTTTAAAAAAATAATGATGCAGTTTTAGTTTTTATCAAAATCGGCCTCGTAACTCCTTTCAGCATTTTTCGTTTTAAAAATTCACCCTGTATATTTAAAAAAAAGCCAGACTTTACGGGTGGCTGACAGATGAAGCCACGTCATGGTGGAATGTGCTCACATTGTAATATATGTATTTTGTGTAAATAAGATAAAAATGTACAGTGTTATAATGTTGTTATTTTTTTCTAATCAGCTTATTTATACATTAGAATGATTGAAGCAACAGAAACTCCCCAATTTTTATTATCATACAATATTGTGGATGGTCTTTCTTTTCTAATGTTTAACTTAATTTTATGAAATTTTATATGTTTTTTAACAATTTGTAACACTAGCTTATTACTTTCAAAAACATTGTCGTCGTAGATTATATTTGATTTACACTAACATTGAATATTATCCTTTTTAGGTTAATATAAAAACACAAAACATAATATTACCTGTAATATTGTTTCATTTAAGTAACAACAAACCATTGTAACGCTTTCTACACTCACAGCCCCACACTAGGATTCCCTGTGTCGTGGGTGCCATAGACACACACATAGACAAATACACAAACACCCAGACCCAGAAACAGAAATCCAGATTCGTCATTTAGATGTCTTTCTGGCCGGGGATCGAACCCGGGACCCTCTGCGCGTCAGACCTGTATGGTGACTGCTTTGCCACGCGGGTCGTATAACGTATAATCACCATGTTGTGCAGGTCTGACGGACATAGCGACGGCGCTGCGGCGGTCGGTGAGCGTGCGGCGCGTGGAGTTCCCCGGCTGCGACGCGGCGGCGGGCGGCCGCGCCGCCTCCGAGCGGGTCGCCGCGCTCTGGCGGGACCTGCACGAGAGGTGGGGGCTTATCTTGTGGCCTGCTTGTTTGTTTTGCGTTTCAAAAAAGAAGTCTCGTAGAAAATGTCAAGAATATCGTATTTGTGAGTTTCGCAGGTTGTAAAGAGAGAGTCGACCATGGGTCCAAGGTGCGGCGGATTGTCGACCGTTGCTGTATAGAGTAATTTATATAACTAATTTTAATCATCTAAATCATTTGCAGATTTTGAAGATTTTTGTGCTACTTAATTCTAAATGGCGAATATTGCGTAGTGCAGTCTATATAAAGTTTTAGTGGCTCTTGAAGTTATGATTTATATGGCTCTACTCGTAATTATACATTAGATTTTTCTTACTGTCGATTTTTTTAATTATTTAATGCAACAAGGTAAACTTGCAAGGTTGTTGCACTTGCACATAGTGTTCATAAATATCAATACAAGATCGTTGTTGCATATTACAATACGTGCGATTGTATTGCAGGTTATCGAACAACAGCTCGGGCGGTCAGGGCGCGTGCGGGTCGGGGCGCGTGCGCGCGGTGGCGCTGGAGCGCGCGTGGGCGGGCGGCGAGGCGGCGGCGGCGCTCGCGGCGCAGGCGGCCGCCGCGCTGCCGCCCGCGCCGCTGCCCGCCGCGCTCGAGCGCGCCGCCGCCGCCGCGCACCACCTGCTGCACCAGTACCTGCAGGTATGCACCCCGCTCCATCTGCTATACCAGTACCTGCAGGTATAGGACGATACATGCAACGCTTGTTGCAACAGTACCACAAGTATGTGACGCAATATGTATCACGTGCTGTTTACTGGTTGGTAGGTGCTGCAAACTGCAAAGAACTGCAGACATTTATTCACCCAACAATGCTGCAGATGTGTAGATTGCCTAAAATAAAATAAATAATTTTGATATAAAATAAATTGAGACTAAATGTAAATAAGCATTAGACATCGTAAAATCTTTTATTTTTTCTAACAGAGGCCAGGTTCTTTATCAATCTCGTCCAATTCTCATTATACCCTATCAGATCAAAATATTCATAGAATATACAGATTATATAAGTTTAGAAAACAAATAATAATCTACGGCAAATAAGCGATATATAAAATGTTGTGCATCCCGCAGCGCTGCAGCGAGGTGTTCGCGGCGATGGGCGGGTCGGGCAGCAGCGGCGAGCTGGTCACGCTGCAGTGCGTGCGCGACGCGCTGGCGCCCTGCTCCGCCACGCTGCAGGACCTGCTCAAGTAAGATCGTAGCGTGATTTCCAATTTTATATAATAAATTGATGTTAGTCTTCAGAGATGGTTGGATTAAAACACGTCTTGTCTTGAGTAAAGCATTATTACAGCTTTATTATTACTGTAAACCTACCTTATATTAGGGCGCCTTAGCTCCACGCTACAGTAAAGTGGGTTAGAGTGCGTGCAAGCGTGCGTACGAGTACGTAATTCGAATGCAGCGGCTTAATTACCATACCTACCTTAATATGTTATTATTCGCAACAGTATAAAACTGTCATTATTGCTTAAATTATACGTCAGTGGAATATTTTCAAATCACCTAAAAACTAAACCAATCGGTTATGAATTCCGGAATCGAATAAATAAGAATACCATCTTTTGTTACTATAACTTTTGTAAATAACTCTGAAAGTAAAGTAAAAATTTTAAACAGTTCGTACCTTTTACTTTATTGTAAAATATAGCGAGGCGGTGGAGAGGCTTGCGATATCGGCGTGCGAGAGCGTGGACGGCGGCGACAACGAGCCCGTCAGCATCGCCGACCACGACATACCAGATCTGCTCACACCCATATCACATTCAGGGGTATGTATCTTCGTTTACTTATTTTACGTTTTATATTTAGGCAGTAGAAAGTGCTTCTAAAGAAGTTCACTCAAATAATACGTTAAAAAAACTAAAGCTTGAATATTTTTTACCATGATTGCCGTAATTAATCGGGTCGAATTTGTTTTTGACTAAATTTTAGATCCTGATTTATTCATATTATTCAATTCATAATATAGACAAATAGGCATAAAATATAATTTATTTGATAGACATTAATAACATCTTTTAAATGTGGACAACATTTCGACAATACAAGTTTTGAATTCTAGGTTTATTAAAAAGGTATATTCATTTTTAAAACTTGGTGGGAATTTAATATCACTAGCGCTTAAATAATGGAAAATAGTAAACTTTACAAATATACAAACACTGGATATCAGTATGATTAATATTTCAATATAAAACTTTATCTGTTATCACTTTTCTTGATTATGTGAGGTCAGTCTACTCAGTATAATATAACAGGATAATTAGTTCAAGATTATAAATGATTATTGATTAGATATTGTAACATTATCTCACTATACACATATTTTCATTGGAACTGTTATGAAATTGTATTGTTTTATTGTCGTTCGCTATATTTTATTCATCAATTGAAAGTTTTTAACATTATTTGCACGCTGCTCTAGAAATTGGACTACTTGAATCTGGTAAGGAATGTGTTTCCAATTTATTTATTAATATACAGTTTTAATTACCCCTTATTAAAGAAAGTAATGTATTTTGTGTGATTTGTTTACTTAAAAAGTTTACGTTATTTAAAATGTTTACGAGGTCTTTATTTAAGAGGAATGAATCTAGTTGTCAGCATTCGTTGGACTCTTAATTATTTGTTAAAGAGGCCTGTCCTAAACTTTTTGGTTCTCGTGGGACATATGCATAAGTGAAATGCGGCTACATTGTTGTGATTTGTAGGCAACACCGTTGGGGTGCCGGCGGCGAGAGCGCGGGCTGCGGCGCGTGCGGCCCAAGTCCGTGGCGGAGCAGCAGTGCGCCAGCAACGAGATGCTGTCGCTGCCGCCGCTGCACGCCGAGGCGGCCGACGCGCTGGCCGAGCTGCCCGCGCACACGCTGCGCCACCTCGTCAAGGGTAAGGCCGCGCGCTGGCCGAGCTGCCCGCGCACACGCTGCGCCACCTCGTCAAGGGTAAGGCCGCGCGCTGGCCGAGCTGCCCGCGCACACGCTGCGCCACCTCGTCAAGGGTAAGGCCGCGCGCTGGCCGAGCTGCCCGCGCACACGCTGCGCCACCTCGTCAAGGGTAAGGCCGCGCGCTGGCCGAGCTGCCCGCGCACACGCTGCGCCACCTCGTCAAGGGTAAGGCCGCGCGCTGGCCGAGCTGCCCGCGCACACGCTGCGCCACCTCGTCAAGGGTAAGGCCGCGCGCTGGCCGAGCTGCCCGCGCACACGCTGCGCCACCTCGTCAAGGGTAAGGCCGCGCGCTGGCCGAGCTGCCCGCGCACACGCTGCGCCACCTCGTCAAGGGTAAGGCCGCGCGCTGGCCGAGCTGCCCGCGCACACGCTGCGCCACCTCGTCAAGGGTAAGGCCGCGCGCTGGCCGAGCTGCCCGCGCACACGCTGCGCCACCTCGTCAAGGGTAAGGCCGCGCGCTGGCCGAGCTGCCCGCGCACACGCTGCGCCACCTCGTCAAGGGTAAGGCCGCGCGCTGGCCGAGCTGCCCGCGCACACGCTGCGCCACCTCGTCAAGGGTAAGGCCGCGCGCTGGCCGAGCTGCCCGCGCACACGCTGCGCCACCTCGTCAAGGGTAAGGCCGCGCGCTGGCCGAGCTGCCCGCGCACACGCTGCGCCACCTCGTCAAGGGTAAGGCCGCGCCGCGACGAGATGCTGTCGCTGCCGCCGCTGCACGCCGAGGCGGCCGACGTCAATCTTACTGGTCGGCTTAAAGCCACACGTGCACTATATGTTATTCACAGTATAATTTAGGCCAATTCTCACTGTGATGTATGATTTATGTAGTACTGTACTCACAATATTTTCACTAAATTTACATTTGTTTTAATTTATAATATTTGTTTTAATTTATAATTATATTAGTTTTAATTATCTTCCAGGTCGACCTAGAAGAGTTAAAACGCGGGCACCATCACGACCTATTACGGATCAGTCGCAAGATATAGACGAAGGTAACAAAAATGTCATTTTTCAGTTCATACAAAGATTAAATTTAAAGATTTTCAGATTATAAATTGATGTAAAGCAAAGCTATATTTAATACTATTCACCTATTTACATTTAATTAAACTGAGTACTATATAAATTACGATGCTCCATACACGAAACTTTTATTTATTTAGACATACAAACAGCATAGTATACATAACATTTACAACCTAAATACAATAGTAATAATGTACCGTATATACATACCTATTATAAATATGTACAGCATTCTCGTAATAAGCCAAAGACATGTTATTGCTAATAGGTTGTTAAAAAGTATTCGCTAAGATTTAGGCCTAAAAATGACAAAACGTTAAAATAGCAACTTCATTGTGTCTCCATGGCATGTAACAACCCAGAATGTAAGCGAGGCTATATTCAAAAGAGTTATTGTCCCAGGTCTGGACGAGTTCTGGCGCGCGTGCCGCACGCCGCCGGGCAGCGAGGAGGCGTCGCGCTCGCTGTCGGCGCGCACGCTGGCGTCGCGCAGCCTGCACTCGCTCACGTCGCTCGCGTCCGCCACCGCCTCGCCCGCCTCGCCCGACCAGCTGCCGCACTCGCCCACGCTGCGACGCGACGACACGCTGTACGTTATATTATTATGTTCACCACGCTATTTTTTATATTTTAAGCGGTGATTTGATGATTGGACGAAATGAAATAATGTATAGGCCTGCGCAGGCACTTACAAATTTTCAGTTTGATACAATATTAGTACCGGATAGGATTAATGATTAGTTAAATTTCAAGCCTGATTTCTTACGTCGTGGATACGATTTCTTACGCACCTCAATAAGGGTATTTTAAGAAAATTTAATTTTAAATCTAGAATCAAATATATTTTTTTTTACTCTGAAATATTAATCATGACAGTTATGTCATTATCATGATTCAAAGTTTTAACTTTCTTTTTGTTCAATTTTAACAGATATAGCGTCACATCCGGTGAAAGCACACCTGTGCTTTTAGAATGTGGTAAGTGCAAAATATTTGTATAATGATTACTAATTCTATTTAAAATATTATTTTTAAATTAAACTATTTATTACTTTTCTTTTCACTTTTCACAGAAGTATCACGTTGCAAGTCATCCGACAACGTGGGCACCAGGGCCGCGCTGTCCACGCCGCCGCCGTCGCGCTCCTCCGACAACGTCAACACAATGGGTATGTCGCCTACACCGCACCCTCGCGGTGCGCCAATGTGTGAACGAGTCTTGTCCAACACACGCCTACTATGCGTTCGGCACAGCTTACGTGTGTCTTGTTTTGCGATAAGCTTAGCAACATTTTCCTATTAAAAAACTGTGTGTAAGTATTAATCTACTTTATAGGAGGTTTTTGCGAGTGAGAGTTACTAGATTGTGTGTTTAAAACTTGTAATTAATTAAATTAGAATAATACTATACTTAAAACTAACTATAGGTAGTTTAATTCGTTACATTTTAGAATGTGCGAATAGTATAGAAGCTGTGTTAGAAATTGGTCTGATTGAGTATAGTACGAGGTGTTTTGTGATAGAGATTGAAAATATGAATATTATATTAGGGACCACTTAGTTCGCACAGGTGTTAAAGTTATACAGGACACAAATATCTAATTAAACATTTAGACACACGAAACCATAGTTAAGTACATTGTTCAACACTTACAGTTGACACTATTCATAGTAGCAAGCTATGAAATATTGCCGGCACTTTAATAGAATTGGTGTTTGGTCAGATATCTATAAAAACATTAAAGCTTTTGTACAAATGTGTAAAAATCAGGCTTATTTGTGGAGGTGCTTAACTCCCATTTGGTGAAGTTATAACATACGTACATAAGGTGCTGGTTGCTATCATTTTAATTATCCACTTTGAAAAAGGAGACGGTTCTATGTTCGTCTGTATTTTGATAAATAGTGAAAAAGGCGTAGGCATTACCACACCGTGTTGATTATCATGGACTGCAACAGGTCCTCTGCTGCGATGGAGACTGTATATGTGAAGGATTAACAAAACGACGTCCGTCGATGATATGCCCAAATAACTGTATGTGTTATTGTTGCCAAAGAGGCAACAAAATCGTCAAAGGAAGCTCCGCAAAAAGGTTACGCACCTACCGCGTATGGATCGTAGGCATAGAACATAAGTTTACACTAGGTGTATAGTTCGATGAAAATCCCACATAATCCCGTGTCGCTCCCACGGCACCTTTTGGAGATTTCCCCCTCGAGAAGAAAAAAAAAGGTGTATAGCTCGGTATAACGGTGTGTCGTTCGGTGGCGGTGCGCAGGCAACGGCAGCGCGCGCGCGGCGGGCAAGGCGCGGCCGTGGTCCGTGGCCGGCGTCAACGCGGACGCCGCGCCCGCCGTCTGCACCACAGGTACCTCACCCCGCTTCGCCCCGCATCACCTCGCTTTACACTACGTCACCCCGCTTTGTCCCACCACACCCCGCTTTACCCTACGTCATCCGGCTTTTCCCTAAGTCACCTGGCATTTCCCCTACATAACCCCACGTAACTTCACGTCACCCCGCTGAGCCCTGCCGCATTTATTTCATCACTTTTTTAGAAATACATCATCCTGCTTAGCCTTATGTCTCCCCGCTTATTTAAATATCACCCCAACTCAGTCCACTTAAGTAGACCTGCTTAATTATCAGTGATTCCTTTTCGTTCAAAATTACCCTTCTTAGCCCCACGCTACCCCGCTTGATCCTTTATGTTTCTGCATAGCATAAGAATGTACCAACCCTCTCATAATACTCTGCTTTATTCAAACTCATTTAATTATACAATATTTTTCAAGATTGAAGATTCCATATTAACTCAATTACATAGTTAAACATTGTTCTTTGTCACTTCTTAACCCACACTGTTCTACGCGCTCTTTATTGAGCCTATACTCTAGATAACAACATTCTCGCTAATTTCAGTACATAGTATATTCAGTAATATTCAATATATTTTAATAGCATTTCTCATAAGCGTTTAATTCCATGATATTGAATATAATTATTACATTGAATATATATTTATTTAATTGATATATACTAAATATGTTTAACGTGTTAAAATGTGAATTACTAATTTATTGTTGTTAATCAGATTTTCAATAGATACGGCCCGGTAGGCCTGACATTACGATAAGTAATAGCCTTTTTCCATATTTTTCATGAAATTTACTTCTCCCATGGTTTTTTAACTGCCATTATACATTATTGTTAAAAATGCATGACAAAAAATACTTTTTCTTTTTCTCATACACCTATAATTTAAAATTTCTTTTTTACTTTAAAGTTAACTGAACTCATTTAATGAACATTAATCGAATGATTGGGTGTTCGCGGAATATTGTTAAGGTAACCTACACAAACAACTCAAATACTCTACATACTATTGTATAAATAACGTGAACTCGTATCTACTTATTTTCATTTAGCCACAATCTCAATGACATTTTTGGAAATTTCATTATGAAGAATTTACTAAAATCATGATAAATGTAATGAAAAAGTCTTACGCTTTTTAATACATGCTGTCAATTTCCTAAAGTTAACGTTCCGAATATCTGTTGTCCATTAAAATGTTAAGCGCTAACAATGAATTTGCTTACTTATTAATCTGCCTATACGTGATTAAAATGTGTCATTTTGATAAACCAAATAAAACTAAAAACAACAAATGGCGCCATACAACACAAGTAGATATGGTAGGTAATAGAGTCAGGCGGTCGTGTGACTGTGGAGTGTTTGAGTTGACGTGTGGCGGTGGTGGTCTACAGAAGGCGTGGAGGCGTGCGTCGGCGGCAGCATCGTGGGCATCACGCCGGGCGCCGCACTAACCAGTAACCAACTTTCTGACGCTATCTTGTACTGAGCTATAGTGTCCGTGTGCACTCCGCCTTCATAGGTAAAACGCTGGCTTGCCGCTTTCCATGTTTCAATGTTTACTGTTTATATTACGTCGTTATGTGTTACGTCGCCTGTTAATGTTTGTACTGTATGAATGAACAACGTTGAATGTATGTTATGCACACAAATATGACAATACACTGTTACTCGTACACGGTATAATATTTCTTTGATTAGATTTTATAAATAGTTATCAAAGCAATAATAGATATCTCTACCTAGACACATATTGTATTAGATCTATGTAAGATATTATGAAAATTTGGTAATATATAGATTATAGTGAGAACTCAGTAAAACTTAAATATGACTCAATAAAATATCCATGATAGTGATTCATACATAGTAGTTAATAATGGGTGCATAAATTTTCATTGATACTATAAAATATCAAAAGGTATTGTGTATAAACCAACCTATTCGTTTTCCAATCTTTAAAAAGCTAATGTATGCCTAAATAAAAGAATGTGTGCGATATTCTTCATTTTTTTTTACCTGTAACTTTAGTTTTGCAGATCTCAAACTACACATTATGAATCAGGTTACTCACTAATAAGTTAGTGTTTTTTATATTTGCATATTTCCTCTGTTTGCGGATTTTAAATTGTAAATAACAAATTTAATGTGCATGTTCTTGTGATAATATTAAATTTGCATCTAAAATAATTATAAAACAATAAATTTATCACAATCAAGTAACCTTTAGCTTTCTTTGTATTTTTAATATGTAGTGCATCCTTATTGGTATATTAACTTTAAAGAGTAAGTATGTAGAACATATGAAATAGCTTAGATTTTAGCATTTTATTAGAAACTAATTATACAAGTTACTTTTGGGACTGTTTGTTTACTTAGAATTATTTTGCCTACATTTATACGTAGGCGTAGTTTTCTTGTTCATAGATTGTATGTTAGTGCACGCAATTGTATACTTGTATACGTATGTATATCCTATTTATATTATAGTACTTTAGTATTTTTTTATCATCTATATTTAAAATGTAAAGCTCTAAATTTAAATTTAAATATTCCAGGTTCAATGCTACGAGATCATCCATTAACCCCAGGTAAATATAGATTATACAAATTATATTATAAATTTGTTTACATAAAAACAATATAGATACATTATTGGACGTATATAGGAAGAACGTATACAGAACGCCTCTCTTTTTCCAGCATAGGCGGGATAAAAGTATTAAAATAGCAAGATTTGTCTTTTTTGTCACCTTATTCCTTGGAAAATAACTAAGGTAATAACAGCTATGCCCATGAAATACATTTCTCTTGTTTTACAGAAGGCGCTGAAGCCTGAAGGCACGGGAGCGACGCGGCGGTGCGGAGGCGGCCGACTACGTGATAGTGGAGCAGGGTTCAATGTCCAGATGTTTACAGTTATCTGTACGGATTTTATTCTCTGATGCTCACAATTGTGCCAGTTAGACATTAAAACATTTTAGACCCTAGTTACTGATGCATAGTCGCTAACATTTTATAATAAAACTCGAAGCCGCATTTAATTTATTTAATGGTATACTTTGTAACGTGAACACCAATCTATTAGTAACTATAGTTAATTACCTATTTAATGAACTGTAATCATTTCGTATTTACTGTGATTGAGTTAGTATTGACTATGTAATTGTTTGTATTATAGTTCGTAATGTATTTTAATCGTATAATCATAATTTGCGATATGTTTGCGAAGTTTGTGGCCCTTTGCTCCATACACTGCTCAATCCAACAAATATTTTATTTCTACGACTCGTTATAGATGATAAATGCATAGACAAAAATCTTGCAATTAAATGCACTATTTACTTTTGCAAGTTTTAATAAGTCATTTTAGTCAATAGTAAATATTTTTTTGAAGTATTATAGAGGGCCATTTGTATTGTTTCCTTAGAATTTGTACCATTAGAATGCGATCAGAATAATGAGACTGGTGAGAATTTTAAAAAGACATACTTGATGCAGTAAACTTGTTATGTGAATAGAGTGAGGGTATTGTGAGATTATATATACAGTTTAATAAATAACAAGAAACATTATATCATAATTTGTTTCTTAGACCATTTGTGACCTAAACTGTTCAGGTGTCGAGATAACGGATGCAATATCTAAAGTTAGTACATTTTTATGAGTAGACGGCAAAGATTTTTTTATCATGGAGTAGAAGGTACAATAAAGTTTTAACAGATGTGCCATTAGATTACATGATTTACGTATTGTATTTTAAAGATGATGTGATTTTTGAAGTGTAAGTAGCTTCCCAATGGATTGGTCTTACCTAGTCATAATTTAAAAAGGCCTACAAAATACGCACAAGTTTATTTCACGTCCGATATATTATTTATTCGAACTGTATTTAATATTCATAATCATATTATCTTCCAATTATATACATTCCTTTTAATTATGTACAGTTGTAGCGATCGGTCAAGTTTAATTAAAATTATAACAAGTGTGATTTGATGAAGTTCAAAGCGTGCGAGTTTTAGTGTAGCGATCGCTCGCAATCGGACAAGGTTCAATTTTACGATATGATAAGTAGATTTATCGCCCCGTAAGTTTTAAGTGTTCATTAGGATAACTATTTGTAAAATCAATTATTATTCATTTAACCTTTGAATATAAGGCTGTCTTTTATTGCAGATTCTTGTAAAATTACTGATTGAAAGTAGATGTATAATAGAATACTATTGCTAAATTATTTCATAGTATTTTTATATTCATTCCAATTATTGTATTGGGTTTGTCTAGCTCTTTGGTACCAGACTGATTTTAGGTACTTTTATTTTATGGTGCAATTTATGTCTAGAGCGTTGTGATAATCTGTTTTAAATTACATTATATTATACAGCAGTTTTGTTTTTTTTTTCCTTTTCTAAACCAACATTGAATTAAGTGTAATAGCGTTTTATACCTATAAATAATGTACAGTTAATAAAATTACCAATACAGACACATTTTCATTTATTAAAACAAATAAAAAATATATTTACAGTCTTATCTAGTTCTGTTCTTCGTGAACATCCTAAAAATCCGTTTCGCACAAAACGAACATCACAATATCAAGAATTATAAAGTTAGCTATATAGTAATCCTAAACTATACATTTCATTGTTGTTCATGCGATTACTGATATTGTACAGCATGGAACCATGTTTTTAGCTTAGTTATGATTTACGCAAAGAAATTTAGTGTTCGTTACACATACAAAACTCATAATTTACAATTACAAATTATTTCACTCATCAATATATATTTTAACAGAACATATATATTAACAAAACAATTACGACATTAAACACTTCTATTACTGGTTGAGTTTTCCATTACTAAATCTATTTTCCTTTCTATTGTCAGTCTCATGGACATTGGCGGAAACCAATAAGCAATAACAAAATAGGTGTATTGAAGAAAATAAAGAACGTTTTTACAAAATAGATAAGTACAAGTATTGTATTGTAAATAAAATAATGAATCTATGATTTGAAATTCCAATATGGATAAACAATCTATTGAAACATTTTTACTACTGGTGATTTGGTCGTTGATATGATGGTTAAGTTGATGTAAATTGTAACATTGAAACCTAAGCTACCGCTTCATAGACCAATGTTGCAGTTACATCAAATATGCATAAAAATATAAATGCCATAAATAAATATCGGACACACTTTAATCCATATACGTGTTCTACTGATATATTTTACATTCGAGGATAAGGTAACGTACCCATACTACGTGACCCATTTAAGAGGGGATTTAGGGGGAGGGTGGTCTTTAAAATGTTACGCTAAGTCACAGGACCGGGGGGGGGGGGGGGGGGGGCTTAGATTTTTGTCACGTAGTAAGAATCCGTGCTAGGCGTATACAATAATGTCGATTGCCTGTATAAAGCTTCACAAAAATTTGCTGGTCGCGCCGGCACAGTTCCCGTTTTTTTTTGCTCGTCGCGCCGACTCATGACATGGTTCCCGTTTTTTTTTTGCTCGTCGCGCCATACCTAGTCCCAAATTACAGTAGTACAACCATCTCTAATACTACGTAACAATTTGGGGGGGGGGGGGGGTCTTAGCATATAGTGGTCACAGAAGGGGGGGAGGGGTCGAAAAATATTAAAAAATAGGTCACGTAGTATGGGTACGTTCCCTATTACGGGAACGCATGTTCGTGATATGGTATGTATGCAAAATGTCACTCTTTAAAAATACCAAACACATTTCAATTACGTTGAACCGAACAACAGCTTATTTTTATAATTTTATAATATTAATATATACAGTGTTTACAAATTTTATGGACACTGATGATTTTTAATGGGTATGTATTGAGTCAATGCCTACTTATGTATATTGTTATTATGGTTATTATTAACATGGCTGTTTATTTCTTTTAACCAGTTAATACTAAATTTCGTAGGTGTTTTTTTTTTAATAATATCGTTGTATAAAGCTAAAATTTCAAATAATGGTAATTAATTAGTATAATAATATTTAAAAGATTCATATTGAAATTACTCAAATTTGTTATTTTTCCTAAATGACAAATAGAAAAATAGTTCTACCATGTAATAGTCTTCCTTAACATTGCTTAAAAATTGCTATAAGCCTTATAATAATGTATTCATAATATTGAAATAGTTTTTATAACCGAGTTATCTTCATTTAATCATTTGTCATTCACATTAAGGATCACTTGAAAGTGGTCTGCTGAAGATGTTATTTATTCCCTCGACCTTTCCAGGCACCAGAGAATCCACCCAACTAAGACATTTTGTTGTATTTGAAACTAGCTATAAGGCGAACCACTCCTTATGGCAAATGGTCGTGGTTTATGTATACTAGTAAAGTCGCTAAAGGAACTTTTGACTGATTCTGTAGGTAAGCTTTCTATCCTTTCTTTTTTCAGGGTTATATGTCTTTGCAATTTTGTCATTTCCAATTTTCTGTTTGTCACAGCCATGTAATCTAGTACTTGATAGTTGGTAAGATATGACCTTCAAAATTCTTACAGGAGGTACCTTCCATAAATATTGCGAGGAAAAATTGTTGCGAAAACACGACCGTAATAACGAGAGAGCAAAATGGGACATTTTCTATAATAAATTAATCTAAATGCTTAATACGACTCATCATGAGAAAATCCCTGTGAAAATGTTTAATGTTGGCGTGTAACTAGCTACCGCCTTTGAATTTAAGGGAATTAGATTATGTCGAAAGTATGCGATCTTAATTCTTAATATTACTTTATGAAAATTAGCGCAAAACGAGATTGACAATCGTATTATATATGCTCTATATCAATATGTTGTAAATCAAGACATTGTATGACTTGACTTAATAACATGTTTAATACTAGCTAAAACATGTAATGCTCCTATAGTTCGATTTAAATTTGCATGAGAAATAAAGTTGAGATTGTAGCAATAAGATTTTTTTTCTTACCTAAGGGACCAAATAATTCTAACAAGATTTACACAAGATCAGAATTGCAACATTACTCAAAATTATATAATAAATATTATTATTTGTTTTCGTTATTGGTAAGTAAGAAAAAAAAAGGTATGTAAAAGTCATATGAGCAAAGTTACCAGTTAGTTAGTATATAGTTAGTTAGTTAAAATTATATTTCCACGTTCGTGCTTTTCTCGAAACCGGTAGTTTTGGTATAGTTCTAATTGTAGACCTATGAACAATCATCGCTCTACAATTGGTTAGTAGATCACTGTCATATTATTACATTATTATTACGTCATTTGTGACGAAAATACTTTATTTCCATGGAATGCGGTCTATTTCCATCATTCATTTTTGTAAAACTGAATTAATTTGTAATGCATGTATTAAGTCAAATACAAATCTTAATATTAGCATATATCTTGTATAAAAGGTGTTTTCTCACTATTGCGTATATATTTTGCAATTGACAATCTCTTTTGCATTTCTATACTTATAATAAATATATTAAACTAAATTATTCATTATGAATGTTATCTATCTTGTCTTTCGAAATATGGAGTGATAACTGCATATAATATGTTTACAAATATTTTTTAAATAAGCTGAATATGATCTCATTTTCTTTTAAATTAAATCATTTTTTCTTCTTACAAATGAATTGTTTTAACTAAAT
Organism: Epargyreus clarus; assembly: GCF_041222505.1. Classification (NCBI taxonomy): domain Eukaryota; kingdom Metazoa; phylum Arthropoda; class Insecta; order Lepidoptera; family Hesperiidae; genus Epargyreus; species Epargyreus clarus. Next base: position 7,566,716 of record NW_027332239.1, on the reverse strand, counting down.
GTAACTGAAATACTTTAAAATAGGAAGATCCTTATGGAACACAATAGCGTTTGGAACACATAGAAATGTAAAAACACGAATTTCTAGCCACATTAAATTAAAATTTGTATCTTATTTTTTATTAATTACATTCTTACATGTAATTATTAACCGTCAAGACTATAAATTATGTCTCTGTATATTCTAATCTCACCCATCAAAGTCTGTTATATCCCGTATGGTCTCATTAGTTGGTTACACACATGTGACGTCTTTCAGAATACGCAATACTTTCACGTTGCACAATGAGCGCGGGAGCATCGAGCCTTCAGATGTGCTCGATGACGTCATTATCGCCCGCATCAGGCGGTGGGCGTGACTTCTTTCTTTGGCTCCTCCATGCTGCTAGCATTTTTCAAGTCGTCTTTTGTGTCTTCAGCTAAAAATAAAAGTTTAAGTTGAAAAAAAATCAAAAAATATGTCAATGTATTGCATTAATGTTTTTTTTTTTTATTGTGTAAGTATGAATGTTGGGACAGTATTATAAACTGTTACAGTGCTTCTGTTGCTCTGAATGATTTGAAGACCTTGGAATTCTACCATTTTCAAATACATATTGCTTTAAAAATTCCTTGCCTAAAATTGCTTGCCTTTAAAAAATCTTCCAAGTTACTTATCTACTTAACATAGTAAATGTGAACATTAACAAAGTTTCATACTTTGTTTTATTCATAGGCTTCCGATTTTAAGATATTATGTTTTGTTTTATTAAGTAGAACCTATAGGAGTCAAAAGCGTCGCCAAGGGGGACAGTTGCTCTCCCCTGGATAATCGTAAAAAGAGCATAGGAGTGTCAGTTACCTTTAAGGTGCGCGGGGTCCTTGTCGAGGCAAAGGCGTCGCCAAGGGGGGACACTTGCTCTCCCCTGAATAATCGGTTGGCGACGCCCTTTTTTAGTAGTAGGTAAAAATGAGCATAGGAGTGTCACTTACCTTTGAGGTCGTCCTTGAGGTGCGCGGGGTCCTTGTCGAGGCGCGGGCGCTTGCGCGGCGCGCGGTAGGCGCGGTTGTCGCGGCGCTCGCCGCGCTCGCCCTCGTCCTCCGACTCCGACAGTTCGCCCTCGCCGATGATGCGCTTGTCCTGCACACATCACATTCATTTACGTCACAGTTCAGGAAGTTTCACACTTAACGTTTGCGATTACCCGCAATCTTTAGATACACGCCAAGTTTTTTGGTTCGACTCCGGCGGCACCACCGCTACACCTATTTCTGCCTAATAACAGCAGCGCTGCTGTGTTCCGTTTTGAAGGGTGTGGTAAGGGAGACGTACTTTTCCTAGGCGTTCCAGCTTAGTCCTCAGGGGTAGCGGCGCATCTGTGGCAGACCTCAGGTAGGAATATCTTAGATATTCCTAACTGACGACGAGTATCTAACTTACTTGGGCGAATTAGTTACTCGTATATATTATCTCCGTTCTTAGTGCGGTGTCGCGTGTTCGTGTTATTCAGTGGGAAATTTTCGATTATCTGGATATTGCATTTTAAAATAAAAATGTTACCCAGGGGTTGGTACTTGCGCGACACCAGTTTAACTACACCAATTGACATAAATTTCTTTGATATCTAATATTTTAAAGTATTAGTATGTACCTGGTACATATTATACGAAGTAAAAAATACCTTTTCACTTTGAGGTAGCCTCTCATCTTTGTCAACTTTGTCTTCATCTTCAGACTCATCATTCACCGCATCTTCAGGAATTGCTTGTACCTGTTGTCATGGGAAAATTTATAAGTATTTTTTTTTTATATAACTTAAGGAGAAATTCATCGAAAGTCAAAATATCATTAAAATCTTTAATGTAGCCAACTACAATTCTTCATTGTTATAATATTATATTCTTATTGTAATTAAATTAATGAATGAGTTATAATTAATTATGCTATGTAATTTCCATTTAAATTATTGTTAAGTCTCAATACATGAATGTTAATGTTGCTATTAATGCATGCCGTTTGTGCCTATAATTGAGGTAACACTTATTTTGTAACTTATTTACTCAAGCCTGTGTATTGGAGGAGATGGTGTACACTTTGTTGGTGCAACTAATAAAAATAAATAAATACAATGGATTACAACCCATGTGGACGAAATTAAACTACCCAGTGCAACTGTCTCTGCCTAATACCTAACAGGGGAACAGAGCAGGAAAATCTAATTAATATAATAAGTTATACCCTACCTGTACTCCTGGTGCATGTGGTAACATTCTGAGATTTTCAAACAGCCTGTTCTTGATTTTCTCTAAGTATTCTGGTGTGTTTTGGTTGGACATATTGCTTGGTGATATGTGCAGTTTGAAGTCGGGTCCGAAATATTCGAAGTAGTCATTGTATGGCAACTCATTAGCGATTTCTACGCCAAGAGCCACCGACGTCTCGTAGGTCCAGCATCGCGATACATTGCGAATTGTATAACTGAGGAGGAAAATTAAACATTTAAAGTAAATTACAAAAGTAAATTGAGGGTATTTAATTTAAGTTAATAAGTTTCAACTACAGCCATTGATTGTTTGCTAAATTAATATCAAAAAACTTTACCCTCAATAGTATAATAATGAATACCATAACTTAAATAAAACACAACTAAACAATAAATTTCATTTGAAAATATATACATACCCTCCACCCCCAACTAGCAGGAATGGCAGTCCAAATCTTTTAACTAACTCCACACACCGTCCATGGCCACGAACAGTTAAATTGAAACATCCTAGTCTGTCACCTGATCAAAATAAAAACAATATATGAAATGGCACTGTAAACTGCAAGTATTTAACTGAAAAGTAGCTTGTAACAGCAATAGCATAACTAAAATCTATAAGACAATTTTTTGACAATGTTTATGAAAGAGGGAAATAGATGCTGTAAGAAAGAATATACCTGTTAAAGAATCAGCTCCACACTGTAAGACCACAGCACTGGGCTGGAATGTCTCCATAACTTTAGATATTATTGGGACAAAGATTGATTCATATGACTCATCATCCATACCATCTCTGAGTGGTATATTTACAGCGTAATATTTGCCCTTTCCCGCGCCGATGTCGCGTAGATCACCTGTGAAAACATTACTATGTTAACAAAATATGGTATTGCCTCTTGGCAGCTAAAATCGGAAAAAGACACTCAAGCACACAAAACATGTTAAAGGTTATTTTTACCAGACTGCCAAGGAAGGGTATTGTTTTTCGCGCGAATCTTGTATGTTTGTCTTTCTTTATTTGGTCGGATCTAACAAACGGCTGGATGAATGTCGACAATTAAGGTGTCCTTTTATTCGTGTCTATGAACCGAGTGTCCTTAGATAGGTGTTAGAAAAAAAAATTCAACATAGCGGATTTTAGGTGCGAAATACTTATTTAAAAAAAAAGTTAACCAAACCTATCGAGTAGGGTATCAAATGAAAGGAAATTAAATGGAGAGTATAAAAAAATATTTGTATATATATAAAGCAAGGTGACTGACTAACTAAACAACTTTTTCATTTTTCAGAAATCAACATACAGCCAAAATCGCTCAATTTAGAGTTCTGAAATTTTACACATGGGTTTGCTATATAGCGTAAATAAGTATTAAGAAAGGCTTTTTAGAAATTCTATCCCTAAGAGGGTAACATAGGAGATCGACAGTTTTTTTTAAATCCTTTAAATTTGAAGCAACTACTATAAAATTTAATATTTGGCTGTCTGGACAGGAACTAGGACACCTTCCAAAAAAAAATCTATCCCGTAGAAGGTAAAATAAGGGTTAAAATTTCATTTCAACAACCGTCTATTTTGAAGCAAGCACTATGAAATTTTGTATCTGGCTTGTTGGATAATAAGTAATAATGACTGGAACTTTGAATTGCTGAAGTTATATATTGTTTAGAGTGTAAATGGTCGATTTGTTTCCGAAATAGTAACACATTCTAAAAGTTAACCAATCTTTTTTTGTCATTTATCATTACTTCCCAAATTTTGATCCTTATAAGCAACACTATCAGATAGTAGAATAATATAGAGGGTATATTTTTTTTTCAAAATGAACTTGTTTGATTCCCAGCTAGGGAAAAAGTTATTTTAAAAAACGAATGATGCAGTTTTAGTTTTTATCAAAATCGGCCTCGTAACTCCTTTCAGCATTTTTCACTAATCCTTATAGATTCGGATTTGGCCCTGAAGGCCCGTTTGAAAAATTCACCCTGTATATATAATCTCGATCTCTACAGTCATCTCGATGTGTCAAATGTGTGTGTTGATGTGATCAAACATCAACAACAACAGACAGACATCAACGTAAAGGGAAACCGCTGAACTTTAGCGTGTTGGAAGTTTCACATAGGTTCTTTATAAAGCATAAATCAACATCTTTTGTTTTTGAAGCAGATACCTTCTCTGAAACTTTGTATTTGGCTTTCTAGATAAAAATAGTGAAACGGCTATTTCACTTTTTTCGGAAATTCTACTTCAGCCTTTTTAGTGCAGTCGGGTTTTTTGATTTTTTAATTAAATTACTTGTTTACTCTGAATATATTTATTGGTCCTTTGCAAGAAATATTTTTAAATATAATAGCTCTTTGCATATTTAAATATTTGAAAGAACATCATATTTTAGTGGGTTTTCAAAAAGATGTCGTTGCAAGTCGGGTAATAAGTAAAACTTTTTTATGACCTTTTAAATCATTTGTTTAACAATATAACATACCAGTGCCCGGGAAGTATTCTCCATACTTGTGGAAGGAAACAGTCATAACTCTGTCAGTTGTGTAGAACGCTTCCTCCACACCATCACCATGGTGGACATCAATATCGATATAGAGCACTCGCTGATGATACTTCAACAGTTCCAGTATACCAAGTACAATGTCATTCACGTAACAGAAACCTGATGCTTCAGACTTTTTAGCATGATGGAGTCCGCCTCCCCAGTTGATGCAAATTTCTGAAGCCTGTAAAATGAAATAAATGTTACAATTGCATTTTATAGTCTACTTTTATATACCTATATTTAAAGAATATAGGAATATTTTTTCGAATTTTCCCTAGCTCCCGAATTTTAACTTATACAAATGAAGACATGTTTTAATAATTTTTTTTTTTTTTTTTATAATATAGGAGTAGCAGACGAGCATGCAGTCCACCTGATGGTAAGTGGCTTCTGCCGCCCATGGACATCTGTAATCAACCCCAGATAGGATTAGATATTCCTACCTGAGGTCGGCCACAGATGCGCCGCTACCCCTGAGGACTAAGCTGGATCGCCTCGAAAAAGTCTGTCTCCCTTACCACACCCTTCAAAACGGAACACAGCAGTGCTTAACACTGCTGTTATTAGGTAGAAATAGGTGTGGCGGTGGTGCCGCCGGAGTCGAACCACAAAGGGTTCTACCACCTTCAGAATTGTCTAAGCCCCAACTATTTCCGGAATATGCAACCTTTTAATTTTCTATTTGTTTTGTCCATATAAGCTAAGCTTTAGTATAATGTTAATTGAAAATACCTGTTTATTCAGTTTCACAGCAGCAGCTACTGATCCTCCAGCAGACAGTTGGCAAAACTCATAAAGACCATCAAATACTGGACAATCTTCACCAACATTAACTGAAAAAAACATTCAACAGTCAAAAATGTAATAAGTTGCTATATAACTTATCTTGAATAGTGGAAGTTTAATATTTATAACATTATGATTTTTGATATATTAATCATTACATCCAGTTTAAGAAAAGATGAAAATTTTCAATCTTTGTGATAAAATACTATAAAACTTTACTTACATCTTTGCATTTGCTTATTATATTCAGACATGTTGTCTGGCCGGATGGAGCGCAGGAAGCGAATATAGTCATCCGAGTGAAACTTTGTCATCTCATCTGCAGTGGCCTTGTGTGGTCTCTGTTTAATTAGAGTTAAAAGTAAATGTGGGTGTAATTCCACTTATAAGCTATACAAATACAAAATGTATGTCTCTGAAGTGGCTAAAAATTATTACAGATTTATGTTTGTTTCTTTTAATAAACACACATTCTTAAATATCGCAATTGCTCAGTTTATAGAGCTATTCTCACAGGATACTCTCTTAATTTGCACAGAGCTCGACAAGTGTGTATCGAATTGCAAGTTAATTAATGTACTTTATTTATTCAGATAATATTAAGTTCTTTTAAACATTGAAGTTAAAGCAATAACAAGGTAGCATGATGAGCATAAAATGTTTAATCAGCAACCAACATGTTTACACAACAATTTCTTTTTAAACATCATATAGATAAATATTTTTATAGTATGAAATTTTGTGTATAGCAGATGGATAAATGTAAATATGCTCTTATTTAAGTTTATAGTATTATTTTTTGGTACCAAGAATTTTTAAATTAAGTGTTAATAATTTAAGCTCTAAAATACAGTTGTATATCTTTAAGCCAACTAAACTTACATATATTTCCATTTTTCGGTAAAGACCATAGTTCAATAGTAAATTATGCGTCATACGTATACGGTGAGGCTTCATAGGATGTCCTTGTCCATAATAATAATTACCAATGTCACCTAAAAATTTATAACAAATAAATAATGAGATTTTGAAGCCACAGGAAAATAATTTAATAATTCAAAAAGTTCAAATATCAATTTTAACTTCATAAGAATGTGTTACTCAGTTAATTTCGTGGCTTGACATATTTCAGTCTGTAGCGCGTTGAACAAGAACGAAATGAAAGATGTCAGACCAATCGCATCGCTGGAATAGGTACAGACGCCATTAAATAAGCTGAGACACAATCTGATAAAAAGCTCAAGACAATTATTTGTACTCACTGAACAATATAAATTCAAGTTGTAATTAAAATACTTCTTTTCTCTTACAAAACAATGCTATTATAATATGAAATACTATTTAATAATACTACTAAAACGGTTCCAAAAAGATTAGTAATGTAGTGGCGGGTAACAAACTTTGTCATACTTACTATCATAATAATAGCACACTCTTTTTTTACTATGTGGTTGCATAGCCATTTCAGTTACAAAAACACTTAATTATATTATTTAAAACTATGTTTCTAAAAGTTTTATATGTAATAACAAACTAAATAATTATTGAGACGGCACGACAAGCGTTTACTATTTCGTTGCCTTTCCTTCATTCACCGCGCGGTACGCGGGTTGCGGGAGGGCGGCGCAGTTTAAGAGTGAATGGAATTTGCAAAACGAACAGATAAAAAAATATTAAGCGCTGTCTCATATCGAAGTAATAAAAATATTTGTTTGTTTCTATTTCCAATTTTGCCAATTGAGCATATAATAATGATAAAAAAGATTTACGAAAACAATTTATTTAATATTTTACTATTTTAATTTTTAACAATTTTATTTAAAATCTGATAACCTATGTTTTCAACTTATTACTTTAATCATTCGTTCATTTAACGTTTGCCATATACACAAATAAGCTACTAATTTATTAGTTAATTTAATAATTGATGCTTGATATCGATGTAATATAAAATTTTACCTTAAATTGATTTATTTTAAGTTTTTATTATTCTTAAGTAAACATATACACACGTACTTCAAAATTGGTAGTATTGGACTATTCCAATACTACCAATTTTGAAGTTGCTGCTAAAGAATAACAATACCAATATAATATCTATATATTATATTGGTATTGTTATTCTTTAGCATTGTGTATAGTCCGCGTAAAACTGCGAGTCCGATCTGAATATAGAAATGAATCGCGTCGTTATAGCAAATTGTTTGACTACACTTGCTCGCAACAACTTTAGAGCGGACTAGCAGTTAGGACGGTCAAGTTGGCACAAGTTTGGTTCAATACTTTAAAGATGATGGATGGATTATTTTATACCTTCTGAAATACCCCAAAATTTTCATCTGAAACTGGAGCCTCCGGAGTTAGCATTTTTGACTGATATATGCTTGGAAAACCTTTCTCTAGGGATTCTGTTTTGTTTTTAATTTTAACACTTAAGACAATTATCCAGTGATGCTTATTCAATGTGTAGCATAATAACAGAGCTTTATAATAATTTTTGTATCCGTCTCGATACTATTAACCTTTATTATAGTAACTTTTTGAAGATTTGTATATAGCAACCCTAGAAAAATCATTCATTCGCACTAGTACGGTCTATGGTTCTGTTAAAATTTCTCTTTCACAAAAGCAGCGGTCAAGGTGAGGACGTGTATTTTGTTGTCGGAAAATTAATAATTTTCATACTTGTACGTTATTTTAATTTTAACTATTATTTTTGTTTAAATTCTAATGAATTAAAACGTGCATATTAGCAGTGTTACATGAAGTGATGTGATTTTCAAGCAATTTACTCTTTGCTATTTTCAGATAGACCCTGCTTAAATTGAAGAAATACATCTGTATTAATCAAGACCATCTTTGATTAGAACACACCGCCTGAAATGTAAGTATTTATATTTTATATGCATGTTTCACTATATTCATAGATTTTTGTTTATTTCATGTTCGTTTTATTTCTTTCCTTCATAGGAAAGATGCAATGACTCATCCGTCCATCAACTAATTTTTGTGGAATCTGATATAATTATATTAACTGGTGGTGTTTAGCTTAAGGATATTTCATTAAAATGCTCTTATTTTGTACGTAAATATGTATTTACTTTATTATTTTACGGATATTAGTTTATTTTTTTCCCTTTTAATTTAATTGCCTTATAACCAAACCTAGCGTCGGTGCGGCCATATTGAGTTCTGTTGGTAATTATTTTAGTTTCGCTAAGCTAAAATTGTTGGTTGTATACCTACGTTTTGTACTTAACGTTATTATTCGACGAAAATCAATAATCCAATCGTCATATTGCGTCAGTGGCAGTGCGCATGCGTGAGTTTAGCGTCTACACCCCGCAGATTCGTGGTTTGACGTCATCACTGATACCTTATTGAACAGTTATTTGCAATTCGTCACTTTAAAATGCGATATAGAAAACATTCAACACTAAATTTTAGATTCAATAAATACAATACGAACTCTCTCACATGAATAATTGAAATGAATTAACCTAATTTTACCCGGACCACTTAGATGTATGCCGTTATGATCTAAGTGTTGTCAATTGGGCTCAAAAGCGAATACGAGCAAAGAACTTTTAAAAAATAAAAAATAACTTCGAATATTACTGATTTGATTTTTCGGTGGAATTTTTGGTAAAACCTATAGGTACTAAATTCAAATGTATTTTCGGAACACCATAAGGCAGGCAGCCAAAGTACGTAAACCCGCTTTTAACGTATAGTATGTTCTCAGAAATGATTAAATACTTATCAAGTTCTACGAACGCGTTTGACACAGTACGTTATCGATATCACGTTTTTGAAGCCACGTGTGTAAACTGGTTTAATGACTCACGTTTTACACATGTGTTGAATCTTTAAAATGTTGAATAAATTAGTACGATTAAATCTGAAATATCATGTCCATTATTTAGTGGTTGCGGTTATTACGATATTAACGAAACTTTAAACCTTATAATTAAATAAAAATAAATTAGACTAGAGCTTATTAGGTTTTCTTTAGGGACCAATAACAAATTCTAAGCCTTTTTTGACTAAATATTTCCGTATAGTTAAAAGAAACAATTATGTGATGTTACTATTTTTAGACTACTTGACCAAGGTTACTATTCACTATCATTTCAAGCTTAAATTTCTCTGAAATTTCGTGATTTAAAGTACTTAGTTATTATATTTTGTTGTCAGGTCAGGGAATTGGAACAATAACCGCGGTGGAAGCGGGGGTTCCAAGTTTGGAGGAAGCAAGTTCAGCAATGGCGGTTCTAATTTTGGAGGGGGTGGTGGTAGATTTGGAGGCAGTGGCGGATTTGGGAATAAAAAAGATTTCGCCAATGGCCAAAATATGCGCCGCCCGAATTGGGACACAATGTCTCTTCAACCTTTCAACAAAGATTTCTACAACCCACACGAATCTGTATTGAACAGATCTGCATATGAAGTTGAAGAGTACAGAAATACACATGAAATCACAGTGAGTGGGGTGAAAGTACCAAATTCCATTCAACATTTCGAGGAAGCTAACTTCCCCGATTACGTAATGCAATCTATTAAAAGCAGTGGATACAAAGATCCAACACCTATTCAAGCTCAGGGGTGGCCCATAGCTATGTCTGGAAAAAATTTGGTTGGCATAGCTCAGACTGGGTCCGGGAAGACATTAGCATACATTCTACCTGCTATTGTACACATTAATAACCAACAGCCCATAAGGCGAGGCGATGGACCCATTGCCCTTGTACTGGCCCCCACTAGGGAGTTAGCACAACAAATACAACAAGTTGCCACCGATTTCGGTAATGCGGCTTACGTTCGTAACACTTGCGTGTTTGGTGGAGCTCCTAAGAGGGAACAGGCTCGTGATTTAGAGAGAGGTGTAGAGATTGTCATTGCAACACCTGGAAGGTTAATTGATTTCCTAGAGAGGGGCACAACCAATTTACAGCGATGCACCTACTTGGTGTTGGATGAAGCTGATAGAATGTTAGACATGGGATTCGAACCTCAAATAAGGAAGATCATTGAACAAATCCGGCCCGATAGACAGACTTTGATGTGGTCTGCAACCTGGCCCAAAGAAGTAAGAAAACTGGCAGAGGATTATTTGGGCGATTACATGCAAATCAATATTGGATCATTACAACTATCGGCAAACCACAACATTTTACAAATTGTTGATGTATGCCAAGAACATGAGAAGGAAAACAAGTAGGTTTTGTATTGTTTTAACATTGAGTAGACACATTTGTGATCATGATGATTTCTTTTTAAATGATTAATGAATTGATTTTAATTGTAGAACATCCTCTAAGAAGATCTGAACAATATAACAATTTTTTTATTATTTTTATGTAATATAGAAATCATTAACCATATTTTCTTTCATCAGACTAAATGTTTTACTACAAGAAATCGGACAAAGTCAAGAACCTGGCGCCAAGACAATCATATTCGTTGAGACCAAGAGGAAAGTTGAAAATATAACCAGAAATATCAGACGATATGGCTGGCCTGCAGTGTGCATGCACGGGGACAAAACACAGCAAGAGAGGGATGAAGTTCTATATCAGTTCAAACAAGGCCGCGCCAGCATACTCGTTGCAACTGATGTTGCAGCTCGTGGACTTGGTATGTGTTGAGTTTACACAAACCCAATGAATTATGTTTCAATGTTATATATGTTTATGTTGTCATAATATTTGTTTTTATATTTCAGAGGCACTGGCGGAAAGTTATTGTGTTCTATTTGATTACTTCCCTAAATTATTGGGAATGTTACTGCACTGGATTATATGATAAACAGACTAGTCAGATGCAGTGGTATTTATCACGTTGAGAATGCAATAACTCGTCATTTTATGGTGCCTCAAATGTGCCTTTCACTGAGATTGGACCCGCGGCCGGAAAGCTTGATGGTATGTCCGTAAATTCGGATACACTTGAGAGTTGAAGAAAACCTGGTGATGCACTTTCTTGAGTAATTGATATTGAGAAATGATAAGACGGAATAAACACATCAGTGCATCGTTGAAAAACTTGACCACGGGTTGAAATGATCGGCAAGAGGTCAAGGGTTTTCTGTTTCGGCCACATTGGAGTTTTCAAGGGGGCAATGAATAAGCTTTGTAAAGGATCTTCTTAATTTATCTATACGCACCCTTAGCAAGACTCCAGGGTTCTGAGTGAGAGGCAAATATAGACTTGTAATACGTATCTCTTTGTAACTCATTCATGTAAGTAATACGGCTGTGAGTTACCATAAGTGATTAAAAAGCGAATAAATACCTATTGTTCATTACTAAGTTTGTAACAGATTTTTATGACATTTGTAAATTAATTATCTAATCTGTTCTAAGCTTTTCTTGAACTACCACGTCGTGGTAACCTTTCAATAAAACTTTTGAAGTATGTATATATTAATTGATATTTTACTTACAGATGTGGACGGAATTAAATACGTTATTAACTTTGATTACCCAAATTCATCTGAGGACTATATCCATCGCATTGGCCGAACGGGACGTTCAAAATCAAAAGGAACTTCATATGCGTTCTTTACCCCCTCAAATTCCCGCCAAGCCAAAGACCTTGTAGGAGTACTACAAGAGGCTAACCAGGTCAGTATTTATATTTACGCAAAAGTTTATTTAATTTCAATTATTCCTCATACCTTTGGCATGGGTACGTTTTTCAATAGCGTGACATGAATGCAAGTATGAGGTACATAGATACAGCTATATGCCTTCGGTGTCCACATTATATTTGTCTGGATCCCATCCTCAGATGTTGTGACATGATTATAATCAAATTACACATATGGATATGTTTCTAATATTTTTTATATGTAATCAAGGTTTTCTTTTGTTCTGTTAGGTGGTGAACCCACAATTACAAACGATGGCTGAGCGTTGCGGCGGAGGCGGCGGCGGATGGAATAGAAACCGATATGGAGGAGGACGTGGCGGTGGCGGTAGCTTTAGGCGGGGATCGAATTTCGGCAGGGGCGGCAGTAGCCATGGTGGTGGTCATAAGAGATTTAACGAATATTAATTTATTTAATTGTAACACCTAATTAAGTAGCCAATTCTCATAGGAGTACAACTGTGTGAGTGTTTAATTAAGATGTATGTGACTCTAATTTTATGATGAGAAAATATGAAACATCATTTTTAAATGTACTTTACGTATTTATTTATATTCATTAACATAATCGACGTTTCACTGTGTAGTAAAATGCTATGAAGTATTTTTTGTTGCTGTGATATTTCAGTAAGAAAGGAGGTTAGTTTTAAAATACACATTACGTTAAATCTCAAATTGACTCATGATTACAATATGTTAGTTTCCCGTTTCGAGAAGCAACTGCCAAAAATATTTTACTATCATTCCAAACGTTTCTTTTTACTAAGAACATAACAATAAAATTATTCGTAATAAAATATACGTATTTTATTTCCTTGTCCAAATTTCAAGAAGTACGTCAAAGGTGCGTACAAATTTGTTGAGACTTGAGAATAGATTACATTCATGTACATATATGTAGTGACATCCTGTGACCTGATATGCGCCGCTCCTGCACTACGCAAGTTTAGCTGCGCAAGCGCAGTTTTCATACAGGTTATCACTGAAGGGTCCTGTCAAAAGTATGCATAGGTATAGTCCGCGCCAAACTGCAAGTCCGTTCTAAAGTTGCGAGCAGGTGCAGTCAGTCATACAATTTTCTATGGTGATGCGAGTCGTTTCTATATTCAGAGCTGACTAGTAGTTTGGCGCGGACTATAAAGACGCCCTCTGCGCGCCTGAGTTGTTTGATTACACTACACAGGCATACCCATAGATTAAACACTATAACCTAGTAGGCATACCATATCAGTAAAGATGTGCGTGTAGTGCGCAGCGCGCCCACTGCCCCACTTAGTTGCATTTCGTGTCCGTTCGACAAATATGTAGGGACTTGTGCGGGAGTCCGTTCGGCAACTTGTTCTGAAATAAAATTTTCACTCCGTTTCATGTTTCCAACAGTTTTAATAACCAGCAAAATCCAGATATCAAAAGCTTAATCTATATTTATAATAAAGTTTGGAAAATCCAAAAGTGCATGACTCATAATGCTCATTAAATTATGAAAAATAAAAAAAAAATAAAAAAACTTAAGTCGTTCAAAATTAATTGCCGAAAAAACAGCTGTAGTAGGAAGAAGGTACTGCACAAGCGCCCCTGGAGGAATAAATGTACATAATATCTATAGATATACAGACTTGTAGTTTTCGTTTTTTATTAATTGCAATTAAACGACACTGAATTAATTAATCATTCGCATTCAGTGACCTACAATCGTCGATTAGAATTTTTTAATTTTTTTTTAACTCAAATGATGGATTTTTTCAAAAGTTACAGTGTTTTCAGGTTTCACACATGACGGACAGGAATTTTTTTTGACCTATTTTAGTGTTTTTTTCCAATTCTATTGCAGTAAATCAATTTTTAAAAAGTATGGTATTAATCTCCATTAAATTATCTCGACAATAGTATGCAAAATATCTTGATTCCGTAAACTATCAAGGCTATAATAATAAAAATAGCCGCCAAAATGAAGCAAAAAAATTTTTTCGATCGTAAAGCACTCTCTGATGCTTCGCATCATGAGTCGTGCAAAACTGTAGAGGTCAATTTTGTACTGCGTAGTACAGATAAATCAAAAATGAAAATTGACACGGAACGTGTTATTATTGAAGTACATCTGCAACTTTGCTTATGGGATAAATCCCATGGTAACTTAAATTTCCGTTCATTCATTCGTAATTTTCTATAATGTGTAACAAACGTTCCAGCAAGAATCCTCTTTTCAAATAACAGGCCATATTGCGACCTTGTCTTCTTATTTCGTCTTTTATAAATTAAGTATATGATCAATAGCTTTTTTAGTTTGTTGTCCATTGTACACAACCACATAGCACAGCAGCCCGCAGAAAACTAGATCGTGGACTAGCGTGTCACACGCTGCGTGAAAATTTCCGCGTGCGGGTCAATCCCGCGCGCGTGTGTAACGTCATGGTGGTGTAACACGCACGATATTAAAAACACCCTGAGGTTGCACACGCGACTGAAGCTTAAAAAATGGAGTAACTTTTCCCGTTTTCCCAACATTTCCCTTCACTGCTCTGCTCCTATTGTAGCGTGATGAAAAAAAAACTATAACCAGCTCAAAAAATAATTGTATCAAGATTCATTAAAATCCGTCGAGTAGTTTTTGTATCTATAACGGTTATACAGACAGACAGACGGACAAAAATTTTGCTGATTGCATTTTTGACATCAGTATCGATCCCTAAGTACAGAATTGACCTCTCTATAGATTTATTATAAGTATAGATTATCCCAGCGAACCAATTATCTTCAGATAAATCTTAATTTTATCAAATGATTTTTCTTTTAAGACATAGATTAGTATCTATGTTTTCGGATCGATACACGATTATCGTAGCACGTTTTATGGCCCCACGGGCATAGACTTTTAGTACAGATTATAAAAACATATTAATTATTCTGTGGCAGTCTATAGTGAAAAATAGCGACTTTTCCAATTAAAAAATATCCCTCCAGGTTCCACTCATGGAAATCGCAAATGTCAGTGTTTTCTTGGTTAGGAATTGAGGTTAGAGCTTAGAACTTAAAAATAAAGATATGAGAATTTGATATTGGTAATAATTAAAGTAGCTAAAAAGGATGGAGTTGTTAGCCTAAAGTGAAATTGAGTACACAAAGTTTACGAATCTTTATTTAGTAAAATAATACAAATATTGCGCAAATAACGATATTATGGCTTTTACGTGCATCGCAAGTTTTGTAAGGCGGAATGATTTAATTAAGCTGTAAGTATATTAAATCTGGATTGAATCTTATATGAGTAGTACATATACAATACAAAATATATATACATGAAAGTATTGTGTAATTCTGTTTATCATGTGATGCTACTGTGAGACAATCTTAGTAAATTAAGTGTAGCTATGCACAATGCAGTTTATCTATACATATATGACTATGTATTTAAATACTTATAGATTAGAATGCTTCTAAATATTAATAGACTAAACAGTGGTACAAAATAATATAAATAAATTTAATAATATTGATAAAGCTTTGGACATGTGAAAACTTTAATATTAATTTACACTATGATTATAAAATAATGTTATGTAATGCATTGATTTTTCAGCCTCAATCAAAATGTTAAACAAATAAAAGCAAGTAGCAGTGTAGGTAACTTGGCAAAAGTGAACAATGTTCAATATTCCACACATGTACAGAAATCCCTCATAAAACAATTAAGAGCGGTTTCTGCCCAAACAAGATTCTATTCTGTGAAAGCTGCACAAGATGTTGATGCAGAGTATTGCAGTGAACATAACATAACCATAATCGGTGATGATGTTCCCGGGCCATTTAAAGATTTAGAGACAAGTAAATTTCCCGATTACATAAAGAACTTCTTGAAGGAGGAAGGTTTTGTTAAACCTACAGTAATACAGTCACAAGGATGGCCAGTAGCTCTGTCGGGAAAAAACTTTGTTGGCATTGCACAAACCGGCACTGGTAAAACACTGGCATATCTTTTACCAGCAGTGGTTCACTTAAAAGAAAACAAAGGAAAAAGGGGCAGGGGTCCAAGGGTGGTGGTGCTGGCTCCAACGAGAGAACTGGCAAGGCAAATAGAAGAAGTGGCAAAGAACTTTGAGAAGTCCATGAACATCAGGTGCGTTTGTATATATGGAGGCGTCAGCAGAGCTAGGCAAGCGGACGAATTACAACGCGGTGTCGACATCCTTATCGCAACCCCTGGAAGGCTGAACGACTTTATCAATAGTAAAGTCACAACTCTGAGCAGATGCACCTATGTTGTGTTGGATGAAGCCGACAGAATGCTTGATATGGGTTTTGAGCCACAAATAAGGGATGCATTGGAAGAAGTGCCCCTGGAAAGACAGATTTTAATGTTCTCAGCGACATGGCCCAAGGAAGTCAAACACCTTGCTAAGGATTATCTTGGAGAGTTTGTGCAGGTTAATGTTGGTTCTACGGAACTGTCAGCAAATCACAATATTGAACAACATGTGCATATTTGTGATCAAGAAGAGAAAATGGACAAGTGAGTAAAATCATATAACTATAATGAGTGATGTAGATGAATAATTTAATAGGAACACTTGTGATTATACATGTCTTTGTTTAATGAATAGGTTAATGTTGGTGCTTTATATGTTTTTCAATTTGTTTTGGGCCCATATTAGATATCAACTTTCTATTTGTAAAATACTTATTGTTTGCATAATTACCATTGGTAAATAGAATTGGAGTTTGTCTTATAATCTATTGTATACTCCCGTATATAACATTGGATTGCATAATGTGAATTCTTTCTATCCCCTACACCACACACCAGTATGGCAAAATACAAATCAGTAATGATTTACTCTGCTGTTAAGAGAAGATTTTACTCAAATCAAATTTTCAAATTTTTTGATGTATTGATTCAAAATGTAATTTTATATGTTTCTGATTACAGGTTCAAGGCAATAATGCACGATATATGCGGACAGGGCATAGGAAAAGTTTTAGTTTTCACAAATACAAAGAGATTTGTGGACAGCTTGACAATGATCCTACGTAGGAATGGTTGGCCTGCTGTCGGCATTCATGGTGACAAGACACAGCTGCAAAGAGACACCATCATAAATAAGTTCAAGTCCGGAAAGACCAACATATTAGTTGCAACGGACGTTGCTGCCAGAGGACTTGGTAGGACATCAATCTTTATGCTTTTATTATCAGAAACATCAGTTCACATGTGGTCTTCCACCACACATGGGCTGAATCCAAATTAAATAAAAGTCTTGTATCCAATCATATCTTAATTATTCCCTTTTTGAAATTGAAATAACTCTTAAAGTAACATAAGTATGTCATACCGGGGTAAATAAAATGGGGTTGCTAATGCATTTGTTTAAAAAAAATTGGTATCTAACGGCTTATTTATTATTAGTAACTTGATATGCAAGCCAGTTGTTCTAGCTATATAAGTTTAATCAGTGTATAAGTCTGGAATCTGATGGTTGTCAAGGTTTAATTGAGTATTGCTTTAAAGTTTGGACGTTATGGACCACTTCAAGTAGACTGTAATGCAATTGCCTGAGCTATGTTGTTTGAGATACTGATGTAATGTCCCAGTGAAGTAGGGTTCTTATAGTATGTATACATGTAACTGAAAAATTATTATTAATTTGTATACCCATTTATAACCTTGCAAAATATAGTTATTCACTTAAGTATATCATTTTATTCTCGATTTTTCAGATGTAGAAGGTGTGACGCACGTTATAAATTACGATTTTCCGAACACATCTGAAGATTACATTCATAGGATTGGTCGTACTGGGCGCCAAGAGAACAAAGGAGAGTCACATACTATACTCACCAATGATGATGCCAGACAGGCCAAGAGCCTTATGGCAGTGTTGAAGGAAGCTAATCAGGTAACTATGCCATAGCGTTTATGTTTGAGTTTGTGATCTTTGTCAAGGTTTGTAGTTACTGTTAAAATAAGGTTTAATGTAATAATTGAAGAGGACTTCACAATTAAGATGTGGTAAACTCCTAATACTTAACAGAGGCTGACTACAGTCCTTATAAATATGTATACAATATGTCTCTTAGCTTCAGGTGAATTACAAGCTCATTCCTATAATAAATATATAAATTTTAAAAAATATGACAAGAATCTTCTTATTGGTAATATGTGAATTAACTCAAGTGATTCTTAATTATTTCTTCATTATATTATGATGTTTAATTGAAATATATTATTAAAAAACGCATATCGTGAGTACCCGTTATATAATAAAATGTCTCAATTCCGCGATAATTTTAGTCTAAAATCATATATTATTAAAGTGTTTATACTGTTTCCAGGAAATACCAGAAGACTTGCAGTTGATGGCCCAGAACTACGATAGTACTAAGGAGAAGAAACAGACACAAAAATTCAAGCCCAGGAAATTTGGGTGGAAACCACGACCAAACTATTCGTCGAGAAAATGGGGAGATAAATTCGGGAGTTACAATGAACGTTATTATTAATGTTACACGCCTATTTAGTAGAAATTTAGTTGAATAATGTTATTATACAACATGTATATGTTAAGGAAATAAAAAATGTAGTAAAAGAAAGTATTTTTTTAACTACCCATATGTGATCTAAATATACAAGTAGTAAATAAGGAATTATACAATTTCACCTCTTGATTTGTATTGAAGAAGTTCTACCAATCAATCCATGATCATTTTTTTTTGTAAATTATTCATAACGGCATAAATGAAAAAGCCTGAATAAAGATTAATACCATAGGTTTTATACATTACTATACAGGTTACTATACTCTTTGATTAATACCAACAACCGATTTTTTATCTGTCAAAGTGATTTTTTTATCTTTATGTATGTTTTTGTTACCACGCTACCGTAGGTGGGTAGAATTATTTGCGGTTTCTATGGTATTGATTGACGTTTTTAGTGTTTACAAGCGATGTGTTGAGTTTTACTCTCTTCAAAATGAATTTATGTACAGAGTACCTTTTACATAAACGGTACATATGATAGATAAAAGATAAGCAGCATGGCGTTACCAGATCTTGATGTCCGATCCGTATTAGACGTTGTAGAGGAAAATTTTGAAAATGCGGGATTGGTTAGTACTTTTTACTTAATTTATAAATATACTTAATGCTGTTTTAAGAACACTTAAGTTTATCAATCTTGTAACAACACTATGAGTTGTGACCTTGTCTGAAGGATAGCCTTTTCGACTTTATTTTGGGAAAAGCTATGCGTTGTTTCAAATTCAGATACTTACTGAGAGATATAATATCTCTTAATAATTTGGCAACGAGGGATCCCCGTCGGGCTAGGTGATCATGTTCGTGATAATCAGGCTAGAAGTCTGCCCGCGCTACGATGGTCTTATCTCAGAACTTATGTATGTATAATAAGCATGGTGTGTAGAAAACTTCAATAGCATGATTCAGCATCGTGTGGCGCCATCTCTTATTGAATAACTTACTTGGTGTTGAATTTTAAACAAGTTTGACTATACGCTAATTTAACAACTCATGCCCGGAGAAAACATATTGAATTAAGTATAATATTAAATTAAAATTTTCAGAAATCTTACGCCATTAGAATGATATACATAGGTGAACATGCGCTAAGCAGACAAGAATTACTAAAACAATTTCAGGAAACTATTTACGATGTTAACTCGGGTTATTGCGATATTCACGTGAACGGCCTATTGTTGGTATACGACAGCTATTTTGTTCATATCGTAGAGGCAAGTATAAATTTAAGTTTATCTTTATTAAAAAATAGCTAATGGACCTGCAGCCCAGTAATACACTAACACAGATATTTGGATTTTCTCCGTAATGTATTTAAATCTTATGTAGGATTCCTGGGCTGCTATCCTCTGAAATCCAAAGATTGACTGCTTACTGTTAACGTATATCCCAATTTATCCTATAATGTTCTACAAGGTCAGTGCAGTGCTATCAGTGGGACAGTAACGCTGTTTGTCTACTGCACCATCACCGAGCCGATACCGATAATTAATCACGGCGCCGAAGTAGCGTACACAGACATTTACTATGGGATGACGGTGCTCGGGTTTGGTGGACAAGCTGCTATAGCAAATGTATGTACGCTACTTCGGCGCCGTCATTAATTATCGGTATCGGCTCGGCATCGGTGGTGGATGGACAAACAGCGTAATGGTTATTTGTTTATTTTCGATACAGGGCTCGGAAGACACAGTACACAGGCATTTAAGATTTCTTTTCCATCGAGAAGAAGAGTGGGTCAAGATGATGAAGAAACACGATACTCCTGAAACAGAAGAAGATCCACAACATAAGTCTGACAGAAAAATGCTCAAGCGACTGAAACTGCTGATAGTATATCACTCTATAAAAACTGTGGGTATCTTAATTTAAAATTAAATCTGTAGGTACCTATTTAAATTTTGTCTATTTATCTTGATTTAGTTTTTATTGCAAGAAATCGTTTTTGATTACATTTGTGACTGATTTTAGACAGGATTCCTGTTTTATATATTTGAAAGCTATATGCAATGATGTGAAAGAGCAGTCAAACCATCGTATGAAGTCAATTTATCTATCATTTATGTCTATGAATACATTTCATCAGATAAAAATGGAATACAGGTTCTAAGTGATTTTAATCACACTATCTGTTATCAAACCGACTCCTGCTGTTCATGATGAAATTGGCAAAAGATAATTATGTACTTAAAAATATTTTTAATTTAGTCTTTAGGTACCACCTGTCAATTCAATTCTTAGTTTTGTAGATTAATTCTAGGCATAATTATCTCTTACCAGTTACTGTTTGATGGGTGGCGTGCTTTAACGGCCCGACCACCTTCGCTGGTTGGAAATCTGGATGTATTCGGCCCCCTGGCTGAGCATATGGAACAACTGCGAATCTGCCTGGACAAGTTAACAAGACTTTGCGCCCTTGTGAAAGCTGACGAAACGGTTCGTACTGTTTAACTGAATAAAAATATTAATGATATTAGAGTGCCGATAAGTTTAAATCATCTACTTGTTATTGTCTATAGGTTTATTAGTACGATATTAAATCTAAGGTTTGTTTTATAATTAGGTTTTCAGAAGTAGGTACAATAGTTTTCTTCTTGAGAATATGTAAGGTAATATGTAAGAGAGAAAAAAATAATCAAAGAAAGTTATGCAGAGACCTTATTGTTCCATTTTTATGATAGTCTGTGTATATGTATTATGACGTCTTATACATTATATATAGGTACGTTACTTAGTTAAGTTAGTTAACAAACCTTTTAAAGATGACGTCATTCGACACATTGAGCGTAACGGATCACAAGATGGAAGTGCTACCAGAGGTCGCCCTGTTGGACTTCTTGCTCCAGTCGCAGCATATTCTTGATCTTCGCCATGTGGTACACTTACATCGACGTGTGGACGACTATGTGTTCTACTTCGGTAAGTGTGTGAAAGAAGAACAAAGAATATAAATAAATTCTTATAATTATAAATAATTCTTTATATGAAAAGATACGGATGCTTTTATCGCTTAAGTAGCAATTTTCCAGACATATTCTTGGAAAAAATATCAAAGGTTTTAGAACTTTCCGTGATTTAGTACTTGAGGAACTAATGTCACGCCTGTTCCTATTTTACGGTAATATTTGGTAGAGCAGACATACCAAAGCAGGAGAACCAAATTATTTCTCGTGCGGTGCTACGCACCCCTGATCGATCAAAAAAGTACTAAATTCCAAGAATACCTCCAATATTGCTCCACTCATATTCTTGCATACATAATTACCTATATTTGAAATAGTCTTCACGGATAATTGAATCTATGTTTACTGTGCCTACATTTCTAACCATACAACGTCTATTCCGTAGAACAAGTGTGGCCTCTACCAACCCAATTCACTCCTCGCCTGCTTTACAAGTTGAAGATCGACGATTCGTTCGTGGAGCCTCTCCCTGTGATGCCATGGGAGCAAGTCAAGAAGGAGGCGGTGGAGGACGAAGAGCGAGAGGAACAGAGCGGGAGTTCCAGTGATTAGGACATTAAGATACCTAGGAAATAAATATTTAATTGGTATCGCTAAACTGTGTGGTATTTTGGAATTAATACAATTTTTGCGCACTGCGCATCCTTGTCCACTGTGTTCTCGCTGTGTAGGTATCTACCAAGTATGTACTTTAACTTCAACACTAATATTGTCCTGAGTAGTCATAAAATTTGCCGCGATTTTTTTATTGTTATTTTGTCAATCGTTGTCGTTATTTTAGTGTCGCAATAACCGCATTATCATTTATTGATTTTACTATAGAATGTGTTTCACAATATCTATTATATCACATTTGTGATTTTAGATAAAAATACATTCTACTTAAAAACGCGTATTTCAGTTCTGCATCCAATATGTGTGTTTTGTTATCGGTTTAAAATTTCACGTTACTATGCAACATATTATGCTGATAGTGTTTCTATAGCAATATCGAACTAATTTGAAAAAACTTTGAAACAAGCACTATCACGATAGAGTCTTTCGTGAGTTAAACACGTGCGCGCGAAATGGATAATATAGGAAAGAAGATAATAAGAAAAAAGTCCAGAAGGCCAGTATCAAATATTAAGCTTCCACCAATAGAACAAAATAGTGATGTGAAAACGATAATTGATGTCGACCCTGATTTTTATTCGTCAGTGGAAGGAAGACCGATCAGACCTAATTTGTCTATTCATAAATATAAAGAAAATATTAAAAATATCGCTTTGAAAAGAACACTTTACGGTTTTCTCACAGATGAAATATTACGGATCAACAGAGAAATGGAAACCGAGCGGAAAATTTATGAGACTACATCAAAACATTTCGAAGAGTACCAATACAGCTTCGATAAATTCTTGGCAGACGACAATAATAAAACGATTGCTATAATGCGCAAGTCAGATACTTTAGCTAGAGACTTAGTTAACGAAACTGAAGAACATAAGAAAGCTAACTATGAATTGTCATCGCTGAAATCGAAACTACAATACATTGATGAGTCTTTGCAAATCATGATATCATTTCAAACGTTTCTCCATAGAGCGTCACCAATATTGTGGCAACAGAGTCAAAATATAAACCTGGTTACGGAAAATGTAGAATTTTTCACTATGCACAATGATATTTTTTGTAAAATTGATAAAGAACTAATAGCTGATAAGCTTAAGAAGTTACCACCGCCGTGCTTATATTTTAAAACTCCAGAACAGTTACTTACTATTTTTGGTTTATTGGAGAAACAAAATTTAAATTACTTACTAGTTACTGAAGAACTCAATTCAGAGAAGAACAAATTTTTAAAGTCTCTTCATAGTTTGAAAAAGTCATTGAGTGTTGAGTTGGACTACATCCAACAAAAGGTATGTTATCCTTAAATGTTATGTGTTCTTTGTAAAACATACTGAACATAATGATTTATATTCTCATGGCACAATAAAAGATATTATGTGTATTTCTTCACAGATAAATGAGATAAAAGACGTCATTGCGTGGAATGAAGGTCGGGAAATTGAACTAAAAGAAGTATTTTTCAAAATTTTGGAAGAAAAGATACAATATTTGGTTTCATCAGATGTTGCTTTGCAAATTTTTAACTATGTGGAATTTGCATACGAACAATTAATCGCTCCAAATGACACACACCTGAGTTCATTGGAAATGACTTTATCCCTTGAAAGAGAGTACAATAACTTAATGTTAGATTTGTCAGGTTTTGATCTCGATAAAATAAAAGCCATTGAAAAAGAAACATACGAGTTTGGAGCCGAAGAAGTGAAACAAGCTGAGAATGCGAGCAAATTATTAAGAGATGTAGACAAATTGAGCAGACGTTTAAAATCCTCTTATGAGCCTTCACGAAAAAATATTTTTAATTGAGTATAGTAATAGTCATCAACATTATTTAAATGTACTTTTTCTGTCTTAACTAAATCTGGTTAATGATAATAATAAGAAGAATAGTTATTCTTGACATACGTCAAAGATCTTTGATGTCATATTATTAAGAATTTGATATATGCATGTTAGATTTTATTTTCAATTTGGATTTGTATTTGTATACAACTTAAAATGTCATGCCTCAAGGAAGAGCGCAAGCCAATGGTTCCATTGAAAACATTGGATATCATATTTCGACGACGCTATGTACCAAATACTCAACACTATTTTGCAAATCGTAAACATGCTGTAAAAGAAGGCAAGGATAAGAAAAAAACGATATCACCGTTTCACTTACCACGATCTGAAAAGTTACTATCTTATATAAAATATAGTGACCGAAAAGAAAAGTTAATAAGCAGAAATAGATTAGCTCAGCCATTGCATTTGAAAGATAATTTAAGGATTGCAGCCACTAGGGATATATCAGAAAGACTTTTTCTCGAGGAACCTCCTGATGATGTAAGGGCAGTGGTGGAAATTCATCCCGAGTTCTACACAGTGATTGAAGGTCGACCCTTACGTTGCTTTGATGATATAAAAGTCTATGTGAATAACATTCGAAGCTATGCAATGAACCGCCAACAAATAGGATACCGACGCGATCTCATTATGAAAATAGAACAGAGTTTAGCAGAAGAAATTAAAGAGCACGACGAAATTGTAGTTAACTTTAAACAGCATATAAAAAACTTTCAAAGATTTCTTACCGAGGATTACAAGAAGTCGTGTGTCAAAGTTTCAAAAGCTGAAAAAGTTTACGCGGAATTAGTTGCAAAAAATTCTGAATTTCTTGGATATGTATCCAAATTAACTATTTTAAATAATATTTTGTTTAAATTGGATGCCATACGAAACGTACTAAAAATTTATCGAAGCTACTTAATATTTGTTGCTCCTTTATCGTGGCGACAGCAATATGATGAAAATTTGAGAGACAAAATTCAATCAATCCAATTCGAAGAAGGAGAGTTCATGACAGATAATGATTTAGTAGAGACCATGGATATTGATAAAATGATTGAGGTGGCTAAAATTGAGTTCGAAAATCCTTACCCAGCACATTTATATTTTAAGGATCCTGAAGAAATGTTGTATTTGTTCCGTACCATGGAATTACAAAGTCGAGAGTATTTAATACAGCTTTCAAAAACTGACGCGCCTTTTCGAATTTTACAAGAAAGAATTAAGCAACTTAAACATTCTACAATACAAGAGCTTGATTATTTCCAATACTATATTGATTATATTAATAATGAAATCGCCAGAGAAAATTACAATGAAAATCATATGCAACAAAAGTTTTTCAGAATTTTAAATACTACGTTTTATGATAGTGTTGCTAGTCCTACTACACTTAAACTAAAAATTTGTATCGAATATGTCTATGAACAAATCTTTGGGAAATGTGAGGAAGGGCACCAGAGTTTACAAGATCCAATGAAAATTTTAGAAGTTATGTATGAAGATTATAATTTACGATTGGATTCATTAGATTTTAAGATAGTCAATCAAGCAAGAAATGATTTCTTTGCACAGGATTTGAAAACAATGAGAGATGCTTATAAAGCGCAGCGTGAATTGAGAGCCTTCCGTGAGATGACAAATGCTATGAATAAAGCGTTCTTACCTCCGGCTAAATATACTAGACCTGTATTAAAAAAGTTTGTGGATAAAAAGAGTAGAATTGCATTAGCTATTGCTGAAAAAAAGAAATTTGAAATGCAAACTGGCGAACGCGCAAAACCTAAAAAATATAAAATTAGCCCAGAAGAGAAGGATGGGCTGTTAATGTTTACGGAATGGTGTGAGGGAAGTAATCCGACACCCTATCTTAAAGAATATTATGATTATGTGAAACCTGCTTTTGAGTGGGTGCCACGTAAGTCGGTTATACCTTAGATTTTTTTCTACATATCTCAATGTTACTTTTTGTGTATGCTTCTTTTCAACTGTAGAATGAAATTATTGTGTTCATCTTTTAAAAATATTTTGTATTTAATCTATTTATTACAAACTGTTTTCTAGTTGGCCGTGTTTTCTTTCTAATTATATTTTATACCAGATTGATATCTATATATTGTCGTTAAATATTTTACCCGACAACTCGGGCCAAGATATTTATACGGTTCAAGATGTCTAAAAACTTTAAAAGACGAGCTAGTACTGGTGCTTTTAAAAAGAGTTTGGTTGAGTACTCTTTACCAAGGAATTATATACAGCGTGGAGAATTGCTGTTACCGTACAAATCATATATAAAGAAACAAAATAAAGAACGATTCCTAAAACAATTAGAAGTAAAAATTTATGACAGATACAAAGTTCGAAACGTGGAAATGGAGAAAATACTGCACGAAATAGATAATGCTTTGTGTAAAGTTGACGCTGTTACGGACTATGATGAAGAGTTTTTCAAAATCGTGAATGTGAGACGTCATTCACAGATAGCTCCGTACATTCCTCTTTATAAATCGGAAAAAATATTATTGAACGGACGTTTACGAACTGTACAAGAAATTGGTTACAAGAAAGATACTATTTTCAATACTATTATCAATTTTAGAATTGAAAATAATGTGTATGATTTAACTTTGCAACGATTTTCTGAGCAAACGAAAGCTTTTGATAAATTTATAATGGAAGATTATCAAAAGTCAATGAATCTATTAGAAGAAGGAGAAAACTTAAACGTAAAATTAGATGCAAAAATATCTGAATTGCAGAATTTAGGAGATGAGTCTTTTACAATCATATCGCGGCTTATAGGCCTGGATTATAAATACAGCCTACAACAGAAGTACGGTCGATTTTTGTATTATCTTTCCCCTCCAATGTGGCGTTCCAATAATAGAGAATTTGCTCGATCAATCGAAATTGAAGCTAAAGGATTTGATTTTGGTAGTTCTAACGATGAAGATAACTTTGTTGTTATATTTGAGAAAATGCGCAAGGAATGTCTTAGCTCCTTTGTGAAACCAGTATTATATTTTACTGATCCACACGAGTTGGTAGATGTATTCAATGGCATGGAGATGCAACAATTGTATCATTTTCGTCGTGAAAAGCAACTTGGTCCCCACAAAAAGTCAATGAAAGATGGAATACGAATGTTTAAGAAAAAAATTGCGGAAGACAGCGCCGCTATCGAGGCATCTATCAAAGAGTTTAAAGGTCTTCTAAGATTTTGCGAAGAACGTTGTGCTCAGTTAAAGGAACAGTTTTTCAAAATATTGAATGGATGTTTCTACGAAAGCATTGCTACGCCTGAAGTTTTGAAATTAATTATTCACCTTGAGTTTTGTTATGATAAGGTGTTTCTTGAGAAACCGATGAATATGGATATGATAGCAATGGCTAAAGGTATTGAATCGATGTATATGGATTATTCAAAACGCTTGGACACAATCCAGAGTAACACAGTTCGTAAAGCTATGAAAAAATGCATGGAAATTAATAAAATAAAGATAGTTAAAGCAAGATATGCTGCTAAGGAATTACGTCTCTTCCATAGACTGCAAAGGGATTTGCTTAAAGCACATAATCTTCCTTCCCAAGAAGCGACTGTAAATTCTAACAATATTCATCGGCAAAGAGTGAAATCCAATGTTTCTGAATCTCGCGTATGCAAAATTAGTCACCAAAGTTTAACTGAAGCTGAAATAGAATACTTACATTTATTTACAGATTGGACAAGTAATGAAGACCCTGCGTTGTATCTGCAGAGTCTTAATATTGATTCAAATCAGGATAATGAAGTTGCATAGACAGTTGTTACTTAGGTCTTATTAATTTTTGAACACTTTCATTTTGGTAGTTTATAATAAAAACATTGTTTCTTCGTAAAACTCAATATAATTATCATATGCATGATGTATACATAATAAAACAAATATATTTTTAACAAAATGTATATTACCTACTCATATAAATGTTTGGTTTCTTGGTATTGACGAATATCTACTTGGAATTTACATATTTACAAGATGAGTAACATAAACTCTGGTAAAAGCTTTATTAATAATACATAGGGGTTTACATTTAACTTACATTAATCCACTATAATAAATAAATATCTACCAATACGCTATCTATAAACAAATGATTTCAAAATGTTGTTTTTATTAACAGAAAGAACATTGCTGAAATTGCAAACTAAAGTTTTCAAAATTTAATTTTAACAGCAATATTTTTAACAAAATGTTTATCGATATAAATCAACCATTTTGCAGCTAGCATTTTTAGATAACATTTATAGCATCTATTTACATTTTATTTACAAAAACAAAGCGATCTAAATTAAAGCCTCTTTGAACATAAAAGCTTCAAGATTTTGAACAATAAGTGACCATAAATGAAACCATATTTTACTATTTATGTAATAATTTAGTAAAAAACACTAAAAATGTTTAAAGCGCACACAATTTATTATACTATTCATGATAAAAGGTGCAATTCTAATAGACACGCAATGCCAGTTATCTACATACTTAAGTCGTTCGTCACGGTCACAAATATTCAAAAAATGTTTACATTAAAACTCTTTACTCTATTATATTGTGTAACATTAATGGTCCCACAGAATTTTGTGAGCCACATTTTACTTTAGTTGCTTATATGTTTCTTCTGTACGTATGTGAATTTCATACAAGGTTATAGACCGATTCGTGTGTAAGGCTGTTTGTAGTCTCTGGGTGTATTTATATTATAACATTTGACTAATCTGTGTTTTATACTGTTAATTTCGACCTATCTAGCTATTTTCAAAAGAAAATGACTAGTGTTAAATTAATTTTATCAAAATATCATTCGTTTCCTTCAAATGTTCAGTATAATTTGAGCAATATAATGATGGAATACTTTCATAAGACGTTACACATCTATAGTTAAAACAATATTTGGTGTTTCTATAGTGGACATTACTAAAACATCCAACCATCAGTTCCTTTATGCTCTTCTAAGTTACACAAATAAACTTAACAAACTTTAACCGTAGAGCTCGCTTTACGGCAGTTTATCTGACCCGTTTCTTTTGTAGCTTCGCTAGTTTTCTTCTCTTGAGTATCATCTCATAGAGGGCTTCTAGGCCTTCGTGGAGTCCTTCACCAGTTATTGCACAAGCCGGTTGGACGTGCCAGGCGTGCGCGTCTCGCGAACCGTGTGGAGAAGAAACTAGTTCATGCAAACCTAACAGTTTCTCTAATTCTCGTGGCTCTTTCGCCCCTGGTAGGTCCTGTTTATTTGCGAGTACGAGTATCGGTACTCCCGTATTGTCCGGCGACTTCGCCGTACGTATCAGTTCCATTTTCGCTTCTTCCATCCTTTCTACGTCGACTGAATCTAATACGAATATAATACCGTCAGTACACCGAGTGTACGATTTCCAGAGTGGCCGGAGTTTTTCCTGTCCACCGACATCCCACACAAGAAAGTTTACGCCCTTGGACTTCCCGATGGTGCCTTTGACTTTCTCACAGTTAAAGCCAATAGTAGGGACGGTGTTAAGATATTGGTCGAACTTGAGCCGGTACAACGCGGTGGTTTTACCGGCGGAGTCGAGGCCGAGCATCACGACGTGGAGCGTGCCCTGAGTGGAAGGCAGCGCGTCGAGCAGGCTCGAGTTCTTGCCCATATTTGCACCCATGCTGCTGCGGCGGGCGACTATCTGACACTTTCATCGGAACGCAGCATCATGGGCAGAGGCCTTTACCTGGAATGTAAAAGAATTCAATATCAATATATGAACAAATTATAAGTATTTTAACTCTGTACGGTCTTACGGGTTTAAAACGTAAATTATGGCACTTATTTCCAGGGGTAAATATGTAATCATTAATGGAAATAGTTACCGATGACGCCAACAAGAGTAATAAATCTTGTAAACAAGTTTTATTAATTTAGTAGGATTTTATTAGTTTAGTAGTTTTCATCAGTACAAACTAGAGGACTATCGAGCCAGCTAAATGAGTAATTTTGGCAACCTACCCTCGTTATTATTTTGAAGCATCAAGGGTTTAAGCTTATAGGAATATTATGGAAATACGAGTATGTGCATGTGCCAATCAGAGAATATTATACGTATAGTAATTTATTATATATATAGTAAGTTAGTAATTTTTAATTAAATTAAATGAATCAATTAGATCATATTGAAATTCAATCTTTAAAAAATATCTCGTTGGCATTCGAACGTTGACTTACTCGTAGATTGACCCTTAAAGCCATTGTTACGAAATTAGCGGTTACGACATTAAATTTACATGAAAAATGTTAATGATAACTTGCTAACAACTAAAAAACTTTTTGTTACGTTAAAAGCAGAGCAAGGTCGCCTTGTAGACAAAACAAGCAAACTTGGCGTTTACGTAATATTTCTTTCGTTAAACGTCTAAATTGTAATTGAGCACTTTACGATGATTTATTTATGTTGTCGTATGGACTTGTTCATTATTCAAGCTATGACACGTTACATGATGTTGCTAGCAATCCGCAATATCGAATTTAAAAAAAAAATATATACAAGAATCGTAATTATCTTAGGTGTGATAAGTATTCCATAGCCCTTCATGTAAAGAATTAAATATGTTTTGTAACTCCCAAAGCTAATTGTGTCTATTTATTATGAGAGACTATTGAGCACTATCTTAATTGAGTGCAAATATACTCGTATCATTCTTTAATCTTTTGTAAGCGCCAAATTTTGGAAATTGTAAATGCCTCTTCTCTCGAGAACTCCGCCAAAATACCACAAGTCCTTCATAATTGCATTCCATCGGATTTATTGAAATGTCGGATATATTTCAAGGAATGTAGAGACATTTGGAGATTTTTTATAGCCATGTTACGTACTAAATTTTAAGTTAAGCTTTTACCCTACGTAATATATCGAGATAAACATCGTATATATTTTATTAAAATGTGTAATACCTTCTCCAGACTAATTAGAAGTGTACAAGTTATCTCAGAAATTCATACGCAAATAGACGTTAATTAGATTATGCGTGGTTCAGCAAAATCATATTGTAAGCTGTTAAGCGTCATCCATATTAATGAGTTACTTGGAAACTAACATTCTCCGTCTATTATCATACACGATATAATTACTATCTAAAACTTTAGTCTCATGTGTTTATTAAAATTTTCAATTTATATCGTGATTCATTTTTTTTCCATTGGCAAGATCTGCAACCAAATGGTCTGTGACGCATGAGGTTTCAGGTTGGAGTCCCGGTCAAGCAAATAAACATTCCGATTTCTGATTTTAGTCTAGCCTTTTGTCTACTCGTTTTCGTATTATCAGTGGTTTCCACAATATAGGAGACTGGGCGTCAGGCTTTGGGAATAGGATGCTTTACTTTTATTTATACATCGGTATTTGGTTTTGCTTTACCATTTCGCTTTAAAACAGAGAAATGCAGTAAGCTTTGTTATGAAAATTTCCTAAAACTATGATTGTTTTTGTATGAAGGCATATGAAGGGACTCTATTTGGTATTTGTTGACTTTAGAAACTGTTCAAGAGACAACGGTTGGTGACGAGTATAAGTTATATCGCTAACTTCAATGTTCTAAATACACAATTTGGTAGAAATAAACAATGTACAAACTTTTGTATCACTGACTATTTTATTGTATATAAGATTTTGTAACGCATTGCGGTTGTTTGTCACCGACCTCGTGCCCTTTCGTTCTTGAGTAATTCAAACATATTCCCATGGAGTTTCGAAGATACTTAATGTGCTCGTACACTGTTATTATACAACAGTGTGCCAACACACACAGATACAAATTAAGTTGTAATCTAGACGGGGCTATTCATTTTTTGCTAAAGGTCAACTGTTTCTGCATTTGAACGTGGGAAATAGCGAATTGCACACTTTTTGTGATACCTATTAGCCATAATAAGACCCTACTCTTTTTGCTTATACATGGTACTAGGTAAAGTTGTTTAATTAAAAGTATTTCCACTGCAGTGGCATCATCATGCACTTATTTTTTACCTTATAATAGAACTATAAAAATTTAATGTTTGTATGAGAACCATTTAAGGTTAATTTATATAAAAACGTCATTATATACTATCGTAATATGATGTTGCAGATGCAGACAGACGGCAAGTGTCTAAGTAGCTCAACGTCTGTGATATAAACGAACCTTTACGATTCATCTTAGTAAAGCTGACCTGCCACATTTCCTAGAACAACTGTTGAAAAATAATTTTATTGTATAATGTATGTATGTATGTGTAACAATTTTTAAACTTTGCCGTAGAACAGATTTTTATTCAATCAGCCAAAAAATCTTGGCCACACAATTTTTTACCGTAGGTATAGTCCGCGTAAAACTGCTAGTCCGCTCTGAATATAGCAATGAATCGCGTCGCCATAGTAAATTGTATGACTATACCTGCTCGCAACAACTTCAGAGCGGACTAGCAGTTTGGCTCGGACTATATCTCAGCTCAGAGTATTATATTATATCTGAGTAAGTATATTTTGTTTTTTTTTTAATTCTATATTAATTTTCCTCAAATATTGCTCACAAAATAATGCTGAGTTATTTATGTTTGTAATTATCAAAAAACTCATTAAAATTAACCTAAAAATATTATTCACGACAGTCCTATTTGTCTGTCTGTGGCTTATTTTTTTGTCTGTATACACCTCCAAGTTTATTATTAAAAAGTACGGTGTTTCCTCAACATAAAATTTGACGTGCAATGTATTTCGAAAATACAAGATGGCTCGAGATGCCCTTTACAATTATAATTATTCGCGGCAGACGGATCGACGACTTTTTGTACTGAGCGCGGCTGCTTGAACGTTTTGCTTCGTGGACGTTTTGCTCCCGTAACCGTGATGCTGTAGGGTTGCCAGGTTGAAGGGATTTTATTGCCCTCATACATTGAAAATGTACAGTTAAATTTACTTTCAACGTAAGGTTACATAATAATTGGGTTAATATATTTTTAATGCAAAATATTATGACTTTAAAAATAAATCCACTTTTGTCTATGGTTTTGTAGAAAATTGGTACTGTCGCGTAGTTAGTTTATAATCAATTAAATTATGAAGTTACATACATACTTAACTTTAATTTTATTTTATTTGTAGAAAAATAAAGACTGAAGTTTTAATGTAAATAATTTTACCATGTGGTAACCCTGACAATGAGCGCTTATTTTTGACATTACAGGGCGATGACCCTCAATAAGTATAGCTCTGATTTATTTTAGTTCTTCTGATACTAAATTATTAAAATCGCTTCTTCTAATGTTGCGTAGTTTTAATTAATTGACCGTTGATACATATTTAACTTTGAGAATTCATAATACTCGTACCTATATTACATAACTTTGAAAGTCAATGATTATTTACTTGAACGTGGAGATATAAATGGGATACTTGAAGTTATTTAATTGAAATGTTATTCTTACTTTATGCAAAGGGCATCCAATCCACGTCATGGGAAGTGGTCACTGCCGACCATTGCCCTAATTCCTTAAAGAAGAGTCTGAAGCTGATCACAGATCGTATTGCCGCTTTTCAGGAATAAGCAAGGTACCTCATAATTATGTATGTCGGCCATTGGTACCCTTGCATTGAATAGCAAGGACTGCTTCATGCTTGAAATAGGTGAAAGGTGTAGTTCGCCAAACTGCTATAGTCCACTCTGGAGTTCTTGCAAGCAGGTGCAGTCATACAGTTTACTATGGCGATGCGATTCATTTCTACATTCAGAGCGGACTAGCAGTTTTAAGCGGACTATACATAGGACTCTACAATATCTCTCTCTATGTAGGTATTTATTATATAGAATCATCATTCCATAACATAATTATTATAAAGAAACAAATAATGTTATTTTGAATATACACATACGTACGGCGCCTAATTAAATTAAACAGGTCAAGCGTGGAAACGAAATGTTTGCAAATTCCCTTTTAAATTTATTTTATAAGCTGGATAACAAAATCGGCCTTCCCCAATTAGGTTCCTGATTTCAAAGGTCTAAAGGATGTTTACAGGATTTTTTTATGAAAGATGAGCTTCCCTTCGCCTCATTCCTGATCGCACAGTTGATCAACTTTTACATATAAGTTTTTTATGGTATAATTTCAGTCCCTTTCAAATTTTCCATCTTCTTTGAATGTTCCGTTAAAATCAGTTGAATCGTTTCCAAGATTAGCTAGCACAGACGGATAAAATAAGCAGACAATATAATAAGTCTACTGAAAAATAAAAAAAAAACAGTTGTTTTTATTTTCTGATAAGATTTTACACTATAAGTCTTGAAAATACTTTTTCCAGGATAAGGTAAGTGGGCGAGTGGGTGGTGATACGGCGCTGTAATCGTATCAATAAAATTGAAAACTAATTCGGTCATTTTTACATAACTCGGTAACGTCGGAAATGTACTCGTATAAATATACACAATATTCAACACAGCGGGAACATCATAATTATTTTTCCAATTCAATTCCAAAAAAAAAAAAACAAAATAGTCTGCAATCTCCCAGTTTTATCTCAGCGCCAATACAACCCCAACTTACCAAACTTTAAGTTTGTTGGGTATTCCACGTATTTTCTCAATGAAACTTCGTTCGCCTTAAAAAAGCGTAGCAAAAAGAATCATTTCTATTATGTTTCGTACCTAACTGAAGGGTGAGGTAGGTATTCGTAATTAGTGCACGTCTGAGTGTACTGGTAGTGGCACTCTTTGTCGTCTAGCTCAGCTCTGGATCAATAAATTCCTCAGGTCTCGTAATATTAGGTTGGCTTCATACCTAAGTAATACGAAGTGCTCATGCCTATATAATATGTAAGTGACTGATGTACGTAGGATAGATATAATGTTAAACGTAGACACAGCGGGATCTTAATAAAGATAAAGTGGGTCGTTGGCTCCCAGTAATGTCCCAGAATTTCGGAAATTGTATGTTGCTACCGAA
This sequence comes from Epargyreus clarus, assembly GCF_041222505.1. Taxonomy (NCBI): domain Eukaryota; kingdom Metazoa; phylum Arthropoda; class Insecta; order Lepidoptera; family Hesperiidae; genus Epargyreus; species Epargyreus clarus. The sequence continues at coordinate 7,531,566 of NW_027332239.1, read as the reverse complement.
TTGTGATGGGTCGGCCAAGTTAAGTGATGGCAAGTGTGATCGACCTGTCAACTAGTATATTAATATTCTATTTAACAGATTCTTTAGGAATTGTAACATAATAAATAAATAGAATTTATCAGGAGGTGTATCAGTTGTCTTAAAATAATTGACTAATTAACATTATTCAATTCGTTTAGACTCTTAATTTGTAGTTATTGTAGCTGACACATTGTCATGTAATAGGCAATGTAGGTAAATACTTGGCTTTAAAAATATAAAACATTAAAAAATTTCTATGCTATTACTAAGTACTAACTACTTTAACCTTTTTGGAAAAAATATATTAAGTATGTTATTAATAACCTTAATACATAAATTATTCATAAAAATACTGAAAAAAGGCACATTTATTCACGCTTGTAATTTATTACAACGTATGCGCATAAAATTATAATAACGCATTCATGAACGTTGCTTTCAAAGGGTTTTAAATAAAGACCCCAACTTTAACGTACCTAGTCTGTTAATGATTCTACCTACCCTACCCTACTCTACCTGTTAATTATTTTATGTAACGGAGATAAAAGGAAAATAAGTTTGATGTCCTGTGTGGTGTAATGGATGCTGTGTCGGTTTACTATATGCATTTTGTAGGGGTTCTGGGTTTAATTCTCGGCGAGGCAAACATCGAAAAGATTAATTTCGAATTGTGTTCTGGGTCTGAAGGTGTCTTTAATCTATAGGAGTACCTACAAAGTAGATATTTTAGCGTGTATAAACAACATCAAGAGTTGCCAATACCATACATTCTTTCTTCTTCGGAATTCCGTTATAAATTTCTTCTGAAAACGTTTTTATTATTTACACATCACACTAAAATACATTTCAAATCAAACAACTGACTTGAGGCAGAATTAAAAGGACGGTGGTCCCTTCTCTATGAACTCATATAGTGTAATCGACAAAAAATAGTTTTATATGAAATATTCGAGGTCAAATAAATTGCAAGTGAGTTCGAAACGTTCGACAAGGCTCGGGCTTTCGACCTGTTTGTCTTGAAAAACTCGAATGGCTACTTTTGTTTTTATTCGACCGACTTTACATATTTGCCCGTGTCCAGCGCTATGTGACCCCATGTGATCCTAATTCATTCTTAATGTACTTCATTTCACTTCAATATCCTAATTCTACTGCCCAGATACTGGCCGGCCTTGGGTTTTTTACGAGATAGAAGTATCAATGAACGTATGCTCTCCCTGAGGTAAAGTGGTTATTACCATTTAGTATTAATTATAAGTGACCTGAAATAGAACAGGCGTTTTATCTTCGTGGTTTATGCTAATTATATGGTACTCATTTAAGAGTGTCTTATGTCTAAATTATTTTTAGCTAATACAAAGTACAAACAATACACAAATATACAAAGTAAAAAATACAAAAAAGTTACTACCTTTACGGTTAGTAGTTAGTAAGTTACCTTTAAGGTTTCCTCTCGTATTGAAACGAAGCTAGACATAGCTAGAAAGCTTTAATTAAATGCAGATATGCACTATTACTTTCGTATCTCTACCAATTATTGTTACTGATCTATGTTATCTAAGGCAATTTGTCAAATTGAATGTGATACGTAGGTATATAAATCTGCTACGTGATAGGTATTATAAATCTGCAAAACAATCGTGTCTAAACATCCTCTATTAGACAAACAAGTACAGTCAACCACAAAAATCTACAATGCCTTAACCCAACATCTGTTTCTTTTCTTAATGTTATTAAAGAAAACAGTGTAGGTATTAGATACGAAAAATAACAGAGCAAAACCTATTAGACCAACGTCTAGTGGTCTTAGTCGCAATATTTGCCAAATACAAACATACAAGGGCGGGAACAATGAAAGCAATATCATTAGTGGTTTCTAAGTAACGCCCGTCTAGTGGGCAGATCTCGTTACGGAATGAAGCCTTTGTCGGAGGGTCAATAGAGTGGTGAAAGTACGGTATGAAACGGCCCTTTACTTTCTCTGCCCTTAAGGCGTGTCAGCTGTTCGTGGGTTAATGGATTTTGTTTTAATTGATTTCGATACATATTTGTGGTTACATCATTGTTTGTAGTGGGCAGCAGAGAATTTAAGATTTACATAAAATTACATAAAAAGTACTTATAAGATATTTCTGTGGTCGTTTCGATTGCGTAAACGGAGTAATAGTTGCAATGTGCACTCTACAGGTACAGGAACACCAACTTAAGTAATGACTTCTTACAAATTAAATGAGCTAAGATCTCATTTCGGAATCATCTAAATATATATAACTCAAAGGTGACTGACTGACAAAGTGATCTATCATCGCACAGCCCAAACCACTGGACGGATCGGGCTGAAATTTGGTATGCAGGTAGATGTTATGACGTAGACATCCGCTAAGAAAGGATTTTGATCAATTCTACCCCCAAGGGGATGAAAATATTACTTCGTTCTGCCGCGGGCAAAAGCTCGTTAAAACTAAACGCGTATGCTTATAACTATAAAATGTCTAAATTTCTAAGTTGATTTTTCATTTGTGGAAATGTATTAAAAGTATAAAACTACAGAATAGATTTAAGTTTTTAAAGTTAGGCATGAACATCACCCCAAAAGATTTAGAGGTTCTGCGTAAAAAATAAAGAACACCATACTTTCTATGGTAAAATCTTTATTTTCGCGTGCAATTATTAAAATTGATGCTTCTGAAATTCTGGACCTGCGTCTTACTGCCGTGATTGCCGAAGTGCGGTTTTCCGCTCCAAGATACCTTTGATCCGTTGTAACGACAAATACCTTTCTTCACAAGTCAAAAAGATCTTTGTCTCTAATTTCGTTACAAGTGAAAGGTTTTACGATTTAAATAATGAAAGCATTTCAATATCGAACGCGTTTATGGAAGCGGTTATCGGTTGAGTGCAATTAAAGACTCAAGTAAGATGGATTACCTAGTATTACGATGTAAAACCGATCCAGTTTGGTGCATTGATAGGAACCTGTTTGAAATGATATAATGGTATCGTATATCAATGAAGCCATAAGTACGGCAATTATATTCCTTAGTAGTTAGTATATACCGTTATACTTTTTACCATGCTTTTATTAGCTTGACCTGTAAGTATGTATGTAACAGAATCTTAGAACTCGATTTTTACCCACCTTGAACGGTCCGATTAATATAAAATTTTACCGATGACAATACACGAATTTAATTATTTTATCCCATTCTCATCGTCAGGATCGTCAGGAATCAGGATTAACGATTTTTCTTGTGAGATTTTAGCGTGGTTTTTAGTTTTTAAATTATAATTATTATTGATAGGAATATAATTCCTTACGTTTTCTAATATTCTAGAAGTAGCAAACGAGCATGTGATCTGATGGTGAGTGGTAACTGGTGCTTATGCACATCCACTGACCTGCGGACATAGCTGAACGCCTCGTATAAGCGTCTTTCTCTTCAAATTAAACAGCAATGTTATATTCTTGTTAATATTCCCGTCATAAACCAGAAATAGGTGTAAACATATTTCAAATGCACATAAAATAGCATTTATAATGAAATGCCTAATTAAAACGCTTCAAAATCTAATTTTATTGGCGAGCGGAGGTGATAACAAATTAATAATGTTCGCAACAATATATTAAACGATTCCGGGGTTTTAAAGCTAATTGGTTTCAACTATTACGTTTAATGCAATTAACGGACAAAAGCCTAGAGATAAGCTATTGTCAATTAATTGAGATTGCAACAAGCGATCTTATAATTGCTAGAATCGTACAATTTACGATTATATTGAGTTGCACATTTATGGTGATCGTTAATAGAACGTGCAGTCTTCCTATAACCTTAATGGTAGGGTTGGCAGCATTGAAATTAAGATATTCATCAAAATTACATAATTTATCATTTAAATATAGGAGTAACTTAATGTACTTATTATATTTATCTATTTTTGAAAGTGACTTTGAAATGAATTTTCAAATTCGCTATTTCGTAATACGCATTTGTACTACCTAAAATTTAAGATAAAATAAAGACTGACAAGTCCCAGGAGGATAAAAGCTGTTAAGCGTTATCGGAGAAGTTTCGAAGTATGTACAAGGGCTCCGCCAGTTCCGAGGTACGTGCGCCCAACAGTGGGATATAAAAGGATTTTCTTTTTATAATTCAGTTTCAATGGCATAGTTTACTAATAGTAGGCATGAAATAAACGTTAAGGTATATTAATCATGAATTAGTAAAACTGATTAGGTATGTCATTGGGACTTTTTTATATTATAAATGGTAACTAACACGCTTAGCACTGTTGTTATAAGGCAGAGATAGGGGTGGCGATAGCTCCTCTGCAATCGAGCCACAAATGATGCTTCATTTAAAATACGCTTCAGTGTTGTTATAAGACAGTTAGGTGTAGCACTAGTGCCTCTACCATCGAATCGCTAAGGGTCATGTTCACCTCTGGTATCGAGCCACGACAAGAAGCATCTTCTGAAATTCTAATAACAATTTATAATTTCGACAACCCTAAGTCCAGTTACATGTTCCGCTAGGCAGCCTGGTATTCGGTGCAACAGGTCCGCGGTCGTCCGCGTACGAAGCCACCAGCCCAGATAGTCACCTGTGTCATTTCCGCTATCACTGATAAGGAGCGGCTATTTGGAGCCTCTTAACTTTTATGAGCCGTTTAACGTATCTAGGTTAACGGGAACCGTACTGTAAAAGTAGTGATAGCCTAGTGGTTAAGACATTAGGCCTCTTGTTCGAGGGGTCCGAGCTTAAAATCCCAGGCACCTCTGGTATTTCAAAGGATGTGCGTATCCTTCCCATTCTGAGAGCCTAATCCTTCTCATTCTAAGAGCAATGAGACAGTAATGGGTTGATGATGCTGACGATATTGACTGTGTGTACTTAATGCTTTTTTATAATAAGCAGACGCGCATGCAGTCCTCCTGATGGTAAGTGGCTACTGCCGCCCATGAACAACTGTAATCAACCCTAGATAAGATTAGATTACTATCTGAGGCCGGCCGCCTCCGTTCCGTTCCGTCCCTCCATGCTCCGCTACCGTTAAGGACTATGCTGGAAAGCCTCGGAAAAGTATGTCTCTGTAATCAATCTCACATATGGTTGGAGTTGAGGAGCTCATATCTCGTGTCACCTTTCAAATACTCCCTTCAACCAGAAAGTGCATACGCTAAATTTATAAGGCAGAAAGAAAAATAAACAATGAAGGGTCCTACCATCACCTTATACTTTTGAGCACCAATATGATATGGACCTTATAAAACCATGTCTAGATATTCAAACCACATTATTCTAATGATCATTATTATATTAACAATAATAATTATACTTTATGCAACTGATATCTTTCCGTCCGAATGGAAAAATCGATTAGATCACTGTTCGCTTACTTTAACTACGCGATGTTATAAAAACGGTATCTTATCTCTAATTGGTTACTTAATTAGAAGTTTTATTATGTTAATTTATAATTGTTATATCTTTTGTAAACATTTCATGGAAGTAAACGTGTATTTATTATTATAGCAAAAAATTTTGCAATATAAAATTCTTTACGTTCCTTTGCGTGCGAATTACATATCGAATAAAATGGGTAATTTTACTATATTAATTAGAATAAAAATAATGTAACACAGGTACAAGTGTGTATGTTAGTAGTTACTTTCAAATAATAAATTTCCTAAACAAACTAGATTTTTTCATGTGTAGTGGATGCCGTGGACACATACAAATACGAATACACAAACACCCAGAAGCGACACCTAAATTCATTATCTAGATATGTGCCTAGCCGGAGATCGAACCGGGAACCATTGCGTGTCAGACTTGTATGGCGCTCCGCCACGCGGGTCGTTACATAATTAAGTAATACGATTATTTTGGAAGCAAGAAATCTATCTTTATCTATCTACTAGCTGACCCGGCAAACTTTGTACCGCCTCAAAATCTATTTATCAAATATATTTCATATAAAATGTAGCCTATGTTACTCGTAGATAATGTAGCTTTCGAAAGGTGAAAGAATTAAAAATTCTTTCACCATTTTAAACTCCAGTAGTTTTTGAGCCTATTCATTACAACCAACCAAACAAACAAACAAACAAAGTTTTCCTCTTTATGATATTAGTGTAGATATATTACTTTCCCGTAAGAATAGCCAAGGTACCTACAACGCAACGCGGAAGCAGCAGTCTTATACAATCCAATGGGGACCACCGAGCGTACTCCTCGGTCGTTGACAGAAGTGGAGCTGAACTAATGGGGAAAATTAATATTGCTGGCAATGGCTTTGTAACACAAATAGAATACTAATGATACTGTTTACTACTTATTAAGATTTATTCAATGCTTTATCAATTAGAAATTAATTTTTATTGGAGGTAAAATATATTGTGACGTGCTGTGTTTGTTTATAATAAATGTATGCTCTGGACGTGGATGCTGTTAGAGGCGATTGACTCAATGTTTTCCCTCTAGGTTAAGTTTCGCATAGGATTGGAGAACTAAACCTATATTTACGTAAGAATGAGGCATGCAGTCCATCTGATGATAAGTATTCACTACCGCCTATGGACATCTGTAACTAACCTCATATAGACTAAAGGTTCTACCTAAAGCCGATCAGTTGCAATGTTTCTTCTGAGGGCTGATATAATCGCAACATGTACAAAATTACTACATTCACACCCTTCTACCCACACGCACTAAATGCTTCACGCTACAAAGATCAAGTGGAGTGATGGTGGCAAAAACTCCGTACTGTGTTGTGTGTGTGGGAGAACTATGTTGTATGAGGGATATATGGCTTAAAGATCATAATACAATACCTACGTGTTGTAACACGATGACTAAAATGGCAGGATCAAGGAAAACCTCCGATCATCCAAATATCTGTAACAAAAAAATACATTTATATTAAAATAGATTCTTTGTAGAAGTATAAAAATATATTTTGGGGTATTAATTTTCCTTCATTAATTGTAGGAAACAATTATAAATACGAGAAAATATTTTCTGTTAGGTATAACTTATCAAACTAAATAAAGATAGCCAATGTTAAAGAACTGTGAATACTGTGAATTGTTTTTATTTTATTTTCAGCTATCTTAAAATAGCGACTGTAAATTTGGTGACGTATACGTAATGAACAAAATTACGTCACCAAATTGTGAGGAGTGTGGTGTGATTGAGGATGTTACACATATTTTCATGGAATGAGTTCGCAATCAAACATTTCGGAATTTGTATTTGGGAATAAAGTCTGCACATGTAAATAGTTTTTTTTTATTCATAATCAAAATCAAATTTCATTTATTCAAAATTGATTCATATAGATTTTTTTTCGAACATCAGCAAACTACAACCGCTTTGGATCTTTTAAAGGTAAATACTTGTATTATACAATGTTATGCGATGAATGCTTTATAGTCTGTTTGTACGGGATGGTGTGTTCGCCCAGCGAAAAAATCCCACCGTAAATTAAAAAAAAATAAGCGACTGTAAAATATTGTCAGATCTTTTCTACAATTTATTTGCTCTTAGCACGGCATACCCGTATTTCAACGTGGAGCTATTAAGATCCGTGTCATATGACCACCATGCTTGTTATGCGCACTTTACGATTTCCAGTCGAGCTAGAAATGTAAACGTTGCATTTAAATATATTTTCTGGGTGGCCTGGGAGTATCCACGTCTTGCACTTACAATAAAGGAATGCGCATATATCTCCCTATTGTCTTGTTGTGTTGCTACTATCTTCGAAACAATTTAACCGATTTCAATTAAATTTTGAGTGTGTATGGGATGTTTGTAGCAGGACAAAGTTTGTCTGTTTCTACTATTCGAGCATTTGAGCATGCAGTTTATCTGATAATAAGTGGCTACTGTCGTCCATGGATATCTGTAATCAACCCCTGATAAGATTAGATTCCTACCTGAGATCGGCCACAGACGCCTCACAAACACTGATGACTTAACTAGAATGGCTTAGAAAGTATGTCCTTTTAACACACCCTTCAAACTAGGACATATTATTATTTATCAGTTTAAATATTAAAAATATTATAAAAAAACCCAACTGCTTAAAAATATATCCCATGTCACTCCTACAGTTTAGACGAATCCAATAACACTTCATAACGTTAAAACTCGTCAAGTCGTTTGGGCTGTAGAGCGTCCCAATGAATGAAAAATACATACCTACATACTTTTTTCTTGAAAACCCTTAAAAAATCTCCGCAGTCGGGTAAAATAATACATAATTATGTTATGTCTACGTTGAAAAACGAGAAAATAGACAGTAGGAAAGATGGCACATCTCAATTTCCGTTTCTTTCGTGTGAGTACGCTCTAAACGGATATCAACTTCCTTCACCACCTACGGAAACAGATGCAATTAATGATAAAGATTGTTATTGTTATGAAATCAATGAGAAACCTTCTTCTAATAGAGTAGAGAACGAGCATGCAGTCAACCTGATGGTAAGTGGCTACTGCCGCCTGTAGAGATGTTTAATCAACTCCCGATAACATAGGATCATACGGCATACATAAGGTTGGCTACAGATGCGTGTTACTTCCGAGAATTAAGCTACAAGACGTCATATAGGTTTCCCTTACCCCTCTCACATCCTTTAAATTAGTAGCGCATATCACTGCTGCAAATAGGCAGAAATAATGTGGCGAATGTCAACGTATCCATATCCATGCTCGACTTCAGGTAGACCTTGTTATATACATATGAAGTTGCTTACAGGTGTTCATGAGCGACATTTATCATCAAGTGGAGACTGTTTGCATCTTCTTTGCATTGCTCGTTTGTATCTTCCACCTTATAAAAACCGTTCTTCCTTTCTATTTGACGACCCGCGTGGCGGAGCGGTCACCATACCGGTCTGACGCGCAAAGGGTCCCGGGTTCGATTCCCGGCCAGACAGATATCTAAATGATGAATTTAGCTTTCTGTTTCTGGGTCTGGGTGTTTGTGTATTTGTCTATGTGTGGGTCCATGGCACCCACGGCAAAGGGAATCGTAGTGTGGGGCTGTGAGTGTAGAAAGCGTTTATTTATTTATTATTTATTTATTTAGAGGTTAACTTTAAGTAGTCCATCATATTCAGGCCGTAGAAAGTGTAAAATGTAGAGAAAAGTCATAGTGTCTAGTAAGAAAGGTATTTTTCCCTTTGAAGAATGAGATTTTATCATAAAAGGGTGTCCCCATTCGATACGAATGGTGCGTACTGTGTACTGTGTTTCTTTGATTATATTTCTTTTTTGATGTTCTTACGTTTCTAGGCCATCTGTTTATCGCATAAAGTTAACATTAGTAGAAATGGAAATGTTGAAATGTTACTGATTTATTTATTTAATGATTCATCTTTTAAAATGTTAAATAAGAATGTTCTATACTTTATGAATATATAAAATAATACCTGTCTCCTTACTTATAAAATAATAAAAGAGCAGAGAAAAGTAGAGTCCGCTGCTTTTGTAATTCAATAGAGTAGGAGGAAATTTATATTGATTAAATTTAATCATGTCTGAGTATGCTTTCAGAACATGCGGGCTCTCACGGGTAAAATTGAATTAAAGACTTTTAGACGTTATTTCAAGTCGCAATTTTTTATAACACTGAAGTAGCAAATTAACATGCAGTTAACCTGACGGCAAGTGGCTACAGCCGCCGATGGTATACGTATCTCTTACGACTACGACACTCTTCAAAGCAGTACAAAGTAGCGCTTAACATTGCTATTATTAGGCAGAAATAAGTGTCGCGGTGACCTCCGGAGTTTATAGGTGTAGCAGACGAGTATGCAGTATGAGTATGCAGTTCACTTGATGGTAAGTGGCTACTGCCGCCCATGGACATCTGTAATAAATACCAGATAAGATTAGATATTCCTACCTGAGGTCGGTCACAGATGCGCCGCTACTCCTGAGGACTAAGCTGGAACGTGTCGGAAAAGTATGTCTGCCTTATCACACTCTTTAAACTAGAACACAGCAGCGCCCCATAACACTGCTGATGAGGCAGAAATAGGTGTAGCGGTCGTGCCGCCGGAGTCGAACCTCAGAGGATTCTTCCACCACCTTCTAAGGAGTTGAATAACAGGGGTACTACACATTCAAAAACATGTCATGTTTACAAACAATTTTAATATAAATATTATGCATAGTTGACAATTAAATGATAGGAGTAGATTTAAGAAAGCTAAGCTTTCTGGTTAAGTCGTGTTATTTGAAAGCGAATAAGAAAAAGCGACTTGTCGAGATCATTTTGTATCTGATCAACTTGGTCTATGTATCTAGGTAAAAGTGTCCCGTTAGTCAGTAATGTCGTATATGTTGCCAGATTTCACTTTATGATAACTTGAATATAAATATTATCTGCTATCCACTTTTCATCTTATGCATATGCAACTTTGGAGTGCATGAATAAATATATTATTAAATGATAAAAAAATGTAATTTCATTAATTTATTTAGTTAGTCATAACTCCCATCAAAGAACCTATTCTATATAGTTTTTCATCAGTTCATGGGTGGCAGTGACCATTTACCATCAGGTGGATTGCTTGTTCGTTTTCCACTTCAATCACATAAAAAGTGTTTCTTACAAAAATTATTAATGCAACAAAATCATTTTCTCCTACATGTACAGGAGTTACATAAAGGTCGCATTCCCCAATTCCAAAAATAAAGATCACATGCATTTAAATGAGGTCTTGAACGTTGGGAACGAGAGTGCGGGCAATTTGAAGTACGGAATGGTTAACGGATTCCATTTCATTTTCCGCGCGCATCTGGCCGCGTGGAGAATGCATGTAAAAAGCAACTAGGGAGGCGATTCTTCCCGAAAAATATCGATTCTTGAATCGATTCGGAAAAAAGAGGCCTAAAGAATCGATTCTCCAAAAATCGATCTTCGATTTATTGAGGGGCGAAGCTAGCGAAAAAAAGTGGTCGTCAGGACTAAACAATCAATGAAATACGTATCCGTCAGCAAAACAATGTCTATAACACGTGTGTTAATATTCAAGTAACTTCGAATAAATCGAATTTCGATTTTCTAGGATGAAATATCGACCAATCCATTACTGGAGGTCGATTAAAATAATGTATATCCGATCGATTAAAATAGTCCAAAAATCGATTCTTTGATCATTCGATCTCAGATCGCCATCCCTAATAGCAACCTACTCCACGCCAACTATTGCATTAGTAATTTACCACACACGTTACAAACGTTTAATACAACGTTTAAATATAAGCTTATAAGATTCAAAATTCAATATTGCAGCTACAGAGAGATAATAATTTGAAGTGATGCTCCATACCACAGATAATTGTTATGACGAAACACGTGCGGTGCGATACGATAATGATACGCTTACAGCCTTACACAGATTATGTTACATCGATGTTTTTTTCATTATGATTAATCGCGCTGTGTTTTAGTCGCATTTTACGAGTAACGGATATCTTAATAAGTATAGTATCTGCGTAAGTTAATATGATTTACTTTTGAATATTTATGAATGAATATTCTTTCTCTCTATAAATTAGGATAAAAAAATGTGAGCCGTCACGGGACGCCTGGCAGATGTGAAACAGATCGAGTGGGAGAGAATCGCACAGTCGATTGCGCATGGCGACGCGTCGCCACACCGTACACACTACTGCATATAGACTGTATATATATACCATCGTATAGCGTGGCGACGCCACGGCATGCGTCACGTATAGATGTTTCACATCAAAATTGGAACTTTTTGGAGCTTTAGTAGAAAATATACTTAAATTTACAAATTGTTTTTATTCGCATGCTATTGTGTGTGTCAAATCCTGCACCTAAATAGTTCGATTGGATAGAGTCATAATAAGGTAATATCGATATTATTGAGTGGATTTTATATCAGTTCCATATTCTGGTCATAACAACCCTTCAAATAGATATTACGTTGTGACTAGGCTTGTTGGATTAATCCAGATAAGTGGTATTCGTTTTAGTACTGTATAAGCATGTATCTGTCTATATTTACTAGTATGTTATGTGTATAATTTAGTTCTGGTATTCAAGACGGTACGTTTACTTATTATCGAACAATTCTATCTGAAAATTAAAGGTTTTATCATGCTAATTATTTTTTAATCACAAGATATACTCGTACTATAACCATAATAAAATAAAATTGACATGACAGCCGTTCTACGATATGGTGGTTCACAGAGCTTCGTATATATTTTACTTATGATTGGCGTGACGCAACACGTGTTCGATTATGCTTCCATATTGCGGTACAAATGATTTTTGTTTCGGATATTATCTGCATGACCTCACTGGCGTTTATTGCAAATTGAAGCTTGCGCGTACCCAATCAATGACAATGAAAGTTTATTGGCTTATAAACGGTACAAGTAAGATATCTGATATGTTATTGGAATGTATTAACGTCTTTCGTATTGGAAAAATGACTACATTAAACAGTGATAGAAATGTATCGGAAAAAAATAAAAATACTATAATAAACTGTTTGGTTGTTAGGTCACGAAGTTAAATTTTAAAAGTAAAAAGTTAATGAATGTTGAATAGGCATAAATACTATGTTAAATGAAAAATGTACTTACAAACGAAATATCGCTTAATTAGTGTCGAATACTTCAATGGCTCGCTAATGCACCACCACGTCCACTCGGGCCAACGGCCGCACACAGACTGACTCACAGCCGGCACTCACCTTATGACAATAGTGACATATGAAATCGAGACATATATTCAACTACCCGCATACTCTACAAATAATTTTGTTCATACGATAAAATTGTGCAAAATACAGTTTTATTTTTTCCAATGTATTTCCTTCTATGGCTATGATAATAAGTAGTAAAAATATTAACATACATAAAAATTTGGTAGTACGAAACCCTCCGTGTGCGAATTCGACTCGCGCTTGGCCAATTATTTTTTTATACTGTGTAGGTATTCCGCTCATAATTATTTAAATAACGTTACGGGACTTGATATCTCTGTAACATGCAAATCTCTTGCTTCATACACATTTAACTGTCCAATTAAAAAATTGCAACTATTTTAACGGTCATGCAATTAGCATGGCGCGTGTCAGTTATTAACATTTCGTATATAACATGCATATTAAATTTTCACTTTTTACGACTTGCGTACGATAGAGATATGATTTTAGTGTTTTACTTTTTTTTTTATAATATAAGAGTAGCAGACGAGCATGCAGTCCACCTGATGGTAAGTGGCTACTGCCGCCCATGGACATCTGTAATCAACCCCAGATAGGATTAGATATTCCTACCTGAGGTCGGCTACAGATGCGCCGCTACCCCTGAGGACTAAGTTGGAACGCCTCGGAAAAGTGTGTCTTCCCTACCACACCACACACAAACCGGAACACAGCAGCGCCTAACACCGCTGTTATTAGGTAGAAATAGTTGTGGCGGTGGTGCCGCCGGAGTCGAACCACAAAGGGTTCTACCACCATAAAAGTAACTATTTTCTTTTATAATTAACGTTATAATTAACCTTAGTTTGACAGTAACTAAATACCCCGTATGTAACTCCACTGTTCTGCTTTGGATGGTATGGTAAAAGGTAGCAAGCGACCATAAGGTCCGCATGAAGCCGGGTGGCCACTGCCGTACATGAAAATTTATGAGGACTATTGAGGAGAAATTTTATGTATATTTGTTTTGCCACACCCTTCAAACCTGAATATAACACAGCTACAATTACGCTTCTAAACACAGAGCTCACACTAGGATTTTTGTGACATGAGTGCCATATATAAATAAAGACATACACAAACACCCTAAACAGACATCTAGAAAAATCATGATTTAGATTTTGTCTGGCCGGAGACCGAACCCGGAACCCAGTGCGTGTCAGACCACTCTGTCATGCGGGTCGTTCAAAATACTGTTGTAAAGCAAAAATAGGTATAACGGTTTACCACACTCAAACCACAAAGACTCTTTCGTGCGTCTTGAGACTTGAGTCTGTCTGTTAATCTTTTAGATCATCATTTCAAAAACTGGTTGCCTTGGAAGTGTCGTGATGAGATGCATTTATGATAATGAAAATGAGAGACATTCGGATGGGAAGTGGACGTTTTGTATCGTTTAACGGAGGCGCGAGTGGAATTGTATGCTAATTTAAATGACTCTATAGTTTAATGTGCGTGGGAGAAACGCCCGCCATCAATTTTATTATGAAAGAATAAGAGTAATTACACAGAAATATAATTGGAGTGCTTGTCTATGATAAAAATATAAAAATATAAAAATATACAGATTTTCGCTAGTAATTTAATATTAGTTGGTTTTTATGTAGGTTTTTTGATATTTCTTTCTTCGAAAGGAATGCACAATATAAAATTGGAGATTCCATCAGTCCGTAATGGTACAGTGAAAAGTGACTTCCTATAAGCTAGAATGAAAAATGTCAACGATAGTCTCACCTTGCAAATGCTATCATTAATGGGAAGCTTCGTAAAATAAAAAATAAAAATCAAAGTTACCTGTTTCATGTTTTTCTTCAAGGGCCCGTATTTTTAAAAGCGCAACATTATACAATCGCGCCACGACACGTGTAATAGCTTCCGAGTTTTCCCGAGCTTGCTTTTCAAGTGTTTCGTTCATACCTATGATATATAGACAAGTGGCTCACGAACAGTGTTGCCAACTCTACTATTTTAACAGGAGACTATTTTTGTTTTCTGTTTTATCACCGCTTGTTTACTGTTCTAGTTCTAGTTGTTACTGTTCTTGTTTCATCTACAATTCACCATCTAAAAATTAGTTTTTTCACTATCCAAATATATAAAGTGTATTTTATCTAGGTAGAGCTCAATTAGGATGATCTTTCGCTTTCGTCGACAAATATTTCTGTGGTCATGTACGCATTTTAAGAGATTGGGTTGTTTTCACGACTTTTTTGTCGATTATTTGTCGTTTCGTATTATTTAACCAAATTTTATAAAGTTTATTATTTTTTAAAGACGCTGTTTTTTTTTGGTTCAAAGGGTATAGCAACATTGATCATGTTTCCCTATTAGCCTCCAGCCTGGTCTTTCTAGTGGCTTAATGATGAGCTTTTTATCTTTTTGATCGTAAAACCGGAGTTTTAATATCAAACATTCACGTTTTATATTTTCGCATTTACTAGTAACGATGTTTTAAAATATTACGGCAGCTAATAACAAATACAAAGCTCTTTTTATTACCTATTTAAGGATATATAAAACATTAGGTATTTACCTTTTTCAGTTAAAATTGAGCATTATGTGAATGTAGGTTTAATCATATAAACAGTACTAGTTGTAAAAGTCATAAATATTATCTGATCTAACCAAATAAATGAATTATTACGTTCTTGTTCCAATTTGTCTACCAACAATATTTAATGTGATATTAAAAGGCTAGATAAGGTTAATATTTTGAAAAGGTCAGTAGGTATTACTATAAATACGAATTCATAATCATAACATTAGAATAATATCGATAATTAGTGTGTAAGTATGTTTTCAATCATTAAAGTAATATTTGAAACCGAAACATGGTGGTGTACATGAAAAACCATGACAAAATAGGTATTTGCCACATTTATCATACATGATTATTACAAAGACAAAACTTGAATGCTTAAAAATATAGGTTAGGTTAGGTTATTGCCACTACTTAGAGTAATCTAACGATACCTAATATTATGTTAAAATCAGTCAAGAATTGCCAAAGTATGAGACATACATAGGTACATACGCTCCAATAACGTTACTCTCTGCTTTCGGTTAAAAACGGATTTCATCTGAAAAATCTTTCCACTTTCAAATTAGAAACAAGTTAGTAGTCTGTCATGAACAGACAGTTACTGAGAAACAACATTTGTTTTACGTAGAACTGTTAATTAAAATTAATATAGACTTTTGTTTACAAATATTTCAAGCGTACAAATCTCGTAGACTTTGTTTAATTTTACACATGTCTTCGCATGTCAAACGGAAACGTGCACGATTACTGACTAAAGTATAATTAACCGAATGTCCATTGAACTCATACGCGGTTTCAACTTTCAAGCGTGATTACGTGATTAAATGTTGAGACCTTAGATAAATAAAATAGATCGATATCACTCCCAACAAGAAAGTGTAACCAGTATTGAGAATTGAAATTGTTCCCTATATAAAGATTTGCCGCGTCTCCGTGCTAGAATCGCGTCCCTAAAATAATTGAAATATTTATTTATTACGTAGTATTAGTAATTTGTACGTATATTTTCCCTAAAAATGATTTTTATTTGTCAAGAATTCAAAAAATAATTGACAAATCACCCCCTTGTGGTTTCATCCAATTTTAAGGCGGTGAAGTATCTTTCTATTTTAATTATCAAAGGTTGAGACTGACGTGAGTTTTTGTTACGTCGACATGTGAATTACCTCTAATGTAACACATTGATTGTTCTTGGAGGTCAAGATTAGATGCTTAGGATGGGATAGTCACGTCACGAGATAAATCATCAGTTATTACATACATTAATAGTTATTACATTTGTAAGATTTCGTTCTAGTCATTTTCTAAAAATAATGTTAGGTTATGTTATGAAGCATGAAGTTGTTCTTAAAATAGTCATACTACATACTATTTAAAGTAATGATCGTGTGAATACGTATTTACGAGAAATATATTAAAAATAGAATTGTTACGGAAATCTAAATACGGACTTATTTATTAATTTTTACAAAGTGTCATGTTGACTTAAGTATCAATCGTTCAATATCCGACCAATTGTCAATATTTTTTGCCATTTATCGAAAATTGAGGCCTCACACAACCAAAAACGAATTAAGAATATTTTGAATGTAAATGATACCGTCAAATGAATGTTTTCGTTTATTCAAATGAAATGTTGATAAAAATGCGCGCAATGGAATCAGTGATTTTAAATCCTAAATATTTGCTAGATATTCAGGTTTGCATGGCCGCATTTCAACATGAATAAACTCGGGCATTCATTAACGTCGATAAAAGTTTTCTATTCAAAACTTTTCGCATTTACAGTTAGCAGACTTTGGCGTTGCTAAAAGGTTTGCTAAACTGAACACCGTTTTTTAGTAAACAAAAATAAATAGTTGTAGTTATTAAGTCCAAATGTAACTGACCTTTGAAATAACGTTAACATTAAATGCAATTAGTAATTGAAGTCTTCGGTTGAACCAAATTTCTGAAGAGTTTCAAACCACTTGTAACTGAGTTATTTACTTTACAAGTCTACTGTATGAATGGAACGGATACTCACGAAAACGTTTTTGGTTGCAGATAATTTGACCCAATTACATTAATTTTGGTCACGGCGATGAGTTTGTGGACGAATCATATCTTCAACGACTGGCAATAGCTATCTATAAGTAAATTTTAACAGCATAATATGTATTACCTAGTTTACAAAAGTGGAATTTCGTAAACCCCGCGTAACACCAATATTTGATGTTACAACGGATGTAGATTGTAGGTCTTGCACATGGACCGAACGAGCAATGATTGCAGCTTTCCAATCGATAGACGGGACAAGTCGAGACAGGGTATATTAATCACTGAGAACCACTTATTTGTGGTGAGTAAACTGCTACGGGAAAATATGAACCTAGAGTGAAAGTCGATAACTTAGCCGAGTTTACGACGTCCACACAACTAGGATATGTATATGTTGAGAATTAGAAATCTGCGAAACTTATATTACGGTGTATATTTTTTGTGTGACAAATCGAATTGAAGTTGACAATCTTATCGAAGGCAATTAAGCGTGATATAGACCGATTGAGCTTACACAAAGCTAATCTCTGTTCAAACAAGAAGCTGAATTGAAAGCAAGTGGGATCGAAATTGTCGGCGGGCGTCCTCGATCCGTTAACGGTGTCTGACTTGAAATTAACGAGTCATGGCGGCGCTGACGGCACGTGTTGCTCACCGTACTCACGTGACATATGCGGACTTTGTTTTGGCAAAAAATAGGAGGAAAAGCACAGACCTGTATATTAAAAACAATACAGTACCCTGAATGTGAGCTTTTACAAAAATGGCTTGTATTTGTTTATGTATTTGCCCATACATTTCTGTATCAGAACTGATTGGAAATGTATGGTAAATAATTTGTAAAAACGTAAAATCTCATACTACGGGTACAGGTCTGTGAGGACAAGACTGTGATAATTTATAAATACGTGACACTAGACAATGACACATTGTATATTAAAACAATAGAACTGAATTAACGAAATTTTATAAAAACAAAAATAAACAGACTGTTTAAAAATATACCTTATGTTCCTCCCACACTTTAAACGAATCTAACGCAACCTTATACTAGTATATTAAGATCCTATAAGTCATTGGGGCTATAGGGCATCCCAAAGATTTAGATTTAGACATACATAGCTACAAACATGCGTTCGAAAAACATTACCATCCGCAGTCGGCTAAAAACATAATTATCATTTGTAATTTATTTTATAATTGTTATGTTTATGAGGAAGTGCTGACTTGATCGTTTTCCACTTATTCGAACGCACAATCTTCAGCAATTATTTCATCTTAATAGTTAAATATAAATTTTAATGCCGCATTATTGAATTTTAAACTTCCTTTACAACAAAAACATCCGCGCACAGGTGTTAATTAAAGAATCTCTTGATTGTTGGTGATTGATTACGTTCTCTATGAATAAGAAACTATCAGTTGACCTTTCAGTTTTTTATGTCACTATTGTATTTGCGAACGCTTGCAAAAAATCTTTAGGCCTAAGGAATATGTTTAATTGAACTTTGTGCCTTTATTTTTATATTATGCCTGAGTGCATCTTCCGTCTAGGTATTCAATTCTGTAAGCATGAAAAATAAATAAGTCTCAAAAGTTTTACTTGTCACATACATTTAATTTAATCATATAATTTAATAACTATAAAATAAACTAGAACTATACCTATACACATAAAAATAATTAAAACTTAAATAATAATAATTAAAAAAAAAAAAACAAAAAACGTTAATTACAATTCCTTACTCTCTATTGTTTAAAATTCACTTTGCAAATTACAAAAAAACAGCGTTATAATTTACCATTTAAAGTGCAACATAAATTCTGCAACCGACGAAGAAACCTGGATCTGATTAGTCGATGCTAATAACTTCCCCGCGTCATTACGTCAATACGTCAGAAGCACCGTAATCGATGATTGAACGTCGAGCTTAAGCTTCTGAGTTGCTTACTTGTTTATAATTAGTGACTTGCAAAAAACTTGACTCGAATTTAAGAATAAACCCAAAATATCGACAAAACTTATGCCTAATCATCGTAAAGATTTCTTATAAAAGTTGCAACTTTAACTTTTTAACTTTCTTATAAAAGTTGTAACTTTAACTTAATTAATCACAAGAATTATTGTAAAAACAAAACTTCTTTAAAACACGTCACTCTCACTGTATTTTATTGAGGTCAGAATATTTTAATCATAGTTATACATGTTGGAACTCTAACTTAATTAATTACTAGACACTGATTATAAAAACAAAACCCTTACTGCTTAAAAATATAGCCTACGTCACTCTCACAATTCAGACGAATTCAACGACACTTCATATGTTTAAATCCGTCAAGCATTTAGGTCCGCCCAGCTCCGCAAATTGTAACGGTGTAAAAACTCTAGCGTTGTTGCAAATAAGACAATTATCATTTACACTAACAACATCTTTGTATTTATCACAATCTAATGCTTCCTAAGTCCTTCAATAAATCTTATGAAATTTCGGACAGGTAGACCCATTAAATCCGGGTCTGTGACACTGAGTCAAGCCTGTCAGGTCTAATCTAATCTCACGTGACGGAGGGTTGAGGACAGATTCCGTCATGGCCGTGGTCTGCGGTAGAGGTCCTGTCATTTCACATTTTGTGGATCTTCTCCCTTAAACATGTGACGCAATCATGACCTGATAAATCCTTATGTTATACATCTACAGATTTGTATGTAATGCCAGAGCTATTTTTGTCTTCAAGGAAATAAATTAGTAGAATCGATTATAGGAATCGTTTTCCCGAATAAAACATTTCTTTCAGTTTTCCTGTTATGTCAAATATTTACATAAGAAGAGTTTTAGAATGAAGATTCCAAGGTCTGAAAGTACCTTTTCTAAAACGACAAATATTTAGAATTATTAGTGATAGTCTTAACTAAATATGATAAATGTTTTAAAACTGATCAGTCGATCTTGTCAGGTCTTATCTGTGTTCGAGGCCTGAGGACAGCCTGTCAGATCCTTCGCTCACGTCGATCTTTTATCTGTAGAATTCCAGGAAGTGACGTAGACGTAGAAATAGTTTTTATCACACGAAGAAGGAAATTCGTTGATTCCTCCACAAGGTTAATATTGATGGCCACTCTTCGTCATGTATTTTGCGTTAGTTTTGTTTTTAACGTAGTATTATTGTAATTATTGTCTAAATTCAAAGACTTAATTGAGTCAATATTAAGAAGCTTAAAAAAATCTTTTAAGTATTATTATTAGAATACAATGAAATAAGCAATACGTTTTTCATGAAAACATTGAGTTAAAATATTAACTTATTGGTCCACTATTAAATGGAGAAGATTCTCATATAATTTGATCTTATAAGCGCGTCATTAATAGTGTTCGTGTAGAGGATTTCTCACAGTGGATATCCTTAGTCACGATTTGTTGAGTCTGTAGGCTTAATCTTATCTCCCGCGACTGAAAGCTTGGATGAAATCTGTCAGTAGGTCTTAGGTTACGTCGTTTTTATCTTCCCAGGGAATCATCACCTCACCCAGACGAATCGTCTTAAATACATTTCCATATATTTGTCGTCAGGAAAACCGTTAGTCGTGTTACGTAATGCGAAGATGTATGTTTCTTGCAACGGAAGAAAATCATTGGTTGGCGATTGATTTGGCACTCTCTTGCATTTCAAGTGCATGCATTTTTATATTATAAAATCTTACATATTTAGAGTAAAAAGTAACCTTTAAACTTACAAGTAATAACAACAATATTGTGATATATGCAAAACAATACACGAAAAAAGTATATATTACACGAAAACTATGTTAAAATTAAAGACACACATTTTTAGAACAGATTATTATATTGCCGTATAATTCAAAAGATATTTTAAATGCTTTTGTAGATGTGCTTTTATTTATATGTGTTTTTAAAAGTGAAGATCTTCGATCACTAAAGGTGAAGATCAACATATTTTATGCATGCATTCATTAACATACGAGTAATTCATTTTCAATGTCAATAACCTAAGACACATTCGTTTGTGGAGAAAAAGCAAAGAACATTATTTTCTTAACGAGCTTTTGCCCGCGGCTTCGCTCGCGTTACGAAGTAATATTTTCACCCCCTATTTTATCCCCTTGGGGGTAGAATTGATCAAAATCCTTTCTTAGCGTATGCCTACGTCATAACATCTACCTGCATGCCAAATTTCAGCTCGATCCGTCCAGTGGGTTGGGCTGTGCGTTGATAGATCACTATGTCAGTCAGTCACCTTTGAGTTATATATATTTAGATAGCTAAGTATATATTTTAATGGAAGGATTAAATTTATGAGTGCTTGTAGTATTAATCGTCGACACGGCATGGAGATTACAATACTACGTTTCAAAGATAGAGTTACGTCTCGAATAACTACCTGTAATGTGATACAGACCCGTGTCATAACATATCGGCGTTGGATTGCTAACAGCATGTTAATTTACCGTGACTATAAGGCGACATAACCTTTATTTGTGCATTCATATTTTTTATATTAAAAGTAGCAAATTTGCATTCAGTCCACCTGATGGTTAGTAATTAAGTATCTACTGCTTATGGACATTTGCAATGAATCCTAAACAAGATGAGATTCACACTTGAGGAGTAAGTTGGAAGGCCTCGGAATAGTATGTGTCCCTTTAAACCAGAACACAGCATTTCTTACCGCTACTGTTATGAGTTATTCTGCTGTTATGACAATTCACTCAGGTAAGCTGAAAGTTCACAGATATCAAATTCCATTAATATGGAGAGTTTTGAGAAATGTTTCAAGATTTTTTTTTCAAAAGTTTTACCCTTGTAATAATGTAAAGTTTTGCCCTTGTAAAGCAACTGAATTGTTCCTAAAATCAGTGTTTTGGAAACTTTGGGAACAAAACACATGGGAACAAAACACTGCAGGCATGGAAGTATGAAATTGAGGTCATTGTGCTATCTTCATACTTTGTAAATAAATAATAGGTCATCCTCAGAATATACCGTATTTAATTGACAACTCCATAAGTATGCTCATTCTTGACGCTACAGTTAACAGTTATTCGTACCGAAATAACCGTTCAAGTGCAATACCATCCAAATACTAAGCTAAACAGTTATGAACCATGGCAATATCATTTTACCGGCTCTGTTGAATATTTGGCACGTAACTTGCAATACTTTCAGGGTTCCGTACCCAAAGGGTACAAAGGGAACCGTGTGTCCGTATGACACTGGGCTCTATTTCTTGAACCGTAGTATACATTCTTGAATATTTATAGAGTGTATTACCATAGCTTCTTTTAGGACAAATACTAAAAATAAACAAAATTAACAATTACTCTATCCAATTAAAAAACAATAAAATGCCGATACAGAACCCTCCGTGTGCGAGTTCGACTCGTAATTGGCAAATTATACAAGTTAAAAATGGTTATTTAATTGTAATAGCCACAAATATTGACAAACATTGGCGTTTCGGAGCTGTCATGGTGAATGTGATTGTCTGTTCTGGGTGTTGGAACATTTATCTTTGAGTGTATCCATGGCACAAGAAAAAACGTGGGGGTTAGAGTCTAGAAAGTAGATTTTCATCCTTATATTATGTGGCGTCTGGATACGTGCTTTGAATAATTCAGATCACTTTGGATAAGGTATCCGATCGCTTCAACTTATATTTTTATTCTGTGGATCGAAAATTATCGGTCAGTTCAACTACGCTTAGCCACACAAATGAAATATTGGTAACTAAGTTCCAATCCCATATCCGATATTCAAATTCAATATCTACTATTCCCATATCTACATAATATTGAATCTTATATTCGTACGTTGGGTTAGGAAACTAAACGTGTAGGATACCGTCTACAGGTTAATTTGATTGTTATCGAGAATATGTTACAGTATGACGGATATTTCGAACATGGTAGAAAGTTAGATATCTCTGTATTTCGACTCCGGCGGCACCACCGCCTGAGTCTGTTTCTATTTCTGAATAATAACAGCAGTTTTAAGCGCTGCTGTGTTCTGGTTTGAAGGGTGTGGTGGCGGAGACAAACTCTTCTATAGCATTCCAGCTTAGTTCTCAGGCGCATCTGCAGCCGACCTCAGATAGTAATTTAATCTTATCTGGGGTTTCAGATGACCATGGCCGCAGTAGCTACCACCAGGTGGACTACATGCTCGTCAGTTATTCCTATATTATAAAAAAGGAAAGCTATAACCACTGATATTAAAATTTATATTTATCTACACAGTATGCTCCTCCAGGACCTTGTAGGGCTAGAATCAGCGGCAAGTTCACAGACTTATCCGTATAAATTCTTAGCTATAAAAGGTATTTTAGTTGCATCTTCTGCAATAACGACTGTAAGATAATCTTTGATTATTCTTAGACATTCATAAAATTATTAATAGATACTTGTTTGAATGCGTGTTACGTGCATACACCCGTTTTGCTGGAACTTAGCGATTTGCTTATTCGTTTTTCACTTTTAATTCGCTTTAACAGGGCCTAAACTACCATGATCACCATAAAACCCTAGATAAGCGCTATTACAAAGAATATGGTACTGCGAGGTGTAATCGCTTGCAAATGACCCGCGGCGTCGAACAGGTCCGCCATTTGCGGTCAACGGCTCGAGAAATTGCATCCAGATTATATTTTGCTGCCCATTCTGATACTGCGATACGTGCACGTTATTGGATATTAATCTCCGCTCACTATAAGTTATTCGAGATATTTTCATCTTGCTATAACAATTATTAGAGGCGGTAGATCTCTACGTGTTTGATTGTGGCGCGCGGAATTATGTGTAGTGCAGCGCTAATGTATTCAGCTGTGAACGAGTAACTTTCACATAATAATATACTTGCATGATGATTTGTCCTAGTGGGATCTGGGGAAATAATTAACCAGTATGATGATGACTTCAGTCTTCATAAGCCTGAGATTCATTGTAACTTAGCCCACCGTCAAAAAAAGCCGGATTGTGGCTGTGGATCCTTCAGAAAATAAGAATAAGGAAACCGTTTTATATAATCGGTATCATCATTGAGATCACTCAAGGCTGGCTGTCTGTCTGTCTGTTCGAAGATAGTCGGCTATTTTATATTTTAATGGCCGTCTTATGTAACTTTATTTCTTTGAAAATTACCATATTTTTCTGGTTAGAAACCTAAACTATAAAAACTACTAGCTCATTAGCCCAGGGCTTAAGGCAATCTAAGATAAATCTACCATTACCTTACTAACAATCTTTCGTACAAAAAGTATAAGAGAAATTTACAACTTATTGTGAAAAATTTTAACAACGACATCGAAGTTTTAATGGTGTTGCAAAATATATCGTCTCGGTCAAAAATAAGAATAAAAATAACGTGTTCAGTCAATTAACGAATACAACAGCTGTTATAAGATTATCCAATCGTAAGAGCCTTGCGAAGCGTACTCACCTTCATAACAATTACGGACGCAATTGTACGGAAAGTATTAAAATAAGTCAAGGTGGAACAATTGTGCTTGTGTACTGATATCGTTTGCAGAGCTATGTCCATAAAGCGATTATGGTTTTTTGGTAGAATTACTTTTACTATTAAATGATACTTGAACTTTTTGCGCGATCGATATTATATTATGTAGATATTACAAATTCGGTATTATCCTGTTCTGTAAACTACCACACAGACCTGTTTTTGTTTTGCAGTAATCACCACTATCAATTGTGCCGTTGCTACAATATTAATACTATCACTTTGTCTGCTGGCATTATTTCGTAAGGCTCAATATACTTATTAGGTATTTATCCAAACATGGTAGTTTTTCACATGCGAATAAGTGCAGTCCCAACTTATAATACTAAGCTGTATATATGCTGATGTTTCAGACATTTGCTGGGTACCATTGAGAAAAAAGATAATATAAATGAACTGTTATTTATATAAAAATACATTTGTAATGGAATCTGGTATTCGGCAGACTGTACAGCCGGGATACAGGTGCGTGCAATCTACCGTGACGGTGTCGAAGAGTGCCGTGGCAGCGATCTCTAGGGTATCTAAAAACCTAATAAAATATTTCAAATATATTCAAGAATTCTAATTATACTCGACTTGGAGGGGGCACAACCGTGCACCCAGATATTCCTTTCTTTTTAAATGAATTAATAAATATATAAATATTTGACATAAATATTTTACTTTCACGGTACGTACTAAAGCGATATTCATTCTAGAAATGCGTTAATTATCAATAAATATGCATGATTGCAAATGTTCTAGGTATACAAGAAGAGATTTTGTATTAAACACTAGACTGTTTCTAGCAGCAAATATATCTAGCACGCTTTTTTTTAAGTAAGTAATATCGAACTAAATGATTGATATCTAAAGATACAAGTTACAGTTCAGTATTCCGAATATAAGTATTTTCTGTGCATTATAAGCGGGCATGTCATAAGGCACTGTTCACATAATAATATTAAGCGGTCGTGTAATTGAGGTTACCGATTTGTACATTTCGTTTCTTCATATTAAGGCCGTTATTTTCAATGAGGAGCACAATCTTTTTTCGTAGCAGTTGTTATCTTTTCTCGTACATAAAGAAACAAGTTGTTTCTCTTACGATTTTTGTTGAAAGCAGACAGATTGCTAGCATTGGTTTGGAATGGACAAAAACAAAACGTTGTATCTATAAAAACAGAGATAGGATTGCGATGTATCGTACTTTTTGGTTTCAATTACAGTTAGAACGGAACCGGTGTTTACATTTTCGTACATGGATTTACAATTTTACTCAGGAACCCTAGATAATTTCAGGGTATTTTTGTAATTCACGTGTATTTATCTAATTTTGTAAAGTTATTTTTGCAAATAAAAGAAGTAGTTGAATTTCGATTAGATAAATAAGTTTTTAATACGTTTTCTTTTAAACACTTCTATCATAATTACTTTAAACGTAACTGTGTGCTTACGATAATTTTGTTCCAATTAAACAATTGTAATAACATAAAATGTAAAATGTTGTACTTGATCTAGTTAGATTAAATTATATCCACATTAAAATAAAACGGGTCAGCGGAAAAACTAATTACAAGTTTGTTCCAACAGTGAATCGCGAGCACGAAAAATCTATTTCTAGAAATAATTAGAAACTAATTTAGATCTGCTATTGTAAGTAGTCCCTGAAATTCATGTTTTTTTTGTTTAAACTCAGTTTATACCGTAACTAAATAAACCTCTAAACTAAATAACGCTAAATCAATATTTGAAGTGGCCAGATTTGCATAATCGATTACTGTAAATGCTAATAAAATTTTACCAATTTGTTTTGTGATTCACGTCGAAACTACGGAAGCACATAATTTGGTAATTTATAATTTAATTACGAGTAGATTTCTACGGATAGTATTCATTCAATGCTTCAAATAGTTCTGTTAAAATTTTTGTAGCCATTTTGTAGTTGTAAAATGGTATCGATTATTCATTAGGCAGTATTACAATAAAATATATCTTGTATGGAAATATATATATTATTATCACGATTTTATTAGCTTAATCTGTATGCATGTGTGTATGTAACGGATTCTTTGAACTCGATTTTTACCCTTTGAACGGTCCGATTAATTTAAAATTTTGAACAATTATCAAGAATCGATGACAATACATGATTTAAATAGGTTCATCTCATCAGGATCGTCCGAAATTAGGATTAACGATTTTATAGCGATAAGCGCGGTTTTTAGTTTTTAAACTATAATAGTTATTACATTTATTACGTTTATACAAAAGGTATATTCCACTCAAATGAAGAAGCAGGTTCACACTAGTCTTACATAAATAAAACTCGAGTGTCGAATCGGAAGGTCTGACGTTTATTTTTATTTAGTCGTTCGTTTATCTGTACCTGGGTTAAAATAAAACGTTTCTTTTACTATTTTTACTACAGACGTGAATTTCATGGTTAATGGTTATGAGTAACGGTAATGTACGATTGTGTAATATCTGTCATCATGATGGCTGTAATAGAAGGCTGCATATAAAATCGGCCAAGTGTTAGTGGAACTTGTATATTGAGGGTACTGGTAAACATACATTTATTTCGCTAATTTAGTTCACAGTTCTTAATACGAAAGAAAACAAAATATTTTTAAATATTTCTTGTTTGAGACTTGTTTTTTTAAATTATATTCCTTAATATAAGAACCGGCAACCCATTACCGTTTAGAAATAGAAAAAATAAGTTAATTATCAAGAAACATACCTAATTGTATAAAATATAAGTACTAATAAAGAAAACAATAAATAGGACACAACTGAGAGAAGAACGCGTAATTTAATGCAGATGTTCTGTATTATTGAACTAATAGCTGTTGTGTACAATAAATAATCAAACAACGGAGTTATTATGCCGCTGGAAACTCCTAGGAGTTATCAGTGAGGTCACCGCTGCCAGAACGCTACGAATGTTCCGATAACCTTGCTACACGCTCTAACCTAATACTTCTTCCTGATAGTATGACAAATTAAATTGTGTTTTTATAAACATGTATTACTTATAAAATAATAGCTTCCGCTCGCTAATTTGTTTGTATGGAGTTTGTGTTATGAGTTTTGTAAGGAGTGGTATAATGGCCAGGTTTTGAATCGAGGAGAACCCTTCGTGGTTCGACTTCGAAAGAAACGCAGTCATATCTGTTTTAGGTAATAATTATAGTTTAAAAACTAAAAACCACGCTAAAATCGCACATGGAAAATCGTTAATCCTGATTCCTGACGATCCTGACGAGGAGAATGGGATAAAATTATTAAAATCGTGTATTGTAATCGGTTCTTGATAATTTTTCAACATTTTAAATTAATTGGACCGCTCAAAGTGGGTAAAAATCGATTTCAAAAATTCCGTTACATACATACAACCTTATAACAGCGTGGTAATTATAAATAGCATCAGTGCTAACTGTTAAGCAGTGTTGTGTTTTGGTTTGAAGGGCGTCGTAAAGAAAAGACATACACGAGACATTCCAACTTAGTCCTCATTGATAGTAGTGCAATGCTTTTAAAATAAATGTCGTTTAATCAAAATGCTATTCTGTTCTAAAATAGAAACTCAAATTAGGAATAGAAATTAAATTGATTAAAATATTACAAGGTGGGGGAAGAGGGGGCAAATAATATTCGTAGATACTACAATTAGTTATTTGTATAGATATTTTTTTTATTACTCATCAATGTACACATTTACACAATTATAAGCTCGTTTGTTCAACCTTGAAACAACCTACCTAAACCAGTATTGAGGCTGTGTGTTAGTACAATATTTTTTTCTAATCATAACAGGTGTCCTGCATTCAATACAGAACACGATGTATGAGTCATGGTTGAAAAAAGTTCTAGACCAAGCATTGGAATATAAAATAGACACAGAATTACCATCTTACGAATGCTTTGTCAGTTTAGGGTTTCGTTCCGACGAACTTTGAATTCGTCGGAACTTGAAATTTAATCGTCAGACTTTAAGACGGATGACACTAATTTATTTAAAACCATATTATTAGTGTGTTTATAACGAAAATGTTTTTGTTTTTATTAAAATGTAACTGGTGATACGGGATTAGGATACGACTAGAATAAATATTCGTTTTATACCTCTTCTATTGCTTTATAATTTAGGAATAAAATATTAGGCTTAGGTTTGCATAAGAAATGAGAACAATTTGACGACATGAGTGAGTAGAGTTAAGTAACAAGGCTCTATTTACTATTGACTTAACTGGTAGACAAAATCTATAGTAATTTACTACAATAGAAATGTCCTACTCGGATAATTACCGGTTACGTGTTTATTGATAGTGAGTTTTAAAAATTTTAAAGTAGGCATTTTACAAAGTAACATTACCCTACTACTTAATCTTTGGAAATGAAAGTGGTACTATTATTGTCAATGCGGCTAGTAGGTGAATTGATTGGCCTACATGCACCATACAATAAAAACTAAATCAAAAGAGCTCCAAAATGTCATTAAATTAATGCAATTTCATCGTTAATATATATTGATAAATAAATAATTAAAATCTACGTTTTACATTTCATCAATAGGTTCTCAAAGTTTCGTGAAGTGAAATCCCGTCATTAACTTCGCAATTTCCAGGCTAGCGAACTAGTCCTCATTCTAAAGTGCCCAGTAATGGGATATTAATAGGTTAAGGATGAAGATTAAAATATAAAGGAACTTTTTTATAAAGTTCTAAGGATCCTGTCCTATTTTACCGCTTTCAAAGTTTGCAACGGTAACTACAAAAGCTCATACTTAAACTGGAACAACAATAACCACTAGTGGAAGTAGGTTGAGGAGCACAGACACCGCATAAGGAGTCCTCGCACTAGAGGCCGAGAGGGCTCGGAGTCAGCAAACCACGCGAAAACACAAAGGGTCCTTAGTAATCTTTTAGGACGCGCCAGATTTAGATACTGCTTGAAGCCTTGATATAAAACGTTTGAGGTATATGGCTATAGTTGATTAGTGAAAAATAATTTTGAATTGTTTGTGAGCATAGATTGTCTTAAGTGTCCATATAGGCTATTTCTTAGTATTATTAGTAAGTACGATTTGTCGTTAACCCACTTCTGGGCACGGGTCTTCTCTCGAAATAGAAAGGTTTGGACCATACATTAATTTGCAAAAATATTAAAAAGGATTAGAAATTCATTCGTAAAATGTAATGTGAATTTTTTTTTATATTTTAATGTTTTAGTTAGTGGCAGGTAACTTCTTAAAATAGTTGTTAGAACTACCTTTCTGTACAAATAACTCTCATCATTTGAACATAAGTATTGGTTGCTGTATGTATTATTACAATTTTGTCTATACTACGCTTATCCATATATGCATGCATCGACTTACCTTTCATTTATCTTACATACGATTTCTACTTGCCACAAATGCAAACAGTAATGTAATAATAAATAAAAAATGAAGACAGAAAAAAACTAGAGGTTAACAAAGATGTTACATATTCTAAGTGTAAAACCCTCATTCCATTCACGGATTCCATGAAAAATATATTAACCGAATTTAGCCGCGAAAGAAAAGAAAATATTCAGCTATTCTTGATGCTAATATGAGGGAAAATGAAAAAGGGGCTTAAAAAGGAAGTCATTGACCTACATTGTCAAGTTAGTAAGTCCGTTTTTATTTTTCATTTCGTAGCAGATTATTCGGAAAGTCAAAGGGGACGGAGAATCCTTAAAATATTTTTTTAGGACAACGAACAAAAGCTTATAACCGGACAATTATTATTTATATTTATTCGTCGACGAGCTTGGCAAAGCTCGACAAACCGCAACTAATCCAAATGTGTGGATAGTAGATGATTTGTTTTTGTATCAAAACAAATTGAGACAAACATTTGTCGAGATTTGGAGTTCGCGCCAAGTGCCAAAAGTGCCATTCGATTTTCAAAAATTTGGGTGTAAAGTGAAAACAATTAAAGTAGCAATTTGACGTCCATCGCGAGTGAACGAGTTGAGTATTCATTCAATATTGCGTGGTCCTTATCATCCATATCTCCTCACTGCATAGCATTCACCTAGTTTTTTTCTATTTGTCCACAAATCGTTAATGTAAAAAGGGCCGTAGGAGTTTTCTTAATTTACATAATATTTAAATGAAGGTATAAGTTAAGTTACAAACATTACATATTTGTTTCGGAATTACTCTGACAAATGAAAGTGAAGGGTCATTAAGATTATACAGTTGCTAGAAAGTTTGCTTATCAACAACAAGTTACTGCTCATTATATTTGTTTTATGTCTTCATTAAGTAAATGTCGTAAAGTTTCCGTGTAATGTAGTTAGGAACGGTGTATTAGGTTTTCGTATTAAATTAGTTAATTGGAATACTAACATATCTATTAAAAAGTTAGCGATAAAAAGTTATTCTAAAACTCCTTTTGAGTAGACAATTAATAGTTCTGTGATATTTTTGGACTATGATTTTTTAGTACCTTTTATAACCTAATTGGTATAATTTAATAATTTCTCTGATAGTCAAGGAATACATCAACAAATTATGTAGGTTTTCTGATGAATTCCGAATAAAACATTATTTACTCAGTTGTACGAAATGAAGCCTGCAGAATACATCGATATCAAAATATACATCTGAGAATATATTTCAGTATTCAGATATCTTCCATTCACGAAACTGAACTGTGTTCAAAGCGGCGCCTTTGAATCGTAAACCAGTTTTAATACGAATCACAAATATTGGCAATTCAAAGCGCTGTAAAGGGTTGAGAGAATAAGTTAAAAAGTTGTAAATTTATAAAATTTGAGGTAGCTGAGCCCTTTGTGCTTCGAGTATACCATCGCCGCAACTTTTTATAGCAGCAGTATAGCGCTGCTGTATCCTCTTTTAATGAATATGGGTAGGCGTAAAACAGAAAGAGTCATATACTTCATGTTAACTCCTATATATTATGATTTAGTTGATAACAAATCTCCATTTAGATCTCCATCAGGTAGACGGCATGCTTGATAGCAAAATAATGCCGCTGCTAGAGATTGTAGCATTTTCATCATTGATGTCGTGAGGTAGGTCACGTATAGCTATCCCTAAGGGTGATGCTAAACGTTGTGTTAGTGAATGTGGCCACCCACACCCTTTAAGTCGGAATACAATAGGGCACAATCAAGTCATAGATACGCCCTCGAGCCGAAAATACCTTTGTAGAACATGTTTTAAGTATATTCAATGATATCGATAAATCTCGGTGGGTTGATAACACACAGGCAGTTTTAAATCACAATTTTATAATCCTTAGCAATTTTAGACACTTGAAATACACAGAGGTCGGGATTATGTATACGACAAATTTTTATTACGAGTCTCGGTATTAATTACCTTTGAGAATTTCATAAAATTAATGTGGATTAAAGTTAATTGCATTGCGGGCTAATGAATTCGTTAAATATAAGTTTTGGATTAAGCAGGTTCTCACAAACTTGTTCGACGAACAAATACTTTTGAAGAAAGTTATTAATAGTAAACTTTTCTTATTTTTAACCATTTCTTAAAATTTAATTTAATTGGCACCTAAATTTTACGCTATAGAAAAATACTAGAAGAATAAAACTTAATTGTAATAATGATTGTAGATATAACATCAAACAACGTAGTTGATACTACCTTGTTACCTAATAGTACCTTTCCTTAATTTTCTTATGGTTTTGGTATATAACCTCATTATTAGTAAGTCAATATATAAATAAATACAGATTAAACCTAATTCGAACCATTCATGTGAACAATCTGCACAGATTGCTATATCTAATTCATCTTGTATGTATCCACATTGCATTTCAAATCACATTTTCAAATTCTTTTCGCGTATATAGAGTGAGTGAGTGAGTATTATTATGGAACACGCGTGTCGCTCACGTCGTGCGATATCAATAAATAATTCATTCAGATGACGGATGGCGGTCCACACCCGCGCCGACCCACTCGGATGACCCACCGGTCTCATTCCGGTCCCCTAATATCCGACCTAGTTAACGTGCACCCTAACTAGTAGAACTAGATCCGCTCGCGATGGGCTAATGTCGTTAATTTTTGCGGCCCGGATTCCGAATGACAATTGCTCGAATGCAGATATTTTAAAAATACGCGACGAATCTATCTTTGGGAAACGGTTAAAATATTTAAATATTGTGTTGAGAAATGTTTTTATGATCACGCATAATACACAATGATAAGTTTTAATAATGTTTATTGTTATTTTATGTTCCTACGTGTTAGATAAAAATGTCAAAATGCAATAATTATTTTAAACGACTTAATAAAGACCACGCGAACGAAGTCGTGGGTAAAACTTAGTGTCAATCTAAAATTGTTTATTTAAATTAAATATTGCGGAACTCTATCATGTCCGGTATTTCAATAATAATGTCTAATAAGGGTTATCAAAGGAAATAAGGAATTCGCAGAATTTCAAAATTCCGGGGCGTGTAATCTCATAACAATATTTTTGTTTATTTTTAACCGACTTTCCTAGTATAATAACGAAGTTTCGAATAATCCTAAGAAAAATATATTTATGAACATTTTATAATATTACATGAAGAAGTATCGTTTAGATCTTTTTGTAAGGAGAATATTAGGAATTCAAGATAGCCATCCATCCATTTTAGGTTTCAGAGATATTAATTTGCGAATTTAATCAACGGAATTTTTGCAAGTCTATTATTGAAACGAACTCCAGAATATTTAAGTCTAGTACACATTTTAATGTTTTAGAGATTATTTATTATTTCGTAATTTAAAAGCTTTTTTATTATTAACATTGCTATTGTAATTATCTCGGGAAAGTAGCTTTTTATAAATTTTCACAATCTACTTTTTCATGACTCAAAAAGTGGTCACAAGAAGTCACTAAATTATAGACGCAGAACGACTCAAAATAATTCCTTTTAAAATTATTATAAAATATTTACTAAAAAAAATGTATAAAATAGCACTATTATTTAAAAGAAATCTGTTTAAAAGTTTTTTCAGTATTATTGGACTTTATTTATCAGGATGCTGGATTTGAGTTGTAGCCGAGTAAAAATGAGTCAGCTATGTACATATTAACATTGTAGACACATAAAAATAGTCTAGAAAGTTTGGACACATGTAATATTATGGATTTATTTAATGGTCGCGTTAAGAGCTGGTCTTAAAGAAGAGACTACGTTAGGATATGAACCGCGGCGACATGCCTCTTTTAGTTTAAACAAAAGTTAAAGCATCAGGATATAAAGCACGCTCATTTGGTTTGTCCCATGTGTTTACATATTTGAATGAGCTTTGCCTCGCTGTTTGATATAGATAAAACGTAATTTTATACTCTCAACAATAATAACATAGCAACATTTTTAAAGGAGACTGATACCTATTAACTTTATAAATGTTTGGAAAATTTGGTGGTATTTATTCTTTTTGAGCGGAATCCTTTTATTCTTCAAAAATAAAAGTAGCGTAATAAAATATACATTAGATAAAGTTTTTTATACTTTCATAACTAAAAACTGTTAATTATAAATTAAAAATAGACACTTCAGTTATATTTATTTGTAAGACTAGATGAAACGATGTCTGCCTCGTCCTTTTCGATGTGTCGTGTCTGTGTGTGTGTCTTAGTTTTAGAACCTTGAAAGCGGCCCGTATGCGACTGAGGTCAGTGTCAATGGACCGTGAGAAGGCAAGCTATCAATAAATATAAATCTATTGAGGCAATTATAGATAAGACTGTAAAAGTGCAGTGCTTATTAACATTTTAATGCGTACCTGTAGCTGGTACCAGTCGTTATGAGTCATAAATGAAACGCCTATTTTTTTGTGATTAGTCCCTGTTACTTATTATAAATAAGTTATTAATATTCAATCTATCCAATGTTTTGTCTACCGAAGATCGGTATTTGACAATTTCTTTATACTAGAAGTTCTGATATTAGTAACAAACTCTGCGTGAAGTCTACCAATCCGCATTTGAAGAACGCGATAGACTTAACCCCTTTTCACTATGAAAGGGAGGCTTTGCCCAGCAGTGGGACAGTAATTAATTGACGAGAGAGCAAATATCCACTTACATAATAGGCACATTTTGCAAGATCTACAATAATTTGGTTAAACTAATGTTAAGTTATTTACGGATACGTTGGCGTTATAACATTGTATATCCGGAGCAGTGAAGCTAATACAAATTAATGACTGTAATAAATTACAGTATTACAAATTGCTACATTGTTAATAGTAAGCAGAGTTTACAGGCATATGACTATTATTTATAAATAAGTCGATGAAATCATACAATACAATCTTGTTTTGGACAATACTTTGTTTTGTAGGAGATCCCGGAGATCCCGGAGATCCCGGATCCTCGGAGATCCCGGAGTTTTCCAACAAGCGTTGAGGACGGCCACCGGCGGGGTTTTAGTGAGGTAAAAATCCCACATAAACCGGCGTCGCTCCCACGTCGTCGGGTACCTTTTGAAGGTTTACCCCTCGTAAACAAAAAAAAAGCGGTACAGTTATACCAATTAGTTGGCCGACTGAGGCCAACAAGCATGTAGTCCACGTGTTAGTGGCCACTGCTGCCTCATGACAGCTGAAAACAATTCCATATTGAACAGGGTTTCCACTTGAAGTCGATAACCGATGCGTTGCCATTTCAGGAGCTAAGATTGTCGTCTTATATGTTAATCATCTCGCTTCCACAACCTTTCACCGGAACATGTCCTTATATTCACGCTAAAAGTAGGTACAGCGGCAGTACTTTCCCGGTCGACCCATATTGGTTGTATCACCTATCAGATTTCAAACTACCACCTTTAATTTCATACGTAGGTACACAATTCTAATCATAAACAAAACAGTATAGTGTAAGTTTAATCTTATCATATCTTTTAAGTAGAATAGTAAGCACATATAAATACTACGTATAAATCCTAATCCTTAAAGTAATACCTACTTTGTGTCAATATTCCAGATTTTCTACGACATCTGTACACTCGTATTGGCCTGAGCCTAAAGCATTTTCGACCTTCAATAAATACGAATGCCGACCGAAAATAAGAACTATTTTCTGAGGATTAACATATTTCTCTAATAAAATAGCGGTGACACTCCCGATACAGGCGGCGTTGAGTCGCCCCAGAGGCACGTTCGTACTATTTTATGAGGAGAGATGTAAATCACAGCATTTTCGTTCACGAAATACCGAACATCGATGTCGATTACGAGATATCGAGTCGGCTATCGAAGAAAGTAACTTAAGTCTGATCGCCGTGGGAAAACATTACGGCATTAACACGTCAAGTATATTATTTTACTATGCTTGAAACATACATGGCGTTGATTTTGTTAAAGGGGGAGGAGGAAAACTCATAACGCAGCGTGGGCCAATGGGACCCCTAAACACAATTTTATATGAAAAATATATAACATAATGCGGCAACGCAGCCAGCATTCTTGGGACTCTACCGGGAGGCAGTGATTTGGACTCATTGTTTTTTATATTTAAATTTTTATATTACCTTAAGCTTTAATATTTATTTTTTTGTTTAAATTATATGTTTTTGTATATAATATATAAATTTTTAGTTTGTAGATAGATTAGATTTTGTAAATTTAATTGCGATAATAAATAGAATTTTGTACATATAGTTAAAAAGAAGTGTGAAAGAATATTTTTATATCAACTAAAGCGCCAGACCCAAAATAAAAACATAAATCCATGTTTAATAATTGCGTACAATAGAGACTAGTTATCATGTATTCATTTTTAAGTCCTTGTTTTAATATTATTTCCTTTGCTCTCTTAATATACGAGCAAGCAATTTTATGTTGTGCAAAACGTAAGCTTGGAATAATAGAAAACCGCAAAACAAAACAATGTAAATGTAAGCACATTTTTTGCGGTTAAACTAAGTTTAATTTAGTCGTAGGGTAATTTAAAATTTGTAAGTACTTATAAAACAAAGACATAGTCATAATATTTTATAGGCATGTTAGATATTCTTTCAAGGCACTGGAATAATAAAAATAATGGTATTTGTATTAATTATGCAAACTGCAGAATGTCGGATACCGCAAAGATGTTTGTTATTGGGTGGCGAACCTAAATAAAGATGTGTCTTAATTACGTGTAAATTTAGGAATTTTGTTTTTGAAAATGAATGAGAATGAATATTAAGGGCACACTAACTAATGGATATATTTACATGTCTCTTGGAACTGTTTATCGTTACTTTTAAAGTAGGATTAGAATTAGTGCGTTTAAACTAAATATAATATAAAGTTGTATTTAGAACACTACCTAAATCAGCATTTCATCAAGTGCAATATGATATTGGCAACCTGTATTTTCGCATATTATCGCATCATTTATCGCATCTGGCTACTAAAATAGACCATATGTTTCACTATTATTCGTTTTTGTTATATTTGGCCATGTGTTATTTTTTAGGTTCCTTCCGTTGCATCTGGGACAGGTGATTTAGGAGTGGTTCCTTATTGTTTTTTTGCCATGGGTAATAGGAAATACTATACTTTCAATATAATAGGGTAGGTATGTGTTCGAACTCCAATTAGACAAAATTTTAAATGATGATTTATATTTCCGCTTTGGGCCTGGAATCTATAACTCTGAGTGTTTGTGTACATCTTGTTTATCACTGACAAGTATGACATAATTCTGGTTTATGGGTTGTGCTAAGGCTGAAACATATATGCACAACTTATCTTCATTTCTCAAATTGAAATGTCCGTCCATTTCAAAAACATAGTCCTTTCTTAAGCTTATAAGTTATTTACAATTCATTATTTATGTAAATACTAAAACTTTTTATTAAGAATTTATCTACCTACGTGTCTATGATTTTTTGTATGTATGTATAATATGTATGTATATCTTTGTATATCTTTCTATGTATGTATGTGTATATCTTTGTGCTTAATATGTCTTAAAGTAAAATAAGCGTATATAATAAACGCTATACGATAATTTTAGTACTCCACTAATCTATCAAGAAGACACATTTAGAGCACGGTCGGAAGCGTCGAAGAACAATAAAAAGATCTAAGTGTTCCGGTTAACAGCTATAGGGGGTGTTGATTTAAGCCATCGTGTCTGTCATCTTGTCCGGGAGTTCCCATAAGAGTGCAGCTGCATCTGGCCCTGTGTTAGGGGGCGGTTGTTCCCACACTGCAATATGTTCTGATTTTGTACTTGACGCACTGATCAACCAATGTTCATGTATTTTTTTATTACCGTGTGTTTGTTTTGGGAATAACTGTTGGTTAGATTCATCTTGGAATCTTAAACGCTCTTGTTCGTTTCAGTGTGCATTTAAGTATTGATTGAAATTGGATGTAAGATGATATAAATGTGTCAATACTTACTTTTACTTTAATTCTATATTTTAACCATTTAATAACTCACAAGTAACTCTTTAATGGCAAAAATGGTTTTTCAATTTAACCCATACATGCAGAAAATGATTTATTACCGGGGGTTTCAGATTCTACTTTATTCACATAATCATATCGTCTTTGAAAATTGCTATTTAAAATTATTCAATCAAATCACACACAAATCATAGACAGACATTAAAAGTTAATTAATAAAATAAGTTTATTAATACGTTTAAAAAAAATATTTGTATGTAATGACAAAAAAATCCTTACTATATAATTAAGTAAATAAGCAGAATGTTTTAAAATAAAACTTTTAAAAACAAATAAAACAAAAAGGCCACATGGCCACATCCATTTGTATCAAATTGATTTTTTTAAATCTGGTTCAATCATTACTGACTCATTAGTTTCATTACTAACACAATTTTAAAGAGATCAAAAGATTGTAAGATATACCTTGAAAATATAGTACTATCTATACACATTATATAGAATTTCTACCCCGCTTGCTCCTGAATGATCAGTTGCCTTATGAATAGGTTAATGTGCTCTCGTTGAGCTCAATGTTCTATGTAGTGGGTCTTTGAAAAGGGCAGAACATGTGAACCTCCCTCTGCGTTCACACACCCTCTTTATGACCGACTTTTCCCAACAAAAGTTATTGGTGGTTATTCAATTATAATTTCAAAATGGGGTGGAATTTCTATACAGATAAGCTTCTTCGAAAACATTGTCCCCTACGACTGTGTTTTATTCTGCAAGTGTTTTAAATAGGTATAGTCCGTGCCAAACTGCTAGTCCGCTCTGAAGTGTCCGCTGTGTAGTGATATATTTTGCAATGGCGATGCGATTCATTTCTATATTCAGAGCGGACTAGCAGTTTTACGTGGACTATAAGCGTTTGATAGTATTAAAGAGAAAACTGAGAATACCTCAATAGTTGAAATGTTCAATATTTATAGTTACACAGTACTATAGTGTCTATATTAATAGCTGCTTCTATTTCTGCCAAATATAAAAATCATCGGTATCAATATATTTGTCATAAGCTTCGTGCAAGACTGTTTTATTTAGATTTGGTAATCATGAGGTCCGCACTGGCTACAAAACTAAACAGTTATCATCAAAAGAGATGCATTTTCTTTATTTTGCTTATACTTTTATCACATAAAGTGTTATGTTGTAAATCAAAAATTGTCTGACTTTAAATTCAATTGAACGGATCTTCCTACCAATAAATTTTGTAATCAAGTTCACTTGATCTTTGATGATCCCAAGTCTATCAATTTAACTATTAGATTGGATGAAAATATTGGTAAATCTTGAGTAATTGCTTATCGCTGGGCTGTCAGCTTTAATTGAATGATGATTGAGGATTTTTCGTTCATAATTTCGTGAGGAACGAAATCTTTTCGTATGTGTTTATACTATCTAGTTTATTATTTTCATCTTAAATATCTGTAGGTAAAAGTCTAACATGTAAAGTGGCCTTTTTGTGCCACTTCTAGCCTTCTACGCTTCTAGCTTTTCCAGTGATGAAACTTGCATATGTTTATACCAAATGTAAATAGCCATTTTAAATAAACTACTTATAAATGTTTTAGTAAGTACCATGTTTACCTAGTGCGTAAATTTTCACACATTTAACAAAAACATTAAAATTAGTCATGAAATATTTACATTTCCTAATTCTTTACACTAGAATATGGAAATTTATGCATCCTAGGGATTATGGAAGTTACGGCTTGGTCAAACAGTAAATATCTGATGTTTTAATACATACTCGTACATACATACGCGTGTATAACACTAAAGAGTATGAATAAATATATGAAATACACACCTTATGCTGAACCCTCTCTATACAGTAATCTGAAACAAAAAACATAATATTCAGTAAAACAGAAAATAAAATATTATATATCAACTTTATTCGTTGTTATTATCAGCGCTACTAAATTTAGATATCACAATTTATTCCATTCGATTGGTCTTAAATAAGAGATGAATTACAATGAATTATCGAATCCAGCCATCGGACGGATATGAATGATTCTGCGACGCGCTCATAATATCTATGACAATGGCCGCCCATTTCCCTCCGAAATGTCTGTTTTAAGACCTGTTTTCAATAATATTACGTGGAATATATAATGAGAAAATGACAGCGCTGATATCATAAATCTGTAAAGTTCATTTCAACGATAACTTGCTTCTTAGTTAACGAATACATGACCATATTATGAAAAAGAACAACGGGTTAAGGTTAGGTTAGTTGGTTTTGAAAAAATAAATTATGATGAAATCAAAGTTGGTGAGATTAAAATAAAGTCAAGCTCTGGGTCTTCTAGTAATAAAAAATACATACTATAGTATCTATATATTTTTTTGAAATGACAATATCACAATCTAAC
Organism: Epargyreus clarus; assembly: GCF_041222505.1. Lineage (NCBI taxonomy): Eukaryota > Metazoa > Arthropoda > Insecta > Lepidoptera > Hesperiidae > Epargyreus > Epargyreus clarus. Next base: position 7,490,831 of record NW_027332239.1, on the reverse strand, counting down.
TAAATGCATATGAAAGTAGGTATATATTATGGCATAACAAAAAAGAAAACTATTAAAACGTTTGTATGTCTGTTGGTTCGGCCAGTCTACGAAACGGCTGAACCGATTTACAAGATGTTATGAGGAGTAACTTATGATACTTAATTTTAAAAAGGATTAGGGTATCACGCAAAAAAAGAGTATTATATTTTTAAATGTATGAAAAACTGCGTGGCACAGCTTGTAGCAATAAAAAAGACAGGATATGTTCTTAATTTAAAAAATATAGTTCAAAAAACTAAAAAACACGCTTTTATGATAAAATTAACTAAAAAGTAGAAAATCTAAATGAATCTAGGAATCAATTAAGGAATAGTAAATAGTATAATTGTGAAATAAATCTACAAAGTTTGAACGAAATCTGGCCGTTTAAAGTGGGTCAAAATCGCGCCCAAAGAATTCGGTTACAAACATACAAACAAACATACAAACATACAGGTGAAGCTAATAAAAAGCGTGTAATATACATGTGTACTCGACGAATTCTAATTTAATTAAAAACGAGCACGCACTCGCTCGGCCCATAGGACACAATCATGCGGGCTGTATAGTGTATACCGTCGGGTCTTTGCACAAAAGCGCCTTGTTTTGAATATCAGGCAACAGACCTTCAATTGTACTTACGAATAAGGACGCGTGGACGAACGCTATGAAAGAACTCGAAAAGCGCTTAATCCCTTTTCTCATATAGAAATAATGCGGGCATTACCTTGTACTGTGAATATGGAAATAATTTTGTTTTTGGCTTTTGTAAAAGAAGGGGTAACGGGTGGTAACGGTCACGTAGCCACAAATAATCGTTTTTTTTTCTACTTCGTCATTTTCTTCGTTTCCGAATGTCGTGCGCGGTCTGGTAAGCTTTGGATCTACCAAATAATCATCTGATAAGACGAGTCGCTTATATGCTACTCTGTCTTCGGCTTGTCTGAGAGTAGCTGTCATTGGGAGTCCCATAAGGCTCAAACCATGGTCTAAATCGGTTTCTTGGTATTCGTCTGTCTACTTTGCCAAGGGAAACAGCTTTATACGTTTGTCAGACTCTCTTCGTGGTACTCGTATGTATTCAAAGTAGGTTTGAATCTGTTTCAAGTAACATTTCTTTAATTACTGCTTCCTTTCAATTTATACTAGATTATTTACCCGCGGCGTCCCCTAAGTTTAGAGATTTTTATCTATAAACTAGCTGTCCCGGAAAACGTTGTGTTGCCATATAAATAAAAACATGTTAAGGGTGAACAACCCTTATCGCTTTGTGGTATGAAAAATAGATAGTAGCCGATTCTCAGACCTACTGATATGCATATAAAATTTGGTGAAAATCGGTAAAGCCGTTTCAGAGTAGTACGGTAACTAACATTGTGACACGAGAAATTTATATATAAGATATCTCGGGAACGATGGGTACCTACTGTTTTCATGATAAAAGGTGCCTATGTCCTTTCCTGAGCCCCTGACAGCATACGTACAAAATTTAATGCAATTGTCATTATGTCGTTAAGACGTGAAAGTTTAGCAAACAAACAAAGACACATTCGCATTTATAATATTAGTTAGGCTACATGCCCTTTATTTATGTGTTGGTCCATATTAATATCATAAAGTGCCCGCCCGAAAATCCTCCTCGCATTCAGATGATCTAGTGGTCATTGCTCAATGTAGGTCAACTTTGATTTGCCAATTAATCACAAGACGGCCATAAAACGCTAGATTATTATAGTCGATGATCCAACATACGGTTTATGTCTTAATATAAGTACCTACCTATCTATCTTTGCTTTCAGTATCGAATGGTATATATGGGTACGAATGTATGGGCGTTTTATTCATAAAATAGTTTTGATTAATGTTTTATCTATGTTGTTTTATAATATACAATAGAAGTAGCAAGTCCACCTGATGGTAAGTGGACATCTGAGTATTTGAATCTAGATAAGGTCAGATTCATATATAAGATCCGCCGCAGATCCATTGCTACCCTTGAAGACTAAGTTGGAACGCATCAGATAATTACGTCTCCCTTGTGTCCCTTCATACTGGAACACAAAAACGCTAAACTACTGTTATAAGACAGAAATATGTGTGACGGTGGTGGAGTCGAAACACAAAGTCTACTAACTACAAATATTATAACATTTGCTATACTATTCATATTGAACTTATACTATCTTGCTATTCAGACTATTCTATTCCGGCATTGCGCGGTCACCAAATCAGAAATAGTGTAGGAACTTTCCGATTTAGTTATTGGATTTCTTGGCAGAGCACGGAAAAGTTATAAATGCTGAAGGCGTTATATTCAAACTCTTCGTTCCGATATCCTAGGAGTTACAAATTTATGTTTGCTCAAACATGCCTCAAAATCGAAGTAGCAATTTTGTAAGTAAATTACAGTAGGCAACGTTAGTATTTCACATAGAAACAGCCGTTCTAAATTTGTAGGCCCTTTGTTTTGTAAATCGGTGCTTTGGCAGTTGAGTAAATTGTGTTTCGTATAATGATTCTGTTGACGCCTCAATGCTAGGAAATTTTAGGTCAACCATAAAGTGAGACTTGAATAAACTTTGTATGACAGCATCTTTGTTCAAGTAAGTGTTGAGTTGTGTGAATAGTCAACAAGTTTTGTGTTCTACTATTCATGTATTGTTCTATACAGAGGATATAAAGCTTGTCGCAAAGTGTAAAATATCTATAGATTTCAATCATTTGATTACAACCACTATTTTTAGAATATTTGGGAGCTGAGCAAGTGAGCACGTCTTGAGAACTTCTTTCCAGATCTTCTTGAATTAACAGGTGATGCAAGTGAACCAGAATAACTTAGATTAATGAGATTGAAAGGAAGGAAAAAAATAACAATTGCACTGCAAAGTGAGTTCTCATTCATATAATATAGTAGACATCCGATTCAAAATGAAATATCTACACAATTTTGAATGCCATACGAGTATGGCGAGCAATATGCTAAGATGATCAATAACAATATAAAAATAAACAAAATAAAAGGAAGTAAATAAAGCCATAATTAATGTCCCAATCGTAATATATTGACAGCGATCTGTCCACACAAATTCAGTCCGAACATTAGAATAGGCAACGATTCTGCCAAATACTATATTTGAGTGTATCGATCCTCTGTTGAATAGGTATTAGATGCCAGAAATCAGTACTTATACGATATTACGTTTTTCCGATAGCAATATCAGTGAAGAAGCGGATACAATGAATATACATATAAATGAAATAAGCCCGTCTGTTAGGCGACTAGATTTCTACTAACAACATCATTCGTTCTGTGGATAAATCTAAATGTGGATGTAATAAGCAAATAAAACCTATTAATAGTGAAATGTGGTAACCATAAATCTGCAACAAAATCAGGACTTTCTATTTTACTGAAGCACAAATATATTGTCGTTATAAAATTATGTAAAAAATCTAAATATGTATGATAGGAGTAATTTAGTACAAGCGAGCAAACAAACGCATTTTTTTATTTTTATTGAAACCATATTATAATGTCTTAACTAAAAGTAAGCCAAATGCTAAAATATAATTATATTAAGATAAAATAAAATACAGCTCAATTTACAAAGCAATTCTAATATTATAAAATTTGTCCTTCCAATCTTTACCATCCCATTAAATAGAGGTAGAAACCAGTAAGAAATAGGAGTTTTCGATTGAAATTAAAAACGATGGTGTTCCTACTCATGCGACTATCTGCCAGCCAAGATAATCTACTTACGACGACACAAGCGGTCTGTCTGGTCAGATCTTAAATTAAATAACCTATTTGTATACAAGTGCTAGACTAGTTCTTCATGGTTATACGTAAGCTGTACATTGAACTCTCGTCAATTCTACGGATCTTACTCTAAATTAACATTTATTATTTCTTTCTTCCAATGTACTTAAAAGCGCCTTGGAAATATCTGAAGCTATTTCGAAGGTGGTAGAGCCAGTATGGCTCGACCGAGGAAGCATAGCCACATGCATTTCAAGCCCGAAGCAGTTCTGCGTTCGGTGGAACTGTGTGAATACTGAATGACCTTAACAATTGGGAGTGGCACCACATCTGTGATCAGCTTCAGGCAGAACCTGTTGTTTATAGAATTGGTAACCGATGTATTACCATCAGGTGGACTGCTAAGCTTGTTTGCTACTCCAATAAAAAAGTTTTTAAACAAAGATAGAAGGCACTTTTGGAAGTAACCTTTACATCGATTGGTATACATGAGAATCCCAGCACGATTTTGCACAGGAATGTACGCGAAGCGAAGCCGAGCGTTATATCGTAAATTATCCCATTAATTATTCAGTAACGTTGTTTGTCTTATGCTTATGAGTAACCGTAAACAATTGTGGAACTACGAATGTTAGTAGAACGTACTGAGTATTCAAAATACGATACAAAAATCGTCTTAATTAGACGGAAGGAAACTTAGTGAAGCAACATAATTCTGAAACTATAAAGAAATAAATAAAAATTAAAAAGGTTTTTAAACTATTTTTAATAGCGTTACATTGGTTTTCATATTAATCTCAGAAAAGCCGTTTATTTGATACCCATATTCATGGGGGTTCTAATAAAAACTAATTGGTCCGCCATATTGGATTTAAAATGAGGTCACTAAACTAATCATGCTTTGTCATCCAAACCAAAAGTGTATGCAAAATTTCAGCAGAATCGGTTGAGGTTAACTGGCTTATAATTCATTGCCAATATTTGACCCACAAATGGTAGTTAAAAAGGCAAGTTAAATAAAAGCTTCTAAAACTAGAATGAAATATAACGATAAAGCTATAAATCTGATAGTTCTAAAACCCTTTGATGATTCAAATGAGGGCGGCATTCGAGAACTTAACGAAATCAATCAGAATGAAACTCTACAGAATATTAAACGGTTGCCGGCACGGAATAGAGAAATTGCGGTAAATTCATAATTTATTTATGAAAGACGATCGGCTTCATAATTTAACAGACTAATTGACTCGTAAACTGAGGGTTCCATTTCGGACACTTCAAACGGTAAACTTGATTTATTCTTACATAAATAATGTATTCGATTTCTGTATTCGGGTAAGTTGGTCGTTCTATATTAGGTGCGAGATTTGGGGACCGGCTTCGTTGAGTCTTGTATTCAGTTCTTTAATTTTTTATTCTACACAATTTCACCAAATTTCTTCTCAGTATCAGAGGCTCATGCCCAATACAATTATTGGGTAATGGACACAAGACATCTGGTATACCACTATAGTTATATGCACTTTAATTTCGAACAAAATCTGTGATTCTAAGATTAGCACTGACAAGTTGCCACTAGACATTTTTTTGTAACATTTGCCTAACCGGCAAAGGCAAATGGACAGTTACTTCAATTTAATTAACACTTAACAGACACTCATATGACGTATACTTATATGTTATTTATCATACCAATATTCAATCTATTAGTTCATTCACAATATTTTTTCTGTACGATGTATAACATTAGCGTGCATTACTTCCATGCAATACAAACCGGACATTATTAAAGAAATAAATCATTACATTAACTTCGGCCGTGTTTCGTAACGAAGTTTTATGAACAAACGAGCCTTTTATTAACATTTAACGAGGTACTTCAATTGTGCTAGTGAGAGAGCACTACTCTTAATGTATTCAGCAAGCAGGATGCCATACGAGGAAATAGGATGGATATAGCTTCCACAGGATGTCTCTTACGCAACTGCGGTGAATTCGAAACAATGGGATGCGGGAGTCTCCGGAGACTTTAAGGGAAGCAATAGTTTTATATGGTATAGGAAATTATGCGATATATTATATGAAATTAACGACTGCATTAACACTCACCCATAAGTCCTCTTAATACCAAAATTCCCTCTAAAAAGATCTAGCCGTTTCTTAAATTAAGATAAGCTTACAATTTGATATAGTTTAAATGTTTAGTTATTGCACAGTACATGATTAAGACAATTAGCGATAGCTTTTCCAATAATAACTGTATCTATGGAACTATTAATTATTTAGAAACTAAAATTAGTCAAGTTTGCTAGCAGTAAACTTCACTTTCAAAAAGTCTTCTATGTTATATTAAAATTAAAAAGAACGAATAACACGAACAAACAAAATCAAACTTAAAGAAAGAACAGTAGTACCTACTACTTACTGTACAAATTGATGTTAAATGACTAAACATTCCGTATATACGTAACATGTTCAATAATAAAAGACAATAACTATAAACATTTATAAGACGCGCTGACCTAAATACTTATTAAATATCGAAGGAACAATTGTTTTCCTGTTGTTTATAGGCAGAAAATGTCTTCACACATGACACATAAGCAAAAGCAAGATAGAAACAAAGTTACATAAGTATAATTCTAATATATAGAAGTCTTAAGTATAATGTATAAGTATAATTTTAAAGTATAGAAGTCTGCTAAACATAATAGTCTGTGATTATTTCTCACTAGCATAACCAGTGAAGGAAAAGATTGTGAAGAAACCTATACGCTTAAGAGTTCTTAAAAGCATTTAGATATTCTTACAAGAGACCCGTGTCAAGCTGTTGGATAGTAATTGACAACGATGTTTTAATATTTGTGCATTGAGCACTTTTAAATTGCGAAGTCTTAAGTATAGAGTATAATTTTAACTCATAAATGTTGGATAACAAATAAATAAACGAACTTTGCTGTTTGTCTTTATCCAAACATAACTACGTTGTGAATGTAAATTAATTCAAAACATACATTATTTACAGTAACAAATGGTTTATGCCGAAACGTTTAAAAATCTACGTCCATAAGGGAACACATAAAGTTGTGTCTTACAGTAATGGAAAAGTGCAATACTTTAATATTATCATGAATATTTATGGTTATTGGATTATATGTCAAAATATATAGCAAAGGGCATCGAACCTTATTGACATACCGATAAAATCCGCCGTAAAAATCGAGTTTCGGCAGCCAGTGATAAAACGTGTGTCAATCGTTGGACTAAGTGATTACAATCGAAAAGCTTACAGTGATGACACTTGTTAATAAATTCTATACTTGTAGGTTAGGTCCCATAAAACAGTAGGTGGTAGAACTATTTATACTTCGGCCCTAAATAAGTAAAGATATCTCACCGCCTTGTAATTAATTGAAGCCACAAATGGCTGACACATACGTAAAATTGCTTAACGTCTCCGCCTGTCATGGTGTAATTTACGCGGAACAATGCCGATACGTGCAGTTAAGTGCTACATTTTTGCAGCACTTAACTTTTCGTGTTGTTTTCAACACGAAATCGTACAAAAAGTGCGGATAAATATCGTTTCATTCGTAAATTCTCTAAAAACTACATTTTTTTACTATTTTTCAAACACGACGATAGATGACAGTGACAATTTCAATTGTTAAAACTGGTTACATTTTCTTGTTAGGAGTGAGTAATCTATCCTAATCTATGAGTTCGACTATAAAAACACCAGAGCCACGCCTATTTCTGCTAAATAACAGCAGTGTTCAACGCTGTTGTGTTCCGGTTTTATGGGTGTGGTAAGGAGATATACTTATCCGAAGCGTTCTAACTCCTCAGGGGAAAGCAACGCATCTGTGGCCGACCTCAAAACTCTAATCTTCTCTCGGGTTGTTTACAGATACCTATGCTGGTATGCTATTTCTTTATAATATAAAAAAAATGTTTACTGCCTTTTCAGTACATAAAGTTTCAACGTTTACCATTCCCGTATCGGTGAAGTTAAGAACTTAAAGCCACACAGTTATTTACGTGCCGCTAATGAGCCGCCTTAATTAGAGCTGGAGGATTCATTACTGAAGGTCAAGGCTGATGGCTTCAAACAAATATGCCACATGCCGGTGAAAGACAAATGAAAATGTGAGGCGTCTGCTGGTATGAAATTAGCATAGGCAGAAGAATATGATCTTAGTTTTCCACTATTAAAGTTGATCTTAAATAAATTATGAATCTAATCCACTTGATGATAATGGCTGGAGACGCCCATGGAAATCCGTAAGCAACTCCAGATGAGATTAGTTTCCTACTTGAGGTTACAAATACGTTGTTACTCCTGGAGACTAAGTTGGAACTCGCCTCGGATAAAACAGCGGCGCTTAACATTGTGGTTAAGAATAAGACAGAAATAGGTGTGGCGGCGGTTCCTCTGGAGACGAACTAAAGAGGGTTCTATCATCTATTAGCCGGCATTACCATTCTATCGCCATTTCTACTAAAAAAATGTACAGACGGTCACATATTATTTAAGTATATAGGTACATGTTTTTCACGTGATGTTTAACTTGTATAATATTATAGCAGCTTTTCTATTTTCATTCCCTCATTACTTAGCAGCCAATTTACATTTTCTTAGGCACATTTCAGAATAATTGCTTAGTAATTTTCTCAAACATTTCATAGTATTACCAAACTCTTGTTAGCGAACTCCAATTGAGTTTCTTCGAGTTGTTTCTCGTTAATGGTTGTTGGAGACGCGAATCGAACTCGACTTCGGCTAATCCATCTTGCACACTTACTTAAGGTACAAAATATATAGGTCATATTGTTATCAAAATCAAATTCAAAATTATTAAAGCTCTGACTACGCTCCAAACGGCGTAGCACTTTTTATTGATCATATTGTTGTATGTTATTATATGATTACGATACTAAGGACTAACTAAATATACTCGTACTGCAAATGCAAGACCGTACTGACTGTCTTAACTGGTAGGACATTAGTCTGATAGGTCTTATGTTAAGTCACGTTACAAAATTCACGTCAGTACGGATCACACCTGTGAAAAATGTGTTTAAGTTAACCAAAATATTAGTTGCGCCAGAATAACGTTGACGCTACTTGTACAACTTCTACGGAAAAACATCGTGAGATAACTAACCTATATGCTTAAAAAAGCTTTTCTTTAAAAACAAGGTTCTCAAAGTACGTACACTCTATAAATTTGCACTTGGCCTAGCAGTGAAGCAGGTACGGGTTGAACAAGAAGACAGAATCTTACTAAAGTGGTATTCCCGATGGGACCACACTAATTCTTCCATTGTCGTAATTGAAGGCTTAATATCAGCTGCCCTACATGTTCGGTTACTGCATTATTTGAACTACAACTTGCAACTAGTGAACCAATAAAACTAGAATATGTGCCATTAGGACTCTGTTTAGTTGTTCGTCCACGGTCTAACCCTTGTTATTCAATAGTTAGTCACATTTAATCAACACACTAACAACTCATAGAAACTTCACTATTGGCTAAGTGGTTTATCGCTCACGTCTGCGTCGACGAGAACAAAGAACTCTTTATGTGGTTTGCTTACATTTAGATAAATAACGAAGTAAACAGGATGATTTAATTATCAACTTTTAATAATATTTATAGACTATAGGAAAACTAGTCTATTCCAAGTGATGTTTTGTTAGTAATAGAGATGATCGTGCCTTCGGTCAGAAGTGAACAGCAAACGAATGAAAAGGCTGTTACGGTCCCATGGTTACTTGTAACTGAGAGGAAACAGGTCGTTTGTAAGACATTCCAATTAAAAAAAGAATAGGTCTAAATTGTAAAATGTGTAGGTAGGGCACATCACTCCCTTCGAACTGATGAGTACAGTGACACGAAGAGTTTTATTATTGTTACCCTTAAAACTAATCTGAAGTTGGTTCTCCATTAGTTGCTGTGAACACTTAACTTACGATAAGAGTGAATTTACAAGACAGGCGAACAAAACTTATCGGTAACCACTATTTATTACTTTCGTCATATACCTATAGCTCATGATTTTCGACTTTAGTCTACATTTTTATAATATAATACAAGGAAATGAATATTTAGTGACCACTGGTCATCTATATACAACAGTGCGTTTACTGTGTTAAGCGCTGCTGTGTTCTGGTTTGAAGTGTGTGGACACATACTTTTCCAGGCCGTTCCTGCTTACTCTTCAGGGGTAGCGGCGCATCTGTGGCCGACCTCAGGTTGGATTCTAATCTTATTTGGGGTGTTACACACATACGCACACGTGGCAGTAGCTAATTACCATCAGATGGGCTGCATGCTCGTCTTATACTCCTATAATATAAAAACGTTCTACCTGAGGATGGCCATAAATACGCTATTTACAACTGAGAACTGAGTTGGAATACCTCGTATTCTTCGACTTTTTTGACACATAACAACGTAACTCTACTTTTTTGCCAGACGTGCATTTATGCTGCAAATCAAAATATCCATCTTATAACACGTAGTCAACGCTTCATGTATGTATAAAATTATTGATTGCTTGTCGCTACTATGTACCTATATGTAGGTGCTCTATATGTAGGCGAGGGCGTGAGGATTCGCGCTTGGCGAATATTCCGCGTCTGCTAACGAGATGCAACAACGTACTAGAAAAACACAAGTGCCACAATTAGTAAAGTTGTATGTGTAGTATGTTTGTTTGTCTCTGGCAATTATTCTGAGCTTTATTCGTGATAATGCATTTTGGCGTAAAGTTATGTGCTTGTTATGTATGTTTTGTTTTAAGAAAAAAAATTGAATATTTCTAAATTCTCTGTTTATGTTGACTCAATCTACAGTGTAATTGATTTATGATATATAATACTAAATATTAAATAGCCAATAATGGATTAACATTTTACGTTATAAGATAGAGAACAGTCAGTAACTTGCTAACAATTAAATTGTAACCCACTGATTCTAAAGTTTATATAACACTAGCTGACCCGGCAAACCTTGTGTTGGCATATAAATAAAAAAAAAGGTTAAGGGTGAATGAACCCCTTATCACATAGGGGTATGAAAAATAGATAGTAGCCGATTCTCAGACCTACTGAATATGCATATAAAATTTAGTGTAAATCGGTAAAGCCATTTCGGAGGAGTATGGTAACTAACATTATGACACGAGAATTTTATATACAAGATAATACTAGTACAAGTATCAATGATAGACATCAAAGAAGAAAATCATTCGTGTGTAAACATAAAGTCGTTTCAAGAACTCCTATTAATAGGTACTAAGAAGTTATTCAATATTTTGAAGTTAAAAGTAATAAGCGCTTGGCTTTATTAATGTCTAGTGATCTATTAAATAGGTATTAAAACTTTTAATTGAAACGTTATTAGAAAGAGCATAAAGTTATCTTGACAGAAAATAGTTGGAAAAAGGTCAAAGAACAGTCTTATTTGGGCAAGCAGCGATATAGGTATAGGTATCAACAACTCAATTTACTGTTGATCATAGGTAGATACGTCGCAAAATCTAAACTACAATGGAATTCCTCGTTTTCCCTTACCACACCACCCTTCAAACATATTAGATCTTGGCACTGCTGTTAACATACCTTTTACAAAATTTGTACCTAGTTATGTGTATATGGCCTATTACATGTAATTCTAGATTTCCCTACATCTACGAGTATTATTGTTTGCAGTACAATGTTATCATGATTTTCATAATTACTGTAAGATATACATAACGAGGTTAATAACGTTTGTGACTCATTTGATCCCTATCTTAGTAGGGATTGCATGGAAAAAATATTTAATTACATAATTTTAAAGACGAAGATTTAGTTCCGACTTCAGTCGTATCAGCCAGATATTTCGTTCAGTTCTATTATCGTAAATTGCTTATCAGTTTTTTATTGTAATGGAATGTATATTTCTTAATCAAATCAGATAACTTTAAAATCGTAAAAATGCAAATAAAAATGCATTTTCACAGAATTGATAACGATTTTATCCATTTTTATGGCTTAAAATTATCGCATAATTCAGTTTTCAACTGTATTCTGTAAATTGTTTATAATAAATAGATCGTATTATTGTTTACGTTAAAAATCACAATATATTGTTTATGCGAAAATATTCTTATTTATTAAAAAGATATACCGTTTAAATTATAAAGCACAAAACATTGCGTGCTTACTTCAAATAAAAAAAAAATATTAAAAAAAAGAAAGAAAAAAAAAACAAAAACAATAAAAGAGTTCTGTATTCAAAATCAGATCGTATGCTAAGTGCGCTGGGGATTGCGGGTGATTGTTGCGTGACGGGCACGTGCCGCTTCCGGTGGCGGAGCCCGGAAGTGACGATAGCATCTACCATAGCTCTATAGATCATTCAGGTTGGAACGAGCTAGAAGCTTTTAGAATGATCGATCTGGCGGCCGTGATAGATCGCTTCATTGTTTACGTTAAAAAATCGCAATAATATGTAGCGAAAATATTCTTTGTAACGTGTAATTAAAAGTACGTTCAATTAAATTTTTGTCAAGAACTATATATAGACTTTGAACGCGTCAGACATGTGTTATGGAAGACAAAAACTGTTTTTATATGTGTATTAACGTATCTTTTTTTATATTACGGGAGTAGCAGACAGGATAGCAGATAGGATTATAATTATATTCCTACCAGAGGTCGGCGACGGATGCGCCGCTATCCCTGAGGACTAAGCTAGCCCTTACCACACATATAAACGGGGCCTATGTTATATTTAGACGAACATAAATAAACGAATTGTGGTTTGATATAGCCTATGAGCTTAGAAAGTGATCATTTTGAAATCGATTGGAAGCCGTCATTTGTGGTAAACGTATGTTATTACTGCAGCTTCATTATCATTAGTAGAAATATCTATAAACTTAGAATGTCGTAAGGCCTTACTAACAGGTGTCGATAGTGCTTCCGACTTTGAATTGCGGAGTTCTGTCACCTTTAAAGTTATTGAGATTAGTTAGAGAAGTTCAATAATGGAGATTTCATTAATCTTCCAATTTAAAAAGTAATAAAAGGTTGATTAGTTTATTGTAGAGCATATAGACAATTTATCTTAAAGTATAATAATATATCGTCATCAAACTATTAATGTCCCACTGATAGGCACGGGTTGTCTCAAGAGTGAGAAGGCTCTAGACCTTAGTCCACCACGCTGGCCAAGTGAGAATTGGTAGACTACTGTGTACTCGTATGAAGTTTTTCTTGAGAACTTTTTATTTTATTTCTGATTTATTAGATGAGCAACCTCTTGATGTTTTCCTACACAGCTTTAAGCAAGTGATAATTAATTTCTTATACGCTTAAAATGTATATTTACCTACATCTTCCTTTGTGATCTTCTTTGAAATTGCAAGAATAGTAAACATATTTTATGTTAACTTATTAAAAGCATATTACAATAACTATTGTACCTTCAGATAATAATATTGCCTGGAAATGAAACCATCTTGCACAGGCTTCGTTCTATAGTTCTGAATACAAAAAGGACGAGGGAGGCGCTTTGTGCATGTTTAATGCTAACTGCTTTATTTCAGACCATTAAGGCCTGGTTACAAAGGGTGTGCGGTAAGGAGGTTTAGTAGCTATTTCAAGCTTTATTCGAAAGATTTACATTTAAATGCCTACAGTAGATTGATATCATAAAACGGACATATACCTACGTTATTGATTGGTTGCTGTTATTATACACTTGAAAATAATAATTTTAAAATTTAGTTACAGAAAATACAAAATCCTAGGTTTTGGTATTCAATCCGGCTCAAAGGACCAAGTTTACCATATACATAAAATTTAATTTCCAATGTAATTAGCATAATACATTAGGTGTCTATGACAATATTAATTCTTAAACACAGCACATCATATATCACATATTAAAGCAGTCGGAACTAAGTGTCTCTTCAATTGATGCGTTTCCTTTGTGGAGTTAATTAGTACGTAGTCACGTTTTGTATGTACAGAGCTTAAAGTTGTGTTGATCTTCTATATTACGTTGGCGCTGTGGGTTAGGAAACATTAACTTGTATATTGCATACATACGCTTGTGATTCTTCCTGTTACTTGGTTAACCGGAAGTGACGTAATCGAACATGATAGCGTGTCTAGCACGTAATGCGATTACAAAGCGAAAGGGGTCACTCCAGAAGGGTGCATGGTTTTTCTAAAGCTTCGATAATAGAATTTCCGATGGAAAATGGAAAGGTAACGGCACCATCTGGTACATTTTTATATGTAATAAGTTCCGTTCGTGCCTTATAAGGTAAAAGTGTTTCTAGAAGTACGAGTACATAATGTAATTCAATGAGTGTCTGTATTATTTGTATTTTAAGTCAGACTATTATTACATACGTCGATCCTCGCAATAAGAATTATTGATTTAGTTTAAATTTCCACACTAATGAACTTTGTACCTAGTAAAGCTTTTTTTCTCTTTGAACTTATTATTTCATAAATATATTGTAATACAATAATTCGCTTGACAATTAGTATACAGTTAAATCATGCGTGTACAAAGACTACAGTGGAAGACTATCTTAAATATCTTAAAACAAAAGCAGTATTATCTTACATAGAAAACACAAAAAGCACAAAAACTCACATCCCCGTACATTTTAGCACAAAGAATACGAAAAAGAAACATATTGTACGAATGTCCTGTTTTACGTAATATCGCAAGATGGCGGAAAAGTTTTAGCACAAGAGCCCGGTGTGGGTTGAATCAGGGATGGCGATTTCTTCCGAAAAAGATCGATTCTTAAATCGATTCGAATCGAAGTGTGAATAACCGATTTTCACAAAAATCGAGACCTAAATAATCGATTCTTGAAAAATCTATCTTCGATCTATACATGGGCTAAGCTAGCGAAAAAAATGCAAAATAAAATAGGTATACTCAAATATGAGTACGTATATTTAGTAAAAAATGTCCATACCACATTTGTTACTATTCGATCGACTTCAAAAAAAATCGTATTCAGATTTTCTACGATGAAAAATCGATTCACTGAATCGATCGTTTACTATAGATCAATTAAATTCATCGATTATTTGATCCAAAAATCGATTCTTCGTTTAATCGATCTCAGATCGCCACCCCTAGGTTGAATCGAAACCAAGTTTTAAATAAACACTATATCCTATTGTTTCTTAAATATTGTATTCGTCATTACAATATTTAAGAACGTTTTTATGTTTTCATTTTCTTTCGCGTTTTCTACAGACGTGTAAATAGTATGTCATAACATTGACAGTTGCATTTTGTAGCAAGAATCGCTCTAACAATACCTTAACAATGTATGCAAGTTATTTAATGTTTACGCTACCGGAGAATTTACCTGATATACAAATAGTGAAGAAGAATAATATATTGTTAAATTAATCAATTACGATATATATTTTGTGTAACGATATATAGAAGAAAATATAGGTAAATAGATAATGTGTGATATAATCATGGTTATGTTTTATAATCTTTGGTTAAATTATTCTTCTTCTTCTTGTGGTGCCTCTCCAACTAGTGAAGGTCGGCCCTATTCTATCATCAGTCTCTATTCGATCAGTTTTCTAAGTCCCTCGGTGCTTTGAGAGACATTATTGACCACTATTACACGTTATTATTATTCGAACTATTCAAATTGACACCATTAGTTAATTTTTAATTTAATTAGTATCATATGTTTATTATTATATAGATTATTTAGTATTGTAATTGACACCCTGTTCCAATTTGAACTATTCAAGCCCGAACGTTCAAATGTATACGATCCAGCGTTATCACTTGCCACCTTATCATGCACTTTTAGCATTAATTTCAACTTAGAACTATTCAAATAAGAGCCCATATCGATTTGAACTATTCAAAATTGAATTTATTCGAATACGTTTTCCATACCGCGGTATCATACAACTAAATGCATCTTTAGCATCTCCAATTCACTTGAAATTAGCCTCTACACACGATAATTGGAGCGTCGTTCCGGCGGTATTGTTCGCTTTCCATTGTCAGTTGAAACAAGTTTTATTTCCGTGGGTAAAGGACATTATGAACAAAAGTGCGAGTTGTTTTACATTACATTATGTTTCGGAGGTAATTTGTAGCGTAATTAAACGCGCAAATAACAAGTTATGATCCGACACGCTCGATGTTATGTTTAGTTTAGCTAATGTTTAAAGTAACTTTGGTTTAGCGTTGGTTTAATTAGTTTAAACATTGTATGCGCTCGTAAATTAGTTTGACAGTAGTTGAGTAATAAAACTTTCATTGTAAATATCAATTTCAAGATTCTATTAGACGTGAGTTATGTTGAAAGAAAGTTTACGCTATATTAAAATGTAAAAAACATATGTATTTACAAAATTTCTAAAAAATGTATAGTTCATTCATACTTTAATTACATTGGCTTATACTTAATTGGTTGTAATACTAAGGCGATAAGTAATTGACTAAGCTAGACGCCGTTCTTAGCTAAGTATACTTAAGAAGTCTCACTGGTTTCTATTGGTACTTGAGCGGAATGAATTTTGCTTAGAAATGGTCTCGAAACTATTAACACACGTAATCTTAAGTAGCAACGAAAATTAACTTACAATGTAAAACGCGGCTCACAGCATTAACATTATCATTACATCTAACAGGTGTTAGCTAAATCTATATAAAGATTTGAATTTATTCTGCCGACATTTTGTCCCACTTCGGAATTGTCGAGGAAAGGTCAAAATATCCATAAAGTAATACAGATGAATATAGCTGCAGTAAAGACTCCAACAGACATGCTGCATTTAGAATCAGGAATCGACGATTTAGCTACCTTCCAGAAGCTAGAAGCAGCAATCAAACGCTACTCTTCGCACGACTGAGCTCCGATCGCAGCTACTTTTAGATGCTCGATGCAGCAACTGAACGCAAAACACGCAATGCAGTTAATGTAATCGCTAAAACACGAATTGCCGATGATAAAAGTAGCATGGCCAGGGCCGTGAACCATTCTGCAGTGATACAATTTAAATGCACTCTACAATTGCTTTTTGAATAAATTGCGATGGTATTTCGCTGATTAAATTTTCTTGTTCACTCCAGCCATATTTGCTTAATTCATTTATTACGAGGCCGATGCAATTTAGCGCATCAGAGCAGTGCAACGTGCTACTGACGCTTTCATAATGCAATAATGAGTTGACCTATAAAGTACAAATTACTTCCTAATGATGTTCTTGCTTATACTTATAAAGTTAATTACAATATCCAAGAGAAAGTCAAAGCGACCGAGTCACCCACTGACTCTTATAGATAATTTACAGATGTTTTCCAGAAAAACCAGTTTTAAGAATAAAATAACACTTATCTGTGATAAAAAATATCATAACGTTGTAAAGAATGTCGGGTAAAGCTCTGTTCTTCGTTTTAAATGACTTCGACAGTTTTTAATGGTTACATACATATCTATTCCTGTCCCATTACTGGGCACAGACTTTCCCCATAATTAGGGGAAACGAGAAGCATAATCAATACTCTAATGTTTTCTGGCGAAGATTTCTCTGAAATTACCGATTCAATGCAATTTGTTACTTCCATAATAATTTCAAATTATCTTCATAAATTGCTACCATTTTTGTCATTCATTATGAAGTTTCTTTTAAATTACAGCAATAGGTCAATCAACGAAGCAACCATAATTAAAAACGTCCTTCGTGGAATCGACCATCGGAATAATTTATGATCAATCCGTTTGTTGGCTTGTTGAAATCTCATCAACTTGAGCTTAAAGTTCATTGGGCAAGTTTCTTTAGACTTTGCTTTCTATCATTACCTTATTATCTATGTATGTTTTAGATATAGTGACTTACGGTGTTCAATATGTTAATTGTAATAATAATTAAGTAATTATCACCATCTTAGACAGGTTATTCAAGAGTTCATGAATAACAAGGAAAAAAATACCAACAATCACCAGTAACTGACAATTTCTGAGAATCATTTCCGACAACAGTTTGAACAGTCTTCATATGTTTGAGAATTACGATGCCTTTTAAAACACACGAAACTCTTCGGTTTGAAAGAAATATAAAAATAAACATCAAACTAATAATAGCATTAATTTAATATAAAAATTTGAAGAGGAAATTAATGCTCCATTTATATCTATTACCTACTGACATTTAAAGCGTCAGGTATGGGCCGTGGTAGACAAAATCACATTTTTTATACGATTTTTTGACAGGCCCGGTCTGCGCGGCTGGGTTACGGTAAATATAAATTGTATAGCGAACTTTATTGTCAGTCACAGCACGTGCCTGACACGTTCTATGCCTGATGTATATGCAACCTATGCGATAACAACAAGTGTAATGTACAATGTACATACATTGAGGTGTGCGATATTAGAAATAGGTAACGAAGTCCTATTAACACATAACTGTTAAATGAAAAAAGTGTTCGTCACGTCGCGACGTCCGCCCCACTAATTTCGAAAACCGCTATAGAATAGATGAGAATAGAATGATTTATTGCATGACTGTTAAGTTTCGCACTTAACGATAACGACGTCCACATGTTTCAAAGACATTTAAGTACATAGTAGTAATAGACCGGACATGGGGAGGAAAAGTGTCATTCACTTATTAATAATTAATTAAAAAAATCAAAAACCCGACTGCACCAAAAAGGCTGAAGTAGAATTTCCAAAAGCAGTGAAATAGGTATTTCATTATTTTTATCCAGAAAGCCAAATACAAAGTTTCATAGTAGGTGTCTGCTTCAAAAACAAAAGATGTTCAAACAATATTATCCTATTTTATCCTCGTAGTGTTCATTTACGCTATATAAAGAACCTATATGTAAAATTCCAGCACGCTTAAGTTCAGCGGTTTCCCTTTGCGTTGATCTCTGGCACAGCAACTCACTCATTTAGTCAGACAGTCGTCTCGATGTGTATATACGAGTATATATGTACTAGCTGACCCGGCAAACGTTGTGTTGCCATATAAATAAAAAAATGTTAAGGATGAACAACCCTTATCACTTAGGTGTAAAAAAAAAATAGATAGTGGCTGATTCTCAGACCTACTGAATATGTATATAAAATTTGGTGAAAATCGGTGAAGCCGTTTCGGAGGAGTACGGTAACTAACACGAGAATTTTATATATAAGATATATTATATAATGTATGGGTAATCTCCTCTTAATTTCCTTTATTTTGACACCCTACTCGATAAATTTGGTTAACTTTTTTAAAACGTGTTACTATTTCGCGAAAAAATTCACCATTTACGGTCTATAAAATATATAACTTCGGTAAATCAAAGTTTCGGTTATTATTTTACCTCGTTAGCATTTAGAGGTAGCATTTCATTATTTTTATCCAACAAGCCTGATACAAAATGTCATAGTGTTTGCTTCAAAATTGACGATTGTTCAAATGAACTTTTAACCCTTATTTTACTTTCTACGGGGTTGATTTTTCGGAGGGGGATAAATAAGTGCGTCCTAGTTCCTATCCAGAAAGCCAAATACAAAATTTTATAGCAGTTGCTTTAAAATTAAAGGATTTCAAAAAAACTGTTTTCCCCTATTTTACCCTCTTAAGGGTAGAATTTCCAAAAGGCCTTTCTTAGTACTTATTCAAGCTATATAGAGAACCTGTGTGCAAAATTTCAGAACTGTAAGATCCTTGGTTTAGGCTGTACGTTGATTTCTGAAAAATGAAAAAGTCATTTAGTTAGTCAGTCAGTCAGTCACCTTACTGTTTTATATATATACAAATATGTTTTTATAATCTCCGTTTAATTTCCTTCCATTTGATACCCTACTCGATAGGTTCGCTTAACTTTTTTTTTTAAATGTGTTACTATTTCGCGCCAAGAATCCGCCATTTTGATTTTTTTTTACTAACACCTATCTAAGGACACTCGGGTCATTGAGACAAATATAATGACACTTTAACTGTTGAAATTCATCCAGCCGTTTGTTAGATCGGATCAAATAAAGAAAGACAAACATACAAGATACGCGCGAAAAACATAACCCTTCCTTGGCAGTCGGGTAATAATTGGTTATAAATAACGTGATAACTAAAACGGGTCGGTGTCAGCAAGAAATGACTTATGTATTTAATCTCTTTGTAACAAACCTACATGCAAGTAGTCCAAACGTTAGGCCCCGTTTAAATATAAGACATTGAAGGTGTCAGACACGTTTCGTATCTGTAGATGTAAATGTACCCTTATCTTTGTTGAAATCTTTTTGCTTGAGAAGAAAACACCTACTCTATATGCCTTATTATTAGGCCAATTGAGAATGAAATTGATACCTTAATTTTTATTATCAAAATATTTTTGTATTGCTTGTTATCCAGTCAATGACTGTAGTACGAGTATGAGTCAATGTCTAATGTAATATGATAATCGGACATTTAAGGTTAACAAGATAATAGTATTGAGAATAATAAAGGTGAGAAAAATAATTAGTCAGTTTTAATAGCTACATTTAAGATATGATTTACAGTTGTTTCAAAATTGCAGTATCAATCTTATTGTTATTAAGTCATGTTTCAGAAAATCTACAGAACTTGTAATGATTCTTCGACTTCTCCTTCAAATGGTGTCTTCATATATACAGACATCATATCGTTCCATACAATGTGTATGAACGTATTTTAGTATTTTTTATACTATAGGAGGAACAGACAAGCATGCAGTCTTCCTGATGGGATGTGGCTATTGTTGTCCATGAACATCTATAATCAACCCCAGATAAGATAAGGTTTCTACCTGAGGTCAGCCATGTTGGCCAAGACGGAATGCCTTTTTTTTTTTTTTTGTTTACGAGGGGGAAACCTTCAAAAGGTACCCTATGCCGTGGGAGCGGCACGGAGTTATGTGGGATTCTTACCGCACTAAAACCCCCCGGAAAAAAAAAACGGAATGCCTAGGAAAAGTATGTCTCACTTATCACCCCTTCAAACCAAGACACAGCAGCGCTAAGCTTAGCGCTTAGCGCTGCTGTGTCTTGGTTTGAAGGGTGGTTGACTACTTTTATAAGGCAGAAATAGGTGTGGCAGTGGTGCTGCTGGAGTCGAACCACAGGGGGTACTACCATCTTTAATATGTTTATCTTTCCCAATGCAACTATATTATTAATACTAATATTGCATTGTAGAATATAATTTTGTCTGACACGACTCGTTGACTATCTGTAAGTATAAATGGAGTTTTTCGTCTATGCAAGCTACTGCAGCGTAGTTTTACATAGGCGATGGTAATCACTGACCATGAGGTGGTCGTTCACTGACTATTATATTGTCTATTGTGTGTTATAACAATGTAAGATTACTATCTTGCTACTGTCAAGTGTTGCTTGTTTATTATCCCTAGACTATTGTCAACAGAACTTTGAAGTCCCAACGACTAAGACACTGTAGTATTTACTATATATTCGTATACCATATTTCTTAGTAACCTTTTTTTTCTTTCATCTATAACTTTTTTTTTTTTTGTTTACGAGGGGGAAACCTTCAAAAGGTACCCGACGACGTGGGAGCGACCCCGGGTTATGTGGGATTCTTACCGCACTAAAACCCCCCCGGTGGTCGTCCTCAACGCTTGTTGGAGAACTCCGGGATCTCCGAGCGAACACAACCGGAGTCCTCCAAGCGCAATGAACCGATCGGGCTCTACCCTGGAGGAGCACTTTTGGCTCCTCCCACACCATCTGGTGTTTACGACGGTATGCGACCACACATACCGTCGTCCTTCCCGGGGTTGCTTGCTGGACGGTTCGAGCTCCCACTCTTGCCACCCGCAACCCCGGAAGCCCCCTTTTAGTCGCCTCTTACGACAGGCAGGGGATACGGTAGCCCTATTCTATTCCCGAGACTACAGGGACAACCTATTTATCTATAACCTATGCTTGATATAAATAACCAACTCCATATTATAGATCAGTTTTTCTTACAGATGCGTCAGGCGCTCTGGAGTAGCAACTCCTGAGGACTAAAGGTCGAAGGTAGAACCCTTTGTGATTCGACTCCGGCGGTACCACCGCCACACCTATTTCTGACTAATAACAGCGGTGCTAGGTGCTGCTGTGTTCCGGTTTGAAGGGTGTGGTAAGGGAGACATACTTTTCCGAGGCGTTCCAGCTTAGTCCTCAGGGGTAGCGGCGCATCTGTGGCCGACCTCAGGTAGGAATATCTAATCCTATCTGGGGTTGATTACAGATGTCCATGGGCGGCAGTAGCCACTTACCATCAGGTGGACTGCGTGCTCGTCTGCTACTCTTATATTATATATAAAAAAAAAACTTAGATTGTCCCCGCATATGTAAGTCAGCCGGCATCCACTAAAATTACTAACTACTAAATTACTACCAACGTTACATAAAGTACTAAATTATGTACAGAGTTTTCATAATTAATACGGAATCGTGATTGCAGTTACGTTATCATTCTCAATCCATTCAACTCTGATTTAAATGAAAGAATCGTGATTATTAAAGATCTCCGAGTAAGACTTTCATAATGACGACCCGCGTGACGGAGCGGTCACTATACCGGTCTGACGCGCAAAGAGTCCCGGGTTCGATCCCAGGCCAGACAGATATCTAAATGATGCATTAAGATTTCTGTTCCTGGGTCTGGGTGTTTGTGTATTTGTCTATGTGTGTGTCCATGGCACCCACGACACAGGGAACCCTAGTGTGGGGCTGTGAGTGTAGAAAGCGTTTAGCGTTTATAATATTCCATGTAATGTAACTAATATTCACTAGGAACGTGCGGTTAAACATTTTACAAAGAGAAAACAGTAGAGAGCGAAAATGTAGAAGCTTTTCTATTATGTATGTGAAATATTTCTATTTGAACTTTACTTTTACTTCAAACTTACGCATGCATTTGCGATATCAATGTGATTTGCTACATTTTCCATTGAAATTAACCGGTTATTTATTAAGGCACAAAAGATTACTCACTAATAATCTATACTATACTAAACTTAACTAACTAAATTCATCATTTAGATATCTGTCTGGCCGGGGATCGAACCCGGGACCCTTTGCGCGTCAGACCGGTATGGTGGACACTCCGCCACGCGGGTCGTCGATCTTTGATGTTCCATAGCGTAGAGGAATCAAAAATATACATTTATTCGTGCAACACATACCTACAGAGAATACACAGAATCTGAATCGTGGGTGGTCGAAACTGATATCACTGGATGGGTGCTCACATTGCTGACATTAAGTGCTGCTATTAATTTTTAATCATAACACACATACAGCATTACACTCGTATGAAATGTCCGTATCAAAAACCGCACATGGCGCGCCATGTTGGTTTGTTACTGTGTTATTATGCTTATGCAAGGGTTAAGTTTAAAGTATAATTTATTGTACAAATTTTGGGATTATACATCATTTAAATTGTATTTGAGATGTGACTTTTGTAAGCGTCTATTTAACTTTCCTTTTCAGTTCTTATTCTGTATTTTGTAGTTTAAACCCCTAACGATTGAGCTGTTTTATTATTTCCGTTTCGTTCAGATGACAATGCTTGACGTCTTATTGTTTAATGACGTCATTCTAAATCCAATATGGCGGGTGCCCTAAGATGGCGGAACAATTATTTCTTAAAGACCCTGATAACAAAAAAGCCTGTTTTTAAAACCTTTTTGATATGAATTCGTTTATTATTATTGGACGTGTTGTTCACTGATAGAAAAATCGAAAATTAAGTTCAGGTGAAAATAGGTCACGTCGAGCTTAAAGCGTGTCCGGAGCTCCCTGACAAAGGATTAGGGGAAATGCGTTGGATTAATGAAAGATTACGGGTATTCCCGATTTAATGGGAAAACAAAATTTATGTTTCAGAGCGCGACGAACATGTTGTTATTTTGTATGTGGTTTTATGAAGTAAGAAACATTAAAGCTCATGAAATGTAAGCAGCGAAGTAGTACCTAACTAGTAGTATGGTTTAGACTTGCTATACGTAGGGCCCCGACTTTGAATATCAGACCAGAATTTTGATAATATTAATGATTTGCTTCAACAACGATGTATTGTTTTTTTATAAATTTTAGTTACCTGAATATATTTTGAGAATCAGACAATCTTCAACACAACTGTCACATATTAGTTACAAAGATCAGGAAAGTCAGTATTATGTGATAATATTGTATTTCTTTGTTCAGCAAAATTTCAAAATCCACCAATCCCTATTTCACCAATGTGGTGGACTGCTAACCTTCTCAGTTTGAGACCATGCTCATTAGCGAGATAGAAACGGGTTTGACGATGAAGCGCCCACGTTCATTAATTGAAATCAGTCCACCGGCGTAAACACGATGCAAGTTCATACATGTAATTTAATTTTGCAAAGGGCAACTCACTTTCCTTTCTATAAACTAAAGTTCCTAGATTAAAGTTTAGATAAACATTATATACTCAAAAGTGTACAAATATGCACTAGTCAGAACGAGACAGTTATCTGCGGAATAATGTAATGGTAACTATCCGGTTTCACCCCCTATCCGCTTTCCCCCCACATTCCCCTGTGCGAATTCCAATGGAGAACGCGTCAAATAGTTCATGGTTCATAAAGTAGGTATATATTCATTGCTAAAATGATTTTATAGCGTTCTTTCTTACACACCATATCTGATTCCCTTCTGCCATCATCCATGTGTATCATCAACATCGATTGTAACTGATCCATTTTTGGACACATCCTTTCTCTTAAAGTTAAGATACGACTATCGTA
This sequence comes from Epargyreus clarus, assembly GCF_041222505.1. NCBI lineage: Eukaryota > Metazoa > Arthropoda > Insecta > Lepidoptera > Hesperiidae > Epargyreus > Epargyreus clarus. The sequence goes on along the minus strand of NW_027332239.1, from coordinate 7,466,228 downwards.
AACCACGACAGTTGGTAGACCTCACAAAACTAACAACAGTATGACTCGAAAGGCATTGATTAACAGTATCCATTTATACTTTGAGCATTTACATTTCTTTGTGCTGTTTTCTTCCATCTTAAACCAAGTTATCATGAAATTACTTGATTGTATTAGAATAAGAATTTCCTACATGGAAGATGTTTATACTACTGGAATATCAATGCTTTACAATCTGATGTGTATTTCAGTATGGTTCAGAGGCCATATCGTAATCTCCGGGTAAAACGTCCAAACATAAGCTTTGTAATAGTTTGCCGGAAATTGCGATTTGTTGGTAACTTCTGCGAAAAAACATTCAGGGTATTTCCTTCCAATATTGTCTCCAAAGGAATTTCGGCGTTCATGTACTACATATCTTTGTATATTTATTCTTAAGAAATCTTCGTATATATTAGGTTTGTGTTTATGTTCGTAAGTATGATTTTTTAGTGAAAGAAATTGATATGCATAGCTCAAATTCTTTGTTATCCGATCTCATGCGGGAACGCTAATGCCATATGCGTGCGATTGTTTATAATAACACACGTACTATGCACAGGTATCATGTTCTTATGTAAAAAGAAAATTAGTGGCTATTAATTGTTTTTACTAGGTGAAGCACGGCAACAGTCGCTAGTTAGTGAAAATATACAAATGTATGTATATTAGCATTAAATAGTGTTAACGGAGCAATTGATCCGTCAAAATCAGTTCATGTAGGTATGACGTTCGCTATGATAGTCTCTACGTTGGCGTAGATGTATCTGACTCATCATCATTTTTATACTTTATAACCAGGATGTTATGAAGTAGAAATATATCTGATGCCATAAAACTCGTACCTAGGAAAGTTCTTTGAACACTGTAAACCCAATAATAAACCCACGAAAGCGATAAAACCAACTTGTTAGCATACCCAATGCTTTGTTTCGGCCCCTTTCATTTGTCGTCTGCTCTTCACACTTCACTGAAGACCGAATTTATGGTTCCATTTAATTGAGTTCATCTTTATTCTAATTTATTCAATCATAAGTTGAATAGCCTCTTCGGTCCAATTGTATTAATGACTTAAATGTAAATCTTTGTCAAGTTAATTCAGTAATCATTACACATTGCGACATTTCAATTTATACGAACTAATGTTAATATATTGCTTTCACTTTATTGTTTAAAGAAAATTTATACATTAATGTGGACAATAGTTTCAATACTACAGTACATAAATCTCTCGCAATTCTTTTGAAAAAATTGATAGCCGCTTTAATATTCTAACACCATATTAGTCTTCATGTTGTTAAGCCAACAGCTAACATAAATATAATGAGTACTCTTGTTTATCTGTTCTCCTTGTACGACAAAATCAACGTTGTCGTTGTAGGCGTTAGTACCGCCATTAAAGGCAGCGGAGACATCAAAAACAAAGTGTGCCTCTGGGTTTATTTGCGAGTTTATTGGACTTGAATGTTCACAAAAAACTGGATAAAGTCTAGCATCTCTGGAATCCTTTATTGCCTTCGATCGGACAGCCTTGCGTTTTCAATATCACGAAGAAAGCTTGCTTGTTACCCGTTATCTCGGGTAAGGCTGAGGAAAATTACCCTTTTTGTTACAGTATGCTCGTTTTTATGGATGGTCTTTTGTTTGACTGCTACTGTACGTTGTTGTTAGATATTAGAATCACTAATCGGGTCAGATTTAAAGTAAGAAGTACCAACCGATTTTAATTTGATTGATAAGTTTTCACTTTAACGGAACAATGAAAAGGGGTTCTTCAACCAGTAAATTTAATTCGAAAGCAGTGACCATGAAAATTAAAGTAAACTTACAATTTCCAGAACATTCGCAGACAAACTCTTTCCCTAAAACAAAGGTTTCCATAAATTTAGTCTCACAGAATCGTTTCTATTTTCGGACAGAAAACTTAGGTGAGTTAAGCGGATTCCATTTCGGTACATTTACTTCACCTTATTTCGTAAATGTTGGAACATTCTCAATGAGCTGTTAGACTAATAAGAGGCTTTCTTTTTGTACAAACATTTACGTCTGGACATTTTATTTCAACTTGTTTTAGCGTAGGTACAATTCTTTTGTTCTCATTATTACGTGTGGTTTATACACCTCCTTTCCTACATTGTCAAAACTTTATGTGTTTTCATTAACAATTCTGTCACAATTATTTTAAGTTAGTACTAAATGGTAACAAAAGACAATCGCATCTTTTTCAAATACACTCGTCACAAGTAGCTATTAGAGACAATATTCTCTAATGACGAGGCCCGCACGCGCCATCTGTCTAGATCTAAACGTCATTATGTTGACGGAATGTCTGCACGAAGAACGTAGTGCAATCTCACGCCATTATGCGATACCACGGTAAAATATGAAGTGAACAAGTATGTAGTAACTCCTAACTATACGTATCTAGAAAAGGAAATGTAGCAATTCGTTCTGGTAAGGCGGTATCAGCAATAAATCGCACATGTCTTTCTAAATTGCCAAAGTTTGTAGTTGGACCAGTATTTTTGCTTAACAAATTTCTTAATGTTATGTGTTACAATAATATGATATTCCGGCCTCAGCGAAATGTTCTTATTTTGTAAAACACTTGTTATTTCCTCCTTTTCCCTCTTTTCATGCTTCTTTTTGGAATATAAAATTATACTAGTAGGAATATTAAATAAAACAGTAACAAATTATTACAAAACTGACTACTTTTGTATCCTTAGGAAATAACATTCTATAAATCGATTGATAAGATTGAAATAATTTCTGAAATACAATCATTGTTAGTACCATAACTTCTCTTCAGGTACTATCGACCCACGCATTCTTATATCTACGTTCTTATCATGGCCTTAAAACATTATATCACTCACACGGTAGACTGCAATGGTCATTACTGTGGTCTTGAAGTCGTAAAGTATTTATTTACAATCGAGATTAAATGAATTCTTCGCGAACAATTCTTGACTTGCGCTGGGAGACAACGACCGTTGCAATGGCACCTAGGAATGTTCTTGTCTTAGCGATTTATGTACAAATTCTTAAATTAGAAGTCTTGATATTTCTACTAAACAATTTAACGTTCTCAAGACACATGGTGTAGAACGGGTAGTGGGTGTCACATTATAAATATCTTCCCTCCTCGTTCTGGATTTAGATTAGCTCAATGTCACCGGCATCATTCTTTGAGATATTTTTACTGAGGTATGTAAGAATAATGATAGGAAGTTGTGTTGGTTTTAAAATGAACACAAAATACGTATAAATAACTTTTGTCTCATCTTCTAAGAATTAGTTGTAACGTTTGCGTAATATTCAACAATAAATTGGCACATTTTCAGGTAGTAAACCATATTTATCTTTTAGAGCGTCAGCATTTTGTGCCGCTAACAAAGTATTTTGTCTGTTTGTATACATTGTTATGTCTAATTCACATATTATATTACTGATAACTTTAGCAGAAGTACACAATATTAAAATCAATAAACAAAATAATGGCTCTTGTGATGAACAAAATTTCATTAATAAAGAAGTAGATATTGCACCAATCAACAAAAATCACGGTTTATGATAGGAAATGAAATCGAAATAGTTTCTGTTTCAAATGAATGGGCCCATGAATATAAATTAGTTAATGCAGTTTGTCATAAAGATAACGGTAAATATGATTTCGATTGTGCAACAAATAGTTTCGGATCAAAAATAAACCGCTTTTAATGTGGACATATGCTTCTTACTATACCGGTACGTGAAGTGTTTAGGCATTCGGTATAAGAAACATGCAACAACAATTGTAGCAACTATTTTTGTATTCCATCATATCATATTACTGGCCACCGCCATACCAACTTTATAGTTTGCCATACATAGAGTTTTAAGTTCTAAGAATCTTATTTTGTCACTAATGAGTAAAGCGTGCATCCACAGAAATAAATAAAATTTAAACGGCTATCGGTAGGTACCTCATATCAAACTATCACTCACTTTGAAAGTCAAATTCTTGAATGTAAAGCAGAATTCAAAAATAGCCCGAAAATTTTAAAGTCAAAAGCAAAGGCATGGCATGGAAAAATTTCCATGAAAATGTTCATCTGTTCCTACTTCTTCTTGGATTGTTGCAAGCAGGCGGGATTCAGAACAGCCATCTGCAAGTCCTTTTTACTACCCAATGTTTGGCAGATCCTCTACTCACCGAGGTGAGGTAAATCAAGCTCCATCATGCGGTCCAATGCTACGTCTATAAAAAAACAATGTGTGAACTGCAAACAAATACTGCAATTCAATACTGAATGCTCGAAGTTAAGTTTTTACTTAACGACAATAGCACGGGCATTGACACGAGAATGAAGAATGGCTATCAGTTTCCCTCGTATATTCTTTTGTCTCTAACCAATTATGGAGGCTGAGAAAGATTAGAACTAATATTGCTATTTATGGTGACAATAAAATCATACTCTTTCAATCTTAATCGCTTTAAATGTTCATAAACTATTCATAGGCTATATAATAGTAATTTGAAATACATACCATAATTTAGATAGTCATTTTTATAGACTAGGAATTAATCTATTTTATGGATTTAATTATCAAGATTGGCTTACGTATCTATGTCTAAATGCCTGATGATACACGATTTATATTAGAAAGAAATATGGACACCAAAGAACACATTCACGGTAAAGAAAATGAACTAGCTGTATAAATCCACGAGATTCCTATGTATGACTTAAAATGTAAAGAGAAACCGTTGTACATGTAATAAAACCTTCTATCAACGTTCTAACGCGTTTCGGTAGTGATCGAAAGCGATAAGGCTACCTACGAGCACCTTATCAGATGCGTGACGTCGTCGGTGGCACGATGACCGATGAGACTGCTATTTTAGTCTTCACAGCACCTGACATGGGATCAACGACATACACGAAGAAGATACTGATACAAGATAATTCAGTAGTTACGAAGCGCATTAAACGCAAAATAAACGGAATGAAATGTAATTTCTATATCAAGGTCCACCCACTCGAGAAAGTTACGTTAGCGGTACAAGCTGGAATGTTAATGGTTGGAGCAATTATTTTCTACGAGCCACGACCGCTGGCCAAGATAGAATGGGACAAATTCACTTAAAATTTCGGTCCCGACACGAAAACACGAATGACGCATGAAAAAGGAACCCAGAGAACCCTTCTCAAATTTAAGCCATAACTTTTTTAAATATTACAAAATGACTTGAATAATGAATTCATTAGGATTAAGTTTGTATTTATTACCTCATTTATTAGTATTAGACTGTTCAACTCTAATGTTTTTTACTGTGAAAATGAATTACGGTTGTGTAAGATTACGATATTCAAAATTTCTTTAAAAAGACCCGACCGAAGAGTGATGAAAAATTGTAATTCCAATAAAACCTTTGTTTTGTTATGAGATCTTTTAGTATAAATGAGATGATGTATGTAAACTTGATACAGTAGAAAATTAACTCTCACATAATTATGTAATATTCTTGGTTAAATGGGCATGTATACCGTTAACAGTTTTACAACATAATCACGAATAAGATCATGTCTACACGCAACTCTTTCATTATGTTTGCGTGTGCGGATCTTTTCATCTAATTTCTCAGCTTCGTCATAATTGAGTTTAAGTATTAGATAAGTTTGACTCGTTTGAGTATTTAATTCATTGTTTTGTGAATGAGTAGTAATATAACAGTCTATTCGCATCGTCCATAAAACGAACGTGACTGCTGGTGTATGTCGCTGAATAATAATTAACTTTTACGATTACGGACGGCCGGGTAATACTCCGAACCCTTAAATACTGTTTACGTAGCGAACGTGGTCGTAAATACTTTATTTAGCAAATAAAATTCAAGGCCTTCCATTTCTGTATCATTAATCATAATTTATTTAGGCTCATTATTATCATTATCTGTCAGATTGTCAGTATAAAAACCTATTCATTATTTGACTTCAGATTTTTTCGACGAAGATTACGCGTAAAAGTTTTTGTAACCAGCCTACGCATGTGAACGCCCTGACTAACTCCATTTTAACTTTTATTAATTACACGTCTTTTCCATTGCCCGACGTGACTGACAGAGCTAATGAATCGAGGAAGGCAGGCACCGAATAAGTAAGGACACCAACTCCTTATTTCGCTGGGACGGTAAATTGGTCGATTACCCTGCATAATAACCAGATGCCTTAAAAGAATCGCTTGTTGTGTACCAAAAAATAATTACACATTTGCATAGAAAATTTTAATTAATAACTGTACAAGACAAAGTTGGTATGGAGAAAGGTAAAAACATGCACGTATTGGTAATTAAGATATTGAAATAATGTTTGAAGACTGATAAATATTGAAGCAATTAACAGAACTGATAAGATCATCGTTCAATTTGTATATTTTAACGAAATAAGAGGTTCATCATTGACAGACGGTGACTAAGCACGAAATAGACAAAGACAGATGAAAGTGAGACGTGTTTCTTTTTGCCCATTTATTTGACTTATATGGCCGATTCGAAAGCTGTAAAAAGAGCGTCGTAATATTTGTGATAAATGTACTTTTAGTAGAAAACGACTTTCAAATTCAATTCAATAAGAGTTATCATTTGTCTTAAAATATAAAAGTAACCGTTTTGATCCGAAGTTTCTGTTACCTTTGTTTGATTAATACTCAATAATATCTGAATATTTGAAATTATTGGAATAATCGAGTAAAGTATTCGGTTACCTGTAACGCAATGTTTATGAAAATAATTTTGCAATTCCAAACAAACTCCAATAGCTCTTCCAAAGGGAGTGTTTTTGCATGCAGAAGAGCTATGTCACTACGTATTGACTATACGTTCGATTGTATTAATATAATCATGCCTTATCTTGCAGAGTCATACGCATAATCTAACTACAAGATTAATTTACCGGTATGAACTGTTAGTCGTGGAGAAAGTTGCGGATTTACATCATCGAGTCACGGTTTTCATAGCAGGTATCGGAGAAGACAATGGGTTGCATAATAGCTGTTACGATGTGAACATTAACAGGACCACATGCGGTACTGATCGTGTGATGCGGTTTTTCAGAATCAGTTATGTTTTGCATGATAGTAAATTACGTGCTGGAAAATTGAGATGATCCAATAAGAACGAGTAATGAAATGTAAAGAAAAGTCACATTATTTTGGAAATCAGACTTAATAGGAACTAGCCAGTAAATAGACCTTTTCTAAACATTAAAGAAAAAGGGAAAACTGAAGAATATGAAGAAGAAATTTGAATACAAATGACGTAATAAAAATGTAATAAACGAGTTTAAAAGTTCATGAATGTTAATTATATGTTGTCATTTGTTTCAGGTAAAATTACGAAGGAAAGGTGATAATTACAAACGTACGTGAACTTAGTCTGAAAGTGTTATTCAAATATTTATAGAGCAAACGCCGAAGGGCTTTGTTAGCAGAGCGTGCGTCTATTCTTATCCACCCTTCGTATCACCTAGTGCCTATTACGAAAGTACGCATTCGGTTACATTATCTTGTGAACACATAAGTACACTGAATCATAGTCGAGCAATACTACGAATGCTTTAACTGCGCATACAAGTAGGTAAGCAGGTTTGAAGTGAATGAATGGACTAATCGACATACAAAATATAGTCGTGACCTCAAAGCCTTGCACTATGGGAGCTAACAACGAAGTCGGCAAGTTGATAAATAATTACATTTTCGTAAACGAAAACCCATTTGCCGAATTTCCAATTTGCTCTGTACCTATTACGTGACCACTTGAACTAATATTGTTCTACTTGCGTCCCATTGTATTAGTTTGAAAACTTGTACTCGCTGGACAAGTGTCAAATCAAATTAGGGACATTGTTATAATGGTCTATTTTTGATCACAGAGGTAATAAGACCGATAAGAACCTTTTATAGTGTGACCTTTACTTGTCATTCAGTTTAAAAGTAGTATCTATAATTCTATTATATTCGACTTTATTGACTTCTTCAACTTTAGATAAAGTTATACTCATATTAAATACGCATATTTTACATATTTTTGGAGCCAACTGAATCTTGATGGGTAATCCTTTTGGTATTAAGTTCAAATAATCCAACATTTTTTTACCGTTAATTTTATTATAAATACTTTCGGGTTGACAATGGAAATTAAGTAGAGAGTAATTTGAGCCTCTTCATCGTCGATAAATAATCATAATTGCCCGTCGTGTCACTTGGCACCATTGCTTCAATAACGCACGAGCACACGAGCGTAGGCTGTTAGCATTGTTGCGTGGGAAAACAGCCCAATTGTACCCACTTGCTATGCATCCGGCTATACGTGTAAAGTACCATTAAACGAAATGTCTTTAAGAGAACACTAAACTAAATGACTCGTGAAATAATTTATTTACTCTTGACACTTTGGCCTTTGACAGTCGCCTGCCAAATTACGGGCTGAACTGTGCTTAAGCGGAGAATTGTCTTTTTGTGTTCTTTATATTTATATTAGTGGATCTGAGCAGCAAATGTTTTGCTAAAACAATTAATATCAGAAACAGCGCCATCTATCGGGTCTCAAATTATCCTACGTATATTACTTACTGAAGTGAAAGTATTTTACAAGAATTTATTTCTTTGAGTTCAATCAAAATTTGTGTATACACACTCGCCGCCTATCGTAGGTTAAATAGTGTCTTCGCCGAAGCGTACTCAACAACTTCCTATTTCATGGCGATCGAACGTATGATATAGTAGTGTATAAAAGACCAAGAAACTGACAGACATTGATGTTTATACATATAAAAGAAAAGACAACGTACGGAAGTTATTTCAAACGCTGCATGTTTACGTTTGATCGTCAATCAAGACATGAAGGTGATACGTGTGGTAACTTTCTTTTATCGATACTATTACCAACCGTGCCCCGTCTGTTCAAACACTAATCTGAAATAGATTCAACCTCGGGTAAAGGATCGTTTGATCTTAGTACATCGATATCCGTTAGACAATAGACTGATTCATGTAAATATACTTGAAGAGCAAATTTTGGTTATAAATAAGAAGATTGATATAAGTAAATCAAGGACTAGTATGAATCACTTCGAACTTCAGTCACTCTTTTCAAATAACATAGAAATATAGTTCATTACATATAAAATTTGAGTTACAAAATGTTACTCTTACGAATAAAATAAATTCCTTTGAATAAATTTAAAGACTTCAAACAATACATATTAATTCGAGTGTTAAGACTAACTAGAATTGATTTATAATCAGCAATTTATTTTTGCCGACTTTCTATCTATTGATTATGCAATATGAGTCCTTATCTTCCTAGACATTACCATTTCAGAATACGAAGTTGTTTGGCTAAATTCAGAAGGCCGATAGTGTTTCTAGCAAAAGTAGATTAAGGTCAATGATACCGTATACCATAATGTACGTAAATACGTAATGGTCCGGTGATAGTAGCCAGTACATCGCGTGCAATGTTACATCTACTTGATATTTTAACCACGAAAGTAGTACAAGAGCGCCAGGAAGTGGAACAGGCAGTAACGGGAGTAGTTACGAATATTAACTTTGTATTTTCTATTATTTTCATTGCGCTATTCTTTGTTGAAATAATAATTCATTAGATTAAAAATATATAAGCGATATTTGAAAATTTGAACGCGATAAGTGAATTTGATAATTCTATTGCTTTTATGAAGATTTAATATTATCAGATTAATGTCGCTTCTTTAATTGGATTCAACCCAAGCTTTCTTTCTTTAAGGTCGATGAAAGCGGCAGTAGTACAAAGGGAGATTGATTGTAATGTTCTTAAGCTATGTCTAATTTATTTATCCCTATGATTCCCCTTTAAAGTTAAATAAAAGTTAATAATGTAAGTAACTGGTCAAAAAGAGGTGATGAATCATAAAACCCTTAGGAATTTCCGACCACAAAGAAACATTTAACGATTCATATCACGAGCGGGATGAATCAGGATCAAGTTATGTCCAGGTATAAGTCAATTTCTGGAACTTCATTATTTTAAATTAATCTTGTCCTAAAAATGTTGCATAAAAATATTATTTCCAGCATATTATTCAAATTAAATGTACACAACACGCACTTATGGTTCCGTTACATGTAATAGTAAAACATAATTAATTATGCACATGATTGCTGTAACTTTAAAAATTACAATTTAAATTTTTTATGCCTCTCGAATTGTGTAAGTTTGGAGATTGGATGAAACATTTAAACCTCGTGTATGCAATCGAAAACCCGTGAAGAACATTACGTGTTTTGCAATACGTATACACTGATAAGTTGATAATAAATCTTGTAAGCGATAATGAGAACACTATCAGCGTCGATAAAGCGGTCTTTTATCGCGTGGATGCTAATAGAAAAACAATTCCTACTCAAAAACATTTATATCAGCGATAGTGTGTTGCTACTGTTGGCAACATTGCTTTCATTAATATAGAAAGTATACGTGTGTATTGGCATTGTGTCATAAAAAGACAAAAGTATCATTGAAATGGGTGTGACGAGCTCGATCACATACGAAAGTACTACGAGGAAATGTACATTGTCGTAGAGTGAGAGCCTATTATTGTCAATAGTCATAATAAGCGGTTCAATAGCTTTCTTTTTACATAAATATCCAACATCGGTATGCAGTATGAAAAGCAATACTTCATTGCATGTAATCGATACTGATATAATTTCCTGATCGTAATCGTATTTTAGCGTTATATTACGTCGTGTGTATCGAATGTATTAAAACATACGATATTACCTCCGAGGCAATTCGTCTGCCAATTTTTTTAGTTATTACTGAATAATAATTAAAACATAAGCGCAAGTTCTTAGAATTCTTAAAATTAAATAACCATGTTGATTTCGATTATTCTGAAGACAAACGAAATAAAAGTTAAAAGAAAAAGGTTGTGCAGCTGGCGAAATTTATTAGCAATGTGTTTTCGGATTTATGACACGTATTGGCTTTATACAGGTTTGATCGTACAATGTATTAAAGGAGATGCAAGCTGACGCCTGTGTGCGTAGGACCAGGTGACGAAACTGGTTACCCTGCGGTCAGGTGTGCTCCAACTGCGTCCAGATTTCACTCAAGCATGTATTGCACGGTGCAATCGAGACTTCAAAAAAGTTATTTGCAAACTGGAAAACATCTGCCTTAAGAAACTCGACGCTTTAGAATCTTTTGCTTTAGGTTTTATTGTGCAGCCGCGCTGAATGCCAGCCGACGATGTTGGTAAAGGTAGAGACATTAAAACGCTTTATGCAAAGACGCTTGTAATTTTGGCTTTTACTGGAAGCTTGGATGTAAATAACATTTACATTTTGTTTGTATACCGTTTTTGAATAAGTAATATGCTTACATACGTGACTGAACATCAGACGTATTAAGCGTTAGGCGATCTAAATCGGTACTTGAGGCGGAATCAACATGAATTCATAATCAAACCAAAATTTCCAATTGACTGCCTCTTTCGCTCTCCTTTTGAGGGGATTGAATACAGACGTGTTTTTATCTGTACGAGTAGCTATTTTACTGTTTACGTATATCTGTTAATAGGAGTGGAAGTCTTTAGTAAATCCTTATACAATACTACCTGCGCCAGTCTCGATTACAATCCCATTGTTACGTTTATAATCCGAAGCTCAGAGACGAGGCCGCGCGAGGTAAGCACAGTGCAACCAACATTAAAAATGGATTTTGATTACCAACAGAAGATTAATAATAACGCAGAAAATAATAAATCATAATACTTAATCTTTGCATTATAAAGCTTTGTGTGCAATTTGTTATTTAGTAGATGCTTTGCTCAAAAAGTCTTCTTTGAAGATTAACGCACTATTTTTTGTGTATACGTTTGATGAAATAAACATATTTACGTGTATCTTACAATCTATCTATTTATGTTTCAGAAAGACTGGCGATGTTAGAATTAAGTTTATCGTTTACTTTATCACTTAGTTTACTTTGCAGTAAAGAATATTAAAATGTTAATTGTATACAACTATGTTAAGAGTTATTACAATAAAAACTGAATCGTTTAGTGACGTTTTTTCAATAGTAATGATGTAGGCTCATCTGTACAAGGTACATATTGAACGAACGTTAACGAATAGCTCATCTCGTTGCTATCGAGTTAAATCCGGTTGTGACTGCGGTATTAAGGATTAGTCTGACCATTGACTGCTTATAGGCTCGTTATATTATGATCATCCATTTGTACTTAGAAGATTTAATTGGAAGTCTTATATTATTTAAAAGAACAAGATATATGATTTCATGGAACGAGTCCTTATAAAACAAATAATCATTTGTTTTAGTAAGAAACTTAATCAATCAAGAATCATTTGTTTTATGTTTGGGTAATATGAATTTTATAAATGTATAACAATTAACATGTCTCTTTTGATTAGGATTAACTTCGTCTTGTATTGTATTGTATTTGTATCTAGGCTTAAACATAATATTTTGAAATGTAAATATATACAAAACTAGTCATATAAGCATAAAATAATGGTGTAGACACGACAGAGGGCGTACTGTAACATTATAGTTATAGTTAACCCTAAAAATGAATATATCTCCAAAACTTTGTATTAACCCTAATATGTTCTGAGTAAGAGTTGAAAACCCTAACTTTGATGATGATCATTAATCAGACCCTCAGATGTATTCAACGGATAAACAATAAAGTACCTATCCAGATATTCTTCAAGACGGTTCTCAGAACTGCAGTCAAATCGTTCAATAACAAACGGGACGGCGCATGTGTCATCGCTTATTACTACAAGCTTCTATTTATCTTACTGAGCTATGTATGTGTGTACGTTAAGGTCAAATCTTTCGAATACATTTTGAATTTCTTGTCTGGTACGATTGTTTTTTTTGGGATTACACAACGATCTGTTCCCCATTATCTAATGGGTAACAGATCGTTGTGTAATCCCAAAAAAATCCAAATCCCAAAAAACATCACCTGATGCTGACTGTATCCAATATGTGTTTGGGCTCGTTTTTATCAAGAGTTCATTTTAATTTGGGACAAAAGGCAAAATATTTATAAGATTTGAAAATATTTTTAAGAGATAAAAGCTAAATTAAACGAAAATGGGAACGTCTATGAAAATCATCCGATAATTCATGTAGTTATTATATTTAATGTAATTTTTGCCAATGGAGTTTGTTTTCTCCTTATTGTATTTGTTATACTTATAACTATATCCAAAACACATTGCGCTTTATGGCCCAACTGTTGCCTTTGAATCAGCAATGGAACCAGAGATAATGGAATAGGGAGAAGGACATATTCCTGTATCAATATGGGGGAAGCAGAAATAGAACTAAAAGCTTTCAATTCTAAACTACCAGCTATTGTCATTTAACTACAAAGCTACCAATAGGCGATTAATTTAATATTAGCCTATTTATAAATAAAGATAATATAGAAACATAAATTACTAAAGGTATCAAAACAGCACGGTATCTTTCATACTCTCTTTTGATAAAAGCGTCTTTGTTACGGTTATTTCCAGGAAGACTAATTTGCGTACCTCTCGTTCGCCATTTGCATCAATCTCCATAGAACTTAGAAGCTGGAACTGTTTTCGTATCCCGTTACTGCTGAAACGTGCTTGTTTATCATCTCCATTCCCTTGCTTTTGTTGATATCTGGCAATTTCTAAATTATTAGTAACTTAAAATTCAGTGTGGTTTGTTTACTTACCGTGTCAACTAAACAATTTAGTGATTTCGGAGAAGCAATCAATATGCAACCGTGTAATAAACCGCACGGTACGAGCTCTCGGTTGCTCGCAGCTGGGTATCCACTCGATTATTGATTTGCATGCTTTCCTTTACAACAAAGATCACTTGCACGTTAACGGTTCAGTCACAAAACACAGATGGAGACGTCGCACAGATGAATGGGACGATCAGAGTTTCACTTGACAATGAGCCTTTTACTTATCTAGGGATAGATAAAACACTTTATCTCTATCGTCACTGCTCGTTTCGACACTAGATTCGTTAGAGTAACTCAAATGATTCCAGCACTCGAACGTAGGCTGTGGTCGGATGGAATTAAACAATGGTGTACACAGCCAAAACAATCAAAGATCGCGAGGCGCGCACCGCACGTGCCGCCTCGCCCGCGGATACCTCCGGACTGAGTGACGGGGCGTCGGGGACGGGGCCGCGGTGCGACGTGCGACGTTGAGTAAAGATTGCCGCTTGTTCGGGTGCACTCGCACGATGCCGTGTTGCTGAATTCGTCTGCCGAGCGAGATCAAGGTACGGAGGTAGTTGAAGGTGATTCGTCTGTGTGCACTGAAATTCGTTACATGCATCGCTGCGGTGTAGTGACACCTGCTTTGTGCATGAACCTTACGAACGGGTCTTTCAAACAGGTTGAAGGTTTTTTCCAGAGTTTAATTTGGGTATTTCCATCTACAGGGATAAACTGCAGCCTGCGTACATTAGTGATAATAAATATAGCTTATGCTTTTGTTGTGTCCCATTTACTTAATTAATGTTGACTATGATTTTCATTTCCTTTAATTTATATTAATCGTAATAAGTTTATTAGTAGCGTATCGATTGAAACTTAGTAAACATTGGCATTGATTGAGAACCTCGCCCTTCGTTCTTTATGAAGGTATTAAAACAGGTAAATTTTTTACACTGATTATTATTAGTGTGATCATAATAGCTATTAATACCGTAAGATCTATACACTCGGTAGTTAATATAATTATGTGCAATAAGAGTTTAATTACCGTTCCATGCACTAACTACTTCAAGTAATCAATTAGTTTCTCATTTATAATTCCGATGCAATATCTTTTTTTTATTATACATAAGAGACTAGGTAGCATTTTATTTATATTAAGTCTTGTAGTCTTTCTTTTTTGGTAAAGTATAGTTATATTTTTAGAGTGTTTTACTTGAAATTGTCGTACCCGTGTCGTACACACACGCAACAGTAGTGTTATTTTTCAACGGCAGAAAAAACACGCGTTGAAACAGAAACTTTCATATTCATAAAATTATTTTGAAACAGCATTTTTTAATTATTTTACATATGCCTCTGCTATATCGTCGTACAATGTTTTTTTATACGCAAGAATTTTCATCCTATTGAGACATCTTAAAATATATTCTTGGGTAAAAGTCGCCCTTTAAAATATCCTTTTTTTTTCTGTTCAGTCAGTTCAAATAAATAAAAAAAAAACAATTTACATGAAATTGGGATTTCTTATTGTGAACCTAAACACTAATAATGTTAAACTATGAATCAACTCGATTGAGGCATCGAGAAATAAACGCTGGTCATACAATTCATATATATTTCCTTATTTTTGTGATGGAGAGATAACCTGATCTTTTACCAGGAATTCTTAAGGAAGTTGTTCAAACTGCGGTATTAAAAAGAGAGATCCTAGTACCTCTATCCTATTATCAATCCCTGTCAAGATCAGTTTAACTGTCTTTAAAATTACCCGAAAACTACAGCAAGTATTTTGTAACGAGATTTGAAATATCCAAAATTAATTATTTTTGTAATTGGATTCGCCTAATGTCTTGAGCTGACGTCTGGGAATCCCGGTCTGGGATAACCCGAAGCGGGTTCTTTCCAGGAACAAGTACCTATTATTAAACATTGTACAAATTGTTAAAATGATACGAAAACAAAATTAGATAAGTCTTGAGTTACAATACTTTTTTGATTTGGTGAAAAAGTTTTTTTTTTAATTTGCCAATTACGGTGTTGTGGAGTGGTATTTTATTATTAGTACAAATATAAGTAGTAATATATTATTTATATATTACAAACACACACACACACACACACTTTAGCCAGCAATTTTTAGGAAATTCTCGAGTACGAAGCCGTGACTTGAACTAAAATTTATTGAAAGAAAAAAATACATAAATAAAAGGAAAAAAATACTTAGCCTTACAACTATTACTCTATATCATGTGTAACAAATCACGTTGAATCGTTATAACAAACTGGGCTCGTTATGTGGTACAAGTGTAAAGATTTATCGTTTGTTATCCTTACACATATGTTCCTAATGGCTAATCGAATGATGTATGATGATTGTACGACGGAACTAAAAACCGTTTATTAGTGTGCACAGAGAAGTAAAGATATAGACTCCTAGTACGTTCTCTGTTATTAAGTAAGTTAAATAGGACGTATGTAAAACCAAGATTACAAGTAGTTACATAACTTCAAAAAATCCAAGTAAGTAAATAAAAACCTACCAAAAATTAAAAAAAAAAAACACTCATTAACCGTATTTAATCACAATCTGGATTTCCGTTCATATGGAGCACACGAAAAGAGGTATCCGGGAAAGAATCTCGATTACATTCAAATACTCAGAGATTTTGAATATTTTAACCGGTGTTCGTAATTTTAGAGAATGTTACTATAAACAGTATCTAGATATATTTCCAACCGCCATGTTTGTTATGAGTTTCGGTAAAAATGTGTTATAGATAGGAAAGATGAAAAATAAACAACCTAATCGTCAAAATGATTCAGCATCTGCCGAATGAACAGGATCATTCATCATTCGTTCCCCGGTCGTTACTCCCTAGTCGATTATTTGAATGGAATTCCAAAATCAATCTCTAAATGTTTAATCAACTGGGCGCAAAGGTTATTACAGTACCTCCTCGTGCCTATTCATTGGCAATTTTTTTACTTCGCATTGTTAGAAATATTTTATTGTAACATATGGCAGACGGGCTCCCTAATGGTTTTTTAATCTAATTGAAATAGCAAACGGGAATCCAATTCTAACGGTCATTGCATCCATGTCCATGACCAATTTCATAGAAAACAGTCCCGTCTTAATTCGATCGCAGATGGGTTGCTATTCCTGGAGATTAAGATGGAACGCCTTGTAAACGTGATCATGGTTAAAACCAGAACATAGAAAATTCTGCACAGAAATTAGTATGTTAAATGCTGAATGAAAGAGATGGTGGTGCCGCTGTAAAACTTCAAGGAGGTATGTAAGTTGTACTTTTCAATAGGCCTTACAAAGAAAAGAAATTGCATTCTAAGTGTGACTATGATAAGACGATATTTAACACTAGTGAACTCGCATAAACAATACCAGCTTTAAAAAAATCCAAATTTAAACAATTTGGTAGAACCCTCTGAGGTTCGACTCCAGAGGCGTTGCGCCAAATGCATTTGCCTTATAACAGCATTCTTAAGCGCTGCTGTTATGAGGCCAAATGGCTCAGATAGGAATCCAATCTTATTTGGGGTTTATTATACATGACCATCTGCATGCAGGACTGCATGCTCGTTTGCTACTTAAATTATAAAGTATTTATATAGCTTAAAAACTAAAAACCACGCTAAAATCGGGTGGAAAAAGGAAAATCTTGTTGGGGAGAATGAGAAAAAAGTATTAAAACCTTTTATTGTCATCGGTTCTTGATCAGAATTGAAGTGTTCGTTCAAAGTGGGTAAAAATCGGGTTCAAAGATTCCGTTACATACATACAGGTCGTGCTAATAAAAGCGTGGTAAAAACACCCTTTACATCAAACTATCTTCTATAGCTACACACAAAGTTAAAATAAATTTGTTTATCAGGAATATACGTATTAGGTTTGAATGACGTTGATGTATTATCCTTTTAAGGGGTTACGATACGTGTATAAACGGACTTTTGACAAATAGGATACATTTTTACAAGGACTTTGAACGCTCTAAACGAAGCGGTCTAAAATAGAAAATAAAAATGGAAACGGTAGAGTTGTTATCAACTATCTTTTTTAGAAGAATCACTTAACTGTTTATTGTATGGTCTAAAAGCTTGTTTTTTAAAATGTTATTTTATATTATATTGTAATTGTAATGATATAAAATATAGCCGTTACTTATGTGTGACGTCGGTTTATACTTGGCCGTTTTAATATTGAAAATTCTACAAAATATTACTGACAATTTTTGTTTCCAGAGGCCTATACAATAAAAAAAACATTTCAATAAAGAAGACAGGATATAGAACTCCAAACTTATTTTCATCTTTTTGTAACATCAGCGTGTCTATACAAAGTTAGTAATATACCTATACCAAAAATATTCGTATTCTAACAAAATTAAGTTCGTGCTGTAATGTAACTTTCCGAGCTGGCATTGTCAAGTTCGCAGTAACGTAACAAATGTTAGAAATAACTTCGGAACTTGTGAGTCTTTAGATGTTTTTTACGCGTTTATCTTTCATAAATATTCCTCTCTACTGTTATAAATAATTCATTCTACATTACACAAACAAGATATTTACTATGTGGTTCTTAATTTTGGTGGAACGGTGTTATCAGAGCATATTTAAATTCTTAAATTTACCTACTTCAGTCTGAATTTTTAATTTTCATCGTATTTAGGTAAATAATAAATTATTATTTATGAAACTACGCTTCTGTAGTTAAAAACTTAATACAGTGAAACCTGGTTAAGTGAGACATCAAGGGACCTGCAATGTCGTTTCACTTATAGAGGTATTCCACTTACCCAGTGTCTCAGATATACAGGTATAAATAAATATCTGTCTCATTTACAGAGGGTTCCATTATTAGGGTAGGAAGGGGTAGGGAGGGTATTTTGACATTTTTCAAATAAACATCTGTATGATAGTAAAGCGAAACTAAAACTGAAGGTAATTGAAGCTCAAAATTTGTACTTACGTACTTGGAATTACGTGTGGAATTTGTGGGTAGAATAAGAATGAGTAAACAAACAATGTTATCTCAGTTACAGAGGTTTATGCATATAAAATTTACTCGCTGTCTCAGTTATAGAGGTAACTATGATGATAAATCGAAAGAACAAATCCCAGATATAGAGGTTTATCTCGTCCCACTAACAGAGGTAATTCAGTGCCAAAGTGTTGGGACCTCAGCATGAGTTCCAGTTATGGAGGTTTCTCACTTATCCAGGTCCCACTTAACCAAGTTTCACTGTAATTGTAGTAATCTATCGTGCAGTAACTTTGCTATGAACTTTGTCTAAGGCGCTCGAACACCACCTCGAAAGTCGTTAATCCTGATGATCCTGATAATGACAAGGGGAAAAAGTTATTAAAATCGTATATTGTCATTGGTTCTTGACAATCGTTCAACATTTAAAAATAAGCTGATCATTCAAAGTGGATAAAATCGAGTTTAAAGATTCCGTTACATACATACATACAGGTCAAGTATTAAAAACGTGGTAAAAAGACAGAAACTATTTTTCCCTAGATGTATTCAAACACTTCGCGAAGGGTTTTCCCCAAAAATTTTCCGTCATGTTTTTGTAATTTAGTCAACTTCAAATAGGGGTGAAACTAAACCACTATATCATTGGGTTACATTATTGATGCCACTTACCGAGGGTGGCACCCCACAATAAATTGTTAATATGTCAATGCTTGTATTAGAAACTAGTAAGAAATAAGAATATACGTTTCAGAAAAAAAAAGATAGAACTTCTTCGTATTACGAACGTAAGAATTGTACCGTAATCAATTCTGTGAACAAACCATACGACCAACCAATTTTGTACCATACACGAATATATAAAATATGTTTAGGGAAAACGTAAAGCCATCATTTTATGGTATTTTTATAAGATTGGAGTAGATATCGACCCTGTAGTTCATCTGATAGAATAACATTAGACTGCCGTGGACCACGAAATATGTAACAAATGCATATAGAACAGGAATTCTATCAGAAGCCGATTAGAGACGAGTTACTACTCTTGAGGATGAAAATGGTCTCGTACCTAATTATGGAGTTAGCAGATTATGAAATCCGCCAAAATGCATAATAAAAATACAGCCAATCAAAAATAAAGCAATAATACAAAAGTATAACTAGACATTGAATTTGAATTTCCGCAATATTTAGCGGGATAACCTACTTTGAATTCCCGGGAGGTTCCTCCCGGTGGAGCACGGTATTGTATGAATATTAAACCTTACACCCATAAGGATATTAAATATTTTCTGCTATAAGAACTTGAAGTGAATGAGAGTACAGAATACCTAAGTTTGTTAGGTATTCTTATACCTTATTAGGTACTATTATACCTACAAAATTTGTGGCGGAGTGATTTTTGAGTGCGATGAGGCGCGGTGCGGCGTGGCGGGAAGGATTTGAGTTTTGGCGGGAAGCCAATTATCATAATTGTCATTGTTATAAAATATTTATGGAAATATGTCATGTTCCTCTAAATGTTTCTTTTATTGTGATACACTCAAGATATATAGCATTATAATTATAAAGAGCAGCTTCAGCCGCCTTCGCACGTGGAGCGGAATCGCAACATGCTAAGAGTATTGGAATATTAGTTTGAAGGGTAAGGGAGACAGACTTTTTCTGATGCGTTCCAGTACCACCAGGGTACGGGCGCATTTGTGGCTTCAGATAGGAATATCTAATCCTATTTGGGGTTGAATTTAGATGTCCATGGGCGGCAGTAGTCACTCACCATCAGGTCGCGTGCATGCTCGTTTGCTAATTCTATAAATAAATAAGAGTTAAAAAAAAAACACGCTTTTATTGCTAATCGAACTAAAAACTAGAAAATCAATTAATCACTCATAGTGAATCATCAGGGTAAAAAGCGTGGGGTGCATTTTACTGCGGTTCATAACTATTCTCCCATGGATAATTGCCCATATCCTTTTATCCTTAGCCACGATCCTTGATACGTGTGCAAAGTTTAAACTTTATCAAGCTTCTAGAAACGGGTAAAAATCGAGCTCATACATACATACATACCTACAAACATCATACATACCTACATATATATATACATAGATACAACACAAGCTAATAAAAGCGTGTTAAAAACATGACATATTGGTGACATGAATACGAATACGTATGGTGAAATTATGGAAATAAAAACATCTCAATCTCATCAAAACAAAAAAAAAATTAACAATAAATCCGTGGTTGTAATAGGCTTACTTAATCTGATGACAGGACGAACACAGAGCTGACCTAGGTAGTCCACACAGACCTGTATTTAGATACAGCTCCGTGGTCGTCCAGGTACTCTCATTAAAGCGAGGTAGCGAAGCTTACAACGCAAACATTACGACATGCTATAACTCATTCTCGGGGCTTATACAAAGGACATAATCCCTCTAATTGAGCATTAGTTTTGGGTTATACCTACGCCCACCTGGGTGGTCCGGTTTAATGTGTACGTATAAATAAAATAGTATTGTCTCTCTGTAAACACGTATTTATTGTCTATTTTTGTTTTAGATACGGAATGAGTATATAGTTATTCGTATTTCGTCTGCTTATCTTTACAGGTTAATCGTGGGAATTATTGAGTTGTATAGGCTGTATTTTATTAAAAAAATATATAAAAAGTTAGTATAATAATTTAAAATTCAGAAATCAGATTTTCACGAGCGGAGCCGCGGGCCACCGACTGTTATTTAGTCCTCGTAAGTATATACATAATTTACATTCCAATTTAACTAATTTCGAACTAATTTTGATCTCGCTTTTAATTAGTTACATAAATTATAAAATGCTATGGGCTAAATTACAATAATGATAGCTGTTTGACAAATTTAAAAAGTGATTAATTTTAAAATTTAGGTGTTTAATATTTTTAAATTTTAATGATATTATTTTTGACAATTAACCCCAATAAACAAAAGATCCATGTTACTAAACGTGATGAAGCAATTACCCTGCCATCTCCGATGATACTTACATGTCAACAGTTTAAACTCATTTCAAGTTTAGTACAAGTTGGCGTGAGGTTAAACGCTTAAAATTGTATGTCAGATGATAGATTGAGATGCTTTCTTTCCTGTAATTATATATCCCATGGGAACATCTTGGCTTAACTGATTTATTAGATCGTGTAATGGCTATAAGAATTAATCGTAAAATAGGTTACAAATAAGAACTTTATCTTTTGTAACAAAAGATTCAAATGAAGTTTTTATTACGAATGATTCTTCAATTTTACTCCCTGAATTAACATTAAAAATTCGTGCATTGTGGCCTGTTGACTGTTTTACAATATGCTACTGAAGTCTAAATAAAGCTGATATCTGATTAACTGATTTAAAATTCTTCGAATAGAATTAAATGACAAATACATTGTGAAGTAAGCTCGATAATTACAAACGGAAAAAAACATTAATTTCTTTTACGTTTCATAACTCTCAAGTATTCGCAAAGCGGCCGAGATGTTTCAACCCTCATTAATTAGGACGGACTCTTTTGTTCATTAATTTCGTTACTTTATTCGCGTGCTGTAGCCTGTTGGCATAAATCTCCGGTTTTAGCGTAGGATTGTGTAATACTTAGGTCTGTGTTAGCGTAGAGGGCGGCGGCGGTCGTGTGGGAGACTTTTTAGGATGTGAACATGTGTTGAGGAGACGCGTGGCGGGACAGTTGTCATACCCATGGGTGTAGTTATAGCTTTGTTATAGTTTTATTAACTGGGAGGGTCAGGCAATAGTGGCGTAGTCGAAGTCGACAAAAAAATGGTAAGCCTCCCGACAGCTGATTTTCTTCTTCCAGGGCCAATTCTGGCCCCGAAGGTTTCCTTTCAAGGCAGAGCCTTCTAAGGAGGAATCTCCCGCTGCCTGTGAACACAGGCAGGTCGTTGGAGTGGTAGCCAGAGGGTTTTTTTTTTTTTTTTTTTTTCTTCTTCTCTCTTTTCTTTTTATTTTTTATTTTTTGGTAAGCCTCGGTGCGATGGTCCCATATATAAGGGGGTTCTGACCGCTAATCATTCCGCCTCCTAGTATATGCCCACGACTATATTCGTCTATATCAGAGGGGTTCTGATATCGAATAATTTTGGAGTGTTATCTGCCTTATTACAATCTATAACTAGAAATAGCTGTAAAACATTTTTATGGCAGAAATTCTTGGGAAGGCAACATCAGAAGAGAAATAGTTCAAGTACCATTGATATAATATTTTTATCAATTAACAATAAAAATACGGGTATCCCACATTTTTTTAAGGAAATTGAAGCAGCACACGGTCATGTAGTGCAGCGATGGGTAAGTGGATAATTGATTGGAGTGCTACCTAAAGGTAGCCATAAACATTAGAATTGCTCATTAGAACTGCTCGTATTAATTAATGACAGTTCGCTTCCGCGCCGCTCAGCACTATTTCCGCTACTTATCAAACGTGTTAGGTACCTACCTGTTTCTAAAACCCTTTGTTGTTAGATACGTGGCTATGGCAACACCTAACACTGCTTTAATGTGATACTCCCCTTTTAATTATTCCGCTGTGAATTCGTTTGGCTTCCCATTTAATCAAATATCATTTTGAACACTTCATGTCAGAAAATGACTTTATTATGGTTTTCATAATAAAAATTTGTTTAATGTCAATTGACTTCATAATAGTAATCATTTGTCCATTTCAAAATAACGTACAAGTCCAATTATACAAGAATAAGTCCATACAAAACAATAACGTTTCAAAAAGTACTTACACGTTCATATGAACATATGTTCATATAAACTGTTATTTTTAATTCTAAAAAAGATTTTTTATTACAATTTTTTAGCTATTTTTGCATTTTTTTACTTTTAATTATTTGTTTTTGTATGTTGTGATAAAGGTTTATTTTGATAATTATTATATTGATATATTATAGCAAACAAAAAATGACTTACATAGTAGGTATATGTATATCGTACGATCCATAATTTGTAAATTTTTCTATATATTTTTTCGGCAATACCGCTATAATTACTTCCGTTAAGAGCCAAAAATAAAGTGACAATTTTTAAGACCTTAGAAGGAAATGACTACGCAATCATAAGACGAATTTTGGTCACGGCGTAATCTATACCTTGGGTGGTCGCTTGAGTAATATCCCTGGAAGCCTGTCACTGTGATCAAAGGAGGGCTGATGACCCTTTATTATGTTAATCTGACGACGGAGGTACGTCTAAGTAAATTATATTAGATTGTAATGGTGTAGGAGTTCCATAAAATAAGATTTTTAGAAATAAGATTAAAGAAAAGGAAGACGACTTCAACTATGGTATACTTTATATAGTTTATCACCACATGAGTTCACTCATAGTACATTTTTTTCTAGGTCAATAAAATTCCTAACTCGATCGTGGCTAGGCTAGGGTGAATTCGAGCTTTGAAGCTAAATTCTTAGTACGACCCGGAGACACCATCGCCTCGCCTCTGCTGTGTTCTGGATGGAAGAGTAAAAGAGAGAAATTTATAATGGTGTAATCACTTGTCTTCGCATGGATGCTTGTTCTTCTAGTTCTAAAAAAAAACTTTTGAATTCCAAGAAAACCAGTGCCCAGCAGTGGAAAAACGATTGACGTCGGTTCATAATGCAAGAAATGCTTAATAAAATCCCAACCTGATATTTATTTCTTACATTACGCGCTTAATTCCACAAGCGTACGACTCAAATTTTCTTTAAGGGGTAAGTTTTATGGCAGTAATTACAGTTTAGCCATCCAGTAACCTGGTTCGTGGGCTAAATTTCCAGGTAATTGGGTCAATCCTAGCGCCAATAAAAACCTAACGGCAAATTTCGCGACGGAGTGGTGATAAATTTTCACGAGCGTGGTAATGAAAAAAAATATGATTCTGAGTTTGAACTTTGGTTTTTGTAATGTGGCTGTCGATTAGGTACATATTTAAAAATGTGACAGTTTTTATGTATTTAATACATCGTGAGAGTATCATATGTTATATCATAACTATATATAGGGGGTATATTTAGAGTAATTAGTTAGGTATATCATTAGCGCTTGTTAAACTCCGGTAAAGACTAATAAAAAGTGTTAAGCGGTGCTAGAGACACGCGTATACAAAGCATTGTCAGAGGAGCAATGGACCTATCTGTGTCTGACTCTTATCTTATCTGGGGTTGAAAAACAGATCATCGTTGTCTTGAGTCCTTGAGTGCCAGTTACCACTTATTAGATATCACGTGAATTGCATGCTCATTACATGGATACACGTTTTCGTTTTAAAATAAACTAAGAAGACATATACAGACAATAAAATTTTAACATTCTGTAAGACAAGAAAAGCTATAAGAACTAATATAAAGTGCAACGTTGCTTCCGTGATTCTAAAGTAAAATGTTAAGCTTTAATATGCGCATACATTAGGTATTCAGATTTTATAAGAATACTATGCAGTTAGATACAAGTTATATGCAATTTGTTGAAGCAAAAGGAATCTTATTCTGTTTCTTTGCTTCTTTACGACGAACTAAACTAAACGTCTGTCTCTGCCTTTTGAACTGCAAAATTTTCACAATGTATTTTATTTTAAAGATACTGTGATAGTAAATTCTATAAATTAAAATAAAAGATGTGGTACAACTACTTATTATTTAAACAAGAATACAGCAGCGTTTAACTCTGCTGTTATGAGGAGTTCAACCGTCTACGTCCTTCATTTGAAATGTTTGTAATTTCTATGTAATTTTAAGTACTTTGTCATAAATATATTGATATTATTCTTTTACAAAATACTGATGTTCTCTAAAAAATCAAGATAAATAAACAAAATCTCTCCAGGTATTTTTGTTCTCTTACGTGTAGGGCCGACGCATTAAGAGTTAATTTTTGCCTTTGTCACATGTCACATACCTTTATCATATGTCATATACAACCTGCTATGCGATATATAAGTAAAAGCTCTATCCATTTGACAAGTTTTGTTTATACGTACAGTCACGAGCATAAATATATGACTATGGGCAGATCAGCAAAAATATGTGACCCAATAACGAGTTCAATAATATATGCCTGCACGAACGCAGCAAAAATATCTGACATTTATAGGCAGCAAAAATATGTGATTTTTATTGTGATTTAAATTTATAAATTTTTCTAGGCTATACCTAATTATGAAATATTGGGCTTTGACAGGCAAACCTAGACCTTAATATACAAAGGCTAAGATTTGTTATTATTAACGTGTGTAAAACCCAATGACAATTGAATTATCATTTTCGCTCTTCAGGAAAGTTTGAACCTGAATGACACGAGAATTTACTGATTTGTGATTTTGAAGGATAAGTTCCAAGACACTGATCCAGAACAGGGATCGAACCCGGAAAGTTTCGTGTATCAGGTATGCCTGAAGACCGCTCCGCCGAGAAAATCATCAAATTGAGCCGTTTAACACCGTATCTTATATATAAAATTCTCGTGTCACAGTGTTAGTTACCGTACTCGTCCGAAACGGCTTCACCGATTTTCACTATTTTTTTTATACACATTCAGTAGGTCTGAG
Organism: Epargyreus clarus; assembly: GCF_041222505.1. Classification (NCBI taxonomy): domain Eukaryota; kingdom Metazoa; phylum Arthropoda; class Insecta; order Lepidoptera; family Hesperiidae; genus Epargyreus; species Epargyreus clarus. Next base: position 7,439,846 of record NW_027332239.1, on the reverse strand, counting down.
AATCGGCTACTATCTATTTTTCATACCCCTAAGTGATAAGGGTTGTTCGCCCGTAACATTTTTTATTTATATGACAACACAACGTTTACCGGGTCAGCTAGTAAGACTCTAAAATGTTGTATTAAAGTAATTTACTTCTACAGAGTTACAGAGGTCTACAGCGTCCATGACCGTTCGCAGGTCAACCGCTGTCCGCTGTGACTTACGTAATTGATGACCGTGACCTCCGTCATTACGTGGATTTATGACGCTGGATGTCTGACTCAGATTTATACAAGTAAATGGAATTTAAATACTGTAGATAATAATTTGAATATGTAATGATTTATCGTTTGTCCGTGCCATATGAAAGCGTAAGAAATAACTTTATTTTTAAAAAGTTCCTCTGTTTGAATTTGAGAATAGCGTGGCAAAGAGAACACTATACCGGTGTACCCAATTGGTTCCGGGTTCGATATCCGGTCAGACAGAAATACAAATTATGAAATTAGATTTGTGTTCCGAGTTAAACAGTGTTTGTGTATTCGTCTTCGTGCGTGTCAACTGTCTATCATTGTATATCATCCCAATACAAACAAAAATCTAATGTAGGGCTATTAGTGGAGATCACACCAAAGTTAGTATAGCTTTATTGCATGAGGAATAAGCCTGTCGATGCATCTACGATTATAATAATTTGCTGACAATATTAAATTTTCTACGAAACTGATTAACTATAAATAGCCATATTTTAAGATAAATATTAGATACAATTTATAAAGAACGTAATACGTGATCTGTAACTGCAAGATTTTAAGGTTTAAATTTGATTATACCTAGGGTCGTTGTGAGTTATAACGATGAGATAGACACTTATCAGACTTAGGGAGATAAAGGACAAAAGGTGAAAGGTTAAGGTCACAGACAGACACTAGACCCATTACAATTGGATTTAATTCTATAGGTACGATATTAGTATCTAAGTATGTATTATTTGTATTTTATGCCCGAGATTAGTAACCAAAGATTCTCCAAATTTGGTTTTAAAGTTTATTTGCTTAAATTGTGCTTTAATTGACTGACAAAACGGTGTGGTCTGAATTAGCTCCAGCTCCACATGTACCATTACGTTAAGTTAACATTGTCAAAAACATTTTTTTTTTAAAAGATGTGTGTTATGGAGTTTCTTTCGCCGCTTCTTCTCCATAACGAAACACCTTTTGAAGTGGTGGTAGTTGCTTTGACATTCAAAAAGTGATCTGTAAAGAACCTATTTTGAATAAAAAAAAAATTTTGATTTTGATTTTGATTTTAATATTGCTTTATCGTAATGTAGTACTGTTAATCTACAAAATAGAATAAAAATCTGGGATAAAAAGCAATTTTTGTGTTTTATATAAATTACTGTAGATAATAGTTTTTTTTTTTTTATAATTTAAGAGTAGCAGACGAGCATGCAGTCCACCTGATGGTAAGTGGCTACTGCCACCCATGGACATCTGTAATAAACCCCAGATAGGATTGGATATTCCTACCTGAGGTCGGCCACAGATGCGCCCCTACCCCTGAGAACTAAGCTGGAATGCCTCGGAAAAGTCTCTCTCCCTTACCACACCCTTCAAACCGGAACACAGCAGCACCTAACACTGCAGTTATTAGGTAGAAATAGGTGTGGCGGTTGTGCCGCCGGAGTCGAACCACAAAGGGTTCTACCACCTTCAAAACACAATTCAAAGTACAATAATAATTATACATAGCAAGTATGCTACGTACTTGACATATTATACTGTAACTTCCTCACCACAACAAAAACTATATAATCACCCATATCCCACAAAAACTGGGCTTGCCTCATGTGGTGTAAAGATGTGTGTATTTAAACAGGTGCAAATACATCCTATTTAGTAATTACATCTGCCATTTATTCATTATGTTCTCGTGCTTTGTAAGTAATTAGGAGTCTCCGGGGCTATATGACGTATAATTAGCCAATAAGCACTGCAGCTGGGAGAGCACCAGCGTAAAGGAGGATGTGCAACATCCTTGAGATATTTTAACACATTTAAAAAGCTTTCTATGTAAAGACTTTTATAAAACAGACGTTTTCTATAATTACAGACCCACCCTAGGATTTCCTGTTTCGTGTGTGTGTGGGTGCCATGAATCCAGACCAAGAACAGATATCCAAATTCATCATTCAGATGTCTGTCTGGCCGGGAATCGAACTCGGAATCCTTTGCGCGTAAGACCGGTATCGTGACCGCTCCACCACGTCGTCACAGTCAAACTAATTTTATTGGTTATGCTAAAGTAATAGTAGAATTTTTCATGATTAATTTCTCCTATATAGGGGCTGTTCTATGTCGTAAATAAATACGAGTAAGTCGTAAAAGCATCTTACAACGTTTGCGTTAAGCAGCCTGGTGCCTTATTTGACAGCTGTGTCTTACCCTCACTCTTTGATGTAGCAATTAGAAATAAAACCAATCCAACAACGTACAGTAGAAACACTTGCAAGGCTGGTGGATAACATAGCCGTCTGCTACTTCATTTCATTGTATTTTTCATGTCATCAGTATCTCGCTTTTCTACTAAAACCATAATAAATATTGTACTGAAGCGTTGTACCTGTTTTGAAGCGGTCTTGTTCAGTAGTGGCAAGAAAAAGGCAGTGTGATATTGATGAGATTTCTATGTATTCGACCATGTAACCCAAATCCTTTTATAAACGATTTTAATAAAAGCTAAGCGTGGTAGAAGACAAACTAGCTAAACGTACGGTCAATCTGAACGTCATTTTAGTTTGGCAGAGCGCGTGCGCATACTTGCAACTGGCATTTAGCAGTCTCCATCGTACCATGTAGGATGTATATTTACACACATGCCGTGGCCGACGTATGGTTGTTTTAACGAGCCAATTATCGATTCGTAATGTTTTTTGTTCATGTCTATTGTTAGTAAAGCCACCTTTAAACTTGCATTGTAAGCTTGCGACTGTTTTTTAAAAGAATATTTGTGGTAAGTGGGAATAAAATCGAACGTCTTTAGGTACAGATTTTCATCTGTGCCGACGGACAGTAACTTTTTGGATTATTTGGCACGCCCTACACCCGTTTGAGCTTGACGGATTTTAAAATAATTATAAGGTTTTGTTGGATTCGTCTTAATTGTAGGAGTGAGGTAGATTATATCTTTAAGTAGTGAAGTATTTTGTTTTTATAATAATTTTCTAGTTTTCATAATATTTTGGGTTTGAGCTTCAAGATGAACGTCTCTACTGGAATGCAATGCTTCCTAAAAAATAAATACCAAAAATCGCTGTACTGTGGTTAATTTGTAAAATTGAAATTTCAAAGAAGTTATAGTTAAGGTTCTTACTTCTTATAAGTCACCAATCCCATCCACGTTTGTCTCTAATTGGATTCCCAGACAAATGGCACTTAAAGACGCTTTATGATTTTAATATAAATAGATATAATATGTACCTATGCATTAATCTAGGAAGAACACAAGTCTTCTAAAGTTTGAAATTTAATGAGAGGTTCTGATAAAATTTAATAAGATAAGGATTACAATAAAGTAACTTAGTAGGTATAGATTACATTTTGTCCCTGTAGTTCCGGGACCAGAATAGGGCTATGGTATCCTGTGCCTGTCGTAAGAGACTAAAAGAGGCTTCCGGGGTTGCATGCGGCAAGAGTGGGAGCTCGAACCGCCCGGCTAGCGACCCCGGGAAGGACGGCGGTATGTGTGGTCGGCCGAGGACGGCCGACGGGGGAGTTTTAGTGCTGCAAGAGCCCCACATAACCTTTTTACGAAATCTTTTTAAGACTACAATTTTTAGGGTTCCGTACAAGAAACAAATGAAAAATTGGTGGTACGAAACCCACCGTGTCAATTTAAACCCGCATTTGGCCAAATATTTTAATTAATGGATGAGCGTACCGTCACAGCTGTAATACATTTAAAATGTGTCATTATCGCTATCTCCGTGTGTAAGTTAGAACATGTACCATAATTATCAGTTTTTAAGCCATACTTTTCCGTTTAAATAAAATTATCCCAGCGTACTTAAGTACTGTTTCTATAGAGAAGTAGTCACTACTCTTTAGTATCTTTTATTTTTCACCTTTTGACATTTATACCCTTTGTTTTTGTTTGTAAGAGGTGCTTGTGGGCGGAATAATTTTCTCGGTTGCTACCGGTAAAAAGTTGTAAACGGTAACAGCAGTAAAGTAAATATTTAATTCCTCATATACCGACTGCTGGGCCATTACAACCCCCTATTTCTGTCTTATAACAGCAGTATTAAGAACTCTGGTTTGAAAGAATAATATGGGAGATACGCTTACATGAGGTATTAAATTAAGTCTTCAGGGGAGCATTTAGATTTACATCGCACAAATCATATTGGAATACAAACTAGACAACGACCATAGTTAGACCATTGTTTTATATATTTGCGTATAAATATCTTCTTGCACATAAAAAGTATTATAATATTGAAAGGTAAGACCATGGCATAGAACCATGGTGTATCTCTCGGGAACGGTACTTTTTTTCGGGGTAGAATGTGCCCCATGTTCTTTTGGGAACCCCTGGAAACGTGTTTCAAAAAATTACATGACAATCGGTGATGTTGTTAAGGCGTGAAATAATTGGCGAAGTGAAAGTCAAACCCGTAACCGGAGGGATCCGTACAACCACAATTGTCATATTATACACATTGTGAAAATTTGAACTGTCTACCTATATCAGTTGCTTGTATGGGGACTCCTTTCTGTATTCAATTTTCTTTTATTTTTAGTATTTGTTGTTATAGCGGCCACTGTTACGCATCCTCTGTAAAAATTCAAGTGTTTATCTATAACGGTTCCAGAGATAGAGCCCTGTGACAGACGGACATACGGACAGACAGCGAAGTCTCAGTAATAGGGTTCCGTTTATACCCTTTGGGTACGGAACCCTAAAAAACAAACAGCCATAGTCGCTTTTATAATATTAGATTAGGTTTGCATATTACACCGTAAAACAGGTATAAAAAGAAAATCACGACGGCCTATCGGGTCAGTTAAAGTGCCTCACAGTTTACGGTTAAACACGTTAAGCCACGCTTCAGGATTTATTCTCGCTTAGGTCAGCCTTCAAAGGGAGCCGCTGACATCGAAACCGTTTAATGAGATTAAGCTTAATCTAGTACGAAATAGGTATACACTATGTGCGGTGTGGGTTTATTCGTTAGTTACTTGGTATTTATTAGTATAAAAGTAATATGTTTTAGTGTTCTTCTGCATCTGTGATCGACTTTAGCTAGGAGTTTGCGATCTCATTGGCGATTAGGTAGGTACATGTGTCTATATTATACCTACAGGAGTTTGACTTTAAAATTAAGCCTATTTTAATTGGTGAACGATGCAATCTGGTAGTCATAAATACTTGTAGTCAACCTAAAATATCACATTATTGCCTATCCCTGAGACCGAGGGTGGCATTGTTAAAGTCATGGTAACTTAGAAATCCCCATTTCTAAGTTGCTGCTTCTACCATGTAGGTACATTACAAAAAGATGCTAAGTGCGTATCGGACCACACGATGAAGGATAGTCAACTTAGCTAAAGAATTACAATAAAAACAAAAAACGGTGAAGGAAAACATCGTGAGGAAACCTGAGAGATTTATAAAAATAAAATCTCAAAAATATGTGAAGTCTACCAATACGCACTTGGCCAGCGCGGTGGACTATGGCCTAATCCTTCTCATTATGAGAGAAGACCCGTGCCCAGCAGTGGGACAGTAACGGATTGATGATCAAAGTACTAACTTATGAAGTAAGTAAGTAATATTGAAAACAAAATGGATAATATCTAACTTTAGTTTCTCGTAATTACATGTGTTTTTATTTTCTTATATTTTAAAACAAAACATACTTTGACTATAAATAAAAATGTCGAAATACTATGCCTGATTACACGCCCATTAATAGCTTAAACCCGTTTTAAATGTAAAAAATGTAGCACTAAAGCGCAAAGCGTGATTTTCGGCTTTAGTCCATGTGGACATATTTCCATTCATTCACTACGGCTTTCATTCACTCGCCGGCGGCAGTTCCTTTGTGCTTTCACTCGGAACTGTCTGCGATCCGTTACTTCTTTTATTCTATAGGACTTGGACGCACAATAAATGTACATTTGAGTAAGAATTTGAACATGCAAGCTCGTTTTTCTTGGCGTATATTTCAACAAATAGAACGACGGAATATAGACTTCTGTTGCGATGTCGGTCAAGATATTAGGAGATTTTAATGTATTAAGATTTACCGTAATGTAAAAACAAATAGATTAATAACATTGTTTTATCAAAGGAGGAGGGCAATGTTTCTCGAGCGCACATCCCACAGGACAAACGGCTTGACAGATTTTAACATATGACGATTCGTATAAATTGTGCCACTGACATAGGCTATATTCTTTGCATTTTTTAGTTTTAGCAAGCGATAATTAATTTCTAATACGCACATAACTTTTAAATCAGAGAGGCCTGGAATTTGAACCTCGGACCCCTCGAGCGAGAGGCCGAGTTTCTTAACCACTAGGCTTCCACTGCTTGTAAGAAAGTACTTAATTATGGTAAATCCATGGTGGTAATTAGAGGTTGCAAACAGGAAAACAAAATGTTTGAAGGTGGTAGAAGGTGGTAGTTTTCCGTTTTGAAGGGTGTGGTAAGGGAGACAGACTCTTCGGAGGCGTTCCAGCTTAGTCCTCAGGGGTAGCGGCGTATCTGTGGCCAACCTCAGGTAGGAATATCTAATCCTTTCTGGGGTTGATTACAGATGTCCATGGGCGGCAGTGTCCACTTACCAACAGGTGGACTGCATGCTCGGTTGCTACTCCTATATTATAAAAAAAAATGTAACAAATGTAGCACTCAGTACGATTGATCCCATGTAGGACAACAGTTCTAGGTGAGGTTGGTTATAGATGCCCATGGCAGTGATCTGGTTTGTTATCCAAAATAAGCAAACCAGCATGCGATCCATCTGATGGCAAGTGTCCATTGTTACCCAAGGATCTTTGTAGTCAACCCTAACTAGGATTGAAATCCCACTTGAGCTCTAGGGCTCACCATTTTGCTACTCCTGTTTTAGCCATACATACTACATACAAAATTCATATATTGATACGCTCATTGACTGAGTGGAAATGTTTTGTATAAGTGTCTCTTTTTCACCGCACTCTTCAAACCGAAACAAAACACTGCTACAGTGCTGTCCATAAAACAGAAAGAACAAGGTGCTGTCATAAAGCAGAAATAGGCATGGTGGTGGACCGGCGTTAAACCTTTATTGCCCAATAAACATATCATAGGATAGCTAACACTAGGTGACCTCGTTTTCTGCATAAAACTAGTTCATCGTACTACAGTGATATGATGCGTGCATGGTAATCGCATTGAAAAACAATCAGGCTTTGATCGTGGGGGATGCGGCAGACGTTTCAACTCAGGTACGTTAACCCTGTACAATACACGCGAACAATGCCCAGCCACACAATGTAGGGTTGTCAACCGTTAGAAATAATGTTGACATGATCATTATTGATATAGATCGCGTAAAACTGCTAGTCCGCTCTGAATATAGAAATGAATCGCGTCGCCATAGCAAATTGTATGACTACACCTGCTCGCAACAACTTCAAGGCGGACTAGCAGTTTGGCGCGAACTATACCGTTGCTATGTGTATGTTGAAAGAAAAGTATTGGTACAAGATATCTACACAATCGAAAAAAATATTGATTGCTATATTTTTTAAAATCATATATTACATTACTGTATTACATTGGGTGATTTGCTTTCTTATAACTTTTCATAGAATAGAAAAATAAGTAAAAACTGGTCTAATTTTTTTTAGGTGGCTGTTTAAGTGGGCTTATCAACCTATTTGGTACATTACGTACCTTGAAGAGTAATAAATTAATTTAAAATTTTTGAGGTCTAAATCATTTATGCCCCAATATTTATAGACTGCAAAAATTCCGATTAATATAAAGTAAATAATCGGAATTTCAATCGGAAAAATCAGATTGTTGGTACAAAAAAGGTACCATCATACGTGAATGTGGTATGGTCACAAAAATATACGAAAAATTGTAATTGTTTTAAGAGTGGCAACCCTACTGTGGTGGGCTAAGTACGCATTATCAGTCTCGTATTGTGCAAAGTCAACCATTGTACTCTCGATCTTTTCATTTCAACATGCTCCCAGGGTTGTTGCTCGTTCTTCATGGGAACGAGTGCAAAGACATTATTACAACGAAATGCGAGTGAATGAGGCCAAGGCCATGTTGTTTGTTTTCGTAAACAAATGTTAATGCTGGAGAAAATTTTCTTGTTTTTTATGACATTATTCTTATTATTATTTTGTGTAATTTTTATGTAATATAGGAGTAGCAGACGAGCATGCAGTCGACTTGATGTTAAGTCGTTACTGCCGCATATAGACATCTGTAGTTAACCCCAGATAGGATTATATTCTTAGCTGAGGTCGGCCACAGTTGCGCCGCTACCCTTGAGGACTAAGCTGGAACGCGAAAAGTAGGTATGTCTCCCCTACACACCCTTCAAACCAGAAGACAGCAGCGCTTAACGCTGCTTTTATGAGGAAGAAATAAGTGAAGTGGTGGTGCTGCCGGAGTCGGACCACAAAGGGTTCTACCACCTTTATTTCGATTTGTACAGGTACTCTCTGTTACCACACTACTGTAATGATTGATTCATTAATAAAATTTAAACTTAATCCGTCGATTCTAGCTTTAATAAAATATTTATTTCATACTCATTACATATTCTGACAAATAAGTAAAATGAAGTGTCGATATGTAATTTGGTAGGTAAAGGTTCTAGACGGCTTCTGCGAGGGGCGTAACAATCGATTCTAATAACGAGCCCCGCGTCATTTCGAAACCATTGTGGCCAGCTGTGAGAACCCACGCTAAACTACAATTTAATAAATAATATTTCTTTGACAACTTGGCTGATACGCTACCGCGTGGCTATATAGTATGTGCTACTCGTAAATAGCCACAGATTTAAATGCATGTCTATGTAAATAACAGTCTTAAAAATAAGATACTTAAAATTATTTTTTGTTGCTTGTCAGCAAAACATAATGTAATAGTATAATATTCTATTCCATAATAATATTAACACTAAAAGTTAAATTGTAAAATAGGGACCACGTCTGAGACAGGGACTATAAATTGATAAGAAATATTCGTAGCACATGTGGTAAATACTGTTGACTAGTGACATCTAGTAGCACAAGTGATAAAAAGTTTGTTGGCATACAGCGCCATCTATCAAACAAGCGTTGAACTACAAAGATTTCTTATACTGTGTGATGTACTATGCTTAACAGTAACATGGAATTACGACAGATGGCGTATTATTCCGTTTTATAAGTTCTATAAAAGTGCATTAGATGGCGCTAATAAAATTGTTTTAAGCACAGAATTAAAAAAACTTTTTACATTCTTGGTAAGATTATTAAAAATAAAATAACTATGATTTTCCTTGATTTTATTCAGTATTTATATTTGGGCGAAGTATATTTTGATCGGAGTTACAGATATAGTATTAATTTCTACGGTTAAAATAAATAGATACATTTCGGTATTAATTTAAATAATTTGCAATTCGGTTATTCATAGTCTGTTTAATCGAAGAAGAGTTTACTTGTTTATTTTAATCTTATTTTCTCAATCTACTGTGGCTTGATTTTGGTTTGAACGTTGGCAAACTTTTAGTACTTTAATCCGCCGAAATCGGTAATGGCCTGCTAAGCTGTTTATGTCCAACCATAATATTAAGTATCGTCGTAAATAACTTGAATGTCTTGTTGTTATAAAAGATAAATCCAATTTCACACAAGCGATTTACGTTCTTATAATCTTTATTTTCTGTACAAGTTTCTATAAAAGTACTGTACTAAGAATAGATTAGATAAGTTAAACAGAAAATAATAGTTTTTTATAAAAATATTTGTTACAATTTTTTTTAATATAGGAGTAGCAGACGAGCATGCAGTCCATCTGATGATAAGTGGCTACTGCCGCCCATGGACATCTGTAATCAACTCCAGATAGGATTAACTATTCCTACCTGAGTTCGGCCACAAATGCGCCGCTACCGCTGAGGACTAAGCAGAAACGCCTCTGAAAAGTATGTCTCGTTTACCACGCCCTTCAAACCAGAAAACAGCAGCGCCTAACACTGCTGTTATGAGGCAGAAATAGATGTGGTGGTGCCGCCGGAGTCGAACCACAAAGGGTTCCACCACCTTCAAATATATTATACTATGTAAATTTGTCTTTCTATCAACAATTAAAACGATTATATTATATCTACAACTAAAATTGTTGTCTGCCCGATAAATTTAAAAATATTTTCAATTTCTATTTTCATTTTTAAAATAAGTCACTATATTTTAGTTGGTTCTTTAGACATTTACGCGTAATTTTTTAACAATTCCCGAGATAAATATAGGCCACGGCACTCCCTTTGAAACGTGCCACCTTTATCATTCAAACAAAAATCAAATCCGATGGTTTTCTTTTTGTTTTTAGCGTCCAAAATAGCAAAGCCTAATAAAGGGCTTACTAACTTCCACTACCCCTTAACTTCTTAACAACTTATTAACTTTCACAGTTACAAGTATTGTTATTGTGGAATTTGCAACCCTTAAATGCACTAATTGACAGAAAGGTGACAAATTAGTATGGTTCGGCCTAACTTATATGCAGCTTTTATGTTAGGATAGAAGAGTGTGGATGTCGGCTAATTTAGGTACATATGATGCGGCTATCTTAGTAAAACTTATAGTAATAAATCTTAGTAATATTGAGGGTGTAAGGAATACATCTATCAGCTTATGATCAGCTTTAACATCTGTTCGATATGGAACTTCTTAGATGTCCATAGCCGGCAGAGACAATTTATTATCAGGCGGACTGCAAGCTCGCGTACCTACAACTACAAGCTTATAAAAAATGGAAACCACAAAGCCAAAAATAATTCAAGGTGTTCTTCCATAAAAATTAAAGTCGCTTGTTAAGAAGCAAAGCGGATTAGCTTCGTTAGGGTTTCCGGTGTCAGGCGCGCTGCTACAAAAGACATTTTTTCGCAGCGACTCTGACTTATTTAAATTGAGGGAAGATCCGTCAATGTAATCGAAAAGCTCCGTTTTGTCGTGGCTTAAATTTATGTTCGTAGTGGTTGCAGCTATTAGTGTTTAGTCCCACAAAAATAGACTCAGAAAAGAAAATTACAGAGACATCATAGATATTGGCATAGGCTATAATTTAACATTGTTAAAATATCGATTAATAAAAGATGTAGCCAACTGTATTGTACCCGAGAGCTGCTATTTACTAAAAGAGCATCTGCGACCTACTAATTCTGATATTTGGATTTTTCTTTTCCTTGACTAAAATCGACTGAACTTATTACTGATCGACGGTTGGTCACCTCTGATTTATATTGATGCTGTGCGAGTGTATATAACAGTAAACATGTACATAGAGTTAAATTTATGACAACAACAGATTGACCGCGGGCGATTGTTGAATGCTACAATACGAAACTATTAATCCGGAGATATCTGTATTGCATATTAGGGCCTGCGGCTGTGGCCTCGATGACGATATTTTGACCGGAGGGTATATGAGAATGAAAGCAAATGGACAGTATGAAAACTGGTCACGTTTTGTCTATCCAATAAAAATGTTTGGACGTACCAATGTTTCTGCTTTGATTGCTTGATATCCAAACGCGATATTGTTGGCCTATGCAATATTCTAGCTTACTATAGGAAGTCTATATTAGTAATGTTTGTGTAGGTGCGCACAGTGAAGTTTGTTAAGAGTAATTTGTGTTTAAAATTTGAAGCTAATGCGGCCAAAAAATTAGGTTCTAAGAAGGTTCGCGGGCCGCAACGAGAAGCCAACACGTGGCCCGCGGGCCACCACTTTCCGCCCTTTAAGTCAAAAATTGATGTGGTGAGAGCGCTGCTGACAAATCACTTAATCACATATCATTTCATACTTTAATAAATTGTTACAGCTCAATGATAAAATTTGTGTAAATAAACACCATTTGGTTACAATGACGCGGAACAAAGTGACTGTAAGCATGAACAATGCACTCACACCCATTAATTTCAACGAATTTATCCAGTGTTGCCTGTTACAAATAAAATTGTAAAGGTTTAAAAATCCTCGTTACCATGAAGTATATAATTAATTTAATATTTTTAAGTGTCGGTTTAGGTGCGTTATTCAGTGTGACAACTTTTGGTCATAGTTCCAGTTTGCTAGCTAAGTATGGATTGGTATCTACTTGGCTCTGTAAGTAGCTATATTTGCACACGTATGTAGGTTTTTCAAGATATTTTAATTTACCGTAAGAATAAAGTAAACGAATAATGACGAATACATACGAGTACATACGCGCATTACTTTGAAAAATCAGATGTATGTTTTTACGGGATCGCCGTTTTGTCCACGACAGGCCAAATTTCAAACTACTAATCTTTCACAATGCATTAATGAGCTACTTTTCATCTTAACGACGAGTAGTATTTTTTAAAGGTGGCAATACCTTTGCAAAATAGGATAACTTAAATATCGAACAGTACCCTTACCATGAGTTTTTACGTTTTGGCAAATATAACTTGTTTGGTATTTGTTTATGTATTTTCCCATACAATTTCCAATCAGCGTCCCTAGCGGATTGTTTCATAACTTGGAAATTATATGGGCAAATACGTAAACAAATACCAAAACAGTCATATTTGTCAAAACGTAAAAACTCATGGTAAGGGTACTGTTTCCCTTATTACAAGCCTAGCTATATAATTACAAAATCCTTAAAAATATTTACACATATTAAAATTAAACGCAATAAGGACATTTTATGAATTAAAGCTGGTAACATTACTGTACAATAGGGTGGGTTTTAAAAAGGATTATGCTACATCATCGGCTGCAAAGCTGATTAATGGCGCGTGTGTTTGCCCACACGGTCGACAAGCCGCTGAAAAACGGATTTTATGTCGAATTTGTGCGTTGTTTTAAAACGATTTACGCATAGAGTTAATGATATGAATATTTTTGAATAAATAATATTTTGCATTTGCGATCCTCGTATTTTAACATTTCAAATTTAAGGCCATTTACAGGATTTGTTAGATAGGAAGATGTTAGAACCCTTCACGACTGAGTCGACATTCAGTTCAAGTTTGAAGTGTAGGGTAAGGGTAATTTATATAAAGCTCCTCAGGGGTAAATAGTTACAGCGCATCTGTGACTAACCTCAAGTAGGACTTCAATCCCACCTGGGCTTGAACTCAGGTCTTGTACCGGGTCCCTACTGTACCAGGACCTGCTGTGCATGCTCATTTGTTAATTCAATTAAAAATCACTGCACTGCATTTATATATACGGTTTTACAACAGGCTACTTCCGAACTTTGAAAGTTGATAACGGCCATCTTGTTTAAGCTACATCTGTCAATTTAGTTTTAATTTATTCAGTTTGTTTTGCCAAATTACCATGGACGAATATAGCATTCAACAACACGTGCAAACAATAAAATTGTTATATCAAAAACGCTTTTCTGTTCGGGCAACGTACGCGTGCTACAATCGTCTGCTAGCGCGTGGTCGCCACAATTGTCCTACCGAGAAAACTATTCGCAATCTGGTGGATAAATTTGAGTCCACTGGTTCAGTAAACGATCGACTAACATCCGTATGTCGGCGAAACGCAAGATCTGTGGGCACTAGAATCTGAGGCAGTCGATTTCCCGTCGTCCATAAGAACTCTGCTCCTTCGAAAACCATAAACATAGAAGCTGTGGACATTTGAACGATGTCATAATCCACATATAATGGTTTTAATATCCTTTATACGAATAAAAAATATCGATGATATTTCACAAACAATTTGTTTTATTTAATTTTAAAGATAGGAAACGCTTAATGAAAGACCCTATATAAGATACTTTTTGATACTTAAGAGATACTATATAAGATACTTAAGGCCTACTTTACCACAAAACCGTATATAACTGTAGATAATATGTTTATTAGAAGTGTCTATTCATCTATAACATGCTTTCCAATAAATAAACAAAGATACAAATTAAGGGTATCAGGAAGGAAGTTCCCATATTATCTCAAATATTGTTTGTTACCTTCGAGATAACGAGTATAATATTTGTAAACATTAAAGCAATTCTATAAATAGAAATAAAGTGGAGTGTGCACATATCGCAATTTCGCGTACGAGAGATAAAAGCATTCTTGTGTCATAACTCAAGCTAGTTTTACAGGAAATATTGAGTTGGGAAGTAAGTTCACATACCGTGGAAAGCGAGGGATATTTACTTTTGTTTCGTGTTGTCAGTTGGAGTCAATATCGTTGCTATGTACTACTTTTAGGTATGTACACTATGTACACATTTTTTCTATATAATATTGAGTTGCTGTGTACAAGTTTTTAGGTATGTACACTGTACATATACATTTTTTAAAATACGAATATTGGAGTAGCAAATGAACATGCAGTCCACTTTATGTAACGTCGCTACTGCCATCTCGTCTGTCATCAACCTTAGATTAGATTAGATATCTACCTGAGATTAGCCACACACGTGTTGCTATCTCTGAGGACTAAGTTGGAAGGCCTTGGAAAAGACTCCTTTGAAAGTAGAACATAGTAGCATTTAACATTGTTGTACTGTAGAATCGGGTGTGGCGGTGATCACTCCGGAGAAGAACGACAAACAATTCTTCCACCTATAAAATCGTCAAATAATTTGTATACTTCATCAAATGATTTAAACCTCTTACGATGTCTGTAGATATACATTAATTGTTTGTGCGTCTGTTAGTGATTGCGGAGCTTCTGAACAATTTGATTGATTGAGGTAATAATTACATAATGTTTTAGCTTTTGATGTGGTTCATGTCATATGTTATGCTAAGATCTGCATGCTGAGTTATGCATACATTCTAATTCACATTCTCTCAATCTCAACAAATAATAAAATAAACGAAATCAAAACGAAAAGAAGAGACAACATTTGCCACGACAAGTACAAACGAATCATACTCGTAAGTATCAGAATACGTTTAAATCAAATAAAATTTTCTAGACAGTCCGGGTAAAATAAAATATAACCAAAATTAATCAAAAGTTATAATTAAGTGGTTTAAGTAGTAACGTAGTTAACCTCATATATTATACATTTAGGTACATGTGATAATTCTCCGCCTTGAAGATTAAGTTTAATTGTAATTTAGGAGGATTGCTTGAAGTTTCGCGACGGCGCCGTGGGACGCGGGATAGCATGTTAGCGCTGTTTGCGCTAAGTGATATTATTTTTGTGGTCCATATTTTACAGGCAATTTACTTGAAATATAACTATTTTTCATCCTCCTTTAAGTGACTTCCTAAGAATTATTACTATAATAGTGAAAATGTCTAATGCAACACATAAAAATAATAATCATGAAGAAAAGAAAATACCATACCCAATAAAGTTCAAAATTAAGCAATCTTAACAATCATTTTACGTATACAAATAACATTAAGGGCTTAACGTCAAAACCCTTAAACCAACTCCAGCCAAAAACACGTGTAAAATTTTATTTTTCATGCCAAAATTTTGCCGGAAGCACTTTTTCCGAGCGACCCAACGTTGGAGGTTTTATTTAATATTTTATTTTTCGGAGGCTTCGAGACAATGTGTTAAATTAGCAACATGGCGAGATTGTGGGCCGGTTAATTACGCGCTAACGAAGTTTATTCCTTCTCCGCAGCATAAGTGGGCCCATGAACTGAATAATGCAGGAGTGCAAAATACGCACGCCTCTGTTCTACGATATTGGATCTTTTGTTATATTTTTTCTACACCGTTTTGTGCTGTTTGTTGTTTGTAATGTTAAAAGAGACGAATGTTTGAAGGTGGTAGAACTCCGGGGTCACCACCTATATGTGCTTAATAACAGCAGTGTTAAGCGCTGTTATGTTGCGTTTTGAAGAGTGTGGTAATGGAGACTACTTATTCAATTCATTCGTACTTATTCCTCAGAGATAGCAATTCAACGGAGGCTGATCTTAGGTAGGAATTTAATCTTATCCGGGCTTGATTATAGGTGCTTAAGGGCGGCTGCTTAACTGCATACTCTTTTGCTGCCTATTTGCATACAGATGTGTATGACCACCTCACCATGTGTATGAAAATGCTTACCATTTTCATTTGACACGTCGAGTTCGTAACAAAAATGTACCAAAGTGAACCCAATTCGTATATAGGCTGTCATATCCTTTAGTACCCCTGAGGATTAACTTGGTAGCCTCGTTTTTTCAGTTTTGGACCGTTAATTTGGGTCCGTTTCAACGGAAGCCCAATTAGTAAGATTTAGACTCCTTGCTAATTCAAACCTGCTTAATTCCATTACTCGTCCTTTTAGAAGCTTAATGTGGCTTTGAAAATGAAATACGTTTTACTAGGCTTCATTTAATTCATTAGTAAACGAAACTGGTCATAGAATATTTTACTTTCTATTTTCTTATTTCACATCCACAATTCTTTAACCCTAAAAAAGAAGGTCTTTTATTTGATCGATGTAAAAGAAATGGGTCATACTTATTAGTAGTAATTACTAATAAATTATTTTTTGAAAGATTTTTTTCAGTAATGTCATTTTATTTTTCACATTGTTCTCATTAACTGATTTCTGACTAATTGATTTGATCTTAATGCCATCTTACGGCGCCATATTAAACCAAACGTGTATGCGAAATGTCAGCTTAATCAGTTAAGGTGGTTTAAAATTAAGTAAATGTTTATTTTTTTGTATATTTTTTTTTGCCAGGTATTTCATCAACGTTTGCCTGTCTCCTTGAACATTGTGCAGACGATACGGAGCGAGCAAGACTTTTGGCTGTTTCCGGAGAAGACTCAGGCCACTGGTTGCACGCACTTCCCTCCCGAAATCTTGGCACCATTCTGGATGATTCGACACTGAGAATTTCAGTGGGTCTCCGGCTTGGTGCCAAGATTTGCGAACCTCATCATTGCCCATGTGGCCGAAGCGTGGATAAGAAAGGCCGACATGGTCTGTCCTGCTCCAGGAGCGCTGGCCGTTTATATAGACACGGCACATTAAACGACTTAATCCGCAGAGCTCTTGTCACCGTCTCCGTTCCAGCCTCATTAGAACCGAGTGGTTTGTGCAGAGACGACGTTGTGGCAAGAGACCTGATGGTGCCACTCTTGTGCCGTGGAAATTGGGTCGCGCCCTGGTGTGGGATGTTACATGCGTGGACACTCTAGCCCCAACCTACATACATGACACCTGCAGTAGTGTTGGGGCAGCAGCCGACCGCGCTCAGTTTCTCAAGCGCCGCAAATATGCTACTATTATAAAAGATTATGAGTTTGCGGCGCTTGCAACTGAGACGTTGGGTCCGTGGTCGGCTGACATGAAACTTTTCATGAAAGAGTTGTCCCATCGGCTTATCATCGCTTCGGGTGACCAGAGGGCTGGCAGCTATTTTGCCCAAAAAATTAGCCTCGCCATACAGCGAGGCAACGCTGCCAGCGTTCTGGGCACTATGCCACAAGTTGGAGTTTTGGACGATATCTTTATCTTATAAGATTATTTTTTTTTTTAATATTAGTTAATTTTTAATTTAATTAGTATCATATTTTTATTATTATTATATAGGTTATTTAGTATATTTTAAATAAATATGTAATAAGGTGTTGTTAGTAAATGTTTTGTTACTTTCTTTCTATCTTTCTTCTTAGGACTATAAATATAGGAGTGTATGTAGAGCTGTCATCAATTAAACTGGCTTATCGAGTCGTTGGTTCGATTACCCGTACACCCAGTAGCTACCCTAAAAGTTCCGTTTTCGTACACGTCGAATGATAAGCAAGAACGAAAATAAGTTTTCATAAATTTTTATATTTGTGTTCGTCACATATTCATTTATGTTTTTTTTATAGTCTCACCTAACCTAACCTTGTGTGAAGATGTTTTCTTGTGAAAGCAAATTAAAGAAGTTGATATTAGTTCAGAAATTGTCGCCGAATGTAAATATGAAAAGTTGAAACTATTCCAATTTTCCATAGAATCTCGGGGGTGGAATTTTGTATTGTGTCGCGTCATCCTTGCATGAAACGCTACTTGGCGCAGCAGTATGGTCGTTGACGAAGAACAAATAGACACCTAAAAATTATTTGTACGACACCGAATGTGTCTGTTTTAATTTTTTTTACATTTTGAGACACGACAGGAAACTTAACATAATATAAATTATTATGCATGTTAATTTTGAAAATATCGGAATACATTCTGATCATAGTAACATTTATTTAGCGGTGAAAATATGTAATTTGTCTTATGCGTGGTATACACCCGATATTAAGTGCTCACAGCCGCCCATGGAAATGTTTAACCGCCCCCTCAGTAAGTCTTGGCATATCTGGCTGAGGTCGACTACAGGTAAATTGTAGTACCTAAGAAAATAATTGGAATGTTTTTATAGTAATTTAATTTATTTGCCTACTCTTGAAATGTAAATATAACTATCGCTGTAGTATGGTAACACTCGAGACATACAGACGGGATCAATTAGACTTTTTTTATAGTTCGCCTAATGAAAATACAGACGGGTTACCTGATAGAAAGCATTCACTGTCGCCAAAATATTTAACACCAGAGGAATCGCCAAAAGGTAGAGCTCTTTTTGCACCTTTTTTGAAGAACCCCATGTCACAATGCTCCGGTAATATTTCGCGCGAAAATTCATTCCACATTTTGGACATGTGGAAAATGATATAACATAAGATATATATATCTTACACTAGGAGTCTATTTGCTTCCTATTCAGTGGCACGGCTCACGCTCCTTGCCCTCAACTTGCCATTTTTGAATATTATTTTCTATTTAAAAATTCCATGTCGAAAGAATTTTCATAGAAGGAAAATATAGCGTAACAGTACTATTATGTCTGTGTTCTCGACATTTATTGTTGAAGCACTTGTATGTATTCGAGTTGTAAGAAAGAGTTCTGCGAATCGTTAACGCCCGTTATTAATAACCGATCTATCCATTGTTTTGCCTCCCAAAGTTTGACATTTGACAATTTTTGCATACTGAAGGATTTGTTAAATGGAAAATCGATCTGTGGAAGTAAAAATATGATTGATCAAGTATTCATAATAGAGGTTAGTCGAGTAAAGAAGGTAAATAATGAAGGGAATAACTCAATGTATATAGTTACTAGAAATGTCAGTTAGTTACTGGTTATCCCCTTTTGGGGCAATTAGGTAAAACCGCATCCTTCATTCAGTGTTCTGTACCCTTACCATGAGTTTTTACGTTTTGACAAATATGACTATTTTGGTATTTGTTTGCGTATTGGCCCATACAATTTCTAAGTTCTGACACTATCCGCTAGGGGCGCTGATTGGAAATTGTATGGGCAAATACGTAAACAAATACCAAAACTGTAGTGTGTACTTAATGGTATCCATAAATATTAACTTTTATAATGCAAATCCTAAGACGTAATTTCGTTTTTTAACGGAAATTGAATCCAGGACCTTTCGGAATCATTTATAATATTGTTTTGTGTCCCAATACTGATTCAGTAGACTATTTTATGTGTGTATAAATAATGACTTGCTACCTAAAAGGTTCTTTACAAAGCAATATTCAAATAAAGGTCTCTATTTACAATGGAGGTCTTATCAGGCATTGTGTTACGAACCCTTTTGTAGTTAGGGTAGTGATACTATCTATATTAATATCGATATTTAAATCGAAGGCTCAATATATCTGTATATCGATAATATTGTAAATTTCAACTCGATGTTATAAATACATTGACAAATCAAACCATTTACAAAACATTAAGTTTGTCTATTAAAAAAAGATTAATGAAGTCCATTTTTTTAGCCGACATTGACATACTTATTATTATACAAAAAATATTCAATATTTTTAATATTGACAAATTAATTTCTTCGATATAATAATCGTATAAGAAATGGTTTAATATCGATGAAAATATGGATATTTTATGATCGATATTACCGAAATTTCGATAAATCGTTGCACCCCTATTTTTAGTGAAAGGAAACCTTTAGGGATGTTATATTTACCGAGAAATTCGCTAAACACAAGTTCTGAAGCACTTACGTTTGTGAAACGTTACAAAGGATTTTATAAAGAGGTTATCGTTAATATTCAGTTAAATATTTAATATCTGAATCTATTACTATAATATTATGTGTTTTAACAATGGTTCTTAGATGTTTGGTGTATAAGTATGAAGTTTTGGCGAGTATGTCCGCGTTTTTCTATATTTTTTCTATGAAAGTAATGCAAAATTAGCTATGCTGTATAATTTAAGCAATTTCATTTCTATGACGTCGAAAGTAATCGAAATCTTAAATATGAAAATATCTGTATGATACAACAGGAGTATTTATAAATATGAATAAAAATCTGCCGTACAAATCTGTCTAATCTTATTAGATTAGACAGATTTGTACGGCAGATTTTCTGACAATATAGAACCTATATTTAGGTTCTATATTGTCAGATATATATTCAATTATTTTATTATAGTATTATTTTAATTAATTATTTTGTGTATGTTTCATGATGTGTTATTTTAAAATTCAATTTCCCATTTATATAGTCACTGGTTTGTATTGTATGAGCAAGCCATAGATTAGTAGAGATACTTCGCCGCCTTCGATCACTAATAGCGATCAAAGTTCGCCGCCTTGAAATTGCATGTAGCCACAAACGGCTTATTATCGTAAGTTCTTTTTTTTAATTCTTGACAAATAAAAACATTTTTAGAGAAAATTTACGAATAAATAACTAATACTGCGTAATTTACATAATAAATAAATAATTATTTCAAATATTTTAGGGATATTTTAGCACGGAGACGGGCCAAAACTTTTTTACGCAACTATTTCAATTCTCATTTTCTTGTTAGGAGTAAGTAATCTTTACTAATCTATGGAGTAAGCAAAAAAATATATAAAAGGAACGCTCTTGATCTTTGAGTTGTATTTTGCTCGGGAATTTATTATTGCCGCGCAAAATTGGTCGAAGAAATAGTATTATTCTTTCAATACAGATTATCGTAAAGATGTTTTACCTAACAGACATGCCCTCCTAGACCCTATATTAATATATATATAATTAGGGTCTACAAAAGTTTTATTGTGATATTGGTTGTATAAGAGAAATCGTTTATAAGCAACAGGACTTACATGTAGTTTTTCCTTTCTCGTTATTTCTTTATTTCTATTGTTGTGTTTTGTTTTTTTGCGTGAAAACATTATAATTCATAGAAATAGGAATATAATACGATTTATCTCCAATTATAATAGCCAGGGTTTCTTAATAGTTTGATAACTTTATTTTGCCTGATTTTGCCATAAATAAGTATAGATATCTCACCGCCTTGTAATTGAAGAAAGCCACTAAATGGCTTAAATGGCTACCAATTCTGTCAGGCATTTAATGGATGCCATGGTATAATTTACGCGGAACAATGCCGACATGCGCAATTAAGACACGAAATCAAAGAAAAAGTGTGGAGAAATATCGTTTCATTCGTAAATGATCTAAAAACTATATTTTTTGAATATTTTTCTAATTCGAAAATAGATGACAGTGACCATTTCAATTGTCAAAACTGGTTACATTTTCCTCGGAACAATAACCTAGTATTGTTATTCTGAGACATTTTCTTGTTAGGAGTGAGTAATCTTTACTAATCTATGGATTTTGCCTGACATTTATTTCAGTTATGATGAGCATTAAGAAGCAAAATTAAAATGCTATAAGTCGTGTAAAAAGGTCATAATTGGGGACAGGTCGTTAGAATAGGGGCTAGAACAATTGGGCTAAATTAGTACATCGTTAGAGCAGCAGAATTAAGTCTGCCCGGAAATTCCCACTAGGGAACAAATGGGAATTTGCATGCAATTTGCAGGTAGCCGCTGCTAAAGAAACATAGGGATATAGAGAAATATAATTAGAATTGTAAATGAGATTCAATTCTTACATATAACGACAGCGTGAAATGAATTGCAATATAGTTGTAGGCGAGGAACGTGCTTTTGCATTTTTGTAAAATATAGAAGTAGCAAATATATGCAGTCCACTTGATGGTAAATGACTACTGATGTTATTAAGCAGAAATAAGTCTGGCGGTGGTGCCTCCGGAGTCAAACCACAACGGTTCCCGCTATATTTAACATTGAAACAAGTGTTGAATAAGTTAGCTTAAGCAAAATTTAATTCCATTTGTATAAACCTAAATTGAATTAACTGATTTGATTAAAAAAAAATGAAAATATTGGCGTATTTGGGACGAAAACATGATCAAAACTCAATCCAAGTCCTTGAAAACCGCAATAGCAATGTTAGTTTTCATAACAGCCATCGAAATATATGGCTTTGCGAAGTTGAAAGGCTTATTATATTTTCTTAGAAATATCGGCTTATATTATGGAAATACTTTTATTACTAATATACTGTGACAGACCAGTTATTGGGTCGTTTTAAGGGGACCATGGTTCGATTCCCAGACGCGAATATCTGATTTTTAAAAGTTTGGGCGTATTAGAAATTATTTGTATTTTGCAAACATTGTCAACACATCTGCTTTCTTAAATATGAGTGTGTGGAATATACTAATCCGTATTTCATCTGCGTGGTAGACCATATCTTGAGCATCTCTCCCTTTTTTTATAATATAGGAGTAGCAGACGAGCATGCAGTCCACCTGATGGTATGGGGCTACTGCCGCCCATGGACATCTGTAATCAACCCCAGATAGGATTAGATATTCCTACCTGAGGTCGGCCTCAGATGCGCCGCTACCCCTGAGAACTTAGCTGGAACGCCTCGGAAAAGTTTGTCTCCCTTACCACACCCTTCAAAATGGAACACAGCAGCGCCAAACACTGCTGTTATTAGGTATAAATAGGTGTGGCGGTGCTGCCGCCGGTGTCGAAACACAAAGGGTTCTACCACCTTCACCACCTTCCACCTTCTCCCTCTCTTCAGCGTGACAATATTTTAATTTTTACGGTGGTTTAATGCCGCCTAGTACGACGAAAGGATCAATCAAAGAAAACCATAAGAACATAAAATATTCACAGAAAATGAAACGCATTGAAGACTAGCATTTTAATGTCGTTTTTAGCCTTTTCGGCATTTAAATGAAAAGATTCGCTATGAATATTTACTGATTACAAAGAGATAAAATGTTAAACAGAGAACCCGGTGTCTAAAGACACTTAATCAGGCTCCGGGGCCTGCAAATCAAAAACAATGAATAAAATTTCAATGGAATTTCCACGAAGACGGAATAGGAGATTAATTTTCATCGTCGAACTTTCAAAACAATGCGAGCGAACAAAGCGGCGTGATTGCACATCTCATTTGCATGTTTCATTGACCGACAATTTAATTTGCACCGTCCCTTCCCGTTTGTTCGTTTTGGTTCATTTGTCGACACATGTACGCTTGTTAAAAATCCGCACGTCTGTGCATCTCACACGCCTACCAATTTTGGTACATTGAAGCAGAATTGCTTGTATTTTCTTAATGTTAATTTAAATGACCGACAATTTAATTTGCACCGTCCCTTCCCGTTTGTTCGTTTTGGTTCATTTGTCGACACATGTATGCTTGTTAAAAATCCGCACGTCTGTGCATTTCATACGCCTACCGATTTTGGTACATTGAAGCAGAATTGCTTGTATTTTCTTAATGTTAATTTAAATGACCGACAATTTAATTTGCACCGTCCCTTCCCGTTTGTTCGTTTTGGTTAATTTGTCGACACATGTATGCTTGTTAAAAATCCGCACGTCTGTGCATTTCATACGCCTACCGATTTTGGTACATTGAAGCAGAATTGCTTGTATTTTCTTAATGTTAATTTAAATGACCGACAATTTAATTTGCACCGTCCCTTCCCGTTTGTTCGTTTTGGTTCATTTGTCGACACATGTATGCTTGTTAAAAATCCGCACGTCTGTGCTTTCACGCACCTACCGATCTTAATTTATAAGCTGTGTTGCTTGTTTCTTCGTAATCTTATGTTAAATCAAATAATTTCATTGCATAGGTAATACACGGGTAAGTTTTTTTGCTAAGTATATACTGGGATACTTACCCCCTAATCTTGATAATTTCTATAGGTTGTATAACAGTGTTAAGTAGCCACTGCGGTCAATGGAAATCTGTAATCAATTTGAAAATGTAATCAAAGTCAGATCGATCTTTCATTTTAGCAAGCCTAATGTAAGTGGCTCTGCCTTACCATACCTAGCAAATCACAATACAGGAATGAAATTGTTAAAATTATGTATGATTATAATCCTAGGTATGTCGGTGAATGATTCAACTCAATACAATACGAAATACTAAACCGTTTCTGATACTATATATGTATCTATTTATTAAAAACCGAGCTAATATATCTGGCATAATGGACGTATTATTCCTTATCAGTAACAGCCAGCCTTTCCACTTTAGTTCCGGCAAGTGTAACGGATAATACAGTAATAAGTTCTGTGTCTAGTGGAGCATTAATATTTGTCAAAACGTCGGGTAACGGCATCGCTGGACAGATATATTGCGTGAGCGTACATACGTGTGATAGAGATGTCGCGTCGGGTATCTAGCGGGGTAGCTACACACTTAACGATATGTCGTAGTGATTTCAGATTCGATAGTAAAGTCTTACAGCGAAATATGTACATACGTGTGATAAAGAGATCGCTCGTCGGGTATCTAGGTAAAGTAAAGTTAAACCGGATGGTTTAAGCTTCAAAATATATATGTGATAAAGATGTCGCTACACGCTCCAAGATATATCTACTCTAAAAAATAACTATATTATTTACATACATTAATATATTATCTCGGTTCTTTAAATAGCGGTAGGTAATTTACAAAATTGCAAAACAATAAATATCGATTATATCCGTACATATCTGTTTGCAAAGTACAATTGCTGCGATATTATATCGTTAGGTGTGTAGTCACCAGTTGTGTTCACGTTTATCTGACATGTCATCTATAACATGTGACGAGAAACGCTTGCTGTATTGAAACACGTTTATCTTCTATATACCTAAAGGTACAATTCAGTTAAGATTTCTTTATAAACATGGATACTTAGATATAGTAGGTACACAAATAGGGCCAGGCAATTGGGTTCGGGCAGGAATTAAACTGGGAACTATTGTTGTGATAGACGAGTATCTTAAACCGGCATGATGACAGTTCGATTGAATAGGAATTTTATAAGTATTTACTAAACCTAACATACATTATATATTTTTTTATACAAAAAGATGTTATAAACGAGTATGCATTTTACCTGATAGTAAGTTGCCACTGCCGGCCATGGTCATCTGTAACACCATATAGAATTGGGTTACTACATGAAGCCGATCACATGCTCAATTCCTGAAGACTAAGAAAGTCTTCAGGCCGGTCATTAAATAGAAACAAATATAAAAGAAATTAATGATAATGGCTGGTGTTACCATGAAAAGCCACTTCTCTCGATCATTAGGAAAATGACTTATAATAGCACTTATATAATGAATACTAAAATGCAGACAGTAGAAAAACTTAATGCAGACAAATACTTAACAAATACTTAAATACAGAAACTAAGCTGTTTACTCCATATTTTCCATGGTTGTGCAGTAAGAGTAGTAGACGGACTGAAAGGGTTTTCGGAACATGATTTACCACGCAGTTATATTTCGGTCTAGCGAGTCTCGAGTGGCGCGAGGCGTATGATTTGAACTTTACTGCGTACTGTACGTAAGCCGGAATCTATGCATTCTATGCTCATTTTTAGGGTTCCGTACACGAAGGGTGAAAACGGAACTGTATAACTATAGTCTGATTCATAATTAGGTGTCCAAAATGTAAACAAAGAAATGTTATTGTCAAAATACGATTACAGGTATTGCAAACCATAAAAAATAACAAGAAACGAAAACTTTCACAAACTAAACAAAAAACAAAAACTTCATAACTGCACACAATTTAAAAAACGCGCTATGAAATCTAGAAAACATTCGAGTTGGACCACGATCACGAAAATGAATAATATCAATTACAAAACCTAAAAATGGCGCCACAAAACTGTTTTGGATCCCGATTGTGTTACCATTATCACAATTTCATTTTCTACCATAAATCTTGTTTTTTATTATTATTACTGTAAGAAATGAAATTGACATAATATGATTATTGGAAAATGTGAAATGATATTAATTTATTTAGATTATTTTTTTATTGTCGTTGTATTAATTTAATATTGTCAAAAATAAGAAACTACCATTTGACACATATTTTCTTGATAGGTCAACACCTTTGTTTACATTTTGGACACCTAATTATGAATCGGACTATAAGTCTATCTAATACTAAAAATAAAAATGCTTGAAAATAAATGAGTCGCCATACAAAAACCATTGGCGTTTTCCTCTTTATCTATTGAACCGAATATAGACAGTTTAAAAGTTTCCAATGCTATAATTTCTATGGCTGCTATGATAACAAATACTAAACATAAAAAGTAAATGAAAATTCAGTTGTACGAAAATAAAAGTCATAATCGTCACGACAAAATGGCGTGACGATTATGACTTTTATTTATATAGAACGACAACTTTTACCGTACGTTGTCGTTGTTGTTATAGTATCGTTAAAACGTCGTGTGTAGTCTCAGTCTGTCGTTCGAGATAACGACAAATCTAGCCATGTCTTGCCTAGTGTAAAAACGCTTGAACAATATGTGAACTAACGGCTGTTGGTCAATCTATACAATCTTTACTTAAGATCGAAATATGATCAAATCAAATCAAATCATTTATTTTCTAGAAGAAAGTATTTTACAAGGGTCTTAAATTTAACGAGTACCTTATGTTCTACCAGATTTTTTTTAGTATAAAGAAATTGTATGGATAGATTGATTATTAATAACGAATGTACCATCAAATCGAGGAAACGCTGCCGTGCTCTTAAAATTAAGTTACTTTCTTGGGTGACATTAAAGCTTTTCGAACCTGATAAATGGAGCACCCCACGCTTTTTTTTACAATTATACTATTTACTGTTCCTTAATTGATTCCTAGATTGAAGATTATTTTTTGCTTTTTAGTTGATTTTATCTTAAGAACGTGTTTTTTAGTTTTTTAAACTATATTTATTTTGCAGGAATCTCGTGTAAAAAAATAGCAAATGTATGCTTATCTCATGCCGTTTGCGAACAGTTAGCAATTTATAAGTAAGTAGTTATAGTAGTACGTATTTTATATTTATTTACAATGTTTCAAAGTTTTTGCCTGCCTGTGCAAAAATACGTGCATCGCAATTTTTTGCATTACATTGTAACAGAGAGGCCCAGACGTAGAGCCAAGTGTAGCCGCAGGCGGCACCTAGGCTACACAGTACTAACATTCGTTTCCTGTTTTCAGACAGACACGTTATTTCATGCAGAGCGAGCACTGCGTTAATGAAACTATATTTTCAAGTTTAGGGGTGAGCTGGCAACACCGGGGGTCGTTAGTTCGGGCATAAATCCGCGGACAGTGTTGTTAACAGTCAGAATACACGACTGCAAAAATTTAACGAGCTTGGTGCTTCTTTTGAATTTTACGTATGCAACACCATACGATTTTGAATTTTTTTTCGTAAGACGGCTAAAAAGTATCTACGTTATTTTTTGATAATTTAAATAGCTCTAAAAGCGAAGTGTTAAAAAGAAACACAATGCTTGGGTCTTTGTAGTCAAGTGAAAGCCAAATATAAGTATGACAAACTACGATATCATGTTGTCATGATACGTCTGCATAATATTTTAGTTTATTTAAGGGTTGTGTTATTGAAACTATATTTTCGAGTTAAGTGATGAGCTGGCAACACCGGGGGTCGTTAGTTCGGGCATAAATCTGCGGACAGTGTTGTTAACAGTCGGCATACACAACTGTAAAAATTTAACGAGCTTTGTGCTTGGTTTGAATTTTACGTATGCAACACCATACGATTTTGAATTTTTTTCGTAGGACGGCTAAAAAGTATCCACGTTATTTTTTTGTTAATTTAAATAGATCTAAACATAAGAGTGGAAGTGTTAAAAAGAAAAGCAATGCTTGGGTCTTTGTAGTCAAGTAAAAACCAAATAGCATATCCGCAGTGTTGTTAACAGTCCGAATGCACAGCTGCAATAATATAACGGGCATAGTTCTTGGTTTGAATTTCATGCGCAATATCGTGTGATTTTCATATTTTTTCGCAGGTAGGCTGTTGCCCCGGTGCCTAGTTTTATGAGCGTGGTGCTTGGTTACGCACGGTACCGGCACGGAGGAAACTTTGAAAACACGAGTAGAACGAATCTCATATAAATGAATTATTGTAAATGTATGTATGGTTAAGTTAACACAAGATATGACTGCAGTCTGTACGTAATTGCAACAGGTATTCTTACCAAATAATAAATTACTAATATTTAATCAGTCATCTTTCAAAATATTTGATTTAAATGATACTCACAAACATACAAACACTCGTTAATTCAAACAAAGTTTTACAATACAAAGTGCAACAAATCCACGGACACTGTTGTTAACAGTTGAAATACACTGCTTCAATAATTCAACAAGCACAGTGCTTGGTCTGCATTTTACGAGATGCTATTCCTATGAGGGTCGGGTAAAGAGTATGTAAATGTATCGAGCGGAATGTAAATGATCCGCCGACATCGCTCCGATGTAAGTGTAACTATCGCTGAAAATTATGCTACAATCTCGTTTATTTTAAGCAACAAAAAATCCGAATAAGTTTTGCAAACACAATTCCTTATCTCGTCATAAAATAAAATTAGACTTATAACATGGGATTTATTAGATATGTGACTTAATACCTGGCTAAGTGAAAATAATCTTCAATTTCGTTAAATATTATATTTGTTTATTATTCAGCATGGGTTACGTCGTTGGTAAAATTATAGTGGAAAATGTACTATATTTTTCCAACGGTAGAACATCATTATGTACATTAAAATATCTCGTGGTACATTGAAATTCTCTAGAAAAACAATTTAATTTCAGCTATCCAGTATAAATGTATGACTTTCAACGTTAAATCGTTATTTACGAACGAACTTTAATAACGTTAACGGAGCCACTAGCATTAGCTTTCTAAAAGGTTCAACCCAATGCCAAACGGGCTTACAAATCGATACCCATAAACATACAAACCCGCGTTAATTCACACAAAGTTTTACAATACAAAGTGCAACAAATCCACGGACACTGTTGTTAACAGTTGAAATACACTTCAATAATTCAACAAGCACAGTGCTTGGTCTGCGTTTTACGAGATGCTATTCCTATGAGGGTCGGGTAAAGAGTATGTAAATGTATCGAGCGGAATGTAAATGATCCGCCGACATCGCCCGGATGTAAGTGTAACTATCGCTGAAAATTATGCTACAATGTCGTTTATTTTTAACCAACAAAAAATCCGAAGAAGTTTTGCGAGAACAATTCTTTCTCACTTTATACAATAAAATGAGACTTTTATTATTATTACATGGCTGAGTGAAAATAATTTTCAATTTAGTCAAATGTTCAAATTTAGTCATATTTTTTATTATTCTGATTGCAATAAATATATATATACAACTGTTATATATTGTAAAGATTTTAATGTTTAACATGGGTTAGGTACCTACAGTAAAATCATAGTGGAAGATATTATATTCAAATATAATAGAACATCATAACCGTTATTAAAATATCTCGTGATAAATTGAAATTTCTCCAATTGAATTCCAACTATCCAGTATAAATGTGAGTTTTTAAAAACCTTATGTATCTAAGGTTTTTAGAAACTCACATTTACACTAATAAACGAACGAAATTTAATAACGTTAACGGAGCTAGCATTAGCTTTCTAAAAGGATCAACCCAATGCCAAACGGGCTTACAAAGCGGATTAAAATTGGAAAATCAAAAATTGAAAATGCCTTTAAACGTTAGCTGGCGCCCAACGCGGGCCGCCCGTCCGTTTAGTGGAGCGAGATTTGCACGCGTGACGTCACCGTAATGGCGGACATCAATTTAGTTCGGCAGACGTCGAAGCAACCCGTTATTTACGGGTCTCGCTGGACGAACACGATCGAATAAAGCGTACCGACCAAGAAGGCTAATCTAAAATCTTTTAAGTCTTACAGTCGACTTTTTATTTTATATTGAAGTAGCAAGCAAAAATGCAGGTCACCTGACGGTAAAGGGCAGATACGATTCCCGGCAGACTATAGACTCGGTAGGTAGGATATTCCTACCTACAGAGTTTGGCCATAGATGCGTTGCTACCCCTGAGGATAAAATTGGAACATCTCAGATAAGTATGGTCCCCTTACAACATCTTTCAAAGCGAAACATAGAAGCGCTTAATGCTGGTATTATTAGCCAGAAATAGATGTGGCGGTGGAGTCGAACCAAAGGGTTCTACAAGTTCTACAACATGACTGATATGAACGGACAGTCAACAGATTAAAGCTCAATCTATATGCCTGTCGAAAAACGATTTTGTTTCGAAAATACGTGACCAGTTTTCAAACTGTTATGGTTTCATTTTACATACGCCCTCAGGCCAAACTATCCAGCGAGTTTTGTAGAGCCGCGGGCGCTTAGTACGCAAAACAGTTATGAAATTAATAGTTTTGAAATGTGAGGTCATCGGTCAAGTGCTTTCATAGATAGGGTTCAATGTGTAATTTTTACGTAATGGTAAATGTCTTACCTTTAATGTTAAAAAGTCATTACTGCCATACATGATGGTTTCTGCAAGGTGGTAGAACCTTTTGTGGTTCGACTCCGGCGACATCACCGCCACACCTATTTCTGCCTAATAACAGCAGTGTAAGGCATTGCTGTGTTCCGGTTTGAAGGGTGTGGTAAGGGAGACAGACTTTTCCGAGGCGTTTCAGCTTAGTCCTCAGAGGTAGCGGCGCATCTGTGCTGAGCTGCCGACCTCAGGTAGGAATATATAATTCTATCTGGGTTTGATTACAGATGTCCATGGGCGGCAGTAGCCACTTACCATCAGATGGACTGCATGCTCGTCTGCTACTCTTATATAATATTATAAAAATATGTGTTAGTTTTAACGATGTGGTAATGTGTTCATGGAGCAAGCCGATTGCCGATCTTGTATAAGCTTTCAATCCTATTTAAGGCCGTTTACTGATGCCTACAGCTACGATAAGCTTTGTATAGTGGAGAAAGACGTCTTATCCAACCTATACCATTCGTTAAACGTCGTCGTTACCGTATTAGTGCCCCATTGCTGTTTATACTTGGCCTAACACGCTGGCCAATAAAACAGTAAATCATGTATAAATAAGGCCAGATAAGTATTAAGTATACACTTTTGCGACCTTTTTTTTAAAAGAACTTTCAGGTGTAATGATATCCTCACTATATTTTTTGTTTGCTCATTTAAGCAAGTGATAAATGAATTGACAATTCATGCCTACTAGAAATTGCCAAAATATTTTTGATAGGCAAAAATTGAATATGGACAGGTTTTTTTTTAATTCAGACAAATTTTAAGCGTATTTTACTATAATCACTTAAATTATTTTATAAACAACATAATTTTAAAGCCAAATGCTCACTTGTGATAAAAAGTCATGTTATAATGCAGATATGTGGAATGGAACGCATTAAGTTGAAAGCCTGGATCTTTAACGCGTAGGCTTTTAGCCGAGCACTTCATTCTAAACACTCGGGACTTCTGAACATTGAATCCAATTGTAATATTCCTTTTTGTGCTATTCAGGTCAATTCCAAACGAGGTTACGAGAAGGGCATTGTGACAAACATTAATAAGTAGCAGCAGGGTGGGGCGCGATTGATTGTTGTGATGGTCGTGGATGTAAGGCAAATCGATTGTTTTTTTACAAAACTTTTAAATGAAAGTTTGCTTTGTCTATGATCTATGGGTAATTGACGCTTACACTACACCCAAAGACACTTGGAAAAATATGTAGAAAATAAAAAAATAACATAAAACACTACTAGGGAAAGTTAAAAAAGGTCGTAATTACAATTTCATATAGCTAATTATGTTATTATTATTTTTTGCTTACCATAGCATATATTTGCACATTCTGCATACAAGAAATCGTCCCATTTCGATTTTTAGTATGAAAAATTTGCATAGATTGAGTATGAATAACGGGCTTTAGACTTCAGACAGGGATATCCAGAAAGACATATTATCTACATAGATACCACCACACCCACCTCAAATTTCCCTTCTAATTAGAATTCATGAGTAGGGTAAAAATAGCGACGGTATTATAGATCGACAGACAATAGAAGTAATTGATGAGTTCTACTTTTGTATAAGAATCAAAATATAAATTACATGTTGTAGCAAGACGTCACTACTATTAATAGCTAGGGTTTTTGGGCAAATATTTATTAGAACACACACAGTAATGAGGCCGATAACGAGATTTGGACTTTAGTAGCTAATTAATTACTAGATTTTATTATTTATAATAATTATTTTATTCTAATATTATATTCGGTGATATTATATTAAGTAGACCGTAAATATTATAACATTGTTTAACAGATTATTCCGAAAACAATACAATATAATTTAAACTCAAGCCAATTTTATTAAGGCAAAGGATTGTGATTAGGTCTTCCGATGGAGTTAATGCAGTTCCTCCGAACAATCGCCATTAATTAAATAATAACATATCAAATGTAAGTCATCTTGAAGGTCTTGAAGTCATGTAATAATATAGTCACACAAAAGGTACATTACGATATAACAACTATACGTAAGTAAGTTCACACTAGTGATTAGAAGTATTATAACCACACAAGTGTCTCCGTTATTCGACTGTTCTTGCTGAAGTCTCCGAGCAGAATGTCGCTCTCTGTTAACTCGAACGCCGCCATGGTGTCGTCCCCACTTCACATACCCGCATCTGTGTTTAAACTGTACTATCAAATGAGTCAATTATTACTTTAAAGTAATGTTATAAAAATGCGATATCGTTAACATCCAAGCTTCTTATTAACGACGATAACAAACATAACAATAAGATGTTTGGAAGATTAAGATACTCTAAGGGTGCGCAATAATAGCTATTAAAAGTTGGAATAAATTTAGGTCACTTTTTAAGTCTTTTACCCACAATGTAAAATCAATTCATCATGCGAAAGAAACCGCGGGCATAACTAGTATAATTTAAACGTGAACTAATTTCATTTCAAATGTGTACGTAATTTTCTAATGAATCTCGCTAATTAGCTGGAGATTTTTAAAGCGGCATAAAGTGGTTTTAATTCTAGGTCATTTAGTTTAGGTCTTCCCGTCACGTTTTTGCTCATTAACTAAATCAGCTGTCTTTTTAGTCCCAGGGGCCTATTAGTCAAGCGTCTACCAATTAGTATACTCATAGCGAAAAAGAAAGACAGGTTTTTCATAAAAGATTTGAGCAAATTAAAGTTGGCTTAAAATGGGATTTTTATGATAACGCAATTAGTAAAAGAGTGTAAATCATGAGCAAAAAGAGAGTGACAAAAGTGCAGGGGTTTTTTACTTCTTTGTAGATACAGACGAAATTGACGGGAGTTTTGGATAAAGGCATTTTACAGGAAGTGACATAGCTGCTACCAGTTTTATGTCGTCTTCCTGGACACGTAAAGAGAATACTACAGTAAAATTGGTTAAGCAGGTAGTAAACGAACTTGTAATCCATCTGATATTAAATGACCACTTCCGCCCATGGTACGCCCACACATTTTTAATCAACCCTAAAAAAGAGTAGAGCTTTATCTGAGATTGGCCACAATTGCGTTATTACTCCCGCGAATCAAATCTATTCACTAGCGGTCATTCATCTAACTTCTGACTGCACCCAATGTTTCAACTCCTATAATATTCAGCGATATATGTAAAAAATGCAAAATAGAGCACGAAGATGTAATCGCAGCTGCATATAGGCTCGTAGTAAGCAATGCTTTTATATCACACATTTCTGACAAATTAAAATAGTTTAAGCAAATGGGTTAAGCAATTAATGGATGTGGAACAGCCAGCTGGCTCAAATGACGGTTTTTCAACTTATATAAATGTTTTAGTTCAACGGCCATCGTTCGTGTTCTCGCTTAAAAGTTATGATTATGTGAACGGAATATTTGTAGTTACAGCAAGTACTGTGTTGTTTTAATAATTAATTTCATCAACTTCAAATGATTACTAAAGTAGATTTGTCAATAAATTCACTACTATTCATACGACATAGGCAAAATACTTTGAAGAGTTGGTGGAATCCATCGGGAGGTATCACCGCTATTTCCACCATGAATCGGTTCTTGCATTTTCAGGGTGTAGGTCGGCTGATTTACGACCGGCGACCATCTCAGTCCTCAAGAGTAGCAACCCTTCAGCAGTAAAGCTTCAAGTAGAATCCCGATTTTATATGGATGTCCATGTACGGCGTTCTCCTATATAACGACTCTATTTATGAAAACCATAAGTTAAACTGACCCTCCTGTTTTTGAATTCAATCATAAAAACTATATAACATCCGAAAACAATATAAATACAACAACCTAAAAACAGACTGTAATATACACGTTCGTGTCCAAAAGGCAAAAAATATAGCGTCGCAGTTTTAATTTTTAATTTTAGTTTTTAATCTCTCTAACGTACTCACATACGTGCCATATATCTTAGTCCTCAGGAGTGAAAATGTACCTGTGATCGGGTTCAAGAAGAATCTCAGTTCTTTGTAGATAGCTTAAACGTACTCGTTTTATTTTGGAGTTGCGTTGCGCATGTCCATGGGCGGCTTTACCGCTTTATCATAAAATGACTCTATAGTCTGATTCATAATTAGGTGTCCAAAATGTAAACAAAGGTGTTGACCTATCAAGGAAGTACGTTTCAAATGGTAGTTTCTTATTTTTGATAATATTAAATTAATACAACAATAATAAAATAATAATCGAAATAAATTAAAATCAATTCACATTTTCCAATATTTATATTAACTCAATTTCATTTCATATAGTAATAATAATAAAAAACAAGATTTATGGTAGAAAATCAAATTATAATAATGGTAACACAATTGGGAGCCAAAAAATTTTTTGTGCCGCCTTTTTTAAGTCTCGTAGTTGATATTATTCATTTTCGTGATCGTGTTCGAACTCAAATGTTTTCTAGTTTTCATAGCGAGTTTTTTTTAAATTGTGTGCAGTTATTAAGTTTTAATTGTTTTGTTGAGTTTGTGAAAGTTTTCGTTTCTTGTTAATTTGGTAGGGTTTGCAATACCTGTAATCGTATTTTGACGATGACATTTCTTTGTTTATATTTTAGACACCTAATTATGAATCAGACTATAGTTATGTAAACCACATGTCAAACTTCCCTTTTTTCAATTTGCTTACAAAAAGTATATAACATCCGAAAAAAATATAAATACAACAAGTTAAAACCAAGCTCGTGTCCAAAAGGAAAAAATATAGCGTCGCAGTTTTAAAACTTTTTGGCTGACACGTGAAAGTTGCTGAAAGTCGTGCCATGCACTTGACGCCGGCTGCGGGCACCCTTATTTAACTTAAAAAGTCTATACTGGCAGACTTGTACACATTTTACGACGTATAAGTTCACAAAGTTTAAACTATACTTTATAGTTTTAAATATGTGTGTCTGGATTTAAAAGGCTTCAAAATTGCTTTTTAAGTTCGCTTGGACGCTGACATTTTTTAACTTTTAGTTTTTTAAGTAACGTGCGATATAAACCGATCTTCTTTGTCTTTGAGTGACAATGCATCTGTAATCGGGTTCAAGTAAAATCTCAGTTCTATATAGATTTATTACTAGTTTTCATCTCTTATTTAACTTCTTTAGGATGAATCTTTAAAGATCTTTTCTTTGTGCTTATCTAGGTTACACAAGGAAATCCTCTGCAAATTCATATTCTAGAATCTTGATCCATCTATTTTTTGCTTCAATGCTTTTAAAAGGTTTTTAGATTTTTATTATTGAATCTATAGTATATATTATTATTAGCTATATTATTATTGATAGTATATTATTAGTTTCAATTTAGTAGTATTATGCTATTAGTAGTTTAGTCAAAACACGCAAATCGCATTTGGAATGTTCATCAGGGAATAGTAATGGCTACTAAATTTTGCAAAACATCACAACGCCAATATACATTTACATAAATTCCTTTATCCAAATGACTCGTCTAATTATAAACCATACGTTAATCCTAATTGCTAAACGTTGCGGTGTCAAGGTTCGTTTATTTCAGACATTGAGCGTGTCAGACACGTGCCGTGGCGGACAAAGTTATATTTTTTTGTACAATGTGTTCGTTGGCGTCTGCGCAGCGGTGAGAAAGAAAAATGGAAAAAATATGTGGAACTTATACTTACCTATTTTCTTATAAATTGAAAATCTTAATTTATTTAACTTGCAACAATATGATATTATTGAGATGATCTTAGGATCCAAATGTAATGTAATCCAAATGTAAAATAAGACATCCTCGTCATGTTTAGGTTTGTTGGATTTCTCTTGTATAGCGTTATAGTTTTAATACTCGTACATCAGTTAAATAAAAACTTGTTTTAAATATAAACTTGTTTCAAATAAATAATAGTAAAAACAAATAGTAAATTTATTGGACTAAACATAACTAGTTAATTCGTTAGTGGGTGGGTGTGACGAAATAAAAATTGCATTTTGTTTCGAGCGCTCTCATGTTTGAGTGCCCTCATAATTCATCAAACTATTGTTCACTTTGAACAGAAATATGTTTTAATAGAACAATTCAAACAGTTCCGCAACTAACCCTTGAAACCTTTCATAAGCGTTTTACAAACCGAAAAGCGATCACGAGGTTGTATTCTCAAAGCACTTGTATTTAATGTATTTCGGTAAATATAATATCCCGAGGGTTTCTACAAAAGGGAACGTACCAGAATGCCTGATATGACCTCAATTCTGAATAAAGACGTCTATTTGAATAGAGCTTTGTGAAGAACCTTTTAGGCGCGGACTTTATTTTATTTACAAGCTCTGCGACCGTTATGCTTACATATTTTTTCATGCAAGATTTTTTGATACAGGAAGTATAGGTATAACAGCAGTGTTAAGCGCTGCTGTGTTCTGTTTTGAAGGGAGACATACTTTTCCGAGGCGTTCCGACTTAGTCCTCAGGGGTAGCGGCGCATCTGTGGCCGACGTCAGGTAGGAATATCTAATCCTATCTGGGGTTGATTACGGATGTCCATGGACGGCAGTGGCCACTTACCATCATTATATAAACCACCTACATTATATAAAAAAACTTATATTTTTGCAATTTTACTAACAGTAAATTCATAATAGATGAACTAAAATAAACAATGTATGTAAAGTACGGTTGGTAACACTACAGGTATTTCTTATTTAATGTAATTAGGGTTGAATTAGCTGTAGTGAATACTTAAAATTAGATGAACTGTGTGGTAAAATTTACGGTGGTATTAATCGTACTAAAATCTACAGTATAGTCAGTATAACTCAAACTTACGTGTAAGTATTTATTTTAATAAAATAGGATCAAAATAACTATAATCTTCATATATAATCGTGATTTAAGATGATCAAATTCTAAATTTTTAGACCATTGATACGTAAGTACTAAATTGTTGAAGAATTTGGTCTATTTCTAATTGACATCCATATTGATACGTTTCACGAGTATAGATATCTAGAAGTAAAATGCCGTTTCAATTAATAGATGTCGTTAAAACCAAGCTTTGTCTTATGCAAATAAACATGCATAGAATATTCGTGAATGAGGATTCCTTTTGCATGGAATTTTTAAAGGGGGAACAATATTTAAGGTCGCGAGCCGTGTACTACGCCAAGTGGCGTTCATGCAAGGATGACGTGTATTATTACCACATGTACTGATCTTTGGCGGATATTCCTAATCCCAAAAATATTGGACGTAGCTAGTTTAGTCATTACTTTAAGAGCAACTGCGTGGCGGAGCGGTCACAATACCGGTATCACGCGCCGGTTCCGGATTCGATCCCCGGTCTAGTTCTGTATCTGTTAGTATCTGTTCTAGGTTCGGATATTTGTAATTTCATCTTTGTGTGTCCCCATGGCAACCACGGCACAGGAATCCTAGTGTGGGGCTGTGATTGTAGAAAGTTATTATTTATATTGAAATTATACTCCTGAATCACAAATAAAAACTAAACAGACGGGAATAAATCTTTCTCCTTTTAAAAAGTGGATTTATAATAACTCCTATTATTACACTGAAAACATATTAAAAGAGAGGAAATGAAAAATATTCTTTAAATAATTCTCTAAAAGAACAATACCGATATGTACCTAAAAAAAAAGTACAATAACACTATTGTTTGTATTACACGCGTACATGAAATAACGTCTAATATATAAATTATTAAGTTCTACACCATTGTGTAGAAACTGAGAAACTTATATTGTGTAGAATCTGTTTATTGACAGTTTGTATACAATAAAGTTTTCTACATTTCTATTTCCAGCGCTTTCTATCGATTGCATTTAATCCCGATTTTATGTAAATGTGTCCCGGTAACTTTATACGCGACAGTACAACATTCCACCCCCAGATGCACTGGAAAATTGAAAAAGTTTTAGCTCTTGATATTTATTTTTAGCCGCGACACTTTTGTGTAGGGGCTGGGGCGATAACATAATTTGAAATGTTCGTTTATGTATAGAAATTATATATATACATTCTGTGCGGTGAAATTAGTATACGCTTATGCGTGGAATGAAAGTAGGTAGTAACACAGTAGATATGAATATAACAATAACATCCATAAACATCTGCTATCAAATCTAAATAGGACAGGATCAAGTATGTGTTGATAAACTTCGAGACACGACGAGCCACATGTACAGTATACGCGGACATTTCGGAATTTATTATCACTTGCTTTAATGGTGAACAGAAATGGCGCGAGAAAACAAAATAGGTCCATAAAATTCTAAATGGCATGTGAAGTTTACCAACCTATGATATTGCAAATTAGTAGCGTGTTATAAAAAGATCTAACTAAATCATTCTTATTCTGAGGCTAGGCCTGTCTCCAATACTGAGAGTATTATGGTAGCAAGCTAATATTTGAGCGACAGTCCGCTTTGACGAGACGACAAAGGTCGTCGGCTCTTGCTAAAAGTCGACAACAACAGGGGGCGACAGTCGGCTCGGTTGCCAGCAGCACCTTGCGACACTCTGCGACCGTCGACGGTCGCTAGCAGTCGACGCCAGTTGACGATCGCCAGCGACCGCCGGCAGTAGCTCGTATATTAATTGATAATAATGAAAAGTTGCACCAATTCTTTAAATTAATTAATTCATGTTGTTTCGATTTCAAACAAACGACGTTGTTATATCTCAAGTGACAGTTGATGTAACGTTTTATTTCCGATTTCACCGCATAAAGCCAGATGCTATCAAGCTGGGCTACAGATTGCATCGCGGCAGCATAAATGTTTGATCAAAGGAGTCTCTTGCCAAAAGTAAGTTGCATATTTATTTATATTTAAATTTCACTGGCGACTTCGCCCACTCTTATTACAGATGGAATACATTTTTAAAAATTACCAAGTTGGTTTAAAAATTTTGTAAGGCTTCGTTACTTCCGATATTTTAACTATGAAATACATTCATGTTTCCATGTGTTCCTATATCTCTAATATATATCTCTTCTAAATTTATAAGAGAAACAGTAGAAACAGTAGCAATTAGTCTTCCAACCTCGAATACGAGAATGCGGTTCTTTAAAAAAGTCAGAATTAGAGAAAGAAAGACTATAATACTATCAGACAGCACATATAATTAGCACATTAACTTAACTATGAAATTAAGACTATAGAAAACAATAAAGTTGTTTAGTAACAGTTACGAAAATTCCAACTTAAGAAAAGTAAATAAAATGAAGGCTACTGAGGTCGCCAACGTGAAAGCACATACATATTTATTCAAGACAAACCCATTTGCAAAAGAAATAAAGGAAAGTGGATGTACATTGCTTCCGGTAAAAGTATTTTGGTAAGAAATGTATGAAATATGATGGACTAGAGAGGATTTTGAATTGTTGTCTCTAATTTAATGTATGAGATAGAACAGGCCATTCTATATGTATAAAAAAAACATTTCCACTGAGTTAGCTTAAGTAAAAGTACAGGTAACATTAAGTTTAGTGTTCAAAGTTCTTTCTTAGTGTGAAAGGTAGTAGACTTCAGTTGTATTAGAAACATCGAGGTGATCGGACATATTTAAACTAATAAGAAAAATCATTGACAATTCCGATCGTGCTCCAATTAAATTGTATAAATTTTGTAATTAAAAATATTTTTAAAAACATCATCCCTTGGATGTGCATCTTAACTACTGTTTTATAAAAAAATAAACCTATATTCTTATAAAACGTGAAATTTTATGTGAAACCATTTTTTACCCCTAAAAACTACGCGAATTAAGTGTTACCTATAACAATCAGACGCGTTGAAAGAGTGTAAAAATAATTAACAAATTTATTTGTTGACAAAACGTGCCTACGCGTGTTTTTGGGGACAACTAATTTATTCAGTGCATGGGCCCAATTATGCTGCGGCGACGAAATAAACTTCGTTAGCATATAATTAACCGGCTGTACTATCTCACCGTGTAACGCACTGACTATTGAAAAACAAAATCAATGACGGTGGTAATTTGGTATGGTATGGTAATTTGGTGTTAATGAGCTCTCAATTAGTGTTAATGTATTTTCAACATGAAAATTGTACGTTTGTAGCGGTCTGCGTTTTAAATTAACAAATTAATTTAGAATAATGTTTACAGCTTGTCTTTTTAATTATATTAACAAAGTTGCAAATAATATGATGTTTTCAGCCAATACGTATTAATTTATTCCATAAAAGTAAGATTTACCACATGCAAACATAGTTTTTATATAGCTTTGTATAAAGATCGTTTTCTATTATTTTTCTCATAATACGTGAAATGTTATGTGTAAACATTTTCCACCTCTAAAAAAACGCGGATGAAGTGTTGCCTATAACAATTACATGCGTTAAAAAGCTATAAAAATGATTTACTTATTGTTTTGTTGACAAAAAGTGCCTACGCGTGTTTTGGGGGCCAACTAATTTATTCAGTGCATGGGCCCAATTATGCTGCGGCGACGAAATAAACTTCGTTAGCATATAATTACCCGGCTGTACTGTCTCACCGTGTAACGTACTGACTGTTGAAAAACAAAATAAATGACGGTAATTTGGTGTTAATGAGCTCTGAATAAGTGTTAATGTACTTTCAACATGAATATTATATTTTGTAGCAACTTGCCTTTTAAATTAACAACTTCAACTTTCAATATATTTATTACAAATTGTATTGTTATTTATTTAAATAAAGGTAGCTAAAATACGACATTTTAAATCTATATGTCTAAGTTTGTTCCATAAAAATAAGATTTACCACATACAAACAAATTCTTTATGGTTTTGTATATACATGTTTTTTTATTAATTAATCAGCTATATTCTTACAATACGTATAATGTTATGTGAAATAATTTTTTTACACCTAAAAATATGCGGATGAGGATTTCCTATATCAATTACATGTGTTAAAAGAGTATAAAAAAAAATAATAAATTCATTTGTTGACAAAACGCGTCTACCCGTGTTTTGGGGGCCCAATAATTTATTCAGTGCATGGGCCCAATTATGCTGCGGCGACGAAATAAACTTCGTTAGCATATAATTAACCGGCTGTACTATCTCACCGTGTAACAAACTGACTGTTGAAAAACAAAATCAATGACGCTGGTAATTTGGTATGGTATGGTAATTTGGTGTTAATGAGCTCTCAATAAGTGTTAATGTATTTTCAACATGAAAATTGTATGTTTGTAGCGGTTTGCGTTTTAAATTAACAAATTAATTTAGAATAATGTTCACAACTTGTCTTTTTAGTTATATTAACAAAGTTGCAAATAATATGATGTTTTCAGCCAATACGTATTAATTTATTCCATAAAAGTAAGATTTACCACATGCAAACATAGTTTTTATATAGCTTTGTATAAAGATCGTTTTCTATTATTCAGCTATTTTCTCCTAATACGTGAAATGTTATGTGTAAACATTTTCCACCTCTAAAAAAACGCGGATGAAGTGTTGCCTATAACAATTACATGCGTTAAAAAGCTATAAAAATGATTTACTTATTGTTTTGTTGACAAAATGTGCCTACGCGTGTTTTGGGGCCACTAATTTATTCAGTGCATGGGCCCAATTATGCTGCGGCGACGAAATAAACTTCGTTAGCATATAATTAACCGGCTGTACTGTCTCACCGTGTAACAAACTGACTGTTGAAAAACAAAATAAATGACGGTAATTTGGTGTTAATGAGCTCTGAATAAGCGTTAATGTACTTTCAACGTGAAAATTGTATTTTATAGCAACTTGCCTTTTAAATTAACAATTTCAACTTTAAATATTTTTATTACAAATTGTATTGTTATTTATTTAAATAAAGATAGCTAAAATACGACGTATTAAATCAACATGTCTAAGTTTATTTCATAAAAATAAAATTTACCACATACAAACAAATTCTATATGGTTTTGTATATAAATGGTTTTCTATTAATCAGCTTTATTCTTATAATACGTATAATGTTGTGAAATAATTTTTTACACCTAAAAAAATGCGGATGAGGATTTTCCTATATCAATTACATGTATTAAAAGAGTATAAAAAAATAAATAAATTCATTTGTTGACAAGACGCGTCTACCCGTGTTTTGGGGGCCACTAATTTATTCAGTGCATGGGCCCAATTATGCTGCGGCGACGAAATAAACTTCGTTAGCATATAATTAACCGGCTGTACTATCTCACCGTGTAACGTACTGACTGTTGAAAAACAAAATAAATGACGGTAATTTGGTGTTAATGAGCTCTGAATAAGTGTTAATGTACTTTCAACACGAAAATTGTAT
Source organism: Epargyreus clarus (assembly GCF_041222505.1). NCBI lineage: Eukaryota > Metazoa > Arthropoda > Insecta > Lepidoptera > Hesperiidae > Epargyreus > Epargyreus clarus. Next base: position 7,396,594 of record NW_027332239.1, on the reverse strand, counting down.
TTTTGTAGGAACTTACTGGTCCGAAAATAAATGTCCCGTTTCGGTACGTGGTACGATGTTGATTTATTAATTACATTTCAGTAAGTTGATTGAGAATGAGATTTTAATTGGCATTTATTTATAACTTGAGTACAACGATCTACTTGACTACACGACTAAAACGAAGCAAAAAGGAGAGTTATGATTAGTACTAAGCAAATTATATTAATAGGACTAAATATATTAACACTTCGTTAACAAAGTTATTTCCATAAAACTAATCTTATATTGTGTGACTTCGATAAATCCAATCGTCTAATTTTTTAAGAAGTTGAACGAGCGTAAATGGATAAATTATTATACTATTAAAATAAATATCACACCCCGTCTTATATCTACATATATCAGTAGGTACGGTAATTCCGTACTCCGTACATATTATATTCATGTTTGTTTTCTCTACCATACCGTTGAACCTTAGTAACAATTCAAATAGCTACTAACTTTATTTCACTGAAGAACACGTTTAAAATTTAATGCGGTGGTAAATGGCCCGTGGTGTTAGTCATAAGTTAATAGCGTTTATAGTACATAGGTGTTTATGTAGGATACGCACCTATACAGAGAAGCTATATTATGGTATGAATGTAGGGTACGAGATTAGCTGTAAAGAGAAACCTATGATCTGTTCTCTAATGTTTAATTTTTAGTCCAATGTGATAGTTAAATATTAAGTAAAAATATATTTGTCTGTATTGTCGACACTTTTAAGCTTTTCTTTATGAAATGTATTTTTAGGGACATGAATTTCATTCTAATATAATAATTTATTGGTTAATTGGCAATTATTGGCTAATTGGCAGTTAAATGCCGGATAACATCATAGTGCCTCCTATAATAGTTGTTAAACACTAAGCTACTTTATAACTATCATAATATTGTTTTGTAAAAGTTTTCATTTAAAAATAAATGTTTTCTACAATTCTTTATAATACACAGATAAAACTCTTCCGCTTATGACTCGGCACGATGGTTACAAAATGGGCGCCTACTGTGAGGATTGGGAAGGATTTTAGGTCGGATTGTGATCATTATCCTCAGATTCGATGGAAGCCCCCACTTTTATAAATCCTCATATGGGCTGTGTTCACACAAACGCTCAATATGCGGGGTTTCAAGATTGTGTAGCGATATCCCCGGAATTTTCTTTTGTTATTTGCATGCTCCATATTTTCATTGAACAGGTGTTTAAATACGACGAATTTGTTTTTTGGAATGGAAGTAGGATGTAGTCTGACTGATGGTAAGTCATGGCATTATAAGGTATGCTCATCGTATCAAATGAGGACATTTTATATCCAATAAAGCAGAAGCCGCTAAGATAACCGCGGAAGAGTGCTACTAGCGTACAGCTCGATTTTTATAACATACGTATCAAATAAAAGTTACGAATGTCGTCCCTATTATTATTTTTTATTTAAATGTATGTAATCCTTATTTCTGCACTGGACTTCTAAAGAATAATGCATGTATAATACTTTTTTTATTATGCAATCTTCGAAAGGAACGGCAAATAGGCAACATAAAGTTCCAAAGGCCATTTGTGTATTACCCTTCGACGTTTAGAGATTTCAGTGCGAGATAGCGCTAAAAGCCCTAATCAATTACTGATACGATCGCATTGACCCCTATATATTGGGTTATTTATGTGTGACAAATGTTGGGAACTGCCACGCCTATACGGGAAGGAAATCCGCTAACGATATTTTTTGCTAATTCCGCTAAAATGCGTTGCAATCTTTTAGGGTTCTTTGGAAGAATAAGGAAGTAAATTAAGCCAATAAAATAATTGTTTGAAACATGTACGAACACATTAAATAGATTATAGAAGAAACACTTTCGACTAAGAGCATGGTCAGTATGTACAATAGATATGTCACACATAAGACATGGTAGATACGGAAATAAATTCTTACTATTAAGTGCTACAAGTTTTAGATATATTGGAACTGTTATAAATTTCAGATTCATTTACATCTAGGGCAGATCCCTAGAGTTTTTGGGATAAAAAGAAGTTTATGACACTCGCTGTATTTGTGCCTTTATACTTAGATGAGGTCAAAATATGTTCAAAAGTTAGCCAATAGAAACATACATACATAAATTAAACAAATGTGTCTTATGTTTTGTTATTAGCCCTTAAATCACGTGTACGAAAAATACATTAATTTAATTTATTTGTATGTACTACGGAACACTCTAGCATTCACGCGTACACACTTAGCTACATTTTTTATACGTATCTGAATTGAACGTTTATATTACGATCCATTTATACGACTTAGGCTGATGGCGTACATATTACGAACGTGAGAGCATTACATTTCAATATGGCGTTGACGACACTGCGAGCAATTTCATTGAGTACGCGCTACGGAATTACAATTTATATGCAAAGAGAAGAATGTTATTAGTCATATTATTACATATTTTGGTAATATTTCAATTATGATTATATTTTTAGTTGAAGTAGAAAATTAATATGCCGAAATTCTTAAGTTTTGGCCAAATATTGCTTGTTCCGTGTACCCTGTAGTGATTGTAGCAATAAAGCGATTTTCAAATATCTCTGATATTTTAAAGAGTAACTTTTGGTATTACTGTAATACTAAAAATTAACTGTTTTACTTAGGAAAACAATAACAAATATATTTATAAAATAATATTGTATTAATAACAATTGGACGCGTAAATAATTAAATATGAGTTCAAATTCAAGGAGCATATCGATTATGAGTTCTACGATCATATTTAATTATTTATTTCTAAAAGATTAACTATAACATTTTAAACAACGATTACCGGTATAATATATTTTTTTTATTAAAACAATACTGTAACAATCTTGATCATAATAATATCCTACTGGTATAACAAGCTATTTATATGTTATCCTGTGATTATTAAATAAGTACATAGCCGCCTTTGACGTGTAGCGTAATGAAATATGGCTGCAAGCATATAAAACAAATAGTAATTTGTAATTGAATAATACCGTACCACGCGGATACCGGAGTTTTCCACTTATATAGTTTAATCACAGTAGGTACGTACTGTATATCGTGGCGTTGACAATGTGGTTTGGTAGGAATGTGTTATCTATTTTCTAATTAGGTTAAGGTCGCCATATTTGTATGTTTCTGGCTTAGATTAGTAAATATTACTCACTCCTAACAAGAAAACCTGAGAAGAAAACGTAACCAGTTTTGACAATTGAAACAGTTGCGTAAAAAAGTTTTCCCACGTCTCCGTGCTAAAATGTCCCTAAAATATTTGAAGTAATTATTTATTTATTATATAAATTACGCAGTATTAGTTATTTATTCGTAAATTTTCTCTAAAAATGATTTTATTTGTCAAGAATTCAAAAAAAGAACTTACAAATAAGCCGTTTGTGGCTTCATTTAATTTCAAGGCGGCGAAGTATCTTTACTAATCTATGGTTTCTGGTATGACATTCTGCTTCATTTACGTATTCCATAGAATCAATAATATTATGTCCGTCTGTTTGACTGTCTGAATGTTAGAATATTGGATTTCCTTGTTTGTTATTTTGTTTTCTTATCTGTATTAGAAGATAAGCGGAACGAAACAAATGAACTTATATGTACAGTCAGTTTCAAAAGTAGATGAACAGATTAACGTCTCAAAAATACCTTTACAGCTAAGCGTTCATAAATAGCTGAACACCCCTAGCATCATAATTAAATGAACATCGTAAAGCGTCAAAATTAGATGAACACTAACGCGTCAAAAGCTGATCACCGTATATACCAAATAGCTGACGTCACTAATATGATGTGTCATTGTTCACCTACTTTTGACCCTGTAGTGTTCATCTACTTATAAAAGTTTATGACGTTTATCATTAGATAAACTACTAAACTAAACACAACTAGCGTCATAATTATATGATGCTAGTTGTGTTCAGTTACTTATGAACGCTTGGGTGTATAGGTATTCTTGGAACCTTACTTTGTCCATCTACTTTTTGAGCTGGCTGTACATGCTCATTGAAATCGTGATCCTTCCTTTGTTTTCGTTATAGTCGTGTAATGCTATTATTATTTTCAAAAATGATCTTTATATGTATCGTACGTGTTATAATATAATTATAATTCATCATCATCATAAATCCATTACTGTCCTACTACTGGGCACAGGTTTCCTCTCAGAATGAGAAGGATTAGGCCATAGTCCACCACGCTGGCCAAGTACGAATTGGTAGACTTCACATACCTTTGAAAACGTTTTTTTTATCTCTCAGGTATGCAGTTTCCTCACGATGTTTTCCTTCACCGTTTAAGCAAGTAATAATTATTTTTTAATACGCACATAACTTTTAAAAAACTGAGGCATGCCTGGGATCTGAACCCTGAGCATGAGGCCAAGAATCTTAACCACGAGGCTATCACCGCTATAATTATAATGAGCGATAGGTAAATGCTATCCTGTTATTGTGAAATACATAACCGCCTTTGACGCGTAGCGGAGCGTATGAAATATGGCAGCAAGCATATAAAACAAATAGGAACTTGTAATTGAATAAACTCACGCGGATACCAGAGGCGCAAAGGGTTGCGTAACTCGATAATAAAAGGTACTACTTGTACGGTTTGATCACAGCTTTATTATGTTTAGTTGTATACACTTGAGGCTTTGACAATGTGGTTTGGTTGTGTTACATCTATTTTCTATGTAGGTTAAGGTTGTAACTGTTATAGGAAGCAATTGGAATATTTAGATATTTCTGGTATTCCTTTTGAATTTTATCTGCATTCATAAAGTTCTAAGTTGCTTATCTGTTTGTTCGTGTCTGTATTTTTTCATAATATTAGGGTAGCAAATGAACATAATTACAGTTTGATGGTAAGTGGCTATTGTTGTCCAAACACATACGTATTCAGCCCCAGATACGATTAGATTCCTACATTTGGAGGATGAGCTCCAATGCCTCGAATAATTGCCTCTCTTAACAAAACCCTTCAATACAGAACGCATAGTAGTTGATACAATAGAAATATGTGTCGTAGTGATGACTTCGGAGTCGAACATCAAAGGGTTTTTCACCTTCTCAATATTGTATGTATGTTGTTTATCAGTTTGTCAGTCTATCTACTCGTAGGTAATTAGATTCGATTTTGGGAAGTCTGTAAAAAGTGCTATTATCTCTTTTATTTCATTTGACTTCGCTTCCATTGTTTGCATATCGACATGTACGATTTTCAGAACAAAGTACGTCTGAACTGTAAATTGTAGTAATTAAATTACCGCCTCACACATACTAACGCAGAGGGTGTTGGATAATTCGATAACAAAAGGTCGCCTCGTGTTTTGGTTTTGAATACAAACTGGCACACATACAAGTGTAAAGTTAAAGGTCTCTTTGTAGATGAGCCGCCAAATATATTTAGTATCGTAAGGCAGACATTAGTAGTAAAATGTTAAGCAATGTTGATTTCATATATCAGTGTCTTCATAAACCAGGCACAGTGGTTAACACACCGATCTGACAAGCACAGGGTTCAGGCTTCGATTCTGGCTCGGACTTAGCATAGAGGGTTATCAAGGCACTTACGAAGAACTTTTCTAAAAACAATGTTTCTAAAAGTATTTCTAAAAATACTTCAAAAATTTATAATTTAGGTACTACTTTATACGAAAATTAATCATTCGAGCAAAGAAACAGTGGGGAACCTGCACGTTGAAGATAAAAGAGGCATTTGTAATCCACTCAAATGGCTAGTGCGGTGACTTAAGCTCATATTAATATCATTTAGAACGGAGAAGGGATTTCAGAAGGAATTATGGACGCCTGGATTGTAATATTTATTAAATTAGTATTATACAGTACTTGCTTGCTTAAATTAAAATATTATAGTTAAAATTAATCTTTTAAATGTTCATTGAAAATTCTTAAGGGAATAAACGCACATACAAAAAATATACAAGATGATATATATATAAGATGATTATGAGAAAACAGTATAAAAATAATTAAACTACTTTGATGAAATTTGAGAATTACGTACTAATAATAGATGTAAGGTCGTAGATCCAGTATGGCTCGAAAGAGAGGAATCATCGTCACATCTTTTTCTAGTTTATTGGAAGGGTGTGTATTCAGCTGTTTCATAAGAGACACCAATCTTAGTCTTCAGGACTGGCAGCACATCTGTGATTGGCCCCGATCGATTTAGAGCCTTTTTTTTTTTTATAATATAGGAGTAACAGACGAGCATGCAGTCCACTTGATGGTAAGTGGCTACTGCCGCCCATGGACATCTGTGATCAACCCCAGATAGGGTTAGATATTCCTACCTGAGGTCGGCGACAGATGCGCCGCTACCCCTGAGGACTAAGCTGGAACGCCACGGAAAAGTATGTCTCCCTTACCACACCCTTCAAAACGGAACACAGCAGCGCTTAACACTGCTGTTATTAGGCAGAAATAGGTGTGGCGGTGGTGCCGCCGGAGTCGAACCACAAAGGGTTCTACCACCTTCAATGCCTAGTGGAGTTACGGATTTAGATGAGAAGTAATTAGCACTTATCATCAAGTAGACTGCATGGTAATTTGCTACTTCGATGTAATAATTATATTTTTTCAATACATCCAATCTTTAAGTATTTTCTGTAACATTTTTGTACAGTAAGCCAGAATAGATGAAACAGATGTCATGGATTAACACTGGATATTTCCGGATTTTACTAGATGCGCAGCGAAGTCAATTAAGTAGCTGTAAATATGCAAATGGAATGAACACTTTTTTCAGAGAACTCTATCGGCTATTCCAGTTAAAACGGCAGTCTTTAAGGATTACGTCACGACTGTTGTACATAACAGTTTGTTAGGGATAAAACATTGTAACAGTCCTATTTCCAATAGAAGTTCGATGTAAAAATAGGCAATAAATCACTTAGAAGTGTAATTTAACAACGGAAGGGGCTCTAACGATCGTTTGTCTATTACTTTTTCGCCTGTAAAATGCGTTTGTGTGCGAATACTAATTCTTAGAATTTAAACTATAGACATACGTGGTTACCTTTTGGGTACTTATTGCTACCTTGACAGTTTAGAAAACTGGATCAGGATTAATAATATTTTAATAGCTAGACTGAAACAGATCGTGATCATTTTATGTAAAAAAATATATATTCATCAAAATCTTAAAACGGCACTATATCTAGTGTAAAATATCGCTATTTATTATCTTTTGGTTAACAAGTAATTAATTAAAAAAATCAAAAACCCGACTGCACCAAAAAGGCTGAAATAGAATTTCCAAAAGCAGTGAAATAGGCATTTCATTATTTTTATCCAGAAAACCAAATACAAAGTATCAAAGTAGGTGTCTGCTTCAAAAACAAAAAATGTTCAAACAATATTATCCTATTTTATCCTCGTAGTGCTCATTTACGCTATGTAAAGAACCTATGTGTAAAATTCCAGCACGCATAAGTTCAGCGGTTTCCCTTTGCGTTGATCTCTGGCACAGCAACTCACTCATTTAGTCAGACAGTCATCCCGATGTGTATATACGAATGTATATGTACTAGCTGACCCGGCAAACGTTGTGTTGCCATATAAATAAAAAAATGTTAAGGGTGAACAACTCTTATCACTTAGGGGTAAAAAAAATAGATAGTGGCCAATTCTCAGACATACTGAATATGTATATAAAATTTGGTGAAAATCGGTGAAGCCGTTTCGGAGGAGTACGGTAACTAACACGAGGCTTTATGTATAAGATAAATTATGTAATGTATGTGTAATCTCCTCTTAAATTTCTTTATTTTGACACCCTACTCGATAGGTTTGGTTAACTTTTTTTAAAACGTGTTACTATTTCGCGAAAAAATCCACCATTTACGGTCTATAAATTATATAACTTCAGTAAATCAAAGTTTCGATCATTATTTTACCTCGTTAGAGGATGAATTTAATTATTTTTATCCAACAAGCCTGATACAAAATTTCATAGTGTTTGCTTCAAAATTTAAGATTGTTCAAATGAACTTTTAACCCTTATTTTACCCTCTACGGGGTTGATTTTTCGGAGGGGGATAAATTAGTGCGTACTTGTTCCTATTCAGAAAGCCAAATACAAAATTTTATAGTAGTTGCTTCGAAATTAAAGGATTTCAAAAAAACTGTTTTCCCCTATTTTACCCTCTTAAGGGTAGAATTTCCAAAAGGCCTTTCTTAGTACTTATAAACGCTATATAGAGAACCTATGTGCAAAATTACAGGACTGTAAGGTCCTTGGTTTAGGCTGTACGTTGATTTCTGAAAAATTAAAAAGTAATTTAGTTAGTCAGTCAGTCAGTCACCTTGCTGTTTTATATATATACAAATATGTTTTTATAATCTCCGTTTAATTTCCTTTCATTTGATACCCTACTCGATAGGTTTGGTTAACTTTTTTTTTTAAATGTGTTACTATTTCGCGCCAAAAATCCTCCATTTTGTTTTTCTTTTTCTAACACCTATCTAAGGACACTCGGGTCATTGAGACAAATATAATGACACCTTAACTGTTGAAATTCATCCAGCCGTTTGTTAGATCGGATCAAATAAAGAAAGACAAACATACAAGATACGCGCGAAAAACATAACCCTTCCTTGGCAGTCGGGTAAAAACAGCAACAACTGATCGCGATTTGTAATAAGTTCGGCAACCGTTATGTAATCATCCGTCAACAGTTTACACACAAGTTGAGCTGAATAGAATTTGAAATATTTCTAATGCTAAGAGTCATTGAGCTGGGAGGCCCAAAGCTTGTAACAAATGTAGCAAATATGGAGTTTTTCCTAAAAGTCGTTTCGGGCCCGTATTTCTTGATTCTATAGTATATATACATCGTGTGTTTCAGAATGGCCACTCGACGTCGTAATACGCAATAAAATGTTTATTCTACAGCACGATATTGTCGAAACCCTTGCTCGAATTTATTTTACGTTATTTTCATGGAAATTCCGGTCAAGAGCCCTTCACATTACGCACCCGGTACGTCGACTTAACGAAATTATGATGTTTGGCTTCGGATGAGTTTGATTTGAGTTACTAATATTTGTTTGTATACTTAATAATTATTTTATTAACTGAAAAATATTTACAATTTATAATGAAACTTATTAAACTTATATTTCTTTGTTATATTCATTTATATATAATGTATGTTGATAATTTCATACTATTATGAAATGTACAAAAATGCATAAAACGCTGTTTTTCTATCCCAAAAAGTAGCGAAATATAATGTAACATCAACTCGGTTAATCTATTCAGCACTATGGGAATAATAACCGCGACAATATTTGACATATTTATTTCTATAATAATTGTATTACTTGGCAATTGCGTGGTAACATAATCACATAAGAATAATTTATTTAATATTTTAAATAGTCCTACTTAAATAGCGCTAACGGGCCAAATGTATGCACAAGTATAATAAAGCGCTGGTGCTCTGATTTTGCGTAGATCTGGCATCTGGTAAAATTATTGACATACTAGCTGACTCGGCAAACGTTGTGTTGCCATATAAATAAAAAATATTAAGGGTGAACAGCCCTTATCACTTAGGTGTATGAAAAATAGATAGTAGCCGGTTCTCAGACCTACTGAATATGCATATAAAATTTGGTGAAAAACGGTAAAGCCGTTTCGGAGGAGTACGGTAAGTAACATTGTGACACGAGGATTTTATATATAAGATTTGTCAAGTCATTCTACTTTCAGATTGTGTACTTAAATCCTTAATTTGCGAACTTTTTAGCGTAGGTACAGTATTTAAGTATTCGGCGTGCGAAATGTAAATTCCGCAAACTCCAAGTTTGTAAGTTACTCAGGCAACCAACTACAGCGGAATCGGTGCAATTTTGAGAAGAATTTTGCGCGAGTGAAATTGAATTTTAAGTTAAATTACAATTTTTAGTATTAGGACGAAAGTAAACAAGAATAATTTATATTTAAAAAGTGGTTAAATGCAAGTTGTTATTTGTACCGAAATAAAAATAAGTAATGATTTTATGCAATTTATGACAAGGAAATTTTGGTAATTTTAATCACCTGTTACATGAAAAATGATTTTAAATGTTTATTACGCTCACAATTTATTTATATTTGTAGACATTATATAGGTTGTAGTAATCTATCTAAATAATGGCATAAAATGATACCTAAGATTGTCGACATTATACTAATTTATTTCACAATTTTTGCCTTTGATTACTTAAATTTACAAACACACCAGTACAACAATCTACAAGCAATCACAAAATTTCACTCGTGAATTAATTAGAAATTGAATTCTATACGAAAAAGATAACTTCCAGATAGTACTGGCATGTTAAATAAAGTTGTTCAGAACTCGTGCTAATTAGACAGTATTGCCAAGTTTTGCAGACGCCTAGCGAAGCGAAAAATAAGGCAAAACGCACATAGTGGGCACAATTGAATTTTTCAAACGGGCCTTCAGGGCCAAATCCGAAACTATAAGGATTAGCGAAAAATGCTGTAAGGAGTTACGAGGCCGATTTTGATAAAAACTAAAACTGCATCATTCGTTTTTTAAAATATCTTTTTCCTTGGCCGGGAATCGAACGAGTTCATTTTGAAAAAAAATACACCCTCTATATTATTCCACCATCTGATAGTGTCGCTTATAAGGATCAAATTCTGGGAAGTAATGTTATGTGACAAATTAAAGGAAAAGGATTTTTTTGAAGAAAATACATATTTTTCTATACATTGCCATACTAATCCTTAAGGATTATAGGTACATAAAAAATGATTTATGTATAATTCTTTAGAAACATACATAAGTCATACCATTGAAGAATTTTTTGGTTAATCAACTAATTATTCGACGTTATAACCGTGACATACGGCTTATAATGAGAAAGTAATATTTTGGCAAGTAAATTACCGACGATTTTAGGATTTCTTTTTTAATAAAAATAGATAAGTGATTAAATAGTAAATTGTTATTGTTTGTTGTTTATAACTACGTTTCAACAGTAAATATGTTTTTCTATATATCTCTTTGTTTAGTTATCACTCGGATTTGACTCGAAAAAGACATTCTCGCAAATTGTCAATTTTACATCTGTATTAAACGAAACTCCGCCCATAGCAAGTTAAATCTATTATAATGGTCCTAAAAGTAACCTTAAGTCAGTCGGACATAAAAATATAAATTCTTGAAGAACAAAACGTCCATTTCGGGTGATTTGAAACATTGAGCCAAAAAAATTGTTAATACGCGAAATGTTTAAATTGATGAATTGCGGGAACTTAACTGCCAAATTAATATGAATAAATATGCATTTTCTTAAAATTGAGACTTGTCCTTTAGTTTGTCATTTATCATTACTTCCCAGATTTTGATCCTTATAAGCAATACTATCAGACAGTGGAATAATATAGAGGGTGTATTTTTTTCAAAATGAACTCGTTCGATTCCCGGCTAGGGAAAAAGTTACTTTAAAAAAGTAATGATGCAGTTTTAGTTTTTATCAAAATCGGCCTCGTAACTCCTTTCAGCATTTTTCGCTAATCCTTATAGTTTCGGATTTGGCCCTGAAGGCCCGTTTGAAAAATTCACCCTGTATATGTGGATAAAAATAAAGCATAAATTATTAATTTGCAGATTATTGTAAATAATATGTATTTCTTTTTATGGGTATGTAACAGGAAAAGATGAGTTTCTTTTAGTTCGTTAGGGGGAAATATGAGTGTAATTAAAACCATCTGAACACATCGTAACATCAAAGATACGAGTGCATTATGAAGTTAAATAATTATTATCATGTTTAAATTCGATTTTAAGAAAAGTGTTATTAATCTAATTTTAAAGTTTAAGTCCCATACTTTATTACGATAATTTGTTTCTTGTTTCACTTGTAATATTTAAGGCACGTCTGAAGATCAATAATCATTTCATATTGCATCACTTTTATAGTGGTTTATTTCTATGAGCATGAAGATTTTTTTTCCATAAGGTTTACCAGTGTGCTGATATCCTAATATTTTACAAGATTTTTCTGCCAATATGTGTGGAAGCAACTAAAAGTTTTATGCACAAAAACTTACTTTTTATTATATAAGAAATATACTATTCTTATTTCTTTTTAGTCTAATTGTCAAGTGAATTCTTATATGTTAGGTTTATCCTCTATCTGTTTGTCAGTGACATATACCATTATCGTATTAATATAAAGCTTTAAAAGCTATATACCTAAAGGAAAAAAATAATCTAAAACTTCGGGATATAATGTAGGAAAATATTTTTGAGCGAAAATAAAGTACGTTGATTACAGTATTTTTGATCGCTATTCAGCTAACTTTCGATATATGCCGATTTGTATTCATTAACCAAAATATCAATATAATTTTGCAATGTTCTACATTTAAAATAACAATTCCAGTTTATTTTTCTAAAAGTACAAGCAATTATTACTGTCATTGTATAAAACGAGTGCCGTAATTATTCTCACTATTGTTCCTCTGTAGCACTACCATGAGTTTACAAAAGTATTACTCGCTAGCGACTGCGTAAAATAAATGTATGAAAAATTGTACAGCGCCTCTGGTGGTTACTCGTAGAACTAAAATCCGTAGTGGCGTAACTCGATACGTAAAAAACCTATCGAAATCAAATCGCTAGCGAATGTCAATATGATCTATTGCCATACAAATTCGGTCCCATGAGTCATTAATTTGACAGACGTTGTCAAGAAATACCGTAACGATAGTAGTTATGTTATTCACTAGCAAAATGACAATAGTTTTCTATTTACAATTTCTATAGTGGCGTTTCTATGCCAACTCATGGTAGTGCTACTGTAGCCTCCGGCTGACAACTGTTAGTTGTAGCCATCATGTTATTGTACTCAATTATGTATATCGTATAAAAATATTCTGTTATTTAACATGCTTTTATAAGCTTGGGTTGTATGTATATATGTAGGTATGTATATAACTAAGTAACGAAATCTTTGAACACGATTTGTATCCACTTTGAACGTTCAGTTTAATTAAAAATTTTGAAAGATTATCAAAAACCAATGACAATACACGATTTTAATAATTTTGGACCATTGTCCTTATGGACATCCTCAGGATTAACGATTTTCGAGGCGATATTGTTCCAGCGCCTTAGAGAAAGTTCATCGTGTGAAAGTGTGGGGCGCTTTTCGAAAACTGATAAATTGAGCACCCCGCGCTTTTTTCCCAATTATACAATTACTGTTTCTTAACTGATTCCTAGATTGAAAATTATTTTCTACTTTTTTGTTGATTTTATCATAAGAACGTGTTTTTTAGTTTTTTAAACTATATTTATTTTTTGTATAGACGTGTAATGTAAAACGTGAACTTGTAAAGGTGTCGTGAAATAGTTAAGCGCTAGTGGCTTAATTTCATGAGCATTTCAAACTGTGGTGGGCATGTTAAGTCATCAAACGTGATTATCATAATCGTTAAACCTTGTTGGGGGCATTATGGGTTTCTAAACAGCGGAAAAGAGTAGACCCGGAACTTCTTTTATCAATCCACACTCACACCAGCGTGGCGGAGAATGGTCTAGAACTTGCTTTTGGAAATCATTCCCAGCAGTGGAACTTAAAAACTTTTTCAACCGAGAATACTCATAAAATGTATGCTTAACTGTAAAGCTGGGTATCCACTTGCGCAGCCTCGTGGCGAGCTGCCTCATCCTGAGCGTGCCGCGGACCGCGGAAAGTACATACGTCTCCACTTGAGCTCATATAATATCGTATTGAACGGCAAGCCTCAACCCGAGCCATTTTTTTTTTTACTTCTGAAACGGGTAGATTCGTTTCGTGGCTTATTATTTTCCATGAATCTTCTTTTAATTGCTTATTATAATAATGCGGTGAAGTTGGATCCCACAAATGCCGGTGGTTTTCATACAACTTAATTAATTCGATACATTTCTGATTATCCATTTTGCCGCGTACCGAGCACACGTACGTCCGTCTCCATTGAACGCATGCCTCACACTGAGGCGTCTTTGAGCATGGCCATTTACCGACACGATTTGGCTCGCTGCGCGGCCGCCTCGTTTGTTTCAAGTCGCGGCAAGCCTCGACTCGCGGCACGGTCTCCACTAGATCTGCCTCGGGTCGAGACAGCCGCTCGGCCCGAGGCTGCCTCAAATGGATACCCAGCTTAACATTATCGTTATAAATGTAGCATAATACTATGAAAATATATTTCTAATATATGCTTAACTGTAAAATTATCGTTATAAGTATAGCATAATACTATGAAAATATATTTCTAATATATGCTTAACTGTAAAATTATCGTTATAAGTATAGCATAATACTATGAAAATATATTTCTAATAATAGCAGTTATATTAAACGGCCTGGGGCTATGATTTGGGAGCGTCGCTGCAGAAAACGAGGGGCATAATTATTCTCTATTGTTCCACCGTAGGCTCCGGCGACCGTCTATCGTAGGTATAAATTATGTAACATCGCACTTTGCCCATGCGAACAGTGAATTTAATGGGGAAATAGTGTGTTTTACAGCTTTGTTTTTGAAGTTTGGCCATAAAGAACCCTTAACGTAATTTGGCATCGTTTTTAAAGTGTGCGTCAAATGAACGTAATTGTATTGCCTTAGTAATAAAATTTTAAGCACAAAAATAATTTTATTTACTTATAAGCCAAAATAATTTTTATGTGTTCTCGTTATTATGTCCCTAGAATTGGGAAAAATAGAGAGCATGTTACGCATTTGGACTCATTATTCCCTATGCCTAATTGTCTATGCAGTGTAAATGTTAAGTGTCTTTATCATAGATTACTCACTCCTAATCAGAAAATGTAACCAGTTTTGACAATGGAAATTGTCACTGTCATATATTTTCGTGTTTGAAAAATATTTAAAAAATGTAGTTTTTAGATATATATAGATAGACGAATGAAACGATATTTCTCCGCACTTTTTCTTCGATTTTGTTGTTTTTACACCACTTAACTGCGCATGTCAGCGTTGTTCCGCGTAAATTACACCATGATGGCCATGAGACATCTATACTTATCTATGGTCTTTATGTTAAATTTTTTTTTATGTATGTATGGGGTCAAAAAAATTATTTTTACATCAAATTATAGCATTATACATTTTATTTAATAATAAGGTTATTTAATAAAAAATAAGGTTTTAGGATATGGGGCTTGTTTATACAGGGTGTCCCGTAAGTACCACGACAAACTTGAAAACAATTTGAAAAAAACAATTAAGTAACTAACTAGCAAACAAAATAATACAATTTATTAAGTCAATTTTTACCTACTTTGAAGTGTCGTTTCGAAGTGACACTTCGTACATGTATGTAATTTGAATGACAATACCATAATTTGACATCTTGCAACAAATCTGATGATAGAGCCAGCAGGTGCATGGTTCATTTCTTAGTAATTCCCTTGAGTTTGGGCTAAATTGGTAAGAGATCTACCATCCATATCCTGGTTTCATTTATTATTTTGTTTGCTAGTTAGTTACTTAATTGTTTTTTTTACAAATGAAGAATGATATTTTTAAGTGTCTAACTAAGTAATAATGTGATTTAGTACTGCCTGAAACGTTGTAAGTCGGTAGAAACCGTAATTTAAATAAAAACTCGATCATTACGTTTTAGTTGGTTTCAGTCCCTTTCATGCAAAAACGGCCTTAACTTTTTTTATTCAACTTTAAATAGTAAGTGTGGTACCTTATAAATCTCTATTAACTGGACATATTTTTTGCGCAATGTACACTTATCGTCCAGTACATTTTTTTTCACCGCGACGAGTCAAGGTTGAGGGAAAAATAGTAAAAAAATTAAAATCTAAAAATATCTCTATTTTTTTCATGGTTCCTTTACATCTTTTAACCAATTTACATTTCAATACGATAGACCAACTATCTGATAGTATTTAACAGAAAAAATAAACACTGCATCACCAAATTTGTACACGCAGTTAACGACAGAAGATGAAGAGGGCTGAATTTCTCAAAAAATCTAAAACAATTGATAGTGCAAAAACGGTGACACTTTTATTAAGGTAATTTTTTTTTCCCAGAGAGGTCAGACCCTCACCTATATTCTCCCCAAGTTTGTCGTGCTACTTACGGGACACCCTGTATATGAATGTTCATGAACGAATTTATTAAGATAAATAAATATATGCAACATTTTTTATCCTTTAGCTAAATGTAGGGTGCTAGCATTTCCAGCCTAAATAAACAACAAAAGCTCTAGTCATTTTGTCATAGGCACGGCTGAGAGCGCTTTTTGCATTTGCACAATATGGACATTTCGTGTACCCCATTTGTAAGCCCCGGAGGATTTTGGGAAGCCTCTTAGAACTAGCAGAGTATTACGGGAGAGCAGTATTTTTTACGATTTTACTATGTTGGTACTTATTGTTAAGGACTCGTAAAAATCAGTAGTTTTTTATTCCTAGTGATATTACTTCATACTAACATTACATAATACTATAGCTGTATATGTATTGCATATGTATTGTATCTGCTGTATATTTATTGCTTGTATGTATAATTAGAATTAATTTTATTTAAAGTAGAGACAGTTGCCGAGGCGTTCCAACTTAGTCCTCAGGGTAGTGACTGTGGCTGACTTCAAGTAAGGTCAATTTTATTTGAAGGTGATAAAAGATATCCATTAATGACAACTTACTAGTAATATTAACATTACATAATATTATTATGATAATTATACTATTAAATAAGTATAACAATTATTTAAATTAGAGACATTTACTTGAGGAGTTCATCAGTCCTCAGGGGCAGTGACTTATCTGTGGGCGACTTCAAGTAAAGGTTCAATTTTATTTGAAGATGATTAAAGATTTCCATGATCGGCAGTGACAAGTTACTTATCAACTTCAGAGTGAAATAGGGCTCAAATATGATTAAGTAATCTCTTACTACTAAAGTTTTTTAGAGTTGTTAAAAGGTAGTAAAGGTAAAATTATAGCATTTTATAGTATACAGACACACATTATATTATTTATATGAAATTACTAGCTGACCCGGCAAACGTTGTGTTGCCATATAAATAAAAAAAATGTTAAGGGTGAACAACCCTTATCACTTAGGTGTATGAAAAATAGATAGTAGCCGATTCTCAGACCTACTGAATATGCATATAAAATTTGGTGAAAATAGGTAAAGCCGTTTCGGAGGAGTACGGTAACTAACATTGTGACACGGGAATTTTATATATAAGATTTACACACCTACGGTAAAATAACATGCAGGCAAAAAATAAATTTTATCAATTTAAGTCTTACAATAAAGTCAATATTAAGATGATTTTCCGAATTTTCTTGATATTGTGTAATAACTCCGTGGTGGTATAAATCATAAACATTAAATAAAGCTTCGTCGTTTTACGATAAATGTGTCGGCGACGAGTCGATAACCTTAAAAGCATTGGTATGACACAGCTATTACGACTCTAGCACACAAGTTACTTTCGTATTAATTACTGGAGCTTTGATAATTGCATCGACAGTGTTTTTTTGCCTTTTTTATTCAATATAGGAGTCCCCGTGATGGTAAATGGCTACGACCGACCATGGACATTCGTTATCACAGATAATATTATATTGATAGTTGCACCGCCAGTTGTACCTTTGATTATTGTAAAATATTTTAGTTTTTTTGTTACTAAAAATTTGGTATACAATAAAGAGTTTTGTATTTAATTTTATTGTATTGATATGATATGATTATTGATAATATTACTTGAGGTCGGCCACAGATGCGCTGCTACCCTTGAGGACTAAACTGGCATGCTTCGGAAATGTATATCTCCCCTGCTACACCCTTCAAACAAAAAAGTGTGTGTGTGTGTCAGCTACGACGCACGATTGGAGTTTACTCCTTACGAATGATAATTATGATATATATCGAATAGAAAAAAGGGTAGGTAAATGAACGCATCTGCTAAAATGATAAGAGAAACAAACATATATCTGTAATTATTCGGATTATTTATATTACTTCAATAATGCGTATTACATAAAGTATGTTACAAAATAATATAAAATAGGGCCATCTAGTGGCAAGTTTTATAAATTGTAAGTTTGCAAGTTTATCAATCTATGTATTTTGGTTCCAAATATTATAATGGTAACTTAATATAATTGTTTATATTAAAGTAAATCTTAATATAATATAATTATTTATATTTAAAACAATGTTAAACGTTTTATAACTTAAAACTTAATAATTATAATTTCTTTGCCATCTATAAAATATCCTTGTTGCAATTTACGGATGAAATTTATATGAGACTCAATAAACATGTTATTATATGTAATTTGGATTGTTTCTGAATGTTTTATAATTCTAGAATTCATTTAAAACGTATTGCTAATTTTATATAACTTATTTTGAACATAATTCATTAGCAATAATTCTGTAATAAATATTAAATAATACTGTTTTGATTTTGCCCGTTTATCGTTGATAGATGGTGCTGATCAATAATGCATCCATTTTTATAAGTTAAATTAATATATCAGTAACTTACAAAAGCCTCTTTATGTTAAAAACTTATTTTGCTAATATTATATCTTATTCAATTGCTTACTGATTTTATATGTTACTCTTCTTTAAAAACGTTCATAAAAGATTGTCAATCATATTATGGCGCCAATGTTCATATTTTTCACAGTGTTTATAAACGATCAAACCTATAACTTAATTTATGCAAAAATGTAAATAAATTAGTTAATGACGTTTTAATGTTTTATATATTGCTAATTATTTTTATTGTAATAATTACTTTCATATGGGATTTGAACTTACTGTATTTTAAATTAATAAAAGCACTCTTGATTCATATTTTGGTTTCCGTTACGCCTCAACTTTTCGTGTTACACTTGATTTTACTCCTCATAAAATTTCCGTACCGGGCCTTATAACTGGCTACTGTCTATTTATCATACCCCTAAGTGATAAGGGGTACCCCTAACATTTTTTTATTTATATGGCAAAACAACGTTTGCCGGGTCAGCTAGTACTCGTATCAATATAATTCAACAATGTTCTACATTTAAAATAACAATTCCAGTTTTTTATCTAAAAGTACAAGCAATTATTACTGTCATTGTATAAAACGAGTGCCGTAATTATTCTCACTATTGTTCCTCTGTAGCACTACCATGAGTTTACAAAAGTATTACTCGCTAGCGACTGCGTAAAATAAATGTATGAAAAATTGTACAGCGCCTCTGGTGGTTACTCGTAGAACTAAAATCCGTAGTGACGTAACTCGATACGTAAAAAACCTATCGAAATCAAATCGCTAGCGAATGTCATTATGATCTATTGCCATACAAATTCGGTCCCATGAGTCATTAATTTGACAGACGTTGTCAAGAAATACCGTAACGATAGTACATAGTTATGTTATTCACTAGCAAAATGACAATAGTTTTCTATTTACAATTTCTATAGTGGCGTTTCTATGCCAACTCATGGTAGTGCTACTGTAGCCTCCGGCTGACAACTGTTAGTTGTAGCCATCATGTTATTGTACTCAATTATGTATATCGTATAAAAATATTCTGTTATTTAACATGCTTTTATAAGCTTGGGTTGTATGTATATATGTAGGTATGTATATAACTAAGTAACGAAATCTTTGAACACGATTTGTATCCACTTTGAACGTTCAGTTTAATTCAAAATTTTGAAGGATTATCAAAAACCAATGACAATACACGATTTTAAAAATTTTGTACCATTGTCCTTATGGACATCCTCAGGATTAACGATTTTCGAGGCGATATTGTTCCAGCGCCTTAGAGAAAGTTCATCGTGTGAAAAAGTGTGGGGCGCTTTTCGAAAACTGATAAATTGAGCACCCACGCTTTTTTTCCCAATTATACAATTACTGTTTCTTAACTGATTCCTAGATTGAAAATTATTTTCTACTTTTTGTTGATTTTATCATAAGAGCGTGTTTTTTAGTTTTTTAAACTATATTTATTTTTTGTATAGACGTGTAATGTAAAACATGAACTTGTAAAGGTGTCGTGAAATAGTTAAGCGCTAGTGGCTTAATTTCATGAGCATTTCAAACTGTGGTGGTCATGTTAAGTCCTCAAACGTGATTATCATAATCGTTAAGCCTTGATGGGGGCATTATGGGTTTCAACGGAAGAGAGTAGACCCGGAACTTCTTTTATCAATCCACACTGAATCAGCGTGGCGGAGAATGGTTTAGAACTTGCTTTTGGAAATCATTCCCAGCAGTGGAACTTAAAAACTTTTTCAACCGAGAATACTCCTAAAAAGTATGCTTGTCTGTAACATTATCGTTATAAATATAGCATAATACTATGCAAATATATTTCTAATAATAGCAGTTATATTAAACGGCCTGGGGCTATGATTTGGGAGCGTCGCTGCAGAAAACGAGGGGCATAATTATTCTCACTATTGTTCCACCGTAGGCTCCGGCGACCGTCTATCGTAGGTATAAATTATGTAACATCGCACTTTGCCCATGCGAACAGTGAATCTAATGGAGAAATAGTGTGTTTTACAGCTTTGTCTTTGAAGTTTGGCCGTAAAGAACCCTTAACGTAATTTGGCATCGTTTTTAAAGGGTGCGTCAAATGAACGTAAAATTGTATTGACTTAGTAATAAAATTTTAAGCACAAAAATAATTTTATTTACTTATAAGCCAAAATAATTTTTATGTGTTCTCGTTATTATGTTCCTAGAATTGGGAAAAATAGGGAAAAATAGAGAGCATGTTACGCATTTGGACTCATTATTGCCTATGCCCATTGATCTATAAATATAAAGATCCGCCACAAGCGGGCAAAACTTGAAACATACAAAATACGGCAAGTGGTGTAAAACGACTCCAGCCAAGTCCAGTCGCTCTCGCGCGGCGTAGTAATACACACGAATGTCACGGAACACGTTGAACGTCATTATTTTGAATTTAAAGCCTCAAAATGCCTTCTTGTGCAATGCGTAAATGCAAAAATTATGCTCGAAAAAGAAACAAACTTCATGGAATCACCTATCACACGTAAATGAAGAGAAATTATTAAATTTCGTTTATTTTTCGTGTTCGATCCGCCATGATTACGTGAGTAACCAGAAAGAGACAAAGTATGTTTTTGTCAATGAAAGTGATAAAGACGCAAAATGCATGGTCATAGATCAACAGAACAGAAGTGACATTTTATTGAATCTGACGATGTTCATATGTCGTATGTTATAGTTTAAGATCCCACTGCTTAATTTTTATATTAGTGTGTTTTTAGTCAAAATATAACATTTTATGGTTTATTTTAATAAAATAAAATCGATATATGGGAAATTCTGTATCCTAATCTTTAAATTTCCTTCGATACCTGTGGTAAATTATAAAATTTTTTACCATAAAATTTATATAGGATAGTATACGGTATTTTAAAATTTCTTTAATTGAATAAATATTTCAATCATTTAGGTCGTATTTCTTCCTTAACCTAAACATAATTTAATAAATAATCTTTGTATAGCCAGAAATTAATCCTCAAAAAGACCACGGTAAAATTAGAATCTTATATATAAAATTATCATGTCACAATGTTAGTTACTGTACCTACTCCTGCGAAACGGCTTTACTGATTTTCACCAAAATTTATATGCATATTCAGTAAGTCTGAAAATTAGCTACTATCTATTTTTCATATCTCTTAAGTGATAAGGGTTGTTCACCCTTAACATTTTTTTCATTTATATGGCAACACAATGTTTGCTGGGTCAGCTAGTACATTTATAAAATTTACACAACTTTGCAATTAATGGTCGTGTGTAAAATAAAACTGATAATAATAAACATAGATTAGTAAAGATACTTCGCCGCCTTGAAATTGAAATAAGCCACAAACGGCTTAATAGTAAGTTCTTTTTTTGAATTCTTGACAAATAAAAACATTTTTAGAGAAAATATACGAATAAATAACTAATACTGCGTAATTTACATAATAAATAAATAATTATTTCAAATATTTTAGAGACATTTTAGCACGGAGACGTGGTAAAACTTTTTTACAGAACTATTTCAATTCTCAAAACTGGGTACATTTTCTTGTTAGGAGTGAGTAATATTTACTAATCTATGATAATAAATATAAACTATTTTTAAATCATATATTTTAAACCAGTCGATACATCTGTATAGATACATTCTTTCAAATTATATTTTTATTTAATAATTATTTATTTAGTTAAACTGTACTATAACATTTCTACGTAAACGACGTACTAAAACTATTATCGACAGTTTTGGACATTTTTTACCTTCTGTTCCATTATTTCATTGTCTTTGACAAGCATGCGCATCAATGGGATAGCCACCATACGTCCCGTTTTTAACGGGACAGTCCCTTTTTCCGATGCTTCGTGCCGTTGTCTCCGAAATGAACCGTTGCCATTGTCAATTAAGTAACAGTATATAGTATAATTATGAAAAAAAAACATGGGGTGCTCCATTTATCAGTTTTGTAAAAAGCGCCCCACATTTTTTCCACAATTATACTATTTACTGTTCCTTAAATGATTCATAGATTGAAAATTATTTTCTACTTTTTAGTTAATTTTATCATAAAAGCGTGTTTTTTAGTATTTAACTATATTTTTTCAAGTAAAAAGTATTTGACTTAAAAAAATCGATGTCCCGTTTTGACTGAAGTAATCATTGGTCACTATATTCCATGGTCAATATTTACGTTTGCGTAGACTTGAAACGCAAGGTCAAACACTAGTTGTCTTTTTTTATCACATTGTTCTAATAGCTCTGTCCCTTATAGAACATTTGTCTATGTAGTAAAGGTAAGTAAAATAAAAAACGTGCATGTGTGCTATCAAAGCAGTTTCGCTCAAGTTTTCTCTTAAGTTAGCGGGCGTATAACGTGTCTAGTATAAAATGTCATTGCCTATGCCTAATTGTCTATGCAGTGTAAATGTTACGTGTCTTTATCATAGATTACTCACTCCTAATCAGAAAATGTAACCAGTTTTGACAATTGAAATTGTCACTGTCATATATTTTCGTGTTTGAAAAAATTAAAAAAATGTAGTTTTTAGATATATATAGATAGACGAATGAAACGATATTTCTCCGCACTTTTTCTTCGATTTTGTTGTTTTTACACCACTTAACTGCGCATGTCAGCATTTTTCCGCGTAAATTACACCATGATGGCCATGAGACATCTATACTTATCTATGGTCTTTATGTTAATTTTTTTTTATGTATGTATGGGGTCAAAAAAAACAATTTATCATTAAATTATACATTTTATTTAATAATAAGGTTATTTAATAAAAAATAAGGTTTTAGGATATGGGGCTTGTTTATATATGAATGTTCACGAACGAATTTATTAAGATAAATAAATATATGCAACATTTTTTATCCTTTAGCTAAATGTAGGGTGCTAGCATTTCCAGCCTAAATAAACAACAAAAGCTCTAGTCATTTTGTCATAGGCACGGCTGAGAGCGCTTTTTGCATTTGCACAATATGGACATTTCGTGTACCCCATTTGTAAGCCCCGGAGGATTTTGGGAAGCCTCTTAGAACTAGCAGAGTATTACGGGAGAGCAGTATTTTTTACGATTTTACTATGTTGGTACTTATTGTTAAGGACGCGTAAAAATCAGTAGTTTTTTATTCCTAGTGATATTACTTCATACTAACATTACAAAATACTATAGCTGTATATGTATTGCATATGTATTGTATTTGCTGTATATGTAGTGTTTGTATGTATAATTAGAATTAATTTTATTTAAAGTAGAGACAGTTGCCGAGGCGTTCCAACTTAGTCCTCAGGGTAGTGACTGTGGCTGACTTCAAGTAAGGTCAATTTTATTTGAAGGTGATAAAAGATATCCATTAATGACAACTTACTAGTTATATTAACATTACATAATATTATTATGATAATTTTACTATTAAATAAGTATAATAATTATTAAAAGAAGAGACAGTTACTTGAGGAGTTCATCAGTCCTCAGGGGCAACTACTTATCTGTGGGCGACTTCAAGTAAAAGTTTCAATCTTATTTGAAGATGATTAAAGATTTACATGTACGGCAGTGACAAGTTACTTATCAACTTCAGAGTAAATAGGGCTCAAATATGATTAAGTAATCTCTTACTACTAAAGTTTTTTAGAGTTGTTAAAAGGTAGTAAAGGTAAAATTATAGCATTGTATAGTATACAGACACACATTATATTATTTATATGAAATTACTAGCTGGCCCGGCAAACGTCGTGTTGCCATATAAATAAAAAAAATGTTAAGGGTGAACAACCCTTATCACTTGGGGTATGAAAAATAGATAGTAGTCGATTCTCAGACCTACTGAATATGCATATAAAATTTGGTGAAAATAGGTAAAGCCGTTTCGGAGGAGTACGGTAACTAACATTGTGACACGAAAATTTTATATATAAGATTTATAACCTACGGTAAAATAACATGCAGACAAAAAATAAATTTATCAATTTAAGTCTTACAATAAAGTCAATATTAAGATCATATTTCCCAATTTTCTTGATATTCTGTAATAACTCCGTGGTGGTATAAATCATAAACATTAAATAAAACATCGTCGTTTTACGATAAATGTGTCGGCGACGAGTCGATAACCTTAAAAGCATTGGTATGACACAGCTATTACGGCTCTAGCACACATGCTACTTTTAACTTTTGAAGGTGGTAGATCCCTTTGTGGTTCGTTTGCAGAAGCACCACCGCCACATTTATTTCTACCTAATGGAAGCAGTTAAGCGCATCTTCTAGTTCGAAAGGTGTGAATAGAGACATACTTTTCTTTTGTATTTCAATTTAGTCGTCACCGGTTGCCGACCTCACGCAGGAATCACATCTTTTCTAGGGTTGATTACAGAAGTCCATAGGCGTCAGTAGCCACCTACCCTCAGGTGGACTGCATGCTCGTCTGCTACTCGTATGTTATAAAAACACAGCTGATTCTAATTTTGGCGATTGCGTCGACAATGCATGACGTTTTGCCTTGCTGCGTTCAGTCCAGTTGAATCCAGCGTCTAAAGTAGCTACAATTAGCGCTCAAACGTGTGCGAAAAGCGACAGCGAAAGGCCGATGTTAAAAGTAGCATGTCTGCTGGAGTCCTTACAGTGAATACACGATCTCGGGATATAACGCAATTTTGCGTTTTATCGTAACATAAATGTAATGTTACAGTGCTAAGTCGTCGTTACGTGTAACGTTTAAGCTAAATTACAAGCAATTTGCTTAGAATTGCTATATAATAGAATGTAGTGTATTTGTAACTTTTGTTTATTTGTAGAATAAGTTTTGGTAACTTAATTATAATTATACATATTTAAAGTATAATTGAACTATAATTAAATATTTGTCTATTAATTGTAAAGAAATGTTTTCAAGGTCCTATAATTTAAAAAATAAACCTGCGTTATATTGTAACCACAGGTTATTTTTGAACTAATTTGGATGGAAATTTCATACAAAGGTAAGTCATATGAAATCAATATAAGTTATATGAAATCAGAATATATCCCCAAATAGTTCTGTAGTTAAAATAAAACAAGTTAAAAATTTATAAAGGTTATAATAAATGTATGGAACTGAGGACATCTCTGTTATTTGAAACACGGGTCGAATTAAAAATAAAATGCGCAAAGACAACGAACAAGATGTTGCATAGATATGAGGGGGATGATTAAAAAACTCGAGTACGCATTTTGGACAGATCCCGCAGGAAATTTGAATTTGCGACGGGGCGTGATATCGACAAAGTTGTACCACCACGTCGAGTTAGATTAAAAGGGGCCGTAAGGTTCATGAAATTATAATTTAATTTTTTTCGAGAAAAATTCATTCTCCTCAGAATCATTGTGTATGTATGATGCAGCCTGATTACTCACGAAATGTAATTTATTCGCTTCAAAGCCATGTAAATGTTGTATGGGATGGAATTTCTTATACGCTCACTTTAATATCGTTTTGCAAATTGCTCCCCATCAGATTTGCATGTCCAATTGGGGTTTCAAGATTGTGGGAAAATTTCCCGTATAAATGGCTGTTTCTTGTGACATTGTGTACGTATTATTTTGGGTTTTCATTTATGCGTGGAGATAGAAATTTCTCGGAAAATGTATGTTTAGGGTAAACTAACTTTTTTTTTATAATACAGGAGTAGCAGACGAGCATACAGTCCACCTGATGGTAAGTAGCTACTTGTCCCTGTAGTTCCGGGACCAGAATAGGGCTACGGTATCCTCTGCCTGTCGTAAGAGGCGTCTAAAAGGGGGTTTCCGGGGTTGCGGACGGCAAGAGTGGGAGCTCAAACCGCCCGGCCAGCGACCCCGGGAAGGACGGCGGTATGTGTGGTCGCATACCGTCGTGCACACCAGTCGGTGTGGTGAGCATCAAGCTCACCTGGGCGGAGTCCGATGGGGCACAGCGCTAAGAGGACTCCGGTTGCGTACCGTTGGAGATCCCGGAGTCCTCGACGCAGCGCCGAGGACGGCCACCGGGGAGGTTTTAGTGCGGTAAGACTCCCACGTAACCCTGTGTCGCTCCCACGGCACCGGGTACCTTTTGAAGGTTTCCCCCTCGTTAACAAAAAAAAAAAGTAGTTACTGCCGCCCATGGACATCTGTAATCAACCCCAGATAGGATTAGATATTCCTACCTGAGGTCGGCCATAGATGCGCCGCTACCCCTGAGGACTAAGCTGGAACGGCTCGGAAAAATCTGTCTCCCTTACCACACCCTTCAAAACGGAACACAGTAGCGCCTAACATTACTGTTATTAGGTAGAAATAGGTGAGGCGCCGGAGTGGAACCACAAAAGGTTCTACCAACTTCAAATTACCTTAATTATTAAGTAACCTTAATTTCATGATCAACCCATTACTGTGCCACTGCTGGGCACGGGTCTCCTCTCAGAATGAGAAGGATTAGGCCATAGTCCACCGCGCAGGCCAAGTGCGTATTGGTAGACTTCACATACCTTTAAGATTTTTTATAAATCTCTCAGGTATGCAGGTTTCCTCACGATGTTTTCCTTCACCGTTTAAGCAAGTGATAATTAATTTCTAATACGCACATAAATTTGAAAATCAGAGGTGCGTGCCTGGGATTTGAACCTCGGACCCCTCGATCGAGAGGCCGCGTTTCTTAACCACTAGGTTATCACTGCTGCTAACCTTAATTTAACCTTAATTTAAGTTACATCAAAGATGCACTGCAACGTTAGGATTATGTTGTAACACTTTATAATGCCTTATTGCGCTCATTACACACGTCAAATAGAAATAGAGTACTGAATATGGGTATATTACAAAGAGTTATATTATTAAAAAGCTTGGGATATTAACATTTTATGACATACAACTTTCACTAGAACTGTAGTTAGAAGCAAATGGATGTAATATTGAGAAAAGCAATACTATTAAATACTATACTGGAACCTTTAAACGGTCACGACCTTCAGGCGCGTGTCTGAACATTATTTAGGAACATAAACGAATAAATATATTTTATTGTGTATATTCCCTGAATTCCCTGAAAACTTATATCTCAAAGATATGTGTCTACCAATACGCACTTGACCAGCGCGGTGGACTATGGCCTAATCCTTTTTAGTCTGAGAGGAGACCCGTACCCAGCAGTGAGACAATAATGGGTTGATGATGATGATGATTGTATATATTCCCTGAATTTGGAGAACGCACAGCCGTGCATCTAGAATTATAGACTAATAACAAATATTTTTGGATATCAGGCTACTTACTTCATATTATTTACACCAAACTATAATAATTATGTTATTTGTGTCATTTATGTGGGGGACATTATAATAAAACTATTTATTACTTATTAGTTTTGAAAATACAATTACTGTCGAAGGAAAGTTATCGCAATTTTTAATGAAGAGACTATGGTGTAAGTTAGTTATGTTAAGCAAATTAAGGTGTAAGTTTCATAGGGCTTTGCCATAAATTTTTGAAAGGTTATCGCCTCGCATTGGTATCGCTAGATGCCAATGATATGACAAAGAGACTATATACGAAATAACAATAGCATTTGGGTTTAAAACGAAGATATTTAAATGTCTTCTAAGGGTAGGGCAACGCTCGTTCAAACTATGCAAATGGATATGTAAATCTTTAAGACTTAGGTAGCGAAGCAATAACGATCATTCGCATTGTTTCAATGCAATGAAGTCTGTTTTATCTTAATTCGCACGTGTTTGAAAGTTTAAATATTACTTTTCTTATCTTAAGTATACAATATACAAAACAAATAATATTGAAGTGTTTATTGTAACTGTTATTGTCTAAGATTAAATAGCCATTATGTTAGGTTTGGTTAAATTTAAAATATTTATATTTTATCCTAGTCCTATCTGTTTTATCTTAATTGGCACTTACGTTTGAAAGTGACTTTTATTACGAGTATCTTAAGTTTATATAGATGATAAAACAAATAATATCGAAGTTTTGTTTGTTAATTATTGCTGATGTTGTTAACATATAGGGCGTATGTATAAAGTTTTTGCTTAAATATTAAATAATTATATTTTCCATACGCAAGAGTTGCTTTACGCTGGAAATATAAATTTAAATAATATGATTGAAATATTCCAATTATTAGCTGACTTAACTATTCATTAAAGTATTGTCACGCTTTCAGAATATTTCTGTTCACTGAACATTTAGCGATTGTTACATTTTATGGCAAATGTATTTTACGAATGTATATATCCAAAAATAATTGAAAATGATTAAACGATGTCGCTAAATGAAATGCATGCGGTTTTTCATTTTAATCGACAAAATACTCGTATTCAATATGAAATGTGTAACGGGAAGCTAGTTGGAACATAAATTAAAATACTTTATTGCAAAATGTGTGAAG
The DNA here is from genome assembly GCF_041222505.1 of Epargyreus clarus. Taxonomy (NCBI): domain Eukaryota; kingdom Metazoa; phylum Arthropoda; class Insecta; order Lepidoptera; family Hesperiidae; genus Epargyreus; species Epargyreus clarus. Next base: position 7,367,544 of record NW_027332239.1, on the reverse strand, counting down.
TTCGCCGCGTGTTTTTGCCAGTTGCTTAACCGCGACCCGAAAGCTTGTGGAACGAAAATAAATTAATTTTCCACAATAGTTGCCTAATTTATGAAATTGTGTCCATATTTAATTCAGTTTACGGGCGCCAGTGTGCCGGCTATTATTTTGAGTCTCTGTAGCTGCAGTTAAAATAAGTCGTAAAACTTTTATAGTTTAGGACTTATTTTGTGTTGAAATAAAATTGAAGCTTTATTTTCTTTAGTATTGGCTAATTTTGGAAATAGTTGAAATTATGTTGATATGCTTGTCATATAAAGACAGGTATACAGTCCAAGTTGAGGAGCCCAATCAGATTGCAAGTGAAAGAATATGAGTTCTGGTTGCAAGTTATTATACCCCTAAAATAAGCTTTCTAATGCCTTTTTTTTCTTTTTTGTTTACGAGGGGGAAACCTTCAAAAGGTACCCGACAACGTGGGAGCGACGCCGGGTTATGTGGGATTTTTACCGCACTAAAACCCCCGGTGGCCTTTCTAATTGGTGGAGCTTTCTAATGCCTACATGCTTTTGATTCCTCCGCAAGAAGATATGTATGTCTATTGTCTACCAAGCTGATCCACCAACACTATAGACATGTAGACCTTCTCAAATTGAGATTACGATTAGACGCGGAGCAGTGCATTCCCTGAATTTGGTGGACGCACAACCATGCGTCTAGATCTAAGTAATGTAAATGCTACGATCTACCGGACAGTCTACCTGTGCAGGTATGCTCACGCAGGTAGACTTCTCCGGTGCACCGTAGTGTGTATGGCAGGCATAAGCAAAGCGTGACCGTCAGAATGGCCGGTCACTACTCATATTTTACATCGAAATAATTACTAAAAGTTGCTACCTAGTTGCTACTAGTTGCTATTAGTTGCTACTAATTGCTACCTTCGATTAAAAAAAAGATAAACTACTTTTTAAGGTGACCGGCCATTCTGACATCAGGATGGCCGGTCACCTATCCAGTGAGAAAAAACTGCGCAAATGAATAGAGTTTTTTTGTAATCAATAGTTGCTACCAAATTGCTACCTTCATATACATCGTATTGGACTACGGATATAATATCACGGATTTAATACAAGAGGTCTAAACGCCTGTATAATTAAAAGAGAAAACCTTTTATATTATATTAGCAAATATTAGCTTTTATTATCCCAATAATACTACCCATTACTACGTATCTTTATATATATATATTTCTTATGTGCGTATGTATGTCTCTGAACTCCTCCTAAACGACTGAACTGATTTTGATGAAATTTGTTGTGTGAGTTCAAGGGGACTTGATAATGGTTTAGATTCACAATTTAGTCCGTGGGGAAAGGTTTTTTTAATTAATTTTTAATTCGTAAGTAGTTATAGAATCGGAAACTATGCATTTGATCAAGTGATGATCTTTAGCAAAGTTGTTGTCTAAGAGCCCACGAGGGTGGGAGTTGGTAAGACCAATTTGGCAAGATGGCACCACTGTCATTCCAATGCAGGTACAAATTTCGGTTTTATGTATGTCATATTATTTCTTTAATGTGCGGGCGAAGCCGCGGGCACCACTAGTAACTACTTAATTTTAAAGGTAAATTGAATAACATACCCTATAAACTCGCGTCTAAGTCGTGAATCATCAATTCATTGAACCCCAGAGACCAATTACGCTTTACCTGTTTACATGCCGAACTTCGTAACGTACCTCTTGAGAGTTGCTTAGTCTAAAAGCCCAACTTTAGGTTTGACCCGCTTTTAACAAATACAATTCTGATAGGGTTTAGGCTTATTTCCCTAAAGACGTTTTGGTTAAAGCGTATACACTTTATGTTGAAGGTACTGTTATGATTGTTCGAAAAGTAATATTGTAATTTGGAGGAACAAGAGACACATGCCTCACCGCTACTCGTTTTTAGAAGCGATTATTTAACTTGTCTTGTTAGTTCATGTGTGTGTGATGGTTAAATCTTGTAACTTAATTTTATAACAGTTAACCTCAACCGTTTAAGTTGAAATTTTGTGTGCATATTTGGCTAATAATGTATGATTAATTTAGTTATGTTATTATAAATCCAATAAGGTGGATGCCCCAAGATGGCGGATGAAGTATCGTTTAATGTAACTTTTTATCTTATCTTTAGGTATCAAATGAAAGGGTATTCTGAAATGAAAACGGAAAAAAAGTAACGTTATTGTTAAGCTTGTTTTTAAAAACAGTAGCATTAAGTGGTCATGCACTTGTAAACAACTCCATATAGGTCAGAAAGTCATACTGATTTCGTTAATACTCGTAGAAAGGTCCTTCACTATTTCTGGCGACTAGAACGAAATCTGCCCAATCTGCCTTATATTTTTATAAGGTAGAAATATTGTAAGTAAAATAATGTTATTTCAGAAAGGCAATCTTTATCCAATATGGGCAGGGATTTGGCGAAAGCAGCGTGGGTGGCAGATTTACTGCGGTCTACAAAAATAGGTAAATGTACATAATCCCACCAATATGGTTGGCTGAATAAAGTTTGCTTGTCAGCACATTCTATAAGGTTTTTGTATGTTTAAGTTGGTACTAAGTAAGTAAAGTTAACCTGTGCGTTTGCTGTGTTAGGGAAAGACTCAGGAAACCATGTGCGTTGGTCGATATAGTCGCGACCCATAATAGACCTACTGGGATGTTTTAAAAACTCATGGTAACGGAGTACCGTTACCATGAGTTTTTAAAACATCCCATATCGGCGACGTAATGATTATTTTTGTTCTCTCAATTTTTATAAGTCACATTTTTTATAACTCCCTAGACCCAATTCCGAAGTTTACGCAGTCGATATCGCAGGTATTTTGTACTTCGAGACCAAATAAGGATAAATTGATATTAGTACACAAAGTTCGATACAATATTCCGCTAAAATAACACAGCAGCTAGTTCACAAACATAGTTAACATCTGAAATTCGTGCTCAGCGAATAATCTGAACATTCCCAATAGGAATTACCTGAGAACAATGTATGTAGTTACCACAAGTTGGAAATACGAGGACATAATCAAACTGTACAAATTTGTTCGTATAAAAAAAGGTTTTGTTTCATTATGCTTTATCATTATATTTTCAGCTGTGAATAAGTGTATTATAAATATTAATGTTAATAAAGTTTGAAAGTATATAAATAGGGAGAAAATAAAGAAAAATACATATACGTAAGAAAAGTACAATTAGGTTTTGAAGGTGGTAGAACCCTTTATGGTTCGACCCCGGTGGCACCACCGCCACACCTATTTCTGCCTATTAACAGCAGTGTTATGCGCTGCTGTCTTCTGCTTCGAAGGGTGTGGTAAGGGCGACATACTTTTTCTAGGCTTTCCAGCTTAGTCCTCAGGGGTAGCGGCGTATCGGTAGCCGACCTCAGGTAGGAATATCTAATCTCTATCAGGGGTTGATTACAGATGTCCATGGGCGGCAGTAGCCACTGACCATCAGGTGGACTGCATGCTCGTCTGCTACTCCTATATTATAAAAAAGGTGTAAGAAAAGAAGAAATCAAAAAGTGAATAAAGATACATAATAGCCGCAAACTACTTATTGAATTGCTAGAACGCGAATTAATAAACATTGCGTTAAAATAGATTAATTCAGACAGACGGCCGAAGATTAATTTCTCAGTGATAATCCCTTCTGTTTACAGCGTCAAAGAAGATCCTACTTACCTACAGTATTTTGTGATTGTGAGCCCACACGGGCTTAGCCAAAGTTTGTGAGAGTGCCTACAATGGCAGCAGAAAACTCATGTTTTTCTTATGTAAGTACGTGATATATTTCCCACATTCGCGCCCCACTAACATATCCGCAAAGGGAGCTGTGGGGATGGCGATTCCTTCTCTAACAGATCGTTTCTTGAATCGATTATAATCGAAATGTGATACATCCATTCGCAAAAAAATAGTCTACGAAAGAATCGATTGTTCAAAAATCGATCTTCGATCTATTCAGGAGCGAAATAGAAGATCGTCAGGACCAAACAATCACTGATATACCGTCAGAAAAAATGGCTATAATCAATTGTTAGTAATATTAATTCATTTAATCTTTTGTTAATATTCAATCAACTTCTAAAATATCGAATTTCCATATTGTACGACGAAATATCGATTCACTGAATCGATCCATTACTGGATATCGATTAAAAAATCGATTTATTTGGTACAAAAAAATCGACTCTTCGATTAATCGATCTCGGATCGCCACCCCTAGGGACCTGCCCTTAATTGTATTCAATTTGCGACTCTCATACCCAAAACTTTGTGATGCATGACTCGAAGTGTAATTTGACTTTTATTGCTTCGAAACTACGGTGTTACTGAGAAAATAATGTAATCTGAAAGTGGTGTTAATCAAAGTAATCTATCGTGAGAACTTTATGTAGCCCTCATAGGATTAATTAACAAGTTTGGGAATTAAGTTTGCTTAAGTAAGGACTATAGATATATAACTAATACAGGCAAGTATATTAATTTTTTTTTATTAATTACACATACATTATAAAAGTTAATGGTTGTTACAAATGTAACAAGTAAGGAGGCAAGTAATAGATTTAACAGAATCCAACAATATCTGAGAAGATTGTAGAACCATTTTTGGTTCGACTGCGGGGACACCGCAGCCACTCCTTTCTACCTAATAAGTCAAGTCAAGCGCTGATATGTCCTGCTTTGAAGGGTGTTATAAGGGAGAGACACTTATCCGAGGTTCTAACTTAACTTAGTCCCCAGAGGTAGAAACGCATCTGTGACCGACATTAGGTAGGACTTTAATCTTATCTTAGGTTGATTAAATACATGTTCGGGCGGCGGTATCCAATCACCACCAGGTGGACGGCATTCTCGTTGGCTAATTCTATACTATAAAAAAATACAAAAGTTAAGTATTTTGCATACATAAGCTTTAAGTTACATTACTAAACATTAAGCCCTTCTGTAATTTAGATACATTTTTACGAGCGGATATAACAGTTCATTGAACCTGTCGTTTATACGTGACGCTGTGCGTACGCACGTAAAATTCCACTCAGCGTTTCCCCTAACGAGCAAACGAAGAATAACTTCAAGAATATTTTATATATTACAATATTACAAATCCCCACAAGGGTGCTACCCTTAATTGTATTCAATTTGTAATACCCAAACCCGAAAGTTTGTGATGCATGACTCGAACTGTAATTTGCGTTTTATTGCTCATGCTGATATTCGAAAAAGGCAAAAGTGAATAGGAATTATTATACTGAGAAAGAGTTTAATAAGTAATGATTTGACAACCCGCGTGGCGGATTTGCCACCATACCGGTCTGACGCGCAAAGAGTCCCGGGTTCGATGCCCGGCCAGACTATAAATGATGAATTTAGATTTCTGTTTCTGGGTATGGGTATTTGTCTATGTGTGTGTCCATGGCACCCACGATACAGGAAATCCTAGTGTGGGAATGTGAGTATAAAAAGAGTTTATTAAAAAAAAAAAAAAAAACTGGTACTGGTCACTGATATTTAAATCTAATTGAAATGTTCTACCAGTATAGTTTGATAGATGAGTTACCACCACCACCACCTATTTCTAGCGTGTAACAGCGTTTCTCGTTGTTTACGTCGAGTTACGAGTTTATTTTAAATTTTTCCCTTTGCCTCGAGAACGAAAGAAGAAAACCTGCCATAGACAAGAAAGTCGCACCTGGGCGGCAACATGGAGAACGGCATGTCAGTCAGTCACTGGTAAGTCTAGGATTATATATTACTAGTGGTGCCCGCGGCTTCGCCCGCGTTTAAAAGAAAATAATATGACATACTAACATACATAAAACTGAAAGTTCGTACCTTCAACTTTGCTAAAGATCATTACTTGATCAAATGCATAATTTACGATTCAATCCTTACTAATATCGAATTAAATAATCGACTTTTGTGGTCCAAAAGATCGATTCCCCGATTAATCGATCTTAGATTGCCATCCCTAGTTCCCGTGGGATTTCCGGGATAAAAACTATCCTATGTCCTTTCTCGGGTTTTAGACTATCTTTGTACAAAATTTCATTGAAATCGGTTCAGTGGTTTAGGCGTGAAGAAAAGACAACCAGACAGACAGACAGACAGACAGACAGACAAAGTTACTTTTGGATTTATAATATTAGTAAGGAGTAAGGATAACAATATGGTTGTGATTATTTCCTCCGTGTTTCAATAATTTCGACATTCACACCACGTAGAACCTTAATATTATTCGATTTGTAACTCCTTGAGCCAAAACTTTCTTATACCTACGTTTGATTGAAACACTAATTTGACCTTTATTGGTTTTAGAAAAACACGTCAGTAGGATAATATATCTATGAGAAAAACTAATTTTAGTTTTGGAGTATTACGCGTTACAATTGGAGCCCTAAACCTCCTCACCTAGTCTATTTAAAATATCCTAAGTATAATCCTAAGAGAGAATCGATCTCGGGCAGTAAATTTAAAAGATGGACTTAATGATCAGCTCTGGATTTAAATTTGTTTTGTATCGTCCGAGAGTGGATACTGTTTCAAAGTATCGGACAAAGATCCTAAATTATTTTATATTTTGTACGAAAACATATTTTTGGTACTCATAATAAAGCCACTAAGTACGAATTTTATTAGTCATTTAAAATATGAATATTTTACGACATTGTAAAATAAAAGAAATGAAATTTACAATGACGGAAGTTAGATTTCCATAGTATGTAGTATGTTGTGTTTAGACTAAGATACACGAGACGCTGTTAGTTAAGCCTCAAGGGTATCCTTTATCGTATCTGTGTTTTCGCATATTCCTAATTATGTCTCCTTTACCACACCCTTCAAAACGGAACACAGCAGCGCTTAACACAGCTGTTATTAGGCAGAAATAGGTGTGGCCGTGGTGCCGCCGGAGTTGAACCACAAAGGGTTCTACCACCTTCGAAATGCATGTCAATTTGCTATTTTTATTTCACCAAAAATATCATAGCATGCCGCTTGCCCCTTCCTGATGTGATCCTACATTTATGTTATTCAATTTATAACTTCCGTACCCAAAACTTTGGTATACTTTGGTGATGCACGATTCGAACTGTAATTTGACTTTTATTGCTTTCACTCCCCGATGTTTGATAAAAGGCTTCATGTCGGGAAATACAAATATGTATTTGGAGGGATATAATCTTTTTATCTGACGTACTTATGAATGAGGTTCTTTTTAGAGTTCCGCACTCAAAGGGTAAAAACGGAACTATATTACTAAGCGTCTGCAATCCGTCCGTCTGTTACACGGCTCTATGTCTGGAACTAATATTTGTAACAGAAATATAGTTCAAATATTCACAATGCACTTTTATGGCTGTTGTGTTAACAAATACTAAAAATAGAAAACAAATTAAAATTTGGTGGAACCGTTTGTGTGCGAGTTCCACTCACACTTGGCCAATTTTATTATTTTAGGGTTTGCATTGTAATTTTTCTAAGTTTGAAGTATGTCTCATCATAACCTCTCGTCCTTAGACCTCAGGATTCATCTTAATATTACTTTTGTTTCTTTTAGTGTGAGATGTAGGTTTCTTCTAATTGACGTTTCTGAGACAGGTTCTTTGGTGTCTACATCTAGTAATTAAGACTTTGAAGGACCCTGACCTACCTCATGTAGTCGAAGGACGTCTTGTCCTTTTCAAGAATGTCATCATTCGTGTCTTTTGTCTCTCAGTTGTTTTAGTTTTTTTGATCAACGTCACCTATTACCATTTCGGCTTGCTATCTATTCGGTACGGTATCTTTTATTTTTAGTTAAGGTCGGTAGAAAACCTCTTTTTATATATAAAAAACATTCACATAGAGATGCAATTTTTATAGGGTGAAACAAAGGCATCCTCCATCGCAATACTTGCCGAAGAATGCGACGACTGCGACTGTGGCTGCTTTCCACCAGGTAGCCCGCCGCCTTATCGTTAGGTATACTTATAAAAAAATGTATGTAATATAATTAAAACAAGCTGTCAACTGTCTTGTTTAGTCGTAATGAGATTGTGGGTGCTTCGATTTACTTAACACATTTAATGTAATTCACTTAACTTGAGCGTCGTTAGTGGCTTCGTCTCGTTAACTACTATAATTTTGGAAATTCTTAAGACAGTTATCTCAAGACTGCAAGATTTTCGAACGACGTTGAGAACTTAATTGATTAAATTTTAGCAAACTTCATATGAAGGAATAAGCTCTATTTTAATTGCATTCAATTATAGCTGAGTGGTGGTTTATAGTTGAAATATTGTTCGAATACTTTTTATATCTAAAACATAAAACTTTCCTTTAAGTTGTACTTGTGTTGGGGTTCAGATTATTAAAGCCTCCACGTCTTGCATACAAATTTATTATTCTTACAATATAATATCGACATTTTTATTTATAATATAGAAGTAGCAGACGAGCATGCAATCCACCTGATGGTCAGTGGCTACTGCCGCCCATGGACATCTGTAATCAACCACGGATAAGACAAGATATTCCTACCGGAGGTCGTCTACAGATGCGCCGCTACTCCTGAGGACTAAGCTGGAACGCCTCGGAAAAGTGTGTCTCCCTTACCACACACCTCAAACCAGAACACAGCAGCGCTTAATACTGCGGTTATTAGGCAGCAATAGGTGTGGCGGTGTCGAACTACAAAGGGTACTACAACAGGTACTACAAAGGGTACCACCTGCAAGAACGGTTCTATCGATATATTCGTAACATAACATCATTACCATCAAAAAAGTCACGACTCAACTAACTCTAACTAGACTACGTTCTATATCTTTTCTTCTATATTTTCCACGCCATAGCTTCCATTTTTTTTTAATTTCATTCCAGAGTGTCATAGATATAGCCAATAATGAAACATGAATGCTAGGTTTTTAATCCATGTATTTCATTTTTTTTTATTTTCATGTTGTTTTATTATATTTATTGAAAACCGACATAAGAGTTAAGATAAAACAAAAAAAATTTTTAAACTCAATAATGTTTTGTTTTATTTAATAACTCAATGTAATTGTAACCTTACCCTAGACCTATTGACGAGTAGGTTGTCGATTATTAACTATTAAAACTGAATTGCTTTTATTTGTAGCATTCATCTTGGCTATAAATCCATCGAATTTGTTATGTAATATCCTACAGATTTTTGTCACCTCAAACGTCTGAATAGGTATCTTAACTTTTTCACTGTTTAGATATTTTTGATGAAAGTTTTATAAGAGCGCTAATTTTTAAGTAGGTCAATATCGACTTTTTCTAGAACAGAACACCTGCCCTTTTAGTGTAAAATCCTACCGACTTTTTAAACTCAAACATAATCAACACATCCTATATACAAAAATGAAAAACAAAAATATAAAAACAAAAACACTACCATAAAAAATTGTCACCATCACTGTCTTCATATCCTTATGTTTTTACCGTCTTTATATTTTAAAAATAAGTTTTATAAGAGAGCTAATTATTGAGTAGGTCAATATCGACTTTTTCTACAAAACCTGCCCTATATTGCACTACATAAATATAACACTGGTACAGCCAGTGGTCACAAGTTCAACCGCCAATCGAAGTTCTACGGCGTTCCATTTTTATCGCGCGGCTGCTACATTTGTATAGACTCCGACGTTTGTTCTCGACCCATTCGATGGAAGTAGGTTACTTGGGGCATTGCAAGTATTTACGAGAATAGCTTTTTTTAAAGTCTTGCATCTTGCTATCTTTTGAATATATTTAGATATTGGTTTCACCTATTTCTAGCATTAACAATTACTTTCACTATAAGTTATCCTTGAATCCTTATCCATCGCAGTTTTAGTGTAAAATCCTACAGATTTTTTTAGCTCAAACATAATCAACATGTCTTAATGTTTTCACCGTGTTGATATTTTAAAAACATGTTTTATAAGAGGGCTAATTATTAAGTAGGTCAACACCGACTTTTTCTAGAACTCCTTCCCTATATTGCACAACATAAATGTACCACTTGTCAGTGGTCACAAGTTCAACCGCAAATCAAAGTTCTAGAGCGTTCCATTTTTATCGCGCGGCTGCCACATTTGTATAGACTCCGACGTTTGTTCTCGACCCATTCGATGGAAGTAGGTTACTTGGGGCATTGCAAGTATTTGCGAGAATAGCTCTTTTGAAATAGGGTCTTGCATCTGCTGATGAATGTAAAGATTCACTTTCTATTGTAACAATTTTAATTAAAACGTATTTTATCCATCCGCGGGTAATGATTTCGTGTGTATGTGTATTTTTTTGGCACATCCTGCCCAATGACAGCCCAAATGACTTGGCGGATTATCATGAGCAATCGTTGGAGAAACATTTATACAAGGTATTCAAACTTGGCTTAAAAAATCTGTAGCCGATCTCAGTTAGAACGAATTGGTATATTACAAATGTTCACGGGCGGCAGTGGCCATTTACCATCACGTAGTTTACATACTCGCCTAAACAAGAAATACAAGAAAATTATTTTAAACAAGAAAATTAGTTTTATCTTGAAGAAGTTAGGTTTAAATTTACATTCACGAGTTTCCCAGAATATTAACATTGTTGACGATATGATGAAAATACTTTTATATACCCTTTATTAATAGACATGCAAGGTTTCTTGCTGGAATAGTTCTGGTTTTAAAATAAGTTTTTGCATCGATTCTGATGAAAATAAAGACTTATATTTTTCTTGCTGACTTATAAATACTTATAAAGTGGTATATGAGTTTTATTTTTATATTAACTGGAGTCTTACCGTCGCGTGACGTATATTTTTGAGCGTTTTTAATGAAATCATTAAATAATGACGAATAGTTATATTTAATTTTAAATATGGTTATATTATTATTACTCTCTTTTTTATATTATTTTAATTGTTATAATGTTTTTGCTGTACATATTATCCACGAATAGTTAAAGATTTAATATGAGTAAGTTTATAAGATGTGAGAGAAAATAAGACAGAAACATTAATTCGATGTAAAAATCAATGACGTCATAAATAAACATAGTACCTACAACTACATACATCACATCTCATTTTAGGACGCGCCAATTTGGCTGTTGGCTGCCATATTCGCCAAAGGGTTCCTTGTAAGTGACTAACGACAATTGGCGGCTTGCCACATAATTCGTGAATAAAAATCAGCGATATCACGAACATGAGCATCCTGCCACATTTTGCTACTAACTTAGTTCTTGGAGCCAGACCAAGCAACGCCTGTCGCGGCTGGTAATTTTTGAAAACAATATGGCACAGCTCCAACGAGTAACGTATTATTCTGATAGCGCATATGTTGTAGACAGTGGTGAAATGCGATTGTGTTTGTAAACGCCAAAGAAGTTTACATTAACAGTTTCGGCTTATAATTATAAAAGCAGTGTTAAGCGTTGTGTTCTGTACCCTTACCATGAGTTTTTACGTTTTGAAAAATATGACTGTTTTGGTATTTGTTTACGTATTTGCCCATACAATTTCCAATCAGCGATTATATCATAACTTGGATACTTGGATAGGAGTAGCAGACGAGCATGCAGTCCACCAGATGGTAAGTGGCTACTGCCGCCCATGGGCATCTGTAATCAACCCCAGATAGGATTAGATATTCCTACCTTAGGTCGGTCACAGATGAGCCGCTATCCCTGAGGACTAAGCTGGAACGCTTCGGCAAAGTCTGTCTCCTTAACCACACCCTTCAAAACGGAAAACAACAGCGCGTAACACTGCTGGTTATAGGTAGAAATAGGTGTGTAGGCAACATATATATTAAGCGACATAGCCATATCAAAAACTATCGGAATTTTCATCAAATCTGCAACATGTACATAGAGATTTATAGCGAGTCCGCCGGTTAGTTGTAACTGGCCGTTTTTGCATCCAGTTAGAGATACGACTTCCTTTGTGCCTATTTGCGCTTGTCGTGAATTACTTGTATTGCAGTTATGTTGAATTGCAGGACGGCTTGCATTTTATGTAATATTGAACACGACATGCACCTTACATTGTGAATGTTAGCTACAATATTATGCATTTATTATAAACACGTGATGCTACCACGTTTGAAACACGGACTAAACCTGTGTTACGGTGTGTTCCGTGTCACGGTTTTTTGGTTTGTTTTGTTTCTGAAATGATTTTGTTAATCACTTTTGGAACGAACAGTACTTTTGGAATGGGAATAGAACACTAAACTCGTGAGAACAATGCTTAAATACACATGTGTTTGTGTGTGTATATTAACAATTTTGTGAAGACAATTTTCAATTCTGTCGTGCAGTCCGACATCTGTGATTTTTTTGACCGTAATTACTAGAGGCAGTCTGCAGCTCGTGGGCATTTGTAATCAACCCTTAATAGGATTAACGTTCTCCTTGAGGTCGGCCACAAATGCGTTGCTCCCTCAACGTTGAAATGCTTCTATTCGTGTAAGTGTCTCTACCATGTCTTTCCCTTATGCCCTTTTAACAAGAACACTGTTCTTATTAGAATAGATATAGATAAGTTGGTAGTTTCTAATGAATAAAAAGTATTTAAAGGAATTAGTTAGAAGTCGTCGTAGTTTCAACATTAGACTGGCTTTTTAGATCACCATGAAGTGAAAAAATATTTATTTCTTAATGCTTTATCTGAATCTCCCTACAATAACAAACAGCTTAATAAGTACATAGTAAGACCTTTTCATTACGTTATTAGCTCATTAGCTCAACGTAAAACATACAACCGACAGTAATATCCTTTATTGATTCCTTTAAAATGCAAGCAGACAAGACCGAAACTAAAAATGGCAGGATTTTTTCTGAGAAGGATATGTTTGACAAAGGCAAAATCTCCTTGTAGTGTACAGGAGCTATAAGTAAGTATTTTAAGAATTCGCTATTAATTAATGGTCATGAAGGGACTACTTTATTTATTTCTTAAAGTTTAATCTGAATCTCTCTGCAGTTTAATGTTCTTCATAAGACCTTTTCATAAAGTCTCTAGCTCATTAGGTCATCGCAAAGCATACAAGCTATAATAATATCTTTTTGATCCTTCTAAAATGCAAGCTGACACGGATACTTTAAAAATATATCCGTGCTAAAGGAGGATTAATTACTCCTTCGCAATAATAATATTACGAAAGACGTTACCCCTTCGTACACTGAGCTCGGTGTGTTTTTGCACCAACACTTCGATAGCGCTTCAATAGTTGTAAATTGCTGCTTTATACGACCAGATCGCAATGGCTTACTGCAGTGACTGCGAACGTTTTAGACGCCTGTTAGTAGCGTCTGCACGGAATGGGTTAATGTTTCGAACAGTGAAGTATCTTTCTTGTTATTTTTGTTGGAATAAAAAGAAGAAATTTGCAATTTGTATGAGGACTTTGTAAGAGACATTACAGAATCACATTACAGAATCTCTTTGTAGTTTACAGGAGTTATACGTAAAGTTTTAAGGAATTCGTTTTTAATTAATCGCCATGAAGGCAAAACTATTTATTTCTTAATGCTTAATCTGAATCTCTCTACAATTAATACAGTTTAATGATCATCGTAAGACCTTTTCATAAAGTCCGTAACTCATTAGCTCATCGTATAATATACAAACGATAATAATATCCTCTATTGACCAAACACTGAAACTGACACTCTAAAGTATAAACGAGTATCTGTGCTGAAGTAGAATTTATTTCTTCGCAATAGTAATATTACGAAAGACGTTACCCGTTCATACACTGAGCTCGGTGTGTTTCTGCACCAACACTTCGATAGCGCTTCAATAGTTGTAAATTGCTGCTTTATACGACCAGATCGCAATGGCTTACTGCAGTGACTGCGAACGTTTTAGACGCCTGTTAGTAACGTCTGCACGGAATGGGTTAATGTTTCGAACAGTGAAGTATCTTTCTTATTTATTTATTTATTTATTTATTATTTATGCACACACACAATATAGATACAAGAGGAAAAAACATATAAAGAAATCGTATGTACAGTATAACTTTCTTGTTATTTTTGTTGGAATAAAAAGAAGAAATTTGCAATTTGTATGAGGACTTTGTAAGAGACATTACAGAATCACATTACAGAATCTCTTTGTAGTTTACAGGAGTTATACGTAAAGTTTTAAGGAATTCGTTTTTAATTAATCGCCATAAAGGCAAAACTATTTATTTCTTAATTCTTAATCTGAATCTCTACAATTAATACAGTTTAATGATCATCGTAAGACCTTTTCATAAAGTCCGTAACTCATTAGCTCATCGTATAATATACAAACGATAATAATATCCTTTATTGACCAAACACTGAAATTGACACTCTAAAGTACATACGAGTATCTGTGCTGAAGTAGAATTTATTTCTTCGCAATAGTAATATTACGAAAGACGTTACCCGTTCATACACTGAGCTCGGTGTGTTTCTGCACCAACACTTCGATAGCGCTTCAATAGTTATAAATTGCTGCTTTATACAGATCGCAATGGCTTACTGCAGTGACTGCGAACGTTTTGGACGCCTGTTAGTAGCGTCTGCACGGAATGGGTTAATGTTTCGAACAGTGATGTATCTTTCTCGCTATATTTATTGCAATAAGTAGAAATACTTTCGATTTTTTTAAGTAACTAGGAGATTTATGAGAGACATTATAAAATATCTATTGCCTAAGACAAGTTATCGTATGATTTTTTGATATTTTCTCGGATGGATATTTTTGTGAAATGTAAAATCTTCTACAGACTTCTTCTACTACCAAAAATTTAAATTTGATAATTTCTAGTAGGCATTGCCAAATGTCAACTTTTTATTAGGAGAAATATTGGTTAATAACGGGCATAAGATAGTTACCTTATAATAATGTATGTTGCAGTAAAAATATTTATTGCGTTGACCGATTTTCTCTGGCCCCAGAAGAATAGGTCAGAGAGATTACTTGTCCGTGCAGAATTGGAATTTCAAAACATTGAAAAGCAACACTGAATTGTATAGTCAATAGCTCGCTGTATTTCAACACATTTTTTCTTATTATTATAAGATTTTATGTAACTTGCTTTGTCAGTTGATAATAATATAAAATGACGATTATATGTGAATCCTGTCGTCTGACTTGCCACCAAAACCCGGTGAAGCTGAGGAGGCCTCTAGAGCCCTAACTACAGCCCTAACTACACAATTCGAAAAAAAAAAAATTTTAAATCATTTAATCTTAAGAGATTGAGTTAAAATGTTATCTACAATAGTTTGTATAAAAATGAATGATTGAAATAAATGATGATGAATGACTTTGCGACGTCATTCTAAATCCAATATGGTGGATGTTTCAAGATGGCGGACATTTTAATATATTCTTATAAAATATCTCCTTCGCACTTATGTGCATTTATTTATGTATTCGGTACAATCCGAATTCAATATGGCTTCTTCTACTTCAACTTTGGATACCCTCGATATAAACTGCTTTACTGCGAGGAGTACAAAGGTACCGTATGCATTTGCAATGACTATGTACGTGTTCGTATCATTAACATTTACTGCATGCAGTCAAGAATGGCTTGATGTCCGTAGCAGAACGATAGTCAATAGTAACTGCTTCTTGATGCAGTGACAAACTTGGGTAATAGCATTTTTATAAGCAAAGTCAATTCTATCGACAATTTGGAACTTTAATGGGGACTTGAGTTAAAGTATTAATGGTAATTACTCGAAAGCGGAGGGTAATGTTTTTCGATATTATGTACCTATGTAAGTATGTAAGTATGTATGTATGTATGTATGTAAATATGTATAGGCACGCTCCGCACACCCAACGGCTTGACACTTTTTAACACATTTGGCGTCGTCTAATTTTTCGAAGTTACATAAGCTACATTAGTTTCATTTTTAACTTCAAAAAAGAAGGTTCTGTATTCGACCGCTATGTTTGTATATTTGTAGGTATAACTGCGATTTTCTCAGAAATTACTCATCTAATTTGGATGAGGTTTTGGTTACTGGTGAGTTAATTATTTTCAAGTAATCGGGTACATTTTTAGAATAAATAATTACAAATTGTTCGCGATTCTAAAAACCTTATGAACAGCTATCCTAAAATAGCAGTGAGTGAAATTAAATTACCTTTTCTTATATTACAAATTACCGTTATTTTCAAATTACTTTATTTGTGTACAAGTCAATAGAACCCAAATTCTTTCAACACGAAAATAGATTTAAACGGGCACCTTATTGAACTGTAATGGCGTACTGCAGCACATTTCCATCGAATGTTTAACTTGCAGCGTTATTGGAAGTATAAAGTGAAGTAAATGTTTCGTTTACGAGTTTTCGAGCGAAGCACCGCAATAACGGGTTTGAAAACAATGTCAATTGAAACGAAATAGGCGGGCATTGTCGTTAACAGCTGCATAGTAGTGAAACTCTGTTAACGGGTTACGATTATTTTTATAAAAGGGGTGTTCATTATCGAGCTGTAAATGTAACTAAAGAGATTTTTTTTTTTTTTTTATAATATAAGAGTAGCAGACGAGCATGCAGTCCACCTGATGGTAAGTGGCTACTGCCGCCCATGGACATCTGTAATCAACCCCAGATAGGATTAGATATTCCTACCTGAGGTCGGCCACAGATGCGCCGCTACCCCTGAGGACTAAGTTGGAACACCTCGGAAAAGTCTGTCTCCCTTACCACACCCTTCAAACCGGAACACAGCAGCGCCTAACACTGCTGTTATTAGGTAGAAATAGGTGTGGCGGTGGTGCCGCCGGAGTCGAACCACAAAGGGTTCTACCACCTTCAATACATACAATACACATACAGTAATGTATTCTAATTTGTACGTATGATCCATCGCTCGCGATGTCCAGTGAGCGGCACAGTCGAGTAAGCGCTACTCTAATTAAATATATAAGCGACAGTCGAGGCTGCCACCGACTGCTAGAGACTGACGCCGACGGTCGGTGGCAGTCACTAACGACAGGCGGCGACGGTCGTCGGCAGTCGTTGTCCACCGCACCGTCACCGAGCCCATACCGAGAATGAGATTATTTGGGGCCGATTTTAATATGACGTGACGGCGATAGTTTGTCCACCGCGACCGATATCGGCGGCTTATTTTATTCCAGGTGTCACGCGTGTGACGGCAGTGTATGGACAAGTTCCAACGGGTTTTATATTACCGAAACATCGGCCCGTAAAAATCTCGGTGCCGATCAAGCGGTCACGCCGATCTACTCGAAATATCGGCGGCCGGGATGACAGTGCTCAGGTGAAGGGCATGCGGTGGACAAACGGCGTAACAGTTTCAAAATGAGAGCGCGATTATTGTAGGCAGGTTTACGAGCCTGCTTCTTCAGAGGACTAAGATGGTCGGTTCATATGTAAGATAGTCAGGGCCCAAGCCCTTCTACTGAAACGCAAAATTACTCCAACCTTGAAATAGGTGTGGCGGTATCCTCTAACCGAAACATATTTGCTCTACTACTTTTCAAAATCTATTTTGTTTTTAATCATGTCACCTACAACGTGGAATCTACATATAATAAACATTACGCCTAAGGCATTTAAAATACTTTTGTTAATAGTTCTATAACTATAGTTATTATACCGTACAACTAATAGTTATAGCGCTATAGTAATAGCTATAGCGCCGGCTACTTCTAATTAATGAAGGCACTTCATTTAATTTAGCAAAGTTTATCGAGAAAAGTTTTAGCCGTAAACAATTTGAGTTCGGGTACACGCTCCTGAACGTGGTATACACGATAATACTTTCGTATGAAGCCGGATTAAGTTAGAGAACTGGGAGTTATACTCCTTTCAGCCCGGAAGCAAGGTCTTACAGCTTGTCTGTATACAATAAGAAAGTAAGCTTCGCGTGTCTGTACGTATATATTTTTGAAAAAAAAAATTGAGACAATTTGTTTGAAAAACTGAGAACAATTAATAATAAATTTCTGTCTGCCTGTTTGTCTGTGTGTTTGAAATCACGTCAAATCAAATCTACTGAATTTAATTTAATGGATTAACAATATATTTATAGTCCGTATCTTGACGTAACATTTACTATTTGTTTCATAAAAATCAATCAACTCTATCAAAAGTTATTACGATTTAAAGTCAGAAGTGTTTTTCTAACAGTAGGAAGACAACGTGTATGCGAAGCGGAGAATATCATGTTACCAACAAGCTTGGATGATGATGATGATGATGGATGGCGTTATATTGTTGAAGTTTTAATCTAAATCTAGATGAACTAAGTAACAAGCACTGCTTGTAATGAATAAAGTGCGTTATTTAACTTCGTTCATTGAGAAAAGTTCGAGTCGCGTACAAATGATGAGGTGGAACTTTTCTTGCCTTGACTGAGGAAGTACAGACCTATTTATTTCTGTTGTGTAACAGTAGTAGGTGCATTATTGCAAAGTATTTGCATTGTTGTCATTTGAACTTGCCACTAGAACATTCCAATTTCATTTCAATTTAATTCTCTGTAACGATTACTAATATGTGTAACTTATTTTCAACAGCTGCAGTAAATATTGATATCAGGCGACATTGATATTTTGAGTCCTAAGCTAGGATAAATTCTGCTCCTGTAAGTGTCTCGGACATGTGTAAAGACGTAACTAGATCATTAATATTAGTCATCCTTCAGGTTTCAGTTCACTTAGGAAGAGAACCCGGCAATCTAGATAATAGAACTGAATGTCGATCGTTAACTACCAATTGGCTGGAGTATTACAAATCAGGCCTACAAATACATAATGAATACACAAAAAAAAGTATAAAATAAGTAATAACTTCAAGTCCCTATTGAACTCAGAGTAAAAAGATATCAAAGGAACCGATCTAAGATAAATTTTGACTTATTTTGTATGGGTTCCGTTATCGGAAATCTGCGTATTTATGGACATTGAAGTAACTATGCCAAAAATAAATATTAAAAAGGTCAAAAGAAGATATTAGGGAAGATAAGTTCTGGGAAAATATATTAAATGTCTTTTTGTATATGTAATTAGTTTTGACCTGTTCGATAAACTCACGTCCGCTGTGCGATCGAGAGGGATTTAAAGTTTATGTAATCGAGTCTTCCTCAGGGATAAGAAGAGCTTAGATAGATTTCAAATATCTTTGAGGGTTTAATGAAGATTTCTTAATTATGTAGATTTGTTCTTGGCGATTTCCTTCACTGTTAAAACTACTGTTAATCTTTACTCAAACCTAGAACTCTTTGTGGTTTTGACTCTAGAGATACCACCGTCACATTTCTACTTTCTAGCAGTAATATTACGTTTGTTCTGGATTAAAGGTTTTTTTTTTTTTTTTTTTGGCGCCCAGATGTAGGTGGAAAAAGGGCTGACCCTCTACGGAGAGGGAGGAGTAAAAAATGCATCCAAGCACTTACAGGCCGCGACGGCCGGTGCCTGCGTCGTGTCATCATCCATCCCATCCCACTAAAAACTCCTTTAAAGGCATTCGTCCGAGGGGACCGTACAGCCGACATCGGATAGCGACCTCTCGTTGAGGAACGAGAGGCGCTAGCGGCGTTCCCTAGAGAGCGACCGCTGGATAGATGACACTGAAGGTGTCAACGTATCATGAATAAGACTAGAATCGTCGGGAAGACGATTCTCTATGGAGAGTTGAACGCCCCTGTGGGCGGCCAGAAGATTCTCCACATCCGTGGAGAGTTTGTTAGGAGCGTCGGTCAAGATATTTCTTGGCCGACGGCAGTTGTGACGGGTAGGAAGAGGGGCAGCATAGTCCGCTGCACCCTTGATGAGTGGGTTGGAATGATTTTCTGAGCGGTCGAAGAACGCTTCAGCGTATTGGTATTGTATTGGAGCGAGCTCCAGGTCGCGGTGGAGGTCGGCGTTCCTGACATACCAGGGGGCATTAAGTGCCCGACGACAAAAAAGATTTTGTATGACCTGGAGTTTATCTAGGATGGTGGGATTCGCGTGAGCGAAGACTGGAGAGGCGTATGTTAACACCGGTCGAATGAAAACCTTATACAGCGTTCGCTTATTCCTGGCTGACAACTTGCTGTGTCTGCCAATCATGGCGTTGAGGCGGCTCATGTAAGAGCGGGCGGTGTGGGTGACCTTAGAGACGTGGGGTCTTAAGGTGAGGCCCGGGTCAAGGGTAACTCCTAGGTATTTTACTGTGGGCCTCCATGGAATGGGGGCCCCAAGTAATTTGACGGAGGGCAGGTTGTTTAAGCGCCTGCGTTTGTGGTCGAAGCGCATTGCGGAGCTTTTCTCCGCATTGACTTCGATGCACCATTTCCTAAACCAATCTCCTAACTCGTTGACCGAGCGTTGGAGTTTGGCGAGGACAAATGACTCCTTTTGCCCTTGGATGTAAAGAGCGGTGTCATCGGCGAAGAGTCATAGCTGCACCCCATTTTTGGGGATAGGAATATCGTTGGAGTACGATATGAATAATGTGGGAGCGAGCACTGAGCCTTGAGGGACTCCGGCTGTTATGGGGCGTGGTGAAGAGAGGACACCTTCGTGCCTGTAGCGGAAGGTTCTGTCATGAAGGTAGGAAGCCACGATGCGGACTAGGCGATCAGGAAGACCAGATTGGTATAGCTTGTATACCAGTCCTCCATGCCAGACTTTGTCAAACGCCTTGGCGACGTCGAAGAAGACTGCTAGTGTCTTGTTACGTCTTGGATAAAACCCGCTTGTGATGTACTCGACAATGCGGTGGACTTGTTGGGGGCACGAGTGCTGGTGGCGAAAGCCAAATTGGTGAGGAATGATGAGTGGGGGAGCATCTATTGGGAAGAGGTGCCCTCTTATGTGAACGAGGATCACCCGTTCGAAAACCTTGCCCATTGCATTGAGGAGGCTAATGGGGCGGTGGTTGGAGGGAGTATGTTTCGGTTTCCCAGGCTTGGGAATACCGATAACTGTTGCTGTCTTCCAGGCTGTTGGAAAGAAGCTGAGATCGAGGCAGGCATTGAAGATAATGACCAGAAGGGTCAGTACCTGCTCGGGGAAGTGTTTAAGCGCCAGGTTGGATATACCATCCGAACCTGGGGCTTTGCGAGGTTTCAAACCGCGGATGACGGTCCGGACCTCGTCTGTAGTGGGATTAAAGGTTGTGGTAATGTTAGTACTTATACGAGGCGTTCTAACTTAGTCTTCAGGAATAGCAAAGCATTTGCCTGGTGTTCGTGGGTGGAAAAGAATTGCTATCAGCTGGAGAGCATGGTGCGGAAATATAATGTCGTTTTTTTGCCATTATTTGTTAGAGGCAACTTAAAATATTATTAATCATCTCCAATGCGAATTGGAATAGCGTGGTGTGGTGTGGCTTTAGGCAACGTGGAGAGATCCGTTTCCATCATCGAAACATGAAACCTTTGCAGCCTATAAAGCAATTAACACTCGCAAAATATAAAATGATTTAAAATTTTACCATTAATTGGTGCATTTATTTTACAAATTAGCAGCTCCAATTATGAGCGGCAATACACAAATTGAAAATTTCGGGCACTTCATTATTTTTTACCTGACCCAATTGCACCAATTTATTTCATTGGTAAAAACCCGTACATCAATTTCATAAAACATGTGATTTTAATTGAAGGCGGTCATTAAATTTACTTAAAAATCTGTTAAACGTAAACACTTGAAAGAACAGCGCTCTAATGCCTTAAAATACGTTGCTTATTTTAAAAAAATATATAATTATTACGTTTCAGTACAAATGTAGTATTGTAGGCCGTGCCAAATAATAAAACGTAAATACGCTCGATTATCCATTATCCTCCTATGTCCTGAAGGACCATCTACATGAAAAAAGTAGTATAACTGTTAAACGTAAAAACTTGAAAGAACAGCGCTCTAATGCCTTAAAATACATTGCTTATTTAAAAAAATACATAATTATTATATTTTAGTCAAATGTAGTACTGTAGGCCGTGCCAAAGAATATAACGTACATACGCACGATTACCCATTATCCTCCTATGTCCTGAAGGACCATCTACATGAAAATACTAATATAACTTAGTCCCTCATAGGTTAAAAACGTTAAGTTAATCATCAAATATTTATTTACCCAAAAAATATGGTTCCAAGCAGTCTGTAACAACGCCAGTAAATTTTGATCCAAGTTTCTACAATACGTAACGAGTGCTACCTAATTAAAATTGTATGAATGAATTTCTAAGATCAACCCGATGCTTCTTTGGTACAACTTTGTTAAAATATTCATATCCCCTCAATCTCGTATAGCTATAACATTACTCTATTTGCAGCTTAGATGAGTAAAATACATAGATTGATCACTCCTAACAAGAAAGTGTAACCAGTTTTGAGAAATAAATTGTTGCGTAAATAAAGTATTGCCACGTCTCCGTTCTAAAATGTCCCTAAAATGTTTGAAATACTTATTTATAGGTAAATTTTCTCTAAAAAATATTGTTTAATTGTAAATCATTCAAAAAATAAGTGATAAATCATCCCTTTGTAGCTTCATTTATTTTCAAGTTGAAGTATCTTTTGATTTAACTTATCAATGATTTGTAGTAAAAGCTCAGAAGACTTTATTCACTCTCCCCTTACATTAAACCGGTGTTAACTGTGTTTAGTTAAATTTGTTTAATGTTCTTGGAGTGATGAGTTGTCCTCGAGTTGGAATTATGAGGAAAGTTCGCGACAAATTGCAATTTCGGTTTTGTTCAGTTTTAGTTTTGTTGTAATTGTTCTCTTAAACTATTACTATCATCAACATACTATTAGTTGCTATTTGTCTTGTAGTTAATTACAGCCTAACCCATAGTAAAATGTTCTGCAACCTATGACATCTGTAAACAACTCAAAATAAAATGATGGTACTGCGTCAAGGCAGTCACAAATGTGTTGCTGTTGTGTGAATATCATAGACATGAAAATACGTTTATTGTGATTACCTCACTAAGGTATATCTGACTTATACGTAATAACATCCAAACTAAAACACAGCCAAACGCTACTGAGTCGAACTCCAAATGTTTTTTCTATGTTTTGTTTCAGTCTCATCAATAGGATAGACCACAGTCGACCAAAGTAGCCAAGATTAAATGGACCAAGAGTAATATGTGCAAGAACTTAACCCTTGCTTATTTCAATTACATTCCTCGCTTTTTGTGGATAAACCGAGCGTCTTTGGACAATCTCCTAGCATATTTACATAATTATTCTCACAGTACAACCCTTGGGTAAGAAATGATGAGAGTGAAATTTCGAGTAACTGTACTCCCTTGATGACCGCATTATTTATAAGGTGCCTCTCTCACTTTATGTTGATTTAATTTTACTTTTTTATCACGACCTCTACCCTTTAAAAAAAAAAGAAATACTCCTGTAGCTTTTGGATTGAATTATTAAATGTTTATGAGCTTTGAAAGTAAAATCAGTGGTAAGTGCTGTTGTGAGTTTATTTGATGTCAAAAGGGAGATGTAATGCTTTAGGTCACAGAAAAGCATATGAGCGCTACTGAAACGGTAACGGAAAACATCGTGAGGAAATCTGCAAATGTATTAAGAAGTTTTCAAAAGTATGTGAAGTCTATCAATTCGCACTCGGTCAGGGCGGAGGAGTATGGTCTAATCCTTCTCATTCTGAGAGGAGACTCGTAACCAGCAGTGGGACAGTAATAGGTTCATGATGATAATCCTATGAGGGTTCCGTGTTTTGGCTTTTCATACAGAATCCTAAAAAGCTTCCATCATGTATACCAATGCTTCAAAACAT
Source organism: Epargyreus clarus (assembly GCF_041222505.1). Taxonomy (NCBI): domain Eukaryota; kingdom Metazoa; phylum Arthropoda; class Insecta; order Lepidoptera; family Hesperiidae; genus Epargyreus; species Epargyreus clarus. The sequence continues at coordinate 7,343,751 of NW_027332239.1, read as the reverse complement.
GGCGGCTAACACTAAGCCAAGAAGCATTTACTATTAAACGAATAATTTTGGAAATAATTATACAGTTTTAACAGACTCAATGTCTTTACAGAGCTAAGTGTTAGAAAGCTAGGTAGATCATAAGATTAGAATAATAATAATAAGGTGTCTAATATCTAGACACAATATAATTAAACAAAGCACTTGATGTTTAATGTTTATGTAGTAATTTTGCTTTTTCTAAGTACATACTTAGTACATAGTACATTTCTAAGTACATAGTTAGTAGGCCCCGTTTATCGTCTACAGGCATTTAGCGTGTCAGACACGGGCGGTGGCAGACAAATTATATTTTTCTATACTATATGTTCCAGGAATCGGTAAGTTCACTGTGCGTAAAAATACAAGCGCAATACCACAAGCAAATAGAAATTTAATTATATCCCTGTCCAATATCCATTCAGCTTTTATCTGTGTACGTCGTAGTGTTAGCCTTCAAGTCCCTAGGACTATTTGGACTCGATTACATGTGGCAATAAATATTTATTAATAGAGGTCCACGACCTCACAAATACCTAATGTATTTCTATTTTATAAAGAAGAATTGCCCAAATGTAAGTCGAACTCATACACAGAGGGTTCCGTACCAACAACATTTCATTTATTTTTTATTTTTAGTATTTGTTATAGTAACTATAGAAGTAAATGCATTGTGAAAATTTGTACTATGTACCTATTACGATTCAATAGACTTCATTTTATTTTTAGTATTTTGTTGTTATGGCAGCCGCCGTTATACTCTATGAAATTTTCAAATGTCTATCTATTACGGCCCACTAGATAGACCCATGTGATAAACGGACAGATTGCGCAAGCTCAGTAATAATTTTCCCATTGTATCTTTTGGGTATGAAACCCTAAAAAACATCTCGAGCCCGTAAACGGCAGGTTGCCTAATATTTTATTGCTACGCTACTCGGCTCTAGTACTTACGATTAAATGTAACATAAAAAGAACTATAAAGGAATAAATGACTTTTTATATTTGGGTCTCTGAAAGCGCTGTATTGAATTTGTGGCTAGATCACTTTATGTGTTTAAGGTCGCGGTCCGCTGTCTGACACTTTTATTGCAATGTCAACGGGATATTTATGCGTACTTAACAAATTTAAGTGCTTATTAGAGGTCCTTCGCGCAGTTTCAGGGCTATAAACCAGATGTTAAATTTTTATTGTTTACGAGAGCTCCGCGGGTTCTTTCGCGTGTACGGACTGCTATTAAAATTTAAAATAAAAGTAACATTGTAAGTACGTTCAAGTATATCAACGAAAACGCAATTTCCCTACAGAAATATTACTTATTTACATTTTTGGAGGTCGCCGATGACGACTTTCTGTGGCGATTTTGTGTGTATCGCGATAGTTACAACGCAAAATCGTGGATCGTTCGTGAGGTATACGACTGGTAAAGTATAGCGACTGAATCGCGATCTGGATCCGTTTTTATCGAAAATGAATCGCTGCAAAAAGTCCCCTTGGTTTAAAGCGCTTGAAGATGTTCATTCCGTTCCTAAGTGTAAATAAGTGATTATGATCTTGCTCAGTAAGTTCTCTTTTTTAAATCTTGTTGGTCTTTATGACTTCTTTCGCTTACGTGTAATTGAATGAGCAGAACAGGGGGGCTAGCCAAGTTGACATTCTACAGTCGCTTGCGCTGTAGAAACGCTACAGAAACCCTAAAATGTATGAAATTATCAGTGATCACGTGGTCAAAATAGCGAAGTACTTATGTCAAACGTCTTGATCGCTCGATGTTAGAAACTGACACATTTTGTTAAAGATTTTAGATAGTACTACAAGAAATCGAAAACAAATCGAATCAAATTTTAACCCTTTAAAAATGCAGCCGTTTTTATTTAAAACCCTAGTGCAGTATTGAGAGGCTTATCTGGTTCGTTAAAATTTTCGCCCGTTGGAAATCCGAGCGGGTACCGGGCACGTCGGCTTAAATACCCAGATTGACGTTACACCCAATATTTGTCGAACGAAAATAGTTCAGAATACTTTTGAAGACTTCATTTTATGGAGCCAAGGACCTATATGAGATCGAGACAAATAAATATTACCCTATTAATATTATGCTATAATAAAACTGATCTGAAAATGTTTATCGTGATGAAACCAACCAACGTACACTCGGAATCGTGGCCGTTGTGTTCCATAAATACATTTTTACCCGACTGTAAGGGGAATGTTTTAGCGTATGTACGAGTATGTAGGACTCATACATTAGCATGTCCTACAGTCCGAACGGCTTAAAGAGGTTTAACATATTGGATAACAGTCGTTGGATTCTTCTAAATTGTGGGACCACTGGGACCACAAACAACATTTTTAAACATGCGGGTATTTTATTGCTTATATACTTACCTACAAAATAAAAATACCTTTAGATTTCATTGAATTGTACTTCAAAGAAAAATAAAACTTACATAAGCTAAATATTTAAAAAATATTCACGATTCAGAATTCTTCAAACATAGTTGCTCAAATAGATACAATTGCTTATTGCGAAAACTTATCTAGCTCTGATTGCGAGTGGAAACTTGAGCAAGTTTATTACGAGTATAAATCTATTCTCCGACAAACAAGTAAATAGAGGAACGTGATCATCAGATGTTTACGGCGGTTCCGTTGTTTACTGAGATATTCCTTTAAATAATACCTAATTCCGACAAAGCTTAACGTTTGTGATAAGTACGTTTGTGATGGTATATTGCTATAGACGTGTTTAGAAAATATAAGAGACTTTTAACACGTACAGTTGCTTACCTTTCCTATATAGTTTTTAATGTATTAGATTTTTTCCCTATCTATATACTAAGTTTTTATTAAATTTTTAATTTGACAGTAATTATAATTGTCATTTGTAATTATTCTATGTATGGAAACAGTTAACTTGAATCGATTAAGCTGCAATTTTTGAAAGCTAAAACTTTGCACATACTATGCTTTATATACGTTTAGTCTGGATCACAATATTTAATGACTTTAGTGAAAATCAAAATTTGAAAGTTTTCAGTATACAAAAATTGTCAAATGTCGATCTGTGGTAGGCAAAACGTAGATTGATTAATAATAAAGGGTGTAAATTGCCAGAGAACTTAACATTAAGAGGAGTGTCAATTAGCTACTTTCTATAAAATATAAAAAATACAAAATCTCAGTTACAACTCTTATAAAATACGGTAACATTATAGAGATGTTTTACCACCAACAGGCGAATATGAATCTGTTATAATGTTTAATGGCATCAATTTGGAGACGTCTCTGAGCTCGCACCCAAGTGAGATGCACTACTAGCTCATTAATTATTCGAGCGAGCTCCGGTGTCTCATTATGACGTGGTGGTTTGATCCACAGCAAGTTCATTAGCAAGCTCCATTTAGGGTCTTTTGCGACAATTAATTAGCATAAAGCTGTTTTTACCTACAATTGCGCTTGCATTTAAAGACATAAAAATTTTGTTCTCAGGCAATTATCGTCAGTTATAAACATTTCTTAAAACGATTCAGGTATAAGCTCATTTCTTATCATATATGATGATAAGAAATGAGCTTATAATAAATAAATTATAAAGAACCTTATAAAGAAATGAGCAAAATGCATATGCATTTTCAAAAACAACCATCATATTATTATTTACTTCGATTGCTAGAATGTACAAAAGGAAACGTATATAAAGGCTGCTACTTATATTGAATTAAATATTTTATTAAAATTAGGGAATACTTGCTTCTCCATATTGTATCATTAAAATGTTGAGTATAAATTCGTTTTTATCTATATTTGGTTCAAATTGTCATGATAATTTAAAAGGACAATGAAAATCCAATTTATTTGTTAACTTATGTAAACATATTTAATATAATTGATGATCACGGAAAAAAAAAACTATTTTTACATTTTTGTAACGCACTCACAGGCGATTTCACTACAAATTCACCAATATAGCTGTTCCAGATAAACTGGTTCCATCCAGTAATCTGCGACTAAGTGGATTAAGTTCTTCTACGTTTTATTTTTGTAGCGCGAGTGGGAATATAGTGCGTTACAAACGAGACATAATCCACTTTTGAACGTGGTTACTGAAACTGTTGTCGCCAGTGGAGCAAACACAAAACTGTTCCTATATTCGTGTATGAAAAATAATTGTTTTTCGAAAAATTGAGGTAAACAAGGAAAGAATTTATGAATGGAAAACGGTCACTTCCAACCACAGAAAATAAATTCAAATAAGAATATATAAAATTCAATAATTAACTAATTATACATAGAATACGAGTCCAACTTTAAGTTTGTCTTTACCATTATCAATATAATCAGTCTATCCATTTTTTTACTACCAAAAATCAACTTTTGACAATTTCTTCATTTCTACTAGACATTTGCATTTTTTGATCTTTGATAGGTGAAAATTGAAAGGATTTTTTATTAATAACGTGCGTCCCTTGGTACACAAAAATAGTTTTTGTAGTTCATAATATGTAAACATTACGAAAAAATAATCAATTATAACCAAACTTATTCTTGCATGACAAAGTTCAAAATGTGACTAAAATTCTCTAATTTGGAACATTGGTAGGTAAAAATAATACGAGTATACCCTATTACAAGGCCCTTAATAGATAATGGATTTCAACCCCTTCCCTAATTTAGCAGTTATTGCGCTTGAGTGAGTTTCTCAGATTACAATCTGATGAGATTCGGCACAAACAATAGTCGACGGAGTAGTTAATGAAATTAGATCTTATTGAAACAGTATCTTAGTAAATAACAATGTTTTGAGTATACATACTAGTTGTAGCCGGGAGTCTGTGTGTTGTAGATGAGAAGGACTTATACATATACCTATAACGTTGGAAGATGTCTCATTTCAGACTGAATGTATTGAATGTTAACATTGGCATGTAAGTATATACAGGTAGAATTTTACTTTCACACTCATTTTACTAATAAATACCATCCAGGTTTTAAACTATTGCCATAATATGTAGTCACTTATTTATAATGTTTTACGCCTATTTTATTAATATTCAATCGATGAATTTTTTGCCAACCGAATATTTAAGGGGACAAATATAGACTATATTTGTCCCCTTAAACAGAGTCCCCTGCGATTAGAGCCGTAGGCAAAACGTATTTAGAAATATTAGTATAATGTTATATCTTATTTAGTCAACAAATACTTTAACATAGGAAATATCTATTGCTTTAGTTCGAATGTAGGCAAAATTAAGGTTTTAGTTTCAAATATAGTATAAAAATCTTATTCTAGATCTTCTCATTGGATTTTTGTATCGTTAACCTCCTAGTTACGAAACTTCTTAATAAAATATATTTCTTTATTTATTCAGTTGCTATTCCCAAGAATATTTTTTTAAGCATTGACCCTATTACTTTAGGTCCAACTTAATATTTATAGACTTTAGTTGAACATAAACTCAGACGAAATAAATATTTATTCTAAGTAGTAATTACGTATTCTGTTCAAATAGAAACTATCTTCATTTTTTCAATTTTATTTACATAGTAATGTTAAGACAATATGGACTGAGCTAGCCCAAAAGAAAGATTCTATACACATAAATATTTCACTTACAATCAAAATCCGTCAATAAATGTCAATTTTGTACGTATTTGTGAAAGTTTAGTACTATTTGTATTGTATTCAATACCTTTATTATGAGTTTTTACGTTATTACAAAAATGACTGTTTTTAACCGACTTCAAAAAGGAGGAGGTTATCAATTCGGCCGGTATCTTCTTTTTTTTTTTGTATTTGTTTACGTATTTGCCCATATATTTCCAATTAGCGCCCCTAGCGGAATGTATCAGAACTGATTGGAAATGTATGGGAAATACATAAACAAATACAAAAACAATCATTTTTGTCAAAACGTAAAAGTTAAGGGCACCGGTTTGAAAGATTTGACAATAAATGCGAATTTGCTAACATGGTATGTTCCAACTTAGTCCATACGACCGTCTCTTTCTCATTTGTGGCGGACCTGACATACTCTATTATTTCGCGTCGAGAGCTGAATAGATGTAAATGGACCACACTATCCATTTTCGGTGGACTTCATGCTCGTTGGCTACCAAATAACATATAAAAACTCTCATTAGGTTGAGTTTCATACGAAACAAACTGGCGAGGTTAGTTTGAAGTTGTTTTGAACACCTTATTTTAGCCACAATAGTTACCTTGTTACTACTGAGTTAGCTCAAAGTTTATGGAAATGGTTAAAAAGGCTTTAGTTAGCGTCCTCTCTGAATAACTGATTTGAGGTTTTACCTACAAGTTCAATAATGTTATATATAAAAATATTCGTTGCGTAATTAAATGTAGCTACAAATTATATACACACTTTAAAAACTGGAATTTGTCTTTTTCTATAACAAAATAAATATTTGGAAATATTTAAATTCAATTTTTCTAATCATACATAAAAATTACTCATTGAAATTTTAATAAAACACATTGGTTGTTTAATAGGCTAGCAAAATGATTTACAAATTTTTAGCGAAAAAATATTTTCTTAATTTATTATAGCATTTCTTCTCATTTATAGATTTATAGAAGGAACTACAATAATATACAAGAAGTTATCTTTTCTGCCGATCAGCGGTATAACATGAAGCAAACAGCCAGAGGATTTAAACCGAGCCTCCGTATCAGGCCGGATTTCCGGCGAACGGGACCTTCAGAGAAAAATTCAACCGACTAGATAAGCAAGTCAATACTCAATGTTTAAAATGAAAAGTTGCGCAATATAATACTCTTATATTATATAATTTTATAATGACAATTTCATCGCCTTGTGAGGAATTTCCATAAGTGTTATGATTGCAAATTAATAAAACTAATTGCATATTGACCGATTTTAAAAATAAAGCTTAATAACATATTTTTTAAATAAACCATTTAAAAAAAAACTTAACAGAAATTTATTATTTATTTCAATAATTCTTCACGTACTCTTCTTTTACTTTTAATGAGATTCTGCGTAACGAAGGTGTTGCGATACACCTTCACTATGCAGAGTTCTATGCATTAATGAGGGTAAATGTAGTTTCTACTGTTTCCCTATAATGCATGAGGAATCGATTCTACCGTTTCCAATGACAGAAAGATAACATTTACAGCGCGTTCACACAAAAGCTGACCGTCAGCGCATTACCTACTTTTCTATTGATATCTTTCGATATTCTTTTGATATCACATGGAACCGTCATACGTCATACGTCACTATGCGTAGTTAAAGCCACTATGCGTTGTATTGTTAATATAGAGTTTACCTTCATACTGGAGCTAACTATAACATAATATAATATAAATAACGATATATAACATAATATCAACTGCTTTGAACACGCACTTAAAAAGTATATTTTTTTTTATTTTAGTGTCAGGAACTAGGGATGGCGATCGAATAATCGGAGAATCGATCTTTTGGACCAAATAGATTGTCATATTATTTTCTTTTAAACGCGGGCGAAGCCGCGGGCAAAAACTAGTTTATTATAAGTATAGATAAGCGCCCCTAGCGGATTGTATCAGGACTGATTGGAAATGTATGGGAAATACATAAACAAATACAAAAACAGTCATTTTTTCAAAACGTAAAAACTTATTAAGGGTACTGGTTTGAAGGATTTGGTAATAAATGCGAATTTGCTAACATGGTATGTTCCAACTTAGTCCTTACGACCGTCTCATTTTCATTTTTGGCGGACCTGACATACTCTATTATTTCGCGTCGAGCGCTGAATAGATGTAAATGGACCACACTACCCATTTTCGGTGGACTTCATGCTCGTTGGCTACCGAATAACATATAAAAACTCTCATTAGCTTGAGTTTCATACGAAACAAACTGGTGAGGTTAGTTTGAACTTGTTTTGAACACCTTATTTTAGTCACAATAGTTACCTCGTTACTACTGAGTTAGCTCAAAGTTTATAGAAAATGGTTAAAAAGGCTTTAGTTAAGCGTCCTACACTGAATAACTGATTTGAGGATTTACGTACAATTAAGTGTTATATATAAAAATATTCGATACATAACTCAATATAGCTACAGATTTTATACACATTTTGAAAACTGGATTTTGTCTTTTTCTATAACAAAATAAATATTTGGAAATATTTAAATTCAATATTACTAATCAAAAAATTACTTAATTGAAATTTTAATAAAACACATTGGTTGTTTAATAGGCTAGAAAAATGATTTACAAATTTTTAGCAAAAAAATATTTTCTTAATTTATTATAGCATTTCTTCTTATATATAGATTTATAGAAGGAACTACAATAATATACAAGAAGTTATCTTTTCTGCCGATCAGCGGTATAACATGAAGCAAACAGCCAGAGGATTTAAACCGAGCCTCCGTATCAGGCCGGATTTCCGGCGAACGGGACCTTCAGAGAAAAATTCAACCGACTAGATAAGCAAGTCAATACTCAATGTTTAAAATGAAAAGTTGCGCAATATAATACTCTTATATTATATAATTTTATAGTGACAATTTCAACGCCTTGTAAGGTTAATTACGTAAGTATTATGATTGCAAATTAATAAAACTAATTGCATATTGACCGAATTTAAAAATAAAGCTTAATAATATATTTTTTAAATAAACCATTTAAAAAAAAACTTAACAGAAATTTATGTGGGAGAATGCTTCATTTCATATATATAAATATTCCGTTTTTAAAATCACATGATATTAATTTCGAACTACCGCTCCGTATTAACAATTGGCTACCCGTATCATGGTATAAAAAAGGGGCGCGCAACTGTCAACAGATCAGAAGTTGTCCAATAGTGGGCACGGCACGGTGGTGCTCTGAACTGTTTGGTGTTTTGCTTGGGTGTTATTGTTACTATGGTGGCATTAACGCTTATTCATTTAATTATTTTAACTATATTTTTATAAATATTGGTTAAATTAGTTGAATCGAAATACCATTGTAGATCTACCTACCGGCGCGCCCACATCAGAATCGGGATAGGATACGCCCTTTTATTACGTAATAGTTTTAAAGTAACGGTAACAGAAGATAATCAACCGCGTGTATAGGAAGTGTTCTACTGAAGAATTTATCGTGGCTGTACTCCTGACGACAGTTTGGGACGCGCAATGGAGGCGATATTGACAAGGCCTTCGACATTGGAGGAGCTGTGTGTGAAACACATGATGAAACCGGTTGCGTGAGTAACGTGTACGGTTTGTCTAAATATTGTAATAATTTTATGTGCATTATTTTAGCAAGCGTGTGAAAGCAACCGCAAGCTTGGGTACCGCAAGCTTGGGTATGAAAATTGAGGAGGTGGAAGGTGGTTTGCATCATCCATGTTAACCGTCTACGTAATTAAGACTCATTGGCGCCGAGACTCATTGGCGAACGATTGGCGCTCCGGTATGATCAAACAAATGGTTTTTATATTTTCGATTGTTAAACTTGCTATTTATTTGCTTTTTGAAAGTTATTAAAGATTATAAGAATCACTAATATGAAAATGTTTGGTTATGTGCGAAAAAATAACAATCATACGTGTAAGTACCGACATGTTTTTAGAAATGTTTTGGGTTTTTAAAATTTCGAGTAATTTCAACTATGCTTTTCACAGTTTCGTTGCTTATAGCAACTCATTAAGAGGCGATCCTTACTTATGCTAAATAAGTAGATGAATAGCGATCATATTCTTTTAAATTATTACGCTGCAAAAAATATTTTAAGATTGTGAATACAAGTTCTGATATCTACCCTTTTGTATGTATTCGTTGTAATGCATTTAACATTCGTAATAAACTCCCAGTCTTAAAATAAAACTAGTCACAATGAAGATTATTTTTGAAGTAAAAGGTTTGATAAATCAGGTAGCATACTTTTTACCATCGCAATTCCATGGCCCGTAAATATCGTAAGTTTTATTTCTAGTTTCACCTGGAACACCGTGATAGCTATCGGTGATGGCCTTATTATTATTGCAAATGCATAGATTACATTTGTATTGTGGTCATTGAAACTCTCAACCAATGCTTGTCATATTTAATAGGATGCTATCTAATAATATTTACCTAGCGCTTGTTCCCAGAATCTGTAAAAGCTGCTTATTGGGGGGTTTTGTAACAACACTTGACTTGTGATGTCGACGTGGACGAAACTTGAATGAAAATGTAACATTTAGATTTTGGTGGTTACAATTTACGAAGTATACATGGAGGTAAAGCTGAAGAAAAGGAGTTTGATAGTGTTCGCATTGTAACCCCAACGGTGTATTGGACTAGGTAAAATGGTGAATTAACGTAAGTTATAACTTATTAATAAACCTTCAGTCTTCTATGTTTTTCACATGTTTTTTGTGACATAATGTGTAACTACTTGCAATCCACTTTCAAATTTTCATAAGTAAAGAGAATCGAAGCTTAGCTGACTGTAGAAAAAAACAGTTACTATAATGGTACAAAGCTGTAAGCATTTTGATCGGTCAAATGTGTTTAAAGGTTTAATTTAATAAAGACAATTCATCAGCCTCGCTCGGAGTCGATCAAGTATTTTTAATAATAACTTAAAGTTGAACTTGTTTTACAGTAGTTTAAATTGTTATTGGATCTTCTTTCTTATTTTGTGTCATAGTAAATAATACCTTTCGAGATGACGTACATCACGATCCTAGACTTTACGTGTGATATTATATTATGTTGGTACCTTTAGTGAATACTTTAACAGTGGTAAGTCAACTATACCATCATGTAATCTAGCTAACAATCTAAACGTTTTAATTATTCATTGACATAAGGAGTTTATTGTTATTTTATTTAGTTTTGTAACTGTGCAGATGACGACATTACGTCTAGATATACGACTGTGGATATAACAAATTCAAAATATTCACGCATGCAATGTTTATATTATACGAAACAATTCGGCATGTTTTTCTCCTTTTCATAACTTTATCGTCGTTACACTCAAGCAGGTAAAGTTTGTAAAGGTGGTAGAAACTTTTATGGTCCGGCAATACCAATACCATACAGCAGTGTTAGGCTCTGCTGTGTTGAAGATATTGATGGCCCTCAGTAGCCACTTACCATCAGGTGGACTGCATGCTTGTCTGCTACTTCTAAAATTTGGTTTAAAGTTTTTGTGTGTGAGCGAATATTATGTATAAATCAATCCGGGACGAAATAACGTTATTTGTAGGTATACTTATTATTCTTGCAAATGGTTAATTACAATAACTTTTGGAAGTTATTCACAATTTCTGGTGATAACAGATACTGTTACGTATGTGTTATATTAAATTGAAATAGGTAATTCTATTATTATCAGATATTGTATCTATTGGAACTTGCGGTTCATACCAGAAAATATTCGTTATTGTTTTGTGTTCATACTGTTTCGACCGCTGTTTGTTATTCTACGAATTAAAATGTATATCTTTGCAGATTTATAAGTCAAAGTCAGGTTCGGACGAGCAATTATATACCTACTGCAAGTTCTGATAAAATTCGAAAAATCGAATACTGCAAAAAGAAAAAGAGACAAGAGAGTACATACACTACTGTCAAATTGGACTCTGCAATGTGTGATCATTATTGTGTGGTAAAGACTTTGTTTGCAGCAATGCCTATCGCACAAACGAAGGTAATTGTAATAATCAAGGTAAAAGTAAAATGATATAAGGTAAATAATATAATGAAGGTAGGATGACTCCAATAACTTTTTACGTTTAATGACCTGGTTTTCGTTGTAATGTAACTGTGGACTTCAGAGTGTTATTTCGTTGGCATTTGACGTCATCACATGAACGGTACGAACTATAGCTCATGTTATGGTAAGGCAATAGTATTTTAATTATTTTATTAAGAATAACGACCACGGAGTACTTGCTGCTCTGATATTTTCTTTACTGTATGTAAAGTTGACATTAAAACTGTTTTGAACGTGACAATTCACTTTATTATTATTTTCACACATTTGTGTTGTAGACATCAGGTTTTTCGGTTTGAAATTAACTTTTACTTTTTTATTTTTATGCTTGTTACAGCTTATTTGTTTACAGTTCTAAATAAGAAAAGCACTCGTGCATGGTTTTGAGCAGGTCTGGAATAGTTTCTTATAAAATTCTGTCATAGTCAAATGAGCTGACTTAAAAGGCATTAATGATTTTCAAGAAATCCTGTCTGAGATAGTCAGACACATTATAACAAATTCGGTAAAGGAAGACATCGTGAAGAACTACACATCGGGAAATATATTCTCAAGGGTATCTGGAGTCTCTACCCAGTGTACGTTTGGCGATGCAGAAGACTATGCCATAGATTTAAGCGAGCCAAACGAAAAGATCTGTAGATTTTACTCTCAAACCATGAACGAAACGCGGAGCTCTCTCGTTATATCGTATATAATTATTGACTATACATATAATGTAATGTGTTTTCAGACTACGAGAACATGTGCTATGGAAAGTAAACTATTTGAACATGTCAGATGACTGTGAACCCTGTGAAGCAATGACAGTATCGACAGTCAAAAATCTGGTAAAAACTTTGTGTTTCTCTTGAGTACCTGCGAACTTTGGAACTGTATGTGGATTGTAAGTTCAGTGTTATCGGGATTGTCTTGCATATCGATGATTGTCTGGCCAACAGTCATGTTTATGTTTGATAATAACCCGAGTGCCATGTGACTTGGCAATTCTTTTCAGGGAATAATCAATTATGTACGTACGTTATGTGACTTAACGAATGTTTTTGATGTCATGTGACTTGACATCAGCCTTGTGACTTGGCAATTCTTTTCAGGAAATAATCAATTATGTACGTACGTTATGTGACTTAATGAATGTTTTTGATGTCATGTGACTTGACATCAGCCATGTGACTTGGCAATTCTTTTCAGGAAATAATCAATTATGTACGTACGCTATGTGACTTAGCGAATTTATGATGTCATGTGACTTGACATCAGCCATGTGACTTGGCAATTCTTTTCAGGAAATAATCAATTATGTACGTACGTTATGTGACTTAATGAATGTTTTTGATGTCATGTGACTTGACATCAGCCATGTGATTTGGCAATTCTTTTCAGGAAATAATCAATTATGTACGTACGCTATGTGACTTAGCGAATTTATGATGTCATGTGACTTGACATCAGCCATGTGATTTGGCAATTCTTTTCAGATAATAATCAATTACGTACGTAAGCTATGTGACTTAGCGAATTTATGATGTCATGTGACTTGACATTAGCCATGTAATTTGGCAATTCTTTTCAGGAAATAATCAATTATGTACGTACGCTATGTGACTTAGCGAATTTATGATGTCATGTGACTTGACATCAGCCATGTGATTTGGCAATTCTTTTCAGATAATAATCAATTACGTACGTAAGCTATGTGACTTAGCGAATTTATGATGTCATGTGACTTGACATTAGCCATGTGATTTGGCAATTCTTTTCAGGAAATAATCAATTATGTACGTACGCTATGTGACTTAGCGAATTTATGATGTCATGTGACTTGACATCAGCCATGTGATTTGGCAATTCTTTTCAGATAATAATCAATTACGTACGTAAGCTATGTGACTTAGCGAATTTATGATGTCATGTGACTTGACATCAGCCATGTGATTTGGCAATTCTTTTCAGATAATAATCAATTATGTACGTAAGCTATGTGACTTAGCGAATTTATGATGTCATGTGACTTGACATCAGCCATGTGATTTGGCAGTTCTTTTCATGTGACACGACCATTTATTTACACTATTAGACACCGGTTATGGGGTTAACCAATTAAAGTTACGTGTTTTGTGTACCATGAGATTTGGCTTCTGTGGTTAAAATTGAGACTATATTATCCGCGAATCTAAAGTAGTTTATCCACTTCTTTAATATTATTGAATTTGATTTTTTTAAACTTTTGTTCGCGAGCCGTAACGGCTGCTCGTCAGAATGGCCGTGTGGGAGAATGCTTCATTTCATATATATAAATATTCCGTTTTTAAAATCACATGATATTAATTTCGAACTACCGCTCCGTATTAACAATTGGCTACCCGTATCATGGTATAAAAAAGGGGCGCGCAACTGTCAACAGATCAGAAGTTGTCCAATAGTGGGCACGGCACGGTGGTGCTCTGAACTGTTTGGTGTTTTGCTTGGGTGTTATTGTTACTATGGTGGCATTAACGCTTATTCATTTAATTATTTTAACTATATTTTTATAAATATTGGTTAAATTAGTTGAATCGAAATACCATTGTAGATCTACCTACCGGCGCGCCCACATTTATTATTTATTTCAGTAATTCTTCACGTACTCTTTTTTTACTTTTAATGAGATTCTGCGTAACGAAGGTGTTGCGATACACCTTCACTATGCAGAGTTCTATGCATTAATGAGGGTAAATGTAGTTTCTACTGTTTCCCTATAATGCATGAGGAATCGATTCTACCGTTTCCAATGACAGAAAGATAACAGCCAAGATAACAGATACAGCGCGATCACACAAAAGCTGACCGTCAGCGCATTACCTACTTTTCTATTGATATCTTTCGATATTCTTTTGATATCACATGGAATCGTCATACGTCATACGTCACTATGCGTTGTATTGTTAATATAGAGTTTACCTGGAGCTAACTATAACATAATATAATATAAATAACGATATATAACATAATATCAACTGCTTTGAACACGCACTTAAAAAGTATATTTTTATATTTTAGTGTCATTAAAATAATATCTAACTTTCTATGTTTAGTTGTAGATGTTATAATTTTCTTTATTTATTTTACAAGGTAATAATATAAAATGAAATGCTTGGTTCGTAGTATCTTTGTAGGTAGTTTCGGTATTTCTCCTCTAAGTCGAAGTAAACTTTTAGCTCGTGAAGGCTTAGAACCGGTTCTTTTAACTTCAGTCTAGTATTGACTGGCTTATCTTTTCGGTTGGAATTTCTCTAAAATTCTCTCTCGGAAACGTGACCCGATACATTACTCGTTGGTTCAAAAGAATACTACTTACTTTATTTATCTTTTAATACATGGTGGATTTTTCATTTCAGGATCGTTCCCAGTTAGGGTAAAAGATTTAAAAAAATCTTATGATACAGTTTTAATTTTTATTAAAATCATATTCGTATCTTTCAGCATTTTTCGCTGATCACAGTTCGTTCCAGATTGGGCAATAAGGCCTATTTGAAAAAAAATCACCTTATGTGTCGGCCTTGTAAGTACTGGATATGTTGTAAATATAATGAAAGTGACCCTAAAGGGCCTTTTTCCTGTCGCGCATGTTTACGACACGCTCTTGTCTCACGCGCAATCCGCACACGTGAAATAGCTCACCTATGTCTCTTTCCGACGCGCGTGTGTAGGAAAGGACAGAATGCAAGTGGCACGCATTCCATGCGTGTGTGAACATAAACATGCGTGACAGGAAAAGCTCACTTAATTAAAATTTTATGTACGCTAATAATTTTAGTATCAAATAAAATACAGAGAAGTTCAACACACTAAACTAGTTAATGAAAGTACATAACTACTGAATTAAATTCAACTAATATTAAATGAAAATTCACTCCCAAGAAGCAGATTGAGTTATATACGAGGCGGTAAAAGTTGCAGTTGAAACAAGTAGCATTTCAGGTATTCAATTTCCGAACTACACACAGTCAGATAAACTTTTTTGAAACTACATAAAAAAATTGGATACAAAGAAATAGTTTATTATAACAAAGTTAATGCTTGTAGCATTTAAACGTTTGTCATAAGTACATGCGCTTGAAAAGTGCTTGATTACGTGTGTTGAACCATTTTTTTCAAAATTATCACGATATTAAGATAGCGAAAGAATGGACGGTGAAGGAGTGTGATTATGTAATGGAAGCATGAATATGATCGAGTCGATAAATAGGATAGGAATTTTAATTGATCGATTGACATTGTTAATGTTACGAAACACCTAAAACTAGTATAGCCCGCGTAAAACTGCTAGTACGCTTTGAATATAGAAATGAATCGCGTCGCCATCGCAAATTGTATGACTACACCTGCTCGCAACAACTTCAGAGCGGACTAGCAGTTTGGCGAGGACTATACAGTGTTAAGCCTTAGAACGCTCTTAAAACCTAAACAACAGCTTATATCAGTTTCAAAAGGTAAATAGTTATAATACTGATTTTCACAGTAACCATGAAGAGATCTTTAAACTTAAGCTATATAATTAAATTTTCTATTTAAAAAAATAGTTGCTCGACTTAGCGGGCTCTCTACCGTGCCCCAAAAAACCGATTGCACCCCGAAAATGCTTTCCTAACTATTGGAAGAGATCCTTGTTTAGCAGTTAGACATAAAAAAAGTTGTACCCATATCCATATTGACTGTGTGTCAGGCACCGAACCAATCGAACACTCCAAAATAATTTTGTGAGTGAATATTGGAAATGCAGCAAGGAATAAATAATGAATATGATCGAAAACTTTAGCAACATAGGGCGGAGCGGAGTGGTGAACTATGTTGCGGGTATTATTCGCGGAGAATAATAGTAATAAAGAGACGAATGGGCTTCTTTCATCATCAACCCATAAATCTTACACTGCTGGGTCTCCTCTCATAATGAGAAGGATTAGGCCATTGTCCACCGCGCTGGCCAGTGCGTATTAGTAGACGTTACATACCTTTGAAATTGTTATTTCTTTTATCTCTCAGGTATGCAGGTTTCCTCACGATGTTCCCGTTCACCGTTTAGCAAGTGATAATATATTTCTAGTACGCACATAATTTCAAAAAATCAGAGGTGCATGCCTGGGATTTGAACCTCGGACCTCTCAATCGAGAGCCGAGTTTCTTAATCACTAGCTATCACTACCTTTACTGAATGGGCTTCCTTAAAATGAAGTAATAAATAAGTATGAAGTTCACGTGATAGAATGATAAATAAAGTCGCTAATAAGCAAAAACTTCATCTAATGATAAATGGTCATGGACAGCTGGATATTAGTTATCAACATTAAATAGGGTCGCTGTTATATCTGAAGTTAGTCATATAATTAAATACGTTGCTACACTGGATCATTTCGTGTAAGTTTCTTTAAACCAACATTGGTTAGATTAATACCGTAGCGGTAATATTGCTGTAATCAAGCAGAAATAGGAGTGATGTTATCGAAGTTCAATAAGATCACTAGACCGCTACAAATTATGGTTCTTACTTTGTACTGTAATATAACAATTACCAAGGATGTAAGGATTCGAAAGATTAAATGTTCGATTGCCAGGCGCGCTTCTGATCTTCAAGTTATGTGCGTATTAAGAATTATTTTTCCACACTCATTACCTGTATTTATTCATAAATTGAAAATAACTATCTTTTACGAACAGTTTAATATAATATGCTCTTGTTTTTTTTTTAAATAACACATCAGCGCGCAAACGGAAGAAAAACGCTCTATAAGTAACCCTTACTGCTCTCAGTTCCTAAAACCAAAACAATTTAGAACGATGTAAGAGATCTTCTTAGAATCAAAATAATTTAGGACGGTGTGAGAATTTAAACATCACCCTTGCCTTGTTTCAATTACATTCCTCGTGTTGATCTACCCGGTGTCCCTATTTAAGGCGATGCCTTGTATATTTACATAATTATAGAAACAAGACGGGGTAAGAAATGGCGAGTGAAGCTAAGTAACCCTTTACTCTTAACGCCCGCATTATTTATAAGACACCTCCATTTATTGTCTAATTTACCTTTTATGGCCCTGCTATCTGTGTCCCTTTAAGTTGAAATGGTTTTCTTTGTCAACTCCTTGCTGGGGCATCCGCCCCACTGCTGGGCATCGGTCTGAGAGTAAAAGGAGTTTTAAAGTTTAGTTTTAAAGTGCTAATCGATGGACACAAAAAAGAAAAACAACACGAGGGAACCTGCATACCCAATGTGCAAGTTTTCTCACGATGCTTTTCTTCACCGTTTAAGCAAGTGATAATTATTTTTTATTCAGTAGTTCATTAAATTGTAATATGCAAATAACTTTGAAAATTTATTTCTAGGATTTGAAACTCAGTCTCCCCGATTGAGAGGCCTAGTCACAATAACTAGAGGCCGCGTTACAACCTAGTGGTTTGGTAGCCTAGTGACTATCACTATTTTCTTATTAATTATAAATAACGGATAGCATACCCTTCCTACACGCTAACGCCGCGAGCAGATCTCGTACGTAATATCCGACAACCCCCAACTTGTTTACACGAGAGTATTATCGGTTCGCGCATGTAAGCCAGATACATTAAAAGTAATGTTTTCCTTCGCTGTGTAACGAAGTGATAATTAATTTCTAAAGCGGACATAAATTTAAAAAAAATATTCATAAGGTTTGAATCTTAAATTCCTGACAGGGAGGCGGAGTTTCAATCATTAGGCTATTACTCCTTTTTTACTAATCGATGGATAGCATGATACCCTTACTACTCGCTAACGCCGCGAGCAGATCTCGTACGTAACATCCGACAACCCCCAACTTCTTTACACGAGAGTATTATCGGTTCGCGCATGTAAGCGAAACACATTAAAAGTAATGTTTTCCTTCGCTGTGTAACGAAGTGATAATTAATTTCTAAAGCGGACATACATTTCAAAAATATTCATAAGGTTTGAATCTTAAATTCCTGACATGGAGGCGGAGTTTAATCACTAGGCTATCACTATTTTTTTACTAATCGATGGATAGCATAGATACCCTTTCTACTCGCTAACGCCGCGAGCAGATCTCGTACGTAATATCCGACAACACCCAACTTGTTTACACGAGAGTATTATCGGTTCGCGCATGTAAGCGGGATACATTAAAAGTCATGTTTTCCTTCGCTGTGTAACGAAGTGATAATTAATTTCTAAAGCGGACATAAATTTAAAAAAATATTCATAAGGTTTGAATCTTAGATTCCTGACAGAGAGGCCGAAGTTTAATCACTAGGCTATCACTCTTTTTTTACTAATCGATGGATAGCATGATACCCTTACTACTCGCTAACGCCGCGAGCAGATCTCGTACGTAATATCCGACAACCCCCAACTTGTTTACACGAGAGTATTATCGGTTCGCGCATGTAAGCGAGATACATTAAAAGTAATGTTTTCCTTTGCTGTGTAACGAAGTGATAATTAATTTCTAAAGCGGACATAAATTTAAAAAAATATTCATAAGGTTTGAGAAAAATTATTCATGAGGCTTAAGTCTAAGATCCTCTGATAGAGAGGTCGAGTTTTAATCATTAAGCTATCACTATTTTATTATTAATCGACGGATAGCATACTCTTCCTACACGCAAACGCCGCGAGCAGATCTCGTACGTAATATCCGACAACACCCAACTTGTTGTTTACACGAGCGTATTATCGGTTCACGCATGTAAGCGAGATGCACTGAGAGTAATGTTTTCCTTCGCCATTTAACCAAGTGATAGGTAATTTCTAAAGCGGACATAAATTTGAAAAATTATTCATAAGGTTTGATTCCTGACAGAGAGGCGGAGTTTCAATCATTAGGCTATTACTCCTTTTTTACTAATCGAAGGATAGCATAGATAACCTTACTACTCGATTACGCCGCGAGCGGATCTCGTACGTAATATCCGAAAACACCTAACTTGTTTACACAAGCGTATTATCGGTTCGCGCATGTAAGCGAGATGCACTGAAAGTACATTAATTAGTTGAGCAAACTCCGGTGTCTCATTATGATTAGGCGTGGTTTGAGTCGAAGCGAGTTCGCTAACGGGCTCCTCTTAATTGGGTCTTTAGATGGATTAATTATCGCTTAGTTGTTCCTTAACTTGGAGTTTTGGATAAGCTTTCCTTAAGTAATATTCTTGTGTTTAAAGATTGAAAAATACTTAACAAATTGAGTTATAGTAAAGCTTTCAATTGTGTCTTTGATTATAAGTAGTTTTAGTTCACTAAAAGTGGTAAAATTCTGTGTGGTTCTGCTCCGGAGGCCCCGCTGCATCATTTATTTCCGCGTAATAATAGCAGGGGTTCCGCTTTGAATGGTGTGATACGGGAGACTTACTTATGCAAGGCATTACAACATAGTCTTTAAGGATAGTAAGGCATCTGTACCCAATCTCAGGTAAGAATCTAATTTTATCGAATTCCAGATGTCTATCAGCAGTGGCTACTTACTATCACTGCATGCTAATTTCCTATTTCAATATTATAAAAATACTAAATACAAAGTAAAGTATAGTACAATTTGTATATACACACGATATATTACCCTATATGTTAAAGTATCGCTTACAATATATCTTTACCGACAGGCTAATGGCTTCTACGACATAATAGCTTGTAAATCAACGAGTCGCTTATCTTCCTTGTCTATGCTATTACGGAAAACCTATCCTATAACGCAACACCGAGTAATATTGTGTTAAATTTATAGAAATAAACTAGTGGTGCCCGCGGCTTCGCCCGCATTTTAAAGAAATAATATGACATACATAAAACAGAAAATTTGTACCTGCATTGGAATGACAGTGGTGCCATCTGTCGAAAATTGGTCTTACCAACTCCCAAACCCTCGTGGGCTCTTGGACAACAACTTTGCTAAAGATAATCACTTGATCAAATGCATAGTTTCCGATTCTATAACTACTTACGAATTAAAAATTAATTAAAAGAACCTTTTCCCACTGACTAGATTGTGAATCTAAACCATTCTCAAGTCCCCTTGAACACACACTACAAATTTCATCAAAATCAGTCCAGTCGTTTAGGAGGAGTTCAGTGACATACACACGCACATAAGAAATATATATATAAAGAAAGAATTGAATCGATACGAGAGTATATTTGGGTAAAATAATATATAGAGCAAGTGTAGAATATATTAAATCACCGCTTTCCGATCAAGTAAGGCAGCCGACATTTTTTCATTGATTTATAGATGTTGATAAAATCCTTGAAAACATTTTATTACAATTAAAGAACTGTTACATATACAATAATTTACGGATAGTATAGCTCTCAAAGTTGGTTTCTACCTACAGGGTTCTCCCTTTGTGGTTTAACTCCGTGGCAGCAATGTACACATATTACTGCGTTATAAACCAATATCAAACGCCGCTGTGTCTATGTAACAAGCCTCGTACAAGTAACATTCTAACATAGTCTCCGGTAGCAATGATTCGGAAAAAATTAATCGTGATTACGGATCTTTTAGATATCTAGGGTTTGCAGAGATCACTTATAATAAGTTGGTGTCCATTTTCATGCTTTAGCAAGGTACATTTCAAAGAATATAAACAGTTTCTGAAATATTCTCCTATAAAATACTTAATGAAAAACCTTACAAACGTAGTAGCCTCTACGATTTTTGAAAATTCCCCTCGAATTCTCCGGTCTGCCATCATCAGACCCTGATTTATAATAGGACAACCTTGAAAATATATTTTTTTCAACAAAAAAAAAACATCTAAATCGGTTCATAAACGACGTAGTTATCCGCCAACAAACATAAAATAAACGGTATATACGAACATATTAAAAACTAGGTATCGCTTGTGTGCGCTCGCTGCTAAAGCAGCTCGCGGAACGGTTGTCTTCTTTAGTTTTGCGTGCAAAATTTTTTTACATTTTTTCCCCTATATTGAAGTTTTATTAATTCTGATTGGGGCTGTTTGGAAAAGATATGAGTTAATATTTGCAAAATACCAAGAATTTGGGTCGTGATTTTTTTGTCTATAAGCCATACATTTTAAAGACATAATAAGGAGACGAAAGCTTGAAATATTACATACAAAAATAACTATTTATAAAAATTGTTATTTCTTGTATGACAACACTAAAATATTTTTTTATCAAAATGTGCAGAATGTTAGTACCTACAAACGCCTCATACATTCTAATGATATCAATAGAAGGCAACAGCTTGAAATATAGCATACAAAAATACATATATATGAAAATTATTATTTCTTGTATGGCAACACTTGAATATTTTGTTACCAAAATGTGAAGTCTATTAGTACCTACAATCGCGTCATACATTATTAGGTTGTCAAAAATATACAAAAGCTTGAAATATAACATACAAAAATGCATATGTATGAAAATTATAATTTTTTGTACGGGAACACTGAAATATTATTTTACCCAAATGTTAATACTTCTAGTATCTACAAACGCCTCATACATTGGAATGACATCAAAAGGAAACAACAGCTTGAAATATGACATACAAAAATACACTTGTATGAAAATTATTATTTTTTATATGGCAACACTGAAATAATTTTCCACCAATTTATACAGTCTATAACTACCATTAAACGCCTCATACAGAAAACGGACGTTTAGTGATGCTGGGCTTGGTGGTGGTGGTATTTAAAGGGAGACAACAGCACGAAACACCACATACAAAAATACAAATGTATGAAAATTACTATTTTTTGTATGGCCACACTAAAATATTTTTTTATCAAAATGTGCAGAATATTAGTACCTACAAACGCCTCATACATTCTAATGATATCAACAGAAGACAACAGCTTGAAATATTGCATACAAAAATAAATATATATGTAAATTATTATTTTTTATATGGCAACACTTAAATATTTTGTTACCAAAATGTGAAGTCTATTAGTACCTACAATCGCGTGATACATTATAACGTAGTCAAAAATTTACAACAGCTTGAAATGTGCCATACAAAAATGCACATGTATGAAAATTATTATTTTTTGTATGGCAACACTGAAATATTTTTCCACCAATATGTACAGTCTATAAGTACCATTAAACGCCTCATACAGAAAACTGACGTTAAGTGATGCTGGGCATGATGGTGGTGGTCTTTAAAGGGAGACAACAGCCCGAAACACCACATACAAAAATACAAATGTATGAAAATTATTATTTTTTGTATGGCAATACTAAGATATTTTTTAATCAAAATGTGCACAATATTAGTACCAACAAACGCCTCATACATTCTAATGTTACCAATACAAGACAACAGCTTGAAATATTACGTACAAAAATATATATGTATGAAAATTAATATTTTTTGTATGGCAACACAAAAATATTTTTTTACCAAAATGTGCAGTCTATTAGTACATACAAACACGTCATACATTATAACGTTGTCAAAAATTTACAACAGCTTGAAATGTGACATACAAAAATGCACATGTATGAAAATTATTATTTTTTGTATGGCAACACTGAAATATTTTTTTACACATTGGTACAGTCTATAAGTGCCATTAAGCGCCTCATACAAAAAAATGACGTCAAATGGTGGCAACAGCTTGAAATCTTCGATAATCCTGTAGAAAATGCATTTGTATGAAAACATTTTTTTTGTATATGGCAACATTGGATTTTCGATTTTTTACGTAGGGTCCATTTGAAATAAAAAATATCTCCCATACATAACTTATATGCTCTGTCTACGGTTTCCGCCCAAGTACTCAAAATATGAAAATCGTGAAAAAAAATTCTGTATCCCAGTGTTGCCAGTCGATTAAGATGAAAATGGTCAAATGTCATTACGGCACCCAAAAAAAATAGTTCTGTGAAAAAAATTCATTAAAAATATTTCTCCTTCTACTTTTTACATTTTTGTTGCCCAATCCAGCTCGGCCGCCATCTTGAATTTTGAAAGTTTCAGATTTTTCCCATACACACGGAGGCTAATAAAAAATTCCACTCATACATCAAACCCACCCCCCACCATTCCTTCAGGTCGATGAAGTCGATTTTTCGTAAAACTGAAAAAAAAATCCTGCGGCCAGTGTTGCCAGTCGACATCGACGAAAATGGTCAAATGTCATTACGACAGCCAAAAAAAATATTCCAGTGAAAAATTTTCATCAAAAATATTTCTCCTTCTACTTTTCATATTTTTGAATGAAAAGTTTGAAAAATTGTAAGAGTGGGGAGAAAAAAACTCAAACCTGGCAACACCTCGGACCGAGCCCCATGACCGCCCCGAATAAAGCAAATCGCTCAAACGTTGCCAACCTCCGAATATTTCACTTCAAAAAATCTGTTTTTTTCATACATTTTACAAATCGCCTAACAGACGACCCGCCATCTTGTTGAAAAAAAAAAATAAATCCGATTTGGCAAAATTGAGGATATATCCGAGAAAATTTTAAAAAATGGCAACAAAATATTAAAAATCCCAAGAGATACGACCTCCCAAAAACACCTCAAAAATTGAAAAATTTCAAACTCAAATATCTCGGCGGCCATCTTGGTTTTTCATTTTTTTTCAATTTCATCGTAACACCCACCTGAATATTATTCGAAAAAGAAACAAACATCAGCATAAAGTCAATAAATGAAAAAGTTAAAATTTTTAAATCGGCCGCCATCTTGAATCTATGGCATCTCATATTTTTCCCTTTGCCTCGGGTGGGAGAGGAGAAAACCCGCCATAGACAACAAAGTCGCTCCTAGACGGCATCATGGAGAACGGCATGTCAGTCAGTCAGTGGTAAGTTCAGGATTATATATATATAAATAATATAAAATAATAATATAATATAAAACTATAAGTACTCTAGTGTCCACTAAGGTCTAAAGTCTATAAAGATTAAGTATCTATTAAGGTTTTTTATAGCAATCCGCGCTACGCCTCGCGATATTACCTGTTATTATAATTATAAATATTCTGGAGATTTTAGTTCTTATTATTTATCTACAATAAAAGTAGCTTCATCTACTTCTTGTCTTTTCTTATTACGAAGAAACAAAACCTACGTTTTTATATTACTCAAGTCATAGACACTTTCATCTATTTTTGTGTTTGGAAAATATTAAAAATATGTAGTTTTTAGATAATTTACGAACGAAACAATATTTCTCCGCACTTTTTCCTCGATTTCGTGTTTTTGCACGACATGCGCAGTCAAGTAGTAAAAAAAAATAAGTGTAGTTTCAGAAATTACCTAGTAACATATAAAAGTAACATATAAACACTCCTAACATATAAAAGTCTTATATTATTGCAGATATACGATTCAGCTCTTGCCCCGTATCTCTGCATCGGCAACAATACATCTTCAACGACAACATAATGGCCGCGCAACACAATAGCGTATCAACGTGTCGCTTAAACTATAGCGTTATTGTAGACTTCAGTAAATTTAGCTTCTATAGTCGTGTGTTACAGAGCATTGAGTCTTATCAGGATTTAATCTTAACAAATGGTGTATTAAGCTTAGAAGTTTATTTTTAAACTTGTACGAGCGTTGCTACTCCTGAGGACTAAGCTAAAACCCCTTAGATAACTGTGTCTCTTGTAACTTCAGAGCTGAAGAAAACAGCGCTGTATTAGTCAAAAGGTGTGACGTTGGTATCTACGGAGTCGCATCATAGAGGGTTCCACCACTTGCCTTATACGTTTTCAGTGTTAAAAATTGCCTTACTTTATGCGAATCCATTGGGCTATAAGTACCTATATACCTACTAAAACTACGGGAATTGATTTGATGGTAGATATTTTATTACAACAATATTTTTTTTATGAATGTTTAATGAGCCGTTGATATCGTACTTACTTGTTACTGAATAGATGGCGTTATTTGTTGAACCTAATAGAAGCTGCTAATTATAAGAAACGAAAGGTATAAGATGTCATCTGAACCATTTTAATTCCTTGTATAATTTGCAAAAAGCTCCAAGAGCTGCGAGTGCTATTTTAATAAACTTTTTTAATCCAGCATAAAATAGCTTACATTACTTCTAGTATAAAGATATTATGTTTCACTAGCGCTTATGGTTAGTCTCAGAGGTACTTCAAATATAATTATGGAGTCCGCGCCACCGCCAAGTCCCCGAGTAAATTATTTTTAAAAGAAATTCCCTGTTTCTCTTCAGACTCTGGATACGTGTAAAGATATTTCTTAGTAAGTAAACTTTTACTATTACATTTTTTTAAGTTTATTTGTAAATTATTTTTGGAGTTTACTCCTTAAGAAACGATTTGAGTTATAAGGCCCGGTACGGAAATTTTATGAGGAGTAAAATCAAGTGTAACACGAAAAGTTGAGGCGTTACGTAGAAAGAGACAAACATATATATCCACACTTTACGCGCAACACCAGTGAAGTCACTGAATAGAAATGTCATAATTTTATTTTTTTGTACTAGTGACGTGAAGAAATGCGTTGTATCGGTAAAATAGATTCACAGACTACATATTAAAAGTATTTTTAGCCACAAATAAAACATAGATAATTTAAAATAAGCCAAATACGAAGGTGCTAAACTCGGACATGTATACATGTCCGTGGACGGTTACGGTACATTTTGTTTCGGACATGTATACATGTCGCTGGGCGGCAACGTATCCATTACAATCCCTCCTTTTTATTACAATCATCATATCCTCTCAAAAAGGAAGTAGCGTTTTTAACCAAAATATGAATCAAGAGTGCTTTTATTAATTTAAAATACAGTAAGTTCAAATTGAAAATTAGACGAGCTTACCTGTAAGCGAAGTCTGATTATAATTTTATGAATGGTGATCTGAAATATAATTGAGAATTACAATGTAGTATCCTTCTTCCCACTCGTCGGCATCGCGATTGTTTAGCCTTTAAAAACAAAAAAAGTTTAAAGACCACTGACACTGCGTATGACAGTGACAGCTCCGGATTCCTCACTTAATTTAGAGTCTATCATTTCCAACTTAGTCTCCTTGATAATATGCATGCTGTCTATATCTAGGAGACTCTTGTTCTTATTGTTGCAGTATGGGTTTTGATTTTTGGGAGGGTGGGTAATTATATTTCAGATCACCATTCATAAAATTATAATCAGACTTCGCTTACAGGTAAGCTCGTCTAATTTTCAATTTTATTTCATGGTGATCTGAAATATAATTGAGAATTACAATGTAGATGTTTAGAGACAACTGCAACAATGGGACATGTAATTAAATTAAAGATTTATTACCATACATATATATTATTATATGGATTTAATTACATTGCTGAATATTTATTTGTTCTGCATCATATGGATGAGATGTTGTGAAATCCATAGTGCTTAGTGAGATTTATTCTCAATAATAAAATATATATGTATATAAAAATACAATATGAAAATATCATATTAATAAGAATTTTTTCTCTTAATTAGGTATAATTATAAAATATACATAATTATTAGGATTGCTAACTGAATATTTACTCTTACTGTATAATATGGATGAAATGTTCTGAAACACATAGTACTAAGTGAGATTCCCTCTGAATTAGATGAAATAATATTCAGTGCAATAATAATGCAATATTTTTCTCTAAATATATTATTACTAAAATTGGCCAATAACAATAATAATAATAGTAATATTGTAATTTAGTCAGTGTTAATAATTATTCAATTCAAGCTTTTGCACCTTGCAAAAAATAAATACATACAAGGTCGAAAATATGTTTTCTACCCTCCATAGTATGTCATAATTATGTGTAGAATGAATTACTTGGTCAATTTTATTGACACAAATAATACTATTTCCTTTGCTATATAGCAATATGTGTATAAATATGTTTCATATGTGATGTGCATTATATAATAATGTACTTTTATATAATACTAAACTTAAATGTACCAGTAGGTACATTGTATGTATTCCAATATTATTAAAATAGGAAGCCATCCCATGTTGAATATTAAGGAATTAATACCATTATTTATTGACAAATTATGATTGGGTATTTGATTTGATCTTGGGATGATATATGCCCCATGTGAGATAAATTTATATTTTATGTTGTAGGTATACCTGGTATAATATTGGGTGTTATACCTACTTTGTTTCTTTATATTAGTGTGCATGTTCAGGAGGGACATGATCATTCTTAGATCAATGAAACATTTTAGTTTTATATGACTTCCTGTTTTTGTAGGTATATATCAGATTTGCAAAAGTTACTTATACTTTTTGCTGTACCATGCTTATGCATGCCCTCTGTAAAGTTACATATCTATATGGTTGGTTGGAAAGCTTATGATGTGTTTCCTTTTGAAATCCAATCTGACTTTCCATCTAACATCTTTTCCTAAAAATGTGTGTAACTATCAGTTATGTGTATGTAAAAATTGATATCAGTTTTCATAGCAGTATTTATGTATATGATTATTTCAAACCCCATTCATGACTAGACCAGAAAAGCTTATCTTGACTCAAAAGTATTTATGCTGAGCATTCCCAGGATTAATTCAGTTTTAATAAGTCAAATATTTTATAACTTCCATGGGGTTCTGGCTTACTTAGCCTGTAATGATTACTAACACAACTGGTTCTAGTTACAGCTCTGACAGTGATAACTTATAAAGTTATTACCCACATTTTTCTCCATCTTAATTCTTTAAGAAAAGGAAAGTAGATAAATCTTCTATATATAATAATTATAATAATAATTTGTATATATAATATAGTTTTCTTTGTTCCAGGCCAGATGTCTGCCATGTGTGTCCTATATAGTAACGTTCATCACACATACCCCTAAGGAATTCCTATTAATTCTAGGGATGCTAGATTTACATTTGAAAATTGATTGGACATGCAGCTTACTTTCTTTGTTTTATGTTTTATAAGAGCATCTAGGTATACCTAGGCATAAAAGACCCAAAGAAGATATCATATTAATGGCTGGCCATTCACATGATGTAATAATATTGTTATTACTTTTATATCATTAATGTGTCACATATTACTATGGTGGACATTATTTACCCTTAGCCTAAGCTTCATTATGAAATGAGAACAATTTCAGTTTTAGTGTAACTAACATAGACATTATGAAGACTTAAGTGCAATAGCAATTCTCATATTATGCTTGTCTTTATTCCAGGATTAATGGACTGCTGTGTTATTTTTTGACCTGATGACTGGTGTATAAATGTATGATGCATGTTTCTATATAAACCTGGTGTTGCTAAAGGAAATGTTTAAACAACAATATAAGCAGTATATTAATATTTGATTGCTTTTTGTAATGTTGGGAGTACCAGGCTTCTGTTGTAGAGCATTACATAGGCACCAATAATCTTTAGTCAATTTTTTCATGATGATCAGCCTCATATTTTAAGCAGTTTTACTGTACATGTAAAAGTGAAAAATATGTGCAGATATTTAATAATTACCCATATGTTTGTGGACTGAACTTCCAAACCTTTAATTATTACTGTATTTATTCCTATTGAGTCACTGAAACATAAGTGTAACGAAATCCAAAGTGTTAATTTTGTATAAATTCTCACATTTGTACATAAAGTTCACTCTTGACATTCACATATTTGCATTTATGTCACATATGCCATATAAATAAGTAATACTAAACAAGGTTTTTGAATTATTTACAAGTATGGACATTTATTATTTAGCACATTTGTATTGTTATAGTATTGCAGGTATTGTTATAGTACCTGGCCTTAGAATAAATCATAAAGGTATTTGTGTCCAAAGACAACTCCAGACTTCTGGATTGATTATCACTGTAAACCAGTGTATTAAATAGATAATTTAAAAACTTCAATTCAAGTTACATCTATATATAATAGAGTTATATATGTTATGTAAGCTCAGTGACTTTAAGTAGGTACTCTGTACCAGTAGTCAAGTGGTGCATTATAGTTCTGATTGTACTCCTTGATACAAATCTCCTTAGAGTTATACCTTAATAATACGAGTATTTCCTGAAATCCACAATATCTTGAAATACACCTAATCTGGATGTTAGGATATTCATATACCTAGCCCACAAGATATCAAATCAAACAGCTTTATATAGCTGGTAACTGATTAAATTTTATTATACATAATTTGTATATATGTGAGTAAGAGGTACTACAATATAATCCATGTAATATTGTTTACTTTGAGCCATGTATATATATGTGTAGGTACCTGTTATTTGCTTATAAAACAGCTGAAATTGAGTAGGAACTATAGAGTATCCATAACAAATCAATGGACTCTGCTCAATTGTGTTGAGGTATTAACACAGAATGCTACTATCAAAGCTAGGACTTCAGACGCTGGTTCCAATATATGAGATACTTATAGTATTCTTTCTTCATGTGACTAAAAATATATTGGACAGATATGTGTCAGTATCAATAAGCCGGAGTCTTGTTTGCTTAATCATTGTCCTCCTGAGGTGGTTCTTTTGAGAGAGCATGCCTTCTGTTCTATTTCAGGTTAACATGAAACAGTTGTCATGTATATACACCAGTGTGTATGTGATAATGTGAGGAGCACATCTATTACCATTTGAGATCGAGCATTGGATTAACTAGTATACAAAGATAATTTTGTCATCAATGTTGTAAGATTTTTATCTTGACGCCATATATTAAATTTTAATATCATATAACACAATTGATTTGTGTGGAACGACCAATCTCAACCAATTTCAAATTGGCAACGGGGTGCTGCATAAAACATTTATGTCACAAATGTCTATTTTAGACATTGTTTTCTGATAAGATAGTTAGTCTTCTATCATTTGTAATGCAGCTAAGTGAGTTTCAATGTCTTCAGTATGATTCCGTTACATGAGCTCATGAGCATCATGCTGTGCGGTGAATCCTGATAAGATTCTTATATGCACGGGGTTATATTTGTTATGGGTTAGCGCACCAGCAATGTGATGATTCCTATTTTCTGTTCTCCACCATGTATTGCACATATTTTTATCGTGTGTATTGTGGTGGAGCATAAATTACCTATTATGACCTTTATAGGTAGCACTAGTTAAAGTGTTATTCTGAGAAGAGCATCAAAATGTACCAGGTTGATTTCCTCAGTTCTCATTGGAATATGTTATTCATCCAGTTGCTTCACACATACCTCCCAATTTTAGAGAACTCTGATGATATTATTGTATTCACTCGTTGTCCCAGTATGTTGACATAATATTTTCCATTTCTGTTAGGACACTGTATATAAACATATTTGTAACTTTATGACAAGTTACAAATATGTTTTGCTATTTGCAATAACTCCATGAATGATTCCTGAAATTATAGCTGGTTCTGAAAATTATTTTGTCAGAGTTGGTATAACAGGGTTGGCATAACCTTGTGTTGTAGCAGCTCTAGCTTGGTGCTTATAAATCATTCATGCTTAATACTGTGTATTGTTAGTGCAATAGCTAGTGATGGAAGCATTCAAGCCATTTGCCACATATAAGTATTAGCGCAGGTATCTCGTACTCAATGGCGAATGAGTGAAATGTTTAGTGTCAACAAAGTAACACTTGGAGTATCTCGTACTCGACGGTTCTGATGCTTTGTATATTCGACCACTTGCCACATAGAAATGTTAGCGCGAGTATCTCGTACTCAATGGCGAATGAGTGAACCGTTTAGTGTCAACAAAGTAAAACTAGGAGTATCTCGTACTCGACGGTTCTGATGCTTTGTATATTCGACCACTTGCCACATAGAAATGTTAGCGCGAGTATCTCGTACTCAACGGCGAATGAGTGAACCGTTTAGTGTCAACAAAGTAACACTAGGAGTATCTCGTACTCGACGGTTGTGACTATTTGAGTATTTGAACATTTGCCACATATAAATGTTAGGGCCAGCATCTCGTGCTTAATGGTGAACATGGGAAACATTTAGTGTCGACAAAGCGACGCAACGAGTATCTCGTACTCAATGGCTCGGGTGCATTTTATATTTGGACCATTAATTGCTAAATTATATGCATAAAAATGCAAGCATCTTACGGTTAATGGCGAATATGAGCACCATTTGGTGTCTGTAATGTGCAACAGCGAGATTGGCGTGCATGAATAGTTTTGAAGTTGTAAATACGAGAAAGTTTTTCGAACAATATAGTTTCTTTCTGAGAATATGTTAGTTATTTAGGCATTTTTATAGTCGTGCACACATACTGTAAAAGGTGAATAATGCATTATTTTCTTACATACCTGGTAAGTAATTTGTACATAACCTCTGAACCGGTGATCCAATCCGAAGAATTGCTTCGTAAATTCCTGCTACTGCGACTACAACTACGCGGACGTGATTCTTCATTCCTAGTTTCCATTTTCTTCATTTTTTCACTAGCTTTGCTTCACTATACACGTTTAACAAAACTTTGAAAAAATAGTATCACGATGCCTTGGAAGCGCGAAAAAGAAGTGAGGAATCCGGAGCTGTCACTGTCATACGCAGTGTCAGTGGTCTTTAAACTTTTTTTGTTTTTAAAGGCTAAACAATCGCGATGCCGACGAGTGGGAAGAAGGATACTACATTGTAATTCTCAATTATATTTCAGATCACCATGAAATAAAATCCCATATGAAAGTAATTATTACAATAAAAATAATTAGCAATATATAAAACATTAAAACGTCATTAACTATTTTCTATTCGATATATATCATAATTATCGTTCGTAAGGAGTAAACTCCAATTGTGCGTCGTAGCTGACACACACACACTTTTTTTTATATGATAACAAAGCTCAACAATGTTTTAACCATCAAAATATGGAACCGTGTATTAGTCATTCAGTAACCCTTTGTAGTTATATTAGCCTAGATGATGCCTATGAACATAAATTTAAATGTTTAACCTAATTGTTTTTAGTAAGAAATGGAGAGTTGAGTCTATAATTTACCACGAGAGGCTTTGCACTTTAGTAATAGGTATATATATATTAATATAAATAGGTATATATATATTTTATTGCATATCTAGTAAAAAGAAAAACAGCTGTATATTTAATGAATTTATATAAATAATATTTCGGCGGGGGCCCCAGCGGCTTCATATTGTTATGCAATGGTACAAGAATTTCAATAATTTTGTGATGCAGATAATATTCGTGAAGATATGATGAAACATCACACCATGCGCGTTGGCTGATGTGATAACCGAATAGCTAAGAAAATATTATCGTTATCTTATATTCACAATAACAGAGGTCATAAGAAGTTATTGAATACTATCCTCTATATAAACGCTTTTATGTAGGACATTGGGTTGATCTATATCTACATAGATCTATTTACTGATTTTTTTATATTTTGTCGTAAAACATATGGGCTCAGAAGCTTCCTGCATAGATAATAAGGGCATTTAGCCAAGATGAAAATGCAAACCAGCGTTCAGCCTTGTGTGAGCGGTATGTCTCACATATCACTGATATGATCGTAATAAGGGTTTATGTAATATAGCTGCCCTTCAACATTTGAAAACGAAACTGTAATATCAGTTTCGTTTACGAAATTAGCTATTTATAAGATTGGAGTTATTATTAACGTAATTACCTATTGTTTAGCGCAAAGGCCTGTAATAAAGCTTAAACATTTCATACTATACTTTGTTCACATGTTTCTTATGTTCTCAACGCCCACAGTTTGCAGATTAAGCGAATTTAGCATAAATACACGAGCTTTTAAGAGCGGGCCAATTTTCTTGAATGTGGTTATCTCGAATCCCTGGGAATTATAGCACTTAGCTGTGTCCCCTAATTGCCGGAAACGGTGCTCTAATTCTTTATTGAAGGGCCCCGATTGCTTATCACGGATTCTATAAATCCGAGGTTTAATAACCATTAAGTTGGCGATTTGGACGAACAAAGCTGGACCTTTAGAGGTTTTTTGTAATTTCCGCTTGCTTTATGTTTAAGTGGGTGCTATTATTACTCCATTGTGATTCAGACCACGTCCCAGCCTCTTTATTAACTCTGTTGGGCAACTCAATTTGGCGTTGAAGGGATGATGAGAAGGGCGCCGTTTGTACGTGTTACGACTGTTCTTGTATCAAAAATGTGTATTTATTTTTATGATTGTATGAGAGTAGTGTACGGAAAATTGTGCTGACTGTCAAATGCGACATCAATTTTCATACATGCAGTTCTTATTTTTATTTGTCTAGACTTGTCTCAATCTTTCGTCATAGACAAATACTGAAAATTGTCTCGATTTTAAATTCATGTGTGCTGTATCTCGCCGTTACGAAATATAATTATGATGACCCAGGTGGAGTAATAGTAATCAACAATATCTGTTGCTCTATTATGCAGAGGGTTTTCGGGTTCGATCATAGCCAGGATCAGAAATGAGGAATGCGGAATTACTCTGAAGTTTTCGAACGTGTAAGTTCTAGTATTTCGGTGGTCAGGTGTGAATATAATCATACATTCTTAGTCTTTGGGAATGACATCGCATCTGTGATCGGCTTCAGGGTGAATCCCTGTTGTATACGGAGCTTAATGCAGATTACATGGGTGACAGAAACCGCTTACCATCTTTACTCCATGATTGTTTACTTTAATCTTATAAAAACCCTATTTCAAGTAAAAATTAAGCACATGCATGTGCACGTAAGCATGTAAATTTGTAACGTAATACGAGATTACCAACATTATTAAATTTGGCGCTAATGAGCGTAATGTAATATATGCTTACGGTTAATTGGAGGCAAATTAGCTTCACACAATTAAGTGAAATTTAGGATAGATTACAGATAATATTGGGTATTACTGGTGTAAGAGAATTTAGATGTTCATGATAGGGGCTTTTGTAATTTGTGAGTAACTTATGGGTTCAATTTAAAAAGCAGTTATAATCTAATGGTAATGAACCCCGGCCTCTTGATCGAGGGCTGCGAGGTTCAAATTTTAGGGACGCACCTCTGCAAACTTATGTGCGTATTATAAATTAATTATCACTTGCCTATGCGGTGAAGGAAAACATCGTGAGGAAACCTGCATACCTGAGAAGTTTTCAAAAAATGTTTTCAAAGATATGTGAACCAACATGTAACAGTGTAGGTAAGGGGCTCATAAGGAATGTTTCAACATTTTTTTTCCTAAAAGAATTTTGGCTTCTTATTAAAACATTGGAAACTGAAACGTAGAGCAAGTGAGTAAATCTTACACAAAGATTCAAATTCGGCTTCCTATATGTAGATCAACAAATATGACCGCCTTGATTTCCATTGGTAGAATCTTTAAACATGTTAAACTCGAACCCTAAATGAAAGGTCCCGAACAAAGAGCCTATCCAAATAAATGGAAATGAGATGGCTACGTCACTTGCGATCGGTCAAACGTACGATGTGTTTACAGAGTCTTTCTGGGAACTGTTACTCTGTTGGACAAATACCTGTGATGCTTTGAGCTTGCTACTGATTCCGTGAATTGGGTTGGTTACAAACGTAATGCAGGTAGTATTGATTTTTTTTTGTAAGTATAATTTCGGTAACACTAAACAGCTTAATTTCTAAATAGAAACATAATAAATTTGTATGATATAGAAAACAAAAGCTTTAAAAAAAAGCGTGCTAGTAACGCCATTTTATTTTTCGTATTGCGCGTGTGCATTTCTCTAATTTGTTATAAAATGCACATAGAAACGCTTTACAATGCTAACAACAGATTTTGGTCTGAACAGATTTTGGCAGTGGTGCCGAAACATAAATAGATTGAAGTTTCTTCATTAAAATAAATTGTAACTGTTTAATTTCACAACCTATTAATTTGCGTTCTAATTTTGATATTATAATTATTCTCGATTATTTACAAAGCTACATTGTAATTGACTTACTATTAGTATTTCCAATGCGGTCTAAATTACTCGGTTTAAATGTATAGTAGCTATTTAAAACGGTAAAATAAACTTGTCACACTTTATCGAACATGACTCCAGCTGTTAACTAAGAAATGGCGGACCCCCAATTATGTTATTAGGGAAATTACTTCGTCATAAAAATAATGATAGAGGGTAGGTGATTGAAACTAGCAGGGGTGACATTTATAAGCCGTAGGTTGGGAACGTGTTTGTATTATACAAGTTTTTCTCCAGCACCTGGCTCCTTAAGGGATGAATTTCTTAAAACTATTGTCTTAGTGTTTATTTTGTTATTTATGGACTAAGATAATATTTTATATTTACCTACGTGGACAAAAGTCATTTTTTGTCTGCAAGATATTATACGTAAAATTACGAGTAAAGTTGGTAAAATTAAATAATAAATGTTTCTTTAGTAAAATATGTCCAAATCATTCAGTCATATTTATTGCGGTTATGCGTACGCCAAAATGCATTTAGATTCTGTAACTGCTAAGGTATTTTCAGATGAGATTAGGGAGCGAGGGAGGTGGGTCGATACATATTTCACGATATCCCAAAAAGTTTGGAATCAAAAATCACATCATGTAGTTAATTGACATCATTCAAGTTGTGCGTTAGTTCATCTAGTTTTATTAAGTAGGTAAATAGTACCTCCAACTGAGTAGACACCCACCCAGTGTCTAATTTTGCGCAAAGCCCCTAAACATTTTAAAATTAAAGAGATTAACGAATTACTATTACAACTTCGCTCCGACAAACATGCAGACATATCGTCTTACAAAGAAGCGTAAGCTTATAAAATAACAATTATTTGCGACACCTCCATTTTGTACCTACCCATAAATAAGGATAAAAACCGAGCGAATTTTACAAGTAAACAATATTTATTTTGTGTTAGATCTAATGTGTTCCGTTTTGGGGTCAACGTACCGGATGGCGTATAAGTAATGTTTGTTCGTACTAAAAGCGGGGACGTGTTCCGTGAACCGACATAACTGTGATGGCAAATACATTATATAGTAGGAGATGCTACAAGCAGATATTGGCTCGTAGCTACATTAGTGCTGGTAATTTAACCAACTGTAATATTAACGACTGATTGGCTCCGTGTCACTGACATACAATGGCTTTGTGGAGATACTCGTAGGTATACGAGTATGTTACTGTATAGTGTGGTTGTTCGGATGAGGTTGAGATGTTTGTGTGCATATTGCTGTAGTCGGGTCTATTTGGGACAAGTTGGCGATGGATCTTCGAGGCATATTTACAATGTAGAGTTGTTGGATCGTTTTCTGTACGTCAAATAGCCGAGTTATTTTAGATCCGAATGTCTATTCATCATCAACCCATTACTGTCCCCTGTCGGGCACGGGTCTCCTCTCAGAGTGAGAAGGATCAGGCCATAGTCCACCGCGCTGGCCAAGTGCGTATTGGTAGGTAAAAATGTCTATTAGTCTATCTTATTATTGTTATTCTTGAAGACTGTCTTAATTTTTGAAAAATAAAAATGTTTTCAGTGTTTCAATAGTTCTCTACTTCCGTGTAATTTTCGAAAAGATCTACGAATATAAAATAAGCTATAACTTAATCACACAAAAATATATTTTTTTATTTAGAAATGGGCTTTATAAAGCACTATGCTAACTTTAGAAATACAACATTTGAATGTTTTCCTAAATATAAGTCCAAAAAGCCTACCCCGGTAGTTCTTATTTTAGCGTTTTATAGCAGCGTATAAAAAGCCAATTCCGATATCATGAATCGCAGAAACAGCAGATGCCTGGCATTTATCTAATGGGAATTGGAATGGAATGTAAAGTATATTTTGTTTCGTTGTAAATAAATATTTCCTCTGAATCAGGCTCTGCTATAAATCGATTAGGCAGGTTGGCTTTCGTCGGTAGTCGTACTCTGAAAGATTACGACTTAGCCCTAAGTTACGAGTGGAAGAGAATTATTTTCCAATGATATATTTATTTGGTGTATTTGGTAATGGCATCATTGACATTACGAATACTCCAAATGTTTTGGTTTTAGTTGTAACAACCAGTTTTGGTGCATAATAGTTAGTTAATTAGCTAGTTATTTACCTAGTTAATTTAATAAAAAAATTGTTGAATGAACAACCTAACATTAATATAATCTTCCTAAATAAAAATGATATAAATAGATCTTATCTTAGTTAGCAGTGATAGCCTAGTGGTTAAGAAACTCGGCCTTTCGATCGAGGGGTCCGAGGTTAAAATCCCAGGCACGCACCTCTGAATTTTCAAAGTTATGTGCGTATTAGAAACTAATTATCACTTGCTAAACGGTGAAGGAAAACATCGTGAGGAAACCTGCATACCTGAGATTTATAAAAAAAAATCTCAAAGGTATGTGAAGTCTACCAATACGCACTTGGCCAGCGCGGTGGACTATGGCCTAACCCTTCTCATTATGAGAGGAGACCCGTGCCCAGCAGTGGGACAGTAATGGGTTGTTGATGAAATAGATCTAATTGTAAACATAGTTGTTCTTTAGAAATCAGTAAAATAGTAAGAATTTCAATCTTTTTAATGAGTTTAATTAAATTGCCAAACAAACTTTTTCATTTTGTTGTAAAGAGGATATTTATTAAATTCATAAACATAAGACACTAGACACGTTGTATACACCAAGTTTATAATAATACTCATTTAATTATTTATTTAAAGTAACAAAAACTTATTTTTGAATTACAATTTTAAATGTAGAAAACTGCAATGAGAAATAAACCTACAGTCCACTCTACTGCTTATCATCTTCAGGATGCTGTTGGAGCTATCCCGGACACGGTACATCAGGGAGATGCATTTTATAAACAAGGTTTATTTAAGGTTCACTAACGTATATAAACGGTAGTGATCTTGTTTCATTTAACACATACACATTACTCACATTATACCTTTCAAGTCTTTGTTTAGACAAGCAATTCATAAAATAATCGCTTCCGCTCATGACATGGAGTATACAATTCCATCCGATTTCTCGATTCCTTGAAAATTCCGATGAAGCAAATTGAGCTTAAAGGATTGTAAGGAATACCTACATAGTTCAGAAGGCTTTGCCCACCCCTCTCCAATTCAATCTGTTAACGTAGCCAGGCTTTTATAATTTTTATTTAAAATGTAGAAACATTTTCTCGAGACTTGATTTTCTCCAAAATAAAATTTAGATATATTTCTTTAGATAAAAATAGGAAAAAAATAGTATATGTATAGTTAAAAATCTTGGTTCTTAAGATAGCGTCTGAAGAATTAAAGAAAAAATAACTAAGGGAAAAGTGTTCTGCATTATGTCATTAAATGTGGTATTTGCCACCCATGATCATCTCTAAACAAAGGGCAGGCTTTATCCAAAAGGTCCACTATTAATCGCTAATAATAATATAGTCATTGCACGACAAAGGCACACCTATCGAAAGTAAACGAATAAGTTATATTTAATATCGTTAAACTACCTATAAAATAACTTTAAAGTTGAATAGCATGCAAATATTTTTTTATTCTACTTCAAACAGTACAAAGCTGAATAAAGTATCAAAGATCTCTATGTTTTATTCAAAGGATTGTATGTTTTAAAAAATATTTGCTTTCGGCTCTACAAAGAAGATTTGAAATTCAAAATTAAAATTCAGTTTTATTATGGGGAATAAGGGTAAAGTATGAAGAGTTAGGGTTCTGTGCCAGTTGGATACGATGCATTGAATACGTGCTTTCTAGTTGGATAATAATAATAATAAAATTAAAACATTTTATTGCCTTAAAAATTACAACAACATAATCGAAACTTAAAATTGTTTAATTTAGTTCTTTCTTTAACCTCCTGGGACCCAGGAAAAAAAGTTGTTAGGAATTTGAATTAAATTTATCCTGACCAATACAATAGGTAACAGAATTACAGGAAAAAATATAACAAAAAATGTAAGTCGGAAAATATGGATTTTCTCAATGTCATATATATAACACGTGAGTTCCCAATTACAATTGTTATTTGTGTCATATATATATGACATAGAACATTAATCATATATATTAATGTAAAATTTTGGTAATATGAGAAATGTATTGTAAAAAAATACTGTCTGTGTTGTGTACAATTATATCTTAATCTATAATTTTAAACAGTCACACTCAATTTAAAAAAATGATTCTCACAATCACATTCAGCAGTAAACTTAACTGTCTGTTGTCTTGTATATTTTTTCTAACATATATCACAGTCATCAAATAAACTTAAAATATGTTCCGTTATAAAGTCACAGTACACAGATTATATAAATATTTTTTTAAAGTAAAAATAATACTATTTAATAAATTTGCGGTACGTTCTTATTATGACACAATTGATAACTGAACACAAAATATGGTTACAAAAAGTATAAATTGGTGATTAAAAAATTTTTTTTGTTGAATTATAAGAAACAATTATGTTTTATTGAAATATATATTGCATTTAATACAATATGCTTTTGTAGTTGCTGTATTTTGGTTTTCTGCATTTATTTGGAACGTTGGAGTAATGGACTAAATTATGTAATTTATGATAACGGAAACTTTCGGTTGACATGGGTTTTATTTTAGCCTTCTATTAATATGTCTTCGTCTTCGAACTGCCAATCGAACTCGAATTACTGTCAGATTCAGTGTAATGACACAGTCCAGTGTGTTTGTTGTCCAACCACCATGTGAGAACTATTTATCCTAGCTAATGATTTCGATATTCCCGTCGCTTTTTTCATTAGAAAACTCGCAGGTCTTTGCAAATCTGTTTTAGTTGAATAGTTATCGTTATATGAAAACCTCCTTTCAAAAAGTCTTCCAATTTTGTATTAGTGAAATAATGAACACAATAAAAATGTTAATCTGATATAAGTATTTCGCAAATTTTGCGGACTGCCGATTCACCCAAAGTAAATCCTTAAGGCTCTAGAATGGCCCCTTCCATTAATTATAATTGAGGACCCGATAAAAATATCAAAACCTGCACAACTTTCTACTTCAATAAACCGAATTCGAATTCTAATTCGAGAAACCAGAATACGAGTCATTGTTGCCATCATGACATTGTAATGTTACGTCTTCTAGGTCATCTTCATCAGTTAAGTCTAGCTTTGAGTCGTCTAGCATAGTGGATATTTCGTAATTGCGTAAGCTCGTAATAACAAACAAGAATAACATTAAAATATGAAGTTCGAGAAAGAAAAATGTTTATGTCATATGAGTATTACACTGGGACTCTTCCATTCACAGTAGTAATTGGGAACTCATGTGGTACCAGTATGACATAA
The DNA here is from genome assembly GCF_041222505.1 of Epargyreus clarus. Classification (NCBI taxonomy): domain Eukaryota; kingdom Metazoa; phylum Arthropoda; class Insecta; order Lepidoptera; family Hesperiidae; genus Epargyreus; species Epargyreus clarus. Next base: position 7,302,743 of record NW_027332239.1, on the reverse strand, counting down.
AACTTTCATCCGATATTTCATAATTTTTAATGTAACCTACAAGCTTTGCAGACTCATATTTAGTAAAAATGATTTATTATAAACGATAAAAATACATATTTTTTATAAAAACATCGATATTTGAACAAAAATCTCAAATTCACTTACTACTTGTTTCCGACCGTGACGCCATCGTTTGGTTAAAATTCACAATGCAATAAAATAGTATCATCCTATCAGCTAATCACAGTTTTAAATGGTGGACCAACATGTTATCTATTGAATAAAACTAAAAGATCTCGTAAATATTGACAGATGGTGCTGTTACATTTTTTTCTTTTCTATGTAATATATATATGACGAAAGATCCCAGGAGGTTAAATATAACATAATAAAAGTACATAAAAGAGATAAAAAAATAATAATTTCTTACGAGTTGCGGTTATAATCTATGCAAAAGGAAGTGCCTCAGCTATTGCTACCACAGGATTACGATCTCATGGAGCGCTGTTTACGATGATACGATGACTGTTTTCGATTCGATTTCCAGCCAAGCCAAAGTTTATATTATGGTTTTGCTTCTGATATAATATGATAGTGGTGCTTCTGGATCCGAAGCACAAAAGATTCTGCCACCATCAATATAAACTCATACCTACAGTATAAAAGCGCTTCTAAAGATATCAGTCAGTTGTATTCAAGATTATACCGAAGAAGTACGTATCAAATACATTTACGAATATTTGAAGAATATACTTCTAAAATACATTTACGAATAGTTAAAGAATATACAAACAATCGCTTTGTTCAGTAACAATATGAAGGTGATACGAAAGCCAAGTATTGTTGGGTATTTTTTTTTTATAATTTAAGAGTAGCAGACGAGAATGCAGTCCACCTGATGGCAAGTGACTACTGCCGCCCATGGACATCTGTAATCAACCCCAGATAGGATTAGATATTCCTGCCTGAGGTCGGCCACAGATGCGCCGCTACCCCTGAGGACTAAGCTGGAACGCCTCGGAAAAGTCTGTCTCCCTTACCACACCCTTCAAACCGGAACACAGCAGCGCCTAACACTGCTGTTATTAGGTAGAAATAGGTGTGGCGGTGGTGCCGCCGGAGTCGAACCACACAGGGTTCTACCACCTTCAGTTACGGGTATACTCGTACATTTACTGTTACCCGCATAGCCCGTGTTTACTGATCATATTGAGGTGTTAAATAAAACAGACATGTAGTTGCGTTGACTTTGTAGTTTGACTTCTTCGAAGCAAACTCTTTAAAACAAGACAAAATCAGAACAGAAATATATACTCATCATTTATATAATGTCTGCTTAGCCAAGGATCAAACTCGAAATTATTCTGTTGTCTCGAACCAGTATCGATACCACCAGTATCGATAGGTGTATTTGAGGTTTTTATATTATTTTAATCGGATTAAACAGAAGAAAATCCAATAAAAAACAGAAACGCTTTATATACTTATAGCTACACTAGGATTTGTCCTATACCGTGTGTGTCTAACATACTCGAATACACAAACACACAGAAAAGATTCATTATAACAATTGGTATAGTCCGCGCCAAACTGGTAGTCCGCTCTGTAGTTGTTGTTGCGAGCAGGTGTAGGTCATACAATTTGCGATGGCGACGCGATTCATTTCTATATTCAGAGCGGACTAGCAGTTTTACGCGGACTATACTTTCATCAATATTAAGTATTATAGTTTTATAGTAGTATAATTTAAAATTTACAAGTACAGTGATTTTCAATAATAGTAATAATATATTATATCTACGTATGATGTCCTTTTAATCACAATATCATTAAGTTGAGTAATATTATTCTAATTAACTTAGAGTTTGTATAATATTCTACGGTGCATAGCCTTGTAAGACGCTGCTTAATAAAGGCCAAGTGAAATTTGCAATTATCGTTAATACCTCATTATAAGTTCGTTCATATAGAAAATTGTGCAAATTGCAATAGTTATTATACCAGTTGGATATGATGAACGTTTTCTATTCGATTCTCAGCCTAGCCAAAGTATATACGATGGTTTTGCTTCATATTGTAGGTTTTAATTTACTGCCTTTGTGTGTTCATTGTATATTTGATCTGTACACTGTAAATATACCGATAAATGTCATAACGCTAAATAATTATTAACTTAAAGTATAGAAGTAATGTAAACAATTTTAAATTAAAACGAACTGACTCTAAAGAAAAGTCAAAGGAGTGACACAAAAAATACATCTTGGTGGCATTTTAAAGGCACCGCTAAGTAAAAACAATGAGTGGGTCGAAATGACACACAAAATACTAAAGCAATTTTCTTACGAAAACAGCCTACGATGCCGCCACGGGTCCAAATGGAGTCTTATTTTTTCCACGGACTTCTAAATGGTTCATAAATTTCAAATGTTAATTACCAAGGTCTAATCTACTTTCGAGATCTGGTGACATCGCGATATAAATAATTAAAAATACTTACGGAAAGTGAAATGGAAATTGAAAAGTTTCTATCATAAATATTCAACAACGAGAGACTTTTGGCGAATTTTTATGGCGCCCTACTTGATTAGTACATTTATTTTAACTGAAATATTACTTAAGGACAGCGTAATTTTCTTCGCGAGCACTCCACAATGAGGTATAGTTTGATAAATTTATATAATTTCTTTTTGGGAACTTTGAGTAAGAGAAGTTTATGTCTGATTTTACTTGAAGATGTATAAGGACACACAAATCAATAAAATTGACAGTTGATGTTCATACATGAACAGACAATATTAATGAAATTAACATGCAATTTGAAAAAACTCTTTTTATTGCATTTAAATGTATTATATGTTATACTAGCTGTGTCTCGCGGTTTCACCCGCATTAAACGAAACAGGGGCACAGCTAGTTCTAAAATACAAGTAGCCTAAGTTACTCCTTATTGCATCAGCTACCTGCCAATGTCCCCTCAAAATCGGTCCAGCCATTTCAGAGAATAGCCAAAACAAACAGACAGACAGAGACAAATTGTAAAAAATATTATTTTGGTGTATGTACCGTATGCATATTCATACGCACATGAATACTTCATAGTAAAAAGCGGTTATTTCAATATTAAAAACAGATGCACTATTTACTCCATTTTATTTATATTTATAGATTACCAATCTTCATCCACTATAGCGTTGCTCTTAAAGGTTCGATGGTCTAAGAAACAGAAGAATAGAATATGGCAGCATAAATATTCCATTATTCTCTTAAAACTGTACCAAAAACTTTATTTTACTTTTCCACTGTCACGCTGAAGGGAAAAACTTACCCCCGGGAACCTCGGAGCAAAAGCCTCGCTGTCAAAACTGCCAAGACAAAACAACAACGGTGGTTAAATTAGAAACAAGAATCTCTTGTTTTGTTATTGAATAAATTATCATTTGATACAGGCGGCATATTAATTGCTTGTTACTTATGTTTGGGTTGAAGAAACATTTATTTATTGAACACCAATATAATGTACATTCAATATATTTTTAAAGCGTGAAATAATTAGAGATAATATGTGAGTGCCATTACAATTACAGGTGAAGACTGCATGCTATAGAAAGAAGCGAGAATATATAATTATAAGGGTAAAATGAACACATACATTTTTAGATACTATTTTAAATTATTTTTTTAACTAATTTCAAACTATTTTTAAACTTGCAAATGTCAAATCAAAATGTCAATATCTACACGTTTAGAAACTTCCCGGAATTCGTGAACCATTTTGTTATGAGGTGCATTCTGACCAAGATTTGAATAATAACATTGTAATAAGTTGTGTTGGTAATAATTTTAGGTATTACACCAGGTTGAAAACGAGAAATCTTGTTAATATTATTATAAAAAATGGAATACAGAAGAGTTGAAGTGCTGTCATTGGGTAGAAAAGGGTATGAACCACAAACGTTTCTCCCATCTTCGAACACAGTTGAAGTGGTTATTCTGCAGCTTTTAGATAGCGGAAAGGAAATCAGTTTTCAACTTATTGAAGATATAAACGTTTTAAATAATTGTGTGTTATGGTCATAAATTTTTAGTCTATTAAACTTAGCTTGACTTTGCATTTTTCTTACATACATCCCATACACCCTATTTCCGATCCTTATACATAGAGAAATACGTTTTACACATATAATCCATATAGTCCAAATAGTAACGAACTTAGAAAATGACAATTATTTGTCCATTACAAACAGACATTACACTTTTCTTGAAGGTGGTAGAACCCTTTGTGGTTCGACTCCGGTGCCACCACCTATTTCTACCTAATAACAGCAGTGTTAGGCGCTGCTGTGTTCCGGTTTGAAGGGTGTGGTAAGAGAGACAGACTTTTCCGAGGCGTTCCAGCTTAGTCCTCAGGGGTAGCGGCCCTTCTGTGGCCGACCTCAGGTAGGAATATCTAATCCTATCTGGGGTTAATTACAGATGTCCATGGGCGGCAGTAGCCACTTACCATCAGGTGGACTGCATGCTCGTCTGCTACTCCTACATTATAAAAAAACGTACATCTTTTATCACGTCTACCTTTATCTATCTTATCTACGAAACACGAAACAATGTAGCTAGTTTAGTTCGACGAAACAGCAATTTATATGACCGCGTAAACTTCACCAACTTCACGGAACTGTTGATGAAATGCAACTTTAATAACTTGAAGTTCACGTCGATATAACCTTTGAAACTATGAAGAGGATATTGCGTTTATTCGAAACGTGTACGGGACGTGCTTCATAGTTAAGAAGTGGGGAGTAAATAAAATGTTATTCATTTCTTCAAATATACTTCATTTATTCATTTGACAATTGTAATTGATCATTTCAGTAGTTTCGATGATAAGTCACATAATGAAATTTAACCTACTATAAATATAATCATTAATATATAAAAAGAAAAATAAAAATGTATATAAAAATCAATTTCTGTTCGTTAGTTTCGCTAAAACTCGAGAAAGGCTGGACTGATTTGGCTAATTTTAGTTTAAACTAATTTGTGGAGTCCAGGGAAGGTTTAAAGGGTGAGTAAATATTAAATATATTTCATAAAAAAATCTGAGGCAGTACAAAGTTTACCTGGTCAGCTAGTAAGCAATATTTATTTGTACGAAAATTAGGACGGCGAAGCTATTATTAACAATACTGAATTAAAGAATATAAATTATCAGTGCATAATTTATTTAAATATCACAGAGTTACTGCATTTATAAATAAGAAGTTACTTTTAAAGTTGACGAACTGTGTGTCAAACTATTCATCTTAGTGTCCTGTGACACGCAAAAGTTTCAATATTTGATCCTTTGCCCAAAATACATTTAAATCGTGAATTTTCTTTTTTTTGGGCGTATATGTATATTTTAACGTATCCATTGCACCCTTGGGTACACAAACACATGTACACATACATGCAAATAAATAATAACAATGTATGTAAATGTATGTAGTGTAAGAATCAGCTATGAGTGTGTACAACGTCAGTGTAATAAAAATAATGTTACTTTTGTGTCTTTACAAATTATGATGCATCGGCTAACGTAGGAGATAGGTCAGAAAAGCTGCAGTGAGAGCACTATGACACTGTGATGCGGAATTTAATCAATTTTCAATTTAACATTGTTGGCCATAAAGGCTACGCTATGAACCTTCGTGAAAATAATAACTATGGAGATTAAATCAAGTATGCTTGATTATGCTAGTACCTTTATACTATGAGTTTTAGTCATGAAAGTACTTAGAAGCTAACTTTTAAGATTCAATTGAGTATTTTGATATTGAGATTTTTAACCGACTTCAAAAAAGGAGGAGGTTTCTCAATTCGACCGTATATATTTTTTTTATTTTTTTTTTTTATGTTTGTTCGGCGATTTTTTCACGATGCCGCGACCGATCGACATGATTCATACACCATTGTATGTGGCTAGTTTCACAGGGGGTCCCATTTTGAGGAAATTTGAAAATTTCCGCCAGTTTTCCCGGAAAATTGGAAAAACCCGATTTCATATAAACTTGAATAAGTCGAGTATTTCTTAACCAATTTTAATTTTCTTTTTTTCATATGAAAGGGAGTTTCGTTGCGGTACTTTCCTAGCTTGACATTAGTATGCTCTGATGATTAGAATTTAAGTTATGGGGTGGAACTCATCATCACTACCCCTGCTTTTTACATTTTTTATGACAACTTACCTTCTGCCCACTCAATTCTCATGAAACTTAAAATGAACATTGAGTATCTAGGTTAACATGATATGATGGAAAATTTGACCTTCAACTCTTCAACCCGGTAATGCAGAAGTGCCTCCTGCCTCAACCATACAAGTTAGGCATTTGGAACTTATGGATATTTCATATAATCGATAGGTTGAGATATATGATGGAAAATTTGACCTTCTACTCTTCAACTCTGATAATGCAGAGGTGCCTCCTGCCTCAACCATACAAGTTAGCCATTTGATGCTTATGAATATTCAATAACGTTGATAGGTAGAGATATATGATGGAAAATTTGACCTTCTACTCTTCAACTCTGATAATGCAGAGGTGCCTCCTGCCTCAACCATACAAGTTAGCCATTTGATGCTTATGAATATTCAATAAGGTTGATAGGTAGAGATATATGATGGAAAATTTAACCTTCTACTCTTCAACTCTGATAATGTAGAAGTGCCTCCTGCCTCAATCATACAAGTTAGGCATTTGGAGCTTACGAATATATGATGAGGTCTTTGAGTAGAGACATATGATGGAAGATATGACCTTCAATTCTTCAATCCTGGTGATGCAGATATGCCTCTCATGTAAAGTATATAGAATATACATTTGTTGTAATGAAGTTGCTAGACAGAGACATATGATGAAAAATTTGACCTTCAACTCCTTTTTCTTTTCTTAACTATTGAATTAATGTAAATTGGACCGGTTCACTCGCAGAGTTTTACCACCTAGTTTGATTTATTTACTTATCTGTTCCTACCTAACCTAGCCAATAAAATTAGTATCTCATACAGCCTCGCCTATAGTGTTTCGTATTGAATTGGTTAGGTTAGGTTGGAACATATAAGACAATATAAAACTAAGCGAGAAGGGCGCGGCAGCGCCCTGCGAGCGGGTGGGTCCAATCCGTATGAATTCAGACCTTACCTTTATTCATGATCACCTTTATACAATTTTACATAATATTAATACAAACGTTAGCATAATTATCATCACTAAAAAGGGTGAAAAAAAAATTTTAACAAAAAAATAAAACCGACTTCTATGTCACTACAAAGTAAAAAATAATTCAAATAAATATTGGTTTAGTACATATTTCTGAAGTCGGCGCTCATATTAGACACGCTGTTTACATCGTTATCCAACGAAATATATTGATACTTTCACGGTACTTTCACGTCATAAAATATTTTAACTTTAAATAATTTTGAAACCTATATTCTTGGCGAAGGTCGTTACGCTCTCATTAACGAACTACTAATTATCGTTGACCTTGCGAACTTTATTAAAAAGTTTATTACGACTTTTCCACAACTTCTATGACTCTTGAAGCTAATAGTATTTTACTGAATATTAAAAAATATAGAAGCCGCCTACTTACTTACTAATTTGCATAAAACGTTATACGCGTTTATACTAATATCATTTTATCATGCTGGCCTGTTATTTCTTTGCAAGATAATATTATATTTCCTATTTATTATTATTATTATTTTAGTATAGTTGTACAGCCTTCAATTTTTCTCCACATCCCTAAGGTTGACTGGGAGAAAATGCTATTTAGCATTAAGTCTGCCTTTTGCACCACACTGTTTTTAACATGGTCAATAAAGAGTACATAAGAATAATATTACTATTTTAAGTTTTTATGAAACTTCCTCATGTCATTTGTTTTAATTGTATTAAAATTGCAAAAAAAACATGCAGTCCACCTGATGGTAAGTGGCTACTGCCGCCTCTGGACATCTGTAATCGACCCCAGATAATATTAAGATTAGATATGAGACCAGAGGTTTGCAATAGATGCGCTGCTACCCCTTAGACTAAGTATATGTCCCTTATCATGCCCTTTTGAGTGCAACACAGTAGCGCTTAAAGCTGTTTAGCAGAAATAGGTGTAGCGGTGGTGCCTCTGGAGACAAACCGCAAAGGGTCCAATATATTGTACTCACACGTCACCTCATTATATACGTCTCAGAATATGCAAAAAGGTCACATTAATATATGACATGAATTTAATGTGCTTTTTTAATATTCTAAGTTTATTTCATTTTATCACGCGACACTTACACTTCGCTTCAGTAAACATAACAAGGCGCTGAAACAATTCAATTATTTGTTTAGCAATTGCGCATAAATACCAGCAGACGCCAAGAAAACTAGGTATTTGCCAATGTGGGGTCAGTCACGCACTGGTTACGCATAGCGCAATAGAATATAATTTATGCGAAGTTAACATGTAGCATTAATAAAGTAAGTAATAAAAAACAATATTATTTTAGCTTTTGTTATAGATATAACGTATGCTATTGTTTGGTTCTTAAACCATATAAAATTTGCGTATTATGCGACAAGCGAGCACAGGGCGCGTCTACATACATTACACACGTCACATTTAACATCGATCAAAGATATATCGTTGTCCCTCAGAAGTAATATTGGATGACGAACAATTTGAGTGAGAAGCAGATTCAGTTTATTATTCACGTGACACTAGTATAGCAGGCATTTAGAATCGGGGATTGCTGACTTAGCTGACTATTTGGAATCTAGGTACCTATAGCTATCAAACGATACATGCCGCACACGTTCGAGTAATGTCGCATTGACTTTTAGACGTTCGATGCAGAAACAAAGCACGAAAATGCGAAAATTGAATTAATGCACTCGCCAAAACATGCATTTTTGATGCAGTGAAGCGTCTATGCAATCGCCATACGCGCAAAGTGAATGGTTGTTTTATCACCTAGTCTGTTAGGGCTGTAAGTGTACCACTTATCGATGACCTTTGTCTTTCGCGGTAGCCAGACAAAAAGAGCTAGGTAAAATAATATGTAGTTCCTGTAGTTTCGGGATTGGAATAGGGCTACGGTATCCCCTGCCTATCGTAAGACACGACTAAAAGGGGGCTTCCGGGGTTGTGAGTGGCAAGAGCGGAAACTCGAGGCGTCCAGCAAGCGACCTCGGGAAGGACGGCGGTGTGTGTGTCCGCATACCGTTGTAAACACTAGGTGTGCGGGTGGAGCGTACACCCCCAGGGTAGAACCCGATAGGGGCATCGCGCTCCGAGGACTCCGGTTGTGTTCCATTGGAGATCCCGGAGTTCTCCACCAAGCGCTGAGGGCGACCACCGATTAGTAAAATCGAGTACTTTTTAAGGTTTTCGCGTCGTAAAAAAAGGTATATAAATATGTAATGTATGTTATTTTATTATCGTGTTATACATTATACTTTAATAAAAGTACTGATTTATTATTCATATTTATGGACTTGTGAGCAAAATAATCATTCTTATTATATATTTTTTTGTTTTAGTTCATCGTAGTTCGGCGGTGTGATAAAAATTGTGGTCCAAGACGAATTTTTCTTCAACTTCTTTAGTTATAAAAAAACTTAGAGAAGATGTAACAAGTTCTTTAAAACTTCTTGGGGAAAGTTTTCGTAAAAATAAGATAAGACCGCATTGTTACTTCTACTAAAACTACTTAATTAAAAGCGTAGTAAAAAATATTGAACTTGTCTGGAGTGAACATCTTAAATAGATTACTATCCAAAATCCACAGAGACATTGCTGTAGGTACTAGAAGTAAGAAATATACAGTAACAGCCTAGTGGTGGCGTCGCGGCCTCCCAGTCGAGGTGGCAGAAGTACTTTGATTTTTCATATTATAAAATTATTATAACTTGATTTAACGGTAAGGGAAAACTCCATTAGGAAACCTGCATACAAATTATTAAAAAAAATCTCAAAGATAGGTAAAGTCTACCAATTCGCATTTGACCAACAGAGTGGATTATGACCTAATTCTCCTTCTGAGAAGAGACCCGTGCCCAGCAGTGGACAGTGGACAGTCATGGGTTGATTATGATGATGATTGCTGTACTTTAAAAATAAGTTGGAGTATGTCATATTAGTATCTCATAAGTGTGCTTAATATGCAGCCTTGCGAACAACATGCTAATTAATCATCATCATCATCATCATTAACCCATTACTGTCCCACTGCTGGGCACTCTTCTCAGAATGAGAAGCTAATTAATACTAGAACCCAATCATAACTAATAACTGATATCTATAATTTAATCCCATGAACATTTACATGGAGTGCCTCTATGCTTGTAAATACTAATTAATAGAGTATTTGTATGGCTCTAATACAGTTAAAGCGCAACCGACTGAAATCAACTAATACCCAAAGTGTACTAATTAGCTACTCGTCAGTCATATCTGAAGTTATTAAGTGATACCATACACATACGTTTATAATATTCTCTAAAGAGATTTTGAAATTGACAAAGTAACACGTGGTTAATTAAAAGATAACAGAATGTAATGTTTTAGTTTCTGTTGTCACAGCAGCCATAAAAGTAGGAGAACATTTTGAAAGTGCATTGTGAAAATTTGCTACTTACTATGGTTTAATAGACTTACTATGGTTTAATAGATAAAGCGAAAAACGTTGTGAGGCGACCCCCATTTATTTTGTTATCTTTTAGAATTTTTATAGCGGTCACTGTTATACACACTGTAAAATTTCAAGTGTCTATCTATTACGGTTCCAGAGATAGAGCCCTGTGATAGACAGACGGCGGAGGCTTAGTAATAGGATTCCGTTTTTACTCTTTGGATACGGAGCCCTAAAAATAAAAAGGCGCATACCTGAACATTCGAATTAGGCAATAAGTTATCTATCTTTATCTACATAATCTGCATAATCGTATCTTATCTTGTAAAGGTCGTGTAGGTTAAATGGCGAGCATGAAAAATGAGGTTTGGAGAAACGAATTGTAAGTTAGGGTCTTCACCCCGACTGGGGTCATGCTAGGTTGAAGGGCGCACTTCGAAATGAGGTCAAGATACCGTTAGATGGATGAATTTTGGATTGGTTGTCGATTTTTTTTAATTGCAAGTTTCAGATTAATTGTCTTTATGGCCGCACTTTTTGCATATAAATTTAGGTCGAGAGAAATTTTGGCTACAATTTTGGCTACACTAGACATAGCCGTATTGGCATCCTAACACATCTTTAATATGTAGTGTAATTTTATGCATCAAAGCACTAATGGCTTCATTTGAGAAAATATCCGCTAGGGTGTCTGTCGCCAGCGATCTTCAACGACAGACGGCAACTTTCGCCGCTTGTTGGCAATGACCGATGTCGGTACCCTTACTATGAGTTTTTACGTTTTGACAAATATGACTGTTTTGGTATTTGTTTACGTATTTGCCCACACAAATTTCAATCAGCGCCCTAAGCAGATTGTATCAGAAGTAATGTCAGTAACGTAACATTAAATGTCTAAGTGTAAATTGACAAAATGGCGCTTTATATTTTGTCTCTCTTTTTTGCGAACATGTGAGGCAGACAAAAAGACTCGAGCACTTTACTCAGTCTACTGTAGCAAACGGAACAGAATAATGGATTGAGTAAACGTAACGTAAAATTGTGGGATGTTTTGAAAACTCATGGTACTAAGGGTACAGAACACAATCGTAAAACGACGATAGAATTTTGCAGACGGTTGTTAATATTAGGCGAGAACAGTCGATAATTATGTCTGCTTGCTGTCGCTCTATGTAGCCTCACTTCAAGATATAGTCAGATTTTAGAGTTGTTTTACGTGTATCTCGTCCTTAATTAAGCTTCCATGAATTTTTAATGAATAAATTGCATAAATTATGTATTGATAAATGGGAGGACTTGATTACAGATGTCTATTAACGGCAGTGCCAACTTACATCAAGGAGATTTCATGTTTCTGCTACTTCATAAAAATATTTCATAAAAAGGGAGTACAAAATTCACTAATATTATTTGAGTAATCAATGTATTGAAATTTAGGCGTCGATCGGATTGTTTTAATACAATAATTTGTTATAATAATGTTGACTGACGACCACAAAGCGTATTTTGTTCGATAGAGTAAATATTTGGTTTTGTTAATAAAATCCTTGTTTGGACATCGTGTTTAATGAGGGTTTAAACAATACTTCTATTTGTAATTGTTCAATACGATTTATACACATAATCAAATATTTGTACTACCCTGTGTTTACTTTTGTATTAAAAAAATATGTGGACAAATATTTTTAAATGGATAATGTGTATATTGATAAGAGTATCTTCACACTGGCATTTTTAGCGTAGACGTTTAATGGACGTCCCGGGAAGGACGGCGATACGTGTGGTCACATACCGTCGTGCCCACCAGACGGAGTGGTGAGCGTCACGCTCACCTGGGCGGAGCCCGATGGGGCAACGCGCTAAGAGGACTCCGGTTACGTTCCTTTGGAGATCCCGGAGTCCTCTACGCAGCGTCGAGAACGGCCACATGGGGGGTTTTAATGCGGTAAGAATCCCACATAACCCCGTAGCGCTCGCACGGCATAGGGTACCTTTTGAAGGTTTCCCCCTCGTAAACAAAAAAAAGGTGTTTAATGGACGTATACGCAGCGTAGACACCGCTACAATTTGACGTGCACGTATAGTCTGCGCCAAACTGCTAGACCGCTCAGAAGTTGTTGCGACCAGGTGTACTCATACAATTTGCTATGGCGATTCATTTCTATATTCAGAGCGGACTAGCAGTTTGTGATGTAAGCACCTCTTATAAGATAAGAGAGTACGTTACGCTTACGCCTTTACGTCGCGACGTGTGCGCTACGTATACAACAATGGAACGCCTACTACGCTGGACAAACAACTATGAAACACCTCCAATAATTTGAATAAAATTGGTTGCTGGTTTATGTTGTCTTCCCTGTGTTAAAAGTACACTATAAAGATATCACCAAATTCGGTAATGCAACATTTTCATAATATAATGTGGTATGGGTAATATGGGTATTGTACGAACCAAAATATAATTTAAGAAGATGCAAGAAACATGTATGTATAAACTACTCACAGTAAACATGTTTTAAAACTCAGTCAGTTCATTTAAAAACAGATCCTACTTTATTCACGTACAGTTATGAAGGCGAAAATATCATTTAAAATGCCTGTCATAAAAATCATTGAACTTGAATTACTTTAACATGGTTTTCACTCTTCTTTGTGTATCAATTTAAAACACCGTCAAAAGAATTTTCCCCTTAATATATCTTATTTGGGAGATGTTCTTCGACTGTTTTAAGCTCGTTCAAAAATAAATTTAATGCCTGAGCCCGCGGAATCGTAAAGTAACTAACACACTATCCGACCATCTGTTTTTGCGCAAGCGATTTATGATACGAAATTTGGTATTGTTCGAAATATTCTTAGACTTTAAATAAAAAAAAAGTTGGTGAAAAAGAAATAAACATAATAATTATAAAAAAATAATTATTAAAAATATTAGGTCCTATAATTTTTTTTTCAAATTAATTATAAATTAATAAAATATGCCATAGCTTTATAAGTTATATCTATATTTAATTTACAATAATAACATTTACTTAACAAGAAAAAAACACGTTTAAAACTTACTGAAAAGGTTATTATTAGAAGAGGAACCGCACGATTCGATTACTACTTTGAAGCAGTTATTTTTTACTTAAATATTATGAATCCATTTAAGAAATATAGTCGTTGTTTGATTAAGCATGGTCAGTCAGTGGTCAAAATTCAGAAATCGAGCAACCGGGTAATGAGCAACACGCTTAAAACGCTCCAAATAAATAACTGAAAACTTTTTCAATTTCATCCTACGATCCGCAAATTGTGTTTTTCGTTTGAGTAAATCGAGAAACGAATAACAAATTTCAGCTTCCATAATCAAGAAAGGGAATTAATTGCGTTTCCTTAAACACGTTTCGAGTCTTACAAGAAATGCCTTAACTAACTTCAATTGTTATAATTAGCTATTCTTAAGCATTTCTTTCATAACTGAAATATGATTAGTAATGAATCCGCTGAGTATACTTAAAAAGCGCTTTTAAAGCTTTTATTGTTCAATAAAACTCATTTCCCCGGCAAATATTTTGAATACAAATAGCTTTTTGGCAAACGAATTTTTAATCGTCACGGGCATAGTGAAATCCTGATAGCCTTTCAACATTTACATAACATAACCTATAACCCGAGCAAATAACTTTATGTTGACTTTGCCTATTAAATTTGGATAAAAATACTGTTAAAAAAGTTGAAAAATAGTATGACAATTACAACATTTAAATAAAATTTGGGCTATTTCACTTAGTGAGAACAAGAAATTTTAATTAAGCATGTAATTGGATTATTTGGCGGTGCTGCACCTCTATCATTTTTAAGTTCCGTAGCCAAAGGGTAAAAATTAAATCCTAATACTAAGACTCCCCTGTCTGTCCCTCTGTCCGTCTGTCACAGGACTCTTATCACCTGAACCTCTATCTATTAATAGACACTTGAATTTTTACAGAGTATGTACAAGGGTGGCATATATATAGTATAGCAATATAGCTATGGCAATATAGCTATAGCAACGAATACTAAACAACTTTGTCAATGTAAGATAATAACTTTATCTATGGCGCTTAGTAGGTAAATCTGTTCTGCGAACGGCTACGTAACGATAGTCCTATGGACTAGTTTCACAAGTCAAGTCGGTTTTCTGGTAATGTCCCCTCGATAAAGGCCACGTACCATTTTTCATAAAAAGGTTTAAATTATCGACACACTATATACATATTAATAAATTTATTGCGTTTCGTATTAAAATCAATACTATTTAATATTATCGATAGTTACAATAATGATGGACTATTCTTCACAGTAGCTAAGTGTAGCTTAGTTCAATATACATATATATATATATAAATATTATGGAGAACTTCTAAGTTTCTAAGTCTCCTCACGATATTTATCCCGGCCGCAATAGATCAAATTAATTTGACCTAATACTTAACGCGAAATTACCAGACCAGTATACAAGTTTTCTATTTATACAACATAAAATATAGCATTAGAATTTGTGACAAATAATATTAAACGTTATATGACTAACCCTTTTCAGCCACCACAATGGGATGATCAGACCGAACCGTTATATCCGCATTAATATAATCAGGCACGGGAAACAATAAGGATTTAATCGGACGAGAGAGCGGTAGGAACAATATCCAGTTTTGCATATTCATTGGCAATAAATTCAATTTTCGCTAGCGGTTTTCATTCAGCAAGTTGATTCTGGTTCATTTGTCACTTTTCACATGAATGCATAATCGAGAGTCTTGTTTGTACAGTGTTGTCATGTGAAATTATAATCTGGTGAAATGTTGAAGGTGGTAGAACCCAGTGTGGTTCGACTCCGGCGGCACCACCGCCACTCCTATGTCTGCCTCATAACAGCAGTGTTAAATGCTGCAGTGTTCTGATTTGAAGGGCCACACCCTTTAAGAGACATATTTTTCTGAGGCATTCTAGCTCAGTCCTCAGGCCAACCTCAGGTAGGTATATCGAATACTATCTGGGGTTGATTACAGATGTCCATGGGCGGCAGTAGCCACTTACCATCGGGTGGACTGCGTGCTCGTCTGCTACTCCTATATTATAAACAGGTGCGAATGCGTGGGATATTAGTACCCTCATGGGTGACACAAGCGTTTATTTGAAGAAGCTGGAACAACAATGTGTTGAACAACAAGTAACAAAGTCGTTTTTACTGGCGTAGCATTCTATTGTATTAATAGGAGTTTGAACTTGAAACTTGCTCTTGGCAATGAATTCCATTTCTAAGCCTCAAAACTAATAAAAAAATAACTCAAAAATATAATTATCATAGTTTTGTACAGCAGAAAGAGTTCTTATGGACGAATATTTATCTTTTGCCAAAAAGCAAACAAATCGTTGTAAAATAAACGAAATATAAAAACGCTACAAACTTATTCCCCAACCTATTAGTTGTCTGCCTGGCTAGGGGTCGAATCCCTCGGCTTATCAAACTGGTATGATGACCGTTTAACCGTGCAAAAAACTTGCACAAACGACTGTACGATGTGTAAAATCGAACACTTTTTGGATTGTGTAAAAAGTACGTAACTTCTTTTGCGTAAGGAGGGGTCGTTTTTCGATTTACGGATTTACGATCTTAAAATGGCGACCGATTCCCGATAAATTCGGAAGATTAGCTTTGCGACGCTGACACGTAACCATGTGATATTGATATGAATCTTGAAATTGATACTGAGATAAGAAGCTATTCAACATATTTGCTGTGATTTTTTTATAATATAGGAGTAGCAGACCAGCATGCAGTCCACCTCATGGTAAGTGGCTACTGCCATACATGGACATCTGTAATCCACCCCAGATAGGGTTAGATATTCCTACCTGAGGTGGGCCACAGATGCCACTTCTGAGGACTATGCTGGAACGCCTCGGACAAATATGTCACCCTTACCACACCCTTCAAACCAGAACACAGCAGCGCTTAACACTGCTGTTATGAGGCAGAAATAGGCGTGGCGGTGGTGCCGCCTGAGTCGAACCAGAAAGGGTTCTACCACCTTCAGAATTAAAAATCTTTAATGATTTTGATTGTAACCTTAGGTCATGTTTTGGAGGTTTTATTTATTTTTGATGTACTTTTCACTTTGATTCCAGAGGGAAACTATTTTTTTTTTATCGAACAGTAAACAAAAACGTTAGTGTTTTTTAATTATTCTTTATTTTTCTGGCTGAAATTTTAAAATGTATTTCAAATAGTCCCTATTAAAGTTAAAGCCAACTTGGTATTTTCTTTCGTTGCTTTTAAAGTTTCATACACACGAATACAAAATCTAGGTCAATCTTAAACCATTGCTAAGTAGGTGCTATTTCATATCGATTCACAGATTTACGATCAGAAAGTGGGTGACGATGAATTCTGAGGCTTACGCGCCGCGGCGGCAGGAACGCCGTATTTTCCATATGGTGGTGACGGGTCACGCACTCTTTTACGCTTATGCGGCGCCTTAGAATTTTTATTTAGAGCTTCCTATTATAATATTTTCTGGTTTGATCTTACACGTCTTACGATCTGGAGGTTTGAACGTTATATTAATGATGTTAAGGAAAATATCATGAAAAAAAATTATACGTCTGAAAAAACAAACGCTTTCTACACTCACAGCCCCACAGTAGAATTCTCTGTATCGTGGGCGCTATGGAAATACACATACACATACACAAATACACAAACCCACAGACCCAGAAACAGAACCCTAAATTAATCATTCAGAAATCTGTCTGGCTGGGGATTGAACCTGGGACCCTCTGTGCATCAGACCCGTATAGTGACCGCTCCACCACGGGGGTCAGCAAAGCGCTTAAAAAGTTGTCAGAGACGAGGGAGGTGTACTAATCCGGGTTTGGCATAATGAATTAAGATGTTGACGTGAAGACGTTGACCTTTTACAGTGAAGAATAATTAGGAACACAGATATTTTGATTATTTGTCGTTGTGTGTATATATACTCGTAGTTTATGAAGCACATTTACTATTAAATAACTAAGGCCATAAAATCATTAATAAGTAAAAAAACTCATAAAGTAAAAAAGGGAACAAATTTAACGTCACAGAACACATCGAGGTTAATGTTAGAAGATAAGATCTTACCCTATTTTCAATATCGTGCGTAACTTTGCATGCAAAACAAACTGGTAATTGACAGCGAATACGACTTTTCACTTAAGTGTTATAAGGGAGACGTAGAACTAAAAACTATATTAAATGTTATACGTTCAGATTTTGTAAAATATAGTATTGTTTTTGGGAAACAATTTTATGGGTGGTCGCTTATGTGATTGAAGTTAAAATTTACTATAAGTGATTATAGTAAAACAGGGGTACTTTCAAATTTACATCTCTAATATACATAATAGTAACTAAGGTGAACGTATCTTATCATATCCCTCTTCAAAGCACAAGTTTCTTTTTAACAGTGGAGCCATTGTGGAGAATGATGTCAAATGATTTACAGTCGCTCTTCAAATAAGCTTTAACAACTAATGACAGCCATTGGGACTAATAGTTTAAAGTACCCTGCTAAAATGGAGGCACGCGATATATTTAGTTACTAGCAGTCATCCATACAACTACCATTTTTTTGTGTACGAGGGGGAACCTTCAAAAGGTACCCGGTGTCGTGAGAGCGAAGCATTTTTCCTTCTCATTCTGAGAGGAAACCCGTGCCCAGTAGTGGGGGTTAGCATTTTAAATTGCCAATGGTGAGATCAAAATAATACACAAATATATCCATAAAATCACGCAAAATAATCCAACAATAAAATCACAAACAATTCCAATCGTGCCATCGGTTATATGTACTCGTATCATACGTTCCGTGTTTCTATAAAATATGTACAACAGATTTCAACTAGCCATCACGAAGGTTTTAATTAAAGCTTGGTATTCATGGTACATTAACGTTCATATGTTTAACGTCTCATTGTTTGCATACATGAGAGGCCGTTAAACAAATACCTGGCTTTTCATTTGTTCACTTTCAGCACGATATGTTGACTTCACGTTTTATAGTGTAAGGTGTTCAGTTTTCTCATGAACTCTGATTTGTCATAAAATAAAACGTGTATTGTTTACGGTATGGAATTTGTAAACGGTCGTATCTGTTAAAAAAAATATCGTTCGTAATGTATATTTGCAGTTAAGAGAGTTCCTCGAGAGGAATAATATTATATTTTGGAATTTTAAATTTACTCAAAACGCAACACAAATTGCGCGAGAAGCCCTTAGGGAAAGCTGCTACGCAATAATGAGTACTTAAGATATCAAAAAACCTGAAAAAAAACCGTTTAAAAAGTATCCATATATCTAAAGATAAGGTACCTATACCATTCTGCCAGACATGTAGTATAAAGCTACCTGTAAAGGTATTCTTAATTCTAATAGTCTTAAAATTAAAACCTGATCACATAAAGGCGTAAAAACATTTTGCAAATTTAATAAAAACATGTTACAAATTTAGAGACATCCTGTATTTGTTCAAAAACATCAAAAGAAAAGAAATAATACACGCACGAGATAGCTATACACTTTAACCGCATAAATATATTAAGGAGGCAGACTTCCGTGGGATTTACATGAAAAAGGTCGAAAATGAATAACAAAATGAAACATGACCTTAGATGTTCCGTTGGTCGTTTTTCTAGGGATGTGAAAAAATAACCGATGTTTATAATAATCGATTATTTGTGTAATAACCGATTTTTATAGTAATAATCTTTGATTTTTGGTAAGTAGATTATTTTTACAAATCGATTAATTGATTAATTATTTTAAATGAGCGTTCGGTAACGTGCGTTCCACGATCTACCGATTTTAGAGCAAATTTTGTGAAGACATTTTTGCAGTTACATTTCAGGGTTATTGCCGCATTGTTTTTTCGTTGCCAATTTTAAATTCAATTAAAAAATCGTCACTTTTAAAATTGATTATAAAAAGATTATATCTACAATAATCGATTTCTTTTAAATAAAGAAAAATCGATTATTAAATAATCGGGTTATTTCACTCACATCCCTAATTTTTACACGTGAAATGCGATAGTCAGGACATACCTTTGTTGTGTGACAAATGAGCAGAATAAGTTACAGTGATCTGGGTCTTATATTTATATTTGCGTTTTCACAATACGGTAGAGATTTTCCTTACGACCAAATTGTTATTTAAGTAGAAATCATCGCTCAATTAGGAATGAACTGCTATTTCGTTTAAGGACATTTATTTGCATCAAGGAGTCGTTTAAACGTCCATTAATATAGCTAAAAACAATCAAAAATACAATGATATAATGATACTCATTATAATATGATATACAAAGATATATCTAAAAATATGTACAGCAATGAAAATCAGTATTTGATTGTATTGTTGTATACATTTTCATTAATTATACGAATATACGAGTATAAGAATCTACGAGTACTTAGTTTTATTTTCTTTATGCTACTTGTATTTATAATTATGTATATACAATTGTAATTTCTATTCATGTGAAATTGGCACCGATTGACAAACATCAGCAATGCATTCTCTGAGCGGCCAGACATTTTTACTTGGCGGGGATTTTTTTTATAATTATTCCAATTTTAAATCATTCCTGTAAAGTATACTCAATGTAGCTTAGTAAGTATTGTTTTCCAAATATCGATGTTTATATATTATACAACATGTTTTAAAATAACGAATCGTTTGTTAGTAAGTATTGTATTCAAGTATCGACATATACATATACAATACAGCACAACGAATATTTGTTAGTAAGTATTGTATTTCAAGTATAGATATTTATATACACAGTATGCTTTAAAATAAAAAATCGTTTGTTAGTAAGTGTTGTATTCAAGCATCGATATTTATATTTAGCATGTTTTAAAATAACGAATAGTTTGAAATAAATCTTTGAGTAAGCTCTGACAGAACCCGGCTCAGTGGCGCTTGCATATTTAATAAGATGTCAGCTTGTGATCAGTTTTAGTATCTACGAGACGTATTGGCAGAGCTCTATATTTATTTGAAAAGCTAAATTTATATTATGTTCTGACATGTAACAGTCATTTTTGAGTTTTCTTTTTATATTTCAGAAGAAACTAATTAGCATGCATCCCATCTAATGGCAAGTGACTATTGCCGCATATCTGTAATCAACCTCAGATAAGATTATACCTACCTGTGGTCGGTTACAGAAGCATTGTCACCCCTGATGACTAAATTAGAACGTCTCTGATAAGTATGTCTCTCCTTACCATACATTTCAAAGCAGAATACAGCAGCGTTTAAACACTGTTATTATAAGGCAGAAATCGGTGTGACGGTGGTGTTTCTGAAGTCGAACCACAAAGGGTTCCACAAGCTTTAAATATTTAATCATACTATTTTATGTAAATAAATAGTGATGACTTTAAATTTCACCGAATATAGATCTTTAAGTTTTATTTGAGCCAATGCTAAATAAGTGGTTATTGGAGGTAATTTTGTTCGTAGAAATAAATAGATGCCATTTGTTGTTGTCATACTAAGTAGGTATAGTTCATATTACTGTACACAATATGTTATCACAATTACGTGGGGGAGATGAAGGAGATCGTACATCAACTGTCGCATGCTACAGCAATAGATCAACCCTTTCATGGTAATCCTTGGGGACACATTTTCCGGTAATAAGAGCATTTGTAATTAACAGAACGTTTGTATGGACGTCCATTTGCAGTGAATTGTTTTCATTGATGTTAGTATGAGTGCTTGCTTTTGTGTGTATGTTTTTTTATAATACAGAAGTAGCAGACGAGCATGCAGTCCACCTGATGGTGAGTGCTTACCGCCGAATAGCTGTAATGAACCCCAGATAGGATTAGATATTCCTACCCGGGTTAACCACAAAAGCGCTGCTACCCCTGAGGACTAAGCTGGAACGCCTCGGAAAAGAATATCTCCCTTACCGCGCCCTTCAAACCAGAACACAGCAGCGCTTAGCACTACTGTTAATAGGCAGAAACAGTGTGGCAGTGGTTCCGCCTGAGTCAAACCACAAAGGGTTTCTACCACCTTCTATCTGTCTGTGTATCTATATTTTTGCGTGGATATGTTTGTGTGCGTGTCTGTGCATTTGTAAGTGTTAAATAGGAACACCTGTGCATTCGAGTAGACGTATGTATATAATTCTTGGGTGATTGGTTAGGTATTTAGTCGGTCAGTCGAATGAATGGTCAACTTATGGGTCTGTTTGTCAGTCGATCGGTCGCTCAATTGGTAGATTAATTGGTCTGTTGGTTGGACCGTCGGTTTGTTGGGTTGCATAATGTATGCATTCATAATAGACAGGAGAATATTCATATCACATCCTAGCGTTAAAATTTATTCACGTGTTATTTTAGGGTGACTGCATACGTCCACACGTGCAGTGGTTAATGTATACTAAGATTTATTGAGCAGACCGCTTAATCCATTAATCCATACAAATAAATAAAACTAACGAGCCTGTCTGTGATTTTAAAGTAATCGCTGTTTGATGACCTCATTATGCCTCTTTTCTTGTTTAGAAATATATAAGTGTCAGTTTTATAATGTCTATTTATTTTTCCAGAGAATTTTTAGATAGAGGACTCCACTCCAAGGTTTTATTGTTTAACCTTGAAATAAATATGTGATCATTTACGTCTTCTTCAAAAAATACCAAAAATACAATACAACCGTCTTCTATTTTACTACAATTTAAAATAATTTAAGTAAAAATGGTTTGGTTTAGTACATAGTCCTTATGTCGACCATCAATTTATTTCATCGCACAATCGCGGACATACAAGTTTTCATATATACATACATAGCGATCGAATACAGAATCTCCTTTTTTGAAGTTGGTTGAAAATAGACATGTCTTTCACACCGATGAATATGTTCGTAGCCCATAAAAGTTCTCATATTATGTATTAATATATTACATAAAATAAATTCAACTTATGTAATTATTTCCCTGAGATTTATTTAACCGTTACAGCCATGAACGTGCTTAATCTTCCCGAATATGACACTTTTATAGGAAACGTTAAAAGCGCGCATCGATTACCCACGAGCGGGTCGAGAATGCTGTAACTTTGAGTTAACTCCTTTAAAAGAAGCTAAATTCTGAAAATCTAGGTTTAAAAATAACAGTATAGAAGTATAAAAAATAATTCATAACAATGTCTTTTGGATTAAAATTGGAATAAAATAAATGCAAGGCGGCAGACAGGTAATTCGTGCATGTATCTAAGAGCCCTGTGTTTAAAGTCACCCTGTTTTGTGTCCACCAAATCCTTTGGCGGAGATGCCAACGTAGTAATCAGACGTAGCGGGTTTCATATTCGATCCCCAGTCAGAAGTATATCAAAATGATGAAGTTAGATGTTCGCTTGTGTGTTTGTTGTTTGCTTTTGTGTGTGTCAATAGTATCCAGAACGTCGGTAAAATCTTAATCCTAGAGGATTTCTACGTGAAGAGAGCGTTATTGTTATTATTTATTTTCTATGGGTATTATCTCAGACGAGTTGAGTTCGTTATTAAAGCCAAAGTCAAATGTACAGTACCCTTAGTATGAGTTTTTACGTTTTTACAAAAATGACTGTATTTGTATTTGTTTACGTATTTGCCATACATTTCCAATCAGCACCTCTAGCGGCCTGTACTAGATTGAGAAAAGTCACTTCTGAAAATATGAAACCTAACTAGTTGTTAAACCGTTTTATTTTTTCCTAAATATGTTATTTAATAATTTATTAGTAATTACATCTTCTTGGTTTAATTTTTTAATTGTGATACTTTTTTGTTTTTTGGCTAATATAATAAACTCGTGTTCATAGATTCCTAGGCTGATAACTAAGTTATAGAAAAAATATTTTTACATAAACTACACTTCAGTTTTTGTAAAAATATTTTTAAAAATATGAATATTAATTCATTTGTGGACGGTATCGCGCAATTATAATGCTCGTTAATTTCAAAGACAAAAACGTATCGTTCCGCGAAATGAATAGTTTTTTCAGTCTTAATATATTCATCTATTAATTAAACCCGGAACCATGGAGCCACATTCTTAAGCAAAACGTAAAAGAAGCATTCTCGTATTAAATGAAAACAGGAAATGAAATAACGTGGTTTCTGCTTAACGAAATGAGAAATATGCATTTTTCTTTTGCGTAGCAACGACGTAATTTCCAGTTCTTAACTTTAATCTTTTAAATCTTTCTTTGTGCATTAAATATAGATAGACGTTCCAATGAAATCTCTGACTATTCACTTAAAACATTTTACTCCGAATGACAGCGTATCATTTCTGCTTAAAAGCTAAAATATAATCACGTAAGTACGTATGAATAACATATTCAAAAAGGCTTTCCCTGCAATAAATAAAATAAAGCTAAAGAGAAATACGTAAAGAGGGCTTCAGTCGACTTCAACGAACACATGAAAGCATATTTACTCAGTAATTTTATTTAAGTGTAGCTTTTTCTTTTGACACAAAGCGCTACCCATATAATTGCAGCGGCGACGAGATCGTTATCGTTAACGCTTTTCCAGCCAAATTACAAAATTAACGCCTCGAACATCGACCCACTTCTCTTATCACCAATTCGATATGTGCCAGATAGCTGGGGAATATTATTAAATTGTACGACCATTTTATATGGACAATACGATTTCACAAATGAGCATTCAACGTCGCGGCTGGCAATTATGAGCTTTCCGTAGTTAGCAGTTTAAAAACTTCCAGCACAATGACTGCACAGTGCAAAGAAAGCTCGCACAAAGAGATTCGAAAGCATCTGCAGTTAGGTTGGATGCAGCTTTGGCCTGCAAATTACAACAGATACAAACAGAGTCACTGCGCTGAACCTCAGTGGAGGCGAGCGCGGCAGTTCGTAGCGACACGACGTAGAGAGCGGACGCTCGTAGCTCCTCGTAGCTCACGCGCTACGCCGACGCGTTATGTACGAACCTGCAACATACGTGGGGAAACGTAAACAAAAAGTGATATGAGTTGTGCGTCCCCCAGCGCAGCGTTGCGACTTACTCTGCTAATATTAACTTTTGCGGTATCGTGTGCGTTCATCGCTAGTGTCGTGTGGTTATTGCGGACCAAAGGATCGTCCGGCCAATATGAGAATTATTACTTGTCGAGAATTAATATAAGCTCTGCGAGATCGCAAGAGGGCAATAACGTGTCTGCGTCGCCGCCCGTATCCGATCATTACAAGGACTTGATTAAAATAGAAATAGCGATGCGGCGGGTGGAGGAGAACAGTAGAAGATTGAAGGAGTACACGAAATCGTTGTTGTGGGATAATAAAGACAAGTCGCTGTGGTGTGTTTTGTTCAAAGACAGTGAAAGGGAGACGGATAAGCCGATGTTGCGGCCGGGTAAAAAAAGACACTTCGTGGACGAGGCTTATATACGAGCTTTGAGGGAACAAAAAATGCGGGAATCAGTTATACACCTGAGGCATCACGGCGTCCACCACAGAAGGAGACCCGACGCTCTACCCAACATACCGTATATCAAGTGAACCACGAGTTTTATAAGCATGTAAATATATGTTATGTTTATCAATGTAGGCTATAAAGGCTGTAAGCGTTCAGCGTGTAAATATATTTTTATATAAGTGTACATAGCACGGTTTATGAAGCAGATTTGTTGACTTCCGACAATACTTTAATAAATCATGAGAATTTATTTTATCTTTTATTTTCAATTCAATTCTTACTATTGTTTGGTAAATTTTACAAAAGCTCATACTAATTTTATTGTACATAATATTAAGTAATAAACTATTTTATGAAATACAGTTGATTCTAAATGTAATGAAGAATTTCGACATTATTTTAATTTATTCTCAGTAAAATTATTCTTCAAAGATCAAGGGTTATGGCGTGAAAAGAATATTCTTTGAAATTACTCGGAATTTTAATCGAGGTCAAGCCATGATTTTCATTTAATTAATTGAGCGGTAATCTTTTTGAGCGGAAAACGGATTGTGTATCGAATTTGTGCCTTCATTTAAAATTAACAATCATCTGAAAGCCGGATGTAATTATTATGTTATTGAATATTAATTGAACCAGTATAAGTAAAGGTATTTTGCAATATAATATTCATAATTGTATTTTGGTTCATATTTTAATCTTCATAATTATAGTTTGCTGTGTACAATTCTCCATCTGTATACATTTTACATATAACAATTATTTCATAAATTAATAATAATTCACACTTATCTGTATAAGTATAAAAAAACTTGAAAATGACTGTTAATCACACATGATTTTTTCTTTAGATAAAATCCAAATTGATTTTAACGAAATAATGTATAAATGTGTCATTTAGATGTTTGCTTCATCGGGAAATGAACCTGAAACTCTCTGTGTAACCAATATGGTGATTGTGCTACACGAATAGTCATTTATTCGTGTCATTTCGTTCCCATTAAGGAAAATTAAGGTCAAACTATCTTAGAGTAATTAAGTGTGGAACAATATACTCTTAGTGATATTAGGAAGTTAAGCCTTGTATTGAATAAGTTTTTCTTTTTATATTGCTGTGAGGAAAGTTATCTTGATACAAATTGATCATTAACGAGCCTTACGCTTAGGCTTTTGTATGTGATATTGAATCATCAAATTAATTAATATTTGTAAAAAAAATACAAAGCATTAAAAGTAAAGCAGAATTTTTCTAATCATGGGTCACGACACTCTCGACCCACTAGGGGATCGCAAAGCCTCTGTAAGGGGGACGCAGGGGATCGCGCCTTAGTAAGAATATTATATAAAGTTCCAAAATATATTCTTATTAAGAAAGGGTCAATCAAAGGACATTACCTACTTAAACGATATCTAGTTACAAAAATAAATAAAAATGTAGGTACAATTTGGTATTTGTTACACATAATAGATACAGAAAAGAAATAGCGGAGGATTGGGGATTGCTATATATTGCTGTATATGTTCACTTATGAACGGGGTCAAACACAGAAAAAGATTGGAAAGCACTGTCGCAATGGTTCCCACGCTAAATGAAACATATTCGTAACCATATCACACTTCTTTAGTAGGGATAGATGACTGTACTACTAGGGTTTATATACTTCACGACAAGTTGCAGGTGGTAGAACGCCTTGTGGTTCGCCTCCGGCGGCACTATCGTCACATTTATTTCTGCCTAATAACAGCAGTGTTAGGCGCTGCTGTGTTCCGTTTTGAAGGGTGTGGTAAGCGAGACATACTTTTCCGAGGCGTTCCAGCTTTGTCCTCAGGGGTAGCGGCGCATCTGTGGCCGACCTCACGTAGGAATATCTCTATCTGGGGTTGATTACAGATATCCATGGGGGGCAGTAGCCACTTACCATCAGGTGGACTGACATGCTCGTCTGCTAATCCTATATTATAAAAAAAATTATAATTATTATTAATATTCGAATAATTTCTTATACACTGATAGTAAAATTTTCCAGGTTTGAAATGTGTGAAGAAGTGTGATATGGTTACGAATATGTTTCATTTAGCGTGGGAACCACATACTTGTACATAAAGTGTTTCAACATAATCTTCAAGACCAGCGTTGCGTCTACTTGTATGTACTTCAGATAACACTCGTGTTTTTTTTACAATTTAGGCAAACATATCTATTCTATATAATGGTTACTGATATTTAGCAAAAACTTCAAGTAAACCTCAAGTCCTTCTGCCACATTTACTGATAAAATTCATAGGATTAATGTAAACAATAAACATGTTACGTAAAACCAGCCGTACATCTACTAAAGTTCGGTATAAATAAATCCAAATGTGTTCTATTTGACTTTATCTCTACTGGACTTTAGTTGCCGTCTGTAACGACATAAAACGAAGTATCTGGTATCTTCCCAAAGCGGGTACGGTCTGAGATAAAACCAACAAGATATTTATTGGTTGTCGTCGAGATATAAAAAGAGGGAGAAACATCGTTAGTTCGATACAACCGGGGTCAAGGAAGCGTAACGAACTAAGGAACCTTTACAAAAATACGAGAATAAAACTAACTATGCTGTTGACGTTAAGACAATCTTTGAGATTCGATAAAATGTTGACTACATGTTTATAGCTAAATATGCTAGGATTTAGTTTAGTGTATAATGTTAGCTTTAAGGCTGATTACATTTTGTGGTAGTACCTTATTAGAGATAATTTATATTTACATATATCGTTTACAATATTAGTAAAATTAAAAATGTGTGTTTTAGTGGGAAAGATATTAATTGAATTTTATTTTAGGGAGATACACTTTTTTACAATACTCTATTTTTGGCTATGATTAACAAAAAACAACATATTTTCATGTCTTCATCTAAGTACATACAGCATATAAATCTTATTATTTTAGGTTTATATACTAGAACTTCAACTGCAGCATTATCGTGCTGTGTCATTGCTGGGCACTAGTCTCCTCTTAGATTGAAAGAGGTATTATAGGTCATAGTCCACTGCTCTGGCTATTTGTGAATTGGACCACATAACAGAAATTAGAGAGAATGGCTATTAAAAAGATAACTACTTCAAACTTCATCTCACTTACTGCCATAGATGAGTTCAGTCAATCATAAGAAATACACTTAAATATGATGAGAAGCCTTTTTCAATCACTAGTGATAAGTTCTAAAACGTGTTTGGGATTTCAGCCAACTCCACATACGAGCACTTTGCTTACTAATGAACTCTACGAAAGGACGCGAATTGAAGTTACGTAGGAACAAAGTCGTAGTGCATTGTTCTACATAACCTTTCAAAGGTCCTTTGTAATTTGAGGGCAATAGTTATTTAACTGGTAATATCATATATATTAAGTGCTGTTGCATTTTGCTTTTGAAAGTTTTGTAAGGTTGATATTCTGATACTAGGCATTGCAAGTTAGTCTTCAATATACAGATACATAGCCGACCGTAAGGTTCCAATTCAATGTTTGTAAGAGACATTAAAAGTGAAGTAGAGCCCATAGAGATCAGTAAAGATGTGTATATGACTAGAAGTTTTATAGAACAAATTGAAAACGATTATAAAAAAATAAGAGTTACCATATAAAATTAGAGCTAAGAATAAGAAATCATAAAACAAATGGATACCAACCTTTCAGATGTCTATTGAGTTTTTCGCCTTGTTTAAGGTACAAAAAACCCTTTCTTTCTACACCCACAGCCCTACGTTAGGATTCCCTGTGTCGTGGGTGTCACACACATAGACAAACATCCAGACCCAGAAACAGAAATCTAAATTCATCATTTAGATTTAGCCTGGCCGGGGATCGAACCCGGGACCCTTTGCGCGTCAGACCGGTATGGTGACCGCTCCGCCAAGCGGGTCGTCAATACATTAACAAAAAATAAATACATAAAAATCGTTATTATTATTGCCAGGAATACCTTGTCAGAGACGCTTCACATTAAAATCCACTTCATAACTTATATATATATATTGTTTTAACGTCAAGCAATTTGCTGACTGTGGCATTCATATGAAACGTTACAAAGTTCTTTTGTGAAGAACGACGTTATAAAGCGATGCGACAGAGTGGGAAACAAAAGCATATGAGTATACTCATGTATGTAGATTGCACTTTGTTTGGAACTAAAAAGCTTTAGAGATTATTATTATAGTTTTAGTTTTTTGAAAGTGGAGTAGAAACGAGTTCTATGTTTTTTTTTTTATATTATAAGAGTAGCAGACGAGCATGCAGTCCACCTGATGGTAAGTGGATACTGCCGCCCACGGACATCTGTAATCAACCCCAGATAGGATTAGATATTCCTACCTGAGGTCGGCCGCAGATGTGCCGCTACCCCTGAGGACTAAGCTGGAACGCCTCGGAAAAGTCTGTCTCCCTTACCACACCCTTCAAACCGGAACACAGCAGCGCTTAACACTGCTGTTATTAGGTAGAAATAGGTGAGGCGGTGGTGCCGCCGGAGTCGAACCACAAAGGGTTCTACCACCTTCAAAATGTTCACTTGTAATGTTATGTTCATTTGTAAGTGGACCGCCTATGGACATACGAAATGGAATTGATGTTCTGCGTGTTGTTTTTATTACAAAACTAGCTGACCCGGCAAACGTAGCCATATAAATAAAAAAAATGTTAAGGGTGAACAACTTTTATATATGAAAAATAGATAGTAGCCGATTCTCAGACCTACTGAATATGCATATAAAATTTGGTGAAAATCGGTAAAGCCGTTTCGGAGGAGTACAGTAACTAATATTGTGACACGAGAATTTTATATATAAGATAGAAGTAGTAAACGAACATACAGTCTACCTGATGGTATGTGCTACTACCGCCCATTCAACCCATTATTGTCCCACTGCTGGGCACTGGTCGCCTCTCATAATGAGAAGGATTAGCCCATAGTCCACCGCGCTGGCCAAGTGCGTTTTGGTAGACTTTACATACCTTAAGGTATCTTAGGTATGCCGGTTTCCTCATGATGTTTTCCTTCATCGTTTAAGCAAGTGATAATTAATTTCTAATACACACATAGCTTTGAAAAATCAGAGATGACTGCCTGGGAATTGAACCTCGGACCCCTCGATCAAGAGGTCGACCCATGGGCATCTATAATTAACCCCAAATAATTTCAGATCCCTACCTGAGGTTAGCCAAAGATGCGTTGCTAAGTTTGTTACCCATCATATTCGAGATAGAAAAGATGATCTCGAGAAAAAAGTAAAGACAATACGAACTAATTTATTGTCACGTTTTATTACGCCAAATAAATTCTGAAAGTTAGCGGAGGATAAGTATAAGTCAGCTACTAAGAAAATGAGTAGAAAAGTAGCTTGCTTTAATTCTAAGCAGCGACTTGAATGCAGTGGGAGGCCGCAAAATATGGAATGCTGTATGTACCCTATGCAGTACAGTGCAGGTAATTACTCTCTTTAAGCCTTCGTACGGTAATTACTGTCTCTTTGTCTCTCTGATCTAAGCACAGAACTTAAAGTAAAATTATATTTTGCAGGATATGTTAGCTTTATATTGTAGAGTCAGAAACGTAAGAAACTATGCAACGAAATCACCTATTTTTTTCTAATATAAGAGTAACAGACGAGCATGCAGTCCTGCTGATGGTAAGTGGCTACTGCCGCCCATGGACATCTGTAATCAACCCTAAATAGGATTAGATATTCCTACCTGAGGTCGGCCACAGAGTCGCCGCTACCCCTGAGGACTAAGCTGGAACGCCTCGGAAAAGTCTGTCTTCCTTACCACACCCTTCAAAATGGAACACAGCAGCGCCTAACACTGCTGTTATTAGGTAGAAATAAACCTATATGTTATTTAGGATTGCAGTAGCAATCAAGCTTGTAGTCCATGTGATGGTAAGTGGTGACTACAGCCAATGGACATTGGAAACAGACTCCATATAGAACTCTCCACTCCATACATGTTCTACTTGAAGCCGAACATATATGCATTGCCACTTCCGAGGACAAATATCAACGCCTCATATGTAAGTTTGTAGGATAATCTATGTGCAAATGGTTATTGAAGATAAGGGATGAACTATTTTCTTATTATAGACTTTATTGTTATTATTAATATTTGTATGAAATGGTAAATATCAGGATGTAATGTGTTTTTTGTGCAAATAGTATGTAGTCAAACGGATCTGAGAGTGAGAGAAGGAGTGAAGAATTTAAGTGACCAATAAAAAAAATATGGGACATTATATTTCGAAACTTATATGCTACAGTTAAACGGCTTTTAAATGGGTAAAACACAAGATATAATATATGTATATCAAATATGTATAATTTTTTGACAAAACTTAAGTATATTTGTAAACTATGTTACTTAAAATCATTAAAGAAATGTGTTGGTAAAACCATGCAGAAAGTTAGTATTAAACATAATTAAAGTATACTAAATAAAGTTTTAAATTATTCTATACCTTGATACACGGAAATTGATAAAATAGCTCTATGTTTACTGATATTATCATGTTTGAAAGCTATGCCTATCTAAATGACTTTTAAGGTGCTATCACACTGAGTGCGATTTATATTAATGTTTAGAATTCAAATAAGGTAAGATAGATGTTGACTAGACATTTAGGATAACAGAGCGTTGGGAGTAATACAGGAGAACGGAAAGCCATGCCATGTTAGCGACTAATATCGACTGTCGGTGGAGATCGATCACAGCAGTTGCCGGCAGTCGTTGGCGAAGGCAGCTTTTTTTTTTGTTTTTGAGGGGGAAACCTTCGAAAGGTACCCGGTGCCGTGGGAGCGACACAGAGTTATGAGGGATTCTTACTGCACTAAAACCCCCCGGTGACCGTCCTCGGCGCTGCGTAGAGGGCTCCGGGATCTCCAAAGGAACGCAACCGGAGTCCTCTTAGCGCGTTGCCCCGTCGGGCTCCGTCCAGGTGAGCATGCCGCTCGCCACACCGTCTGTTGTACACGACGGTATTGGACCACACATGCCGCCGTCCTTCCCGGGGTTGCTGGCCGGGCGGTTTGAGATCCCACTCTTGCCGCCCGCAACCCCGGAAGCCCCTTTTTAGTCGCCTCTTACGACAGGCAGGGGATACCGTAGCCCTATTCTGGTCCCGGAACTACAGGGACACCGCGCCGGGGGCCCTTATCTACGGCCGCGGCGACTCCTCCTCCGAGCGGGTTCAGCGCGCTCCCTAGCTCGTCTTCCTTGCAAAAGCAGCTTGATGACGGCGATTGTGAACTATCCGTTTTATATAAGCTACCTAACTCACTAAACTATTATTGGTATTGTAGTGGCAAAGTTTGTTATTTCGGGTTAATCAGCTACGTTAACCATCAGTGTGGTAAGGGTGACAGACTTTTCCGAGCCGTTCCAGCTTAGTCCTCAGGGGTAGCGGCGCATCTGTGGCCGACTTCAGGTAGGAATATCTAATCCTATCTGGGGTTGATTACAAATGTCTATGGCGGCAGTAACCACTTACCATCATGTGGACTGCATGCTCGTCTGCTACTCTTATATTAAAAAAAATGCAAGTGGCGCGCGTGCGGGGGAACCTCGTACAGTTCTAAACACGCGCGACAGGATAAGCATTAAAGTTAATGATTTTGGAGAAACATTCACACAAAATCTGGACAATTCCTTTGTACCGACAACAAATGCATAACTTGATCTACGTTAACACGCATTTAGTGTGTCAAAGCTTTAAGGTTTTTCCATGTTTGATCATGTTTCAGGTTGGTAACGAGACAATTGCGTGCGCGGATATGGAAACAACGGAATATTTAATTGATTGATAACACTTTTTGTTGGAATGACAAATATTGACCGATCACTTCGCTTCTCGTTCTGTTGTTCGTACATTCATATTCGTATTTTGACAAGCGTGTATGTACAGAGTTGTACCTGCGACAGATCTCTTATTCCGATCATGAATAGCGTTGATTTGTTGTATACAATACTGGTGTAATTACAATATTATTGACTGTTTGATACAATTTATCGAGTATTAGGTATAACTTTTTGGCAATGTTTTTCGAGCTTATGTCTACATTCTTTGACATGCTCTGATTTCAACATAAATTATATGCTTTATTCTTTATATCTTGTTTTATTGGGTTCGTCTATATTGTGAGAATTGTGTAGGTTCCACTGTTTGGTAAAGATCCATTATGAGTAGGACAGGAAACATAATATTCGCATGTAACTAAATAAATAAACATCACAATATTAAATTATTAATATTAATACTAACTATTCTTAATTCAGGCAAAACTCAGGGCTCATTATAACCCGGATACGGATAAATAAACATTACGCAAGTTTAAGTAATATTAATACTAAGTTTTCTTAACTCAGGCAAAACTCGCGGCAAATTATAACCAAGTCAATTAGTACCACATCGCTTCAGTTACCTCAATATTAATCACGTAATATGGTAAATAGTTCAACACCCCACGTAATGGACCCTACACCAAAAACATTTCTTTATCGGCACGATCTAATGACTTTGAAAAACTTGCACCTTAGCTTTGCTATCGACATCCATTGAGTTAGGTTGCTGTCAAAGTGATGGATTACTCGCGATATTATAAAGTAAATGAACTGCCGTTTAAACACACCCCCAGAAAAAGTAAGGCTTAGTGAGAAGGGTGCGGTTTTTTTGTAATAATAAATTGTTTCGTTATCTTTGCTGTTTACTGTTTACTGTCTGAATTCTTTTTAAGTTTTGTTTTGTTTAAAAATATAATGTTGTAACAAGTGTGTTCTATGGGTAGGCTTCAGGTAAACGACTTGTCACAAGAATATTCTTTATTTCGTGCCACAAAGTTACAAAATAACAAAGTTAAAAAAATAAAAGATAGTGTAGCGAGTAGCGCACGACAACTAGCGGCAGGCCGGCCCAGACGGCGTTCGCGTGGCGATGCACCGACCGGTACGTTCTACACACTAGTGGAAGTGAGGCGTCAGACTGCTCAACCACCGTTCCCTTGCGGATGCGATGGAAGCGCGCGACCGACTGGTTACTGCGGTTTTTTTTTTTTTTTTTTGGCGCCCAGATGTAGGTGGAAAAAGGGCTGACCCTCTACGGAGAGGGAGGAGCAAAAAATGCGTCCAAGCACTTACAGGCCGCGACGGCCGGTGCCTGCGTCGTGTGGGGCTGACTGAAAGGTCCTCCTGAAGGGAGGACCATCCCACTAAAAACTCCTTTAAGGCATTCGTCCAAGGGGACCGTACAGCCGACATCGGATAGCGACCTCTCGTTTGCGGAGCGAGAGGCGCTAGCGGCGCTCCCTAGAGAGCTACCGCTGGATAGATGACACTGAAGGTGTCAACGTATCATGAATAAGATTAGAATCGTCGGGAAGACGATTCTCTATGGAGAGTTGTACGCCCCTGTGGGCGGCCAGAAGATTCTCCACATCGGTGGAGAGTTTGTTAGGAGCGTCGGTCAAGATATTTCTTGGCCGACGGCAATTGTAACGGGTAGGAAGAGGGGCAGCATAGTCCGCTGCACCCTTGATTAAGGGGTTGGAATGGTTTTCTGAGCGGTCGAAGAACGCTTCAGAGAATTGTCTGAGGACTTGTTGTATTGGAGCGAGCTCCAGGTCGCGGTGGAGGTCAGCGTTTCTGACATACCAGGGGGCATTAAGTGCCCGACGACAAAAGAGATTTTGTATGACCTGGAGTTTGTCTAGGATGGTGGGATTCGCGTGAGCGAAGACTGGAGAGGCGTATGTTAACACCGGTCGAATGCAAACCTTATACAGCGTTCGCTTATTCCTGGCTGACAACTTGCTGTGTCTGCCAATCATGGCGTTGAGGCGGCTCATGAAAGAGCGGGCGGTATGGGTGACCTTAGAGACGTGGGGTCTAAAGGTGAGGCCCGGGTCAAGGGTAACTCCTAGGTATTTTACTGTGGGCCTCCATGGAATGGGGGCCCCAAGTAATTTGACGGAGGGCAGGTTGTTTAAGCGCCTGCGTTTGTGGTCGAAGCGCATTGCGGAGCTTTTCTCCGCATTGACTTCGATGCGCCATTTCCTAAACCAATCTCCTAACTCGTTGACCGAGCGTTGGAGTTTGGCGAGGACAGATGACTCCTTTTGCCCTTGGATGTAAAGGGCGGTGTCATCGGCGAAGAGTGAGAGCTGCACCCCATTTTTGGGGATAGGAATATCGTTGGAGTACGATATGAATAATGTAGGAGCGAGCACTGAGCCTTGAGGGACTCCGGCTGTTACGGGGCGTGGGGGAGAGAGGATACCTTCGTGTCTGTAGCGGAAGGTTCTGTCCTGAAGGTAGGAAGCCACGATGCGGACTAGACGATCAGGAAGACCAGAATGGTATAGCTTGTATACCAGTCCTCCATGCCAGACTTTGTCAAAAGCCTTGGCGACGTCGAAGAAGACTGCTAGTGTCTTGTTACGTCTTGGATAAAACCCGCTTGTGATGTACTCGACAATGCGGTGGACTTGTTGGGGGCACGAGTGCTGGAGGCGAAAGCCAAATTGGTGAGGAATGATGAGTGGGGGAGCATCTATTGGGAAGAGGTGCCCTCTTATGTGAACGAGGATCACCCGTTCGAAAACCTTGCCCATTGCATTGAGGAGGCTAATGGGGCGGTGGTTGGAGGGAATATGTTTCGGTTTCCCAGGCTTGGGAATACCGATAACTGTTGCTGTCTTCCAGGCTGTTGGAAAGAAGCTGAGATCGAGGCAGGCATTGAAGATAATGACCAGAAGGGTCAGTGCCTGCTCGGGGAAGTGTTTGAGCGCCAGGTTGGAGATACCATCCGGACCTGGGGCTTTACGAGGTTTCAAACCGCGGATGACGGTCCGGACCTCGTCTGTAGTGATTTTAATGGGAGCAGAGGTGACAGGGAGAGAGATCTTTTTAAGGACCTCCTCCTCCACCTTGAGAATGTGGATAGGGTCGCACGGTTGAGTGCTGGGGGAGCACTGCGCAGCGATGCTATCTGCGAAGCATTCGGCCTTCTCAGCGTCTTCGAAGGCTATGCTGCCGTCGGGACGCGTGAGAGGGGGAGTGCTTGAGAAGGCTTCGGTACGAAATCGTCTAGCGACTTTGTAGAATGCCTTATGAGAAGGTTGGATATCCTCCATGAGAGAGTTCCAGTTGGAGTCCCTCATTTCGGCTATTCGGGATCTGACTTTCCTTTGGAGGGCGTTAGCGCGCCTCCTAAGGACAGGGGTGGGATACTTGGCGGCCCATCTGAGGGCTGCGTTTTTAGTTTGGATTAGCTTCCTGACCTCGCGAGGTAGTTTTCGGTTCGGGACCTCTACCACCTTCGCGTTGTCATGAAGCGAAGTCTGAACTAGCTGGGTGAGTGAGTTCACCGTACTGTCTATTTTCTCCGAGCTAACAAGGTAGTCTGGGGGAATAGTATACGGTGAATCGGGGGCCTCTATGGCCGAGGTGAGAGATTTCTCGTACCCTTCCCAATTAGTGAAGGTTTTCGAGGAGGTATGGGGAGTTGGATCATAGGGACCTAACTGTAGAGAGACTGGACGATGGTCTGAGCCCAGATCGTCCAGTGTTTCGATCGCTCTTGTATTGAGCGCGACGCCTTTAAGGAGGGCGAAATCCAGCACGTCGGGTTCTTGGTCTTCCCGATCGGGGTAGTGGGTTGGCGCTGTTGGAGAGAAGATATCAAAGTCCAGTGCGCGGGAAATGGTTAAGAGTTTCTTACCGTTGGTGTTAGTCAGACGACTGTTCCAAACGGTATGTTTGCAATTGAAATCTCCAAATAGTACGACAGAGTCTCCGAGCGAGAGGAGGGCCTCCAAGTCGCTTTGGAGAGGGGCTTTATTGGCGGGGAGGTAAATTGAGGCTATGATCAGGGACGGGTGTCCTGTCAAGCCTAATTTGCATATGGTGGCTTCCATATTGGTGAGCTTGGGTGTTTCCAGAGGGGTGCAATGGAAGGATCTCTTGTAGTAGATGGCAGTGCCTCCGCCACGACGGTCGTCGGCTCTGTCATTACGTACAAGTGCGTAAGAGGGGAGACTTACGCCTTTAAGGGAGGGCTTGAGGAAAGTTTCCTGAACAAGCAACAGGTCGATATCCCTGTTGCGGACGAACTCTTTGAGTTCGGGAATGCAAGGCTTAAGACCTCGTGCATTGAAGGAGATAAGCGAGACGCCTTTAGGTTTTTGACGACCGGGATGAAGGGGTTGAGTATGAACGTTACTCATTGAATGGACTTGAACAACGCTAGGTGTTCAGAGTAGATTGCGATGCGCTCCGCCTGGCTGGCGTTACGCATCTTTTGCGAGACGAGTATGATCTCGTCGAGGTTCACGCCCTTAACGCAGTCCTTAAGGAACATGATATGTTCCCTTACCGATGCGTCTTGGGTGGGACGGGGAGTGGGAGTGGCCTTAGGGGCCGGGGTTGGTGGGGCGGTCGCGGGTGCGACTTTCCTCCAACTCATGGGAGCGGTTGGGGTTTTGGAGGCCCCTAGCCGCGGGAAATTGGTCGAGTTGACCGGAGGTGGGCCTGCTTTCGAGGGCTGCTTTTTAGCAACCTTCTTTTGAGCGGGACGGGGGGCTTTAGGGCAGCCACGGTAGTTAGCCGGGTGCCCTGAAGTGGTGCATAGCACGCAGGCAGGAGGGGACTCGTCTTCACGAGTTCTCTTGCACTCACGTGTGGCGTGGGGTTCTAGGCACTTGACGCACCTTGGGGGGGCAGTGCAGTTCGCCGCTGCATGGCCGTAAAGCTGGCAGCGGTGGCACTGGGCAGGGTAGCCACGCTTGTTAGGTGGTTCCACCTTGATCTCAGAAAGGCCACAGATTGTGAGCTCCTTCTCCTTGAAGATGTCCTTGGAGGACGG
The DNA here is from genome assembly GCF_041222505.1 of Epargyreus clarus. NCBI lineage: Eukaryota > Metazoa > Arthropoda > Insecta > Lepidoptera > Hesperiidae > Epargyreus > Epargyreus clarus. Next base: position 7,264,705 of record NW_027332239.1, on the reverse strand, counting down.
AGTTTTGGCTAGAATGGCCAGGGCTAGAGGGTATTTCACCCCTTTGCGGTTGTACAGCTTGTGTACACCTTCTACGGGGAACCCTTGGTTGACTAGATCCGTTAGGATTTCGTCGGTGGGGAGCTCATAGGGGAGACCCCTAAGGACCGCTTTGATTTTGCGGTCCTCTTCTAAAGCGTACGTGTGGTACGGGAGTTGAAGGTGAGTTAGGAGCCTAATGAGGCTCCTGAAGTCCTCGGTGGTGGGGCATGAAACGCGAATAGAGTCGCGAAGGTTACGTGCCTTGGTGTAGTGGATCTGTTTTTCCACTAGGGTTTTAGAGAAGTCGGACCATTTCGACTTATCTCTGAAGAAAATGTGTGGGGGCGGTTTGCACTTGGCAAGTGCCGGTTCGCAGCGCGTGGCTGGCTTGGCGGGCTTAGCCGCGGGGGTTGAGCTCTGGGGCTCGGTGGAGGTTTTTGGCACGGGGGCCAGAGTGGAGGCTTTTGGCACGGGGGCCAGAGCGGGGGCCGCTGGGGCTGGGGTGGCTTCGAAAGAGGCCTCGGAAGAGGTTTCACTTGTCGCCTTAGCGACGCGTTTCACGGGTCGTTTCTTGGTCTTCCTCGACTTGACAGGGGTGAAACCCTGGTCGTCGTCGGAGGAGGGGGCGGTGATGAGGGTGTGCTCCGACGATTCGTCGGAGGAGGCGGGGCGTTTGAGCGAGATGGCATCGAAGTCCATCTCGTGTCTCGGGGTGGCATCAGGGGATGCGGGTGAATCAGTAACGGACAGGGGATCCGTTACGGATTTTAAGGGCTCGCAAAGGGAGCGGAGTTTGACTGAGTCAAATGGGCGATTGAGCTCCTTGCTCAAGAGGGAGGACAGAGCCTCGAAAAACCTATCTGTTACCATGTAGGCCATGGTAACCTGGGATGCCTCCCTGCCGAGGCAGGGAGCTAACGGGGAGGGGGAGGGAAATGCAATTACCCCTAAGGGAAAGTAACTGCTACCGTCACCCTTGGGATAGCCCAAGTGCAGTGGGATCGGGTCTGCCGGTTTCTCTCAGGCCGAGAGGTCTGAGAAGCGCACCGGGTCAACGCTAGCTGGTTTCGTTGGCACCGTTAGGTATCCACCAACTCAAACGCGTCGGGACGTGAGTTTTGTTTATTCCCAATAAATTGGCAATAAACAAAGCACGGACCGCTATCGATAATATCGAGTAGGCGAGAACCGGCCGAAAGGCCAGAGAAAATTCTGGGTTAGGAAACACTAGAGCGCGAGCAGGCGGGGCTGCTCGGTCTGGCGTTCAAACGCAGAGTGCCTGGTTACTGCGGGCATCGGCGCGTCTTATATAGGGCGCGCGGCTGTCGATGTGTGCGTTGAGTAGCCGTACGCTTGTGCTGCGTGAATATTGACGCGCTTGATGCTACATCCTCCCCCTCTGGATACGAAGGCGCCTCGACGAGAAGACAGCCAGGTTGGTTGCTGTGGATTTTCTTGGGACGCCCACGTCCACGAGTGGGTTGCGATGCGGCAGGAGCCGGCCTTGGTTTAGGCGGGCGGCCTCGCTTCCTTATGGGGCGTACCGGTGGAGGCAGTGGGACTGCATCGCCTCGGTAAGGCGTCAAGGCAGACGTGTGGTATACCCCAACCGCTTCGCTGGGATTATTAGGATCTGTAAGAATATAAGAAGATACACCATGGCGTTTTAAAATTGAATAAGGACCGTCACGTCGAGGACAAAGTTTAGCGCTTATTCCCCGAGCTGAATTACTAACTGGATGCGCTGTAGCCAGTACTAAATCTCCAGGTTTGTAACCTGGGTCCTCTCGTCGACTCTTATCTCCTCTTTCCTTTCTGCGCTCTTCCATAGCTTCGCGGACTTCTCGAGCTCGGTTAAGAGTATTAACAAGGAAAAGAAGTTTTGGTGTTATTTCCGGCACGAAGTTCTCAGACAATACGATTTGTCGAATGTCGTGAGTATTGTCATCTGGTGTCCGAAGTTCTCGAGCAAAGGTAAGATATGCTGGAGTGTAGCCAGTAGCGAGACTAGTCACGGTGTTCATGGCGAATCGTATGCTGGGTAATTTATCATCCCAGGTTCGATGATCATCTTCTACTAGGATTGCTAATTGAGTCTTCATATCTCTATTCTTCCTTTCTACTGGATTTGAGGCAGGATGATATACGGGCGTGAAAATATGTTTAATGTTCAGACAATAGGTTAGCTGCTGCATTACAGAACTCACAAATTGTGGTCCATTATCACTGATGAGTCTTCTGGGGATGCCATAACGGAGAAAGACTTCATTCATCAAGATCCTCGAACAGTTCTCAGCGCTAGCAGTTTCCATGGCAAATAGTTCAATCCAGCCAGTAGCTATGTCTTCTATTATGAAGACCCAAGTATTACCACGAGCTGTAGGTGGTAAAGGTCCAAATAAATCAAAAGCTACTGTTTGAAATCGCTGGTTAACGGGTGTCGTCTGCAGAAGGCCAGCTGGTTTCATATTTGAAGGCTTATATCGCTGACATGGGACACAGTTTTTAACGTATGCTTCAATGTATTTCCTCATTCCTTTCCAGTAATATCGTCTTGCAATGCGCTGGTATGTTTTGTCAGCACCATAATGTCCTGCCAAGGGATCATCATGGTATGCGGAGAGTATATTCGCCCATTCATGTTGCGGAACTAATAGTTGAGCATCTTCTGAATCGTCAGTCGGGTTGTATCGATAGAGTAACCCATTGTTCATGACATAGCCTTTGCTACTCCAATACATAGCATTTTCAGTTCGTCCTGAGTCCTCCAAGGCGGTTACGATGCTGAATATGTATTCGTCCTTTAATTGCTCGGCTCTTATTTCAGAAGCAGGTCGTTTCGGCATGTCTACGACTACGCTGCAAATTCCACAGTCTTTAACTGATTGATCGTTACAAATTGGCCGTGAAAGAGTATCTGCGACCACATTCGTTTTCCCGGGATTGTATTTAATAGTGATATCGTAGGCTTGTATTTGTAAAGCCCATCTCGCTAATCGTCCAGTCGGGGATCGCAGTGACATCAACCATTTTAGAGCTTGGTGATCGGTAATGACTGTAACTGGGAGTCCCTCTATATAGCCTCTGAATTTCCCGATGGCCCATACAACGGCTAAAGCTTCTCTCTCGGTTGTGGAATAATTTCGTTCAGCTGGATTTAACAGTCTACTAGCAAACTCGACGGGATGCTCATCTTCACGCTCCCCCTGCACCAAAACGGCTCCAAGTGCATAGTTGCTCGCGTCTGTCTTAATTATGTATGGCTTGGTCTCATCGGCTTGTCTAAGTACAGGAGCGGTAGTAAGTCGCGTTTTCAATTCTTGAAAAGAGTTATCCTGTTCTACAGACCAATCCCACACTGCTTTCTTCTTTGTAAGGCGGGTAAGCGGTTCACTGATCCTTGCAAAGTTTGGTATGAAACGCCTGTACCAAGAACACGTTTGCAAGAATGTTGTCAAATGCTTGAGGTTCTTTGGCGCCGGGTACTCAAGTATTGCTGTCACTTTTCCTGGGTCCACCTTTAATCCCCCCGGTGTAATTAGGTGACCCAAATACTTAATAGTTGAACAGCAAATTTTACACTTGCTGAAGTTTACATGTAGATTGTTATCCTTCAACTTTTTCAAAACCTTGTCAAGATCTGCTATATGTTCTTCAAAAGAACTCGAAAATATTAACAGGTCATCCAAATAAGCTAGCATCTTGACGCTTTCCAAGCTAACTCTCACTCTGTCTATTAAACGTTGGAACGTCGACGGTGCATTTCGAAGTCCGAATGGCATACGTTTGAATCTATAGACTCCGAATGGAGTAATAAATGCTGTCTTATCTTGGTCCTGATCCTTTACTTTTACTTGCCAATAACCTGCACGCAAGTCCAGTGTTGACATATACGGAGTTGGTTTAGCGGCATGTAACAAGTCATCTATACGAGGGATCGGATATATGTCAGGTACCGTAATAGCATTCAGTCTACGGTAATCGACGCAGACACGTACCGAACCATCTTTTTTGGGTACCATGATGACGGGTGCAGACCACGGTGACTTACATGGTTCAATAACTTTTCCATCCAACATCTTTACTATTTCTTGCTTCAGTAATTTTAGTCGAGGAGGTGATAAGCGATAGGGAGGTACCGAAATAGGGTTATGGTCTTTTGTGTTTATGCAGTGTTCAGCAAGACTAGTAGGCTCTTCGCTTTCTTCAAATACTGCTCTATTATCCCACAAGACTTCCATCAACTGAGTTTTCTGTGCTTCAGTTAACTTCTCGGACAGAACGTCGTCAACCGAAACAGTAAAAATTTCGATGTCATTATTACTATCGTCACTGGGAAATAGCATCCTCGAATGCGGTGATAGTTCCACTTCAGCGTTTTGAGTGTTAATTTGGGCATCACGATACATAAAATCAAGAAAGCTGGGAGAGTAACCATCAAACAAAGTTTTCGCGCGCTTGGATGGCGGTGTTGTTGGATCCACAGGTATAAGTTTGTATGGGATACTATTGCAAGCACTCGTTTCCGGCAGAGCTGGCTCTAAATTTATTTCAGATCTGCCAGAGCTCTGCAGGTCAACCGCTGCGCACGCGCTTGACTTCGGCAGGGTAGGTTCTTCGATGACGCATGCGGGACTTGATCTAATGAATTCTCTGGCCTCTGGCGGTGTTAAAGACAGTGGAGAGATAAACTTTGGCGGCTGAATGTCATGCATAACCTTTTGAAGCGAAGAACTGGATAGTGGTGTACGCTTGACATGTGCTGTAGAAATCTGGGCTTCATTTTCTTCGTACAGTTGATATGTCGTATTAACGTCGTCTACAAAATGCCAGTTCATCTGTGGGATGTTCAGGACCATCCCAGCATCCTGGATAAATCCAATACCCAAGAGAGTGCGTGTTTCCCGAGATTCAGGGAATACAATAAATGTTGTAGGTACTATGCGGTTGTAAAGGCTGATTGGCACTTTTACTATCAGCACGTTCCGGTGCGTTTTAACACCATCAGCCAATGTCACAACAACTTTTTGCCTGTCAAAGTCATAACCAAGTTCCTGTAGGCATAGATACAACTGGTATGATGCGACACTGATCTTCGCACAGGAATCCACATATGCCGTCCCCGCAATCTTACCTACACCAATTTTAATTATGGGTCTAGGTCTAGCGTCAGTCTTCACATTAATCGCACAGAAGCTCATGTCCTTGTTATCTTGCATAACCATAGGTCGTTTGCAGCAATTGGGACATTTCGATCTCACCACTCCCGGTGTGCCACATCCATAACAGGAGAACTTTGGCTGTGAAGGCGAAGGGGCTTGTGTAGAGGTAACTGATACTGTCCTACTTGTAGAGGGGAAACCTCTAGATATACCGCTAAGATTTGAATCGCGATCTTCGTCTTTCTTTTTTTTGCGACAGGTCTCAATTTTGTGCCCCGGAAATCTGCAGTAGGCACATCTCAGTTTCTTGTTTGGTGCACGGGCCTCTTTCGTCTTTTCTTGCGCATTGTCCACACTCGCAGGTTGCGTGGTCTCAGGTTGCTTCTCTTTTAGCAATTGTTCAATTCCTCTGGCAGCCTTGAGCAAATCATCAAAGGTAAGAACAGAATCTCTTGACATTTTTTCACGGATTTTAAATCTTAGTTGCCCGTACGTCATGTCTATTTGTTGGGATTCCGTATGTCCTGGTTCCGGCAACTGCGCAAAAAGAGCTCGCTTCTTGGCCACGAATACCTCAGTCAGCTCGTCTTCCTTTTGTTTGACGCAAAAAATATCTTGGTAGACTTGGTGCGCTGGCTTTTTGGGAGCAAATGCATGTCGAACTCGCGATTGAAAGTCTTCCCAGTTGGTCACGTGCTCTTTTATGCCATTCCACCAAATAGCCGCTTCATCCCTTAGAATCAGTGGAACGCTTTTAATGGCATCTTCGTCATTTATTTGTTCCACAGATTTATAAGTACTCGCTGCAGCAAGGAAAGCTTCCACAGTTTCAGTGTCCCGTGTTCCACAAAAATAGGCATTGCACGCAGAAAAAGAGCCACGACGCTGCGTACCTATAACTGAAAGCAGTCTTTCGAACTGTTCCGTAGACAGGTTCATTGTTTCTACGTTGCGTTCTTCTTTTATTTTTAATATCCTTTTTCCCCTTGGGCTAGGCTTCTTCCGGGCCCCACGTTGGGCGCCAGTTTTGTAACAAGTGTGTTCTATGGGTAGGCTTCAGGTAAACGACTTGTCACAAGAATATTCTTTATTTCGTGCCACAAAGTTACAAAATAACAAAGTTAAAAAAATAAAAGATAGTGTAGCGAGTAGCGCACGACAACTAGCGGCAGGCCGGCCCAGACGGCGTTCGCGTGGCGATGCACCGACCGGTACGTTCTACACACTAGTGGAAGTGAGGCGTCAGACTGCTCAACCACCGTTCCCTTGCGGATGCGATGGAAGCGCGCGACCGACTGGTTACTGCGGGCATCGGCGCGTCTTATATAGGGCGCGCGGCTGTCGATGTGTGCGTTGAGTAGCCGTACGCTTGTGCTGCGTGAATATTGACGCGCTTGATGCTACAATGTGTATAATCTGAAGATTATCTAACACAGTTTCCAAATACATATATGATTTTCATATAGATTTTTTCAGATGCCATATTAAAATTATTAATATTGATACCGATTTTCTCTTAAACCAATAGTAGTGAGTTTTTATTAAAATGCAGAGGAGTCGTGTATATTTTCAAAAGGTTTTTTAGTTTTTGCCACTATGAGGCCGTTAACGTTTAAATCTACGAATTGGTGGGCACATATAGTCTATTTTTTTCGAGGACCTTCCAATTCTCTTCAAGGACCTTCCATTTCTTATTATCATTTGAGATCCTGGAAATTATACCGATAAGAAGCCTAATATTTTAAGTAATACAATTATTAGTCGTGATCAACCCATTACTGTCCGACAGCTGGGCACAGGTCTCCTCTCAGAGCCAGAGATTTAGGCCATAGTCCACCGCGGGGGCTAGGTGCGAATTGGTCGACTTCACACACCTTTGAGTTGTTTTAGAACTCTTATGTTTCCTCACGATGTTTCCTTCACCATTGTAGCAAGTTATAATTAATTTATAACATACATAACTAAAAGATCAGATGTTCCTTGACAGACTTTTGATACTAACTTCAGAGGCCGATTTTCAACCACAAGGCTTTCCATTATTAGAAGCGAAATAATTGAGATAAGCTGCCATACACGTGTTATGTAATAAATGTTTAATAGTGAAAGCAAAATTGTACCTTGAGCAAGATTTCGGCCGAGATTTACGACCGAGAAAGTAAGGCCGAGAAAAAAGATTACCTCTGGAATCTATTACTGAGATGTCACTTGGGACTACAATATTAATTTACTATGGAGATAAAAACATATCTCTCCCTAAAAACGTAATTGGGTTATCTTTTCCGATGAAATCTATTTACATAATAGGTAAGCAACCAAATGCATGGATTTGTTGGTGTATGATAGATTATTGGAGCATTATTGTTTAGTTATGATAAGTAATAAGTATTCACTAATAATTGGCCAAGTGCAAGTCCAATTCGCACCCGGAGGGTTCCGTGCCACCAGAATTTTCATTTTATTTATGTTTTTAGAATTTGATATTTTTCTTGTATGGCGACCCCCATAAGAAAAGACGGTTCTGTAAAAATACAAGTGTCTATATATAACAGTTTAGGAGATGGAGCACTGTGACGGGCAGACAGAAAGACAGTCGGCGGAGGCTTAATAATAGGGTTCCGTTTTTACTCCTTGGGTACAAAATCCTAAAAAACGACCATTGCATTCTATTTTTGTTGTGCCTGATATAAGTAACGAGAATGCAGTCTACTTTATCATTAAGAGGCCACCGCAGATTATTCCAATTACCGACCCGTTGACAGAAAACTAATTTAGAACTTTATGTTTGTCGTACCATATTCAAATCAGTAGCGAGAAGATTCCGATGCACTATAATCCCGCATGGAAATCGTATTGTAGCAAACATATTTAAAATTCATAAAGTTACTGTAACAAAAAAAATCCTTTGATTTTTCATATTCATTATTTTAGGATTTTCAATTAGGTACGCTTCGCTAACACCCTTATAATAAAAAACCTTATCCTTTTATAAAAAATCTTTCTGTATAATTGCCTTTATAATTTTTAATCAGAAAATAAATGTTTGCCGACTGACAATGGCGCCAGTTGTTTAAATTATTTTATCGACGACGTAGAGGCTTTCACCTGAATATCGATTCGTATAATAGAGTATATTGTCTTTTGTCCTTTGACTGTCACTACCTCATTAATTATGCAGAGTAGAATAACCGTAAAAGGCGTAATGAAGGCCTTTTGAAAAGTTAACAATTTTAAGTAATTCAAAAGTTAAATGGCGAAGTTGGCGTAAGTTAAAGTTTTGAGCGTTTAATTCTAGACTTCTGTGCCGTTTCGTTTTGTATAATTCAGCAGTATAAAGTTAATACTTTATTTGTCGTTGGAGAAATATTATTCGCTGTTGTTGACTTGTTTGACTAGAGGCAGAAACAGTGAGTACCCACAGTTATAAGCATTGGCATATCATATTCTTCTTAATCGTTCCTTCATGGCTGAAGTTCGTGCCTGCTTTGGAAGTCTATTATGCAGGTGTGCTGCATATCTAGCCAGTGTTCGCGGTTGTCTGCTTTTACCTAAAGTACTCTGTTACAGACATCTTGGTGAGGCCTTTGATCTGCTCAGACCACCTAGTTAGTGATCTTCCCCGAGGTATTTCATAGAGGCATATCATATATCTTATAATATATAAAGAAGAATGCAAGATACTTGGCCCTTCGATCAGGTGGTCCGAGGTTCGAATGCCAATTATTATTATGCAGAGAATTTCCAAAGTAATGTTTGTATTAAAAGTAAATGATCACTTGCTTTAACGGGGTAAGAAAACATTGTAAGTAAACTTGAAAAGTTCTCAAGCCTGTTTTAGGTGCAATCCGCACTATGTCAGGGAAGTGGACTCTGGCCAAAACCCTGTTGCTCTCAGGAAAACTTGTGCTTAGCAATGAGTCAGTAATAGAATGACGACGAAGCAAGCAGCTTACAAAGACAGTTGGTCTATGGATGTAATCAAATAGGATCGATGTCCTACTTGAGGTCGATCATATATAGGTTGTTACACCTATTGGCTAAGTTGAAAGTTGAAACATGTGTAATTATTTTAGCCTCACACTCTATACCACGAGTAGTAGTGAACACTGCTCTTATTAGTTAGAAATAGTTTCGAAGGTTATTATTATTTAACTTTTTCATTTCTTTGTGCTATAGGCATTTTATCTATAGATGTTGTAGAATTCTGAGTCTGTAATTTTATCCGTCTGTGGACGGTTTTTAAGTGTTTATTGAGCGTATATTTGTATGTATGTACTCGTATGTATGTAAGTATGTATGTATGTATGTTTCATTGGCACTGACCAATTGGTGTGATGAATTAGAATAAATGAGGCGTCGCTGGATTAGTCTAAATTTGTGGGAGTGGTTTATCAAAGCAGCGGGGGTTACTGTTCATATATTAATTACTAGTTTGTTTGATTTATGTATTACTCTCTTTGTCGCCAGTACTTAAGTATGACTGTACCTTATTTTGATGAACAAAATTTGTAAATTATTTTCTGACGTTTTAAAGGCCGTCTACGTCGAGATAATATCTAAGTCAGGATTAATATTATTTAAGCGCTGGTAACTGATTCCAATCTATGAAGTGGTCGCGGCGTTTCTTAAAACCCATAATTACAAGAGATTAAATCATTTAAAATTAAAATTACTTTATTTTATTTAATATTTTTTTCTGTAAAAGTGTTACACTTTAAATAGTCATCTAGACACTTACAATCGATCTTAAAAACTAGAAAATTATTATAACATAAAAAACTCATAAAAAGACATAAAAGAAGACGACGAATCTAATGTCGCAGTTATATGTTGAAATCCGTCAAAAGGGCGTGCTAATAATGATGTTAGTGTACATAGGTCAACATGCAGCGATAGGATATTGCTAAGGAGTTGTTATCATAGTATCGAATGCTGTGCACAGCAACGTAACTAAATAAGGCATCCTTGTCGCGATTAAATACCTTCGGTAAATACCCTTTTGCGACACCTGACATAGCAACAGAGGTGTTTTCAGTTTAAAGTGATTTAGTTCATACCTATGTTTATGGAAACCACTACCTACTACTGGTACCACTTACATTTCTTACTTAGCGGGCCTCCGACCCGATGACCCTTAAGTCAAAATATTACTAGTAAAACTGAATGACTTTTTATCAGTTAAAAAGAAATTTATGTACGAGTATTTTTACCATTTACGAAATAAATACAGTTAAACAACAAAAGACAAGCAATAAAAGACGATTAAACTGGGACTTAACGCGTCTAATTAATACGAGTACGAGTGATATCTGATGAGTTCCCTCTAATTAACGGAATGTCCCGGCGTGACATACGAAACTAGTTCAGCGATAAATCGTTTAATGGCGTCGCAAATGACTATCGAATACGACTCTTAATAACGTATATTTTCCGCTACATAATTGTATCAGTTATCTACATATTAAAGATCAGTAGCACTACCATGAGTTTACGAAAGTATTACTCGCTAGCGACTGCGTAAAATAAATGTATGAAAAATTGTACAGCGCCTCTGGTGGTGACTCGTAAAACTAAAATCCGTAGTGGCGTAACACGATACGTAAAAAACCTATCGAAATCAAATCGCTAGCGAATGTCATTATGTTCTATTGCCATACAAATTCGGTCCCATGAGTCATTAATTTGACAGACGTTGTCAAGAAATACCGTAACGATAGTAGTTATGTTATTCACTAGCAAAATGACAATAGTTTTCTATTTACAATTTCTATAGTGGCGTTTCTATGCCAACTCGTGGTAGTGCTACTGTTCGAAACCACCGCCGCACGTTTTTTTGGCTTGTGTGTTCAGTGCTGCTGTGTTCTGGTTTGAAGGGTGTGTAAGGTAGAAATACTTTTCCGGGGCGTTCCAGCTTATTCCTCACGGGTAGCAACGTATCTGCGGCTGACCTTATGTAGGACTCTAATCGGACTGGGATTGATAACAGATGCCCATGAGCGGCGGTGACCACTCCACATTAAGTGTACGTGCATGCTCCTTCGCTCATTCAGTATTATATAAAAAGCCAGTGATATAAACATTTATGAAAATGAACATAGAAAATTGCAACAAAAGAGTCCGTTTGTAACAGCAAGGCGTAGAGGCCATTTGCGTCACGTGTTATTACAATAGCAAGGCAAAAAACCGTTTGTTATTCAATTTATATCTTGCGTGAATTTTAGGACACCTCTACACACGATACCTTACAAACTTACAAGTATTTCCGATCCAAACATGAGTTAGTAGTACGGTTTGTATGTAGTATCTGAGCAGGTGTAGGCCGAATTGCCACTGAGATCGCCTACCTGTCCCGAATACGACTGTCAGACCCGTGTCACACTCTAATTATACATTACCGCTCTCATTTTAAGGTTATGTAGCAAAGGTACTAAATAACTCAATGTAGATTTGTATGGAAGTAAATCTCTACCTTTGTTAGGCGTTTACACATTGTATTTCAAAATTCAAGTTCCTTTACATTTGAAAGGTTTTATACTCAATGGTAAGGTGTTGTTGAATTTTTATGAAATTAAAACAGAAAACAAGAATGCAGTCGACCTGATGATGCAATTATAACCGTCACAATACATCTGTAGTCAACGTCCTCTAATGTACATCATACATATGTGTATAGTATCGGGTACGGATGCGTGGCTACCCCTCAAAAAGTTAAATGCTTGCTTTAAAAATATCCTCTTTATCATATCTCTAACGCTATACTAGAAAGTACATACAATCATATCCATAATTTTGGGTTGGGAGAGGATTGTAGTGAAGTAGTTTTTTTTTAACTTGATGGTGTTCGTTCTACTGCTTCCAGTGTCAAGCCAAAATGGGTTCCAATTTTTTTAAATTTGGAACCCATTTTGGTTCAAAATCACTTTTTAAAATTAGTAATTCTATTCTCAATATGAGTGAACATCGGTTCACTACTTTCGTTCTATTTTATAGTATGAGTAAAATAGATCGAAATCTATTTTACTCATAAAATAAAATATATATTTTTTCTTCCTAACAGATTATTTAGAGAATTGCTTTTGAACACAGATTGCGTTATCCGTAAGCAAACTTTCTGTCATAGTAAGACTCGAAGTTCAAGGTTTCGCTGTCCAGGTACTCTAAATCGCCGGAGTCTTTCCTGTCCCAAATACAAGTGCCAGACCCGTGTCAGGCCCTAATTATACATTACCGCTTTCATTCTAAGGTTATGTAGCAACGGTGGTACTAAATAACTTAACGTAGATTTGTATGGAAGTAAATATCTTTGTCAGGCGTTCACATATTGTAATATCACAATATTTACACATTGTATTTCGAAATTCAATTTTCTTAACTTTTTGAAAGGAAGCGTACTCAGTGTAAGGTGTTGTTGATTTTTTATGAAATGAAAAGAGAAAACAAGAATGCAGACAACGTCCTATAATGTACATACTATATTAAAGTTCTCTCCCTTTCTCTCCGTTTCCCTCAATAAGTTAAAATGCTTCCTTTAAAAATCTCTTTGTTATACACCTTACACGAAAACACACTAACTAAAAATTAAAATTAAAAAGTTTTATACATGTTATTTATAGAATTGGACGAATATTGCACTAAGCATAGGATAGTTTAAATCATTTTGGCATAGTTAGAACCGATGTTCAAGGTTTCACTGTCCAGGTACTCTAAATCGCCGGAGTCTTTCCTGTCCCAAATACAAGTGCCAGACCCGTGTCAGGCCTAATTATACATTACCGCTTTCATTCCGCGGCCCGCTACTAAATAACTCAACGTAGATATTAAGGAAATAAATGTTCACTATCACTAGTTCTCTTACTTTGGAGCTAGTTTTGTTGTGTTGAAATAAGTGTTAAGGAATTGTTAGGAAAAGTTTTTGTGATATTTTATACCTGTTTCACATACCAAATGTCCTTATTTTTACTTACTTACATAAAAATGTTCTTATTTTTACTTACTAGAGGATCTATACAAACAAATAAAATTCAAGTGTCTGTTTTCAAAGTATCTAGTACTTGGAACAAAAAAACAACTACTAACTCTTTCTTCTTCCTGTCAATCTTTCTTTCTTGTCTGTCTGTTCCAATAAATCTCCAGGGCTGGACCGATTTTGACAGGACTTTCACTGATAGTTAACATGGAGAGCTCTTTTATTTTAGAAAAAGAAATAGGATTCCGCCTAAAAAATAAGCATTAAATGTCCCAAGTATATTTGCATTTTTGACGTGGGTGAAACCGCTTGGTGCAACTCGTTTTCAAATATAAAATTCGGTTTGTTCCTTAATATTGTTAAAGCAGGTCTATCCGCTAGGATACGCAGAAGCGAGCGACGAAAGTTATAGTAAACGTCAAATCTTTCTGCAAAGTTTGCTATTTGCTGCAGCCATCGATATACTACTAATAAAGACGGCTGCAGCCAATAACATGTTCAATCAAGCGCAATTGCTATTGCAAAACTTTTATATAGGAAAGGACGTAATACAACGGTGTATTTTTAAGAACTGGATGATTTTGTCTTAATACATCCGACTTGAAATTTCATTAACATTAACTACAATTAATTAGATATAACATCCATTTGGAAATTAATCTGAAATTACTTGCTTGAACAAAGCAAAGGCGATTTAATTCAATTAGAGAATTTGTACTGAAAATACGATATTTCAGGCCAGCTCAAGTTTCTAAGCAAGTCTCAAATGTTTGATAATTCAAATGTAGCGGGTGAAAGGAATGGTTCATGTTAGGGATGTCGGTTCTTTCCGAAAAATATCGATTCTTGAATCGATTTGAATCATAGTGCAATAAATCGATTCACAAAAAATCGAGGCCCAAAGAATTGATTCTCCAAAAATCGATCTTTGATACTTTCTTTTGAAAAGAAAAAAAAGGCCATCATGACCAAACAAGCACTGAAATACATATACGTCAGCAAAAAATGTCTATAACACATACAACCAACTTTCGATTTTCTAGGACGGAAGATCGATTCACTGAATCGATCCACTGCTGTAGATCGATTAAAATATTTTTTTTTGCGCCAAAAGATCGATTCTTCGATTAATCGATCTCAGATCGCCATCCCTAGTTCATGTTCCGAGATTAATATTCCTGTTATAACATGAATATTTCCTGATACTAAGGCGGATAGTGTAATGAAATTATGCACTCTGTTTGCTCTGGTTATGTATGGTATAAAGCTGTTTAGCTTTTAAGATTTTTGAATGAGTTTTATGCGATGAAATTAGTAAACACCGTGGATTAGATCGTGTTGGTTATGGCAGTTATGGTTAGTTTTTGGAATATTTGCCTTACGATATATAGGTAAAACACCAATTATAAGACAATTTCAGTGCCAAAACATTAAGCAACAATTGTTTACTTTGATAAAAAACACCTCAAGCTCTTTGACCACAATACTTATAATTTTAAAAGGCATATTGACAGGATCGTCACAATCTAACTACAATTATAATAAACCACTAGTACAAAAGTTCATGTATTTAGTTTCATTTTCCACTTTTATTTTCGACAAAACAAAGGCAAAGTGTCCATTAAACAGCAAAATGAAAGCTCAGCGACGATTATATTTTTGCCCAGCATTTATGAGTGAAACAGACAATTTCCAGGGAACATTGCCATTTTGTCGTGTCAGGTGGAATTCAGACAAAGCTGGTAATTCCAGTTTATATCGACACAGCGTCACAGACAAAATGTCTGGGCGCTTAATTTCAGCATAAAACGACAGACAACGAAGCATTTATGGTATACAGAGCTTAGCACGGTTTTATTATACGCCCTTATATTACGATACCGGTATCGTACTATAAAACACGGTTTTTTATAGAGAAGTGCTAGATCATTTAATAGAATTTAACATAAAATACGGTTAATTAGTATAACTCAGCTAATGGAGATAATATGTGTAATTTCTTTTTCTTGGAATATATTTATATTACAAATTAACGTATTCTATTAGGTGACATTTCGGTGTATTTGAAAATTAACAATAAACAATCTATAAAACATTTCAATGATATAATAGTATATTCCAATACTCCTCTTTATACAAAACGAAAACACCAGAAACCATTAAAATCGAACAACTATTAAATTTCTAATCCGGTAATGTGATATTGAATCCTAATTCGACGTAATTCAGAATAATTTGAACGGTACGGCGTCTCTAGTTTCGCAAATGTGAGGCAAAGTTGATATACCCCGGGGAAATTTAAGAGACGTGTAGAGTCTTGGGGTGTTCCAGATTGCTGCTATTACTCCTAGGGCCCCTCTGTTTGCCGCAAGATAGTTATTTCCTGTCCCAAATTGTTAGCCGAGATACACCTGAGTATACGAATGCGGGGTGGGAATAAAAAAATGAGGCAATAAATTGGAATTTAGGAAGTAATGTGGTCCTGCCTTGATTATGCCTGTGTGTGGGGTGGTCTGTTTCAATATAGTGGTATTAAGCGTTCTCTTTCTTTATTACAAGCTTGATTTTAACTTGCGTTAGTTTGTGGGTATGTGAGTGTTAAAAATTTTACAACTGATTTTTAAAGCTTCCAACCGATTTTGCATACACGTTTCGTTTATGTAATTAACTAAGTTTGTATAATTAATTATTTCTAATATGGTTGAGGCTCTAAGATGGCGGAGTATTTTGTTTTCATATACGTAAATATGAAAAAAAAATAAGTCACCAATAACATCGTTTTTAAGAATTTATATAAAAAAATGTTTTAGCTCCGTTCACGGGAACTATGATATTTATACTTAGATATATACTGCAGGAATACACACACCATTTTAATTGCTTCCTAAAACGAGGTTAATCTCTATTTCTAGTTCCACTCAAGCGATTTTAATCAAACTAATCACGGTATTTAAGTCAAGCTTTTATACTTGATGGGAGTAATTAAAATCCATTTTATTTTTTAATCGTAATAGGTGTAAAATCAACTGACATACTTCTATTACAAGTTTACGATAAAACACATTTAATTTTTCTTACCTAAAATACCTGAGAGCTATTCGGCAAAGGTATACAATAAACTTAATACGTAAAAATATTTTCATTGACAAAATTATAAATGTAACTTAAGATTTCTTAGATTAATCCTTAATTGGTCCGCAATTGATATTGTAGTATAATTAACTAGTTTTTGCCCGCGGCTTCGCCCACGTTTAAAAGAAAATAACATGACATACTAACATACATAAAACTGAAAATTTGTAACTTCATTGGAATGACAGTGGTGTCATCTGGCAAAAATTGGTCGTATCAACTCTGAGACCTTCGTGGGCTCATGGACAACAACTTTGCTAAAGATCATTACTTGATCAAATGCATAGTTTACGATTCAATCCTTACTAATATTGATTAAAATAATCGACTTTTTGGTCCAAAACATTGATTCTCCGATTAATCGATCTTAGATCGCCATCCCTAGTTCCCGTAGGATTTCCGGGATAAAACTATCCTATGTCCTTTCTCGGATTTTAGACTATCTTTGTACAAAATTTCATTAAAATCGGTTCAGTGGTTTAGACGTGAAGAAGAGACAACCAGACAGACAGACAGACAGAGTTACTTTCCGATTTATAATATTAGGAAGGATTAGTTAATCCAATGATAACGTTATTCACGTGATTATTTATAAGAATTCTTTAATTATTAAATTTCTTTTCCTTTCGACTAACACAATGAAAGTTAATAACACTAATCTTTTGTTACACAAGATTAGTCGCTAGTACATCGCTATAAAACCATGCAGCGACGCTTTATAGGAAAGTTCATTTTGGATATTTTTAAAGCCTTCTATTACAGGGTTTGACTTCAAAAAAGCTCATTTCATATCTTGAATGCACACAGTAAAAATCAACACGAATTGATAATTTAGGTCGTAGCTCGTAGCTACGCCAGGGTCTACGGCTACAGTGTAGATGCTTAGCAATAAGTCTACATAGATATTTGAAGGAGCTAAAACCCTTTGTGGTTCGACTCCGGCGGAACCGCCGCCACGCCTATTTCTACCTAATAACAGCAGCGTTAGGCGCTGCTGTGTTCCGGTTTGAAGGGTGTGGTAAGGGAGGCAGACTTTTCCGAGGCATTCCAGCTTAGACCTCAGGGGTAGCGGCGCATCTGTGGTCGACCTCAGGTAGGAATATTTAATCCTATCTGGGGTTGATTACAGATGTCCATGGGCGGCAGTAGCCAGTTACCATCGGGTGGACTACATGCTCGTCTGCTAATCTTATATTATAAAACAAAAAAAATATTAAAGCAGTGACAACCTAGTGGTTAGAAAGATCGAATAATTATCGGGTGTCTTAGGTTCAAATCTCAGGCACTCACAAGAAATCACGAACGAAAGTTCTCAAAAAAAATCTCAAAAGTGTGTGAAGTCTACCAATTCGCATTTCGCCAACGCGGTGGTGGTGACCTAAAACATCTGTTACTCTTAGAAAAAACCAGTGCTTAGTAGGATCCATTAAACCGTTCGGGCATACAGATGGTTCCACTGACTTTAGGTCATAACGTTACAGTAACAATGAAAATTGAGACTTCTCTACTGTTGTCTGCTATCTTTGGCATTCGAATAGTTAGAATTCATACACGCGAACGAAAATACTATCCATTCAGAAAACAAACACAAGTATAAATTTACTTATATCACCAACAAAAGTCTATTATATTACTGAAACGGAACACTAACTCAGTCCGTTCAGTTACGTATGCGCTAACTTAGTTCCTGTTTGAAATATGTATTTGATAGTAAGTCCCATGAAACTTACTGAGTACTTAAAGTTGAAAGCTCCGCGGTACTCGGTGAGTCAATCATAGCCTACTTTCAAAGTATATTTGAGTTTCTTATTAAATTTTGGAAAGGTATTCTTTGGTACAGTTCTTTGTCAAACTCCGGCGGTAAATACCCTTAACAGTTCTTTATAAGAGAGTATATACTTAGGTAAGTTGGGTTTCCATTTAGTGTGAGAAAACTGCAAGCCTGAGTTTTTTTTTTATAATATAGTAGTGGCAGACGAGCATACAGTCCACCTGATGGTAAGTGGCTACTGCCGCCCATGGACATCTGTAATCAACCCCAGATAGGATTAGACATTCCTACCTGACGTCGGCCACAGATGCGCCGCTACTAAGCTGGAACGCCTTGGAAAAGTCTCTCTCCCTTACCACACCCTTCAAAACGGAACACAGCAGTGCCTAACACTGCTGTTATTAGGTAGAAATATTATTGCTGTTAGTACGAAGTCTCAATGGTGTGTCTTAACACACTAGATTTATCTACCAGTTCACATTTGGGTAGCGCGGTAGACTATGGCCTAATTTTTGTTCATTTTAAGACGTGATCCGTGCCCATCAGTGGAATAATAATGGGCCGAGGACCATTTACGTTTTTTTTTGCCTAGGGTAAAAAAGGAAATCATAATTTTAGTATTTAAGTATTTGAATACCCAAATTTAATTAATTTAAATTTAATTCTGCTAATTTGTTTGTCAGTTGCAACTATTCAGAACATTATGTTATTAATATTTAATTAATTTAGTATTAATAGGTTAAGGGACCTGGATCATACTGACCACGGCGCTCCAGACCAACTTTGTAAAATAATATTTTTTTTTTGTTTGTATAAAATACCAAGTGACTAATAGGTACTTTATATTAATTACGATCTAGCCTAATTTATGACTAATGAGTAATTCTACGCTAACTTAAACTGCTACATAATCATATAATGAAGGTGGCGTCTTCTGACACCGCACTTCTTTGTTTTAACAGATAAGGGAGTAGACACATTGTTCTTGTGTTCTATAATGTTCACTTATCACTATTTCTTTAACACTACACTGTGTCATGTCACAAGCTCAAAGGGTTTAGTCCGTTTAAGTCTTCTCACTAGGTCCGTTGTATCGAGGAGCTGGATAGCCTCGATATTAACGTGATGATGAAGTCTTTTTGATGACCTTCGGCATACGTATTAATTACTTTTTTGACAAGGTCTACTTTAAGGTCCCGATGTAGATCTTCATTTCTTACATTCCAAGGTGCATTTGCAATACCCCTAAGTACTTTAAATAATAATAAAAATATAGATCTCTTTATCATAACACTCATTTGCATTATAATCGTAGTGATAAATTGAATGTCAAATTGAATAAAGCATCAATGAGGTTCGAATTTTCGAAATTAGGAGAGCTCCCGATGAAATATTGAAAAGTGAACAGTTTCCCGAATAAATAATCGCCTTTCCCTAGTAGAAGATTAATGAGTTCGAAATTTCTCCGAGGATGTAAAGTCGATGAAGCCATTTTTCCCCAGTCCACCAGAAAATGACACGATGATTGATGGTCACGAGGCTTTATTGGACCGCCAAGCGTGAACGTGAAATAGTATTTTAGCGAGTGATATTACTATATTGAGCATTGTTACTGTTATTTTTGTTACTTTTGAAGCTTCATTTATAACTACACAGTACACACAATCAACGTATCAGACGCAAACAGTGTTATTTACCGACAGACATTTACACTCTTGTATGCCTACAGACATATAACGTTTCAGACACGGACCGTATTAGAAAAAAATATTCAAGATATCTTTATTTTACTTACTTTTATTTAATTTTAATTTAATTAGTATTATATTTTTACTATAATTGTAATCTTCGATGTTCAATAAAATGTATTAAAATATTTCGAAATTTCAAGATATGCAAATGAATGAACAAAATATTTACTAAATTATTGACTTATACGTCTACTAGATTCATACATATAAATTTATTATATTCGTGTATATAAAAAGTATATCTAAACTAACTAACAACTATGTTAACAAAAATAAATACTATTTAAACACTAACCTTATATTTTTAAACGAAAAGGAATGGCTACTAGCTTCATATTCTTACCTAATACTTTTTCTTTACTATAATGATTTCAAACATTATAATTACAACACGGAGTACGAATTTACGATGTAAGCAGCCGCTCAAGTAATTTATTTCGACGCAAAATGTTATAATTACATCTTTTATGTGGCACGTATAATTATAAAAATATAACGAAATATATTGTAGAAGGTTAGAAAAATAATGCACATAGAAAAATAGAACAACACATTGGCCATTGAAGGTTCCAAGTTGGAATTGGAGTTGGAATAGGTACACCTCTACACCTTTCTTTTTTGTTAACGAGGGAGAAACCTTCAAACGGTGCTGTGGGAGCGACACAGGATTATGTGGGACTCTAACCGGTGTAGACTCTAAAACCCCCCCGGTGGCCGTCCGCGGCGCTGCGTAGAGAACTCCGGGATCTCCAACGGAACGCAACCGGAGTCCTCTTAACGCGGTGCCCTGTCAGGCTTCGCCCAGGTGAGCTTGACGCTCGCCGTCTGGTGTGCACGACGGTATTTACGCTGTTGTTACACTGCTGTTCTGGTTTTAAAGGTGTGTTAAATAAGGAATCATTTTATTTTTCTTGAGATAAAAGAAAAACTCTTAGGTTTCCTCAAGCATATCTTTAAGAATAATTGAAGGACTAGGATTCGAACATTGGACTTTTAAATTACTTCTTTTTTAATGTCCAATTAAGCAGAGGTCGTTTCAATAGTTCCATAAAAGAATGAAATATTTATGAACTTTTTCTTCAGCTCGGGTCGCGGGTTTGATGTACCATTAAAACACTTATCAAGTTATAAAGAATTCGATTAGAATTAACTTCGACTTTTAGCCTAAAACAACGATAATTATTAGGGTTTCGTACCTAAAATTTAAGAACGAAACCCTATTCTTAAGCTATCTGTTAGTCTGTCTATCTGTTCGTCTGTCACAGGGCTCTATCTCTTGAAGCTTAATAGATCGACACTCCAACTTTTTACAGACTATCTCTATCGGTGGCCGCTATATAAATAATAAATACTAAAAATAACAAAAAATAAATAAAAGATTGTATGGTGGTCGCCATACAAGAAACCGTTGTTTAGCAGCGTTCTTATCTTTATCTATTGAACCATAATACCCAGACATTTTATTTTTTTTACACTGTATTTACTTCTATGGCTACTACGATAACAAATACTTAAAATAAAAAATAAATAAAAATTTTGTGGTAAAGATCCCTCCATGTGTAGTTTGACTCGCACTTGGCGAATTATTACAGCCTTTACGACTCTTTGACGAAGGCCTTGTAATTACTTGAAATGGTTTTTACTGCCAACTTTGAAGTTAATTTCATCGTTGAAAGATTTGAAGGTCGCTAGTTTTTGGGTCACTAAATACGATGTTAAGTGGGGCTCGAAATGTTCAACTTAAATCTAATTTTTAATTGCACCTGGAACAGGTACTTAACATACTTTTATTTCAATGTTAACGATTCTACTATATAGTAAATTATTTAATGAAAAATCAGTGAGTTGGGCTTAAATATATTGTTCTTGGAATTAGATCGAGAAATAGATTTTGTAAACTAATGAGGTACTTTTTAAGCGACTTTTAAAAGGAGGAGGTTGTATGTTCAGATGTGTCTATTTTTACCACGCTTTTATTAGCTTGACCTGTATGTATGTAACGGAATCTTTGAACTCTATTTTTACCCACTTTCAACAGTTTGATTAATTTAAAAATTTTGAAAACTTATCAGGAATTTAATAATTTTATCACCTCGCCAGGATCGTCAGGAATCAGGATAAACGAATTTCCTTATGCGATTTAAGCGTGGTCTTTAGTTTTTTAATTATAATTATTATTTTATAATACACAATCCTGAAATATGACATTACTATTAACCACTAAGATTCTCTTGATAAAGTTTTTAGAATGAGAAGTGTTTAGAGCGTAGTCTAATTAATACATTTTGAGAACATTTTCTTTTTCACAGTTACAACAAATCTTTAGTTTTATTAGTTATACAAATTACTAAACAATTTTTGATTGATTAGGAGTCAGACCTTTCGTATGGATGACTGACTACACTTCACATGTCTAACAGTAGAAATACGACTAGGTTATCCCTTACATTACCCACAAATTAATTATAATGTCAGAACAAGAATTGTTGATCGTATGTGCATAGACATTTTCGCAGATTCAACGTAGAAATTAATTAATCTTCGGGTTAAATATGCACTTGACAGCAAGGATTAATAGAGGTGCCATAACTATTTAGAGAGCGTCTGGAATTATAGATATTAATCACTTATAGTATTAAGTTGTACGTGTCACTCGTAAAAGTATAATCCTAAGTATAGTCCGCGCCAAACTGCTAGTCCGCTCTAAAGTTGTTGCGAGCAGGAGTAGTCATACAATTTACTATGGCGACGCGTTTCATTTCTATATTTAGAGCGGACTAGCAGTTTAACGCGGACTATATATAATATTATATATAGTCCGCGTTAATAATGAGAATGTGACTTTGTTTGTTCCACTTTCGCGCCTCAACTACATAACCGATTGGCATGAATTTGTACACACGTTGTCAGGTGTTAAGAAAAGAATATAGGGTACCTTTTATCCCGAAAAAAGTAACGTTCCCGAGGGATAGATGCAGACCTCTGACGGGGAGCGAAGCCGCAGGAAAAAGTAACCTATAAGTACCTATATTGTATAAGATTGAAGTAGCAAACGAGAGACCTCTCTCTGATTGTGCTGATCACGGACATCTGTGACCAACTAACTCTATATATAACAAATATAACCGGGGTCTTTTTACGCTCATTAGAAACTACAAGATACTGCCTATAATTATGTTGTCTTGACTAACTTCTCATAGAAAGTAGACTGGACATGCAGACAAGAACTACAAAACTATTACACCTAGTTTATACACTAGGAGTACATGAATATAGACATTCTGTCACTATTGAAGCAACGTTACACGATGCAATAGTTCATGTGATACTGAGATGTCTTAGCACATACGGACAATGCCACTGTGTGCAAAATGACTCGTATACGAGACCTTGATCCCGTTATTCGGTGCCACCTCTGTGCCGTTATTTGCATGGAGATAGCACGAAATTACACATAGATATGCCAGCATTCTAGGTTTTGATGTATGTCTTTGGGTAAAGATTAATGAAGAAGCTTTCTACACTCATAGTCCCATACTAGGATTCCCTGTGACGCGGGTGCTATGAACACACTAAAGTCGAATACACAAACACCCAGGCCCAGAAAAAATATTTAAATTCATCAATCAAATATATAATAATATGCCTGACCGAGGGTCGAACCTGGAACCCTTTGCGCGGCAGACCGGTATGGTGAACGCTCTGTCATCGGGGTATCACAAAGAAGGTTGAGTATCTGAGTGAGAAAAAACTTCAGAGTTTAGTGAACTTGTTTCTTTGTTGACCGACGAAGTCCATATTGTTGGACCTCCATAAGAAAGCTACACCTATGAATATCGTAAGACTAATCAAGTCAAGTGCGAGTTGAATTCGCTCATAGAAGGTTCTGTATCAACATTTTTTTAATTATTTTTTTATTTTTGTGTTTTTTTTTGGAAAAATAGCGGCTTCTTTTATAGCGATCCCCATTTATTTTCAAGATTTTTATTTTTAGTATTTGTTGTTACAGGGGCTTAGTCATAGGGTTATTTTTAACCCTGTGGGTGCGGAACGCTAAAACTTGGCATATACGAGGAAGAATACGACTAGCTACATTCAATCAACCCTTTCGATGCGGTAAATGGATAACGTCTGCTCACACTGATGGATGCGCGCCTTTTGTGCCGTAAAACGCTTGCAAAACACCCCAGTTTATACTCTATATCAAACATGATAACGTATGTACAGTCAGTTCCAGAATTAGATGATCAGATTAAGGTTCCAAAAATACCTACACACCCAAGTGTTCATAAGTAGCTAAACATTACTAGCACTATAATTAGATGAACGTCGTAAAGTTTCAAAAGTAGATGAATACTACAGTTTCAAAAGTAGCCGAACAGTGACATATCATATTAGTGGCGTTAGCCATTATACACATATGGTGCCCAGGTACTTTTGACGCGTTAGCGTTCTTCTAATTTTGACACTTTTCGTTGTTCATCTAATTATGATGCTAGGGGTGCTTAGCTACTTGTGAACGTTTGGGTGTATAGGTATTTTTGGATTTTTGATCTGCTTATCTACTAATGAAGCTGACTGTACATACGTACGTGGATATGATAAAAAAAAGTATAACGTAATAGCACCGTTATTTAAGCACGTTTTACCATTAACTATATAATATTAATTTCTCACTACTATGTCATTTGTCATGGAATTAAACAAACGATAGATCTCAACCGATCTAAAAATTTAAGCAGCGTTGGTTGCGTCAGGTTCTGCATGGGTGACCGCTGGTGGCGAAATTTCAGCGTGCTGCCTTGCTTCGGAGGACCGCGTACCCTCTTCTCTAATACTCATTGGATCAGCGTGGTATACAGTGTTCCAGACAAGGTTTTATAGAGAAATCCATACCCAGTGGTCATACAAAATGTTACACACAAAATGCACTAAAATTGTGTTTATTTCTGATTTATGTTAGTCTTGTAACAAACAAAAGTATAGAGTAAGCGAAAGAAGTGCTTACATTCGAAAATTGGCAGAAATATGAGTCCTGGCTCCCTTATCAGCGGGAGCGCAGCCAACAATACTGTTACTATATTTAAGTATCAAGAGTTCCTCTCAATATAGGAAATAAAAGTAAGAAATATTTGGATTAGAACTAAATAAAACTTTTAGTTTATATGAAATTAATATTCCTTGAAAGATTTTAAATTATTACAATATAAGTACTTAAGTAATGCTGTTTCTAGAAAATTGATAGCCTACATAACTCCATGTAATCTATCTCGACATCTCTATCTCCATCCTGTCAAAATTGGTGTAAACTTTTCCGATATTAATATGTATGACAGAAGAGAAAAACAGTAAAGGATTATAAGATGTTAAATTTTTAAGATATAAGATCGTATAATCAACTTACGAAGTAAATAAGATAATTATATAAGACAGACAGGCGTTTTATATTAATGTATTGATTATTTACTTAAAATGGGACTAAGAGTAGCCTTTTACTGAAACATGCATAGGATTTGGATAAAATTGAATTATTATGATCTTGCTAACACGTAGGCGGATCCATAAGAAGACACTCGTTAGGAATAAAAGAAATAAGTCAAGATCACATCATCATTTTTGAAATAGTCTATTAATAGCTTAAGATAACAACATCCGTCGCCACTTACGCGTAATTCCTTTCGTTAACTGAAGTGAAAACGTAACTTTTGTTAACATGGAACGAAAAACAATCTTAGGTTTATTTCCTTTCAACGCCCCAGTTTCCATTGACCTATATAGGTAGAAGGATTGAACAAACACTTCACGGTGAATGAAACCCGAGTACATCGGGCAAACGTTGCGAATGCAGGCACTGAATACACACAAAATAGTACCCGCTACCGAACTTCGCGTGTTCGTTTCTATTAGAATAGTTTTATTTGGTAAACTTTATATTGCAACTGTCCTAACAGTGTTTTCTGTTGCCACAATGCCAATTTATAACATCTTAACGGTGTGTTCTTATTGGCTCGTACCTAAAGTCGGTAAACCTATTACAAGTTCAATTTTTTATTCCATTCACGGTTTGTTCCCGCTTTAAAGATAGGATATTTCGGCCAGATAGATGATGTAGTTGTATTTATAAATATTTTTATGATTCGGATATGTCTATTTGGATTTCACTAGTATCAAACAGAATTAAATGTACTCGTAGAGGGATTAAGCAAATACTTTACGGTGAATGAAACCCGAGTACATCGGGCAAACGTTGCGAATGCAGGCACTGAATACACACTAAAATAGTACCTGCTACCGAACTTCGCGTTTTCGTTTCTATTAGAATAGTTTTATTTGGTAAACTTGTTTAACTGTCCGTTGTAACGCAAAATTTATTATTGTGACATCTATTTTAATCATACTTATAGGCTCGTCCCTAAAATAGCTTAAATGATTTTCCGGTTTTTTTACATTCCTAGTTGGTTCCAGCTAGGAAAATTGAATATTTAGACTCAATAGGTGGCGTCTCTATATTTATACGTATTTTAAGCAGGGACATGTCTTTGCGGGGTCACTAGTATCATACGTACATAAATATATATTGAAGTATTGAACAAACTCTTCACGGTGAATGAAACCCGAGTACATCGGGCAAACGTTTTGTAAACTTGATTTTGCAACTGCGTTAATAGTGCTCTCTGTTGCGTCCATGCTCTGTTTTTCCTTTATTGATTATCTTAAAAGTTCAATGATGTCAATAGAGAAATTAGTATTTAGTGCTCTTCAGATCGAACACAGTAACATACTACGATGACACGACGATGGAGCCTATTAATCTACCCACAAAAATAACCTTTAGAACAATGTAAATGACCTTTAAAACAATGTAAAGAAATAATAAACACTCTAGAATGGTGTTTTTTGCAGTTGTACAGAATATTATGTATTTCTCACTAAAAAGCGACGGTGTCCCACTGTATGACATAAAGGTTTCAAATAATTTCCTTAAACATACTTAGACCTAAGTTCGTTCTTTACTGTACTAAGTTCGCTTTTACTAAGTAACTTTATGGTTAGATAATGTTAGGCTAGATAATGATACCGTGCACGGATAATCGACATAAAAGGCTTTCATTACGTTCGGGTAAAGTTTAGATTGTAATTTTGCTGTCAGTACATAATAATGTATTCATTAGTCTACATTTCTAGAAAGTCTATTTTTATATTAATTTTCTGTTTTAGGGTTCCTTTTGGGTATAATCGGAGCTTTTATAATTTTTCCATGTTTCATCATGTTCTTCTTCTTATGTAGATCCGAACACTTATTTATTATGTTTTTGGAACGTATGACTGGCTGTGTCATTTTTAGCACGTCAGACAGCACAAACGTCTCGATGGATATACGAGTAATATACGGTATTGTTAGATTCATCTAAAGGAGATGTTTCAAAATGTATGGGCTCCCGGCCACCTTTTGTACACTATACTAAAAACTAAGAAAACATGCAAAGAACAATTCGTAGGGGTTTATTTTCATCAAATCATGTTCGTTTAATTGTTAAAATACAATAATTTACACTTAAACTTGCAACACAACAGTGGAAAAACATCATGGCGGTAGTGATTACCGTAATAATGTCATCTGTCATTCTATTTTAACTTGACTATATACATTATATACGTTTTTATATATTTTTTACGCGAATGGGCGTAGATATATAAATATTGTATTGTATGTATTGAGAAACAATGCCTATATTTGATAAACATTAATTATATTTACTTTCATAAATCTTGACTAAAAACAAACATACCAAAATATGTACTTTTATACCAATTTATTTTAGTTAAAACATTTAAGTGTGTAAATAAAACAACTTTAAGTACACATTTGATAATATTTTACTTATTCTTCACTTAGATACATTATTTATTCATTTTCAATATCTTCCCTTACCCATATTTTCATCCAATCATGTAGCAGGTTCTGTAATATCCTGTGACGAGCTCAGCCCAAACATCAAACAATGGTCGTAATGTGAGCGCAACTACCTACGAGTACGGTTCGTTGCCCAGCGATGCAGTTGCAATAATAACTGATTATTTTGTCATCCCAAGAATGTCCTTGTCTTGCTAATGCAATTATCTAAAAAAAGATAAATGTAAAAAGATTAGCTTCTCTAGTTTAAAATTATTAACGATTATTTCACGATTAATACAACTAACTGATGTATAATTTACCTGATGATGTTGAATCCTTGTCATCGCAATCCACAGCCATCGCACGAAAATCACAAGTCCATAAAACATAAGCTGGGTAAACAAGTGAGGTAGAATCAGTCCAAAATCGTAAGCAGCACAGAGCAGAAAACATATTCAGGATTAAAATTGAATCTTCTCACCAGTACATATTGCTTCAACGTTTACATTGGAGTCCCTCAGTGGAGTCCATTATTATTATATAATATGTATATATCCACTTTACACATATCAAATTGACAACTTCTTTTTTAATTTGACATGTCACTTACATCTATAAAACCAGATACTATTTAAAAGGTGGTTTTGTTATAATTATTATAAATAATTAATTAAATTCAGAAATAATAACGGAATACCCAAAACAACAGCCAGGTTGTAAAGTACTAAGGTAACAATAACTTTACGACAAAAACAGCGAAATACAGAATTACCGACATCCAAAGAGTATAGTAAAGAGTATAGTACCTGACCGACATCGACAGTTTTGAAAACTTGACATGACAGTATTCCGCCATATTTAATATTTCAATGAGGAATGCTTATTTTAAATATTTTTAAACAGGAATACTTAAGGTTATCAAAATATATGTGTATTTTTCTTCAATTATACAAATTAATCGTGTTTTTTAGATATAGTGTACATGAGATGGCCGAAAATGAAACATCTCCTTTATTAGCGACATTGGCTACATTACTAGATAAGCAAAACTCTAAATTGATATTCTTCTGAGCTTATACTGAAGTTTCAATGTTTATTTCTTTTTTACTTATATCAATTAAATAGTTGATAAGAAATGCACTTCAATATTTGAAAAGAGTGGCAGTGTCCTAAAAACTATACTTAGCAAAGATTACTAAAGATACTTCGCCGCCTTGAAATTGAATGAAGCCACAAACGGCTTATTTGTAAGTTCCTTTTTTGAATTCTTGACAAATAAAAACATTTATAGAGAAAATTTACGAATAAATAACTAATACTGCGTAATTTACATAATAAATAAATAATTATTTCAAATATTTTAGGGACATTTTAGCACGGAGACGTGGCAAAACTTTTTACGCAATCATTTCAATTCTCAAAACTGGGTACATTTTCTTATTAGGAGTGAGTAATCTTTAGTAATCTATGATACTTAGATATATTTTACTAAATATGAACATATTTTTGTACAGTTTCACATGAATGTTGTTTTCAGCTACAGAACCCTGTAAGTGGTACGAAAGGCACTTGGCAAGCCGTCTGTAGCAGTTGTGCTAGTGTCTGTTATTACATCATTTATTTTTTTGGAATAAAAAACCACATAAAACATTTTTTTTAAAGGTGGAAGTCCTCCATCATGTAACCTCTTTTATTAATTTCTATTTAATAAGCAGGGTAGCTTGAGGACTTGTCTCCAAACAAAACAATTTAAAGTATTTGTTCCAAGTAGATTATTTAAAGAATTCGTGTTGAACGTTAATAATATACAAACGCTTCGCAAGATTTATAAAGAAATTATGAAATTACGTAACTTATTTAGTTTGCAAAATGTACATTGGACTCATTGTCAAAAATCTTCACTCAGTATACAATTATTATAAAATTATATCAGTTAGGTATTTATTTTATCCTAAAATATCCCTATACTCTGTGCTTAGAAGAGTTCAACGATTTTGTTAAAATCCATCCAGCCGTTTAGAACAGTCAAGAATCAGATATGCTTACATACGCTTGAAAAACATTACCCTCTGCTGGCGGGTAAAAACTGAAGTTGCTTTTCGTTTGATTACTTATCTCCGCTATAAACACTACATGTAACGTTTAATTAGTACAAATACATCCGTAAGTAGTATTAATTATATTAATTGATTTATAAGGTTACGATAAATTCAATTAATAATATTCCATAACAACCTTCGGTAATTGTGTTCACTTTTAATACGAAAAACTGAACAATAAACGGGTTGAGATAGCTTTTCAAGATATTTATTATACAATTCTACGTTTAAGGGTTAAGATGAAAAAGATACCAGTTACATTGCAAGCGAGAAACGATAAGCGACTAAAGATTATTTCAAGAATGCCAAAGACAAAATAAAATTAATTCATATGTCGAGTAAAGAAAAATGTAGCATGTTACTTGCCGAAATATATTTCTCATTTGATCATACAGGGTACAAATGTCTGACGATCAATATCGCCATATCGCTAGAGACATTATCAAACGTAATTATGTTGACAGTAACGCTCCAATAAAAATATAAGCATAACATGTCATCTCATATTATGAAAATATTCATCTAAATAGGAAACTCTAAATAAAACAACTAAGATCCTCCTAAAACTTGGGCCGAGTAAAAATATGTTTATTTGTAGCCTTTTTATCTCGGCTTTGTCTTCGATTACAAAATACAAAACTAAGCGAGAAGCTATCTTTATGTAAACATTGTTAAATATCTTATCGCGTATCTCTTAATGGTTCGCGATCGGACAAATAGTTAAGGATACATTTTAAGGGGTGTTGCGTTACTTCGTTACTTTAAGTATAACGTTTAATTAAAATTCCTCATCTTATCTTTAATAGGCGTGAAGAAATAAGAGGAAACCGTTAAAGTTTACGGTAACATCAAAATGTGCCTATGTAATTTACATTTAAGGAACCTGATAGCTTTTAATTTTCAGTTTGCATTGAGATGCTAACCTTAGCTAAACTTTATTTTTGAATGTAATTTTAATGGGCTGCTATGGTTCAATTTCATTTTTTTTACTGTGCGAGTGATCTCATTCGGAATATTGTTAGTACTTTTCTTAAAAGGCAAAATATGTATGAAATAAAAAATGGAGACAAAAATATTTGTTTTATGATCTAACACTTTTGAAACGAGATCACTTCCGAATACGAATATAATTAAAATGTACCTACTATCAAGTTCAATGTAATTAAAAAGTAAAAAATGATTTAAAAACGTGTTCGCTCTGTACTTAACTCTGAAACCTTTTTCATGTAACTATATAAATAATATCTTTTATCTCAACTTATCCTAACTAGTTTAAACGAATCTATCTCATCCGTTTTATCTTATTTTGTGTAACTGACCGAAGGAATAGTTCGATTTGCTCCAAAGGTTACTAGGTCAGACTATTTGTAATCTCAGAATCCAAATATACTTACTACCTACTTGTTCTAGACTTTGTTTAGTTAGCAATGATAAGATTGGGTACTAAATTAAGGGCCGTAAGAGAATTGTATGATATCTTGATCTACTTACAAATAGTATCAATAGCAATAATACTGTGTGTCTGTTTGTTATGTCAAAAACACAGCTATTTATTAAATGCATATGAAAATACATCAGCTACTTATAACTAAAAATCTGTCTCTATGTCTTTCACCGAAGCAACTGGATCGATTTTGACGGGATTTTCATTGCATTTAGCTGATATACAGCTATTTACTAAACGCATATGAAAATATATAAGCTAATTATAACTAAAAACCTGTCTCTATGTCTGTCACGGAAACGTCTGGATCGATTTTGACAGGATTTTCATACCAGTTAGCTGATACACAGCTATTTACTTAACGCATATGAAAATATATAATCTAATTAAAACTAAAAATCTGTCTCTATGTGTGTCACGGAAACGACTGGATCCATTTTGTCGGGATTTCGATTGCAGTGAGTTGATACCCGGCTATTTACTAAACGCATATGAAAATATATAATCTAATTAAAACTAAAAATCTGTCTCTATGTGTGTCACCGAAACAACTAAATCGATTTTAAGAGGATTTTACTGGAAGTTATAAAATACGTTTTATAAGGAACAATTTTAGCTACTTTTATTTTAGAAATGAAACCATTTATTAAACGAGAAAGCAGTCGTTTAATACTTATAATACTTTGCCACTATAAAAAACCTTAAATATCATCGATTATCCTTATTTATTCAATTTTAAACTGAAAAGTTATTACTTCAATTACGTTTTATAAGAAAACATAAACTTATATGTATACGTGTATTTTCATTAAAATAAAATCGTTATTACCATTCCAACTGACCTGAATAGTAAAAACATAAAGAAATTGGAATGCAAAAAACTCTGCAAGCAAATTGTTTAATAAGCAGCTTACCTTTGAGCAAGGCAGGCTGGAGCCCACTTAGAATAAGCTACAAACTATGTCAGACTAGTGGCCAATTTAAAAATTCCCTCGCACACTTGAACCTGCGTATTTGTAGTCGTATATCCACTTTATCCTTAAACCGCAAGAACTTTAACTTTTTTCAAGTTATTCTACGTAGCCGCTTTGTGTTCAAAGTACTGTTACTGTTTTTTGTATCAAAGGCGTTTCTATTCCACATATTCTTATTCTATGTACATTATTGTTTTTCTTTAAAATGAAGATTTATATATATCTATTATAATAATAAATGAATTAAGTAATGTGATACAACGCGCAAGTTTTTATAAGGTGACGAGAACAAGCTACTTCTGAACATTACAGAGCATTTTCATGTTTTATACTTTTTATATAAAATTGAAGTAGTCAACGAGTAGGTAGTCTACCTGCTGGTAAGTGGCTACTACCGATCGAGGCCATCTTTAATTATTCCCAGAGGGTGGTAGAGCCCTTTGTGGTTCGACTCCGGCGGCACCACCGCCACACCTATTTCTGCCTATTAACAGCAGTGTTAAACGCTGTTGTGTTCTGGTTTGAAGGGTGTAGTAAGAGAGACCTACTTTTTCGAGGCGTTCCAGTTTAGTCCCCAAGGATAGCGGCGCGTCTATGGCCGAACTCCGGTAGGATTGTCTAATCCTATCTGGGGTTGGTTACGGATTTCCATGGGCGGCAGTGACCACTTACCTTCGGGTGGACTGCATGCTCGTCTGCTACTCTAATATTATAAGAAACAAGATCCTACCCGATAAGATAAGAGTCCTACCCGAGGTCAGCCACAGATGCGTTGTCGACCATAGGTTGGTTTATTCGTAAGTTAAATGTTTACCACTTAATTTAACTGTGAACACCATTCTCACATACACGCCACAGAGTTCTGAAAATAGATGTACTCGTAGTATAATAACAACTAAAATAATATTCATGAACAATTTGAGTATAATAATAATATACCTTTGTGTCGTTAAGAAGCTTTCAGCGTGTTATTGTATTGGAATGTTCTTAACCTGTATGTAACGTTATAATGCTGAAGTCACATAAGGACATGCAGTACTTTTGAAATATTGCTACATTTTTGTGCTAATATTTTAAACATTAAATTATTTAGGTTTCTCAAAAATTCCATACCATTTATCAACTTCTACCAAAATGGTTTCTTCATTTTAACTGTATTAAAAACTGACCCTCTTATTTTTTTAAGATGTGCAATGATTTTTCTTGGGTGACAAAGAAAGACCTAAATAATTAGCAGAAAAATACCTTAGCTGCCCACGTAAAGATTATAATATACGTGGCAATTCAATATATATGTAGGCTAAGCCTACTGTAAGTTGCTATGCATTTTATTCATCTATTTCTATTGCATTCATCCATTTTGTACCGGCAGACTTAAATGTGAGGCGAGTATCATAGTTCTAAGGAGTGGTAGCGTATCGGTGATCGGCTTTAGGTAAACCCTGTTCTAAATAGAATTGGTAGCAGATCTCCATGGCCGTGACCACTTACAATTAGGAGGACTGCAATCTCGTTTGCTATTTCGATTTTAAAAAAGAAATCAATATTTTTTCCATGTTAAAATGTCTGATTTTAATCGATTTATTTATTATTTATTTAATAAAACTACTCGCGACTTGTGCTACGTTACTATTTATACTTACAATATATAAAAAGAAAAGCGAGGAAAATCTTTAAAGTGTAGTACATTTATCACGAAATTTTCAGATTTCTAAATGTTTGTACCAAACGTCTTATGTGACCTTAGCATAAACAGCATGGCTTTGACATGCTTATCACGGACTACACGACAAAGGAATAGTTAACGAAATATTTACCGTGTTACCGACGTTAGCTTGAAGACTTAATCCAACTTCAGATACCTTCGCCCTGAATGCTGATAGCGTTTCGTGAACTAAATTGAATCGCGCGACAAGCTTTTTAGGACTAGATCTATAAGTTTAGGTGTCTTCCACTTTTAAGTTGATATTTTTGCATCCTACCTCTCCCTCCTTGCTTAGTTTATCAATATACTATTCACGATACATGATAAGGAGAGGCAAAGGGTTCCGATTTCTCAAGGGTGAACCAGTGAATTTATGATAGACTTCAGGTAGGACTCTTACTCTATCTGGGCTTGATAATGAATAAATGTCCATTGGTGGCAGTTAGACTTATCATCAGATGAAGTACATGCTCGTTTCCTATTTCTATAATCGAAAACTGTATACGAGTAGAAATTACAACATAAAGTGAGAATATAAAGATTACTTACAAATAGTATATAATGAACTAGCATTTGCATGTTGTTTAAAGCTCATATTATGTAATAATTATAGTTTAAAAACTAAAAACCACGCTAAAATCACACAAGGAAAAATCCTGATTCCTGACGATCCTGATGAGTAGAATGGGATAAGTTATTAAAATCGTGTAATGTCATCGGTTAATGTTCAAAATTTTAAATTAATCGGACTGTTCAAAGTGGGTAAAAATCTAGTTTAAAGATTCCGTTACATACATACATACATACAGGTCGAGCTAATAAAAGCGTGGTAAAAATACGTCAAGGCGTTTGGACTGGAGTATCCGTATTCGGGTAAAAAGTTGGTTACTCGTTACGATGTTTACCATTGCAAAATATTACCCATTAGTCGAGACTCAAATTCACTTCACCGTTAAACTAGTAAACAAAGTGAGTAGCATTGACATGAAACACAAAGCATCGCTTGAATAATGGAATCGACATCAATCAAGTAGCCACTTGACTTGCGTTTATAAATCTGTGTTGATATAGCTTTGAAATACCATTTATATTCTTTACAATAGTAAACTGCACTTGATAAATGATGTATTTTGAAGATTTTGCGAGTAATGTAGCTTTATGGCTTTGAAATATTTCAAATGTAAATTAAGCGCAAAACAAATATGTAAACTAATGTTTAAATGTGAGTCGTATTTAAATTTAATTCGTATTAACAAGGAAAGTGGTATTTTCGAAGTAAATTTTTTTTATAATAAAATCTTAATAAAAAATCTGCATAATAAAATTCTTCTTAATAAAATTTCTTAATAAAAATTTTTTAACAAAAAATACAACCGACTTCTATGTCAATAGTCAATGATAAAACTCAATTATACCCATCGGTTGAGGAGTAACATATTTTGTCTCCAGAACCTACTCTGATCCTCATCATATTTAAATGGGACCAACTTGTAGCAATTGTCCACACACGAAATTAAAGGCATTAAAATAGGTTCATAAACGGCGAAGTTATGGCTGGTATATTTACATGGGTGGAGGAGTTTCCCTCATTTTCTCCAGAACCCATCGATGGATCCTAACCATATTTAAATGGGACCAACTTCCAGCTCGTCTCTACACAATAAAAAAAGAATTATTAAAATCGGTCCACTAATGGCGGAGTAATTCTTGTACATACATAGAAAAAAAAAAGATACCGGCCCAATTGATACCCACCTCCTTTTTGAAGTCGGTTAAAAATTAATTATCAGGTCTTATAAGCGATTGTATGAAAGGTTCAATATTTATTGTATATTATTAATAGGATTAGTAGTGCACAATAATCTCGGAAATTAACCTCATTATTTACATTTTTTTATTATTAAAGTGGAAAAGACTATAGTAGTCTTTTAATATCTATATAAATAATTAATAATCAAATAATATTAGGTAGAGCCACGGTCGTTTCGATCACTTTAAATATGGCATAAAGAGCCCTTTAACACCAAAGAGATCAAAAGCAATTTATTTAAAATAACTTATCTAAAACCCTTTATCTTTCTAAGAGAAAAAGATAACACGTTATACAAAGTGTAAATTATATTGAAAAATGTTTTGAAGGCAAATTCACACCGGCTTAAAATGAAGTCACGTCTTTCTCGGAGATTTCAGATAACCTAATAAGGGTATGGACGAAAACAGAATATTTATTTCCAGTACAGGTTATTTTCCAGTATATAATATTTTTCAAAGAGAATATTATACTATTTGTTTTTGAATTTATATGCCTGTGAGTTTGAAAGATAAGTTCTCTAAGGTGTGTGAAATATATTCGTACTAATAGCAGGAGGGATTTTTTTATAATATAAAAATAGGAAACCAGCTTGAAATCCACCTGATGGTAAGTGTATTACCGTTTATACATCTGTAATCCAGCCTAGATAAAATAGAAGTCACACCTGAGGTAAACCACGGATGTGACACTACTCCTAAGGAGTAATAAGGAGTAAGGCTATAATTTGGAACGCTTCATATAAGTATGTCTCACTTACCACACCTTTCAAATTGGTATACAGTAATGTTTAGGCTTTTAACAATGCTGTTAAAGTCAGAAATAGATGTAACGGAGATGCTCCTGCAGTCAAATTACACAGGATTCTCTCATCATAAAATGATGAATTACATAGTCATGAAAGCGTGAAAGTGACGTCATCATCATCAACCCATTATTGTCCCACTGCTGGGCACGGGTCTCCTCTCAGAATGAGAAGGATTAGGCCATAGTCCACCGCGCTGGCCAAGTGGGTATTGGTAGACTTCACATACCTTTGAGATTTTTTTTTTATAAATCTCTCAGTTATGCAGGTTTCCTCACGATGGTTTCCTTGTTCGTTAGCAAGTGATAATTAATTTCTAATACGAACATAAAGGCGAAAAATCAGAGGTGCCTGGGATTTAAACCTCGGACCCCTCGATTGAGGGGCTGAGTTTCCTAACAACTAGGCTATCACTGCTTATTGCTTATGTTTGTGATCGAAGCCTTCTTGAAGGTAGTCATGTATAAAGATTGTCACATATACGGTACAGAGTAACGATATTACAATTACACGTAAGTAGGTACACACTAGTGATTAGAGGTATTATAACTATTCCCGTTATTAAACTGTTCTTGCTGAAGTCTCCGACCAGAATGTCGCTCTCTGTTAACTCGAGCGTCGCCATGATATCATCCCCACTTGACATCCCCACTGCATCTATGTTTGAACTGTAGTAATCAAATGAGTGACTTATTATTTTAAAGTACTAATATAAAAATGCGATATCGTTAATATTCAAGCTTCGTATTAACGATGATAACATGTTCTTGTCTAAGTTTAAGTTATTATAGTAATTTTGGTTAGACCCTTTTCTCTTAATATTCAGAACGTAATCTGTCTTACTCGCAGTCAATTTCAAATGTACAATATGCCGAAAGACTAGAATCTGCTAGCCTACCTTAGAACGGTTATAAATATAACAAAAATAATGTCATACATTTTATGTATAAAAAATGTGTAATGAATGAAACCTGTAATAAGATGTGTGTTGAATAAATTACATTACTGTTACGCGGTACTGTAATTGCACGACTCATGATGCGAAGCATCAGAGAGTGCTTTGCGATCGAAAAAATTTTTTCGCCTCATTTTGGCGGCTATTTTTATTATTATAGCCTTGATAGTTCACGGAATCAAGATATTTTGCATACTATTGTCGAGATAATTTAATGGAGATAAATCCCATACTTTTTAAAAAATGATTTACTGCAATAGAATTGGAAAAAAACACCAAAATAGGTCAAAAAATTTTCCTGTCCGTCATGTGTGAAACCTGAAAACACTGTAACTTGTGAAAAAATCCATCATTTGAGTTAAAAAAAATTTTTTAAAAATTCTAATCGACGATTGTAGGTCACTGAATGCGAATGATTAATTAATTCAGTGTCGTTTAATTGCAATTAATAAAAAACGAAAACTATCATTTTTTAAATTCTAATCGACAATTGTAGGTCACTGAATGCAAATGGCTAATTATTTCAGTGTCGTTTAATTACAATTAATAAAAAACTACAAGACTGTACATCTATTTATATTCATAGAAAATTAACATATGGATGGTGATATATCTATAGATATTATGTACATTTATTCCACCAGGGGCGCTTGTGCAGTACCTTCTTCCTACTACAGCTGTTTTTTCGGCAATTAATTTTGAACGACTGAAGTTTTTTTTTTTTTTTTTTTATATTTCATAATTAAATGAGCATTATGAGTCGTGCACTTTTGGATTTTCCAAACTTTTGCTATTATATCAACATTCTAATTTAAATTTGTCTTAATGAGAATTACAATTTAAGAAAAAATACCTACATTTAAAGAAAAGAGTTTTAAAATAAATATTGTTTATTAAGAAATAGACTGAAACGGTTAAACTTTTCGTAGTTTGAAGGATGTGGTGAGGTAGACTTAATACGAAACTTTCCAACTTAGTTCTCAGGAGAACCGACTCATCTGTGATTGACCAAGTTTAGCATTTAAGTTTAAGTGTTCAAGGAATTTCAGATACAATACCGTCAAATTTTGTATTCAGTATCTCTACATCACTTCAGTTTGCTAATTCTAAGAAATTTCTATGTAATAATAACTTTAGTAATTGCTAGATATGGAGAATTTTGTAAGATTCATGATTTAAAGAGTTAGGAAATTAAATAAGTCTGAAATTAGTGTCTGCTTAAGAACTCTTTTATTTACTAATTGTATGAACAATTATTTGACTCGTACTTTCAAAGATTAGTGCGTCTAAAACCCGTTATTAATAATCAATCTATCCAAAGGTTTTCCTATCAAAGATCGAAATATAACAATTCCTGCCTATTGTAAACTTCAACATTAAAACAAGTGCTAATTAATTTCTAACACGAACTCAGTTCATCTGAATAAGTTGAAGGATTGAATTATGCCTAACTATTAATACAACCTTTCTCTTTGGGAAGTCGTTTAAAAATAGCGTCCTCGTTACTTCGTTGAGCGACATTGAGCTTACATCAAGGGCGTCCAGGATAAATAAAGGACAAAGGAATCCAGCTCAACTATTCTAAACATAGGTACATTTGGGATTACCTAAGCGTTTTATGAATGCGAAATATGACGGCGCGGTTGGAGTGTCTCAAAAATGTCAGTTTATGTTAGTGGTTTAATTATTACTCTTCAGTTGTATGGTAAATATATATATATATATATTAGAGTATAATCTCTAACCACACTAAGATTTCTTGTATTGTGAGTGACAAGGAGACACAAAAATGAATACACAAACACCCAAACCCAGAGCAGATCATCATCATCATCATCGACTCATTACTGTCCCACTGCTGGGCACGGGTCTCCTCTTATAATGAGAAGGATTAGGCCATAGTCCACCGCGCTGGCCAAGTGCGTATTGGTAGACTTCACATACCTTTGAGATTTTTTTTTATAAATCTCTCAGGTATGCAGGTTTCCTCACGATGTTTTCCTTCACCGTTTAAGCAAGTGATAATTAATTTCTAATAGGCACATAAATTTGAAAATCAGAGGTGCGCCTGGGATTTGAACCTCGGACCCCTCGATCGAGAGGCCGCGTTTCTTAACCACTAGGCTATCACTGCACTACCAGATCAGATGTCTAAATCGACCATTCAGATGACTATTTGGCCGGGAATTGAACCCACAACCCTTTACGCGTTAGACCGGTATTATGACCGCTCCGCCACGCGAGTCGACATATAAAGTGGAACATATTTGAATACAAAAAGTTGACAAAATGTTTGAAATATATATATTGTAAATACATCATTATTATTTTTATTATTTAACCTTTAAACTATTAATAAACCATACCTAAATTAATACGACTCGGTGTATGCAAGAACAGACTTCAATATGTTCGGTATATCGGCAAATGCATTTAAATAATCCGTACTAGGATTTAGGATTTTTTGTTCAACACGAAACTAAAAGTAATAAAAATATAGTTATATAATTGATTAAAAAAAACGCTTTGTACACTCACAGCCCCACACTAGGATTCCCTGTGTCGTGGGTGCCATGGACACACACATAGACAAATACACAAACACCCAGACCCAGAAACATAAGTCTAAATTCATAATCTAGATATCTGTCTGGCCGGGGATCGAACCCGGGCCCTTTGCGCGTTAGACCGGTATGATGGCCGCTCCGCCACGCGGGTCGTCCCGTGTAACATACACACATGTGTCATTTAGACAAGTTTTTTGACCTATAAAGTGTTGGGCGTAAAATATTCGTCCTAGTGTCTATGTGCCCAGTTTTAAAATTTCCTACAATCCATTCTCTACGTTGGAATGTGGCATACGAATTCCTGAATGTTCACGAGTCCTGTTCATCAACAATACTTTCGCTGTGTATAAAAAGTATTTGTCTAGTTTATGTTAGTAACAATAAACGCTTGTTACGTTTGTTATCTTGTTTATATTCGTAGCGTATATTGTTATAATACTCAAATATCTTTTATATATTTGTAGCGTTAACTTTTTTAAAAGACACTTGTCTTGTTTATATTTTATGGCATAACTTGTAAGCATATCGTGTACAAATTAGAGGTATTATCAAGCTTTTTAAATAACTTTATTTAACTGATGGAGATTCCATCTTCCATGATACGGAATTTAATAAAATTTTACTTTACTTACTTATTTACTTTTTGAAAACCTGCGAAGATTATAACAATAGTTAGAATGAAGGAACTCCTTAGATTAAATTTCAATTTTAATAGCTCTTTGATGAAACAGTTGATGGATTTACAGCAGTTTTAACTAGCCAATTGTTATTTCGATGTGCTCGACCTTAAATATACATATGTTGAAGAACAGAATTATCAAGGACATCTGTAATCAGCCGCAGAAAAGATAAAATCTAACTTGAGATCGGTCACGGATGTGTTGCAAGCCCTCAGGGTTAAGCTGGAACTCCTTGGATAAATATTACCACACCCTTCAAACCATGATACAGCAGCATTTAACTCTGTTGTTATTAGGCAGAAACGGGTGCATCGGTAGTGTAGTTCTTTGAAGTCGCACCATAAAGGGTTCTACCACTTACAATTGTTATAAAAGTAAATAAAAACTTTAACTTGATATATGTGAAAATGTTTGAAATAAAAATAAAGATGTTTCCTAGACTATTATAAAAATAATATCCTTTTCAACAATGATGACGCATAGAGTACACAATCACTATTACGAAGCAATTAATACCATCCTCGCAAGTTAGTTTCCGACTAAAATATTCGACGCAGTGCCAATATATCTGCGCTAGTTTCAAATTCCCTACAAGCTGTGCTCTACAGCGTCGCATTGATGGCA
Organism: Epargyreus clarus; assembly: GCF_041222505.1. NCBI lineage: Eukaryota > Metazoa > Arthropoda > Insecta > Lepidoptera > Hesperiidae > Epargyreus > Epargyreus clarus. The sequence continues at coordinate 7,223,345 of NW_027332239.1, read as the reverse complement.
CAAAGGAATGCCTAACGAATGTTTACGAGACCCACTGTCGGCGACACCTCCACTGCATAATGGGTAGTTGTCTTGTCTTGTTGTGCAGGAAACCTATACATTCTACTGATAGTGCGATACAGTGCCGTTTGGTAATAGTGTTGCTCTAACGCTATAAATTTATAGCAACTTGGTTTGGCTGTCTTTGTTGTTCATTTAATCATTTATTTGTCATGAATATTACAGTTATTACAGGTATTACAATATATACATTAGTATCATATTCAGCTATATTAATTTAATAGCATGCAAATATTACAATTCCAACAATTTCAATATAATTAAATACAATGAATTCACAAAGATTCAACATTACATTATATATTATTACTACATTAAACATTAATAACTAATTTATATAAAATGTCATGAATTCGCGAATGTCATAAAAGTTATGTTCTAATAAGTATTTTTTGTTTTAATTTAAACAAATTTTCCGGTATATTTTTTAAAGTATCAGGCAGTCTATTATAAATTTTTACACACAAGCTGTACGCGTTATTTAGGAGCAGGGATGTACGTGGTGGTTCAGGAGAAACCAGTCTGTCAGGTTTTCTTATATTTTTTGGATAAATTTCCGTGGCTGTTCATAAAAGTATTTTTATGCCTTATTACAAAACTACATGTTTCCAGAATGTATACATATATTTGTTAAAGTTAGTATATTTATTTTTTTAAATAGCGGTTGTAAACGTATATACATATAATGTTATCATATATTATACATATATTACATTAGGAATACGTGACATTAAGTAGGGAGTGTTAGCCTAGTGGTTGAAATGGTCCTCCTTCAACCTGATGGTAAGTCTCATTGCTGCTGAAGGACATTTGTGACCATATAGAACAGTGGTTCTACCTGACACCTAACACAGATACATAGCATAGCTTTAGCTTAGAACACTAAGACACTCATCTAATATTATATTAGTAGGCTGACAAATACTGTCTTCCATCGAACACAGAATTGCTTTAGATGTGGCGGTGGTACCTCATCGGACCACAGTTTTGACCACGGTTGACCTCTCATATAGATTATAATCTGCCGTAACAAAACATTTTTATTACACGTAAACTTCATTCACATCCTTTCATAAATTGCCTGTATATTATCTTTCAGTTCGAAACTAAAATTTGCAGCTATTCTGTAAATGCAAATTTCAGCTCATGTCACAGTATGCGCTCCAGTAATCAATTTGTTCCAATTCGTGGTTCGTACTGTATTCGTGATGTGAACTAATATGCTCCGATTAGTTTGAATAATTTACTGTGCGCTATGTTTTGATTGTATTTGTAAAGCGTCAGAATTGTACTGGAGTTCAATGAAACCTTATAGTAGGTATAGTCCGCGTAAAACTGCTAGTCCGCTCCAAATATAGAAATGAGTCGCGTCGCCATAGCAAATTGTATGACTACACCGCTCGCAACAACTTCAGAGCGGACTAGTAGTTTGGCGCGGACTATATTTGATTTCATTTGATGAATTTTGCATGAAAATCAAGTTTATTTGTTGATAGCCATGATAATGGTGGTTAGATTTAGTTATTTATTGTATCAAATATGGTACACAGTCTTGATCCGTATAATCAGTGCGGTCAGTAAAAGTAACTGTTAAAATCAAAATTACTTGATACATAAGGACAGACATAAAACCGATTTTCATCGCTCAATATTATGTTCATAGAACCATAATATCATACCAGTACCAATACCATTCCAAATCTGTCATAGATTTTTTTTTAACTCACGATTTGAATGTAATCACTATGTAATGGCTAGGTAACGCTTGTTGTTAAGAATACTAAAAAATATTACGAACAAAGTGAACAACTGAACATATTTCCCATTTTGCGGGCTAGAATCACAAAAACCCTTTAAATGGAACGAGATTTGAGGTCGTTCATACAATAATGGAAGCCATAGACAGATAAAATATTGTTACTATAATAGCATTCACGTACATTCAATGCCTTTTATTGTGAACTATCATGCCAAAATAGACATCTATAAGCCACTCATGTCTCTGTAACCATTTTCTATAACAATAGCGTATAAAAGGGTCAGTACCTAATGGGAACATTGAGCTAGGTGATATACACGTAGTTATTTATGAACCAATATACTAAATTTTGCTTGCGACTTTGTCAAACAGTGTGTCCATTATTATTAGATATTTCTAAGCAAATGAATCAATCATGACATACGAAATAACCAAATAAATATTATTTTTATATTTAACAGATAAGAAGGGAGCTTTTGGACCTAATGGTAAGCTTCTGTCATCTCCTACCCGACCCAAGTAGTCAACCTCCTATACTTAAGATAAGAGTCATATCTATTAATGATGGTCATCTTGAAGGTCTTGAAGGCGTGTAATCTTATAGTCACATAAAAGGTACAGAGTAACGATATAATAACTATACGTAAGTAAGTTCACACTAGTGATTAGAAGTATTATAACTACACAAGTATCTCCGTTATTCGACTGTTCTTGCTGAAGTCTCCGACCAGAATGTCGCTCTCTGTTAATTCGAGCGCCGCCAAGGTGTCGTCCCCACTTCACCTACCCGCATCTGTTTTTAAACTGTAGTATCCAATGAGTCACTTATTACTTTAAAGTAACGTTATAAAAATGTGATATCGTTAATATCCAAGTTTCTTATTAACGATGATAACATCTGAGGTCGGTCATAGATGCATTGCTATCCCTGAGGAAGAAGTTGGAAAACCTTGGATAAGTACGTCTCCCTTACCACCAGAATACAGTAGCCTTAGATACTGTTATTATTAGGAAGAAATCGATGCAGCGGTCATGTTGTTGAAATATAAGTATGGGGCAATTAATATATAATATAATACAAATTGTTGTTTTAATGTAATTATGAAGCAAATAATAGATATCACTCGTGGACATTCAAGAAACGAAGTACATTTACCACAATGTATATTTTCAACCCAGTTTTCTATAAAATACGAAAACTTTATTGACATGACTTTTTTCATAATAATGGAAGCCATAGACAGATAAAATATCGTTACTATAATAGCATTCACGTACATTTATAACATTTACATTTTCATAACTGTTAGCTTAATCATCCAGTGAAATCAAAGAGAAAACAACATGATTACAATAAATACAATAGAAAACGGGTAAATAGCAATGCATTACATGAAAGGCCGTTACCGTATAGGTCCGTAGAATGAAGCGTACCTCCTTTGTTAATGCACGGGAACTGTGTCTACCCTCCCTACCTGTCATTTACATTAATTGAAAAATACATTGTGTGACTTCATTGTGGTAGTATGTTGTGGAATAAGGCAGCGGAGGAGACAAACATTACGAAAATGTTATGACGCAAAATTCGTAATAGTCTACATATATTTTCTGCAATGAAATTGAAAGTAGCAAAGACTACAGAAGTGTTTTTATAACTCTAATAAAGTTTTACGATTATAATTCATTAAGAGTATACAATTAAGTAACCCACGGGCGATACTGACCTTATACATAAGGGACAGTTTATGGCGTAGCGGCTTGTCGTTAATGACCGACCAACCGTGGTTGACGACAGGTGGCAGCAATCAGCCACTGTCTGCGACGGACGCTGTTAGGAACTAACCTCGTATATGAGGTGTTAGGCGTATAAGTTTTGATTATAGTAGAACCCTTTGTGCTTCTGCGGTACCACCGCTACACCTATTTCTACCTAATAACAGCAGCGTTAAGCGCTGTACGGTAAGATGTACTTCTTCGCGGTTCCAGCTTAGTCCTCAGGGGAGCGGCGCGTCTGTGGCCGAACTCACGTAAAAATCGAATCTTACCTGGGGTAGATTACAGATGTCTAAGGGCGGCAATAACCACTTACCATCAGGTGGTCTGCACGTTCTTCTATAACTCCTACTTTATAAGAAGCTGACTGTCGCCCGTGTAAAAGTCCTCTAATATGACTACCTAAGGGCGAATATTAAATTTTTACTTCCATTTCTAACGCGCCTAAAATACTGAAACTTCAAAATATACGAGCACACATGCGTATACATTATTAACAGAGATGGCTATAATTAAAGTCGACGTACAGTAACTGCTACAGTCGTATTTGTAGAGGACTGCGTGACAAAGCGGCGTGTGCGAATAGAGGGTAAACATTCGTTAGAGAAACGTACCCCATCTTTGTCGAACGTGAGCCTTTGCATGCATGCTTTGAATGTTAAGTCCAAGGCCGAAGACAGAATTGCCTTATCATCAGCCGTTTGAATTTAGAACTTAGAAATTAGAACGAACTTAGGAATCATTTAGAACATTTTTGAATATCACCATCGCAAAAATCGGTGACAGCCTAGTGGTTAGAAACTCAGCGTTTCTATCGGGTTTCGCGATCTCAGGTCCCACATTTTTTTTAAATGTACTTAGATAGCATGTGCTAAAACGGCAATGAAAACTGTCGTAAGGAACTTGCACTTCGCACTTTACTAGACGCTGGACTTAACCCGTCGCACTCTAAGAGGAAACAGGGCCCTATAGTAGGCCAGTTTACTATACTATACCATCCGTATCTGTGTTTGGCTTATGTAGGGTTGAGCGGTACTATAGGCTGGGAGGGTGTGGTAAAGTAGAGACTTATAGGACCTGTTGAGTACGGGTTTGCAATAAAAACTCCAATTGAATTTTTCTTCCTGTATTTTCTTTTCTTGACCATTTATTCACAATATTCTTCTTTTTTCCGGAGCGTGCCGGACCCTATTTTTAGCCACCTTAAGTGGCAAAGTGAGTGTTACAACCGACGGGGGGCTAACGCAGCAGTCCCGTCTCGCTCACTTCCTATAGCCCTCTCTTTCTATCATGCATCTCGCTCACTCGTGTCCCTCTCTTTTTAATTTTACTTTATTTTTATTTCTCTTTATTTATTTACATTAAATACCTTATTTTAAACATAGTTGTACATTATTTTTCATACACATTAAATATTCTTATAAAATCAACAATCTTACGTACTAAAAAACAATAATATGAATTACAATATATCAACTATTCTTAAATTTATTCGCCGTCCGCAACATCCTCCCCCCGGCGCAGCTCCGTCGTAGCCCTCCCTATCTGGAGGACGGCGAGCTTCACCACGGGCCTCCTGAAGACTCCTCCCCGGGTCCTCACGTCTGCTGAGCGTATGATGCCGTCGGGTCCCTCGTGCACTCGCTCGACGATGCCGCGTGGCCATGTGTTGCGGGGTAGCGTGTTGTCGACCACGATGACCAGGTCGCCGACCCGTAGTTGTCGTGATGCCCTTGTCTCTTGTCCTCGAGGTATCAGCGTCGGCAGGTACTCCTTGACCCACCGCCCCCAGAACTGGTCCGCCAGCGCCTGTGCTTTTCTCCACACGCTGCGGTCGGCTTCCTCGCAGGGTCCCGTCAGCGGCAGCCCGGTCGACGACCCAATCAGGAAGTGGTTGGGGGTTAATGCTTCTGAGTCGGCGGGATCCACGGAGACGTGCGTGAGTGGCCGAGCGTTGACACAGTACTCGGCCTCCACTAGTAGCGTTTGAAGGACTTCTTCTTTGGGTGACTTCTCGTTCAGTGTGGTGCTCAGCGCGGTCTTGACTGACCGCACGAGCCGCTCCCATGCCCCGCCCATGTGCGGAGCCCCCGGTGGGATGAAACGCCAGCTGGTTCCATACTGTAGACAGAAGTTATGTAGCTCCGGACCCCATGCCCGGTACGCGTTTCTGAGCTCGACGTCAGCACCTCTGAAGTTCGTTGCGTTGTCTGAGAAGATCACCTGTGGCCATCCTCTTCTGGCGGCCATCCTTCGGAGTGCCATAATTGCCGAGTCGGTCGACAGCGATGACACCAACTCCAAATGCACTGCTCGTGTAGTTAAGCAGGTAAACAGTGCGCACCATCTCTTCTCATGTCGGCGCCCAATAGTGACTGTTAGGGGGCCGAAGTAATCCACGCCGCAGTAGTTGAACGGTCGATGCCCTGGACTTGTCCTCTCTTCTGGTAAGTCCCCTCGTGGCGGTGTTTGCGGCGTTGCTTTCCTTATTTTGCAAAATTGACATTCCTTAGCCATTTTTCTTACTGTCGGTCGTAGTCGAAATATAACGTATTTTTGTCGCAGCTCGTTTACGACCCTCTCGTTGTTAGCGTGTCCGGCGTTTCGATGGTAGTCCATCACTAGTAGGCGTGTGAAGGGGTGACCACCATCCAATATTACAGGTCGGTTCGAGTGCGTCGACGTCTTAGAGGCTCCTATTCTGCCTCGGGCCTTCAGTGTTCCTTCTTCGATGACGGGGTCCAACTTCGCTAGTTTACTATGCCGGTGTAAGTGCTGTCCAGCCCGCAGTCTACGTAGATCTTCGCCGAAGGAGTCCTGTTGTGCTTGTCGTATCCACCGCAGCTCGGCGTCTTGTATGTGGGAGACTTCTAACAGCAGGCTTCTGTTCTTTGTTCTTAGCTTCTGTACGTAGAGTTGAACTAGCGCTGTGGCCCTTATGAGTCGTCTGTAGGCGGAGAACCTCGTTATGTCCGGCAGGCAGCCCATGCGGTCCGTGATGTCGTCTGTGGTGATGGTGTACGCCGCCTCTTCTGAAGTGTCACTGCTTGTAGCTTCGGTAGGCCATTCCTCCTCTGATAAGCTCAGAAATGACGGCCCGGTGAACCATCGGTCGGCGCCAGTGATCCTCTTCGTTTCGATTCGCGTGGCGTCGTCGGCCACGTTGTCGGCCGTGGGCACCCATCGCCAATCTTCCACCTGGGACAGCTCGCCTATTTCCGCCAGTCGATGCGCCACGAACGGTGTGTACTTCTTCTTATCGTTCCTTATCCAATGAAGTACCGTCTTGGAGTCCGTCCAGTAGTAGACTCGCCCTGGTTTCCATTCGTGTTCCTTCAGGATGGTGCTCGCCATACGCGCCCCGATGAGTGCTGCCTGTAGCTCCAACCTGGGAATCGTGAGTAATTTCAACGGCGCCACCTTAGCCTTGCCCATGACTTGTACAACTTCCACGGTGCCATCCTTATGGGTGATCCTCCAATACGCCGTGGTTGCGTAGGCCTGTTCACTCGCGTCGTTGAATATGTGCAGCTGTAGCTCTGAGCTCGGGGTCATGTCGCGGCTGTAGCAACGTGGTAAGGCCAAGTTCGAGATGTCTTGTAGTCCGGCGACCCATTGCTGGAACTCTTCGGCTTCCTCCCTAGGTAGCTCTTCATCCCAGCCGACCTTCTTGACCCATAGTTGCTGTAGCAATATCTTCCCGGTGATCGTATACTGGCTTACGAGGCCCAGGGGATCGTAGATTGACATGACGGCGCTCAGTGCTTCACGCTTGGTCGGTGCTCGCTGTTGACACTTGACTTCGGTGGGGACCCTCTTAATGTCCGTATTGAAGCCTATGGTGTCTTCGCTCGGGTTCCACCTTAGTCCCAGGGTCTTCTCCGACTGGTGTGTCGTCAGTTGCACGTTGACATTCTTCGATTTCTTCGTATCGGGAATACTCGCGAGGACAGCTGGGCTATTGGAGTTCCATCCCCGCAGATTGAAGCTGGCTTGTTCGTGTACATGAATGACGTCCCTTATGACCTTTATAGCTTCCTCTTCTGACTGAAAGCTATCTAAATAGTCATCCATGTAATGGCGTTCCCTTATGGCTCGCGCAGCTTCCGGGTATCCTTCTTCGTAATCGGCGGCATTCTTGTTTCTCACGCTGTGAGCGAGGTACGGCGAACTCGAGGCCCCAAATATCATTGACGTCATCTTGTACTTGCGCGGGGCTTCACTGGACTCGTCCCGCCACAGGAACATCTGGGCTGGTTGATCTTCGCTACGTATCTTCACTCGGAGGAACATTTCTTCTATGTCCGCCGTCACCGCGATCTTCTTTTCGCGGAAACCAAACAGAATCTTAATCAGAGACGCCAACAGGTCGGGCCCCTCCAGCAGGTAGTCGTTCAAGCTGACTCCGTTAATCTTGGCCGCTGCGTCGAATACCATTCGTATCTTGTTTGGCTTGTTAATGTTGACAACCGCGAAGTGAGGTAAGTACCACTTGACGTTACTTCTTTCTTCGTTGCCGTCGCATGCTTCTGCGTAACCCTTCTTCAGCAGGTTAGCCACTTGAGCGCTGTATTTCTTCTTGAATGTGGGCTCATTTTCCATCTTCTTTTCCAATGTGCGTAACCTCTTGTATGCTTGCTCGTAGCTGTCGGGGAGTGTGGGGTTGTCAGTTTTCCAAGGTAGACCCACTTCGAAGTGTCCGTCCTTCCGTCTGGCGGTCGCCTCGAAGATGTCGCTGGCTCTCTTGTCGTACTTGTTAATCTTCTCTTTCGTAGATACGCCGAGCGAGTCCACGTCGAAATGCGACTCGACGAGCTTCTGTAACTGTATGTCGCCCGTGCAGACGTGAAGCACGGCCGCCTGGTCCTGGTAGACGAACCTCCTAGGTACCGACCCATGTAGAACCCATCCCAGCTTTGTTCTTGATGCGGCAGGTTCGTTCTTCTTGCCGGCGCGCAGCTGTCGGGACACTATTAAGTGCCAATTGTCGGTGCCTATTAGTATGCGAGGTCGAGCTTCCCCCGTGCTGATTTTCTCCCTTACGACTCGCAGGTGTGCATACCGCTCCAGGTTCTGAGGTACGCGCTGATGATGCAATTGAAGTCCCTTCACCGTGCGGGCTGTCTCGGAGTATGCTTCATGTTCGTGTAGACCTTTGATTTGAATCTTGACCGCCTTGCTGTCGATTCTTCTTTGTTCATTGATACCTCTTATGTTTAGAGGTTGGTTCGGTCCGCCGCTGGTGAGGTGACTTGCCAATTCTTCATCTATAAGGGTTACTGTAGACCCCTCGTCCAGGAGGGCGTGCGTCCTTATCTCCCCCCGTGGACCGCTGAGTTTTACTTCACATGTCTTCAATAGCACCGCTCTTGGTGCCACCTTTGATGTGACGCTCATGACCGCTGCGGGTGCACCCTGATCTGTGCACTCAGAAGTCTCCACCCTCCTGGCGGGCTCTGCAGTCTTGTGTAGGATGGCGTGATGCTGCATGCTACACCCGTCGACTCCGCACGGCTTCGCTCTGCATGTGGTTCTACTGTGTCTTCGTGTCATGCATTTGAAGCATAACCGCTGTTCCTTCGCCCAATTCCACCTGTCGTTGATGGTGAGTTCCTTCAGCTGAGGGCACTTCGGAGTGTGATGGCTTGTAGACTGGCATCGTAGACAGCTAGGTGCTCGCTCTTCACGCGTCGATTCACTCGTAGAATAGACCTTCTCCCGAGGTGCTGTCCTCCTTACTGGCCTCTCCCCTCTGAGAAGCCCCGGAGCGCTGTTCCTCGCCGTGTGCGTGTAGCGTAGTACCCTGTCTGCTTCACCCATCAGGAACTCCGAGAGTATTGTGATTTCGTCGCTGTATGCAATCTTCCCTTCGTTGATCGCCGCGTATTCCGCCCATTTGCTCACCAGGTGAGGGCTTAGCTTCTCCATTACATCCCTTATCAGTAATGGATTTCGTAGATAACCACGGTGGTCCACACTCTTCATAGTGTAGACGACGTTCTGTAACTTGATGGCCAATTCATTCAATTCGCTGCTGGAGTTGCCGACCTTGGGGAGTCTCTTCAGTTCTTCCATTGCTTTATCGAAGATATATTCAGGTCGACCGTATTTCATTTCTAGCGTCTTCATTATGCTGTCCGGGTGAGTCGCCGTGTACAGTTGAGAGAGCACTGTCTCTCTCGCTTCCCCACGGAGACTGTTTCGAAGCCGCAATAAATTTTCTGTGGCGCTGAATTTGTAGAGACGCGTCGAATCTTCTACTGCTGCTTTGAAGGGTAGCCACTCCATGACGGACCCGGAGAATGCTGGGAGCTCCGACGTTTGCCGCGGCGGGGGTCGTACGTGCATCATCTTCTCTAAGGCGTTTGCTAATTGTTCGATGCCCCTTCCCCTCTGCCGAGGCCGTTCCTCCCCCCGTACTTCTAACGGGGGAGGTAGGACCTCCTGTTCCCTGTGTACTTGCGTTCCGGCGTGTTCGTGGCTCTTGTTCACCCAGTCGTGTATTCTTTCTTGGTCGCAGATAGTTTCCCCCCCCTCTTCCGCTTCGATCGCAGAGATTTCCGCTTCTAGCCGCTTCTTTACTAGCGTCTTCTTAAGTTGTATTCTTCTCTCTTCTAATTCAGCTAGCTCCTTTTCCGCTTCGTATTCGACTAGCCTAACTCGTGCCGCGACGCTGACCGACGAACGATGCGAACGTATACTGGGCGCCGCGCTATATGCCGGAGACGTGGGCCGGCATATAGGCGACTTGGAGCGCGACGGTATCTCTTGCGACGTGGGGTGCTCGGGGTGTGCGGTGCTGCGTACAGGTGAGCGCTCGAGGACCCTTCCTGGTGGGATCCTCCCGACGGATGTTCCGGCGGGCGTCCCGGTGAGGACTGCGGTCGATGGCGATCTCGGCGATTCTTCATATATACGGTGGAACAGCCCCCGCCCACCTGGCGGAGGGTGCTCCGATTCGCCGATGCCGGACTCGGAGTGGGTCTTCTTGCTTCGTGTGTTCATTGTAGACGCGCTGGTTGCTTCTTTTTTCTGTATCCGGCTCGAAGGACCAATGTTGAGTACGGGTTTGCAATAAAAACTCCAATTGAATTTTTCTTCCTGTATTTTCTTTTCTTGACCATTTATTCACAATATTCTTCTTTTTTCCGGAGCGTGCCGGACCCTATTTTTAGCCACCTTAAGTGGCAAAGTGAGTGTTACAACCGACGGGGGGCTAACGCAGCAGTCCCGTCTCGCTCACTTCCTATAGCCCTCTCTTTCTATCATGCATCTCGCTCACTCGTGTCCCTCTCTTTTTAATTTTACTTTATTTTTATTTCTCTTTATTTATTTACATTAAATACCTTATTTTAAACATAGTTGTACATTATTTTTCATACACATTAAATATTCTTATAAAATCAACAATCTTACGTACTAAAAAACAATAATATGAATTACAATATATCAACTATTCTTAAATTTATTCGCCGTCCGCAACAGGACCCTTCCAATTTGTAACTTACAAGTAGCAAAGCATTTCTGAACGAGAATATTGTATAAATGAAGACAAGTAATAATTTAAGTGTAATTTCATAGAATCTGTCTTGAAATTTCATCGTAACTTTGTTATCAGCAATACGTATCACTTTGTTTCAAAATAAAACATTTCGGATAGTAAAAGATATCTAAATGGCTTTTGTTAAAATTGGAAACATGGCAACATAAAAAATAACGATTTAAAATGTGCGACCTAAAAATGCGATACGTTTTTCACTCTAAAATCTGTACGGACGGAATATAAATGTGGTATGAATGGGAAAATGTATAGGTACCAGATATCACACTTTTTTCGAACAGATTCGCAGATACGTAATGTAGATTTTGAGCGTTTTATTTTATTTTTGTGTTCATTTTTATACCCACATTAATACGGACATGATATCTAGTTGGAGTGTAAAAAGTTACACAGAAGCGTTATGCTTTAGTGGCATGAAGTGCGTTTGTGCCATCCGGTGCGAAAGTTACACTTGCCGCCTCTTATAAAGAAATAGTCAGCGAAAATTTTCGTCGGTTACACTACTTAAAATTGTGCCCTAACCTTGCTACATATTAAATACCAAAACCCTTCTTACTGAGTATACACTGTCGGATCTCATAATGTCCTACACATTATATTATAATACGAAGAAGCTGATTTTGCCGCCCTCAAAACATACCACCCGGAGCTGTTTAGCACACATTACGCTTTTGGTAAGATATCTTTCAATTTTCTATTCTATTCAATTCTATGTTTCTATCTAAAGTTATCAAACTATTTGTTATGAAATGTAATTTAATTTCTTGCATCACTGTCTATTTTGACAGAATTGTAATAGTGAGCATCGAATACTATCATACTTAAAATATTAACCTCAGAATTTAACAACGAATCATGTAACATGAAAAACATTTCACATAGAATAATATTATCAGAACTCTGTGCATGCGAATGAACAAAAGCAGCTAGTATTCCAATAAAATGGTCTGAAATGTATGTAAATTGTATGCATCATTCAAAGAAGCTACACAACTGCAGAGCGATGATTTAAAATACTCATTAATCATTCAATTCAAATGTTTCCTAGAGCTTAGTTCCTAGTAATTAGAACTTAGTATTTAGAACATATAATATTTTATTATATTGAAAACTAAGTGGAGTCTAGAATGTAGAGGCATTACTACCATAATCACTTTAGTAGCAACAACAGTTTTAAGTGCTGCGTTCTGGTGGTATGGTAAGTAGTAACTTAGAACCCTTTGTGGTTGAACGCTGGCGGCACCACCGCCACACCAATTTCTGCCTATTAACAGTAGTGTCAAGCGCTGCTGTGTTCTGGTTTAAAAGGTGTGGTAAGGGGTATCGGCGCATCTGTGGTCGATCTTAGGCAGGGATAGCTGATCCTATCTGGGCTTGATTGCATATGTCCATGGGCGGCAGTAACCTCTTACCGTCAGGTGGACTGCATTCTCGTCTGTTTCTCCAATGTTATCTCTCTCCAATGTTAGGATCTCAAGGGTTGTTCAAGCTACACGCCTGTCGCCAAGCTTTTATGAAATACGTATCCTATCTGGGGTTGATTAGATACCCATGGGTGGCAGGTACCACTTACCATCATGTGGACTGCATGTATGTCTGGTACTTGTATATTTTTACTATATTTGCATTGGAAAGAAATGGAAAGGCACCAAAGCCAGACATATTTCTAACAAGAAGCAGTACTGCGGTTCGATGTAAGGATGTAGAACCCGCATTACTTACATATGGTTTGATGATGAAGGTCCTCAGGAGTGGCAACCCATATGTAATCGACTTCAGGTAGAATGTTATATGAAGTTTGTAACAGATCACCATTTAGCAAGCAGTGAACTACAAGCTAATATTACAACTTTAGAAAAAAAGGATATATTGCACAATGAAGCTTAATGTGACCTGCTATTTATTTCTCGTCTCTTTGTTGGTATATTCACAGTTGACTACGATACTAACGGCATGAAAAGGATTTTCTCATTCATTTTACAATGAATAGAGCTAACTAGTATGATGTTAACATAATAATATGCACTCTACCGTTTTAATTTAGGTAATTAGTTTACGGGAATGGAAGGCAAATAAGTGTATCTAATTTATGGTAATTGCCCGTTTAAACGCTTAGTGATTAAAGTACTATGCGTGGTAATTAAATAGAAAATATATTTCAAAGGTATTTATAGGTAAAAATTTGGAAAGCAAATATTTGTTAAGTATGTTTAGTGGTGTGTCGTGCGTGGCGTACTGGGCATTATGACTGTTTGACACGGAAAGGGTAGGTAGTTCGATTTTCGGTTTGCCAATTTTTTTTCGTAAGATGATGAGTTGGCAGTGCACCTGATGGTAAGTGGTCATTGCCGCCATATATGTGTGATCAACTTATAGAATAGGTTCCACCTGTAGCCGGTATCAATAAAGTCAATTCCAACGATACACTGAAATGTGGTGTGGTGAAAATTCATGTAGTATCATATGTGTTTATCGTCTCATATGTACATAGTAAACTTTTAGACTAGTATTTTTATTGTTGCTGATAACATAGACAAGGACAGAGGCGTACAAAAACACTGGATCCAAAATAAAAATCTAAATTAATCATATAGATGACCGTCTTACTGAAGAGCAGGTAGCGTAGCATTGTGTGTCAGAGCGGTATACTGACCGTAGCGGTCAGTATCACCAGAGTAGTCTTCGAATATCTAAATAAGCTTTATTATAATTGTACTGTTTCAGAGACATTTACGAGTTCATTTGGTACCTTTATACAAAATTCTGTATATTCATATTGAACACAAAATGTTGAAAGTTTATTTCCACATATTGTGATAATGTGCCGTGAATGAATAGTACATACGTGTTGTGGTGAACCCACGTATGATTAACGCAATTGTGTGGCAGTAAAATTATCACGAATTTTACATGCACCTCCTACACAATATATGGCTCGGCCAAATTTTCATAAATTCGTGGGCCATTTGTAATTTTGTTCTGGTTTCATATGAAAGCACTGTTCTATTGTTAGGCACGGGTTTCCTATTAATAAGTGTAAATTTTCTGGTCGTAGATTACCATTGAGTACTCTTCTTTTTCAAAAGGGTTTTGTTTATTATAATTTACGAAATTTGGGCGTGTGAGTTAGTAAATTTTACTCAACTTTCAGAACTTTATGAAGATAATTTGGCGTGTAGGTTTCCATTGATGTCTAGGATTCATTGCAATTGGTCAAGTTTATTCTACAATGCTATAGTTGAGGACTGCTTTATACATTTTTAAGAATCTTTTAAATATTTTTTGGGTTATAGGTTTTTATAAGACTTGGATTCGAACCACAAACCCCAGTGTGAACTAATTAAATGCAGTAGTTGATTCTCGCTAAAGTCCGATTTTATGTGCGAATAAGGTTAAGCTACTTATGTGGCTTGCAACACATCTTGACACTTCCTGATAAAAGTGAAAAGTAGGCCGTAAAAGCCCGCTTTTAAACACGTCGGACATGTCAAATGTATATTATTATGAAACTTTATTGAGTATTTTTGCAGAGCCCGTTAGTAACCTTTATACTTGTCGTAAATTTTATTGTAACAATTATTATACCACACAGAATTCTCATTTGGTCAAATACTATTTCAAATTGTTGAAATTATAACGCATATTGATGTATTTACCCTAAAAGACTTCTTATTTCAGTGTTTTCTAGATTTCTTCAGTAAACGTTACATTCGGTACGAGTACATCAAAGAAATATTATGTTATAAGTAATACAACCATGTTCTTAATGTTTACAAAAAATACTAAAATAAAACATGGTTAAAACCACCAAACGAATAGCGAATGAAACACTAAGTATGTGTTTTTCTGGAGTATTCAGTTTAATAGCTGCAAAAACATTGCAATCCGCTTAGTTTAAAGCACACACAGTTCTCTTTACTAAATAAACAAAACACAAAATTTGTGAAGTATCATTGCACATAAAATCCATTTAAATGGTTGATGGTGAATGAATGATCTTACTAATGATATATTATTAAGGCCAAAGTTTAATAATAATATTATTAATGTCAGAATTGATACATTTTCAGTCACGAAAAACGATTGCATGGATTTTCGTAAAATTGCACATGGATAAATCAACTAATAATATTTACGATGTTCTTTAAATAACATTTTGGTCATTTCTTAAAATAGACCGAAATATTTAACATTTCGTATTTTAGAGGTCACATTAAGTCGGTCCTGGTTGTTATCATTGGAAAGCAAACGTTTAACTTTGTTGAAGACTTATAGCGTTTGGAAACCTCTGACAAGGGCTAGCAGCTAACTCGTATCGCCTCGTATCTCTTTATATAGAACAGGAAGAACCTGTAGCCGATTACAAACGCATCATTACTCCTGAGAGCTAATATAGTCGCGTCATATGTAACTCAGTCAGTAATATTACCTTACATATTGAAAATTACCTATTGAATGAAATAACATATTATGGTAAGTATGTGAATTATTAATTAGATCCATTCAATTATAGAATAAAACGGTCTCCTCACATCTAACTTAATTGAATTTTTTAAGCCATGAATCTATTCAAAATTACCTTATGCATGAGAGTAAAATAACGCTACCTACGGGTACATACTTGTATATGACACTATAGAAGAGACAATCTTAACAGCGCAAAAAACTCGCAACTTTCGCGAGGTAAAAATAGAATGTACTATGAAGTAGGACTGTCGTTTGTTCTTTGTCTAGTTATTACAAAAGAAATGCAACAGCAACGTCTATTCGCTTAGTTTCCGTGCCATTGTCCCGGGCGTCGAGTTTAAACAGTTTCATAGACTTGTTGCGTAGTTATGCACTGTATTATATTTATACATAGGTAAATTCTACTATAGTTAGATTTTTCTTAGATTTGTATACATAATATGTAGCTATTTCAGGTAGATATATGTTACTAAAGTGGAGGTTTATTGTTAATACAGCCAGAGGACTCGGAAGGAGGAGGATATAAGACATGTTGCCTGTGAGTCGTACATACTCGTATAATATACTGCCAAACATTTGATCTCAACAAACGTTTCATATATCGGGTCAAAAGTATATTTTTTAAACTGGAACAACCCACATATTTATACTAAAATAAAAAGAAAATAGCTGAACGGTTTCGGAGATTTGCGTGTAATATCATTGAAAATGACTTTTATTCATGAAAATTAAAAAAAGAACTCTTTCATAGTTCCATGGCAAAGGTAGACATTACACCTATTGTTGCATTATGAAAGACATTTTGGCGGGGTATTACAATCTAATGCGGGCGTTTTTAGGGTTTCGTACCCAAAGGGTAAAAACGGAACCCCTGATTTTCTTCATTTATGTGCGTATTAGAAATTAATTGCTTGCTTGCACTTGCTTTAACGACGAAGGAAAGCCTGCACACCTGAGAAATATATAAAAAAATCTCAAAGGTATGTGAATTATGAAGTCTACCAATACGCACTTGGCCAGCGCGGTATAGACTACAGCCTAATCCTTCTCACTCTGGGAGGAGACCTGTGCCCAGCTGTGGACTAATTATGGGTTGATGATGATGATGAGGTAATTGTTACAACAATATACATATTTGGAGAGAACAGGAAAATGGATCTAATATTGGCGAAATTTAGTTAATATTCACCACTTTATATTTTAAAAATGCATATACCTACTAATGGAGCTACTTCCTACTATGATAAAAAATACTAAAAATAAAAATAAATATCTGGTACGGAACCCTCCGGGTGCAAGTTCGACTCGCACTTGGCCAATTATTTATAGTATAAAATTAGCAAACGAGCAGGCAGTCCAGTTCATGGTAAATGGCTACTATAGTCCATGGATATCTGTAATCAACTCCAGAAAGATTCACCCTACTACGATTGGCCGCAGATGTGTCGCAACCCCCAAGGTCTAAATTAGAATGCTTTGGAAAAGTATGTCTCTCTTACTAGGTACACGCTTCAAAGCGGAACACAGCAGCACTTAACACTGCTGTTATTAGATAGAAGTCACGTTCGAAGTCGATCCACAAAGGGTTCCATAAGTGGACCTCAGAGCCTGGTCAATGGACTCATAAACTACCACCTAGTTTCTAGGGCAATTTGTCTCAAGCGTCGAGCTTAAACAATCACACAAAGACTTGTTGCACAGTTCACAATGCAATGCACGGGTGAATAATACGTAACTGCAATGGAATTATTCATATGCTCCTTTCTTGTCCGTTAACACGAGAATTATAATATGTGTTTGTAAGAAATAGTAAAGGAGCTTGTGGTCTATCAGCGAATCGTAACTAAAACTTTTTAATTGTCAATGAGAAATATTCATCTTTGTTGTTTCTTTCTTTTTATGAGTCTGAGTTTAGTAATAAGTCATGTCATCTATGCATATAGAATTAATTAAAACCGTGTGTTTTAATAATTATACAATAAACTGAACCTAAAGATATACTTAGTCTATGTCACACCCACAATGTCGATGAATTCGACGATATTTCATAATTACATAAGTTGAAATTCGTCACGACGTTTGGGCTGCTTGAGAATGAAACTTACATAAATACGTCTCAAAAACATTACCTTCCGTAGTGGGACACATACATGATACAAAAATACAAATGATACAAAATCCATTTTATATAAATACTTAACAACAAATGTATACGGATTTCTAGACTTCAAATGGGATTTAAAATGTAACTAAACACTGTTCAGCATTTTGTTTTTCTCACAATATTTTACTTTGCAGTTACATTAGGATAATTAATTTATATTTCTTTGCTGTTATGTTACTTTGTATATATCATATATGTAAAACCTCCTTTTAAAATATACTTTTTAATTTAGTTACTGATACATTTCCGCCGCACTGCGTCACTAGAATATATCTAACTTAATTTTTACACGTCATCAATCATATGCCAATGACGTGACAAATAATGCATGTGGGGTTGGTGAAGGGTTTATCGAGACCTTTCGTACATAAAATGGTTTAGTATGTAGGAGATCGTATTAGGGTTCGTACACTAAAAGTTCAGTTTCATGTCAGAAAACATCATATCGGAAAGGAGTCACTCATGGTAAGTGTGGTATTGGAAACATATTATCCAAGGGCTCCAACTTAGTACTCAGGGGTAGCAACAGATCTATGGCCGACGTCAGGTAGTACTCTTTTTACTGGACTGCTGTATGGCGCTGATTACAGATGCCTATCGACAGCAGTGGCAATCAGATGGAATGCATGCTCTATACCATTTCTATACTATAAAAACGACTCAGCTGCCAACGGACATCAATAGACTAAATATGATTGAAGTCCAACGTCAGTTCGGTCGAACATTCGTTGCTACCCTTTGTACTCGTAGTTATTTAAAATGTTTCGTGCAAGTGTGTTTTCGTAACAATTTTGAAACACATTCGTACCTGATATTTTTGTGATTCAATAGGGTAAAGTATTATCTGCATCATAATTATTTACCTAATTAGGTTAAGATAATTTTATTATTCTTAATCTGTTCGTAGGATAAACAGCCAATTTAATCTTAATCAGTCTGCTTTTAAAATAAAATAAAAAAAATAGCTTTTGTTACAATAAGCAACATCCTTGCACTTAAAAGTATTTTCCGTAAATCTTTTCTTACTTCTCGTATATATAAATGGATGAATAAGTAAACAAACTCAAAAGAAATTAGATAAAACACGAGTCTTCCGAGAATATTATTAAGGGCCACATATAATAGAAGTGGGAGGCGGTAGATAATTGTTTAGCGCGATGAATAACGTAATTACAGCACACAATCTGTTGAGGCCTAATTAAATTTCCTTGGCCGGTGAAAGCTTTTCTGGCGTCTAATATTTGTTCCGATTTGATAGTTAATTAGATACATCTATTGAAGAATGAGTCGTGATGTTCATCGCTGTCATTATTGTTCCACTACTGGGCACGGGACTCCTCTCAGAGTTTCGAACTTTTTTGTTAAGAACTTTCAGAAGAGTAGATTTCTTTACGTATTCCTTACGACTATCACTACTTGGTTTTGAGCAACCACCAGTAAATGCTATTGTACTCCTATTTCATATGGTTGATAATAATATGATTACTAAGGTAAGAGTAATATGCAATATGGTGAAGGTAATCATTAATATGGTTAATAATTTATAAGGTTTTAGACCTGTATGTTCTTGATATAAGTTACCTTAAGACTAATTAAAGCGGTGAAAATTACTGCCGAAATACTCGTATAAAATTTTTACCGCCAAAATTTTAAGTTAAAGTAAATACTGCCACTTTTTGATTAACTTTTTACCTAATTTGAATGCCAGAGTGCAATTTTGCATCCCACAAAATTTAAAATCGAGTACACCACTAAAATAAAAAAGTTTTTAGTGTATAAAGTTATTCATTAAAGTTGATTACCTAAAGTTTTTTCATATAATTATTCCGGTGCGTATCTGAAAGTATTTTATGAAATTTAATGGAACATGAAAATATTCACTTGAGAAAACTTTCAGACTATGTCTTATGGCCTATACTCTTCCCATACTAAGAGATGTAGTGGGACAGTACATGGCGAATTACTTACATGTCTACTGTAGCAAAATCTATCAACACAGCTTATAATTACTTTACTACAACAATACTTTGAATGATAAATTTAACGCCATGTAAAGATACGGTATACGTTTAAAGATAGTAGAGAAAAATCACAAAAAAATCTAGAAATTTTGCCTAGTTTATGTGGTCGAGTTTAATGTGGAGCAATTTCAGTTCTAATGGGAATCCAGTATACTCGTGGTTGATTGCCCAATCTCTATAAGCTACGTGGGCAAAATGTCAAACGCTTTGAAATTGAGCCAAATCTCAATTCGCATACAATTTCGTTTTAGAACAGACTATTTTCCAAATACGAGTAGTTAATTAATGCTGTCGTCATGACATGGTAACTACTAGTGATATTGCAAAAAAACAGACTTAGCTGCTTAGTATAAAGATTAGTTATAGATTAAGTAACTCTTACAATTTAGACGAATCCAACAACACCTCATACGTTATAATCCGTCAAACCGTATGAGCTGTAGGATGTGCTAAAGAATGACTTACAGTCCATGTAAAACTGCTAGTCCGTTCTGAATATAGAAATGATATGCGTTGCCATAGCAAATTGTATGACTACACCTGCTTGCAACAACTTCAGAGCGGACTAGCAATTTGGCGCGGATTATACCTACATACACGCGAAAAGCAATAATTATAAATAATAATGTATTTTGCAAATGATAATACAGTTTACCTGAGAGTACGTAGTCACTTCCACACAACGGAATCAACCTCAGATAACATTGGGGTTCTACCAAAGGTCGGCCAAACGTGATTTAATATCCTCGAAGACTAAATTATAAATTTATGCCGGGTACCAAAAAAGTATGAGAAAAATAATAGAATAGAAATATAAGATACTGAAACATTAATTACCCTCTCTACAGTTTAATGAACCAATTAAAAGTGAAGTAAAATAAACATTTCAATGGAAGAGTTATAAATAAACGTACAATCATATATCAAATGGAGATACATCTGCATTTGAACTTGTCTTTGGAGAGAATAATTGTACTGAGAGGGAATGTAGCGAAATTATTAATGAGCGCTCACTAGTCACTTTATTCTTACTATTGTTATTAGTGGCATATATTTAGAAATGAAGGTGGTAGAATTTTGTTACAATGGAATGGTAGTACCGCCGCCACATGTAGTTTTCCTTAAACAGCAGTGTAGTCAAGTCCGTCTTAAGGAATGGGCAACTGGGTACATAACGATTCATGTCCCTCAGGGGGAGGCGTAGAGATAATATAAAAAAATCAAATAGTAATGTATGTATGTGAATGCAAACCTAAGTATCGAAACAAATATTATGATTTTTAGGTTTCAACGAGACTTAGGCTATCTATAATGATAAATCCTATTATTGTCCCTTTCGGAAAGAAAAGGCTTTGAATCTACCACATCAATATGAGGCTGTATGGCTGTAAGTATGAATTTAATTATGGCAATATGAAAATAAGCATTATTACGATAAACTCATTACGGGGCTTATTCTAAAATGAGGCTTAATATTGAAATGAAACAATACACATATAATTATTATGTATTAAACATATACCTCTATAATCGTATGGCTTAATTATGGATACGAATAAATAGAACCTCGGTCCTTTTGATTTTCATTCATATTCAATGAATAAAGGAAGGAAGGAAACAGGCAATCCTTAGTCTCGAATTAATTAATTGGTTTTCTCCAGACTCATAATAATCTTCTGGGCTCGATCGGGCGTTCCGGTGGGAGTCGCTTTAATTTCATTAAAGCATTCGCAAGCCTGTAGTCGGATCTTGTTGTGATCGCATTTGCATGAAAATCTTTTGAACCAAGATTTGAGGTCTGTTGCATTATTTAGTTGAACTATTTTTTAAGCATCATCATAGGGTCAAGATTTGAATTTTGTGCCCCCTAGCAAGATTTTAAGTTTGGTCCCCCCAAGGTTTTTGTATAAAAAAAAATATCCTCAGAATCAAGTTTAAAAATGTTGTTACCCGTTTTTCGCCGAATTATTTCGAAGACTACTTTTTTACAATTATACTTCATGATAAGGCAGACGGACTACCTGATGATAAGTAGTCACCGTCGCCCATGAAAATTTGCAATACTAAAGAAGTCGACTATGCATCGCCTTTGGAAGCTTTGGAAGAGAGCTCTTTATGCACCTATTTTGAAGAACCTCATATCTTATCCGGGATACCTCAGGAGGAAGTTCATTGTACAATAATTTATTTTTCTTCTGTGAGTCGGCAAAATGCGTCCCTTTGAAGGTTGCGCCCCTGCCGACGCCCGTCTAGCAAGCCCCGACACTTATTAACCTAATATATTATTATATATGGGTAACTTTAATACCTTTTAACATGGATAAGTATAGATATCGCACCGCCTTGTAATTGAAGGAAGCCGTTAAATGGCTTAAACGGCTGACAATTCATGACAGCCATATGGCTGTCATGTAATTTGTGTAATTTACGCGGATCTAAAAACTGCATTTTTTAATATTTTTCAAACATTGAAAATAGATGACAGTGACAATTTCAAGTGTCAAACTGGTTACATTTTCTTGTTAGGAGTGAGTAATTTTTTCTAATCTATGCCTTTAAAAAACTACCTTCTTCTTCTTGCGGTCATAAATAAAATATATTGTTCTCAACTATTATAAGAACGAAATTATAAAAAGAAAAAGCTTTTAAAGAACCTATTCATTTTCTTGAGAAGTGACTAAGCCTTTTACATGTCACTCTCAGGAAACGCGGTCACAGGCAAGAGGTTATTCATGTTTTTCATGTTTAAAGCACAGCTCATAACAGTGGAGCAATATCTCGTATAGCTCAGAAAGATAATGAGCTTGAATAGGGGTTAGCTCAGTTATGAAGCAATGAATTTCCTATCGTTTTGAAAGATAATAAGTTCTAATATAAATGGAGAAGGTATTCGTTAATATGCAATTTTTCCATCTTGCTATCTTTCCTAGGAAAAAATGTATACATATAATAATAATTTAAGCTACGTGCGTTGGTACATCGAATTTGTTGGCAAAAAGTAGTTTGGAAACCTGGGAATAAGTAATGCTGCTAATTTCTAATATTTGTAGAGTTTTTGTCTGTCTGTGTCCACCATGTCGCATCTCACCATATTT
Organism: Epargyreus clarus; assembly: GCF_041222505.1. Taxonomy (NCBI): domain Eukaryota; kingdom Metazoa; phylum Arthropoda; class Insecta; order Lepidoptera; family Hesperiidae; genus Epargyreus; species Epargyreus clarus. Next base: position 7,200,445 of record NW_027332239.1, on the reverse strand, counting down.
ATAGCTCCTATCTTGACTTATACAGTCAGAATATAACGCCAATTTTACCTTAATACCTTAATACCTACATAGTTTGAATAGACTCCCCATTCCATTCAATTATTTATCTGTTCTAATAGCCAACAGATGGTATGCATCCTTGCTTCCTACATTCAGGAATTAATTTCATCCAAATTAATTCCGAGCTGAGTACACCTCTGTTACTTTATGTCAGTTCGTTCTTATTACGAAACCACGATGGTTGAAGACTGGAATGGCATTAATTCTCCCTTATTGCTCTCAACTGTCATTAATGTTCGCAAATGTGATGTTCGCTCCGAACTGCGTGATGATTTTTGGTTAATGACTGAAGTTGTCTGTGGTGTGTAATCTAGTATTTTATTCGTTCATCCAGAGGGGTTGTGCCATATAATATGCCTAAGTATTTTGTGTTCTGATAATACATGGTATTTTAACAGTTCATGCACAAAACATTTTTATAAACTTTGATTAGACTGGCTTTGTTAGCTCGTATTTATTAGGGCCAAATCTTGGAACAGAAATTTTAAACTAATCAATTCTAAATAATAAGTTAAAATTTTGTATGCATAATTTTAATAAAGAAATATTAATATTATGAGTTTAGTGTCGTTATTCTAAAACCAATATGGCGGACGCCCCAAAATGGGCAAATAAATATATTTTTTTTATATTAAATGAAACAGTTTTCTTAGAGAAATACGAGTACAGAATGGCAGTATATAATAAAATATAGAAGTAGCAAATTAGCAGCCATAAGAGGTTAGACTATAGTATAGTCCTCGCCAAACTGCTAGTCCACTCTGAAGTTGTTGCAAGCAGGTGTAGTCATACAATTTGTTATGGCGCCGCGATTCCTTTCTATATTCAGAGCGGACTAGCAATTTTATGCGTACTATACCTAATGAAATCAAGATACAATTGGAGTGAGTGAACTTAAGACTAACTAGGAACGTCTCGTATCCTCCTCTAACTTACCACATTGATTATTTAGCGATATTCGTAAAATTTGTAAGCTACTAACTGAATTTAATAAATTTGACCGAGTCGGACTACTCACTTTTAAGTTAACTGAATTCGAAAGATGGGTACTACCCTAGTTTCTTTACCGTTCTCTAAGACACAGCAAAGTGTAAAATTTAAATTTAATTAGGTATTTTCATAGTGTAAATGTCTTTGAGCGTTGCCAATTTAATTTTCTTAAAATAAATAGGTACTACTATTAACAGCCTTATTTTCTTTGGTTCTTTAGACATTAAGTTTTCAAAAGAAAATTTTCCTACCTTTCAAGTGAGGTATAAAAAGCTTAACGCAAAAGAGTTCTGAGTCATAAATAAATTTGTATTGTATAGAAAATAATTTCGCGTTGAAAATTTGCAACCGGACGCCAAAGTAATAAATTTCATGCCCTCATAATTCCGCAGTGTGATTTACAGCGTGATTTTCGGAACCAGATTCAGTTTTTCTGCAATATGCCCAATAGGCAAGTTCCCGAAATTGGTTGCCTATTGACAATCAGCTTCCAACGTGTGTTTAAAATACGTTTCATAGTCCACACGTTACATCATTAAATTGTTGATAATTTTGTGTTAATAAACAGATACAATATTTTTGAATACTTCTCAGTTTTAATTTTTTTATCAACTGACTGCAAGTTTATTATTTTAAAATTTCCATACCGCTGTACGGATTTATAATGAAGGTACCGTTAATTTTGTCTTGGTAGTTAAAGGGTTCTTAAATAGGTAACATAAAAACACAAAATACCGATAAAATGTTCAACGTGAACTAAGCACTGCAATATGGGTATCAAATTAATAAATTAAAAGAGTGCTCTATAGATAATAATTAATCGATGTTTTTTTTTACAACCGGACGCCAAAGTAATAAATTTCATGCCCTCATAATTCCGCAGTGTGATTTACAGCGTGATTTTCGGAACCAGATTCAGTTTTTCTGCAATATGCTCAATAGGCAAGTTCGTGAGATTTGTTGCCTATTGACTATTAGCTTCCAATTTATATTTTAGATACCTTTTATAGTCCATAAATTAAATATAGATATTTTCTTTATAATTTTGTGTTAACAGTTACAACCTATTTTTAAACCTTATTACGTGTTACGTTACGGTAATCCTTTAAATTTCATAAAAAATAATGTGAGCCGTCACGGGACGCCTGGCAGATGTGAAACATCGACATTATTTTGTAAAAGTAATATGCAGAAAAGAACATATTGTGATAGGAACTAAATATGTCATAATGATTAAATAAAATATTACGATTTTTTCCAGATAACGATGACTATTTATTGAATAAACATTTATTTTCATTAATCGAGTGGGACAGAATCACACAGTCGATTGCGCATGGCGACGCGTCGCCACACCGTACACACTACTGCATATAGACTGTATATATATACCATCGTATAGCGTGGCATGCGTCGCCACGCCAGAAATCGGTTTTACGTGCGGCTATAGATGTTTCACATCAAAAAGTTATTTATTAAGAAATTATTACTTTTATTTGAATTTTTTATCGTTCCCATTAATACTACTCTTAATGTAATTTGTTATGGAGAAAAAACGACGTACACATACGAGTACAACACAATACTCATTTTAGACTTCTAAGTGTACGTATAAACTTAATATCTACTTAAAACACAGTTACACAGAAAAAAACTGAAGGTGGTAGAACCCTTTGTGGTTCGACTCCGGCGGCGCCACCGCCACACCTATTTCTACCTAATAACAGCAGTTTTAGGCGCTGCTGTGAACGGTTTTGAACGGTGTGGTAGTGTAGACAGACTTTTCCGAGGCGTTCCAGCTTAGTCTTCAGGGGTAGCGGTGCATCTGTGGCCGAACTCAGGTGGGATTATCTAATCCTATCTTGGGTTGATTACAGATTTCCATGGGCGGCAGTAGCCACTTCCCATCAGGTAGACTGCATGATCGTCTGCTACTCCTATATTATAAAAAAAACTTAAGTAGTAATAATGTTGATGTATCAAAATTAGTTCTACCAATATAGATGGTTCAAAAGAATATTTAGCTTTGTGTCGATAACTGTTCCCGATATCGCACCCGTCCGTTTAAAGTTTAATGGCGTGCGCCAGATCGATAGCACCGTCAATATATTTTTATTTCAGCGGAAAATTTCCAGTTCATTTCTTCCCAAACGTAACCTGAGCCGTAAAAAGTGAATAAACAGAACCTTGAATGTTGAATCTGAGGTTCTTTTCTTATTGGCGTTGTGTATGTATGAAATATTCGCAAATAGGGATGTTATTAACAACTCGTTTTTATTAGGGTTCCGTACGCAAAGGTTAAGATCGGAAGTACATTATTAAGCCTCCGTTCTATGTCTGTCTGTTAGTTTGTCACAAGACTCTCTCTTGAACGGTAATAGATACTTGATTTTTTTCTTATTGTGTGTTATTATGACCGCTATAACAATTCATTTATAAAAGTATAATATGAAGAGGGATACACCCCTACAAGAAATTAATATTTTTCGGAGGTTTGTCTATTGAATCTTTAAATTTTCACGATGCATGTAATTTAAACAAATACTAGAATTTAAAAAAAAATGTTGTACGAAACTCTCGGTATGCGAGTTTGACACGCACTTGGCCATTTATTTGTAAACAGCATATTTAAACAGAAATTTCAAATTTCAAAACGATAAACATCGTTTCAAAAGTGCTATTTATATCAGTTTTCAGTCAGATTATTCTTAGTAAATATAGAAGAGATGTGTGAATTCAACATACTCGTAATATGTATAAAATTTTCTGGAGTAACACAGTCTTACAAAGATATCATATAAAATCACGTTATACTTAGAAAATACAATAGACGTTGTAGGATTTCTTTAGACTTCCTATTGGAGCTTGAATCGTCAGGTAATTTAATAGCTGGGAGGAATATAGACGAACCGACGAAGCTTGGTCTACGCCGGAAGTAATTATCTCGACATACCAATATTACCTACCTAGCCAGAAACCAAATTTTCGCTTCAACTGATAAAATTTTAGTACATATTTTGTGGTAGTACATATTTGTGGTAGAACCCTTTGTGGTTCGACTCCGGCGGCACCACCGCCACACCTATTTCTACCTAATAACAGCAGTGTTAAGCGCTGCTGTGTTCCGGTTTGAAGGGTGTGGTAAGGGAGACAGACTTTTCCGAGGCGTTCCAGCTTAGTCCTCAGGGGTAGCGGCGCATCTGTAGCCGACCTCAGGTAGGAATATCTAATCCTATCTGGGGTTGATTACAGATGTCCATGGGCGGCAGTAGCCACTTACCATCAGGTGGACTGCATGCTCGTCTGCTACTCTTATATTTAAAAAAAAAAAAAACATATAATGTCATATTATGTAAGAGTGTATGACTATTAGTCACTTTAATCTGTTTTTTTTTTTAATAATTTTACTGCTGAAAGAAAAACATGATATTTTGAAGATACCTAATTCCGAAGTCACGAAATTTCGTGATTTAACTCCGTTGGCACTAAATGAGTGATAAAGAAGTGTATCTTCACATGAATAGATTTTCAAGATACATAATATAAACCTTGTACTATCAAATAATTAGAGAAAACCACTGACCTTGCTTTCCAAGTAGATCTGCAGGCCAGAGTCGTGCACGGCGCTGTCGCGTTTAGATTTTATGCACTATCACAACACACGTGGTAGAACGGTTAGTTCACTAGTCCACTTGGAAGACGCTGTCGTTGCTCATCGAAGCAGAGACTGCCAGGTCTTCTTGTTACTATGCACTTCACAAGACACACGTGATAGCACGGCTGGTACACGCGGAAAATAAGAGCGAGATGGCTCATACAGAACGTCTGTATAAACTCGCTGAGCGCTAGACGACGACTGGTCGCATAAAGACAACTTTGGTAATTTTTTTAGATCTACCCACCTTCAAGTTGACATGTAATTAATGTCAGATTTAGATAATCGTGAACCGCTTATTAGCTCGCTGAACAATATCGAGTACATATGTGAAATCAAACTCATCTTGTAGGTCTTGAAGTCATGTAATAATATAGTCACATAAACGGTACAGAGTAACGATATAACAATTATACGTAAGTAAGTTCACACTAGTGATTAGAAGTATTATAACTACACAAGTATCTCCGTTATTCGACTGCTCTTGCTGAAGTCTCCGACCAGAATGTCGCTCTCTGTTAATTCGAGCGCCGCCAAGGTGTCGTCCCCACTTCACCTACCCGCATCTGTTTTTAAACTGTAGTATCAAATGAGTCACTTATTACTTTAATGTAACGTTATAAAAATGTGATATCGTTAATATCCAAGCTTCTTATTAACGACGATAACATTCGGCCGTCCTGCTCACACGTTCGTCCTCGATCGTGTATGGTCTGATGCAAGAGCTGCAAAAGAAAACCAGTTGTTTAATGCCTAAGTCCAGAAGAGTTACACATTTTCTTGTAATACCGACTCGCACGTAAGAGGCCCGAACTGTTTATCAAAAACATGGCTTAAACTCTACGCATTTTCTTGCAATACCGACTCGCATGTAAAAAGCCCGAACTGTTGATCCGAACCAAGGCTTAAACTAGGTGATGTTCATATAGAATCACACTAGTTGTGTATTACCTAGGTTATAAATCTGCCCCAACAGTGTTCACCACGGATTTCTGTTGCAGGCATAGTTCATAAGGACTCTTTACATAAATGTCATATGCGCGACAGGTATTGAAGCGAATGCATTAGACCATTGTTAAATAATAAAACACACGGTTTAAACTAGGTGATGTTCATATAGGATCACTCTAGTCATGTATCACCGCAGTTTTTATACCTTGTTTACGATAACATTCGGCCAGTGCTCAACTCAAATTTACTCTAAAAATGCAATATTCACTCAATGTAATACATCCACCCAACATACATACATACATACACCCAACCATATGCATCACCAAGAGACACCCGCGAACATTACACTGCTCGAGGCATCTGCACTAATCCATCTTAACTACAGATAAATAAAAATCAAACTAAAAAAAAGTTTCCTACACCTACAGTAATGACAACATCTAGCTGCCCACTTTACTTATGTCTGGATTCTAAGTCCAATAGTTAAATCTCCAACAACTATTGATTCGATAAAGTTACGCATCAGAATAACGACGTTTATCTTATTAGTCCATTTCGGAATGCTCAACAACCTGTTCAATAACTGTTATACTGATAGATAGATAGATCTATAGTTGGCCACTAAATGAATCTGTGCGACTCAAAATACTATTATAAAATTATTTTATTACTACTTAGTACTTCTTTTAATTATTACAATGTTATTTTATACAAATAGTTGCCTTTCCAATGTACGTCTTTTATCAACTGATGAAGCAGTATCAAAATAATAATATATCGTGAATATTTGAAATGAATGATATCAAAGTTAAAGACTAAATAATGGTAAACTAACCATGAATTTCACACAATATAACACGTATAAGTTGTATGAACCCAATTTTTTTACGTTATTTATCACAAATTCAAATTATTTCTTTCAAAGTAGGGCCACATAACCCACTTTTGAAAGTCAGAAAGAAATTTCATTACATTAAATTGAATTTATATTCAGTTATAATAATACATACTATTACATGAATTTCAAAATTTAATTAACAAAGCAAAGGACCCATGCGTTCACGTCAGCGACATACTTGTCAATTGTGTATGGCTTAACTACTTAACTTTTTTTTTTTTTTTTATTTCACCAAAAGTTTTAAATTAAGATTCCCATAAGGAAGTTATAGTTTGGGCTATTTTACTGTAAAAGTTATGCATTATACTAAGGAAGATTTGCTAGACTTTACGCAAACGTCGTTTTTAAAAAAAAATCAAATAATGTTATGGAAAGAATAAACACATTAAAATGGTCCGTTAATCTAAACGGAGTTTAAACAGACCTTGTCTTACATTGAGTTCCTCGGAAGCGGATTTTTTTTTTTTTTCCGTAGGTAGTTATCAAACGGATAGTGTTATTGAATACACACTCGTAAACTACCTACCAAGAAAAATGACTTCAGAAACCGGCCATTATTTAACTATACTTATTTGTGTCTACAACTGATAAAAGATTTTTTTTAAACACGCTTTTATTTTTGCCACGCTTTTATTAACTTGACCTGTATGTATGTAACGGAATATTTGAATTCGATTTTTACCTACTTTGAACGGTCAGATTTATTTAAAAATTTTGAAATACCTATGACATGACATGATTTTAATAATCTTGTCCGATTCTAATTTTGTCTCATCACGATCGTCAGATTTAAAACTATAACTGTTTTACATAACATGTGGCTCCTTATCAATCACAACCTAAAATTTCTATGACCTGAAAAAGGTCTATTAAAGTTGATCATGATTTTATACCAGCCAGCCAAACAAACAGTTAGTCAAACTATCTTATGATACCCCTTATTACCGAACAATTCATATTTATTATATATATTTCAAACGCCTCGGCTTCACCTGACTTTTATATAGTTTGTAATAAAAATTATATTAGTGCGTAATATCTATATAGATTATATTAATATAATATGTATCATTTACAACCAACACTCTCAAGGAGATGCTCGATGTTTCTATAGAGAAAACCTAGACATGACGCAATTGTGAACCGTATGAAATTTATATGAAAAGTAAATTATTGTATAAGAAAATCCCATCGAAATGTACCTATGCTTTTATTTGATTACATTATTATTCATTTGGCTATGATATACATATAATAAGAATGAAATCTTCACGTGTTTACATCGAATATATTTGAAAAAGAAAAATTGTCTGTCGGTTTGTATATTTGAAAATGCATTAAAACCAAAACTACGAAGTCGATGTCAAAAGTATACATTTTTTTTAAAAAACATTACATGACCAGGTAATGGACAATTCCAAATTACTAACGTACTCCGTGATCTTGACAGAGGGCATTGTATAATTCAAATTATATCTTGAATCCACATGAACAAAGTCGCAGGCAAGACTCGTTTTAAAAATGCAATTCAAATTATATTCTGACTCCACATGAACAAAGTCGCAGGCAAGACTCATTTTAAATATGGTATACAAGAGACTATCTAAATTTATGTAGGCTTCAGTGACCGTTTCTCACTTAATACGTATAATAACTTAATTGCTGTAACTTGTAAATAGAACTAAGCTCAAGTTATAAAAGCATCAATTTATTATTATTATTATTATTATTTTACTTAAAATAATTTATTCTCAATCCCATACAAAGTGGATCCCGTTTATCATTTCGTAAATGGCTCACATAATTAATAATATCGATAGTCTAAGCGTCTCAACGTTTAAGGTACAAACTTCATTTACCAGTATTTGATAGTGCCCAATTTTCAAACCAAAAGGACGTGTAATGTGTCAAATTCAAATTGAAATTTAAAGATTTAAAATTACGAGATGTAAAGAAATATTAATACAAAACGAAACGTTGCATACTAAATTTAAAACAGACATTTAATATTATGTATAAGTGAGTCAGTCTGAAGTAGAATGGGAGATAAGAGAGATATTTTTATATATAATATTCCAAAGACCGCTGCGCATAAGTTTCTCAGTTTTCTTATAGATCATTAACTAATGTGCATTTATACTTTATGGGAGTCAAAACACAGTAGTACACAGTACTGCGTGAATTCGCCTAGAATTGATGGAAATCTAAATTTGGCAACGTACGTATGCTTCTTTCATAACAATTACGTATCAAGTATATGAAATCAAAAGGAAACTTTCATTGATTTATAAAATGAAAATGTGAACAATGTAGATGTGAATGCAAGTTTATTTTTAAATATAGTCAATTAATATCCAAAAAAAAAAAACAATAAACCTTAAACTCATTTACCATTTCCCTCCTGGGTACACTCAGCCACTCAATACCGTGGTCGTGATACTTTTTTGCAGGCAGTTAAATATGTACCACGTAGATATTATACATTTCTGTACAATTATGAATAATCAAAATTTTGCAACTTAATAAACGTGTCACTTATATCAAGTAGGTATACTGTACTCTGTAACTGCGTTTGTTGCTACCGCATAGTCCCTTCCATACAATAAAAACAAACGCATATACGTAAACCCCGTTTGAAACATTAAAAGTTATCAAAAATAAATTCAAATCTAACCTGTATGCAATTTCTGGCGTACATTAGCCTATATTAACAACCATTAGGTTCCCATATCTATAAAGCCTGACATTTAAGATTAAAGATCCTTAAAATATTTTCATAAGTACGTGTATTTCTATATATTTCAAAGTAGGTGTAACTTTAGAACAATTAGGATTTACTTTTTACACCACAGAATTTAACCAAATGGACAGATTTACCACAAGAACTGCCTTGCAAAATTACTTTTAGACACTTCTTCACAGAAAATGCACTTATTTTGAAGTAAACACCTCAGTTTACAATGTTAACAAGTAATTTGATAAGAGTAAAGTTTGTTCACAAAATTTAAGTATATCATTTTCAGAGGGTATTAACATTTCATTGAATTACTAGTCTCAATCTATCCATTTTCTTAATTCAAATGAGTTTTCCCTTACATCAACGACATTTATCTACCCCCATTTTTACTTATTCTACCAAGATGAATTCACATATGACATAATAATGTTTTAACTCACGGTTTTTATTCCTGTGTCAAGTATGTTCGTACTTACGAATCGCCGTCCATGATTGTGAGCTGGTTCTTGTACACTTCTGATGAAATCAAACTCATCTTGTAGGTCTTGAAGTCATGTAATAATATAGTCACATAAACGGTACAGAGTAACGATATAACAATTATACGTAAGTAAGTTCACACTAGTGATTAGAAGTATTATAACTACACAAGTATCTCCGTTATTCGACTGCTCTTGCTGAAGTCTCCGACCAGAATGTCGCTCTCTGTTAATTCGAGCGCCGCCAAGGTGTCGTCCCCACTTCACCTACCCGCATCTGTTTTTAAACTGTAGTATCAAATGAGTCACTTATTACTTTAATGTAACGTTATAAAAATGTGATATCGTTAATATCCAAGCTTCTTATTAACGACGATAACATATGTAAATGCACTTCTGCACACGAGAACACACGCGTAATCTTTTGATTTGAACTGAAAAACCGGCGACGGCCGAGCGTCGCGGCGAGTGGCGAGTACATTCGAGTATGTTACTTACAGACTCGTACTTACACTTACTCGTCTTTATTCGGCGAGTATCTAAAGCTTGTATAGCAGTTACATCGGAGGAAGACTTCGGGCTGCAGTTACTACTTAACAATTGGGCTATTAAGATACGGGCTACAGCCTTATTTGCGTACATTGCTCAAACATGAATACATAAGGAATACATTAATAATAAATGACCTACATTAATTGACTTATAAATTACACCAAAAAACATAAAGTTTAACATTTTAAATTTACTCAAATAGTTACATAAACTAAACTAATTGCGAAGTTGGAAAGAACATTGATTGTTTCATAACCAAAGTTCAATGAAGACAGGAAAAACTTTTGGGCAAGAACTTTAACTTCGATTAAACTGCTGTTCAATTAAAGAGTTTGTAAGTTCTTTATTTTAAACGACGTACTGTTAATTATAACTTGTATCGTTAGGTCTGTTTATATGGAAGTTGATTTAGTGTGTTGAATCATAAAGTGTCACCTGTAAACATTAACTTTATGAAGTTTTACTGAAAATTTAAGAATGAAATGACAAAATGCTTTAGTTTACAAAAATATATTTAATTCACTACATTACTCGATAAAGTAATACACTTCCTGGTAACATACTATTTTGTATAAGGTAACATAAATATTTTTGTCACAATATATAATTAATAACATACATTTTTTTATTTACACTGTGGCATACGCATTTTACAGTGCTTAACATCGCCTATGGACACTATTTCGACATATATCGCTGGAGATATAAATATATATAGATATATCTCTTTTTAGAGATACCTTTTTAATTAAAATATCATTTTATTTATAAATTCATTTCTTTCGGTTCAGCGGATAAGAAAAGGATATAACTGGCTATTTAAGTGTCGAAGTGTCTCACAAACATTGTCTTGTAGACTTACATACATACAATAAATAAATACAGTTAAATAAATACATTCTCATCATTCGTTTCGTGCCTACTCAAAACTGCCTGTTTTTTTTAAATTAGATTAACAAGATATTTATTTGGACTTTTGTTTCAAAACTGTTTATTCAAATATAAATTTATTAGTTTCATGGATTTCTTCATTCTTATCACGTGCATTTTTACGATTGTTCAGTTTTCAGTTCATCGTTCTGGAGAAGTATGAGACTTTCACTGGTCGTGGGCGTTTCTAGAAGCGGCAAGTTCTCCACTTCACCTGGAAAATATATTACAAAAATTAGTATTCATAGATCACTTAACATTGTATTCAGATTAGACTATATATATTAGATTTAGACAATAGAATACTTGAAGGTGGTAGAACCCTTTGTGGTTCGATTCCGGCGGCACCACCGCCACACCTATTTCTACCTAATAACAGCAGTGTTAGGCGTTGCTGTGTTCCGGTTTGAAGGGTGTGGTAAGGGAGACAGACTTTTCTGACGCGTTCCAGCTTTGTCTCAGGTGTCAGGCGGCGCATCTATGGCCCACCTCAGGTAGGAATATTTAATCCTATCCGGGGTTGATTACAGATGTCCATGGGCGACAGTAGCCACTTACCATCAGGTGGACGGCATGCTCGTCTGCTACTCCTATATTATAAAAAATAATAGAAATTTGAGTGTACACTGGCAATTCTAGATTGCTAGATGGAATTATTTCGGATCCGAGCAACACAGCGACGAGCACTTTTTGGGCAACACAAAGTCTACCCGGGCAGCCTATTAATAGTGTTATGCGAACATCTAATACGTACAATGTAAACAGAAGTGTATTTAATTTATTATTTCTGTGGATACTAATAAAATGAATTTGATGAGTAATTAACAAATTAAAATAAAATGACGAGACGGCTTATATACATACTTTAACGGTGTAGGTATTTTAATATTTAATAGGTACTTACGAGTAATCATACTTTAATAGTTTTTATTTGGCTGTTTTTATATTTCATTTCTTGATTTAAAAAATTCTCTTCCAAAAAGAATAATTTAATTTAATAAGCACAGTAGTGCTATTTTCTTTTGTATACTCTAGACGCCACACTAGACAAGGCTACTTGATAGCTTGCCAAGTTACCCCAAAAATGTGGCTTACGTAAAACATTTTGAAATTGTTCCCACGTACCAATCCTCACAGTGAAGTTCATTGACTCCGTTTCGTCCAACATTGAAAACACGTTTTCAACAGGAATGTATACGTTTTGTGTGTGTTCCAGGAAGTCTGCATCCTTCTCGCATTTGCACGGACGTCTGAAATAATATAAAAAGCACAAATTATATAAAACTAGCTGACCCGGTAAACGTTGTGTTGCCATATAAATAAAAAAATGTTAAGGGTGAACAACCCTCATCACTTAGGGGTATGAAAAGTAGATAGTAGCCGATTCGAAGACTAATTGAATATGCATATAAAATTTGGTGAAAATCGGTAAAGCCGTTCCGGACGAGTACGGTTACTAACACTGTGACACCAGAATTTTACATACATAAAATATACTTTTGATAGATACGTAGACTTTCTTTATTAATTAGCTATCGACTGGAAACATATTAGACGTTAACTACTCTCACAGGTTCACACTAGGATTCAACGTGCAGTGGGCGCCATGGATATACACAGAGGCGAATACCTAAACAACCAGAACAGAAATCTAAATTAATTATTTAGATATCTGTCTGGCCGGGGATCGAACCTGGAATCCTCTGCGTGTCAGACCGGTATGGTGACAGCTCCGCTAAGCGGGGCCAAAAATAATTTACATTTAACTAACTATGCTGCCTATTTTAATTGGAACAGCATGGTGAAATATGTTTCAGGCATATCCAGCAGTGAAATATAAAAATGACTGCAATCAATTTAAAACACTTCATATTAGTTCTCTGTTACATAATGCAAAATAAAACCTAACGACATGCAACTTTTACAAAGCAGAAATAAATGACACGACCTTAAAGCTAGTAGTAGAACCTAGTCATATTCTTACCTGTATACGATCCTTTTACTTGGAATATTCGGTAAAAATAAATCAATTTCAAAGTAAAATTTGTCTGCGTGTTCGTCATTCACAAGTACCGTCCACATCATTCTTCCTAAAATAAACAATATCATAAGTTAGTCTTAATACCTCCCAGATTAGTTCAGACAGAGGAAGATTAGAAATAAAATCAAAGAGTAAAGCCTACATCAATGTAGCGCTCTAAAAGTAATAAAATATTATCTGGATATTCAGGGGATAGCCTTCGTCGCATCCCATCTTGCTTAAGAAGAAGTGTAAGGACACAGTGTAAGACACACAAAAGGACACTTAACATTAGATCAGATGTTATAGGTACCCCCCAACTTCCGTTATACCAGCAAAAAATATGAACTAGAGAAATACAAAAAATATAGCATAATTATATCATTCCCTATGGAGGAGTTTAATAACATCTTACATATTAAAGTCTGCCAGATAATGAAACTTACACATACGCTCGAAAAATTTTTAATCTCCACAGTCGAATAAATATGCACCACAATGTCTTTGAAATAAGCAAACCGATAGACACTGAAATAACTAAGTAAAACATTGTCATAACCAGTTTATAGACCAATCTGTCAGGTCAGCAAGAGGCTCAAAACAGCCAACATTACGGCGATAGGCATATAAAATTTTATATCTCACCTCCCCTCTTATCGTAAATTTGGTAAACGTTGAATATCTTCTCGTAACACTTCAGCAGAAAGTAGTTGAGCACTGGTTCCGTACGTTTCGCGTCCCACTTGTCCTTGACTGTGATGAAGGGTAGCTCTGTGACCCTTTGTTTATGTTCTATAAAACAGTGGTCCATCCATTCTCCAGCGCGTCCTTCCCAGTTACATTCTCCTGAAGTTTTATTATGTTTATATTAGTACACGTTTAAGCCTAAAAAATATTATTGTAATAAAAATACAAAGCAAATATATGAGTCTACAATAATATAAAATAATAATGGTAAAATAATTCATACTATGTTTAATAGTTTACGTTTAAAGGCAGCCTAAACTTTATTATTGTCATGAAAATATAAAACAAATATTCGAGCCTACATTAATACAAAATAATAATAATTACAACACAAGGTAATATTAATTATCTAACAAAATTTTAAAGTGGTTGTAATCATAAAATTAATTTTCAAATTATAATTCTCGTTTGACATATTAAAATAATAATTTCATATTTTGTATTGGTACGCAATCAAATTGTATGACACTTATCATTTCAGAGCTTCGTTACGCCTAAATATTTATTTATCTAAGATAAGGCGAAGGGCGTGCGTATGACTGCGGTATGACTCACTAAGGTTTAAGCGATAATAATTATCGTCCTATAGGTCTTACAAAAGTACTGACTCATTTTTTAGACTTAAATACGGTATTTGAGTGAGTTTGAGAAATCAGTATACTATTTATTATATTTCTTTTGTATTTATATTTCAAGTACATATAAAGAAACATAACATAACATAACCAATTGAATTATCATTCCATTTCAAGGGCTCTTAAAACACCTTAATTATCTCTTTTATAAGATCTTATATTTAAACAAACAATAATAATTTTATCATGCCCTTGTAATTAATAGGCAGTGATTTTAACATTAGATATCATACGTTGATAAACAATTATTTCCTATGATATCGAGATACTCGTATAGAGTCGATTCTATGTAGTTAATAAATGCCAGAATTCTTTATAATGTAAAACAGCGCTCAAAGCCGCATACCCAATATTGAGCTGTAACTGTAATCATTGCATATACTGTAACCAAAAACTATAGATGTTCGTGAGCCAGCCATCATACTAATACGTACACGTTAGAACCTCCGTACTGTATTTGTTCGGTTACAGTTATGAGTGAGTGAGTACTCTATCTAAAACTTGTTATAGTTCCTTTCTTTAATACTTACATACATATATAATATAGAGTAGCAAAAAAGCATGCAGACCGTCTGATTGTAAGTGGCTACTACCGCCCATGGACATCTCTAAATAACCACAGATAAGTCGGCCACAAGTGCGTTGCTAGTCCTTAGTACTGAGTTGGAACGCTTCAGATAAAATATCTCCCTAGCCACAACTCTTCAACTAGAATACAGCAGCGCTGAACACTACTGTTATTAGGCAGAAAAAGGTGTATCTTTGGGGCTTCCCAAATCGACCCACAAAGGATTCTACCACTGTCATATGAATTAAAAAATAACCTACCATAAACCCTAGCCATAAAACAGTTGATGACCCGATACTGGCAGTGGGGGGTATGCTTCTCTAGCATTGGTAGGGTGGCATGCTTTGGACACCCGGCGTTGGTGCACGGGAACAGTACCTTGTTCGCCAAAGACTCGAGCACCATCGGCCGGATTTGGGCGAATTCTTTCTGTAACAAACATTTTAATTGGTTTATATTTTATAAAACACCCAGTAAAATATGCTGATGAGTACTATCTACTATAGCTATAAAAATCCCATGTATGAATCGAAGAAATATTTTGGAGCAGTATAACATGGGGTTCCATAACATACTAGGTGTAAAGAAACAGCTCTTCTTTCAAGCCCGCGAGGCATTGGCGATTCCTCTGCACACGTCCATACTTACGACAGTGAATGCCTCTAACCAAGCGATGTAGGTTACCCCTCTTCAAATGTAGAAAAAAAAAATATCTCCTTTAAATTCTACAAATAATTTTGATATATTCTAAGTATCTACTCACTTTGCAAACATGGCATTGGTAGCTCTTCTCGAAGCATGGCCCGCAGATGCTGTGGCCGTCCACACACAAGTGTATGGGCGGCCTCATGTACTTGTTACACTTGGTGCATGTGAGGTCCTTGATGAGGCTCTCATAGTGGTCCGTCTCAAGGAGCGTACTTAGTACCACTGTAAAATATAACTTTCTATTAATAAACTTTTTATTTCTTTAAAGTAGCAAACTAGTGCTATAGTTTTAGTGTAGTCCGCCGATGGTAAGTGGCCACTGTCGCCTATGAACATCTCTGAACATCTCCAGATGAGACTGAAGTTCTACCTGTAGTCGCTAACTTCCTAGCTAAATTCATTGTCATCTTTAAAGGCTGAGTTTGAAAACCTCGTATAAATATGCCTGTTATAAGTAAGTATACATGAAATGAAAAATATTTATTTTGTATAGGGCTACGCTGGCACTTATAAATTGTCAGTTACAATACTTTTTCTTACACTACTACCGGATCGGAACTCTACGCCTCTTCAAGGAATATGCAGAAATATGCCTCTCCAAGAGTGGGTGTTGTGGACACACACAGAGACAAATACACAAACATCTAGATCCAGAAACAGAAACCTAAATTCATCATTTAGATATCTATATGACCGGCGATCAAACCCGGGACCCTCTGAGTGTCAGACCAGTATGGAGACAGCACCGCCACGCGGCTTTAGATTGTAAGTGGTCCAATGTTTTAAAAATTGACACTTTGTAATATGCATAAATTTTCAAATGTTAATCTTTGGCAGGCAAAAATTAAATTGATTGAGAATATAAAAAGAGTTATTGCTCACTACAGTCCTCAATTCCTGTATTTGGTAAGCGCTACCGTAGAGAGCGTTGAACCACTTTGAGTGACGCCAATTAGAGGAGCTCTATTCATCCATTATCGGAGATCCACCGGCTGATAGATGGATGGATAGAAAATTCCTTCCTATTATCCAATCGACTCGATAATAGGAATAAAGATTTATTTGATGTAAATTCTTTGACGTAGATTTAAGGAACTTCGATTAGTATCATGATAAACAAAGTGGGTGGCAGAATCAGAAAAAAGGCGATTTCTCGGGTAATAGGCATTCGGAGAGGAGGAAGTTTGCGGAGATTCTTCTCCGGGTTGTAGACTCAACTGAGGATGTATCGGGCGTTACATCTATCTAATTTTTAGCTTACCAAAGATCAACAATATACAATTACTCTACACCAGAAATTGTTAAATTTCAATTTTGATATACAAAGATTGTAAAGATGGATGAATGATAATGGAAGTAAGTAAAGGAGGAAGTATGTAGTACTGGGTGTGTGAACCAATTACAGATTTCTCATAACCCTATAGCAATGTCTTATCGTTCATGATGTATCGTTAAGTGACATTGTTCGTAATTGGCTTTTAGAAGTCTGTTAGTGTTTTCATAGATGTTTCCGTGATTTGGAGTGGCCTTTGAACATGTCCTTTGTTATATAACAAAGAGTTAATTTATAAACCTATGATTAGAACTATTATTGTTGTTATTAGATTAGTATCTTTAAAAAAAATAATTACGTATACTGGACGGTCAACAATTTCAAAATACATCATCTTAACCAGTGTGACATTATCTTTTAAAATACGTTTACCGATCATTTATATAAAGTACAAGTGATAGTTTACGTCTGTTAATAAAAATAAGTTTTGAATAATTTTTGATTACCATAATTTGACAATTTAAGATTGATACTAAAGGGAATTAGTGGCATAAAGTTAAACAAGAGGGCTAGGCTTCAAAACGATGTGCATCACATATGTCTTCATCACAATATTTATCGTCACTTACTTTAAATTAACAAATCTTTATGTTAGACATTTCTTTACAATGTTCTAAAAGACATATGAAATCTCCCAATACGTTTTTGGCCAGTGGTGGCGTTTGGCCTACATCCCTTTACATTGACAGGAGTGTGACAGTAATGTTTGGACGCTGAAGTTGTTGTAAAAATATACGTGTTGACATTATAGTATAAAACGTAACGTATTTCATTAAACATAATTATTTAATACCAACGACAGTATTTTGACAACAGATACGTAAATAAACTCGAATATATTTTTAAAAATTGATGTATTATTTTGTCACAATTAAAAAAACAAATGTTAACAAGTACGCTGGTATTATAAGAAGGGACAGGTATTTACTACACCGCAAATATTTCGTTATAATATCAAGAATATAGAAATAAAAATATTCAGTAAAAATAAAATTCAAGTAAACGAAAAACAAATAAACGAACAATGTTTTATTTATGACTGTAAACATCAGAAATCGAGTAGTAGCTGATAAATTTAAACTCTGAAAGCATTCCTACCTATTCTCCGATTTTAGAACGAGCTAAAACATACCGTAAAATCACCGTAGATAACACACATATGACATTTATTACGAAATATGCAATTTGTGACAATGTTAGAGAATTATGCATAATACATTACGCATTCAAATTACTATCGACTGTCCGCATAATGATTATTAATCAGGCTGAATAAAACCGTAATGAGCCTTTCAGTTGCAAATATTGAATAATTTACCACTATATTATCATAACTAGTAACACGACTAACTTTTTCTCCCCGAAGGCGACGCGGCGGATGACATTCTTAAAATAACACTACACTTCAAACGTTAAATAGCATTGAAGGCACTTTTACACTTGGTAAACACTTTTGGATGTATCCGAGGTGTGGAGCGATTACATCGTAATCGTACAGCCATTTTCAGTGATAAGACGAGTGTGGTACGTCGTGGAGTGAGATTGTGGTCGTTGGCGACACTGCCCGGTCTATAATTACTCGGACTGCGGCAAGGTCAGCCACCGCCGTTCATGACTTGTCTAGCCAATTGCGCTAGTCTCTAACATCTACGTAACAATAATAATTGACACGTGCTATACGTGTAACTGTAGTTTTAATTTACAAATTAAAAAAAAAACTTTTTTTTTTTATTATTTTTAAAAGGAATACTTTCTTTGTGGGAACGAAAAATAAAACGAATCGAAACACGACAAACCCACCACTTTAGTAACTCTCTACTGCAGGTAAAAGGAATCGCTTACTCGCATGTTAGTTAGAAATGTTTCGTTAATTACAGAAAATATTTTGTTTTATCAACACTTCCCCCGAGTTTCTAGCCGACTGGTATATTAGAAAATATTTAATTAAAAAGAAACTTACTTTAAAAAGATTCAGTGTAAATGTTAATGTTAGAAACGAAATACTTCAGTCATAATTCTGTTTTATACGTTCACGCGACGTTTACCGTTCTGTGGATAAACTGCTACTAGTGAAGTAAATTATAATTTACACGGGAATAACGATAAAAATCAACAGTATTTCATGTTGACGTATAAACAGAAAAATTAAAACACGATCTTACAAACATTCGCACAGTTTGAAATTGGAATACGAATGTTTCTCAAATTCAAATAATATTTACTCGTGAAGCAATGATAAAATCATAATTAAGTGAAATATCAGAAAGTTTATCGATATTATTTTTTCTGCTCAGAATTTGGTGTTACGAAATTCTGAAAAGAGTTCTAAAATGGTGCATTGTATTTACGTAAATCGATTTTATCAAAAAGCGATTAGCGATTATTTACGTCAGATGCGCTATTGATACGGATGATAGCGACTCCCTATCTGATACTATGTGTATCCTTGTAAAGTTCTACTGTAATCTTCTAGACATAATTCAATTAGCTTGTTTATTTAGTTAATATTAATACGTATACATAAAAACGTATGTACTATGTCTGTTGCAGTGTTTAATACGCTTTGAAGTTTATTTTGATTGAATGTTGAGTTTCAATTTTAAACGAAAATTAGTTAGAAACTGCTGGAATAACTGCTAAAATAACTTTCAAACACGCAGTGAAGATAGCAATAGTAGATGAATATTTATTTTTTCATGCTTAAAAGATCCTTATTAATGCGTGGTTACCTATTATAAATTAAATATAATAATTGTTGAAATTTTTGTATTTACATTGAGAGAGGGTGAGGGTAACACATGGCCAATTGGCCAACTCTATGCTAATACACGAGCTATAGTCCAATACCCGTTGTATGAGTTTTTACAAAAATGACTGTTTTAGTATTTGTTTACGTATTTGCCGATACATTTCCAATCAGCGCCCCTAGCGGATTGTATCAGAACTGATTGGAAATATATGGCAAATAACTAAACAAAAACAAAAATGGTCATTTTTGTAAAATCGTAAGAACTCATACTAAGGGTACAGGTTGGCGATAGGTCGCGACGTCTGCGACGATCATTGACGGTTATCTGCTGTCGCTGCACGCCGGCGACCGGCGCCGATTGTCGGTCGCTGACCACAGGCGGCGACAATCGACGGCAGTCAGCGCAGTATAAACAGTTATTGTTTTGTCTACGCCTACTTATTTATAGATCTTCACCAATCGAAGTTTGAACAGCGTGGAGTAGGTTTCAAAACTTCAGTAGTTGTAGGCAGACTTGTGGTCAGCAGTGGAAGATAAAAAGCAACCACAGTTCATATTATTAACAAACAACAAATAAATGAAATTGAAGTATTTGTTTGAAATGTCAAAATAACAGCATTTTACATAATGCATATGGAAGTACATATGGAACTTGTGACAAATAATTTAACAAAAATTTCGTCTGTCTGTCCGCCAGTTCGTCTGTTTGGAAAAAAATCCGAAACGGCTTGACACATTTGACCAGACTATCACTATCAGTAATGTATGTTTATGCGTATGTTTAAGGAATGTCAAAGACTATTTTACTTTAGAAAAATATTTTGATTTACGCGTTAAAAAATTATATCGCCTAAGTATTTTTACTTTTAAACACAGATACAACCGCGGGGCACAACTCCTCTACAAATATCCCGATATCTATAATCCATAACCCAATACCTTTCTTGAATATACTTGACACTTTATTATTCGTTCCGCGTATTGATAAATAATAATTGTATTTGTCAAGCGCACCTGTTCTCGTACCTCTCGACAGCTGTCGGGAACACAAAGCGTGCCAAGACTAAACAATAGGCAAATCATTTACCAATACAATTCTTGCTTATCTTTATGTTAAAATGTTTGTGTCGTATGAATAGCAGAACATATTCAGGTATTAACTAGAAACGTGTCATAGAATCTTTAATATAGTTTTTCTTTATAATACAATACTATGGGTAAAAGTAATCAGAATCTAAGAGTTCTGATATTATTAAGATAACGTGAGTAATTTCAAGAACTGAACAATAATATATTTTTAAGTCTTATATAATTGTTATACTGGTTTTAACGTTTCCAAAATGTAAAAAATCCTTCCTAAGTTTATTTGATTTTATAGCTCACAAAAGAAAATTGAAAGCTGTCCCGAAATACGACTAGGTACTAGTTATACAAGATTATAAGAAAACGGGGTTTTTCACTTTTCCAGGAAAGTTGGCGAAAAATTTTCCAATTTCCATGAAATGTGACCTCTGTGAAATTAGCCGCATACAGTGGCGTTTAAATCATGTTTCGATTGTTGCATCACGAAATATTCCCTAGAGATAGGTACACAAAAAAATTAACGTCAAATAGATAACCTATTTCCTTTGGGGAAACGGTTTAAAATCGAGATCCGAATTTGTTTTAGAAAATTTAGTAAACTCTATAACTCGATTTTATAAAGAAATAGATTCCATTATTGTAGAACATATACACTGTAATATACTAGAAAATGTAGAGCAAGGACGCTGAGTGTACCTTTTAGAATTAGAGCAAGTGATGAAGCCTTCTATGTTAATGTGAAGGTAATTGTCATACAGCTGAGTTATTTGAAGATCACGACCAATGCTACTATAAATTGTGCATTCTTGCAAATAGAGGGCATAAAGTATAATCATATCATCATTATCATCTACCCATTACTATCCTACTGTTGGAGACGGTTCTCCTCACAGAATGCGATGGATCTAACGAGTACCTATAATCCACCGTATTGATCGGATTGGTAAAAGTATCTAATAGTACTAAATCCAAAATTTTTAATTTTGTAGGAGGGCAAAAATGTACTGTTATTGATAGACCCAAATTTTAACAAACCTATATAGGTATCCGATTTTATCGTCAAGCATATACCACTTCTTGGAGTAGTTATTGTGTCATATTTACTTAGTGATATTTGGTTCGTTATGAATTTTGTCCCCCTCCCTACGGGTCTAGTCTTAGATCGAAGATTAAGGTTATCAGTTCAAGCTGATCAAGTATGTTATGGGTTAGTAGGACATACCTATACGAAAATTATAAAGAAATCTGAGTTATGTCAGTATTTTTATATAGAACGACGGTTCTACCTGAAGCCGATCACAGGTACTAACTTTTGAGGACCAAAATGGCATTCACACTCGCTAATTATTGCATTGTCATAATTCTAATATATTTTCAATCTTATAAAATGCTGCAGTCAGCAACACAGTCGCTTACTATCATACCGGTGAGCAGATTCCTCTCACGAATTTCGTTAAAAATCCAGTCGCCCGTCAGTCTATTGCCAATCCAATTTTCATGTGTTCGGAAAAAGCAAAAGATTAACGTATTCGAACGAATATCTGGAAACATATCGCGTACCGTCCGACGAATTTCACTCGAAACGAGTCAACGGATTTTACTATTTTATTTTATGTATATGTTTTGAGTGCACTTTGATACGTTTTTCTCTTTTTTTGGTGGTCCACTTGACGTGTATCATGTCACTCTGTCGCCGTAAGGTTCTAAATTCGTATGAGGTTAATATTTTGAATTTGAATCCTACTGTGAGGATGTGAGCGAAGAAAGGGCTTATTCGTTTTACAAACAGATGAAATACATAGATGAATGTTAAGTTTTTTAAATAAAATGAATTCCCCATCTTGGATTGATTGACGGATAACATACATTCCACAACAACTTATTGCCAATTGGTCATATCTAGATGGTCGATCTATTACTACTATATAGTTGAATGCCTTTCTTTCATAATAATATTTATTTAATCTGCACATACGCATACATGCGCTACATAATGCTATGAGGCTTATGAACCATCCTAACTTTCATCAATGAAACAAAATTAATTGAAAAAGTTAAAAATATTTTTACGAGACAGAAAGGTTATTTACCTTTTCAAAAATACTTTGAAATACGTCGACTGTATCGTTTGTTGATTCCTGTCCAAACGGTCCAACGGATGTTACTATTCGTTTTCTGCATGCGCTAAAATGGAAAGCGGCTAGTACAACGGGCTGCGAAGTATGTCACGGTACGAAAAATCCTTTTATTTTATTGCCTGTAATGTGACAATACAGTAGGCTATTCTTTTAGCGGCAAAAGCAAACAAAGCAAAACAGTTGTCGTAATCAATCGCTGACCCACTGCTGGGCTCGGGTCTCATCTCAGTGAGAGAGGTTTAGGTTTAGATTAGGTTTATTTTGGTTAAGTTAGGTTAGATTTAGGTTGATTATGAAGTTAACAGTGCTGGCCAAGGGCTGATTGGTACTTACATTTTTTTAAGAACTTTCATATGTGAAGATTTCCTCACGATGTTTCTTCATCGTTAAAGCAAGTGACAATTTGTTTTAAACATATTATAACTTTGAAAAGTCTCAGAGTTGCATTCAATCCACTAGACAATAACTGCATGCATACAGTGCATTAGTTTAAATCATTTTCTTACAAACTAAACTTCGGATCGATTTTGCTAACTTGTCATAGGTAAGAATCATAGAGAATTTAAATACCATACCATAGAGTAGAAATTAATAATGTGTGATAATAAAACACGTTATTAAAAATTTAAATCGCAACTATTTTTGAACGCAAACAAAGACTTAGGACAGGAATGTTAAAAAGGATTCGGGGGATGATAATAAATCATTCACTAGGACCTTCCTAAACCCTCATTAAAATGCCAGGTTGGAAACTCAATCATAAAAAGCACCCCCGCATTTTATGCCTCGCCTATCCCTTTTTGACTCCCTAAAATAGTGTCGCTACTTAGTATCTAATGCTACTTTATGTGACACAATATTATTTATTTTTAAGAGAACTCATACGGTATACTCATAAATCATTTGAATAAAATCAAATTCTAAAATGAAAGTGAACTACAAGACAACATATTGTTATCATTAGTAAAATTATGTTACTTCAATAATAACTAATACTAATAGTCCTTGTGTGAATGTTTTGTGCTACTGATTAGGTTTTTTTTATTTTTAAGAAGTTTGACTGCACTGTGTTTCTGTGTTGTTATCAAATGACATAATAAGAAACAAACTATATTGAAACATTAATGATACGTTATGGTAAATAATGATTGCCTAGTGAAGGTTACCAATTTGTAATTACTTGATCAGCGTTGTGGACTATGATCCACTTCGCCTCTAGCTCTGTTATGAGACTCATATCCAGAAGAGGGCCAATATTGGGTTGACGACGACAAAACTTAATAAGGATACCGCAATTCCTTGCTAAAGTTGTCACTGTAAATAATTTTTTCACAAAATGTCTTTTGCGTAGTAAGCATCAACATGGCTTCAAGTTTCTTTCGCGAAATTGCAAATCCGTAAGAAAACAAAGAGAAAACTTTACGAGGTTTTTGAAGGTACTTGTCCTAATGCCTACGAATAGTAAAGCGTTAGGGTAAAAAATGAGAGAGTAAATAACTAAATCGCCCAAGTTCTGAACAGGCCAAATTATTTTATTTTTAATCTGAAAATGTACTTTGTAAAATTAATTGATTGTTTTTCAACGGAATTGCACGCCTCATAAGCGAAGCGTTGAGGTTGTGCTCTACTCTCGACATTTCAAAAAAAGCAGTTTTCTCGAAACTGAAATTGATTTTTTGTTATTTATATTGCACTTATAGGTTAATTTGAGTGAACTAATATCAAGTCAAATAATTTATCAGGCACATAAAATATATTTTAATAACAATTTTTTTGTTTAACATAGTAAATAATAATATTAAACATAATCTTTTCTGGACGTCCGTGTATGGACGGGTTTATGTGGCATCAAAATTGGTCGAAAAAATGATCGTATCGGAATATTTTTTTTTTAATTATCTAAAGTAACACACGAAATAATTTCTTAGTCAATATGAGCGTTTAATTCACTGTCATTAAATTATTATTTATAAAAAACTAATACAACAATCAAAAAAAAAAATTGCTAAACTTCTTTAAAATCATTTTTTTTATTTGTTTATTGAATAGAAATAAATAATAAAAAATTAAAAAAAAAATTGTATATTTATATAATATACACTTTTACAAATAATCAATTTCATTGTAAAAAAAAATGAGATTATGAGGCGTGCACTTTTGGATTTTCCAAACTTTTTTAAAATATGCTTGAGAGATTTTGTTCTGGTGTCAGTCCAATTTTCCAAATAGATTGTTTTCCTGTGTTAGACAAAATTTTGGTCATGTTTGATACCCACCTTTTGCAGTTGCCACAGTTGCCAAATCTTTACATCCAGTTTGATAATTTTGGATGAGGATTTTGGGGCCTATTTTTTATAACATATAGTACAATTTTGCAGCTTTTTCGTTGGCTATAGGACACTTGTTAGAAAGTTGACATTTCCTTCCGTCTAATGCCACTCGCAGTTGTTCGCAACTTTTGGAAGTTTTTGAAACGTTAAACCTTTACAACTTTTATTCATAAACAGCAACATTATAAAGTTTAATAGCCTCGTGAGTCGTGCCCGTGTTTGTTAAATTTGGGCTTGGTAACAATTTATTTCTGGAATTTACAAATTGACGGGAAAATTGACGAAATTTTTATTTTGAGAGCCGGGGTTTTCATCTACAAAATGCGAGTAGCTTAGGTAATATCAGTAATTTATGAATATTGTTTATTGTTGACAAGGAGGGAAAGCTTCAAAAGGTACGGAATCCCATGGAATACACACTAGGTTACATTAGGGATTTTTACCGCATTTAAACTCTGCCGGTGGGCTTTGCCGGATTTCTAACGGAACTCAACTATGAAAACCTATTATCAAATGTAAGTACTACATCAGTTCTACTTCATGTTGATACCTCACGTTTGCTTTCTATGAAGACTACTGAAATGCATCATGCTAGTTTTACTTAACATCCTTAGAACCTTTAGAAAATGGCAGTGTTACACTGCTGTTACAAACAAAATAAATGTTATGGTGGTTTGGCACTTGAATAACGAAGATACTTCCCTCTTTAAACATATGAAGACCAAGTAAAGCAAACAATAACAAAACGGCAATATCTATATTTGTTCATTGCTATTATTGAGAACATATGTACGAGTAAATTTTAGACTACAGTTAAGCATCAGTCAATATGAGTCTTAAATTTTTTATCAAAATAGCCATAAGCAACTTTATCTTCTACTTCGTATCTTTAGTAAACTTAGTTAAAACAATACCTTGCTTATCCATAATCCTCGGTAAAACACAAGGCAGATTGACATTGATTGCACTGTTCGCTAAAAATAACTTGCTATACGGAACGAGAAACACATTAAAGGACATAATTCCTCTATAAATATCCACGAGACTGACATTATTAGGAATAGTGTCAGACTTCACTATCTTGTTCAAGTAGACGGTGTAAACATAAGTGTATTTACGATACAGTGCCTATCATATCAGTATGTATTGCATATCTAGTACTACTGTATAAGGAAGGCGTTAACGTGTAATTGGAAGTATAAATTGTATATTTTTACTTCGAATATGGTAGAACATTGTGGTTGTACTCAAGATCCTCACCGCCACACCTATTTCTGCTTAATAACAGAAGTTTTTAGCGCTGCGGTATTCCGGTTGATAGGGATGTAAGGGAGACATACATATCCGAGACGATCCAACTCAGTCTTCAGGAGCAGTTACGGTTATTTGTGTAGGAATCTAATCTCATTTATACATGTTCATGGGCGGCAGCAGCCACTTCATGTGTGGTGAACTACTAGCAGTCATAGCCCAGAGTTTGGAAAACTTAGTCTCTCCATCGGAGTATGTGAGGTTTGTATTCCAGATACGCAACATAGGTTTTACAATAACCAAATTTCAAGTCCCACTCTAAGACGAGACATGTGGCCAGCAGTGAGAGGGAAAACTGCCGATGACTTAAAAATATATGGCCCCTCCACCACCCTACACACCTTCACTTCATAAAAATCTCGTAAAACATCACTTTCTAAAATATCAAAAATTACAAACCGTTTGCATTATGATAATTAATATCAGCTTCACGTTTTCACAAATATTCCGCTGCCCACTTTAATTAAGGTACATATAAATTAAAAGCTATTGAAATCCAAGCAAATTGTGAGCGGCCTTTGTCAGGATACAAAATGAGCATAACTGTGAGTGTTGCTAATTAAAATCTTTGTTGAACGACTGTACTTTATAATGGAAACTTTGTCTGACTTTGCGTCACAACTTGATATTGAGAAAGTTTTAATCTCTCCATTATTACAGTAAACTATGAGTCACATTGTTCTTTATGTTGATAAAGTGGCGAGTGAAACTATATCGCACTCAAGTATTTTAGGGTTCCGCACGCAAAGGGTAAAAACGTAACCCTATTACTAAGCCTCTACTGTAGTTCCGTATGTCACGGGGCTCTATATCTTAAACCGCAATAGATAGACACTTACAAAATTACAATGTGTATAACGGTGGCAACTATAAAACATATACAAAAAAAAATAGCTTGAAAATTCAAATACCGCTATTTTTCAGCATTTTTCATTGAACTATCATCAACGAGAAGCAACCACTTAACCTACCGGTACGAATGGTTCATAAAAAATAGTATTTTGAAGGCTTTCATTATTCAGGTAGATATATCTCATATATAAAATTCTCGTGTCACAATGTTATGGTGAATGGCCACCTATTCGTAAACGAAGACAAATAAGGATACTTTCCACTCTCTTTTCTATCTTATATGATGATCTTTCTCCAGAATACCGGAAGTGTAAATTTCAATACCTGCATGATAACCATGAACGGCACTTACGTTCTTCTGAGACGCTGACTCTCTCAATTCCTTCTCACCATTCTGGTTTCATGTCTTATTCGTTTGCTGTTCAGGCCGCTCGACTTTGGAATGCGCTCCCTGAAGATCTTAGAAAACCACTCAGCAAATCAGTGTACAAAAAGAAACTTCGTGCACATATTTTAAACCTGGACATGCAATATATATATAATTATTATATATATTATTATCTTTATGCCGCCATCTTTGTCTTTCTCACTTCCCGAAGATTGACTGGCAGAGAATGCTATTGCATTATATGCATTAAGTCCGCCTTTGTGCCTTTACATTTCTGTAAGGTTCATAAAGAATAAATAAATAAATAAATAAATGTTAGTTGCCGTATTCCTCCGAAACGGCTGTACCGAATTTCACCAAATTTATATGCATTTTCAGTGGGTCTGAGAATGGGCTACTATCTACTTTTCATACCCCTAAGTGATACGGGTTGTGCACCCTAATTTTTTTTTTATTTATATGGCAACACAACGTTTCCCGGGTCAGCTAGTTCTATATAAAGTTATTTAGAATTGAATGAGCATGGCTACAACAGATTATCCCTACAACATGCTCGTTTGCTACATCATGTTAATTCAATGTAGTTTACAATATAATTGAAAGGTTTTTCTATCAGAATATGGATTTTTGAATAAAAAGCAGTGATGAACTAGTGGTTAAACTCAGCCTCTCAATGGAAGGGTCCGAGGTTCAAATCATTTGCGCGCGCATAACTTGAAAAATTTAGAGGATTTTTCAAAGTTATGTGCGTTTGAGATATTAATTATCACTTGCTTAAACGGTGAAGAGAAACATTGTGAGGAAACCTGCACACCTAAGAGATTTATAAAACAAAATCAAAGGTATGTGAAGTCTGGCAATACGCGGACTATGGCCTCATGCTTCTCTTTCTGAATAATGACCCGTGCCCAGCAGTGGGACAGTAATGGGTTAATGATGATAGCTTGTTGTACACAAATCATGTAATCAAAACCAAACCAAACAAAGCAGATGCAAAAAATTTTCGACTGTTTTAATCCGTCTTTATTATAAAGGATTATGAGTTGGTAGCTTTTTATTGTTTTAATCTGTGGAAAGCTCCAGGCTTTCTCGTAATTTTGTTAATTTATAACGTTGAGAGCTTTAAGCCTGTTTATTATAAGCACGTGCGTTTATATTGCTCAACTTACCAAGGCGTTATCATTCCTACTTTTTATATTTTAAATATAAATTATTAAGCTAATCATGTATTGTCATACAAACGAAACATGTATGCAGATTTTCAGCTCACTCAGACACCGGGAAGTGCATTAAAATTTAACTTGTTTAATTTAACTCACATGTACGAAAACGAAAAGTTTGTGATAAAAATACAAAAATGAGTGTGCCAACTGTGTTTAAATATTGGTCAGACATATCTGTGCAATAAAAAAAAACATAAGTATAACTTGGACATTACGAAACACAATAACACAGTTTTACTACAAACGTAATGAAGTTTGCAGCAGTTGATCTAAAATGTAAACATAAATATCGTATCGCTTTTATCTAGAAATACAGGCACAATAAAGCGGAAAGCCTGTCTAATACAAGCAAGACCAAATATTTACGTTCTCGGTTCGTGCCAAAAGCCCGTCTTCTAAACTCTACAAGACTCAATAGTTAAATAGACGGCCTTGCTTCAATTAGGGATGTCGGAAGTGAAAAAAATATTTTAACAATATTTCGATGTATAGGTAAAATTTTGAAAATTATTTCGTTCAACCTATCTCAATAATATCAATAGGTTTTTTTATACAATATACATTATTTGAATTCCTTTTTAATAGGCAGAATTACAAAATTTCAAAATATCGTCGTACAGCAGTACTACTGGAATAAAAATATATCGTTTTTATACAATTTTCAACATTAAATATTTTTTATCGGTATATCGGATCAAAATTTATCGGCCAAGAACACTGTTATTTCGAATTAAAAACATCGATGTATAGATATATCGATATTTTTTCAACATCCCTATACTGATATTGTTTTCTACTTTCTTGAACCTTGTACACTCGGACATAAGGGCTCTGTAATATGATTTCCTTCGAAAGAGCTATCAGAACTAAATAAACACAATTTACGGATGTTTCGCGTGTCGCTGTTTGTCTGTTTGTCTCGATGATGTTTAGGTGAATATAAATATGAAATGAGTTTTGATGAAACAAACATTACCAGAACGAGTAAACAGGGCTGATTAGCTTTGTTTGACAAAAATGAAAATGTTGTGTACCAGCTCAAAGTCAATAATCATAATGTTGTATGCTCAAATATAACGTATCTTTGATCAATTTCATATTTTTATTGGTCAATTTTGTAAATATCAAAAGATTGTTATTATTAATGAATATGTGAATAATAAATCTACCAAAGATTATTTTTGATAATTACTATATATCTACTAGAAATTGTGTGATTTTGATCTTTGTTTGCCAAAACTTGAATATAGTCTATTATATGAGTTAAGCACGCAGAAACATATTTAGCTCTTTTTAGAACTTAATCTACACACTATTGCTGTTGCTTAAGAATCTAAACTGTTTCTATAATAATAAGTGTCGATTTCAAGAAAACAAGTCACATACCCTTACGTATAACAAATAGTTGAAATGGGGTGGTTTTCTTCGCTTTATTGTCGATGCAGGTGCTACAAAGAGACCATTTATTTTTCTGTGGGTGCAATGTTTTCGCGCGATAACGACGTCTGTGGACTGAATGGTGGAAGATAAATATATTGTGTTTCGAGACGAGAAATAAAATCAATCATAACTTGGAACTATCGCACTTTGGCACAAATTCTATTTGTCAATCTATTTAGATAAGTTTTGTAGTCAACGCTACTATAAGAAACTTTTATATTACAAAGTGTAATATAAACCATTTTTTTGGTATTCTTTAGATTAGCTTTCTTTATGTACTTGATTAATTTAAGTTGTAGTTGTAGTATTAGTTTAAGACAAGGAAAACAGTAATAGTGTAGTGGTTGAAACTTGGCCTCTCAATCGAGGAGTCCGAGATTTAAACCCTAGGCAAGTAGGTACCTCTAATTTTTCAAAGTTATGTGCGTATTAGAAATTCATTAGCACTTGCTAAAACAGGAAAGTTATAATATATACATCGAAAATATTTTTGGAAAAAGTTTGAAGAAGAAAGGGTCA
The DNA here is from genome assembly GCF_041222505.1 of Epargyreus clarus. Lineage (NCBI taxonomy): Eukaryota > Metazoa > Arthropoda > Insecta > Lepidoptera > Hesperiidae > Epargyreus > Epargyreus clarus. The sequence continues at coordinate 7,169,146 of NW_027332239.1, read as the reverse complement.
AGGTTCAAGGGTCTAACAATTCTTACGCACCCAGCGCGGTGCACTATGACCTGCTACGCTGTGAGGCTACGACTAAGTGTACTTAATTTGTAGTATGTATGTGATTAAGAAAATTCAGAAGCCTTAACGTTTAAAACCGTAATTCATCCGAAAACTGTTTTGGCATTTATAACATGTTCCCAAATTAAAAGGCTCTTCAAAACACGCGTATGGAACGTCTGTTTGACGTCGACTTTCGCTTGGATCCTGAAATTACCGCTAATTAAAGAGGGCGTAACAGTGCCGCAGCGTTTTAATTAGTCTCAAAAAGAACGCATGTGCGAACGAAAAGGCAATATTACGGTTTAAAGTGCATTCACACATCCTTTTGCGAATGTTTCGCGGCTTTTTGCAGTCTTTATTTTCTGTACACGTAATTAATTTTGAGATTAATCGAAGACAAAATTAAGTCTGATTTAATTTGTGGCGTCGGCGTAGTATAGCCAAGAAATCTGATTTTTTTATTACTTAATTAATTATTTCATCAACGATTGTGTCTCCACTAATTCATTATTTTTCGTTAGTAACTGACGCCCATTATTCATATTAAATATATTATCCTAATTTTATTTAACAACTCTAGTATGAACTTATTATCAAACCTCTAGCTATATTATGCAAAATATCGGATACATCGATTATTATTATTGGGTCTACGTTGTCGCTGGTAGAGTCATATTTTTCATAAGGTGAAAGTTACAAAATATACCGATTTATAATTACTGGGGGATTTTTTAAATGTTCGGTATTATTTCCATACTTCATTTAATAACATCAACTTTATTACCTTCAAAGCAATCAGAAGTTCTATAAATAACTACAATACCTATATTTGTTTCGTTCGAAGACTTCAGAAACAGTTCAAGTAAGTACGTTCGGTTGCGAGTTGAGACAAATATTTGCTCCGATCGGTGAGGTCGGTTGGACCCACATTGTACGTTATAGTACGAAGACTTTGTTTTAAGATGGCTGGTAAATCAGACCATTCTAGAAAATATACGTCAATTCATATTAAACGATTTCCTAAAATAAGTAAACAGAGTAAGATATACCTAACAATTTTCTTCCATACTTGTTTTTGAAGACTTAACTGTTCAAAGTTTGAAAATAAATTTAAAAGCGGGTTTTGACAAATGAATATTAAATTACGCATATTATTTATTTCCACCTTATACATTTTATTCTTATTGGGTTATTATTAAATTAAAGAAGGTGTTATTATTAAATTAAGGTTATTATTAAATTATTAAAGTAAATCAAGAATATATCTTTTGAATTACAATAAATTTACTCAGGAAAATCCATGATATAATAAAAAAGGTGTTTGAAATACAGACTTTTCTTTATATGTGCCTTCCTCTTTTAAACAGACCCACGAAATATAAATTGTAAATATGTTTTCTTCCGACGTCTCTATAAAAGCACTCAAAGTTTCGATTTGATCGGTAAGACTAAAACTCTATATTCAACATTGTAGAGTTCATGATGTATGACCGCTCTACGGCACGTCTCACGAAGTTGGTTGCATCATTTGTTATGGTTTTAGTCTAAGGGTCGACGGCACGATTTTTACTCACATCTGATTTAATAAAAACACATTTTTTTCAAGAAATAACTTTACTGTACTACAATTACGTTGACTTTCTTATCGAAATCTATATAAAATTAAAAACGTTTAAGTGAACGAAATTTGTATTTTTTTTTATAATTCTAAATAATTGTAAGATAAATGCATTATTCTCAGACATTATTTAAGCGTTTTTTTAACAAACAAATATTTTGGCTATATATTTATCATAGATAAGTAAAGATATCTCACCGCCTTGTAATTGACGAAGTCAAAAAAAAAATCAAACAGCTTACGGGTTTCATGCATGTACACGAAATTACGCACACACTCACGTAAAACAGTTTACGGTTTTTCCCATAACGTTTCCGACCGTCGTGGTGTAATTTACGCGGAAAAATGCCGACATGTGCAGTTAAATGGTGCAAACACAGCACGGAATCTAAGAAAAAGCGCGGAGAAGTATCATTTCATTCGTAAGTGGTCTAAAAACTACATATTTTTAATATTTCACAAACACGAAAATAGATAACATTGACAGTGTTGTACTAAGTGTGTACTAAGTGTTGCCAGTACCTTATTGTGAATTACTTTATATGTGGGAAATAACTTGCAAGTAAAATTAGATATTGATTATGTATTTTATTTAAATTTAACAGAAATAATAGCTACGTACGAGTAACATTAAATTGAAATATTATAATATTATTAAATTATAATGAAATTTTTGAAAAATATTTTTTTCAATTGCATCGTTTGATTATGTACTCATATTGCGTAGATAGTGCATAATATTATTATTTATCTTTCTGTCCAATGTGGTTATTTTAGGATTCCAAAAAATATATTGCTACATGATAAATGGAAGGCTGCCATACAACTAAGTCATAATGATCCTCACTGGCAAGCAACTTCTTGGAGTGTAGTTTGTTCAGATCATTTTGATGAGACTGATTTATACGTAACAAAATGTGGAGTGCGTCGACTAACTAGAAGCGCATATCCAAGAAAGGTATACACTTTAAACCAGAATGCAGCAGCGCTCAACACTGCTGTTATGAGGCAGAAATATTTGTGGCGGTGGTGCCGCCAGATTCGAATCATAAGGGGTGAATAATAATAATAATCACCTTCAAAATATTCATAAATAATTCATAATAAATAAATACGTTTTTCAAACATTTTAGGGAGACTAGAACGGAGACTTGGCACCACTTTATTATTACGCACACAATACCAACTGTCAAAACTGGCTTCATTTACTTGTATGGAGTGAGTTATTTTTACTAATCTATGATATTTATACGTAAACTGGCATAATTATATTCATTACCAAATATCATCTTTAGTAATGAATATAACAATAAATATCTATACTAAAAAAAAATATTTTAATTTAAAACAGATGAACGTAGATATCACGTGATCGAATCTCGTACTATCACTAACCATTTAACATAGGTCTTTGTAAGTTAGTCGTTTTTGTTTTGTATTAAATCAAGCGCTATTTAGTTAGTGTAATTTTCGGCAAACCATTTTAAATATTTTTTCGAACAAAATTACAGTCAGCCATCGTAATTATAATGTAAATTTAATTTTCACTTATTAATTTTTCTGCACTTAAGCAGAACTTATTAAAACTAGGAGGCTCAAAATATGAATGCTGCAAGACATTTTTTGTCATTTTTGAACCACTGCAAAAAAAGAATGTTTTCAATTAATACTTTATTTACAAAACGTATGTTTTCATTTGATTTGCAATTGATTTGATTAACAAAATAAAAGTAGTAAATGACACATGCAGACCATCTGATAGTAAGTGGCCTATTACGTTCCCGAATAGAAGAAGTGGAACCTTAGATCGACCTTAGATAAACATTTCAATTCTTCAGAAGTAGATTTTTATGTCTAACCATAGATTAATAAAGATTACTCACTCCTAACAAGAAAATGTAACCAGTTTTGACAATTGAAATTGTCACTGTCATCAGTTTTCGTATAAAAAAAAATAGTTTTTAGAGCATTTACGAATAAAACGATATTTCTCTGCACTTTTTCTTCGATTTCGTGTTTTTTTGCACCACTTAACTGCACATGTCGGCATTTTTCCTCTTAAATTACACCATGACAGTCGGAGAGGTAATGGGAAAACAGTCAGTCATTTTACGTATGTGTCAGCCATTTATTGTCTTCCTTAAATTACAAGGCGGTGAGATATGTATACTTATCTATGTGCCTAACAATCATTAAGTGGCATGCTCATTTCTACTTCCTTTACTATAAAATTAATCCAATTTACAAGTGACTTCATAAGAGAACGTTTGGAAAACCTCTTTCTTTATATACTACATTTCTTAATTATAAGAACGGTGGCTTAAATAAAAGCTACATGAGGGTCTGTTATCGTCGTTAATAAGAAGCTTGGATATTAACGATATCACATTTTTATAACGTTACATTAAAGTAATAAGTGACGCATTTGATACTACAGTTTAAAAACAGATGCGGGTAGGTGAAGTGGGGACGACACCTTAAAGGCGCTCGAATTAACAGAGAGCGACATTCTGGTCGGAGACTTCAGCAAGAACAGTCGAATAACGGAGATACTTGTGTAGTTATAATACTTCTAATCACTAGTGTGAACTTACTTACGTATAGTTATTATATCGTTACTCTGTACCTTTTATGTGACTATAAGATTACACGCCTTCAAGACCTTCAAGATGACTATTATTTAATATCAGAAGTGCTCGTGAAGAATCCAGCTCGCAATCATGAACGGCGATTCGTAAGTACGAACATCCTTGACACAGGACTAAAAACCGTGAGTTAAAACATTATTTTGTCATATGTGAGTTCAATCTCGGTAATAAGTAAAAATGAAGGTAGATAAATGTCTTTGATGTAAGGGCAAAGTATTTGAATGGATAGATTGAGACTAGTATGTTGAAAACAAGATTATATATAGTACAATTGTGCATACCGATAATTCTTAATACTGGAACGAATTGTCCTAATTGTTACATAAATTAACTAATAATTAAATGATATGTTAATACCCTCTGAAAACAATACAAACTTTAATCTTCTCAAATTACTTGTTAACATTATAAACTGAAGAGTTTACTTCAAAATAAGTTCATTTTCTGTGAGTGTCAAAAAAAAAAAAATTTTTGCAAAGCAGTTCTTGTGGTAACTTTGATCATTTGGCTATAGTCTGTGGTGTGAAAAGTAAATCCTAATTGGTCTAAAGGTACACCTACTTATGAAATATATATAAATACACCAACTTATGAAAATATTTTAAGGGTCTTTATTCTTAAATGTCAGGCTGTATAGATATAGAGAGGCATATATGGGAACCTAATGGTTGTTAATATAGGCTAATGTACGCCATAAATTGCATACAGATTAGACTTGTATTTATTTTTGATAACTTTTAATGTTGAATCAACTAGATTTACGTATATGCGTTTGTTATTATTGTATGGAAGGGACTATGCGGTAATAACAAGTGCAGTTACAGAGTACAGTATACCTACTTGATATAACTGACACGTTTATTAGGTTGCAAAATTTTGATTATTCATAATTGTACAGAAATATATAATATCTACGTGGTAAATATTTAACTGGCTGCAAATAAGTATCACGACCACCGTATTGAGTGGCTGATTGTACCCACGAGGGAAATGGTCAATGAATTTAAGGTTTTATGTTTATATGGATATAAATTGGCTTTATTTAAAAATAAACTGGCATTCACATCTACATTGTTCACATTTTCATTTTATAGATCAATGAAAGTTTCCTTTTGATTTCATATACTTGATACGTATTTGTTATGAAAGAAGCAAGGAGTACGTCGCCAAATTTGAGCTTTCCATCAATTCTAGGCGATCTCGCGCAGTACTGTGTACTACTGTGTTTGACACCCATAAAGTATAAATGCACATCAGTTAATGATCTATAAGAAAACTGAGAAACTTATACGCTGCGGTCTTTGGAATATAATATTTAAAAAAAAAGTCTCCCATTCTACTTCTGACTGACTCACTTATACAGAATATTAGATGTCTATTTTAAATTAATTATGCAACGCTTCGTTTTGTATTAATATTTCATTACATCTCTTAATTTGAAAACTTTAAATTTGAATTTGAAACATTACACGTCCTTTTTGTTTGAAAATTGGGCACTATCAAATACTGGTAAATGAAGTTTTGTACCTTAAACGTTGAGACGCCTAGACTATCGATATTATCAATTATGTGAGCCACTTACGAAATGATAAACGGGATCCACTTTGTATGGAATTCAGAATAAATAATTTTAAATAAAATAATAATAATAAATTGATGCTTTTATAACTTGCGCTTAGTTCTATTTACAAGTAACAGAAATTAAGTTATTATACGTATTAAGTGAGAAACGGTCACTGAAACCTACATAAATTTAGATAGTCTCTTGTATACCATATTTAAAATGAGTCTTGCCTGCAACTTTGTTCATGTGGATTCAGGATATAATTTGAATTGCATTTTTAAAACGAGTCTTGCCTGCGACTTTGTTCATGTGGATTCAAAATATAATGTGAATTATACAATGCCGTCTGTCAAGATCACGGAGTACGTTGGTAATTTGGAATACTCCATTACCTGGTCATATAATGATTAAAAAAATGTATACTTTTGATATCAACTTCGTAGTTTCGGTTTTAATGCATTTTCAAACATACAAACCGACAGAAAAAAAATCTTTTTCAAATATATTCGATGTAAACACGTGAAGATTTCATTCTTATTATAGGTATATCATAGCCAAATGAATAATAATGTTGTTTAATAATATAATCAAATAAAAGCAAAGGTACATTTCGATGGGATTTTCTTATACAATAATTTACTTTTCATATAAATTTCATACGGTTCACAATTGCGTCATGTCTAGGTTTTCTCTATAGAAACATCGAGCATCTCCTTGAGAGTGTTGGTTGTAAATGATACATATTATATTAATATAATCTATATAGATATTACGCACTAATATAATTTTTATTACAAACTATATAAAAGTCAGGTGAAGCCGAGGCGTTTGAAATATATATAATAAATATGAATTGTTCGGTAATAAGGTGTATCATAAGATAGTTTGACTAACTGTTTGTTTGGCTGGCTGGTATAAAATCATGATCAACTTTAATAGACCTTTTTCAGGTCATAGAAATTTTAGGTTGTGATTGATAAGGAGCCACATGTTATGTAAAACAGTTATAGTTTTAAATCTGACGATCGTGATGAGACAAAATTAGAATCGGACAAGATTATTAAAATCATGTCATGTCATAGGTATTTCAAAATTTTTAAATAAATCTGACCGTTCAAAGTAGGTAAAAATCGAATTCAAATAGGTCAAGTTAATAAAAGCGTGGCAAAAATAAAAGCGTGTTTAAAAAAAATCTTTTATCAGTTGTAGACACAAATAAGTATAGTTAAATAATGGCCGGTTTCTGAAGTCATTTTTCTTGGTAGGTAGTTTACGAGTGTGTATTCAATAACACTATCCGTTTGATAACTACCTACGGAAAAAAAAATCCGCTTCCGAGGAACTCAATGTAAGACAAGGTCTGTTTAAACTCCGTTTAGATTAACGGACCATTTTAATGTGTTTATTCTTTCCATAACATTATTTGATTTTTTTTAAAAACGACGTTTGCGTAAAGTCTAGCAAATCTTCCTTAGTATAATGCATAACTTTTACAGTAAAATAGCCCAAACTATAACTTCCTTATGGGAATCTTAATTTAAAACTTTTGGTGAAAAAAAAAAAAAAAAAAAAAAAAAGTTAAGTAGTTAAGCCATACACAATTGACAAGTATGTCGCTGACGTGAACGCATGGGTCCTTTGCTTTGTTAATTAAATTTTGAAATTCATGTAATAGTATGTATTATTATAACTGAATATAAATTCAATTTAATGTAATGAAATTTCTTTCTGACTTTCAAAAGTGGGTTATGTGGCCCTACTTTGAAAGAAATAATTTGAATTTGTGATAAATAACGTAAAAAAATTGGGTTCATACAACTTATACGTGTTATATTGTGTGAAATTCATGGTTAGTTTACCATTATTTAGTCTTTAACTTTGATATCATTCATTTCAAATATTCACGATATATTATTATTTTGATACTGCTTCATCAGTTGATAAAAGACGTACATTGGAAAGGCAACTATTTGTATAAAATAACATTGTAATAATTAAAAGAAGTACTAAGTAGTAATAAAATAATTTTATAATAGTATTTTGAGTCGCACAGATTCATTTAGTGGCCAACTATAGATCTATCTATCTATCAGTATAACAGTTATTGAACAGGTTGTTGAGCATTCCGAAATGGACTAATAAGATAAACGTCGTTATTCTGATGCGTAACTTTATCGAATCAATAGTTGTTGGAGATTTAACTATTGGACTTAGAATCCAGACATAAGTAAAGTGGGCAGCTAGATGTTGTCATTACTGTAGGTGTAGGAAACTTTTTTTAGTTTGATTTTTATTTATCTGTAGTTAAGATGGATTAGTGCAGATGCCTCGAGCAGTGTAATGTTCGCGGGTGTCTCTTGGTGATGCATATGGTTGGGTGTATGTATGTATGTATGTTGGGTGGATGTATTACATTGAGTGAATATTGCATTTTTAGAGTAAATTTGAGTTGAGCACTGGCCGAATGTTATCGTAAACAAGGTATAAAAACTGCGGTGATACATGACTAGAGTGATCCTATATGAACATCACCTAGTTTAAACCGTGTGTTTTATTATTTAACAATGGTCTAATGCATTCGCTTCAATACCTGTCGCGCATATGACATTTATGTAAAGAGTCCTTATGAACTATGCCTGCAACAGAAATCCGTGGTGAACACTGTTGGGGCAGATTTATAACCTAGGTAATACACAACTAGTGTGATTCTATATGAACATCACCTAGTTTAAGCCTTGGTTCGGATCAACAGTTCGGGCTTTTTACATGCGAGTCGGTATTGCAAGAAAATGCGTAGAGTTTAAGCCATGTTTTTGATAAACAGTTCGGGCCTCTTACGTGCGAGTCGGTATTACAAGAAAATGTGTAACTCTTCTGGACTTAGGCATTAAACAACTGGTTTTCTTTTGCAGCTCTTGCATCAGACCATACACGATCGAGGACGAACGTGTGAGCAGGACGGCCGAATGTTATCGTCGTTAATAAGAAGCTTGGATATTAACGATATCACATTTTTATAACGTTACATTAAAGTAATAAGTGACGCATTTGATACTACAGTTTAAAAACAGATGCGGGTAGGTGAAGTGGGGACGACACCTTAAAGGCGCTCGAATTAACAGAGAGCGACATTCTGGTCGGAGACTTCAGCAAGAACAGTCGAATAACGGAGATACTTGTGTAGTTATAATACTTCTAATCACTAGTGTGAACTTACTTACGTATAGTTATTATATCGTTACTCTGTACCTTTTATGTGACTATAAGATTACACGCCTTCAAGACCTTCAAGATGACTATTATTTAATAGGTCATTAACCTGAATAACGTAATATTTCGCTGTCTCATACGGACGTGAAACTTAGAAGTCATTGTTGCCCGTAAAATGTAGTACGCTTCGGGAAAAACCATTTCACACTTTGTAGGGTACCCTGTCATCAAGTTTATTAATAGTTTTGTTAATGGCGTAAAGTAATTTCATTGTACGTACTAAAGTTTGGTTTTATATATGTAAAGAATAGTTTGAAATGATTTGAAAACTTTTTAGGTTTCAACTGGACACACTAAAAATTTATACACCTAGTATTTTCTGCAGGTCTTAACGATTGTGTGATATTATAAGTTTCTTTTAAAAACATTAATTGCAATCAAAATGTGACTTTAGGCCCATGAGCTATAACTTCCATTTAACACGTAAATTATAAAATAAATAAATAAAGTAGGGAATGACCATAAAAATACGACTTTAAAATATGCTACAATATTGACGAATCCAAAAACACTTCATATGTTAAAAGCCGTTATGACGTATAAGATTTGAAAAACATTACCCTCCAGAGTTGGGTAAAAAGTGTACGTCATAAGAATTTTTCGCTGATATTCTTACGATATTGTTGAAACAATGAAATTTTAATTGAAATACAAATCTTGTTATTTATAAACCATTATAATACAAGTACATTTTACATCAAACAAATACATTCGATAATAAAGTATTCCTCAATATATATTCCGTGAAATTGTTAAATGCGATAAGTAGGACACCAAAAAAAAAACAGTACAAGGATTCTGAAATCAAAACTGACACCGGATCTAGCCTTGCACTATCGCTTTACATAATTTGAGGTCAATAAATTTAGTGATAACGATACTGGGAGCGACAGCGACCCCGTAGTCTACAAACGAATCTCTAAAAACAACTCCTTATCGAATTCTATAAATAACAAAACATTTACACACTGTGTGTGAGCGTAAGGTTGAGTGCACATACGACTAATTAGTAATTTGCCTCCAATAAATACAACGCTTAAGGGAGGTTGCATACGAGCGACAATAATAAAACACGATGGATCGCCCGCGTTGACGACTGTCGCTGACAGTCGGTCACTGTCGCCGGCAGTCGCTAACGAGAGGTGGCCGTCATCAATGTTGGGCGGTTGTTGCTAATGACGGCATGCGATAAGCAAGTCGGCAACGATAGATCAAAGTTGACGCTGCTTCCATAAAATGTTTAAACTATTCTTTGAATTCGATTGTTACAATCGCAGAAATTAACATGACATTTTTCTTAATCGATCTACGCCGAGACCTACTACGATAATAATTCTGAATATTACCTACAAATCAATATCGTTGTCTTTAATGATTATGAATATTCACAATTATAATAAGACGCATTAAACAAAGGCGATTATTACTACTAAATCAGTTCATTAAGAAATTATCACAGTAGGTTCATATAAACTCCATGTCATTTAATAATCGAAGCAATTATAAACATAATAAAACGATGTGTTTTGATATCCATTAGATTTAATTACTCGAGTGTGGTGGGGTATTTCCGAAACGTACCTACGATTCGCTCGATCACGTGCGCGCTACGTGTGTACACCCCCTAACGACAGGCTCCCGACATGTTGTTTTGAACTTAAAGTCGTACAGTTGTCACAATTGACACAGGTTATCGAATCTATTTATTAAAAGGCAGCAAGTGAGCCATACGCTAGACGGAAACGGGAGTAACGGTACCAGTTCGTATTTACAAGCAAAAATGTACCAAACGAAAAATTTTAAAGTCTACTGTGTCTTGTACGTGATGTTTGTGTACACGAGGATCATGAGCTGTGAGTCGTTGACACTGAATTCCGTGTTAAGAGACATGTGCAGTAGATCGCTCTCGACACTAATTTTCCAAATCTGTACGGGGAATATAACGATTGATGACTTACCCGATTCGGCGTTTAGTCGTACGCGGTCTAAGCGAGCAGCTGTTTTCTTCTCCCAAAGATTTAGGCGGCAAATAGTGGACGAGTGTTGTCTTCGGCCATGCACAGTGTCTCAACTTATTGAGTACTGCCCAGAAAATTCGTGAATCCAACTACGTGGTGACTTAAGTGTATCTGTGAAATATACCGAGTGCAAGTGACTTTCCTGAGTGGAAAATAATTAATCTTTATAACTATAAACTTTGACGAAGTAGAGTGAAAATGCGACCTCCAAAGATCTCAATTTAATATTAGTTAACTCTGATATTTAGTAATTCGTATGTATAATATTATTTATAGAACAAAAACGAAAAATGTGGATATTATAATATGTAGGACGAATGGGTTTATGTTATGTTGTAATTAAATAAATATGTAAGTAAGAGAAGATTATATCTACGTTAGTAAACTAGGCTAAAACTTAAACTACTTATAATAAGTTAGTAGTGGAATGTACTAAGTAATTATAAATAATGATCATAGAACTGAAATAATCTTCGCTTTTAAATTACATAATTTCTTTTGTTATAATATATATATTTTATAACAAAAGATATATTATAATATATATATATATCTTTTGTTATAATATATATATATTTGTTTCAAAAGTTATTGTTTCAAAAATTACTGTAATTAGGTACTGACATACTTATAGAGTAAGGAGTAGAGAATACTCTATGATTTGTAGTCTAGAAAACTAAATTTCAAAATGGTTATGTATAAAATTCTTATTTGTTAAAACCCAACATTCCTAGTGCAGAGGGATTAAAATGTAGTGGGTGACGAATATTATTAATATCGGTCTTCATTTTCAAATTTCCATAAATAAGTTTTCTTATTGTAAAAGGAGTGCCCAAGACATGAGATTTTATTGTTTCTAAAGTAAAAACTTATTTGTTATGGTTAATGTTGTCTCAACGGAATCGAGTCTTAAATATATCTGTATTCAAACACATATATTGGGATTTCGTAATGGTATTTTACAGAATAGCACTATAGCAATAGTCTGTAAACTTTTTTTTTTTTTATAATATAGGAGTAGCAGACGAGCATGCAGTCCACCTGATGGTAAGTGGCTACTGCCGCCCATGGACATCTGTAATCAATCCCAGACAGGATTAGATATTCATGTCTGAGGTCGGCCACAAATGCGCCGCTACCCCTGAAGACTAAGCTGGAACGCCTCTGAAAAGTATGTCTCCCTTACCACACCCTTCAAACCGGAACACAGCAGCGCCTAACATTGCTGTTATTAGGTAGAAATAGGTGTGGCGGTGGTGCCGCCGGAGTGGAACCACAATGGGTTCTACCACCTTCAAAAACTTTCGGAAATCAGGTTTTATGATATTGAAGAGTATACGTGTAACTTGATCAAGAATTGTTATGAATAAAGGTTTATTTATATTATTACAAGATAGGTAAGTACCTTCGAATGAATGTTTAAGTGAGTGAAAGAGTAAGAGATTGTTTGTTCCTATGTGTGAAAGAGAGGTCTATTTGTGTTAATTGGAACAGGTTATTGACTGATATTTATGTACAATGGTTTCACGAGATGATTTGTAGATGTTGTTTACCGTTTCTATTTAATTATTTGTAAGTTATAGCGGAGATGAGGAAAATTGTAAATAAACAAGGAATATGTAAAGTTAATTGACTTTTGTTTTCATATTGGCCTGATATTTAAATTTTTGAAATTTCAAAATCTTTAGTGGCTTTGGACACTTTTTGTGATGAGTAAAATTAACCAATTTTACTCTATTCTTACAACTCGGGTCAGGATCACGTGCCCTGATCGAAAATTCGTTAGACGGCAAAGCAACCTGCAAAAATCAGGATGTCATCCAGTGTCACCATAGAAAAAACGTGTCAATAGGTGTCAGTTACATTTTTAATTTATTACATTTAATTAGGTTACGTTTTGAAAGTTTTCACTTCTGCCGGCACTCTCGGAGGGGGTTGGCATTGATTTTTTTAATAAAACGTTTTGATTTCTATATATGACGTGGCACTAAAGTATCTAAATGCACGGCAGGGCATTGGACAAATTTCAGCTGTTCCCACCGAACGCATTAGCCTTTTTTTTGTTTACGAGGGGGAAACCTTCAAAAGGTACCCTATGCCGTGGGAGCGGCACGGGGTTATGTGGGATTCTTACCGCACTAAAACCCCCCGGTGGCCGTCCTCGGCGCTGCATAGAGGACTTCGGGATGTCTAAAGGAACGGAAGCGGAGTCCTCTTGCCGCGTTTGCCCATCGGGCTCCGCCCAGGTGAGCTTGACGCTCGCCACACCGTCTGTTGTACACGACGGTATGCGACTATCCATACCACCGTCCTTCTCGGGGTTGCTGGCCAGGCGGTTTGAGCTCCCTCCCACTCTTGCCGCCCGCAACCCCGGAAACCCCTTTTAATCGCCTCTTACGACAGACAGGGGATACCATAGCTCTATTCTGGTCCCGGAACTACAGGGACAGAACGCATTAAACTATGTGTATAACTTATCATCCAATACAACGGTAGGTATTTAAATCTACATTGTGTCACAGGCTGAGGCGGACAAAATCATATTTTTATATATAATATTTTGATAGGCACGGGTCTTATCTACGCTGTGTTACAATTGCTAAAATATGTTATTACACCTTGTATAGAGAAACATTTCTTGTATGTAGATCTAAATTCAACCTTAATTATGCATGTGTAACAAAAATATTTTACCTACAAATGATATTCTAATTTTTCTTAAAACATTATCTTTCGTTTCACAGTCCTACTATCTATTAAACCTGTAATTAGAGGTGCGCATTATATATCACTGAAGTGAAAAGAGTGAGATATATCTTTTCAACTCAGTGATATATATCACTCTTTTAGCTCAGTAACTCACTTTAGCTCAGTAGCTCTGTAAAGATATAAGCGACATTTTATATCAGTATATCAGAGAATCAGATCAAAATGTTTTGACAACATTTTTGATTCCTATAATTAATACAAAACTGGCAAGAAATTATATATAAATTTCACAGCCAACAGTATTTGTATATCCCTATTTTCATATTCTTAGCAAAGAAAAAAGATTTTAATTAGTGTTTAAGACGTAATGCATTTGACTCGAATCAGACTCTCTCAGTCAGTCGCTCATTTGACTCATAACTCACTCGCGAGCGAGTATAAAACTGTTGAGTTGAAGAAGATCTTATATCCGGAATCGTATGGACCTATGAACTCAACCATGTGACGCGGATATAAAGATATAATTCAAATTCGTCGGAGTTGATGAGTGATTAGCTCTTTGGTGAAGATATATATCTTTTATATCACTCACTCGCGAGCTACTCAAGTCTACCTGTAATACGATGCTCGAGTTAAATTTATCATCAGATAAACTGAAAAGGATTTATTTAAAGTATAAAATTATGTTACTTTGAATTGATTTATAGTAAGTTTATATAATACCTACTAGATGTGCCTCGCGGGTTCACCCGCGTTAAAAAGAAACAGGGACACAGCTAGTTCTAAAATAAAAGTAGCCTAAGTTACTCCTTATTACATCAGCTACCTGCCAATAAAAGTCCCGTCAAAATCGGTCCAGCCATTTCAGAGATTAGCTGGAACAAATAGACAGACACAAATTATAAAAAAATGTTATTTTGGTGTGTGTATCGTATGTATATTCACGTAGTAAAAGCGATTATTTCAATATTAAAAACAGACACTCCAATTTTATTTATAATATGTACAGATTTATCTCGAAGGGAGGCTTTTTTCTAATCTTTATATCAAGCCTGCGACACTCTGTTGACAGGACAGATGGTAGAGATGCTATCTTGACTGGACAGCTGTTACAACTTGCATTGGATTTATTTTATAGCAAAATGAAACTAGGAGAGATATTGTTTTTATAAACAGAAATACAGTTTTAGAAAACGAACCAACTTTTTCTATTATCATCTGTGCAAATTTCGGTCTAAGGTTTTGGTGCGAAAAAGTTTATAATAATAAGCACAGATACAAAAAAATATTTCGAAATTAGGGAGACGTTATCGACACATTGGTATTTATCAAAACTTGTATAAGTATTATAATGCTTAAAGAATTTATCCTCAAAGAAGACAATATGCCACTTATATGGGAACAGTATTTACATATGTTTGTTTGTTGTTGTGTGAATTAAATGTTTAGATTCTCCCGACGGGACGTTACATTATGTCCCTAAAATTAGAGTAAAAAATCGATTTTCAAATAAACCTGTTATTACATGCCCGGAAAAGTATTCTTGCGATATACAATTCCTTGAGCAAATTTGCAGGATACGTGACGTTTCGATATAAGATTCCTATGTCTCGAGTGGGTGGAAATATTGAAAATATACATTCTGACGTCCCTAGACGTATACCGAGTCGATTGCATGCAGATTTGATTTAACGCTGCACTGAAGGATATCGGGGTTTTAGCATTTGCATATTTGCTAGTGATACGAGCAGTTACCCCTACGGGTAAATTACTATTCTACATCGAAGGACCATCTTCGGCATTTTGATCTCCGTTCACTGAAGTGGGAGAAACGCGAGGAAACCTGTATGTGTAAATATCATAACGTTCGCATTGGTGTGTGAAATCTATCAAAACCCATGTATGAGTTGGTAACCATTTTAATTTTAATAAAGGCAAGGTTAACGCTATGAAAAAAACCTAATGCTGATCTTGATGACAACTAGAGTTTTGTGGTGTTAAGCATACCTCACATTATTTTATACCCAGCGCTGTAATATTATTTATGGGATAATACAGGACGCTGTTCATTTTATTATATTCGTCATCAGTATTGAAGAAAATGTTGAAAGTTGAAGTTTTAAGAAAAATCAAAAACGTCACTTAGATGATGATCTAAAGCTGACGAGCTTTCCTTCACGCTCTTTCAAAAACTCTTATGTTCGATAAATGTCTTCAAAGTTTTCAACTTTCTACCGTTAATGAGTATTATTTTCTCCATACTTCGCATTTAGGTCATACATTGCAGTAGGTCTAATCGGACCTTAATTTGATTTGCGTGCAGCGGTCGTCGATAAAGCGCTTAGTGAAGCGAAACGGGATTTATGGGTCCATGGATAAGTCCCGCAAAAGGGTCCGAATAAATCTTCCTTCCAACTTAATAAAGTCGGCGTTGACGGCTCTATCTTTACTATGTCCAATACTATTGGTAAGATTATTTTGTGGCAAAAAACTTAATTTGAATATACCCAAAAATTCAGACTTTTAGATGGAACTAGTAAATGTAATCCCGTTGTTCGCAAGGTATTCTCACTGCTATAAATGACTAATCTAGAACGTCATATTATTTGAACTTTTAGATAATTATTTATAATGTGACAAATAAACGGGATACTAACTTGAAGTTTCAAAAACTATCTCTATCATTGAAGACTAAGTTGGAATGCCTTTATTGAAGCTTTACATATCATTATCATCATCATCATCAAACCATTACTGTTCCACTGCTAGGCACGGATCTCATCTCAGAATGAGAAGGATTAAGCCATAGTCCAACGCGCTAGCCAAGTGCAAATTGGTAGACTTCACGTACCTTTGAAAACATTATTTTTTAAGATTTCAGGTAGGTATGCATGTTTCCTCACGATGTTTTCCTTCACCGTTTAAGCAAGTATTAATTTAATAATTAATTACTAAAACGCACATAATTTTGAAAAATCAGAGGTTTGTGTCTGGGGTTTAACTTTGGAACCCTCGATTAACAGGCAGAGTTTCTTAACAACTAGGCTATCACTGCTTTTTTATACAAATATATCAACTAAAATGACCAATTAATTAAAAATAATCAGACATGTAATAACAATAAGACTTGGTATGAAAAAATATTAATGTGCTTCAGCAAGGAAGATCGCGGATTAAACCTAGTACGTATCTATCCGATTTTCATCCTGTTGAAAGTTTCATATCGGTGCAGCGATAAATCATATCCTTATGCAATCATCGAAGACGCCCGATACGTCTTGGTGACATCAAACTGTACGTTTTCAATATATTCCAGCAGAGACATGGGAATCTCATATCGACGGAACACTTATTGTCGAAACCGGATATGATACTGGTATATTGAATAGCATTTCATTGACATTATTTTTTTTTAATTTTGAAGTAGTTCCAGCTCCACATGTACCATTAGGTTAAGTTTAACATTGTAAAAAACATTATTTTTAAAAGATGTGTGTTATGGAGTTTCTTTCGCCGCTTCTTCTCCATAACGAAACACCTTGTGAAGTAGTGGTAGTTTTATTGACATGCAAAACGTGTTCTGTTAAGAACCTATTTTGAATAAAAAAAATTATATGATTTGAAGTAGCAAATGATGCTGTAGTCCACCTGACTAAGTAGTAAGTGGCTACTGCCGAACATGAGTAATGTAACTGTAATCAACCCAAGATAAGCGTCCTATCTGAGGTTAACCTCACAGGCGTTACTTCCCCTCAAGACTAAGTTGGAACGCTTCGAAAAAGTATGACTCTCTTACCATAGCCTTAATCGGACCACAACAGCACATAACATTGCTGATATTTGGTACAAAATAATATGGCGGTAGTGCCTACAGAGTCAAACCACAAAGGGTTCCATCACTTTCCACACCACACCATATTAAATGTGTTATTAATGAGAATAAAAGTTTGCTATGACAAAATCGAAACTAACCAAAAATTTGACTATGTTTGGCATGTTGGACTATTGGACTTAGCGCTATCTTTGGGCGGACTATTGACCCGTGATTTTTGTTTATGCTTGTCACTTGTTTTGTTTGATAAGATAATTAAAATTTGATATTTTTTTATGCGTTTACTTAATGTGACATCGATTAAACCGCTTCTTGATACGTTCGGATATGTTCCTGTATGCTATACCTTATAACGTTTAATTTTATTCATAATCATTATTCAAAATGGCGGCATTTCTATTTGCCTCTTACTTCCTATATCGCTTCATATAGTGTATGAGCGAGAAACACGTATAAACGTCGCCATATTGGATTACAATCTGCATTGAATCAAGTTGTATTTTCATAAGCTTTCATAACCTTAACTAAACACCCAGACACAGTCATGCGTACTAAAATACGCGCAAAAAAATCCGACTGCAGGTCATGATTTTTGAGCGCATATAAGTATGTATGTATGTCCTATTTATTCTCTAGCATGCTTTCCACCTTAAACTGATTGACAAATTTGACACAATATGAAGTGTCCTTTCATTTATGAGAGAGACATAGGCTACATTACTATCCTTTCAGTTATTTTTTAAGCAGACTGATTTTGTTTTATAATAATTAGCGATAAAAGCGTATAACGAAATTCAACATCAACAAAGAGGTTAAATTTGATAATTCCTTTTATAGTGAATTAGAGCGTGGACTGATAAAATTGGGGTCATGATAATATAAATATTGTTGTGCTATTGTCTAACACGGTTCAGAGTTCATTCACTACTAGTCTTTCAATGATTAAGACTACTCTATTTATTATAATATATTATGTAAGCATAAATATTATATAAAGCACTTGAAATTGGCCAATAATGAACAAAATGGAATAAACAACCTTCAAAGCCCAATTTATTGAAGCACCGTTTTCCTCATAATTAGCGTAATAATTTCAAGTATATTATATTTAGGTACATCATAATTACTTTATAACGAACCAACTAGCGGTGGTCGTTGAATCAACGAACTAGTTAAATCAACCGTTGATTCACTTTCAACGAATCAAAGTTAACCCAATAGAAATTAACTAGTTAAATACGTCAACGACGTTGAACGGAACGTTTCGTTATTTTCAACGTAAATTGTATTTTGTAACGGTGGTCGTTGAATCAACGAACAAGTTAAATCAACCGTTCAACGAATCTACGTTACGTCAACGACGTTAAACGGATCGTTTCGTTATTTTCAACGTAAAATTGTATTTTGTTTAGAACTAAACTTACGTTAATTTTTTTTATAATATACGAGTAGCAGACGAGCTTGAATGTCGGTATAATAGCATAAGTTGAACTCCAATTATGTAGAACATATCGAATTATTTCCTAATAAATAATTATAATTATAAATATCGATATCAAGAATTGATATTTATATCAATTCTTGATATTGATATTTAATAACACGCACTACGTCAAATTGTTTCTAAAATAACATTTACCGCACTTCAGTAGAGAAGCGTTGATCGTTGCAGCATAGTTAAAAACCGTTTATTATTGATGCAAGTTGAAATTAGTAACACGTTAACTCGTTGACGAAATTAACTAGTTGATCAATGGAAATTAACGTTGACGTTACGTTGACCGAAAAAACTTCAACGACCCACCGCTAGAACCAACTGTACGATTTTTTTATATAATATAGGAGTGGCAGACGAGCATGCAGTGAACTTGATGGTGAGTGGTTAGTGCCGCCCATGGACATTTTAATCAACCAAAGATAGGATTAGATATTCCTACCTGAGGTCGGCTATAGATGCACTGCTACTCCTAAGGACTAAGCTGAAACGCTTCAAATAAGTATGTCTCCTTTACACACCCGCCAAACCAGAACACAGAAGGGTTTAACACTGCTGTTATGAGGTAGTAATAGGTGTGACGGTGGTGCCCCCGCAGTCGAACCACAAATGGTTCTACCACCTTCAAGTACGCCTTCTAGAGCGTGATATTAATTTTAGTCAAAATAGTTTTAAAAAAAAAGTAATTATCGACCTTACTTGCACTCATGTATCCTTGCGCAAGAGTTTTAGATTTTTATCAGAAATAATGAATGACCATTTTGAAAATGTTACAATTGAGTAATCAAGCAATATAACACATTCTGATACTGCAATATGGAGATATAAGTGAATAATAGAATATTATTATAAACATAAAGTGTACTAACAACCCTTCTCAAAGTCGGCGTTACCTTACATTACGCGGAAGCGAGCTAACTTCCCGCGGTTACGTAAACAACGTAAATATGGAGTTATAGCGCCCAAAGGATTCCGCTGTGCGTCGGCGTAATTGGTAAATGTTTTATGGTAGGCCGAACAATATACACGCAGTTTTAGATATTATTAGTATATATATATATATATATATATATATATATATATATATAAATGTATTATCACGTTCCTGTATATTTTAGTGCATAAAAATGTGTAATTAATCTTATCGGGTGATATTTAAGCACATTATTTAATTGTATATTTTAATATCAAATGCAGTTCAATTTTTTTATAGTCGACAAGATTAAGTAAAATTATATAATAATAGATTTAGTTAAGCCATTTCTTACCTTATACCTATCGTGTCTCTTTAATTGTTAATAACTAAGCACGTACAAAATAACAATACTATTATCACTTCAGTAATAAATATGAAAGTTATAAAAACATTTTATAGTAAGTGAAACGTGTACCAACAACCCTTCTCAACGTCATTATTGCGCAACTTCCCGCGGTTACGCGAAAACAACGTAAATATGGAGTTATAGCGCCCATAGGATTACCCTGTGCGTCGACTAAATTGGTAAATGTTATATGGTAGGAACAATGCGTGTAGGTTTTCTACGGAGTTGGTTTAAGTAATATAATTTACGCTATATAGAAATTTACGAGTACCTTTAAGGTTTTCCTCCTATTTTGTGTACGCTTAGATGTATTCGAACGGTATAAGGATATTTCTTTAAAAGTACACTAAGCGTCACAAAAACAAGAGTTTCATCCGACAGACTACGTACTTATTTTCGTTATTTTATCAAAAACTAATGACCACACTATTCTACTAGACTCATTATTTTAAAAAAATATAAAAAATAGGTTCTTTTGTGTCCGTATTTTTGGTTAACAACATTGCTAGTAGTGAGAAAAAAATACTAAACACAAAGAAACTTTCAAATAACCGCAGGGCTTCCATGAAAAGTAAAGCATGCTGTTTTAAAGATACCATTTGCACGAAAATATATAATGTTTGTAATTCTTTTTCTGTCTATAAAATATATTTTTGTGCAAAATTAAGATTAATCCTTTAATAAGCATTACTTGTTGTTAATTTTATCCTTACATGGCAGTTCAATAAATGGCTTTGATAAATAATAAGCGCGATAAATTATATACCAAATGATCTGATTTTGCTGATAAAGTGTATAAAGATCCGGTTTTTGTGATAACATGGAACCCTAAACGAGAAAAGACAGGAACGTGTTCTCTAAACCTCCCATATTGCTTACAAGTGGTATCCAAGTCTTTTCAGCGACGACAGGTAATGGCTTAGCTAGGCACTCGAGCTTCCCTCTATAGTCATTTCCCGCTATGAGAGGTTTGAACTGCGACCTATCACGTTTGTCCGCTCATACGTTATTGAATCGTTGTAGTATAATAGAAGTATAGAAGAAGATAAGGGATATTAGTGGGTAATATTTTTTTTATTAGATTGTAATATCAAACGAACTTACAGTCCACCTAAGCAGTCACTACCGCCCATACACATCTGCAATTCCATATAGAATATGATGGTACCTGAAGCTGACCACAGATATGGTGCCACTCTTAAAGACTAAGATTACCTTCTTACGTGTAAGTCAGTGAGATGCAAGTCATAAGTCAGTAAATATTACTCTTCTAATTGCTACTGAAAACAAAATAAATGCATACTATCCTGATATTATTTGTGTGAAAATTGGGGTGTCATTTTAAACTGGCAGCGTTTTGCTAAGCGGGTTGCGTTGTGCGCCCCTAGAGGGCATATTGGACTCAATCTGCGATACCTGACGTGGCTTGGAATTTCATTATAGGCTATTGATTGTTCATGACGAGATTGCAGATCGAAGCGCGTTTTCACCGTGTCATTGTATATCGGAAAAGACAATTATGGCCAAAGTGACTACAAAAAGCCAATTTATACGCGAACATACAATTTAACTTGACTACGATGGTGTGAATATTATAAAATGATAAATATTTTACGAAATATTCTTTTATATATTGTATTAGTAGTACTATTGATTAAATCTTCGGTAAGTTGTTTAAATGTATAAATAAAAAGAATAGTACGGCCGTGCCGCAAGGTTCGACTTGGCGGAGGCACTGCCGTGCCTCCAGATAGTGTACAGTGTATAAAATATTTTAAAGTGTGAAATATTGTTGAGGCCAATAGTTATATTAATGCTAATTTAAATGCATAATTAATAATTAAATTGTATAGAATGTCTTTGGCATCCACGATACACTAAAATATCATAGTGTGAGAGGCTATAAGTAAAGAATGCGTTATACTATTTTATTTCGTTCTATAGAAATTCCTCGGTATACCTTTTTAGACTAATATACAGCAAAATACAACACCCGTGACAACAGCTATCGTAAATCTTGATCGAAATAGTCATTGTTTCGAAGAAAATTAGGACGCAGCACACTTTCCACTTTATACGACCGCTCTCGATGAACTTCCTAATAGCTCGTGACCAAGTCTAATCCAACTTTATGCTATCCTTTATCCTTTTAGGTCACACTAGAATTACTTTACAGTGGAAGTTTGTCGTGTGAATATGAAATTGACAAGTCGTATCATTGTATATAGAATTTGTATACGAAAATATTAAAAAAATAACCTAACCTCCTGGGTACATTTGTACTTTCCATAGTACGTAAGAAATAAAAAAATATTTTGTACGTTTTTTAAATTGACACAATGTAATATTACCACCACGACATCTATTGGCCTCTTGAGGTATGTTTTAGAATTTAAACGTCAAATGTTAACTTATCTGTTTTTGTTTTTAAATACGACGGAAGGGAACGTGCGAGCGTGCGCCCACGGAAAAGTAAGTTTATATGTATTTATCTCATTATTTCTCAAATAAATATTTAATAATATGTTATAATTAACTATATAACAGTTCAATCTCATAGTTTAGTGAATTATTTTGACGTGATAACGTCTTATAAATTGATAATCACCAGTAAAATTGAAAAATAGTAACGTTCCGCCTGAGCATGTGCGTGCAAGCGAGAGCGCGCAACAAGCGATAGAGAGGCGCGATAAAACAAACGATAGAGGCCTAAGCGTTGGCTTGTGACACACATATCTTTCTTCTCGCGTGACGTCAGAGCTAGCAGTTAGAATAGTTCTGCTACTGGAACGCTGCCACGCGAGCTTCTTCGAGAGCTTTTACAATAACCTCCGTTCACCTCGACGGAAGCTATTATTTGTAAACAAGTGATGAATACGCGACAACGTGTTTTGTGTTTATTTCTATATTTTGATAAGATTTAATTGATTTCCTTCATTTTATTCACCTCAGTTAACTGTTTTTCTCATGGAGCGGCAAAAAAGGTAATTAATTCTTCCATTTTAAGAGTAATATGATTAATAATAAATAAATAAGAATATGACTATAACTAATTATTTGTGATTATATTTAAACAAATTGTTTAAATTAAATTTGAAAAAACTGTAAATAATATTTGAAAATTAAAAATTAATGTTTATAACCAGTTTTAAAAATATGTATGTCAAATTATATCAAATTATTATTATTGATAATATTAATAATTAATAATATTAATTATAAATAAATAAATTAATAAAATAATTAAAAAATTATAAAAAAATATTTATTAATTAATTTATTTAAAAAAAAATTGAGTTAACGCATGTAAATAAATGTTAATTTATCTAAAAATTTGTAATTTTCAATTAACTCCTTTTTTGTATTACAAAAAATAATGATTATGACGTTATCACGTAAATCTATCGTCCGTAAACCGACTTTACAGACAGCCAATTTGTTTTTTTTTACTTAAAATATGTGAAACCTTTCTGACGTCGCGTTTCATTGTTATGTTCCGTATAAAGTACAACAGAATGTAGTAATGTTTGTTTGTATCTGTATCCTGCTGTACTATATATAGTACATTGTGTGATTTCTCTTGATTTTAGCACTACGGATGGCAGAAATCTTTCTGACCTTACAAGAGTCACAGTTAGATTAACCTGGTGACGATTCCGAGGAAGTTCTGGAATTTATTCCGCTGCAATTATCCTCTAGAGATAATAACCATCTTAATAGTGAATGACTCCAATACCATCTCCAGTGCTATCGGAAAGCTCTGATTTAATGATAGCATATCTTTCTCACCATCAAGCCCGCGCAACTACGAGAGCGCGTTCGTCGTTGACGTGGCCGTGGCCGTGGTCAGCCTTGAATAGCATAACCGACAGACAGACTAGTCGACAGATTGACATAAGAAATCGACAGAATAATGCTAAGTTCCAAAACGCCTTTTTCTTCGTTACGAGGGGGAAACCTTCAAAATGTAACCGACGACGTGGGGGCGACGCCGGGTTCCTTGGGATTTTTACCGCACTAAAAGAGGGTTTGACCGTCCTCAACACTTGTTGAAGATCTACGGGATCTCCAACGGAACACAGGACACCGGAGTCCTCCAAGTGCTCCAAAATCGCTCCAAATCAGGCTTTGCCTGGTGTTTACGACGGTTTGCGACCACACATGCCGTCGACCTTCGCGGTCTCGCTTACTAGAAGGCTCCAACTCCCATTCTTGTAGACCGCAACCCCGAAAGTACACTTTTAGTCGCTCCTTACGACAGGCTGGGTGTACCGTAACCCTATTCTAGTCCTGGAACTAACTTCCAAGACACCTGGATACATGATACGCTTAATACGTAAGTTAATTATTTAATGCAACCGGCTTATATCCAAAAGAAAATTGATGAATGGGAGTGGTTCCAATTTTTTGATCAATACTTTTTTTTAATACTTTTAGAAAGATGTATATTTTGCGTTGATTTTAAAGATTATAATAAATAATAATGAATACAAGCCTAAGTGTATCTTAATTTAATTTAACTGACACAATTTAAACCAAAATATTCTTATCTACTTTACAGAAAACATATAAAATACATTCCCTTGTTCTTTATAAAGGACATAGTGAAAATCCAGATTTTCCGGAAAAATATTTTTTTAAGTATTTTTTCGATGCTAAGCTTTTAAGCAAAATCTCGTAAAAAAGTTTGTCTGGAACTCAGGAGGTTAAGTAAGGAATTAACTGAAATAACAATGTTGTAGCTTCTCAATCTGTTAAAACAGAAACTATACCAAGAAAAAACAAACAATCCTGGGACAGTTGTGAAAATATTATCGGAAGAAAATCGTTTCGATTTTAATTAATTAAATGTATATCAATTTGGTATGAATACATAGGGATAAAATAGTAATAATAGTAGAAATAGAACTAAGCACAATTAATTTAAGGAAGCATATAGTGAAACATAAACTTACAGCTCCTCAACCTATTAGGAGAAAATCGCAAAGAAAAGTAAAACCTAGGTTCCGGAAACAGAATCGGACGAAACATTCCGAATGTTTCGAGTTTTGTTAATTCAATCCATCCCAACTTTGACGAACTTCATACTTATAACGGTAATAGAATGAAAAGTTCCGAGATGTTAACACTTTCGAATCCGTTAGTCAGGGAAGACATTAACTAACCTACACGGAATGGGGGAAACTTTGCACTCTCAGACCCTCGCGACGGACGTAATGACCCAAGTTTTGTGTTTTTCTTGTCCCCCGCTTGTTTTACAACGATTTACCACTACTGTCGTCGAGCTAACAAAATTTTATGAACGATCTCCAAACTTTGTTTACACGTACCGTTCTCGAAAGTTTAGAAAATAAACCGGCGACTTTGAAGTCGAAAGTATCCAACAATTTTTACGTTATTTGACTTGAACTTTTGAGTGAAATAATTTAATTTTGATAGAAGAACATTCGTTAATTTTGAAACTAACGTTTATGTTTGAAACTTTTTTGCTAACAAACCACATTATTAAATTTATTTTATCGTAACCACATGAATATATTAACTTACCACTTTAAATAACGAAAATGTAATCATAATTAATCACTAAGAATAATCACTTCTTTATCTATTAATTCCAACCAAAACCTTCTATGTAAATCAGTTACATTATTATTCCTCTTAGTACGCAATTATTGGAACTTTGATGTATTGCTCTAAATTTCCAATTATTGCAAGTATTCATGCGTTTGACTCTTGACTGTATCGAGCAGTTCCATTCCGTTCACGGCTCGAGTGGCCTTTCAGTGTCTGAAGCCTTGTTATTCATGTTATGCATATTATACTGATTCCTCCGTAATGTATCTAAGTTGCTTCAACTCTTGCAGTGACACGTAAACGTTTTTGATTTATATTAATGTATTTATTGTTACCTGGTATAAAAAGCAGTTGTTCATCCTAAGATTTCAAACTATCTGCGTATACAATTTCATCAGTATTGACCGAGTCGTTTGGTCGTGAAAACTTAGCAGACAGACGGACAGAGTTAATTTCGTATTTATGGTATTAGTAAGGAAGTATGTATATTCGAGAGTTTGACTCTTGAGTGTATCGAGCAGTTCCATTCCATTCAAGGATCGAGTGGCTTCCACTGTCTGAAATCTTGTTATTCATGTTATGCATATTGTACTGATTCCTCCGTAAGGTACGAGTATCTAAGTTGCTTCAACTCTTGCAGTGACACGTAAACGTTTTTGATTTATATTAATGAGTTTGGTACCTGGGATAAAAAGCAGCCTATGTTCATCCTAAGACTTCAAACTATCTGCATATAAAATTTCATCAGTATTGGCCCAGTCGTTTGGTCGTGAAAACTTAGCAGACAGACGGACAGAGTTAATTTCGTATTTATGGTATTAGTAAGGACGTATGGGTATTCGAGAGATTGACTTTTGAGTGTATCGAGCATTTCCATTCCGTTCACGGCTCGAGTGGCTTCCACTGTCTGAAGTCTTGTTATTCATGGTATGCATATTGTACAGATTCCTTCCTAAGATATCTTACATAGTTTCAAACTCTTTTAAAAGGAAGGTACAAAAAGCGACGTTCATTGTTAAGTCAAATCTTTATGCATCTTTATGCAGCTTATTCGCCACCATACATTTATTGCCACGACACCGTTGAAACAAAGTTTGCAGTTTACAAAAACATGCATGCAATATGCTTTCATTTATCTAACTGGATTCAATGGTGCAGAAATACGTGATAATATGTATTTCTCTTTTAAAGTTTCAAAGGTGTATAACAATCCATATAAATATAAAGTTTAATTTGAAGGCTTCCCAGGGATAGGGTTTTTCAAGAAGTAAAAAGAAGACAATTTGTACAATACAGTCCAATTACTTTAAATATATGTGAGTAAGGATGCAACTTACTCAAAATGCATGAATGTCTCACGACTGCTCCGTCCAGAGAACATGCAGTTCAGGACTTGAATGGCTTTTGATTGCTTCGAATTTTACATCGCGTACATATTCACGAAATATATGTTTATTTATTTGTAAAGTATCACAAGAAAAACATAATTTATCGTACATTAACATCTCTAAGAGTTTGTAGTGCTTGAAGGTAGGTGTAAGTTTTTGGTAAAATAATAAGGGCCCAATACATTTACGGTTCTTTACAGATGGATAATGAAGTATTTCACTACTTACAATCGAAATCATTACCTTCTGCTGATGTAGAAAAATAGCAAAGCGTTCTAACAATATAACCAGAAACGGACATAATACAAAGAGTGGAGGAAAAAATAAAAATACTGCACTAAGTAAAACGATTCAAAATATTTATCATTTCCTCCTAGCAAGGAGAAGAGCATCCTAGAAGTTCCTAGAGCTTCGTCTGAATAAAAACTAGTCCATTTTAGTTAAAAAGTTTTATGCCTTTAGGACTAAAGTCCCCATAAGAGTAACATAGTGGTATTTGAGATACATGTCTGCTATTTAATAAATATGTTAGCTGTAATTCATATATTAGTGGAGGTAAAGTTGTTACCTTGCTGCATCTTGTCGCGCCTAATTGTAAATTAGTCGCGCCAAAGGTAATAATTGATAAATCTTAATTCAAAATTTGGCAATAATTATCTACCCAAATATTTAAATTACGAGCCTTACGACGCAAAAATCTATGAACTGATTATTACTGAAAGGCGTAATGAATCGTAGGCAGATGTAACATTTGCACGGACATTACTAAGAAGTTTAACTACCCTACCTGCGCCTGCCATATGTAATGGAGTAAACTGGAAAACTATAAATTTCCCTACCCTTCCTAAAAGGATAATCACACAAACAAGAGGGCGAATGAAAATTTAGAGTCCCTCTGCGTAGCCCTAATTGATGTAACATACTCCCTTGTAAAGGTCGTCACACAACTTTCGGAGGTAATAATACGGAGAAATAAATTGTTTTAGCAGTTTAGTCCAAATTACATACCTACGTTCATAGATTAGTAAAGATACTTCGCCGCCTTGAAATTGAATGAAGCCACAAACGGCTTATTTTAGTAAGTTCTTTTTTTTTTAATTCTTGACAATTAAAAACATTTTTAGAGAACATTTACGAATAAATAACTAATACTGAGTAATTTAAGTAATAAATAAATTATTATTTCAAATATTTTAGGGACATTTTAGCACGGAGACGTGGCAAAACTTTTTTACGCAACTATTTCAATTCTCAAAACTGGGTACATTTTCTTGTTAGGTGTGAGTAATCTTTACTAATCTATGCCTTTTTCTTTTTTTTTTTGTTTACCAGGGGGAAACCTTCAAAAGGTACCCTATACCGTGGGAGCGGCACGGGGTTATGTGGGATTCTTACCGCACTAAAACCCCCCCGGTGGCCGTCCTCGGCGCTGCGTAGAGGACTCCGGGATCTCCAAAGGAACGCAACCGGAGTCCTCTTAGCGCGTTGCCCCATCGGGCTCTGCCCAGGTGAGCTTGACGCTCGCCACACCGTTTGGTGGGCACGACGGTATGCGACCACACATACCGCCGTCCTTCCCGGGGTCACTAGCCGGGCAGTTCGAGCTCCTACTCTTGCCGCCCGCAACCCCGGAAGCCCCTTTTAGTCGCCTCTTACGATAGGCAGGGGACACCGTAGCCCTATTCTGGTCCCGGAACTACAGGGACATACTAATCTATGTCTACGGTAGATATATTAATAGTGGGGTTCAATATGCTTTGTACACTCACAGCCCCACACTAGGATTCCTCATGTCGTGAGTACCATGGTCACATTTAAACGAATACACAAACCAGATCCAGACCAGAAATATTAATTCACCGTTTAAATATCTGTCTAGGTAACCCTTTGCCTATCAGACTGGTATAGTGACCGCTCCGCCGCGCGGGTCGCTAGTGACCTTATATATATAGAAGAACAATCACACAACCATAGGTTAATGGCTTATTTTAGTAAGTTCTTTTTTTTAATTCTTGACAAAAAAAACATTTTTCGAGAAAATTTACGAATAAGTAACTAATACTGCGTAATTTACGTAATAAATAAATAATTATTTCAAATATTTTAGGGACATTTTAGCACGGAGACGTGGCAAAACTTTTTTACGCAACTATTTCAATTCTCAACATTGGGTACATTTTCTTGTTAGGAGTGAGTAATCTTTAGTAATCTATGCACACAACTTGTGTAGATCATAAGCAATGAACAAAGTTAACCGACTTTAGATGAGATCGATAGTTGTGTGGGTGGCCGCTAGTAGCATAATTTGATATGCACTTCTACGCTTGGGAGAAAACCTGAAACTGTCGATCACGATTGTTATTATTGGACAATAGTTCTGTCACTTTATTGGAAGCCGCGGTTTGACAACTCAAAAGATACAATTTGATCAGTGTACCCCAGTTGTTCGTTGTCTTTGAAGAGTCCATTTGTATTTTGTAGGCACCGTAACGTAAGAAAGTGCGCGTAAAAATAATGGTTAAATGAAAATATTGATAAATTACCCGGTAAAATTAAAAATTATACTGTGAAATGTCCGGAATAATCAGCACCATCTTCTTTTCCCAATTATGTCGCATGAGACAATAAAAGCAATAACAACAAAATTGCAAACTTACAGTATGTCCACCCTGTATATAAAAGCTTTTCTCAATAACACATCGAAGTCAAGATCATATAGAGTGCATAGCACAATACGTGTTTACTATTTTCGAGCTAAGAGCGCTTCAGTTGTGTTCAGTTCAACTGAAACGCGAGCTTACAATCGATTCCCAGTTACCGACACTTGGGGATGCTTGTAGCATTGATAAACGTTGCTGTTTCCCGTTCTGTATTCAAATAATATATTTAGATACAGTACTGCGGATGCCCGGTGCTAAGTGATAGTGCTATACGATAGGGCTGATGTTTTTAGTATGAACGGTGTAATAAGACATATAATATACTTACGTGACCTTCCTACTTATTCATTATAATTACTACCACTGTTTGAAGTTTTATTATTGTGTCACTGCACTACTAATTCTATTTGAGATTGATAATTGTATATAAGCGGTCGTGATAACATACTGACAGGTGGTCTGATTCTTCGTCTACTATCTCAATCTCATAAAAGTATTACACTTATGAATACATACAGTACAGAGGTTAAATTAATTTCCTGGTTAGTAAGAACACATTTATATAAGTTAGTAGATTAATAGTTTGAACTTAGCACCAGCACCATTTAAAGTAAATGTTTAGAATCCCATCTAATCCTTATCTATATATATATATATATATATATATATATATATATATAAGAGATTTCCACGTATATAGTCACTCATCACGATATCTCTGGAACCATTAGAGCTAACGACTTGAAATTTGGTAGGCATATTCTTTTCACCGAGTAGAGGTCAGCTAAGAACGGATTTTACGAAATTCCACCCCCAAGAGGGGTTGCGGGGGTGTTAATTAAAAAAAATCACATTTTAAAACTACAGCTCTTATAGATATGAAACTTAGTCAGGATATTCTTTTTGGCATGTTTGAATTTACTGAAAACTAATTTTATGATATTCCACCCCCAGAGGGGAGTGCGGGGGCGTTGAAAATTAAAAACCCTTATGTGGGTTAAATAAGGGTTGTAAGTTTGTATGGAATTCCCCCAGTTTTGATGTAAACTCTATGAAAATCGGTATTTGGGTTTTCGATTAAAAATAATTAAACACCTATTTCATTGTTTTTGGAAAATCAACCCTTAAGTTGGTAAAAGGGTTGACATCTTATTTTAAAATTTGCCAATTTGAAAGCTAGCGCTATGAAAATTAGCCATTGCTCTACTGGTAAGATATAGTGGAACTTTAATTCTACAGTCTTTGGAAAATCAACCCTAATGTGGGTTAAATAGGGGTTGAAAGTTTGTTGGGAAGTCCGCAGATTTTGAAACAAAGTCTATGAAAATTGGTATTTTGCTTTCTGGTTGTAAATAATATATCACTTATTTTTCCATTTTTTTAAAATCAACCCTTAAGGTCGTTAAATAGGTTGGAACTTTATTTTATAATCCGTTAATTTGGTAGCAACCACTATGAAAAATTATCATTAGACTCAATAAAGCATCTGAGTCACTGTTTTTTTAGATCAACCCTTAAGACGGTTATAAAAGGGTGTATGCATTATGCCTTTCTGTTTACACATCTGTTTCAGCATTTTTAGCAACTCAACAATCAACCCCGTTAGGGTACTATTAGTAAAGAAAGTTTCTTTAAAAACCGTTATTGAAGTTACTTCCTTTGGCGTGTCTGAAAAAAGAACATTCAAGAAAAAAGCAGAGAAGTTTAGTGTAGGGCGAAATTCCACGGGCCGACGTAACATATATTTTTAACATGGGAATATATTGCGCGTGCTGAAGTGCAGAACAGCGGTTTTTTAAGGTTCCGTACCTAAAGGATAAAAACGGAACCCTATTACTAAGACTTCGCTGTCTGTCCTTCTGTCCGTGTGTCACAGGGCTCTATCTCTGGAACTGTAATAGATAGACATTTGAAATTCTTACAGAGGATGCATAACTGTGGCCGCTATAACAACAAATAATAAAAATAAAAAAAGTTGAAAACAAAAAGGGATCCCCATACAATACAAACTGCTATTCGAAATTTTTCCAACTAACTTTTGAACCGTTAAAGGTAGACAGTTAAAATTTTCACAATGTGTGTACTTTAATGGCTGCTGCAATATTAAATACTAGAAATTAAAAAAAAAAAAAATTTGGTTGTACGGAACCCTCCAGGTGCGGGTTTGACTTGCACTTGGCCAATTATTAGTAACGCGCAGACCCGCGGGCCACAAGGGAAAGTCGCGGGCCACACACCACCCGTGGGTGTCGGGTTGCCGACCGTTGGTGTTGAATATTATCTTTCAGAAATTTGCTGATAAAGTATCTATTGATGCATATGTACATAGGAATGTTTTTGAAATTCTACTAAGGAGGTAAAAGAAGTGTTATATGTATGTATACGAGAATCTTTTAGGTTCGAAGTTAAAAACGTGAAATTTCAGATAACGTCTATTCAGACAAATACACGACTACGTTGAAGAGGTGCAAATTTCATATATGATAATGCGTAAGTTTATTCAATTTAGCCTACATTTTGGTATACTGATTAGGTACATCGCAACTACTTTGGACACATTGCGTGCCATCATTTTGTCCTGCCGTGGGGTATGGTTGTGGTGGGTATGCGTGGATTAGTGATGGTGATGTGGTAGATACATAGACCTTGGACTAAAATTTTGGGTTAGAACAGGGTTACAGTATCCCCTGCCTGTCGTACGAGACTAAAGGGGGACTTCTGGAATTGCGGGCGGCAAGAATGGGAGCTCTAACCGACCAGCCAGAGACCCTGGAAAGAACCGTTGTATGTAAGGCCCCATATAACATGGACGGTTTCTATGGAATAGTGTAAATAATAATAATTATTGTATCCTACATGAAACTTATATTTTAAAGAAAGTTTCATTACAGTCCACTAATTAGAGTTTTAGTGTATGTTTCTGAAGAAAGCTTGACCAATTTAGGTACACAGTGACGAAAAAAAACCTTTTATTAATTAAATATTAATGCTTCTTTATCGTTAAAATTGTTAGGTACAAATTTACGATTACAGTTATTTGTATGTCATATAATATTGTTTTACGCGGGCGAAGCCGCGGGTTCTGCTAGTGATATATATACAGCGGTAAAGGAAACAATCTCGAGGAGATCTGTATATCCGAGAGATGTAAAGAGATTTCAAAAGTGTGTGAAGACACCAATTTGTTAGCATAAAGAACTATGATCAAAATCAGCATTATGAGAGACGTTTCGTGCTCAGCAGTAAGACAGTATCAAGTTCAAAATGAAAAACGGTTATATCTAGTTACAAAACCCTTCAAAGCGATTATGCGAAATGTACAACTTAACGTCAACAAAAGATCACAAAAAGGCCCCTCTGTAACGTGAGCCGATCGATCTCAGTTATCGGCACTCGGGTAAACTTGTAACTTTACTGCCACTGTTAAATATTTTATGGGCGCCTTGCCCGCCAAAAATCAATTTAAGACAAGAACTTAAAAGAAAGGGTCGCTTATCGTTTCCCCGCAGCTGTGCTGAGACAACAGGCCAAGCGTGGTCGCGAAACTCTATGATTTTATTAAAATCAGCTCCTCCGAATCTCCATTGCCCATTGTTTTGTACTTCCGTTCAAGCTGTTTGCCAAAGTTCGTTTTAACTACTAAGACTACGACTTGAAATAGATTTCAGGTATTTTTTTCTTTCGAGAATATAGAAATGTCGTAAGTATATAATAAAATATATAAGGATTTTTTACAACCGTTAAAATAATATTTAATTTTGAATTACTTTATTTCTTTTCTGTGGCTTCAATTAAGTGTGTTATTTAAGTAAATGTAAGAAACTGCGATTAGAAATTTGTGTTTTCAAAATAATTCACTTTTTCTACACTGCGACATGTTTATTTAAACGAAACTAAAGTCTGAACGTTTCATTACCATTTTTGTCCGTCCTAAAATTCATACTTATCGTAAAGTTATAAAAGTGAATCACTGAATCAGTCATAAATTTAAGATTATCTTCCGAAATTTGTCACAGCACCACAATCCTCTTGATGTCAAATCCTTGAGTATCTAACTATTCCTACAAACATAATCCCTATCACAGTACACAGTAGCATGACTCTTATAAACAACGTCACGTACTGCCGCGCTGAATCCTAAAATAGTTCTACCACCTGTAAATTTTTCTCCAATAATATTGATATAATAGATAGAACATAATCTTAAATCTGTGAAAAACGTAACTCCCACGAGTTGATATATCGTAAAAGTATAACCAAGAGAAATGATAGAACAAAAGCTAATACTATCGGTACAATAAAACTAAATAGTTTTTCTAAACAAACCTATTGGTGTTGAGACGTACTCCATTACGAGAGACAGCGGAGTTCATGCCCTCTCTCCCTTGCCACTTACGCACCTACTGGAACATGGAGCTACGAAAAATTAACGTGCATAGACTTTTAAACGCCAATTCAAATAATTTAAACTTTATGTAAATTAGACGGGAGTTACAAATATATATTGTACCTAATCAATAATGAGTATTAATGTATTTGACGCACCTAAATAGTCCTATTAGTTAAAAATAATTTAAATGTTAATGGCATTTTAATTGTCTTAAATTTAATACTATTATATTGAGTTTATAAAATGTTAAACAAATAAATTTTATTAAATATAGATGACACGTTGATGCTTCAACCGAGAGATTATAATAGTCTATCAAGTAATTCTAATAACACTTAAATATATGCGCTGAAGTGATTTCTTACTTATAAGAAATACGTAAAAATGATACCGAATAATAAACGTTACTAACACTTTACTGTACTACTAAAACTCTATAAGTCACATCCAAAAACTTCGCTTCTCACATCCAAGAGGAAAAGTCATTGGGGAAATTCGTGGGGTGCGTCGCACGGCGTGTTTTCACTTCAGCCAGTGCCGTTTTCGCCCACGACGCGAGAGGGCGCCGCAGTCGTTCCAAACGCGCCCACGTGACTTGTTGCTTAACGTCATTTTTGTTTATATACCACTTAACACTATCATGCATTCAGATGCAACTTAATTAACTAATAATGATACAGCGTAAGCGTTTGACATGAATTTTATATCGAAACCGATTTATAAGCACGCGAAACTTTTGATGCTCATAAGTTTCGGAATAGCGGTCCTTCTCGCCGGCCTTCTACTTCGATTTAAGGCCGAACAATCGCAACTCACCGAAGCAGATGAAATTCGAGAGCCCGACTACATAGAATACGAGCCAGAAATAAATGTGACCGCCCCCGAACTGAGGAAAACAAGAAAGGAATACCTATATCGGCTTTTGACAAATACGACCCGTTCGCTCATACAAATGGAAATAAAGGCCAGGAGACTGGAGGAAAATATGCGTAGGATTAAGGAGAAGACTGCGGATTTATTGTGGAAGGATAAGGATAAAGCGCTGTGGCATATTCTTTTCAAAAATATCAGTAGACATTTCGCGATCCGACATGAGTTTCATCAGTATGCGAGCCTCAAGCGGATAATGCAAGACAGTCATCCACACAAACACGAATCGGGGAGACGGAAAGTTTTATTACGCAAATAACTTTGAATACGCAATAACCGAACAATTTATTAGTTTTAATCTGTAAATTGACTTGTATTAAAAGTTATTTTAGTGGTGTAAGGAATGGACTTCGACAATAAACTTTTATATACGTATAGTGCTGTGCTTGGTAAACCCAAGTTTAATTCTCGGCGTTTGTTTGCGAGTCACGTATGTATCATAACGTCTCTTTTATTTATATTGTTTTATTGTGTTTCTGTATTACACTCCGACGAGTTTCAACCACGCAATGTGTTCAGATTTGTTAACATTGCTCGTATGTTTTAGACAGGAACTTCTGAGCAGTATTGGCGCAGAGCTCATCATGGTATTCTGTCATGCAGATCTGGGTTCGATTCTGGGCTCAGTAAACATACAAATTACTAGTTTTTTTATGGGACTGGGTGTATTTTGCTTTTGTGTGAGGCATGACAAAAATATTCTAATTTGAAAGACTAATAAAGAACGTTTAGTAAAACTGTACGCTGTATTTAATAAATGTTTTTCTGATATTTTGTTCTGATTAGATTTTTTTAATTTCACATTTATACCTATTTTTCCACACAGGTATATGTATCAAATTGTAACACACTGTATTTTATTCCGCTTTTGCTTCGTATTCCCCATTCCAATAGCACCCTATATTAAATCTGTCATGCAGACCGTACTGTCAGGTTGGCTAACCGGTATTTTGTTTGCATTCCACTTGACATAGCTACTCGAGTGTAGGCTAGAAAGAGATAGTGCATGCAAATTTGCCAGACTGGATCATAATTGTTTAGAGTCTACACTCGTGAGCTTGCTATCATAGTGGCCGGTTATTTGTTTGTGGAGGAATCGTTCGCAATGTCGTGTTGTGAGTACATTATTTGTATTCGTATTTTAAATCGTATATTCCAATTTTAAATTTGGTTTAAAAGCTATCGATTCGGTTGTCTGTTAACGTTCTTTAGGGTAATCATTAACGTCTCGGAGAAACAACATTAACGCTGATTAGAATGCCGGCTTCGTACTTACGTAGCAAGTGACGCGGCTATATCTGTTAACTATTTACTACAGAAATACTGTAAACATAGTTAATTATATAGCACCCATACATTTTTTATAACAATATTGTTGGAATTTTTTATGCCGTCAAAAACATGTTTATTTTTATAAAGTTTAAATTATTAACAACATAGAATGTATGAAATAGAGATTAGGTATATACTTTTAACAAAAACAATTATTATTTATGTCTACCCGTCTATGCTAATCTCGGATACGGCTGGC
Organism: Epargyreus clarus; assembly: GCF_041222505.1. Taxonomy (NCBI): domain Eukaryota; kingdom Metazoa; phylum Arthropoda; class Insecta; order Lepidoptera; family Hesperiidae; genus Epargyreus; species Epargyreus clarus. The sequence goes on along the minus strand of NW_027332239.1, from coordinate 7,132,155 downwards.
CCGATTTCGATGGAACTTTCACTCTCAGCAAATGTTACAAGGAGGTTCAATAATATATTTTAGAAAAATAATTAACATTCCAGGGGTTAAAAAATCCATGACATTATTGCGATACCTGTAAAATAGGTAACTTTCTTCAAATAAACACGTTGATATAGGTAAATATTGTAAAATGATGACACACATCGATAAAATCATTGATTATAATTCTAATAATAATTGATTGGAACCAGATCACTATTATCAACCATAACTACTACTACTACTATAACTTCTAACTTTCTAAGTTTAAACTTATAAGTGTAAACTTCTATGTTTATATATTCAACAATAAATTTAGTTCACTACTATCAATTAAAAAGTACTTTAATTAAACTTTATGTACTCAGCAATAAATTTGTTTGTCGAATAGTATATACTACCACCTAGATTGATTGTCAATGTATTACTTAGTATAGAAAAGGCAAACGAAACGAAATCAAAATAAATCAGAATCCGTAAAAACATGTCGTAGCATAGAAAAACAGATAACGGTAGCGTTATCTTCATAACATATTTTTAAACTGCTGATAAGCACTAACGTATGTGATAACTTCTCTCGTTCATTGCCAAGGACAAAAGGACAGAGCTTAAAAACAACCAAATATTTTAAAAGTTATCTGGCGGTCAAATAATTTAAATAAAAAGTCAACAATGTGTTTATTCGCTGGTGATGTCATACATAGAGTACGTTCTACAATACATCGTAGATAACAATCAACTTTGACAACAATCGAAAAATTCAATAAAATATGAAGCATTTCACAAAACATGACTACTTACTTTATTTGTACAAATAAATAAAATTGATTTTGATTGGTTTTGTCAAAGTAATGGATTTTCACTAAATGTCTATGACAGTATATATTATGACACAACAAAAAAAAAACAATTATTAAAATGTTTGTCTACCTATCCGTCTCTTTGTTTCGGTTAATCTCTGAAACCGCTGGTCAGATTTTGATGGGACTTTCACTGGCAATTAGCTGATGTTATATGGAGTAATATAGAATACTTTTATTTTCGAAAAATTGTAAGGGGGTAAAAAAAATAAACACTAAGAAATCTTGCAAATATTTACATTATTAAACTCGCGAAACCACAGGGCTAAGCTTGTTAGTAAAAAAAACAATCTCTCTAATACATCGGTTTAAGAGAAAATCCACTTTTAATTTCAAAGAAATGAACGCGTCACTGACTCCCCTGTTCCCCTACGAGTACCTATTTGTCATCCCTAAGAAACCTATCCATCCGTGTCAAGCGATAAACAAAATAACAGACTCACTACAAAGTAGAAAAAGTGCCAGACACATCAGCTTGATGCAATTTATCATTAGAGCCACAGGCAACTCGAAATAATCGCATTCTTTAAAAAAATTGTCTTTGATCTCAAGTTCATAAAAAGAGGGTGGTATAAAGCTATCTGTAATAGGCTAATGGTTGAAACGGGGCATGTCAATAGAAGGGTCCGAAGTTCCAAACCTATGATTTTTCAAATTTACAGTACATAAAAATCTGCGCAGATCTAGATTTAGGTCCTGGGTCAGCATTAGCTGAGTCGTTTCCATTTGCTCTCAATAAGATATGTAATATTCCAAATTAATTGTTTACTTTACTTGTGTAACTTCTTGAGGCAATAAACAATTCTTATTCTTAAAAAAAGTAGGTCTTAGACATTTGTTTTACTTGTTTTAACAGTAAAGCAAAACATCATAAGGGAACTTGCTTAAAATCTTGCTTAAAATTGGAAAAATCTTAGGAGTAAACCAATCCAATGACGTAATCCTTCTAATACACTAATAGTATGTATGTATCAAATCGCAAATATGAACACCACTAAGTAATTGTCTGCAATTATATGTATTAATAATTGTATGTATTTATGACAGAAAGATAGACGGAAAACAAAGCGAACTTATAAGAGTTCCTTTTCCATTTGAGATACACAACCCTAAAAAGTAATACGAACAGTGGATAAAAAGAAAAAACAACCCAACCCCGTCTTTCAAGCCAACAAAACCAAAAGAGAAAAGTGTCAGACATATTAACCGAGTGTAATTTATCATTGCCTCTGGCTAGCCCTCGGAGCCACCTGCACAAAACGGTTCCGAAACGATCCGTACTTTAATCTCTGTTTACAAGGAATTCAGATTCGAAAACCTCTCAAAGGATTCCACGGAGTATAAATCGAGGCAACATTTCCTTTAGATAAATCTTGGCTAGAAAAAGGCATGTATTCGCCTCACTTGCGTCGCTGCGGCCTGACCTGAATTATAATGTGGATTTTAACATTAACATTTAGAGCATCACACTGCTTAGCTGGGCCATGGACCATCTAACTAAATAGACTGCTAACATAATGTGGCTTTATACTACTTCATTTAATGATATATTTTGACGACCCGCGTGGCGGATCGGTCACCATGCCAGTCTGACGCGCAGAGGGTCCCGGGTTCGATCCCCGGCCAGACAGATTTCTAAATGATGAATTTAGATTTCGGTTTCTGGATCTGGGTGTTTGTGTATTTGTCTCTGTGTGTGTCCATACAGGGAATCCTAGTGTAGGGCTGTGAGTGTAGAAAGCGTTTATATCAAATTGGCTCAGATAAGTATTTTAACATCTTTGGGAGGTCCTCTACAATACTATTTGCGCATTCGTGATAAGCATCTGCGTTGAACGAAATTCTTCTTGAACAATGTATTTCAGGGTCTGGCACCTAAGATGCGAGCAATCTTCTGTGGGCTAAAATAAATCGTGATGAGCTATGATATTATTTATTAAGAGTCTATTTGATTCCTACGTCAATAACTTGTACGTGATTATTTAATCTAATATGAATATGGTATACTCATGTCGTTCGCTTTAATCATGCGTACAGATTATGTATGCAAATACGGTAAGTCTTATTATACTAAGATATCTCTAATACATTACAATTAATTAATCAATCGTCCTGACAATAAATCATGTACCTTTTGTAGTACATATTAGAATTCTAATTGGTAGATTAAACGATTTTATAGACATCTCACTTATTATACTAGTATACAATTCAAGGCAAACACCAAAGAAAACAGTGTATTTTCCCCTTTTTGCCAACCGATTTAATTTTTGTTCGGTAATTAATAATCATTGACGAACTTGCACTTATAATTAAGAAAATTTATGAGAGACTACATCCCCCCTATTTCGTTTAATCTATGTAGTTCTATGTATGTATGCCACATTGATTACAAACGCTTCTATACTCATACCTACGCATTACAGATTTTGTACCTTAGGTGCCAAGGACACACACAAAGACATACACAAACACACAGACATAGTGTCTGAAATTAAACTTGAAACCTTACGTACCAGATCAGTCACCAACCAAACTATATCTTAAGGTCCTTTACAAATCGATCACGCTAAACCAAATCTCAATCAAGTCTTGCCCAAACCCCAAGTAATCTCTCTGGTTTATGCCATAATTACTCCCAATTTGTCCGGTTAGCATGCAAATGTGCTATAGCATAGTAAATAAACAATGCACGATTAATGGGATTATACACTACAAAGGAGTAATTTATATGATGCCTGACGCGATTACTAAATTGGAAGGGCGTGGACCGTAGACTATCAAATATATAGATGTCTTTATTACTCAACGCGCACACTTAGTAACTTCCAAAGGTTCAATTCATTAAAGTTCTATATAATTTATATTCGAATAAACGATATTATGGTATATACTTAATACCTAATACTAGTAGCCGTTTATTCATATACCTAATACTAGTAGCCGTTTATTCATGAACCTTATTTTTTGGTATAAATTACGGTATGTAAGTTGTAATATTAAATGTTTTTAAATTAATTTTACAATAACTTTTTATATCAATATTCAAGCAGCCGTTTCCAATATAAGCCCATAAAGACATAAGGAGCCAATTATCGGAATGCTTAAAATCCAATCAAATATTCAAGATCAACCTAATCATATAAGCCTAAATCATAGGCTCTCTGGCACCTGTTCATTTTCTTACATGCCATTTCTATTTCGAATTTGGTCTGTGACTGAACCCTCTGCCCTCGCCCCTCGTTTGCAACAAAAATAATGTTCTGATCTCTATCAAGTATTATTGGGATTGACGTTTTTTATTTATACACAAATTTCTGTTCGGGGAAAATCGTGAAATGAAGCGAATGATGAAATATGGAGAGTAATTGATTTGGGCCTTCCCTTTTTATAAGCAATCGCTTTGATGTTTCAATCTTGACGTATTATGTATTATATAATATAAAAAGACATAATTAGAAATTTTTCGTGTGATGGCTTTTAATAGATCAACATGTTTTAGATAAACTCCCGAAATCACAATCATTTTTGCATAAATTTCTTCTCTTCCTGCTTTTGACATGATGTACTTGTATTGTACAAGTAAATTCAGGGACTTTGCTAATTATTCAGTTTAGGGCAGACTTGTGTGTTGCAGAAGCCTTCTAAGGTTGATAGTCATATCTTCCATTCTTTTCCATTTTATTTCCATTTTATTTTATCTTACATATTCAATATTCATTTCAAATTTCATGAGAATGGATCGGGCAGAAGCTAAGTTATCATAAATTATGTGAAAATTTGTCAATTTTTAAACTGTTTTTGTAAAAAACATCCTTTATACGTATCTACATCCCAATCAAAGCCTTGTCTAGAATTTATAGTAGAAAAAGACTAATAGAGTTAAAATTACAGGCAAGGGCGGACCGGGCTATGCGTCGCCATTAGACGCCTTTAGAAACGGGATAAGGGAGGAACTACTGTACGTAGTGTGTGTGCAACCAGATAACACTAAGCAGGACTACTTGGCCACTGTGGACGTCGATCCGAAGTCTCCTACTTATAGCCAGGTTAGTATTTTCAAACTAGCGTATAGATTTTTAGGCAGTAAATAAGAATCGTATTGTAGTGATAAATTGCTGGTTGAAGTTCGGAACCCAGACACGCACGGATTTTTCATAGTTTTTTTTATGATAAAGCGCGTGTTACAAATCAATTATGAGTATGATAACGGAAATCATGGAGAAAAAATGCACGCCTGAGAGTTCTTTAAAAGATCTTAAATGTGTGTGGAGTGTATCAATTCGCATCTAATCAGTGTCGTGATCTAATCCTCTTATCTTAAGAGGAGACCGTCCCGGCCATGGACTAGTACTGGTTAGAAGACAAGATAAATAATTAAAATTGTGTGTCTATAAGTTGATTTGTACGATCTAACCTTCGAAACTAGTAAATTGATTTGAACAGAACTATCACCTAAAACGATTTTATGGGAGTAATGAAGGCAACCTCAAAAATATTTGGGATAAACAAAACTCAAAAATCACAAATTGTACAAAACTAGCTGACTTTTAAGCCTTCCCTGGACATCCACAAACAATTTTAAACCAAAATAAGCCAAATCGATCCAGCCGTTCTCGAGTTTTAGCGGGACAAACGAACAGGTATTGATTTTTATATATATAGAAGAAAGATATATACAGTGCAATAAGCTTGTACCTAACAAAATTGCAGAAGACTACTATTTAGTCACTGGACGCAATAATGTCCCAGTAATCCTACAGGATCCTACTGGACAGTACCGATGTGCGCGGAATGCAATATTCCGAGCGGGATTTGTCCGGGATTGACAGGATTTGTGGCACTCTAAAAGGCTAATAATATGTTACTCTGCTGTTTCTCGTGCGTACACAAAAATATAATGAAACTGATTTTGTTCAAAAATGTATCTGTAACGCATTAGGTATATTATTTCAGGCCTTCTGTTATATCTTTAACTTACTGTTCTACCACTTTCATACTTCTATCAAGGTGGTAGAACAATGATCCTCGTTAAATTATAATACTCGCGAGATTTTGTTTGTTTTTTTTTTGAGAAACCCTAATTTCTTGGAACTTGATCTAAATTAGCCTAAGTTATTTCTTATAATGTCAGCAAACTTTCAGTGAAACCCAAGTTAAAATCTGTGCAACCATTTCAGAGTTTTGCGAGAATAAACAGACAGACAGACACAAAAAATTCAACAATATTTGTTTTGGTGAACTTACTAAAAAGCCTGTTATTTAGACATTGAAAAAAAATACTTCTTTGTATTTATTTTAGAAGATTTAGAATTCCAAATTCTAAGTTGATGTTCAAAATCTTAAAAGAAATTTGTAAGGATTAATATTTTTTCCACAGTTTAACTTGAAGCTTCTATTAAACCGATACAAAAACGCAACACGCGGAATAATTAATTCGCGTTGTCAAACGCCTTAAAAAATCCAATACTGTTACGTACGTTCTTTTCGTAGCAATAAAGTTCTAGTAATCCAACTGGATTCCACTATGGCTGAACAGGAATGCAATGGCGAGAAGGGATTTGTGTAGGGATTGACGGAATTCGTTACAGCGTAGAAAAAGCGAAAACTACTAATACCTGTCGATACCCTTGATATAAACTGTCTTGGTATACGTATCTTCGGAGTAATACTTTTTCATTACTTTTATACCACTGATATTCTGAATTGAAGAGTGTGGTAAGGGAGATACAGAACCGGATGTGTCTTAAATCATATTACAATTTTCACAAGTTTTCACGGGCGGCAGTAGTATATTTATGATATCTACATTTATTATTTGTCGTATAATACATGTCGAATGTCGATCCAACCAGGAGTACTTTACATCGTTGTGTATGGCACAAATGCTGTAATGGCTATTGGAGTCGAAGTATGAAGGATTCTACCACCTGTTAAACAAATCGTTGTTTTTTTCATAGGATTTCATCTCGAGAGAAATAAATTAATCTGAATCGATTGATAAAATTCTTTTTCCTTTTCAAATGTACTTGCCAAGTAATCCCATAGCCATCAGGTGATCTGATAATGAGATCCTCGAGAAAACGAGGGAACTCTTCAAATATTATAAGCACACTTGGATCGATTTGGGTATTTCTTTAGTTATTATTTTTGTTATTAGGTGATCCATCGTACGCACACTGGAAGTGTGGGCGACGAGCTCCACCACAGTGGGTGGAACGTTTGCTCCAGCTGCTACAACAAGCCCGAGTTGAAGAGAGACTTCCTGATCCTGCCAGCTCTGCACTCTTCCAATGTCTTCGTTGTGGATGTTGGAACTGACCCTCGGAAACCAAAATTGCATAAAGTATGTCATGTTCAAAGTATGTTCTTTACATTACCATTCGCTTCTGTATATGTTCAGTTTTAGCAGTTATAGTTATTGGATAGTTCTTACTGAAACATTTTCGGAAATTAGATAATGTATAACAAAAAAGATTTGCTAAAATCTCTCTCATCTCATCTCATTTGATCTCTTCGGTCAAATATTTTATATTTTTACTCCGAATTGAAATCTATCTTTGCTCTTAAACTCTTTGTCATTAAAAATATTTTCTAGTCTTTTGTTCGATTAGCAATAAAAGCGTGTTTTTTAGTTTTTTATTAACTATTTTTTTTACATTAAGTTTAAGTTACTATTACTTTTTAAGCTGTTGGACATACGAGAAAGTCTTGAAAATGTATCGAACAGTTTTATTCGTGAATTCAAACCACACATCGAAATCTATCTTCGTTGTGACTTATGATGTGAAAATTTTACATAGCACAGTTAACGTTCACCATGAAATTTCATTCTCAGTACCCAGAGTGTTCATTATATAGGGAGGTGGGAACCTAAAATTTTATGTTAACGGAACCGGGAAACTTTTTTCAATTTCCCGTTTTTTATGCTTCCTAATTTCCACTCCGTCGACATATTTATTATAAAGTGCACGACTAAGAAATGAAAACTTCTAAAGTCGTCCATTTAAAGAATTGCCTTTTTACCCGACTGCTAGGGAAGGGTTATGTTTTTCGCGCGTGTCTAATATGTTTATTTTTATTAAATTATTTAAAAACCTCTGTCTTTATTCCTTTAGTTTTTATATAATACGACTAGGATAGTTGCTAACTATGTTAAGTGGGTACTGACACCCATTGATATCTCTAAGGAGCACTGATGTTATCAGAAGCCTGTCGGTGTCGATCATAGATATAAATCTCTACGTCGTTGTTTCGATTTTAATATTTATTTTTGGTTTTGTATCACTTGTAACCTCGTTGAATATATGTAAAATACTTTTTGTTCATCAAATTGTACCTATATAATTAAACGCCTGTCGTGTTTTAATTAATCCTGGAAGAACATTTAAGAGAATCTCATTAATTAATGTAATGTGCCTAATTCGCAAACAATACCACAAACACCCTATGTCTGTTATACTTAACATACATTAAACTATTTTTGTGTGCTACTTGGATATACACACAAAACATCAACTTTATACTTATATAGACACACACAAGGGTCACAGCTGCTACGTAGAAAGGTATCAAGTGCCCATTCAAAACCTATTCGTAAGTGTGTAACATATACCTATTTTTCATCAAAGAGAACATCAAAGACGGGATTTTATATATAATTTTAACGTAATAAATATTATACATAATCTCTTATGATCTCAAACATGTGCTCGAAATAAATATACTTTGAATTCTAAATCAGGCATTTATTTACGTTAGCTTAACTGGCTCATATGTACGTAGACTAGCAGGGTTTTAAGGGCTCTAACATACCAGCGATAGCTCGTATTGGCGACCGTCGACAATCGGTTGCAGTCGCCGGGAATCGCAGACGGCCGTCGTGTCCTGTACCCTTAGTATGAATCTTTACGTTTAAACAAAAATGACTGTTTTTAACACGCTTTTATAAGCTTAAGTTGTATGTAGGTATGTATGTATGTACGTAACAGTAACGGAATCTTTGAACCCGATTTCTATCCACTTTGAACGTGCAGTTTAATTCAAAATTTTGAAGTATCAAAAGCTTTTCGAAAACTGATAAGTGGAGCACCCCAGTCTTTTTTCACAATTACACTATTTACTGTTCCTTAATTGACTCCTAGATCGAAAATTATTTTCTACTTTTTAGTTGAGTTTATCATAAAAGCGTGTTTTTTAGTTTTTTGAACTATATTTATTGTATTTGTTTACGTATTTCCGATACATTTCCAATCTGTTTGGAACAGTCCGCTAGGGGCGCTGATTGGAAATGTATGGGCAAATACGTAAACAAATACAAAACAGTCCTTTTTTTAAAACGTACAAACTCATACTAAGGGTACTGTCGCAGACTATCATAGCGACTGCTAACGACAGTCGACGATCGTCGTAAACAATCGTCAGCCAAAACTCGTACTTATTGCTGCATGTATGTTATTTCCCTAAGAAGTCAGTTTCACAAAGATTTAAGTGTGTTCGTTTTTCCAATGTATTAAGAATCAAATCTAATAATTTCAATCTAGATAGGTACTTACCCTTTTATATTGAAATTGCGTTTGTCATGCCTTGTTATGACTTGATAAGCGATATTGAATGTTGAAGCGATTCTCTGTATATATAAAGTACCACTTATAATGAAAACATTATTTAATTTGCTGTCTCAAATTAAATGTTATTTAAAATTATTTTGCTTAGTACAAAGCTTACAGAAGCGTTAAACATGCTAAATAAAATGCTATTCGTAACATCTACGTTTTTTAGGTAACTAGTATAATTAGAAAAATATACAAATTCTAGCAATTTTTACTTCCACCAAATAATAGTAGTAGTAGTAATATCGAAATGCATGGCATTGCGTTGGCCAGATTTCAGCTGTTCCAATTGAACGCACTAGCCTAAGTACTACACGAAACGTTTCAGGGTGTTTTTTCCCATTAAAAATCCGTTATCATCCCACTTAAACTAAATATGAATAGGTACTTATTTATTTTCACAGTGTATATAATTAATTTAATTTTCATCGTCTTAATCATCGTTATCATTGAAATTGATGATTTTAAACGGAAGAAAGGATGGTTGAATAATGATTGAAGATTTTAAAAGGCATTGGATTATTGTCGTGAAGCTGGTAGAACCCTTAGTGGTTCGACTTCGGAGGCACCGCCGCCACACCTATTTCTGCCTCATAACAGCAGAGTAAAACGCTGTTGTGTTCTGGTTTGAAGGATGTAGTAAAGGAGACATGCTATTCCGAGGCATTCCAGCTTAATCCTCATGGTTAGCGGCGACTCTGTGGCCGACCTCAGGTAGGGATATCTAATACTATCTGGGGTTGATTACAGATGTCCATGGGTGGCAGTAGCCACTAACCATCAGGTGGACTGCATGCTCGTCTGCTACTCCTATATTATATTAAAAAAGATTAGGCCAGTCATACAAGTTATACTTTCACTGTACTTGAACTGTTTCAGAAATGTCTCACTTCCTACAGAGTTTATTGACCAAACGGTCCAAGAATACTTGTAGTTGCCGTGAGGTACATTGCACATACTTGTTCAACAATATAAAGCGGACCCGTATTCGACCCAAATCTGTCGCCATACTTCGAGTATTACAGTTCTTGTCAAAATGTTCTTGGCTTTGTACAACTTTGTTTTTAGGGTTCCGTACCCAAAGAGTAAAACGGAACCCTATTCGGACGTAGAACTCTATCTCTTGAAGCATTATAGACAGATAATTACATTGTTTCCGAGTGTGTTTCTATGGCCGCGTTAACAAAAAATACCTAAAATAAACTGATAAATAAAAAAGGAGACCTCTTACCATTACAGTGGTTTTGTTGCGAATTGTTGAACAGTAACAGGAAATCAGACTTTTCGCAATGCATCAACTACGGTGCCACAATAATAACAATCAACGACTGTTGATTGAAAATAAGTGCTACGGAACCCTCGATGCGAGTTTGACCCGTACTTGGCCAATTATTATTCTTCATGCGCCTTTTCTTTGACCCAGTTTTGTTGATAAAAAATTTACTATGATAAAAATCCTTAATATTTATGATTGCCTCGATTTTTCTACTGGATTTAATACAGAACTAACATTGATCAAACTAAATCAACAAATCCCAACAACAACACAAAAACAGTGCATTAAATTTGGCCTATCTCTCAACTCGTCTACAAAATTCAAAAACACGAAATGAAATTCCTCTTCCGTGAAATCTCCAAGCTTCGGATATTTCTCGCGGAGTCTACCCATTCGACTCACTACGTATAATTATCGCTGTAAGCTTCGCATAGTTGTCGAACAAATTACGCTGAACTACCTCACGGGAACTCGTACTCAATCTGCCGACGAACTTTGGATATACCACTTATGTCAAACTGTTCTGGAGTTGACATATTGACCGTTAATTTACGCCGTTGTTTATATTTTATGTGATATCAACTAATACATACTAAGTCTCATGTCTTAGTACGCACAGGCCTACGTAATCAAAAATTTGTTTCGTACCAAAAAACAATCTTAAATGCTAAACAAGACATTAATTTTCACCATTTTCTAATACTTTTCGCCATTGTTACAGTTTTCGCCAGCAACTATTATTTGGATTACTTTTGGGTTCACCTAAAATTTTACAACTTGAAAAAAAACTTCTGTAATCTACTTCAAAGTTCTTCCTATTTGAGTTATTTACAGGTCATAAACCATGTCTTGCGTGAAAATTCATCCATATGTATTTATTAATTCAATTAGTTAAATTGCCATTAATCAGTATATGAAAGTCTATATACATTAAGACTAAGGTATACTCTTGATAACATTACCGAGAACCCCTTATAAAAACAGGTAAGAAATAGAATAGATACCTACCTGCCATCCAGCTACTTACATGTGATAGTAAAAATATTTACTCACTTTAATAGCCTTTTCGCGACGAGGGTCATATATTACTTCGTAAGTAACGTCCGACCCACCGACGTAAACGTCTCCGCCCTTATCGAATGTCATGGCGTCGAAAATCTCATTACCAGGTAATCGACGGCTCCGAGATGAGGTCATTCAACTGCAGTTTCCCGCACACGACGCACTGCCTGGCAAACGGAGAAATCATGATTTCCACGATGGGCGATAAGGACGAAAACGGAAAGGGGGATTTCGTGCTCATCGATTCGAAGACTTTGAAAGTGACAGGTGGGTGTGGATGTGTCGATGTGACGAAGGGTTCACTTGATACGCAACTGACGTATACATCATGCAGTTATGTTCTGGGCTTTGGTCGTGATTTATCAAATTTTATTGCAGGGACGTGGACGAAAGGCAGTAAATTTGCGAAGTTCGGATACGACTTTTGGTATCAACCCTATCATGATGTTATGGTCTCCACCGAATGGGGTACACCGAAATATTTTAAGACGTAAGCACGCAATTTATTTAGGAATTTGATAGGAATTTGATATTCCTAAATGATAAATCATTTAGAAATATTTGTGGTAGTACTGCTTTTAAGCAGTGTTAAGTACTGCTTTGTTCTGATTTGAAAGTTGTGGTAAGGGAGATATGATAAATACTAAACTTATTTTAGCGGTTACCACCCCGACGACACTTCCAACCCTGAACGATATGGAACATCTCTCAACGTTTACAAATGGTCAACGCATGAGCTACAACAAATCATAGACTTAGGTAGCGAAGGGTGCGCGCCTCTGGAGACGAGATTCCTCCACGATCCCAAATCCGCGCAAGGATTTGTCGGGTGCGCCCTCGAAGCCAACGTTTACAGGTATGAGATTTGTAAGACACGACTTGCGTAAGATCGATTTATTACGGACTTTGCTCAATATATCATGTGGACGTCCTTTACTCTCGAGTTCTTTTTAATTTCATTACGTCTTAACGTTTTACTTTTTAGATTCTATAAAAGTACTGATGGCAAATGGAAAGCACATAAGGTGATTGACATACCAGCTAAAACCATCATACAAGACAACAAGGAAACGAAATTGAATGGTAACATTTGTATATTTTTGTTGCTATAAGTCTAAATCTACCACTGCATTTATTTGTTTTTACTAAGATTTAAATTGCTAAATTAGAAACTACAAATTTAAATGCCATTCACAAAGTAATTTTCAGACAATGACACAAAGAGGTTACCTTAAACCCTGAAAGTACGTTTCAAATTGTTTTAGGACACGAAAGTAAATACCTTTAAAACTAGAATCTGTTTGTGACTTGTTGAGATTAAATTCTAATATTTCTATTACACTTTGTTATTCGCCGAGCTGTTTCATCTTTTGCTTTGTTCAGGCTAACATGACAGTTCCATTACCGTTTTTTCCCTAGGTCTCATGTCGGATATTCTTCTCTCTTTGGATGATAAGTATTTATATTTCTCGTGTTGGTTGCACGGTGACGTGAGGCAGTACGATGTGTCGGATCCAGAAAACCCGAAACTTACGAGTCAAATTCATTTGGGTGGTCAAATCGCCAATTATGGACTTACTGTCGTTGAAGATAAGGAGTTAAAGGCAAGAATTTCTCATTTCCCACTACTAGCAAATAACGGTTCGAATTAATGCCTCATGACTTCACACAATTACCTTTCTGCTGTGTCATTCTTTTCATTTGAGTTTAGCTCTCTGTTCTTTGTTAAATTACTTTCAACGATCTAAATAATATTTGCTATTTGTTTCATCGTTTTACTTAACGAAGGACTGGAATAACTTTTAGTCGCAAATTTGATTTTTTGCGTTTGTTTATCTACTAATTAAAAAGAAAGGAAATATCATTGTTTTGATAAGTTATAACAGACTATTTCTTCTTGAGTTACTAAGTACTTACAATACAATACTGATATATATATCAATATACAATTCATTTAACTGATATAGATCAGTTACTCGTAAATGAATTGTATATTCCAAGAAATTTATTAAAATTGCTTAGAATTACTTTTTATTGCTTCAAGTACTTTACTTTGACAATAACAACTCATTTTAAAAATGTTGTTTTCTCAATTTTGTGGTGTTTTTGTTTCCCCATAGGAGCCAGCAAAGCCTGTATTTGTTAAGGGTAAACGATTGTTGGGAGGACCTCAAATGCTGCAATTGTCGCTAGATGGAAAACGATTGTACGTGTCAAGTTCACTCTACTCCCCGTGGGATAAACAATTCTACCCCAAGATAGCAGAGGAGGTAAGAGTTTGCTAACAATTCGATCGATAAAGTTTAGTGACAGTTTGTATAGGGAATATAAATGAGTTTGTTAATACGATATTGGTACAATTGGTAAGGGCTGTAGCAATAGGAGGGGGTACATTAATAAATAAAAATGCTTTTAAAATTGTATTATTAATCATAGCACTATTATTTGGATTGTGGCTGCCTTTATACGGGAAAGTTTATTTACATTAATAAGATGTAGACTAGAAATCCAAATTCCTAACTTCGGTATCAGTTGTCTGGCTACGGGTCAAATGTCTCAAACTTGTATGACATTGTATGACATCTTCAAATAAATTTATATACTAATTCAAAAAACACTGTTGGTTTAGACGTAATATTATAGATAGATATCTCGTTTATTTCAATCTTTATTTGTAGGGTGGCTGGATAGTCAAGTTGGATGTGGATATTATAAACGGTGGTATGAAATTGGATCCTGATTTTCTCGTCGACTTCGGGAAGGAGCCCGAGGGCCCAGTATTACCCCATGAAATGAGGTGAGAGGTGTAACGCCTATTTTTTGAAATCATGTATAGATTTTTGTATGCATTTCAATAGGCAAACGAGATCGCAGTGTTATACATTACGTCTGCCCGTGAACATCTGCACCAAATCCCAAATAGGAATAAGTTACATCTGAGATTGGTCAGCAGCGTTCAGGGCCACCTACTCGTTTGTGATCGATCACAGATATGACGTTTCTTCAAATAGATATTGTCCATGAATCAAAATACGGTAGACGATAATTAAGTGTTTTACATCAGATGAACTACAAGTTCCATTGCTGAATTCTTTTAAAAATAAATGAAGATTATGTGTTTAACTATTTTTTAACCAACTTCCCTAGTGAAGACGTGTATATTTTATTCGTCCTGCCATTTAAAAAAAATTCGTTAAGAGAGGAGTATTTACTTTGAAAACAATTTTCAGATACCCTGGTGGTGACTGTACGTCTGACATATGGCTGGCAGAGGAATAATGTGTAATAACATTCATATGTAATGTGCCAATATTTTTATACTTAAATCTCAACGTGCATAATAATGTATACCTGTTAAATATAAGTTCTCTGATTTTGTACAGACTTAAGCATCTTTAAATAAAGCATATAATTCGTATATTGATTTTTTTTATTTCATCAGATACCTAAGCTTCTTAGCAAACAATGCTACATTTTATTTATTTTGTCTACAATACCTTTGATCAAATAAAGACGTTCTACGAAGCTCATAGAATGTCTTAATTAAACTCAGGACTTACGTAAAGCCTAAACCTATATCTCTGGCATATAGCATATAGTTTCAATAATGGATATTTTTTTATTTGTAAAACACACTTGTTTGAAAAATCAGAGGTGAGTGCCTGGGATTCGAACCCCGATTCGATGGAGGGGCCGAATTGAAGTCGAATTTAAATCATTAGGCTATTTAAATCACTGTTTTCGTTTGATTGTACTTATTAACTGAGATTTTGAAAGTAAAGTCTAAAAATATTGTACTATCCATATTGGAATAGTCCATAAAAAATAATTAGTTCCGAGTTGACGGGCTTTCAAGGAGCTATTGAAGAGTTCTCAACTCCTGGATTCATAATGAGTCAGATTGAATTGATAGTAACAAATGATTGTATTGTTTAACAAGCAACGTATAATATACGTTACATATTTACTTGAGTTATTCTTAAAAATGTATTTTTTTCTATGACTATTTCCCTTCTCAGACATTTTTGCCTCAATAGTTTCTTCTTTTAATATATCTGCATTATGGCGTGTGTCTGAGGTTTATGTCCGTTAAACCCTTACATACCCTTCGCACTTCCTTCCTTTGAAGTAAAACTTCGGGTGAATATTTTAAACGTTCGCACTATTTTATTCGATACGAATAGGAAATAATGGAAGGTTCTTTGATGTATTTTCCTTGCTTTAACAAAAACATTGTTCTTTTTCTTTGTATTGTATTCAAAGTGCGTGCCGTATTTTGATAGTAACATTTTTGAATTGTTTTCTTTATTGTTCCTTCTAGCTAGCTAGTAACAATCTGACCGGCTTGATTCGCATAGATTGCCAGATTCTCTGGAAAGATTTTGAGGAAACATTGATCTACTGCTGAGTACTGGTTTCATCTTAGAGTGAGAGGTGGTTAAGCTATAGCTTACCGCGCTAGCCAAGTACAGATTTGTAACACAAACTTCACACCTATGAGACTTATTTTTATAGAGAAGTTTCAGGCGGAAAGTTGTACTCACGATGTTTTGATCTTGTAAATATATACTTCCACGGCAAAGTTGAAGTTATAACTTTTCATAAGTAATCTTTAGCGTCGTCAAATTAATAATTATAATAGGTGGGTGATTTCAAACTTAAGAGTGCTTTGAACCTGGTGCTTCATTCTAATATAAGAGCTCGGCTACCACTGATATAAATGTTGATTGAAATGATAGAACTCGTGATTTAAGTACGTAGGCACCACCGTCACGCTTATTTCTTTCTCAGTAGCAGTATAGCTTCTGTACCGATTAGTATGCTATGGTAAGGCGCTTATGCTTACATCACCTTCCAACCCTTAGCTGTCGTAACATATTTGACTTCGAGTGTCCTAGAATAGCCTAGATTTTCAGTAAATTCTAGTGGACTATTCTAGTTGGTATTGATAAATAACAACCACGATGCGAGCTCATGTGAAGTAACACATATTAGTAAGACATAAAGCTTAAATATATTTTTTATAATTTCTACAGTTGAATTTCAAATCAAATGTGTACCTTCCTAAAAGGTACCCACTCCAAACCTTTTGGAAAAAAGTTACATTGAAATATTTAACTTTACATTTTGTCGCTGGGATGTGTTTGGGATATTTGTCTTTCTAATTGCCTTTTCGTTCTTGACATCAAAAGCAAAATTCAAACACGCGACACCACAGCCCTAATGAAAACTGGAAAACGGGATACGCAAATTAAATATGCTCAACATTTAAATATGTGTGAATAAAATATGACTTCAAAGGGTTTTGTGTGTCAAAACTGTAGGTACTTCCCTTTGCACGAGGATTTGTTAATACTGGGTAAATTTGACCGTTCTCGAGTTTTAAGTCACTAATTGTGCTTAATTATTTATAAGAATTAAGTAAAGGTATTACGGTGTTCATAAAATAGTGAATAACACATATATTAAAATATATTTATTACAGTATCAATTATAGTTATTTCTTTTATCCCTCTGCAATCTTAAACGAACTACCCCTAAACTTACTCGTAATTGTACTTTACATTAGAACTGACCACAATGCTATATTCTCGTATGAAGAGTGAAGGGTGATGGTCTAGATATGGTAAGGCTATGAGTTATCCTTTATCGTAAGTCAAAATACCCGTAACACATTAGCACAGCAAAGTTTAACAAACTTTGCTGTAATTGGTCACGGAAGTCAGTGGATAGCGTGTCCTCTTAACTTCAAATACTGCACTATTTGTTTTTTTTCCAATCACAAAATAAACTCAGTAATTTGTGAATATGACCTCACTCAGTCTAGCCCATAGATTAGTAAAGATTACTCACTCCTAACAAGAAAATGTACCCAGTTTTGAGAATTTAAATAGTTGCGTAAAAAAGTTTTGCCACGTCTCCGTGCTAAAATGTCCATAAAATATTTGAAATAATTATTTATTTATTATGTAAATTACACAGTATTAGTTATTTATTCGTAAATTTTCTCTAAAAATGTTTTTATTTGTCAAGAATTCAAAAAAAGAACTTACAAATAAGCCGTTTGTGGCTTCACTCAATTTCAAGGCGGCGAAGTATCTTTACTAATCTATGGTCTAGCCATAACTTTTATAATATGTTAAACAATAAATAAAACAGAAGAATTATCTGTGTTAAAATTCCAAAGTGCCTAAATTCGTACATTAAGCCCTAACAATTTAAGATTGTGTTTATAACGGTTAACTAAACACGGTTGCGTACACAATTCTGGCGCTCGGATCCCTGTCATTTGTCTCCCGCGAATTTTCCCAGTTCATATGTCAGCTGAATCAAATTATGCAACTCGCAAGGCGAACATATTAGCGCACATTCAGTTTTATAGGCGTTTTACGGGTTAAAACTGTTTAGTCGACGACTACAACAACGTTTATCTAGACGCAGGACTGCGCTTCAATTAAGTTCAGTAATATGTTAAGCATTAAATATAACAGAAGAATTATACGTCTTAAAATTCCAAAGTGCTGAAATTCGTATATTAAGCCCCAACAATTTAAGATCGTGTTTAACATTGTAACGGTTAACTAAATACGGTTGCGTACAGAATTCTGGCGCTCAGATCCCTGTCATTTGTCTCTCGCGAATTTTCCCAGTTCATATTTCAGCGGAATCAAATTACGCAACTCGCAAGGCGAACATATTAGCGGACATTGAGTTTTATGAGCGTCTTACGGGTTAAAACAGATTAGTCGACGACTACAACAACTTTTATCTAGACGCACGACTGTGCTTCAATTAAGTTCAGTAATGTGTTGAGCAATAAATAAAATAGAAGAATTATCTGTCTTAAAATTCAAAAGTGCTAAAATTCGTACATTAAGCCCCAACAATTTAAGATCGTGTTTAACATTGTAACGGTTAACTAAACACGTTTGCGTACAGAATTCTGGCGCTCGGATCCCTGTCATTTGTCTCTCGCGAATTTTCTCAGTTCATATTTCAGCGGAATCAAATTACGCAACTCGCAAGGCGAACATATTAGCGGACATTAAGTTTTATGAGCGTCTTACGGGTTAAATAAAGGTAAATGTTGGGTTATTTTAGGCGCAATATTAGACATTATGATTGAGATTCATTATTGGATTTTGAATGAGTGCTTTGAAGGCAAAAACTATTTTTTTATCCTACTGTGGCATTACTGTATATGGTAGAACCCTTTGAGGGTTTCACCCCGGCGGCACCACCATCACACATATTTTCCCTAATAACAGTAGTTTCCAGCAATTCTATGTTCCGCTTTAAAATGTATGGTAAGGAAGGATGACTTATCTGAAGCGTTCCACTTAGTCCTTAGGGGTAACAATACACCTGCGGCCAACTTCAGGTAGGAATCTAATGTAATCTGAGATTGATTAAATGTCCAGGGGCAGCTGTGGCCACTTACCATCCAGTGCAATGCATGCCCGTTTACTAACAGACATACACACATACGCACAAAATCATTACATTAGCGGTCGGGCAAACAATCCAATAATAATAATAATGCTAGTACACTCGATATTCACGCTGTTTCAATACATTTGTCTCTTGTCGCGAATTTTCTCAGTTAATATTTCAGTGGAATCAAATTACGAAACTCGATTGTGAGAACATGGGGAGGGCGTTGTTACGTATGCTACATAATGTCTACGTGAAAATATTTACATACTGAAGTCTGTCGAAAAATCCAAAAAGCAACGATAGCCTAGCTGTTTGAAATGTGGCATGTGACACTGTAAGACACTGTGTACGGTTTAATTTTTTTTAAACGGTGAAGAAAGACATGGTGAGAAAACCTACACGCCTGAGACTTTTGGAAAAAGCAACAACAATTTTATCAATGGTGTGAAATTTGAAACGAAATTTAAAATGTAATTTGAAAGTAATATACAGTTTTATTTTTATTAAAAAAGTAGTTTTAAAATATTTATATCAACATTATACATTGTAGGTACACAACATTGTATTTGTCCATAATATTATTACTTACATAAGCACACAATAGCAGCAAATTTTAAACGCAATTTCCAATTTTAATTTTATTTCGTGATTTTACTACAAAATAAGATACGGTGCGGTTAACCGCAGAGATCGAATTCAATTTAAATGGGAACTGCTGAATAAAAATATATTATCGGATTACTTTTCTATAGGTAATTGTTACTGTATTTTATTGTTAGGAATACTTTTTAAAACAATAAGGTAATTAACGAGCAAGAAGTCCAATAGAAGATAGGTGGTTAGGTTGCTGATGAACATCTTCATATACTCGTAGAACAAAGGTTCTATATGGTTGCCTCATATGTAACTAAGCCAGCATTTATAATCTTATGTGGCTTATGCGGCACCACCGCCACACCTATTTCAGCCTCATAACAGCAGTGTTAAGCGGTGCTGTGTTCTGTTGTGAAGGGTGTGGTAAGGGAATTATACTTTTCTAAGGCGTTCTAGCTTAGTCCTCAGGGGTAGCGGCGCATCTGTGACCAATCTCAGGTAGGAATATTTAGATATCCTTGTACAATTAGACAAAAAATATAGGTAACTTTTATATCATGTGCAAGCAATGTAAATTAGCTAATGATAAAATTCTAATTTCAATTACTATAAACGCGGAAGTAGATTATTTCTATGAAAAATAAAATATTTTGCAAGCTCAAATTAAATACCTCAAAGAGAAGAGAATAAAAAAATCTGCGAAGCATTTCGCGAGTATTTTCAAGTTAATTCAACCTAAAATACTGCCTTTATGGACCATAAATATTCTAGATCACTTCCTTTTCTCCAAAGACCGTTGAAAAGAAAAAGGCTCATACTTTCCGCCTATCTCAGCCTAATTAATTTTCTTTTACCTTCCATTTCATTTGCAGGCGCTACGGAGCAATTATATTAAAACAAGTTACTTGAATGAAGCTACAAAGAAACATTCAAGCTGTCAAGTAGGTATTAAAATCGTTTTGTCGGCTTTTTATTCAGCATTCCGCTCCGTAAATTCAATGCAGCGGCGACTTTTAGGGAAATAATTAAAGGAATTTCGTTAGTTCATAAAAGGATGTTTTAATTACTTATATTATTAGACATCTAACCAATTTTGTAGAACTAAATTGGTTAGATACTAAACTAAATTGGTTAGCAATTAAACAATTTGTTATGTGTTGATGAAAAGTAATCAGATATACATTTTCTTTTTCGTAACATTAACGGAAATCAATCCTAGTTATTACATAGTAAGCGTATGGTACAACATACTTTCCGTCGAGGTTGTCATCATTAAGATCAGTTCCTGCCTTAGGATTGAACCCTGGACCCTCTGAATAACTAAAACATTATAATTTCGGTTTTTTGTTCGACTGGACGATGGCATCGAAAACTGAGTAAATATTGATAAATTATATATTATTTCCAATTTATGTCACAAAAAATACATTCCTCAATAGTACGTATTGACCATTAAAGGCCACTCCTTTATGCAATCAAATCACTCGCTTAAGTGCCTTTGAAAGGGAAAGAAATGAATATTTAAATTTTTCTTAGAGCGAGATCGTAATGGTTAGTACCCTATAATACCTTCTAGACATTCCCTGGACCCTCGCAAGCCTGTTTCATTATCGAGAAAGCAATCTCGAAGTCCGTTAGTACTGATTGGTATGTTAAAGTTTAAGTAGATTATGGATATTTACAGGTTTTTATTTAACTTGAAATATTCCATTGTTTATTTGACTTTTATAAATCAAAGACCCACTCCTTGATAATGACATCGTCACTGGAAAGGCTAAAATCTAACACGCTAGGAAGTTCCTTTGACCGTAGCCCTAGTAGTAGTATCATGCAACATACAGGTCTGTGAGAACTACTGTATCTAATTTTGAAGATGGTAGTACCATCTGTGGTTCAACTCTGACGGCACCACCAACACATTTCTGCTTATTAACAGCAGTGGGTTGTTGTGTTCTGGTTCAAATAGTGTGGTAAGGGAGACATACTTTTCTGAGGCCTTCCAACTTAGTCCTCAGGGATAACGGTACCTCTGTGGTGGATCTCAGGTGGGTTTCGTGTCTGGCGTTGATTGCATATGTCCATGGGCGGCAGTAGCTACTTAACACTAGGTTTACCTACTGCATGCTTGTCTCTCACTTCTATTTTATATATAAAAAATGTGATATTATGATGTTATTTTACAACCCCATATTTCAATAGAATTTTATAATTTAGCTTTAAACGTACCAACAGTTTTTGAAAACATAATGTAAACATCAAGTGTCGAGCTAGCACCATCCACATCCACTCCGGTTTAAGTATACAAATAAATTTCGTTCCACCGATGGGACTCCAACAATAACATGTAAACTTCGATACCACACATCCTCCTTTACTGCAGTTCTATAAAATAAATAACCAGCTTTATTTCGCTTCGGCCCCACGAGTGCTGTTGGGAACCTTTTGTTAGGAATTCTTCGGTGTTTCTGCTATTGAAAATTCTTACAAACACGTTGAAGGTGTAAGTGATGTGAGGTCGAAATTGATACGAAAAACTATTGATGGAAAAGAAAAGTGTTTTATGCTACTTTATTTCAGGGACACGAGAAAAATTAAGCTAAATTACACTTTTTCAATCACATTTTTGACAAAATTTTGTCGATCTTTCGTAATAATCTTAACCCACCTGATGTATAAAAGGTGTGCGTAATTTTTAGTTTCTTAAAATCATCATTAAAGTATAATTATTTAAATTATCATTAGTTATTGGCGTTGATCCCAATCAAAATTATGCTCCTAAGAAGAGTTTTATCTAACGAAGTTTTACCATAGTAATGATTTGCATCGAGCTGCAATTTTATTCTGTCATGTGTTGTCTCTCATCACTATATTTAATGTCTCCTTGAATGGAAATTATTATTTTGGAGCAAAATATATTTTTTAGCTTTTTTTGATTTCTTTGAGTTTCAAATAAGTCTTCAAATTACATGATACGAGTCTAAATTCTAAATGTGATTCTTAGGTAGAAAATATTCTACAGCAAGTAATACATTGCATGAAAGGTCATGACTTCTCAAACTAAAAAAGTAATCAAGACAGTTAATGGTAATGATAATGTCACAGCCATCATTACTGTCTCCAACAATCTGTTTGTCCTCGTTCTTTGAGGTCTTATCAAGGCCCAAGCCTTGATCTAAATGTGATAACAAAACGCAACCATTACGATTTCAGCTACATTAGTCCCTTCGGAAGCATTTGTCTTACTGACCGCGATTAGTTAGTATTGATTGAAGATATTCGGTATATTCGTAACTAAAGTGATTTTAATATAAAGCAGCAAATGACCGTATGGCACATCTGATTTCCTCTGTAAAATGTATCAAACATAATAAAAACAGGAATCTTACCTGCGAATGATCGTAGTTTAGTTCCTACCCCTGAAGACTAGTTGCCACATACTATCTTTGTCTTATCATATCTGTTAAGTAGAAAAATTGCTTCTCACCTTGATGTAACCTAGAATCCTATGCCAGAGACTTAGTCAAAAAGACGTTTCTTTTTGAGCCTTTTAAGAGATTTGCTTCTAAACTGGTAAAACATTAGCGACATCAAATAGCCCTACTGATGTATCAGCAGATTTATGTTCAAAAAGATATATTTCTTCAAAATGTGATCCATTTTCATCTTTACTCGCTTACAGTGAATCCAACCAAAAGGACCGGATAACTTCGCCAATCGACATTTACCTAATAGCCCTGATGTTCTGAAGATAACAACCATTACAATTTTGTTTCTAACCGTCATTATGGCCGAACTAATGTCCAAAACCGGAGTCAACGTTTGGGTTATTATTAAATAAAATACAAACCTTGTACCTCTTCAAATACGTAATCAAATTGTATGTTTGGGACGTTTCAACATTTCTTAATAACAGAATTATTGCTATTTGTAAATTTAATGGAATATTCCATTAGAGTTTTTTTCTTAGGGTGTACCAATTTTCAATTTATTATTTTTCTTAGAGATCAGGATCTACAACAGGCACATCTACAGTAGTTTAAAGTAGATAATCACATACTACTATTATGTTATTATTGTTGAAGATGTACTGATACAGTAGTAATAGCTTAGGCGTGCAAATTTTTAAATGTAAACTAGCTGACCCGGCAAACGTTGTGTTGCCATATAAATAAAAAAAATGTTAAGGGTGTACAACCCTAATCATAAAGGGGAATGAAAAATAGATTTTAGCCGATTCTCACACCTACTGAATATGCATTATGCATATAAAATTTGGTGAAAATCGGTAAAGCCGTTTCGGAGGAGTACGGTAACTAACATTGTGACACGAGAATTTAATATATAAGATTAGGAATGATGTGCTTTAACAATAATGAGAGAAACCTGAGACGACGCAAAAACTTTTATATAGACTATGACCTAAGTCTTTCTAATTCCAAGGAGAGGTATATGCCTGGCCAAACAGTAAAAAGAGAGCGCCAGCATAGACGATTATCGAAGATTGTTTATGACCGTGATCAAACTGTATAGAGGGCGCCAGCATCTAATGTTCATGTGTGGCATATGATTCCTACCCGGTTAATTGGATGTTTTTAAACGTATAACAACATAATATCTCATTATAATGTTCGGCGCTGCGTCGAACATAAAATACGTAGTTCTTTCTTTTTCAAGACATAAATTCTTATCGGCAACATATTTTTAAACTCGCCTGAGCACTTAGTTTTCTTGGAATATCTTCGAGAGCTTAAGTAAGATGAGGGAAAGATATTTTATTTACTATAGCAATTCTAGATAATTTTAATACGATTTGCTACAGTACTTGCAATCGGTACCTACAGCCACAGGGTATCTCTAACTTATGACATTCTGTCGTCCATCGGCATCTATTGTTTTTTTTTCTCGTAAACAGTTCATGTTCACAAAACATGTTCTCGTAAAATGAAAATTGCGTAGTTCAATAATATCAGTACTTTAAAATATTATTTATGAAACTGAATTCACAAAAGAGCATATTCGACAGTAAACAATCTTTGCCGTAAATAGGTAGCAGGGTAATACTGGTTATGGGTCAAAAGGGAACTTACCTAAAATAATTCACCAATTTCACACAATTTGGTTTGGTTCAATAAAACTAAAATTATAATTTTAAAACTAAAAACTAAATTTAACAAAACTAAATATCCATAGAGACAATTACCTTATTACTATTATGTACCTACCTCCTGAAATAAATCCCTTATTTGAGATGAAAGGATCAAAGGCTTTCATCTTAGAAAATAGATGGTCCGACAGTTTAATATCGTATTGTATTGTAGAGCAGAGATTTAATCAAACTCAATATACCATTATTGTCTAACAATAGTAGATCGTTGTACAAAAGTAATTGGACTTCTAAAGATAAACGTATATTGGTAAGGTTACTCACGTCTATATACTCACATTTAATTTAGGTAATTGTGTAGGAAAATGACAAGTATTTTTAGCGTGTTAACTTAAGTACTAGTCATTGCAGCCGATAAATACACAGATATAATACTCTTTATTGCATACTTACAGTTGAATTTAAACAATAAGCAATATCCACAAGTCAAGTAGTATGCTATAGGCGGTACATACCTCTTTAGAGCAGCAAATGGCACCTCCAGTCCGCAGGATGTTAAGTGGTCGTTACCGTCCATAATCTGTAACCAAATCAAAATATACTTTAAGACCAAATCAAATGCTTTATAATGACACTTTTACATATTCCTGAAGGCAAATTTGAAACGAAATAAATGACAGGTACTACCTAATTTCCCCCAGTTACCCCCCCCCCCCCCTCCTTACTCTTCAAGGAAGAATATAGAAGTTCAGATAATTTATAACGCAACATTTTAAATACAAAACGATATTAAGTTTAAGTGAACGTCCAATGAATTGGGGACACAATTGACTTGATTAACGGATTTAGACTGATGACCAAAGTAGATGTTTTTTTAAATGCGATAAACACAAAGTGACAAGTGATACATGACAGATAGTATAACAGATGAGGGTAGCTGTGGTATTCGTTAATATTTTAGCTGTAATGAATAATATTATGAAGAGTGGCAAAGTTATAGACAGACAGCTTTTAATTATAAGTAAATGAATAAATATCTATATACCAGACGAAATTAGGTTATAACGACATAATACTGGAAATGTACAGCTCTAGTAAATATTCACGCATAACTCGTAAGATGTTTTATTGCGAATTCCGTATAGCAGCCCCGTCCCCAATATGTTTCCGCGGCATTATGAGCTCCGTAATTTGATTCCACTGAAATATTAACTGTGAAATGGACGCCGCTTACGTACCCTCTCCTACTGATATATTGACGTCAGGTAGACAGCTGCTCATCAGCTGGTACTAACAGTTATACGCATTTGAAATAATCAATAACAAGAATAATTTTAGAGGAGGTACTGTAGTGTATTAGTAAGTATGTTCATAATTTGACACTAAACATAGACACGAGTACTTGTGTGGTGTGCGGTAATGGCGCGCATTTGCGACATCGAGTTAGCTGTCAGTTGATCTGCCACGTCACTCTTAGTACTGCCAGTGCCGGGTAGGACGGGCAGTGGACCGATTTGCATTATATTTGTACTAACTGAACCAGTACAGGTACCAACGGGAAGAATGTGGATGCCGGCAGACTTACATATAAGACGGTAATATTAGGCATCAGGAGTGGCAGAACATTTATTAATATGTAGTTTCCAGTAGAAATCCTGTTTTTATGGAGTTGGCAACAGATGTCCATGGGTGGTGTCATGAGGTAGATTGCATGTTCCGTAACTAACTTAAATACTTAAAACTTAAACTTAATTTTATAAAAAATTGTTTGCAAAATTATGTCTGTCAGTTACGTATTGCAATTGTAAATTAGATAGAGTTGCGTCACTTTTGCGCAATTTAAATGATGTATAGTTTCCTACACATGGAGTGTCAGTACAAAAACGATTTGATAAATACTACTACTAATTATTTATCAGCAAATTAATCGAATACATGAATAATTTATGCCGCACTAATAACATTGTTTTCACTGCCCTTAGATTACATATTCGCATGGAAAACGAAATGGAAAATTCGCAAATTAGTATGCACATAACAATGAACATTCATGAGTTAAATATCTGAGAGTCCTACATTTGTGACATTTTATGTTGCAACTTTTCTAGACACAATTTTAATAATTTTTATTACGTATTTAAATGAGTAAGTTTAATAATTACGATAAGATGAAACAATTATATACCATGTAATTTGTAATTTGTCTATAAACCATGTTAAAGAAACAAAATCATATTCTGGACTGATTTTTTTAGTCAACCCATTTGCAATATATTTTTGGTACATTTGATATGATATAAAAAACGTTATATGCATTAACTAACTCGGTGAACGTCGTCCAAAGCTGGAATCCTCTACAAGTACAAGAACTCGAACTGTAATTATGTCGTATTTCTGAGCAGAAAATTACGGAAGGGAGGATAACAAATAGTCCACCTGATCCTAAGTGGTCACTGCAACACTTGGACAATAAGTCTCCCCTAAACAAACAGATAACTCTCATTACCAATCTCAACAGTAACTAATCTATATCTATCAACTGTGCTTCGGTTGGAAAACACTTTGTCTTGGTTTTGACTGCTATGTATCTATTAATGTGCGTATGTCTTTATGTTTGCTTTATTACAAAGATTAAATTACTTACTTTTTGATCGACTCGAAAACTAATCCAAATAATATAAGGTATTAGCTATTGTGATAAAATAAGTTAAGACTAAAACTACTTCGCAACAATATAATTTTTTGCATCTGTACACATCCTTTGTGGGAGGAAGGGTGTTACATACTACATGGTTTAAAATATATACCGTCATACACATTTGTAGTACTACTACTACTACTCAAATAATATAGTAATAACTAATATAGTACCATCTTTTGATATGCAATTTGAAGAGTTTGTTTCAACGCGCCCATCTCTAGAAATACTGATTCGACTTGAATAAATCATTTTAAATATGTTAGGTCACTTATCTTTGATATGCACTTTCAAGTATACAAGCTATTGTAGACTCAATTTGCTTTCACATGTGTTACATTTCTCCGATAATATTCAAGTTACTCTTCGCTTGAACATTTTCTATTTTGGACATAGATGCCCTAAGTCCAAGGTTCAAAATCGCAAGCATTTACCGATAACTTTAAAGGCATCCGTGTATTGTCATGAATGGCGAATGCGTAATATCAAATGTCACGTATTCACACAACTTGAAGGGAAAATAGTTGAAAAGGTCTCTTCAATACTTTTCAATGGTTTCAAGCGAAACTGTTATTACAGTGTAAAGGAAAATAATTCTAGAACATTATCTACAGTGGTTGTCTGTTATCATGTGCCTTACAGCTACTAATTTAACACCCAGTACACTGCTTAGAAATTCAAATGATTGTTTTTGTTCGCGGATATTTTTGTAACAGCTTTTTGTTAATGTTGCGAGATTTATAAAAATTCATGTTTTGTTTCAAGTGTTGTACCTATTGATTTACTGCCGCTACACATTCCCACTATACTTTCATGTCGTGTTATTTATGACTTTTGCTATAATTATTATTTAAACATTGAGAGTAGCAAGAAAATGTATAGTTCATCTAATGTCAATTGCTGTAAATGACATCTGTGTATTAAGCGTCGATATCTTCGACCCAAAACTTTATTGGCTGCATTGCTGTTCCCATCACTGGCCTCATATCATTCCCCACTGGGGTAGGACTGCTCACACCATCATTGCACATATGTTTTATTATATCAAAAGTTATCTGTACGAAATTATTTATTACTGTAGCTAGTAATTCTTGTTCATGCCTCTTGTACTTTATTTAGTCTTACTTTAGTTAGTATTATTTGAAAACGTGTTACGAAGTCCAATAGATAATAATATAAAACATCGTTTATACTAAAATATTCTGCACAACGTCCACCGGGTACTGACCCGTGTACTAACGCCATTACAATTTCAATTTCACCTCCAGGCACCAACCCTGTTTAATATTCGGTCCTTTCAAGTGGCAACGGTACTATTTTAGTCAAATGAAGATTCTGTTTATGCGATCGTAACATCCGCGTAATCCCCCTAATCCACCGACTTAGTCTATTGAAAGCACATTAAGCCTTCGAAGATATTTACGGCGACCAATTTATGGACCCTGAAAGAAACATACTTCCGCCCCTCAGCATAAATAACATCGTAATTCCGCTGAATAAAACACCTATTTTGTACTAAATTTCCATTTTCTGACTTTACTGCTTTTATTACTCTTTTTACAAGTATTTAAACAGATACTTTACCTTTACAAATATTGTTTACTTCATGAAAGGTACAGATAAATATATGAATAGAAATAATACTGTAGCATAGCGAAAATCTATACAAAATTATTTATTAGTCTAGCTAGAAAATAATTATGATTCATGCCTCTCGTATTTTATTTAGTCTAGATTATTTGAGAACGTATTACAAAGTCCAATAGATAATAATATAAAACATCGTTTATACTAAAATATTCTGCACAACGTCCACCGGGTACTGACCCGTGTACTAACGCCATTACAATTTCAATTTCACCTCCAGGCACCAACCCTGTTTAATATTCGGTCCTTTCAAGTGGCAACGGTACTATTTTAGTCAAATGAAGATTCTGTTTATGCGATCGTAACATCCGCGAAATCCCCCTAATCCACCGACTTAGGCTATTGAAAGCACATTAAGCCTTCGAAGATATTTATGGCGACCAATTTATGGACCCTGAAAGAAACATACTTCCGCCCCTCAGCATAAATAACATCGTAATTCCGCTGAATAAAACACCTATTTTGTACTAAATTTCCATTTTCTGACTTTACTGCTTTTATTACTCTTTTTACAAGTATTTAAACAGATACTTTACCTTTACAAATATTGTTTACTTCATGAAAGGTACAGATAAATATATGAATAGAAATAATACTGTAGCATAGCGAAAATCTATACAAAATTATTTATTAGTCTAGCTAGAAAATAATTATGATTCATGCCTCTCGTATTTTATTTAGTCTAGATTATTTGAGAACGTATTACAAAGTCCAATAGATAATAATATAAAACATCGTTTATACTAAAATATTCTGCACAACGTCCACCGGGTACTGACCCGTGTACTAACGCCATTACAATTTCAATTTCACCTCCAGGCACCAACCCTGTTTAATATTCGGTCCTTTCAAGTGGCAACGGTACTATTTTAGTCAAATGAAGATTCTGTTTATGCGATCGTAACATCCGCGTAATCCCCCTAATCCACCGACTTAGGCTATTGAAAGCACATTAAGCCTTCGAAGATATTTATGGCGACCAATTTATGGACCCTGAAAGAAACATACTTCCGCCCCTCAGCATAAATAACATCGTAATTCAGCCGAATAAAACACCTATGTCTGTACTAAAATTCCAAATTCTGACTCTACTAGTTAATTTTTTTTTACAAGTAAACAGATACTTTAACTTTACAAATATTTTTTACGTCATGAAAGGTACAGATAAATATATAAATAGAAATAATACTGTAGCATTGCGAAAAAAATCTATTTCTATAATAGACTTGTAGCGACTTCCCGCTACTCGACAAGAGATGGCGCTGCTGAATCACGTCATGAAAGTTTTCTAAATATCTTGCATATATACAAGTTCCGAAATAAGACTGTCGGAGCAAGGCCGCTCCCCGGGCATGTTCACCTAGCCCGGCGGGAGATCTCCCTTCGCCAAAAACTATAGTCCGGTTTTTTACCGTTATATTGATACCAACTCTTGATTTTGAGATTTTACCTTCATGTTACAGACATTGCAGTTATTTTAACAAAACGTTCAGATAAACTAATAGAGTGGAAAAAATCTTGAATCGCAGTATGCAAATCTGCTATCCCAAGCCACATACGCTACCCTGTAAGGGCAAAGAGGATAAAGAATGACATATCGCGAATCCATACGAACCCTTGATTGAGTTAACCGTACGCAATATGTATCTTGGCTAGAAGGGCGGAGGGCGCGAATACTCTGGGGTGCTGTTCGGAAAATTGACGGAAAACAGGGGGTCGTTGGGAAATATGAATACCAGCCTTATGCTTTCGTCAAATTTAAGCAAGCTTAATAATGCGATACGAAAACAGTAATAGAATGGTGGGTAGAGGTCCGAAATTCGAATCTAAGGCGACTACGATTTTTCAAATTATATATGTAGTAGAAATTAATTACAACTTGCTTGAAAATTGAAGGAAATAATCGTAAGGGAACATACACACTGGAGTTCTTTAAAATCATTCTCTTTTTTTTTTGGAAAAATACGTCTCTTTTACCACACCCTTCAAACCAGAAGTCACATCAGTGCTTTGCTTAGCACTGCTGTTATAAGGCAGAAATAAGGTTGATGTACTCGTAGACTTGAAAAAGAAGCATAACCTCAAATTAGTAAAAACATATTAAAATCATATCTTATCTTAATAAGGACAGTCGCGCTGTCTATAGTTATCTTTCAATATTGACAAAACGTGTCATTCACCTTTCTGTACACATAAATGAATATAGCCTTTATACAATTCGGCTATTTGCTCAGTTCGTTTCATATCTATAGTAGGTTTTAGAAAATCATTTATTCTGTTTCACAAGTAAAGTTACGAAAATCTTTTGTGATTATTATATGAAGCTTAATACTGTCGCGGCTTTAAAAGGCACTTAATTTTATGTAGCCGACATCCTTTGTAATATCAATGAAGGTTCTAAAGTGGAACGTAAATTAATATTCTCGAAACGTTGATAATATTCCCTTTATTTGTATAAGGCAATGTTTAAAAAATAAAATGTTTTGTTAGTGGAATATATAATTGTGGAGAATATTTGCACGTAATCTTTACGTACAATATTCTCCCAATTATGTTTCGTAGATATTTGCTGTTGTTGTAAGTACTTTCATACATACAAAACTATGTAATATAGATATCAATTGTCGAATGGAAAGATCGCGTTTTTCTATAATAATTATAATTAAAAGGTATTAAATATACTTATGGTCCCTTCGTATAAATTTGTATAAGCTTTTATTTCACTTACTTTATTATATCGTATGTGAGGACTAGCAACAGGATCTTAAATCAGTTAACCCCATCTGCATAAACATTTGGTTTTAATGACATGCACAATGCATGCATGATTAGCTTCGGGACGTATATCTAAATCGGGTACAGCGAATGCCCGGCGGACAATTATTTTAAGGCACCCCCATAATATCTATATCAAGTGAAAAGAGTTTGCTAAGAAGAACGATAAAAAATGACGTCACTACAAAGCATTGTTAAGAAACAGTTTATTAATAGTTATGTTAATAATTATAAAAATATTATAATGTTTAGTAATTATATGTGTACCTACTTTAGTGTGATAACAGTCATCTTGGAATAATCCATGACAGCCTAGGAAAGTCAGTGTCGAATCCAAATCAATTAACAAGAAGCAATTTGCCCGGAATCGGCCGATGCAATTGGAGAGCTGTCGGATACTCGTATCTCACGTGTCGCCTTGGTATCCCTACAATACAACCGAGCCTTATCACTTGGACAACTAATTAGTTTTGTATACGAACACTAATTGGTTTGTGGTCTGAAAAGTAGATGAGGGATAAATAGTAATTGCTGTGATATGTGAGAATAGCCTTTTTTTTTGTTTATGTGGGGGAAACCTTCAAAAGGTACCCGGCGCCGTGGGAGCGACGCAGGGTTATGTGGGATTTTTACCGTATTAAAACCCCCCCGGTGGCCGTCCTCGGCGCTGCGTAGAGGGCTCCGGGATCTCCAAAGGAACGCAACCGGAGTCCTCTTAGCGCGTTGCCCCGTCGGGCTCCGCCCAGGTGAGCTTGACGCTCGCCACACCGTCTGGTGCGTACGACGGTATGCGACCACACATACCGCCGCCCTTCCCGAGGTCGCTTACCGGGCGTTTCGAGCTCCCACTCTTACCACCCACTCTTGCCGCCCGCAACCCCGGAGGCCCCCTTTTAGTCGCCTCTTACGACAGGCAGGGGATACCGTAGCCCTATTCTGGTCCCGAAAATGTGAGAATAGCCTAGACGGGTGCATTAATTATTGTATTATTAATTTTGTATAGAAATGCGACTGACTGCAATCTTATTATAAATATTATCACAAAATATGCTGGAATATGCCATACATACATCATACATCAGCCCATTTTTAAATAATGTTGATTAAGTGTATAATGGTAGACTTCAAACACCTTTTAAAATAATTACAGAATTTTTGTGTGCATATGTCTCTTCTTGGTGTATTCCTTTAATATTATAGCAAGTGATAATTAATTTGTAAAACATACGTACGTAACATAAGAGAAATCAGATGACCAGAAGATCAGACTTGAGATACAAATGTCAGACCCCCTGATTGGAGAAACTGACTTTCAAAAGACTTCACTACTTATTGATATCGATAAATGTCATCGTTAAAACATTAGTGCACGAAACTAATTTACTAAATCTACCGATCACCGCAAATATGACAAAATTGGATTTGTATCACCAAATTCATATTTGCGAGCAGATAAAGCTTAAACGATATTACAATATCAATTTTCACCTCCACGATATAATCCTGTCCCATTCCTATTTAATATTCGGTCCATTTCCGCTAAGTGGTAACGGGTGCTGTTTTAGTCAAATGAATATTCCGTTTTGGGTATCTTAACATCTCGTTTATCTTTAGTCCATCGAGTAAGGCAATTTAAAATACATTAAGCCTTATCCAAAGGCATTTACAGATTTCAATTTTACATGCCGGAAGAAGGATATGCCTTAATAATAATAATACACTTTATATATAATAATAAAATACAATTTAAATTTAAAATCAATTTAACAAACAATACAAAAGGCGGTCTTATCCTTGACCAACGATTTCTTCCAGACAACCTTTAGGTGAGGAGTTACAGTAGGGATGAAGAGAAAAATAGGTAGGGTTTGAAATAACAACTAAGGTAGAACTAAGATAGCATAAACATCTAGGAATAAATAATATATAGCATGAACTAAGCACCAGTAAAAGAAGACAAAAATGGAATAGAAGAGATAATTGAAGAATAAAATAGCATGGGAGAAAAGTAATTAAATATAACCAGAGTTAAAGCTGTGAGTAATAAGATTTAACCAGATTTTTAAATGAGTATAAGGATTTAGCCTATGTATGGGAACTGGAAGGTTTAATTCATTCATTTAATTTCAATCTACATTCAAATATTAATATCATTTCTAATATTATTACAATAATATTGCGCGATCTTCATAGTGTACCTAAATAAAGGTAGATCAATCTTTTCCCGTCAAATAAAAGCACCATGTTACGTGATACATCACGTGAACATCACGAAGATACATCAACTGCACGCCATACATCCCGTGAACCTGTTCGTGCAGTTATTCTGCAGGATAACTGATCACCTTACTATTCATGGTAATATAACTAATAACCCTTACGGGTGGCAAAGCGCATATCATGACGATTTCAAATACTGTAAGTTTAGGATTCAACTCCCAGCCATGATATTTAAATGCTAAATTGATTATGTTCTGAGTCTTGGTATTTGTGTTCTTCATGTAGGTCGAAATTTATGTGTGTGTGGCATAAAAGCGCGAAGAAAGCGTCAAATAATCAGTTCTTTCATATATTTATCTAAGTACTTTAGTGTTGAATTTTGTTTAAATAATATTTCTATTAAGATAATAAAGTATTTAAGTATATTGCTTCTATGATTAGATTTAAAAATCTTACTTACGAATTATTACTACTTAAATACGTATATGTCACGCTACGACTTATCAAATTTATGTGACTGACATAATATTATAAAATATCATAATATCGCTAATAATCCAATTTATCACTTTGCTCATACAACTAATAAGCCAAACGTATAATTCAACATTTATCACAATCAGTCCGTCGCGTAACACACTCTGGTGACGGTTTAAATGAATTTTTAAATCAGGATAGGGCGTTTCGTTGCGCCGACAAGTTTAATTAAATCCCATGCTGCAGGGAAACTGCGATTTTGAAAAACCAAGTGGTCCTTTTTTGCCCCCGGCCAGTTGTGTAGACCGGAAACTGTGCGAACATTGCAACGCGTCGATTAAACTTCATGTAAGGTTTAGTTTGTGAATGCACGCACACAAATACATGTGCATTGTACATGTACGATTAATTTTCGCAGTTAATTTTTTACACGCTTTTATTAGCTTGGGTTGTATGTATATATATGTATATCTATAATGCCTTCTTTTAGAATGATTTTTAGGATTCCGTACTCAAAGGATATAACGAAACCCTCCGCTGTCTGTTCGTGAGTCACAGGGCTTTATCTCTTAAACCGTAATAGATAGACACTTGATTTTTTTACAGACGATGCATAATGATGGTCGCTATAACAACAAATACTAAAAATTTATATCCTTAATTGATTCCTAGATTGAAAATTATTTTTTTACTTTTTAGTTGAATTTATCATAAAAGCGTGTTTTTTAGTTCTTTCAACTATATTTATTAAATCTGACAAGGTTATGTAATTTGACATTTATTTCAGACATGTTAACCTTGGTTTTTTAAACATAATGGGTGTGGTTAGAAAATTTTATTTACTGCAGACATTATAATTAAGTCTAGTAATAGTATCTATGTTCGACCTGACAGTACCCTAAATCAATTTGTGGTTAATAACAGATATTCATGGGTAGGGTAGCGGCCACTCAACTTTTAATCTGTATGCTCGTTTGATGCTTTCATTTCATAAAACAATGAGGTACTAATATGTAACGTCAATAATTGACGGTCAAAATTGTAAGCCTGGTTTATAAAGTACCTTTATCTCAACAATGCAATTAAGACAATGACGACTTCCTCTCGACAAATAAAACTACATATTTGGAAGAAAAAGTGTGTGTGTGCCAGCTACGACGCACGATTGGAGTTTACTCCTTACGAATGATAATTATGATATATATCGAATAGAAAAAAGGGTAGGTAAATGAACGCATCTGCTAAAATGATAAGAGAAACAAACATATATCTGTAATTATTCGGATTATTTATATTACTTCAATAATGCGTATTACATAAAGTATGTTACAAAATAATATAAAATAGCGCCATCTAGTGGCAAGTTTTATAAATTGTAAGTTTGCAAGTTTATCAATCTATGTATTTTGGTTCCAAATATTATAATGGTAACTTAATATAATTGTTTATATTAAAGTAAATTTTAATATAATATAATTATTTATATTTAAAACAATGTTAAACGTTTTATAACTTAAAACTTAATAATTATAATTTCTTTGCCATCTATAAAATATCCTTGTTGCAATTTACGGATGAAATTTATATGAGACTCAATAAACATGTTATTATATGTAATTTGGATTGTTTCTGAATGTTTTATAATTCTAGAATTCATTTAAAACGTATTGCTAATTTTATATAACTTATTTTGAACATAATTCATTAGCAATAATTCTGTAATAAATATTAAAAAATACTGTTTTGATTTTGCCCGTTTATCGTTGATAGATGGTGCTGATCAATAATGCATCCATTTTTATAAGTTAACTTAATATATCAGTAACTTACAAAAGCCTCTTTATGTTAAAAACTTATTTTGCTAATATTATATCTTATTCAATTGCTTACTGATTTTATATGTTACTCTTCTTTAAAAACGTTCATAAAAGATTGTTAATCATATTATGGCGCCAATGTTCATATTTTTCACAGTGTTTATAAATGATCAAACCTATAACTTAATTTATGCAAAAATGTAAACAAATTAGTTAATGACGTTTTAATGTTTTATATATTGCTAATTATTTTTATTGTAATAATTACTTTCATATGGGATTTGAACTTAATGTATTTTAAATTAATAAAAGCACTCTTGATTCATATTTTGGTTACCGTTACGCCTCAACTTTTCGTGTTACACTTGATTTTACTCCTCATAAAATTTCCGTACCGGGCCTTATAACTCAAATCGTTTCTTAAGGAGTAAACTCCAAAAACATCAAAGTAGAGAATGCAATATAACGTAACATCCTGAAATTCGACAAAACCCCTGATTAAGTTATCCTTTATATGCAAATATATATTTCTCTTAGAGGGCGGAGGGCTCGAGTTCTCTAGGGTGCTGTAGGGAAAATTTACTTAAAGACGGGGTTGATGTTACGATGGGTAATGGCCATGGACTTTTACATATAATGTTTTCGCTTGGACCAAGCAATGTTATTTTTATAATTAAATTAAGTGATAATGCAGATGGTCTGTCGGATGGTAAGTAGTTACTGTCAATTTGTGCAACATCAAGGGAGTCGCCTATATCGCCAGATTGGAAGAATAGCTCTAGTTGCACATTTTTGAAGAGCCCTATGTCATCGCTCTGTAGATAGGGTTTTTGCACAGAAGTACGTTTCACTTCTTGGTTTACAAATCCTAATGAATTCATTAATTTAGTAGTTTATGTTGATTATATTTACTTGTAATATTAAAACCTACAACGTCACAATATTAAATATGTTAAATTGATCTTATCGTTCACATTTCTCTTTAAATCGTCTTTTACAACTGGTATTACTTTTGCCTGTAATTTACAAAAGCTTCGTACTTCAGTATTAATAATTCAATGAACAATACAATCATTTAATAACGCAAAAATCTCATTATATTCTTGTAGTCTTCCAACGAATTGGTTTTCTAAATCGATATCCATTGATTTCGTTCACCAATACTAAAGGTGAAAGCAGTATTCCGAAATGCGAGATTAAAATTCCTGGCTTTATTTAAAGAAGAGAGTCAATATAATGAAAGAAAGCTAGGTATCGGAAAATTCGTTCAACATTTTACAGAAAATATATTCGAGGACAAAAGGATTATTGCTTAAATTTACCTTTATTGAAGTTGAGACAAATGTTTCAGGGGGATTAAAAGATATAATATTGGATATGTGTGGTTGTAAACGTCAACCTTGCATGATGTGAAACGAAGTTCGAATCGGATGTTCTCTTAATTTTTTTATAATATAGGAGTAGCAGACGAGCATGCAGTCCACCTGATAGTAAGTGGCTACTGCCGCCCATGGATATCTGTAATCAACCCCAGATAGGATTAAATATTCCTACCTAAGGTCGGCCACAGATGCGCCGCTATCCCTGAGAACTAAGCTGGAACACCTCGGAAAAGTCTGTCTCCCTTACCACACCCTTCAAACCGGAACACAGCAGCGCCTAACACTGCTGTTATTAGGTAGAAATAGGTGAGGCGGTGGTGCCGCCAGAGTCGAACCACAAAGGGTTCTATCACCTTCAAAAAATTTAAATTTATTTTAGCTATGTTTGAAAAGCAAATCAAAATACAAAGGACTTTTGGGTTCCGGTTTAAAAGGTGTCAGCGAGGCGTTCTAACTTAGTTTTCAGGGATAACAATGGATCTGTGGCCATCTGTCTGTGGATGTCTATAAGCAACCCAAATATGATTCGAATATATTCCTGAGGTCGACCATAGAAATCTTGCTAGCTTTGACGATTACATCTAAACAAGAACCCCGCAACGCTTAACACTACAAGAAATATGTACGGCGGTAGTATCTCCAAATAACATACTACTAGAATATTTTACTAAAACGAACATAAAAGCGTAAATAACATACACATATAACATAACATTTGGAACAGCTTTCCATATCTGGGCAGTTGATAGTAGCGGCGTGAATTATTCAAAGCGCAGGGGAGGGTGATCATCCCTTACGTCCGGCAATGAGATTTCCGGGATTTGTAAGGGAAGATAACATATGATACGTATCTGACTGTACATTGAGTGTGTTTACTTCGGTCTTGAAGCTTCTTTTGATGAAGTCGAAGATGAAGGTGAAGTGTTTGATAAAATAAAAAAGTATTCTATCAGTTTACGTACGCTACGAAAATAGTTGAGACAAATATTTGAGAACAATGTACGGTAACACACATAATATGTTAAGTAATGTGCAAAAATGCTTAAAAGTATGTATAAACGCCTAAATTTAATGTACGAATATAATAAAGTAATTATATAATTCACCTTTTTTTTATATTTATGCCTATCGATAAGGCAGACAGGCTACCTAGTGGAAAGCAGTCACCGTCGCCTATGGACATTTGCAACTCCACAGGAGTCGCCAATGCATCGCCGGCTTTGCACCCCTCTTGAAGAGCCCCATGTCATAGCGCTCAGGAAATACTTCACGAGGAAGTTCATTCCTTATTTTGCACGCGGCAAAAATGATCGTTCGAACCGAACCGTGGAAGACCGCCACGGGTCCAGTTGATGTGCATAGCCACCTGATGGGAAATAGCCACTGCCGCCCGTGAATATTTAAAATCAACCCCAGATAGGATTTTAGTCCTGTCCGAGGTCGGCCACAGATGCGTTGCTGCCCCTGAAGACTAAGTTGAAACGCTTCTTATCCTCTGTCTTCACGTCATCTGATAGTCTCTCTCACTAGACCAAAACATTTTGAGGAATCAAATTGGATCATCATCAAAAAACATTAAACAAATCAGGTTTAGGCTTTAGTTTAGTTAAGTTTTTTAGTCTTAAAATCTTATACTTTCGGAATAAGTTCCATTATTCAGAGATTTGGTAACAAACAATTTATTTTATCGTGAAACATTCAGGAGAATTATGATGCTGGTAGGCAGTTACGCTTAAATAATAATGAGCATTACACAAGAAATATTACGTTTAGCCTATATAAAGATAAATCTAATGGAGTTTTCATTTACAGACTAACAGTTTGAAAATTCGAAATACTTTACTTAAGTAATAAACTACAGTAAGTATTATTTAAAGTATATAGGAGCTTATAATCTGTACCACAGTCAATTTATATTAATAATCTATGAATTTAACATTCATAGATTTGCAGATCACTGATGTGCAACTATTCCATAGAAGTCTTATGTGTGATTATATGCATATTAGCAATAGCAGAGAGATACAGATAGTATAATGAGTACAATTTAACAGAGGTAAGGGGTATAGGCAGTGTATAAACGTGCAAATAGCTTATGCGGTTCATACAATAGCTAGAAGACTAATTAAAATATACCAACATCATCATCAACCCATAACTGTCCCACTACTGGGCACGGGTCTCCTCTCATAATGAGAAGGATTAGGCCATAGTCCACCGCGCTGGCCAAGTGCGTATTGTTAGACTTCACATACCTTTGAGATTTTTTTCTTTTTTTTTTAATCTCTTAGTATGCAGGTTTTCTCGCAATGTTTTCCGTCACCGTTTAGAAAATGATAATTAATTTCTAATACGCACATAACTTTGAAAAATCAGAGGTGCCTGGGATTTGAACCTCGGACCCCTCGATCAATATACTAATATATTTGGGTGTAAAAAAAATCACTTGAAATTTGTAGGCTTCAAATTATGAAAACATGAAACAAACTCTGAGTTGGAATATCGAAGTGAGTCCAGGTGTTTTGTAGGAAGGGTCATTTTAAGGGCCGCCCGGCCGCCGCAAGTGTTTTAGCCTTTATATACCACGTAGGCCACTTCCGTTTAATGATAAATAAACATAAACTTAAGGGCTCTAATGTACAAGGGACAGACTGAACCGGCGACCGCTACCAGTCAAACGCATTCACTATGACAAGCGACAGTCGTCAACAGTCGTCGGCGGCGATGGCAGCAATGACCGACGACAAAACTTGATCGCCGGGGAGGGCGTGGCATAGTCTGTGACCATCGAATATTGTCAACGACATCGAATATTGACGCGCAGTGACTGTCGGTAACGATCCTTGGTAGTTTGAGAATGCAGGCAGAGGTATATTTGAGCCCTTATTGTAAGTACTCAGAAAAAAGCTCGGTAAGTGTGCAACTTATTAATTTAGAGCTGAAGAGAAATAAAGAGTAGAGAGAAACCGTTATCAGTAAGATCAATATATTTTCAGAGTAAAATAGTATCTTGGAAGACATGCTTATCTGGAACGTTAGTCCTTAAGGGTAGTAACGCATATGGGGTCGACCTCAGGACACCTCAGGTAGAAATCTAATCTTATCTAGGGTTGACAGCAGAGGTATAGCTAACATACTTGTGAGCTTCTAGGGGAATTTGCAATCTTACAAAAAATATAGTTTTATTTACATTTGTGGTAGTTTAAAAATAAATACTGGAGGTATTCCAGCAACTCTTAAGACGTACATTTGACGATACTTTGAGCCACTTTCAAGCTTTTAGCACGTTTCCGATACTGTTAAAATGTACCGTTTAAGTTTTACTTTAGAGTTCTTGCCAAAAATTTAGTACGATAATATTTTGCATTTACCTACTACTTTAACACTCATCATTATCGCTCCCACTTATTTATAGCATGTAAAAGTATATTTGTTAAATATATAGTATTATGTCAGTTTATTATATAGCTTGTCATACCGAACCCTCTGTGGTTCGACTCGGGCAGCACCACCTTTCCACCTATTTCTGCCTAATCACAATGTTAAGCGCTGCTATGTTTGAAGAGCGTGGTAAGAGAGACATACTTTTCTCCTTTTGCTTTATGTCGGTAAGCAGGCTCCTAATCTAGACGTGCGAGGTCATTGATCTAGAAATAAATGAACGTCAGATCTAAAACTCAATTCCCGAAAATAAGCGAAGGAAAAGTATTTTCGTAAGTGTCACAACTCAGAATATGAGGTCGCTTTGCAATTCTGACTGCTTTAATAGACATCTTGATTAGGCTAAATTTTATCGTGAGCTCTCTAGAACTGTCCTGAATATTTAACGAGCTTGGCGCTTTAACAATAAAAATATTAAGAATTTCCCGACATTTATTTTGAATCTCAAAGGACGTGGAAGTATTTGAAGGTCATCGTTCAGCAAATTTCTTCCGTTCGAATGTAAATAAGACACCCTCGTCAAGATAAACCGGACACGTGCCCAGGACCTTTCTTTTCATAATAATGGGTATTATTTACTCAGAGATTTCGGAAAATACCTACCCAATGTTCCGTTTACTGTTTTATCCACTGACCTTAATTTATGTGCCACCGTTTAAATCTGAAACTCCATGTTCGAAATTCGACTTCTGACGTCAGACTTTCATCATTCGATATTTGATATCCGATATCACTGGATATTCTGTAAAATACCAAAACGAATTCGAGTTTAATATAATGTTAAGTCATTCTCAGTTGCTCCGAAATGACTGAAATTATTACATATGTATTTAAAAACAACGAAATAAGTGATTACACTATCTTACATAGGTACAGTATCTACCATAATACACATGAAAAGTCTCATACAAATATTTCCAAATTCCACACATACAAAATTTCAGTTCCATATTCGAAACTTGACATTGGCACTATTGACTTTTAAACAAAAATAAATGAAATACAAGTGAAAAAAAAAGTGTGTGTGTGTCAGCTACGACGCACGATTGGAGTTTACTCCTTACGAACGATAATTATGATATATATCGAATAGAAAATAGTTAATGACGTTTTAATGTTTTATATATTGCTAATTATTTTTATTGTAATAATTACTTTCATATGGGATTTGAACTTACTGTATTTTAAATTAATAAAAGCACTCTTGATTCATATTTAGGTTAAAAACGCTACTTCCTTTTTGAGAGGATATGATGATTGTAATAAAAAGGAGGGATTGTAATGGATCATTATTATACTCGTACGTTGCCGCCCAGCGACATGTATGTATACATGTCCGAAACGAAATGTACCGTAACCGTCCACGGACATGTATACATGTCCGAGTTTAGCACCTTCGTATTTGGCTTATTTTAAATTATCTATGTTTTATTTGTGGCTAAAAATACTTTTAATATGTAGTCTGTGAACCTATTTTACCGATACAACGCATTCCTTCACGTCACTAGTACAAAAAATAAAATTATGACATTTCTATTCAGTGACTTCACTGGTGTTGCGCGTAAAGTGTGGATATATATGTTTGTCTCTTTCTACGTAACGCCTCAACTTTTCGTGGCACAATTTTAACTTCCACAGGTCCCGTCACCACCAAAAATATATAATATGATATCTCATTTAATATAATAATTATATTCGTCCGCACCGTAATTCAAGTTATGAATGATTGATTTCATATGTAGGTACTTACCGAAATGTCAAATAAGAAATGGTTCTGTTACTTTAAGCATTTCAGTCTAAAAAAAAATATTATTTGATATTAAACAGTTTTAATTGAAGTTAAACCTTTTTTTGTTAACGAGTTGGAAACCTTCAAAAGTTACCCGACGACGTGGAAGCGACGCCGGGTTATGTGAGATTTTTACCGCACTAAAACCCCCCCGGTGGCCGTCCTCAACGCTTGGTGGAGAACTCTGGGATCTCCGACGAAACAAAACCGGAGTCCTCCAAGCGCGATGCCCCGATTGGGCTGGGGGAGCAATTTTCGCTCCTCCCACACCATCTGGTGTTTACGTCAGGAAGCGACCACATATACCGTCGTCCTTCCCAGGGTTGCTTGCTAGATGGTTCGAGCTCCCACTCTTGCCGTCTGCAACCCCGGAAGCCCCCTTTTAGTTACCTCTTACGACAGGCAGGGGATACCGTAGCCCTATTCTAGTCCCGGGCATAGAGAGACACCGCGCCGGGAGGCGCTATCTACACCTTCATTGAAATTAAACCTGTATACTACTCAGCCAGCATTGTGCACTATGCCCTTATCCTTTTCATTCTGAATGAAGACGGTTTGATTGGCATAAATGATAAACTCAGATAAATTTTGATAACTAAAATTCTTAAATACAACACCGTAAATATTCAAATAGTTTAAAATTTAAATTAGAATAGTTACAACAATAATCTTATTCGATTCGTTTCCTACGTCGTAAATAACCTAAGTTTACACAACTGAGTGCAAGTTTAAAATCGAGTGGGATGCACAGATTTATAGCGAGATGTCATGGATAACTGTGGAAAGAATGGAGGAACGGAAGGAATTTATAAACAGCGTGCAAGTTTTTATTATACTAGACAGTGATATATCGCGATTTTTGTATGCCCCTTCTTGGTCCGTCTACTGTTTTATTGTAGCAGTCTGTTCTAACAGTACCGCTACGGTTTTGTAGTAGCTCGGGTGTAAAGGGATACAAGAGTAACGGTTAATAGAAAATAACTGTTTTCACAACATATATTCGATATTTTATTTATACGAACGTAATTTTTATTATTTTTAAGGGCATGATT
The DNA here is from genome assembly GCF_041222505.1 of Epargyreus clarus. Classification (NCBI taxonomy): domain Eukaryota; kingdom Metazoa; phylum Arthropoda; class Insecta; order Lepidoptera; family Hesperiidae; genus Epargyreus; species Epargyreus clarus. Next base: position 7,087,891 of record NW_027332239.1, on the reverse strand, counting down.
TTGGTTACAACATGGGGTAAATAAATACCTCGTGTCCATTCGTAGCCCACGAATGGACACGGTCACAAAAAGTCAAATTTACCTGAAAGTCAATGCAATTTCGTTTGTAAACACGTGATGTACAAGGTGAATACAAAATTCTGATATTCCTGCTTGTTCCTCTAATCTTGTTAACAGTGATGAACACAGACATGTGCGTTATTAGGCTATTATTAACGCACAGAGAAATAGATAAATAGACTTTATGAACAACTTGTTAAGTTTGGGTAGTGTGTAACTAACTATTACAGTACGGTGTACATTGTACGGTGGTTATAATTGTAAAGTCACAGACAAAAACTTGAATTTAAAATAGACAGATAGACTCACTGAACGAATTGTTATGTTTGGGTATTGTGTGTAACTATGATCTTTATATACTGTGGTAATAATTTTAAAGTTACAGGCAAACATTTTTATACATTTACTTACGATGTTAGAAAGTCAGACATAGGTATAGATTATTTGAGTAGGTATTTAATCTTTCTGTATAACAAGTGCTGAATAATGATTACTTTCTGCTTAATCAAACTATATAATACATTGTACTTCACTGCATAGTCTCTTCAATGATAATGTTGACATGTAGTACACCGCCAGTCGTCAGCCTTGTGTCACGTATATTCAGAGCTAAAAAACCTCGAATTCAAATAATTTAAAACAATATCCAACCTACTTATAGCGCCCCCTACCGGTAAATGTCATTATCGTTTTTCGTGCAGCCTGTGTACATTTATGATTTTTCAAAATAAGAAATAAAATAAGTAATTTATCGTAAAAATTGTTAATTTATAACAAATATTTCAATTAATAATTTATAAAAGACGTAGGTGTGATATATTGTGCAGAAAAGTTACAATGGAAAATAAAGAATTTTGACGAAATTATTCTGAAGACTTGTACTAGGCGGCCATTACGAATGCAGTCGCAAATTGAAAATGTATTATTTTCATTTATTAAAGATAAGATGATAATCTTATATATTAATGAGGAATGACAAGGTAAATTTTTACATATATATTTTTCCAAGCAAAGGATTTTTAGATTACCATATTGTTCTGTAGCAAGGAATTTGACGTCTTATGTTCATTAACTAAGCTTGTCACCTATTTAGGTGATCTCGCTTATTTAAATCCTTATATAAATCTCGCTTATATAAAGCTATGAACATAGAAATAGGGTGCTATTTAGCCCCGTGCATGGGTACTAACCCGTTTATACTGAGTATTTACTCACATAAAAGAATCTACTATTGAGTAGAATATACCTAATAGGTATTCACCCGTTCAAATAAGGTTATGACCCTTACATAATGGATATTTACCTACATTACAAGAAATAGGGTGCTATTTAGCCCCGTTCATGGGTACTAACCTGTTTATATTGAGTATTTACTCACATAAAATAATCTACTATTGAGTAGAATATACCTAATGGATATTCATCCGTTCAAATAAGGGACCCTTACATATTGGATATTTATCTATATAACAACTATAATAAGATACTATTATTAAGTAGATGGATACAACGGATATTCACCCATTCTAATAGGGTATGATGTCCTTCACATCGGGTAAATAACCCATATAACAAAATACTAATAATCAGTAGATAGACACAACTATTACCATCGATTGGGTGTAATGATTTTAATGAATGAACATTTTATTGAAGAATCATTCTGATTAATAATGTACATGATACAGGATATAGAGATGACAATTTATATCCTTTTGTAATACTCTAGAAGAACCTAAATTTGGTTTAACCATTCATAAGAATTTGGTATCTAGGTAGATCAGCATATTAAAGAGTAATTTACTAAAGGAACTATCTATCTATCTAGATGGTGATAGATAGACTAAAGGAAAAAATAGTTTAAAGGAAGAACACTAGCCTCTAGGAAACTGTGGGACGGATAACACATGATTAGACTTTAAAAGTTGCACACGTCGCAGTTACTATTGTAGCTGTAAAGAGTCAAAAGCCATGCCACATCAGGCGAATGCTTACTGCTCTCGAGCATTTGACATGATTGTTTCTTAATAATTTTAAATTATTTGCCTTTATAAAGATAATTTGCTATCAATTATCTTATTACTGGTGCTGGTCATTTATTATGTATAATAAATAATAAGAAGAAATTTCATAGTACAAGTACTGGAACAAATGATCGGCAAAATGGTTTAAGAAACAATGATTGTTCAATTCATATATATATAGTACAATATTTTATAATAACAAATATAACGAAGATATTTACACTTCATCCTATGATAAACTTCATCCAAAAGTTTGAGATACTCATACCAAATAGGGTCATTATCTGACTTACAACAAGCCTCATGCACAAATACCTGTATCACAGAAAGGCTTGATCGAAGTTTCCTTTGGAATAAATCTTCAATCACAACAGATTTTTAGGTGAGTGGTTAATAATGTGGTCGATTATAATTATAATTTTAAAGACCAGTTGTAACAAATAACTATTGACCCAAGTTTTGCAAGTGGTTAGCTTTAAGAGTCTATTTGTATAAACACTTAAACTCATTATTCTCAAGGAATGAAGATTTTTTTTCAAAATATACTCGGTATGTGTGTAGAAAGACTTCTCACATCAGTGGTAACATATTGTTTACTCTTAACCAATTTTTTACAATATTTTTACTTTACCAACACCTGATGATGGTGATGTTGGTTTATATTGATAACTTGGTCTTAATCTTGAGCTTTAAATAAAGCCTGGCATTCCACTCACTACTTACTATTGTTTTCAAGAATGCATATTTGGATACTAATTCATGATTACCTTAAACAGTGTTTACATGTCTATGGTTAAATGGAAATTCTATGCATTTCAAGTTCTTTCCTTTGGTTTGAGCAGAACACTATATTTATGTTTTTACTAACCTTTTAAAAGATACAAGACCATACATAACTGATTAAGATCTAGGGACATTGTGTCAGTTATATATTTATATAACATAGTTCCTATTTGAAATGTCATAATATTGGACAAGGAACAATAACGACACTTAGTAATTTAGGATCATAGACATAATAAGCTATATCATTCTTTAGGATTTATTGGTTACTTAAAAGATAGTTTGATAATTGGAAATAATACAACTGTTAAGGTTGTTCATTGTATTATACAAGGAATAAATAAATAAAAAATCAAATTGCTTTACCATTAGATAAAAGATTAAAAATCAACACAAGGGTGAAATAAAAAAAAAAAAAAAAAATATATATAATAATAATATTAAAAAATAAAAATTATAATAAATGCAAAGATAGGTATATATATATAACGATTTTAATAATGTTTATCAAAATACTATCCCTCTTACACATAGATATAATTACAGGTGGTAGTTGTCATATTATTTTTATTATCGGGACACAATCAGTTATGTAACATATGGTCATTATTCTCGGTATTTTTGTTATTTGATTTAAATAACAAATCCGATCAACTATTTAAAGTTAAATGCAGCGTTACTTGTGCTTAAAGATATTTTTTCAATAATCATCTTCAACACAGTGAAACCCTAATACGTGTAGGCAACTCCACAGTTATTTCATATAGAAACAGCATGGTGTTTAATACCCACATTTAACCGTAATATCAAGGCACATATTGGATTTATTGAATACCCAAAAAATGTTTTTATTTCCCTAATACATTCAATAATTTCAGAGTGAATTTGCTATCGCTAAATCAAGATTATACATTGCGAATTAACACTTTAAAGGTTTTTAAATAGATTTATTTACTAGGAAACCTACAAGAAGTATGACTTACATGTCATGACTAAGGTTATACTATTTAAATGGAAATATTCATTTTATTTCTAATAAAATAATTGTTGTTAAAGATTATCTCTGAACGGTTGGGGAGTTTGTGGTAGTATCAGACTGGTCCAGACAGTCCTAAAAAATAGTATTAAAAAAAAAAAATAATAATAATAAATAAAAATAAATAAACCTTTCGTTTTGGAAGGGTTGCATTTTGGGTCTCATATGAATTTAAAAAAAAAAAAAAAAAAAAAAAAAAAAAAAAAAACTAGATCCATCTGTTTTTCGTCAACGCTTTACCCTGTATGTTACTCGCTTCCTCGAGGAGCGTTTCGTTTCTATACACGAATCTCAAGATTTTGTTGCTCTACAAGCAATGTTAGACGCAATAATGAAAACGTGATGCTGGTGCTTATAATATTTTGGCCTAAACAGTGTAAATAACTAGATCTATCTGTAGACTGGTTACAATATTCTTTTCATTTTGATATATATATATCTAGAATTATTTTTGTTCTTAAAATGCATATTTAGGTTTTCTATCCTCCATATCCCAAGTATGCTATTAGTTGGGATAGTTACATCTGATGTATAAATATTTTTAGCGAGTTAAGTGTAAAATATTATATATTATTTAGTGGAGATGAAGAATAAATACTATTTACTTTTTTTGGTTATTGTAATTACTCATATAGTAAAAAAAAAAAAAAAAAACAATAATAATATATGAGTAATATATATATATATAAGTAATATATAAAAACAATAGATATCGTATATATTATGACGTTCACTTGGTGTAAGCCCGTGAATGCCATTATTACTACCGATTCGCCTACATCTGAGTCGAGACTTCTAAAAAGTATACATAAACATAATAATAACATTATTGTATATTAACCAAATTGCTTGGCGGAAGATATTGTATATTAAATTGCCACATGAATTTAAACCTTACTATAACCAGTGTTCAAACAATCTAGTATTACCATTATTTCATAGTAATCATAGTATTTGTCCAGCACATCCTTAATAAAATTACCTAGATAGGCCTAGTAACAGTTGAGAGTTACAAGAATAAGTTTATTTCTTTTATGTAATCTTATAATACAGTGACCTCCCAGACGACAGTTTCTAGATTTTACCAACCACGGAGGATGATGGCATTGATATATCATTTTTTACAATACATACCATTAGAGAGCACGCTTTACCACGCTGCTACGCTGACGTCTAAACATATGAGTGTCAGTTAAGACCCTCTTAGAAGGATAGCTGAATGGATCAGATCTAAGTTCAATTTTGTAGTAGAGACGTTACATCAAACGTATACTTGATAACTGTAATTAATATTTAAATAGATATATTAAATTAGGAATTTTAAAAATAATAGGATTTAAATGTTTTTGTATCTTGTTTAATAGGCTCGTTATTTTACAAATCTCTAAACATCTACATGTCAACATTATCATTGAAGAGACTATGCAGTGAAGTACAATTAGAAATTAAACGAACTTACCTAAGTGAAGTTCCAATTTCAATTGTACGAACTGCATAGTCTCGAAATGATATTATAACCCACCCACCCATACTTATATACGATAAGTATTACCCATAATATCATCTATGTTGTAAAATAATCGAGCTAATGAACTTACATCTTGACCCCAGGATCTCTAAACTTAATGACATTTACCGGTAGGGGGCGCTATAAGTAGGTTGGATATTGTTTTAAATTATTTGAATTCGAGGTTTTTTAGCTCTGAATATACGTGACACAAGGCTGACGACTGGCGGTGTACTACATGTCAACATTATCATTTCGAGACTATGCAGTTCGTACAATTGAAATTGGAACTTCACTTAGGTAAGTTCGTTTAATTTCTAATTCTATATCACTCTACCTTTAAGCAAAGAAGAAACCACCGAATTACGTACACATGATTCATTTATACCTATTCTTTGTCTCAAAACAAACAGGTAAAGCTATCACATACATATGAACGTAAATTTATGTTTCATTGTAGATTCCCCTTGAGGCTCCCCCAGTACCTTCTTTGTTTTTTCGCCGACCGTTATTTGAAATTCAAAAGTGAGTAGACCACTTATAATCGGATAAAATTCGCCGTCTGACACAATGTTGTTTTATTTCGTTTTCGTTTTTAAAATGCGATCTTTTGTGTACAATTTTCTTTTAAATTTGTTATTAATAAGGTTTCACTATAAAGGTTTTCTCTATTGTCATTTGGGGGATCTTTTGTAATTAAAAAGTTTTAGGTACTTACACTATTCTTATTTAAAGAAAGACTTATGCTTATCTCAAACTATACTCATAAGTCGTAGCCCTTTTTATGTCCTCTGGGTGCTCTCCAAGTGCACTACCAACTGTAAGGACTTAGACAATATTTAACGACTGCTTTCCACTCGCCGGAATCGACAGTTTAATATGAAATTTTACCTTTATCGGTCACCCATCCAACTTCGGGGCATGCTCGGTGTTGCTTAACTTCATACATCAGATACGAATGTTACTTATACCACACCATTAACGGTCCTCTGTTACACTACTAACGGTTACCCATCCACATGTCGACCCCGCCTTACGTTGCTTAATTTTGTATATCACTACGATATAGCCACAAGGCAACAGCACTTCATCACACGCACATCAACGATAAAAATTACTAGCTTTTTCCTTTACGTATTTCTATATTAATCGTCTACAATAAATAACGGCCTAGTAAATAAGAGCGCATTTACGAAGAATCGTATTTTATAGGGATTTACGAATGTTAGGGCCACTTGGACCCGGCCGTCTCGAAAAATGGACGGCAATGCATTAAAGAGACAGAGGGTTAACGTACACATCCGTGTTACTCGAGCTAATAAAGAGAGGAATTTTAAATACCTTTCAATTTGTTTACTCGACCTTTAAGCGACCTTTAAATAAGAATAGTTAGTAGTATTATTGTTTGAAGATTATTTAATATGAAATATTTTCAAGCATTATGATATTTGGTACCTGTATATTAGGACCGCCTTTTTGTTGACGAGGGGGAAACCTACAAAAGGTACCCGACGCCATGGGAGTGACGCCGGCTTATGTGGGATTTTTACCGCACTAAACCCAGCCCCCCCAAATGGCCGTCCTCAGCGTTTGGTGGAGAACTCCGGGATCTCCAACGGAACACAACCAGAATGAAGGCGGTTAAAATATCGGTTATTTATAATAATAAAGCGGTTATATATATGCGAGTATGCGAGCCGTTATTTTCAAATCTTCATTTTAGTGGCATCAGAAACATTTATATTTCGGTTGTTGCATAGGATTTTATTTAAATCCGTTTCTGGAGCGCCGGATTTTTATTTAACTTTTTGTTAGGAACTTTGTATTTATTGTTGTGTCGGGCGTTTAAAGAGTAGTTTTGATTTTTAAATAAAATATTTTAAGAATAAAAGGCAGATACAGAGGCAAAGTTTCAAGTAACACGACACACAAATTGATACCTTAATGCACAAATCAGCTAACTCCACTTTTTGTGAAAATATTTATTTATTTATTTTGATAGTAAATGGCGTTGAACGAAATCAAAACAAATAAAAAAAAACATTATGACAAAAAGTGGAGTTGGCTCATTTGCGAATTAAGGAATCGAAATGTAAATACACATCTACAATTTTGACCCCCCTATTTTAATCAGCGCACCTAGTGGACTGTATCAGAACTGATTGAAAATGTATGTGAAATACGTATACAAATACTAAAACAGTCATTTTTGTAAAAACGTAAAACCTCATACTAAGGGCACAGTTACCAATTTCAGAACAAAGTTTTTTTATCGTAGGTTTATATATATTGTTATTGTTTATATATATAGACTATATTGTTTTTGCGGAGAAGATAAATAAAAACCATCCATCCTCAAAAACTTACGGACTACTAACGATCTTATAATATTAGTAAGATGTCTATATTTACACGAAACTAAGATACCGACGAATATTAAAATATTAAATTAAATAAATACTTCGAAAATTAGTTGCATTTACGAGTAGGTATGTAAATGTATAAAAATCAGGGCTTTTAAAAAGTAGCGTCTGTGAAATTGTAACCCTTTCAATGAGCAATTGAAAGATACAAAGATGGTCACCCCTCGCATCTGGTGGATAAGACAATGGACCTTAATTGCGGGGTTCCCCTAACACACCCCTAAATAGGAAGTTGAATATAAATAAGCCAACAAGTACGCATAGATAAAACGGGGTTCGGTGGCCTTTTTTCCTTTTGGATTCCATTGTAGAACCAGGAACATCTTACAGTAAAAAAATTGACTATAATATATTTAAGTTTCGTTATCGTACTCAACTTATCTGAATGTTAACACGGTTTAAAAATCTCTAAGAATGCATAGCTAATTGAAATAAAAGTAAATAACCACGATAGGTTTTAACTGAAACTACTAATCAGTTATATCTCACACCTATATATAATGTATCATTTTTAGATTTCGAACAAGAACACAATGGAAATACTTGATCTATCATTAGTCTCCAAAAACAAAAAAAAAATACACCGCAAGTAATAGTTATAAAGGGTACTTAAATAAATTAATCGATATACAATATTTATTTATTTATTTATATTTGTACGAATGTTTATATTTTATCAAAATTATAGGTAACATATATAAAATTCTCATAATTACATAAAGACAAAGAATGAAACCTCAAGAATAATAATATTGACTGTTATAAATAAAACAAATAAACTTAGGCGTACAGAAAAAATCAACTAAAATTCTACGCAAAAGTTACTGTGCAGTATAAGGGAAAACTACCCTCAAACAGGATGTAAATAACCCTTCATCTAACATGCCGAAGGCTGAATGTAATCTCCACTATTCCCTTTCAGCAACACAAAGGCGATTTTCCGCGGTTATAGCCATCATAGAGGTGTAGACGTTGCTATTGAACAAACGTGAAAAGAACGGTTCCAACGATGATAAGAGATCGTGGAAGGGTTCGCCTTTTACCGTCTTTTAAGTTCAATCTCAGGAAAAATAAAAATGTGGTGACTGGAGAAAATGAAATTAGATTTCAGTCATTTTTATACGAAAATGATAAGGTTAAAAAATAAATTAAAATTCAGGTAAACTTTTGTATTCAAAAGTGTATCCAAAAATGCCATAATTACCTAATAAAAAAATTAAGAAATCTTTTTATTAAAGACTAGCTGACCCGGCAAACTTTGTACCGCCACAAAATCTATTTATCAAATATATTTCATATAAAATATAGCTTATGTTACTCGTAGATAATGTAGCTTTCGAATGGTGAAAGAATTTTTAAAATCGGTCCAGTAGTTCTTGGGCCTATTCATTACAACCAAACAAACAAACAAAGTTTTCCTCTTTATAATATTAGTGTAGATTTCGATTGCTATCAATCGAATTGACGCTAAAATCTTTCTTTGGCAAAAGACTTTCTGCTTAAAAGTTAGTGTGCAGTAAAAGGGAAGGTTCCCTCAAACAGGATGTAAGTAACCCTTCATCTAACATGCCGAAGGCTGAATGTAATCTCCACTATTCCCTTTCAGCAACACAAAGGCGATTTTCCGCGGTTATAGCCATCATAGAGGTGTAGACATTGCTATTGAACTGAACGTGAAAAGAACGGTTCCAACGATGATAAGAGATCGTGGAAGGGTTCGCCTTTTACCGTCTTTCAAGTTAGATTCTCAGGAAATATAAAGACGGGTGGCTGGGAGAATGCAATCTGATTATGAGTCATTTTTAGAAAAAAATGACAGGGCAATGTTTTTTTTTTTATAATGTAGGAGTAGCAGACGAGCAAGCAATCCACCCGATGGCAAGTGGCAACTGCCGCCCATGGACATCCGTAATCAACCCCAGATAGGATTAGATATTCCTACCTGAGGTCGGCCACAGATGCGCCGCTACCCCTGAGTAATCAGTAGGAAAAGTATGTCTCCCTAACCACACCTTTCAAACCAGAACACAGCAGCGCTTAACACTGCTGTTATAAGGCAGAAATAAGTGTAGCCGTGGTGCCGCCTGAGTCGAACCACCGGGGTTTTACCACCTTATTATGTAGATATTATCGACTATAGATAGTTCTTTTAAGGGTTCCAAAGGCTAAAAACGGACCCTATTACTAAGCATTTGCTGTCTGTCTGTTTGTCTGTCACAGGGCTCTAAATCTGTAATATATAGACACTTGAAATTTTCAAAGAATATATGAATGGAGTATTGCCACCTTTGGAGACTAAGTTTGAAACATACAGTGAAGCTTAACCGTCCTTCACAATGTTTAACCCTTTCACTTCAAGTAACCAAGCCTGAGCCCTACCTGATATTTACACGCACTTACCCATATTTATCGCTGTTGACTGCTCCAAAAGGTCTTGTAAGTGGCCGCCCTAAAATTAGGGTCCATTGTTTATTTCCCTTCTCTGATATCTTTTATCTATCAATGGTGTACTTAATAGAAGTGGAGGTACGGGAGATGAATTTTAATCATTTGAGGTTTTGCATCGGGTCGGTTTGTAACATTTAGGATTAACGGGCTTGCAAAGGTGAATGCAAGATGATTCAGTGTTGTTCGTCCAGGGAGTTACCACCGCCACACATGTTTCTACCTTCAAGCAGTTTACGCAGCAAGAGCAGTTACTTTGTAAACAAATAATTCTAGCATTTCAATAGAAGATACTCAATGCGGACGCCAGGCCACACGCATTTAAGTCATTAAATAATATGATATTATGACTATCTTATTCCCCAGGTGTGATGAGGACGCAGCGCCGAGGATAGCCACCAGGTGGTTTTAGTGCAGTAAAAATCCCACAAAATGAGGGAGAAAATCAATCTTCAATCTTATACAATGAGGTGCAAAGATTCAAATAATGCTACGGACATTTATAATTAACGAAATTGGACAAGAAACCTTTTTAGAATGGGTACAGATGTGTTATCTCTCACGAAGACGTTAATTTTCAACATTTATGTAGGAGCCAAAATATTTTCGGAATACAAGGTACATAGTCTATGTAAGCCTATAAATCCTATGCCTTTACGTGAAGATCCCTTATCCAGCTCAATGGTTTAGGATATTACAAATATATCGAAAAGGAATTTAAGCACTCTATTTCATGTTTTGATAACATAAGCTCAGCAAATGGAAATGAGAAAATAAACAGTTTGGTATTACCCCTATGTGTATTTTTTATTGTTTAACGTTACGATTAAGCAGAAGTGCTACCTGATGGAAAGTAGTCAACGCCGCCTATGGACATTTGCAACACCAGAGGAGTCGCCAATGCATCGCCGGCTTTGTATGAGAGCTCTTTTTGAAAGAAAGAAGAAAGAAATAAAATAATTTTGCACCTTTTTTGAAGATCCCCGTGTCATAGCGCCCCGGGAATAGCTCAGGAGGAAGCTCATACCACATCTTACACGTTCGCAGCAAGAACGTGTACTTATATAATGATACAAAAAATTAAATATCTGAGAATAAAAACTGATCATAAAGGTAATAATAATTGGACTTTGCCACGCATTACGAAGTAAACCAAAAAGCAAGGGATAATCCAAAAGGTATTCCGTTCGTTAATACTCTAATTTCCTTAAATTTCGGCCGTTACCGTATTTATACTGCAAAAACACGGCTTCAGTTACAGATTAAGCCAAGCATAAAACCAAAATAAGCCATAAAGTAGGTTAATAAGCAGTTACCCGCGAACATCTTTCCGGGATCAGTGCTTTACGGACATCGTAAAGGGCAGTTTGGATTTTGCGTCCCTTACACAGGACATGATAAAAACTGGTCAAATGCTAGTCAGACTAAAATGGGGAGATATCTGTTCTATTACTTTTTCAATGGTTTAAGGATTTAACATCATGTAAACAAAGTTTTGGTCTCTTTAGTTTCAGAGATACTTAAGATGAATGTGCGAATTAAAAACAAAAATACATAATTAATTTATCATAACGATATGTCATATCTTGTGAAATATGAAATAAAAGGGACTCTTGTTTTTTTCATTTCTTGTCAAATTCAGGATAGGCAAAAGGCAAAAACAATTGCGTACTGTTATAGACCCTCTATGTATGTATGTATGTATTGGCTGACCTCTTACTTCCATTTCTGCATCCCAAGCATATCTTTTCCTTCCCTTCCGCTCATCCTTCCAGTGCAGTTAGTCAGTTCAAATCTTCCATCCTGGCCACACGTTTCCGAATTCCGTGTTCATTGTGTAATTCCGTGCTAAATAAACTCTAAATTCACTTTGTTACTTTGTAATTTATTTTTTAAAAATCCTACAAAAGGGACCCGCGTAACATTACCCCTAAAAAGTGAACCATTTCTTATTGGCAAATACTAGTAATAATTTTCAGTCGAGTTTTTTTTATTTGAAGGGGACGGTAGGTAGTCTTATTAATAGCTTGTCAATTTTTGTTTACCAATTTCGCAATTTGACAATTTTTGCCTACTGAAATTGTCTTTTTGGGAATAGCGGTAGGCAAAAAAGGTCAAGATTAATAACTACCAACGTGCGTTAGTAATCTGGGTAGCAACCTATTTGCACTCTGTCAGGCAGCCCTATCTTGTGCACTACACGCTGAGGTACCATGAGAAAACCTACACGCATTCCGTCCCATTTTCTTAGGATCACTGATGCTTTACGATATCGTAAAGGGTCGGCTTTGGCTTTGATGTTTACCAAGTCCATAAAAGACTGCGCAAAGGTCACGAAATGATAAGCCAAGGTATTATGCCGGCTTTATGGACAAGAGACACGAAACAAAATACGTTTATTTCTAAGCCCGAGGGGTAGTGAATATTGTAGAATGGCAAGTAGATATTACCTGCCTTAGACCAAAAAGGACTATTTATATATTTTTGTGTTATTTTACATTGTATATTGCGTCATCTATATTTCCTTGGTATTAAACATGTTTGAAATTTATAAGACATAATCATAAAACTTAATTAATGTCATATAAATTAATAGATTCAAAAGAGTCACTTTTAAGCCGGAGAAGCATAGTCTCTTCCGTTGTAGTAAAAACCCATAGACTAATATTTTATTAGAAGTAATCATCTACCTACTTTCAATTAGATGACAATAGCTTCATCAAAATCATATTATCATAATGAAAATATCTACGCAATATAATAATATGGAATTCTAATTTCATACTAAACGCCTACATTCAGTAAAATATAGCACATTTATATGTCTGTATCGTTAAATAAGAGTAGATACTATAAGTTGAGTAGGTAACTAAAGATAAATATTGAAGCAAAGCAGTCACAAGTTTGTGTTGAGACACCAATTTGGTCGCTAAGTTAGACTAATCAATTACCTGGAAGTTGCAGCTTAGAATTAGTTGGAAGTGGGCTGCTAGATGTACAGGAGTTATATAATACCGGATCGTCTTGTACTCGGTTACAGTTAGTATTGATTTAGTTATAGGCTTTGAGAGTAAGGAAACTGTATGAATTACTATAAGTATAAATCACGCAGACCGAAGACAAGACCGAATAGTCTTTTATTATATAACGAGCTTTGCGCGCAGATTCATCGGTGTTTTAAAATCTAAATACTCTGGCGATTCCAGATTGAGTTTTTTTTTTGCGGTGACCCTTATTATTTTTAAAAAATAAGAGATTAAATTACTCCTTATAATATCAGTTAACTGCCGGTGAAAATCCTGTCAAAATCAGCCTAGCCGTTTCGGAGATAAGTTGGAACAAACAGACAGTCAAAAAGACAGAAAAAAATATAGAATATGATGAAGTATTCATATACTTTTCTATAGTTTGACGTTACAAACAGACATTTCAATTTTATTTATATGTTACATGTTAGTAAACTTTTTGACATATCGGTCTTAAGAATCTACCTTCATTAATTCCAATCGCTACTGATATTTTATCTGAGAAATAGATTCTTATTATTCCTCCGATTTTTACGACAGTAAGCTAATCATAAGTATGAATAGCGGCCATATCGCACCCTTTTCATATCAGTAATCGCTACGAAACTTCGGTGTAAATCCGTTATTACACATTTTCACCTTAGAAGTGGTGCTAACGGCGCCATCTACACACAAAACGAAGGTATTACGCGTACTTTAGATTCGATGGCTAAAGGGGTTTTATCACCCGAGTGCACTGAAATACATATCGCCCTAAAGTATGGGGGACGGAACAATAGGATGTTAACAGAGCTGTCTTTTATGGAAGACTTTCTATTTCATTTATGAGCAATTTGCGAAATTCACATTTACCAGTCCATTTCACTTACAGCATAAGTTATAAACGACAAATTTTGTGGACACTTACAAAATACCCTTTCACATACATTGCCACATTTTCTTATACGATCTTTAGACAATTTAAACTATTTAATAACCTAAAAATTGATCAGTAATATCATTATGTTGCCCAGTAATATTATGTTTACTTTCAAGACTGGGCAAAGTTCATCGTTCGTTACTCTTCGGTCAAACAAGTCAGTGGGGAAAATCAGACTTATTTCAAGTGCCTCCAAGATAAGATTCGAGCATTTCGTACCTGAATGTATTACCGTAATAACAAAACCTACTAAAAGACTCTTGTTTATTTATAACAAAGATAACTAAAATCCTGAATAATTTCACCGTCCGAAGAGTCCGTCCCTTTTGTTAAATGGATGGAATAATTTTGTATAAGTAGATTTTCAAGTACTAGAATGAAACAATAGAAACATTTTGAATGCTTTAAATTTCAGATGAAAATGTTCTGAATGAACAATAAAATAAAAAGGGAGAAAATATAAGTATCATCGGTGTTCAATAAACCTAAGAGCTGTTTGGACACAAATCGCTTAATTTATCTGTTTCATATTCAATTCATCTTAAATTTTAATCCCTTTATGGATTAAAATTGGTATTCTTGCCTTATTTTCTTTATTACTCTTAAGTACTTCTTTAGTACTGTAGGTATTTATTTGCACTTTTTTTATAATATACGCTCAAAAGACTGCGCGGTACGTTATTGTATGAATAGCAGCGTAATATATCTACAAACGCTCATTCAGTTATATTTTAAAACTGATTAATAAAATAATTAATAAACTCAAATTGTAAAGATCATCATAATTGTTTATGAAACTTAATGATGATTCACAAAAACGTGTCTAAAAAATATTGTAATATAAATTAGTAATTTAAATTTAAATTAGACCTTGAAACTACAAACAATACAGATGATATCTAAAAAATACGGCATTATGTTAAATACACAGTGAAGATACAAATCCTGGAATACATCCTTAAGTGCGTTCAGTCGTCATGGCATCCGGCAGGCTCTCAGACAGGGGAGACTCGATATGAACTGCACCATTTGAATTTCAAGTGCTGTGCAAAGAGACGGATCCGTTGAGATCGGATTAATATGCCTTTGTAAATAGCGATATAGTCCTTTGAGCTGATAGAGATTTTATTGTGATTTTGGTTGGTTGTTTTAAGAGGGTATAATATAAAGGTAAATGAGAAGTTATACAAGAAATACGTATGGGAAGTAATTATGTATGATAGGAGGTAGTTAACAGTGAGTTCTTCATACTATACAAAAGTGTTCAAAGTTTACTTACAAACTCTTGAAAAGTATGTCATCGTGTCGTCAATAAATTCTCATATAAAGTACTAGCAGAACCCCGCGGCTTCGCCCGCGTAAAAAAAATATGATATAACAGACAAATACTCGTAACTGTAATCGTAAATTTGTACCTTTAACAATTTTAACGATAAAATAGCATTAATATTTAATTAATAAAAGCTTTTTTTCTTCACTGTGTAACTAAATTGGTCAAGCTTTCTTCAGAAACATACACTAAAATTCTAATTAGTGGACTGTAATGAAACTTTCTTTAAAATATAAGTTTCATGTAGGATACAATAATTATTATTTACTCTATTCTATAGGAACCGTCCATGTTATATGTGGCCTTACATACAGTGGTTCTTTCCAGGGTAGCTGGCTGGGCGGTTAGAGCTCCCATTCTTGCTGCCCGCAAATCCTGAAGTCCCCCTTTAGTCTCGTACGACAGGCAGGGGATACTGTAGCCCTGTTCTAGCCCAAAATTTTAATCCAAGGTCTATGTGTCTATCACATAACCATCACTAATCCACGCATAACCACAACCATACCCCACGGCAGGACAAAATGTTGGCACGCAGTGTGTCCAAAGTAGTTGCGATGTACCTAATCAGTATACCAAAATTACGCATTATCATATATGAAATTTGCACCCGTCCACGTTGTCGTGTATTTGTCTGAATAGACGTTATCTGAAATTTTACGTTTCTAACTTCGAACCTAAAAGATTCCCGTATATATACATATAACACTTCTTTTACCTCCTTAGTAGAATTTCAAAAACATTCCTATGTACATATGTATCAATAAATACTTTATCATCAAATTTCTGAAAGCTAATTCAACACCTGCGGTCGGCAAGCCGACACCCACGGGTGGTGTATGGCCCGCGACTTTTCCTTGTGGCCCGCGGGTCTGCGCGTTACTAATAATTTACCAAGTGCAAGTCCAACCCGCACCTTGAGCATTCCGTACAACTAAAATTTTTATTTACACATTTTGTGAAAATTTCAACTGTCTACCTCTAACGGTTTAAAAGTTAGTTGAAAATATATCGAATAGCAGTTTGTTGTATGGGGACCCCTTTTTGTTTTCAACTTTTTTATTTTTAGTATTTGTTGTTATAGCGGCCACCGTTATGCATCCTCTGTAAGAATTTCAAATGTCTATCTATTACGGTTTCAGAGATAGAGCCCTGTGACACACGGACAGACGGACAGACAGTGTAGTCTTAGTAATAGAGTTCCGTTTTTATCCTTTATGTACGGAACCCTAAAAAACCTTCGATGTGCACTTCAACACGCGTAAAACATTCCCATGTTAAAAATATATGTTACGATGGCCCGTGGAATTTCACCCTACACTAAACCTCTCTGCACTCTGTTCTTTTTCCAGACACGCCAAAGGAAGTAACTTCAACAACGGTTTTTAAAGAATCTTCCTTTACTTATAGGTTTCTAAAGGTGGTAGAACCCTTTGTGGTTCGACTCCGGCGGCACCACCGCCACACCTATTTCTACCTAATAACAGCAGTGTTAGGCGCTGCTGTGTTCCGTTTTTAAGGGTGTGGTAAGGGAGACAGACTTTTCCGAGGCGTTCCAACTTAGTCCTCAGGGGTAGCGGCGCATCTGTGGCTGACCTCAGGTAGGAATATCTAATCCTATCTGGGGTTGATTACAGATGTCCATGGGCGGCAGTAGCCACTTACCATCAGGTGGACTGCATGCTCGTCTTCTACTTCTATAGTATAAAAAGAAAATAGTACCCTAATGGTGGTTGATTGTTGAGTTGCTAAAATGCTGAAACAGATGTGTAAACAGAAAGGCATAATGCATACACCCTTCTATAGCAGTCTTAAGGGTTGATCTAAAAATCTAAAAAAAACTGTGACTCAGATGCTTCATTGATTGTAATGATAATTTTTCATAGTGGTCGCTCCCGCATTAACGGAGTTTGAAATAAAATTCCAACCCCCATTTAACGACCTTAAGGGATGATTTTCCAAAAATAATGGTATAGGTGTTTAATTATTTTCTATCGAAAACCCAAATACCGATTTTTATACAGTTTACATTAAAACTGGAGGACTTTCATACAAACTTACATCCCCTTTTTTACCCTCTTGAGGGTAGATTTTCCATAAATGGCGTTAAAAAGTTCTATTATTTCTAACAGGAAAACCAAATGCAAGTTTTTATAGTCCTTGCTTCCGAATTAACGGAGTTTGGAATAAAATTCCAACCCCCAATTAACGACCTTAAGGGATGATTTTCCAAAAAAAAAAGAAATAAGTGTTTAATTATTTTCTATTGAAAACCCAAATACCGATTTTTATACAGTTTACTTCAAAACTGGTGGACTTTCATACAAACTTACAACCCCTATTTTACCCTCTTGAGGATAGATTTTCCATAAATGGTGTTAAAAAAGTTCTATTATTTCCAACAGGAAGCCAAATGCAAGTTTTTATAGTCCTTGCTTCCGAATTAACGGAGTTTGAAATAAAATTCCAACCCCCATTTAACGAACTTAAGGGATGATTTTCCAAAAACAATGAAATAGATGATTAATTATTTTCTATCGAAACCCAGATACCGATTTGTATACAGTTTACATCAAAACTGGGGGACTCTCATACAAACTTACAACCCTTATTTAACCCAAATGAGGGTTCATTTTCTAAACGATAGAATTATAGTTCCACTGTATCTAACCAGTGAGCCAATGGCTAACTTACATAGTGCTGGCTTTCAAATTGGCAAATTTTAAAATAAGCTGTTAACCCTTATTTTACCAACTTAAGGGTTGATTTTCCAAAAATGGTGAAATAGGTATTTAATTATTTTTAATCGAAAACCTAAATACCGATTTTGATAGCGTTTACATCAAAACTGGGGGAATTCTATACAAACTTACAACCCTTATTTAACCCACATAGGGGTTGATTTTCCAAAAACGGTAGAACTAAAGTTATTTTATATCTTACCAGCAAAGCAATGGCTAACTTTCATAGTGCTGGCTTCCAAAATGGCAAAATTTAAAATAACCTGTCAACCCCTATTTAACCACCTTTAGGGTTGATTTTGGAAAAACCCTTAGATTAGATTTTTATTACTTTAAATCAGAAAGCTAAATACCAATTTTCATCTAGTTTGCTTTAAAACTGACGGACTTTCATATTAACTTCCAACCCCCATTTAACCCCCTTAACGGTGGAATATCAAAAAATCCGTTCTTAGCTGACCTCTACTCGGTGAAAAGAATATTCCTACCAAATTTCAAGTCTTTAGCTCTAATGGTTCCAGAGATATCGTGATGAGTGACTATATACGTGGAAATCTCTTATATATATATAGATTAGTGTCGTTCGAAAATGTCTCAAAATTTTAATTATTTGTGAGTGACATAATATATTTGTTACATACAAGGACATCACACAAATTGTACCAAAATATTTATGTCCTATTAAAATATTTATCACAGAATCACTTACCTATATACATAAAAAAGTAAAACAGATATACATGAGAAAGTAATCTTAATTCCAATCAACAAATTACCCATAGAACTAGCGACGATCTGAAGACACGGAGATATTAAATAGATGTGGTACGATATTCGACAGTTCTCTAATTGCATCGACCAACTTCGAGCAAATTGGTTCTTGTTAATTGATTTGGATTCGACACTTCCTCTCCAAAGCTGTAGCTTTATTCCATTAGTCGCTATTGTTGTCAAACTGTGTTTCGAGTACAAGGGATTTGTTAATCGATTTTTCGGACAAGTTATTTTTTTAATTGTTTTATGCTGTTCGTTCTGGCTGATGTGGATTTTAAATGTACTTATCCATTTAGAATCAGTTTTTTTATGCACTAGGACAATAGTTTGTTGATAGTGTTTGCAATATTTAGTAAAAGCTATTATTATCATCAAATTAATAATACCAGTCTGATGGATATGGGGTCTTTTTTACAAATGCCACGGGATCAAATTTGATCTAATTCCCATGGATATTATAATAATTATAACTTATATGGTTTTCAGTGAGATTACCAAGATCATCATGGTGAAGTGATATATTATAATTGTAAGATAAAGAAATTATGAACAATAGCGTCGATTTAAGAATTAGGTAAAACCAAAATAACCTACATGTTATTCGGGAATCGATTCCGTTGCTTGTTAAATAGAATCATTTCATTATTTATTACAAAAAATATAAAGATAAATGTAATGCTTAAAGAAAATACTATCAACACCCTAACACGTACAAAGTTCAGCTTCGTTCTGAGCAGTGAGTGCTAAGTACTAAGCTTTGAGTTAACAATCACGAAGTTTAGAATCCAATAACGCTAGCTATCATTTGAATAATCAAATACTAAAACTACTGCATCTGAAGCTTAGGAAATCGATTGTGTTCGTAGCTCGAAGTGCACTGGAGGAGTTCCTGGTAATGATCTATTAGGAAGAGTATTGCATTGTGCAGCAACAGGGTACCGATAGACAAAAAAAAACTCTGCAAAATATATTTTACTTGACAAATTTGTTTCTATATCGAAAATATAAATTAACTGAGTTAGAAAATATAAAATAACTTAACTTAAACATGTCAAAAAATTAAATTTTTAATACGAATAAAATATGCGGGGTATATTTACTTAATAGGTCAGCGCTTATAAATAATCATTAATACGAAACTTTTAAGTCTCATTCCGTAAGTTTATTGTTTGCATTTACGGTATCCGCAAAGAAAATTATATTCTGGTCGGTAGTAGTATGAGTACTGAAAGCGTTATTTTCTATTTCTCCTATCTTCGCTGTCGTTTTTGTTCAGGTGCTACTGTTTTCCTCAGTCATTATTCTTTTCTGCCGAAGGCGCTTTCTTGTTGTACTTCTTGTTAAAACCATTTATTATATAAACTCTACAGTTCTTAGTGTTTTAAAGATGCTTGTTTGTGTTTTGTTGAAGGATGTTTCAAGTCTTCATTGTTCAAAAAAGATTTATATAAGTTTATCTTTTACCATTAATACCAGTTTCAAGATTTCAGCGATATTGTAATATATCATTTAGAAAATATTATTATTTAAACATTTTTGTTCCCTATCAAATTATTATTCAATATAGCATATGATCCGTAAATTATTTGAATTACAATAATAAAAAAAAACATAAAATACTTAAATTATTTTATTATTAAAATATAAATGATATCAGTGTTATCACGCAATATTGAAGAGACAATTTCAACGAATCACTGAACAAGAAACGCGATTACTTAACTGCTCCTCATTAAAGGGATATAGCAGCTACTTCACAAAAAGCAGAGTCATTTCCTATTCGCTCTGAATAAGTCTTCCCATTGAATACAAATTCTGTGAACGGCACTGTTAAGTGCACAGTAAAATTTAAAGCCTTCCCCACCTTCTGGGACAAGAAAGACGTCCAAATCGCTTGGCAGATTTTCGGCGTATTCGTTACAGTTTTACGAGGCTTTATAATAGCGTACTTTAGCCCTAAATCTTCTACTGTCATTGACGCAACGGGGCCTTCTTTCAACTTCCTCGCTAAGTCTATTGAAACCTTACAAAGTATTGTTGCTAAGTTTTGTTTTCTATGCTCGCGTAGTGTTGCTAGAAACATTATTTCGAGACTGCAGTCGACTCCACATCTGTAATGTAAATCAATGTCATAAAAAAGGTTATATTATCATACGATATTTTTCATTGTGAAACATAAGTTGGTATCCAAAATTTTGATTTAGTATATATAATTTTACTTACAACCTTTATAGACAGACTGTCTAACAGACGGAAATATTAACGGACGTACACAAATGAAAAAAAAGTTTGACAACACAGATTAATTTAGTAGGTTGATTATACATTATTTTATTCATTAAAAGCGTTCAACGACTTACTTTTCAAATAAGTTGCATCTGCCATCGACATTAGCCATAAACTGTATGAGCGACCGCGAAGATTCTTGCTTACATCGTTCCTCTGCAAATATTTCGAAGAAAGGTTTCTCTGATGAACTAGACGTCTGAACCTGCAATAAGCGGATTGGGTTAAAAAAAAATGACTGCAATACGGCATTTAGATGTGCTTGTACACAATTTGAGCTGCAATTTTCGATTTGTGTTGATATTGCAGTATTTTTGTTCTTGTAATCAAAATATGTACATACAGCGGAAGTCTATACGTTTATAATTAACGTTGCATTCTCATCCGTTTATAATTACCGTTGCATTCTCATCCGGGGTCCCTCAGACATAATTAAATTTGATACTACATAGAAAATACTGCAATCTTATTTGAATTATTTTACAGATACCCATGAATAATGAAAATAGCTAAACTTTTATTGCATAAAATAAATAAGGACTACAATGTAATTGATAAGAATATTAATATGAGGGGAAATGGTCTCTTAACTTTATACTTGTGTGTAAAATATAGTCAATGTTACACCTTAACACATGTGCCTTGTATCACATGTGCCTTGAACATTAACCCGCTAACCGTTTGTTTGAATAAAACATAAATGACTCGATCGTCATAATCAGAATCGAAACTTCAATACCTAAACCTTTTTTGAGTATAATCCTAGACTCACCTGTATTTTATTAAACGCAACTGATGCAACCTCACCCGTAGCAACCTCAACTGCGACTAGCGACACGCCGTCTAGTGCTGCGTCTGCGCATAGTTCCAGCAGTTCCTCGGCTGCCAAAGGATTCTTGTTTACCTCTGCTCCAATACAGACATACTCGTCTTGGCAAAACGCTTGGCGGATTACCTGGAATATTTGGTTAGAAAGATCATTTATTATCTAGTGACAAGTAATTTAAAGTAGTTAAAAAATAGCTGTAAAATTGTTTGTATGATATGTTTTTGTCGGAGTCTTTTATTATCGTTACATGCTTGCATTAAATTTCACTGATAAAATATAAGGTCACTGACTCGTGATCTATCTATAGTTGACGTCACCCAATAACGGGTTAATATAAAATATAACATTATATTATTATACTTTAAATATTTTATTCAGGTACTTACATTTAACGCACCAGCAAATGTAGCGGCAGATAAACATACAACTTTGTATTTTCCTGAAAATACATAAAGTAACAAAATAAAACATGTGTAGAGAATTATTTAGCTGAAGTAAGTTAAGAAATAAAAGTACCTAAATAATTTCCAATTACATATAAGATAATGTTTGGTACTAAATTATTAGTAGAACTGTATAAAGCATTAATAACTTTGTTGATATTATATTTATTATCGAGAGTTAGCAATAAATAATATTATCTATGTATTTTATTATTTGTATTATGTATCGGTTTTATGGCTGACAATTGTTACTAGGAAAAAAATTAATTCATTTAAATAACGTTCTCATTGATTAAAGTATGACAAATCCATAATCGGATAACCTTATTGTTGATAAAACTATGAAATAGCCTTACCATTATGTATATAGTTATATTTTTTTACTGGAAATGTACGATCAATAATGTAATCTATTACACGAAAAAGAGAACTGTATGTAAACGATAAATACTAATTGACAATTCTACATAATTTTGCATTTATCCGTCCAACAGCCCATAACTGTATATAATGGTCCAAACTATCAACAATTTGAATAACAATACTGATGTACCAATACCTACTTCTATTCATAACTTTAGTGTGATACGTACATACCATCTTCAGTGTAACACCATTCCATTGTATTGCAAATTTTCTTAACACGGCAATTTTTAAAATTAATAAACAATACTGCGTATGCGCAAGCGTCCGTTCACGCCACTGTAACAGGTTTGACTAATGCATAGCGACTGTGACCTCTCATTCTCACAGTTGAATGACAACTGTGTTGCGTAGTTAAGCCGTGAACGGACTTGGACCACAGATAACTTATGTAATAATATTCGTTTAACAACATCTGTGTAATGGGTCTTTAGTGTTCCCAATTAAGGGGGTTTTTTACCAATGTTTCAACCATAGATTAGTAAAGATACTTCGCCGCCTTGAAATTGAATGAAGCCACAAACAGCTTATTTTAATAAGTAATTTTTTTTTTAATTCTTGACAATAAAAACATTTTTAGAGAAAATTTACGAATAAATAACTAATAATATAGAATTTCTAACGCAATTTACGTAATAAATAAATAATTATTTCAAATATTTCAGGGACATTTTAGCACGGAGACGTGGCAAAACTTTTTTACGCGACTATTTCAATTGTCAAAACTGGGTACATTTTCTTGTAAGGATTGAGTAATCTTTCTAATCTATGGTTTCAACAAACAACAAATAAAAGAGGTGATCAATTTTTTAACAATAGATAAAGATTTAAACATTGTCATGAATTCAAAAAAGCTGGAAAGATGGAAAATGTTATAAATATCACAATAAACGCATATAAGTGGTTGAAATACGTTTCACGCTTCGGCTCATTTAACACATTCCATTAAAGTTTATAGTATTGTTCTAGTCTTTTTGTCACTCGATAAACAAAATGTTGTAAAAAACAAGTCGTTGAACTAAGCGAGTGACTCCTACCTAGATAAATATACTATTGCTATAATAAACTTACTAATACCCGTGACCAATCTATATAATCTTTTGCCTACAAAAGATCGAAATTTGACACAAAATACGAAAATCTGTACAACGATTGATTGATTTTTAATAACAGTCAAAAATGATATGGATCCTACTTTAGTGTATATTTTAAAGACTAAACGCCGTAAGAAACTCTGTAGTAGCCAAACACTGCGCAATGATAAATATATTTTTAAACAGTCGTAAATTAAGCACCTACTACTAAAAGTGTAGTATAGACTTTGAAGATTAACGCCGCAAGAAAATCTGAAGCAGCATTACGCAGGTGACAGATAACTCGACAAATGACGCAAAGCGCTAACGAGATCCCCAGATAGATGACGCCAAATGACTAAACGTAATCCATTCCCAATCAGGCCTCGTGAAAACTTCGCCCAAGTATCACGTTCTCGTTAGCAGAGGAAATGATGCCGAAACAGCGCCTAAGTAGCTTCGAACCGTTGTTAATGAAATTTTATCAACATTTTATTAGCATTTTTTTAATTAATCAAAAATTAATTAAGGGACGTTGTGAAAGTTATCAAAAGAGATTACTTAGATGCATGGGTTTCAAAATAGATAATTATATAACATTTGGCTAAATAATTTGACAGGTAGTAGAACGACAGTATAAGAAATAAATAAAAAATCGGCGCTAACTGTTTGAAATGCTGACTCCAGACTGAGAGGTTGTGTAAAAGGTCTGAGAGGTTCTCTAAAGTGTGGGATGTCTTCTAATCTGTACTTGGCCAGCGTGGTAGACTGTGGCCTAAGCTACCCAGAGAGAACAACTCAGCAATAAGACTGAAGTGGGTACATTAATATATTGATAAGATAAAAAAATCTGAAAAAACAGCGCGTTCCAATGAACTAAATTTTTATAGGTCACCGTCGAGTTTCAAAAAGAATTTTATGGAAATCCTATGCTAACTGTGCATTTCAACAAATAATAAAATTCAATTGTTAAAGAAGTTATTAATATTCAGCTCTTATTCCCGAGAGCGCTTAATGAAATAGTAGGGAATATTCCCGCGTCGTGATTCTGCTCACGGCCCGGATAAGGCTTAATGAAGTGGAACACAATACAAATGATATCGGCAATCTGCTAGCGCCAATATTTTCAATCATTTTAATATTTATTTCGGTCAGCTATGTATTTTGTTTGAGTGGATAAATCAGTTGATATCATAACATAACGTGTTTTTGTCAGGACCTCTCATTAATAATAGTAACTAAAGAACGCTTTGATGGTACATCGTTCCACTCTGGAGACACCACCGGCCTGTTCCTAACTAATAACACCTGAGTTAATCGCTGTTGTGATCTCTTTTGTAAAGTATGTGTAAGAGAGAGAAATTAGTCCTCAAGAGTAGCAGTACGTTTGAGATCGACCTCAAGTAACTATTTGCTTCATTTCTATATGGTTGGAATTTATGGCTGCTGTTCATTGTTGTCAAAGACAACTTAGGATTATGGAGTTTTCATGCTCGTTTCCTACTTTAATTCTTTAAAAGACATGCATGTTTGTATACGGTTATCAAAAACCAAAGCAGTAGAAATAAAACAAAAATGGCGTGACAAGAATCTAAAAAAGGATAATTTTAAAATGTTCACAATTTTAGCTCACTTACACTATACACTCGAGTATCTAGCGCCCGGCCAGCTAGACGACTATGCCTGGCGGGCTACCCCTCGTACTGTAGACACACCACTTATCCAGACAAAAGAGTTGCTTCCGCCTTTCTTATAAGAACCTTTAGAGGGATTTACTTCGGACGTCCGTACTTGAAGTGCGTGAATAGGCTTTCTCTAGGCAAGTGTTGCTAAGTTATAGCTCATTTTTCTAGTGAGAAGTTTGAAAATTTTTAGAATAAATTTTCTTTTGTGACAATGTAGGTGTTGGTGAGTTTGTAGCAGTGATATTTTAAGATTTTTTTAATTGCAGATTTTTTTAACCCTTAACTTGGCAGGAAGTAAAAAACTTGAAAAGATGTACTTTATGGATATATTTGGCCTTAATTATGATTAAAAGACACGAAAAAAAAAATTTAAAAATCTAGGTGTCCTAGGTTTTGAGAAAACCTATGTACATCACAATGCACAGTGCCAATTATGCCGAAATGTTGACATTTTATTGTTTGTACATTGTGATGCACATTGCCAGGTTGATAATGAAATACATTTTTAATATTTATTATCGATTTATTTGAATGAAAACGAGAAAATACAAAACAAACGTAATTATTTTGTGTGAAAATTACGGAAGCAATTACGCTTTTGTTTTCCCACAACAAAACATATATGTACGTTACATTTTACACAGAAGACAGCTGTCCTACCACTTTTGCAATACTTGCAACGCATTGTTTCATTCCCTGCTTCTGGGAGATGACCCTTATCATTGAATCGGACGCTGTCTGTTGGACGAACAGAGACTGGTTTATGGATTTTTAGATCCTCGCCTATGTCTTCTGTGACGTTTATATTTTTTACTGTTCTATTTGATTTAGTCAATCCTTCGAACAATTGAAATCTAAAATCCTTCAACATAATATTTTTTCCATCCCGTCTATGCAAAAGCCAAGCGTTATTAATACACATGTCAATAAGTTGTGAAAATATTCCCAGGTACCAACGATGACTTTTAAAGGGGGTTCTATATAAAGATATTAACATGTCCGCAAAATCCACCCTTCCCATGTGTTTATTGTAATGTTTTACAATTTGACGACATTCTGCGTGTACCTTCTTTTTTTCATTTTTATCGTAAACGCTTGATAGATTCGATGGGGTGCGTCTATATACGAGCTTATAAGTGTGACGACTTTGTTGTCGTTTCACTTTACCACCGCCAACTTATTCTTATTACAGACAGCTTGAGCACTAGAACCACGTTTCTTCTTCATTTGTTGGTCAGTAGGCAATAACTCCTGACAGCCTCGTAGACGATTAGTCCTTATAGTACCGAGACTTAGAATCCCGTACTCTTCACGCAGTATATACGTAAGTTCAGGTGACATAAAAAAGTTATCAGCGTAAACAATGGCCGGTTTTTGCGTTATAGTTTGGCACAATGCAATCACTACCTTGCCCCCCAAACCAATTGAAGCTTCTTTGTCCCTAAATTTCAGTCCACGAAAGGTGTCATCGCCACCATACAGAAGAAAATCGTATATAATACCACTGACTCCCGCACGCACGAAATTCTTGAAACCCCATTTTTTAGGTTTCATTTTTACATACTGCTTTCTTTTACCTGCTTTACGACCCTTATAAGGTATCATCATCTCGTCAATCGAATATTTTCCTTCTTCTTCGACTTTCAAAAAGTTTTGCCGTATTCTTTCCATTACGGGACGAATTTTGAAGTAACGGTCTGAGTCTTCTAAGGTGTTATCAGCAAAGTGAATATACCGACGTATTTGTTGATACCTTTTGAGAGGCATAAGATCAGCTATGAGAGGGTATCTTGTCCTTTTAGCCCAATAATCTGTATAGGCTGGCATCTGCACTATACCCATCAACATTTGGATGGCTAAGAAGTTCTTTATCTCATTTTCTGTCAACTGTACAGATCGCCCTAGTTGTTGCACTGAGTATAAATTTGTATTAAGAACAATGTCAGTAATTATGTCAGGTGAAAAAAAGTAATAAAAATAATCCAGTGCTGTATCAATATCTGTTTGATGTAGGTCGTATAAGTTTTCTTCAAGACAAGCACTATGACGAAATACTGCTTTGGACCAATGATAATCTAGAACAAATTTGTTGACTTTAACTTTTTTGGTCACTGCATTCTTTGTTGTCTTTTTACGCTTAGATCTGGTAAGTGGCTGCTGCTGTCGGCTAGTGCCGGGCTGAGGAGACGGTTGTTCAACGGTAGGGGTTGGTAAAAACTGTATGGAGTTCAGTGTAGGTAAAATGTTGTAGTTGCTCGTAGTAGGTGATGGAAAAACTTCATCGAATATTGGAGTTAGTGGTACACTTATAGAGACTTCATTCTGCTCTTTATTGGAGTCAGTCGAATAATCTAATAAATTGAGGGCTTCAAGCGAAGATGCTAGCGAAGGTGGATCAGAGGAATCTGGAGAAGGTGGTATATAAACATTGGTTTCTTCATCGGACGAAGAACTACCCTCAGAACATGCATTTTGTGCAGGAACCAAAGGTAAGATTTTGTGCGAGCGAGTTAGTTTTAAATTCTGCAGGCAACACAGAAAACAAGAGTCAAAACAAACACCTTCTATCAAAGCGTTACAAAAAACAAACGAGCAAATACCGCCAAAACAATCGAAAACCCAATACTTCGTAAAGCTGGCAATGTACAGTGTGGTTACCATAGTTTACGGTCAGTACTTTAGCGTGTCATTGGCAGCGTGCAGTGCGATGTACATTCATTTATTTCAATCAAAAGCGTGAGTTAGTATTTAGGTAGCTACGTAAAAATGCACTAATTGAATTCTGAATATACTTCACATCAAAGCACACACAAAACATTGCCAAGTCTCGAGTCAAAAAGTTGAATAAAAAATAAAACACTTACTCGTGTCACACGAACAGCTTGTTTCTTTGCGGACATTTTGATTTTGACATATGTTTTATTGTGTTGTCACAGTGAAATAATTTTCTACCAATTCTACTATAATTGACAATATATTGGTAAAAAACAGAACGATTTTTTTTCCCAGTAGGAAAGAGAAATATTTTTTTTTAATGTATGTACAGTACGATGTACGCTGTCAAGTTAAGGGTTAACCTTTTATGTTATTCCTAGTCTTAGTATTCTATTTTTGTTACAAATAAAGATCTAATTTAGGAATTCCCAATGAAGTAAGAAATACAGTTTACATAAAAAGATGCCTTTGTATAAATAAAAGTAACTTCCTAAAGTGTAAGACTTTTTTAAAAATATTTTTTAAAACTTACGAAAGGGCTAGAAATACTTAAGATATTTGCAATTCGCAACATTTTAAGTAAGGTTGCTAAATTTAAATAATTACACATAAAAGCAAAAAGGGATTTAATACAAAAAGACTGTGAACGCGATAGAGGATGAAAATCCGCAGCTCGTAATGGGATAATCCCTGATGTGACGTCATTGTCTTTGCAGTCTGTAAATTATGTCCCTGACATCTGACCCAGAAAAATTGCGAGTCCCTTGACTAAATATTTCATCACATGTTCATGGGTGTTAGCACAATATCATTCGCAATGTATTATATAAGAGCAAGGTGTTACTTTGAAATAGAAATGATACAGCGATTACCATACTATTGGATATTCGTAAAAAACGTAAAGAAAACATCGTAAATAAACCTGACACGCCAGAGTGACAAAATGTTCTCGAAGGTGTGTGAAATCTACCAATTTGTACTTGACCGGTGCGGTAAACTATGGCCTTATCCCAAGGAGAGACCCAGTGCCCATGCTCAGCAGTGGGACAGTATTTTTTTATATTATATATATATATATATATATATATATATATATATATATATATATATATACTATTATACATATATATATATATATATAATAGTAGCAGACGAGTATGCAGTCCACCTGATGGTAAGTGGCTACTACCGCCCATGGACACCTATAATCAACCCCAGATTGGATTAGATATTCCTACCTGAGGTCAGCCACAGGTAGGAATAAGCCTGAGGTAAGCTGGAACGCCTCAGTAAAATATGTCTCCCTTACCACATCCTTCAAACCGGAACACAGTAGCGTAATTGTTTGTTATTATTGTTTGTTTGTTATTCATACGTCACCAGTGCAGTAAACTTTGGCTTTATCCCAAAGAGAGAACCGTGCCCAGCAGTGGGATGGTACTGGATTTAACAAACGAAAATACGTCATATTATAATAGGTAGGGACACGATATGACACGCTATAAGCATAAAGTACTAGCGATAATAGATCAGCGACAGTAACATGTTCATCAATATCTTTCAGTTTGCGAAATGATGGATGTAAAGCGCTCGGAGATGAAATCGAGATTATGTGCCCTCGATAAAAGCGTTCCAAAGTTTCACTATTTTAACATAGATATTGGATAGCAGATAATAACGATGGTATAGTGGATAGGTAAGTATTATCATGGGTTCTGATTGGATTTTAATATTTTGTGTTTTTTGTACTTTCGCGGTCTGGAAGTTGGTCTCCAACCATATACAACACTGATAACGACTGCCTATGAGTGACAATGATCAGTGACTACTTACCATCAAATGGGTTGCAAGTAAGTTTTCTGCTCAATTTTCTTAAATTGTGTGTGTTTTTCATTTAGGTAATTCAAGGATATAATTGTAAGTTGGAAACATTTTGGAAATTTGTAAACGTAATTACAAGAGCTTTATAAATAAGCACCGATTACTCATATTAAACTGTAAACAAGACTATGCTGTATTCGAAAGAAAATATAGTACATATGCATAGTATACTGCTCTTAAATAAGTAAAGCAAAGTAAGGCACGAGATGGGCGCTGATTCAGAGAGTAGCAATCAGAACGCACGGCACGGTAACGGAATTCAATTTCTCAAGTGCTATTCAACTTACAGAGATGGTACATTTTATTTGAAAAGTATCCACATTCCGTGAATGGGAGTTGGTTTTAAATGTAGTAATGTATGGAGAAATTTTAGCGCTGAAACCAGGAGTTAACGTTTTTGGGTAATGGTCAGTGGAAAATATCCTTTGAATGTTTTTTCATGGTTTTATGGTAACTGTTGTTTTTAATTCAAATTTTTGCCTAAAACTATCATCCACCACAAGCCGACCTACCTAACCACCAATTTATAATCGCTTGACTTGCACTGCCCAGTACTGAAATTTTGAAAATAATAAAGTTAAATATACAGGGTGAATTTTTCAAACGGGCCTTCAGGGCCAACACTGAAACTATAAGGATAAGCGAAAAATGCTGAAAGGAGTTACGAGGCCGATTTTGATAAAAACTAAAACTGCATCATTAGTTTTTTAAAATATCTTTTTCCTTAGCCGGGAATCGAACGAGTTCATTTTGAAAAAAAATACATCCTCTATATTATTCCACCATCTGATAGTGTCGCTTACAAGGATCAAATTCTGGGAAGTAATATTATGTAACAAATTAAAGGAAAAGGAAAATTTTGAAGAAAATACATATTTTTCCATACATTGCCATACTAATCCTTAAGGAATATACATAACAAATGATTTATGTATAATTCTTTAGAAACATACATAAGTCTTCACATTGAAGAATTTGTTGGTTAATCAACTAATTCTTCGATGTTATGGCCATGACATACGGCTTAGTATGAGAAAGTAATAGTTTGGCAAATAAATTACCGCCATTTTTAGGATTTATATTTTAATAAAAATAGATAAGTGATTAAATAATAATTTTTTATTGTTTAAACAGTAAATATGATTTTTTATAACTCTTTGTTCAGTTATCACTCGGATTTGACTCGAAAAAGACATTCTCGCAAATTGACAATTTTAAATCTGTATTAAATGAAACTCCGCCCATAGCAAGTTAAATCTATTATAATGGTTCTAAAAGTAACCTTAACTAAGTCGGACATAAAAATATGAATTCTTGAAGAACAAAACGTCCATTTCGAATGATTTGAAGCTATGAGCCAAAAAAATTGTTAATACGCGAAATGTTTAAATTGATGAATGGCGGGAACTTCCAAATTAATATGAAAAAATATGTATTTTCTTAAAATTGAGGCTTTTCCTTTAGTTTGTCATTTATCATTACTTCCCAGATTTTGATCCTTATAAGCAACACTATCAGATAGTGGAATAATATAGAGGGTGTATTTTTTTCAAAACGAACTCGTTCGATTCCCGGCTAGGGAAAAAGTTATTTTAAAAAAGTAATGATGCAGTTTTAGTTTTTATCAAAATCGGCCTCGTAACTCCTTTCAGAATTTTTCGCTAATACTTATAGTTTCGGATTTGGCCCTGAAGGCCCGTTTGAAAAACTCACCCTGTATATTAAAGGATATCAGGCTATCTGTTTGGAAGTCTATTTATACTAAGTCTAAGTTATTTATACTAAGCCATCGCCTCTAATATAAAAGAATCAGAGACCGATTTCCTTAAAATAATTAGTGACACTAAAATAAAACGTAGTAATTAACAAAAAAACAATACCTAATTGAATGAAACGCATGAATACCTACTATTAAAGTAAATGCTTCAGCTAAAATTCGACTTCTAGTTCGAAGAGCAAACCTCACAGCTCCCAGCCGAAGTATTCTTAATTAAATTCAGTTAATTATAAGAAAACATTCGTAGGTGGTGGTTAAATATCAAACTATCTTCACTGTTTTAACGAGGTGTTCCAAGCAAATAGCCTTCAGACTATCGAAGTAAAGTAAATAACAAAGTTATATTTACTTTTAATAGCAGCATCTTACGAATGAAAGCGTAATTTTGTTTTTCTTTGGCGATATTTCCATTTATATTCCATGATTTCTGATCGAAAGTAAATAGATATATAGGCTTCATTAATGAATTCAGTTTGATGTTATTTTGATATTCTTAGATATTTTCTTCTTCAAATATAAATTGCCTTTTTATCGTGTTTATTTACGCTGTTATTAATAATATTTTTTTCATGGAATATCATTTGTAATAGAAATACGTGTTCCACACCGGCATTTATATTATAATTGAAAATTATATTTTTTGGTTAAAATCGAGGACAGTTATTTCTATTGCAGAATCTAAGACGGTGTCTATCGGAATTCTTAATTTTCAAAACAAAACAAGGACTACAAGAGCGTTTGATGATACTTTCGGGAATCAAATTATTACTTCATAGTTGGTATGTTTATCGTGAAGGCAACAAGAATCAATTACGAAACTAATAAGAGCGGCAGCGGCTGCCACCAACACACGTGACTGTTGAGCGATACGCCGGACAAGGATGTTGTTAACTGGATACGGCTTCTTATGAACAACATTATTAGTGTTGCAAATGTTCATAAGCGACGGTGACTGCTCTCCACCAAGTAGCCCGTCTGCCTTATCGTAAGGTTAAGAATATATAAAAAATGCAACAATATTGTACTTGCCATTTTGATCAATACGTTAATTATTGAAGTGAAAACTTCTTTAGTTGGCGTTGTGCACTTTTTTGTGATCGGTAAAAAATACTAAACTCGCATCAGGACACGTGGCCTGGTCGAAAATTCGTATGACGGCAAAGCAAACTGCAAAAGTCAAGATAAGCGGTGTCAGCAAGGAAAAAAATATGTCAATGCGTGTCAGTTTAATTTGTAATTTACTATATTTTATTATTCAGGTTAGGTTAGGTTAGGTTTTGAAAGTATTCATTTCTGCCGGCACTATCTGTTGATTGTTTTTATTTTTACTATTCATAGTTTGTTATAAATCGAGTTAAATTTAATCGTGTATATAGGTAATATATACGATTAAATTTAAACCTTATACGTGGATAAATATTCTATCCTTAAGTACTTGTCAAGATCAAATGAAGTTGTCATGCTCAAATATCGGATATCTAAAGCTAAAGAATCTTGCGAATAATATGATCTTAATCCTCGATAGAATATAGGGACCTATATCGGTTACAGATGAAATTGTATTACCTATAGGATAAGACCCAAGAAAATTGCTTTCTTAAATATAAGACGCAAATATAATATTACTTTTTAGGAATCGTTACTCAAACGATAAAAACGGGCCTTCTGCGGAGCGCTTTCTCTTGGATCGTTAAACAAAGACACTTGATTTTTAACAACAAATAACAAATGAGACAAAGTTAACAGTAAGGAGGAGTTCCCATAAAAAAAAATGATACTTTCGGCGTTTTTTAGTTTATCTAATAATAATTTTAAATTTTCACAATGTTTGTAGTTCTAAAGATGCCATGGTAACTAAAATGAATACTAAAAATTAAACTATGAAAATATTGTACTACGAGACCTTCCGTTTGCGATCTGACTCGCACTTTGCCAATTATTTATATCTATAATCAATTACGATAACACCGGCTGGCAGCGAGACGTGACTGTTGCAACAATATTTCTTACAAGGACCTAGATGGATTAGAACCGGCTCTTTCTATTCGCACAAAGTGCGTAATGTAATCTAAGTGAAGTATCAGCCTTGCAATTTCTATCTTTTATGAAACTTTAATTATTATTGCGAATGGAAAAAATGATCTGCTTTTCAGGGTTCCGTACGATAATACGGTAAAAACGGAACCATATTACTAAGCCTCCGCTGTCTGTCCGTCTGTCAAAGGGCTCTATCTCTTGAACCGTAATAGATAGATACTTGAAATTTTTCAAACCTTTCTTGTTCTGAAAAAGCAAGTTCCCAGGCACGCCTGGGCACTTTTACATTATTTACCCATTGGTAAATAATGTAAAAGTGATATAAGTTATCATATTGTAAAACAAGTGAGCCCGTTTGTCGCTGTGCATGATTATTTAAAAAACCGCTGAAAAATACTTCCATAATTTTAAAGTTAAATATTATTATTTAAATGACAGAGATCGTTGTTGCTCGTTACTTAAAAGTAAACTGAATTTTTTGGAAGTAAGTCAAGAAAAAATGGTTGAACTGGTTTTCAAAACTACCTAATCTTAGGAATTAATGAGACGCGAGGATCTAAAAATCACAGACAGACACTTCGATTTTGGCTAGTATAATATATTCAGCTGCACTATCTCAAATTGTGGTAGATTTATATATTCCAAATTTGATGAATAATATGAAACTTGAACTTTATCTTATTGAAAGGGTGGTAACGGTTTTTATATTTTCATCTCGATAAAATGTCAACTGAAGACTGACTTTTATGAGGACAGTGACATCAAATGAAGATTCGTAATATTATAGTTCGGATAGCAAGATATTTTAAAATGAAATTGTTAACAAAATGAATAAGAAAAATATCTACACTCGAAAAGATTATCATATCATTATGGTACAGTAGTAGTGATTCACTATACAAAGGGTTCGCAGTTCGATTCTCAGATATTGTTTCATGCTCGTTTGCTCTTTAGTCTTCTATAAAACGAAAAATGGGGGATAGCCGACTTTTACGAATTAATTAATATTTAATACAACATAACAAAACTATTTCAGCTATTTTGGAACATATTCTGTCATCAAAACAAATGTGTGAGACAGTATGTAACCTCCAAATATCACACATCAAATACAGTTCAAAGACATCCTAACAACTAATTATTTAAATTGTGTGAAAACAAAACGATACTAAAAATCTACAAGTACAATCACAAACAATATTTTCGAACGCTTCCATTTTTTTTATAATTAGGAGTAGCAGACGACCGTGCACTCCACCTGATGGTAAGTGGCTACTGCCGCCCCTGTACATTTGTAGTCAACCCCAGATAGGATTAGATATTCCTACCTGAGGTCAGCCACAGATGCACCGCTATTCCTGACGACTAAGCTGGAACGCCCCGGAAAAGTATGTCACCTTTACCACTCCCTTCAAAACGGAACACAGCAACTTCTAACACTGCCGTTATTAGGCAAAAATAGGTATGGCGGTGGTGTCAAACGCCGGAGTCGAGCCACAAAAGGTCCTACCACCGTTAAATACTTACAAAAAATTCAATAGACTCTAATTTACTAGATTCAAAAGAAGGTAAATGCGACATAGGCCTCCCCTGGCTTTGAAAAATTTGCGAGAATTGTTTTCCTTTACAGGGTGACGTAATTTTCTCTTCCGTATACATTTCATATAAGGGTCGCGAGCTGACAAGCATTTTAATAAGAAGTGTTCGTGTCTCGAATAACTTTGGCGATCCTACGAGCGTACACGCTAATGAATTTTATTATGCTAGGCAAGGATAAGTAGTTTAAATCTTGGAACTTTGGTTTAGACTTTCTAGGGAAGAAGACTGTAGATAGCGGAAGCAAATACATTTTAATTGTTGTGTGATTTTGGGCATAACTTACATACATTTTGAATAAGCCCTTATATTTCTACAGTTACTTTTGGTACTCACCGGTAAAATAAGTTAGACTCAGGTTCTTCTGTTAAATAGTTCAGCTATTTGAGCTACAATTATACAGGTCAGAACATTACCTTCAAGTGAACTAATAATTAGACACCCAGCATAATTCTATAACGCTAATCAGTTACAAGTAAAATATTTGTTTTAAAAAATGGTACTAAGGAGATCTGTTCAAGCAATAAGGAGCAATAAGTCACAAAGATCTATTCAGAACATCTTCGCCATAATTTCATTTATCTTTCAACATTGACAATTGGATCTGGATAGCCGAAAATTTTCGCCATAAAAGACCCCGGAACAAAATTGGTTTACTCTTGCATTAGTAGATTTCATTTTGTTTCTTTATTCATGTTTAGAAAATGAAACCCTAATTGATTTTTGTTGTAGACAATGCTTTCATCAGCAATTTTGTTTTCTATTTGTTATTTTTTTTTTTTTCAAAGAAAAGTTTCGTAAAAGTAGTCCACTGCTGAACATTTTTCGAATCGAACCAATTTCTTCAAGATCCATGGCCTCCATCTGAAATTATTCCTGTCCTAGATAAACAATCGTAATATTAAATCGACAGTACAACTAATACATCTGTAAGCCATAAACTAAAACTAAGCTAGTTAATTATTTAGTTAACTTTATGTCAAGAGATCCAAATGCTTCCTACCAAAATCGAATTAAATCTATTCCAATTACGGAAATAAAGTACACGTCGAATTCCAAATGCGAAAAGTTGGTTGGAAAGGACTCCATTTAGCAAATAAGTATAAGTACCTACTTACTTTTATATTTCCATGATACTTCAAAATACCTAAGAGAGTCGTTGAGAACATCAGACATACAAACTCCCTGCGATATTTGCATAAAATTTTACGACGAAACTGGTCTGTACGACTTTATTTTAGAGACCAATCTCCTTTAAAATTGATGGTGTGGGGAGCAAATGGGACGTTGCTCGTAGGTTGTGATCAAAATGTATCGACTGTGGACCTTCTTGCTTTTCTGTTTGCTATAATGTCGGAAACCAGATTTTACATTCAAGTGCAATTGAGAGATTTTCCAAAAATCCTTGAAATACAAACGAAGAACGAAATCCAATATCGCTACGCCAGTCATTATTAAACAATCTTTCCAATTTTTCCTTAGCAAAGATCGAAATAAGTACTAGAAATTGACAAAATCCATTAAAATTAATTTTCTCAAAAGGATTGGATTGATTGATTATTAATAGACGGCGTTTGTTATAAATTATAAGCGTTTGCCAATCCCATTTTACCTCTAATTAACTTCATTTAAAAAGATATAAATGCGGTAAAAGATAAAATATACAATCAAGCAGTAGTAATGCAAATCCGCCCCAGAGCTACTAAGAATCTGAAATTGGAAAACTGAAACGTGATTAAAATAGTTTACGAAGTTAAACGTAAAGCTTGAATATTATTACAACTATTCCACTTTAATACAAAAAGTTTTTTCATCAGACTTCACTGAATATTAAAGCTATTTTTACTTTTCTGTCGTTACGTAGTATTAAATGTACAACTTTTAAGTAAAGCAAAAATTCATATGATTTTTTATTTAAGTAAATAAAGATCTTTAAATTAGTATAATTATAAACATCTTGAACCTCAACACAAAAAAGATAAACGACGAAACAATTCAAATAAAGAATACTAGAAGATAGATACTTATTGAGGGCGCCACTGCATAAAAGGGATACAGCGCTTTTTGACTTTTCAACGATAGAGTTTTGGTGAAGGTATACAATTGGTGAAGGAACTGTGGTGAAGGTAGGACTTAAGAACTTAACGATATGTTTTTTCATTATACAGGAGTACCAAACGTTTACTGCCATCCATGTACATCTGTATTCAATCCCAGATAAGATTAGAGTACTACCTGAAAACGACCACAGATTAATTGCTATCCCGGAGAACTAAGTTGTAACGCCCCGAACTAGTGTGATCTTTAACATGTTCCAAACAGAACACAACAATAAGCAGAAATAGATGTGATGTTGGTGCAGCCAGAGTCGAACAATAAACGGTACAACCAACTTTGCTGTGGAAATCTATATTATTATTTAATTACTTTCATTTTATAATTATACTTAAAACATTTTAAAATGGAAAAGATCAAATAAAACAGAAACTACATTTATCAAGTGAATGTAGTATAAATATCTTAAATATTCAATTCCATTTTCTCTCTTGATAAAAATTTGAAAGCAACTGGAAAGCTCCTGAATACTCGATTGGAATTCGTTTAGTGAAAGTAAAGGAACCGAATTGATTCCGATAATTGATTTAGGTAGGTACTTCTCGATGTTTACTGTCTGAGAACCTGGTACTATCTCAAAGAGCCTGCGTTTATGTTTAGAGTACCTTCTATATAGATTGCAGAATGACGTGACGATCAAGCATAGGTAATACATAGAGAAAAGTATTTCATGTAAACGTAGGTCAGAAACTTTGGAAGTTTGGTTATAATACAGGCTCGTAGGTCAATATGCTGCCAAGATACGGAAACGACTTTGTCACTGTGGTGATGGATGTCTTCCAGTGTTATTTACATTACGTAGACTCCCACTTGACGAATAGTCGACCTGGTTAACCTGGTAGACCTGGTAGACCTGGTTTTAAGTGAACTCAGGGGCCAAATAAAGGTGGTAGCACGCTTTGTGGTTCAACTCCGGCGGCACCACCGCCATACCTATTTCTGCCTAATAAAAGCAGTGTTAGGCGCTGCTGTGTTCCGTTTTGAAGGATGTGGTAAGGGACACATACTTTTCCGAGGCGTTCCAGCTTAGTGCTCAGGGGTAGCGGTGCATCTGTGGCCGACCTCAAGTAGAAATATCTAATCCTATCTGGGGTTCATTACAGATATTCATGGGCGGCAGTAGCCACTTACCATCAGGTGGACAGCATGCTCGTCTGCTACTCCTATATTATAAAAAAATGAATTATTGGTTACAAAAGTACATGGGTGTGTTCTTCAGGAAAAGAATTGGCCTTACGACGGTTTAAATGTGACCTTATATTAATGTTGTTATTATTATGTTAAATAACAATATTAGATTCTTTAGTTGGACTTTGGATTCAGAAGTTTATTTTGGTTAAGCATCTCAAATCTAAGAAAGAGAGAGAGAAGAAAATGAGTCCTATCAACAAGAGATCATTAATAGAATTCCATTACTGCCAAAACATTAAAATCAGCACAATTTAAAATCTCAAGTTCTTAAGGCAGCTCAAATCTAACATAAGTGGCCATGGCAGCTCTTGCAGAGCAATTAAATTGTAAACTATACTTTGTGGAATGGATAAAACAAAGTAGCATAGCAATTTAGTGGTCTACTGCTGTAACACAAATATGTGGGTGTGGTTTAGTGTTTGTTACAGTGACCATTGTGCTTACAGATAATAAAAAACAAAATTAAAAATTTTCAGAAAACCCACGACGTTTAAAATGTATTGAAAAAGCATAATAGTACATTACGATACGCGTGGCCAAAGTAGCCTATTTTTGCACGGCGTGAAGTTAGCGCCCGAGCGCAGCGAGGGTGCTAAACGCCGTGCAGATAATAGGCTACTTTTGTCACAAGTATCGTATACTATTTTATAGCTCGTATGACATAAACCCGCTTATACTTGTGAAGAAATATTAAAAAATTTGATAATTATTTTGAAACTTATAAATGATTGAAACTAAACATTATGAACTAAAAAAGCAATAAAAATGTGACACAACCAAAACCATTGAAATTTAGAAAATTTAGTAATTATTCTGCACTTGTGATAAAGACAAATCTAACACCACACATACGTCGAAATCTATCAAGCCATTTAGGCTACATACAGGCGTATTAAAGAAACATATGATAAGCAATCACATAATGTACTAATACATAACTAATACTAGTGATACAGTAGAAAATCGATTATCCGGACCTTAGTTATAAATATTCGCGATTGTTCGGATTGTGAAACGTGAACAAGTAACTTTGTAATAACCCTTACAGATCAGCCACATTTTGTGTGCATTTAAATTCCGGAAAGTCGCCAAATCGTAACAAAATAGTTACTATAAAAAACAAAAACCCGATTGCTAAAAATATAACCTATGTTATCGCTACAATTTAGACGAATTCAGCGACACATCATGTATGAAAATGAATGAAGTCGTTTGAGTTTGCCAAAGAATGAAAAATACATACGTAACAAACATATAGTCGAAAAACACCACCTTCCTAAATCGGTTTAAATAGCTTTTCTTCGTAAACTCAATTATCCAAATTTTCGATAATCCGAATGCCACAAATACGACAACAAATAGGTCGCTTAGTCGAGATTCTACTGGAGTAGTATTATGGCTAATTTTGATAACGATTCCTAATTTAAATATCTCCTACTATGGTGTGTAGCGAAAATAAAACAAACACAGTCAAAACAAACAATAAAATTCGATAAAGCCCAATAGTTAGTCTTATAGTAATGCTATTGCTTAGTATGTACACAATGGCAAAAACATTTATCAATACGTCCAAAATAAAATATTAAAATAATTATAGCTTTAAACAAAATACTCATTACTCACTTTTAATTTTTAAATGGCATTTAAAAGTATGAAACGTTTATACGTCCTCGTATTGTAATGTACTATTATAGCACTCTGTGACCTAAACCCGCATTTTAGCCTCGCATTTCTGTGTCCAAAGTAGCCGATTTTTACACCGTACGAATATTAATACACTACCCTCACAGTTGTAAAAAAATAACAGCGCTATGAACGTTTCATACTTTTAAATGCCATTTAAAAATTAAAAGTGAGTAATAAGTATTTTGTTTAAAGCTATAATTATGTTAATATTTTATTTTGGACGTATTTATAAATGTTTTTGCCATTGTGTATATACTAAGCAATAGCATCACTATAAGACTAACTGTTGGGCTTTATCGAGTTTTATTGTTTGTTTTGACTGTGTATTTTCGCTACACACCATAGTAGGAGATATTTAAATTAGGAATAATTATCAAAATTAGCCATAATACTACTCCAGTAGAATCTCGACTAAGCGACCTATTTGTTGTCGTATTTGTGGCATTCGGATTATCGAAAATTTGGATAATTGAGTTTATGAAGAAAAGCTATTTAAACCGATTTAGGAAGGTAATGTTTAATCGCGAATATTTATAACTGAAGTCCGGATAATCGATTTTCTACTGTGTCACTAGTATTAGTCATGTATTAGTACATTATGTGATTGCTTATCATATGTTTCTTTAATACGTTTAGGTGGAGTTCCCATTATAAGTCAGTGGTCTAGACGCCTGTATGTAGCCTAAATGGCTTGATAGATTTAGACGTATGTGTGGTGTTAGATTTGTCTTTATCACAAGAGCAGAATAATTACTAAATTTTCTAAATCAAGACTTCTTCACATCAAATTTCAATGGTTTTGGTTGTGTCACATTTTTATTGTTTTTTTAGTTCATAATTTTTAGTTTCAATCATTTATAAGTTTCAAAATAATTATCATATTTTTTCATATTACTTCACAAGTATAAGCGGGTTTATGTCACACGAGCTATAAAATAGTATACGATACTTGTGACATAAGTAGCCTATTATGTGCATGGCGTTTAGCACCCTCGCTGCGCTCGGGCGCTAACTTTACGCCGTGCAAAAATAGGCTACTTTGGCCACGCGTAT
This sequence comes from Epargyreus clarus, assembly GCF_041222505.1. NCBI lineage: Eukaryota > Metazoa > Arthropoda > Insecta > Lepidoptera > Hesperiidae > Epargyreus > Epargyreus clarus. The sequence continues at coordinate 7,046,036 of NW_027332239.1, read as the reverse complement.
CGTAATGTACTATTTCTGACAAGTGTGAGTTTGCAGGCCGAGCCGCAGGCGAGGACTGCAATCACACGAGTCAGAAAAACATTTTTCGTCCGCGTGTTGTATAAAATTTTATATTACGGAGTCGGAAATGGGGGTTTTGCGCACGCGAAGCGTGCGTAAAACGTCCATTTACGCACGCCGTGATATAAAATAATTTAAAAACCTCCGACTTAAATAACTTTTATATCACGGCGTGCGTAAATGGACGTTTTACGCACGCTTCGCGTGCGCAAAACCCCCATTTCCGACCCCGTAATATAAAATTTTATACAACACGCGGACGAAAAATGTTTTTCTGACTCGTGTGATTGCAGTCCTCGCCTGCGGCTCGGCCTGCAAACTCACACTTGTCAGAAAAAAATTTTTCGTCCTCGTATTGTAATGTACTAATGTGACGAGAGATAATTTACGTAAAAAGCTTTCATATAAGTTGATAGATCTCTCACAGAGTCGCATATTTAAAACAAAGTTTTCGTTTTCATAGCACTTATAGTCCTCGCCAAACTGTTCATCCGCTTTGAAGTTGTTGCGAGCAGGTATAGTCAGGCAACGCGATTCATTTCTATACTCAGAGCGGACTAGCAGTTTTACGCGGACTATATATACTTACCTATTTGGTTCTCGAAGATGTAGATGTGGCAATAAGACAGATATTCAACTTCCTATCTTTTTGAAGCAATTTATTTCTCAGAGAAAATCGTAAGATATCAAGTCAATTTTCATAATTATGTTACGAAATTTGGAAATGACGTTTAAAAGCAATTTCCGGATTTATTAATCGCTTTATCCAGTTGCAATTTTTGTTACTTGTTTCGTTTTTCTTAGCTTTTTATGTTTTTGATCGTAATTACATTTTTGGTGGTACTTTGTAGCTTTGTGATGGCAATTTTTATTCCATATTGATATTTTACTTATTATTTTACATCATTAACAGCAGTATTTTAATATCCTATAATTTAGATAAAGAACTTGTTATTTACTTTTACCATTGATATTCATTGGGAGCATAGGGCACACATTACTCACAAACATCATTATATGATTCGAGTTTCTGTGTAATGTGTCCTAGTAGTATGATCGGGGACTGGAAGATAGTGGTGACTATTAGAACACTAATAAATTATATAACATGAAAGTAACAAAATAAAGCACGCCTTCTTAACACCTCCAGTTGCCTAACGTAAAAGGATGCACTCACCACAATACACATCGAAAGATCGAAGTGGCGAGACACATACGTCACTCCCATTCAGAATTAATGTCCCGTTACGTCCATTTGCGTCCATAAAGGGTGGCCACATCGCTAATCGCCGTTTAAAATTCCCTGAAAGATATTCCCGGATGCTGGGCAGTTTTATTGCGGTGTCAATTACACGCTTGGAATTGCCTTATTGTTGGTTTGGTATGTGTAATAATTGTAATGGAATGCCTTTTAAGGTTACTTATTTGTTATAATTATCAAATGCTACACCTCGATAGAAACTCTGTGATCGAGGGTTAGGGATCGTATTAGACACGCAACTATATTTTTTAAATGTTATGTGTTTATTACAAATTTATTATCACTTGCTTAAACGGTGACCGAAAGTATGTGTAAAGAAATCTGTACCCTTAGTATGAGAATTTACGTTTTTACAAAAATGACTGTTTTTGTATTTGTTTACGTATTTCCCATACATTTCCAATCAGTTCTGATACAGTCTGTTAGGGGCACTGATTGGAAATGTATGGGCAAATACTGCACTGCACTACTGTATTGCACGCATCAGAGTTCCTGAAACAAAGTTCTCCAGGGTGAGTTAAGTAATCCTCATGTGCTAGCGCAGTAGAGTATGGCCTAGACCTCTCTTACTGTGAGGAGACTCGTGGCCAGCAGTGTGACAATAAAAGTCGACGACTACATAAATAATAAGGTACTTATACAATAGATAAATGATATATAAGTATTATTTTAACAGACTTTAACCGACTTCCCAAAGGAAAGTGGTTATCTACTCAAGTGTATATTGTGTTAATCATAATATGTATGCTTTAAAAAATGTAACACTTTAATTGTGCAATTTACACCCCAAACAGTAATTACTGCAGCCATTGATACAAAATGCAAGTGTCCCGAATGTGTCTCGCCGCTTCGATCCGCGACACAACGTCACGTTACAAATAACTAAACCTACATTATGTATGATATTTATATTATAAATGTTACTCGTAGGCATAGATATGGCTGTAGCTTTGTTAAAAGGGGATAAAAACAATGACGTAGGGGACGGCAAAAAGTAAAGTTAGTCACTGAACATTTTGTCACATACTAATCCTTTCATATGTATCTGTGAAGGTTGGTTTGAAGATTTTTTCGCGCCTATGCTAGGGGGAGAGAGGACGGTTCCCCTACAACTCCCTCAACATAGCCCTCGCTTAGCATCATACCGCTAGATAATAAAGGAATTCAATCCAGGTTTTCCCAGGGGTAGTCGGCAGCGATTCCTGCGCCATTATTTGTCGACAAACAAAGCTTTACTACTTTTGCTAAACGTGGCTTGACTCGTTTTGGCTTATAAAATAATTTTGGCTTATAAAATAAACAGTGTTTCATTAATTTTAGAAATGATGTTTATAAATTAACTCATCATCGTCAACCCATTATTGTCCCACTGCTGGGCACGGGTCTCCTCTCAGAATGAGATGGATTAGGCCATAGTCTACCGCGCTGGCCAAGTGCGTATTGGTATACTTCACATACCTTTTGAGATTTTTTTTTAAATCTCTTAGGTATGCAGGTTTCCTCACGATGTTTTCCTTCACCGTTTTAGCAAGTGATAATTAATTTCTAAAACGCACATAATTTCGAAAAATCAGAGGTGCGTGCCTGGGCTTTGAACCTCGGATCCTCTATCGAGAGGCCGAGTTTCTTAACCACTAAGCTATCACTGTTTTTTATACATTTAACTCATATATAAATATAGATAACTGTGGACTTAATTCATATAGTTGTATCAAGAGACCTAAACAATTTTAATGACCCCAACACAGCGCCAAAATAGAGCTATAAATGGGCTTGTCACTTATTACTTCCACACTTAAGCCTTTACCTAGGTGTCTATAGTATTATCATCGACATTTTAAAAGAACGTTTTTACATACGTAAGACGTCTAGCCGTTTCGATCCCAGAACCCTTGTAACGCTATCCGGTGCATCCTATTGTTATAAGTATATGGCGCTAGGGGGCTTAGTACAGGTACCATAAATAGGTGTGCATCTATTTGAAAGTCGCAAAGCTCTTATATTACCAATAGCCTACGAGTCAAATGTGAAAACAGCAATCGAATGAAAGTTTTATACAAGTTAAGTTGTAGAAAATGAACTAAAGGGAAATGAATTTTATCACATTCCTTTTTTATTCATAAAATTATAAGATCGTTTCTCAAAAACAGTCCATTACTTCCTATGTACTAATTACTTACTAATAACACAATTGTATACAATTGACCATGGTGTGATATTGCTTACGAAAATATATGAAAAGTTCATCATGACAATGTTTTCTAAGTGTGTTAAACATTAGAAGATACTCGTACCAACTAAATGAGCGTAAAGTGTTTTCAAACAATATTAAAAGAAAACTGAAGAGAAAAATGAACAAAACATACTTCTAGGTATCTTTGTAACAGGCAAATACACAAACGGAGGTCGTGTTTCTGTTGTTTTGACGAAAATTCACCAAAACAAAACTGAGGTCTCTAACTCTAGCGTGGTATGTCTCTTCAAAGCAACGTCTCTTTGCCGCCAGACAAACAAAGGAAAGCATCAAGGGAAGTGCGTGGTACCGGGAACAGCTACGGTACTAGCTGAGACGGTACATTAATTCTCAGACCACAGCGCCTACTGTCTCGAGTGCCAGCCTCTCGACGTTGAAACGACGGAAACACCAACCAAATTCTCACTTAACATGAACCGTACTACAAGCGCTGAAGGTTACCGAGTTTTTTCGCCCAAGATGCAACTTCGTCAGACTCATTAGTTTGGAAGCTACTTTCGGTTTGGAACGTGCCTCCGACTGGCGTAGAGAAAATGTTCGTTACGATAATGAAGACGAGTTTGTCGTCTAGTTTTCGTTATTTCTTACCGATTTCTTAATTGCATGAGCTAACAATATATTCCTCCATTTTAAATTCATTTTTCTCAATTTTCTTCAAAAGTTAGCTTTTCACCTACAATATTCGTGTCTTTGAAATCAAAAGTATGAAACGTCTTAACAATAAAAATGAAAACTGGAACCTTATGGAATATTGCAAATGAAACAGGCAGAAATAACGTATTCAATAACTTCCCATATTTTTGCGTATAATTTGACTTCCTTGGCATACAGAAATGAAGTAAAGGTCACATTACTTCCATCATCTGTCAATCCATCAATGGCTGGCGGATTAGCAGCGATAAGATGGAAGTCAAAGGAATGACGAATGAAAATATTCATGGCTGAATTCAGATCAGGTAAACGACTTAATGACAAGCGATATATCATCGTTATGTCACATGAATAATGGAGGATGACGGAGAATTTGGAGGAAATTCGGTGAGCATCGTTAAGTAAGAGTCAATAATTCTACGTGAATGGCGTTATAATTAGGTCGGAGGGATCTAGGAACGTTTTTATGTCACTGAAGTAATAAAATCCCCCGCTGATGAGACACTGAAGCTCGTTTGTCAGCTTGTCATGTACTATTATTTCCATAATTAAATAGTGTCAAAGTATAATACATACATGCCGTAGTATCAGATATAAATTAAAACCATAGACATCCAAAAATACAGATTGGCTGTTATGAAATCAAAACAATAATACAATAAATCCACGGATGAATTCAGTATGGCTTTAATTACAGTGTAACCATAAACTTTTAAAAACAATTATTAATGTTCTTAGGAAAAGTACTTTTAATACCGCGTAATCATTTCAGCACCTATTTGGTATTAAGTATTAGTTATTTTATTATTAGTATTTTTACCACAACATCATGTGTTTGTCTGACAACATTGTCTATTAAAATTTTGAAGGAATATGACTTCATATTGACAAAGTTTTTATTTGTCCAAAGTGAAGCACGCCTAGTAATATTATGTATATGATACAAGATGACCTTTCGTCTTTTAGTGTGGTAGTAGGGAGATATTTGATCTCACAATTCTGTGGTCTGCTTATAAACTTTTTATGGCCTCAAGCTGCCACGGCTCTCGTGTTACGACCACTTGTTCTGTCGTAGGTTCTAACTTTGTGTAAGTAAGAAAGCAATATATTTCGGTATAAGATGTTCATATCTTAAAGAAACATAAATTTTACACAATGTAACGACTTTCCTTGAATTAGTCAAACATTATTTGAAGACAGAAAAAATAATGTAATCGATATTTAATAACTAAGAAGATCTACTCATTCACTAAGAGAAGACAATACATGTTTTCACTTTTAAATATATCAACTGGGAGATTCGGTGATTTTAATCACGTAAAAAAAACATGAACCATTAAAAAACCTTTTATTACTTACATTTATAGGTGAAACTTATATACTTACACATCTTTTCATTATCGAAGAGTCAGTCCCAATATTCAATAAGGTCTTATAATGGACCTAACGTTTCGGCATTCAATTAGTTCAAATTATCTGCATAACAAAAAAAAAGTCCATCACCACCTTCATCGACATCACTGGGCTACCGATCAATAACTTCCTTCAAATGTTTCAGAGCTTCATCCAGCGCCATGTACACTTCTTGTGTGTTTGGAGCCCGCAGCTCAACTGATACTGTTGGGCTTCTTGCTGCTGACTTGTGGAGGAAGCTCTGGGTCAGCGGACAGAAGACGTCAGGATTCATAGAGTCAGACCTCGACTTTCCTGTGAGGTAGCTCATGGGAACTCCGATGATGAGAACGGCGAGAGCACCAGCGAAGGGGCAGTAGGTGAATGAGATCCGAAAGAGAGACTGAAGAGGCTTCGATGGTAGTTGAGTTCTGAAAAGAAACAATATTGACAAGCATTCAATTTGTTAAGTTGAATATAATATAATGTATTAATATGTAATAAGCTTATAAGCCCATTAAAGACTCTTTTATACCTTTATAAAAAAAAACCTAGCATATAACGTATTTTTATGGCTTGGCGTTTCTATTTAGCCTTTAGGCCGAATATTCAGACTTTATCATGTCCCTTAAGCTTTAAATGACCTATTTATGGTCCCAAGCTGCCATTGCTCTTAAAATATGAGCCTACTTTCACCTATACGTTATAAGCAGTAGTATATAATATTATTATGATCTTCACAAAAAATGTTTCGTAGAAAACATGAATCTTAATCTTATTTCTATCTTATAAAGAAGCGACGATTATCAAGCATTATGCAAGTCCCGTTCAAAGAAAAAGAGTCAAGAAGAAAAGTCATAAAACTGTGCGAATCGGGTAATAGTAATATGGGAAAAGTTTTAATAAGGGGAAATAAAACTGAGCTTCGGCCCGATATCACCCAAGTTGGCAAGCCAAGATTAAAACTTTGACCGGGGAAATCTCTTACGGAGTGCGAACTCGGTGCCGTAGCCCTGATGGGTTCGTCACGACTTCGTCTTGTAACATGTTTAGGGGTTAAGAAACATAATATTTTGGGGTTATTTATATGTATTGGTTTGCGATAGGCGTGGCATAGTGGCTGGTTATTACAGTCAGCAATGTAATGATTCCTACTGAAGTAACGAATAAAGATATTTCTTTCTTCAGGCACCACAATCTTAACTTCTTTCGTGAATCATCTATTCGCAAACATTATACATATGAAACTAAAAAAAATGTTTAAAAGGCCATAGAAAATAGCAGCTATTTCGAAACTAATAAAACACCGACATTAATTAATATTTTTATTTATATACTGTAGTTAGTTTAGTAGTTCTGCAGTTAGTTTTCGTCACGATTGTTTGGTTTACAACTAACATCGCATGCTCGTTGTTTGGCCGTAATTTCGAAATATTGTAAAAAAGTTCCTCCAATGACTGGAACCTGAAACTTTTTATGGTACTGAAATAAAACTCCGCTTGAAATAAAATCAGACTATTGTAAAGTTGGGTCTAAAACTTTTTAGTAGTTTTTATTGCTTTTCTAGCTGTTTTCCGCAGGCTTGCTCGCTGTCTAGTTTTGGCTAGATTTTCAGTTAATAGCCCGAAAGTAAATTTTCAGTTGCATTTGTCGGATCGGTTTAACTTTTTTTATCAAGCGCTATTTATATGGTATAATAATTGCGATGAAATATCGTGTAGATGATGTAAGAAAATATGAAGTACACATAATTATAATGCTGATGAAATTAAATTTTAATTAAGCTTAAAATAAAAATGTAAGCTATATGAGCAAGTATGTTTATTTATGTGAAAATGCTCAATGCATATATTTAGGTCAACATTTATATTGTAGTTATTGTGCCTACATCGCGCAACCCGTTTATGACAATCCGGGCTAACCGAATTTGAAGCAAAAAGTAGCATTGAGTTTGAAAAAATCATTTAAAGTAAAATAGTCGTTGTTGAGCTACAACGACATCACAACCACCACCTATTTCTGCTGTATTAAAGCACACTTTAACGTGTAACAGAGTAACGGAGACATTTATACGTAGCATTATAATTTAATCTTTTTGAAGTAACGCATTTTTGTCAGTTTTACAAAAATTTACTTGCCCTTCATTGTAATACATTGTATACATGTAAATAAATAAAATTTGTATTGCATGTTTCATACTTTAAATTAAACATTATAATCACCAAGTATATATGGGCGGCGAGGCATTTTATAACTATGTTATATTTATTGTGGGTTTATTTTTGTAACGCCAGAATTGCGCAGAGAGCGCGCTGAGTCAGTATGGCCGTATGGGCGGTGAGGCATTTTATAATATATAATATTAAAATTTATCATGTTAATTTTGATTGTCAATGTGAAATTAATATTTAGATTAAAACATGGACGACTTCCGGTAGTACTTCAAAACACTTTGTTAGTCATACCAAATAAATTATAATAATATTATAATATTTATTCTCGTATTTTTAAAACAATATTTTCAATATAATGTTATTTTATTAATAGTTAAATTTATTGTGAATCACGTCACTTGTTATATAAAAAACAAGTGATGTGAGAGAGTAGTTCTTAGGCTGTTTGTCCCTTGAGTAGTATTTAAGTCTACGCGCTGGTAGAGCGTGGTTCATTCGCGTTTAATCAGTCGTGTAAGCCGTTACTCTGCCCGAATTATAAATAAAAGTGAATATAAGTGATTCACATATTAAAGTCGTTTCGTTCATTTTATTAATATGGAACCAAATAAGTGCGGTAATGGGATGTCGCCGACATACACAATGTTATAACTACTGTAAAAATAAATGACAGATATTTTGAGACGCTTTATTTAGGAAGCGATTGTACCTTGTACGTTAACAAGTGAAGTTCTTAGTGAAGTACAATCATGTCGAGTAAACCCATTATCCCTAAACTATTAGACACGTCTACTTAATTATTCCAGGACCGTGTCCGGCGTACGCCGTACAGTGTACTTAGCACCCTATTGCTAACACCCTGTAGGGTAACAGCTGAGTTGCGTATAATGTAGAGTAACCACAATTAAGATATTCAATGGGATAAAACTTTTGAAATAAATATTACGTAACATATTATTGATACTTTTTTGTTTTTTAACGTTTTGTATTGGATTTTTTTTTAAATAATGGAAGCCCTAAGTTTATAATTTAGCCTGCTGGATCGTCTTTGCCGGATTATTAGGTAGTAAATCTTATGAAATAGGAATATATGTCGGAGGAAGAGTCAGAGTTATTTAATATAGCTTTAGCTATACTGTTACTTTAGTATTTTAGTAATGTTATTGGTACTTGATCAATCGAAGGGTTAATTGCTTTAAATTATAATTAACAGTATTGTATAGCTTTTGTATTAGAATCAGAGCAGAGACTTTAAGAGGTCTCTAGTGGAGTCGAGGTATGTGGCGGCGCGGTGGGGAAACATGGATAAGAACTGATGTGAGTGATCGAGGTGGATCATTATTTCGTTGTGCTTTGGAGCGTGTAGTCACTACCTTGAACCTGCTGCTCAAATCCTTTGTTTATAAAGTAATAGTAGTAGTATAGTATAGTTATTTTGTAAATCCGAAGTTATCATGTTAAGAGAACAATAAATACTGTGATTACTGTATTTGTGCCTGCATCTACCCTATGAGAACGCCCACAAAACCCATAGATTCTATCAATGATGTCGATGAGAGCCGTCCTTCTCCGACATATATATTATTAATAACCTTTACTTTTATATGTATGTCGGAGGAAGAGTCAGGTTTTAGATATACTGTTACTTTAGTATTTTAGTAATGTTATTGGTACTTGATCGATCGAAGTCATTGTATAGCTTTCGTATTAGAATCAGAGCAGAGACTTTTAAGAGGTCTCTAGTGGGGTCGAGGTAGTGGCGGCGCAGTGGGGAAACATTGATAAGAACTGATGTGAGTGATCGAGGTGAATCATTATTTTGTTGTGCTTTGGAGCGTGTAGTCACTACCTTGAACCTGCTGCTCAAATCCTTTGTTTATAAAGTTTTTTTTTTTTTTTTTTTTTTTTATATATATAACCTAACGATAAGGCAGACGGGCTACCTGATGGAAAGCAGTCACCGTCGCCTATGGACATTTGCAACACCAGAGGAGTCGCCAATGCATCGCCGGCTTTGAAGGAGAGCTCTTTTTACACCCCTCTTGAAGAGCCCCATGTCATAGTCCTGAGGGAATACCTCAGGAGGAAGTTCATTCCACATTTTGCACGTACGCGGCAAAAATGAACGTTCAAACCGAACCGTGGAGGACCGCCACGGGTCCAGTTGATGTGGATGGAACTTCATCCTTCGGCGAGTGGTGCGATGAAGGAAAGGCGACGTAGGCACCAGATCAAACAGTTCCTCCGAACACTCACCATTGTAAAGCCGGTAGAACGCGCAGAGGGAACCTATATCCCTCCGCAGGCTTAAGGGTTCTAACCGATCAGAGATCGCTGGGTCATCGACGATTCGCACCGCGCGTTTCTGTACGGAGTCAAGTGGGTTAAGCTGGTATTGTGGTGCCCCTGCCCAGAGATGCGAGCAGTACTCCATGTGGGGCCTCACTTGCGCTTTATAAAGCAGAAGGAGTTGCCCCCCAGTGAAGTACTCCTTGGCTCTGTTCAGGACACCCAATTTCTTTGAAGCCAACTTGGCTTTAACTTCCAAATGACCCCGATACTGCACGTCAGACGAGATGTCAACTCCCAGGATCCCTACACTTTTATCAATGGTGAGCGAGGTATTTTGGAACTTAGGCTCTATGACGAATGGGGTTTTTTTAGCGGTAAACGCGCAGACTTGTGTCTTCGTGGGGTTGAACTCAACAAGGTTAAGACGACCCCATTCCGAGACCCGCTCCAGAGAGTTCTCGATTTCAGACACAAGTCGGATTCTGCTTTCTTCCACGAATGTCCGAGAGGCGTTCGCACGGCCTGTGTACACAGCATCTCCCGTGCTATCATCTGCATAGCAATGAATGCTACCGGTTTGTAGCAGCATATCATTGATATGCAGAATAAAGAGCGTGGGAGATAATACAGACCCTTGGGGCACGCCAGCGTTGATGAGCTTCGTGTCTGAGCAGCACCCGTCGACTACGACCTTAATATGCCGCTCAGACAGAAAGCTGGCTGTCCATGTGCACAACCTCTCGGGAAGACCGTATGATGGTAACTTCGCGAGAAGGGCCCTATGCCAGACCCGGTCAAAGGCCTTAGCGATGTCTAGGCTTACAGCCAATGCCTCCCCGCTGCTTTCAATAGCTTGTGCCCATCGATGAGTAAGGTACACTAGAAGATCACCAGCTGACCGGCCCTTGCGAAAACCATATTGGCGATCGCTGATCAGCTGGTGCTCCTCCAGGTACCTAATGAGCTGCGTGTTTACGACACGCTCCATAGCTTTTGAGAGCAGGGAGGTTATCGCTATTGGCCTATAGTTGGCCGGGTCACTGCGGTCACCCTTTTTGGGAATAGGGTGTACAAGGGCAACCTTCCACGAAGACGGTACTTGTCCTGAGGTGTAGGAAAGCGAGAATAGGCGCGTTAAGACGGGAGCCAACTCGGGAGCGCACGTCCTGAGTACCACTGCGGGGATTTCGTCTGGCCCACTCGACTTCTTGATGTCGAGGGACAATAGAGCTCGCCTGACTGCCTTCTGCGTAAAGCGGATATCCGGCATAGAGCTCTCACACCGCGGGATGGTAGGCGGTGTGGCCCCTGTGTCATCAAGAGTCGAGTTTGAGGCAAAGAGGGTACCAAGAAGATCGGCTTTCCCCTTTGCCGTGTGGGCCAGAGAATCATCTGGTTTCCGCAGGGGCGGTAGTGAAGACCGACAGAAATTACCCTCGACAGCTTTGGCCAGCGACCAGAAGGCTCGACTCCCGGAGGGGTAACCAAGTAGCCGCTTGCCAATTCTGCCGATGTGCTTAGACTTCGCCTTGGCCATATGCTTCTTCGCTGAACGGGAGGCAGCATTAAACGCGGTTCGGAGCTCGGGGGTTTTTGGGTCCTTGCTAGCGTGTGCTGATGCCCAGGTTTGGAAGGCCTCCTGCTTAAGGCTTAGCGCTTTAGCACAAGACCCACCAAACCAGGGCTGACTCCGCCCGCCGACGGACACGACAGAGTTTGGAATGAAACACTCCATACCCTGCCGTATCACGTCGGTTACAGAATCAGCACACGAGCTAGGATCACCCGAGACGAAACATAGCTGCCTCCACGGGTACGAAGCCAGGAACTCCCGGAATCCGTCCCAGTCTGCTGACTTGTAGTGCCAAACTTGTCGTCTCCCGGGGGGACGTGTCTCCACGGGGTACGACAAGGGCACAGTCGAACTTACCAAGCAATGGTCAGAGGATCCAAGGGGGGCCTTGACCACTACTTGGTAGCCCACCGGATGGGTAGTCAGCAGTAGGTCCAGCAAAGAGGCAGTATGGGTCTCTACATCAGGTACCCTGGTGAAATCAGGTACGATCTGAGAGAGCCCATATGCCAAGGAGAAGTCATATGCAGATCTCCCGGCAAAGTCGGTGGTCCGGGATCCCAGCCAATCAACATGGTGGGCGTTGAAATCACCAAGAACCACCAACTCTGCCGAAGGACACTGCTGCAGCATTCTGTCGGTTGCCCACTGGACGTGCTCGAATAATCGAGTTGTCTCAACATCTCCGCTATAGGACCTATATAGGCACGCGTAGACACGGGTAAGACCTCCGACGTCCGCGCGTAGCCACAATAATGATAGGTCCTTGTCTTCGAGAAAGCTGAGACGGCGATAGCAGACATCTTCCCGAACATACACACATACCCCGGCTCGACGCCTGAAGGCATGTTCTAAATTGTAGCCGGGGTACTCCAAATACGATGTATCGTCCGGGGTAGATATCTGCGTCTCCGTCAAAAAGAGAAAAGCCGGCTTTACCGTCTCGAGGTGGTGGTGGACGGCATTCAGATTGGAATGGACTCCTCTGATATTGCACATATCCACAGTAAACGTGGAAGAGGTCGCCGCTGTACAACTTTTCTTATTTTTGGACTTTCTCATTGCGGTTGGTGTACAAAAGGAAGGGAATTTGAAAGGGAATTTTAGCAATGCTCCTTCAACGCCTCACGGGACAAAGTATGAGTCTCGTGACACCGAGCCCACGGAGGTGGTATGGGATGCTGGCGCGGGGGACGGAAGGGCCCCCGGTCCCCCCCGTGCACGACTACCTGGCTCCACTCCGGTCTCTTACTCCGGCAAGGTAGCCGCGCAACGGGATTTTTCGCCGGTTGGCGGGACAGCCTCCCGGGCCAGAGGTTAACAGTGTTGCCCGGGTTCGGGTCCCCAACTAACCGGCGGGCGGCCAGCGGACAGCCGTTTCACCGGGTCTCCCTGGCCCCCGCGCCAACACACCACGCCCCCGGGGGCAACGATGCTTAAAGAGACCCACCAGACCCGTAAAGTACGCCGTTGGAAGCACCACAAGAGGATGGGAAGGGAGGGATGAGGGGATGAACTGGCTCCCAGGCGCACTACCGAAACACGACAAGTCGTTATTAGCGGTAGACTCCGACCTGAGGGTGGTAGCTAGCCAGGCAGATCCCACGAAGAGACCTTACCACCAAGCGGGACACCTTTGGGAATTACGCCAGGCGGTGTCAGGTCCAGCAACCAGTGGGACCGTCGCAGTAAGATGTTAAATGCCCGAGTAGACGCTGCTGCCCATCTACCCGGTAGATGCCCTTAGTCGGCTTCTACGACACCCACGGGCAGGTATGGGGTGGTCTATTCGCCGCCGGAGCCACACGGCACTAAGTAAAAGTAATAGTAGTAGTATAGTATAGTTATTTTGTAAAACCGAAGTTATCATGTTAAGAGAACAATAAATACTGTGATTACTGTATTTGTGCCTGCATCTACCCTATGACAACGCCCACAAAACCCATAGATACTATCAATGATGTCGATGAGAGCCGTCCTTCTCCGACATGTATATGAATTGGTGTCTGGGCTATTACTTTTCATAGTTGACATAAATATTTTATAGTCTTGGCATATTTTATATCCTTACCCCAAAAGGTTCATAAAAGCTTACACAATATTCATGTATATCGAATGTCACTCTTTTTTTTAACGAACCAAAAAGTAAATTATATATTAAAATATCTCAAAACCGCTATTATATTTTATATTGTCCTTGTAAATATAAATTATAATTTTGTCTTATTTAAATGAGTAATAGCCCCCTTTTAATTTCAAGTGTCTTCAAAATCCATGGTGAGCCTAGCGAACGTGCATATTATTATTATGCATAATGCTGTGGTCAGCGGTATTTTTATAATGTAGAAACTGTGTTAGCTTTAATACGGGAGAAACTCTTTCGCAAAATAGAAAAAAATAGACGCATGAAGGAAACATTATGGAAATAACGTTTAATCATTTTAAATTTTAAAAAGCATTACTCAGATAATTGAAATATTAAACTTTGCACTATGCAAACATAAAGACGTAGTTATACACATATGTTTAACGCCATCTATTATCGATGTTAAGAAATAACCGTAGTTTAGATTAATGACGTAAGATGATCTTATATATAAAATACTCGTGTCACAATGTTAGTTACCGTACTCCTTCGAAACGGCTTTACCGATTTTCACCAAATTTTATATGCATATTCAGTAGGTCTGAGAATCGGCTTTTATCTATTTTTCATACGCCTAAGTGATAAGGGTTGTTCACCCTTAACATTTTTTTATTTATATGGCAACACAACGTTTGCCGGGTCAGCTTATAAATATATTTAGGTAAATACATGATAGAGCAGAAATAAAGTCACAAATATGAAATAAAGACATATTTTAAACGCCATCTAGCCTCGATTTGAAGAAATAAATTTATTTAACATTAATGACGTATTGGTCATAATATACTTTCGTAAACATAAAGCAAATTCTGTAGTATCTCTACTATATATTATAAAGTTTGCAGATATTGCTCCATCTATGAATCAAGTATATTTACGATATGGTCACCCATTTGACTCCGGGGAATCATTATTGTACAAAGCGCGTGTGAGATTTATTTAACCGCGACTTTATGTGACTATCACTGAACAATGCGGGTCCTATATTGTCCTACATAATGTAAGTATATCTTATATATAGAATTCTCGTCACAATGTTAGTTACCGTACTCCTCCGAAACGACTTTACCGATTTTCACAAAATTTTATATGCATATTCAGTAGGTGTGAGAATCGGTGGCTATCTATTTTTCTTAGGGGTAAGTGATAAGGGTTGTTTACGCTTAACATTTTTTTATTTATATGGCAACACAATGTTTGCCGGGGCAGCTAGTGTAAGTATAATATACAATATTTATGGTGATACCATATATTTGACGATCTGCGTGGCGGACGGGTCACCATATTGGTTAGACGCGCAAAGGGTTCCGGGTTTGGAGTCCCGGTCAGACAGATACCTGAATGATGATTTAAGAGATCCGTTCTGGTTCTGGGTGTTTGTATATTCATCTTTGTGTGTGTCCATAGCACCCACGATACAGGGAATCCTAGTGTGGGGCTGTGATTGTAGAAAGCGTGTGTTATGGTTGTGTATGGTTTCCCTGCGCTGGCCCTCACGGCGTAAGGGAGCGTCCCCCGGGTGGCGGATGGGGGAGTGGTCGACAGCACGGATTATCCAGCTGATCGGCTAGGTCCGATGGACCCGTTGACCAAAGTAGGGTGTGGTCCTCCAGCAATATGGGGGTTGTGCGGCGGGTTAACACCCCGTCCACGTAAAAATTTTCTGTTACGAAACTGATACGAGAAATAAAACGATCCGATCCCAAAACCAACGACCTTCGGCATGGATTAAAGGAACTCCGATTAGCATCATGGAATGTACAAAGTTTATTCAGACCAGGAGCAATGCAACAGGTATACAAGGAACTCCAAAGATACAATATTATTATAGCCGCGTTACAAGAAGTGAGATGGCCGGGACAGGGTGAGTGCAATATTGATAACAGCGCGGTACTCTTCTATAATGGCAGTGACATCGGACACCACACTTGTGGAACAGGTTTTATAGTCCAAAAAGCGTTTGCAGGTCATGTCATAAAATTCTATGGCATAACAGATAGGATTTCAGTTTTACGTGTGAGAAGCCAGTTTACCAATATTACCATTATAAACGCTTACGCTCCTACTGACGGGTCAGACGACGACATAAAGGACACTTTCTACGCGGACTTAGAATTAGTATATGACCAGGCCCCCGAATATGATATCAAAATCGTGCTCGGTGATTTTAACGCTAAGATAGGTAAAGAAGAAATTTTCTTTCCTACCATCGGGAGACATAGCAAACATGACCAGAGCACAGATAATGGAGTAAGATTAATCAGTTTCGGAACATCAAAGTCCTTGGTGATAAAAAGCACAATGTTTCCACACAAAGAAATTCACAAAGGAACATGGATATCACCAGATGGACGGACCATAAACCAAATAGATCATGTTCTGGTAGACGCGAGGCACAAAAGTGTCATTGAAGATGTAAGAACTTATCGGGGAGCAGATTGTGACAGCGATCATTACTTACTCGGAATTAAAATTAAAGCTAAAATCAAGATTACTAGAAGTAAGCGTGGAAATAACGAAGACTTAATAGACACAGAAGCGCTAAAGAGCGAGAATCTAAGAAATGAATTTCAACTTGAATTAAGTAACCGATTTCAAAATTTGGACTTAGAAGAAGATGTAAATAAGGCCTGGAAGAAGATAAAGGATGTCACTAAGTCTGTTGCATTGCAAGTATGTGGAAAAAGAAAGAGAAAGAAACGACGAAAATGGTGGACAGAGGAGTGTGAAAAAGCTGTCTCACTGAAAAGGAAGTACAGAATACTAGCTACACAAGATAACGCCTGGAAGGAAAGATATCTCGCTGCGAAGAGGGATGCCAGAGTACAGATAAGACGTGCGAAAAGAGAATATCTAGAGAGCATAGTGAAAGGAATGGAAGTATTAATACGGGAAAATAACTGCAGAAAGTTTTATCAAGAGATAAGGACAGCTAGAAAGGGATACCAGCCTACCACGCAATTCCTGGAAGATAACGAAGGCAACTTTATAATAGAAAAGGAGCAGCGAAAGAAGATCTGGCGAGAATACTTTCAAGAACTTCTCAACTGTCGCTCAACAGATGAACTCGTCACGATCGATATCCATGAAGAAGAAAACAACGAAGAAGTGAAACCACCAGACCGAGAAGACGTGAAAAGGGCGATAATGAGGCTAAAGAACAACAAGTCCCCTGGAGCCGACAACATACCAGGAGAAATCTGGAAATATGGAGGTGATGCCATACACGAACAGCTCTATAGTTTAATTTTGAATATCTGGCATACAGAACAGCAACCAGACGAATGGAATGTTGGCGTGATCTGCCCCATACTGAAAAAAGGATGCAGGAAAAAATGTACTAATTACAGAGGGATTGCACTGCTTCCCACCGCTTACAAAATACTATCCTATGTGCTATTGGATAGACTGGAACCATACGCGGAACAAATTCTGGGCGATTACCAGTGTGGTTTCAGAAGGAACCGTAGCACCATAGATCAAATCTTTTTGATTAAGCAATTGATGGAAAAACGGTGGGAGTATGCTCAAAGTTTACATGCTCTTTTCATAGATTTTACCAAGGCCTATGATTGTATAGATAGGAATCAGCTGTATAGGATACTTGCCGTTTTTAAAATACCAAAGAAATTGATCAATCTGGTAAAGGCAGCCACAAGAATTAGCTTAATGCATGTCAAGGTAGACGGGGAACTAACTGACCAATTTGCAGTGGTAACTGGCCTTAAGCAGGGGGATGCCCTGTCGCCGGTGCTATTCAACCTAGTACTAGAATATATCATCCGCAACTTATTAATGATGAAATATGGGATTAATCTAGGTGGAGAGCACAAAGTGACTGGGTATGCTGATGATATAGCAATTCTTGGGCAAACAGAGCGGGAAATCCAAGCAGCAGCCGAAAATCTAGAGCGAGAGGCTAAAAAGGTTGGGCTCCGAATAAACAAGAACAAGACTGAGTACCTTCATATGAAACGGTATAAAAACACACGAGAGAGTCGGAAGAATCTTACCGCTGGAGGATCCACTTACAAAGGAGCAAGCAAATTTAAATACCTTGGATGCACCATCACAGACACACACTCAAGGGAAGAAATTGATTCAAGGATACAAAATGCCCTTAAGTGTAGTGCTGCACTCCATAAAGTCTTGGCGTCCAAGCTTCTCAGCAGGAAAACCAAGATCCAAATCTATAAAACGGTTATTCGTCCGGTCTTGACATATGGCTGCGAAACTTGGACACTTACGCAGAAAGAAGAGAATAAGCTCCTAAGAGCAGAGAGGAAGATACTCAGAGTTATTCTTGGCCCAACAAGAGGAGAGGATGGCCGTTGGAGAAAACGTAAGAATCGCGAGATAAAACATCTGGTCTCCGAGCCTAACGTCATAGGAGAAACGAAATCAAGTAGGCTCCGATGGCTCGGACACGTAGAGAGAATGGGAGAAGATCGAGCCCCGAAGCGCGCATACCTAGGTGTTCCTGACGGGCGAAGACCAGTTGGACGGCCTAAATACCGCTGGAAAGATGAAGCAGTCAGGGACCTCAGGGAGCTAGAACAACACAACTGGCAAGATATTGCACAGGATCGGGAGAAATGGCGACTTCTCGTATCGGAGGCCAAGACTCACTTCGGGTCAGCGAGCCACCGGAGTAGTAGTAGTGTATTATGGTTTGATTACCATCACCAAACTAAGAACGATTCATAAATTTATTTCTGGCTTTAAATAACCTTAACATAGACACAATATTATTTAAATGAATAAAGGGGTAGCAATAATATTTAAAGTGTTAAATAATAACATTCCATTTCAGGTACTATTGCTGTAAACATACCACTTTTTTAAAAATTAAATATGTTACAATACTTATACTGTTTATAGAAATTACGCGAATTTTCGCGATAACACATTTCCACTTACGCCCGTTACCTTTCAAAAATAATGAAATTATGCAATTTTTGGCTACCAAATACAAAAATTTGTCAAGTTTTAGTTGACAGAAATGGTCAAATTTTGAACTCTGGTCCTTAAAACATTGTATTATATTTTTATACCAATCTATATGTGCTGTATATTGTTCTGTATCTGAATTTCTCCTACTACCTACTATGGCTAATATAGGTACACGTGTCTGATTTCCTATGCGTTCAACGAGTACCTACGATTGCAACGTCAGCGAGCGTAAATCAAAACATTATTTATATACTTTTCTATATGTCCCACGTCTGATTTTCTCTCGTCAAATTATGATAAAAAACTAGAATTCCTTTACAAACAGTACCTACAGGTACTATGCCTACTATGCGTACCCAGAATTCCTATAGATTCAGTACCTGCAGGTATACTATAGGAAATCAGACACGTGTAGTCTGATTTCCTGTGCGCTCAACGAGTACCTACGATTGCAACGTCAGCGAGCGTAAATCACGGCGAAATTACTCTACCGGTGTTTACGCAGCGTCGGGCGGTTGTCACTGTATCCAAAATTTGTAGGAAACTCACTTTATTGCTGTTTCGGTTATAGATTAAATTATTATAGTTAAAAATAGAAATTTGCCAATTTTTTGTTGACAAAAATTATCAAATTACGATCTCAAAACATTTTCTTACGTCCTACGTCAGATTTTCTCTCGTCAAATTGTGATAAAAAGAATACTAGAATTCCTTTACAAACAGTACCTATAGGTACTATGCCTACTGTACGTACCCATAATTCCTATAGATCACTGGATCTACCTGCAGGTACTATATTATAGGTACACGTGTCTGATTTCCTGTGCGTTCAACGAGCACCTACGATTGCAACATCAGCGAGCGTAAATCACGGCGAAATTACTCTACCGGTGTTTACGCAGCGTCGGGCGGTTGTCACTGTGTCCAAAATTTGTAGGAAACTCGCTTTATTGCTGTTTCGGTTGTTACTGTTATACAATAAATGACTAAAAAATGTTATTTTTATAATGAAAGAAATTGTAATCATGTCACAGTTATTACTAATGACTTAGTAAGTTGTTCGATAGCTTTTCTATAACTTTAGTTCTTCTACTATTACTATTACACATCGTTTATCATCTTGAAAGCATTGATATTTATTAAAATTATTTAGGGGACTTACGCGGCATAATTATTAAATTATTATTATTAAAAAATCCCACATAACCCTGCGTCGCTCCCACGGCGCCGGGTACCTTTTGAAGGTTTCCCCCTCGTGAACAAAACAAAAAGGTACGATGGTAGCAGCGTTCATGTAGCGTTAGCCAAATTGTTATTTGATTATTATTTTTCCATCGTTTACAATAAAAACCTCATAAAACATAACATAAGTAAATCAACAAATTAATAGTTAAAATTGATACCTTAACTTAAACTGTTTACTCAATACTTACGCGGCATTAGGCACGATGGTGGTAACGTTGGCCAAAATGTGCGTGAAGTTGGCTTTACCGCAGCCCGAAGCTACAAGCGGCTTGCCCTGGAAGATTAATGCTCCCGTGGCAAGCGCGTTTTCAGCGCCGATAAGCAAACAGCCCCATTGAAGCAGGCTTAGTAGACTTTCTTTATATCTATACCTATCTTATATTATTCGTATAGTTTCACTATTAATTAGTTTTGTCGCTCATCTTACTATAATTATAATAGCATTGTAATTATTGCACCTACCAGTGTTTTCTGTGCCGTATTAAAATATTTTTTATTGACAGTCGATTATTATTTTATTGTTAACTATCATTACCTTATAAAACAAAACAAAAGTTAATCAACAAACTGATAGTAACAATTGGTACCTTAGCATAAGGTATTTAATCAATACTTACGCGGCATTAGGCACGATGGTGGTAACGTTGGCCAAAATGTGCGTGAAGTTGGCTTTACCGCAGCCCGAAGCTACAAGCGGCTTGCCCTGGAAGGTCAATGCTCCCGTGGCGAGCGCGTTTTCAGCGCCGATAAGCAACCAGCCGCAGAGAAGCAAGCTTAGTAGACTTTCTTTATATCTATCTTATATACCTATTAGTATAGTTTCACTAATAATTAATTTTGCCTCCCATCTTACTATTAGAATTGTAATTATTACACCTACCAGTGTTTACTTTGCAGTATTAAAACATTTTTATTTATAGTCAATTATTATTTTTCTATCGACGACTATCAAAACCTCATAAAACAAAATAAAAGTAAATCTACAAAATGATAGTAAAAATTGGTACCTTAGAATAAGGTATTTAATCAATACTTACGCAGCATTAGGCATGATGGTGGTAACGTTGGCCAAAATGTGCGTGAAGTTGGCTTTACCGCAGCCCGAAGCTACAAGCGGCTTGCCCTGGAAGGTCAATGCTCCCGTGGCGAGCGCGTTTTCAGCGCCGATAAGCAACCAGCCGCACAGAAGCAGGCTTAGTAGGCAGCCGCTCAGCGCGCCCTAAAGGGAATGGGTAATGGATTTTAGTGGAGTCGGGTATTATTTTGTACTATTTGGTACGCCGTGCACACATTCGGTAGAATAACTTTTAGGCATGGATGTAAGTGGGTTTAGTGTGTTAAACACTGAATTAGATTAATGGACTTTCGTTAGATAATTTGTTCGAAAGCATAATTATTTTGTTTCTAAATGTAAAATGTACGTAATGAAATATATAATGGAATGCAGTAGAATATTGGAATGTTGGTAAATTATTTGTTGAGACCAAAATCTTTTTTACAAAATTACCTATTTAGGTAGCAAGTATGTAGAAACATCAAACGTTAAAGTGATCTTAAATAAGTTGCTTAAAATATGAATTTATATCAAAATTAAATTTTGGGAAAAGTATTTTCACAACACTAATTATTGTTACAACAATTTAATGTTTAAAATTCTTTAGGATTTCCTACTAAAATATATTTAGTTTCATGATTTGTAAAAGTGACATCTATTTTCATCATTACGAACTTCCAAACACACGGCCACACTATCTTTTCAATCGCAAGTAGAACAGTAAACTAGTCGTCTTGAGGAGTATCTAGTTCGTTTAGAGTTTGTTAGATGGCGCTGTCAGTTTCAAAAATGTATAATGAAATATTTGTTCATTTGACAATTACATCGGTCAATATTCTAGTACTTATTATGATTGTAATCACTCAATTAGATTTCGTTTGTTTATAAATTTGATACCTAATGAAAAATTACTCCAGTGGGCTTTTGGAAATACGAGTCGAACGTTTTTGAAACGCATTCAAGGAAACGATTATTTATGCAAATTCGAATTTACTAAGACAGTAAATAGAAAATATCGGCAAAATAAACTTAAAACCGCGTATCATGAGTACCCGTTACAAATTAAAATGTCTCACTTCCGTGATAATACTCGTATATGTTTTAAATCATATACAGTAAATAGATATAAATTTAGAAGGACTTACAGAACAATTGGCTCTAGAGAACACGATTCCTAGAGTAAAAAGTCCCAATGACGTTCCAGCCGTTACACCTGTTACCCCTGATGCTACGTGCTGCAGTCTGTCTAGCTCTTTTGCTGACCACACCACACCAGCGCAGTAGAATCCAACGACAATACATAGAAGCTGAAAAATATTGTAAATTTAAGAAGAATATGCTGAGCAACAATTACTCAAATTGAAATTTATATTGACAGACTGGATACAGCTTTAACTATTATGATTTATTGTTAAAAATTAGGCAATTTCGTCACAAATTATAATTATGGTTTGAACGCTTCATTACTGCAAAATAATGATGCTGATGTTTGTGAATTTATCTATCTTTAACTATTGCAAATAGAAAATTTATTGTACTTAGGTGATTTTGAATACGAATACGTAAGTAATTAATTTCTTTGAATTTTTCACTAGCCAATTATATCTGCGACTAGAAAATACCAATTGGGACTTTGTTAATCGTAAGGCTAAACTATGAAAATATGGTACTGGTGATATAACGATATGACTATGGCAAATGTTTAAACAGATTTAGGTTACTAAAGACGTTAAGATAATTTTTACCTTCATAATTTTACAGCAAGCTAATTCACTGGTATTCTGCGGCATCCACGGTCTGATAAGTTCTTCAAATAAAACTCCTGATATTGAGTTAATTATTGATGCGATACACCTTAAATTTTAAATATTTAACATAAATGAACATGATAAAAAGTCAAAAACCCGCTTTTAAATTTAAAAGACAATTAAACTGATTGCTTATAAGTTAACAACTTACCCTGTAGTCGCGCTAAATATTGAGATCAAAAAGATTCCACAAATTCCTGGGAACATCGTCGATAAATTGTTCAGGAATTGCGGCACCAACTAAAATAATTATATACGATGTTAGGAAATATTATATAATTATAATAACAATTTATACGAAATAATATTTTGTTAGCGTTACATTTGTGTAGCGTGAATACATGAATTTATCGACTGGCAAATAATCGTTAGATAAGACAAGTAATTTTAGGTTATTTATTAACTCGCAGTTTACAAATATGTTTAAATAATACAAAGAGTGGAATTACTTACAATAAGCAGATGGAAGATAAATCGGAGTACAGTGAGAAGACGACACATGAGTATAATTATGGAAATTCAGACTAAAATGCTACAAATAGAAAAAAGGTTACATACCTGTTCATGTTTTTTAATCTGGCCTGTCAATAAAGGATCACAACCAGCAAACCAGGCGTACAGAGCCAGCCCAAGGAAACAAGACAGGAGTTTCATCAGGATCACTCCTACACAAGATATCGCTAAGCAAAGCCTCGCTTGACTGATTGTGGGTACCGCAAGAAGTTTCTGTAAAGTTAACTGACTAAGAGCCATCTTCCAGAGCCAGTTGGTGCTCAGAGCGAGAGTTACAGCGAAGAAAGATGTGTGATGGGCGAGTTCTGGATCTGGACTGAAAAGATATTTTAGGGTTACAGATAACTTTTGAAAGTTATGTATCTACAACCCTTACTAATATTTCGTCGTGTTTAGTTAAGTCGATATAAACTTATACCTATTACGTACAGGTAAAAATATAAACTTAAATAAATGGATGATGATTAAATGGATGAATGAAATTAGTTTCATATTTTAACTAGCTCTGTGTTATTTATTAAAAAAAATATTATGGACTAAAATGTTTGTAAATCATTTGGCACTCACTCATAAAGAACAAGTCGTCCACCATGACTGTTGATCTCCCACATCCTCTTAAATCCCATGGGTAGTGTCGCCAGTCCACTCGGCAAAGCAGTGCCAGCTAACGCCAGGAATGACGTCACTAAACCAATACTGACTATGGCTCGTAACCCACCAATAGCACTGAAAGTGGCGCAGGCAACGCATATCACTGCGGTAACACGGCCAGCGAAAGGATTTGTTACTGAAATATTAGAACTTAAAATTAGTAAATTAAATAATATTAATTAGGAAATTGACATATTAAAAATTCCAACTGTGATTTTGCAAAATTACCTTTCATGTTATTTTTATGACAGTGTTTATGGAAAACGTGGATGAAATGTACATGCTTTAAAGTTTTCTAAAAAAAATTCAAAGGTAATGTGAAATCTACCAATCCTCTTTTACCGTGGTGTACCCAAAGCTTAACCTTTCTCAATCTAATAGAAGCAATGACATTTTATACTTATAGACAGGTTATACCCGTACTAACTTGACCGAAAACTTGAGCGAAACTCCATTGATAGCACACATGCACGTTTTTTATTTTACTTACCTTTCACTACTTAGACAAATGTTCTCTAAGGGACAGAGCTATTAGAACAATGTGATAAAAAAAGACAACTAGTGTTTGACATTGCGTTTAAAGTGTACGCCAACGTAAATATTGACCATGGAATATAGTGACCAATGATTACTTCAGTCAAAACGGGACATCGATTTTTTTATGTCATCTACTTTTTATTTGAAAAAATATGGTTTAAAAAACTAAAAACACGTTATTATGATAAAATCAACTAAAAAGTAGAAAATAATTTTCAATCTAGGGATTATTTAAGGAACAGTAAATAGTATAATTGAGGAAAAAGTGTGGGGCGCTTTTCGAAAACTGATAAATGGAGCACCCCATGCTTTTTTCACAATTTTACTATTTATTGTTATTTAATTAGAAGTTACTTAATTAAACGTTACTAATAATTCAAGATGGCGGAAATTTGCTTTTAAAACATTGTTATTTTAAATTTATGGATTTTAATATTTAGTTATCATTACTGTTATTTGGGAAAACGGACCAATTTTGTGTCCCGAGGTTCTTTTCGGAGACAACGGGACGAAGCATCGAAAAAAGGGACTGTACCGTTCAAAACAGGACATATGGTCACTTATCCATTGATCCGCATGCTTGTCAAAGACAAAGAAATAATGGGACAGAAGGTAAAAAATATACAAAACTGTTGATATGTTTTAGTGCGCCGTTTACGTAGAAATTTTATAGTAAATTTTAACTAAATAATTTATTATATAAATATATAATTTAAAAGTTTGATACAAAATACAGTGTAAACTCCATGTAACGTCACTCGATTTAACGACAAACTCTATAAAGCGTCGAAAACAATTGGCTTAGTTGGTTTAGCTTGTATTCCATACAATGATACACTCTACATAGCATTACATCCACTCTCAATAACGACCACAATTGAATAATAAAAAGTACCTTTTAAGTTGCTAAAATTAGTAAAAACTGCGCACCTGTGTACGTTCTTTTGTCGCTTTATTATCCTAGCCCGCAATAAACTCGACTGTCGGCATCACACATACGAAACTTTTTAAGAAATTCGCAAAATTATTGGAAAATTACTTCCTTTGTCACCAAGATGCCTCAATATCAGAAGATATGAATAAAATAATTAAAAAAATACAACAAAATTACTGGTGCAGCAAAAGACGTCAGACAAAAATAACAGACTACACGCAATAGCGTTCAAATAAGATTATTTTTATGTACATAACTACTAACACTAGACTGAAATAAACTTTTTCTTTTTCTAGTTCTGATTTTTCTTCTCTCCATTTAACGACCACTCTCTATAACGCCATAAAATGCGCAGTCCCTTCAGTGCCGTTATATAGAGTTTACACTGTATGTAGATTTTATGGTTTATTCTATTTTATCTTTAAATAATGTATCTCTACAGATCGATTGGTTTAAAATAGACAATTTAAAAATATAATCAATTTTTTATTCAAAATAGGTTCTTTATTCTTTTTTAATGTAATTGCATCTACCACCACTTCACAAGGTGTTTCGATATGGAGAAGAAGCGAAAAATTTCTGGCTATACAAAGATTGTTTATCAAGTTCAATAAAGACGTAGATAGGTTACTAACAAATCAACCGGCGCTTGTTAGTGGCACTCATCGGGAGAAATACACACTACTTTACAAATATTATATTTAAACAACACACTAATAAATAGTTAAGAGGAGCAAGTAGGACGGCATGTTCGCCTCTTAATGTGCGGGCGATAGGTGCGCCGGCGGCGGCATCCGCGGCGCGCGGCCAGTCGCCCCACTCCTCGACCACTTGGCCTACGGCGGTGGGCAGAGACGGACGCTCGCGATAATTTGTAACCGATCCCAATTAAACAGTTAAAATACAGTCCACTTCTTTCATTTCGAGCCCTATGCATATTAGGTTGTCCCTGTAGTTCCGGGACTAGAATAGGGCTACGGTATCCCCTGCCTGTCGTAAGAGGCGACTAAAAGGGGGCTTCCGGGGTTGCGGGCGGCAAGAGTGGGAGCTCGAACCGCCCGACCAGCGGCCCCGGGAAGGACGACGGTATGTGTGGTCGCATACCGTCGTACACACCAGATGGTGTGGCGAGCGCCAAGCTCGCCTGGGCGGAGCCCGACGGGGCAACGCGCTAAGAGGACTCCGGTTGTGTTCCTTTGGAGATCCCGAAGCCCTCTACGCAGCGCACAGGACGGCCACCGAGGGGGTTTTAGTGCGGTAAAAATCCCACATAACCCGGCGTCGCTCCCACGTTGTCGGGTACCTTTTGAAGGTTTCCCCTTCAATAACAAAAAAAAAAGGCATATTAGGTGCTCTAACACGGCACGTCTAACTGAATATGCAAAAAAAGGATAAACATATAACTTTATGCGTGGCAATCATGATGACTATTCGTTAAAGATGAGTTTAAGTCTGATCCGTCTATATGAATTAATTGAATAGCTACCTATAATGTGCTTGGTATAGAGAGAATAAATTCGTATATGCATTAATTTAATATGGTATTAGTATTAAGGGAAAAATACGTAATTCAGTGCGTGTCTCTGCGTGAATGTTGCATGGAATGGAGAAGGGTGTTCAAGAGTGTTTTATGATTAACTACTAGTATGATTTTTGGATGCAGGCAAAATAAAAAATAAATTCTTTGGTTTTGTAAGATTTAATTATCATCGTCCATGGTATGTTCAGAGCAAGTCCGACTCTAATAATTTGGATGCGAATCGTCTTCCCTTCTTACCTTGCGAACAATGTCCAACCACTTTAGTCGCCCTATTTCATTTAATGGGAACCTAAAACATACACAGAAATACAATCACTACACAGAAATAGTATTAGAAAAAATATCGACTTAAACATCAAATTAATAAATATAACTTTCAAATTAGTAAATGATTTGTGTAGTTTCTTACGATATATATACCAATAATGTACCTTCTGGACTATTTATTAATTTAATCTATGATACATGGATACGCACAATTCATAACGCTTCTCTTTTACACTTAGTAATATGCCCATCTTTTTATTCGCTCTATTATCTGTGACATATATTTACGCTAAATTTAATTTGAATTATTGAAAAATCGATAATAACTTCTTGAAATTGAAATACTTACGAATGATAAGTGATTCCACCACCTTGGGTGATTTTTCCGCTGTAGTTTGTGCAAAATATCATGACACAAGACGGCATTTTTAATCACTTTTCAACACAGAAACTTTGACATAGACACGACCATTCTGAGAGGCGCGCGGCCCGTGACTAAGTTGTCATAAGCCAAATTACCCCATGAATCATGTGCCAAATTTCGAATGTGTATGACTCATCTACGTCTTTATTAGTAGTATATCGATGAATAGAAGGGTTATGCCCAGCAGTGGGATATTTATGAGTTAATGATGATAATAAAAACTGAAATGAACAATTTGAAGTATCCAATAATAATCCTATTTTCTACTTTGTAGCAGGTAGTCCTAAGACACACATATTTTTTCAAGTCACAATGCTTTTATTGACAAACGCAACGTTTTGTTATCACTATGTTTGAAGTATATCCTTATTTCTCTTCAATAAACAATTAAGATTATTATGTCACAGACAGAACAAAGGCATTTTGTACGCAATGTGTAAACATTTAAATCAGTCGCGTGTCATTCACATTTGAAGAACACGTTTTACTGTAGGTACATGTTAATAGCCTAATTTTTCTAAAACATTAATGATTAAAAAGTTGTAATTATAGTTTAAAAACTACGCTAAATTCGTATAAGAAAAATCCTTAATCCTGGTTCTTGACGATCCTGATGAGGAGAATGGGATAAACTTATTAAAATAGTGTATTGTCATCGGTTCTTGATAATTGTTCAAAATTTTAAATTAATTGAAAAGCGTGGTAAAAATATTTTTTAAATTAGTAGACAAACGTATAACTAAAGGATACAAAAGGAAATAATCTACATAAAACTTAAGTAACAGCTTTCTCTAGAGGAGATTGTATGATAGACAGCCACTTAAATGTTTAAGTATGGTCTGCCTGACTGCCTAACTACCTCACTTTATTTGCTAGACTTGATGAAGGAGTAATTTTTCCTGTTATGATGCGTTGAATGACAAATCAAAAACAGTTCGTATTCAACAAAGTACATACCTAATCTAAACGCTAGTAGCGGTACATAAGGTACTATTGGCAATAGCATTAACTTGCTGACAACAAACAGCACAGCGGCAATCGTTCGGGTATGCGTTGAAAATCTAATTTCTAGATATTCAAAACTTGAAGATAGCTGCAGTTTGTGAAATACTGAAAGAGATACATGTAGAAGTTTAGTAATGGAAATAAGAGTTTAAGATCATTTATTGATGATTGTTTGATTTATACCCGACTGCGGAGGGTAAATTTCTTCAAGTGTGTGTGTATCATTGTCTCATTCTTTGGCATGCACTACTGTCCAAACGGCTTGATGGATTTTAACATTATGAGGTATCGTTGGATTCTTTTAATTTGCTACCTAACTTCTCTTTTCAGTCAATTATTTTTAAGCACCAGTTAGACTTTTATAGGTACAACCTGGGATGTATATATTTTATGATTGACTGTCTTGCTGACAAAGAAAATTTTACAATTTTCGGTTTCTTTAAAAAGTATTGCAAATACTTTGATTTTGTGTTGAAGTTTGTACTGTATGAACTAATCTTTATGTTGTACTTGTAGATGATATCATGTAAGTAAACAAAATAACTTACCTGGTAAATAAATAACAGCTGTGAGAAATGTGACTATGATAAGGGACAATGCTGACGCCCAGTACTGCGTTCCTCGAAGGTAAATCTCGACAGGAACACCAAGTAATGTTATACTCGTTAAATGACTGAAAGATAACAATGTTTAGGTACTGTACATTTTATATTTGAAATATAAACTAGGGACTGCTTTGAACTAGTTATTTTTATTTGGCAGTCAAATAAGTTACACTCGTTTATCAAGCTACTAAGTATATTCTTCCATTTATTTATCTATCTTACTTAATTAATTACAGTTTAAAGTAGAACCCCTGATGGTTCGACTCCGGAGACACCACCGCTACCAAATTTCTGCCTAATGACAACAGTGTTAGTAGAAATTAATTATCACTTAATAAACGGTGAAGGAAAACATCGTGAGAAAACCTGCATACCTGAGAGATTTATATAAAAAGAATCTCAATGGTATGTGAAGTCTACCAATACGCGCTTGGCCACCGCGGTGGACTATGGCCTAATCCTTCTTATTATGAGAGGAGACCCGTGCCCAGCATTGGGACAGTGATGGGTTGTTGACGACAACAGTGTTAAACGCTGCTATTGTGTTATGGTTTACTGTACGGGAGAGACACTTACACGAGGCGTTACAACTTAGTTTTAAGGGGTAGTGACGCTATAGTCAACTAGACGTCTTTGATCCTATCTTGTATTGACTTCCTGTAGATCTATGGGTGGCAGTATTACTATCAGCATGCTGTGAATTCATTTTCTACCTTAATAATATAAAGAACGGATCATTTAACTATTGTTTCCTTAATAGGTAGATATTCAGCTTTATTTTCGAGTATCAAAATGTAGAAACTACTCACCTCGCAATAAGAGCCAGCGAAATAGTCAACACAGACATATTTTTGCCGCCAAACAGAAATCCAGATACCGTATTGTACTTTCTATTCACAACGTTGAAATACAATATTATGCCAATAATCACACCAAGAGTTATCCCAAACAAACAATATTCGGCCACATTAAAATAAATTGGCGACACTGGCGTTGTGACGTTCCTCATTTTCATTACAATACGTTTTACTGTTTAAATTAATAATTACACGGTAGTGCGACTCGTTCAACGTGTTGTTGCAAATAACATCTTGCTATCTGCTTCTATTCCTACACAACATCAACAGATAAAAATGGATTTCTCCTCAATCTTACTGCAAATATGCGTAAGGAGGATTTAAATTGTTGTCTGCAGTCATAATTAAGAAGGAAAAAAACTATTTCTATCTACTCGTAGGTATTTCAAGATTGAATATCAGGGTGGATTAATAAGAAAAAAAACGCCGTGTTTCAATTGACAAAGACCAACCGTAAAATACGGAAGAAACTTCCTAACTAAGGTCTATGTTGAATCATTTATTTTTTAAGTGGGTATTCATAATTTTATCCAAGTCAGAATACACCATTAAGTCTATCAAAAATAAGGAAAACTTATATTAAATTACTGCACGTGATGTGTTTGTAAGAAATAAAATCTTTACTTTACCGATACAGAAAAATTCAAGCAAATATACTGTCTCATAGTAATGTCGGTTACTCAAAAGTCAAGTGAGTGTCTGAAAGATAATGTGCTCGTTCTGTTAATTTAATCTAAACGCAAATAATAACGTAGATAAATTACTATACAAATAAACTAAGTACGATATGATAGTATAAGTATATATGGGCGCATGGGTATAATAGCGCCATCTAGTGGCAAGTTTTGTAAATTGTAAGTTTGCAAGTTTATCAATCTATGTCTTTTGGTTCCAAATATTATTATGGTAACTTAATATAATTATTTATATTAAAGTAAATTTTAATATAATTATTTATATTTAAAACAATGTTAAACGTTTTATAATTTAAAACTTAATAATTATAATTTCTTTGCCATCTATAAAATATCCTTGTTGCAATTTACGGACGCAATTTATATGAGACTCAATAAACATGTTATTATATGTAATGTGGATTGTTTCTGAATGTTTTATAATTCTAGAATTCATTTAAAACGTATTGCTAATTTTATATAACTTATTTTGAACATAATTCATTAGCAATAATTCTGTAATAAATATTAAATAATACTGTTTTGATTTTGCCTGTTTATCGTTGATAGATGGTGCTGATCAATAATGCATCCATTTTTATAAGTTAAATTAATATATCAGTAACTTACAAAAGCCTCTTTATGTTAAAAACTTATTTTGCTAATGTTATATCTTATTCAATTGCTTACTGATTTTTATACGTTACTCTTCTTTAAAAACGTTCATAAAAGATTGTTAATCGTATTATGGCGCCAATGTTCATATTTTTCACAGTGTTTATAAATGATCAATCCTATAACTTAATTTATGCAAAAATGTAAACAAATTAGTTAATGATGTTTTAATGTTTTATATATTGCTAATTATTTTTATTGTAATAATTACTTTCATATGGGTTTTGAACTTACTGTATTTTAAATTAATAAAAGCACTCTTGATTCATATTTTGGTTAAAAACGCCACTTCCTTTTTGAGAGGATAGGATGATTGTAATAAAAAAGGAGGGATTGTAATGGATTATTAAAACGTAATTCTGGTGAACGGTGGTATTATTTTTAATTCCATAAATAATCAAGTTTTAAGTGAGTTGCATAAGTGTGAAAGATGGATGAGAGCTCGGGAATCCCCGGCACTCCCAGGGGAGCGCCGATAGCAGCGGTGGGATCACAAATCAGTGACCGAGAACCCCGGTCTACGGAGCCTACTTTTACTGTGGAACAAGTTATGAGCCTTGTTAATTCTATCTCTAAACAACCACACAGTCGAATGGATTTACTAACACCCAACCGGGTAGATTTTTATTTACCACCTTTTAACCCCGATGAAAGATCACATGATATAAGAGATTGGTGTGCTCATGTGGACGAAACTATTTTGAAGTTTAAAATTCCTACGCATGAAGCTCGTATGAAGGCTATTTTGCAACTAAGAGGTAGAGCGAAGACCTGGGCTGATATGTGGTCTCTCAATTCGACTACTTGGGAGCAAATGAAGTCCGAGTTAATCCAAACTTTTGGGAGGGAGTTTCGTTATGCGGATGATGTTCAAAAATGGCGGGCTTACACTTCAGACAAGGCGGCAAACTATGCTGAATATGCTACAACGGCTTGGGCTTTATTTAAACGTGTGAGGCCTGAAGCTTCGGATGCCGAAGCAGTCGACGCTCTTATAACAGGTATTTATCCGGAATTTGTGCGTTCGGAACTATTACGAAATACACCTGACTCACTACCTAAGCTTGTTACTGTTTTAAAAACTTACCGTAAACGTGAAGGTCCTAAAAGTACAATAACTAGCGATCGATTCGATAATAAAAAGCCTCGTGCTCCAGAGCCTAATAATTTTAATAAAATCCATGTAACTTGTTTTAATTGTAACAAACCTGGACATCGCTTTCGTGAATGTAGGGAGAGAGTTGCTTCAAAATTTGATGTCAAACGTAAGGATAGTGCTACTCATTTATCTACTAGTAGTAATCATAAATTTATTGAATGCAATTATTGTAAGCGTAAAGGTCATTCAGAGAAAAACTGTTTTCGTCGTCAAAGTAATGAACGTAGCAATTTAGAAAATGTTAAACATGTAAATTATTTTGGCTCTATAAATCGTAGCATGATAACCGTTGAAATAGGCAATAAAAATTATAATTGCCTTTTCGACACAGGTGCAGATTGCTCTCTGGTTAAGGAGAGCTTGTCTCTCTCTATACCTGGGAAAAGAAAATTTGTTAACACTACATTTTCTGGAATAGGTGGTAGTCAGTTAACGTCCAGTAAAAGTATTACATCATTAGTGAAAATAGATGACATCTATGTAGAATTAGAATTCTATGTCGTGAATGACACACAAACAAAGTTCGATATTCTAATAGGATTTGACCTTTTGAAAGTACCAGGACTCGCTGTAACTATTAATAAAGATTGTGTTTCTATAAAACGTGATCTGTTAATTAATGAATGTAAAATTGTTAAACAACTATATAATAATTTAGATACTGATATTACTAATCCTATTGATCAAGACAAATTATGTAAAATATTAGATGAATTTAAAAATAATTTTACAACTGGCAATTGTATTTCACAAGTTACTACCGGTGAATTAACAATTAAATTAAAAAACCCTGATAAAGTTGTTCAAAGACGTCCATACAGATTATCACCAGTGGAACGTGAAAAAGTTAAAGAGATTATACAAGATTTAAAAGAAAATGGTATCGTACGTGACAGTTCTTCTCCTTTTAGTAGTCCTATTATTCTTGTAAAGAAAAAGGATGGTACGGATAGGCTTTGTGTAGATTTTAGGGAACTCAATGCTAATACAGTCAGAGACAATTATCCTTTACCTCTTATTGCCGACCAGATCGATAAATTGGGCAAAGCACGCTATTTTACATGTTTAGATATGGCTGCTGGCTTCCACGGTATCCCTATAGCCCCTAACTCAATTGAGAAGACCGCATTCGTGACTCCCGATGGTCAGTTTGAATATTTACGAATGCCATTTGGTCTCTGCAATGCACCTTCAGTTTATCAGCGTGCAATCAATACAGCACTTGGTGACTACAGGGACAATATTGCTCTTGTTTATGTTGATGATATTTTAGTTGTTTCAGAAACTGTGGAGGAGGGCTTACATAATTTAAAACTAGTCCTTCAAAGGCTTACTCAAGCTGGATTTTCATTAAATATTGCCAAATGTTCCTTTCTTAAAACTAAAATTGAATACTTAGGTAATATTATTGAGAATGGTAAAATCAAACCTAGCCCAAAAAAGATACAAGCTTTGGCTAATTCTAAAGTTCCAAGGAATCCTAAGGAAGTTAGACAGTTTAACGGTTTAGCTGGTTATTTCCGTAAATTTGTTCCGAATTTCTCCACTATAATGGCCCCGTTATATGAGTTAACTAAAGCAAATGTTGCTTGGGAATGGACGGAACGTCATGAAGTTGCTAGACAAGAAATAATAGATCGACTAACATCCTCGCCTTTATTAACAATATTTGACCCAGATTTACCCACAGAGTTACATACAGATGCCAGTGCAGTTGGTTATGGTGCAGTTCTTATCCAGAGGCAAAATAAAAATCCATTTGTAATTGCCTACTTCAGCATGCGGACCACTGACTGTGAACGTAAGTATCATTCCTATGAACTAGAGACACTTGCAGTTGTAAAAGCGATCAAGCATTTTCGTCACTTCCTACATGGCAGGCATTTTAAAGTAGTCACAGACTGTAACTCATTAAAAGCATCCAGTCACAAGCGAGAATTAACTCCAAGAGTATACAGATGGTGGGCCTATTTACAAAATTTTGATTTTATTATTGAATATCGAAAAGGTGATCGCCTTGCACATGCTGACTATTTCAGCCGCAATCCTATTAGTAATGACTTAATTTTGCCATCTAATAATAATAATAACCCTAATGCTGTTAATACTAAATCATATTATTCATTAAGATTAAAATCAATTAATACACTATTAAAATCAATTAATACACAATAATAATTGTTACACTTGACCACAATTGGCTTTTGATTGAGCAAAAGCGTGATTCTGAGCTAAGTAAAATTGTAGAAGAATTAAAGGGCGATACCATACCAAAAACAATTGCAGACACTTATGTTATTTCCCAAGATAAATTGCTAAGACGGAAAGTGCAGATTGATAACAAAACTCACAATTTAATTATTGTCCCTCGAAATTTTAGATGGAACTTAATTAATCATTATCACGATGCTCTACAACATTTTAGTTGGGAAAAAGTTTTAGCTAAATTACGCCAACAATACTGGTTTCCTAATATGAGTCGGTTAGTTAGAAAATTCGTAGAAAATTGTGTAAGTTGTAGAGTGCGTAAAGGGTTATCTGGGGCTCGTCAAATTTCATTGCATCCCATAGAAAAGGTGGCTATTCCTTTTCATACTGTCCATGGTGATATTACTGGGCGAATGAATGGTAAACGTAATGAAGCATAATATGCCTTTGTGTTTGTAGACGGTTTTACTAAATATGTCCATATGATTTATACCAATGATCGCACTACCGAGACAGCAATCAAATGCCTTCTAAATTTAGTTTCTATTTTTGGTACGCCAACTCGATTTATTACTGATCAAGATAAAAGTATGACATCTGCCGAATTTAGTATTTTTTGTAAAAATAACGGTATTCAACACCATGTGGTAGCTAAGGGCGCTAGTAGAGCGAACGGACAAGTAGAACGAATTATGAAAATCATCAAAGACAATATGTCAATTGTAGAGCATGATAAGCCTTGGCATACTGCTATTCAAGAGTTACAACTCGCAATAAATTGTACAGTCTCTAAAAGCACAGGTAAAAGTCCTATGGAAATTTTGTTCGGTAAGCAATGTTCTCCTCCAGGTATAAAGCTTTTACAAATTGACGATGACATAATGATTGACGATCTAGATTCCTTACGATCATCTTGTAAAAAAAGGATGGACGAGCGGTCTCTTCAAGACAAAATACGTTTTGATAAAACAAAAGCTAAAGTTCGACCGTATAAAGTAGGTGACTTTGTTTTGCTACGCCGTCACGAACGGCATACAACTAAACTTGGCACAAAATTCGAGGGACCTATGGAGGTTTTACAAGTTCTACCAAATGATCGTTACAAAATTAAACATATTAATCTCCGTGGTAGTTCTGAAAAGATTGCTTGTCATGATTTGTTAAGACCTGCACCTCATGCTCAATCTGATCCTTTTGAAAATATTTCGGAAGAGTCGGCCGTATGGGCAAATGATGATCAATCAGATTTGCAATAAGTTTTGACTAATACCGAGAGTACTGAACGTGCAGTTCACAACGATTGTGTTGATAAATAAAATAATTATGTTGTTTGTTGTTCCTTACTAATATCCCCTTTACCCTATCCAAATATCCTATCCTTAAACATGAGGCTGGCCACCTTGTGTATCCTTTTCCCGGTCTTGGTTGGCTAGATCCCAGGATGGGTGATGCCTGTTATGGTTGGCTAGAGCCCAGGATGGGTGATGCCGGTTATTGTCAGCTTGATCCCAATATGGGTGATGGTTGTTATGGTTGGTTTGATTTGGATCCTGGGGTTACTGGTACCATATTGCAATATCTTATCTCTAATTTAAGTTTACAAATATTTATGTTCAAAGAAATGTTTTATTGTTATTTTTAGTTTAAAATGTTTTTATTATTTTCTCTCTGTATATGTTCAAAGAAATGTTTTATTTTTGTTTTTAGTTTAAAATGTTTTTATTTTTTTTTATGTTCAAAGAAATGTTATATTTTTGTTTTACATGTAAAATGTTTTATTGTTATTGATTCTCTTTTTTTTAAGTTCACAAAAGAAATGTATTATTTTTATTTCATTTGTAATAAGCGCCGAGAGCGCGCTTGAGTCAGTTTGGCCGTATGGGCGCATGGGTATAATAGCGCCATCTAGTGGCAAGTTTTGTAAATTGTAAGTTTGCAAGTTTATCAATCTATGTCTTTTGGTTCCAAATATTATTATGGTAACTTAATATAATTATTTATATTAAAGTAAATTTTAATATAATTATTTATATTTAAAACAATGTTAAACGTTTTATAATTTAAAACTTAATAATTATAATTTCTTTGCCATCTATAAAATATCCTTGTTGCAATTTACGGACGCAATTTATATGAGACTCAATAAACATGTTATTATATGTAATTTGGATTGTTTCTGAATGTTTTATAATTCTAGAATTCATTTAAAACGTATTGCTAATTTTATATAACTTATTTTGAACATAATTCATTAGCAATAATTCTGTAATAAATATTAAATAATACTGTTTTGATTTTGCCTGTTTATCGTTGATAGATGGTGCTGATCAATAATGCATCCATTTTTATAAGTTAAATTAATATATCAGTAACTTACAAAAGCCTCTTTATGTTAAAAACTTATTTTGCTAATGTTATATCTTATTCAATTGCTTACTGATTTTTATACGTTACTCTTCTTTAAAAACGTTCATAAAAGATTGTTAATCGTATTATGGCGCCAATGTTCATATTTTTCACAGTGTTTATAAATGATCAATCCTATAACTTAATTTATGCAAAAATGTAAACAAATTAGTTAATGATGTTTTAATGTTTTATATATTGCTAATTATTTTTATTGTAATAATTACTTTCATATGGGTTTTGAACTTACTGTATTTTAAATTAATAAAAGCACTCTTGATTCATATTTTGGTTAAAAACGCCACTTCCTTTTTGAGAGGATAGGATGATTGTAATAAAAAAAGGAGGGATTGTAATGGATTATTAAAACGTAATTCTGGTGAACGGTGGTATTATTTTTAATTCCATAAATAATCAAGTTTTAAGTGAGTTGCATAAGTGTGAAAGATGGATGAGAGCTCGGGAATCCCCGGCACTCCCAGGGGAGCGCCGATATATACGATATTATTCCTGATTACAGACAAACAGACGACATCTTGATACGACTATAACGACGTACTGACGACAAACTGTTAACAACGCCATCTACCTTTTGAACTACTTAACGCACTCGCTACTATGCTAGTACAACGTGCGGCAGAAAACAGCGCCATCTACCTCTTACATGAAAACTACTGCACTCGCTGCAAAGCTAGCGACATCTATATCGTTAGTTATAAACAAGTTAAGTTCATATCATCCTACATTACTGTGGTACGGACCATAAACTTTGAAAGCTTTCGTAAATATCTGGTAGATGACACTTATTACGATAGGTTTATTGCTTGTGAATTTCTTCGTTGATAATATAAAATTAAAATAAATATTTCTTCCCACAATTACTTGCTTATTAGAAGTAACATCTGTGTTTTTATTTAATATGTTGAATAGAATTGCGTATCTCCTTACTGTGGAGAGGCTGCTAAAATATGTAATGAGAACTTAATTTATGAGGAAAGAGCTTATTAGGTAAAAAAATATAATTATACTATGTTCCCTACGACGAACACCCTTTTTATTTTACATTTAAGTACATGATCTCGAAATAATATATTGGTTGTAAACTGGAACAACTAAAGTAGATATAAAACTAAAAACTTGTCCATTTGTACATTGTGCGGGTGTTTTATGTTATCTGTGTGTGGGGGGCGGGAAGGGTTATTATTATGGATGGCGGGTCGCTCCTACCGACATTAGAATATTATGCTCACACCTGGCCCCCAGCGACCCCGTAAATATAGTTTTTTTTCCTACTGTTAAGGATTAGAAGTTTTAGAGTCATAGGTAAGTAAGTCTTAGATAGTATAGATAGGACACTATATAGTATAGTGACGTCACTAGATACTCATTTTCGAGATGACGCAGTTTGTATACGTAATACAAAGCTTTAGTTTGTAATAATTAGATAAATACTAGGCCCTTACTCTGATATACCTAATATGCTCTTAGCTGTAGGTACTTTACATATAATAACAATTATCAGAAAGGTAGGAAAGTTTCTCAATCCCTAATGAGAAACCAATTTCTCATCAAGGTTCGTAATCCTGTACGCATTTCTTTTCTATTTCGCAGTTTATTTGCCACTATCTGTCGATGCAATTTAATTCAGTAATGCTGACGGCAACGTCTACTTCTGCGGCAACGGTGACGTCAGCTGCGGCAACATTTGCAACTGCGGCAGGGATAACGTCTACGACTCTGATATTTAGCAGTGCTGCAATGATGGATTTTTATGCAACAGAGACATCAACTACAGCAGCTGTAACATCTGCTATTACGGCAGGTATATCCACGTTTACGCTTACGTGCTACGGTGATAGTGTTTAATGTAGATATTCCAGCGTCGCGATGGAGAATGTATTTTATTAGCTCTCGTTTATAAAATTAAAGAGAATTTTGTTTTAGGATGCCATAGATTTAACTACTAATAGATTCTTACTTTCGTATATACCACATTTACTTAGTTTTATCGATGAACGATTTACCTACTTGTTGATGAAATTTTTTTAAAACACATTAATTAAAGTTAGAGTAGCTTCCTATATTAATTTGTATGAAAATGTATAAAATTGTAATATCCAAAATAGTAGAAGAAGTAGTAAGCAGAACTAGAAATGATGTAGTTCAAAACAGATCAACATCGCGCATCATCGCAGAAATCAATTTAGCCAAATAAGGCTTGAAACACAGAAAGGAAAATGTTTTATCTGTATCATTGTCAGTAATGTAGATCTAATAGCGCAATAAATTCCATCCGCGTACGTTCGTATACACAAATCATCTAATACACAATATCGCAAATAATTCTTGTCCAGAACATTGGGTGACACGGGGCCACCCGAACAAACGGAAGCTGAGGAAGGGGGAAGTGGGGGAGCTGTGGAAATATTAGACAGAGATGCAACATCTGAAATTCCGCGAACAAGAACAGGACAACAAGCAAAGAAAAATTAAATTATATTTACCCATGGTGTCAGCCAGTTATTAAGTGGCCAGACGCCATTTTGAATTATTATATTTTTTATTTCCTTTCCCCAGGTTTCCCTTTTGTACGAGGAATTCCTTTTATTTGGAATAGTTGAGGGACCGCACTGCAAATGGATTCAGCCGGGATGTGTTAGTGTTGTAAATCAATGGGACTGCTTTCAAAGGTCATAAGGGATCATTATAATGGTGCGAAATCACCTTCTTATATTTTAGATACGGTCGTGTATACTTTGTACTCTTATTTGAATAAAGGGTTGTCTCTGTTAGTCTTAATAGCTC
The DNA here is from genome assembly GCF_041222505.1 of Epargyreus clarus. Lineage (NCBI taxonomy): Eukaryota > Metazoa > Arthropoda > Insecta > Lepidoptera > Hesperiidae > Epargyreus > Epargyreus clarus. The sequence goes on along the minus strand of NW_027332239.1, from coordinate 7,005,913 downwards.
TGTAAGGGCTGTGGGGTACTTCAAATATATTTAAAAGGAAAATAAGTTGCCGTACAATATTACATAGACGTTATAAATTATTTCAATCTACATCGTAGATCTTTTTAAAGAGTTTTTTTTTTGTTGTAGAAAGACATGTGTATGCATCCCACTTTATATTTGTTATATTATATTATAATTATATTTGTTAATTATATTTGTTGCTACCTGAGTATAGAAAGTGAAGCAACTTCATCAAACCAGACCGAAGCTTACAACCCTGTTGGTAGCAAGTAGTGTTTTTAACACGCTTTTATTAGCTTCAGACGTATGTATGTTGGTATGTTGGTATGTTAGTATGTAACGGAATCTTTGAACATGATTTTAACCCCCTTCAAAACGTCGGATTAACTCGAAATTTGGCATACTTATTAAGGACCGATGACAATTCAATATTTTAAACATTAATAGTTTTGTACCATTGTCCTTATCAACATCCTCTGGATTAACGATTTTCGAGGCGAGATTTTTCAAACACCTTCAGCAAAGTTCATCGCAACTTTAGATTGCAAATAATAATTATTGCTATTTAGTTTCAATAGGCGTAACTTTTATATCGTGATTTTTAGTTTAGAAAATAATAATGTTATTTCCCTATAACTCAAATGTTCTGAAACATATCTATAATGCGCTCTTGTAGAATGATTTTTAGGATTCCGTACTCAAAGGTTAAAACGAAACCCTCTGCGGTCTGTTCGTCTGTCGTTGGGCTTTATCTCTTAAATCGTAATAGATAGACACTTGATTTTTTTACAAACGATGAATAATGGTGGTCGCTATAACGAGAAATACTAAAAATTAATAAATAATTATAGTTCAAAAAACTAAAAAACACGCTTTTATGATAAAATCAACTAAAAAGTAGAAAATAATTTTCAATCTAAGAATCAATTAAGGAACAGTAAATAGTATAATTGTGGAAAAAGTGTGGGGTGCTCCATTTATCAGGTTCGAAAAGCACCCCACACTTTTTCCACAATTATACTATTTACTGTTCCTTAATTGATTCTTAGATTGAAAATTATTTTCTACTTTTTAGTTGATTTTATCATAAAAGCGTGTTTTTTAGTTTTTTGAACTATAATTATTTTTCTATAACATAGGTGTAGCAAACGAGGGTGCAGTTCATCTGACAGTAAGTTAGAGGCTACCGTTTTACCCGTACCTAGATACATGCTTGTATGTACGTCAATAGAAAGAGAAACATGTCTACTGTAATAAAACTGTTCTATCTCCATGTACTAAAATGCGTTGAAAATATAACAGTAATTTAAATATCCAAGACAGCTAATTTTATTTATTTATACACATCAGCAATTTAGAAAGTTTGCTAATTTAATCCGAAACTTAGTTAAAAGGTGCGCCACTTCTATTTTGAAACTTGAATTTGAATAAGAATTGCAATAGAAAAGCGGAAAACCTTTTAGGTCCTTTGCATTTTTTCTCGACGCCCGGGGTGAGAAAATTATAGAAAGAAATGCCGTCGAAGGGTGTTCGAAGGACTTTTGTAAACGCATGATTGCTCGCTTTGAGGGGTGGGCCCTTGGCAATGTTATTAAAATATAGGGAGTTGCGCTTAAAACTATCCTTTGAAGATTTGCTCTTTTAACCAAATTGTATATTGGTTTAGATTTTATCTATTACTTATTGATTTTTGTGTTATGAAGTGATACGGTAAGTTCACCTGATATTAAGTGATGGCATTGAGTCCATTGGAACAGACCGTATTTTTATATTGCCACGAATCTAGGGCCACTTCTAGGACCACTTCTAGGGCCGCTAACGTTAGTTTAGAAACGTTGCTTGAGAAAGACGTTACCTGATGTCATAGAGTTCGAACTTTTTTAAGCATTACCTGAATTCGATCACCGATTCCTTGCTAATTTTGAACACTAAGATGGGACTTACCTGAAAAGAGAAAATTTGCCTTATTAAAATCTCCAAGAAAACAGCTACGTTCTACTGTTATGTGAGAATAGGTGGTAAAATGCACAAATTAATAAGACTATGGATTATTGTATTATTCTGCTTCTTTTGTTAATGATCACGTTTAACCATCTTCCTTTAAAAATTATGTGTTTGATGATCCTCAAAACATTTGAAATCTTTTAAGCTTTGTTTGTAGCTACAGACATTGAATGTGTCAGACATGGGCCGTGTCAGATAAAATTGTATTTATCTGAGATGGCACTCATCTGACACGCTCAAGTCTAGAGATGAAAATGAACCCTTATAAAAGAAAGCAATAATTTACAAGAAATCTGACGCAAAAGAAAACCCACATAGTAGTCCGAGCTTATCTAAGGAAGCGTGAAATTTATGTTAATGATGCTCCCACGAAGGGAAATAACATATCGTTAAACCAAAGGAGAAAACATCCTGATAACGTCCCCCGCAAATGAACATAGGGGGGCATATTCGCAAAGAGATTAAATAGAGCGGACATTATCAAAATTTCATTCCGTTTCACACTGACTTTCAGAACAAGTTATGATCAATTATGGACGACTTTTCATTTCTATGTCCGGTCTTATATCCATTAGTGGTTCATTTTTAATTTATTTTATGATGTTTAAGGTAAAGTAAATAATTAAGTTGTTTATTTAAAAATAAATATATTCGTTTACTAATAGAAATAAGGAAAACAAAGTAATCCGGAAAACGGACTGAAAGACGAAATCCAAAATGTCTTTATCGAAGTCTTTACTAAGTCTATTTAATGTAATAAATTCGCTACGTACAGTCTGCTTCATAAGTTTTAATAATGTAATTGCGCAAATTATCTTCCACAGAATTACTTTAGTTGCAGCTTGGGTATAATATATTAAAAAAAGAGTGTCATAAAAATAACATCTCGAAAAACCACAAAGCACGCATAAAACGTAGCCCGCAGAAACCAATTCGTCCGTCCCCATAACCGGATATATCCGGTTATCGCCGGACAATCACTTGCCCGGGGCGCTACTACCGAGATTGTCTTAAGTTTCAACCCTTAACTTTTGATTAAACTGTCGTTTTGATAATGTCTGTACTAAAATATAAAAGAACTATTAATACATTGTATGTTTTACATAACAACGCTTAGACTTGAGACGTGTCAATTAGAGTGAGAATTAGTGAGTGAAGTAAGTTCATATTATATGTTGAGGGTTAAGAGATCCTTAACATGTGGGTATTATTATCCACTTCTATATTTTATAAGACTTTACATAGGGTGTTAACTGCTTAATTATTTGGAATTATATAATTATTTATTTTCTATTCTATTGCGTAGCGCAATGCATAAGTACTTTAAATTTCCGAAAATGTTTGCTTTGAAGGATAATGATTTCTTTGTAACACATTGAAAACAATGCATGTGACAGGTGTTCATTTTACACTGTTCCATATTGTGAATCAGATTTGGTCATCATCTTTAACCTATTCCATTTACACTATTTGGTGAGGATTCACTCTTTGGAAAAAAAGATATAAGATCAAGTTTCTAATCAACCTTTGAAAAACTCAGAACAAATAGTAACATTTGCAATTTCCGATAATGGAAACTCATAGCCTAATCGCACACACCTCTGAGTTTTCAAAAGTTATGTAATGTAAATAGATACTCGTGACTTACTTAAACAATGAGGGACCCGGCACGCCGGAGAGGTTTAAAAAAATCTCAAAGATGTGCTAAGTCTACCAATCCACACTTGGTACCAGCGCAGTGGAATATGATCTACACCATTTTCACTCTGTGGAGACTCTTGCCCAAAAGTGGCATAGTAATGGGTCGACGATGATCTATAATGATCTAAAAAACACCTTAGACAAGGCGTCGATTGAAAAGTGTAGCACTATCATTTTAATGCAAAAAAATATTTTTCGAAGATAGATACGAAGTGACAGAGAAATAGCTTGTAGAATAAATTGAATGTGGGAAATAGTAACATTTTGGAATTACATTACTTCCGAATTCACCTTCGTAGGTGAGATGTCTCGATCAATTGCAGACGGCCTCGCCTTACCATTTCAATCTACCGTCAGGCGTCACTGACATATTGGTTTACCTTTCACATTTTGGCAAAACATCGCCACCTCACCTAATGATATTATTCGAAATTGGTTCACTCATCCTTCTTGTGTTGACAAAATTTCGCTATCAATACACCACATCGGAGCCAATAGCAATAGGGTGTGTCGCTTCACACTATCTACAAAGAAATTACGTACTCCACGAAGGGAGGTGGGTGACGTCACCGCCGCCTCGAATAAATGTGATGGAAATTGGAGGATTTGTTTACCCATATTCTTCTTACACTTTGACACTAAAAGGTGGAAGGGGTAGCGCTGTTTTAGGTAGGTAACTAGTTTTGTGGCTTGATTGTGTTTGCCCTGCACTTACTGGTGTGTGCCTACTCACGTTCAGTCTACGTATAGATATGAATGTTTTTTATGTAGCTTATTGTTCCTACACCATTTATCCGATTGTGATGAAATTGTTGTATCATTTCGCTTTAATGTTGTAGGCACCGTCGTATCGTCGTTACGTCGTTATATATATATATATATATATATATATATATATATATATATATATATATATATATATATATATATATATATATTTCTAATAAGCGTGTGTATGTCACTGAACTCCTCCTAAACGACTGGACTGATTTAGATGAAATTTGTTGTGTGTGTTCAAGGGGACTTGAAAATGGTTTAGATTCACAATTTAGTCCGTGGGAAAAGGTTTTTTTAATTAATTTTTAATTCGTAAGTAGTTGTTGATTTTGGAATGTTTCACATTGGATTCGACAGGCTACCATCGCAGTTTCAAATATTCTATCTATTTTTCAAACCCGTAAGTGATAAGGGTTGTTTACCCTTAACATTCACTTAACTTTTTTTATTACATATGGCAACACAACGTTTGCCGGGTTAGTTAGTAGCATTGTATTATTTTACAACACGACTCCAAAATCTGTTAATTCACATCAAAACCGGTCATAAATTTAAATAAGATTTTCGGTGTCCCATAACACGTACCGAAATCCCATATTTTCCGGGACGTCCACATATCACTTTGTTTACGTGATCCATTCATTTTCGATTCCCGTTCCAAACCCAATATCCTGTAGGCGTCTATTTATTCAACATATCATATCAACATTAGCCTGATATATAGGCCTGAGCCCGGACTGCCCTTGTGATTTATTTATAGAACTAGCTTCTGCCCACGGTTGCCTCTGTGCACGACCATGCCAGATTACAGTTAACGATATGGTACCGATATTTTAAGACGAAAAATATAAGAGACTGTTAATATTCTCTTATTTTTACTTTAGTTTTAAGAAATAGTTCAATGTTACACCAAATTACTTTATACGTAAATGTATATCAAAATATTTTTATTATTATATATACCAAGTAAATCAATTTAAATATTTTTATTTGACTTGAAATATTTTTCATGAAACGACCCTTTTAGAAGGTATATGAAAATACTTCACGACCACCTAATTTGAACTGCTCCTCTTCCAGAGCGCCCCGAGACCCCCCCCCCCTTATGAAGCTTCGCGATCCCCCAGGGGGTCACGACCTACACTTTAAAATACACTGTTCAAAATAGGTAATACCGCCTCTTAAGTTGGGTTTAGGCAGCTTATTGCAACTCTTATTGACAACGATTTGTTCACGGATTATAATTATGCTTATAGTATGAGCTTGTATTGCATTTCGAAATATGTATCACTTATCTTCTAGGCTTATTAGATTGTTGTTCCTTCGTTACAACGTATGCTTATAGGACACATGGACTTAAAATGAAGGTCAGTGATAACTAGATATTTATTATACAAAACGAAAACCCAACTGCCTAAAAATATAGCCGATGCATATACTTCCACAATTAAGACGAACTCAACGAAAACTCAAAGCATGCCAAAGAACGGGAAATACAGACTTTCGTTGGAAAAACATTACCCTCCACAGTCGGGTAATGATAAAGTATATTAATGATAGTAAATATAGCATATTTTTTTGTAATACAGAAGTAGCATACGAGCTTGCAGTCCACCTGATGGTAAGTGGCTACTGCCGCCCATGGACATCTGTAATCAAACCCAGATAGGATTAGGTAGTCCTACCTGAGGTCGGCCACAGATGCGTCGCTACCCTTGAGAACTAAGCTGGAACGCCTCGGAAAAGTATGTCTCCCTCATCACACCCTTCAAACCGTAACACAACTGCCCAACACTGCTGTTATGAGGCAGAAATAGGTGTGGCGGAGGTGCTGCCGGAGTCGAACCACAAAGGTTTCTACCTTCTTCGAATTACTAGAACTATGGTAGGTACGTTGACTGTGACGTCACAACTCATGCTTCATACTTCATTATAGAGGCGTCGAAACATATTAATGGTTTATAGTGATATAAGATTATATTTTCGAAAGAAAACATTTAAGTTTTGAAGACGGACGAAACGTTATTGGAAGGAAAGGTTCCTAGGTAAATATCTTAACTCATATTGTATCAAACAGGTCGAATAAATTTCCCTTACCGCCTCCCCGATTTTACATGCTTATCACTAGAGCTTACAGTATATAAGTACTATTTTTAATGTAGCCTAGAAGTGTCCACCTGATTTTCATTATTATTCATTGTAAATCTTACTCCTAATCTTACTCTTACTACCCTTGAAGAAGAATCTTTAAAATTATTTATACTTCAATACTTGCTAAGCACACGTGGATATAGCACACACACACGCATAAACAAAGTAACCTATAATATACATATCATTACACACACATAGACAAAAAGCAAAAACACACACCGAATAATTGAAATTAGTATCCTTCAAGGGTGCCGTGTGTAGCAGTGGCGTAAAAAACTCATCTCGACCGCCCCCGCCCGACCCACGCCTTGGGCGGCTGTGAAATATGATGTTTTCCCATTCCAAGCGGACACGATTAGAAAATTCGTCGCGAGTATGTATGTATGTGTGTCCTGAACTAGTTTCTGTGTGTTAGTTCGTTTTTCTTTATGGGAACTTGAGTTATTACTGAAGTGAATACTTCTTTAGCGGCGTTGTGCACTTTTTGTGATGGTAACAAATGTTAAACGCGTCAGGACACATGATCTGATCGAAAATTCGTAAGATGTCATGTTTATGTACGTTAGCGCAATAAATGAATATTGTATTTTATCACATAAATGATACTATTATACTTTTAAACTGATAATTAAAGCAACTCGTGCAAAATTATTCCCTAGCCATTCCAAAATATCAAAAAAGCACAACATTTATATTCAAGTCTCACTTCTGCTGGCACTCCCGGAATGCAATCCTTTGATTTTTTTATTATTCAAGCTTATACACTGAATCATGTAGCCTGAGAGTATATGTTCACAGCCGCCCATAGACATCTGTAACTATAGATGAGATTAGATTGAGATAGATAGGAGTTCTACTTGAAGTTACACAGATGCGTTATCACTCTTGAGAACTAAGTGATCCGGTATTCATACTCTTCCATGGAAACGCAAGATTTTTTTTAATCTATAAGTAGGTGGTGCCTCCAAGATGAACTACGAAGGGTTCAATCAACATCACAAGTTTCAAATTCAAATTCAAATCATTTATTGCCTGAAAATGGGTAAGTACAATTGATCGACAGTAATAGAATAGGTTCGCCAAATTCCACCTGTCAAGGCATGCAATTTATAATGGGTTACAATTTATTATTATATTAATTTACATGATTAGTCATGGTTAAAGTACAATCCTTCATTAATTTTATATGTAATAAAACGGATTCCAAATAATTAATTGATTACAATATAAAAGTGATGGTATTGCAACCAATATCATAGACAATTGACTCACATAACCCAAATTCAAGAAGTTACAATATATTTGCTGGTGTTTTGTGATCTATTACATGAATATGCCCTTTTTTTTTTAATAAGGGATCATTGCTCACAATAACAGAAAGTTTACTAGTTAAATAAGGTTTTCTTTTACAGTTTTTACTGTACTTTTTTACAGTTTTTCTAATTTTTCAATAAGTAAATACCTGAACAATGTCGCGTATTCTTAAGGTAACACCATAGTTTATATTAAAATGTATTATATTAAAAGGTATATAACAAGAGGCGAGTATAATTCACAAAGTTAAACATTTTGAAAATAAACGGTAGGTTGTGTCTAATACTCGACTTCATTTCAGAAGCACGGGCTGCTGATCGAACGAAAACATTGTTGTGTGTACTGCGATGGAATGTCACGTAATCGTCAGCTTAACTATATAGTATTTGGCACACCCTTCTGGTAACCCACTACCGGCACGGTGTCGGGTTCTATCTCCACTGCTCGGAACGGCCTTGGCAGTCTATTGAGCTCATGATCATCATCATCATCAACCCATTACTGTCCTAATGCTGGGCCCGGGTCTCCTCGCAGAATGAGAAGGATTATGCCACAGACTAAGCCACTAACGGGCACCCATCCCTGACCGCGAAGTTGCTTAATTTTTGGAGATTATTAGTCATTAGTATAAACCACATCCATATAACTCGGCAAATCTAGCATTAAGATTGAGAAAGATAGGCTAAGTACCAAATAAAATAATAAAAGATCTTAGTGGTTAGTAAGTACCTACTATGCATTATCATTACAGACTGTAGAAAATGTACTACTATAATACAATAACTTCTACTACTAATAATAATTACGTGCAATATTTGAACCCATATTTAATACAAACTGCGTCCAGTTAAAACTTCCCGTTACAAAAATATTCCAAAAAGCTCCAGATATATTTTATTAATAAAGAGCTTGCGCCTTACATGAAGTTCCTTCGCTAAAGCTTTTAAGCGCTTTAACGACGAAAGCTCCCGTTGCAGGTGCGACGATTTGCATAACTTTAAATTTAAGTTGGGCGAATAAAATACGAGAACTATTGACAGATCAGATAAAATAAGTCAAGAAGGATACTAAATCTTTCTTTTATAATATAAGAGCAAACTATCATGCAGTCCACCTGATGGTAAGTGCCCACTGCCGCCAATGGACATGCGTAATCAAGAAAGGATTCAATATTCCTACGTGCATTCGGCCACAGATGTGCCGCTATGCTGAGGACTAAGCTGGAATGCCTCGGAAAATTATGTCTCTCTTATTACACCCTTCAAACCAGTACACAGCAGAGTTCAACGCTGCTGTTATGAGGCAGAAATATGTAGGTGTGGCGATGGTGCCGCCGAAGTCATACAAAGGGTTCTAACATATGATGGTGATGTTATGACTATAGTGCTACCGTCTCTATTTCGACCGTATAATGTACAATAAAATTAGGTTGGTAAATGAGGTATCAAATTTAGTGTTTGTGGCATCTATGATTTAAATAAAGATTTTGACCCAATCAATCAGGTTGCACTTTTGGCTTCTGTTTCAAAATAAAATACCTACCTATTTCTTTTAGGACTTAAGTAATTACTGTATCGTTTTCGTGTGACGATGTGCATGTATACGTTCAACTTTCGCTCCAATTTGTTGTTTTAACATATTTAAGTAGTAAATTAAAAAAGAAATACTTGAATATCAAAAGTTTCACAGATTAACATAATGGTAGGAAACTACGAAGTATCACTAAAGAGGCATATGCAATGAAGTTTCCCATTATGCATAAACCAGTAATAAGGGATTAGTAACCAATAATAATTAATACCCTCTTATAATGACAGTCGCAACAAATGCTTACGTCATCACTTGTGACGTAACAAGCGGCTTAGGCTGCAAAGCGGGTCCGAACCTCTGCGGGCCTATTAGTCTTTGAATCGCGTTTGACAGTATGGAATTGGCTTTTAAATGAGCTTAGAAATGACATAATGTATTTTATATTTTTTTGTTCATTGACTTATTAGTTAAGGTATTCGTTTGTTTTTGTTGTAAGTACATATTATTAGATTTAATTGAATGTTCATCAAATATTGTCTAATTTTATGTAGGAACGTAGTAGAAAAAAACATGTTTTTTTAACTTTACGTGAAAAGTTCATCATCATCAATTTCATTGTTATCCAGAAATTCTGTAATAACTGGTATATATTTTGGTATAGTAGGTTTAAAAATAAAATTAGTTGTTAAAAACTGTTTTCTCGTTTGAATATGGTACAGGAGAAATACTTTTCCGTGTCGTTTCAGCTTAGTCCTCAGGGGTAGCGGCACATCTGTGGCCGACCTCCGGTAGAAATATCTGATCCCATCTGGGTTGATTACAGATGTCCATGAGCGACAGTAGCCACATACCATCAGGTGGACTGCATGCTCATCTGCTACTCTTATATTATAAAAAACGGATATTTTATTTATTTAAACAATCTATTTCAAATGACATAAATTAATAACAATTACAAACCCCTTTATAAATAGCCCAGCAAAAATGTCCACGTCATCACTTGTGCCGTAACAAGCGGCTTAGGCAAGCAAAGCGGTTCCGAAGCTCTACGGAGCTATTAGTCTTTGAGCCTGGCTGGAAAGTATGGAAACGGCTTTTAATTTAAATCTTCAAATATTAATGAAAAAAATTTTGTGCTATTTTGTTTGTTAAAGAATTTTTGATAATTCAGCATAGACAGAAATTGTCAAACTTAGATCATTGGTAGATGAAATCTGAATAGATTAATTATTTATTAATTACAGGCGTAAATAGACTGCGTACTCTTTAATGACATTCTTAAATTTCATTTTATCTGTTAAATAAGGATTTTCAGATGAAATTAAATTTCCTATCTGAGATCAGCCACACGTTTTTTGCTTCCCCTGAGAACTAAGTGGTAATGCCTCGAATCTCTCTCTCTATCAGATCACACCAGCGTTACTACCTAAAGGCAGAAAGGTGTGACACCGGAATCACACCACAAAGTGTTCAACAATTGTAGATGCGCAAAACAAAATTACATATGCGAAAAATTTAAATTGAAACGTCCATTTTCATATTCCGTAGCCAGCTAACCAATGGCGGGTATAAAGGGGGTGTCCACTGTCCGGCGCGACGTTGATGTATCATGGCGGATCAACCGCGTCCGCCGCCTAATCTCCATACATTACCGTGGATGTTGTTCAAACAAATGGTGCTTCGGACTTAGTTCGGGTGGTGCAACTTGTCCGTTATGTTTGTTTAGGAAATGCTCACGTTTGTGTATTGTTTGTAGTTAGTACTGTTAATACGTTACTACAGAAGTACAAGCACATAATAACATTGAACATATGACTTTTTAATAACGTAAAAATTTAAATAATAAACCAATTTCTGGGCTTTGAAAATTATAATATTCTAATACTAATGAAGTGCTACCGTGTTCTGGTTTGAAAAAGGTAGTAAAACATTTGTGACTGACCTCAGGTAGGAATCTAATATTATCTGGGATTGATTATAGATACCCATAGGTGACAGTAGCCGCTTATCATCATGCACTGTATGCAAGTTCGCTACTTCTATATTCATCATCATCAAAATGTTATTTTTCCTTCGCTTTTAAATTTTTAAACTCCTTCAAATGTTTTTTTCAGTAAACAAAAAATATAAATGCCAAAATTGCAATAATATCAATCGTAAACATGTTTATACATCCTGTGTAACAAAAACCGAAGTAAGTTTGTATGCTACAGCTTAAAAACGTCTGTCCAGAATATCCACTCTTATACGAATAAACAAGAAGTACAAAAAAAATCTACGTTTAAAAAATTTCAAAAATTTAATTACGAAGAAGTATTAGTACTATCCAGCATTAAAGAAAATGAGACGAATGAAAGTTGGTATTAAAAAGACGAGGCTAGAAATTTCAAAAGTGGGTACCTACATTGTTCGGTACCTCTCCTTTGTTCGGAGTTCTCTCATGCATTTCTCATTACGCTTGCTCTTTTTAAAGAAACTTCCAGCTTCTCGGAAATAAAAGACTTCTTGAAATGCGATAAGTAGTAATCTCTGTAAGTAGGGTGCGGTGGGGTGAGTGGGGTAAGCTGATATTATACTTCAGTTATGCACGTTATGTGCTTATCGGATAGTGCTGTTAATACGAGTATGGTCTGTGGATTTTTGTTGCGATACTTTTTTTTAATTTATATATTTGCAACAGTTTAAATATTTTTTTTACATTACCAACAAACACGAGAGAGAAAGAGAGACCTATATTAAACTGAGGCTGAGGGCATCCTATTGTGTCCTAACTATATACACGTAGGCACCTTAAACTACCTAAAATTGGTCATAGAATGTATACATGTAGACACAGATACATTGCTGCGGACAAATTGTCTAAATGTCACTAATTTATCAAATTAATATTTATTAACTGTTAAACGCAAGTAATATTAATCCTTAGATGTTGTTTGTCCCCGCTCTCCTCTATTTTATTCTATTTCAAGAAATCTTAGTCTTCACATTTCAGAGCAAATAAGACTTGTTTATGGTCTTCACTTCTATCTAGATATCCGATTGCCTTTTGAAAGTGAGATGGAAACTCGACAGTAGGTACAGTTAATATTAAAATTTCAACCCATTAATATCTTACTGTTGCGCACAGGTCTCCTACCGGAATAAGAGAGGGTTAATTAGAGCACCGCGCTGGGCAAGTGCGTATTGGTACACTTCCACATACTCTTGAAAACTCGTTTTTTTTTTAAGATTTCTTAGGTATGTAGGTTTCACGATAAGTGAACGATAAAGGATATATTCATATTAATAATGACAATCCATATACAAAAGTAATAACTGCTGAACACTTTATTAAACTTTTACAACTATAATGTATCTTCAAATTTGCTACAACATACAAGGCAAGAATCTAATAAATCTATCCGAAATTCCTAACAATGCCTTGAAATCGCAGATTCACTAGACAGAACCTAAACTACGACAATAGTCATCTGTAAACTTAACCCCTTACATCTAACTCGCATAAATTTCTTTCGACAAACTAATGTCAATGTAAGAACGCCATTAAACAAATTCCGAGACCTCACTACATGCGCGTGTCTGTGTGCTGATAAATAGATACAGAATGCGCGATTGTGTGAGTCTTGGGGGTACAGAGCATTTTGTGTGTAGAGGGTGTGAATTGTTTCTGGAGATCGTAAGGTTCGCTTTCCTTACCGGTGCATTTCCTATCGGCTAATCTGCATAACACCTAATTGTCTGATATATCCCAACTAACAATTCTAATTGACAGTTTTAAAACATCAATTTTTATGTTTTGGCAATAATTGAATTTATGACTGTGGATATTGACTCCTGAAATAAGCAAAAAGTTTCAATTAAGTATTTAATATTTGTCGCTGGTTTTTGTTAAGTTTCATTTTACTGATGCAGACCCGCGTACCTAGTGGAGTGAAGTGGATATCTAAATGATTAATTTTTTGTTCTGTGTCTATTTGTGTATTCGTTTCTATGTGTGTAGATGGCACCCACGATAGAAAATAAATCTAGTGTGGGACTATGAGTGTCAAAAGCGTGGCATTCAATCTTTATAGTCACAATAATTTAAAAATGCAACCGGCAAACTATCTGAAATTGTATATTAACTTCACCTTACCCTGAACCGTCTTGACGAGAAAGCATCTACCCCGCGCCTACTCTGTCCCCGTACATACGTCACAGTTAAAGGGCGCATATGCATATGTGGGGGCGTATGTAAATACGCGAACGTTAAACTGTGAGGATGTGTGATGTTGCTTCGGAGCGAGAGGTCCTCTCATTATCGACCTCAGGTCACGGCGCATGCTCCAACATCTCTCGACTAACGAACGCCTTATTGCGACAGTGGTTCATCTGAGTAATTGAGTTACGACTTTTTACGTAGCAATTTCGCTTTTTCTCTTAGAAACGGGTCGCACGCTAATTGGGGCGTAGGTTTTTTTCCTCGCGACCCTTGAATAAATATTGGATTAGCGTAATTCAGGTTGGAGGTCAATTTTGAATAGATGCCCGTTGTACGGCTATGTACTATTTACTGTTAAAAGCTGAAAATTTAATTATTGTAGAGAATTTTGAATCAGCAGATTTAATCTTTTTATTACAATTACTTATTATGGTTTGGTGTTTTCGCGTTATTTTTATAACTTAATCTTAAATTAAATATCAGACATAGAAGTAATAAAAGGTAATGGTATGATTGTAGGTATTTTGTGTTCAATGTTAGCCTTAGACCTGACTTTAACTCAAAAAAAAAGTGGTATATAAAATTCTCGTGTCACAATGTTAGTTACGGTACTCCTCTGAAACGGATTTACCGATTTTCACCAAATTTTATATGCATATTCAGTAGGTCTGAGAATCGGCTACTATCTATTTTTTTATACCTCTAAGTGATAATGGTTGTTCACCCTTAACATTTTTTTATTTATATCGCAACACAACGTTTGCCGGGTCAGCTAGTTTTTATGTTTTTATGGTTACTTTGTGTATATGTGAAGTATTTACAAAATATGGCGAATGTTATGTTTAAGTTATGATAATTACCGATGAGATATGGCATTCAATTGCATAAAAGAAGCTCAGAAACACTTCGTAGTTTAGTTAACCTAACATTCTAAATTCATCGTTCAGTTGATGTATAGCCAGGAATCGAATCCTAAACCTCCTACACGACTAGTACAATAACCACGCGCGTCGCCAATCTATTCGTCGAACAAACTATCCCTGATTCAAATTTCGTCGTTCTATTTTCAAATACATATTAACATTCCCGGCGGGTTGTTGTCGAACAAGTGTACAATTGATTCGAATGTCCGGGTTGTATGCGGCCAGTTGCAAGAGGATCAAATATTCATTAAATAGCCTCTCTTGCGGTAGATCTGACTTCATATTCACCAGACGTCGCTGTTAATAGTTCTCCCGGTTCGCGTTATCTTCGACACCAGACTACTAGCGTGAGAAAACACACTTGATACTTGATTTACAAGAACCGTTCGAATAGTATCGTTCTATCGTATTTAAATGATTTAGTGGTGTATGTTATGTATTCAGTGCGCTGTTACAAATGCAAATTGTCTCGCCAATAACAGTAAATGAATTAGAGGTCTTTGTATTGCAATAAATAGAACGCTTTGAATGATCGTTTTGGTTGTCAATTTATTTTATTAGTCATTTTTAAATAAATTTTGTTATAGAACTTGAAAACTATTGCTTATTTATTTTTTATGTTAAATGGATTTTAAAATCTCTACACAAATATTTTTGCATACACATATGATACTAGGTTTTGCCCGCGGCTTCGCCCGCGTTTAAAGAAAAAATAATATGACATACTAACATACATAAAACTGAACATTCGTACCTTCATTGGAATGACAGTGGCGCCATCTGGCGAAAATTGGTCGTGCCAACTCTGAAACCTTCGTGGGCTCATGGACAATAACTTTGCTGAAGATCATCACTTGATATAGCATAGCTTACGATTTAATCCTTACTGATATCGATTAAAATAATCAACTTTGGTCCAAAAGATCGATTCTCCGATAAATCGATCTTAGATCGCCATCCCTAGTTGCCGCGGGATTTCCGGGATAAAAACTGTCCTATGTCCTTTCTCGGGTTTTAGACTATCTTTGTACAAAATTTCATTAAAATTGGTTCAATGGTTTAGGCGTGAAGAAGAGACAACCAGTCAGACAGACAGAGTTACTTTCGGATTTATAATATTAATATAGTAAGGATTATTTTAGCTAGTTTCGGCCAAGGCAACTATTTTATTTGGGTATTTACCTGTATAACAATATCGTTTAAATCAAAACATATTAATGAGGAAGTGATAGCAACGCGTATTCGGATAGGACTTCTCTAAATATCTGTATCAGGTATAAATATGACTAGAAATCAGATAAACTGCATTACAATTTACATACCTATCCCTTACGTGAAAAGATACAATCTTTTATTCATTGGTCAAACCTCATCAGTCCAACTAATTTGCTCCGATTCTTACCTTATGTACAAAGATGCAGGGTGGAGGAAGGGTTGATGTTAGCCACATCTGATGTAGACACGTCTGGGGAAATCAGGCGGAAACCATTGTCGGTAATTATGTAGGTCCGATTAGTGGTGCTTAGTGGTGGTAAGAAGTTATGAATGTGCTGGAATCTTTTATGGTTCTACTCCGGCGGCACCACCGCCACACCTATTTCTGCCTATTAAGTAGCAGTGTTAAACGCTGCTGTGTTCTGGTTTGAAGGGTGTGGTAAGGGAGACATACTTTTGCGAGGCGTTCCAGCTTAGTCCTCAGGAGTACCTAGCGGCGCATCTGTGGCTGATCTCATAGGAATATCTTATCCTATCTGGGGTCGATTACAGACGTCCATGGGCGGCAGAACCATTTACCATCAGGTGGAATGCATGTTCGTGTGCTACTCCTATATTATAAAAAAGTCTAGGTATCCACGTAAGGAAATGATGACACTGATGATTTAGCAGTGTCCGGTGCTGCTCTGTTCTGGTGCAGAAGGTGTGGTGTGGGAGAGATACGAGGTATTCCAATTTAGTTTTCAGTGATAGTAACGCATCAGTGCCTGATCAGTGATCACATATAATTATGACTATTATCCTGTTTGAATGTTTAAGATGTCTAGGGGCTGCAGTGACCACTTACTTACACATGCCGCTACTTAAATTAACACGCTTTTATTAGCTTGGGTTGTATGTATGTAACTATGTAATGGAATCTTTGAACCAGATTTCTATTCAATTTGAACGTTCAGTTTAATTAAAAAATTTGAAAAATTATTAAAAACCGATGACAATACACGATTTTAATAATTTTGTACCATTGTCCTTTTCGCTTTTCGAAAACTGATAAACGGAGTACCCCACGCTTTTTTCACAATTATACTATTTACTGTTCCTTAATTGATTCCTAGATTGAAAATTATTTTCTACTTTTTAGTTGATTTGATCATAAAAGCGTGTTTTTTAGTTTTTAAACTATATTTATTTCGTAAGAAGGTTCAAGGTTTGAACAAACACATAACAGTACACGTTATTAGGAAGCAATAAGTAGATAACATTAGATTATTTCTGCACATTAAAATATCGTAAGTAAGTGCCTTATTTAAGTCTATCAATCAATGCATCAGTAAATATCTAACTTTATTTTGACAATAAGTTATCTCATCTTATCTTTTTCTTAGCATTATGCAAATGTTTCTTCAACTCTATACCTCTAGGCTACGTAATTAAAATCACGAGCCAGCCGCGTCCACTCAACCCCACCCGAGGGGAGAGTGGTGTGAGGCGGACCTCATTATTTTCCGCTTTTAACCCGTAATCTTTTCTAGAACACTACTTCCCAGTGTCATTATAAGTTTATGATTACTTTTTGTATTAATATTTAGTAGATGGACGCAGGGTTAGAAGTTTATCAAATGCTTAATACATGTTTTTGGTAAGGTAATTTGTTATTAGGTACATTGTTTGATTTAATATATTTCGATATGAACAATTTTGTAATCGGTACAAGTGGATTAATTAGACCTAGAATCAAACAATTGATTTGTTAAATTTAAATGCAGGTAATATTAAGATAAAAATTACATTATGAATTCGGTTAATAATTGGATACAGTTTACTTTTAAATAAAAGTATCGTTTCATATATTGTATCGGTATCGTATCGTTATCAAAGCCCTTTCAAATGAAAGGGCTTTGATAACGCCGAAAAATTACACGAAACTCAGGTATCTACGAATACATTTGTTATGATGTAGTAAAATTTTGATTTATAAAGACCATATCAATCACATTTAAGCACATAAATCTGAAATATCAAATTACTTATAGTATGTACCTATGACGTGTAATATTTGTAAAGAATGAATAGTAAATTATTTTCAAATACTTTCGGAAAATGCGATTTTTAAAATGTAGAATTTACCGTCCACTCGGTCCAAGGAGCTGGTGTCCTCAATCCTCCCACCTGCTGAGGAGAATGGGGTGAGGTGCTTCTAGTAAATTATTACTTATTCTTACATCGTTACTATTATATTATTGTTCTTAACTTACGTTACAACCAATAATATAATTTATGTAAATTATGATTTTATCATCTATTGGAAGTATTTATTGTTGCCCATTTTTTAAACTGGAATCAATTTAAGCACAAATATTTGTACTGAAATCCGTTGAGTATTTTTGTAGAGTCACGCGTTCAAACATAGTGACACGAGAGTATAGGTATATTTTAATTTTACAAAATTGAATCTTAAAAGATTCGTATTAAACTTACAAGTGAGAGAGAAAGTGGTATATTACCTACCTATTTTATACCCTGTCATTAAAGAGATATTATTATTATCAACCATTATTACAGGTACGCCTTTACCTACAAACATGGTACCTACATTTACCTATGTCATACAACTTTCTTCATAAACCTACCAGGTTAGCATGAAAGCACCAAATTTAAATCCAAAGGTAATATTTGAAAATCCTTTTATATAATTAAAATAACGACCAGTCCACTCCAACCCGTGGGGAGAGTGGGGTGAGGCGTTCACATTAATATTCCCCGCTTTTATCTCTATATGCAAACTGGCAGGAACTTCGTCCGCTCATTGTGGCTCTGATTCTCTCCGAGAAGTTTTCTTCGTGAATCATTGTGCTATTTCAATGGTTGGAATGAGAAAGTTTTTACAGTTCTCAAGTCGTTCGCAGCAGTCTTTTTAACTTACTCGTTATTCTGCAGTTTCTTATGTAGCGTTGAGTGTTGTTTAAGGTTTTTTCATCGTATTTTTCATAAGCTGACCACTCAACGCAATACGTCTTGCTAGGTAACTTGTTTGGTGACAGCTTTTAAGGGCTATGTGCAACTACCTTGCTTGAAGTAAGTTTGTGCGCGCCATATGTTACTGCGTGGACTTAAAAACAAGTTTACTCAAGATACCAGCTGTTTTCATTACATACTTCAAAGTAGACACTGATACGCTTTTATATCAGCATCCTTCACCACACCATATTAGAACAACTAGGCAATGTCTGTACTAAGGATGATCATCTTCGTAAGTTTTTTTATTTTATTGCTTATATGCATATTACATTCATCTCATCATATGCTACCGAATCTATTTAAAATATATCTTTGTATACCTGGTCTAAATAAATTAATGCTTACTTGTCAATATAAATTAATTGCTACCTATATTATAATTGGACCCCACCGGTTCTACCTACATAAATCTTTTTAGCTTCTGCACAATAAAGTTACTCTGGGCTGCTAAAAATAGCGTCTCACTTTACAGACACAATAACTCATTAACTTAAATGGATTCATGTTATACTAAGATCTTTGTATATTTAATTTAAATTAATACAGCCCGTAGATACTAGGAATACATAAATCACAATGTAGAACAAATCCAATGTAATCTTAAAGCCCATTTCCACTGATTGCGCTCAGGATGGAATCATTTAACGTGAGACTTTCATAATTAAATAGAATTTCCTTTGCCGAGCGTAATAACGCCGCTAAATACTAAATCCCATTGGTCATCTCGCCGGAGGAAGAGCTCGGCGTTCTAATTACAAATAATCAAGCCAGCTGATTGGTGGGTCGGTATCCCCCCATCTGTTTGTTCTCCGTTGTAGGCGGGGTCTGCTCGCTCACTCTTTTAATTAGTGCAAGGAGTAAATTGCTTGCGAGCGAGAGCACTGGCACTAGTTTTGCTCAACGCCATCTCTTATTGGATGGTGGAACTAGGGGGGTGAAGAGGGGGATAGTGTGGCGTAGTTAATATAAGGAAAACACGTACGACCAGCTTTATACGGGAAATTGCTCGGTTGACATTTCCATAGTTGATGGGTATACGCTTGTAACCTAATCCACTTGAATGTGGCTCCAGCATTTTAATGGCGCGAGACAGTGTTCGTGAAACTATATCGATGTTGTACGTAATGTTGTCTTTGCTATTGTTATTGTCTGGAATATTACCGTTTAAAGCTTTTATATCATCGTGTTAGTTTTATTCAGATGGATGCGTAGTTTATGTTATTTTGTTTTGTTTATGTAGATACATTTTCCTGGTTACTTTTTTGATTATTATTTGATACAAGTTTACAGTTTTGATTTGTTAACATAACTACTTAGATGCCTAAGTTTTATTATAATTCAAGATTAAGATGAAGTGTCTCATTTAACCTAGGTTGGTGCCTTATCGTGAAATTACACGTAGATATACCTAAGCCTTAAATAATTGCAGTTATATGGAAATTATAGACAGACTCTACATTTAGCACATCTTTATCAGTAGGTATCTCGTTATGGTTTTTTTATAAAAAGTAAACTAGACTTGATTAATACAATATCAATCTACGATAAGACTAAAGAAAATGGACTCAGTATAATCACTCGCAATAAAACGTACGAGTATCTTACGTTAACAACCATTTCACGACAATTCTTTTAAAACAATCATAGCCTTAATCAGTAATCATCTAAAAAGCCCTAATATGACGGTATCAGTCTACGATAAGACTAAAGAGAACAGACACAATATAATCACTCGCAATAAAACAAGAGACTTAAGCCTGCGGTATGATCGACGCTATTTTCTTAAAACATATTACAGAATTATTTAATTTGTATCTAATAAGCAGTGACTCAATCTTACAATCTCATGCAATAAATAATTTACACTGTTTTCTTGTACAAGTACCTTAGCCATATTTATTATGTATCTATCTAATAAGCAGTAAGCACTGATATAATAATGTCACCAGTCTACGGACTAAAGAGAACAGACTCAATATAATCACTCGCAATAAAACAAGAGACTTAAACCTCCGGTATCATCGACGCCGTTTTCTTTTTTATTGCACCCGACTCCACCCACTTCCACCCAACGCAGCATTTCCAAGCCATTTAATATTAATGTGCATTTTCGTGGAGAGGAGATTCGTATAAAGCCCCCGTCTGCGATACAGGAGGAAGACGGGCCAGAATGGACAAGAGGTTTAAAATTTAATTGACTAGTCTTACAAGAAAGCTGTTAGTTGTAAGACGCTAATGTTATTGTATATAATTATATTTTTTATGTTCAATTCAAAGGTAGAAGGGTCTCTACCCTTAACGAAATTTGTATCGTCTAATTATGATTTTTTAACACGTGTTTAATACGCGAATTCTCTACCTTATTTCATCCATACCTTAGGTCCATACTATAATTTTAGACACATAGTGCAACAAATTTAGATATGGGTGAAAGTACCTAATAAGTGTTAAAATTGCTTGTGTCAAATTATTTTTAAATCTGCTACTAAAACTTATCGGACAAGCACCAAACTTATCCATCCGTTATATGTAGATATATTAAAGGTATTGTTGTAAAACATCCAATACCAAAGTGCCTAATACTTTATAAAAAATAATTTATAAAATATTAAACACCTTGAAGTGTAGCGTATACAACAATACACCTACAACATTAACACACTCAGGTAGGTATAGCTAACGAAATCGCACTCTTCTATGCAGGCTTGCAGAGGCTTGTAGTTAAAAGTAGTGCGGAACAGAACTGTAGTTCGAAACAGCAATTTCCAATAGATAAAGCGGAGACAGATTCCAAATACATTAGGCAGTGACGCTTCGATATCCGGGGAGTAAGGTGCGTCCACACTGTTTAAATGACATGTGGCAATAGTAAGTAGCTATATTTTTATATAAATAAAGGTAGCAACAATCACGCAATCCGTCTGATGTAAAGTGGTCACTGCTGCTTATGGACATGTGTGACAAACTTCATGTAGAACAGTGGTTCTATCTGCGACCAAAGATGTTGGACAAGTGATGTTGGCTGTTGCAATCAACTCCTAAGGACTAAAATGATTACCTGATGTGTAAGTCCACCACTCACATTTTTCCACCGCATGGGAAAAATTGTTATATACATTATATTCTATCGTTAAAATGCGTCCTGGCTTGATCACTAACTCGTTACCCATTCACGTATAACTATTGAAACAACTTGGTGGGGTATGTTTCAGGTTCCCCCTAGTTGTGTGAGACACGTGCCCAGTACCCTTACCAGGAGTTTTTACGTTTCGACAAATATGACTGTTTTGGTATTTGTTTACGTATGGGCCAATACGATTTCCTAGTTCTGACACAATCCGCTAGGGGCGCTGATTGGAATTTGTATGGGCAAATATGTAAAGCTGTGTGAGACACGTGCCCAGCAGTGAGACATACAAGTGATATTGAGTGATTCTTATTCTTAAACTGCGCTGATATCCAGTAGGTACCGTACCAGCGGAGAAGCACAATCAAATATGGTTAAGTACATAGTAAACGTAACTTACAAGTAACTATATATTCCTCAGTAACAAGTATATATATGCTTCATATTTATTATAACATACAGTAACAAAACGCGATATAGGTGCGCCGCCTAACGCTTAGCGTGCGCTACAGTGAAGGGGTGAAACTATTAAAAATTCCACAAGAGCGACGTAACGTGGTATATTTTTCGGGTGGAGAGATCGTGAGTGGAGTGCATGACACGTTTATTAGAAATTTCGCGGCAGCTCCATGAGCTTTATCGTGTTACCTAGGCTGCTTATTTAAAAGTAACTTTCCGTTACGCTCTAGAGTAAATTGGGGTAAAACGTACCATTGATTTATTTGCTGTGTTAAACAGAAAGAGAAACACTATAAGCTACTATATTAAAAATATTGGTATTTTACAGACTTATTGTACTTAAAATGCCTACCAGGATTTTTATATCCTTACGTGGTATGGGACCTCTAACTTGTTGAGGCTTGGAGTAGGTAAGTGGATATGCATGATCATGCTGTTTATATGCGAATTGGTGGTGGAAGAGGTTGTAGGCAAATTTGTGTTGAATATATTTTTATTGTCGTTAAGACCTCCTCAAGAAACTCCTATCTATGTAAGAAGTTTCATAACTTAGTAGATCGGTTACATGTGCCAAGGGGTAACATCAATTCTCTGGTAAACAATTTCTTAATTATGGTATTCTTGCACCTCAGACCTATTTCTTGCGTTTATGCGGAATAGTGTTAATACTGGCTGACTTGCATATAAGGCTGCCTTCTTAGTCCTCAGGAGTCGCAACGCTTTTGTGATCGGCTTCAGTCAAAAACCCTGTTCTATATGAAGTGGGTCACAGAAGTCATATACCGTCAAGTGCTTTCTAGTTTATTTTTTAATCTTACAATATACAAGATGTAACATCAAACATGTGCATTGTGCACGGCTAACCAAGATAGTCGCTGAAACCATACCTACGTGAGCAGCGTATACGGCCTTTCAGGAGGGCGACAATGGCCCGAACGAATCGTAATTCCTATTTTACAAATGGCTCACGATTTATACGACACCTCCGTGATTATTCGCTCCTCCGCCGTAAATTACCGGAGTTGGCCGTAAGAGGATTTTGTTTTCGGATTTATAACGGCTATTCCGTAATTCGTGATTAGGGAGCATGTTTTTTGGCGTTTATCACGCAGATTGGGGTAATAAGTTAGCTCGTTGTAACTATAACAGATAATCGAACTTTTACTGAAATTATCGCCTTTGGTTCAGTTACTAATAGGTGTAAACTATATCTATATATACTTTATATTAGGCGATTTCGTAATGTCAGTAAGACAATTTTGTTTTTGGATTTACAATTACTATTTAATATTTCGTCATTAGAGAGGAAATGTCTTTAGCGTTTGGATAATAATTTTGGTCTATTATAAGCAATGCCGTAAGAGTACTGGCACTTTTGAAATAAAAGTCTCAGGTTCTGTTTCTGGTAAGAGAAAAATATAGGTAGATCTTATATTTTTGCCGACTAAAATTTTTAAAACTAACGAATATATGATTTTAGACTAAAATTATCGCGGTATTGAGACATTTTATTATGTAACGGGTACTCACGCTAGGCGTTTTTTAATGCGTTCTGATATGCGTTTATTATTCCTCATTTAGTAAGAAAAGTAATAGAGATCCTAGGAACCCGAAAACATCCTAGGAACTTCAACAGACAAGATGGTTTTAAGTTAGCCCAAACGTGGAATCCAGTGGTTAGTTTATGCAAGTCCCAAATAGTACGGTGCGTAAGGATATTGTTAGTGTTGTGTGTCGTGATATGGAACCTAGAAAAGAAAAACGAACTAGACGTAGGGTAGATAGATTAATGTACCACTAGTACTTGTCAACGGTTTTTCCCCTCCACCTCAGTTTCGCCGTGACCACGATCCATGCAACTAGGTCGAAATATCGCCAAAAAAAACGCATATCGTGAGTACCCGTTACATAATAAAATAAAAGTAACGAATAATTCTAACAGATTTGCATACCCAATTTTAATGCAATAAAAACTGTATAAATATTACTATTTAATATTGTAAATATTCCCCATTGAACGTTTACATTTATTTTTTCATCAAGTACAATTTGCTATTAAAATATTATTTTATATAGCCATAAAGCTAGACCAGAGACAAGTAGAGGAAGCCATAAACAATCGTCGAGCCACATGCCTCGGAACTGTTGAGTGATCAGATGCACAGATAATATTTATTTATGCCTTGTTGCACCTGAATTAATCAATCCTTGCGCCCACCCACATATGTTTTTCATGGGTAAGTGGGTATGAGTGCTTTGAATGTGAATAGAGGAGTAGAAATGAATAGATAGGTCTGTTGATTCGTTTTTTTGTTATAATATAGGAGTAGCAGGTGAGTATACAGTCCACCTGATGGTAAGTGTCTACTGCCGCCCATGGACATCTGTAATCAACCCCAAATAGGATTAAATACTCCCACCTGATCTCGGCCACAGATGCGCCGCTACCCCTGAGGACTAAGCTGGAACGCTTGGAAAAGTCTGTCTCCCTAACCACACCCTTCAAACCGGAACACAGCAGCGCCTAACACTGCTGTTATTAGGTAGAAATAGGTGTGGCGGTGGTGCCGCCCGAGTCGAACCACAAAGGGTTCTACCACCTTCAGTTTACATATTTTACCACCGTATAAGGTAATTATTTTTTTTCCTAGGTAGTGAGAGGTTAACTAAGCTTAGTAATGCGTTAGGTAAAAAGAGGAGATTGAGAAGATTTATTTAATACGCGTATGCACACGTTACACAAAAAGGACAGGTTCATTGACCTTTGATCTAACATCGTGCGATGTACAATCTATAACTTCCGCAGTCGAAGGAAGAGTTTTATTACCTTTAAACCAAATACTTGATACCCTAAATGTCTTATAATATACCAAAAAAATGAAATAATTATGATATTGATTTGGTAATTAACTGTAAATTTTATTAAGAAGTTGTTTGTAAAAGAAAACCAATGTCTATTAATGAGACACTATCAGTAATGTATGGATAAGAATTATTAATGATAATTGTTCATTAAGCATTAAAATTAACATTATTCAAAATTAAAAAAATAAAAAAAAGATCTTATTCGTTACCAAACATACAAATGTGTGTTAATAATTCAAAAGCATAAGCATTTAACAATTATTTCCTCCTCCAAGATTGTATCAGATAGAGTAGCCGTCACGGTAGGCGTACCGTTTAATTTACTGTAAAACGTGTTAATTGCTCAATGGTTCGTTTAATTTGTTAACTTAAACGATGGGCGGTTTATTTTGTTCACGGTAAACGACGCGCCGTTTAATTTGTTTACGTTAAACGCTTATGTTAATTGGGGAAGCACGCCTCAATGAATACGGAATGCCTGATAGTTATCTGAGAAATAATGATAGTGTCTATTGTTTGTGTTGAAGTAAATGATAATGGTTTTATTGGTAGGGAATGCGAAAAATAAAATTGAGAGTTATTATACAAAAAAGCCGGCTGTTTAGAAATAGGTGTACCTAATCTATGTCACTCTCATAACATAATTGTGGTAAGGAAGACATGCTTTTCCGAGGCGTTCCAGCTTAGTCCTCAGAGTTAGCGGCGCATCTGTGGCCGACCTCCGGTACGAATATCTATTACTATCTAGGGCCTATCTAATAAGGATTTCCATGGACGGCAGTAGCCACTTACCATCAGGTGGACTGCATGCTCGTCTGCTACTCCATATTATAAAAAATATATATATTATTATTACCTCCCGCAGTCAGGTTAAATTTTTAAACTTCTGTATGTGGGTCATGTCTGAAGCGTTTAAAATAATAAAAAAAAAACAAAAATAATAGCAAAATCCAGTTTTCCTACATATAAATACATATATAATTTATATTTACTAAGGCATCATTTATGTAAACGAAATAAAATGAATATGAAGACGCTAGTTTTTAAATACACATAAAAAAGAAACACCGAGTTTTGTTAGGGCTTCAATACTATTTCAAATTGATAGAGATGTTTATGAGCACTACTTACCATCAGATGATCATTCTACCTTCTCTATAGAATATGCATATCTCACTATTATATCGAATCCATACAAATTATACAGCATTAAAACGCAAAAAACTCGCCCACGAGTTACGAAGACACAGATATCTATCTAGAGTTATAGAGCTCTAAACGTTCATTACACGGCAATTAAGCACTACACACACGTAATCAAATGCACCCTTATGTTAATTGAAACCTATTAGTTAGCGTCAACTGTAATCTATTTGCTTAGTGTTGGACATGACTTCAAATTGATACACATTAACACATTGATAGCATCTGACATGTGGATACTTAATGCGCTCGTTTGTAAGTAAAGGTGAGGTGCAATTGGCTTTATAGCTCATCGACTATAGGTAAGACTTAATACTATGTATATTAGCCGACGCAAATGTTTGAGATTTTTCGATAGATGGCGCGATGAGTGATTTCAAATTCAATATATTTTGGTGTCGTGGTTTTGATGTTAATTGGAATTATTCATTATCAATGTCCTTAAAAGTTTTGATTTTGTGTAGGTATTTTTTAATCTGTAGGCATATCTGTAACAGTCAATAGTGTTTTGGATGGTAAATTAATTCATACACCTACACTTTTTGATTTAGAACTTCTGTCCATCCATCAGCTTTTAAGATTCCACTTCTTGAGCCGTCTGAATCCAGAAGTCACCCGCCGTCCGCTTCAGGTCATTAGTCCACCTGGTAGGGGGGCGTCTTGTACTCCTTTTGCCGAACCGTGGTCTCCATTCGAGGACCTTTCTACCCCTTTCTAATTGAGAACTTACTCATATGAATATAGGTATTATAATCAGCTTGCTTTTGTTAATGTTTTTAAATTTTACAACATCGTAGTGCAATTACAAGTCGTAAAAGTAACGACGATACTGTAAGCTGTAATCAATAATCAATCACCCGATCAAACTTATACTCAAAACGGACCAATGACAGTTACATTTCAAAAAGGATTAATCGTTGACAGGAAGCTACTCGCATAAATATCTCATTAGCCCGAGATTTATTGTCCAGGCAGTCACGAAAAAAGTTTCAAAGCAAACGTTCTAATAATTACTTGTCAACATGCGATTCTATTCGGGGCTGCTTAATTTGCTTTTTTATTCGCCGTAATATATCATTTCGTTAATGACACCTAAATGAAGAGGCATCACGAACACAATACTCGGCTGAAATTTCTTAACTCGTAAACGAGGTTAGTAAAATTTAACTGCGAGTCCGCCAATCGGCTGTTATTCACGAAAGTCGTGTCAATGAAACAATGGCTGTGGAAAGGCTGTAAAGTGATAACGGCTTCCAAAATAGCTAGTTTAAGTATAAGTAAGTTCGTTCTTACACGCCGATCAACTTTTTAAATTATTATGTATGTTTTACGCCAAATGTAATGTCCCAAGTGTATGTGAGTTTTAATTTTTATAGGCTGATTAACTTTCTGGGTTGTGTTTTATGCTAAATATTTAATGTGCGAAAATTCTAATTTTGTGTTGTGCAAAGCTTACCAACATAAGGTTTAGTTGAGTTATTTGATAATTTTCTAATAAGTAGCATTTTTAATAACAATACAATTAATGATGAAATGATTATACAATTACTCTTCAATTTAAATGCTTAGATTCGAGGCTGCTCGAGTAATAGAAATTTATAAGAATGTCCGTCCTAAATTAATCTTTGTATAATACTATATCTGAGAAATGTATCTACCAGTCCATTAGTAACTGCAGAACTAGTTCCCGTACCATTAAAAATTGCAAAAACAAATGAAACAAATTATACTATTTACATGCAAATAACATCGCGGATTTTATTGTACACTTAAGTCGTACTCTTGCTCTCAGAATAAAGGCAGCTGTCCACCGACGCATGACGACCAATAAAAAACCGATTAAAATTTCGATCCCCGATTATAAAGATAAGGCCACACTGCACAGGAAAGGTGACATTCGGTGAGCATAAACGTCGGAGGCATCGCTAAACGTTCCCGTAATTTATCGACGGGTTGACCTCGGTTCATTTACTTTAAACAAATTGTTAATTTTTCGATAACTATCATCCGGAACAGATGGTTGAAGCCGTGACAAATTGTTTACACGGAACTTTAGCCTTTTTCACTGTGCGTATAAAGGTGGTTATTGCATGATGTTTTGGATATTCTTGATGTTTTTTCATCCAGTAATTGTCGGTAGGCATGGCATGTGCCTGTTATGAGGCAGGTTGACCACATGTGGTGCAATCTGCTCGGGTATTTTATCGAATTTTTCAAATTATAATTTGACGGCCTAATCGGTTCGTTTGGATTAATCTAATATATTAGGATCAACACTTCGAATTGACGAATAAAATTTCATTGAAATTTGATATTATGGCCGAAGGATGGAACTTAGTATGTTAATGTGTTTACTTTAACCGTCTTAATTGTTTAACCGTTTTGAGATTCAGCTGGTTTGGTCCTAAGCCTTTTTTGCAACAAAGTAATATAGCAGCCAAATTCTTACTTATTAACACTTTAATGTTATAATAATGGTGACTGGTTCTTCTTCGTGTATGAAGGGAAAAGAGCATACTAATAATGCTGTCCAAGTAATGCGATTTGAACCTATATCTTCGGTATTAATGGGATGAATGCTACGTGTACTTAAGGGTTTATAGTTGTTTATAATCCTTTTAGTTTTTTCTACCTCAAACTATGACCTAATAAAGTGCAATTTGTTAGGTTCTAGTTTCATCACATTAGTCATAATGCAAAACAATTGTATAAATTATAAACGAAATTGTTCTCAGTTCTCATGAGTAGCAACGCTTATATGGCCAGCTTCAGGTCTTCAGGTTCTACATTGATGGGTTAGAAGAATCTCCAAACGATAAGGATTACCTACTGAATAGTAAGTAAGTATACACTCGTAACATTTATTACTAAAAACGACAATCACATTATCGTATGTTTTAATAGTGTGTATCCGTTTTCCGTGTGTGCGACTGTGACTAAAGCGCGACATTTATTCACACGAACCATTACCGAACGCCACGGAAAGTGCCATTAACATAAAAGAAGAAAAGAGAAACTACTTTCAAACTCAATATCAGAATCTTTTGTGTAGCAAATCTACTCTCGAAGCCCTCGCTTGGCCATCCGTTAACACATTGATTATACATCAAGGAAAATAAAAAGGAAATAGCGGTACAAAAAACCCGTAACGCAACGATTTCAATCAGACAAAACGTTTTGCGTTTTTATGGTGGTACGCCATCGGCGACTATCTCGTTCTGAAACAGATTATTTCTCATTTGATTTATGGCCGCTGAATCTTCGAACGATATTATGTTTTGGTCATCCGTTCGATTCCTATTTGAATGCTGAACGCCGAATGGGGTGGTATGAGACGGGGGTGGCACTCGTACTATATTAATCTCAAATCCATTTGTTGTAATCTACACTCGATATTGTAGGTTTGATCTTGGAAGTAAGGTTGAGTTTTCTTTTATTGTGGAACGAGTTAGGACGCTTCAGAGATCGCCGGCCGATAGAGGTGAGAGATGAAACAGTAGCATCGTATTCATTTCGCGGATGTATAGCCCCGTCTCCTTCGCACGCCCTGCGGGAGATTACGGCCCTAGTATGTATCAGATTTGGGTTTTATCGTTTTATTGCTTATTCTTTTTAGATTTTCAGCGGCGAAGGCATATCATTTTGTTTTTAATGCGAGGCATAAATAACGGCGCAACGGGCCAGTGACTGTAATGGCGCGTTTAGGGGAATATCCGGAAGTGAACTACTCCTTCCGCTCTAACGATCCACAGGGAGGTTCTGGATCGAAAACACTAACAGACGGCTAATTAACTGTTTCTTGCTTTATCAAAATTTTATGGAAAACTTTAAAGCTAAAATTCTTAACCACATGGTTTGTTAGTTTTATTTACAATTTAAACGAAAGTTAGGTTTAATGATAGTAGAATTGAGTAGTTAATTAGAGAATTTTGGTAATACAAAATGAAGGATTTGCGTGGCGCAATTGTCTTTATAGACCTTCAAGGAATTTACGATACAAGTCCGGTGCCAGGTGGAAATCTAAATGACGAATTTTACAACTTCGAATCTATGTTTGGATCCATGGCTAAAAACATGGCTAAACCAACAACGGGCGAAATTCTATAGTGGTACGAGACTGTGTATAAAGCGGTTCTTTTTAAATAACATTAACTAATTACAAAAACATAAACTATTTTTAATAATTAACTTTAGAAACATCATAATTCTAACGTTCGGAATACGACCTAATAAACGAAAAAGCCAATCCAATAGGTACTTTCAAGTAAGGTCATTACTCCATAACTCCCAACCTAATATTCGACTTACAACGCTCATTTCGCAAAAGTGATTTTAAAGGGGGGTGATTTGGAGTTTTGCTGCGAAATATTTTGTCGTCGGTTTGCCGCATCTGGCGACCGTCCAGTCGCCTGATGACAGCTTATGAATATTTTCGCCAAAATTCACCTCTTTTCCATTGGACGGACGTTTCTTATTTAACTTTTTAGTCCGCATTATGCACCGGCTCGTAGTTTACTGTAATTCTGCGCTATTTAAGTAACGGATGTCTATGTTTTAAGCGAATTTATGATTAAGGTTATGGATTGTTTTTGTTTTTCGTTTATTATACTGAAACGAGTATGCAGTCTACTCGATGGCAAGTGCCAGTGACGCCCATACATGCCTACCTGAGGTTGGCCAGAGACGCCTTGTTAGCCCTGACGATTATGCTGGAACGTCTCGGATAAGTATATCTCTAATACCACACCCTTCAAAACCGAACACAACAGCAATTAACACTGCTGTCCGGTTCTTCAAAGTAGTTAGCATATATTTATTTTCTTTAAATATAATTTGGCTTCGGAATATATAAAAATATCTCTTACCTGTGGGAACTCAGTTAAAAAAAATTACATACGTTAATAAGAGTATAATAGAGTTGTTAACATTTTATTCAATTTCTTGTTAAAGTTCCAGATAAAAGAAAGCAACAACCAAAATCTATCACAAAACACTTTAAGGTTTATAGACAAGCTGCAAATAAACAGAACAAAATTAAATGCAAAATGAACTTTCATAAAGTTCAAACAATAGCTTCTAGTTTCGTCTACTCCACGATAGATGTCACTACATGCCTGCATGCAATGCACCCGAGTCGCCGTCCGTCGCCGCATGGGGCGCCACGATCGCCCATTGTTCCCAACTCCGCATCACTCTAACTTCGATAACGCATAAATTCAACGGGTTCGAATCTTTTGTTTTATCTCTATAACGTATGGACACTGCGAAGTGAGTCCGTATGAAACCTCCATGTTTCTTTTGTCTTTATTAATGAAATATGTCGCTACACAGAGCCACGGTTTATTTTATTATTTTAGTTACCATTTGTTATCACGACTTTATCTGCCGTATAGAAGAAGGATGCATCGAAAAGTAAATTATGAAGGTATTGTTCGGGTCAATTCCTGAGAGGAACAATAGGACCGAATAATTTTAGCTGGGAATAATAAATTTTATATTAACAAGACTCGACACTACTAAATTCGAAACCGATTTCAGATGAGCCGCAGTGGCGTCTTCGAAAGTAATTTCGCGTTTAATTTAAAAGGGTGTCGTTAATCCTGAGATATTAGGAAGATCGCAAACATCTTAGCTATCGTTTTCTTCTATTTCGTCTTAAGCCGAGGGAGGAAACTAATGAGCCGGTGAAAATTTATACTCATACCTATTCGTAGGTTAATTTGATACTTATCATTTTGAATCAACGTTATTTGAAACGATATTAGTCTAATAACAGGTTAGCTTTGTAATTTGTTATCTAGCTTAAAATCAAATTCACTAGATAAATAGCCTATCAAGTCAACTGAAAAAAGTCTACTGCTAGACTAGGATCTCAGAATTTTTCAGAGAGACACTGCTGCCAATATCTATTGTATCCATTATTATTATGGTATTTATGGTGCTGGTCTAGACCAACATCATCATTATAACTATTATTTTTAAATTAAAAGCATAAATTCTAGCAATACTATGTATATATAATCAGTTGTTAATAATTCAAAATGACATCTCTCTAATTAAGATTCATACAAATCCGACGATCATGACGTCACTAGTTGGATGCAAACTAAATTCATTAATCTCGCTAATTTTCTGTGAGAACGGACAATTCGTCACGTCCCCTCTGCTACCCTTTCGGTCAAGGGTCCGGGGTCCCTAAGTACAAATGAACGTAATAATCCGGACTGTTCACTGAGCGGGCTAAGTATTTTGTGATACAAGTTAATGCGTTTAAGTTTAAAATTTAATATAATATATTTGAAAATTGTGTGACTCGCGAACTTGAAGAATTTGATGACAGGTAAATTTATAAAGATATTAACTAATTGTAATGAGATGAATAAATTAATTGAAAACTTTTTAAATTATATTAATGGATATTGTAAAGGGTTATAGTGCTACAGAAGCATTTATTTATTTAAAATTACGATTTTGTAATTATAAGTTTATATCCGGATACAAAAGTAATAAAATAAAAAAGAAAAACAGAAAAGACTGAAAATGAGATAACAACGACAAGATAGTAATTATTACAAACTCAACTAACATTACAGGTATTTCAAAAAAAGACCATTGTCAGCAATTTTGGGGGTAAGTATCATAATCCGTATACATAGTGGCATTATTATTCAAGTCAGATTAGGTTAGCACAACTACGTCACGACCCTTCAACTCACCCTTGACCGAAAGGGTTGAGCGCTAAGTCCAAACGAACGCAATAATTGCTGCCCACCGGATCGCCGCCGGGCATTGTTACGTTTGACACTGCATGGTAATATCAAAGAGGCCGAAACAGACCTTATTGTGCCCTGCTCTCAATTTATTCGGGGTAAGCGCAACTGTGTTACATATATGATGATAGTAATGCATTTGGAAGTAGTATTGCTGCTTGATGTCAATAAAGATGTTTCCATGGATTTTCCACTAATGTTTCTGGACTTTAGATATTTTGCAATCCCGATTTATAAATAGCGATAATCCTATAAACATTGTAGTGCAAAGTAGTGACCAATATTACATTAGAGGGTTGTAGATATACATATACTATAAAATCAATCATTTCTGTTAATTAGAAAAATGCGTCAATAACATTCGTGACTGCGAATATTGAACAAGTAAATGAAACTCAAATATCCTACAGACCGAAGATTTCTTATCAATCCAAACATTTATATACACGAAGACAATCCAATTCGAATTCAAAACAGAAGCGAAATATTCACAGGAAGGGATCGA
This sequence comes from Epargyreus clarus, assembly GCF_041222505.1. NCBI lineage: Eukaryota > Metazoa > Arthropoda > Insecta > Lepidoptera > Hesperiidae > Epargyreus > Epargyreus clarus. The sequence goes on along the minus strand of NW_027332239.1, from coordinate 6,972,144 downwards.
AGCGTACAATTCAGTCCGTAATTAACATTCAAAATTATTAAAACACGTCCTCAAAATCTGTTCGCCCCTAACGAGAGGGGTGACATAATCGGAGAAACAAATCTGGCTGGTGCTGCATTTAAATGATGATGATTAATTTGCTCTACGAATGACAAGAAGGGTTAAAAGCCAAGGGTCGTAATTCTGCCACTTGTTCGCTATTCGGGGAATCCGAAACAGAATTTGCACAGTTTAATTTCCACGGTACCATTTCGTGACGTCTGATTGCCTTTGTAGTATCTTCAATGGGTTTGATGGAGTGCATAGATATTTCCGGGTTGAGGAGTACTAATTACGAACTTTGGGAGGACGAAATTCCTCCCCGAAATGAGCGTTGCTGTCGAACTTTGCCGGGTTTAATTTGGGAACGAATTTTGTGGAATTTGATTTTATTCCGCAATTTATCTGTTTCTTAGGCCGTTATGTACTCAATGTTTTACATCTATGTAGTGAATACACTTCTATTTATGCTCTATTCATAACTATCACTATTCTATGAAACGAATGGACCTGTTCTTTTGTTGCAAATGCTTTATCAACTAGTGAGGTACCTACTAAACCTTTACTAAAGTACTAAAGGTCAAGGTCCTTTCATGATCCAAAAATACATTAAGCGGAAAATGCTATAAATTAATCCCTTTTCTATGTACATATTTCTTGTTCACAACTATAACCATAACCTTGTCGCGACCTATGATTATGAAACTGTTTGATCAAGTCACTTTCATTGCCGCCCTACCCACGGAATAGGCAATCCTTTAACATCGATCGTACATTCATCGGATGGTGGGACATATGCAATATTCTTAAAAACCCTCCATGACGGATCGAGTTTCACTTCTAATAATGAAAAAACGTATGAAAGTGGTTTTGACGCAAATCATATTTTTTCTACTATCTGAATAAAACTACTTTATAGTATTCGACTCATTTGCTTTTTTTAATCAAATGTCATGTTCGTCATTAAAATATCACTTAGCTCTTCAGTAGTAATCAGACCAATAACTTTAATAAATATGTTATTACATTGGCAAGCTGATTAAAAACAGGTGAAAATGATATTGGGTTTTCCCAATATTGAATCTTGAAGCTTATCTAAAATTACAATGATACCAAGTTGAATAATTAACAAATAATTTCAATGCACACGCCAAAATAAGAGAAACATGTGATAGTAATGCTAACACAACCTTAGTCCACGAAAATCCTGATAACGCAACAAAAAACGATAATCCTAACCAAAACACAAGAGAAACTAATCCTAAATTCATCCTCGTATGTAAAACGGAGGCGCAGCGGATCGCCCACATTAAATCGAAGTGAGGGCGCATCCGATAATGTCGCCGATAGCGGACGGAGGCGAGAATCGAGAATCTTTTTTCTTTTGCATTCTCGTATCGCTCAATGATTTTAGCGAGGCTATATTGAAGGCGGATAGGGTAGAAAACACAGAATTGATAGAATAAACCATAACAGAAAATATACATGCAATATTTTCTGGGCATTTTCAATTATTTGGGTTGAATATGTCTGTTGTGGTAATCGATCATGATAATGTGTTGATTATATTTGAAGTTTTTTTTAGAATTTAGAAGGGGAAGAAGTAGCAATGGAGAACTTTACGGATGATAATAATATGTCGATTTGTTCCATTTATAAGCAAAGCAAACAAGGAATGATATTTAACGCTTTGTTAATTACTATAATTGCACATGAAAGAAATATAATAATTATGAAACTTTATTTAATAAGTCTCTTAACAATTAGTGAAATAAATACAAAAAAACTTCATAGAATGAAAACATTTTCTAAATTTAATATGTACAATTATCTTGAGATTACACAACGGTAATCATGACAGAGAAAGTAATAAATTAAGTTGAGAATACACTACTGCGAAGGATGCGACAGTAGTTGGTAGGTTTTTAATGGAAACCAGCCCTTTGAAGGGTGAACACGTCTTCGCATTAGATGTGACCCGAGATTACGTCACTACTTAGAACCGAGACAATGATGAGAGCCGCACACATGCAATTAAGGTAAAATGTACACAAAGTATTGTTTCTATTTTTTTTTATACATGACAGAATATGCTGTATTTACAGATTTCAAGAATGGATTTCGTTGTATTTTCAATTATATCTTATGTATTTAAAGTCAAAGTTAAATAAAAAATAGGTATTTTTAAGTAGGTGAGGAAGTTAAGAGTATTTGGAACACCAGGTGTACCTATTAGAAATTTAATTCACTTTCATATCTGTGAATAAAAATACTATCTAATGTACTACATACAAGAACTTACTGAATGAAATATAAAAAACAATATAATTTTGTAGCATTTTTGGTGTCGCTAATGTTTCTAATAACGAGAATCTAAGTTAAGGGTTCAGCGTCAATTCTGTGAACACCCGACTTAAGTCATCTTCTCCGACACAAACAAAAAGGTTGTCAGTTCGTTAAAACTAGTGCACGTGCGATGACAACCACGATCTTATTACAGCATTAGATAAACATCAGTTTAATTTTACAGCGAACGTGTAAACCTTTGTTAAGTTTGACTGTATGCTACCTTTTAATACACACGATGAAAGCGTGGGCGACATCAACTATGTAGACCACACGATGTCACGACACGACTGAAATAGAAATAGGTCTAAGGCAGTTTTTAAATGATCACTTATCACTCGCATTTCTTGGCTTTAGATAAGCTTCAAAAAAGTATTATGTCATTTGTTTTCATAATGCATTTTTTTTCAATACCAGTTCTTCGTCTTGGAGACTTAATTTCCCATGCTTCCTTGTGAGTAAAAATGTGAGTTCATTGATAATGATACTACCATTTACACATTCATTCCAAAGTCTTCTTAGCGTCGTAATGGTCACGACATGATACCTCGTCGTATCCGTTAGTCGTAAACAACAAATGTTTACCTTTGACTGTGTACTGTCGTGCGGAACCTCTTTAATATTAGCGGCACGCTCGCTACCGGTTCTACTGGTATTTTTTTGTTCTAACCCATACTACGTTTAATTGTTACGACTGTACTATCATGAATATAATCTATGTCTTCATGGGAATTGTGTTCCGCCATTTCGGACTTTTGTCGGTACAATTTGGCCGGAAAGCGAGGATTTCGTGTTTTCTGAGTAATGAACGAGATAATAGCCTCATGGTGATTGTGTGACGCCGTTTCATAGTTATGCTACCCCATTATCGTGTTATTGCCATGGAGATAAATAATTTCAATGCAATTATAACGTTTGGAGGTTACTTGGGCTTTGTTCCGGGTAAACTTTTACTGCTTTGTTAATGGTATGTGCTTTCTGTTTTTTGTCACACGATTTAAGACAATGTTGAGTTAAGTACATATGACCCTTAGATATTAATACTTGGAAGTCATTGTGTTAGTACCTACTAAGTGGTAGTCCTCGATTTTTTCTTATGTTCTCATAAGGTTTAGGTAAGTGAAAACATTGACCTTTCATTGACATGGTGGTAATCACATTTTTAGACGTGGCAAATGAATGCTATTGAACTTATTCAGTTTTAATATTAAGAATTTATAGCTGCACAGCAACTAATGGGTTTTGACAGTAATTGAATGTGTAATTAGCAGCAGTAGCAGAAAAACGTCAAGTTTTTATATTCGCCTTACAATAAAGATACTAAGTGCTGCATTTTTTATGGTTTTTAGGCTGTGAGTGACCTATTCTTATCTGGTCAGATGTTATAATAGATTTCCATCTGCGTCAGTTGGCACTCACTTACAGGCGTACCGCATGCTTGTTTGCAGTTGTTTTAATAATAAAAAAATCCTTATAACGATTGAATGAGCTATAAGTAGGTATATAAGTAGCCATAAAAGCGAATACAAGAATAATTTGTTATGTATAGTGCAATTAATTTATTCAAAATAGATTTGCACTGTAGTGTAGGTTCCTTTGTCTAGTCAAGGCACAATAATTGAATTGTTCAAGTTGTGCATTCGCAGGACTGTGTTACACCGATACACATTCGTACACAAAATCACTATTCGCAGTATATATTAAATGTTAAAATCTACTTCTAACTTTTTTAGAATTAAATTAATAGTATTAAAACAACTAGGAGAGTTAGCGGAGCTAAACTGTCTCTCAAATAACCGAGAGGTATTTAAAAAGCTAATAGGTAGACTGAAAAAGAAGATTCTTACCTACGACGAGGACTCACGTGCTTAAAGTATTTGAACTATGGCAATGCATAAGATAAAAAAATATTAAAAATAGATTAAATCCTACATTGAAGGTGGTATAACCCTTTGTGGTTCGACTCAGGCGGCAACACCGCCACATCTATTTATACCTTATAACAGCAGTGTTAAACGCTGCTGTGTTCTGGTTTGAAGGTTGTGGTAAGGGAGACATACTTTTCCGAGGCGTTCCAGTTTAGTGCTCAGGGGTAGCTGCGCATCAGTGGCCGACCTCAGGAAGGAATATCTAATCCTAACTGGGGTTGATTACATATGTCCATGGGCGGCGGTACACACTTACCATCGAGTGGACTGCATGCTCGTCTGCTACTCCTATATTATAAAAAAAATATCTAACTAGACAATCTCAATACATAATATGCTACGTTTAAATTCTACCTAGATGCACGGTAGTGCGTCCACCAAATTTCGGGTTTATTTTTAGCACTCGTATGTTACAGTACAGTGTAAGTGCCCCCACTATAATGAGTTACGTCGAGCAGCGAACGTATTCGCGTATTCATATTCATTAGACGAAGGGCTCGCTTGATTGCACAAAGCGCCGACTAATTCGAACCCGCGACTCCGTCCGTTATGCTTAATTTATTCGCATCATTGTTATAAGCGAGTTAGATATGTATAACTTGTGTCAATGGAGATTGTTATCTAAATTGGCGAAATTTATTTTACCTCTCACTCTTATAATATTTTAGAAATATATACAAAAGCTTTTGAAATATTTTTATTAATTTGTTTATTGAAACGTTATAATTATTCTTTCTAAAATGTTTTTTTTTTCATAAAAAATTACCTGCGTATAGCCGTTTTTTTTTATTTTTTTAATAAATGTAGGCAATGTATAAAAAATAATTAGCCTTTTCTTATTTATAATAGCACTATTAAGTTCTGCTGTGTTCTACTATGTAGTGTGTAGTAAGTGATACATACTTTTCCGAAACATTCTAACTTAGTTAACAGAAGCAGTATTCCATCCGTGGTCGTTTTCAGGTACAACTCTAATCTTATCTTGGATTGATTACAGATGACCATGCTGCTATGTCCATATTATGAAAAAATGCAATCTTTAAATTCAATTTATAATCTTCTCTTATGAGTAATTCTTACTAATATTATAAATGAGAATGTGAGTTTGTGTGCTACACGTTTTAATTACATAACCGATTGTCATGAAAACTGTCGTATATGCGCGACGCCGTGCAGAAAAGCTAATAAGTAAATATATTCGCTAATCATCGTCAACCCATTACTGTCCCACTGCGGGGCACGGGTCTCCTCTCAGAATGAGAAGGATTAGACCATAGTTCACCGCGCTGGCTAAGTGCGTGTTGATAGACTTCATATACCAATGAAAACATTTTTTTTAAGATTATTCAGGTATGCAGGTTTCCTCACGATGTTTTCCTTAGCCGCTTTCATCAATATCATCATCATCATCAACCCATTACTGTCCCACTGCTGGCCATAGTCCACCGCGTTGGCCAAGTGCGTATTGGTAGACTTCACGTACCTTCGAGATTTCTTTCTTTTTTATAAATCTCTCAGGTATGCAGGTTTCCTCACGATATTTTCCTTCACCGTTTAGCAAGTGATAATTAATTTGTAATACGCACATAACTTTGAAAATCCTTTGGGCTTTTTGTTGGGCTGGGATTTGAACCTCGAACCCCTCGATCAAGACGCCGAGTTTCTTAACCACTAGACTGTCACTGATTCCTAATTCCTAATATTCGCTAATAATAAATGCAAATATATTGAAATCTACCAACAAGTAGCGATACCACCATATACCTATATAGATCACTAACTACATTCGCATCAATACCTTGGTCGTTGGTACCAACAACAATAGATAAGTATGTAAATTCAACAATGGCAGTTAGGTCTCGAATCAATGGGGAGTGCGCGGTTACGGACGGATCGGCTTAATTATTGAATTAGCATTTAAATGATTTCGGTAACCATTCATTTGTAACTAATACAAATAGCATGAATAATATTACGTGTAGACGAGCACGGAAACGCGTCCGTTTGCTGCCGCGAATATTAAACGGCACGGTTTGGATAGAGGGCGCTTCGTGTCTACATAGTTGGCTTTGTATACCCAAAGGGTAAACGGAACGTAATAGGTAGACAGTACACTTAGTATGAGTTTTACGTTGATAAAAATGACTGTCTTTGTATTTGTTTACGTATTTCCCATACATTTCCAATCAGTTCTGATACAGTCCGCTGGGAGCTCTGATTGGAAATGTATGGGTAAACAAATACAAACCCAGTCATTTTTGTAAAAACGTAAAAACTCTTACTAAGGGTAGGTACAGTTCAATTTTTCATGTATTTCTATGACTGCTATGATAAAAAAAAACTGAAAATAAATAAATATGAAATTTTTAATAGTGCGGAACCCTCGGTGGGCGAGTTCGACTTGCACGTGGCCACTTATTTATAATATAAGAGTAGCAGAAGAGCATGGCGACTTGCTGGTAAATGGCTTCTGCTGCCTGTGGACATCCGTAATCAAAGTCAGATAAGATTAGATTCCTACCTGAGGTCGCTTACAGATGGGTCGCTACCCCTGAGGACTAGACTAGAATGGTTCGGACAAATATAGCTTACCACACCCTTCAAACCATATTATCTACCAGCATTATCCACTGCTGGGCATGATCTCTTCATAGTTTAAGTGGATTACGAAATGGCCTACATAATCCACTGTGCTCGCCAAGTGCAGATAGATAGGTACCTATAGTTCACACGCTCTTGGGAACTTTTTACAAGAATAGGCGTTCAGGTTTCCTCACAGTGTTTCCCTTTATTCTTCAGGCAAGTGATAATTAATTTTTAATATGCACATAACTTTGAAAAATTAGGAGTGTTCGCGATTCAAACTTTTGACCGATGTTTCTTTATGCATAAAATTTCAAACAAATGCGATAATTATTATGTATATTTAAATAATTCAAAAATTCTTCTGAGCTTTAAGGCATTAACAAAATTTATTTTCAAATAGGTAAGATTTTTAATTAATATCTATATGTACTACCTACATTATTTGATTTAAAAAGCCCTACATATACACACATAGAAAAAGCGCAAATATCTACATAATAACATACAACATTTACATACACAGTACACAGAAAAAACTGCTTTCGTGCGCATTTAGTGCGGCGTAGGGGAAGGGTGTCAGCCATCAAATATATTGTTTCCTTTTTCCTAATAAAACAAGGATCGCTTAGTATTCCTCCTGATGTCACATATTAAGCTACTGTGAGAAAACACATACGTGTTGCTCCCTACAAATTGACCTCAAGTGGGTACCGTATCAATCAGTAGCTACTTTGTAAGAACATAATTTGTTTGGTTGTTTATTTGCTTTGTGTCTTAAATAGTAAAGTTTTGATTGCTTGAAATATTTATGAGATATTTGAATTTACATAAGTAAGTGCCATACCTAAGTAATGAATGAAAGAGACAAGATGAAATATGATTATTATTTTGGTTATATTATTAATTTACTAAAATTTTGAAAATATGTTTGATTGCTTAAAATATTTACAAATTTGTTATTTTTATCTTAATTAAGTACCGGTTTGTCTAACATTTAAAAGTTACATACCTAACATTTTCTTTGAATAACTCATAGGATTGTTTCGTTTATTTATAGTTCGAATCTGGAGGCACCACCGACATATCCTTTTTCTACAAAAACAACTTTTTTATTAATAGTATCAAAATACATCCCTGCTATATTACGTACGGTATATTATACCACATAAATGAACACTAATAACTTTGTGGTAAGTTAAGTCTTCAATTACGCCTGCGTATATATTTATGGTCGATTTTAAATATCACCTTAATGCTACATAACATCGATTATGTTTGTCTCGCCGCCTCTGAAATATACCTAAGTTTGAACGGCTCATAATGGTCTATCAAGTGGTAGGTATATCGTATCATTGTCCCTGTAGTCCCGGGACTAGAATAGGGCTTCGATATCCCCTGCCTGTAGTAAAAGGCGACTAAAAGGGGGCTTCCGGGATTGCGGGCGGCAAGAGTGGGAGCTCGAATCGTCCAGCAAGCGACCCCGGGAAGGACGGCGGTATGTGTGGTCGCATACCGTCGTAAACACTACATGGTGTAGGAGGAGCGAAAACTGCTCCGCCAGGTTTGAGCCCGATCGGGGCATCGCGCTTGGAGGGCTCTGGTTGTGTTCCGTCGGAGATCCCGGAGTTCTCCAACAAGCGTTGAGAACGGCCACCGGGGTGGGTTTTAGTGCGGTAAAAATTCCACATAACCCGGCATCGCTCCCACGTCGTCGGATACCTTTTGAAGGTATCCGACGACGTGAACCCTCGTAAACAAAAAAAAAGTTATATCGTATCATAGTTCAAATCAGAATATATCCATATGAATATTGTAAGACACAGATATGTGTGACGCTTGTTTCATTATACTCGTAAACAGTAGAAGTAGAACTGTCTACTTCTATACCAAATAAAATAAGACTAAATTAAATTATTACACTCTAACTACTCTACCAAACTTAACCAGCTATTAATTTAACTAAACACAAGGCGACGTATCGCAGCGCACGTCACGAGGCATTAAAATCAGTGTTTCGTCAGCGAGTCATTAATTCCAATATTTATTGACTTGCGGTGCACGAAACTCGCTCACATTATATCGATACGGTTCGGTACTTGTTTTATTGGAACAGAGTAACGAGTAACTAGTTAAGCGATTTTTAGGGTTCCGTATCCAAAGGGTAAAAATGGAACCGGGTTAAGATAAATATACCTATTTTGAATTAAACGCGAAAACGCTCGCGGGTGTCATGGCGTTCGTAAGTGACCTCACACTAGAACATCCCTAAAAAAACTACCTACTACCTACAAAATCAAGCAATTCAGTGACATACCCAAAACTGACGTCATTCGCGCCCCGATTTGCGTTTCAGACAAGTTGGCCAATTGCAGTATTTTATACATATATATTATTGAAAATATAGAAAATCTTAAAGATTTTTTTTAAAACTAAAGGAGAATGCCCATTCTTGGTACTGATTTTTGTCATGCGTCAAAATGAAAGTAATATTAAAATAATTTTTTGATTTTTTTACATAGTTTGTCGATCAGAATAGTTTCTTTGAACAGGGGATTGCATTTAAGATAAAATAAGACGAAATGTTAAATCATAAATCTTAAATCATTTATTATTTGATTTTTAATACTGTCATCATGAAAATTATTGTTTTCCACTTTATAGCACTTCTGAGTGAGTTCTTGAAGACATATGTATGTGGGAGAATGCTTCATTTCATATATATAAATATTCCGTTTTTAAAATCACATGATATTAATTTCGAACTACCGCTCCGTATTAACAATTGGCTACCTGTATCATGGTATAAAAAAGGGGCGCGCAACTGTCAACAGATCAGAAGTTGTCCAATAGTGGGCACGGCACGGTGGTGCTCTGAACTGTTTGGTGTTTTGCTTGGGTGTTATTGTTACTATGGTGGCATTAACGCTTATTCATTTAATTATTTTAACTATATTTTTATAAATATTGGTTAAATTAGTTGAATCGAAATACCATTGTAGATCTACCTACCGGCGCGCCCACATCAGAATCGGGATAGGATACGCCCTTTTATTACGTAATAGTTTTAAAGTAACGGTAACAGAAGATAAATCAACCGCGTGTATAGGAAGTGTTCTACTGAAGAATTTATCGTGGCTGTACTCCTGACGACAGTTTGGGACGCGCAATGGAGGCGATATGGACAAGGCTTTCGACATTGGAGGAGCTGTGTGTGAAACACATGATGAAACCGGTTGCGTGAGTAACGTGTACGGTTTGTCTAAATATTGTAATAATTTTAGGTGCATTATTTTAGCAAGCGTGTGAAAGCAACCGCAAGCTTGGGTACCGCAAGCTTGGGTATGAAAATTGAGGAGGTGGAAGGTGGTTAGCATCATCCATGTTAACTGTCTACGTAATTAAGACTCATTTGCGCCGAGATTCATTGGCGAACGATTGGCGCTCCGGTATGATCAAACCAATGGTTTTTATATTTTCGATTGTTAAACTTGCTATTTTTTGCTTTTTGAAAGTTGTTAAAGATTATAAGAATCACTAATATGAAAATGTTTGGTTATGCGCGAAGAAATTAACAATCATACGTGTAGGTACCGACATTTTTTTTAGAAATGTTTTGGCTTTTTAAAATATTCGAGTAATTTCAACTATGCTTTTCACAGTTTCGTTACTTATAGCAACGCTTTAATAGGCGATGCTCAATAAGTAGATGAACAACGATCATATTGTTTTAAATTATTGCGCTGCAAAAAAAATATTTTACGATTGTGAATACAAGTTCTGATATCTACCCTTTTGTATGTACCTATTCGTTGTAATGCATTTAACATTCTTAAATAAACTCCGTCTTAAAATAAAACTAGTCACAATGAAGATTATTATTGAAGTAAAAGGTTTGATAAATCAGGTAGCATACTTTTTGCCATCGCAATTCCATGGCCGTAAATTTCGTAAGTTTTATTTCTAGTTTCACCTGGAACACCGTGATAGTGAGATATGTATTGTGCTCATTGAAAGGTGTACTCTCAACCAGCGCTTGTCATTTTTAGTAGGATGCTATCTAATAATATTTACCTAGCGCTTGTTCCCAGAATCTGTAACTAAAATGAAAGCTGCTTATTGGGGGTTTTGTAACAACACTTGACTTGTGATGGCCGTAGACGTGGACCAAAATTGAATGAAAATGTAACATTTAGATTCTGGTGGTGAGTCAGTAAGTTGTTTATTGGTAAGCGACTTTGTGCTCTTACAAATTTGTGTATTTAAAGTTATTGATAAAGGTTACAATTTGCGAAGGATACATTAAGGTAAAGCTGAAGAAAAGGAGTTTGGTAACGTTCGCATCACTCCAAATGGTGTATTGGACTAGGCAAAAAAAAGGTGAATTAACGTAAGTTATAACTTATTAATAAACATTTAGTCTTCTGTAATTTTCACATTGTTTTGTGACATAATGTGTAACTATTACTTGCTATTCACTTTAAAAATTGCAGAAGTAAAGAATAATGGTGCAAAGCTGTAAGCATTTTGATCGGTCAAATGTGTTTAAAGGTTTAATTTAATAAAGACAATTCATCAGCCTCGCTCGGAGTCGATCAAGTATTTTTAATAATAACTTAAAGTTTGAACTTGTTTTACAGTAGTTTAAATTGTTATTGGATCTTCTTTCGTATTTTGTGTCATAGTAAATAATACCTTTCGAGATGACGTACATCACGGTTCTATGTTAAATTATATTATGTTGGTACCTTTAGTGAATACTTTAACAGTGGTAAGTCAACTATACCATCATGTAATCTAGCTAACAATCTAAACGTTTTAATTATTCATTGACATAAGGAGTTTATTGTTATTTTATTTAGTTTTGTAACTGTGCAGATGACAACATTACGTCTAGATATACGGATGTGGATATAACAAATTCAGAATATTCACGCACGCAATGTTTATATTATACGAAACAATTCGGCGTGTTTTTCTCCTATTCATAATTTTGTCGTCGTTACACTCGAGCAGATAAAGGTTATAAAGGTGGTAGAAACTTTTATGGTCCGGCAATACCAATACCATACAGCAGTGTTAGGCTTTGCTGTGTTGAAGATATTGATGGGCCTCAGTAGCCACTTACCATCAGTTGGACTGCATGCTTGTCTGCTACTTCTAAAATTTGGTTTAAAGTTTTTGTGTGTGAGCGAGTATTATGTATAAATCAATCCGGGACGAAATAACGGTATTTGTAGGTATACTTATTATTCTTGCAAATGGTTAATTACAATAACTTTTGGAAGTTATTCACAATTTCTGGTGATAACAGATACTGTAACGTATGTGTTATATTAAATTGAAATAGGTAATTCTATTATTATCAGATATTGTATCTATTGGAACTCGCGGTTCATACCAGAAAATATTCGTTATTGTTTTGTGTTCATACTGTTTCGACCGTTGTTTGTTATTCTACTAATTAAAATGTATATCTTTGCAGATTTATAAGTCAAAGTCAGGTTCGGACGAGCAATTATATACCTACTGCAAGTTCTGATAAAATTCGAAAAATCGAATACTGCAAAAAGAAACAGAGACAAGAGTACATACACTACTGTCAAATTGGACTCTGCAATGTGTGATCATTATTGTGTGGTAAAGACTTTGTTTGCAGCAATGCCTATCGCACAAACGAAGGTAATTGTAAAATTCAAGGTAAAAGTAAAATGATATAAGGTAAATAATATAATGAAGGTAGGATGACTCCAATAACTTTTTACGTTTAATGACCTGGTTTTCGTTGTAATATAACTGTGGACTTCAGAGTGTTATTTCGTTGGCATTTAACGTCATCACATGAACGGTGCGAACTATAGCTCATGTTATGGTAAGGCAATAGTATTTTAAATATTTTATTAAGAATAACGACCACGGAGTACTTGCTGCTCTGATATTTTCTTTACTGTATGTAAAGTTGACATTAAAACTGTTTTGAACGTGACAATTCACTTTATTATTATTTTCACACATTTGTGTTGTAGACATCAGGTTTTTCGGTTTGAAATTAACTTTTACTTTTTTATTTTTATGCTTGTTACAGCTTGTTTGTTTACAGTTCTAAATAAGAAAAGCACTCGTGCATGGTTTTGAGCAGGTCTCGAATAGTTTCTTATAAAATTCTGTCATAGTCAAATGAGCTGACTTAAAAGGCATTAATGATTTTCAAGAAATCCTGTCTGAGATAGTCAGACACATTATAACAAATTCGGTAAAGGAAGACATCGTGAAGAACTACACATCGGGGATCTTACAGGAAATATATTCTCAAGGGTATCTGGAGTCTACCCAGTGTACGTTTGGCGATGCAGAAGACTATGCCATAGATTTAAGCGAGCCAAACGAAAAGATCTGTAGATTTTACTCTCAAACCATGAACGAAACGCGGAGCTCTCTCGTTATTTCGTATATAATTATTGATTATACATATAATGTAATGTGTTTTCAGACTACGAGAACATGTGCTATGGAAAGGAAACTATTTGAACATGTCAGATGACTGTGAACCCTGTGAAGCAATGACAGTATCGACAGTCAAAAATCTGGTAAAAACTTTGTGTTTCTCTTGAGTACCTGCGAACTTTGGAACGGTATGTGGATTGTAAGTTCTGTGTTATCGGGATTGTCTTACATATCGATGATTGTCTGGCCAACAGTCACGTTTATGTTTGATAATAACCCGAGTGCCATGTGATTTGGCAATTCTTTTCAGATAATAATCAATTACGTACGTAAGCTATGTGACTTAGCGAATTTATGATGTCATGGGACTTGACATCAGCCATGTGATTTGGCAATTCTTTTCAGATAATAATCAATTACGTACGTAAGCTATGTGACTTAGCGAATTTATGATGTCATGGGACTTGACATCAGCCATGTGATTTGGCAATTCTTTTCAGATAATAATCAATTACGTACGTAAGCTATGTGACTTAGCGAATTTATGATGTCATGGGACTTGACATCAGCCATGTGATTTGGCAATTCTTTTCATATAATAATCAATTACGTACGTAAGCTATGTGACTTAGCGAATTTATGATGTCATGGGACTTGACATCAGCCATGTGATTTGGCAATTCTTTTCAGATAATAATCAATTACGTACGTAAGCTATGTGACTTAGCGAATTTATGATGTCATGGGACTTGACATCAGCCATGTGATTTGGCAATTCTTTTCAGATAATAATCAATTACGTACGTAAGCTATGTGACTTAGCGAATTTATGATGTCATGGGACTTGACATCAGCCATGTGATTTGGCAATTCTTTTCAGGAAATAATCAATTATGTACGTAAGCTATGTGACTTAGCGAATTTATGATGTCATGTGACTTGACGTCAGCCATGTGATTTGGCAGTTCTTTTCATGTGACACGACCATTTATTTACACTATTAGACACCGGTATGGGGTTAACCAATTAAAGTTACGTGTTTTGTGTACCATGAGATTTGGCTTCTGTGGTTAAAATGGAGACTATATTATCCGCGAATCTAAAGTAGTTTATCCACTTCTTTAATATTATTGAATTTGATTTTTGTAAACATTTGTTCGCGAGCCGTAACGGCTGCTCGTCAGAATGGCCGTGTGGGAGAATGCTTCATTTCATATATATAAATATTCCGTTTTTAAAATCACATGATATTAATTTCGAACTACCGCTCCGTATTAACAATTGGCTACCTGTATCATGGTATAAAAAAGGGGCGCGCAACTGTCAACAGATCAGAAGTTGTCCAATAGTGGGCACGGCACGGTGGTGCTCTGAACTGTTTGGTGTTTTGCTTGGGTGTTATTGTTACTATGGTGGCATTAACGCTTATTCATTTAATTATTTTAACTATATTTTTATAAATATTGGTTAAATTAGTTGAATCGAAATACCATTGTAGATCTACCTACCGGCGCGCCCACATGTACCCGAATTCCAATTACCGAAATAATCAATAAATATTCTTAAATTATAATTTTCTAATCAATAAGTATTCTAATTTAATCTAATTGAGCAGTAGAACTCAAAGGACCATGAAGCAGCAACAAAATTACTCATGCCGTAATTTGAAGACTTGTGAGCCGAAAATATTTTAATTCCCCAACTTACTACCACATGTAATTTTCTAATTAAACCAATAAAATGTTGGAACAAAGGCTTTCGGGATCCTTTACACTCGAACATACACACGTCAAGACTTTAACCGAGTTTAACGAAACCGCGGTTAATCCTAAAGGGATCCTTTGTTCTACGCATGGTTAAATTGATATACGATGTAACTTTCTTTATAATTAATTAAATATATGAGATAAAATACGTCATGAAGGAACTTTTTAAAATTTTTATACATAATATACAGAACATGGAATTCAGATTCATGAGGTAACGTTAGGTGATTCTTATTCGTACCTACAATTTAATTGGTCATTTATCTTATATATAAAATTCTCGTGTCACAATGTTAGTGACCGTACCCCTCCGAAACGGCTTTACCGATTTTCACAAATTTTTATATGCATATTCAGTAGGTCTGAGAATCGGCTACTATCTATTTTTCATACCCCTAAGCGATAACGGTTGTTCACCCTTAACATTTTTTTATTTATATAGCAACACAACGTTTACCGGGTCAGCTAGCAATATCATAAAAATACCCTAACAAAACATACCCACGTAACTCATGCCACTCGCCAACAGATGGCGTTCCCAGTCGCGCTAACGCGAAGTGACATCATAATCCCAACAATGCGTGCCTACAACAATTACTTAAACGCGATATAATATTTCCCGTGCGAAAAAAAGCTTGCAGCTATATTTTTAATGCATTCTCGGAGACAAGGCGAGCCGGCGTGGGCCGAATCACAATTAGGTTGGCACATAAGCGTATCTCTCTTGATACTGAATGAAATATTTTTTTGCTTTGCTTCGAATGGTAATGGCCGTTATTCTTAGGATGCTTGCATACTTGGTGTTTGATTTGTACTAAATCTATACTAATATTATAAAGAGGAAAGTTTGTTTGTTTGTATTGTATAGGCTTTGAAACTACTGGACTATCCGCGATGAACATAGGCTATAATGTATTTCCAAAAGTGTTAGGGATCCATATTATTATGAAAACTTCGATTTTGTAATCAAATTTTGAGACGGGTCTCTAGTACAGTATATATGTGAATAACATGATGATAGCATTCGAAGTTTGACTGCATAGGAATTGTTCGTTTGAAAGTCAGTGTCGGTCCAAAGTTCGAATCTCAGCGACACACCTCGAAATTAATCAGAGTTATGTGCGAGAGTCATGTGTGAGAGTATGTATTTGAAATCAATTATTACGGCGAAAAACATTGTGAGTAACTTTACAGTAAGTTTTCGGAAGATTCCCACTTAGCCAATGCGGTAGATGTAGTCCAAATCCCTTTCACTCTGATAGAAGACCCATGCCCAGAAGTTTATTTAACTTCATTATAATATTTTGGACTTTTGATGTTGTAACCTATTCACCCACTTTAACTACTTTATCTTATTTTAAGACAAGGCGTGGTATCAGTTAACAATGCAAGTTCCATGAAAGCATGGAGGTATACACCTATGTAGTTGTCACGTGCGTTTATTGTTAAGGATAGTTTACATCAACCTAATTAATTAACTTCAAGATTTTTAAAAATTTAATACATATCAACAGAGAAATTTCAAATTATTGATTAATGGGAATATAACGTAAGGATTTTTTGTAATTACATACGTTACAGAAGTATCATGTTTACAAAAATATATGGAAACACAACTGCCACCACTATTTCTGCCTTATACCAGCATCAAGCACTCTAATAAACGTGTTCTTATTAAATTAGTATTGTACATTTGAGGTATTGCAACTTAGTCTTTGCTAGTAATCCCCTTGTGGCCAGGATATTGTATGAAATACATATTATGCAATGAAGCTGGGTATTTAGAAGTAGTGACGCATGCCCGCACGCCCAGTAGTGGGACAGTAATGGGTTGATGAAGATGATGACGCATGGCCGAGCTTATGTAGGACTCAAATTCTATTTGACCTTTGTTATCCTATCCTTGGGTAAGAGTGATCGCTGATCATCTACCGACCTGATGGTACTTTATACTTGCTTACTAACACAATTTCATAAAAACATATACACGCCGTTTGTGTAGAATTACGAGTATAGGTACAAGGTATTACAAAGAAAAATATGTTGTTTCATATCTGTTAGTGCATACACTCCCTTAACTAAGACTTCGTAATGAAATAATTTGTGGGGAAACATGCGTCTGAGTCGCGATTAACGAGATAAGTCCAGGATGTGTGTTACCACAGCAGTATCAATAATAAGATTAAATACATTTTATTTTTGGGATTATTAATAATTGCATTTAGTCTGCGATTCACTTGCAATATTTACATTAGTAAATTGTTTAATAGTTAGTTTCATAATAATAAAGAATACTGATGCCTCGTATCCTACTTCGATTTCAAAACAAGGATAGGTCTTATTGTTTTTTGCATTTCGTTTACCAAAATATTTTTGAGTTAGTACCTATTCATAATTTCATCGTTCGAACAATTTCAAAAAGCATCAATATTAACGAGAACTGGATGTTTGTTACGCCAGCAGTACTCCCAAGATAATTTCGTAATGCATTTTTATTTAGTAGTACGTTACAGAAAAAAAACAATTGTTCTATTACTAGGTAAATAATAAATGTATAAGAAATGTCAGTAATCTTGTACTCGTATTCTTGATGGTCACGACCCTCAGTCATAAGGAATCAACTAAGAAGAAAAATCTTGTACGCCTCAATAATTGTTAATTTTAAATGACGATTATTGTTTACTTTATTAACCGTATCCACAATTCTGTGCAACTCAAGTAATGTCTACAAAGTAAACAACATAATAAACACAAAAGGGATGAGTGGCCTATTCAAATATTTCCAAAAAATGTTGTTTAGATAAATGAATCACTTCGGCTCATTCACGGCACGTATCGTTTTAATGAATGAGCCTCACAGTGCGTAGGCACCGCCCAAACCTTAATAAAATTGTCATAAACTCAAGATAAATGTAAAAATAAAAAAGTGAAACATCTTAGCGGGTTAACAGGTAAAAATAAGAGTCAATGCACTTTATTGTTGGAGTTCGTGGCGAGAAAGTGAGGTGTGACTTCGAATTTGGTGGCTTACAATGGTTATGTTAAATAGGATTTAGTTAAGATTGGGATTTGTGTTATTTACTAGTATATATTTGTGATGTATAAAGTATTCTTTCGATTTCCGGATATTGAAGAAAATAGTAAAGGACAGTCGGATTACAACAATGTTTTCAAAATTGATAAAATCAATAATTGATTTTCGATTAATGATACAATAAGTGTCCTAAATGTAATGTAATGTATATGTATGTCATTAAAGAACCATATGAATAAGCAGTCCACCTGATGTAAATAATCGCTTAACTTCTGCAATCAACCCTAAATACAATTAAAATCCTCCCTGAGATTGTTCACTGATATATTGCTATTGTTAATGCCTAAATTCTAATGCCTTGTATGTCTCTTCATGCACTCATGTCACCCACTTCAGACCTGTACCCCTTAGTATGAGTTTTTACGTTTTTCCCATACATTTCCAATCAGTTCTGATACAGGCCGCTAGGGGCGCTGATTGGACATGTATGGGCAAATACGTAAACAAATACATAAACAGTATTTTTTGTAAAAACGTAAAAACTTATACTAAGGGTATAGGACAAAGAAGTTCTTACGACTATTATCAGGCAGATACGAGTATATTGCCGATGTTAACTAGCTTTTGAAAGATTTTAGTATAAAAGTACATGGTTTCAAGACGAGTGTATCAATCGTCCAACAATTACAAGATATTGACTTTCTTAAAGCCAACTGTCATCGTATGGCGTCTATTTTATTAAGCAACATCGTGGAGCAAATGGGGCTTTAGAGTAAATTACAGAAACTCAATAATGCAGCACGAGCAATAATCTCCGGAATCACAAATCAAGTTGTAAGCTGAACGCTTTCATGAGCGCTGTGGGCGGCTGCTTCCAGCTGCTGACATACTGATGGTCCAATAGGCCAATATGAATATTTCACTATCCGACAAGTTTTCATAAGTTTCAAATCAGACGCTGTTATCACCGCGAATATTCAGAAAGTTAGCGATCTACGATATATCTAGGTTTTCAGAAAATTTGTGCAAGTACCAGCATAGATAAAAAAATCTTATATAATAATTAGTATTTTGAGTTGCATTTTACGACAATATCTATTGGATTAGTTACGTGTATTTGAATTAAATAGTCAAGTAATATTGTTTTGTAATCGTCTATAATTTTTCTGATTACATCGTATGAAAAAAACTTATGTAAATACAGTTTAGGGAAAATATATACCTTATCACTAATGAAACATAGTGCCGGAGTATTAGCTTGATAATTATATACGATTATCTTGCTAACATCATATCATAAGTCTTTAAGTAAAACCGGGCCTAAGGCAAATATCATTGTAGGGAATCCACTAAATTATATGTAAATAAGTACTGTTAACTGTGTAAGCAGTATACTGTGTAAAGCAGTGATAGCTTAGTGGTTAAGAAACTTGACCGCTAGAACGAAGGGACCAAAGTTCAAATCCTAGACACACCTCTAATTTTTAAAAGTTATGTGCATATTACAAATTAATTATCACTTGCTTCAAGAGTAAAGAAAAACATCGTGAAGAATCCTGCATACCTGAGAATTAAAAAAAAATGTTTTTAAAGGTACGTGTAGTTTTGCCACTTCGCACTTGGCCAACGCGGTGGACTGTGGCTTAATCCTTCTCATTCTGAGAGGAGACCCGTGCTGTGGATGATGATGACACTGTGTTTCATGTTGAAGAATTACTTTTAAATCTTGTTGAGATAACATCAGAATATTATTGTTGAATGTCTGTAATATTAGATACGTTAAAAAAGATGAAAATTATTGTCATTCCAAACGGCCGTGAGTATCAAACTGTTACGAATAGCTCGAACTGTCAAAATAGCTAAAATATACGCCGTTTTATTAACACCGGACACAACAATTGCGGCAAAGTGTGGGATTCCTTACTTCCCTAGTTTATTACGTTTAAAGTGCGTGGGACGGAGTACGGTGGTCTTCGCTTTAGGAGTAATTATTGCTTTGTGCATAGATTATGCTGTTTATCCTTTTGTGTCTACTTTCACGCCTCTGTTGAACTGTATGGAACCAGTCGTTAGCTTTCAACTATTATGATGTTGGTTTAAAGGCCTTTTCTAGTTTGCTTTCTTCTGATGTTGTAATTTTTTGTTGCGTCAATGATGAAACAAATTTAGTATATACATATTTGAATAGCATTATTGGATTAAAAATTTAAATTGTCAATTACAATACTTAATGAATTAACGACATTCATAAAATTATTATCAAAATCACAAACATCCAACAATCAGGGTACTTTAATCAAACAATCAGAAATAGACCATTGTCTCCCAATTGAAATCGTGGCATAGATTTACGAATCGTCAATGAAAGCAATCAATTATACGTTGGCGACGGAGTAGATCGTTTTAATTATTCCAATTATTATTGAGAGCATCCAATTATTGCTATCGCCAGTTCCAATTACTGGTGGCAACTGGCATCCTTGGCTAGTCATTAGTCTTGCCAATGGATTATTGATTGGTGCTGATTGTCAGTTGGTAATGTAGTATGTACATTGGGTCATTTGCATGAATCTCTGACGGTTTTAATGGCCAATCTAGACTAATTGTACAGAGTAAGTATCGACAGTTATTACCTTGTTATTGCTTTTATGAATGGAAAGAGTAAATGAAGCTCATTACCATTATAGACACACACTAGGGTTAATTGTCACTGATGAATTGGATACCCATAAATAGGATTAAGAAATCAAATCCACAACATAAAATTGAAATTTATCATTAAAATGCCCAATCGGGGACCGAATCTGGAACCATCGGTGCGTAGACCAATGTAGTGAACACTGTGACACTGTCATAAATTATCGGTATTGTTTTAATCTATTATAAATAAAAATAACGGATTTTACTTTCAGAATTTTTGTAAGACATCTTATCTTTCTAGTATGAAAATACATAGATACAGAAGTTCATCATTAGGACAACTGATTACTTTGGGGAGCAGCAGCATTTTATTTATATTGAGTGTGTTAGAAAACTTTAATAGCGTGATTTTAGATACACGTGGTGCCATATCTTAATAATTGATGTCAATTCTGCATTACTTCATTACTTTAATTAAAACATCATTAATAACTTTAAATTCTGTTCATTTAGTCAGAAATTTGGTTCCTATCTATGGATAGAAGGTTGTAATATTAAGTACCTTATAAGTCTGATCTGTCTCAGAAACGTTACAATTTACATAACCCATAGCAATTTTAGTTTCTAACTTGTCACTCAGTGAAATCCGATACACTTAGTTTACACGATCGCCTCATAAAGCTAGACCAGAGTGAAATGTATTCAAATTGCTAGAAAATATTATTTTACTATCAACATTACATGTTTCCTAATTTGTGAATTTAGAAAATAGTTTTTGTACAACAAAAACTGTTTGCATTTTTGGGGTCTTTAAGAAGAATGCAATTATCAAATTGGATTTTTCCAACGTTAATACCCATTTCACAAATTAGGCATTTCTGCACTAAACCAATGCAAGATATTCCTTTAAAACGTTTGCTAACTATCGAAATAATTAATGCAAATAGTCCAAATTGACTACTCAATCCTAACAGTAAACGATAAAATTCGGGGCGCGTCAACATTCTCAAATTAATTATCTCGGGCGCGCTAACAATCCCGCTGTGTGCTTGTATCTGCGAAAATACCCTGAAATGTAATCAAATTGTTATAAAAACATTAGTTTAGTATCTATATCAGATTTTTCCTATTTTCATATGTGAATTTTATTTGGAAAAATGTTTGCATGCAATAAAAACCGATTGGATTTTTCCAACGTTAATACCCATTTCACAAATTAGGCATTTTCGCACTAAACCAATGCAAGAAAATCCTTTAAAACGTTTGCTAACAATCGAAATAATTAAATCAAATGTCCAAATTGTCTACTCAGTCCTAACAGTAAACGATAAAATTCGGGGCGCGTCAACATTCTCAAATTAATTATCTCGGGCGCGCTAACAATTCTACTGTGTGCTTATATCTGTGAAAGTAACCTTGTCGGTGCAATTAGAACCCGTTCACAAATTGTTCGAATCTTTGGGTAAGGCATAGAAACAATTTATTTGTATTTCTGTAAAAAATAATAGTTAAGAATTGTTTTGTGCATTTCATATGACGTCTTTATACAAAACGATAATTTAAGTATATTATTCTCCATAACCTGTCCCTAATAAGCCGAAATAAAGCTGCGTATTCATAAAATTAGGTTAAATGCACGTACTTTTATAATAGCTGCAATCCTTTTCAAGTCACTTTCCAAATTTTCAGGGGATCTGAGTTACAATCCACCAAAATTGATGTGATGCGAATCAGTGTAAAAAAAATAGTTTTGTTGTTTGTTGATATGATAAGAAGTAAGACCGATAACTTAACGTATCATCTAAAAGCGCCCATAAAATATAGCTACTAGGTCTCATACAACTAAACCGGTACCGTTACTTGATCTCTAAATCGATTACTACCTAAATCATGAATATAAGCCAAATTTATTAATAATTAATATTTTATCCACAACAGTTAGTCTCTACGTATAAGCGACAGTACTCTGCGCAATAAGTGACCGCTTACAAATTGTCCGTTTGTCGTCATGCTATTCGTATCTTCAGAATATATCGGTTATTATATAAATTGTGAATATTTGTCATTATTATTCATAGTTAATATTATATCCACATCAGTTAGTCTCTACGTGTAAGCGACAGTACTCTGCGCAATTAGTGACCGCTTACAAATTGTCCGTTCGTCGTCATGCTATCTGCGAGTGCTTCGAATTGCGGATAATTGATCGCCAATGAGCGCACGTGACGAACAACCGAATATGAGTGTGGTGTTCACACGTACAAATTATTATAGTACAGTGCTTACACGTATGCCTTTATGTAAGGAAAAATCACTACTGTTCGACAGGGGAGGTCCGTCTCTACACATAATTCTAGCGTGATGCAAGTCTGCGTTTGGGTGAAGGGTGAGAATACCAGCTTTTTTATTATATACATGAAGCAGACGAGCATGCAGGCCATCAGATGCTAATCCGTTTCTATCGCTCATGGACATCTGTATTCAACCACAGATAAGATTGGATTCCTACCTGTAGTTAGCCACAGATACGCCGCCACCTCTACACAACGCCTCTTGGGATCATGGATTCGACAAGGTGATCTGTTAGGTACCAAACTGTTAGGTTCAAATCAATGCATCTATCTCCTTTTTTTTTTCAAACACACTCCCGCAGAAGATGTTGAAAATCTTATATGCAGCTAAAATCAACATAAAACTCACAAATCCACGACCAAGCCCAAAACCTTGAAAGTAACAATTAAGAATCTACAAGTAGATTGAAGGCTGCCCAAGCTTTTAGTAAGAAATGTAATCAAATGAATGATGTGGGCTGTTAGTTGATTAGAGCTTTAAGTAATGAACCTCGGACTTACTTATTACATTATTTTACGCGGAAGAAACTACTAATGTTATGAAAAATACGGTTTCTGGACGCCCCATCAATTTAGATTAGAGCTAATAGCCGGTATACACACGATTAGATTACAGTAGCCACCCCCAACGACATAAGAAAATCTACGTAAAAGTTAAGGTATAAGAAAATTTCAAGCCTATTATGAGTTGCCGTATCGAAATTGTATAACTGGACTGATGCATTTTGATACCGAATAAGAATTCACAACAGTTTTAAGAATTATTATATATTACTTTTATTTCACATATATTTTATATTTTAAAGCTTCTATTAACCTGTCTTATTTGTACGTGAGGGCCAAGCCTTACAAATTAATTTTAAACTAGTCAATTGTTCAAACTAGTTCAGTGGTTTAGGCGTGAAGAAGAGACAGACAGACAGACAGAATTACTTTCGGATTTATAATATTAGTCCTTACTAATATCAAATATCAAGACACATTAGTCGCAGTACACCCTATACGACTAAGTCGAGCAAGGCAATATGGAGAGGTTAATTTCTGTATGGTTGGCCGGCAGCCGTGGTTAATAAATTAGTGAGCTTCCGTAACCCACCCTCTAGTTACTTAGCTCATATTATGAGTTTTTCATTATTTTAGTGCACATTTTCTGGA
Organism: Epargyreus clarus; assembly: GCF_041222505.1. Lineage (NCBI taxonomy): Eukaryota > Metazoa > Arthropoda > Insecta > Lepidoptera > Hesperiidae > Epargyreus > Epargyreus clarus. Next base: position 6,947,858 of record NW_027332239.1, on the reverse strand, counting down.
GACCTACTTTCTTATACTACCAAATTGGCTAACGAGTAAACATGACATTGTGTGTAAGACTCCATATTTTCGTCATTTTACATATATAGGTAGATATATTATTTATTACAAACATTTATAATACATAATAAACAATGAATTCCAGAGACATACATACAAAACAAACGAAATGATATATGAACTAAATTTTCTTAAGAAATAAAGTTACACATGAAGTCGGTTAAAAATATATAAACACTAAAAATCATAAAATAAAAAACAAACGAATATAAAAAACCAAAACAAACATTTATAGTCGAGTGTTGCGACTTAAGTCTACGAAAAGGGTTCCGGAGCTCAGAAAAAACCGAGATCGAATCACGGCAACTGATTTTCAGCCCATTATTGCCAAACCATGATATTAGGTGTGTCTCAAACCACACCCGTCAAACTAAAACACAGCAGCGCTTAACATTTTAATTATTGGTCAGAAAAATTGGTAACGGTGGTGCTAAGTAAACGTATAGATAAATGAAACGTGTCATCATACAGAATGTTTTTAAGGTCCTTTTAAAAATTCAATTTAAATAAAAATTACGGGTCTTCGACTAATTAATTACTAACTATCGGTCTAATCAAAATAAACCTTTTATCAAGCAATACTTCCTATGTTAATTTAAAGATACCAATCACTTAATGAATACATATGTCCAATTTTAATTAATTATCTTTTAAAACAAGATTTTCTTATTATCACTATTAATTTACGATGCGTAACACAGGTACCCCGAGTTTTGATAAGATAGTTGGTATCAAGGCAATATAGCGACATCTACCGGAGAAATAAAGATAATTATTGATAGTAAAACCTGATTTACAATTTAATATGTATCTAGAGATACATTAATGTCGACAGATAGATCTTTCTTGGTCTTGTTTTTAAATTCAACACACCTTTAAGAATATTTTGAAATGTAGCGTATTAAGTAAGTATAGACCGATGCAATGATTCTTTTCATCATATTGGTTATGTTTGAAATTAAAATTAATTTGATGTTGAAGTTAAAATGTAATGCATTAACAAATGTAGATAATATATTTCATACAAGAAAGTATGTTTTTATTGTGTCCTAAAAAGCTTTAGAGTTTTTACACATTTCCAAAAAAAAAAAACAAAAATAAAAGTTTTATATAGCAGCAATCCAAAAAGCCATAAAGGTCTCATTTGTCTCATATTTCAAACATATTTTATGATTAACTTTGAATGAAAATACCTAAACGATAGATGCCAATGTGTGTATCTTATAATTAATTAATATTATGCACAAATAATTAAAATAAAACGAAAATAGGTAACAAAATTCTAAAAAACGTAAATTCTATTGCCCATAAAACAAGTATATTAAATATTCAACCGTGTATATTTCTTGAAACTTTACGTAACTCTTATGCCAGCGATAAGAAAATAGCTCGCGTGCGACCATATCATTATGCTGTTGTCATAAGGGCTAATAGTTCCACAAGAATCATACAATATGATAATAAAAACGACCTTTAAGTCTTTAAATTGTCATTACGTACGTGTAGCTTGAATTCATGACTACAGTAATCCATAGATCAGGAAAGGGTTAGAAATGACACGTAAAAGTAAGGGCTGAAACTTCTAAGGCATGTAGAAAAGTGAAACGTTATTTAGTACTTGTGTATCGAAATGCATCTCTTATTAGTCTTAAATTCTTCTCCTGTTCCTTTTTTATAATGCTTGTGCGATGCTGCATTATTTTAGTAGCATTAGACTGCATGCCTGCATTGTATTACACTTATCCTTAAATTTACAAATTTAAGAGTATTTTTTCGAACGGAAGTCATGTCTAATAATTCTATTATCTGTGACCTAATCAATGTCATATTAAGAATTATTTCCGAAGTCGTTTGTGAATAGCTAAACAGCATCATTACAGCCATTTTGTAATTGCTACCTGCTTATAGCAATTTTTTCTTTACTCAACAGTTAAACGGTTGTTAGTTAGCATTGCTATGTATGTACATATGTGCGAGCTGTAGGTTTATTTGCTTTTTATATTAAAAGATATGGTGCGGACATTTCTCTTTATAATCTATTCTATAATATCTCTATTTATAAATCTTTCTTTTATCAAACTTTTCTTTTAATCAATTGCTATCCAACTCTTCCGCACGGGTCTCATCTCAAAGTGTTCTCACTTTCAGGCTCAAGGATTCAGGTCATAGTCCACCGCGTTAACCAGTCAATTAAGACACCAAGTTTGTGGTAATATATGCATGCATATGCTGGTACTTAGTGATTTTTCTAAATTTCATGTCCTGCTTTTCGATGCTTCAGAAGTCACGTTGGGCCATGAGCCCCGGTTATTACGAGTCATCCAAACCATCAGACACATCGTGGTCGTGGTCACTAACACTATAATTATCTTCTTTCAACAGTTGCATTTCAGCACGGTAGAGCTTCATACCATCAAAATTATATAGTGTTGTGCAGCCTATTACAAAACTTTTTGTCCCAAAACAGCTTATGATTGAGCAATTGCTCTCAGTGTACAGTGTCAATATGACAGTTAGAGTATGTAACGGTCGAACAATTAACACGTTCTCGTTCCAGCAATTAAAGTTCAACGCTATTTAGCGGACAGACGACGCAATTGACAGTAATTTGAACGTAAAGTTTGAACCAAGCCATTATTTGTAAATTGTTTTTCAAGTATTTTTTAGCTGTTATTTTATCTTTTGTAGAAATGTCTCCTATTACATGATAACCTAGTTAGAAATTAATTACATATAGTGATGTGAAGCAAGTGTGCTTAAATAGTGAATAAAAACATCGTGAGGAAATGACACCTTTGTAAGAATTGTCAGGTGTGTATTATTCTTACAAAGACAATCCTGACAATTCTTACAAAGGTTCTCAAGATGTGCGATATTTGCAAATACCCCCTTCGCCAGTGGTGCACTTGTGGCCTAAATACCTTTAATTTTGAGAGGTTCCTGTGCCCAGCAGTGGGACAGTAATAGTTTAAGGTCCGCCGCCACCGCCACACTTATTTCTGCCTCATAACGTTTAGCACTGCTGTGTTCTGGTTTGAAGGGTGTGGTAAGGGAGACATACTTTTCCGAGGCGTTGCAGCTTATTCCTCAAAGGTAGCGGGGCACCTGTGGCCGACTTCAGATAGGAATATTTAGTCTTATCTGGGGTTGATTACATATGTCCATGGGCGGCAGTAGTCAGTTATCATTAGGTGGACTGCATGATCGTCTGCTACTATAATACTATAAAAAAACACAAGAATTTAGTAAAAACAACAGAATTAAGTATTCTGTAGTGATAGCCATAAAACAAACCTAAATTTGTGTAGTTTTCATTATTACCGACCTCATATCAGGAAGAGTCTATTCGGAATTTTTATTGTTTATTGCAGTGAACTTTTAATTTGGCTAAGTTTCCGATGCGTGATACGTAGTCGTTAGTTTTTACAACTTTTTTCGTATTTAGTGGGGTACATTGCCGTGTTTTCTATTTAATGTTTTTTGGGGTTCCGTACAAAGGGTGCCAACCGAACCCTGAGGCTTCGCTATCCGCCCGTCTGTCACAGTGCTGTAAGTATAGTGTACATCTTGATTAATCTTGAATCACGACACTAGAAAATTTACGAAGTTTGTATTAGGTAGTATAATGGCCACTGTAAAAAAAATATTAGAATAGTTAAAAAATAATGGAGGTCCCTTTCCGCATACGAAAACATATTTAGCTGGTTTTAAGTCTACGACCTCTTTTATACCTACAGACATAGAACGTATCGTGTCAGACAAAATCATATTTTTATACAATATTCAGTGTCAAAGTCGCGTTACGTTAGATATAAGTACGTTTCGTTATAAATATACCATAATGATACGGAACTCTTCATTCATGAGCCCGACTCGCACTTAACCAATTTTTACATTACATGTTAGAAATGTGACGCTTTATGGTCTAATGACCGTATCATTTATTCCAGTGGAGGCGATTTAACAAAAGGGGTTTGACTAACGCTCTTGATATATATGATAAGATCTGAATAATTTTATCACTTTGGTAACTTTTTACGTAATTCAAAATTATAACGGTCTACTTGAGTATTACTTATTCGGTGGTAACTTTCCAATTTATTTCTGGGAATTTGGTTTTTATTTTTTTTAAGTCTTTGTTGGTTATATTCATTTGTGTTCCTCTTATTTTGTCTTATCTACTTTTTATTTGGGAGAGTTTTGATCACATTTTAGTCATTTAGTATTTTTACATATATTAGTAGTTTAATCGTTGAATTTCTTGGACTTTATATGGAGTAATAGTAATTGTAGACAGAATTTAGTTTAGTTTAGATATGGTGATTTTGTAGTTATGATTGACTAAACTGAAATAGTTTTAATTTGCATATTTGTTTCATTTTCTTTGTGTAGACCATGCATACCATCACCATCACGCATGCTTCGAACATGCAAACCATCTGATATAAGAAGCAGAACATCCGTAACCAATCCCAGAGGGGATTACCTAGCTAACGTTTCTACCTGAAGACTAAATTGCAATACCTTCTATAACACAGCAACGCTTAACACTACTATTATAAGACGGTTCACGGATGAACCTTATTATACGTGTACACCTATTTTACCTAGTTAAACCATACCTATTTGTCTACAAAATTACCTTTGCAAATCGTGCCGCAAATAAATTCAAAAGTTAAACATCGAGTTGCAATTTCATTGTGTGCTAAAGAATTATGACGTATGTGAAATCGGCATTTGCAAATCGTTTAACGGATACGAAGGAAATTGCGAACAATTTTGCATAATAGGCTTTCAAGCTTGCATTGACTATATCGTTCCTATTTCTATGCGTGTGCCAAATGAGCGATGTACATAGTTGCAGTCGCCCAATGTTGGGCAAACATCTATCCCACACATAAAATATTACTGTAATGTCGATTTTTTTAGAAAGAAACTAGCTGACCCGGCAAACGTTGTGTTTCCATATAAATAAAAAATGTTAAGGGTGAACAATTCTTATCACTTAGGGGTATGAAAAATAGATAGTAACCGATTCTCAGAGCTACTGAATATGCATATAAAATTTGGTGAAAATCGGTAAAGCCGTTTCGGAGGAGCCGTACTCCTATCTAACATTGTGACACGAGAATTTTATATATAAGTATATAAGATAAATACTTATACAGTAGGAAGTAGCAGGCAGGTATTTTTAACTCCATTTTTCAAAATATAATTCAATTCCCAAATCACCTTATAAATGTTAACTAACTTTTAACAGATATTAAACTATAGAATTATGAATTAAGTTATATATGTTTACTAACATTTATCGACTAAAACCTACATACATGACATGGGGCTCTTCAAAAAAGGTGTAAAAAGAGCTCTCCTCCAAAGCCGGCGAAGCATTGGCGACTCCTCTAGTGTTGCAAATGTCCATGGACGACGGTGATTGCTTTCCGTCGGATAGCCCGTCTGCCTCATCGTTTAGGTATAATTATAAAAAAAAAACCTTAATTTGCCGAATAATGCTATTTACCGCTTATTTACCAGCTAATATCTACCTACCTATATTGACTGACAAATACTACTTATCGACTAAAACCTACCTACCTATATTTACCCACTGTTCACCGACTACTTACCAACAATATACAAATAATAAAAACTCGTTCAAAATATAGGCATATTAAAACAATACCAAACAGTAGGTAAAGGGAAGCAAATTACGAATTCATTGATAGGCTTCTGAATTAATAAAACGGTAAATCCGCTACCTAGTTCGAACATGGTTGTGCTATGCAATGGTTTGCATTCAAAAGATAATTCGATGTTATGGTGTCTCTGGCGTGCTAGGGGAAATACTTCGCGGGGTTACTGGTGTTCAACTTAGTGTTTCTAATTGAAGATTTGATCTAAATAAATATGACAAGACTTTTTTTGAAGTGAAAGCTTTCTTTAGCGGCGTTGAGCACTTTTTGTGATGGGTAAAAAATGTTCACGTGTCCTGATCGAAAATTCGTAAGACGGCAAAGCAAACTGCAAAATTCAAGATGTCATCCGGTTTCACCATAAAATAATATGTCAATGGGTGTCAGTTTCATTTTTTATTTATTATATTTCATTATTCAGGCTACGTTTCGAAAGTTTTTATTTCTGCCGGAGGCAACCCGTTGATTTGTTTTTTTTTTTTATTTTTTTCATTTATTTAGGTATTTTTAATTTATCAAAGGATGGTTTATTGAGAGGATGGTCTACCTCAATGTTGCAAAGTGCATAAATAAGGTTAATGACCGCACGTCATCTGATGATTTTTCTATACTTCATCATCAGCCCATTATTGTCCCACTGCTGGGCACGAATCTCCTCTCAGAGTGAGAAGGATTAGGCCATAGTCCACCGCGCTGGCCAAGTGCGTATTGGTAGGCTTCACATACCTTTGAGATTTTTTTTTTATAAATCTCAGGTATGCAGGTTTCCTCACGATGTTTTCCTTCACCGTTTAAGCAAGTAATAATTAATTTCTAATACGCACATAAATTTGAAAATCAGAGGTGCGTGCCTGGGATTTGAACCTCGGACCCCTCGATCGAGAAGGCCGCGTTTCTTAACCACTAGGCTATCACCGACAGGCTTTCTATACTTACCTACCCACAAAGTCCAAGGAAGCCTTTAATAAATGTTTTTAGATAATAACAACCAGAAGCGACGGCAGAAACAATGATCGCATGAAATTTAGCCACTTGTGGTCACCCATCCAAATCCAGGCCGCATCCGAATTTGCTTAACCTCGCAGTTACGATACACAAGCTGGGCTACGTGCTTCTTAATCTACATTAGTTTAAAGTATTTCAAGTAGATACGTATATCTATTCCTTAGTAAATTTCAATCCACGTAAAGGAAATGACATGTATCGATGGGTGGTTAAAAATGTAACGTCGGCGGCGGGGAAATCAAATTGAAACTGTATATGACGAGACGATATTGCGAAGTGTATATGTTGTATGGTAGTTTTAGATACGTTAGTTCTCTTAGGTAAGGTAATCAATAGTAAAGTAGTAAAACTGTTTACCTTAATTTATCATTTGTATTATAAGTTTTACTACTTTTAATTCAGTACATTTTCTTGTATAGTTTACCTATAGTGATCGAGATGTTTTTTTAGTGTCAAATGATGCATCTGATGTATGCATCTGAAGTCTAAGTTGGAATGCCTTATATCTACCATTTCCGTCAAAGCTGAACCCAGAAGCGCAATAACGCTAAAATATTTGAATATTATTTTATAAATAATGTTATGGTAAATTGCCATAATTTAGGTGCTAAGTATATTTATGTTTCAAAAAAAACCTTAAACGGTATTCCTCTCAACCATTCAATAATAAGTTCAAATTAATTTGCGCGATAGTAGAACCCAATAGCGCACCCTTTTCACTCTACAAACACTCTGCCTAGTAATCTCTCTATACCTACACTACATCAACGTGTCGACCTTTGAAATTACCTTAGCGATTGGCTTCGAAATATGAATGGTAAATTGGATGGCACGGCGTCCCCAGTCGACTTATGGGCTGCGATGCGGCTTGCGGCTTGCGGCTGCGGTATATGTATGCGACTAAGGTATTTTTGGTAGTTTGTAGTTTTATATGTTTTTATATGTAATGTTTTATATGTATGTGTAAATAGGAGTAGCAGACGAGCATGCAGTCCACCTGATGGTGGTTACTACTGCTCATGGACATATGCAATCAAGCCCAGATAGGATTTGATATTCCTACCTGAGGTCGACCACAGGTGCGCCACTACCCCTGAGGACTAAGCTGCCATTATAACGCTGCCGTGCCTAGTTCTGCCTTATAACAGTAGAATATATGTGTAAAACTTTTATGTTTTGTTTTAAAGACTTCAGGTTCAACGCTCCTTAACTACTGTTCTCTTAGTATTGGAAAGATATGTTTCAACTTGGTCCCCTTAGGGACCTACAACTACCTCTGCTGCTCTTAAGCAGCAACAGTAGTTAGTTGATTTTGTAATCTATATAGGCTAGTTAAGTGCTTCCATTAAGTTATTTTATTTCATTGTCACTTAATCGTATCTACTTCGTATCTACTTGCTTACTTATATATATTTGGATAGATATTATAATGAATACTTTAAGTCTAAATTAACCCATGTACAACATACCGAGAGCCGCTAACGCATGACGCAGCCGCAAGCCGCAAGTCCCGCCACCCTGTGCCACTGAACAACGCTTAAGAAAATTCCATGAATGCAAAATAAGCTACTAACAACGTGAACGTATTGTCCCGTTCGTGTTTTGCCTGATTAGAACTTACTGTAGATTGTATGGGCTACTTCTGCTTATGTGTTATGTTTATGGGTATACGGTTTGGGGGTTTCTTAACAACTAGGTATGTATTATTGTTGTGAATTTCTCTTTATTTACATGCTTATTTCTTTTGGTGGTCTATTTTTTCCAGACATAACAAATTTAGTACAATTTTAGTCCTTAATTTGGTATAACTTTATTTTTTTTAATGACAGAAAATTTTTTTTTTTCAACAAAATCAATTAGGTGTTGTAATACATTCAATTTGTGATTATTTAAAATTTTTGAACACCATTTGGTTTTTTCGTCTTCGCAATCTTGCTAATACTACCTACTTGATACGCCTGGACTGCCCCTAAACAATGTCTATAGATACAAATAAATGTTTTTACTGAACGCATATGAAAGTATATAGTATATTAGGTACTTATAAAAAAATATATATTGCTTTCACTATCTGCCCTGTCTTGAAACCTCGTATAATTTTAATGATCATTACAAATCTTTTAGATTGATATCTCAGTAGTCAATAATATCTCAAAATCGCTATAAACCATGCGAGTACGTACACTTATCACTCTATTCATTTCTTTATTGTATCCATAAAAGTCGAGTTAAAAAGTTTTTTAAGAGTGTCACAACAAACATAATACGTAATAAAGTGACCATAAAGGCATTAAGCATAAAACAGTTATCAAAGAGCGATAATTCGTTAAAATAAAAATGTTTCGAGCGAATGTTCGGTAATAACACGAGAACGCAGGCGCGCGGCAAAACTGGCTAACTTTTAAAACGTTATATGGACGGCAATAAAACGTTCGTTCCCGTACGAGCACAATACTTGCAGAAATATTTTTGAATACGGAATTAGGTTTGCCAAAGCGCGGGGAGCAGATAAGGCAGAAAAAAAAACAAATTTGTAACGGGTAAAGTTTTTGGAGGCGGAATGTGTCCCTCGGGTGCTGAATCTTCGTCGGCGTGGCTCGTAAAACGCGGGACGTGGGCAAGCGGGCAAATTTGTCCTGAGAGCGACCTATGACGTTTTGATGGAACGCTCCCCGACTGATTCCCGCACCCAAGATTCATATTCATAACGGAAACTCTACTCGAGTGACATTCGCAAAACCAATCTTAACAGAATCGCCGTCGTTTTCCATCAAAATATAAATCCCAATTGAAATTCGCGCATCAGAATCACAAAAGATATAAACAGGTACGAGTGAGTGGAAAGTTGCAAAAAATCTCGTTAAAAGCAAACTCCATTCCGAACTCGAAAAATAATACCCGCGAATGTCCCTCGCATGATGCTCGCTCCTTCAAAAGAATGGCACCGTGTCTAAGCTATCTTGTAGGAATTTTAAATTGGACGAATCGCTCAAATGTAAATGGTTTTCCTTTATACCCCATCCTCTCGGGCTGCCCACCCCCGTCTATTGCGCGCCTAGAGGCGACTGGCATACCAACACACGCACACATATCACCGTAAGCCTACGTCGTATATGTCCAATGAGCTTGGAGCTGTTTAGTTGCATGTATCATCCGTATTTGGGTCTGCTTTGCATACGCTTCCGCGGGGGGAGGCGGGCCAAGTTTCTCCGGTATCGTTAAGTTAACGCTTACACACACAAATCTCACACATGCTCACATCTCATCTCGAACGTACTACTAGGAGTAATGCGAGTGTGAATACGTAAATACGCGTCGAGATCGCGAGTTCAAAAACGCGAAAAGCAATATGTCTTCATAGCACGGCGGCGCAGGAAATCTTTTCCGACTCTAACAAAGGAGTGAGAGTTGTTATCGCAAAGGGAGATCTCGTGTTTTTGATGTATTCTCAAAATTGTACCGCTGTAATCACTTCTTTGTGTAAGTAAGGTAGCTACATAAACTTTTAGGTATGTGATTATTATTTCAGTACAGTATAAATATAAGTACAGTAAGAGGTGTACCGGAGTGGTTACTATGTTATATGTGGTTTAACACGCAGCATTAAAAATTACATACAGGACGCATACATTACGTACGAGTAGTATTATTTAATTCCTCCAGCTATGCATAACAATACGTAGAGTCTTTTAGGTAGAGACTATAAAAGCTCTATAGAATGTAAGCGCTATTTTCCAATAGAGTCACGTGTGGAGTAGAGTCGTAAAGGTTTAATGTGTGGGAGAGGTTAGCTGATTAATTAAATAAGCTTCGGTTATCGGCCCACCTACCTTGATAAGGTTTACCTGGTATAGAGGGATTGGCGAACTATCTTATAGCTTTTGTAGACTTTTTAATTATTTTGATTGAAGTAATACATTGTGTTTATGTGATGTTTGATAGACAGATTTGAAGGTGGTAGAATCTTTCATTTTCCATCTTTACCATTTTACCGAAAGTACTACTGCCCTATTTATTTTTTTGGGTTATAGTAGCAGTGTAGCGTTGCTGCATTCTGGTTTATAAGATGTTGTAACTTGTGGTGGTCATGTGAGTTTATAACTTAATCTTCAGGGTAGCTGTGTTTTAATTCTCACTGTCATCAACCCATTACTGTCCCACTGCTGGGCACGAGTCTCCTTTCAGAATGAGAAGGATTACGCCATAGTCCAACGGGCTGGCTAAGTGCGGATTGGTAGACTTCACATATCATTAAGTTTTTTTTTTCTATAAATCTCTCAGGTATGCAGCTTTTCTCACGATGTTTTCCTTCACCGTTTAGGCAAGGGATAATTAATTTCTAATACGCACATAAATTTGGAAATCAGAGGTGACTAGGTTATCACTGCTTTTTATCTTAGAACAATGGAAATTACCATGGCAGGTACTGCCCACTTTCTATCTAGTAAACTGCATGCTTAATTGGTGTCTTATTATTAGAAAACACTTGGATGAATATAAAGGTGGTTGTGGTGGAACAAGGTATGACTTCGGAGACCAATTTTTACTGTGTATTAATGATATTTACCTTACTGAATTATTAATATTACAATATTTATGAAATGATTATACGTGACAAACAGGCCAACATTATTAGAACATACCTCTAAAGGTCTAAGAAATGTCACCTTTGCAATTCTGTTAGTCGATTGAACATTACCTAATGAAAATCTTGGTGATGGTCAACAATACAACACTAAAAAATAATTATATTAATTTTAATTTTTCATTACAATTCACTTTTGAAGGTAATAAAGAACCAGTAATAAAAGTTCGACGATATTTCTCGCTATTCACCGCTAGATGGCGTGACGGGTTCCTTGAAATATGCTATTCTGTTTTATATTTTCAAGTAAATTAATTAAAACTTTACCTATTATCATTTGACTATTTAATTCAAAGCATAATGTCAATTGTGGAATAAAATTCACACATAAATAAATAAAATTTTCCGAAATGGCGCCAAATAATATTCGAATATCAAATTGAACAATCTTAAATATCAACACAGATACAATATTCATAAATCAAGTTATTTATGAAATATGTGATTTATTCGCGCAAACGTCTATATAAATGATTTAGGTATGTATTATATTATTTCTCGGCTATAAATTAAATGTTTATGCACATTTAGTAGGCAATAAGCCAATATGAATTACGAATTACACATTATCATATTCATAATACCATTATAATGATTGTGTAATATATTACCTATTATGTACATCAAAGTATATTGGCTAATTATGCTGAGTAGTCTACGGGTTGACCATACGTTTAATGGGTCGCAATATCCAATGTAGATCAATAACTAATAACTAATTAATTTCATTAGTATCGGAGTTTGATGAAATTATTTTTTCATGTCCTTCTATTGCTTTATTGTTATTATGTATCATTATGTTTTGGTTAATTTGATTCAATATTGTCATTTTAGTACATTTTAAGCGTGAATAGTCCAATTTCGACTTTATACACTGAAGTTTTGGTATTCAAATCGTAGATTTTTTTTTAAGTAATTAGAAATTAATTATCACATGCCTTAAGGTTGATGGACAATCATGTGGGCATTGGTTTCCATTATATCATAAAGGTGTATGAATTCCATCAATCTCCATTTTTTCTTCCTCTGCTTCTGTCCCAGCAGAAGTAAGAGTGTCAGCATGTTATTATTTACACAACAGTTACTCCAAAATATTCCCCATTAAAAATAACTCTTACGAATATTATATTACCTACGCATTAAAATTATAATTGTATGTATTGGGATTTTCTGCTAGATTTTTTAGAAATTATAATTGATAATAAATTTTTAAATTTAATTTTAAAATTTTTAAATTTAAATTTTATTTAAATTTAAATTTTTAAATTTAATTTTTTAATAATCCAAGGTAAGAAAGACATCTTAATATTTCTTTTACCGTCAAAACAAAGGCATGCCGTTACCGTTCTCAAGCTCTCCGTAACGACCGCGGCTCGCTAGAGGAAGTGGCGAAAAGACATTAATTTAATTTTATGGTTTTTGTGTTTGTCACATCGCGAGTTTAGCTGATTTGTGGCCTCTCTAACGAGGAGGTTAATAAGCACGGACCCCATCTATTTGATTTGTTTTGGGTACTATAACAATTGGTATCGTTTGAAAGACTCAAGTCGATTGTAATACGGCAACAGTAATAATCGATTGTAATACATAATTGAAATGTATTTTCCAAAATTTTGTGATTAAGTCACATTTTGAAATTTATATGTTGTCGCAAATATTCACATTGAAATAATCGTATGAAGTCCTTAAGTGCTATGTTAGTTTTTTTTTTTATTTTCGGAACATCTGCATATTTCTTAGTCTGAATGGAAATGAAATCTGACTGAAAATAAAATTTGCACTAAATAATAGTGTACACGAACTATTCAAATATTATTAATTCAAAATTAATGACTTCACGTTCTTGAACAAACTTTTCTTTGTAAGCTCTCTATTAAATCAGTTTTCAGTTACCTCACAACAGATGGCGTTAGCTGTTACTTTCATGTCCGTTGTAAAGGAAGCTTTTATAATTGATATTTTCTTATTCCCACATATTAAAATATTAAATAATATTAATATAAATATCAGGTACGTAATATCACACATGATAAATTATATTTACAATTGAAGATAAGTATTGTTCACTGTGTGTAATTTTCTTACCACTTGAGTAACAATGTGCTTAAAATAACAGAAAATATTTATAATGTAGTATTCACCCCTTCAAATCCAGAGAGTAGATGACATATGATTATTAATATCTAATTATATGCAATAAATACGATAATTTTATAACAAGACTTTGGCAACTAACATAACATTTTCCTACCAAAGATAGGTACTTTGCATTGAGTTCGAATATTGAAATAACGTTATAATAAAAACTCCTTTTGTTCCATTATTCTGATGTTGAATAAGGCTTTGATTTTACCTGCTTTCTCCACGATCATAATGATTCTCATTACCTTTCTCAGATACTTGACTTTTCATCTTTTTATCGAAGAAAGATAGTTCTTTGTTCCTTTTACTTTAGAATCGTTAGAAGTGAAATATTAATTTGCTTTTCTTGAAAATTTATAGAAGGAAAATTTCTACTGATACCTAACTATGTAGTGTTTTGGGGATAATAGGAACTTTTCTTAGGATTCCTTTCTTTGTTGTTACACGAGAATGCAGCCCAACTGATGTAAGATACCTCCTGGAGACTCATCACCGACTTCAAATAGTATTCCTACTTGAAGTTGATCTAAGATCCTATTATAATATAGAACTAACCAACGAGCCTGCATGTACAGATGGTAAGTGGTTATTGCTGCACATGGACATTTGTAATCAACCTCACATAAAATTCAGTTCTACTTCTTCGACTTTAGTCCTACCTAACGTCGGCGACAGATGCGTTGTTATGTACTTATAAAGACTAAGTTGAAAAGCGTCACATACGAGTTTCTCCCTTAGCAGACCCTTCAAAGCAGAATACCGTAGCTTGTAACACTGCGATTATAAGACAGAAATATATATGATGATAGTGACTTCAGACCTTTTAAATGTGCTGCTACTCCTGAAAATTAAGTTGAAATGTCATATTACTTTAACATAATAAAATAAAACATATAAATATTTATACCATCATAGCTACCGAACCGAAATTAAAGCTATTACAAATAAATCATACCACTCACGCGATATAAACAAACACCAGCGCTGACCAAGTTTGGTGAGTTCAATAAACATATTTTACGCTTAGATAGACCTCAGAACTACCCATATCGTGAATATCGGCACTGAATCATCGCTCCGAGCATTCCAACAAGACATCGAACAGGTCTCAAAAAAGAGCTAGCAATACACATCTCCTTCGCACCTCTTGTTTCTTACTCCGACCATTTATCACCATTTGAATAAATTCAATATGTACATTGAATTGCGTGTAATTAATGGTTTTATTCGTTTAGCACTTAAAACGTTTTAAGGGCGAGGTGTCCAAACATTTGTCGTCTCTTTTTAGTAGGAGCGAGAGACAAGGATAGAGCATCCCGCCAGAACACCCGCTGACTTAGATCATTAATATTGATTTGTGGTCAATCAAAGCTCTGGAGGATTTCACTTTTAATATTTTTTTTCGTCCCCACTTCGGTTCGGTTTTAAGGAGCTGGTCTTTATTAGTCCGATGCTTTTTGGTCAAACAGTCAGTAATTTACGGTTTGGGTTTAAGTGAACTGAGCAAAGCAAGCGTGTTATGACACATTCCGCTGTAATTACAATATACGATTCCTTCGATCCGATGTGAACAGTTAGCTGTGGCTCTTTCATTTGTACCAGCTCTTTCATTTGTGTCCAGCTTGCACGATGAGCAATGACTCCGGTGCGCAGGTCATTAAAAATGCAGTTTTATCTCATCATCAGCTGCAATACTGTTCCACTGCTCAGCACAATGTCCTCTCTAAAAGTAAGAATGGTTGAAGTCATTCTCCACCACGTTGCCCTAGAGCGAATTAATAGACGTCACATATTTTTAAAAACTTTTCAAAAATCTCTCAATCGTGTAGGTTTTCACAAGGCTTACACATTATATTTTTATTCTCTATTAAATTAAGTGATAATTAATTTCTAATACACGCATAACAAAAATTTTGATGATAAATTTAAATTTTAAAGATGATGTGAACCTCGTACCTGAAAACCGAACATCACTGTTTATAATATAAACTATTAGTCCCTATTTAACACTTCAAATGCTAGCATATCCCTAATGATCCAGTGGGAATAAAAGCAACGTGTAGCCTGCACGATGAGCAATGACTCTGGTGCGCAGGTCATTAAGAATGCAGTGTCTTATCTAAGTTGGAATAATTAATGAAAGTGTGGATGGAATTGCGTCTTGCTGTGAAGTTATAGTGAGCTTGTGGGCTATTGGCATGCGGAGGGTTGATTTAGATAGAGATAATAAATTAATTGTGTTGTTATGCAGTGAAGTAAATAAAGATCGCTTTTTTACATTTTTAAGATTTTTTTGTTTTTGATTACATAACTATTATGAAATATTTTCGTTAATTTTAAAGCAAATAATTATAATAAATTCTTTTAAATTAAATTAAAGCAAATATTTACTTAAATTATTTAATGTATTGATTTTTAATGTGGTACTTCTGTGTATTAGATCAAAATTAATGTCACTTTACTATCATGACTTTATCATCCTCAAATTAAGTCGAAGTCATGTCGCGTTGAATGGTTAGTTAAAACATCCATTGATAAAGGAGAATTAGCAGGAGTATTTAACATATTTTATCTGGTCATAAATATTTAAATTTAATCTAGTGCATAATCCAATCCATCCTTACTATATCTCGTCCAATGCAATGATCGCAGGACTTAAAACCACTGTAAGCTATGGGGTGCAAACTATTATTTGAAGATGAATAATGACGCGAAATCAATGGAATTATGAGTGTGCACATTCCTCTGACCTCACATTACTCCGTGGATGCCGATTATATTTACTTTTCATTGCAATTGATGAATTGTTTATTTTGATGCGAAATTGTTGGTAAGGTGCTTGTCGCCGTGTGGTTTGGGAAGCTAAGCGATTAATTTAAACGCGTGCCTAATTAACGAGGTTTAATATAGGTTTGTTCTTGAAATATGGTAGCGTAAAAATTTTTGGACGGACAAACAAAAAAGTTAAAAGAAAATGTGGTAGAACCTATTGTGGTTGGACTCCGAAGACACCGTCGTCATATTTACATATTTCTGCGATAAAACAGCAATACTAAGTGTTGCTGTTTTCCTGTTGGATATGTGTGGTAAAGGATACATACTTTTCCAAAGCGTTCCACCTTAGTCGTCGAGGTTTTTTTTATAATATAGGAGTAGCAGACGAGCATGCAGTCCACCTGATGGTAAGTGGCTACTCCCGCCCATGAACATCTGTAATCAACCCCAGATAGGACTAGATATTCCCACCTGAGGTCGGCCACAGATGCGCCGCTACCCCTGAGGACTAAGCTGGAACGCCTCGGAAAAGTCTGTCTCCCTTACCACACCCTTCAAAACGGAACACAGCAGCGCCTGACACTGTTATTAGTAGTAATATTATTAAGCAGAAAAAGGTGTGGCGGTGGTGCCGCCGGAGTCGAACCAGAAAGAGTTCTACCACCTTCATGGGTAGTAATGTGTCTGTGGCAGACCTCAGGTAAGACTCTAATCTAATTTAGAGTTGATTAAAGATGAACATGAGCAGCATTAGCCACTTGCCATAACTGAACTGAATGCTCATTTACTATATATTTTGAAAAAAATAAAATAAACTGTATATTATTATGTCAGGCCGCGTATTTTTCAATCCACCCTCATTATTAAAATCAAAAATAATAATTTAAGATATATTTTTTTCTAATTAAAGATATATTTTTTTCTTTGTTCAATTTTTTTCGCTTATTGTAGGCAATGAAACATTGGCACAATGCTTATATGATTATGCGTAACCAGTATGCGGTATGCTTTTCTATTAAACCAATTATTGTGGTACTTTGATATTGGATAGACTAACAAGGATAATATAGACGTTATGTATATATTTATAGAATACTAAGGGCATTTAGGACAAAATAGTAAATTAAATTGTTCATGAACTGTTAATAAAGAAGTACTTAAAGGAAATTAAAAAGTGATACAAGGAAGTATGTTTTAACCTAATAAGACTAAGTTAGTAGGTAAATTACCTAAAGAAGAAGTAGTTATACTCAATGATTTTTTTCTGTCATTGGTTTTATAATATTGAAATAGCGAGCATGCAGTTCACCTGGTGGTAAGTGACTACTGCCACCCATAGAGAACTGTAATCTGTCCCAGATAAAAATAGAGTCCTCTCGCCGACCACAGGTGCGTTGCTACCCTTGAAGACTAAGTTGGAACGCCTTGGAAAAGTATGTCTTCCTAACCACATCTTTCAAACCAGAACACAGCAGTATAACACTGCTGTTATGAGGCTGAAACAGATGTGGCGGTGGTGCCGCCGGAGTCGAATCACAAAGGCACATGACACAAATTTTATAAATATTCATCGAACAGAGGGCAATATGCACACTTTCCAGTGAAATATGTTTTTAAAGAGCCATGTTACCAGTAGTACCTGTGTTCATTACGTGTTGGCTGTCAGTCGCGCTAACGAACGCATATTAATGATTGCACACATGAGTTAACGTGTTTTCATGAACTTGGAATTCTACGAATTTTGTTTCTTTGAATATGTGTGTTACTTTGGCCATATTGAGGCCTATATGAGCTCCCCATTGCTCGTGGTTTAACAACGGAGGCACCACAATAAATTTCTGCTTATTAATGCCGTTTTCTTATTATTTATATGGATTAGAGAATGGGGATTAGAGGCATTACAACTTAGACCTTTATCAATATTATCAGTAACCGATCTCAGGTATGGATTTATATTTAAAAAAATCTCAAAGGTATGTGAAGTCTACCAATAAGCACTTGGCCAGTTCGGTGGATTATGGCCTAATCCTTCTCATTCTGAGAGGTGGACAGTAATGGGTAGATGACGTGACATGACGATCTCAGATTGAGCTCCAATCAAATCTGGGGTTGATACGACTGAACATCAAGTGAACTTCATGCCCGTTTGCTACTTCTGTATTGCAAAAAAGGTAGGAAGCGGTTGAAAAAAAAATCTAGGAATACTTTCTACGTCCATTGGATTGGATTGTCCATTGGAGTCACCCATACACACAACTAAGCGCAGTGGCGTCATAACTTCCTTTCTAGGGTCAGTCTAGGCAAAAAGAAGACCTTTTAGGTTAATAGTATAATGCATTGTGTGTCAAAAGCAGAAAATACCTGATAGTAGATAAACTAAGGGAGTATCGAAGGATCTAAAGACTTATCTTAGGATTTGATGAAAAAATAATTACAGTTTAAAAACTAAAAACCACGCTAAAATGCCACAAGGAAAATCGTTAGTCCTGATTCTTGATGATCCTGATTAGGAGAATGGGATAAAATTATTAAAATCATGCATTGTCATCGATTCTTGATAATTATTCAAAATTTTAAATTAATCGGACCGTTCAAAGTGGGTAAAAATCGAGTTCAAAGATTCTGTTACATACATACAGTCAAGCTAATAAACGCGTGGTAAGCTTTGTTTAAAATTACTTATCCGCAGGTGCGAATTCTATTTAAATAATACAATTATTATTATTATCTGCATACCTGAGAGATTTATAAAAAAAAAACAAAAATCTTAAAGGTATGTGAAGTCTACCAATACGCACTTGGCCAGCGCGGTAGACTATGGCCTAATCCTTCTCATTCTGAGAGGAGACCCGTGCCCAGCAGTGGGACAGTAATGGGTTGATGATATAATACAATTATTAAATAATAATATATTAAAATAAATTAATATAAATAAACAGGATACAAACCACAGTACTAAACTGTTTTCAAACTCGTTATAAATTCTATGTCGTTCAAACGACATTATTCTTAATCACTTGCAATACATTTCAATGTGATCGTGCTAAACGGTTGATTGCACAGCAAATGTTCGTAATTAATATTTATTCCACTGATACATACTTCTTATCGTGTTAACACGTTAGCTGCGGAACGCGGCTTAAAACACCTCGTCCATGTCTGGTCGTTATAGCGGTAAGAAAAAACTTTAACTTCTCTGTGGTGCGAGAGGCATAACTTCCGTCTGGTTCAGTGTAGGAGAGTGATAACTATATGTTTGTGATGTGCTACTGATTCCTAGTTCTATGGTACACCAACCTAATGTCGGGTTTGTTAGACCTCGTACCGCACTGAACAAATAATAATGCTAACACAGTGCGGAACGAGGTTGGGAACGCCTCGTTTCCCCACGCACCTCGTACCGCACCCCACGCTAGCTTCACGTGGTTAGTGTTGTGCAACGCAGTCGAGGCTGCGTAGCGACGAAGTAGGACCGCTGTCTTTATGTTGAAAATTATCATGTAGAAACGTTGCCGAAAAAAGTTGATCATGGAGGAAGATGAAGAAAAACCGGTTGAAAAATCTGAGCCAGAATCAGAATACAGGAAGATATTTCAAAAACAGGTAAGTCACAAATATACTCTGTCTAGGTGAAAGTCCAGTAGTGAGACTTGGCAGGTTAGGCGTATATCCGTATAGTAAGAAATTACATTATAGATAATTACGTTTCCTGTTATGGTTCAAACAAAAGTTAAGTAGCTACATTATTGATATAGGAAACGTAGGCAAAATCGTTACCGAGTATTCCGATTACTCTTTACCCTAATCTACTCGCTCCTACTTTTCAGAATCCACTGCAAAGAAAGCACATCATCTCGATAAGGGTCCAAAGAAGAAGAGATGTGTCGGATGCTACGAAAAACTCCGCACATTCTTGACATGTCGTGAGGCAGACAAAAGAACCAAAAAAAAAAATCTCACGGAATGCACTGTTTGCAAAAAACCTTATTGTCTGAAATGTTTCAATGAAAAACATCCATAACTTTTCCCCTTTTTGTATTCATTCTGTCCATAACGTTGATAAATAAAAACAATAAAATAAAATCGATATTTATTTTCC
Source organism: Epargyreus clarus (assembly GCF_041222505.1). Classification (NCBI taxonomy): domain Eukaryota; kingdom Metazoa; phylum Arthropoda; class Insecta; order Lepidoptera; family Hesperiidae; genus Epargyreus; species Epargyreus clarus. Next base: position 6,927,439 of record NW_027332239.1, on the reverse strand, counting down.
CATCACTAAATTATATGGAAACCTGCCATTTTTCAGTGCGGTCCGAGGTGCATTAGACCCACATTTTATTTTACCCATAGAATCTAAAGTAACGAATTTAACCAAGGGCGGCGGCAGTTTTAGGTTAATCAACTCATTGTTAATAATAATCAAGACAAAAGCCGTCGATTTTGTCTTATTTGGCGCCAAAAAAAGGATTTTAGTCTCCTTCGGGCGGTGGGATTTAACACGCCTCGTGCCGCCACAATGTCGGATATAGGACGAGGTTTAAAACAACTCGTAACGCAGTAATGGAAAGTACAGAAAAATCTGTGCCGCAGGGAACGTGTTAAATAATAGTGAAATTGTAAGTTCTGTGATATAAGAAGTTTGTATTAGATGACTGCAATTCATATGCCCTAATGCTGAGTCCGTTTTCTTTCTATATTTTCTTGCAAATGAAGTACACTGGGCTGCATTCGATATTTGTTGTGTCAGCCGAGAACGATTTAGAAAGATTAATAGATAACGGAGCGGCACTTATTGTTCATTTGACAAATAAAAACACTTAAATTATATATTTTTGCATAGAAATTAAATAAATCAAAAAATAACATGCACATTTTACGAAAAATGGTGGATTTCTGACGCTTTACAATTTGTCTTATTTTTTGTAGGCTCTCAGGTATTTTAATTTTATTTGTGACATATTTTTTTGAAAATGTGATGTCGGATGCGCTTCGGGATTCGAGCTTCATCCTTCGATCCTTGTATAACTGACGTAAGCAAAACTGGTGGTATATTCTAGTGTCGTACAACATAATCGTTAGCAATAAAAGCCGTGACTAGATATGAAAGTGATAGAGGCAAAATGTCATTCGGAATATTAAATTCAACATTAAAGCTTGCTGTAAATGTCCGATAATGGTACAGCGATATTCGAATTTAATTAAAGCTTAGTACGTTTATAGAGAAGCAGATTTTAAGGCACAAGCCGGTTTGTTTATTGTTTACCTAATAGTGGAGACGATGCAGTAAAATATAATTTTGTCACTTATAAAAAATATGGTGCATTTATGTAAACACTAAATTGCAACGGTAGGGAACGCGCGACCCCAGGAAACAATAAAATATTGTGTTTAACTTATGATTTTTTATTAACGGACTTATGGTAGAATAGAGTTTCGTAGGTTACTAAAAATATGTGAGTAACAAAAATAACATTCAATTTACTTAGTACGTTGTAAAAGGTAGTATGTATCTGTGTATAGTATACTATGCTTAACAGCGTACATCGACATACCTACAATAAAAAAATGTACTAATGCCTTTGTATCAAGTTTTTAAATTTGATAATACACATTTCTAATAAAATTATCCCTAAATCATTTATATAGTAACCCAACCTATGGTGCCTTTGACAAATGAACTGATAACAACACGTGAACCGGGTATCCACGGTCTAAAAACCCCAATTAATCATTACTTACGTTTTGTTTGACTACGGTTGACAGGGAAAATTAATTAAAATTCCATGTAAAAAATAAAACAAGACCAATCAGGTGTCTTGAGCACGCCTACATTCATTCATTTTATTTTGTGCACGGCCAAAGAATAACACTTAAGAGCACCGAGTGTATTGAAATATTATTTAGCAAAATTGTCATGGGGATTTTTGTGGCGTGATATTTATTTTTTAGTATTTGTTTTATGCTCGACAAAAAATATACTTATCCGTTTAAAGTAATTAAATATTATGAAGCAAAATCGGTGGATAATACCTATGTACTAAATAATAAGTAATTGGTCATTTAATAGGTAAATAAAATATTAATTGGTTAAATACCTAAATGCTTCTTTTCATCACATTTTAACTTTATTTATTTTGCAAAAAAAAGTAATGGTCTACTTAACCAACTTACCCCTTTACTTGATTGTAGGATGCAATAATTACTAATTTTTATCAGTATGTATAAGTAATTATAAACCAACCAAAATTACTCAAACACGTTTATTATGACGTTATAATTAATTTATCCACACAACTTGAATAAATGAATCACAATGAGGGGACGAGTTGGTCAATGCTTCCGTGCGATAAAGCGTTTCGATCTATTAAAGTCCCTATCCATATCATAATCTATGTCCGCCGCGCGTTATCTGTAACACGTTCGGTAGCCGATCGCCCGCTCGGCCGTTAGTAATTTGACAGTTCGGATGACAGATTACAACGGGCACAGACCACCAAGGAAATTGTCGTTGGTTCACTCCGAACCGATACATTTTTGTTTATGAGACAACGTTATCAGTTAATTGGAGAGCTTCTGTGTGTTAAGATGACTTAGGCCCCACCTACGCACTTTAGTGTTACGTTCATCAGATGAATGGTGCGTTGTTTTGTTTTGTGCGTAGATTGATTGAAGAGTGCAGGTAATAGCACTCAGTAATTGTCAGTAATACTGATGGTACGAAGAATCATTAATTTTAGATTGTAACAAAATGAATAGTACGACTACTGTGTTAGTATAGTAATAGAAAAGTATCATACTTATGTCGTAATATACATTCTTGACCAGTTAAATTGCCAGATTAAAGTATAAATCATAAGATAAGAGACATAATGATTCTATTCTTAAGACCTATATACAGCAAATTTGGTTTGATAATTATGTTATTGTAATATGAACATGAAATGATATATTGAGAACCTACAATAACAATTAAAATTATGTAAGTAAGTATATTAATACTTATTTTCCACTAAGTACCATTTTTAGGTATGCAGAGTGATTCTGTCGTTTATCTATCTAAGTAGCTTATTGACATTGATTTCTAATCACTTACATCAGAACTAAAACATGTTCTGTCCACAGTTAGATAAGATTTTTACGGAGATAAGTTTTTGTTCTATGAGTTGACAGAATCGGGTAAGTATTAGAAACAAATGACATTTAACTTTGACATTTCGGTAATTACGATCAACGAAAGCGATCCCTATGCCTATACTTTCTATAATAATTGCTAGATAGACTAATTTCCCTTGCAAACTATTGTAACCATAATCGTATGAACACAAGATCGAATGTTGCGTACAATTTACAACTACAGTGGCGTGGCTTCGCGAAGCGGGCGGTCCATTTCAACAAATACAATAAAATAGTTATCTAATTTCACAATACATTTCTCGTAAACGTCTGGTATTTAAATATAAATCGAAAGAGCGGAACACAATGGTGTAATCGATAATTGAATTCAGCATTGATGAACTTTACACCGGCCGACCTCCTAGACGTGACAGATTAGAATGGCATCCACGCATTCATCTGCATAGAGCTGCTACAACGACCAACTGAGTTATAATAAGTTTTAACATTGTATTATTAATACATTATACATTACTTGAAATAATTACAATATTACTAGCTGACTCGGCAAACGTTGTGTTGCCATATAAATAAAAAAGTCAAGAGTCAAGTCCATCCTTATCACTTAGGGGTATGAAAAATAGATAGTAGCCAATTCTCAAACTAACTGAATATGCATATAAAATTTGGTGAACATAGGTAAAGCCGTTTCGGAGAAGTACGGTAACTAACATTGTGACACGAGAATTTAATATATAAGATGTAAGATTTTTGTAGGCATATTTTATTTCTGAAAATGTTTTTAAAGTAAGGAATAATGTGCATTTTATTAAATGACTGCATCATTTTCATCAATCCGTCGGATTCATTAATAAGTATCTAAAGTATGTAGAGTTAAGTGTATGATTAGAAATTGAGTGGTGGACAATAAATACTTCTAGATTTAAACCGTAAAGGTACCAACAATTAATGTATCATATCAAGTGACGATATGAAAACAACGAGTATAATAATTAACACACAGATCTATTTATAAATAACTATGCTATCCGTATCCATAAAATATTCAAGTGATATTCAAGGTTACGTTAACTAGTAGATACTGCTGTAATGCTGTGCTGTAATACATATTTAACAACTCATTGCTGTTCCTATCACGCAATTTTGGGGTTTTTTCTTTAAATAACTCTTAGGCGAGTAGGTTTCCTCGCAATATTTTCTTTCACTGATAAACTAAGTGATATTTAGTTCCTAAAACGCTTATAATTTAAAAAATCAGAGGTTCTCGCATGAAATCGAACCTCGGATCCCCGATCGAGATATCAACTATATACAACTATCACTGCTTCATTAGCATCCGTGCGCAAATCAAGTTTCAAAACAAAGTTTTAGGTCTTGGGGGGACATAACAACTCTATGACTATATCATTATAAGACGGATTAGGCAAGTCACTCTCTGTCGTCATACTTAATGCCAATTAAAAGATTTAGAATTGTGAATCTTTGTTTGTGTCTGACTAATACGGAGCTACGACAAGCCTTAATCATGTTCCTCTGGGTACGTTTTTTCATTAACATACTTCTGTCAATTGTTTTTGAACTTTTTATTCGACTATTGTTCGGAGATTAAGTGTTTGGTTCCATGTCGGATTTGCGGTGTGAAAGGTTGATGAACTAATTGTGTCCTTAAATTGATAGTACGTAATCAATTGAGGCCATACAAAAAACTGATGATTTAGTTTAGTGTGTTATTTGTTGAAAATTATGACAAATAAAAAACATATCAAAAAGGAAAGTTTTATAAACAGTAATTTGAAATTTGGCCTTAAATCCTGAGTCCAGGGTTGGAGTTCCAATCAAACACCGTTTCATTTTTTTTTTATCTCAAAAGTGTTTTAAATCTATTAAAGCCACCCTTGGCCGGCGTGGTGAACTATGACTTAAATCTCTCTTATTTTGAGAGGCCTAAATAATGCTAATGACATGTTTTACATATTTTCGTACCATTGTATGTTTTTTTTTACCATTTTTATCTTTCTCGAAATAGTTAAATTTATTTTTAGTTACATTATTTTCGTGAAAATATTCAAAATCCGGCTTAATTTACCACAAAATAAATGCCCGCACGTACTATTTTGACACAATTCCGATACAAAATAACAGTAATATCGCAGTTATGGTTAACCTTTAAACGGTCACGACGGGTGATTAGTCAAGTATGGCAGGAATGTTCGTCAACGTTTGCCTAAGAAGGGTTAATTAATATCGCCGTACACAATACAAACGAAACACAATATGGCAGACACGACACTATAGGAATTAGCGGGAAATAACCAACATTTACAATGTGGTTGTAGAGTTAAAAATATTTAGATCTGTAATGGCCTTAATGATGGTATAGTGGTTATTATACCAGTCTCTCTTGTGTAGGTGCAAATTCGATCTTCAGTCAATCAGGTGTAAATCAAATGCACATATCATGAAATAGGTATGATCCTAATGTTTTGTGAAACTTTTTTACTCTTTGTGAAACTTTTTACTTTTTTACTCTTACTCTTTTTTAAACTTTGAAGGTGATAGAACCCTTTATGGTTCGACTCCGGCGGCACCACCGCCACACCTATTTCTACCTAATAACAGCGGTGCTAGGCGCTGCTGTGTTCCGGTTTGAAGGGTGTGGTAAGGGAGACAGACTTTTCCGAGGCGTTCCAGCTTAGTCCTCAGGGGTAGCGGCGCATCTGTGGCCGACCTCAGGTAGGAATATCTAATCCTATCTGGGGTTGATTACAGATGTCCATGGGCGGCAGTAGCCACTTACCATCAGGTGGACTGCATGCTCGTCTGCTACTCTTATATTATAAAAAGAAAAAAAAAAAAAACTCTAGACTTACCAATCTTATTGTAAGCTTTATATAAGTCAGTTAAATACAACGTGGATTTGGCAATAAACGTAGCCTAAGTGTAAAAAGGTTCATTGTATTCGAAAACTAAACATAGAAATAAATAACTCATAATAATGTAAAGAACACACTGTGATTCCCTGGAAAAATGACCACGTCATACACAACGATAAACACACAAGCACAGAGACACAAAATTGCTACTCATGGAACTTCTGTAACCAGCCCCTAATGAATTTGAATCATTTTATGTCGGCATTTACGTTTTAATTCAAAATTCATTACAGAATTTACTGATTACATCATTGAAATCCTTGGCCAGGAACCAAACCTGAAACATATGTTATAATGACTGGTTATTTCAAATACGTTCTCCATTCTTAAGTCTGTAACCATATAGCACGGCACAGCTTTGAAGGACGGTCGGAGGTATCGAATGTGACGCCAATTAATAAGAGGCGATCTGATCACAAGTGATACTGCAACCCCAAGGTAATGCACACAAACGATTCCTTGGAGTCACGACTGCTAGATGTTACTTTCTCGTTACATCATTGTGGACAGTGTGAATTTCTTATTAATTTTGAAAATGAAAGTAAATTTGGTTGTTACCCTTTCACAGATAAATCCAGTAAGTTATGTTCGATTTTGATGATGACTTTTATGCGATAACTTAATTCTTAAGTTTAAGTAAGTAAGGATCCTATATCCTATATTCAAAAACTAAGTTATTATATATGAAATATTTTAAAATTACGTAGCAGTTAATTTTTGAGAATGATGAATTAAAACCCTTGAATTTATGCCTGTAGTTACAAATAACCAATACAATCAAAGTTTACTTTTACTACCATCAAAAGACGACTAGAACTGAAAAAGCAATGCCAATATATCAAGGAAATAAATAAAACCTAATTTACATTGTCATTTATTATACAAAACCCACCGCTTGTAACCATCTGAACTTTTAATTTTATAACCACAGTTTCAACAACAGAAAATAATTGTTAAACTTACCGAGAATAACTGAACCACTTAACAACGAACTAAGTAAAGACGTTAGACAAGTTTCCCAGGCTAATTGGACAAACTTCAAATTACCCGATTCGTTAATTTGAAAGCACGAAACATTTTTTCTCACGGTCTTCACAAAGATACATTAGCGAAATGTTGGACCGTGGAGAACGAATTAAATAGAATCCGTCAAAATAGTGCAAACTGGAGATATTAATAGATAAGTAGTACTTAGCTTTTAAACAGGTCTAGAAAATATGCATAAAAGAAGTATTTAACTAAATTATAACTGGGTCACTTCTAATATGTTAAAAAGTGCATATTACAAATCATTTAAATGTATTATGATAATATTAAATTCCTTTCAGATATTAGAAAATAAGGATCTAATGATAATACACTTAGTGGTCACAAATAAGTGTGATCTAGCATTCTAAACGGCTTGAGATGCCAATGATTGTGATAAGACTGATTATAGAATGTTATAATATTGAGGATATCTTTTGTCGGATGTATTTATAGATGCCGGAGTCCTCCACGTTGCGCCGAGCATGGCCACCAGGGGGGATAAAAATCCTATATAACCCATAGTCGCTACCACGGCCCTTAGTACCTTTTGAAAGTTATCTCCTCGATGACAAAAAAATGTCGAACTTTTAACACATCTCTGTATATATTTAAAAGTAACGCTATCCTCACTCACATTTCCACACTAGGATTCCCTGTATCGTGTTTTCTATCTACACACAGAGACATATACTCAAACACCCAGAAACAGAAACCTAAATTCATCATTTAGATTTCTGTCTGGCCGGGAATCGAACCCGGGACCATTTACACGTCAGACCCATACCGCTCCGCCACGCGGGTCGTCGAATAAACGTAACTTGCATTCTACCCGTTATTAACGCTCTGCGTGAAATTTGAACTGTTTGCCGTTTAGGTGTTAAGCTACCGTTCTATGTTAATAAATCACAACGTCAATGGATGGTGAGTGACCGGTAATTATAGAAATTAAGGTTAAGTAACGATTAACCGCATCCTTTGTTCTTGGCGGAAGAACGTGGGATTGCGGCGCGTCAACGTTTAGTAACGTAATTATTCATCTCCTAATGAAGATTGTCCTTGTAGCCGCCGACCTTGTAATGTCAACATTTGGTATGTTTTTTTTATCTAAGACTTGGCTATTAAAATGGTAAAAAATGGTAATTGAAGTGAAAGGTAACATATGGTAGGTAACATTTTTAGGGTCCTTGTTAATTATGGAAGTATATGAATAATAATATATTTCTAAGATTTTATAGAAATTATATGTTAAGTTAGCTCAACTTAGCAATTTATACAACTTTCTGGAATCTTTAAAGAAAATTAGAATTTTCTTCGCCGATCTTCTCCATGAAGGGTAAAGTGGTAGCAGGTTATTGACACTCAAAAAAAATTCGTAAAAAATCTACTTTGAATATTATTTTCGGTTTTGAACTATTCTTAACTATTCACCTAATTTATTATTGTCAAGTATCAACAACCCTTAAAAATCTAATTTCCTAAGTTAATTATACGAAGAAAAGCATCCCTTTAATTTTGTAAGAAATACAAAAATCCAACCCATTTGACACTCAATAAAAAAGTAATTTATTTCCCTACACATTGTTAAAAATTCCCAAGTCATATTTCAAATTGTTAATAATGAGCTTGGTGCCTGACGGTTCGAGATCGCGCTAAGACTTCGATCTAAAGAGGCTGCATTTGCATAAAATCATTAGTAAGCACAATGCTGTGCGGGCAGGGACACGGGGCGAGGGACACCTTACAACATACCTTGTAAATATTTCACCTGTATCGATAATCAAACTAAAATAACTTCCATTACCGCTTTCAGGAACACTAGAAAAAATCCCCTAAGTGTTAACCAGCAATGTATACAGCGTGATATAAAGATGAACGTTGCACATCATTTAGTCAGAAAAACATGGACGGGTCCGCGAGCTGCCTCTCGAATATGATTTATCATCGTTCATTAGGCGAGTTTGTCCGCAGCGACAACAGATGGAGCTGATAGCACTTGGCAGGGTGGCCCTCTTGTTATTATTTTTATTCCCAGTTTTTGAATAATAATACTCGAGGAATGCATCCTTTAATGAACTACCCTTTTTGGCTGTGATGAATAGAATTAATGTCCTTTTCTATTGTGGATAGGTGACATTTTCGTGCCCATGTATTTTGACTTGTATTGATGCGAAGTTCGACACCAAAGGAGAGGGTTCTCAGAAAGATCTCAAGATGAACGAACCGGCATCATTATTAATGGTGACATCGCTTGAGCGTCATTTAAGAGGTGATTTTTCATTAATCGTTAACAGTTGGATTTTAAAAGTAACTTAGTGATATTTGACCATAAATTAATCAAATAAAAACCTCTAATGGATTAAAAAAGGACAAAATAAATAATGATAACCTTCGAATCCTTAACAACAGATGGTATTGTATCCTTAAGCAAATATTTTAAATCTGACGAATTTAGTGAACATATACATCTTGATATAAACAAAGTAACAATATTGGATAAAGAAGAGGCAGCCCTGATTACAAAGCTAGTAATAAACATTTTCATAGTCATTGTGAATGCGCCCGCTAAATCCGCTTACCATTTAAATCTCGCTGCTCGCTGGACAAACAGACAATTCTTAAAACTGCATCTTTAACACCGACGTTGGTCGTGTTTGGATCGTAATTAAAGGTCCGTCGTGAATTTGCATTCGTTTCTGAGAGTTCGTAGCGCAAATCAAAAAAAGAGCTTTGTTAATTAGCATATTGTATTTTGAAATGTGACGGTTGGCGTGTGGAGATTCATGCCGCTCAGCGGTGGGCCACTGTCAAGATTTTTATGAGCCCCACCGTATGGATATGTCCGATCCGTTTTAATATCGCGTTTATTGTCAACAAGTTATCGATTGTATAATTTGTTGAGGGCCGTATGTTGCATGTTGCCTTTTTTGTGATCATGATGATATACTTCAATTAGTTATGCGATTTAGGATTCAAATGATTTGCCGCTTTAATTATTTAATAACATGTTGAAAAGGTCATGGAATTCATCATAATTTTGGCATCATAATGAGTACATCTCCTTGTCGTACAGCCCCAGTATAGCAAAGCGATTGGACCCACATCTCATGAGGTATTCGACCTTAGTTATGAGTAGTACAAATATGTCTGTCAACAACTTTAAGTTGATGATATAACTATCAGTGATTACTGCAATAACAGGTAATATATGGTACGGCAGGCTTATTTTCTACATGTTACGTTAAATATAATTAGTTCCTTACTTGTAATTTTAAAAAATAATAATATACATAATGCTAACGTTAACGCGGAAACTTTTGTTAACACCTATACATCAATATCTTGAATTTTAACTTAGCACACCATTTCGTGCAAGACAAACTGCCTTCATTTACCCAGTCACCTCAATTCGCCACATCCACACTATCCCAAAGCTTGAAAGCAATCGTGATAGCTTCAGTTTTGTGTCTCTGTTTTAATTAATTTGGATCACGAAGTCGCCACTTCGGGCGTCACGACACGATGCTACGCGGCCTGAGTGACACACTTCAAAATGTCACCAAATAGGCTTCGGGGTTATCGGCGATCGCTACTGGTTACCTTGTCCCTACCCTTCGACTGCCTGTATCGTTATTTTACATGCAAGGATTTAAACCGAGGCTACTTAATATTGAAACGTATTGGGAACCGAAATGAAATTTCTAACTGCTTACTGTGTAGTGCCAGAAGGATCGTCATAATTTATATCACCATGATATTTATATTGCCTAACTTTTAGGTAGATAAAGTTTAACTATTTCATCTACTTGTGTTCTTATATTAGATCGTAATTATATCGTAGATGATTTTCTGATAATTCACTCGACGTAAGGAAAGGTTACATTGATTTGCACGTTCGGTTTGACCTTTAAATAATGTTTCCTAATATAATTCGACGAATAACCATAAACAATGTTATTGGTAAGTACTCAGCCGAAGTTAATGCGGTGTAACGTGTTCAGAATAAATCTAATTGTTAACAGTTTTATTTAAAAGTTATTGATAAGGTTCTTGTAAATCACAATCAAATCCTGTACAATGTGGGAATTTAGGCTATCACACGATCGGTGCACGGCTTTAGTGTGTGATGTCGTAACGTTCCAATTAGGTGCTCATTTGTGTCAGGCGTGCATTGTAAATCTATTCATTGAACGTGAACAATCGACACATTGTACTTACGCCGTTCATGCTTTAGTTTTGGACATTCACTCGCTCCGTGACACTGTTGTAGATACCTCGTTATTTTATTACAGTATAACTCCCGAGGATCAATAGATTCAATCACACCTCGGTTAGCATAGTACACTCCCATCGAACTAAGCCAGGCGGGGTTGAGCCACACAATGGACTGAATGCCATAACATCATCAAACAATTTCAAAATCTGATCCTATGCATAACGAATGGAGTTGATAAATAGTTTGAATTAACCGATTTAATGCGGGTCACCCACAACACGGTGACTTGCCTGAATCGTCTCGTAATGATAATTGAACTGGCAAACACCCAGCTAGGACTATCGCCTCGATCTATTGAGAGCCGACGTTGGAAACTCTATGACTTGCGCTATTGTATTTATGATTGTTTCTTTTTTTCTATTTTATTCCTTGTCTTCCGACACAATCTTTAGCGTTCTGATTAGCTTAGAGCTTTACCGCTGTGAATATTGTTTCAATGGAATGCTTGTGAAATTTAATTTAGTCATTCAATATTCAGAGCGCAAGCGCAATTGATTTTCCTCGTCTAAGAGGACAATCTACTTGTAAGCAATTGGGAAGATATGTTCGGTAAATACCTAATTGCATGTTTTGTGACTAGTAAATCGTAATCTTAAACTAGTGAATTATATAAAATGGCAAATGAATTTTATATTAGAACTATAAAACTTTTATCCTTCAAGTTCAAATAAATAAAAGCCTTAGCCTACAATTAGCTTTAGAAAAGCTGCCTATTCATTATAAAATTAAAATTCAATTCAAATCGATTATTTTATCTCAAAACAAACCCACTGGTCATTCGTAGGCATACAAGTTTGACAGGGCAGCTTTTTGCCGTTCATTGTTCGAAACTAAGCCTTTGATTAAGTTTTCATAATAAAGTGAAACAATGAGGTATATTTTAATATAGATTAACAAGCGATGACTTGACACCCTCAGCTTATATCTGAACAAGTATTCGAACGGTTTAACCTGTAGTTGTAACACCTTATGGTGAGAGAAGTTTCAATCAATTTTCGATCTTAAGGTTGTGTGCTAAGGACTCTGCAACATGTTTTACTGAAATGAAACTACCACATTCAAAGATTGTCTACATTAAACGTGTCGTACGAGTTTGAACGCTATTGTGTAATACATAGGAATTATAAAAAGCAAAGAGAATAAAGGTAGGCTTCGGATAAATTTTATAGATATGCTGCACATTAGAATTAGTTCGAATTGTATTAATATGTATTAGAGTCAGCCTTTTTACGTTATTGGTTATTGGTTCTTCTTCATTGTTAGGATATGTTAATTTTGTAACACATATTTGTTCTTCATAGAAGGGCTTTAAGCTGATAATAGTATAAGATACAGGGAAAATATTTGTCATTTCTGGTAGTTATATTTCATTCAGATCTTTTTCAAAAATAAGTTGTCTAGAAGTTATAGTTGATAGAACGACAAGTCCGTCTCTTGCATACAATTATGATTGCTTACATATTTCTTCTGCAATAAAGATTATTCCATGAGATTAGAAACCTTTACTTATATTATAAGTAGAAATTTATTGACAATACAACACAGGTAGAATTTATGGATGATCATTAGCTATAATGTTTGACTGTAAACTCGTATTTAATTTTATGAATAAGGATCTAGCCGATCTAGCAATATGGACTTATCTGTCATACATTTATTAGTCATAACGTTCAGTAGCACATCATATAGGTGTACAAATGTAGATAATCTAATCTAGGAAATCGCTTATAACTTGACGACTAATGCAAAATTCCTGTTTATGTTAATTGTATTAACTTCAAGCGACGTAATTATCTTCGCACCAGTCTAAACTGATCACTTATAGATAACTAGGAATCGTGTTGTTAGCTTCAAATCGCGTTTCATTCCTTGCGTATTTTTCTTCACTTCGGATATATCTTTAAGCTACATCATAACTTATAACAAGTACTACATGTCACTACTTAGCTACATACGCACGTCGCCCATCACTCATTGTGATATATGTGTACGTTTAATTTCTTCAAGCGACCAATAAAATCGTCCAATAAATCCCAAGCTTCTCATTGTTGGTGCGTTGTGTTTCGGGATTTTACGACCCTACGGATTGTTTCGGTTTTCATATGACGACAGTTCTGTGCGTCAGTCCTCTGTTTCTCTTCGATATTAAAAACTGGAGTTTTGACGTACATACGGTCATCTGCAATGCGATGTAAAGTGTATTCGATGTATTGAGCGTGTATTATGTGTTCGATGTATTAGACAAGCTAATAACAAGTTATAGTTGATTCAGCTTATTATGATCGGTGATGGAAATACAGTATTTTGCATCTTAGTTTAATTTCTGTAAATTTTGAAACATAGGCATTCTAAGACCAATATATTGCAAAACTAACACTTGCCACTCCTCGACATTATAAATAAACTATTCTTGCAGTAAGCTACATAAAATTATGGTCGAGTAAGTATTGTATTTTCTGTCTAAAAGTAAACATATAAACACACATCATATAAACATTTTATATGAAAAAAATATAAAGTCAAGTTCATTTTTCCTTTTACTAAGCGAATACAGGCTGCCAAGACGCCAAAAATTAACTGCGTTGATTTTTAATGTAATGATTACATGTATTAACATAACATGACACTAACATACATAAGCAACAAAATGTCTGTTAAAAATAAAATAATTTACAGCAAACATTCCCATATTAAGTTCAGTACGAGTGTTTAGTTTGTTAGCATTATATTGACATCGGTCGTGCAGAGAAAGCTGCGTTGTTAATACGTAACCTGTGACCCTAGCTGTTGGTTGAAGGTATAGAGACATAACAGATGTTTGTTAGGTTCGTAATACAATGTATTAGCACTAACATTGCCTCTAAGATTTTGTAGAAGCGAATGCAGCTGTACCTATTCTTTAATTCAAATCAGTTTCATTGTTTCTTAGAATTGGCATGATGACAGTACTAAAAAATCAAAGAATAAATGATTTAAGAAAACACAATATATTGAAAGGATTCTCGAAATTGACACAGGTAAAAAAAACTTTAAGATTTATTATATATAAAATACTGCAGTCGGCCACCTTGTCTGAAACGCTAATCGTGGCGCGAATTTTTGGGTATGTCACTGAATTGCTTGAAATTTTGTATGGGATGTTCTAACGTGACGTCACCAACGGATGCCATGACACTCGCAAGCGTTCTCGCGCTTAATTCAAAACTGGCTATTAACAAATGCTATTATTTTCGTTAATACTGAATTTATTACCGAAATAATACGATTTTTGGAATCGGTAGACATGTATCCATGTTATAGAAGGGGTTTTCGAAATTTGTCATCATGCCTATTATAAGTAGCAAATGAGCTTGCAACCCTGCCATTAGCCTTAGCCGGATGGTAAGTGGTCACCCTCTCGAGTAGAACCACTGGTTCTGAATTTTTCAAAAATCAAATTTTACCTTCAAAACTTAATGTCCTACCTGAGGTTGGCCAAAGGTGCGTACACATACTGAAGACTAAGCGCGAATGTCTCATCACTGGTGTATCTATCATCTTCTATACTTGGATTACCTCTCAGAACAAATAATATTTAGATACTACACGTGGTCCAAGTGCGAATTGGTATAATTCACACAACTTTGAAAACTTCATAAATAACTTTCATCTTGTAGATTTATCAATGATTTATTTAGCCGATGAAAAAAAATACCTAATTTTAAAGTATTCATGTACAAGATGTGTTGAAGAACAAATTAAAATATTATTATCAGGTAGCTAATGCGAAATCCTCCGTTTTTTTACTCTTCCTATCTTACTTATATCATGTCTTCAGATACCATAAATGTAAATAAACTAAGTTATTTTTATGTTATTAATCACATTTTATGAGGAGTAGCTCCGAGGATTAAGTCAACAGCACCTATATAGGAGCTAAACTTTATGGATAATAATATTATTCAACGTCACTTACTTTTATGAGACTTCTTAGGTGGTCTCCCGAAGAGATACTTCTATCTACTTCCAGTAAGTCTTAATTACTTTCATAAGGATTTCACTTGAACATGTCAGCATTGAATAAACATTTATTGTCCACCAACTTAGGTTTTCATTGGATTACAAAAATAATTCCCACCTACATTTTAATAAGTAGTGTTTAAGTGTCGTTAATAAAACAAATTGTGTATTTGTGGCTTTTGATGATGATGGCGATTCAGATAAAGTTCAATCTTATAGCAGTAATAATAAGGGTTTTATGATGCGCCGTCGTGAGATGTAACTGCACTAACTGCAGTTGCAGGCACGTTCGATACAAAATAAAAATAACAATGTCATATAGTGGAGGTGCTATAGCTTGCTTACGTTTGGAAATCGTTAGCGACGCCTACATGTCCATCTTGTAGAGGCGAAGAATCTACTAGAATTTACCACAATTTAAACATAAAATATAAAGTAAATCGGACATCATCCTGTTTTTTCATAAAAGATCTTTTTACAAAATTATTCATCCCTTACGAAAATCAAGTAAAGCTAAGCTCGATAACTATGATGAAACTTATCTTTCGAACGAAGGATCATTTTATAAATTGTAAATAGACGGATAGATTTAAGGAAGGACGATTTAAAAAATCATGATGACATTAATTAAGTTAAGACATAAAAATCGATTGAATTTTCTTTCATGAAATAATTTATATTTTAAGCAAAGAAGTAGTTTTCGTAAATGAGAAGTTACAAAACAAACATTTTATTTGTGTATGAAAATTACTTGATGCTTCGAAAAAAGAATGATACGGCCGTGCCGCTTTTTTTGTTTTTTTTTTGGCTCGACTTGGCGGAGGCACTGCCGTGCCTCCAGATATAGGCTCTATGAGGGCTATGACTTTTCAAGCCTTAATAGCATTGCTGTGCATGTGTATCAAAAAAATGTAATTCTATTTATTAAAAATAAAAATTTCAATTGTATTGACACATATATTTATTTTCCTGAATGTTCAATTCTATACGCTTCTATATCCAACAGCCCCATATCTCGAAGACGGTTAAGGTGCCCTTACTTATCCAAGCCACCACACCCCTTATGCACTTAATGTACAAAATATTGTAATGTTATTATTATTTCATATGATAACCCAAGCTGCCTCTTCAATACATATTATTGTAAAATTGTAACAACACTGACAGCTGTATGTTTTTATGTGCAAGTTTTTTAAATGATCGATATTAATTTTGTGTCTTTTTATTTGTACCATAGTTACTCAAATTACAGCTTAAAAAAATAACTTTGTTTTTTTTTTCATTAATTATAGATAGTTATATAGGTATTGTAGTTTTGTAAAAAATAGTTTAGTTAAATATTATTTTTTATTTTAACTAAAATTGCTGCTATTATTTAATTAGGGAACATACAGAGGGACATAACTGTAATTTCCTCGGAATTATGTTAAGAATTCAAAACATTACCTACATATATACTTATACTTTATGGTAATATCTAAACGTACAATATCCTTAAAACTAAAAGTACTTCAAAATTTAACACTTTACTTGTCCTCATGTTGTGGTTCGACTCCGGCGGCACCACCGCCACACTTATTTCTACCTAATAACAGCAGTGTTAGGCGCTGCTGTGTTCCGTTTTAAAGGGTATGGTAAGGGAGACATACTTTTCCGAGGCGTTCCAGCTTAGTCGTCAGGGGTAGCGGCGCATCTGTGACCGACCTCAGGTGGGAATATCTAATCCTATCTGGGGTTGATTACAGATGTCCATGGGTGGCACTAGCCACTTACCATCAGATGGACTGCATGCTCGTCTGCTACTCCTATATTATAAAAAATGTAACATTTAAACTTGTAATATTCATAAAACCGCAGACAAACTCATAGTATAAACTAGTATGGGATAAAATCATTTCAATGGCGTTGGGTGCACCGAAATAATCTCAAGAGATACATCCTCTGATTATTATTATAATTTACCCTCGATGCTTTATTGGTTAATTTGAGAGGTGTAATGCCTCATATCTTGATTTGATCAGCGATATGTCGGGATATTATGAATGAGAAATAAAATCAAATGGAATAACTAATGTACATAGTCGAGCTGTAAATAAGAAATTATTGAATCATTTTCGATTTGAATAATATGCGATGTTTTGAAGGAATATTTGAAGGGAAAGAGTGTTTTGGATGTACCACCTTCATTCCCCGGGTAGACATATGAATAATTAATTTAGATTTTTTATACCTCTGTTTACGTAATGTGTGTAATATGTGAAATCTTATCTACAAGGAATCCTGTTACAATTACTGTCACATTTTTACAAATATTTTTTTCTGCATTTTAATGTACTAAAAGTAACTAAAGTTAATAGTACGAAATAAAACGTTTACTATTAAACTAGCTAAACCTTATTTCTAGAGCTCGAAGTGTAAACGATATCATCTATAAAAGATTAACAAGCCCAATAAAAGCTATGCATAAACATTCACTAAGGCGTCTCAGGTGGGGACATAAATTGGACTGGATCTGCCCCGTACACGTAGGCAGACCCAATAAAAGGATCTAAGCCATTTAAATCTCTCTAAACGACTGGGTTATCGTTTAATTTTACTGCAGAAAGCATTTCCATCACAATTGGAAGTTGACTCCTTGTCATTTATTTTAAAGTGTTTGTGGGCTTCGCCGTTCGTGCGTTATCATAAATCTTTTTAAGATCAAACCATAAAGAGAGATAAGGTCGCACCCAATCGGCTAAAGATTGCCCTTTACCGAATTCCCGGACGATGCTGACGGATTGTCAGACGGGATGCAAAGATTATGGATGTCTGCAGTAGGCATACCGAATGCACGTATGCAAATATTGCCTCAATAATGTTTGATTTGCTAATAAAATAATAATACTTACTCTGCTTTTACTCTATTACGAAAATGTATTTACTTTTAAGGTAACACTAACTTGTATAAATTGATAAGTAACACGTAAATTATAGTGAGATTTGCTATGATTTCTGAAAATACCCGAAATAGAAGATGAAAAATTTAAAAGATAAATGGGTAAATAAAATATTTTGTCGCCTAAAAATCTTATTTTACCTACCTACGCTTCACTTTAATTATTTATTAACGCTAATAATAAAATGTTGTCGATGGGTCCTTTCATGATCAAGTAATTAGTGATGTGACAGTCATCACGTCATAAACTCATTACATTTACATTAAAAATTGTCGTACATATTTATACAGGTACATATCCTGAACATAGAAAAGGAACCTTATTGTCATCTGCAATAATTATTTAATCTATGCCCAAAAAAGGAATGATTGAGTGCTCTGCTTGTGATCTTTGTAAATTGATTAAGTATCTTTTCAAATATTTTATTTATACCTACTTTTGCATTATTATATACAATGCTCCACTCACGGTTCTGCTCGCGTACAAAAGACTTTCTGATTACATAACTGCAGAGGATTATATACAGAACATTCAAAAATAATTTTAAGTTCAAAAGTAGTCTTTGTTACAATCAAAAACCATATCTATTTTGTAATAATCCTACTAAAACCTGTTAAGTAGTTGTCAAAGTTATTCGAAATGACAAACAGACAGTAAGTATTTTTATGTTTTTTTTGTGGTATCGCAAATAAACTTAAGCTTAGATGACAGTTGATTTAAAATCGCAGACGGACAAGTCAATTATATTTATCTATACATATTTCCATTTAGCGCGTTTTACGTTGAATGATCAATTAAGTTGATCGACGTTTGACTCCAAACGAGGATCCAAAAATTAAATCCAGGCTCAATGATACTCGAGATTTTAAATTACAATTGTGTTTAACTTTCAATACGTGATTGAAGAGTAAAGTTAGCTCTTAGGATTAACTTTTGGTGTTAATATCGATACAGTCAGTATTTATTAGTGTTATTATTTCCTGCTATTCATTCTCGCTTCTTTTATTATTATTTTATAAGTAAAAAAAATGATAATTATTCACATGTTGATGGTTAAGAAAACTAATTTAGGTATTATCTGTACGTAAAACCTATAGCCTACTTTACATAAATAAATGAAAATATCACAATACAGGGTTGTCACATTGCCTATAACTTAATCAAATTTCTCCAGTCTCGAATCATCGGTCCTATCAATTCTTGACTTCCCGTATTTACCGGTAGGCTTTCAGAAGCAGTAATACATTTAAGAAATAGTGAATACAAAACTCATCAGTCACATAGGTCTATCTATGTCCTCCTGTCTGCCAGTCGCAAGAGGCGACTAAAAGGAGCTTCCGGGGTTGCGGGCGGCAAGAGTGGGAGCTCAAATCGTCGCATATCGCTGTAATCATCAGGGGATGTGACAGGAGCGTAAATTGCTCCTCCCAGGGCAGAGCCCGATAGAAGGGCATCGCGTTAGGAGGACTCCGGTTGTGTTCCGTTGGAGAATCCTGGAGTTCTCCACCAAACGCTGAGGACGGCCACCGGGGGGGTTTTAGTGCGGTAAAAATCCCACATAACCCGGCGTCACTTCCGTGGCGTCGGGTACCTTTTGAAGGTCCCCCTCGTCAACAAAAAAAAAGAAGGTCTATCTATGTCCATCTGACTAGGAATCAAATCCAAATAGCGGTAAGAACAAAATATTGAGAAACTTATTATTCACCTATTAGTATTTTTTATAAAATTTAATGTAATATCTGAAGCGAATGCTAATAATTTAGCATTAAATAATTTTCCATTAATTTAATCATTCGTATCACAAAGCTGCTAATTCGAATGCTAATTCAAAGTGAATTACAAAAAAAAAACAAATATTAATCTGAGAACGTTTTAAGAACAAACAGTTATAGAACGAAACGACTTCGTGTAAGCATTAAATCACTGATTTCTAACATTGCCATTTGACCCTATCTCATAATAGACACCGGCTTATCTAATGTCAATCGGGAACATCTCTAATCCGATCGATAATTTTATTACTGCGCCAAATTAATAAAAATGGACCAAGAGCGAGAAGCGGGCAATGGGTTCTGTACATATTTAACTATAAAAATCGGTATCGTTATGTGTACTTCATATTTAGTTAA
Source organism: Epargyreus clarus (assembly GCF_041222505.1). Taxonomy (NCBI): domain Eukaryota; kingdom Metazoa; phylum Arthropoda; class Insecta; order Lepidoptera; family Hesperiidae; genus Epargyreus; species Epargyreus clarus. The sequence continues at coordinate 6,907,273 of NW_027332239.1, read as the reverse complement.
CTGTTAGAAGCAAAAAAAAATCATTAATGATGACGTTATGGAATCTTTTTGAATTTTTTGTATACCTCTATTTATCTGTCCGAGAAAGGGAAAAAATATATATCTCTCAGTATGAAAAGAAGATTTATTTTGTTAAAACGCTTAATTCTTTTTGAGATTATATTATTTTAATTATTTTGAAGTTCTAATTATTTTTTAATTTATATAAAAATATTATTTTATAAGTTACTATAATTTTGGATTACACACAACATTTTTTCTATTTCAAAAAAATAAATGGTATAAAAATACGTTTACATTCTTAATATAAAAATATATTTCACAAATATTTCATTCAATAAATTCGTTAAAAATAGTAGTAGCTTTCAGAAGGCCCTCACAAATATTTTCTTCTTAAAGACAACCTAAAGTGTATACTCGTATTAATATGATATAAAATAAAGAGATTGCAAAATCGTGTACGGCTTTCTATAAGTACCTATGCCACGGTACCCTAAAAAGAAAACAAAGATTAATTTAACAATGCAGCAACAATTGCGCTAACAACAATGTACACTAGTCTGAAAACGTTAAACGACGCGTCTAATTTTATTTCGGCCTATGCCCATTTTTGTAGAGGAACTACAAAAGATCTAATTGAAGCGAAAAAAAGGCTCAAATGATACGTGTTTGTTTGTTTGATTGATGTATCGACGGCTCGAGGCGGCTATTTAACAACGATAGACAAAATGGCCGCCGAGTGACGCCGGGGTGCCATACTAGTGCTCGGACATTGGCATACATTGTTTGTGAGGTTCTCAAAGTGAGCAACTTAAAATATTTTAATATACAATTTATGTTAGATTTATTGTGTAGGTTGGGTAGTGTGAAAACAAATACAGAAATTTTATATTATGTATGCTTATTTCCGCAATTTCAAAACATAATTAAAATACTACTTAATAGCACAAAGGTTTACATGGTAACTCTGGTATTTTTACTATTAACTAGGATTAAAATTAACATTCTACTTGTATAAATCCTCGTTTGTTATCTACAGACATACGGGTCGGCAGACAAAATTGTTTTTAGGGTTCCGTACCCAAAGGGTAAAAACGGAACTCTATTACTAAGATTCCGGTATCTGTCCGACTGTCACATGACTCTATCTCTTTAACTTTGTCAATTACACAAACACTTGAACTTCTTACAGACTTTCTATCAACACGCACATCCTCATACGAGGATTCCACATATCTTGGGTGCTATGGTCTTATACTAAGACGAATAAATAAATACCCAGACCTAGAACAGTTATCCAAATTCATCATTCAGATGTCTCTTTGGCCAAGGACCAAATCTGGCACCGCTCCGCCACGGCAGTTGTCATAATTTATATAAGTTTAAATTAAATCTTAACAATCAACAGTTGAGCACCACTGGCTCAACAAACAACAAAGCGTGCGTGTGTGCGTACAGTGATCACAATCAGGTTATTTCACTGGTAATTATGATACGGCGAGAGCGACCCGGGGTCAGCCCGGTTCGTCCGAATGTGGCGCACGTCACTAAATATACATGGATTATACACAGATTCCCCGCTTGTTTATATATACACGTAATTATACAGAAAGTTTGAGAATCTGTCTGTTGTCTGATTGTTTTTATGTGTGTTGCACGATATGAAAATTTACGGCTAAAATTTTTTTTTAAGTTTGTCTCAACTTGTGTTAGCAGAATATTTGTGTAAACTATTGATTCAATTATATTTTTGTAAACATATCAGTAAGATCCTATCTAAATATGACACAAAATATTTTTTGCATTCTATATTTATTTCAAATATATTTTCTTATAACAGCAGTGTTAGGTGCTGCTGTGTTTTGCTTAGAAGCGTGTTGTAAGGGGGATATACATATCCAAAGCGTTCCAACTTACTTTTCAGGGGTAGCAACGAATCTTTCAACGAAATCTTAGATAGGAATCCAATGTTATCTAATTACAGATGGTCCATGGTGGCCTGTAGACACTTACCATCAGATGGACTGCAGGCTCGTGACATACTTAAATATTATGGACAAATACGCATCATTGTTCACATTTATATTTACCACAACAATAAAAAAAAAATCCTAAAATAAATTAAAAACTTGCTCACATGAAGTCGCGGGGAAAATCTAGTCTCACACTAATGTATCTGGGTTTCATATGTTTGTTTAGGTTTTCAGACGAATGATTCCGAGTACCTAGATGTAACGATATCGACGTTTGATTGTATAATTCGACGGGTGGATTTATTGATCTGAATTTGTATTTCATTAGTCACTCAGGCTGACTAATTCAGATTTTCAGTACGCGCTTATTAATAAACGCTTTCTATACTTACAGTCCCTTACTAGGATTCCCTGTGCACACACACATATACAAGTCACAAACACCCAGACCCAGAGATACCTGTCTGACTGGGGATCGAACCCGGAACCCTCTACGCGTCAGACTGGTATACCCGCCACGCGGGTCGTCGATTAATAAAGTATGCATGTAGTGCCTCTCTGAATACCTTAGCGACTGACTTTCGCGTCACATCTAAAGTGGCTTATATTATATTTTTATTACCATAATATTACAAAAGTAACAGCAACCTCGCTAAGATAGAGTTGATGAGTTTAATTAGTGAAATTATTTGAATTGTGCATCTAAGCATCATGTTTAGAGGACAAAGCGGTTGTCTCGTTAAATAAAAACTTGTAATTTGGACAAGGGAAAGTGAAGCATTAACGTACACTTGTTGTGTATAGAATTGTGCGTATGCACTGAAGATGCATTTTTTATTACCAACAAATTATAATTAAACAAAAGAATTGTGTTTTATCTTCAGTATCTTCAATATCTTAATTTTTAGATTGAATCTGTTTACAGCCTTACTACCAAATACCACATTTTTCCTACAAAATTAAATTGTAATCGAGAACTAAACATTTCACTTAACTAAGTTAACGGTATATCACGTCATCATTGATTACACAAACCTCTCGCATTCGAGTCCCGTCGCTGGCATTTCGATAATTTTCACCCACAATCGTATCAAGTGATTACATGTACCTTCTTGGGTGGGAGTCCTCGGGTCAAACGAATGCATAGATAAAAACCTGATTGAGTGACGTCACGAGTGAATGACATACCTGTAGGGCTCTTCCACACGTAGAAGGGTTGTTATTTCTAAGAAATAACGTTTGTTATTTCTAGTATTTTAAGGGTACTTATAACTGTGACCTAAAGCTTAATAAATTGGGGCTTGTTTGGATTTTATTTAAACGTGTCGTAGAGTAATGTGGTTAAGGTATTTTATATGTTGCAAAAAAGTATAAAAACTGAATATTTTCTCTACTAGTGAAAAATTCATTAATTGGTAAAAATAACATAACATTACATTAACAATAACATAACAGTAATATTAGTTCAGTTAAAAATAAAGGTTTTTATGAATAAAAATCTTCCCGATAGGTAATGAAATGAGATGTTTTCATATACGACATAAAGATTCGACATGCCCCCTAATTTATAAAACACCCATACTTGTTAATATGATTTATAACTTGTTTGAACTTGAAATACTTGTTACATAAAAACGCTTAAACGCGATTAGCGAGAAATCAATATTAAGTGCACTAGGTATGTAATATTATTAAGTTATTGATTTGAATGAACGAATAAAGACTTGAAATATGGGCAGAAAGTTAATTATCGAGTATTTGTAGGCAATATATATAGAACTACTTATGTAAATTGACTTGCAGACTAAAATCCCTAAACAAATAATTGTTGTTACTTTACTGCCTTTTGTGACCTTCAATCCATTTTCATCCAAAACATATACTGAAATTCATGAGCGCCTTAAATTATATTTACTTTAACGCTATTTTTATAGGTAAGTATTTGTACAGCCCATTTAAAATAAGAATATTTATAGTAATGGTTATTAGGAAATGCCTGTTATTTCTAATACCAAAGAACTGTTATTTATAACGAATGACCTATTATTTTGCTGATTAATGTAAGTATGTGAGATGCCTAAACTTGCATTTCGTTGCAATATGTGTAAGGAAATATTTTTAAGGCCGTTGGCTATAATTGACCCAGTAATAACAGCTGATCATTTAATAGGGTCAAGATTAGAGTAAAGCTTTGAGTTAAACCCTATAATAACCATTTAGGTATGTATAACGAAAAGTTGCATCAGTTTATTTTATATTGACATTTTAAACGTCCTTAGGCATTTGCGCACCTCGGCTCGTTTTTCTTTGTGCATTTTTTACGTCAGGATCCTAAATATTTTACAGTAAAAAGTATAGTTGTAAGTAGTTGCAATATAGTTGTCTGTGCTGGAGTAAAAGTTCTATGGAGATCGGTTTAGTATTATTAAAGGAAAAGGACAAAGATAAAAATATTTCTTGGTATCATTTAAACGAGACATTGTACTACATCTGTATCTTAAAACTTATGAAATTAAAAGCAAATACTTAAATTACTTTCTACATATAATTTTACATTAATTCCATTTAATTCAACCCTAATAAATTTCACCTAAAGTCCCATATTTCGCGCTTTCGAAAAAAAAGTCAATTGTTTTTTTATTCATGATAATTTTTACTGCTGAGTGTGAACTCGTTTTATTATTGAGAATGAGGACCATGACATAGTTATTAAGAGAACAATAATATAAACAATCAGGTATCAATGTCTTGGGCCGCATGTTAAAAACGCGATCGCAATATTCACATAACAATAAAAAATTTATCCTTCGGTACCAATGACGGAGGAATCAAACAGACTCCTAGTGTAAGAAATAATATCTTAACAGTAAGGCTTAAGATTTAACGGATTAACAAGCTGTTATATTTGCTGTTATAGGTACAGTAACAGTGTAAATGGGGTAATTTAAATAATCTAATAAAACAATAATAAATAATCTATTTCATGTTTATACCATTGTTTTATATATCAATATAGTTTTAAAGAAGTAATAGACTTCTTTAAAACTATATTGATGCATCATATTATTTTTTAGTAATTTTATCTGAATCACGATATGAAAATAAATACATTTCGATATGAAAATATTTACAATTATATACAAAACAGATTAGGAGTTTATTTTATAACTTCCTCTACATTCAGCACACACGCTCCAAATCCCGTATGTGGAGAAAAAAGATTATTATTTAATCCTAAGCGAAGTGTCGTCTTCATTTTATCAAGTCCCAAGTACCGATATATTGTTATAACGGCCGTGTCAGGCACTAAAGAGTGCAGTCTCGATACCCATGGGATGTACTCCCTTGTTAACGATCCCACAACCAAATAAATTTGTAACCAAATTAGTCCCGAGCGATAAAATTTATTCGAAATCCACTGAGAAAAGTAAAAATAACACATTCTCTGTCGGATTAAAGAAGAGATACGAGCGAGATATCGTACCCGACGCCTCTTCCGCCCGTTTTTAACACTTCCAATTAATAAAATTGATTTTGTTTTTTAATTAAGCCCGTAACGAAGAGCCCGGCTTGTTTAGGACCGAGATCAGGTATACCTCTTAAGAGAAGATTTATTTTATTGCTCGAAGCACAGCATTCGGACCTTAGGGTCGCGTGGTGACAAAAACACCGATGTACCTTTTATAGCGCCATTGACGCATAAAATGTGGTTAAACAAAATGTAAGCGGGCCAAACAATCGTGTAGGTATGCAAATGCGATTTTTACGCGAAGATACTGCTAAAATTAATTCGGCTCAGAATTTAAACGAATTATAAAAATTGGTACATTGACACTACCATTAGGTGTTTGAATGGAATCTGCTACAGGATATTATCTTGTTATTATTATATTTAGTAACTTAAAGTTTTCTTACATTTACATGACAAGAAATATTTGGGTACGGTAAGGTGGTAGAACCTTTTGTGGTTCGACTCCGGCGGCACCACCGCCGCACCCATTTCTTCCTAATAACAGCAGTGTTATGCGCTGCTGTGTTCCGTTTTGAAGGGTGTGTTAAGGGAAACATACTTTTCCGAGGTGTTCCAGCTTAGTCCTCAGGGGAAGTGACGCATCTGTGGTCGACCTCAGATACGAAAATCTAATCCTATCTGGGGTTGATTAAAGATGTCTATGGGTAGCCACTTACCATCAGGTGGACTGCATGATCGTCTGCTACTCCTATATTATAAAAAAAAAGAAATCTACATACTAGCCTAGACATATTGAACTAATTAACGTTATTCCTAATGCATCTATTCTCTCCATCGTCTAAAATAACACAAATTTATCCCGAGTCTACATCCACGAGAATTATAGCGAAAACACTCCACAGAAATAGCCGCCCGAATATTCTAAACAAACCAATTATTTTAAAAACACTTGCCATCAGAGCCGAATTTCCCCGTTCCCGATTTGCATTTAACAAAAAATATATAAAATACTGCAACGGGAACATCCTTTTCAATTTCAATAAAAACGTTTCGTTTATTTATCTCACATACGCACAAAAAAGAGTGAACCAAAGCCCACTTTGCATTTAACTCCGGCAATTCCTGACAAAAACCTTTCCATTCATATCAGTGCTAATTATTGTGCCGACATGTACCGAAGCACGCATGAATGCATATTTACTGGTAAAATGTACGAATCTTTGCGGCACTCGCCTACACATTTGCATATGAATGTGTAATTAAACTACGTTATAAATGCAAGAGTAAAACAACCCCAATTTTGAACCGTATTACTGTGAACTCTGTTTTAGGGTTCCACAAAGGGTGCCACAGAACGCTTTTGCAAAGTTTCGATGTTGGTTCGTCTGCCACAAGGTAACACTTGAACCGTTACTGAAACTGTTTCATTACAAAAATAATATACATAAAAAATCAAGGGGGTTTTTCGGCGTTTCATTCGGATTTTCTTTCGTACTATGGAGACACCTGAAATTTGCACAAAATGTAAAACACCATAATTATATAAAGCTACAATTAAAAAAATGAATACATATGTGTCTTTATTTTTTTTTCGTTTGTATTCAAACTCAATAATGTCTGTAAGTTAAAAGTCGTTGCGGAACCCTTCGTGGGCAGGTCTGAGTCGCACTTGGCGCGATTTTATTTCATATTCGCCCGGCAGTAGGCAGTGGTTTAAGTAGCCGCATTTAATGAACAAGCGTGTGTCACAAATATGCTGCTGCAGTACAGCATTAAACTTTATTTATGACAAGCTCTGTCCCGCGGTTTCACCTGCGTTTAAACGTGTAAATACTCTGACCATTCTATATGTTTTTTATATGCGCGGAACCCATTGTTTTAAAATAAAATAAGCTTAAGTTACTCTTTATAATGTCAGCTAACTGCCCGTGAAAGTCCTTTCAAAATAGGTTAGCAGTTTTGTAGATGAGCCGAAACAAACAGACATACAATCTAACAAGAAAGTTACTATTTATCTTTTGTTAAAAGAACCATACATACTTTCATTTTCAATTAATTAAAACCTGTTATTTTGAAGTTATAAACATATCATTTTTATTTATTTGTATAGACAGTTTCTGTGTTGTTTACCTAAAAGATTTATTATAATTGCTATTTTGACACAGTTAGGAAAATTTACATACATGATACAGTAGTTGATCACGATTAAAATATATAACCCCATAATATTATTACATGTAATTTTACGCATAAATTGTTTTGCAATGGAATTTTAATGTACGTCTAGTTATTTATTTATTTATAACATCTACTAATTTATTCTACAAAACTTGTAAAAATACAATAATATTTAATTTAATAATATGTGATTAATTTAAAGAAAAGTCGACATTTAGACATTTTATATGCAACTTTTAAATAATAAACATTATTTACCATGGTATTCCAACTTAGTTATCGAGGGCAGCAACACTCGACCTCAGATAGTAATCTAAGCTTATGGGGGGATGATTACAAATGTCCATACACGGCAATAGTTATTATTATAATCAGGTGGACTGTTCTAAATTTTATTATTAAAAAAAATCTGCTTAAAGTTTAACAAAGTCTAGATAAGTTTTTTAATTTAGTTATTTTATAATTTACATTAAATAATTATTACAGATATCAGAATTTGCCAAATAATTGTATGTAGATAAATATTGAGGTTACCTTAGTTTTAGTTAGTTTTAGTAATGACATAGCTATTAAAATTAATGGTAGATTACCAGGAAGCTGATCGAATGAGTTTGTCATATTATTTCACGGTTACGATTTAAGAAGTTTACAGCCATAAATGAGCCTAATAAACCAGAATTATGATAACATCGTCAGCTATTAAAAGGACAATGTCCATGAAAGTATGGACCGCCGTTCAGACTTGCATTAAATTGAAACTTGTTGTGGACGATGTATAATTAACCTATTACTACCACCAATAATTATTTTTTAGATCAGCACCCGGGTTCTGAAGTTATTTACCGAAATGTTACATAACCTCAAAATCGAAAATATCCGATTATCCGGTATTGACAAACACACACGAACTAAATCAAAATAAAACGCCATTGCCTTCAAACGCCAAAACGCCTTGCCATCAAATTGTCACTTTATACATCAATTGTAATGATATTATTTGTTTAGTCAAAACACTAATATAATAGATCTTATTGAATTCCGAGTATAAAATACAGCCATTTTAATTTTTAAGAACAACAATCAACATTCCGTCTTATTTTATCTTAAATGGAATCCCCTGTTCAAAGAAACTATTCTGATCAACAAACTTTGTAAAAAATTCATAAAATAATTTTAATATTACTTTCATTTTGGCGCATGAGAAAAATCAGTACCAAGAATGGGCATACTCCTTTTGATAAATAAATTAACGTATGACAAACTATGATAACGTACAAAGGTGAAGCAATGGCGAATATACAAAGCAACTACGGTAATGTAACAGAGTGCTCTCCAATTTCAATATGGCATGCGAAAATACGGTCAAAGCGAGATTGCTCTCAAAAAACAAAGCTGTAGAGGTCCTCAACGGAACAATTAGCCGAATCGGAGTAATTACAGTGTACATTGAAAACGATACCATCATTGAGTTTGTTTTTTAACTCTTTTCATCAAAGCAGAGAAACAAAAGGACCCCTTTGGCACGTGGCCCGCCATATGCTACGAACGGGTTTGGTCCGTTACGTGAAATGTTTTACGATGATATTTTTATGGGTGAAATTAATAAGCTTTGCTATGAAACATAACTTGTATATGATAGGCAAATTTGATAAAGGAAATGTTAAAAATATATTTTTGGTATTCATCTTAATATGAAGATAAATAACACTTTAACTTTTTTCAGATGCTGTAATATTATTAATGTAAACAGTAAACACATATTTTTAAAATGATTTTAAATACTGAAGCTTTACAATTATTTTAATAATTATTCTGCTTAAGGTTAAACATGTATTTATCAAAACTTACAAGTTTCTTGATCTATACGGCAATTGAGATTCACTGTCACGTCAGTCAGAGAAGTACGACATAAAAGGACAGTAATTTGAGAAACCTAAACCTTCCATAGGTAGGGTGCTCCCCGGAAGTCGATACCGTAAAAACGTTTTACGCGAATTTAAAGGCGGTTCAGATTGGTGCTGTAACCGTTCCTTTGTTTCTTTATTCAAATCGAACGATTTGTTATACCCACTTTGTGTATTGACTTAGATTGTGTTGAGTTTTAAACTTTACTATTAATTACATAAATAAGTGTACCATGTATTTTATTAACCGACTTCAAAAAGGAGGTGGTTATAGGATGAGCAGATGCATGCAATCCACTTAATGGTAAGTGGCTTCTGCCGCTAAGATCAGAACACAACAGTGCTTAACACTGCTGTTATTAGGCAGTATAGGCGTGGCGGTGGTGACGCTAGAGTCCAACCACAGAGGATTCTACGACCTTCACCAGAATATATTTAAAGTTTTATTTCTAAAATAATGTTATCAATATACTTTTATATCCTAACGCGATATGTGTTCATCTTAACTCTGCTATTCGTATTATCATCAACGAGATTTTATTTCATGAGTCTATTATGACAACCATGCCAAAAGTGTCTTTTGATGTAGAGTTGTGGAGTGGCTAATATAATTGATACTTCAATATTATATGATATTGTGCCAGTGTTATAAAAATCTAAATAATTTAACCACTTTTGCTAAAAAATAGAATACTTATATAAGAAACTCTAAAGTAAATTTTCTGGTACCGTAAATATCCCTATAACTATCGTAAGGTACACAATATGCTTCACTACACAGTTTAAATCTATAAAAATATTTTCTTTTTCAATCTCAGAAGTTACCTTGTGGTATTCATGTTATAATTTATTTTAAATATAACTTGTTACTGTTATATACATGAAAATAGTACATAGATATCAAAATTCGACACCAAACACGATCGACGAACAATGGGGATAATATTTTGGACAAAATCAACATGTGACGAACGACAATGGGCTTTATGAGTTTAAATCCAGTAATTATCACTGAAGAATAATTATATCGTAATCTGTTGGGGTCGCGAACAGATGTGACATCGCGCACCGGGCCTCTCGCGTGGCCACTGTAACGTTAATAATCGGACCCTTAGGGTTCCGTGGGCAAATGAGAAAACACTGTCTGGTTATGTTATTGTTGTGTTTGATTAAATGTAACTTAGAGGCTATTCTGGTATAGTTCCGGATTCGATTCTCGGTCAGGCAAACATCTTACTGATTTGGATATTTATTTACGCTGCATTCTTCGTGTAGAGCATACGAGTGATAGCGCATTACATTCAACTTATTATTTTATGTTTGTCTGTCCATTTCCTAACTTTGTTGGTGATCTTGTTTTCGTCAAGATTCGAATCATTATTTTGAATCACAAAGCTTAATTTATTTTACTATCAAAACGAAAATAAACTGCAATAAAGTTTTTCTTTTGCTATTGTTGGTTATTTATTATTATTTTTACCAAACCAAACGATTCTGATGATAGGTTAATTAATTAGTAAAAGAATATTCTGTATTAAAAAATAAATGTTTCAGAACATTTTTGGTAAATTTTGTGCGGAACCCATAAATTTAGTCACACTTCGCACTTGTCCAGTTTTTTCTTTTCACTATCAAAGCCCCCATTCAGGGCTTTGTAATTAGCCATTGGCGCTGACGTCGATTCTCTCTGAATAATTATTGCACTGGTTCGAATGGCGTAGGTTTGGAGAGCCCTTCAATGTTTCTACCTTTAAGCTGTGTACGGATTAAAGTTTTAGTATTATTTTTGCCCGCTATTTCTCTTTTATGCTTTGGTCGAAAAGTTTCATGTTAAAGCAAAAATATAATCAGATTCATTGTTTTCTGTTTTAAGCTTTTGTCACTATAGTTGTGTTCGAAAGTTTTTAGAACTAGCATGGTTTTATTGGAGATGTTCTTTCACCACATCTACTTCTAGCGAAGCAGTTATTGCGTTTTGGTGAGAAGCAGTGGTAACGCATCTGTTATTGACTTTATATAGAGCCTTTTTATATGGAGTTGGTCGCCGGTGGCCATCGGAGGTAGTGACTTCTTAATATCAGGAGGTGCAAACTCGTTTGCTACTCCAATCATATATACAGGGTGAATTTTTCAAAAAGGCCTTCAGGGCTAAATCCGAAACCATAAGGATTAGCGAAAAATGCTGAAAGGCCGATTTTGATAAAATCTAAAACTGTATCATTAGTTTTTAAAATATCTTTTTCCTTAGCCGGAAATCGCACGAGTTCATTTTGAAAAAAAAAAATTACTCTCTATATTATTCAACTATCTGATAGTGTCGCTTATAGGGATCAAATTCTGGGAAGTACTATGAAGGTTATAGGTACATTGAAAAAAAAAAACATAAAAAAGGCTATATTTCAGTATTCCATATACACACAAGTTCGATAATACACAAAATATTTTTGTATCAAACATTAACAACAAACAAGCATGTTACTAGGTATCTGATGTTAAATGATCATGAATCTCGTTTAAAATTGTTGTATTAAATATTTTTACATACATTAATTTTTTTCTTTAGTATAGATATATTACCGCCTTGTAATTGAAGGAAGCCATTAAATAGCTTAAACGGCTGACAATTCTGTCAGCCATTTAATGGCTGTCCTGGTGTAATGTACGCGGAACAATGGCGACATGCGCAGTTAAGTGGTGCAAAAACACGAATACGAAGAAAAAGTGCGGAGAAATATCGTTTCATTCGTAAATGATCTAAAAACTAGATTTTTTTTAATATTTTTCAAACTTGAAAATAGATGACAGTGACAATTTCAATTGACAAAACTGGTTACATTTTCTTGTTAGGAGTGAGTGATCTTTACTAATCTATGGGTGTATCATATTTATCCTAAATTAAATAATAATCTCCATCATAACGGTACGAAACCAATATATACTTATTTTATGATTACGTAACACACGTTGAGATGAAGTTACACTAAACATTTACATAGTTCATCATTAGCTTTTACCGCTACAACTTCATAAAGCGACCCGAATACCAATTAACCCTTCGCAAATTGTTCAGACGCATATTTAAATATTTTGACCCCCGGCAAAGGAGCATAATCCACGTTGTTCAACATTCATATTTATTACATCGGGCGTGTAACCGGCCGTAATAGAATTTTGGAAGGGTTGCTCCACTTGGCTCTTGTTCAATTGTTTCTATTATTTATTTAAGAAAGGTGTTCTGGAAAGTAAATTTAGATATTTCTTTTTGTGCTTTATTAATTTTATTGATATAGTTAACGTACATGTAATACTGAAACTTGTGGAAAATAGAGATAACAATACCAAATATTAATAAATAAAAATGTCATTCGTAAAAAATACATTTGTAAAAAAAATACTTATATAAATCTACCACGACAAATTATTGAAATATTACTTTTGTACTTATTTAAAACAATCTTAGCAGATTCATTTTTAAATAAAACTTAAAATAAATGTTATTAACTATTAAAAGCAAAATATTGTTAAGACCAGTTGGTAAGAAAATAACCAGTTGCATCGCATACAAAGAGCGAAGCGGAACAATCGGTATAGAGCCATTGTGCCAGGAGGGCCGATTTAACCCTTTCTCGCTAAGAGAAAAGACTGCTAATGGTCTTATTTCGCTAACGATGCCCTTGCAGAGGGTTACTGTAGATGGAGTGATAAGTCACTCTATGAATTCCATTTGTACTGTGGGGTTAAGCATTGTAGCGGTCCTGTTACAATACAGTGTTATTATTTGACATTCAAAATCGGTTTGCAACAATTGTTTTCGTTCGAAATTCGATATTTTAATAAGTACCCAAATAAAACAATTATTTCATTGTTTCGGATTGACGGATTCGTCAAACTATATATGTTTTATTGTCGAATGTATAATATGGCTAAAATTTGTAAAACAAATTCTATGTATCACGATGTAGGAAACCGTTAATGCGGTTACTAAAATGTTAATGTAAGTTCTACTACTTGATGTAGACTTCCACTAGAAAGGGTGATTTTGCAGGAGTCACCGTCTATATCTGTTGTTGACCGCAGTAGACAAAGAGGAAGTGATTTATCCAGATTTCATATTTTGCAAGCAAACAATCAGATTTAAAATCAGTTTGAATATATTTTCAAAATTCGCTGACATTTTTAAATGACCATAAAAATTAATATAGACGAATATTTAAATAAAATCGTTCTTATAAACTTCAAAACGTTTCTATCGGAAATATAACCAAGCGGTGGTTTATTAAGCTAAAAATAATAAGCCCTAATCACCGCTCCTCGCTTGCTCAGCTGGCGGATTTGAATAATGATTTTCGGGTTTTTTGTGTAAAAAAAAATTAATTGCATTACATTATCGCCCCTAACCTAATAACAAACAAGCACCCTTTGTTTGGCGTCTGAAAAAATAGCTTAAGGGCTGAAGTATGATAATGATCATTTTTTTTCCTTCCGCCTGATTGCACCTAAATGGTGATCAAGACAAAAAATATTGTAGGGATTAATCTTACAGCCCAATCAGTGGCATGCAAATATGGCGGCAGATGCGTGCGTTACTCATAATGATTTTCATTATATTAATAACCTGTTGTTTGAGCTGCTATCCGAAATGTATCTTTTCCAGTTATTTGTGTACTTACTACTAGTAATTTATCTATTTTATGCCAATTATGTGTTATCTTTCGAATGAAAGGAAGCAGATGCAGCTTAACGTTTAGGTTGACATTTAAAACTTTAGTACATTTCTTTGGTATATTTGTTAATATTTTGACAGTTAAGTGTAACTTTTGTAATAATTACAAAACATAATGAACAGAATATATTTTTCGAGAAATTCTGTAAATTATTCTTATAAAATGTGGTAGACATAACTATTATCTTTCTGTCTATTCAATTTTGACTTATATCAATGGTGTTGTTATATTTGTATGTATATTTTTTATAGCTTATGTGCTTGAATGTATACTTGTGAATCAGTCTGATTGTCTCTGGGTATCAAAGTTAAAGCATAAACAAGAGAAAAGTCCTACATTGTTTTCGACCATAAAACCAAGAATCTTGAATTACTAATTACTTTTATATTAAAGCTTTCGGAAAGGCCATTAAAGAGTTGAATAAGGAGAACAATAAAAATGATAATAGATGTAACTCGATACTCGTACAGAAGGTGTTAAAATTTAACGTGGCCAAAGCAATAAAAGTAGTGGAACCCATGATCATGGATAAACACATAAAAACACGCCTCGAGCTATAAATCAAGTACTAATTGTAAAATTCAGTCAATACATAAATTAATGGCTTTGTTTTAGGGACTCCTCTCATCTGCCAGTGTCAAATCGGATTATCTTATATATAAAATTCTCGTGTCACAATGTTAGTTTACCGATTTTCACCAAATTTACTATGCATATTCAGTAGGTCATAGAATCGGCTACTATCTATTTTGCATACCCCTAAGTGATAAGGGTTGTTCACCCTTAACATTTTTTTATTTATATGGCAACACAACGTTTGCACGGACAGCTAGTTATATGAAAGGTAAAGTTTGTTACGCGTCGCGCTACATTATATTCGTAATTTCTTTATTTCTTCTCGTTTACATTCCTACGACTGGAATATTATTTAATAGACTTGTAGTATTTTTCGTAAAATACGTTTTCAAAACTTCTTATAATTGCTGCTGTTGCTGACGAAAGACACTTTTTAAAGAATTGTTAAATATGTATTTTAATCTACAAAAACTGATATATTATTTTCTAACGCTTTTTGCCATTGTTAGAAAACGATGGAAATTATTTTATGAATTAACATTATTAATATTATGTACCTAATTGTTTCCGACAGCAAACATTGTTTTTTTACTTTTCGGGTTTTTCTATACATATATTTTTTAATCTATAAAGTAATAATACAAAAATTCTAAAACAAAAATACGATGTTCCGTTGATAAATAATTTACGAGACTCCCTAAACAGTCATTTATTCGGCTTTCATTAAATTGCTTAAAATATTCAACGCACACGTCTAGCTAATTAATACTTATAAATTATGAATTTTAAATTTCCGACTTGTAATTAATTTTATAACTCTACGTAACGCCCACGCGAAATAAATCAAGTTTTTGTTTATCAATTAGATATGAAATATTTGTCGCTAAGTTATAATGTTTTTGTTGCAGATTTAATATATCCTATATTATTATTGTTAAAATTAAGAAATTCGAATGAGAATGTGAAAGTCTTGTAGCATCTCTATGCGATACTTTAATTAGAAAACAAGTTTTCGAAAAAGTTTTCATTTATGTATTTGGAAGACAATTTACTTTAGTTCGAAACCTACGAACACTTTCTAATTGATAAGGTAGGGTTATTTATCGAAGCGACGATTCTTCGCTTTTCGTGTTGGTTTTAGAGTTATTTTGTCAATTTAGATATTAAATGTGCCGTTGATTTTAATACGATTAGATTAGGACGCGAGTTTTGATGCGAAACATTCTTACTTAGCTTGTGTTTTCATACTATTTGCTCCGAATTAGAACACTCTTAACAGCTCTTAACACATATATAAAGGTGTGGCAGTGGAGATTCCGGATTCCATCCGGAGCCTTCGGGGCTATTTACTATTTAAAAGACAGTTTTTTTTTAAATATAGAAGTAGCACATGAGCATGCAGTCCACCTGATGGTAAGTGGCTACTGCCGCCCATGAACATCTGTAATCAACGCCAGATATGATTACATATTCCTACCTGATGTCGGCCGCAGATGCGCTGCTACCCCTGAGGACTAAGCTGGATCGCTTCGGAAAAGTCTGTATCCCATTCCACACGCTTCCAAACAGAACACAGCAGCGCCAAACACAGCTGTTATTAGGCAGAAATAGGTGTGGCGGTGGTGCCGCCGGAGTCGAACTATAAAGGGTTCTACCACCTTCAGTTTTTACCTTCAACTCAGAGAAAAGTTCGTAAAACGATAAAGGTTTCCTTAATTAAACACAGTTATTTATTGGTCATACAAATATTCAATCGTGGCCATTTCGCTTTTAAATGAAATTTCTTTCAACACAAAAACTTGTTTCAATTACTGGCATGGGAAGTATTTATTGGCATCGGATTTACGGCTATCTCGCTTGACATCTCTATTCGTCACCGATCGACGATTAAATAACTCATTCAAGACAGTGTTGAAGATAAAAATAAAATTTTGATAACCATAGGTAGTTTTTAAATTAAAGATAAAAATAATTTTAAATATTAAAATATTTTATACGTAGTTTTGATCATAGAATTTTTAAAATGCAAGATAAATTGTAGCATTGATTTGATATTATAACGGGAAAAAAATGAACCTCACCAATATATGTTACAAAGTGCCAAGTGCGAGACGAACTAGTACATGGAGGGTTCCATACCAACAGATTTTCATATATTTTTTTATTTTTAATCATAATTGAAATTTTAAATAGATATCTAAAACAAAGAAATCAGTAGATTAAAGGCCATTTTTACATAACTGGATTGTTAAACGAAATCGATAACTAATTCGCTGCTACAGTTGAAAACTGTTGGAAAAGTATGTAAGTATTATCAAATTAGCCTTGCAATCGAGCAATGTAGGTTTTTTGCCTTAATATACAAAATTATTTAAAACTATTACTACATTTCTTTTAAAATTCTATGAAACTAAGTACAAGAATAAAAAAAGCAGTGATTGCCTAGTGGTTAGGAAACGCGGCCTCTCGATCGAGGGGCCCGATGTTCAAATCCCAGGCACATACCTATGATTTTAAAATTTATGTGCGTATTAGAAATTAATTATCACTTGCTTAAACGGTGAAGGAAAACATCGTAAGGAAACCTGCATACCTGAGAGATTTATAAAAAAAAAGATCTTAAAGGTATGTGAAGTCTACCAATCCGCACAGGGCCAGCGCGGTAGACTATAGCCTAATCCATCTCATTCTGAGAGGAGACCCGTGCCCAGCAGTGGGACAATAATGGGTTGATGATGATGATGAATGATGAATTATAAGAATTGATAATTTGATAAACATTTGCGAACATGCCTTTATTATTAAAACAAACAGTAAACAATATACCAATAAATTTTCATGGTCATAGCTTACACCAGGAAGTATTATTAATTATTCTTACACCCATACATAGATAGATTGGTATTTATAAACACATTAATAAATTAAACTAAATACAAGTGGTCGAGTTTAAAGTCTAAGTTCCCACCTAAGTGGGGTTATAAATCGGCTGTATTCGCGTAAGGCTGTTCATAGATCAGGTAAGTGTACAGATGCCGCATAATAGAAATAGTGTGGCACTAAGTATAGACCTTACCGCCTTGTAATTGAAGGAAGCCATTAAATGACATAAAGGCTGTCAGCCGTTTATGCGCAGTTAAGACATGGAATCGAAGAAAAAGTTTGGAGAAATATCGTTTCATTGGTCTAAAAACTACATTCTTTTAAATATTTTTCAAACACAAAAATAAAGGACAGTGACAATTTCAATTGTCAAAACTGGTTGCATTTTCTTGTTAGGAGTGAGTAATCTTTACTAATCTATGTTGTAAATGTTGATGATTATGGATGAATATATTGTATTTCTGGAATCGTTTTCACAGTATGTACGAGTACATATATCATCATTACCTGTTATTTACTTACATTAATTTTAAATAGACGTCCCGTACAAATTAATTTAATTGCTACAAATATTATTTTCTTATAACCACAAATTTTGTATTCTAAGACTATTCAAGAAATATCCGTAAGCTATTCGATACAAAGGTCGTCAGTTATAGTTCATATTAAAAATTCGAAAGTGTAGTTCTCATTGACTTAAAAGTCACTCAGTGGATTTTCCAGTCTTTAATATCTAAGACGATGACATAAGGTAGGTGCGGCTGAAATGCTTAAACAGTGGCTATTGGTCTTAATTGATTAACATTCAAAAACGTTCTGATAATTGAGAATGGACATATTAATAAAATATGTTGTGGTATGCATAATTTAAACATAACATTGAGTTTTAGGATTCCGTACTAAAATCATAATGCATCTAGCATTTTCTCGCATATATATTAGTATTGCAAATAATAATTATCCCTTAATTTATTGTTTCATCGCATTTGATTGACCTACTTGGCCTAGAGTTCCAAGTTCAAATCCGAGATTTTTAATTAATTTTAGCCCATATTCAAAAGTAGGTTTTGCGAGCACGTCATACAGTTAGAGCCTGCGAGGCTAGACAATGTTCACTTTACAAAAACTAAAAGTTATACCATTATATGTATATTACCATCATCCAAACTTCATAGTCGCAGAACGTTCTTATGTGTTGGGGACATGTACATAGAAACTTTCAGGTTTTATAAAATAACGAAGTTCTGGCCGTCGTGGGCACTAGCTCTATAGCATCACCCATCTTTGTGATGATATAACTACGATGGACCATATAAATGCGAGGCAAAGAATGTACAGGAGTGATTGTCAATATCGACGTCACATGACCCCTTAATATCAAATATACAATTTGTTAATCAAGTACTCGATTACATTAAAAGTCACAAAATCTTAAATAAGCATCCTTGAATAATCACAAGTTTTGGCTTTACCATGCTCATTATCACTCAATTTACGTGTTTAAATAACATATTTTAAATAATTGAAATGATGTATGTACTTGTACTTAATCAAACAAAACGTACACAACGAAGCAAGTAGCTACAATAAACATAAAATCTCGTATGACTAACCGATTAACGAAGGCACTTGTTGTACCGACAAAGATTGCGATTCAAGGAAAAAATTAAATAATATTATGATATTATTTTCCACTTAATTTATGTGGTATTACCATTCATAGACATATGTAATAATAGAAATTCGGACTTGATGCTCATCGAAAATTAATTACCGTTTCTACATCTAATGACTAAAAACTCCTTCATATCTAAAATATATTCGGCTATAATTCATCACACTGGCTACTTTTCTAACTTCTTTAGTAAGCTTTGCTCACAATGTTTTCAATTACCTTTGAAGCTTCGAAGGTGGTAGAAGCTTTTGTGGTTCGACTCCGGCGGCACCAACGCCACACATATTTCTACCTAATAACAGCAGTGTTAGGCGCTGCTGTGTTCCGTTTTTAAGGGTGTGGTAAGGGAGACAGACTTTTCCGAGGCGTTCCAGCTTAGACCACAGGGTTAGTGGCGCATCTGTGGCCGACCTCAGCTAGGAATATCTAATCCTATCTGGGGTTGATTAGAGACGTCCATGGGTGGCAGTAGCCACTTTTTTTTTATAATATAAGAGTAGCAGACTAGCATACAGTCCACCTGATGGTAAGTGGCTACTAGGATTAGATATTCCTACCTGAGGTCGGCCATAGATGCGCCGCTACCCCTGAGGACTAAGCTGGAACGCCTCGGAAAAGTATGTCTCCCTTACCATCAGGTGGACTGCATCCTCGTATGCTACTCCTATATTACAAAAAAAGCATGTTCGCCCGCGCGAAAGATCAGAGGCGCCTGCGCGAAACAAATCCGATTTCTTCACGCTCAGTGCAAGTAGTTGAAATTCAGCGATAGAATTTGACGGCCATCTCGCTTAACGCTTACACGTATGTATGAGACAAGTGCATCAACATCTCGCGACAATCGAAGGCGACAGTAAAGTAACTTTGATTACTTTTATATCTCATCATGAGCGGGTTTTGTATTTAGCAATAAATTAAACCAGTTTATTGGTCACTAAATCACTTTCCGTCTAGTGTTGGATTACAGGCCGGTTTGTGACGATTTATGGACTATGTTTGAACACCGGAACTGTTGTAATGTTTTTGACAATACTACAAATTGTCTGGTTTATGCTTTGTTTAATCATTAATAATTCAGTTGGGATAGTTTTGGTAGTGTTTCTACACCCATACAGCCCGAAAATAACTCAGATTTGAACTAAATTAATTAAATTGATTATTATTATTTTATTCTATTTAATAATTTTATGAAGAGAATATGAAAGTTAAACGCGGAAATAATATCTCTATTTTATAAAAGTTTAATACTGATAGACAAACAGTTCAGTGTCTGTACCAGTAGCATGTCTTATACAAAGCTGATAAGTGTTATGGAATAAAATGAAAATTTTATAAAATCAATAGGGCTTACTTTGTAAGTAATGCAAGCAAGGTACGTAATTCATTCATTCCGACATCATCCGAGGATCGAAACCTGAGCGTCCCTTTAAGTTTCAAAATTTAATCGCGACTTCCTGAGATAACCTACACTCCTATAAGTCTATCCATTATTATTCCACCATTTTGCAGTTTACTATGGCCTTCCTTATGTAAAGGGACAATAACCCGGCAGTGGTATAGTAAAGGATTAATGATTTAGTGACATTGTCCACGCTAATTTTTTGCAATTTATTGGTGGGAATTTTTAATGCACAAAATTATGACAATAAAGATAATTACTTTAAATCTATCTTACAGTATCTATGACCTCTATTCCAAATTCTTGTTTACTAGATACTCAGTGTACGAAGATAGCCAGTCATTGCGTGACAATATGTAATAACTTCACGTTTCAACAACATTCCGTTCGGGTGTAACACACTGTTATTTTTAATTATGTTATTTTAAAACAAACATTCTTGTTAAATTTTTATTCGATTTGGAGTAGCTTCATTTTGTTTATTTACGATATGACGTCTACTGTCGGATTCCAGGTTACAATTAGATTTCAATTTTGAATTTACATATCTGTTCTATGTACTTTACCCTCAAGGTAAGTTTCTACAAATTTAATTTATATAGGGGACAGATGGACAGACGAACACAGGGACAGGCGGACAGACAGACAGATGGACAAATGAACAGACGGACAGATGGACAAACGGACAGACGGACAGAGAGCAAAGGCCTAGAAATAGGGTTTCGTTTCTATCCTTTGGGAACAGATCCCTAAGTATTATTTTAAAAGCTAATACACAGACGTGTCCATATTATTTATCTGCATTGATTAAATTGACTTCCTGTCAAAGCTCGGGCAATCACCAAAAGTCCTACACGCAACAAAGTTATAACCGTTCTGAAGCAGGCCCGAGTCGCTCTCATAAACTTTATGAGGCACTTTTCAACTTATGAGCACCTCACGAGACGTAGATCTACAAATTTAATTTACATAAGGGTTTTATTTAAGTTTTTATCTCATTTTGTGTGGTGTATGCGCGGGCGCACAGCGGGGCGTCGGTGCTGCGATCTACCGCCATTGTATTCACACACGATCACTTTACTCTGACATTCGCTCTTAAAATTATAACCCCACGTGTGATTATTTAAGCACTAATTTTAATCCTGAATTCTTGCGTGGACGACGGTAAGTTATGAGGTGATTTCGAACACAATATTTTGATTTTACTTGAAGGAGTGTGCCCACATATTTTCATCGTTTCGACGTGTTATTTTATATTTACGGTCGGTTTCACTGAATTGGTTCATTACGTGTAGCTACCATGTGCTTGTTTTGTGTAGTTTATAAAGTTTTTAAGGTTGGAATTTTACCATATACGTAAACATAGATTTTTAGTAACGATTTTTAGTGACCATTGAAATCAAATCAAATCAACTCAATTTTTTTATTCAAAATAGGTTCTTTACAGAGCACTTTTTGAATGTCAATACAACACTGCTTTTTAATATCATTGCTTTTTAATAACGATTTTTGTACCATTTAGAGTCGGTCCCAAAACAAAATAATTTTGTTCCCGTAAAGTTATGGTGACAATGTGTTCCCTCAGGATGTTTTCCTTCACCGCTTAGCAAGTGATAGTTAATTTCTAATACAAAAATAATTAGGAAAAATCAGAGGTGCGTGCCCCGACACGCACCTCTGACTTTTCCTGATTTGAACCTCGGACCCCTCGATCGAGAGGACGAGTTTCTTACCCACTAGGCTATCACTGCTTTTATGTATTATAGAAATTGTTTACGATATATAAAATAGTGTTTGACTTCTACAACTATATAAGTTTGCCTAATTTTGATTTGATTTATAAGGAGTAGGTATAGATTAATGAGTAGGTATAGATTAATGTGAGTGAGGCATGAAGTACGTTGATGAGATTTACGATTTATAGGTACGAGAGATGACCGAAAATTTTGCAAAACAATCCACCGTTAATGAGTAGGGCTGGATTTTAAAACTTGGCGCGATAAATCAAATTTATTGCTAAGAGGGGGTATAGTTAATCTGTTTCAGGAAATTAAACGGGGAATTACCATAATTGATACGGTTCGAGTGAATCGGCGTGGAAAACTGATCGCCTTTATAACGACTAAGGGAGTTTAGACTGCCTCCGAGTTTGATAATGAACGTCGCAGATGAGATTGGATGGAAGCTTAATATTTCGTAAGCCGGATTGGAAGGAAACACTTTATTTTTATTTCTTTCAACAATTTATTTGACAAAAAATGGATAAACTGAAAAAAGTTTAATTTTGTCGCGAAATAAAAAGAAATCCTAGTACACTAAGCTTCAAAAATTCATCAAGAATTTAACTATTTAGTACAAGCAGATGCAAAATACTTCAACCTTAAAAAAACAATCATTATAAATTCATTACGAAAGATTAATAACTTGACGCAACGAACTTAGATTAATATCGACACGCGTCAGCAATAAAATACTTAACCCTACCAATTCTTTGTATTAAAGCCTTGTTCGAATTAATCAAATCATTCTATAGATTTTTATCTGTATGTATCTTTGAAATTAGAGCAGGAGGGAACATTGTTTTCTCTCGCCCACGAACTTGCCTCTTGTTATTTTTTGTCTTGTATATAATAGATAGGTATAACGGATTGTAATCATCTCATTGTGTGAGCTGTGGTGTAGCTGGTGCATGTATGGCATAGGGATGTCCTCATGTTAGATACTAAAGTTTGAAAAAAGTTTAATTTAAATAAATTATTCATTTAAAATTTTATTCCTAATAACAGTAATATAAGTTATTTTGTTCTGGTTTCAATTATTAGTATGAAAAAATTATTATAAATTATTTTTCCTATCAAGCGTGTTTAACAGTTTATGCCTGCGTGAGATTATAGTCCACATGCGTGCCGCTTGCATCCTATTGTTTCATAGCCGTTGTTCCTATTATAATGCGAGACGATGAATTAATTCAAATGCGGACGAGGCACATGCGTAGATCTTAGCCCGCGTGTCAAGAAATAGACCTTAACAAAAAACGCTAAAGTCAGTCCTCAAATAGTGATTGTTGTCAAAAATATAAATCCTGTTCTATTTCGGACTAGATTGCATATATGTTGAGTGCTTTCTTACTGCTTGCATAGAGTATAAACAAATAAAAGTATTATTGTATTATCAAGACAACACATTTCAGTTTGAATGTAGCAATTAAAAAAACATATAAAAATTAATCTGGTATATTGTGCCAACAATAATAAAGTCTATGTATATTAGGTCCATCAATTCTCTGCACAATATATACCTAAGTAGTTATGTTAGCTCTCTACATAATAAATACTACTTCACTAACATAATCCACAAAATCAATCAACTTTTATTATTTGGAATAACAATACATCATCCCATCACTCGTGTTGCCATACCGCACGATACGATAAAACAACATGTGTTTCTTCACCTAACGAATCTTCCATCGTATAATGAGTACAACAATGTAAAGTGGGGCCATATTTACATAATGTCAACTAAGTAGGTGTAGGAGTGTCATTGGAGGTACACTCGAAATCATTAATCGAGTGAAGGAATGCTATTGTTGTCGCTGTGTGTATTTTTTAACTGATGGCCGCTTTGATTGTCATCTTCGATTATGACAGCGCTGGAGAATCCTTGTTCTTACAACCGGTCCCGCTTGTGTGGTACTTTCTACTGAAAACGTAATATAATATGTGCGTAAAATTATTTTAATAACGCGCTTATATGGTGTGGTTATTAAGCGTGTTTAAGGCTTTACCCTGAAATAAATGTGCTAAAATCGTATATAATTTATTGTTAAATTACATGAATAAGTTGATAGGTAGTGTATATTATAAACGTTTACCAAAAATTTTTGCCTAATTAACGCTTCTTATGTCGAATTCGAATTCTCCTTATTCGAATTATCGAATATATTATGTAGGTATATTAAGGAACCATTTGAGTACTTATTAAACTAATCTATATTTTTTTTAATCAAAACAAGTGAGTCAGATGTATTTTATAGCACATTGCACAACTTATATAAAGGCAACGCCTAACTTTCTACTTTTCTAATTTGATGGACATAATTATGCACTTTTTGTTATAACACAAATGTAACAACACAAATGTAGATTTTTAGTAAACTACCGAAATTTATAAATTTATAAAGTTTAAATATAATAAAGTAAAATACATTAAAGATGTTTTCGCAACACAATATCTAAACAGACAATGCCGGGCTAAACAAAATGGCGCTCTAGAAAGCAAACGGCATGAAGCGTTCGAATTAAACAGTCTTAAACAATTGAATTACCTGAATTTTCTCGTCGACTCTTCGGGAACAAAGCATTATTAAATTCGTAATTATTCACATTTACTTGGCGTGCAAGGTTTTAATTCAACGGAGGGAACGTCCAAGTTAATTCTAGCCGAACTAATTGATGGCGTGGGTCGAAATAATTTTGTTTACTGCTTTTTAAATGACCCCACCCACTTGCATCTCATTATTTTTTATTGTAATTACCTTTATAGGCATAGGTGTGGTCGTTTAAGATTAAAACAAGTTGTGTCAACACGTGTTTTCGAGACAAATTGCTAATGAAATCTTAAGGCTGTCATTTCTTGTTAAAACTCGTCAGTACGATTATGAGTACTAAAAATTTAAGAGCTTTCCAATTGATTTTGAATTGGTGATAATGAAAGTTATTGGAAGACAAGCTATCATAATTTAATGAAATTAATTCTGATTGGCCATTGCATAAAATATTATTTAGTTCCGTAATTAATATATTGTGTTTCATGATTTTTTTATATCGTTTAATTAGATTATCAAACTCCACAGAATCGGTTTTTCAAAATTATACTTTTCACTTTGGTGGAAAATATGTTCTTGGAGTAGCATAGACAATTTGCGCATACTGTTCAAACACTTATTACCAAAAAGTAGTCTTTTCTAAGCCTTGTCTAAGTTTATATATTGAATAACTTGGACAGATACAAATAAGAGTACACTTACACCCAGACCCAAAACAAAAACAAAATTAATCATCTCTCCTCCGTGGTGGAGTATTTTCTAGACGTCTTAATTTTGTAGAGAATGAAACCTATGACCAACAGTGGAACTTAAAAATAGCAAAAACAAAGCAACATCCCTAGAAAATGAACCAGCTAACATGACTCATGTTTTCGTTTTAAAAATTAAATCCTGTTATACGATTACAATTCCAAAATGGTAGACGCAGTAATGAATATAAATCTTGTGTTTTTGACAACTATTACAGAGATGTTTTAAACTACACTTATTATTCTTGAAGTAGGTTCAACGATTCATAGTAACAGTTTTATAGCGTTTTTAAAGGTTCTTTTAGTGAGTCACCATTATAATCGCGAGGAACAAATTTCTTGGTTTTGCTGAGCCGAATACGTAATGTTTGAGGATAAGTCATTTGTTCTTTGTTATATGTGTCATAGTGAGAGATGGTGGCGATAAGCGATAACAAAGGAATCCGTTGGACTGGTATAGAACCGCATGTATTTCTGTCTTTATAAAGAAATCCTTCGTGTTTCGATTATGTGGATCTATGTTAGTCATGTGATAGCGATGTTATGCATTACTGTGTTCTGGTTTACATGTGGTGTACGGCTGTACGCTGTTTGTCCACCGCCACCGTCACCGAGCCGATACCGAAAATTAATGACGGCGTCGAAGTATTATATTTTCATTTACATAGTAGCAACATTACTGATAGACCTATTGCGAAAATTTTAGCAACTTTGATTTACAAGATTTTCTACAACCATATAGCTTATAGCTTCTCGCTAATAATGAAACAAGGCTCTTAGCAATCCGTTGGACTGTCTCCTTAGGTGCATCTTAATTGTGCTCTCCTTAAGCATCTACTCGTACGTGTTGGGCTACTTTTGAGCTGAACGTTGAACGTTTAAATTTTAACTTTTTATGAGCTAATCTTTGTAACAGTTGATCAGCTGAAGTGGGATACGACTGGCTTATCGTACGCCTTTTTCTAGTTGTAATACTCGGATGCTACCCTCTTTTACACCTCTATTACATGTAAAACTTACTACATTAAATTAAATATCTTAATACGGTTAGATATAACTCTGTTATTTCGCGATTTTGTCCGCATGACCGAGACATTTCCTGCGATATTAAAATAGAGAGAAAATAAAAATCATCGTCATTTCAGTACTTACTGTCCAAAAATAATATCATTCTTACCTTTAATCATAATAGATCTATCACTGCATATTTTTGTCCTTTTATTGCAAACCTCACACATCTTAAATATATGTAGTTGACATAGAAACATCTTAATACATTTAATGAGTGAGTGAGTACAATTAATGATGAAAATATCTGTTAAGTATTTTTGTCTGAACTTCCTGCATACAAACAGATTAACTATAGTTTTACAGTTATAGTTTATAGGTTAAGTTATTAGTACGCGTTAAATATACGACTACCGTAATTTAACATTTGTGTAATAACTCCAAAATTAATGGACACACGATTAGACTAATTATAGCTTTCCGCGTCCATTTTTAATGGCTCGTAAAATATCGGATTATATTTTTATATGTTAATAGTTTTGTGAATCTGTTAATAAACCTCAGTAATTATACGACATTATATCATTTATGTTATGACGGCATAAATAAAATTGTTTTAATTGCTGGCGGGAGGTTAAGGATAATGAATAGAATTTTACGATTTCTGTCGCAGTAATTAAAAACTGTAAATAAATTAAAATTTGATTATAATGCGGCAAAATATGGTGAATGGGGTAACGTTTTTGTTTTATAATAGTGAAGTAGCATACGATGGTTCAGTCCACCTGATGGTAAGTGGCTACTGCCGCCCATCAATCAACTCCCACGCATCTGTAGACAACCAAGTACCCTTACCATGAGTTTTTACGTTTTGAAAAATATGACTGTTTTGGTATTTGTTTACGTATTTGCCCATACAATTTCCAATCAGCGCCCCTAGCGGATTTTATCAGAACTATAGTGTCACTAACGTAGCATTAAATGTCTAAATTGACAAAATGGCGCTTTATGTTTTGTCTCTCTTTTTTGCGAACATGTGAGGCAGACAAAAAGACTTGAACACTTACTTATTGTTACGTTTACTCAGTTTACTGAAGCAAACGGAACAGAACAATGTATTGAGTAACGTAACGTAAAATTGTGGGATGTTTTGAAAACACATAGTAAGGGTACAGATAAGATATATTCCGACCTGAGGTTCGCCATAGATGCGTTACTACGCTGAAGACTAAGGAACATCTCGGATAAGTATGTCTCCCTTAAAAGCGGAACACAGCGGTGCTTAACATTGCTGTTATCAGGAACAATAGGTGGTGGTGCCATTGGAGAGGAACCACAAAGGATTCGGCCATCTTCTAAAATATATGTCTGAAGACTACCAATAAGAACCTTTTTATTTATTTTACTTCGTTATCACATTTAGACTATATTAAATACTAATTAAAATAAATTAAACTATATACAAATAATTAAATTACCTAAACATAACCATTTTAAATTAAAATATAAATAATAACAAAATTAGACTTATAAAATAAAAATGTCGTCCAAAACCCTTTCTTGTGGCATAGTGCCCAGAACACTGGCAGCGTTTCCTCGCTGTATAGCGAGGCTAATTTTTTGTGCGAAATAGCTGCCAGCCCTCTGGTCACCCGAAGCGAGGATAAGTCTGTGGGACATATCTTTTACAAAATTTTTCATATCAGCCGACCACGGACCCAACGTCTCAGTTGCAAGCGCCGCAAATTCATAATCATTTATAATTGAAGAATATTTGCGGCGCTTGAGAAACTGAGCGCGGTCGGCTGCAGCCCCAGCACTACTACAGGTGTCATGTATGTAGATTGGGGCTAGTGTGTCCACACATGTAACGTCCCACACCAGGGCACGACCTAATTTCCACGGCACCAGAGTTGCACCATCAGGTCTCCTGCCGTCGTCTCTGCACAAACCATTTGGCTCTAGTGAGGCTGGTACAGAGACGGTGACAAGAGCCCTACGGATTAAATCATTTAAGGTGCCGTGTCTATATAAACGGCCAGCGCTCCTGGAGCAGGACAGACCATGTCGGCCATACCTACCCACGCTTCGGCCACAAAGGCAACGATGAGGTTCACAAATCTTGGCACCAACCCGGAGACCCACTGAAATTCTCAGTGTCGAAGCATCCAACAATAAGAATAAGAACAATAAGAACCTTAATTATTACATAATAATTATTACCTTTTTTTTATATATGTAACCTGACGATAAGGCAGACAGGCTACCTGATGGAAAGCAGTCACCGTCGCCTATGGACATTTGCAACACCAGAGGAGTCGCCAATGCATCGCCGGCTTTGAAGGAGAGCTCTTTTTACACCCCTCTTGAAGAGCCCCATGTTATAGTCCTAAGGGAATACCTCAGGAGGAAGTTCATTCCAAATTTTGCACGTATGCGGCAAAAATGATCGATTAAACCGAATCGTGGAGGACCGCCACAGGTCCAGTTGATGTGGATGGAACTTCATCCTTCGGCGAGTGGTGCGATGAAGGAAAGGCGATTAAGATTCTAGGAGGACCTGAGTCCACTTGGAAGGGTCTGAGTCCAGCGCTGGGAAGTAAAAATCCACACCTCAGTTTTACTATGATATAGCAGTAACAGGTTGATCAAATATGGTGATTCCCCATAATGAGAGCAATGTGTGAGAAACAACTTGTAGAGAACAAGCCACGAAGTCGACCCAGAGGAGCAATTATCGCTTGAACTCGTAATTAGCGCATGCAGATATTACTGCAGCGCTGCGGCACGGTTCGTCCTAATTGTAGCAATTACACGTAATCGTTCGATGCGATGAATCCTGCAGCGGAAAGCGCTTTTTGGCGTGATTGTGTTGTTGCGTGGAATTTCCGGTGTTGAAGATAGAACGTGGGTTTGTTTATCTCATTGTTCCAATAAGAGTAGATTTTCTTCTAAAGAAGTAAGGGGCTTCGTCATGTATGTGTTACTTAGAGTTTACAACCAAAACAGTTGTATAGCGTATAGTATTACGTACATTGACAGTTGTCTATTGGTGACTGGTGAGCCACTGTAGTGAGACCAAAAGTTTTTTACTACCAGTTGGTTTGTGATATCTTGCATTCTTACATTAAAATCACTTGCTTAAATAATCTTAAAGGTCGCAAGGTCCAAAGGTCTTTCTTTCTTAGTCTGCAGGGCTCCCATTCCTTTTCGTATTTCTAGTTTATAACAGAAGTTTAGCGCTTAATGGTTAGGACCTTCCAATTTAGTCCTATGTACCTACGAGTACTTATGGCTGATTTGTAGTGTGCCTAAAATCGTGATTAAGGTTGACCAATGAGCGTCATTGGTTAACTACCATGATACTATATTCTAATTTCCATATTTTTTTATAATATTAAAATTTTAATAACTTGTTTTGCCCAAACAGCGCTGCCAGCAAGTTTTGCAACAAGGGTGTGGGAACGTGCAATGAACCGCACTGATTTAATTACCGAACTAACCTTTAATATATATCTTAATTGGCTCGCTTTGGGTCCAATAATTTATAGCGTTTAACGAGTTTCGCTAAACCTTATATCAGGGTATTACAAAATATTTATTTTATACTAGTTTTGTCCGCGGCTTCATCCGCGGTGAGTTTCTATCTATTTCTCGGGAACGGTACTTTTAGTACATACATACGGTATAGTGCGGTAAGAGTCCCACATAATCCTGTGTCGCCCCCACGGCACCGGGTACCTTTTGAAGGTTTCCTCGTTAACAAAAAAAAGGTCCTTCTCTGAACTTTTGATACCTGTGTACAATATTTCATGACAAGTCTATAGAGGTACTTTCGGAATAAATTTTACATGTATTATCCGTTACATAGTAAAATCCGCGTCAAATCCGCGATAATTTTAGTCTAAAATCATATATTGGTTAAAATACGTATTTTTTTTATTAAAAATACTTCCAGAGATTAGCAAAAACAAACAAACTATATTATATAAGTATAGATTAATTAGCAGTTTAGATAATACTACGCTTTGAAATAAACTTAAAACTTGACCAACAGTATTTTATAAATCATTGTGTCACTGATTATCTTAAGTTACAATTACTACTTATTTAATTACTTATAGCGTAAAACAGCAACTGGGTTCAGTGTTCGATCCCAGGTTAGACAGACTAATGTATATACTAGGCAGTATATTCTGTGTCTGAGTATTTGTGCCTATGTGCCTAGAAAGTGCCTATTGCAAAATCTATACGTACCCAGGTAAGAAGCTTTATATAATTAGCTTACATTTTATCTTTGTTGTAAGAAGGTGGTAGAACCGTTTCTGATTCGACTCCGCCGGCACCACTCTACCTATTTCTGCCTCATAACAGCAGTGTTAAGCGCTGCTGTGTTAGGATGTGGTAAGGGAGACATAATTTTCCGTAGAAATAGGTGTGGCGGTGGTGCCGCCGGAGTCGAACCACAAAGGGTTCTACCACCTTCACCATGTCCATGGACAGTAGCTACTTACCATCACTGCATGCTGGTCTGTAACTCTTATATTATAAAAAATACATTATGTGACACCTCTATTTTTGTTGTAGGCTTTCAATTAAATATCAAGAGGTTTTGGTTATTCAACCTGTAATACTTGAATAGAGAAAGTTAAATAAATGACAACTGCATAATGATATTACATAAACAATATAACGAGATAATTGGGCAACAGATGGTCTTAGACTTAAACTATTAATATGTTCGGCAAACAAATTAATAGAAAGTTTCACTTGGTTAATAAAACCTAAGTACTTCTAGCTCGCTCGATCTCTATAATATCTAAGTAAGAAACATATTATACAGCCGTGATTTGGATTTTATTCCTTATTCCAACAATTTGTGAGTTGTGTATTTGGCTCAATTGAAGTAGAGAACGATCATGCCGTACATCTGATAGTAATTGGTCACTGCTGCCCATGGTCTACCAACTTACCTACTATTAATTTCACTAAAAATGTTATGCTGACTTTAAAACCAGAATGCAGCGTTTCAGTCTTTTATTAATCAAAAAAAAGCTCTACTAGTCAAAAAATAACATTTTATCTAGAATTTTCAATTCTTTCTTTTTTATTCCGCCTAACAGAATACTAAACACAGCATTTGCTATTCCTATTCAAATAACGAATACCAGTAGCATATGTATAAGACCACCACGTTCTTATGTCAACAACTGTTATTTTAGAGCTTGAAAACGACACTAAACTTACATATGTAAATAACGTTATGAATATAAATATCTAATGCTATTTACATTCAAAGTACGCATTTAATTCGTTGGTAACACGGCAGCCGAATGTTTGCTTCTCATCAACATAATCGTGATTCATTATGTTCTTAAAGTAATAACATATCTGCTTTATAGGATGGTGCTTCGGTCCGGAAATGTGTTTATAAAAATAAGTTTAACACGAAGAAACAGAAAAAGGTGGCTCTATTTATCTGAAACTTCAAATATCTGTAATATATAGATATTCAACTTTATAGTAGCAATAGACCGGACATTGGAAAGTTAAGTGTCATCAGCGAGTTACCAGTTGGTAGTTAGGCCTGTCTTTTAAGCCAACCCATTAATATCCCATTGCTGGACACGACTCTCCTCTTAGAGCGAAGGGGTTAACCGTAATCCGAAGCGTTAATCAAGTGCGAATTGGTTTCACACACCTTGCAGAACATTATCAAATAACTCTGATGCGTACAGATATCCATAACGTAAGGCCGAAAATCGGTATAGACAGTTTTCATCAAACGCAGCAAAAACACTCAGGACCAGGTGCAGTTACACTCTGTATTTCACTCAAATACCATTAAAACACAACCCTTCTTGGTAGAGTAAAAAGCACTGAAACCCACCATTAGGCGGCCACCACGAAAATAACCCAAAGCAACGGTTAATTCAACCTAATCCATTCTCATAATTATTATATTCGTTTGTTCGTCGGCCGAATACGTTCCGTTTGCGACCCGAATGCGTAATGAGCGAAGCTTTCCAAGTATCGGGCTTACTTGGGCTGTAAGCTATCGGGCGTGCCATCTAACTATTATATTACCAAAATACCACTTTAAATGCAACCCGCCGTAATCCTATAATTAACTTAAATGTAGACGGCAACCAACATGAACAATAATGTGAGGGAAATGCATTTTCGCCGCAAATTCTCATGTTGAGAGTCCTCCCATCGAATTATAGGTCTGTGATTTATTAAACGCTATTCCAAATTGCTATTACGTATTGTTTAATAGGTGGTTGGGTAAAGGACTGTAAGTGGCTTTGTATTATGTAAGTATTTATAGAGTGATATGACGTCATTTCGATTAGGACATTTATTTTTCTTTTTAAGGATTAACACGCAATGGATCTACATGTGAACCTATGGATTGTTACTGATTTTTCGATTGGACAAAATGTTTTTTTTTTGAATTCATGATCCTAATTTCCTTCACTTATACTGGAATGCTTAAATATTTTAGATACATTTAATTTAAGTATCGAAAATAAAAATCTTGTCACAAAAATTAAAAATAAAATAGAAATAAAAATAAATTTTACACAAATATGTAGGTATTTGATTTTAACGATACCCTAGATTTAACTTCATTACCTCATACAGGAATATTTTTGAATATGCAGTTTGTTCTAGATATTCCTTGTTATACAGTTGTAGAAACTAGACTCGATACAATCAAGTAAACGGAATTATAAAGGTGATGAGATCAACAACAATCTGCAAATAAAGTGTAACAGTTAAGTTTTGCGACTTCACAGTTTCATAGTCATCTTTGTTTTGATAACGATAAATGTCGTATTTCGAGCCGAAAACTGGTCCAAAACATTTGTTTTATTTTTCTAAGAGAAATACACCTTCCTGCACCCCTGAAGTCCAGAAATCAGAGCTAAAATTTCCAATACTAAATCTTGCCTATTAGAATTCACCCTATATTTTCCCGCTATAGGTCGAACCATGTTTAGGCACTTCATTGCTACATTGATCAAATGTGATAGGTACACGTAAGATACCTTTAATAACGCGTATTTTTAGACTTCAGTTTCCTTACGATGTTTTGTGATCGTTAAAGTGAATGATCAGTAATTTATAATTTGCATTAAGTTCGTCAAATTAATGCGACTGGAATTCAAACGCCGCACCGGCTAGGGTGACCTATATCCAGGACATTACATCAACACATTACAATGGACTACCTACCTATATATTACCTAAGTGGTGAAGCTTTGTCTTCACAAAGCTTTACTACTTAGATAATGTACAGGTGTAGCAACGCAAGTGCCTATTAAAATGGTCATCTTGTATGCTATTTAAGATTTAATTAAAGGAACATGTACTTCAACAAGCACTTTATATTTAAAAGATATAACGTTTATCCGCTAACGTAGGTACATTTTTTAAATCGGAAAACACTTTATGAGTTCCTGTCAGCTACGGCGGCAGCGGCTCACGATGTTCTTCTGGACGCTCTTTGTCGGGACCACGGGCACGCTAATAGCACTCGTTCACGGTCCCCTAACGTAGGTACCTACTCAAAATATGACCATTACCAACCGCATTCTATCAGCATAGCAGACATTAAAAGAAACTACCAAAATTTCGCCATCGTGCGAAGAAAATTAGTCATTATTTATGTATAACGAAAGCACCGAACGCAACTAATATTAGCATACCTATATCGGACACCCACATCGCAATATCGCTGGCAGCCGGATCAAAATGTAATTAAATCGTCAATACACGAACGTTATATGAACTGCCTACAAATGTTATCGACGATCTAGAGAATTGTACTGGAAGGTGTAAGGAGGAAATGTTAAAACAATACTGTAGGTATAGACAACTCTGATTCAGTTACAATGTGGTATGCATTAAGGAAGGACCCAGGAAGAAAAGACCTTCAAGTCGATTTTAGTTTCATTGCTCATCTATGCTATTCTAGAAATATTTTCTATGCCATATCATTGGCCGCCTTGTAATCTATATATTTTGTGCTTGAATGTTGAATGGTACCTCTTCCCTTAAAAATTGAGTATCATTAGCAATTTAAGACGGTTTTAGGTAACTGATAACCATCTTACGACCATATCTTGTACTTTTCTTGTAGAGAAGAGGAACGAAAGTGACGATGACTGGAAAAGGATAAATTTAAGTAACTTATAAATATTGAAGTAGCTATACGTAATATGCAGTTCACGTAAACCCTTGGACATCTGTTGTCAATAGGATTCGTATCCTAGCAGAATTTACCACAGATGCGTCCTTACCCCTGAGGACTAATTTAAATCGCCTCTGATGAGTATGTCTCCCTTACCACACTCTGTTTCACAGCCAACACTACGTGCCTATACGTCAAACGGCTCATCCAGCACCAGATTCTACATCTCTTCGAGTGCTATATAGCGGAGCGGTTTTGCCAAAGCGCACCGCGGCAGAACTACTAATGAACGTTGTAAGGTTCCAAGTAACGGCGGTGCGCATAACATAGCCGCCTATGAATTATTGATACGTTAACGAATGTGATAAAACATTTGTCTTGTGCCCTATAAGGATGTGGTTAATCTATCGCCGTTTAAATTGGGTTTCGGTCATTTCTACGGAATCGAGGTACTGGATGTAGACCGTGACATATTTTAGCGGGGTTGGTAAACTCTTGATGGTAAACTTTTGAAAATACTGAATTAGCCAACGAGCATGCACTTCATCCGATGGTCGCTACTGCTCGTGGACATCTGAAACTAATCCCATATAAGACAGGAGACCTACCTGAAGCCAATCACAGATATGTCGCCACTCTTGAAGCCTATAGACCTTATATGTAGGTCAGCGGGTATCCATACCCTTACATCATAGGCAGAAAGCCGCGCTAGAAATAGGTGAGGCGGTGATACCTTTCCGGTTAACCCTTACCTACCTACTCATTCTTTCACTTCCAGTAAATTTCAGAGAAAAACCTGAAGTTTCCCATAATGTTCCTAAAAGTGTATGAGGTGAATTAATTCCGAAGCTTTAAGTAAAATAACAGAAAAGAAATAGTAAGGAAAAATAAAATCAAAACTAATCAAGACAAATGGTTTTGGTGAGTGAATATTACGGTATTAGCTTACACAATACACATGTCTAAATTTACAATCAGTATTATTTCCTTCCTCTTGGGTTTTCTTAAGTACGATTTGTTATGGACGTTTTAGGAAAATACGAGTTAGGTTTTCCTTAATGACTAATTAGAAGTCAATAAAAGTTAAACGCATACATAGTGATGATTATTTAGGTGTAGCACCTTCAATAAAATTAATGAATTTTACCTCCTAAGATAACAGTTTTATATGAATAACGATGTTAATTCTTACTTAACTTAAGGAAATAAAATTTCTGAATTATTCTTTTAAATTCCTAAGTTTTAACTATTTGTAGGTGATGTAGTAGAACTCTTTATTGTTCGACTGCAAGTGTTTACGATGAAATGTTCATTCTTCATTTACTCTTCAGATACCCTTTTAGAAAACCATTCTCCATTATAATTAGGACATTAACAGGTTTCCATCGAATATTTCGGCACATTTATGTAAATGTAAGTTAATTTTAAGGGAGGTTTTATTTACTTAAGTACATAATCTAACTTAAGTATTTCTTCGATAAGCCCCAAGTAGAACAAGTAAAAGCTTCACTAGTGTGAATTAATAGTCTTTCAATATATATACGAGTATATATTACCTTTTATCATAACGATCTACTCTTAATGTTTCACAGCTTTCATAGGGATTTTGGTATTTTTTGGAAATAATGCTATATACCATACAATTCCTTTTAGTTTCAATAAAACACCTACATTTGTTACTTTTTTCCCTCGTGATTTTGGCAAACCTCCATGTTATCGGCTTCCAAATCTTCCAAAAATCCCATTAGAATTTCAAAATCGTAATACTCGTATTATTCAATTGATACAATCGCGATATTCTCGGTAAAACCTTTTATTTACTCAAGATGAATTACTGATGCATTGCATAAAGTTGCATGTGTGAATTTATTTACACACATGATATGTGGCAGAGCTGTTGTTCGAACTGGGAGGTACCGATACACCTATTTCTAGAATGAAGCAGTTCTTACGTTTCGGTGAAGGGTATGCTGGCTGACACGAGGCGACCATGATAGTTCTCTGGCAACACGTCTGTGATCCATCTCAGGTAGGACCAGTTCTATATAGAGGTCATATTTGTTCATGCATGCAGTGACCACCTCCCATCAGATGTATTGCAAACTCGTGCGTCACTCCAATTTTGTGAAAATAAAATTAAACCACGGGTGTTTTTTTTATGTTTACACATACTCGTAGTTACAACCTTTTAAAGTCCTACTGCTGGGTACATATCTCTTTAACTAAGGGTGGTCCGAAGCATATTAGATAGGGCCTGTTTGCGTCAGAGTTTTTATTACAAATTCTATTCATTTGCATTGCCTATTGTGGTAAGAAACATACGTTCTGTAAATTTGTAAATGATTTTCAAAACTTTAATTATAATGAAAATTTTGACAGGGTTTTCATGCATATTTCTTACACTGTTGTATATGCTTAATTGGCAGCGTTGTATTTGAAAATCCTTACACCATACGGATGAATGAACATACACATACATACAAACATAACATACATGTTTTCCAAAACCAGGATGTGAGCACGTGAACCGGAGTCATGCCAGCGATTAGACAAAGGCTGATGCCGTCAACACTCGTTTTGGAGACAATCATTATGAGAAAATCTTCCAAATGACTAAAACACAGTAATAAAGACATTCATAGATGTATCCCGTGCACTTACAAACAACACTCACGTCTCCGATGAGTATCTTAGATGGAATAAAAGTACCGCTCCGCTGTGTGATGCCGCGGGACCAGCTCGTTATTAACAAATTTCCAAAAACGGCCACCTCTGTATGCCAAAATTCGCCGATAAGGCCATGTCTAGTTTTGAGTTAGAACCAGAGCAATAAAATCGTATTAACTGCGTACTGTACACTGTCTTATCTTCTGAGTACACTTAGTCTCCTAGAAGTGTGATACAGTTACCTGTATCAAAGTTCTACCCTGAAGTTTATGTACTCGAGCTGTTTTAACCTATTATTTTATAGTAACTGCAACCCAATAACATTTGAATCCGAGTCTCCTATCGTAATTATTAAATATATGGAGCATGCTACAGGACAACTTAAATACGGATAGATATATTAAAGTTCACAATCTAAGTTTACTCACATACTTAAAAAAATAATAAACTTGTTTAGTATGTAACAACAAAGCATTAATGTATGTACTAGCTGAACCGGCAGACGATGCCATATAAATAAAAAAATGTTAAGGGTGAACAACCCTTATCACTTAGGGGTATGAAAATTAGATAGTAGCCGATTCTCAGACCTACTGAATATACATATAAAATTTGGTGAAAATCGGTTAAGCCGTTTCGGAGGAGTACGGTAACTAACATTGTGACAAGAGAATTTTATACATAAGATATATTCCGTAATTTCATACTTTGCCAAAACCATTACAGATAGTAAATATTATATGACTGATCTTATCTTATAGACAAAAAAATACGCCAAGTATATAATAAACACAATACAACATTTATGTAGGTACTTAACCTCATATATTGTCAAAATTTTATTACACTTCCGCTAATAATCATATTTGCGCATCAAACAAATAAGCTGTTTAGATAGCCATACAAAGACCCTATAATTAAACCTTAACTACTTTGGTTTTCGGAGTCTTTATGGTCCAAATACGGCTAGTAACGCTACGAGCATATTTGGCACTGGACCCTCTTTAAATGTACCGCTAAGCACATGTATTAGCTGGCGGTAGTATGAGTAGAATTACAATTGGGTAAATGGATACTGTATTTTGGCTTATTTTCTATCATTTATCCATTTACCTTTTTGAATACTTTTTTTGTTATTCGTTTTGATATAATTTGCGTCGGTTTGTACAAAAAATAGTGAATTTGAACAAGATTCAGTAAGACAATTCTAAAGTTTTAAAATGTGTATTTGGTTGAGAATGTCGCAGATAATTTCGTTGGAAAAGCGTTACGTCGTCATCGAGCAAAGAAAATAAATGGGTCTTCTTCAAAGTTAAAAGGCTTTTAAACCATAGTCCACCACACTAATAAACGCGGATAGGTAGGCTTTACAAATAGTTAGAGATTTTAAAGAACTCTCCTCTTCTAGTATCTCAAGGGCTGGTGTTCTTCACGATGTCTTCCATCACCGTTTACCCAAGATATAGTTGATTTTTAATACCCACATACATTTTGAAAATCAGAGCTATGGGCCTGGCATTCGAAAATCTGAACCATCGACTGCGAGGCCGAGTTTATAACCACTAAGCTACTAATGCTTTTTCACTATAGTAAACTTCAATAGTCTATTAAGAAATTCATAGAAGTATAATAAAATAATAGACCTCTTTTAGATTTAGATTAACCTAAATAGACCATTGCATATCAGTCGGATATCGCGGGGTGTCAAAGCACTTGTTTCTAGATCGGGGGCAAGAAATCTTGATCGTGGCATTATTGACTCTTGCGCATTGCGAATGCGAGCCACATAGCATACAGGACAATCGCGCGATCGACCAATGAACGATTGCTATTCCATGTATGCCTCTGTATAATTAGAAAATATTAAATTGAATCAAGTTTGCCTGTTGGTGTTTCGAAAATTTGGTAATATGTCGGAGTTAAGTTTCATTTGGTCAAATCAAGTGGAAGCTAAAGTCAATATGCGAAATTAAGCTTGAAGGGAATTACAGTCTTATACAAAAACCCTTATTTGGTTTTTGTATAAGATATAAAAAATCTGAATTT
This sequence comes from Epargyreus clarus, assembly GCF_041222505.1. Classification (NCBI taxonomy): domain Eukaryota; kingdom Metazoa; phylum Arthropoda; class Insecta; order Lepidoptera; family Hesperiidae; genus Epargyreus; species Epargyreus clarus. The sequence goes on along the minus strand of NW_027332239.1, from coordinate 6,867,492 downwards.
GTAGATTTACTAAAGTCGATGGATATGTATGATAAATTGAACATAAGTGTAGATATTAAGACAGTTACAGTGTTATAAGACACAAAAAACATTTTTGGTCTTAATTTAAAATATTTTATACAAAATATTTTAAAAAATTACCAATAAGTATCTACTTTCTAAGTGTAAGTTAGGCACGTAGTTGTCATATTTCTAGGAACATATAAGTTTTCAATATTTAATTACAGTGAATAAAATTTTATTGTAAGGCTGAGGTTGTTCACCTACAAAGTAACATTGAAACAAAGTCTGGAGTGCAGGTTAGTTATAAAATATGGCGCGTCCCGTGTGCCACAGGTGACAGATGGCTCGATGTACTCATTATATTGTACAAGACAATTTATACGACACCTAACGTATTGTTTTTCTCTACATTTACGAAATTCACCTCAAAGCGAACAACTAACGACTAATTGTGGATTCCGAGCGCGATTTTTATTATTTTGTTTGCAATGTCACGCAGGATACTCGGAAAAGATATTTCGCGCATTAGTCACGATTCATTTGTCGCTAAATGTTGGTAATAATCTGTTAAAAATTTACCTTTCTTCGAAGGTTCAACAGCCCTCGCGAATTTACTATATTTATGCTGGTCGCGCGCAAATTCCTGATATTTAAGTTTTAAGGTAACTGATATATGATGAATTTAAAACTATATAATATAATAATATAACATAATATAATTTTTTAAACACAAGCTCAGAATGATAAATAAGTACATTTTAATATCAAACACTTCTGTTTAAGCCTGATTTACGATAAGTTCGATATAAAAAGAATTGGTAGAGTGTCGTTTATTAAAATCTATAGTTAAAGCTGAAAAAATGCTTAAATATACGATTAACATAACTATACATAATATGTCGTAGAATCCTATGTGGTTCAATGCCGAGGGCACCACTACCACACCAATTTCTACCTAATAATTATTGTTGAGTGCTAATTTTAAAAATGCATAATTTGAAGACATAATGAAGAAATATGTATATATTTATTTCTGAGCCCTATTAGAGAGTATTTAATTATTGAAAATCAAGTTGATGACGAGATCATCGCACGTTTAACCAATAAATCCACCCAAATCCAATCCAATCCAATTCTAAAAACAAATGCAAAGATGATTATTTTGACAGAATTTTCAAACTTATTGCATTTTATTCTGAATTTCCCTGGTATCGAAAAGGTTTTGTTCCAAATCTTAACCAGATAGAAACAACCACAACTACAAGTAACATTATATATGGGTTACATAGCAATGACTACACAAAAGTTGGATACGACAACCATTTGCTCCACATAGACATTAGTGTTGGCACTTAACCAACGCTTTCTAGAAAGAAACGTGCAAATAATGAGGCGAAAAGTATGCAAATGTATTACTTTGTTTGGGTATCCTCGACTCACATTGTACTGGCATCGGTACACCAGTTATATGTAGTTTGTATAGATTGGGCGTGAATGGTAAACGTGTATTTACTTATGAAGTGTGTTATGATTATTTATTAGTAAGGATTCTTAATTCTTAATAAATAAGCGAGCATGTAATCCATTAGCGTAGCATGAATTAGTGTAATTTACTCGTAGATATGTTTGAAGCTCTACTGTGGTCAGCCACAGATGCTGTCTCTGAGGATCAAGTTGGAATACCTGGTATTAGTATTTTTCCCTTTGCCTTCTTCGACTATGCTAGAAGACAACGGCTTCTAACTCTAATTACAAATAGAAGTAGGCGTGGCCTTCGTGCCTTCAGAATAGAGCCACTCAAAAAATATACATTCCCGTTCAATTGTAACTTTCCAATCAACACAATTCCCTTATAAGTATTAAATGTTAATTAAAAATGGAATAGTTTATTATTAACAGTACCTAATAATTTTAATTTTCTTTCAGGTACAGACACCAAAAACCTACCTTCCGGACAAAATTAAACTTAACATTTGAAAACTGTAAAATTTACATAATAAACTAGCTGACCCGGCAAACGTTTGTTATCTTATAAATAAAAAAAAAATTAAGGGTGAACAATCCTTATCACTTAGGGGTATGAAAATTAGATAGAAGCCGATTCTCAGACCTACTGAATATGCAAAAATTGAATATATAATAATCGGTGAAAATCGGTAAAGCCGTTTCGGAGGAGTACGGTAACTAACATTGTGACACGAGAATTTTATATATAAGATGTATATCCCGTAAAGTTATTTCATTTTCAATTTTAAATTACTCGTCTGTAACAAGATTCATGTAACACGGATGAGACACCACAGATAAAATAAAACGTGTTTAACTCGAACAACGCCACTGGCAACACTATGATATCTGCATGATTGAACGCCACTATCGGCCATAATTAGCACACCTGTCACACCGATCGCAACCTATTTATTACGCTACTATCTAGATTTAATAAGCCTACCTAGCTCCCACACCAAGGGCACTAATATAATATTCCCCATCCGATGCACAGTTACGCATACAACAAATAGCATTTCGCGCATCCGGCTCTGCGCTTGCGCATTCAGAGCACAGCGCCATCTGTGACAAGAAAGCGCATAACCTCATTAGAAACCTAACACAAATTGAGTGGTCACTTTATCTAATAATTTTATTATACATATTCAAAAGGGCTCCGCTGGTAATGGTCGAAATGACCCGCATTCGGCTTTTAATCGTCCAATTAACATTTGGAGTCACGTTTTAGAGAGACAATAGCCATCTTCGTTGGGCAGCGTTGGCTGGCACATTGGCAGGAGCGAGCTCCCCATATTAATGTTTGTTTGTTAGCGGTAAAACACGTAGGTACTGATGACGTAACCCCGCAAGTATTCGGTTAGCCGTTTTCAGAGCACTTCATTAGGTTATCTTTATAAGCGAAAAAGTTCACTTCGCACACACAGACGCACGTCGTAAATGGTGGTGCTAGTGTGCAAATGTAGCTCGAAATTGCATAAAAAAATATTAAATCAAATGATTGAAGCAAATTACAAATAAAAATGCAGTTAACCAGATGTTAAATTAACTCTGTCGACAATTTGTGATCAACATAGATGTCTTACAGCTTTTACGTTCAAAGTCTCTGCCGCAAATCATTATAACGTTACAAAAATCATAGATTTTAGATAGATAGATACATTGAACCTACCATAAAGTTAAGTTAAGAAATATTCGCTGAAATCTTGATTTAATATTTATTCCCTTAAAGGTTGAATGTTTTAATTAGTTCACATCTTACTTGGTGATATTGCAGATCTTATGCACGACCATGTTTCCTCTATCTGTATGTCTCTGTTTTTCCTTAATAATTAACTCTATTTACGAGATAAATTAAGGAAACGAAACTAACGGAGAAATAACGTGATACGAAGATTTTATTGCTTCATTGTATTACATTGCTCGTTCTTTAGACTCAGATGATATTCGTAAGGATCTAAGCAGCAATGGATTATTATTTTATCGAATTTGCATTCAACATTCGTGCAAGTGCATATCACGTAATTCGAATTAAGATCGAAATGTGGGTCAGAAGTACTTCTTTCCATGTAAGTGACAATAATTAAGTACTATTTCCAATAAAATATGTATGTGCTGGTATTTAGAACTGCTGTTTCAAAATGCATTAAGATTGATTATAGAATATAGATTAGTTTACTACAAGCGTAGATTACTTTGTACTGTAAGAAAGCCTTTTTAAATGCAACGTGTATTCACATTTATGATGACATAAAATATAATGCTAAAAAACCAGAAATAGTCCATGTTTGGTCATTAATAGATGGCCAAAAGTGTTAAAAACTTTTAAAAATTAAGTATTTTCTTAAAAGCTTGAAGCAGAAATGGTACACTACTGAACTTGCTGTATGACTTTGCAAAGTATATTACTGTTACGGAGGTAATCCGGAACTAACAGAAAGACAGACAGACAGACAGACAGACAGACGGACGGACAGACGGACGAACGAGCAGAAACTGACACTTTAATTTTAATATACGCATAGATTAGAAAATACCAACAATGACACAGTAGTGCAAATTCACACTAACACTAATATTGCGTTAGTATTTCGAACACACCGCTTCATTCGCGGTACGATAATGAAATTAGATCAGTGACAGGTAGGTTGCGTCATATTCCGACTCATTAGTAGTTCCCAATTGTATTGTTCTCGGAATATCAGCACCGTTGCTTATAGCAATGGCCTATTCAAATCGGCCGGTTAACGACACTTCGGAATAATTAATGAACCGTCATTTCACGAGCCGGGGCGTTATGAGTAACACTTTCTAATCTATTTATCTAATGTCTAATTTTTAAATTGTCAGGGTGCGTCGGTTCTGTACTATAAATTGTATTTGAATCTTAAATCATTATGTTGCCCTCAAGGACTCCTAAATTTTATCCACTATTTAAAGTAATATATTCAATCAGTACCTAAATGCGTATGCGTATGCCTAAATTTGAAACCTTTCGGATATATGTATTCTCTAATATTATATATGTTAAGACAATTAATGAATAAGTAAATTATCAATTTTTTACACGTTTGATAACTGCTGAAGGTGGTAGAACCCTGTGTGATTCGACTTCGGCGGCACCACCGCCACACCTATTTCTGACTAATAACAGCAGTGTTAAGCGCTGCTGTGTTCCGTTTTTGAAGGGTGTGTTAAAGGGAGACAGACTTTTCCGAGGCGTTCCAGCTTAGTCCTCAGGGATAACGGCGCATCTGTGGGCGACCTCAGGTAGGAATATATAATCCTATCTGGGGTTGATAACTATGTCCATGAGCGGCAGAAGCCACTTACCATCAGGTGGACTGCATGCTCGTCTGCTACTCCTATATTATAAAAAAAAACATATATCATATGCATTAAATACGATATTTCAACTTAAAATAACTCAAAGTGTTTTCCAATTTGAATTCTCATATAAATGCACGTAGAGTCGCATTAATAGTTTTGTATTAAGATCTGGACTGTAAGCGTTGATTTAAATGTTAATAGTTATTGTTCTCATTGTGTGCTTTAGGAGGCAGTATTGTACCAATAATTTCATTATTAACTGTTATTGATTTGAATGAACTTGTTTTGTTGTCAGCATTTATATCCGGTTTGTTAATAATCAATCAATTGTGTTGGTTATTATTTTAGTATGGAATGGTAATGCTAACGGGTGTGAGGCATGTTAAATATATTGTAGAATTTAGGAATTCGGTACCCTTAGTACGAGTTCTTACGTTTTTACAAAAATGTCTAGCAAATTGTTAAAATTATGCCACGAGAATCAAACTCACAACCCTCTCAGTATCCGTAACAATATCAATAACAAGCGCGACGCTCAAAAATGAATATAACAACTAACATTAACATCTACCCCACACCACTTCGCTCCTTACCTTTCGTTGTCAAGCCAATTTCCACCGGTAGAGGCGACAGCGCGACTTCGTACAAAGTAATGAATGCGGGATTAAACGTCGATGCCAGATCCGATCATTGTTGTAATTCATCTTGATTTATAGTTGCGTGTGAGCGCGAACTGTCGTAAATTAACGGGGTAGGCTCATACTACGATAGAGCCCCTACTATCGGTCGTAATAGTGACGAATCAGTTTCGGTTACAGTTTATTTACGAGATTTATTTTCTCTTTTGATACCAAGTGTTGGAGCCGTCGTCATATTGGTCTGATACGTAGAGAGCTCTGGGTTCAATCCCCGGCTAGAAAGATTACAATGATGAATGTTACGTAGACGACGTAGATTTGATACTCACGAAGGAAAAGTGAGAGAGAATCTATGGTTGACCATTTCCTCTCCCCTTTCATCTTTGTTCTATTCAGAGTTAAAGTATATGATGCAGAACTCAAACACTTCTAATAAATAAAACAATATTATAACAAGGTAAAAGTTATCAATCGGGTCATCCGCTTTGTAAGTAGAAATGAGCATGTACTCGTACTTGTGCATGTGTTCTTGGGTAATTCAGTAGCATCGATGTCACGCTTACGATACAGATCGCATCACGATCGCTATGTATCGGACACGCCTATCTCATCGTTTCCTTATTATGTAATCAAATGTTCCTTATTACGCAAAATGCTTGCAATCTGTCACGGTACGGTAAAAATCGTTTTCGCGACAGTTTCGTGCTTCCTTGATTACTTTCTCTTGATCGAAACATGCTTGGCCGTTAAACATTGAACTTTCATCGACTTTTAGACGCATTAGCAAATTAATTCAATATTGGCAATAAAAAAAATGAATAAGTAGCTTCAAAAAGGGATAAAAGAACAATAAGTATATGGTAAATTATGATATTATAGGAAGACCACTTCAATTGTTTTAAATATATACAAATTAGTATTAAAAATAAATTAACATTGTTTTCTACAATCATATAATGATAATGAATAATATAGTCGTAATAAAACAACAACGACCCATAGTAGTGGTAAACGGTAAATGTATTCCAATTTTTTTCCTAATGAGGGGGACTATTTTTTAGCACACCACAAAAGGAGGTATCGGTAGCTATCTTTCAAGGTTTATCTTCATAAATACGAATTTCTAATTTGTGATAATGTTGATGGAGGGCACGAAAGTCTTGCTTAATCAGACAGAGCGGCCTTTGTCTATAAATATCGTGCCCTACTTGAAACACTTTGGCATTTAAAATGATAATAGGATTCGATTCTATAATTTTTAACCGTACAATAACTGACTAAATACAATGACGTACAAAAGATAATTTTTGACGCAGATTAGAAACAAGCAATAAGGTTAGTTATTAATAATCGATCTATCCAAAATTTACATACCAAAGATTAAAACTTGACGATGTTTATATTGAAGATATTGTAAATTGTCGATCGTTAGTAGGCCATTAGACAGATGTATTAATAATAAGAAATTTATTATTGTTAGGAATCAAACTGGGTGACGCTGATAAATTAATTGCACTGTTCTAACTTTCTACTTGATAATTGTCAAATGCTAGGTCTGTTATTTGCTATTAAAAAAGGAATAAAAAATGAATATTTAGAACATTGTCAATTGAATTACATTTTAGTTTTATGATACTTTAAAGACAACATGAGTATATTTTTTTTATTTTTTTTTTTTTTAAGTTAAATTTACTTCGTACCTTACTTCGACTTCGTAAATAGCTATGTTTTTTTTATAATATAGGAGTAGCAGACGAGCATGCAGTCCACCCGATGGTAAGTGGCTACTGCCGCCTATGGATATCTGTAATCAATCCCAGATACTATATTCCTACCTGAGGTCGGTCACAAATGCGCCGCTACCCCTGAGGACTAAGTTGGAACGTCTCGGAATAGTCTGTCTCCCTTACCACACCCTTCAAACCCGAACACAGCAGCGCCTAACACTGCTGTTATTAGGTAGATATAGGTGTGGAGGTGGTGCCGCCGGAGTCGAACCACAAAGGGTTCTACCACCTTCAGCTACTATGTATAACAATTTAATAAACTTATTTTTATCACTTACACATTACTGTCTGTTTTCATCTCTTTATATACGGAAATTTGCGCATTTTTATAAAACATATATATTATTCTACACATTTTGGACTCTACAAACATAATAATATAGTCGTACAAAATATTAAAACATACATTGTTACGAACAGTTGTCTATTTAAATGTACTAAGGCACTCGACCTACAACTTTTATTAGACCGTTGCACCTGAATTTTATGATCGACGTAGATTTTCCGTCCACGTCCTTACAGCTCTAATTAAGTGACATGTAAACAATAAAAAGCTTCATTTTAGTACACACCGATTACAGACTGGATCTTTTATTTATTCTCTCTGACTGGCATTGGAATTGCTTAAGCAGGGCTGGATTTAGAGCAGACCGAGTTACTACTCCGGGGCCCCCATATACAGCAAAATATGTAAATAGCTGTTTTTAATATTAAGTGAGTGTTTTTTTAAATAGTATTGAATTGATTCCATGTTACCAAAACTTTTTAAAAGTTTTCACACAAAAAAAAATACTTTTAACTCGGAAAATAATAAGGGGGGGCCAGTGCTTCTAAATAGTAAACAACTTGAGGAAACTGCATACATGACACTTAATTACAAAAAATGTAAAGGTATGTGTGCTACTACGCACTTGGCCAGCACGGTGGACTACGGCCTAATCCTTCTCTTTATGAGAGGAGACGTGCCCAGCAGTGGGATAGTAATAAGTTGACAACTCCTTCGTTGTTTGGCCCCTCCGTGATTGACACAGTGCCTCCACTTCCCTTGCCCCAGGGCCCCACACCTCCAATTTCGGCCCTGGATAAGGAATGACTATAACAAACCCATTTTATTGGTTCACAAAACTGTCGCTGAACGGATCACCTAGTAACATATCGCGCATACTAAATAGATTTTTAATTGTTCCGAGCTTGAATAATGAAGTGGAAATATTCTCGGTATTCGAAACGGTGGTAGGTCGTTTAATATAAATTCTGTTTACATTCGATGTAAGAATTTTAAAATCTACGATGTTATCTCGTTGACTCAATTAATTGGATTAAATTGAAATCAGATGGTAAGATTCGAATTTAGAATACTCTGATAATAGATCTTTATCTTTAATTGTATCATGATTATTTTGTTTAATTTAGGAATTTTATAGAAATGCGTCGTGTATGTGTAATATGCAGGTCTTTATCGTGTGAACTAAAACTGATCCGATTGATATTTGGAGTCGGCTACTAAAATACTTCGAATTATATTCGTGAGACATCTTAATGGAGTTAGTTTGGACGATTTTTAATCGTATGATGGATGACTAAAATACTTATTTTTTCGTTTTGTATGTCTATTGTTTATTTTAAACGTCTTCAAAAAAGACGAGTTTCTCGGGAGGGGTAACGTATCCGCGATGGGTTTCAGGTAGAATCCTTGGTCTATATGGACTTGGCTACAGATATCTATTGTTGGTAGTGACATAATATTGTCATCATAATCAACCCCAGATAAAATTAGATTCCTAATTGAGCTTGGCTACAGATGACTGAATTATAACGCCTCGGATAACTATGTTTCTCTCAGTACACTTCAAACCGAAACATAACAACACATAACACTAATGCTATTGGGCAAAAATTATGTAGGGTTTAATGTGCTTCTGTGATAGGCACTACCGCATCTATATCCCTACTACAAGTAAATACTTAAAGCTAGTTTCAAGAAAAATGTCTTTTAAGGCTTAAATACAGGGCGTTGTTTAATTAAAACGTACAACCGTACCGTAAAGAAAGTGAGACAGTATTATAAAGTGTTTTTTCCGTCTCTTTTCCACCATAAACTAGAGGCTGAAGTCATTACTTCTTGGATTTCGCTTTCAAACTGACTTATAGTACTTGTATCCTATGGCATTTAATTGATCCGGATTTACTTATTCTGGTTACGAGGTGCGTTCGAATTTTATACTATAACATACATTGCGTGTTTTCAATAGCGTACTTAAAACTGTGTTTAAAGAAAAGGAGTAATGTATATCAAAAGCATGAATTTTGTCGTCAGAAATTAAGGTTGTTATTTCGAAATAAGATTGTTGGTGGAGATACTCGTTTACTTTAATTTATTTTCCTTGGGGAGGTGTCTAATGACCTGCTGCGTGTGGCCTGACATTCTTATCGACCACTGAGGTGTTTCGATAATATTTTTCGAATATTAATGTCGATATGGTATCGATAATCAGTAGATACTTTTAATAACGAAACCCGAGTGGGTATAATCCTAAGTAAGTAATTTAGTTAAGAAAGTATTTTTATCGTAGGCTCACGCTATTCCTGTTTTAACGTAGTGGTAGAGATAACATTAAATTCTTATTATATTGTATTGGTGGATATTTACATAGTAATTGACTGAGCCATTTTTTAATGTTTATGCAAAACAGTATACATATTTACGTAGTAATAATAAATAATAGTCTTAAAACTATCAGAGTATTGTTTAATATCCGAAATATATAGTTTAAAGAGTTTGTTTAATAAATATAAAAATCCTTTATATAATATTTGGTAACTCATGTTCAACATAAAAAAATCCCAACAATAATCTTAATCGATTTTTCCAAATAGTTTTCGGAAAATAAGGCGTTGTCTTCTAAAATGAGTCGTTCATCCTAAGTCTGTTTAATTATTGGGTTTTATTAGACGATTCCATGGAGGACCATCTGATAGACCATAACAATGAAAATCATTAAGCGAACACTTCAGACTAAAAAAACAGACGTAGCCTGTCGAACAAAGCGTAACATAATATCAAATTAGCCGATTTGCTGAATTCATGTTATACTACATAACATGAATTCAAGCATGCCGATTGCTTTCTAGGCAGCTGAATGCTGGACCAGCTCTTCCATATGTCCTACAATATACTACAATATTGAACGCTTAGAAAATAATTAACTTATCATTGCACTTTGTGACAAAAGCTTGTCAACCCATTACCGTCCAACTGCTGGGTACGGGTCTTCTCGACAGCATGAGAGGGGTTTAGGCTGCGGCCTAATAAAGTATTTTTATCGTAGACACACACTTTTCCTGTTTTTTACTTGATTGTGCGAATTGGTAAACATCACACATCCTTGAGAACTTTTTGTAAGAACTCTCACACAGGTTGCCTCAGGATGTTTTCCTTTATCGTTTAAGCAAGTGACAATTAATTTCTAATGCGCACATAACTTTTAAGATTATTTAAAAGTTATGAGAGGTGCCTGGGATCAAAACCTCAGATTTCCTGAATAGGTTAGTTGCTAACCGCTAGGCTTGCTGCTCGATAAAAGCTCAAATTCCCTTGATACAAGATTGTAGATACTTCAATTCCATGTTATATGTTCACCTTTAGTCCAAGTATAATACTTAACAAGTTGAAGAAACGAACTAGAGCAACGTCTTACAAATAAAAATATTATAATTCAATATCAATATTCACATTCACATCATTTCCCTGCCGCATCTATTATCGTTTGATTCCGAGAACTAGCTTATTCAAGGCGCTAAAAGCGTGGAACATTGTGCTTAATAAAAAAAATTAAAAACCCAACATGTCCCAACCGAGGTGTAAAATAAACAGTCCGAACCGCCATTAAGGTCCGGTCCTTCGCTTGTATTAATTTGTATTTAAGTGTATTGAACAAGATAAAGTAAATATATGAGTGCGGCAACGCCGGGTCATGGACGTATTACGTGTGGAGATTCTATTTGTATTGAGTTGCTATGGGTTTTAATTTGAATTGCTATCTGATAAGTTCGTGTTGAATCGAAAAACGTTTATGTAGTAGGATAGCATCTAATGAAACTAATTAAAATGGTACATAAAGGATGTGTCATGTGTCATGTGTCAAAAAAAGTGGAGTTCAAAACAAAACTTAGGAATTTAGTTCATAATTTTACTGGATATAACAATACGAATAAAATAAATCGTTATAATTTCATCAATAATATGTTTTTCAGAGATGCTATGACTTTGTATCTGCAGACTTAGGTGATAAATTTTATGTGTGCATCATTCTATAGTGCACAATTATGTTACACACAAATAGCTGTATGTAAATATATAATACTAGTGGTGCCCGCGGCTTCGCCCGCATTTTAAAGAAATAATATGACATACAAAAAACGGAAAATTTGTACCTGAATTGGAATGACAGTGGTGCCATCTGGCGAAAACTGGTCTTACCAACTCCCAAACCCTCGTGGGCCCTTGAACAACAACTTTGCTAAAGATCATCACTTGATCAAATGCATAGTTTCCGATTCTATAACTACTTACGAATTAAAACTTATTAAAAAAACCTTTTCACAGGGACTAAATTGTGAATCTAAACCATTCTCAAGTCCCCTTGAACATACACAATAAATTTCATAAAAATCAGTCCAGTCGTTTAGGAGGAGTTCAGTGACATACACACGCACATAAGAAATATAAATATATATATATATATATATATATATATATATATAAAGATACCTTAGATACCTATATACCACCGGAACAACTTCCGTACAAAATATTTACCAAATTCTTAATAACGGTGGTATGTTAATACGAAAATATGGTCAAAACTTTCCTTAATTATTTGCATAAACGCCAAAGAAGTGTGACAGCTTATTTTGAGTTTAAATAGTTATTTTGTTATGTTAATTAAGTTAAATATCTGGCCTACGTAAACCATAAGCGATGACAAGAATGACCCATCAAAAATAACTTATTTAAAGTAAAGGAAAAACAAGTTCAGAATATTTTAAAAAGAAAAGGTTCCGTATGATTTAAGTTTAATTTATTAATTAGAAAATAAATTAAACGTACCCAATAATTCCGGCGTAACGTGATTGATTCAGGCTTATCTGAAAATAAAATATAACAGTTATTTAAAGGAAATGATCGCTTTTGTCTATACTAATGTTATAAAGAGGAAATCTTTGTTTGTTTGTTTGATTTTAATGAATAGGCTCAAAAACGACTGGACCGAATTTAAAAATTCTTTCACCATTCGAAAGCTACATTATCCACGAGTAACACAGGCTATATTTTATATGAAATATATTTCATAAATAGATTTTGAGGCAGTACAAAGTTTTGTGGGTCAGCTAGTTGTAAATAAAAACAATATTTATATTTTTATTATATATTTTATTTCAGGTGCAGATGCAATTGCAGGTCAACTGCAGGATATGTGCTTCAATCATACTTATATCTAATTTAATTTCCTGACGCCAACTTGCAATACTGCTGTTTTCTGCTCTAAGAAGCTGCCAAGACAGATAATTTATTTACTTCAAAATCAAATGCTAAATGAGATGTTTAACGATTACCTCAGAACCCTAAATATAAATTTGAGTAGATCGTTGAACCAAACTACTGTTTTTTAAAGAGGCAATTTAAATTGTCTTGTTTTCGACAATAGGCATCTGGCGCGGAAAACAGTTAGAGACATTAATATGTAACATAACATCCTTGATTCATAGAAATACAGTAATAAATTAAATTCTGAATACTCATTTACCTTCAGCCGGTTGTTGGCAACGTTCGCGATTTTACTAAACTCTGCCCGAGTGCGTTAAACGTGCCCGAGTAACGCGCCCGAATGTGTAATGTGACCCGAGCGTTACTAATTGATTTAATTTTTAGTGTACTGTATATACGTTTACAGTACAAATTAGCGTCCTCAAATTTTGTTAATATATGATTTTTTCTACACTTATCCGAAATGTATATTACGTCCGTTTTTTATTTGTACGTTCTTAACCGCAATTAACAATACAATGGCGAGAAATGTTACCATCTTAACTTTTATTGTTAACATAAAGTACACACTTCCCTTTACGACACTGATAATGCAAACTCGTTAAAAATATTTAAATTAGACGGTGTTTGTGTGCAAAACATGTTAATGCATGCTTACGTGCACGCATGGCCTTTTGGACAAATCAGAAAAGGTTGCACAACCAGGATCGCATAAAGATAAAACTTTAATGCGTCTAAGCCCATACCATATTTTTCCTCAAAGTGACCAATTTGTCAGTAATTAAGGCCCATTTTGGCGTTTATCTTTATTAGAGTATTTATTTTTTAAGAGACGCGATAACTGTGTGGTATGAATCAACAAAGTGAATATAAAAATCTTATGGTCTTATTCATAAAAAGTTATAGCACACTTATAACGTTGCTATAGTACGATTGTCAAAAAGTGTTATTCATAAACGCATTTTAGGCACTAAACCGTTCTATAAACCTTCTATAACTTATAGAGCCCAGAACCCTACTATAACAGTCATATAACAGTGCTATAAGGCAAATATGGCCGACTTTCAACAGCTGATTCGTGATTACTAACCTAATTTGACAATACGTTTTTAATAAATTATGTCAATGTCCTTTTTGTACACAAACTTGAAATAATTTATTTTAATATCCGATAAATAACATTATTATATCACTATTTTAAATTACAATGCAAATTTTACAAAGCTTAGATTATTAAAAATCTAGAAAACCGTCCACTTCGAAGAACATTGCACCAAAGAGTGATCTGTTTTCATTAGACTATAGGAAGCGTTATCGCTTTAATAAATCGACAGTAAATTTTATAATTGATCTCGTACGTAATGATCGTAAATTAGATCGCAGAGGTCCTGGTACAACTTCTGAAATACAGTGTTTACTGCCATAAGATATTGCGAATGTTTACAAAACGAAACTTAATTGAATTTAACTTTATATAATTATATCAATATTACATAAAACATTAATATCCAACCAATTTTCACTCCTTTATCTTTTAACAACTTTTGCTTCACATCCCATTTTAACAAATAAAATATTTTTAAATTCGCGGTATTTACAAATACAATGACACTGACATGTGATTTGGTTTTATCGACAACCCATTGACAAGAATGTCAAGACAGAATATTTTTTAGTACGAAATAATGTCATTTAATGATGTTTATCTATGGATATTCGTCAATTTGTTCGCCGAACTTCACTATAATGGCAACATTTTCATTTATAGTGGACTTTAGCGACACATTAGTTATAGAAGGTTTATGGAACGTTTATGAATAAGCAATTTTATAGAACGTTTTATAAGCTTATTGAACACTTTAACTAATGAGTGCTTAAAACCTTCTATAAGCATTTTTTATGAATAAGACCGTTAATTTATAATTCAAGTTCAAACCAAAAATATATTTAACTTATGTGAAAAATATATAAGCGTACCAATTTATGTCGATTTTGCCAAAAAACGTTTATAATCTAAAAGTTCAAAATGATGTTAAATGTCAGTATTTTTTTGTTAATTAAATTAAATTTAACTATTCAAACACAATAGACATTATTCAATCAGCAATACCAAATAAATATTACATCGTTCCACGCACACATACACTTTTTGTATACAAATATTCACATGAAGAACCAGGAAACATCTAATCGCTAAAGAACAATAAATACAAATCACGTATTAATAAAACAAGTTAATAAATAGACAACTTAGACATCATTAACCAAAATAAATGTCTATGGCAACAATGCTAACTAATATTTATTCTTTATGGCATAGATTATAACAATTCATAGACAAGACAAGGTTGCATATGCATACGTCATACTTCATTTTCCATATAAAAGTCGAAATCGAAAAATTTCAAATAAAATTCAAAATAAATTAATGTTTAATATGTAAAGACGCTTTACTTAAACCAACAAACATAACCGGGCAGTATTTATGAGTGTGAGCTATGCGACATAAAATTTCATATAATGACGAGGAATTAGTGTGTAAGACATCTATTATCATGTATTGTATGTCTGTATGTATTTTTTTTTGTTGGCTTGGAGGTGGCGAAGCTATGTAAATTTGATTTTATTAGACATCCAACTCACTCTTTAGTTAAAGCAATGAATTGTTCAATTGTATAAATTAAGAAGTCTACATGCACTTAATGGTCTTTGTTAAAAATATGATACTTAATATATGAAAGAAACATGTTATGTTTGCGATATTCGTAATCAGTACCTTGAAATAATTCTTATCAACTTTCAATATCTATGTACAAAAGTATAAAAAAAAACCTTGCACGTACAGTCAGGGGCATAAACATGTATGTGATGCTCGTACAACGGATACGAGTTAAAATTAACACCGTCTCATTTGAAGCGAGAGAAATTAAAACGCGTTATCCTTTTTTTATGTGGCATTTATAGTGCCCATAAAATTGGGGATCTACCCTTTTTAACTTTATGCACGATCAACATTTGAATTTCGAACATGTTTGATTAAAAATCGATATTAATTTACGTTTTATAATTTACTTAGGTGCAAGGTACGAAATATACTGATTATTCATTCGAATATTTTATTTGTTTTAGCAAATATAAGGAAAATCTTACGAGTATGTTGTTTGTATCTTGTTTTAATGTCTTGCATCATTTAACTTAATGAATGATTTATCCTTGTTAATTATGTGATTGCTTATCTATATTATAACATATCATTGCTTGCAAAATAAATGCGACAATAAATGTAAATCAGTACCATTTATGTGGTGTGTGATGATCTTCAAGTTAGATCGACAAAACGTCAAAAATGTCACACTATAATGTTTTAGACTAATCTGGACTAAATAAGTACTATTTAAAAAACTCTAAAACAAGGAACTCTAACACCATTTGCGATCAGAACCAATAAACGTTAAGTCGATCGAATGTTAACGTGAAAGAATTTCAAACAATCGAACAGTGTTCTAAAATCAAAACACAATGGCCGTCCCGTAATAATTAGACGCGAGCATTCCGAGCGATCTTCGGATCGATTACGTTTGAATAAACAATTCTTTTTTTCTTTCTTTCTATTCAAATAATGTTATAAATCAAATACTCGCTCCGTGGCCGGGTCATTTATCAACGACGCAGGCGCAAGCGCGAGGTATTGTAACGGCTATTAACGTTGCTTTAATTGTTATTTTATCAGATTTCCAATAAGACTGGAATTGTGGGTAGATGTACGACGACAGCGAATCACGGAGATAAGGATGGATTTCAAAAGACATTTTTTGTACAACCGAAAATATATGATACTGATACTGATTGTACTTGTCCCAATAGCATACTTAATTCTTATGGCAAGATGGGCTTTCTTTTCTCTTGACTGAGATATGATAGAGATTTACGGTACTTTTAAAAAACTTTCAAACTAAAATATATTTGTCTCTTATTTCGAATATTTCTTAAATGCTCGGAGGGTATAATGAGTAAAAAAAGTAAAACTTTGTGACCCTGGTGACACAACTGACATACATTTTTACTTTATAAGAATATTGTCAAGCGCTGATATCTTTTGATACGTAGGTAGAGTCAGTTACTCGAGGACATACAACTTGGTCATTAGGAGAAGCATGTGTGGCGGACCTAGGTGTCAGAATATACGTCTATGGACAGGAGTGACCACTTACGATTAGAAAGGCCGCTTACTTCTTTGTACAGCCTGCAAAATACATCTATAGGTATAATAAAAAAAAACTAATATTTATAAACATATAAATTTCCTAGGTTTGTCTTTAAGCAGATGGTTTTGCCTTTATATCGACATGATTAAAATGATATCAAGCAGCTTTCTCCTTAAATAAAAGAAATAACGAAATAATAAAATAGCCATCGCCACGCATAAATTACCGCTGATAGCTAATTTAGATGTTTATAGACAAAAAAAGACTTCATAAATATTAAAACAATAGCAGTTGTCTCGAAAACAACAAAACAGAATTAAATAAGCTAATTTATAATAATGGGCTTATCGACAACGTTAATAATCACCATCTAAAAGAATGAGGTATTTATTGATTTAAAAAATCTGCTAATTAATGGTATACTAATGCCTTATGAGCGTCCGGGACTCGTTAAGAATTTTTATTGTCATAGATTCTTGCGTCACCTACGCAATACAGATAAATAATTCACATTAACTCCTCCACAAAGAGGAACACTCTATCGACTATTTATTTCTGTTTGACAGATTGGTTTAGTGATTCGATGGCGATTACCTAATGGATTATCGATATCGTTCTCGTGTTAGAAATATAAAGAATTGAATATATTTTTTTATATTAATTATTTGATTTTATAGAGAAAATATATTCAATTCTTAATATTTTAAAATGCACTTTTCACTTTAATAATTCCGATAAATACCCTGTTAAAGATGAAAATAAACAATTTACATTATTCCTCCACAAATACTTTACCATTGCCATTAGTTACTTAATTCTATTTGACCGATTTACTTATTAATACTTAAATATCGAATCAATTGTCGAATTGATCGAATTATCGATATCGTTTTTGTGTCACTAATCTAAATCATTTCGATTTTCCGATACAAAATATAAATTTGCATTTTAGATGTAATAAATTCTTTAAAATGGGCAACTTTACATCTATTGTTATAATCTTATATGATTTTAATTGTATATATTGTTGATTGTATATTGCTAATCTAATGTCACCAGTTATTATTTTCGTGATTACGTCGTGAATAATTGGTAAATCATGTGAATATGTGATGTATTAAAGTTTTTAAATTACTACTACTATCATTGTATTTTTCTTATTTCTTCTAATTAATTTACTTACATTATTTATAGAAATGACAGAAACGTGAGCATCAAATAGAAAATTTTATATTGAACAATGTATAATGATAAGCTTTGCATCTTTGATGAGGTGATTCTTAATCCGATTAGGTAAGGTTAGGTTAGGTTAGGTCAACATTGCTATCAGTAACCGATTACTGTCGTAATGAATAGAAAAGATTGACAATTCGAAAAAATCTTTTACGCTTCCTACCACGTTAGTCAAATAAAATGGGTTATTAGGATAATTGGGCATAGTATGAAGACCTTTCATATTTAAGCATTTAGCGTGAAACGTACTGAGTAGTATTACCTTAGTACCTTAGCATTTTGCATATTCTTGTTAACCAAAATAAAATAATTACCATCCGATTCAGCCTACAATACACGTGACTTACCACCAAGTGCAATACGCATAATAAAGTTAAAAATCAAGAGCCTTTGTAGAATTTAAGGTCCGGTCCGACATTCGAACATGAATCACAGTTAATCAATCGATGAATCAAGTCAACGGAGGAAATTCCAAAGCCCAAACACTTTTAATTATGAATTAATGTAAATTAGAAACGACAAGATTTTGTATCTCCGATTACCGCTTATATTTTAATCGAGGGATCAAGTGTATCCGAGGTTAAAAATGTCGTTTGATTAATACGTTACTTACGATTCCGAATTAGTATTTATGCAAATCGGAAACTTTTATGGTTGCCACACACGACAAAAGATTTTAAAGGTAACGCAATACGGTGACACCTTGCGGGGATTTGTAACACGATATGACAATTTTAAGCCCTTTATTGCACGGAGTGTGTATAGTGAGTAATAGGAAACTGCAAAGATTGTATTTTATTGGAACTCTCTAAAATTGTTAACTGATGAAATCTTTGCCACTGCAGTTAATGAAAATAATTGGCTGAGTACAAGTCGAACCCACACAGGACGGGTTCTTAAATACTATCCAATTTTCATTCTTTTTATATTAAGTATTTATTAGTTTTGTTAAAATGGTATCCATATAATTATGGTGGGCAATATATAGTGAAAGCTTAATCCGTTTTCCTATTACGTTTCAATAGTTATAATGAAAATGCCAGTTTCTTGTATAGAAACCCCCTTTTATTTTTAGTTTTTTGAAGTGTCCATGGTTCACGATTAATACGTTACTTTCGATTCTGAATTAGTATTTATGCAAATCGGAAACTTTTATGGTTGCCACACACGACAAAAGATTTTAACGGTATCGCAATACGGTGACACCTTGCGGGGATTTGTAACACGATATGACAATTTTAAGCCCTTTATTGCAGGTTGTGCGAGTGCGTATAGTGACGTTAAGTTTTAAACTGCAAACGATTTTATTGGGATACTCTGAATTGTTAAGTGTTTGTGAGCTAACCCGAAGAATATTTGTAAGTGTATCGAAGTAAATACGTATGGGTTTTAAACAGCCACGATTTCATTGGAAAATTCTGAATTGCTAACTGACTGTACTGACTTTATGCCAATGTCTGTAAGTTAACCCGAGATATATTCATTAGTCCGTCTATTGAAGTAAATATGTATAGGTTGGTGGTTTTAAATAATATTAATATTGAAATCTTGATGACAGTCCAATTTTATGAACATCTAATATCAGTTCTAAACAGCAAATTCCTAGAACTGAACACTGTGAATAGGACTACGTTGCTATTCTTTAGGAATAAGTTGGACAATCTATTTAGGAAACAACGGCTTCTTTGATTGAATTCATTGAAAATCATTGCTAGTGGAACTAATTTGAGCTCATCTCGCATAATGTAGTACCTACATTTTTATTACCTTTCACTGTTGGTTAATTAATAATGCAAAGTAAAATTAATAATTCCATATTGAGCCTCCTAATTCCACTAAATATATTCGCGTCAATAGACTGAAAATATGTAAATATGTAAACACAATTCGAATGAATATATCAAGACGGTTCTAAAAAGTCAAATTTGTTTTCAATTTGTCTTAATAATAGATACGAAATTTATTAAAATGGTGGACTTGACATCCGTGTAATATTTTAAAATGGAA
Organism: Epargyreus clarus; assembly: GCF_041222505.1. Classification (NCBI taxonomy): domain Eukaryota; kingdom Metazoa; phylum Arthropoda; class Insecta; order Lepidoptera; family Hesperiidae; genus Epargyreus; species Epargyreus clarus. The sequence continues at coordinate 6,847,235 of NW_027332239.1, read as the reverse complement.
ATATTAAGACGTCTTTGTTCGAATAAATCTGCTTTTTCCGGTAAAACTGCGCATCTCTCTCAAATAATGTATGCAAATGTAAAATTTAATATCAAAAACAGTTAAGGATTAATCATTATGGAACTAGATCTGTCCGTTTAAATCAGGGGTTCCCGTCCAGTGGTCCGCAGAAGCCAAATTGTGGTCCGTCAACACTTTTATTTAGCGGGCCGTTTAAATTTAGCCGTTTGAAAGTAAGTGATGATTTGCGTGTAACTTTGAGTAACAATGTTAGCCCTAGGATAGCTGAACTTTGTCCCTGTAGTTCCGGGACTAGAATAGGGCTACGGTATCCCCTGCCTGTCGTAAGAGGTGACTAAAAGGGGGCTTCGAGGGTTGCAGGCGGCAAGAGAGGGAGCTCGAACCGTCCAGTAAGCGAGCCCGGGAAGGACGGCGGTATGTATGGTCGCATACCGTCGTAAAAACCAGATGGTTTGGGAGGAGCGAAAACTGCTCTCCCAGGGCAGAGCCCGATCGGGGCGTCGCGCTTGGAGGACTTCGGTTACGTTCCGTCAGAGATCCCGAAGTTCTCCAACAAGCATTGAGGACGGCTTTTAGAGGGTTTTGTGCGGTAAAAATCCCACATAATCCGGCGTCGTTCCCAAGTCGTCGGGTGACCTTTTGAAGGTTTCCCCTTCGTTAAGAAAAAAAAGGAGCTGAACTTGTAAAGTACCTACAGAAATTACATTAATACAAAACTACAAAAGTTTATCCTATAATATACTATTTCATTTTATGTATGTTCCTATTGAGATTAAAAGTTAAAGCTTCAGTTTCATTATTACAGTTTATTTTTATTGTACTTATATAGTGGTCCCTGCTAACAAGAATGTCATAAAAGTGGTACCTGACCAAGAAAAGGTTGAGAACCTCTGGTTTAAATATTCGATAATAAACTATTTTATAAACGATTAGGGCCACAACACAGCGTATTGTGAGGTATTAAAACAATTTACGAGCTTTAAAACGGTTTCTATATAGAGCGATATTTTGGGTATTATCATGCTAATTTTATTAAGGCACATACTAATCGCCCGCGTCTTCTCTAGTACGTGCCGTTGAACTTTAAAAAATAATTTTAAAATTAATTCTTTCTCTTTATATATCTTTGTCTTATTATATATCTCTTTATATATGAAGGTGGTAGAACCCTTTGTGGTTCGACTCCGGCGGCACCACCGCCACACCTATTTGTGCCTAATAATAGCAGTGTTAGGCGTTACTGCTATCTATACATTTTCATAATCCTTCTTACAAAAAGTAAAGTACTAAATAGTTACGTCCGACATTTATTTTGTAACGCTTCCTAAAAGGCATTTGAAGCTAATCAAATATATTTTTGAAAATAAGGCAGTATTATAAGAGATGACTTAACACTTCTTTTGCGCCAGAACAGTAATGCAAACATTGTTGCAAAAAATAATACTTAAAACAGAAATTGGTACTTCGACGGTGCCAACCTCGTATGTGATGTTTGCATAAAAACAACTAAACAATCATATCTTTTATGATTTAATGCATTTTTGTGACAGTGTCAACGCCACAACTATTTGAAGGTAGATCTTGATCTTCACCACACAGTAACACTTATCTCATCTTATAACAGCAATGTAGCGATCATGTACTCTATTATTAAGATTTTCATAGAGTAAGTTTCATCGACTTATGTTTTGAGACATTCCATCTTTTTCCTAAGCAAACGCATTTATCATTTCGCTTTTTTATTTGGAGTTCAATACATTTTTTCATTAGCATTTACGATTAGACCTGTAAGACGCATTTGTTATTTCTTTTCCTATAAAAATACCTAAATCTTTCTATGTAAAAATAATTCGTATCTTATTAATATCAATAATATCACCGTACAGACGGACGATATTAACGATTTATTATACATATAAGAATAGGATGTTTAGCAAGAATTTCTGATAACGGTAAAGAGTGTGTGACATTAATATAAATGTAATTAGGCTCGATTAATTCTGGTCACTCGTTGAACACTGCTAGTGCTAGCGTATAGCGTATAACGTATAGCGCTGGAATTAGATTTGAATATTAATGAAACATAGCAGCGATGAAACGGTCAATTAATGATGTTGGTAGACTGTTAAGAGGTGTACGCACTGTCGGTACTGTTCTTCCTTCTGTTCTTTTGTTCTGGTTCTTCCTACTGTTGTTTTGTTTTGTTCTTTGGTTCTGTGTATAAGATACCTATTTAATGGGCACTGCTTACACTTTTTTGTATATAATATAGAAATGCTCATCTGCATACAGTCCATCTGAGTTAAGTAGCTACCGCCGCCCATAGACATCTGCAACCAATCGTAGACAAAACCGCAGATGCGCCGCTACCCATAAGGACTAAGCTGAAATGCCCCGGAAAAGTATGTCTTACATACGACACCCTTCAAACCAAAAAGCAACAGCACCTAATACTGCTCTTAGATATTAGTCAGAAACACTAACACCCATTCTCTACATCCAGTTGATCATGCTATAACGCAACAAAACTGACAAGAAAATCTTGATCAGATTAGAGTTAGTATATTACAAAAATGAGTACATTAACCTTTAATAATGGATTATGGTCATACGGATTGTGCGTACACTGCTTTACTGTTAGTTACGTGGCCGGTCGCGATGATAGCGTCATTTTAATTAACGCGTGCTTCATCGGATACTTGGAAATTCATTACTGGTTTTAATGGTGAAGGAAAACGTCAAGACTATCCTACATGTCTTATAGTTTCCCATAATCTTCTCAGTGTTTTTTCTTTTAATTATAAAAGAAAAGAGCTTGCAATCTTCTTGATTGTAAGTGATTAGTGATATATATTTACGTCCTTAATAAAGTACAAATAAGGTTATAGCCTACGCTGAGATATACCACCGTCAGGTATAAGTTGGAACGCTTCACGTAAATTTTGTCGACATTTTCATAGCCTTCAAACATAAAGACGAAAAAAATAGAGCAACTACTACTTTATAAGGGTGGCGTCTAACCTTTTTTTGTCGTTAGTAGTCAACCCATTACTGTTCCACTGCTACAGAAGCTGCCGTTATTCTGCTTTCGGTTGCATTCGGACGTGTCTAGTGTCTTTGTCTTTCTTTTTCCTGTCATTTATCTTTTGCTTCTCATTTCATAGACTTCTTCCCGTAACCAGTTCGGATTGTGTATCTTAGTTTACTGAAGTACGCGGCCGGGCCCGATGTTACCGCCGGTTTTCCCTTTTTTCTTCTTATCTTGTTCGTGTCTACTTTATGTCTCTTATCTTTCTTCTAACTTCTTTACGCTACAAGCCACAGATTTTGCATACCTTATTTTACTGGACCGATTACGCCGCCGGTTTATTTATTGTTACCTACTTCTTCTCTACTTCGTTTCTTGTATATTTTGCTTCTTCTATGATGTTCTTGACACTTCAGATACATCATCATCAACCCATTATTGTCCCACTGCTGGGCACGGGTCTCCTCTCAGAATGAGAAGGATTAGGCCATAGTCCACCGCGCTGGCCAAGTGCGTATTGGTAGACTGCACATACCTTTGAGATTTTTTTTTTTTTATATAAATCTCCCAGGTATGCAGGTTTCCTTACCATGTTTTCCTTCACCGTTTTTAGCAAGTGACAATTAATTTCTAGTACGCACATAATTTCGAAAAATCAGAGGTACGTGCCTGGGATTTGTAACTCGGACCGCTTGATCGAGAGGCCGAGTTTCTTAACCACTAGGCTATCACTGCCTTCAGATACGGACTGTGCATACTCTTCTTTACTGTACCAAGTACGCGGCCGGTTCCGATGACAGCGCCGGTTTAATCAACGCGTGCTCTTTCATTAGTTACGGTTGATTTCTTTTTCTTTGTCGCACGCGTCGTGTCGTGACCGGTGAGACATCGTGACGCAGATTCCAACACTGTAATAGTTATTTCAGAATAGCTAATTGAGATGCTGGGTTTCTGCTTTTAATTTGGTTTTTCATGTGTTAATTGTTATTTTTGGTTTAGGTTTGTCTTATAAATATAGATAACCAATTATTCGTTACAATACGTATGCGTTATAAAATGTTATTATAATCTAAGAAACTTTTTCAAGAAACCAAAAATATGATTATCTTTTTACCACATTACTTTATCAGTATCAGTGGAACTTTTACAATTAATGATGGGCTCATTATGAACTCAAATTATTGCCATATGAACCTATAATAATTCTATTTCTTCTAAAATGTAACCTACCTATGCCTCTGGGACTTTTCAATTTTGTTCATATATTCCTAAAGTTAATCTGTGTAAAGCTTTCTTAATAAAACTTCAGACTATTTGAACTTTGTTGTCACGCAAAAGTTAAAACATCCGTTAGATCTTCTAGAGTTGTTGTAAAATTAGTTGTGTTATTATATTAAGCTTCCACCAGTAAGAATAACAGTAACTTTATAATGTTTGTGTTATTCTTGTTTACTTGAAATTTAAAAAATCAGCTCGAATAAAAATATAACTGAAAATTAAAATGTCTCAAGTCCAGGCAGATGACACCAGATGAAAAATTCAAAAAATTCGAATCGATAACAGAAATCGATTTCGAAACGATCGAACATTCCGTGAGCGCGCCGCGTCCGACTAAGCTGCACGAATCAAAACAATCAAATAAATACCGAACGTTAATTATTCGGATGCGTTCGAAACAGTCGCTGTGCGTAAATCAGTTGATGTTCGTTCGTTTCTATTTCGGTCACTCGGCTCAATCTTGGACGCGAGTTAATTAGAAAGAATTGCTTTTATTTCGCGTTTCCACACTTCACGAGGTGATTTCGAGACGTGACGCAGGCCGCGCGTGTGAAATCGAAAAACTGTCGTGATGTATCGCCGCTGTATATCAGGCGCTTAAATTTAGTTTCGACGATAATTTATTACGAAAAAACATCAAAAATCAATACTCGAGTGGATTGAAATAATGAGTGCTTATTCCAGAATTAAACTTTAAAAATTGCATACACGACAGCTCCGTAACATTAAGACGTCCGTGAATTGCTTTTCTTTTATTAATTTTCATTATGAAAAATAGTTATTTTCCGCAACGCTGGAACTAACCGAGGTCGTTGTTAACGTTTTAATGATAAATGAGCCTTGAAAAATGTAACGATTGCTAAACGCGACACAAAATGAGGACGTACGGTCTTTCTAATCTAATTTATGAGTTATTCGCCTTAATACACGTTAATAGTTGAGAAAAAGTATGCGTGTTTGATGTTGATTACGCACATTCATTCGTATTCAGTTGCTCTGAACCAGAATAATGCTAATTCAGTTATTTTAATAAGGCGTCTGCGCGACTTGAAATTTGCTCGGATTTTATAGAGACGCACAGACGTAAGAATGTTTCAGTTATTTGAACATAATCTTATTCTCGTTTGTGTTACGATAATCGTTTGTGTTGATGTATTTTCTTAAGTTATACTTCTTGAGAGAACCATAAGAGGGAAAAATGTGTAACGGTTTTTCTAACGGAAACGGTTCAGTTGGAAACGTTTCGATTATAATATTTAATTAATATAGATTTACAGACATTAAACTTTTAATTTAATGTGATACTCGTACAAATACGTTATGATATAAGTGTATGTTTTATATTAAGTATAATTCTTAATTTACCAAAAAAATAGAACTTATGTGTGTACTATACATAAGTATACAGATACACACATCTTTTTTAAATAAATATAAGGTATTTCTACTTACTATCTATGTATTGTTTATGAACCGTCCTAATTTTCTTTGTACAAACAATTGTATAGGGACAAAGGGAGTAAATTGTGATTTAGTGTGGGTCAATTAGAGTTTTAATCATGACAATAGTACGATTTAATGTGTTAAGTACACACTCTCGCGTACCGATTTATTATAGAGTTAAGAAATGTATACAGAGGGTTTCTTTATTTTATTGAACAACAAAACCAACACAGATTATAGTATGTATGTTTTTAATTATATTTACATTAGTTGAATTTCTTTATATTTCGTCTTCTTGTCTTGTCTTCTTCTCGTCCTATTTAATTTGTATATTATAATAAAACGTTCAGTGGTAAAATATTCATTAGAATAAGATTATACTTATTTTACAAGTACATGCACTTTTCAATTTTTATTTTAACGTATTTAAGTTATATGTTCATATTTTTAAATTTAAAATTTAAAACTGTGTATTTTAAAAAATATTTTTGTTTTATCAATATTGTATTATACTTCACTATTGATTCTTATAATTATTTATCCTTGCTCAATAATTCAAAAAACTTTCTTACATAAACAAAAACAACTTTTACCCATCTCTTAGTGTACTAACCCTACAAATTTCGAAATGCGGGCGTCGGCCATCTAATTGTTGTGAATTAATTGTTACATCCATTTAAAAACCACCATCCATTGTGTCCACAATTGTCGCCTTCCCGAACAGATTGGAGCTGTAATTTCTCTCATTGAGCAAGCCAGTGCGCTTAATTGGCCGATGTACTTATATGGGTAGAGCACACTTTCCTTTAAACACGATTTATTAGCTCATTACGGTTAGGTAGAAGTAGAAATGTATTTTCGTTGTTCAAATAACTATCTCTATTTTTGAAGTGAAAACTTCTTTAGCGGCGATGGGTAAAAAATGTTAAAATAGCGTCAGGTCACGTGTCCTGATCGAAAATTCGTAAGACGGCAAAGCATACTGCAAAAGTCAAGATGTTACGGATAACATCTTGACTTTTGCAGTTTGCTTTGTCACCGGAGTGTCAGTATACAAATTATGTCAATGTGTGTCAGTTTAATTTTTTATTTATTATATTATTCAAGTTACATTTCGAAAGTTTTCACTTCTTCCCGGACACCCGGAGTTCAACCCGTTGATATTTTTAGTAAAGAAGTAGTAATAGTAAATAAGCATATAGTCCAGCTGATCGTAATATAGCAACTGCGGCCCATGGATATCATATATCGATATGTAACGACCTCTAAATAGAAATAAAGTCCTACCTGAGGTCATTAAATTGGAAAGCCTCGATAAGTTGGTATCTTTCCATTATCACACCCTTCAAAGCAGAACATTAACACTGCCGTTATTGGCACATTCTTCAGTCACATAAAAATATTTTTGTTATGTAATTATCCCCAGTACATTTTATCTGTGGACTTCCGACTTTTCATTTATTTCCAAATTAGGGTTCGACCGAAATTTCTCGATATTAGAAATGACCGATACAAGTAGACCGGGGTCCTCACCTTCGACTATAATTGGCTCACTTAATTAGAACATTCGCTAATAAAACTCTTGATCGCAGTAATTAACCTAATTAAGCGACCGACGCCGGGTCGTAACCATTAATTACGCCAATTCAGCTCCGCCAAATCTGACCACGGCATTAATTAATATCCATGACCAAAAATTACTACCAATTATATCTCTATAAAAGTATAAATAGCTATATAAGTAGATATTAACTTCATGTTGTTAGGTTACACCTAATAAACACTTGTTTGACCAAATGCACTAACACATACCACTATAGTCTGAAATCTGACTGAGTCATTCAAGGAGTCATTACTGCATACATATTCTTTTAATATATCTACATAATTATATGAAGAAAAATACGATTAAGTCGAATTCGACTGGTAATTACCAGAAAATATAATTGCGATAGATTTCTATCAAAAACAATTTTAGAAGTAAAAAAAACACATCAAGGAAACGAACCCAAGACTGCATTACAGCCATGACCACAACACCTACCTTCTCAACTATTTATTACACTTAGTTTTTAAAATTAGTTTCAATATACCTATCATTTTCAAGGAAAAGTATTAGAGTCCAGCAAACAAGTAGATTTACTGGCGTCAGCTACTTCATTAAAATGACAAATATAAACCGCCCACGCTTCGTACATAATTATAAAAAACACGTGAGTGAAATTAAAGATTAATCTCGGGGAGCGTGGATATAATTCTTTTTTATTGATTCGGTATTTTAGGAGCTGGAGTCATAAATATGAAAGAAAAACATGCTCCGAACATAAGAAAATTAAGACGTTATTTCAATCTTTGTGTCACGCTTGTGTTAACTGTAACCCATAAAATTCTTAAATCTTGCGTAATAAGAACCAGTCCGAAATAATAAACGCTTAGTAAAGCTACAATATTCAATCGCTTATGTCTAAATTTCATTACAATAACCTAATCACGTTAGATCACGTTAGATATCTGTAAATTAAAAATCGTGAAAAATTAAAATAACGAGTGAGCACTCACCCTGATGATAAGTGGTCACTGCGGTTGGATATGTGTAACCAACTCCATTTAAAACACAAACATATATCTAGGTGCGATGGTGGTACCTCCCCGGTCTAAGGTTCTACTTATATTTTAACCTTTTGACATATATTTTAAGACAACTATTACATGACATAAGAAATATTATTGTACTCAACACAGACACACAGATACACAAACGGTATAAATAGTTATACAAATGTGAAAAGTAGCTTGTTTTTCAGGCATTATTTCAGTTGCATGTCTTATCTCTAAAATTTATACTACAAGTTATCTTAATAAAGAATTTGTTAACTATGAGTGCAAAAATATTAGAAGAGTGTAGCTTACGACAGCCATGAAATACTAAAAGAAGTGGAAATAAGTTAGGCCATAAAATCGCCGAATTTGAACCGCCAATATCTACCTTTTTTTTGTTTACGAGGGGGAAACGACATGGGAGCGACGCCGGTTTATGTGGGATTTCTTCCGGTGGCCGTCCTCAACGCTTGTTGGAGAACTCCGGGATCTCCGACGGAACACAATCGGAGCCCTCCAAGCGGGATGCCCCGATCGGGCTCTGTCCTGGGGGAGCACTTTTCGGTCCCACACCATCTGGTGTTTTAGACGGTATGCGTCCACACATACCGCTGTCCTTCCCGGGGTTGCTTGCTGGACAGTTCGAGCTCCCACTATTGCCACCCCGGAAGCCTCCTTTTAGTCACCTCTTACGATAGGCAGAAGATACCGTAGCCCTATTCTAGGCCTGGCACTACAGGAACAAACCAATACCTACCTACAACGTTTTGTCAAATGCAATATAAAATGTCTGCAATAAATAAAATTAAACGAGTGGACGGAAAAACACGTAACAGCTCGTACAATTTTCAACGCTTAGTGCCATTTCGCCTTGTCTGATATTAACGGTATTGCCGTAAAGATGTTGCGAAATCACGTTATTAATATGCATCTAATTTTGTTTTATTCTAAATTCTTTTACACGGTATTTCCGGATTTAATACATATACCTGTGTATCCAGGGCCGGATTTGAGGAAGGTCAGGCAGTGCTTCCGCCCGGCCTCCAAAAAAAAGAGGCCCCATAATAAAGACATTCATAAAGACATAATATTCTAAAAAATCTATTTGTAGTTTTACATTGACCCCTGTACTTATTTAATTACTATATTCTTTGTTTAAATGATTTTATATTATGGAAACATATTTAAATGGATTTTATGGAAAATTTTCACGGAAAAAAAATGTTAATTTTTTTCTGAAAATAATTGGGGTGCTCCACTTCGTCGCCCGAAGGCCTCCAGACATCAAAATCCGGTGCTGTATATATCAGAGAAGTATGACACAGTGTGTGTTAATGTACATATCATCTTCTTAATTTTTCTTACCAAAAATCGGCCATTTTAAGCAGTTTTTATATTTTTTATGCTATTTCCGTAAAATAAAAATGTACTATGTGAGTTTACTTGTTTTATCAGCACGAAAATACCGCAAGAAAACTACATCGCTTTTTTAATAAATTCAATGATTATATCAGTACCCTTAGTATGAGCTTTTACTTATTTGTTTACGTATTTGCCTATACATTTCCAATCAGCGCCCCTAGCGGATTGTATCAAAACTGATTGGAAATACTCGTAAATAGGAAATACGTAAACAAAAACAATAACAGTTATTTTTGTAAAAACGTAAAAACTCATATTAAGGGTACAGGTGTTTCCTGTGCCCAATGTGATCTTTGGCCTTATTTTATTAGAATTGCGTACCCAAAGCCTAAAACAGACACGCAGTCAATGCCATCTGATAATGACTAATCTATTTAATTTTCAAAGTTCCTAACCACTCGTACATAAACAATAAAAGATATACAGGAATTTCCAGACGCATCTAAAAGCGAACCGTTATAATTGGACTTCTATGATTACAACTATTTTCGTACACCGCAAATATTTTTGACGCAACGACTAAGTGCCTGCCACCACTGTTTTAACAGTGTTTTGTTACCTCTTTTATATCGAACTCTGGATATAAATCACAGCTATGTCAACACTTTCAATTAAAGCCACAAGGTCGAACTGAAATAAAACGGCCAATCCGTACAGTATATTCTTATCCTAAGTGTACACAGAAATAGACACCATCTCATTATAACTTTCCACGTCTCGATAAAAAATAAGAATGGAGTCATCTGTTACTATTACGAAGAATCGGCGCGAAATTATTTTGAGTTTTGCAATTTTATTTACTAGTTATGCATGCAACTTCGTCCGCTGTCTCGAATTCCCGTTTTTCGTATTATTTAAATTGAACGCAAATGTTGCGTTTTATGAAAATCGTAAATAGTGTAGTGAAAATAAAAAAAATGGAAAATATTGCTGTAGAGGTCCCGTGAAATTTAAGACGCATAATAAATATGCTTATTATGGTTTTACATAATGATATTTGTAGACAGATTTATATAATACATACTAGCTGACTCGGCAAACGTTGTGTTGCCATATAAATAAAAAAAATGTTAAGAGTGAACAACCCTTATTACGGCTACGAGAATCGGCTACTATCTATTTTTCATACCCCTAAGTGATAAGGGCTGTTCACCCTTAACATTTTTTTATTTATATTGCATCACAACGTTTGCCGGGTCAGCTAGTTATTTACTAAAAATCTATTATTACGGATAGCCTTCTGGTTTAATCCAACACAAAATTAAAAGTATAAGAAGACATGACTCGTATTAAACTTCCGCCTTCAATATGAGTGAGGATTTGTTTTGTGTTAAGAAAAGTAAAGTGTGAATCATTCGAATATGTCTACGCAATTCGTGCGTGACTAGAGAACATTAAAAATTCGCTCGTTTTTTAAATTGAAATTTCTATGCGAAGACGAGACATTTAGCGTTTTTGAAACTCGAAAAATCTAATAAGTTTCAGAGTCAAATCGTGAAGTTTTTCGATTATTCTGTATATATTTTTTGTCTAATATTGTTTGAAAATTTATTGTTTCTTTATAATATACCCTTCTGCTTGTATTAGTATACTAGATATATAAATAAAAGTGTCTACTTGTTATTAAACAAAGTGCTAATTACTCAGAAATTTCAAATATTACTTTGAAGTACCAGTTTAATTTTAATGCTTCATACTCGAATACAGAAACCAGAAACCCTAATCCGTACGAGTTTATACAAGAACACTAAACTAAGACCTAAATTGTCTTTAACCGCTTCCCGCGACAGTAACAAAATGACAAATTTACGTCCATTCACAGAACATGCTTAGTATTGAGATTTCAGGCGCATCCAACGCTAATATCGAACAAGAATCGGCGCCCGCGCACGTGTCCACTCCGCCCGCCCAAACCTACGCGAAGTGCTGTGGTATTCAACAAGTGAATGGTATTCGTTAATTTGCGTATTCGAACTTGCCTGTGTGTGTAAACAACGAGTGACAAACAAACGCACCGGTCGGTTACCTACAAGCAAATGTTTGAGCTGTCAATAAGTGTACCACGTTTTTTACCGAATTTCAAAGTGTCGTTGGCTAAGGCTAAGGTAAGGGCACGATATTCGTTTTATATTTATATTTTGTTAAAGATATGTTACAATGTGTATAAATTGGCTTCAGTGTAAATGATTCTCCATTCGTTAATGATCATCAATTAATTGATTGTTAAAAAATATGTTGATAATACCTTAACGGTAAAATAAGATACATTTGAAAACATTTTTTTATGTTCATGTTACTGAAGTCGATATTATGAACAACAATAATAATAAAATTATTGTTCAACAAATATTTTCACCTCTTGTAGAAAATAAAATTAAAACAGTCAATGAAACTGATGGAATATCTTTAAATTTGTGCGTCAATTTCATTAATCGGTAATAGTTTAATAGTAGCGTTTTAATAATAATGAGTAATTAATTACGTGTGATCAAAACTGTAAAAGACCCTATTCCACATAAGGGCACATTGATCCGGAGTAAGTACCTACCTAAGTAGTATGTCATTTAACATAATATTAAGTCCTGATGTATTACACATTTAGCGGGAATTAAATCTACAACATCATAATACATTGAAATTATTTATAAACTAAATAAAGTAGTTTCAATACATTATAGATATAGAAATGATAATACAACCAGTTGATATTACAATTTGTCGCTATTAACTATCACATATGCGTATCTCACATACCACACTCAAATAGGCGTATACGCTGCGTAGACGCACATCAACCTATTAAAATTCCATTCCATGAACGTCAAAGGTTGTGACAAACAAGTGAACCTAGCGAAACATCGACTGGCATTATCTTTTTAAGTTCGTTTCTCACCTCCAATTTTCTCAGAACGGGTAATGAGGCTCTCCACGCCGCGCCGGTCCTAGCCGCTTGGGTAAATACATTTGTGTACCGAGCGCAGTCCGGTAGCCCGCCTCTGTTTGCTGTCGACCTGTTAATTAATAACTCGGCGAGCAGTGTATACACAGCCTTATTACCGGTAAAATCTCACAAGTCACGAGTTTAAACCGACTTAAACCAGTTTTCAGTTTCGGCTACCGATTTCTAATCACACGGTAATGGATTTGTATGGGTCTCGCTAACGAACTATGCTATTCTAAACATTCCTTCACGTATTTTAATTATTATAACTAAAAACTTGCTTATACTTTCTTTGTTGACTGATAACGTGGCTGCAATTTTTAAAATAACACATGACAATTTCTATGCTCCCAAATTACGTAAAGACATTTCGAATTTTATATTAGTAGACTTTTTTTTTAAATATAGCAATAGCAGTCGAGCATGCAATCCACCTGATGGTAAGTGGCTACTGCCGCCCGTGGTTATCAACCCCAGATAGTAGGTATTAGACATTCCTATCAGAGATCGGCCACAGATGCGCCGCTACCCCTGAGGACTAAGCTGGAACGCCTCGGAAAAGTATGTCTCCCTTACCACACCCTTTAAAACGGAACACAGCAGCGCCTAACACTGCTGTTACTAGGCAGAAGTAGGTGTGGCGGTGGTGCTGCCGGAGTCGAACCACAAAGGGTTCTACCACCTTCTAAAACTAACTTCCACATTTACTTTTAAATACTATTTATTTTAAAACTTCCATTTATTATACAAGATTACACAATACACAACTAAATCATAAACCAGTCAAAGACTAAATAAGCTTATGAATTGAATTAGATAAGAAAGTTACTGATTCCAAAAGCTAATCGCAATCAATACGTAATCGTCACCCGTCTTGCGGCCATTAGTCACAAATTTGAATACAAAATTCATACCTTCAATACAATGTTATTTGTCATTAAGGTACCCATTTAGCCCCGCGCCCGCGCTCTATAATTACAAGTCGGAAATAAAAATATCTGGCAAAGTACGAGTCGATCTCGCACACGAATGGTTCCGTAGCATCAAATTTTTATTCTATTTTTTTAGTATTTGGTATCATAGCTGCCATAGATATAATTGCATTGTGAAAATGTGAACTGTCTACCTATTACGCTTCTAAAGATAAAGCGAAAAACGTGGTTTCTTCGATGATGACTACCATTTATTTTCAAGCTATTTTTCTTTATAGTATTTGTTATTATAACGGCCACCGTTATACAGGCTCTATAAGAATTCCAAATTAAGATCCAATGAAATTCGGTTGAAGCCCTGTGACAGACGGATAGGCGGACAGATGGACAGAGGGACAGACGGACAGACAGAGGAGACTTAGTAATACGGTTCCGTTTTTACCCTTTGTGTACGGAACCCTAAAAATGTAACTTGAAGAAACGCGATGGTAACTAATGGCCTGAAACTAAATTTTAATTAATGTCGCGTTTTACGGAATGGAAGTGATTACAGAAATAACACGGCGGTGGTGTGAGGCTCGACATTAGACCTCCCCTACCACTCATGTTCGACAATTTACGACATGGTAATTACGTGTACGTGTTTAGGCGCCTTCGACCACTTTACTAATGTGTCGCACTGTGGACTAATAAGCGAAGTTTCTGAAGCGATTTTAATTACGCGAAAATGCTAGTATTTAGAAACTAAACCCGTCAATTGGAGGAACAGATGGTCGAATCCCAGACATCTTATTTCGAAGTTATGTGTATATAAATTAATGTATTATTTATCACTTGCTTAAACGTTGAAGGAAAACGTGAGGATACAACCACGCATGTGAGTATTAAAAAAGTTCTCAACGATATGTGAAGTGTACGGACTCGCACTTAAACGTATATCGAAATTTATTTACATTAAACGGAGTCCAGCACGGGTCTTCTCTCATAATGAGAAGGATTAGGCCATAGTCTACCGCGCTGGCCAAGTGCGTATTGGTAGACTTCACATACCTTTGAGTTTTTTTTTAAATCTCTCAGGTATGCAGGTTTCCTCGCGATGTTTTCCTTCACCGTTTAACAAGTGATAATTAATTTCTAATACGCACATAACTTTGAAAAATCAGAGCTGAGCCTGGGATTTGAATCTCGGACCTCACGATCGAGAGGCCGAGTTTCTTAACCACTAGGCTATCTTTCTTTTTATAGATTATTTTATGTCGTACTATGCTTACATTCCTTGTCATCCTACCCAAACCCAACTCTTGCTCGACAGCCGTAGAACAAGTCCTTTATCCTTCGACCGACTTCACGGGCGTAATTTTGGAAATTAAAAACGGTAAGCTTCAATCGGGACGTAATATCTAAATGATGGATTAACCTCGAGTTCTGATGTGGATCGATTCATTTGGCTGCCAGCCAGTAATAATTATACTTTTATCGTAGATACGTGCGGTGAACAATTAGTTATTGATCAGTCAGCAATTAAGCCAATCGATTTTGTTTTGTTGAAGTTCGAAATTGTTTTAGTTGGTTTAATCGTCGTTTTGTGGGTAATGGATTTTCGGTCATTGAAATTACCGTATTGTTTACGGAATAATTTTGTTGTAATATCTGGATGTCGTGTTCTTTGTTTTTGTAATTACGGTTTCCTACTGGTTACGTTATCAGCTTTTTCTAATAATTGTTTTTATGACACTAATTAAGGTATGGTAGATTATGTTTATTTCAATTTAATTTTATGACTTACTAGCTGACCCGACAAACCTTGTGTTGCCATATAAATAAAAAAATGTTAAGGGTGAATAATCCCTTTTCACTTAGGGTTATAAAAAATAGATAATAGCCGATTCTTAAACCTACTGAATATGCATATAAAATTTGGTGGAAATCGGTAAAGCCGTTTCGGAGGAGTACGGTAACTAAAATTGTGACACGGGAATTTTATATATAAGATGTATAAGCAGTCGCAAAAGGTCATTCGGAATAGTGAATCATAATTATTGTGAAATGCTAAAAAGTATCACAGAATGTCCTTAAGATGCACTAAGTCTGCTAATTTACATTTAAATAAGTACCTATACTTTCTTTTGAATTATACTTTCGATCACATGTTCTTCTCATGTCATGATCTCATATTTTGATCTATATTTACGAAGATTTTTAAGGAATATACAATAAGTGTAGATCTCTGCATAATATGAGGAGAGACTATTAACTATATAATAGGCTCAAAACCATTTCAGTGCATCGCTAACCTTACCGCATTCCTGTACCTATGTACCAGGGCTGGATAAACAGCAGTTAGGGCGTATTTTAATGAGATTGCACAATCCGAGCTTTCACAATGGTGTCCGAATCGCGCTTAGCCGTGGGGCTATTCTCCTATCAATCTCACAGATGATAGGCTGGTATCGCGGGGCTAGGAACACGAGATGCATAATGCTCGGTCGAGATAGCTGTCTCGGGCACGAAGCCTCCAAGCCTCGCAATTTATTGTTTCACGATCTCAAGCGGTTCATTATTAAAACGGTTTGATACAGAGGTGTTGCTGAAGCCCCCGGCAAGCTCCGCCAATTACTCTACCCCGCCATACTTGTTTGACTTTAACAATGCTTTCTCGATTTTTAGTGCCGCTTTGTCTTCATATCTGTTTCCGTCTAGTCGTTTCGTTGGTCTTAATGCGATGAGATATTTTATAAAGATTCTAACAATCGCACGATGTCGTTTTTAGTTAGTTACCTCATAAAATGCGATAATGTTTGCCAGGAATTTGTGTCTATTTATTACAAATGGTATGTACGAGTACGTGTTAAAATTGTGAAAATCAATGATTCAATTGATAAAAAGTATTTTACCAAACACCGACTCGCTAAATTGAAGGTATTCTATGTATTAAAAGAAGAAAACTAGCATTCAAGACAGCTGCTAGAACGGAATCCAAACAGAAGATTTGCTCCTAAACTCTATGGACTAAGCTGAAATAATCAAAATTACTTACGACGATCTCAAAAAAGGAAGCGGTTCTCAATTCGATTCTATTTTTTTTATAATTTTGCTTCATTTTCTTAATTCAAGTGTTTTTTTTTTATTTGCTTCACTATTTAATTTACAGCCAATACAGGTTAAGGTTAAGCGTTCATCAATGTCCGTAACATTTTGCTTATAAAGGGCATCACGTAATATTAGTATTTAAAGCGAACGTGGGCATTGCTCGCGTGTCGCCGTACCTTAGAAGTATAATTACTTCCAAGCTACATTCAATTCCACTGCCAATATTCCGATTACGAACTCATTAACACGGCCGAAGAAACTACGTTCTTATCGTACGATCGTCCAAAATTAGCTCGCAGTTCCAACTTTTTCCTTAATTAAGAAAGTATGATTAACAAAGAGCAATCACGAAAACAAAAGTCTTATCATTTGCAGAGGGGAGTACATTGATCATAGGGAACAAACAGGAACGGGAGGAATTAATAAATTATCAGATAGAAACGGGCGATTCCCACTCGTCCTGAGTAACGATTGTCCTAAAATATTATTATAGTGCAAATCATAAAAATAAATGTAATATTTTAAGATTATTTAACCATAGTCCTTTATAACTGATGAAACTAAAATAAATATAAGCGACACAGATTATAATGCACGTAGTTTGATCATCTTTGTTACCATAATGATCAGTTGTTTTATCGAAGTATGAATGATAAAATGGTGCAAAGTATGAATGATAAACCGGTGTAACTTGTTCGACAATAACTGCTACCATGTAGATGAACTGCTCACATTAGTAAGTATTAAATATCCATCAACTTCTAATGTCCCTAAAAATAAAATCACTGTTAAAAAACTAATGTGAAATATGAAACACAATAATAGTCTTTGAAGTTTTGTCATGTCTTGTCGAAGTATGAATGATAAACCGATGCGATTTGTTCGCTAATGACGACTACAACTTGGATCTTCTTTTCTTATCGTAATTATCAGTGAACTCCTAATGACATTAAAAATATAATCACTGTTTACATTTAAAAAAAAAAACGAAAATATAAGTGACAAAATACTCGTGTCATTCGTAGTTTTATCATCTTTTTTGAGAATAACGCGCATAGTTATCAAGTGTGTCGGTTCGTGCCTCTCTTTGCTAATGAATTGCACGGAGTTGTCTTGTCGAAGTATGAATGATAAACCGGTGCGATTTGTTCGCTAATGACGGCTACAACGTGGACTGACTCGGGCTAGTCAAATACGTAATTATCAGTCGGCTCCCGATGTTACGATTACCATTTCCTTTTATAGATCATAACAGTTTCTGTGATAGTCTTAGGTAGCAGTAAAATTATTGTGACTTAAAAATAGGATTCGTGTACCTAAATTTGTAAATAAATATTAATTTGTAACTTATTTAGTATTTTAACAGATTTAATGTTTAGGTAATTAAAGTTAATTTTAATTTAATTAATAAGTTAATTAGTAAGTGAATTTTACAAAAAATACAAAATATTAGGAAAAAGCTTTTTCTGAGGTTATATATAAAGTTGCAACCAAAGGCGCTTTATTTGAAAGCTCGACTTAAGTCGATTTTACAAGATTTCTTGCTGATTGTCATGTCATGTCATGAACTAAACACATTATATAATAGTTTTAAGATTTTTAAAGTACACATAATTTTAGTAAACAATCACTTAAAATCATATCGACTGAGTAATTGAAATTTCATAGTTATTACTATTACTATTATGATCAATAGAATTTACGAACTACACATATTAAGAGAACGTTTTAACTTTCCTTATATTTATTTTCAATATAAACTTATTTCCTAGAATCAAAATAAATACACCAGTTTGAATAGTAATCACGATCCCATTATCTTATAAAATTTATGACACACAGATCTGTCAAACAATCACTGTCTGATAGTGTCATGTTAACGTAAGAAGCTTAAAAGTAATATGAAGCACGACGAACAATGGTATTATTCTGAACTATCACTTAACAGCCCACACACGGGCACGTCAAGTCACATTAAAAACATTTACAACGATTTTGTCACAAAAACGAATCAACTTTCTATCGTAATTACTTTTATAAACGCCAAGGGCCTAATGACCACACTCATAATGGTAAGTGGCGTCATTGCGTTACTGCGACTCATTAGTCGCCACGAAAATTGCCCGAAGTGTGACGAAATCTGATAATTTTATGGGCCTCTAAGACCCCGATTAAAAAGCGTGCCTAATGACCGACTTACCGAATTCTTACTAAGTCATGTAACCCTAAAATGTGCGTACTAATATTGAACTTTAATATAAGAGTAGATGGAATTATTAAGGACTCTTAAATAAGTTTTGTATAATAAAAATATCTTTAAAATATTATACGTTGAGTATATTGTTATTTGGCAATTTTTGGAACTGATTAAAAATCGGGAACAAAAATGTGCAGTAGAATAAAGTTTTAACAATTTATATAGTAAGTTACGGACTCCTTGTCACCTAAAAGTACTATAAAACAATAAGTGTTCCGATGACCGCTCTGTATGTATTGATCGTTTTGTGTGTATGAAAAAAAATCACGTACAAAATATATTATGGGATACAATTGATAAAATCTATAGTTTTAAATTGAATTTATATTTATTAACTTAAAATAAAAATGTTTAATTGATCCTAACACACCAAAATAAAAAAACATGACATGCGGCATACAGCAACGTTACTAAGAAACTATATATTTCGATTTTAATGTTTTCTTGAATTGAATACTAATAGGCGTTCACTTGTCAATAATTTACATATATGTATAAATTTTAAACCGTAATATAAAATTTAGTAAGCCCTCAAAATTAAGCAACTTTGTTTCAGTGAAAATAAAATCATTAACTTTATGATTTTACTATATTTGTAAAATCATAAAGTTAATGATTAATCAATATAAAGTAGTGCTGGGGCACATTAAGAACATCGGTAAATATAATTTTATTCTATCGGTTGTTAATAGGAATCGGTAACTGTTGGTTTATTTAAAACACGCAGTGGGCGGCAATTTTATTCATTTATTATGATTTTTATTAACACCGTCATCAGAAGCTCCTTCATTATTCATATCGCGTCGCCGTTTCCGATTTTATCAATGTCCGACTGGATAGTGCCTAACAATTAGAATACTTAATCGACGCTTCTATAAGTAGTGCTTCTCACATCCTTGATATTTTATTGTTTTATATAAGGTTATGTTATGTTAGATTATGTTTAAATAGAATTTAAAATGGAGTTGACATTTTGTCTATGTTCCCAAATTAGAATAAATTTATTATTTGCTACAATATTATTCGGTTGAAATGGTTATAAAAGGTAACCTGTGTCCAGTAGCGAAATAGTCATGAGTTGCCAATGATCAAAATCTTAACATACAACAAAATATTTTTTTTAAATTAGTTCTTTACTAACAAATAAAAAAATCTATAAAAACATGTAAGTAGTTTACAAGAATGAAATCTATCTAATTGTGTGGGTGATTTGTATGAACGTAATTTTGTCACAAAAGTAAAGACGCTGTTGACTTTGTAATGTATGTCAACATTAAACGCAATACCTAGTTTACATTATAAATATTGCAAGGATAAAACTGAAACACAAATTATTTTTAAGTTAATTGATACATCAAAGAAAAATAAATAATGTGAAATGTTCTCACCAAGAATGCCTATAAATCATTCCTTTTTTATCAACATAAGTATCTTTCCTTGTAAGCTCCATCGCCTGATTAAAAGCGCAATCAATGTACATCACTCATACATACATAAACATACACATGCACACAACGAAACAATTCATATAGATACGACAAAAGCAACACACCAACGCACAATGACCGCATTCACGGAACCGCGAGATATTTAATCTAATAATGGACGGCCCTGATTACTTTTCTTGGGCTTTCTTTTATATTTATAATTCATATTTAATGATCGACATTAATGGCGCTGGTTTAGGACGGATCACCGACCAGTTTATGCTGACCTATTCTGCGTCAACACATCAGTATTTGTGTGTATACAATTATACATATTGTTTAGTAAGTACATAATTTTATGGCTATTTTGTGAAGGCTACTTTAAGTTATATTGATTTTAGAGAAAAACGTAAGTAAAAAGTTTAACAGGATATTTAATAATTCGCTACAAGTGTGCAGTCTTCAAAATTACGAATTCATCGACTTAATAACGTTTCTCTATTGTGACCAAAAGTATGTTATACTTAATTTCCTTGTAGTTTTCCATGAGCAATATTAAGAAATTTCTTTTAAATGGATATTAAATTGAAATTACAATCTAAATATTATCTTCTCCAGTAATCCAAACCAATTGTTGTTTCCAATTCTGAGTACAAATCAGTCAAAAATTATGTGTAACTAACTGTACCATTTTTCTTCACATTTTAATACAGATAATACTTGCCCTTGACTTTAAATCTATATCAACGTACACATAGGACTTTTCTCAACCGATTCGGTCGTTGCGTTTCGAAATTGAGAGGTCGAGCGACGTTGGTTTCTGAACACGTTAATTTCAGATTTGGGCGCTTTCGTGATGGTGTTACGAAACGTTAATTCTATTGTATGTTAAGCATTATAAAGTGCAGTGATTGTGTAAATGAGCGTTGAGGTTTGTAAGCTTCGGAATAGATTTCGATTATACTATAATAAGTTCATCATGTTACAATAGAATTTAGACAATAGTTATTATCTCATGTTTGTATCGGTTCAAAGGTTATTACTAATTAATTTTCTTATGTTAGAAGGGTCGACAATTATTGTATATAAATATAAGGTAATTATTGCTTTATTTTTATGCTTTGATTTTTATTTGCACAAAATTTACAAACCCATTTTTTAACAGTGTCCTAACCACACTATGATTCTTCTTCAGACTAAAATTATAACCACTAGATGTCGAGGTATACTTTTGTAATCAAATGTACACTTAAACCTTGAAATCTTTGATACTAAAAACATTGAATCTAAGGTAAATAAATTTAATATAAACTTATATGAAAGTCAAAAGATTTAAATTTTCTAATAACAAAAAACAGAATAACATGCAGTTATGACTACCTCGGAAGATGTTTAACTATAGGAGCAAGTACCCTTAGTATGAGTTTTTACGTTTTTCCAAAAAATACTGTTTATGTATTTGTTTACGTATTGACCATACATTTCAATTTTCTGATACAGTCCGCTAGAGGCGCTAATTGGAAATGTATGGGCAAATACGTAAACAAATACAAAAACAGTCATTTTTGTGAAAACGTAAAAACTCATACTGAGGGTACAGAAGTAGTGTAAAAACTTCAGTACAAAGGCACAGCCTGTGAAATACAGCCAATGCAAAAACTCTTATAATTCTTGTGTCAAAATCACAAACCGTCGGCACAACTCAGTCCAACTATTCCATTACGATGAAATATTGTTTATACATTTTGCAGGAAACATATTCACCCACTTGTTATTTTACGAAACTTTTAGTATTACTGGTATTACGTTTGTTCCTCTTTTATTGCCTAGGCGGAGTAATTGTAACGTGTAATTGATGTAATGTTTTAATTTCGACATTTCTCGTTTCGTTTTATAAACATCTTTTGTAATTTGAATTCTGAAGATGTTCAGTTGTGCTTTATTTGTTTTAAAATTATTACAACTGACATGAGGTTTTGTAAAGAATAAAACATATGACCTAATGAACTATGCAGGTTTTAATACCTGTAATATTAAATACAGATATATAAATATGTGCTAACAAACCACCCTCCAATAACGATTATTGCGAAGGTAATATTTTTGTCACTTACAGAACTAATAATATGTTGCATCACAAATATAAAAAAACAGATGTGATTTAAATTGTATCTACTCAAGAGAAAGAATGAGACGAAAAGTTAAATCTAATAAGCGTCGTAATATTAACAAATAACAGTGACAATGAATAGCATCATAAGAAAAATCAAAATTTATTGCACGGATTTTATAATTCGGTCGAGAATATATCATAAACAATCTTAATTCTGTCATCGGCGAAGTCGTTATAAAGCAGCTGTAAAATTTTAGTTCACGGCGGAAAAATAATCCGTGGATCGCAATTAAAAACATAAAACACGCTTAAAATAACCTGAAGATATCATAGGAGTAATAACATTACAACTTATACTGTGGGGCAGATGCGCCAATATTCTATTATTACTGGCTTTTCAACGCGAACGGCGCAAGCATTCCTGACTATTTCTATATCCCTAAGATGAATCATTAAATAATAAAATCCAAAGCATACTTAATGCGCAACAACACATACGGGTCTATTCATAACTACTTCGACAAACACATGCGCACGCGCTAATCAGTACCAGATACAGAACTCGTTACTTCTCAATCGGATCGTACTCTCGCGCGCCGATACATGTTGAGTCAAGAAACAAAATTTTGGACGAAATATTAACACTGTTACACATATGAAATAAAGACTAATAATTAAAAGGATTGAACGAATTAGTGCGTCAATGACAGTGAACAAGGTAAAAATAAAAATGAAATCAAAAAGCTACTCAATTTAAATAAACATTGTTCTGTTATAGACAAGATAATTAATTTTGTTTAACAAGACGTTGCGTACGCAACGGCCTGATCCACCAACACCAATACATCAATGGATGATCTAATTGCGAACACGTAAACACATGTCATTGTGTTTGTTACTGCAACAATGTGCGTGATTCCAGCCAGCTTATTAGAAACACTTTAAACAAAAATACAATCCAATTAGAACACATCACTGTTTCAATCTGAAACTGGAGCCGTTACAATCTGACAGATGGCATACTATAAATAAGGGGGCACTAGTTAGCGCATCGGTTTTCACATTCGGTTTTGTTACGGAAAAGCGTCCGCCATATTTTAATGTCTCAAACTTATTAGCCACAAATGTCATATCGTTTGATGCATCAACTAATACTTTGTTGGAAGCCAAAGGAAATTATTTACAGGCGTAAATTGGGCTCACGTGCGTTTTAATGCATCCCGCAAGTGTTAGTGCTCCAGTTCGATAATCTTCGCCTGCAGGGATCAGTGCGAGATGAATCACGCCTAATGTTCGGTTCTATTGTTAGATTGCGTATTACACTGGAATTATGCAATGTCCAGCGCTTTGTTGTCCATTGCGCGAGAGTGGTCAATAATTAGATTCGCGGTCTCCATTGTTCGATCGGTCGTTTACAAATCTGTCTGCTCTAATAGATTAGAAAATCTTCTTCGATTAAATGAGTGCGTAATTTTAGCCGTCCGTTCCAGTGATTAAGTCCAAAGTCTGAACTCTGTTACTAGCTAACGTTTACCAAATTTTGTTCGTGCATAAACATTCTAGTGCGGTGCTCTTAAAATTCGTTCTCTTGTATTATATCGCTCCGATCCACTTATAGATGCTATTTCAGCACAACACATTAAATTTGATCGATCAGAGCTATATTTTTCCTGTTTACCAAATATTTAAGTAACGGCCATAAGTCAGACAGTAAAATAATTCAAATGTGAAATTTCATGAACGCTCATAATGAACTTGGCAGACGACCAAAAAACGTCTTATTTTCGATGTGGAATCTGGACCAATTTTTATTGCAACGCTTCGGAAACAGTGATACGGCCCTCAATGACTTATCTTTCTAGGATAATATAAACAATATGGTCAGTGAAGAGTAGTAACACAACATATGGTAGAATGTTTGAATCTTACGATACACGTTTAAAGTAATACTTGGATTCTGCAGTGCTTAGATATTTTAATGACCAAGTAGCATTAACTTCTCATTTTACTTGAAAGTTCATGAGTTCAAAGTCTTCTACACACGTACTTAGTAATTCCAATTTAGCTGTATCCAATTTTTGTGTTTGTAATTTTATTATTTTGCTTGCAACTACGCTTGTCTGGTGGAGTGATTTATGTGCTATAACTCTGAGAGCATTTAACTAGTCGTGGAAATCTTTTTATACTGTTGAGTCCCAATGGAACGATTGGTGTATTTTTATGTACATTTCAATTACGTTCTCAGTTCCATCCATTAGTCCTTAAAAATCTTCTGCTGGATAAAAGTTTTCTATTGAAGAAGAGGTGTTTGGTGTACTATAATCCCATGAGTGTTATCCTGAAGATTAAGACTGAGACAATATGTCTTTGCCTTACCTTAGTTATAATTTCAATTACATCAAAAATTTTGTAAATGTTCATAAGTTATGCTATAGTCCTACATGGATTATAACTGCATTTTTCAAATAAATAAAAAAATATATTACCTTAGTCTTGACTACTAAGATTTTAACTCTTTTCAGGGTTAATTTTTTTCAACGATTAAAAAAAAGGAAAAATTGTTGTAGGTATACGGTAGTAATAGTACATTGTAGATACTTACTCGTATACCAAACAACTCTCATCTGATCAATGTCTAGACTTAAATCAAAAGCTCGCACAGTTTATTTTTTAAGACACGTGAGAATTAGAAATTAATTATCTTGAACTTTTTATTCTAGGAAAAGATTAGTTCTCAGTATTGAAACAGAAAGATCGATGGTAATATTGTTTATTTTTTGTGTAACGGAAGCTGGAAACGAGTATGCAGTCTGTCTCGTTGTAGGCAGTCTGTAACCGACTTCATATAGAACAGGGGGTTACTACCATCTCTTAACACAATATTATTTTAATCATACTTTTACTTTTTTGCAGGAAATTTAACTTTTTAAGCAAAATATGACAATTTCAGTTGGTTTTATACAATGGATAAGCAAAAAAATAATAGGGTTTTAGTTTGTTCAACTGTGTATGACAGAATATTTTACTGTTTTAAGGAGGAAATAAAACTTTCCTGAACTGTGATGGTTTTTAAAATATGGTGGTAGGCCCCTTGGACTTTACCGGGAGGCGATTACAATTGCGTTCCCACTTCTGACAAGCAAGATAGTTACCCCATAATAGTATGTAAATCAGCTGGAATCAATATAAGTAGTCACTGCCGGTCATTTAAATCTATAACTGACCGAGAGTAGTAGGTATAGTCTTGCCTGAAACAAATCATATATGACTATGACTTATTTAGTAACTTTAAAACACAGCAGTTTTCCGCCTTGAGGCGGAGGCATTGCTATAAGAAAGATATGAAAGTGTCATGAAGTAACTCCACGGCTTGTGTGGATCTCTTCGGATAGATCCAAACTACAAAATTAAGCAAAGTCGGGCGCGGTCAAAAATTGGATGAGTGACCGTTAGTGGAAAACATTTCTTAGTCATTTTTGTATTTTGAAAGCCACAATACCTCGATAATGGTTATAAAATGTGCCCAGCAGTGAAATAAAGGACAAAGTGGTAAAAAGGTTACCCAAGGTGTGTTAGTATCGGTGCAGTCAAATTACGAATCTACCATCAAATATTTTTCTATTATTTTTAAACTTCCGTATTAAAACTAAAGGTGCAAACAATTGATAGTTCTATTTCTAACGAAACAACTTTAAATATCCGATCATAATATTCGTGATATTTAATATCGTCCTCAATAAATTTATGAGCACGTGGCATTTGGAGTCAGTTCCTTATTTTAATGGCATTCTTCTGAATCACGTCAGCAAGACTTCTGACGGACGTTACAATAATGCTTAGAGCACACCTATGGGTGCTTTTATATAGGAACAGATTTCTTGTGGCTGTAGTTGAAAATAATATTTCGATTTTTTTTTTCAGGAAAAATAAAACAAATGACAGTTGTTTTATATTACATTTTTTTCAAACTAATGTTACTATTGTAGCCTGTGATTTGTTAAGATTATAAAAAATGGTGTAATTTTAACTGAATATAAAAATAAAATTGGCATTATCATAAGCTAATTAATCTTATTTTAATTGTAAACATTAGCGCATAGTCATTATTGTTTTTTTCAATTATGTCTGGCTTTTACATAATTCAATTAAAATCAATTAATTCTAAATAACTGGACAATAAACAGTAAAATAGCACTGTATAACAATTAGGTATCATAAATGTATGAAGGTCACTAATAATTGCATAGGAACTAATAAATTATATCTATTGTACAAACAAGATAATTTTTAATGGAAATCTTGCCCAGTAGAACAAAAGTGACATGATGTAAAAATCTTGTTTTATGTAAATGTGTCGTATATTGAATAGATTACACAAAAATGAGAATGTGTGTGAGTTTGTATGCGTGCGTGAGATTGTGTGAATTATTTTTCTAATTCGTCACCATGTACGAGTAATGTGTTAAATAAGTATATTAAATAGATATTATTACACAAAATATTGTAAATGTGTGAGTTTGTATGTGTGCGATTGTGTGAATTATTTTTATAATTCGTCACTTTCATACACGGCGTCGCTAGTGCAAATCGACGCCACTATAATCGCACCCAGAGATTTCTTTCCAATCCTCACGAGATTTATTTCTGTGACTTGAATCAGTTTTATTGCTCCTACGCTCATCTGTACTCATTTATGACCGACTTAGATATTCTTTTACGATTCCAAACGCTCTGTTTATTTTCGTTTTTAATTACTTCATGCGTAGGCCGCTTTCGAAATGACAAAAAGCATTTGACCTAGAATATGTATGAAAATTCTTTATTGATGCTATTTTTGTGTTTAGTGCCCGTCATGTGACTTAGAAATTTTTGGCGCAATTACTATAATGTATACTATAATATTTTATTGTTGTGAAACTTCCGTTGCTTGTGAGATATTAAAAACTAAGTGACTACGTAAAATGTTATTTTATTTTATTTTGCACGCGTAATAAATATAATTTATTTTATGAACGCAATTTCTTCGTCGCGATAATTTATTTTATACGTAATATCTTAAAACACGTTAACTAATAAATATTTGTGACGATCTCATAAAGAATGCTAAAAACTCTTACATGTTACCTATATCCATTAATTAATGTCTGGTCATGGTTCCTGTCTCTCTTTTCTTTAATTTTATAAACTATGTACACCACATATTTTCCGAGGCGTTCTAGCTTAGTCCTCAGCAGTGACGGCGCATCTGTGGTCGACCTCAGGTAGGAATATCTAATTCTATCTGGGGTTGATTACAGATGTCCATGGGCGGCAGTACCCACTTACCATCAGGTGGACTGCATGCTCGTCTGCTACACCTATACTATATAAAAAAACAAACTGTTAAGTATAATTTGTAATAATGGTAGAACTTTCGAAGCTCGAGTGATGTTACATCACCGTACAACTATACTAAGAGTAAAAGTCTGATTAATTGGTTAAAGGAAAAGTAACTCAGGATAACAGCAGAACAAACCCACTGGTCACCTAAGACAAAACTGACCGTGATCAGCGTTGCTTTGGCAAGCAAAACACTTGCGACATCGCCATGAACACTTAAGATATATACGCTAAATTACTGGCTATAATACACAAATATTACAGCACTATTCTAAAGTAATTACCTACATATACATATAGAACTACATAAGATCTTCAACAACTCAGGGTCACCCGCCCCAAATTTATCTCGCAATGAGCATTAACGTCGTTAATAAAATACTGTTCTACAGAAATTATCATATTGAATTTGCATCGCATTAAAGATCGAACGCAACCATCAACATTAATGAATGCATCTTCATCCAACCCGATCCAATCAAATCTCACGACTGAGTCAGACTGAATCGATGCGTTAGCGAGTAACGACCGTCGGATGCGCCGAAGTGTTCCAGAGAGATTGTAAATATTTCTCTGTTTCAGAACACGACCAAAATAGAATAGAACGCGTGTTCCTAAATCCCCTTTGAAGATTACACACGCCGGCATTAGCTCTGGCAAATTACCCTCTAACAAAGATTGTATTAATTACGCGCTCCCGATAGCCAAATGTAAATACTATTTAAATTTAGAATTCGGCAAGTGGCGTGCGCGCAGCGTTTCGCCGCCTTATATCTGTCATTTTTATTTGGGATCTATCAAGCTTGTTTTCTCAATCCGGCACTAATCGATACTGACATCGTGCAAATGTTGCGTTTTAAGCGTGAATTAACTGTTGATAGTAGTGTTAGTAGTAAAATTGTATTTGTATTGAAGTTGAAAACGGAACGGAAACATCTAGGTCAGCGTTTTTAACATTTAAACAGATATTTAGATGTGTCACCGCCTTGTAATTGAAGGAAGCCGTCTCCGACTGTCATGGTGTAATTTACGCGGAACAATGCCGACATGAGCATTGAGCAGTAAAGTGTGACGTTTCATTCGTAAATGCTCTAAAAACTACATTTTTTTTAATATTTTTCAAAGACGAAAATAGCTCACAGTGACAATTTCAATTGTCAAAACTGGTTACATTTTCTTCTTAGGAGTGTCTTTACTAATCCATGAGATATGTATTAAAAAACGATATCGCTATTTATTTCTGGTATTCCAAAAAAAAAAATCACATTTTCAATAAATTAAGACCCTGATTACCATAACCCTGTAATGCTACTATATGACAGAAATGTGTCGCTTTGGTATTGACGCTACCAAACAAAGAAGTTGAAAGCAAAATCCAAAAAAAAGCGAATTTAAAGCCTTACGTACAAGATAAGAATTTACAAAAATCCAAACAGTCGAAAATAAGCATCAAATTAGACGATGTCGAACAATTCAGGAATTGGGAAACGCAAATTACATGTTATTAGGAAACATCAACACCCGAGCGCTGTTATAACACAAAAGATAAACAGACGGAATTAAAGACTCGTACATTATAATACTTTTTGATAGTACACTCGAGTACACAATGTTTTGATTTCGTTTATGTGAATTCGCGGTTATGGTAAAACGTGCTGAAGCGTACAAATATTTAAACGCATTTGAGAATTGACTTAACGTTTTTATTAGAAAAATATATAATGATTGATAGAGATTTATTTGCCGAATTACAAACTATGACATTCAGTAATATGAATACACTACTATTATTATATTTTTTTTATTTATTTTGTTAATAAATGGCGTTGATCGAAATCAAAATAAATAAAAAAAAACATTTTGAAAAAAGTGGATTTGGCTGATTTGCGAATTAAGGTTTCGATATATATTTCCAAAATATTATTTTATTGTTATACAATGCATTCACTGTTTAAGTGTACTTTTCAAAGGACGTGTTATCTGTTGCAAGAATCATTTGATCGAAATGCCGATAGTTCCGGTTCGCGCCATGTTTTATACTTTATTAATTGTGCATACAATGATACATTATTATCTGGATTTCTTAGAAATTACTGCATTAAAAGGTTTGTAGGGCAAGATACTCTTATTAAGATCAATAAGTATTTAGGTAAAACGACCCAGTGAAACGTAAACTTCGAAGTATAAATTATATTTCCTTTGTAAAAAAAATACGTACAAATATAGTACTTTATGGCACTAAACTTATAAACGAAAAAATAAGGAGACGGCAATAGGTTAAGGAACCGATACATTTCATCAGGGCATTTCTTCTACAGAAATAAAAAATATATAACATAAAAAACTAACTGAAATATTGGATGTGGACTTCGTTAAATATATCCTTTATTTTTTACTTATAAGACATAACTATTTTTCACCAAGATTTAGAGATATATTTTTTACACCTCCACAGAATATTAAAATCGTAATTACCCTAATTCACAAATATCATTGCCAACTGCCCGAAACCTGCAGACGAACTCAATCGAACGCCGTGATAACCCTAAATTACTGCCCTGAACCCCATATTAGCTCCACAAAAGCAATAAAGCAGCGTGAAATGGTAAAGGAGTATTAATTCGATTATCAGATCGAGGTGCGAAGCGAGTTTCGATGTTTATCTAGGTAAAAAGAGGCGCTATGAGAAATTATTTTACAACTGTAAAATAATAAAAACACTCATTAGCGGTCATTAAGGCACGCCTCTGCGATTTAGGGTTAGATACCGTAGGCGTTGTTTATTTTACTTGATGACGGGGGTTGTCTATTTATCGCCTGATAGTGAAGCAATTCTACTTTTAAGTGCCAGCGGAAGCGGAAAGAATAGGTAATCTTGATCTTTGTTGAAAGTCGAGCTGACTAGGTGTTAAAAGGATTTATAAAGAACATTATTTAAACACTTTTACTTTGTGTTTTTCATTTAAATGATATGTCGGAATTATGTGACTATAATAAGGTAATTGTTTTAGTACATGGGACTAGTAATCGCACAAGGAAAATCGGTAATCCTGATTCCTGACTGATGAGGAAATTTGGATAAAATTATTTAAATCCTGTATTGTCATCGGTTCTTGATAATTGTTCAAAATTTTAAATTAATCAGACCGTTCAAAGTGGGTAAAAATCGAGTTCAAACATTCCGTTACATAGATACATACAAACATACAACCCAAGCTAATAAAAGCGTGGTAAAAAGGGGAAATTTTCAATAAATACGGTTATTTCTTACGCGCTTTTAAAATATTTTTGACGGACTAGGTACTATAATTATTGATATTAATTTATTCCATGGCACAAAATTATTATTTTCATTTTAGTACAAATAAAATGTATTTCTGAAAACATTTTAAAATTACTTTAAGATGTTACATGATTAATTTAACACCTAGCTTTCGTTAGACTATTTTTTTAACCGACTTAACAATCTCTATATAGTTTTAAATCAAAACCGATATTACAAAGTTAGTATGATTATTCCTAATTGGTAAGGAGTAATTTCTTATTGTTCCCTCTCGTTTACATCAAAAATGCTATTTGACGTAACAAAGAACTGCCGCTCGTGTCGGTTTCCAAAACCACACTCGAAATGACTCTAATTATAAAATACAATACAATTAAAACCACAACAAAATGAGTTCTTTCATGTCTATGAATGAGAGCTACAAGGGGGTATTAATTTACTACAAAGGTAAGGTTTTTGTTAATTTCAAGTGAACCTCTTATTAACTATGTTTTTTGTGGATCGATAAGTGTTAACACAGTACTGTGACTCAAATAGAAGAGTTTAAACAGTATTATTATAAAAAAACTTGAGTGCTTTAAAATAAGTAGCCTATGACAGTCCCACAATTGAACTGAAACCAATAATATGTTAACATTCGTGAAGCTATTTAAAGTGGACCTGGACATATGAAAAAATCAAATAACTAATTATAGAGGCTTATTGTAATTAAGCAAAATGTCATTGCACATTGTAATACCTACCAAACTATACAGCAATTTCTTATACTAAGACATTCCACTCTTTTATAACTTTCTTATTACTACATTATCTTATTTGCGCGGCGTTTTATTCCATACAATATTGTAATAAGTCTGAGATTCACAAAACATGATTAATATTTGTAGAAATTAACTGAAGCCAGCTGTACGTAGCCACAACACCTCGTTGCGGTCTCCCGAACAATTTGCCTGAGGGCAGAACTTACAGAAATCAAGTAGGACAATACAATATTGATATAGATTTACTAGAAGTGCCTGTTAAAAAATCACAAGAATAACATTAATAATTATTATTTCAAATTACTTTTTAATTATTTCTTCTAATATTCGGTATGTTTTCTTTGTCGTCAACATTTTAATGTAATACTGTCTATCATATATTTTTTAAACGAATCGATTCTCATATTATGTTATCTACGTCACTATGACATATTTCTCAAATTGACTTATGACGTCAATCTTAGTTTGACTTCTTTGGCACACCTATTCCTGCCTAATAATATCAGTGTTAAGCATTGCTGCATTCTGGTTTTGAGGGTGTGATAATGGTTAGGCACTCATATGAGATACTCCAACTTAGCTCATGCAGATCTTGCATCCCATATTGTGCTATTTAGGCATGCCCAAGGGCACGGTAGCTCTTAACGATTACGTAACAATGAATTTATTATTGCTTGCTTCTTTGACTCATAAAAATAAAAACTACAAAATTGCAGTCTTACTTAAAGCCAATGTCTTTGCAGTTTAGTCTCTTCTGTATAATCTATGTCTATGTCGCACTCCCACAATACACACTCAGACGTACAATTAGCCGTTTTGTACTGGATGTAAAGCCTCAATTAAACCTCGGAGGTTGGTTTCTTGTGCGTATTAATAAACGACCATTTTTCTTACTTCTCTCCCTTTGTTGTTAATAGTAGAAAATGTTTTGCGGTTGATGTCTTGTTTGTCTGCTGTCTTTATGTATGCTAGTTGAAGATGTTAAAGATTT
Source organism: Epargyreus clarus (assembly GCF_041222505.1). Lineage (NCBI taxonomy): Eukaryota > Metazoa > Arthropoda > Insecta > Lepidoptera > Hesperiidae > Epargyreus > Epargyreus clarus. Next base: position 6,814,271 of record NW_027332239.1, on the reverse strand, counting down.
ATTACTACAACTGTCTAAATAACTGATTAAACGTTATTGTTATAAATAGTTATAATAATACATTTTAAACGGGTTATTATGTATTTTTAAATAAAAATATTTTAATAATAAATTTATTTTATACAAAAAATTACTTTATGGAACTTTCTAATGATTATGTAAAAGTAATAATCATAATTGAAATCAAACTCATCTTGTAGGTCTTGAAGTCATGTAATAATATAGTCACATAAACGGTACAGAGTAACGATATAACAATTATACGTAAGTAAGTTCACACTAGTGATTAGAAGTATTATAACTACACAAGTATCTCCGTTATTCGACTGCTCTTGCTGAAGTCTCCGACCAGAATGTCGCTCTCTGTTAATTCGAGCGCCGCCAAGGTGTCGTCCCCACTTCACCTACCCGCATCTGTTTTTAAACTGTAGTATCAAATGAGTCACTTATTACTTTAATGTAACGTTATAAAAATGTGATATCGTTAATATCCAAGCTTCTTATTAACGACGATAACATTCGGCCGTCCTGCTCACACGTTCGTCCTCGATCGTGTATGGTCTGATGCAAGAGCTGCAAAAGAAAACCAGTTGTTTAATGCCTAAGTCCAGAAGAGTTACACATTTTCTTGTAATACCGACTCGCACGTAAGAGGCCCGAACTGTTTATCAAAAACATGGCTTAAACTCTACGCATTTTCTTGCAATACCGACTCGCATGTAAAAAGCCCGAACTGTTGATCCGAACCAAGGCTTAAACTAGGTGATGTTCATATAGAATCACACTAGTTGTGTATTACCTAGGTTATAAATCTGCCCCAACAGTGTTCACCACGGATTTCTGTTGCAGGCATAGTTCATAAGGACTCTTTACATAAATGTCATATGCGCGACAGGTATTGAAGCGAATGCATTAGACCATTGTTAAATAATAAAACACACGGTTTAAACTAGGTGATGTTCATATAGGATCACTCTAGTCATGTATCACCGCAGTTTTTATACCTTGTTTACGATAACATTCGGCCAGTGCTCAACTCAAATTTACTCTAAAAATGCAATATTCACTCAATGTAATACATCCACCCAACATACATACATACATACACCCAACCATATGCATCACCAAGAGACACCCGCGAACATTACACTGCTCGAGGCATCTGCACTAATCCATCTTAACTACAGATAAATAAAAATCAAACTTTAAAAAAGTTTCCTACACCTACAGTAATGACAACATCTAGCTGCCCACTTTACTTATGTCTGGATTCTAAGTCCAATAGTTAAATCTCCAACAACTATTGATTCGATAAAGTTACGCATCAGAATAACGACGTTTATCTTATTAGTCCATTTCGGAATGCTCAACAACCTGTTCAATAACTGTTATACTGATAGATAGATAGATCTATAGTTGGCCACTAAATGAATCTGTGCGACTCAAAATACTATTATAAAATTATTTTATTACTACTTAGTACTTCTTTTAATTATTACAATGTTATTTTATACAAATAGTTGCCTTTCCAATGTACGTCTTTTATCAACTGATGAAGCAGTATCAAAATAATAATATATCGTGAATATTTGAAATGAATGATATCAAAGTTAAAGACTAAATAATGGTAAACTAACCATGAATTTCACACAATATAACACGTATAAGTTGTATGAACCCAATTTTTTTACGTTATTTATCACAAATTCAAATTATTTCTTTCAAAGTAGGGCCACATAACCCACTTTTGAAAGTCAGAAAGAAATTTCATTACATTAAATTGAATTTATATTCAGTTATAATAATACATACTATTACATGAATTTCAAAATTTAATTAACAAAGCAAAGGACCCATGCGTTCACGTCAGCGACATACTTGTCAATTGTGTATGGCTTAACTACTTAACTTTTTTTTTTTTTTTTTTATTTCACCAAAAGTTTTAAATTAAGATTCCCATAAGGAAGTTATAGTTTGGGCTATTTTACTGTAAAAGTTATGCATTATACTAAGGAAGATTTGCTAGACTTTACGCAAACGTCGTTTTTAAAAAAAAATCAAATAATGTTATGGAAAGAATAAACACATTAAAATGGTCCGTTAATCTAAACGGAGTTTAAACAGACCTTGTCTTACATTGAGTTCCTCGGAAGCGGATTTTTTTTTCCGTAGGTAGTTATCAAACGGATAGTGTTATTGAATACACACTCGTAAACTACCTACCAAGAAAAATGACTTCAGAAACCGGCCATTATTTAACTATACTTATTTGTGTCTACAACTGATAAAAGATTTTTTTTAAACACGCTTTTATTTTTGCCACGCTTTTATTAACTTGACCTGTATGTATGTAACGGAATATTTGAATTCGATTTTTACCTACTTTGAACGGTCAGATTTATTTAAAAATTTTGAAATACCTATGACATGACATGATTTTAATAATCTTGTCCGATTCTAATTTTGTCTCATCACGATCGTCAGATTTAAAACTATAACTGTTTTACATAACATGTGGCTTCTTATCAATCACAACCTAAAATTTTTATGACCTGAAAAAGGTCTATTAAAGTTGATCATGATTTTATACCAGCCAGCCAAACAAACAGTTAGTCAAACTATCTTATGATACACCTTATTACCGAACAATTCATATTTATTATATATATTTCAAACGCCTCGGCTTCACCTGACTTTTATATAGTTTGTAATAAAAATTATATTAGTGCGTAATATCTATATAGATTATATTAATATAATATGTATCATTTACAACCAACACTCTCAAGGAGATGCTCGATGTTTCTATAGAGAAAACCTAGACATGACGCAATTGTGAACCGTATGAAATTTATATGAAAAGTAAATTATTGTATAAGAAAATCCCATCGAAATGTACCTATGCTTTTATTTGATTACATTATTATTCATTTGGCTATGATATACATATAATAAGAATGAAATCTTCACGTGTTTACATCGAATATATTTGAAAAAGAAAAATTGTCTGTCGGTTTGTATATTTGAAAATGCATTAAAACCAAAACTACGAAGTCGATGTCAAAAGTATACATTTTTTTTAAAAAACATTACATGACCAGGTAATGGACAATTCCAAATTACTAACGTACTCCGTGATCTTGACAGAGGGCATTGTATAATTCAAATTATATTTTGAATCCACATGAACAAAGTCGCAGGCAAGACTCGTTTTAAAAATGCAATTCAAATTATATTTTGAATCCACATGAACAAAGTCGCAGGCAAGACTCGTTTTAAAAATGCAATTCAAATTATATTCTGACTCCACATGAACAAAGTCGCAGGCAAGACTCATTTTAAATATGGTATACAAGAGACTATCTAAATTTATGTAGGCTTCAGTGACCGTTTCTCACTTAATACGTATAATAACTTAATTGCTGTAACTTGTAAATAGAACTAAGCTCAAGTTATAAAAGCATCAATTTATTATTATTATTATTATTATTTTACTTAAAAAATTTTATTCTCAATCCCATACAAAGTGGATCCCGTTTATCATTTCGTAAATGGCTCACATAATTAATAATATCGATAGTCTAAGCGTCTCAACGTTTAAGGTACAAACTTCATTTACCAGTATTTGATAGTGCCCAATTTTCAAACCAAAAGGACGTGTAATGTGTCAAATTCAAATTGAAATTTAAAGATTTAAAATTACGAGATGTAAAGAAATATTAATACAAAACGAAACGTTGCATACTAAATTTAAAACAGACATTTAATATTATGTATAAGTGAGTCAGTCTGAAGTAGAATGGGAGATAAGAGAGATATTTTTATATATAATATTCCAAAGACCGCTGCGCATAAGTTTCTCAGTTTTCTTATAGATCATTAACTAATGTGCATTTATACTTTATGGGAGTCAAAACACAGTAGTACACAGTACTGCGTGAATTCGCCTAGAATTGATGGAAATCTAAATTTGGCAACGTACGTATGCTTCTTTCATAACAATTACGTATCAAGTATATGAAATCAAAAGGAAACTTTCATTGATTTATAAAATGAAAATGTGAACAATGTAGATGTGAATGCAAGTTTATTTTTAAATATAGTCAATTAATATCCAAAAAAAAAAACAATAAACCTTAAACTCATTTACCATTTCCCTCCTGGGTACACTCAGCCACTCAATACCGTGGTCGTGATACTTTTTTGCAGGCAGTTAAATATGTACCACGTAGATATTATACATTTCTGTACAATTATGAATAATCAAAATTTTGCAACTTAATAAACGTGTCACTTATATCAAGTAGGTATACTGTACTCTGTAACTGCGTTTGTTGCTACCGCATAGTCCCTTCCATACAATAAAAACAAACGCATATACGTAAACCCCGTTTGAAACATTAAAAGTTATCAAAAATAAATTCAAATCTAACCTGTATGCAATTTCTGGCGTACATTAGCCTATATTAACAACCATTAGGTTCCCATATCTATAAAGCCTGACATTTAAGATTAAAGATCCTTAAAATATTTTCATAAGTACGTGTATTTCTATATATTTCAAAGTAGGTGTAACTTTAGAACAATTAGGATTTACTTTTTACACCACAGAATTTAACCAAATGGACAGATTTACCACAAGAACTGCCTTGCAAAATTACTTTTAGACACTTCTTCACAGAAAATGCACTTATTTTGAAGTAAACACCTCAGTTTACAATGTTAACAAGTAATTTGATAAGAGTAAAGTTTGTTCACAAAATTTAAGTATATCATTTTCAGAGGGTATTAACATTTCATTGAATTACTAGTCTCAATCTATCCATTTTCTTAATTCAAATGAGTTTTCCCTTACATCAACGACATTTATCTACCCCCATTTTTACTTATTCTACCAAGATGAATTCACATATGACATAATAATGTTTTAACTCACGGTTTTTATTCCTGTGTCAAGTATGTTCGTACTTACGAATCGCCGTCCATGATTGTGAGCTGGTTCTTGTACACTTCTGATGAAATCAAACTCATCTTGTAGGTCTTGAAGTCATGTAATAATATAGTCACATAAACGGTACAGAGTAACGATATAACAATTATACGTAAGTAAGTTCACACTAGTGATTAGAAGTATTATAACTACACAAGTATCTCCGTTATTCGACTGCTCTTGCTGAAGTCTCCGACCAGAATGTCGCTCTCTGTTAATTCGAGCGCCGCCAAGGTGTCGTCCCCACTTCACCTACCCGCATCTGTTTTTAAACTGTAGTATCAAATGAGTCACTTATTACTTTAATGTAACGTTATAAAAATGTGATATCGTTAATATCCAAGCTTCTTATTAACGACGATAACATAATGTAATAGATTTTTATAATTAGGTACCATTGCATTTTAAATAAAACTTAGAACACATGTCTATTACTAAATTCGAGAAAAAAAATCGGTTGAGGCTATAATGTTATGGCGTTGCTTAAATACCAAAAGGCAATTGTACTAAATTGTACGTTTTTTCTTCTTGTAGCACTTCTTCTATCTTGTAGCACTTTTGGCTTTGACATTTTCCCATTAGTTGAATTACAAATGATAAAGATCTTTAAACAATCTTAGTGATTATTGAATCGAAACAAAAACAAGATAAATGTAACATTTATTTCGCTGAACGTAATTATGCTGAGTTTTATTGCAATTATAAAATTACAAGAACGTTATTCAAATGTGATACGCCTATACAAGAGGGAGCGCGTGTCGACAAAAACATACCTTTGTTTATTTGAGTGGTTCCTTATAATAATGAAAGCTATCACTAATTGTATGCGTATGTTTTTCGTTATATTTATTGGAATGAAATATCGTTTATTCGTAATATGTACCTACCCATAGTAACAGTTTAGGACTCGTAGAATTGCGGTACGTATATTATTATCCGTAGGTGAGGTTAGGTTAAGTTAGATAACAAAATATCCGCCATACCATTTAATCCACAAATTATCTGTGTATTTAATTTTGTAATTCATAAGAAATAACAAAAATACGACAGTTCATTTTTTTTTAATATTTATTTATACCTTTTTTATTCATTAAAGTACTTATTATTATTATGTTAAATATAGAATCATGATCAATAAAAAAAAACTAAATAAATTACAAAATAAAAACGACATAAACCAATCATTGTTAAACTTTTCCTTTAAATCAACTTAATTTTATTCTCACAATATTAAAATCTTAACTTCACTGAACCCTAAAACCACTCAAGAGTATAAATGCCTCCAATTAAATACAATAAAATGCAAAGTAGACAATAAAACAAACAAATTATAAATACATTACCTAATCGCTGAGAACATTAAAATTCTATTGTAATTTATCAAGACGCCTTCCCCTTTCTCTAGCCTTACGAATTCTTATTACCATTCATAATTTTTGGCTTTTATAACCTTAGAATAAGACTTATACTGGTATAAAATAATGGTAAAAATATGTTTGTTCAATATAATTGATGCTAAGTTAAAATGAAACTTAAGTAGATAGCATTTTGTTATGTATACAATTAGCACTTATTGTATGTAATGAGTATGTAATTTCACAGTTTATTATGTACTACAAACATAGTTATTTTTAAGGTAAAAATGTACGCCTGTTTAGTACTCTGTTTATTTGACAATTTCTACATAGTTATAGCTACTAAACATTAAAAAATTTCGTACATTTTCTTATTTTTACCTACTAAAGATCGAAATTCGAAAAAATATCCTAATTGATTATTAATAACGGGCATTATGGGTATATGCGACGTATGTTAAATACCAATTCTGTCGTAAAAACGCGGACATAGTCGCAGGTGGAGTGATAGCCTAGAGGTTAAGAAACGCGGCCTCTCGATCGAGGGGTCCGAGGCTCAAATCCCAGGCACCTCTGCTTTTCAAAGTTATGTGCGTATTAGAAATTAATTATCACTTGCTTAAACGGTGAAGGAAAACATTGTGAGGAAACCTGCATAACTGAGAGATTTATAAAAAAATATCTCAAATGTATGTGAAGTCTATCAACACGCACTTGGCCAGCGCGGTGGACTATGGCCTAATCCTTCTCATTCTGAGAGGAGACCCGTGCCCAGCAATGGGACAGTAATGGTTTGATGGTTGAGTTATGTTTATTGCAGTATGACTCAGTAGTTGGATGTTATTCTAGTAGTAATACTGCTAATATTTTTTCAATGGTAGTACATCTTAATTATTTAATTAACCTACAACTCTTAGTTCCGTTCTTACTCAGAACAATGAGGCATTTGTTATGTATGAAAGTTAAACACGTAATTATGAAAGTTGGCCACGTGATTGTTGTGTATTCAATTAGTTTTGAAGATGTGTTATAATTACATTTTTAAATTCATACATTCTTGCTCTTTATAACAATGGCCTATAAGATCTCCATCCCTCCATTATTCCCAAAAATACCATATATGTAAATAGAAATAGTAACAATGAACTACATTTGAAAGTGGTAGAACCCTTTGTGGCTCGACTCCGGCGGCACCACCGCCACACCTATTTCTGCCTAATAACAACAGTGTTAGGCGCTGCTGTGATCCGTTTTGAAGGGAGACATACTTTTCCGAGGCGTTCCAGCTTAGTTCTCAGGGGTAGCGTCGCATCTGTGGCCGACCTCAGATAGGAATATCTAATCCTATCTGTGGTTGATTACAGATGTCCATGGGCGACAGTAGCCACTTACCATCAGGTGGACTACATGCTCGTCTGCTACTCCTATATTATAAAAAAAAAACATTCATAACTTCAAAGAGGATTAAAAACATTTAGACAAATAACAAGATTAATATGTCGCATACTAACTACGTGGCCTATTTAACGTCCTCACAAAGGCTACGAAAAACCCAATTCAGATTGAAATTGACATAGAGCACATAAGAACTAGAAGTTCGGACTGACAATATAATTCAATATTCATACTGAAACTCGTTAAAACATCTTGATCCACCGAAAATCTTTAAATTTTGGAAACTTATATAGAGTTTCCAAAATTCAAAGATTCCAATGAGGTAGTGGACAAAAAATATTATTTAAATTCTATTAATTTAATTGTAACTATAATGAGTGAAGGATTTTTAATAATTATTTCTCCTTTTTTTAATAAGCTTATATTCTGTTCCATTATCCCAAATTATTTTATTAGAACAACGATGACAGTAGCCAAAAAAAAACATATTAATTGTTTGTGTGTTGCCCTCAATACTCCTTGGGGTTTATTTTAGTATATGTGGATTCGTTTGCTTTCATTACACAAAATATCACGTATCAGATATCGAGTACCATGCATTGCTTGCTATGTAGGTATTCCATGATACTCGTGCGTCATTTCTGTATGTCATCTACTCTATGGCAACTGCGCTGAATGTATGAAACACGTGTGGACACACGTCGAGCTAGACAAAGGTAATTAAGGGCTTTGTACGTTAATGGTACAAGGTCGGATCACACGTGCGCTGTAAAGGGTTCATACTAGTATCTAAATTGTTTCGCTGAAGAACGTATTACGCAGTTCAAAAATTTACCAATAAATAAAAATGTTAAAATTTGCTTTCAAATTAAAGAAAGATAAATATTATGAAGTCCTCTGCGCGCGATGTCCCTATCGGGCTGCCCTGTGGGAAGCAGTTTATGGTCCTACCGCACACCTGTACCCTTACCATGAGTTTTTACGTTTTGACAAATATGACTGTTTTGGTATTTGTTTACGTATTGGCCCATACAATTTGAAAGTTCTGGTATAATCCGCTAGGGGCGCTGATTGGTGACTGTATGCAGCCACACGTACCGCCGTCCTTCCCGGGGTTGCTTGCTGGACGGTTCGAACTAAAATCTTGCCGGGGGTAACCCCGGAAGCCCACTTTTAGTCGTCTCTTATGACAGGCAGGGAATACCATAGCCCTATTCCCGGAACTAGAATTAACATTTATATTTTAGTCAGTCCTATTTTATATAAAATTTCTTAAAAATATCTATCGACAGCGTCGACGAGAGTTTAGTTTTGAATTCTTACGGTTTTCAAAAGACTATATATCAAAATTAACGTTTAATTTAATATTCTAATAATTTCTTTTATTTTCAGTGCTTTTTGGGGTAAACCTAAAAACATATTGAACTGACAAGCTTTCTTTATGATATCCTATCATTACCTACAGCCCTAAAAATAATAACATGTCTATGTCATCTTGTAATAATTTTATGCTCATTACTTCTCTGAATATACTTGGGTATTAACCATTTACGAAAATTATATTGAATATACATAATTGTATTGACACTATGGGTGTTTAGCAAATTTCAGGTCAATAAATGAATATAAAGATGATATTTCAATTGATTTGACCCACCGAAGTCAATCTAAATAAAACATAAAAAAATGTATCCACTCATTACTGTATCCAAATATTAAAATAGGAAGACACGATACAAACAATTTAATTCTTTTATCCGTTCCCGTTACTCAAACGCAATTTGGTACGTTCACACTGAACCCATTCAATGGATTTGTGTTAATATTATCCATTCGTAAACCTTATTCGGTACGCAATTATTTCCATGACCGACGTACGTACAATAGAATAATGATTCTAATTTAATACTAGTAAAACCACAACAGTTCGTAAGCTAGACAATTTAAAGTTATAATGAGAAGCGTGGATTTCACAAGATTGTATAGGTATTTGGTGTAATTACACAATACATACAAGTTATTTATTATAATTGTAGGGGTTGTGTATGATTGGTAGGAAATTATCATGAAGAAATCAATATGCCAGGGTGTGTTAAATTTTGTTGAAGACGAACTTGCAGATAAGCGCTGTGGACTACGACTTAATGCTTTTGAACCTGAGTACGTATCTAAGCAGAGGGACAGTAATGAATTATTGTTAATCCTTTTTCCCACGCACACTCCTATTGATTATAAATTTGTTAGTTAAGTGCTGCTGCATTCTGGTTTTATCCTTGTGGTAAAGGACCCATGAGACGTTAAAACTTACGACAATGAAAGTATGATTAAAAAATTAGCGAATCCATTTGTCCACAAAAAGCAGAGAACATATTTTAAATACTGATAATTCATAAAGTTGCATTTAATCGTGCACATAATAGTTTAAGAGCTTGCTACCCAACAATTACTGCAATCAAACCACAAGGACTCATTTATGTTTAAGAAATTTCTGCAGAGAGCTCTTATAATCGTTGAAGCCGAAATCAGAATATCTTTTATACCTAAAGATACTTAATAGTGTCATAGCGAAGAAATAATTTTCTCTTGAACATAATCAACACTTCGCATTGTTTGTGTAAGTGCGTACTCAATAGCCCGAGAGCCAGCTATCCAACAGATAGCTTCAGTTGTTCACCTCTTTTGTTATTTTGACACAGGAAGTTATTATATCAATTAAGTGGGGCACGGCTCCTGCCATTATCATCTCACGAGTGACGTGTTAATACGGTGCGTAGTGATGTGCTGTGTTGGATGGGAAATTATTATTTTATTTACTTACGCATAATTATGAGAAGCATTTAGATAAGTATATTTGAATAGTACCTAAATTGATTTCTTTTTTAATTTTTTAAATTTTCCATGTATGTAATTTTTGTGATTTTAAATTTATTTAAGACTAATATTTTATTTATTTGCGAATAATTATGAGAAGCATTTAGATAAGTACATTTGAAAAGTCCCTGATTTGATTTCTTTTTTAATTTTCATAATTTTACATGTATGTAATTTTTATGAATTTAAATTTATTTAAAACTAATATTGCCGCGGAATAAGCATTTTTTTTAAATATTGGATACACTGTTTTCTTTAATGCCTATATGATAATACGAGTAATACCAAAAACCTCGTATCTGGAGCTACCATTAAATATGAAAACCTTTAAATTGTGCAAACTGTTATGTTCGTTTATTATTTAATATAGGTATATAGTAGGTTTTTAAATATTGTTAAAATAAATATCAAATTATTAAATAAAAATAAAATATATATTTGTTAATTTAGTTAACACAATTTTCTATTCATCATAAATAATGTTTGAAATTAATTTGACTAAACATATTTCTCTAATAACTGTGTCATTTTTTGTGTAAGTATACATACCTATGAACATATTAATTTAGGATCTCATTAAATTATAACAATAATGACTTGTGCTTCACATCACTATGTATGTGGATCTCAAATTATATCGGTTCTTTAATTTTCAATCGGAATGACCGAATGAAACGAATGAACGACCGATGCTACTGTTCAATCACAAAGCACTCTCCCATACTCTATGGACATAATTGATAGTCATACAGACTTAACAATAGTGAAATCATCAGTGAGTACAAAGTGAAATGAACTTTACTGTAGCGTTGTAGAGTTTAATCATGATTGATGTTCGGACTGAATGGTATTCAAAAAGTTAAGTTGCATGGCTCCCGTAGTTACTCAGTCTAATTTCTTAGCGGCGTTATTATTGTTTCTCATGATTAAGTTTCTTTTTTGCTCACAATGAAATCACGAGGTAGGTTGGTTGGTATCAATAGTTTATTTTGGTGCGTGGGACGTATTCGGTTCCGGGTGACGGTTTTTTTAGTTCTGAAGTTTTTTTTTTTGAGGGATTTGAATGATTTTTTCAACTGTGTGTTTTAAATTGCTTATAAAGGGAATATCCGATGGCCATAGACCTTTTCTTGTGTTGATCGACAATGTGTAATGACTGATTAGTATGGAAAATATTTTTGTCATAAAAATATGCAGAAATTAAAAGAACTTTACTGTAGCGTTGTAAAGTTTAACCATGATTGATGTTCGTTTCGTATGGTATTCAAAAAGTTAAGTTGCATGGCATTGCATTTGTTGATCGTATATGTGTGAAAGCTTATCATTATTTAAGTATTTTTGTTTTTAAAAATAACATAATTTAACTACATGTTAACTAATACAAATTAAATATTTTTTCCGTTGATTGGGCTTATTTTTTATAAGTAATACGTATGATTTTATCACACAAAAGTATATTAAAAAAGGTGAAAATTTATTTTAAGTCCTTAAATTTGTTAACATACATGAATCACAACCAAACATACATATTCAATCCAAATTACATAGTAGGTATGTTTCAAAGGCACACACGTATCCGTGTGAACCAACACGTGTTAGGCGTGAACAAAGAGAGTAACATGTCAATTAAATCTACTCACTTTTTTCCTCCGTAACGAACCGTAATGCAATTATTCGTAATAACAGGATGAGACTACGCGACAGAGGCTCTCCGTCGACGCCCAGTAATCAGTCAGACAATTAAAATGTCATTACCTTACCAGTTTTTACACCTAACCAACGTACCTTTAATTATGTCGTAGGGATGGCGTACCCTCCGAAAAAGATCGATTCTTGAATCGATTCGAAGTACAATAAATCGATTCTCCAAAATCGATATTCGATATTTTTGCTAAAAAGGAAAAGATAGCGAAAAAAATGTCATCAGGGCCAAACAAGCACTGAAATACGTATCCGTCAGCAAAAAATAAAAATTCAACCAACTTCGAAAAGATCGATTCGATTTTCTAGGATGAAAGATCGATTCACCGAATCGATCCACTACTAGAGATCGATTAAAATAATCGATTTTTTAGCCCAAAAGAATCTTCGATTAATCGATCTCAGATCGGCATCCCTATTTTGTCGGGATAAAAACCGACTAAAAAGTCGTGAAATTAATGTGGCTACGTAAAGTGTGAAAAAACTACCGACTCCGAAATAAGAGTCGCTTCGTGACCGCCGTTTATTGAACCTACTGGATACGTAGCGGATTCAATTATGCATTTTTTTGTGAAAATAATAACGTTTTTATGAGTCGAAAAAGTGACACGGCTCGTTTCAAAACTGTATATCTTGTAACGAAAGCTTGCATTGTATGCATGGCTTACATTACTAGCATACTCTATTGCAATATAAAGTAAGATATTTTTGTTCGATGATTTTTTGACACTCCATTATAGGTAATTTTGAAGGTAGTAGAACCCTTTGTGGTTCGACTCCGGCAGCACCACTGCCACACCTATTTCTGATTAATAATAGCAGTGTTGGGCACAGCTGTTTTCCGGTTTCAAGGGTGTGGCAAGAGAGATATGCTTTTCCGAGGCGTTCCAGCTTAGTCCTCAGGGGTAGCGGCGCATTTGTGACCGACCTCAGGTAGGAATATCTAAACCTATCTGGTTTTGATTACAGATGTCCATGGGCGTCAGTAGCCACTTACCATCAGGTGGACTGCATGCTTGTCTGCTACTTATATATTATAAAAAAGGTAAAAGAAAACTTCAACATACATAATAGGGAAAAATAACTCTACCCTCTCTTAATATACCTAAAACATACTTAAAATTTGTGCAATGTGAATAATTAAAAATATTATGTCCGGAAACTTTTTTTAAGTTTTATAATTTGTTTGAAAATGTACATCGAAAACTTTGATATAGCTTATAGAATAAACAAATTTAATTTAATTTTAATATAACAATAGATCCTCGTATCGAGAGCTAGCTTTCTGTTTAATTAATTTCAGTTAATTCATTAGAAATTAGTTAGAGCTTCACTAAGCTAGAGGAATGTTCGCATAGGCTGACGGTTCAAGGTCGTGGCAAAGTTCAAGTTTATCCTGTTACCTACTTTTTGTCCTTTTCGTATCTCGCTAGCGTTAATTCCAAACAATACATAATTCTTATCAAGTTTACTTACACTTAATGGTTGTATAACAACTGAAAAAATAAATCTTCATTTTGAAGTATCCGCTGTAAGATCTAAATAAATCTAAATAATTTCAATGGGAAGCCTATACTAATTTTTGACTGTTTGTCCGTCCGGATGAATTTCAAAAACAGCTACACTAGTTTCGGTAAGACCGACGCAAAACATTAAATTTTATTTATGCTATCTACTAACTGAAAATGTGGTTGAAACTACTGATTTAAATAATCAAATATTACAAAAGAAATCAAATTTCAATCAAAAGTTACTCATTTCATTTATGTCACCTAAACTCGTTTGTCCTTAAGTTACTTATATACTGCACAAAACCAACTGTCATCAACAATTTAAGCTTCTCATAATGATATTTCTGGAAAAAGCCAGTGACATAATATGTTAAAAATGATAGGTTCCGTATGTAATTGTAACCAAGTGTTACCCTTTAACGACATCTGTGTGAGGCTAACGACATCTGCGGTGGGAACCGAAATTACAAGTTTAAGAGGTAATGAGCTTTTCACTATACTACGGTATTAGTATATAAGGCAATCCTTAGGTCATTTCTGAGCGGGTCCATATAACTTGGAAAGAAACCGGTAAATTCCGTGACTATATTAGTTAGATAACAATTAATAAATGAGAATTACTTTTACCAGAGAAAAAAAGACTTATTTTTTGATTTTATTGAATTACAAGGATTAAGCTATTCCGTCATGATGACCAAGCACCTCGAAAAACCTTTGAAAATGTCATAGAGACATCTTCACACACTTTATCCAGTGACATTTAAATTCAAGGATTCGAACCCCGAACCACCAGGCCTAGAAGTCTGTAACCACTAATATTTGCAATAACAAATAAATAGAAAAATATTAACAGTTAATTTTATTTATGTTACTAACTTTACCCGCGGCTTCACTCCCGGTCAGAGTTTTATCAATCCCTCGGGAACGGTACTTTTCTGAAGTCCTGACAACGTGTGTATAGAATTCAATATCATACGGTTATTCGCGTCAAAGTGTAGCAAGAAACACACAAACTCACATTTGCATTTACAATAGTAGTTAACCTTATTTATGTTAATTAATTACAAATACAACAACACCACATCAAAGTCAATTATCGTACAGATACAGATACAGATGAAGATCAGAATATTTGTGATCAGATCAGTTATTGGCTGTCCACACGACTGACAAAGGGTGGACCGTTTACATAAGTAATTAACTATCGTGTTGGGTGGATGGGATGAGAATTAATCGTGATTCATATTTACTTACGGAGTATGATATTATACTAGATACATCGGAGATAATGAATACCTATCGATATGAAAGATTTTTTCTTTTTTATAATGTTGGCGTCATAAACCAGCATGTGTCTATTTGACATCTGTAATCAATCCCGGATAAGATTAAATTCCTACCTGAAGTTGGCCTCAGATGCGCCCCTGAGGATCAAGTTGGAAGTATGTGTCCCCTAATACACTTTCAAGCAGAACAGAGCAGCTTTTAACACTGTTGTTATTACGCAGAAATAAGTGTAAATGTGCACAGAAGTAGTGCCTCCGAGAGACCACCACAGAGGGTTCTACTACCCTCAACAGTAAGGTAATAGAAGTGTAAAGGGTGATATTAAAGGTATGCGTAAGATAAGGTAAAACTAAAGACAAATAAATTTGAAGCAAAGACATTAACAAATTACATAAACTGCGTCAACGACTACAAGAATTTTACTTTTTGCAATGTATGCTTAAATCAACATACTTTTTAACCGACTCCCCAAAGGAAGAGAGCTTAAGGCGCTCATATTGGACAAGCTGTTTACGTCGTTAGCCAACGAAATATATTGAGTTCCGACTTCAGAACTATGTACCTACTAAACAAACATTTATTCGAATTATTTTTTACTTTGTAGTGACATAGAAATCGGTTTTATGTTTTTGTTATTTTTTTATTTTGAAATCTACAACATTATTTTTGCTGTATACAAGACTTCTTCCTGTTTATCACATAATACATTTAAGGAAAATATATTTTAATGATTAAATCAATTAGTCGATAGCATATTGAATTCTTTGCAACGATGCTACGACGTAGCTCGAAGTCTGTACTGAAACTACTGAATTAAAACTGCAATTGCTTAAGTTTTACCTCGTTATAGCACCTTCAGTGCAATCCATAATTAATTGTTTTATTAGTTGTATTGTAGTTAATTTTCTAACACTCCATAAACTTTACCATCGGGCTTAGGTTATTACGGTTATTTTCACTACATATTTTCAACAATATGAAAAAAGATTAAATAATACCAGAATTATATATATTTGTGCTTTGAGCAGTGATGCTTATATCTGATATGTGTGATAAAACAGGATTCGAACTTCGTACTCAAGCCCAGCGATGTACCTATGATCAACCTCACATTACTTTAATTATTTCTTTAAAAGTTATAATCACGAACCGGTATTTACCAATACAGTCTCTAATACTCATTAACTACGTTTATTACTAAACAAAACAACCCGCACAAACAAATAGATTGTATCAAAACAAATCTATGTTTACACATACATCAGGACATCGTGACAAACATCTCCGACGGAACAAATTACGTACAAAGTTAATTTGCCAACTTTTTTATATAAACATTTCCCTCGGTCGCGTCTCGCGGCTATTAATATGGAACAGTGTTTAATATCTGACATCTGTTACAAAAACTTTTATTATAAGACTAATCCATTGCACACATTCACAGCACATACTCATTTCCCGCATACCAACGGAACTCACACATAAGTGACGGCACTTAGTTTAGGATCCTGCCGGTAGCGGCGTAGTAGGTAGCGGTCAGTGATTTTTATTAGCGATGTATAATTGCATTTTTTTTTTATTAAAGTAGATACAATACAATATTTAAATAATAGTGTTTTTTATTAGCGATGTATATTTTTTTTTGGTATAAGTAGGTACAATACAATATTTAAATAATAGTGTTTTTTATTAGCGATGTATAATTGTAGTTATTTTTATTTTTGGTATAAGTAAATACAATACAATATTTAAATAATAATTATTGAATATTTTATAACCATCTTAAACTAAAGCGTAATTTTGGATGGCATTGTCTAGAAGTCTATCCTAGATGGCAGATAGCTTATTATACATAATATGTATTTGGCCAACACTCAAATATAAAATTCGATTTACATTATTTATACACATTTCTGTTCGTATGTATTTTTAAAATGTATAAAAGTACTTCAATGAAAAGATGTTAGTCCACGCAGAAATAATCTTAATACTTTTTGAAATCGTATTTAACAGCTCACATGGTAAAGCGTAGATACATACCAGCTTGATACAAAGAAAATTCTAGATTCTATCCCCTTCGATTTCTAAGTATACGGTATAGGTAACTTTCTTCAGTAAAACTGAAATATAGAACAAAGATAAGTGTGTCGTATATTTTACGTTGTGTTAAAAATAACGTTATGAAATTCTAGTTGACCCGGCTAACGTTTTTTTGCCATATAAATAAAAAAATGTTAAGGGTGAACCACCCTTATCACTTGGGGGTATGAAAAATAGATAGTAGCCGATTCTCAGACCCACTGAATATGCATACAAAATTTGATGAAAATCAGTGAAGCCGTTTCGGAGGAGTACGGTAACTAACATTGTGACACGAGAATTTTATATATAAGATAATCACAAAACAAAACATGGCTAAAACATACCACACCGCGTCACCGCCCGTCGGCGCCCACTCTCATCTGCTAGTTCTTAATTAAGTTAGCTTATGTAACGAAAGATGGTCTCATTTAGATAACACCGTAACTTCCAGGCTAACACAAGATACAGTGAAGTTAGGGTACTTAGGGCTCTTAACGCCGCAACTTTACCCATATCGTATAAAGTTAATTAGTGGACTTAGCAAGCGTTAAAACATTAGAACTATTATACATTAACTAGCTGACCCCGCAAACGTTGTGTTGCCATATAAATAAAAAAATGTTAAGGGTGAACCCCTTATCACTTAGGGGTATGAAAAATAGATAGTAGCCGATTCTCAGACCTGCTAAATATGCATATAAAATTTGGTGAAAATCGGTAAAGCCGTTTCGGAGGAGTACGGTAACTAACATTGTGACACGAGAATTTTATATAAGATTATGTATTATGTAATGTTTCTGAAATAAAATTTCCTCTAAATGAGTTTGCTACTAATGAGCAAAGTAGTTATTTTTCTAGGAAATTATACCATACCTTACCTTTAACAGCAATACTTAACGAAGGTACTCAAGGTATTAGAACTTCGTGTTGTAAAAGTTAATTAGTAAACTTAGCGCGCTATGGCAGTTAACTACACTGGCGTGACGGTGAAGTTATAATTAAATATTAAGCTTTGTATTGTTTTAGGGTTCCGCACCTGAAGGATAAAATTGAACCCTAGTACTAAGTCATGACCGCAATGACAATAAAACTAAAAAAAATCCAAAATAAATGTGGGTCGCCTTACAAGAAACTGCCACTTTTCAGCGTTTTTCGCTTTATCTAATGAACCGTAAGATAGACAGTTCAAATTTTCATAATGATTTCACTTCTATATCTGCTATGACAACAAATACTAAATAAAAAAATGTTTCTTTTTAAGAACGGAACCCATTCGTGTGCGAGTTTGACTCTTACTTAATAATAATTGGTATTATTTATGAGATTGAAGTAGCCATCAAGCTTGCAGTCCACCTGATAGCAGCAACTGCCACCCATGGACATCTGCAATCGGCTCTAAGTAAAATTTGAATCGTATCCGAGATCATTCACAGATTACCTACTACCCCTATAGACTAACGTCTGTTATGAATATTCGATCTATGCAATGTCTTAAATATTAACCATTTTATGTCGAGTAGAAATTATCAAAGTTCGATTTTCAAAGTTGATTTTACAAGTACCTACGCACATCAAACCAGAATATAGCGGCTCTTAAGACTCTTGTTATAAGGAAGCAGTAAAATATAATTTTACCACCCTCATTTAGCTAATAATTCTACAAAGAGTGTCATAAGTGTAGCATATACATAAATCTTACAAAGTAGAAACAGTATAACAATGTTCCGTTCTTGACCTCTCTAAGGTGAATGAGATCAGATCACGACAGTTCGTTGGCGCGATGCTCAGAAATATTAATTAGGGACGCGATAGGCGCCGATCAACATTTATTACTCTCTGTCCAAGCAGTGTCTAACTTGTGCATAAATCTAGATATACTGCTTAAGGGTAAAACAATAAATTTAGTGTTAAATCTAGGAAATATTTTTCAACTCAAGGGTATGAAAATAGCATTCTGTGTTAAAACTTGCAAGCATTTTTCATTGTAAATGCCAAAACATTCGAACTAATATTATAAATGCGAAAGGGCGTTTGTTTGTCGCTATCACGATTTAACTACTAAAACGATTTTTTTACACACGTTTTCAGGGGTTCGAGAAAGGATATGGGGTACCTTTTATTCCGGAAAATTACTATTCCCAAATGATAGATAAAAACAACTATTGTCATCGATCTCTAACGTGAGCGAAGCCGCGGGTAAATGCTGGTCAGTATTTTTTTTTCAATATTATTTAAGGCAACGTGGTCACTATGTTAACCAATCAGGTTTTGGGTACAATTCCATAAAATTTTACTTCTGGGTCCTTTTATTATAGTAGTATTTTTGTTACTTATTTGCCCTTATGTCTTCAAATTACCATGACGCAGGGAATTCTAGTATAGGGCGTAAGTGTAGAAAGCGTTAAGCGAAAGCTGTCATCTGTCGCTTCCTAGGATTGCGATTGAAAGCTCATTATTAACCCATTACTAGCCAACACCACAAGTCTTATTTCAGAAGAAGAAGAAGGGTTAAGCTTACTATAATATTCATACAAATTGACAGTAAACGACATATCAGAATATAACTTATCTTCACAACATCCGTTTGATAGTCGAGGGCCCAATCAAGTTTCCTCCGAGTTATTACGAGATTAATACGAATTCTAATCGAGTTTTCTCTCATTAAGTACCACGGTTACCAAGCCCTCTTTATTATAGTGGAATAATACGACGGGGTAATATCGTGGTATAGTTACTTAATCAATTCCTTTGTTGGTAGAATCGACCCCCGCAGTCAGGGTGGGGTTGATTAAGAAGAATATTGCTTGATTACGCGCTTGAAGTATGACATTCGAAGATGCTAAGAGGCTTGATTGCAAGATGTGTCTCGGGAAGCTAAATATAATATTTATTTCACTGTCACTCAAGCCATGTAAGTTAGTTAACAGCTATTCAGTCATGATAGTACTCTTAGGTCAAATTTACTAGATTTTTACATACTAATAAAATATTGTAATGGTAGCATAAAACCTTATGAATCAGTGCTAATAATAATATTTATTATAACATAATTGCTACTGTAAATATACTAAGCACTAAAATAATAAACACGAACAAATGTCATGAATAAAATAATTAACTGTATACCGATAACCTTTTTAACTGTATTGTAATGGTTAATTAAAATAAAAAATATGCAATAAATAAACACTCAAATTATTTACATATTTCTATTTAATTTAGTCCTTAGTCCTATAATTTATAAGCATTGTGAAAAAATATATGATAACTAGCTGACCCCGCAAACGTTGTGTTGCCATATAAATAAATAAATGTTAAGGATGAACAACCCTTATCACTTAGGGGTATGAAAAATGGATTGTAGTCGATTCTCAGACCTACTGAATATGCATATAAAATTTGGTGAAAATCGGTAAAGCTGTTTCGGAGGAGTACGGTAACTAACATTGTGACACGAGAATTTTATATATAAGATATTTTGTGTTGTTTTAATGTTTTGTCAAGTGACCATGAGGTTTTATGTGTAGATGGACCTTTTACCGTCAAGCAAATTACTTGACAACTAACCACTTAAAATATCTAGTGTAATTACACCGACAAAATTAGATACAGTGTAAACTCTACGACAAAATTTAAGCATAACGACAAAATCTTGTCGCTTCTTGCATCTCTGTATCCTTATTGTCTTCACGCACACACGTGCACGTCTAATGAATATGTCTCCATATCACCGATGAATGTCGCCGATGGAACTCGTCGGGGACTAATATTGTCGATTTAGACACAATTACTGATCGTATGTATCGGATTACACGGCCGTGTCTCCGTAGAGTTGTGGTAATGAATTGTAGAGTTTAGAGGGATTGTAACGCAATAAATGTAATGTTATGAATAGTGTTATGTTTGTTTGATGATTAAAATCTGTCTTATTTTTTTTTTTGATTGTTTATCACGTTTAGTATTGTGTCAATTTAGTGAGATATAAAGCAATTTACAAGCATAAAGTTCGAAACAACACACAAGCTTTTATTAGTCATCGCCAAAAAAATTTTTCATATCATTAGGCTTTACCTTACTTATTTTATTAAATTTTATTAAATTTCAGATAACTTAATTTTTAAAGTTAAATTAACCTTCATTAATAACTGTTAATATATATTTTTTTATTTTTTGTTAAGCTTTTCGATAAACCCTCGTATCAGTATATTTTAATCGACATCCTCAAAAAAGACAAACAGAAATAAACCAAGAGAAAACGTAAAAAATGACATCAAACAGACACAAAGCGACACTAAATGTGCGCACATCGAGATTACACCAATCTCTTTTGTACTAAGCCTTATCTCGCTGGCTAGGAATCTCGCTAACGACACCCACTCATCTCCGGAGGACACAATGGACGAACGAATTGAAACTCCGCTTAGACAATGCCAATCGTGGGGAATCGAGCGGTCAAAAGGCTCGTGTAAATCGGCCCTAAGCATAGGGTGGACGATTTGCCGAGGCGACCGCGTACAGTGTGTTAATAGGTCGGATTCGGTTAGGATACGGTATTGCGTATATGAAATAGTTTGAATTTTAGGACAATTTGACGATATGATTAGTCAGTTAGGCGTCTATATATTCTAATGTTCGTTTTTTTCGTTGTTTGCTTAAACTTTATTATGCAATATTTAGCAATGTAAAATTAAATGATATGGCGTTAATGTTCCAATTTTGGGTAAAAAAAGTTCATAACTTGATCCTAATTTAAAATTCTCGCCGCATTGTTTATTTGTCTTATTAAATGTTTTATAACTTTGTTATTTTTTCTCTGTCCGTCTATATGTAAAACACTACACTACATATAAGGCATATATGATTTTATCTGTCTATCTGTAGGTATAAAATTTAAATAACTTACTTGTAAAAATTCTAAATATGTACTAATGATATTTTCGTACTTTTAAATTATTGGACTTTACTGAACTTTTTTAAGTACCTTATTTCAAGAGTATTACTTTTTCTTATGAATGTCTTATGATTTCTATATAAAAAAACACCTATATTTCCACGCGTCAAACTTTTGATGTTACATCCACCACAAACATTACAACAGCATTAACTTTTAATTACACAGCGACCTCGGCGTTCGTAATTAAAGTGTTATTAGCGAAATTAAAATAATCGTCATCACCAGTGGGCGACCGAAATCCGTGGAAGGCCGGCTTAATGGGAAATAAATTGTCCTCAAGCAGAACAGTAATTAGTGCAACGTTTGTTCATTTACCGAGCGTGACAAGCTTGTAGTTCATTTGAATTTTCGTTAAGGTGCGCTTTCGTGTCGTAACCGTCATTCCTTTGTTTGGTTTATTGAGTCATTCCTTGTTTGAGGTCTGATTTTATACATAAAAAACTTTTTTATGTGAAACTACTGGGCACGATTCTCTCTTAAAATTGGGAAAGACTTCTAAGTATACCCAGAATTCCAAGTATGTTCCACATAGCCTAATTTATTCCTTACAAAATCTGTTACTAGGCTCCATCCCTCATAGTAGGCTGATTTCTAATTAGTTTACTTAGATACTCAAAAGTCTATAATTTAGTTTTAAATATAGTGTAAATAGTTTCAATGTAGTTTTAAATATAGTCGTTTTTAATCTTACTAATAAAGATGCTCCAAAAAGAATTTTAACCTCAGAAATGTCTTCAGAATTTTACTTTACTTTATTTTGAAGATGGTAAGGTATGTACGTTTTTTATAAGATTTAGGTAGGAACGAGCATACAGTCTACCTGATAGTGAGTGACTACTGCCGCCTTTGACCCAACCAATTAACTCATAGTCCATGGTTGTAACTGAAGTCGATTACAGATGCATTGCCAGATCTAAGGACTATGTGATCATGAGGTGATTCTCATAAGTAAGTCAGCCGGTGTAAACAAAAAATACCTATATCATCAGGATACTGTTAGTTAAATCCACAAAAATTTATCATCAGATACCTGATGTACTGTGTCAACCCTATGTATGACAATTTAAGTAAGGAATGTTGAAATACCAAGAAGTCGTTAAAAATTAAAATTAAATCAGATTATAGCGTCAACTTGAACGTTCTTTGCTCTTATTTTTGTTTATTGTGTTTTCGTACATTCACATTACCACCTTGAACTTTTATACCTGTGTTAGATATTTTTAATCTAATCTATGTAACTTAGCGCTTAAAATTTGCAAAATAAAAATAATATTGCTTTTACTGTTATTAGAATAATAAAACTTACAACTTCATTTACAACAGTGCTAAAAATATATTGTATTTAAATACACATTAGATTTTACCATACTACTTTTATGACTGCTGCTTTACTCGCATTGATAACGGAATTTACGAAAATATATACAAATACCTATATTCGGATATCAGTGAAAAGATAACTAACAATCGTATTATATAGGTACATAAATAAGAAAAAAAACTTATAAAAATACCTAATATTTACTAGCCAACTTAATAGTGTCAATTTTTATTTATCGTTTATAAAAAATCACCTTCATCATGTTTCTCAAACGTCCAAAAGGAAATATCACATACTAATTTCAAGAAGGTCCTCAACGATCTGTGAAGTCTACAAATTTGCACTTTACCAGCGCGGTGGACCATGGCCTAAAGCTCATTTTTGAGGAGCACCATGCCTAGCAGGGACAATATTAGATTAACAACAACACAACAAGTACTTGAAAAAGATAAACATACATAGACAAATATAATACAGAACGAATAAACTTCACAGCCTTCATTCGCTTAGTTTATTATATTTTCTTAAATCTAAATTTTCACTCACACTATCAAATTTTATAATTACTTAAATTAATTAATTACATAGCAATGTTTCTTTGGAGTGCGATAATTATGCGATCACCTTGAACCCTAGCTGCAAAGGTGAGTGAGTCAGCTAACATTTCGCACTTAATTAGATATTATTAAATAATTAGTTAAAACACGAGTCAAGGCTCACTCGAATCTTTTAAGCTGTACTTCCGACATACTGCCTACCTTGAACTTTTGTTTATTAATTATACTTTTTTAGTTGGAGGAACGGTCACTATAGTCTGGCCCGCAAAGGGATCCGGGTTCAATCCCTCAATGAACATCTAAATTTTTATTTTTGTTCTACATTTTTGAATTTGGGTATTTTTATGCTTATCTTTATATGGATACAATGCTTTGTATCATATGTGTAAGCACTCGTTTTAGTATTTCTATTTTGGATAAAAACAAAGGACCCCTGGATTATAATATGTTTTGTGTTTATAATGTTGTCTGATACACGACAACCCCTTACTGGGTCACTGCTAGGCACGGGTCTTCTCCTCAGGGTGTGAAAGATTTAGTTATATTCAACTACTTACGTTAGCCAAGTGTAAGTTGGTTCACTTGAACTTACGAGTAAAAGTACTTTATGCGTTTTCGAGAACTTTTTAAAGTTCTTTCATGCATGTAGATTTTCTCACGATATGTAAAAGGTTATATCGATCGCCTAAAAAGTACAAAAAAGTTTCCTTGAATATAATAAAAAGTATATGAGTACCAAATTTCAACTCATTTAGTCCAGTAGTTATAGAGCAAATTGTCTGTGACAGACGGACGGATAGACAAACTTTTTTGGTTTTTGTTTTTTTTTTTTATATATGGAGTCTCACAAACTTTGATGGAAACACACAGAAATGTTAACCTTTAAAAAATAGTCCCCTAATATTATAAATGTAACGTGGAAGCGTACCTTTAGTCGTATAGTTATTAAAATGTTTAATTATAGGAACGGTAAGCGGACGTAATCATTGCTCGTGTGTGCGCTACAGTTTTATCTAAAACATAGTAATTATGGAATGCAATTATACATAAGTATACAACCACCATTACAACTGTAATTAAGAAAAGACGTGGATTGCCACGGAGGTCTTTTGGTAGATGACGTAAGCTTTATTGACTACTGTTTAGTTCTTTATACTCGTACGTCATGGTCATCCTATTACTGATCCACTGCTGTCTCCAAATTTTTTATACTTTAGAAATGCAATCGAGTATACAGGTGGTGGAGTATACATGAAGGTGGTAGAACCCTTTGTGGTTCGACTCCGGCGGCACCACCGCCACACCTATTTCTACCTAATAACAGCAGTGTTAGGCGCTGCTGTGTTCCGGTTTGAAGGGTGTGGTAAGGGAGATAGACTTTTCCGAGGCGTTCCAGCTTAGTCCTCAGGGGTAGCGGCGCATCTGTGGCCGACCTCAGGTAGGAATATCTAATCCTATCTGGGGTTGATTACAGATGTCCATGGGCGGCAGTAGCCACTTACCATCAGGTGGACTGCATGCTCGTCTGCTACTCTCATATTATAAAAAAAAAAAAAAAAAAAAAAGTCCACATGATTCTCAGTCTTCTGCCGCCCATGGGTATAATATCTGATCAACCTGAGATAATATAAGGTCTTTCACCTGGGGTTGGCCACAGACGCGACTAAGTTGAAACGAGTCGAAAAAATATGTCTCCCTTATTAAATCTGTCATACCAGATACCGCTAGCGCTTAAAATTGCTGTTATTAGGCAGAAAAAGGTACAGCGGTGATGCATCCGGAGTCTAAATACAAAAATAAAGGGTTTCGGCCATAGATAGTCTACCACTAGTGAAGTAAACATCTCGTAACATTGAGTACTTTTTACAAACTCGCAGATATGCACATTCCCTCTTAATATTTTCCTTCACGGTCAAAGTAAGTTATCTTTTTCTAACATACAGGATTCTAGCATAGCATTAAAACATCAGGAGAGCGGGGTAATTCCAAACCAGTAGGCTACCATAGTAATTATAAAATGAAATTATACACTCAAATAAGTACCGCCACTGTAATTAAGAATAAAAACTTATACCACGAAGGCTTGGTGGCTGACGCAATCCAAATCGACTACTGTTCGATTCTTTGTACACGTTAAACCGTAATTAATGTGTTCGTGTTGCTAAACCTTAATTAATACCTTCTGTGGGAATTGATTTTGGCTTCAAATGAAGATTAGGTTTGATTGAGAACAAAAGGCATATGTATGTAATGTATGGAAGTGCCAGTCATAAACGTTTTTATAGTTAAGTTTAAGTTGCAATTAATTAAAGATCGGATATTATTGAAGTTTCCTTCCTAGAATTTGTTGTCGTGTTGGCTAAGTAGAATGATTTTCGTTTCGCTAGCTTGAAAACAACCTACTGCCAAGCTTGATCTCCATTTTTTATTACTTTGCTATACAGTCACATAATCTGATCAGTTGGCCTGACTCTGCTCTTATAGAAAAACGAGGCTACTTGACAGAAAATAGGCACGGACACTTTTTACACCAGATTGGTTATCACTTGCTTCAAAGGAAAACTTACTGTACTTACTTTTTTGAAGATCCCCATGTCAGCTTACGGGGCATTCACGTCAAATTCAATTCACGGGAGTTAGTGCAATGTTCCGCTTATGAAACAAACAACGTAAACTGAGAAATCTTCAAAATTACGCTCAAGAAACCCGTTACAAAGACACGCAACAGTTACGTGAATATCGCAATACATCACGTATCCGTTAACGCGATGACGCGGAACGGAGAGCCAGCTCTTGGCGCCACTTCGCTTGTTTACACTAATCTGCTTTTGATTGACAGTGCCCATTTAACGGCAGATGGACTGCATTTGTGACGACAGAACATACTTGTAACAATTGAAAATCTTGAGAAGTTACAAAATATGTTCGTTGTATTGAATTTATTATTTAGGTCATTACTTTATTTATTAGCTGGAACCCCTGTATTTATGCATAACAGATCTCTCATCCCTTTCATGTTTCATTACTTGTAAACTTATCTAGCGTCTATTATTGGGTGTATCCTCGCCGAATGGGACTAATTAATTAAGTTTATAGGACAGGACTATAACAAAGAGCAGATTACATATAAGATAATTAAGCAACACTTTTAGGTAGGGCATGATTGACATGCTGATTCAAATCATTCATACTGATGAGATTAGTAGATAAACAATAGATGCCGACATAGGTAGGTAACTTAGCCCTCAATATTAGAACATAATGTGAATGGAGTTATGCCATAACAGATCAACCACGCCGCTAGAAAGATTGAAAACTGATGAGGAACAACTCTTCATTAGTATATGGCGTACAGACCGATTAGTCCACCTAGCACATCAAAGTAAATGATGTACTAGGTGGACTGACGATCTAAAGAAGACAGCGGATAACTAAAGGTTAAGGGCATAGAACAAATATATTGTCTGACCCGTACATATATCTATTAGTAAAGATTACTCACTCCTAACAAGAAAATGTAACCAGTTTTGACAATTGAAATGGTCACTGTCATCTATTGTCGTGTTTGAAAAATTAAAAAAAAATGTAGATGTCGGCATCGTTCCGCGTAAATTACACCATGACAGCCATTAAATGGCTGACAGAACTGTTAGCCCTTTAAGCCATTTAATGGCTTCATTCAATTATAAGGCGGTGAGATATCTATACTTATCTGTGGAACCGTATATAAAAAATCAACTGCCCGTCAGATAACGAACAACGGAACAATAATCACGCAACGACAATTACATCTATGCTCCATAAATAGCATCCGACGAAATTAATTGCGCTCAATAATAACTCCGGTGCTATCGTCGCATCGAACAATCATATTCGTCGCGATTTGAACAATACATTGAATCAGTGCGGTAATTACAGTGCAGTTACTGTTTCGTACAATGTGCATAATTATTGCAGCTGGTCCCGTGACTGAAATCGTTTATGAGTTAATCGCTCCAAATGGAGCGGATGTACGAAAAATTGTCGGCTGGTTCGTGACAGCTCGGTGATTGAATAGATCTATGGGTAGGCAGTCTGTGTATGGTGAAATTTTGATGTTAACATCATTATAAATAGGTATGTAAGCTGGTTATTTAAATTTTCTTGCATCTTTGGAATTAGTGTTGGAAATGGTTGAACCTTTTTTGTAGAAAATTTGAAGAGCTTAATGGGAGCTTATAAAAAATTTATGATCATCAGATTCATTTTAAAATCCTATGTAGAACACGGACATCATTTCAGAATCAGAGCTCTTTGAACCATTCTGAAAAGTAATCTAATGGCAAATGTTGGTTTTATAACATACCTTAACTCCATTGTAACCATTCATTTTTTTCTCGACTAAAATTAAATTTCAAATTGTTAATATCGCCGTGTTTAAAAGAGCGGGGTCCACAGTAACACAGGATTTTCAACCCAGTACAGGGGCCTTTGCTTTTTGTTTTGTAGACACCATTTGAAAGCAATAAAGTATTTTTATTTTATTTAAAATTCAATCCATCCTCACAATTCAACCAAAAAATTCAATCAAATTCAATTCAATTAAAAAAATGTGACCTATCGATTCTCTTTCTTCCAAAACTATTACAAATATTTACTAGGGAAATTTGCAAATGGCTTTAAATTTAAGAGCATAATTGAGATTTGAGCCCCGGACATGCAGAGAGGGAGCCATGAATGTATGTTACTATATTTTGATGTTAAGTTTCCGGGTTAAATTGTGTAAGTTTTAGTTAAGATTTAAAAATCGTATAAGTTTAACCTTTACATAGTTTACTAGTACATAATCACTGGTTTCATTATTGTTGAGCTACATTGTAATACGGTTACACAAAATTTATAATCCTTCAACCTTTTCATTTTGCTACCAAAATTGCATCTTGATTCCTTGCCACGCAAAGATTCCACGATAGTGCATAAAACCAGATACTATCTAGAGGTGTAATTCTACAGTACGTACAGAAAAGTTCACATTTCTCCGAGATAACCTAACCTACGTCTATATTTCAGTGGATGTCGTGTCGATGACACGGCATTGTGAAATATCGACCACTGTGCGAGGTGCAAACAACTCACTAGGCACGCCTACAGACTATCTCCGCAAAAAAGAAAAACATACACACTCGCGATATAGCACAATTTTTATCTTGCAGATTTATACCGATGCACACATCGACTGCATCTCAGATGCCTGTGTGTGTGTGTGTGTGGAGGCTGTGTGAGCGCGAAAGTTTTGCATATGTGTAATGTTTTGAGATATACAGGTGACAGCGGCGATACTGTGGGCGGGGCCAAGGGTGGGGTGAGAGCTATTGGAAAGAGATGGCGGACTCGCTATGATAATGATGTTATTGCTTTCTTGATGTGCGCTCTCCTTTAGTTTTATTATTTCTCGATCTACTTATAAGGCGATATAAACGTTAAGTGTGAGCGCTTATAAAATACGTTTATTGTGTCGTTATGGCTCCGACTGGAATGCAAAAAGTCGAGATTACAGATTTAAGATTCCGAGCCATGAGACGCGTCGTTACTCCTGAGCCGGGATCGATAAAGTTCATCGCGGATGACAACTAAAACCTTTAATACATGGCAGTTTTGAACAAAATTGTCGCGGAAACACATATATATTTTTACCGTTTCTGCTCATACAGTTACCTCACAATCAATCATTTTGTTGCTTCGATTATTCGTGCCTACATATATATTGTATTAAACCTTTTTGTTCGTCTGTGGAGAATGAATTGTTCAAAATTATTTCCTTAACTCATATCATGATTTCTATGTTGCTTATTAAAACTCTTATTTTCGGAACATATTAAATCCACTAATGTTAATTGAAAATGAACTTCTACGCCTAATAATAATGTTAATCAATATTGATCTAAATTTTACAATATTTAAATATAACACACGTTTCTACATATCCCAAATACCTCCCTATGAAGCCACACAGAAGCAGAAATTACATCAGTTTTACAAAGAATACCCAAAACTATGATCTCAGACAAAATCTAAAACCAAATACCCAAAGAAAGTACAAAGTAACCAACCAACTAGTATATACGAACACGAAGAGATAAATAGACAATTTCATTAATACATATACACGGTATTAAGTGACATCACACATTGATACACATTACCATGAATCCATAGGACGCAGAAATTATACCCATTTTACATAGAATATCCAAAAAGAAATCATTTTAAACGAAATCTAAATCTTATACCAAGTAACCAAGGAAATGCACCATTTAACCACTAAACTCAATTTACCTACAAAGTAACAACTACCAAGCGTGTACGAAGCTATAAAGGCAAACAGACAATTTTATCAACAATCAAGGAATCGACTCAATCAGCTGCGGACATATCGCAAACCGCATTATGTGCTAAAGCAATATTAATTATGAAGAGCGTTACATATCACCGCACTGCGATGTCTGAACGTTAGGCTCCGGTCACAATGTGATCTAAGAATTTGCGACTATCATCAATGACAATAGGGTAAAAATAAATAGTAATAAATGAATCAGTGTTACGTGTCTGTAACATTAGATATTAGGTTTCCCTTTATAAATCACTATTTTTACAATAAATCATCAAGGAATAGGTATTACATGCAAAAGAGTTGAAAATTTAAGTTTTAAACGTTACTTTAAGACGATATATTTATATACAACATTGTAGCAAAAATATTAATTCTGTGTTTTTCAATGTCAATGTTGGTATTGGTTTCCTAGTTATTCTAGTGACAAGTATTATAGTACAAATAATTTAAAAAAGCTGGTTTTTGTACCTAAAGATGTGTCACAATCATTAGCATTCCTATTTTCTCGAAGAAGTATTCCTGGGTTCTAAAAGTCTTATAGATAATTCACAAAGTTAGTAGACTTAGACAATCATTTTTCTTTGAGAAGACGGGAACCAAACCCCAAATTTAAATGCTTTTGACAATTATAGACATATACTATAATAAATTAATGTATTGTGCTACGATGTCCTATGACACAGCTTCCATTTTATAACATAGCCCGAACCCATGAGCTCAAAATCGCAAAATCTTGGAACACCACCGTCCCATGTAACAGCAGCCTTACCTAACCGCAGGCTAAATGAATCGCGCGAATTACCTTTTGTGTTCCGAGCCCTCATTAATGCAAGTGTCGGCACGACGTGACTCATTCCACTCCGTTTGTTATTAAGTTAAAATTGCCACCTTCGAAACGGTTGTGGGCCCGATGTGTTAAAAGTTCGCTCTTGTTTTAATAGATTTCTATGGAAATACCTGTTGCTTTCGTATCCCACTATTGTCTAGGTTTAGCATTTCAGCAAAGCAAGTTTATAGAAATAGTATAAGACCTATTTTTACAGTCAGACAATTTTTTCAGGCTTATTTAATAACACCGTAGTGTTTTTAAATACTTGAGCTAGCTTGCACTAGAGTTTGCCTTTAGTTTGTCAGAGTTTCCTGCAGTTATTATGGCAACTGCAGTCGCCAAAACGCACAGTTAAGTACACCGCCAGGTGACCACGGATTAGCCCACGTTTTAAGAGAAGCGGGTGACCTGAAGGAATGTACGTGGCGTCTGCCGACGGTGGACATCTTAAGCCAATCCCAGATAAGATTAAATTCCTACCTGTGAACTAAGCTAATAAGTAATGGTATGTCTCCCTTACCACACCATTCAAACCAGAATACAGCACCAACACTGCTGTTATTAGACAGAAACAGATGTGGCGATGGTACATGTGGAGTAGAACTACAAAGGGCTTTACTACCAACTATTCACTGACGTGCTACTTAATATATGAACATAATTTGCATTTCATTTTTACGTAATGGTTTGTATGCCATCAGTAGAATCTGGTATACCTTACCATTTTTTCAAAATCGTCTGTTTTTGTTTGAGATACCAACATAGTTTTCTTATAATCAAAGGACCTGATATTCTAAAGCATTTTCTTAGAATGAAATTAATAGTTCCATCAGTAACCCTATTCTTCATATCTTGTTACCTTCTAAGGAAAGCTTTACGTGACAATTAATGGACACTTAACTTATGAGAGATTTACATTCACTACAATGTATGTTACTACCGATGTAAGGGATACTGCGAAGTGATTTTAATTTCAAACAAGAGATAGTGTTGCTAAATTAATGTCACTTAGGTACGGCAAAATATTTAATAATTTACACAAAAATACTCTAAATTTAGACTTTTAGGCAAAAAAGCTGCATTAGGTTTAAGTATGATGTCTGTTTGTCTGTCTCTATGTCTGTGTCTTAAGCAAGTAAGTTTGCTTTAATATTTTTGTAGAAGCAGATTTCTTTGTAATGATTTTTTTTACATCATCGTGTTACCAGTGCAATGGATTTTGGTTTTGAAAACGTTTCAACCGTAGTTTTAAACATACATAAACATTAAATTTATCACAAGTCAAGCACACCAATAGTATTCAACAAACGTCTCTATATGAGCGGACCAGGTTTAGGTAGGGATTTATATGTCTTAGGAAAGTAAAACAAGGGCAACAGTGAGCTAATACATCAGCAACAGTTTATGTCGACAACTATCACCGACGGTCGCTGAAGGCAGGGGCGACGGTCATCAACATAAACTGTTGCTCATTTATTAACTCCTTTACACAGTAGACACCCACCACGTAGGCTTCAGTATTTAAACAATAGCGAACAGTAAAACCTCGACAAATCATGAACTTCAATTGGCAATTGACAAAACAGAAAATATATGAAAATAAAAGCTTCCACGACGAAACAATGTCGAATTCATATTTTTTAACCAAACAGCAATCGTCAGTTGAACAATAGAAGAATGTTCGAACACAATGTCATATTGTTCTGACTTATTTTTAAGCCTTGAAAAAAGTTAAAGACTGGCCACCCCAGTGGCCAGCGCATCTCAACATTTCGACACTAAAACTTTGATTTACGACTTTCGTTCGCCGATTGCGCACTAAAACACCACTTACGTCACTTTCAATTTTAAAGGCGGCCGGCCATTAGACCCACGCGTAATAAAAACGAATTTAAGTGTCCCATGACTCAATAAATATTTATGGATTGTTGATCAAACTATTTTCATGAGCATCCATGATAGGAATGATGAACTTATGACTAAAATGTATTATCATGTGTTTTTATGAACTAAATTCAGTGAATAGGAGTACGGTCCTGATATTTAGGGATGTCGGCATATGTGCTCTACATCCCTAAACATCAGAACTATTAATAGTGCAAAAGTCCTACTTGGTTAACCCTAAGTCAGTTAATATGTCAGTGCTCGAAAAATAAGTCAACATATTACACAAGTATTCTAATAATAAGTAATAATGCTAACACACCGAAGTGTTGGTGTCATATCACTTTTATTTTACAGACTTACTACTATTCATTCATTTTATTCATCATATTGAAATGGTTAAATTAATATAAGAAAAGCGGATCATGGTACTTGAAAGTCTGATAAAATGTGAAAAGAGAAATATTTGAGGAAAAGTCACAAACAAGAAGAAAAACGCAATAAAATATTTTAAAGAAAAAAACATCCGAAACATAAAAGCACGCTTGATTTTGAAAATTACAAGGTAATAAACACAAACGAATTTTATTTTTTTTGTAAAGTAAAGTTCAGCTTCATAGCTAACTCGTAACCCCATATACGAGTACATCACTCAACGTTACAAAACGGTGTGCACGGCGGCCGCCTTAACGCGAAGCTTTAACCGCCCCCGTTGTAAAGCTCATGCGATTGTCCGTGTTACGCAGTAAAACGTTCCGTTCTTAAACAGACGGTTAATATACTGGACATTATCTAAGTATTGGCAGTTACTGCTCTTTCAGGAAAAACTCGTAAGTGTCAATGGGGGTTTTATATCGATAAGCCAATATTTCGTATTAACAATTCATAGAGAATGAGAGAGTATTAAGATTCTATATAGTCGTATTTTATTTCCTGATTTGAGGTTAAAGGGTATTTTTGAGTTTTGTCACTATCTGCTTACTTATGTTTAGTAAGAAGTAGTGAAACTTTGAAATTTACTCAATTAAATTGAATTACTCAATTGAGTTAATTAAATTAAAGGCATCGAAAACGTTCTATGAACGGATACATAACTAAAAATAATTTGTAAAAGTTCACAAAATTTATGAAATCCACTAATCTGCACCAAGCAAACTCTGGTATCTGAAATCTATATCGGTAGACTATATATAGGCAAAATTATTTTTATTCTAAAAGGAAAGTACCGAAGAAATTACACAGACAGACAGTAATTTTGAATTTTTAACTTGGCTTTCCAACTTATTCCTCAGGAATAGCGACGCATCTGTGGTCGACCTCAAGAAGGAGTATCTGGTCCTTGCTGGGGATGATTACAGATGTCCATAGGCGGCAGTAGCCACTTACCATCAGGTGGACTGCATGCTACTCTGCTACTCCTATATTATAAAAAATGTGTTGACGATGATATTATATTACGAAATTTACAAACTGACCCAATAAAAATTGTACAAAATGAGCAAGCTTCGAACCCCCCGGATGATACGTCAACCGATGTATCCCATTGTCTTCTTTGTGAGTGGTCACTTGAAAGAAATGAATTCATTATAATAAGGGCTGACAGACGATACGCACTTCCGTCGGACGCCATATGGCAGATTCTATTTAATACTTACCTAACTGGTTCACTGGACATATGTATCTATAGGTATAATTGAACTAGCTGTCTGTTATAAAAATGTTTGTATGTCTGTTTGTTAATTGTAAGGACTAATGTAAAGCTTAGCTTTAGAGTCGAATGGTAAAGTTTTTAACTAAGTTGCTTTGAGAATTAAGTTCCACTTTTTAAGGGCATACAATTTTAAATAAATATAGTAGCAGACAAAAAATAAGCCACCCCCTATTTTACTGAATTGTTGTTTTCTTATTATGATTTATGAAATGGATGCTTACAAAAAAGGTGTGTCACTTAAAATTCGTTGTTTTAGTTTCGATTTTCTGAACAATTTGTCAAAAAAGTAATGCCCTAGTATTTTTGTTGTACATTTTGGAACTTGACAATTTTAGAAAACAAGAGCCTAATTAGTTTTTATCCTAAAACACAAATGTGGAGTTTCTTCGCTAAAATTTAAAAGACAAGGCAGTATGGAAGCAAAGTAGCATGCAGAAGCTTGTATACTTCAAAACAATACTTATTTCAATCTATGAAGACCCGTTACATAAACCTTATTAGAAGGACGTAACGCATAAATTAGAAAAAAATATGAGTGTTCGTGAGATGTACTGACGGTACTTGAACAAAGTTTAAGGTCTTTTGTGTGCTCCCTAATTATCTGTTCAAGTTTTAACAAATAATATAGACCCTTCTATACAAATATTAATATTTAATTTAGTAGCAAATGAATGAAATTGCTGTATAATATATATTTAGGTGATACAATAATCTTTGTATCGTTGAAAACTTCCATGGGCGATATTTATTTTTATATTAAAGTATATGAATTACATTTTTTTTTTCATGTGCTTGTCCATATGTCTGATGAATCTTACAAAAATTGGTTATTTAATGGACTTTATAGCCCAGAAAAACCGTTACAACCTGCAGTCATAGCTTGTAATTAAACACATTATTTTTTTCAAAACAACGCTTAAAGCTTTTTCGTAATTTTCCTGTTTTTAAACTTATGAATTGAGTGAATTGTACACTCTTTCACAATTTATGTCTTAAGTTACTCAAAAAATATTTATTTCAGGGAGTTATGCCTCTATCCTGTATATAAGTAATCTCCAAAAAATCATAAAGATGTTAATGAACCATTAGTTAGACATTGAGAAAGAGACCTTTAATGTTTTAATTAATTTACAATAATTCAATTCAATAAACAACGAATAGATTATTCTCATATCAGAATCCATCTCCTGCACTCAAATCAAAATAATTTGCTCAACCAAAAACACTCCGACATGGGATGCAAACCTCAAAATTCCTTCACGTCAAGACTATTCAATAACATTTAATTACGTCCTCATCCATTCAAATATTCAATCAAGGCTCATTCATTAAATATCCTCATAGTTTTCAAACAAAAGACCTTTATTTATAAAGCCCTATAAGGACTTAATGGTCGGCAGTGCCATTTAAAAATGGATCTTGGGCGGTGCCAATGCTAATACAAAGGATTAAACCGTAAATGATGTGATTTATAAAATCATTAAAAGATATGTAGGTATAAAATGTTCGTAGGTGCTGCCCACATTGGAATTAATTTGGATATTAATATTAATTCGGAATGTTGCTAATGCTGCTAGTGTCTTGGGTATACTACCGCGGGGCAGCGATCTGGCTCATTTATTTTATTTAGTATAGTTTTAGTTATTTTTTGATTACTGTAAATATTTTTAATTTCTATTTGTTTTAAATTTAGTTTAAGTATATTTCATAATAATTGTATCATTTTCCCATTCGGAATAGGTATAAGATTATGTGCCTTATTTGTCTATCAGAATCAATAATAATTTAGAGTTAGAACACACAGGCTTACAACAGAAACCTATTGCAACGCCTCTGCTGTCTGTCCTACTGTGCTACGGATTTCTGTTTCAATTGATCTATTGAGGAATTAACTTAAGCATAAAAATAGGGAGTTCTTGATATTACATGAGATTTTCAGTGTATATTTTTTATTTTTAATATCACAACTAAAACAATTGTTAATTAACACAATCATTTGTTGCTTCATGAGTATGTTCGAAAGATTTAAAATAATTTTACTAATTACTAAAGCCTAAATTGTTGTGTATCAGAACGAAAAAAAGCTTTATTAATATGAACCTTACCTTACCTTATTATGTGTTTTTTTAGATTAATAGCCACAAATTGGCATACGTGAATGTCATGAACACACAAACAGTGACTGACTGACCGGAAAATGAACCCGGTACATAACTCTTACATAACAAAAATTAGTGGCACAAAGGCAGTGATAGCCTAGTGGTTAAGAAACTCGGCCTCTCGATCGAGGGGTCCGAGGTTCAAATCCCAGGCACGCACCTCTGATTTTTCAAAGTTATGTGCGTATTAGAAACTAATTATAACTTGCTAAACGGTGAAGGAAAACATTGTGAGGAAACCTGTATACCTTAGAGACTTATATTAAAAAAATCTGAAAGGTATGTGAAGTCTACCAATACGCACTTGGCCAGCGCGGTGGACTATGGTCTAATCCTTCTCATTCTGACAGGAGACCCGTGCCCAGCAATGGGACAGTAATGGGTTAATGATGAACAAACTTAGTGACCACTATACCACTCGGACCATCAATAACCTATGACAGTATGGATTAAAACCTAACAATTAATTTATTACACAGTTTACTTTCGCAAAAACTTTACAAATCCAAGCGAGTGTTTGCTCATATCTGTATCGAAGTGAGATGAAGCGAAGAGAGATTTATGATTCAGAAAAATCTCTTAATGGAGCCGGGCTTGGTCCTCGTGATAAATGTGCAATTTTAACTTTGAGAATGCAAGCACCAAGTTTTGACTGTGCATGATGTATTATTTATGTTACGGTTGCAAAGGTAATTGTTTTGTTGAAAGTTTTACTTATTATACGCTTGATGTTGACTAGTTTGGCGACGTGACGCTGTTCGCATTTGTAACTGTTTGATAACAAAAAAAACAAATGTTTGTATGTCAATTTGTTCTAGCTAATCTCCGGAATAAAAATGGTGTGATTTACTCCATAAATTAAAATTACTTTTAAAAAAATATTAGATTAGACTTTCGCGAAAAAAAATGAAATAAAACCCCTGTAATCACACATTTTTTTTAGTTTTAAACGCAGGTGATTTAAAATGATTCAAACTGTTTGATGGAAGTAAATTATGCAAAAATTTTTTGAATGCCTTATTATTAGTGTGACAGGCAATATTGTATGGCGACTTCCCCAAAAATATACTACTATATTGTAATTAGTTAAGGTTTTTAAAATTTAGTATTCTATCCTATTTTGTTAATAAGAAGAATATTTAAAATTGTAATTTGAAGTGATATCAAGTGCTTACAATAAATTAGTTAAAATCGGATGTTATACGTAGTTATACCTAAATTATGTTATAATTTAGATGATACTCGTACCTATTTTATACAGCGAAATATGTACGGAGTATGTACATTTTTACGCCTACAAAAACTTCAGAAAACTTTTAGTTCTCGTTACAAAAGCGCAAGATGACATTAACTTTTACACGCAGACGACAAAAGTAAATGATCGCCGGCCAAACACTCCCCGATTTTAATTACGGCACTTTGTAACAAATAATGTTTGCCGAGACAATGCGGCTGGACATTAACGTCTCCAGCAAATTGGGAGTCTTAAGTGCTCGCGACCACCGCGACCATAAACAATCACCACTACACCGTTATTTCAGGCAAAACATCGCTGTACGCTATAATTTTTCCACATTCATACAATAAGGGCCGCAGTCAATGAGTCTAGCCTTCTACTTCCACAAGTAAACTTTATACGCACACCGACGCACTCCCCACTCGTTTAAGCTAAGAGATGGCGTGCAGAAAGCTCCACACACGCACACATCGCCGCGTGGCCGGCGCCCTAAGCTGTGGTCAGTACTAACGCAAACTGTGTGACGGACACACGAAAAATAAGCTGAAAACGGAACGCAAAACTGACAAATCAAACAAGAATTATTTTCGAACGCGCTCCCACCAATACGGTAACTGTCGTATGACAGGCGCGGAATGCGTATGTAAATGTGCCTGCGTCTGTGTTAGTTCTTTATGATCATCTGTCAAAACTCGGATACATGTGACGTTTCGCATCTGAAATGTAAACAAAAGTTGAGTTTCGGTTCGGTGTTCATTTTAGACGTTTATTTATGACTTACAATACGAGTTACGAGAATTATGAACTTGAATATGTAAAATTAATTGCTCAGCAAAGTGTCGCACAGAAGACTGTTTGTTTGGATTGTTTTCGAATGAGTAAGTAATGTTTTCGTTTCGGATAGAAGTATTTGAATGTCTTTAACACGTTTACTTATAAAAACATGAAACAAACGTAGAAACTTCGATAAATTAAACGTTTGACTTTGCTGAAGTAATAAAACTTTGATGAAGGTAATAATATCACTTTTTATTGACTTTTGCTTAAACTTTACTAAGTTTTGTTTAATACTAGACTAAGGATATATAAAAAAACTTACTATACACACATAATATAACATAACCACACTAGCATATGTTAGTAAGATAAGTATTTTTTTCTTGGCAACCATTATTATCTTGCACAAAGTTGAATAAGGTTTTTGTAATAAAGTAAGGTAATCAGTTATTCTTCATTTGCGGCGAATGTGGTAATCCCATAGCCACGCCACTAATCCGTAAGGGTGACGTCCGGTTGCATGAACCAAGTTCACTTGTAGGGGTGGCACAACTTCGAAATATAAAAAAACCGCAACTAAAACATATTGCCACTGTTAGAAAATGCTGGATTTTATTTCGTAAATTATTATATAAGTTGGCTTTAATTATGTTTAAAAGTTTTTAAGTTCACTTGTAGGGGTGGCACAACTTCGAAATATAAAAAAACCGCAACTAAAACATATTGCCACTGTTAGAAAATGATGGAAATTATTTCGTTTATTATTATATAAGTAGGCTTTAATTGTGTTTAACAGTTTTAACTTCACTTGTAGGGGTGGCACAACACTTCGTAATATAGAAAACCGTAACTAAAACTTAATGCCACTATTATAAATTGATGGAAATTATTTTGTTGATTATTATGTAAGTTAGCTTATTGTGTTTAACAGTTTTTAAGTACACTTGTAGGGGTGGCACAACTCTTCCAAATATAGAAAACCGTAATTAAAACTTATTGCCACTGTTAGAAAATGATGGAAATTATTTCGTTAATTATTATGTAAGTTGGCTTTAATTGTGTTTAACAGTTTTTAAGTTCACTTGTAGGGGTTGCACGACACTTGAAAACATACATATCCGTAACTAAAACTTATTGCCACTGTTAGAAAAAGATGGAAATTATTTTGTTGATTAGCGTTTAATAAGTAACTGTTTTTATCAGAAAACAATAATTTAAGGTACTTTTTGGTTTTCCTAATACGTATAGATACAATGTACATACGTCTTCTCATGTTTATTGATGTTACATTAAATAGTTAGTTGAGTATTCTTTGCCTTTATTGTTTATTGTACTCCTTACTGAATACAAATAAGTTGTTAAGGTTTTCATTATTGAGTACATTATTATGTGTTTCAATAGGTGATTTCAAACAATTTACTTTAATTTAATATGTGTAATTTTTAGCAGTAAAGTTTTACTAACTAAGTAAAGGCTCACGTGGTGTTGAGGTCACTGCGTATTCTAGAAATTTATAATAATTTATATACAAACTTATTCTGACTGAGGTTATGAGGTCAGTTACTATCACTAAGTTAGAACGCTAATTGAAAGTATTAAATTAAAAATTATGTTTTCTAAATTCATAGTCCCATACTTCCCGTGCCGTGGGTATCATAGACACACCCAAAGAGAATGCAAATACCCGAATTTGGCACAAAAACCAAAACTTACACTTCTGGTCAAAAATCAAACCTGAGACCCTTTAGGAGTCAGATTGTTACACGCGGTTCGCGGGACAGAGTATAACCACTTTACTTTCGACAAGTAAAGGCACACAGACTATAATCATATCGGTTTCTACTAAAGTTTGACAGATTATTAAAGATTAAAGCTGAAAGGTAATTGAAATTCAAATGACGTTAGTTACATAAGTTGATAAATAAATAAGCAATTTGTTTATCTGTTTGTTACTTGTACTCGAGTTTGTTCGAGAATTAAATTAGATTCTTGACGGGGCTTAATGTATATTTTTACATATTTATATAAGCTCTTGTAAAGTTCCGAGACCCTTCAAACGCTATAAACAAGGCTTCTTTATTAAAGTAGATTATTTCTTAAGCATAATTTTGTCAATTTTTTTCGCTACTACTGTCTCGCGGGTTTGTTTTAAGTATAGAGCTTGCTTTTCGATTTAACTTAGTTTTTATCTATTTTTTTACTGAAATAACAAACGAGCATGGAGTAAGTGTTCAAATCATTTTTTTTTATTCAAAATAGGTTCTTTACAGAGCACTTTTTGAATGTCAATACAACTACCACCACTTCGCAAGGTGTTTCGCTATGTTCTCCTGATTATATATGATTACAAATTCGTTGTCATTATTAAGGATTAAGATCGCCTGATATTATTACTCCGGCATTCATTTCCTACCACTGAAACTTAAAAACTTCTTTACGCTGAAACAGTTGCGGTATAACCTTCCCTGTCCAAATCTGTTTCCGCTACCTTTCAAGAACATATCGTAGGAAGGAATGGTAATCTATGCTCCAATATTATATTGCAGAAAGTTGTTATAGTGTAATTTATTGTAAGTGTAACATATTGACGAAAATAATTTGTCTTAACACCAAGACCTCAAATTAAAAAATATATATCATATGATTTTATCACATACTTAGTATTTATAACCTAGCCTACTAGGTAATTAGTTTCTGAAATAAACTTCATTACCTCACTTTCCTAAACCAACAGCCCTAACTACGTCACGTGTGTACACACAAACATTGAATGTGTGTAGGGTGAGTGTGTGCTCCCCTATCACCAGCGACACCCCGGCCAGTTATAATTGCATTCCACTAAAATATGACTATCGAGTTTATCTTAGACTGCCCGTTTTATGGGTGCCTGGTAAACATTGTCTTTAGAAATTTTATTTTAAAAACATTTTTTTTGCTAAATGATCTGCGTATCGGTTATCCTATTAATCATATTATAAAAAACCTCAAAGGTATGTGAAGTGTACCAATACGCACTTGGCCAGCGCGGTGGACTATGGCCTAATCCTTCTCATTCTGAGAGGCAACCCGTGCCCAGCAGTGGGACAGTGGTTGATGATGATGATGACTAATACTATAAATGCGAACGTGAGTTTGTTTGTTGTTTGTGTGTTTGCTACGCTTTCATGCCCTGACTGTCATAAAATTTTACACACGCTGCCAAGTAACATGCTCAAAGAAAACTAAAAATACAAGTAGGTGCCAACTTCAACAAGAAAAAAAATTGATAGAGATAATTATGAATATAAATGACAGACGTTTTAAAATAAGAATTTTAGATTAATTTTAGAATATACATCGAAGAAGTTTATTCACAAGTTTAGCCCTATGACAGACAGACAGACGTACAGACAGCGCTGGCTTAATAGAGTTCAATTTTACCCATTGGGTATGATCCCTAAAAATATAAAAATATAAAAGCTCTTATATCTTCAGGCCCGCTCGTAATCTATAAATTCGGTGCCTAGAACCCAAATTGTATGTACCCATATTGTGTTCGGTAATAACAGATAATAGGTTAATAAGCGAACTCTCATTACGCAGATACTTAAATGCTTATTAGAACAAACCCAAATACTTCTCTTTAAGTACCCGGTCTCAAAGCTCTGACCTAATTGTACTTAATTTCTTTTTATCACGCTAAATCTTTGTAAAAATAATGTTGCAGTATTTAACATTTCAAAATACAATAAAATTAATGAATATAAATAAATTTGTACATTAAATGTCTGGTCTCAATAGGTTAAATCCATTTAATTGGGCACACATTTTGTCGTGATTATTACAAATGCTTTAGCGTTTTTCCATATTTATATACCTAATTCATTAGAAATCTATCTTAAATACTCCAGCATTAATATGGCCGGTCTCAACGCGCTAGCGCCAGTTTATTTGTTACCCACGTCACACATACAATAAAATAAAACAAGGAAAACATTTTTAGGAAGGAAAAAAAATTAAAGTCCCATAAATAAATTATTAAAAAAGCTCATTATACTATATCAATATTATTAATTAAGCATCCCGTCTCAAATACCAGCACTTAAGGGGCTGGTCTCAACGCGACGGCGCTGGGTAATTTCCTAACCGCTGCACACATACAGCAGGATGAATAAAGAATACATTTAAACATATAATTGAATAACTTATAATAAAAAAAAACTCATCACACAAAAGCAATACTATTAATTAAGCATCCCGTCTCAAATACCAGCCCTTAAGTGGCCGGTCTCAACGCGTCGGCGCTGGTTAATTTCTTAACCGCCGCACACACGCAGCGGGATGAAATAAAGAAAACATTTACACATAATTAAATAACTTATAATAAAAAAAAAATCACACAAAAGCAATACAATTAATTAAGCATCCCGTCTCAAATACCAGCCCTTAAGTGGCCGGTCTCAACGCGTCGGCGCTGGTTAATTTCTTAACCGCCGCACACACGCAGCGGGATGAAATTAAGAAAACATTTA
Source organism: Epargyreus clarus (assembly GCF_041222505.1). NCBI lineage: Eukaryota > Metazoa > Arthropoda > Insecta > Lepidoptera > Hesperiidae > Epargyreus > Epargyreus clarus. The sequence continues at coordinate 6,770,769 of NW_027332239.1, read as the reverse complement.
CACATAATTAAATAACTTATAATAAAAAAAACTCATCACACAAAAGCAATACAATTAATTAAGCATCCCGTCTCAAATACCAGCACTTAAGTGGCCGGTCTCAACGCGTCGGCGCTGGTTAATTTCTTAACCGCCGCACACACGCAGCGGGATGAAATTAAGAAAACATTCCGCACATTAAGCGAGCTCTATTTATCGTTATATTTGTGCTTTTATTGCGTTTGTCTAGCGCTAAGGATGTTATGTGATCTAATTAGCAATTCCATAAACATAAGTATTTACTAACCACATTAACACATCTAAATAGGTACAAGTAACTTTTTGTATTTAATACTTCCGCATTATTCCGTTTTGGTATGAATTAAAGTGAGTAAATGTTTGTCCTCGGATAATTTTGTTTTGATGGGTGTGCTTTTTTATGATTATACAAAGTTTCAAAGTTAATTCAACGGAAAAGTTCTCGGTTCAAATTCGAGTATAACCCAAGTATTTCATTTGTGCATCTATTGATATGAGCAGAAAAGTATGGCCAATTGATATGTAAGTAAAGAAATAGTTGGTACACGTGCTTTCTTTTAAGATGACCAGCTCAGCTCAAATGACTTAAAAAATATACAGCCAGATAATATGTCATTAATTAACTTAGCACATTATTTGCATAGCGCAAGCCCGAATAACATTCGCTTCATTAATCTGTTTTGTTGTTACTACCATAATAAAATCAAACCATAATAAAAACAGAAAGAAAATTATTTACTATTTTACCTAATGTCTGTTTTACAAACAAGTAAATCGTACGACTTCTGTACTTCAAGTATCAAAAATACAGAAACTTCTTCAAGTAGTTACAAGTTTGTTCTTGTTTCGCTTGTTTATTTGCTCTTTTCTCGCTAAAACAATAACTTTGCATACTAATCTCGCGAACTACTTAGCAAATTAATCGTAATAAAACTAATGGCATATGATAACATCTCGGGAAAAACAAATATTATCTCCCATAGCGGTATTTTCCGAGGAAAACTCCTTAACCGACGTCTTAGCGTCCAGCCACGAAAGCAATAAAGAGCGCAAGCTTCCACGTTCATTAATTAACCCCGCTATTGCTATCTTGCTCGCACTCGAGCTAAGTATTTGTAAATGAGCTCACCTCTCGCTCACACCAGCTTTGCGCAAAAATTAACCACTACATACTTGGTACTCCGAACGTTGCATATGCACATGCGAGCAGACCGCCAAAACGTCCCAAGTCCGATTTCCATCTCGGAAAATTGGCATTAATTACACCCCCAAATAAGACATAGTTTCCCTCACACTAATGCCCTTTATAGTTTACTCGGTATGCGACCTTCGGTCACGTGTGGTTAGTTTCCTATCCTCGTGTAATAAATCTTGTACTCCTCGTAATTACAATGTTCTTGTCTGTTGTGTGTTTTCATTAGGACGGGCACACTACTTTTTCATTTGAAACATTCTAGCCGAGTGTCCCGTTAAGAAATGCAGTTTTTAGGTAAGTCAACTTATCTACATTTTTTAATTAAACGTTGTAAAGACGGTTGAGCTAGAACGCAAGAGGTTCCAAGGAATCTTATGATACGTAGAATGAATGAGGAAGTGGTAAATATATCCAACATTTTCTCGAAGTGACAACCCTATAGCAACATTAGAGACGGTTTCGACCCAAGAATCAGATTAAAACCACAGAACCTTGCGCCTTAAATTCACCTTACAAAGTCGCAAATATGCAACCCTATTAATATTCACATCCTATCATCGTAAGACTTTAAAACTGTAAACAATGTACGCAAACACGTTTATAAGAGGCATACATCACAATCAATCACGCGGAACCATCATTACGATCACATCTAAGCCCATTCATGCTCTCTCGCTACGAATTGTCTCGAACTATGCCGCGTTTCCGCGACGACGGCGATAAATTTACATTCATCCTTTTCACTGCCTCTCACACCCATTTGCCTGTTACAACGCGCGAATTTGCGTCTCTAACCTGTAAAATACGTATGGGGAGCTAATCATTTTAAATTTAGAACTGTGAGCTGTGGTGACCGATTAAAAATTGCTCGTAATTCAGTTTGATGTAGTGTCAAAGACGTATTCTATCCTTGTCGCTCAGGTTGGGCGTCGGCGCGCGCCTGGGCGGGCGGTATGCAAATCCTTCGCAGCGGTGGTGAGGGCTGAGTCTGTGTGAGTGCCTTGTACCATTGGCCGCGCTAGAACGGCCAACTTCGCCACCAGTTACGGTTGTTTTTCGTTCCGCTTCTAATTAACTTCCGTATATTCTTGAAGTAACTTTTCTCATCTCGTTCCCCTAGTTTTTGTTCCGTTTGTTACGGTTAGCGCCCGGTTATTATGTGAAATACGGTCGCGTGTGATATGCAAAAATGCGCCCTAGATATCGTTTCGCGTGATACCCCCAGTGTTTATTTTGAAATGCAACGCAAGCGTGACGGGTTGCGAGCATAATGTATGTAAATACGTATTTTTCAGCGATAACTATTTAAGGGTTAAGCTGACGTGGTTACTGTTCTTAGTGTCACAATGTTTACAAGTGATTTCTAAACGCAAAGCCGTAAGTTAACGAATGCCATAATCGAGACCCGTGTAACTTTGCTAAAATGTTACATTTATTACTTAAAGAGTGAGATTTTACGAGCTTTAAAAATAAATTACTCGGCTCGGACGGGTTAAATCGCAATTTCCAAGAGTTCGCGGGTGAATATTTTATTTCCGATTAGCGCACAGCGAAGGTAAATAAATCGCTTAAATTGCTTTATTGTGTAATCTTATCGAGGATGATCGCCACGTGACTTTAAAATCGTTTATCTTTATCGGGATGCCATTATATACCGTTATAATTCGGTAGTTATCCTCGGTCATAATCATTCATACAAAATTTCAAGGCATACCAAGTTTTATTTGACAAATAAATAAAAGTTTGTAAAGTTATAAATCTTGTAATAACTGTTTAGCATTAATCGTAACACAAAAAGGGTGATAAAACTAGACATTGATAATGTCGATCATAGATAAGCAAATTATGGAGTGACTAACCGTTTAACGGGTTGAATAATTTAGCGCAAAACATTCGAAAGAAGGGTTACATTTTAAGTGTGATGCAAATGTGCCTCAGGAATTAATCCTTCGTTTTATGGCAGCATCAAACACCTTTAATTGCTTCTTTGACGGACGTTGATGTCGGATGCCGATTTTCGGGTGTGGTCAGAACAAAACTGAACATTGACAGTTGGCAATATATTTTTATAGTTTTCCCGAGGTGTTGTTTTTATTGTTGGACCAATTTATATTTCCTGACGGCTCCGGTCTCCAAATTAGAAAGTTTATGTGCGAATGACCGGCCAGATATCGTAAATTATGTTCGCAGGTTAGCAACTCAGATGCGCTTCGGGTTTAAAGGGGCAATTTTAATTAGCCCCAAATGATTTATAAGCCATCAAAGGAACAAGAATGGAATCGGTTGTGTTATTGAACAATGCTATGGGAGCGATTAAAATCGACGCTTGCTGGTACCGTATAACACTCCGGTGTCATTAACATTCCCAAAAAGATGTTCTCTCTCCTTTTTATTGTTGATCTACATGGTACGGAGACAGTGATTTGTTTCTTTTAGTGGGAGTTTGTATTTAGGGCAATGACAAATTCTTTTGTTAATTACGTGGGTGTTACATTGTCACAAGAAAGGAAAGGAACACTTATTTACCCGTTCTGATAGAGTTGTACGGCATTAAGATAATATTGCGGGCTTTTAATTTATTGATCTGTGTTTAACATGTTAATAGATATGGTCGGCCATAGATCTACTTATAAACAGACAAGTAGATTCAAAAGATAATAAAAATCTGTGGTTGAGATAAGTTGACATAACAGGTTTTAATATATTGAAAATAAGCTTAAATAAACATAAGGAACGACAAATATATTGATATAACAAACAAGTCAATATTATTCATTTGTATCAACTGGTACAGAAAATACCGAATGTGAAATTAAATCAAGCAAGGTTCATGTTATGTTAGACATATACAATTATATATGTGTACATTACTTGTATTATTTTCTTAGTTAAAGAGGCAATCGTGAGCTTCCAACACGACGGTTTCATAAAAAAGTTATCGATAAATCGCTGGCTCCGTATAATGTTCTTTCGATAATAAAATAATAAAAGTAAATGGAAGTCAGGCGACGAAAAATATTCGCATCGGAATGCATTTTTGCATACACAATGCCCTTTTGTTTAGAGAAAGTATTTCACATTTTAACCTCATGAGTGATTTATTTTTATATGATTTATTAAGCCGGCCTCAAACCGATGTCGTGCCTACATCGGAACTTTCTTACGTTGGAATGTATCGTATGATTCATTGCGTTTTTTAAACAAATATTTAAAGCTTTATCGATTTATCAAAATTCGCTGAATAAAATTCGAATGTGAATTTTAATTTTAATCAAATAGCTAGTTTATGGGAAATAAATATTACATTTCAATGTTTATTGCGCATAACGACAATAAAAATTACATTTATTTTAAATTAAATTTCGAAACATCTTACTGTTTATAAAATAATAGCATGGCATGGCACTGAATAATAAAATAAAAATGTATATTTTATTTATACGTCTTATAATTTTTGATTGATTGATTTATTTATTTGATTTATTCAAAGTGCAGAACTGAGGAACATTTAATTGACTCATCGTAGTGGATAAAATTAATGTATATGACTGTGAAGAGTGACATACATATAGATGGATGGCTGAATTATTATGTGCGAATGCTGCGGTTTTGATGGTAAGTACAAATTTATTACATAGTTCAAATTATTGCCATTTTATTTATATCAATCAAATCTCTATTATTAATTGAGAATCGATATAGAACCGAGTAAACAACGTAATTTGGATCAATCAGATATAATACATTTTAAACGCATACTATTCACTAAGGATTGATCTGAACATGATTAACTCTATTTTTATCCGACAGCGGACGAAATTTTTTTCAAGCGTATGTTTGTGGATAGGTAGGTCTCATTTTAGGCACACCCAGCAGTCCCAACTAGTTTCCAGATTTTAACATATGAGGTGTAGTTGGACTCAAGTTTGTCGGTTACATATTTAAACAATGGTACGGTTATCTGTTTTATATAATTATGTTCTGTTTTTATAATTATGAGTTTATATGCCCACTGCTGGGCTGGTCTCCTACCCGTGCCCAGCAGTGGGACATTAATGGGTTGATGATGATGATAGTCCGCATAAACTTGCTAGTCCACTCTGAATATAGAAATTAATCGCGTCGCCATAGCAAATTGTATGACTACATCTGCTCGCAACAACTTCAGAGCGGAGTAGCAGTAACATTAATCGAGTTGATAATAGGTATTTCATTTATTCAAAATGAATATTATTTCATAACTTTGATATTGCACAGTATAAACAAGCTCCAGTAATCAAAGTCCACAGAAATTAAAAGTCTGTTTGGATCCACTTCGTCTACGAATGCACGCGACGTCCGATTCTATTTGCTGATGAAAATTCCAGTCTTTATTAGCAAATTATATCCTACTTTCGATAGTTTTCTATTTTCTCTATTGTAAATTATTAACATTGACATTAAAAATCGGCCGTTATTTTTCAACACTATTTTCCTAGAGCGATATGATATAACTTTGTTTTTCAGCCGTAAAATCTGTTAGTATTATCAAATATTATAGTTTCACTATGTATGTAGACTAGTAACGCCATCTATGTCAACTGACGTGATTTATGTTCTGTTTAAATTCAAATAAATTAGTTCATTTCAATTCGTTGAAAAAACGTGCCGTTTTATTTATAGGTTATGGGCCCAGACCCATATATCTCCTCGCGATAAGTACTAATTGTGTTGTAATCCGTTTTTCCGTAAAACTGTGGATAGTAAAATAGTTAGCAACGATTGCAGATTGAGGACAAAGTTGTGCGTGCTGGTTTTAAGTTGTGCGTGTTGGACGGTAAAATGGCGGCGAACTCAAATTTTTTGGCTAATGTTCCTAAACTGAAAGGACGTGAAAATTATGCAGAATGGTGCTTTGCTGTAGAGAATTTCCTGATTCTAGAAGGCATGCTTAAGTGTATTAAGTCGGAGTCTGAAGAAAAATTAGGAGCTACGGATGATGCAAGAACCAAAGCGAAGTTAATATTAATGATAGATCCGTGTATTTACGTACATATCAAGAATGTAGCAACTACAAAAGAGCTATGGGATAAACTAAGGTCATTGTACGACGATTCAGGCTATACAAGAAAAATTAAATTGTTGAGACATTTAATTTCTATTAGACTCGAAAATTGCGCTACAATGAGTACGTATGTCACGCAAATCGTAGAAACTGGTCAAAAATTGGCAGGAACTGGGTTTCAAATTAGTGACGAGTGGATAGGCTCATTGTTGCTTGCTGGATTGACTGAGAAATTTTCACCAATGATTATGGCCATCGAACATTCTGGTATGTCAATCACAACAGACGCCATTAAAACAAAATTGTTAGACATGGAACCGGAAACGGAAGATGTAGAGGGCGCATTTGCAGCATTCCAGAGATGTCAAACAAATAAGAAAAATATTAAGTTTATGGCTAGAGAGAATAATCAAGATGGCAGGAAATGGCAAACGTTAAAGTCAAATGTCAGTAATGGTGGTAAACAAGTTAAATGTTATGGTTGTAAACAGTTTGGGCATTATCGAAACCAGTGTCCCAATAACATTAAAAACAAAATAAAACCCAACGAAAATACATCAAAAGAAACAAATGCATTTAGTGCTGTATTTTTAAATGGTAGCTACTGCAAAACTGACTGGTATATTGACTCGGGAGCGAGCGTGCATTTGACAACGAACGAAAGTTGGATCTCAAATCGATCGCATGAATTTTTTCCGAAGGAGATAATTGTTGCAAATGACAACATGGTGCCTGTTATATGCTGCGGTGATGTGCAAATAGTTACGTGCACGAAAGATTCCAATTTTGACGTCACAGTCGAAGGAGTATTGTGTGTACCGAGTCTTTCGACGAATCTTTTGTCAGTGAGTCAATTGATTAGCAAGGGTAATTCAGTGTCCTTTAGAAATGATGGTTGTGACATATACAACAGAGCAGGTCGCTTGGTGGCTACAGCGCTATTGGTGAATGGAGTATACAAATTAAACACGCAACAAGTTCCATTTACAGCAGCTGCAGCAGTGACTAGTGAGACTTGGCATCGAAGACTAGGACATGTGAACAGTAACTATTTGAATAAAATGGCAGACGCCGTGGAAGGGTTTTCACTTGATAAAAAAGCAGAAATAAGTAAGAGTTCCTGTACTACTTGCTGCGAGGGAAAGCAGTGTCGATTGCCGTTCCCCAGTGCTGGTACCAAAAGTTCTGAGCTATTGCAAGTAATACATACAGATGTGTGTGGACCAATGGAAAATACCTCGCTCGGTGGTTCAAGGTATTTCATAATTTTTATAGATGATTGCAGTAGAATGACTCATATTTACTTCATGAAAAATAAGAGTGAAGCTTTTCAATGTTTCAAAGATTTTAAAGCGAAAGTAGAGAACTTGCTTGATAGAAACATAAAAATTCTGCGTAGCGATAATGGTCGAGAATTTTGTAATAATGAATTTGACAATTATCTTAAGAATATTGGTATTATTCACCAGAAAACTAATTCTTACACACCAGAACAGAATGGTGTATCCGAACGCATGAATAGAACTATTGTTGAAAAAGCTAGATGTCTCTTATTTGAAGCCGGTTTAGATAAGAAGTTCTGGGCGGAGGCGGCTAATACTGCTGTTTATTTACAGAATAGAACAGTAACCCCTGGACTGTCTGACAAAACCCCATATGAGTTGTGGACCAATACCAAGCCTGATATTAGTCATCTTAGAATTTTTGGAAGTACTGTAATGGTTCATGTGCCAAAAGAGAAGAGACTGAAGTGGGATAAGAAATCAGAGAAGTGTATTTTAATGGGTTATTCTGATGTAACAAAAGGATATCGGTTGTTCAACCCCAAGACGCAGACAATCTTTGTCAGTCGAGATGTTATTATCATAGAAAAAGAATGTAAACCATGTGATGTGATAATTGTTACAGAGACTGAGCAAACAACTGAAGACAGTGAAGTCATATGCTCGGATTCAGTGGGGGAAGAGTGTCTATCGGAAGACTCATACACTTCTGCAACATATTTAGATCCAAGTGACAGCACATATAGTCCAAATGAAAATGAAAACACAGATGATTCTGGAAGTATTGAAAGTGTAGTATGTACACGTACGCTGTCTAGACAAAGAAGAAAACCAGAAAGATATGGTTATTCAAATATGTGTTTGGAGAGTAACAGCATGAATATAAACGATATGTCATTGGAGGAAGCATTGAATGGTTCTGAAAGAGAGCATTGGTTACAAGCTGTAAAGGATGAATTACAATGCTTTGAAGACAACAAGGCTTGGGAGCTCGTCGATGCTCCAAATGGTGGAACAATCGTTAAGTCCAAGTGGGTATTGAAAAAGAAGTATGACAGTGATGGAAAAATTAGGTATCGTGCGAGACTAGTGGCAAAAGGTTATAATCAAAAATGTGGTATTGACTACAGCGAGACGTTTTCTCCAGTGGTGAGGCATACTACATTAAGATTATTATTTGCATTAATTACACAACTTAATTTTGACACAGCACATTTGGATGTCAAAACAGCTTTTTTAAATGGAGAACTGGAAGAGAACATATATATGCAAAAGCCAGATTGTTTTGTTTGCTCTGAAAATGATAAGAATAAAGTTCTCAAACTGAAAAAGGCTATATATGGTCTCAAACAGTCCTCTAGAGCTTGGCATAAGAAAGTTGATACTTGTTTGTTAAATAATGGTTATAAGAAGTCAAAATTAGAGCCTTGTTTATATACAAAAATTGTTAATGGTCTTAAGACAATTGTTACTTTGTATGTCGATGATTTTTTCATATTTTCAAATGATAAAGTTGAAATGAAACAGTTAAAAGATATTCTAAGTAATCAGTTCAAAATTAAAGATTTAGGTAAAATAAAACAATGTCTTGGAATGTCTGTTAATATTGATAATGAGAAAAAGGTTGTTACTTTGTCTCAAGAGAATTATATAGAGAAGTTATTGTCTAAATTTAATATGGCTGAATGTAAAATTGTTGATACTCCAATGGAGATTAAGTTAAATGTTGAGAAATGTCAAGAAATGTCTAAAAATCCATACCAACAGCTCAGCTGCATAGGCAGTTTAATGTATCTAGCGATTCTCACTAGGCCAGATATAGCTTATGCAGTGGGATATCTTAGTCAGTTCAATAATTGTCATAGTAATATACATTGGTCATATGCTAAAAGAATATTAAAATACTTAAAAAAGACGAAAAATGTAGGTTTGAAATTTAGTAATTCTGGAAATCTTGATATTAAAGGTTATGTTGATGCAGACTGGGCAAATGATCATGATAGGAAATCATATACAGGCTATTGTTTTGTGTTATCAGGGTCAGTTATATCTTGGGGATGTAAAAAACAAAAATATATAGCATTGTCTAGTACTGAAGCAGAATATATTGCAATTTCAGAAGCTTGTAAAGAGGCTGTATATCTTAGCAATTTGCAATATGAGATTACTGAAAGAATGTATACTATCAATATAAGTAATGATAATCAAAGTGCACAAAAGCTGTCTGTCAACCCTGTATTTCATAATCGTACAAAACATGTTGATGTTAGGTATCATTACTGTCGGGAAGTAATTTCAAATAACATTGTAAAAATTCAGTATTTGCCTACAGCTGAAATGCCAGCTGATATGCTGACAAAAAGTTTAAATTCTGCTAAACATAACAAATTTATGTATATGTTAGGTATTGAAACAGTATAATATTGTGATAGTGGGGGTGTTAGTATTATCAAATATTATAGTTTCACTATGTATGTAGACTAGTAACGCCATCTATGTCAACTGACGTGATTTATGTTCTGTTTAAATTCAAATAAATTAGTTCATTTCAATTCGTTGAAAAAACGTGCCGTTTTATTTATAATTTTGACTATAATTGTTTTATTTATTGACATCATTGTTTTGGGGTAATAAGTAAGTTAAAATCACTTATGAGTATCTACCTACACATTCCAACTTAAATCTCATAGATAGAAACGCATCAGTGAACGATTTCTAGTACCTCTTGTATTATTTAGAGTTAGTTACAGACGTCCGTGGGCGCCTTTATAAAATATAATAAATGACATATTTATGTGATTATGGTGATAAAGCAATAAAATGCGATTTATCACATAAATAGCACCTGATACGCATAAATATTTAGGTTATGCATGATATTAAAATAGGTAATGCGAAATAACCCCTGAATACAAAGATAGATAGGATCTACGTGAATTTTATCGTAGATGCATTACTGTCGTTAGATAATAATGGGTTGGCGATGATCTGATGTGTGGAGCCTTACATAGCTAGGAACCTAACCACACATTGTAAACAGAATACATATATAAATATATAACACCTATATAATGTACATATATACATTGATATACAATATACGTATATAAATATATAGTATCAAAAACGGGTAGCAACGCACTCGAAACAAACAGTACCAAATCGCGGTTTGTTTCAATGCCACTTTATCCATTATTTGGAAACAAAATACCTATTGAAAATCACGAACTACGTGGCAATTTGAATCAAGTATATATAGGTATAAAGAAAGAATACAAACAGTATAAAAAAAAGATAAAGGAAACACTCATTGTATACCCTTACCACAAAATCAGAACACAGCAGCGTCTTTGACTGCTGCTATTAGGCAGAAATGTATATTCTACATATTATTATTTCTACACAAAATATCTTACAAGTAGGTTCTTAAGATAAGTCTATTCAAACTTTCCAATTAATTAAGAGTTAATATCTAATCAGAATAAACATTAGATTTAATTATACAAATTTAACGGTAAGATTCACTCACCATATTGGATGCACGCGAGCTCCGCTGTCTAGTTAGCAGATGGCTCTTGAAAGACTAATTTAATTGAATTCTAATTAGATAAGGCTCTGCTCTCCACTTATTAGTATTGATAGACTAGATCGCTAGGTTTTTGTTCGGTTTTATTTATTTTACGCTCTTGATATATTATTTTAGATACAGCTGGATGAGGTGATGTAATGGTCACCATACCGGCCTGTTATAATCAGCAATTTAAAAGAAATTAAAATTGATAAAAAACTTATATGAAGTCCACTTCATGATAATGGTAACGTTTAAAAATACTAACTAACCAAGTATGAAATTTACATAACATAAACACTTATCCATTTGTAAGTTCTAGCTAGAAAACCAATAAATTGCCATCAAAGAAATTGTAGTCATAATAAATAATTTATTTCTCCTTTTGACTTAAAAACTTTATTAGTATTAACCTTCAATCATTGTTAATCGAAGAGTATTATTAACGTAATTTTACTGATTGCGTATTATTAAGCCACAAGTAATCATTATTAGCTTGTCAAATCAGTCATGAAAAACACTTAAAACCAGTCATAATCATTTTAAAATCAAACATAAAATTAAAAACTGTTGTCCAATATTAAAAAACAACGAACATTTTACACCAACTCCCAACTCCAAGCTAAACAAATAATAACAGTATTTAATTAAATAATGTAAAATATTTTCAATGAAACATCATAAAATTTTCGGCAACCGAATTATAGACTGAACAAATAATTAGAGGCGACAGTAATAATTATTCATAAATCGAACAGACACAATAATCGGTACGCCATCTTGCTAGCGGCGGTGGCCAAATGTTTCCGCTTTAATTTCTCCGGTAATTTGGAGTTTCCGGTCGCAGCCAATCCATCCGTCGGCCGTAATTATATTATTTCGGCAATAAATTATCGAATTTTGAGTACGGGAGTTAAGGACTCACTCCTCAATTTTGGTTACACACAATAGCTTGTAAACTAAAGTCGATTTTGAAAACGATTAGCATGTTGAATACTCAATACCTATTAGGTATTTAGTCGATTATTGTGAATTGTAACTTTAATTTTATATTTTGAAAATACCTATACATAACAATGATACATTTGAAATCCCTAGATAAATATCATGTTTTAAATAGATCAACACTACCTTTACTCTACTATACCTTTTTCTGAGAAAATCAACCTTGTTAAGTTCATAATATAAAGTACTTCTAAATAAAATGAAGGTACTGTTTCAAATGCCTTTTCTATAGATCAGCCTAGACAGATATAAAAGCAAATTTCATTCGGCCAAAAATTACCAATTCATTTTAAGCTAAAAATACTTACACCGAAGCTCACGTGATAAACGCATAGAAACGAGGCCTAATTCAATCTCGCCAATCGATAGCGCTTGATTCGATTAATTTCGTTGGAAATTAACGCGGCGGGCATCGGGGTAACGGACGCGGTTGTCATGGCAACGCGCCCCATACGACTCACTAATTACGCCACACTGATTGCTTTTCACTTTTTTTACCCTATGAGAAGATGCCACCCCTCATAGTGTTCGGTTGTATCGATCCGACGTAATTATCAATGCTTAGTGAATTTAACGAGGCGCCCGAAATGAAATTGTATTTTTGTTTTCCTTGCACAATATGTAACCCTGGTTTGAAATTATTTTCGAAAAAAAATAAGCAAAGATAGTGTTTTATTGTCATTAATATCAAATCAAATCAAATTATTTATTTGCAAGAACATAGTATTTTACAGGGATCTTAAATTTTGCATGTCACATTAAATATAATAAGAAGTAAAAAATATGATTTAATTATTATACACTAATCGATACCTACCAAAGTCAAAGGTTCATGTAGCTTTGTAAACAGCTTAAAAATTCTACTTCCATGATTCTTTCTATTGTAGGTACACATGATTCTTTTTACGCCAACAATGAGTATGCGACTGTGCAGTTAACATACTAACAAGAATATCACATCAAACTATGTTTTAATACTCAATTTCTTAAAAAAATTAAGTGTATTATACACTCTTTGAACAAGTTTAAAACATTTGCAATTTAAGTAGTAAACCAATATTCGAAATTGTAAGAAATTTCGTTGCCTTTTCAAATTGGAATCTTTGCACCGTGACTGTGCATTCCAACTTGATGACGTCACGTCGATCGATTGAAGGAAACGGGTCATTACACTGTTTTTATTCGTCACACTGATTAATCAAGTGATTAATTATACAGTTTGTATCGGCCCGCTTTTTTGTACCCTCGACTGATTCAAGGCACCCGTTGTTACAACAAAACAACAGCCTTTCTACGTAAAAAGTAAATTAAGGTAAGGTAGAGAATAAAGAGAGAAACAAAATTTGGTTTTCGAAGATGTAATTTTAAGTGCAGTGTGATATTTAACGTGTTTTATACACATAAATAAAATATAGTATGTCAGTATTCTGATATTCGTAAACAATAAATAACATAACAATGTTACACCCCAAAATAACATAATTAATAATTAAATGCATAATAATAAAATTAGAAATTACAGATTGTAAAATTATAGACAAAATATGGAGAATACAATATAATATTACTAATCATTATAATATACTCGTAATATTCATTAATAATTTTCCCTACCCAAATGAACAACAACAAGATAACAAAAACAACAACTGCCGCAAACAAAAACATTCGCAACACAACATAACAATCGAAGCAAAATAACATAACAAAACAAATCGATCCATTTCGCAAGACCAGCTGACCATTGATCTGATAGAGCGCCCTGACCTTGCCCAACACACGCAACGCCGCACTCGTGTTACATTGCACTATGGAGCGAGTGACGGTAACTGACAAACTAAACGAATATTTACTTTGATTTCTGTAATCTTTATTTATTTTACGGTTCACCTCTATTTTTTATTAATTCTTCTTTTTATAACCAGTCATGAACAATCTGATTTTAAATAAAATGGAAAAAACGTTATAAAGTTTCACTAATTAAGAAATATATTTTAAGATTTAAAATTTTAATAAAGTCACTTTAAAATTTAAAATCAATTAATTACCAGTAAAATTACATTCCAATTTATTTTTAAATTAAAATGTAGCAGGTAATATATTGACATAATTTTGTGTGTTAATATGGTGTGAATTAATTCGCTGCATTTAATAATATATTAAATTTAATAATGTATGTAATTAGCTATGTTTCATAAAATTAAACATAATGTTGTCTATTTTTTTATTACGATCGCCTATTGTAGCCCTTTTCAATTAATTAATAATGCATTACAACATTTTAACTTATATTAAATACCATAATGTAGTTGTCATTGCAAACTCAAACAAAAGCCTTTCACAACAGCTAAACTTCAGCTCAATTCTAGGTAATCTGAGTCGCCCTTAATAAAATCTCCGAACGATTAACATTTCAGCAATCACAATAGCCGAATAGCACGCGATGGCTAGCTCACGAAACAAAGAAATAGCTATATCCCTCCGCCTACACCGATACTGCTATTGATTTCATTTTTAGGGTTCTATCATCAATGTTTCGACGAACGATTGTTAAAATCCTGTACCTTTCTATTTTAAAAGTATAGACAAAAGAATATAGGACTAATATCTAAAAACAATAACTTATCTAATATTTTTATACACTATAACGTTTTTGTTACAAAATTATATTTTTAATAATTGTAAAAATATTATTTTATGTCATAATAAATCATATTTATACGGAATAGTTTGCGAATGAACACAAATCAGACTTAACAATTTTATTTTTCTTTAAAACTTTAATGCGGGTTATAACTGCCCATTAAAACTGCACGTATGTGTGCGTGTATTGAAAATGGATTATACTTTGTGATGTTTGTGTCGCAGTCCAATGCCACCATGCAACCACAATATAGATTAGAAACTTCACGAAGTTACTTAAACTGATGTTTTTTGCGCAACTATTAAAGTGAGCAATATATATTTTATTCTTACTACTATTATTTTCATATTTCTTTGTAATAAATTTTTAAATAATTTCCCCATAAAAGTTGTTTGAATACATGTAGGACGTAGGTATTATGTTTAATATTTTTATCTAAGATATAACTTTTTTAAATTTGTACCAAAATGTATATAAATATTATTTATTTATTTGTACTATTCGACCGTTTATAAACAAAATGATATCATTTGCGTATCTAGACAGCAAAAAATCTTCGAAAACCGATCTCATCAGAATGTGATGTCAAAAACCGACGCTACAACAACATTATCCGAATGACAACTTAGACACTACACTAGCTGTCTATACCACCACGGCATGCATTCGCAACACATAATTAGTGAATAGGGGTTCGATATTATTAATGAGGGAGGTGTGGGGTGGGGGTGTTATCTACTCGAGCTTTTGTGTTATTTTCTATAGATCAAGCGTATTGATTGTTTAGTCGATACTTAGTCGCCGTTCTTTAATTATAGGGGCTAACTGGCTAAGCGAACACCTCGCTTGACACAATAATGGCGTCTATAAAGCGACGGTTATAATTTTCTATAATTATTCATTTGAACACGACAAAGTTTCGACAGTTACGAGACCCATTAAAATTTAATTTGTGGCGTGTTGTATTTTGTGATTAGTTTTTAAAGTACCTACGTTTATAGGTTGATTGTTATTTTTGATTTTCGACGTGTATTTTTGTTTTGGTATAAATAGGTTCTAACATCCGTTCATCCGTTTATATCATGTGTGGTTCATGTAATTTAGAGATATGGCATTATCTAGTACCCATAAGTCCCAACTTACTAATGGCTGATCTTTTGTGCTTGAACTAAGTTTTCCAACGTGAAATTCTTATCTCATTGTCTTATGAAATAGCTTAATGAATTGGTTCCATTTAATAAATCTTAATATGTAGATTCCTATTGAATAAATATAGTCTAATTCCTATGTTAAACATCCCGTACAAAGGTATAGTGACCCAAAGGTTACCGCTGTCAAGTGAGTTGTAATTAAGGCCTTCGGTCAATCCAAAGCTTATTTCCAATAAGACACCGGTTTTGCATGGAACAGACATGTGAAGAGACGGCCGGTACTTCACTGATTAATAAGATGGGGTTGGAAGCAAGGGGTACCGCCACCCCACGCGGGCACCCTCGCGCCTTACCCACAAAACAAAAAAAATGTGACTCATCAACCCACACCAAGAAATAACAACTCACACTACAATATCGTAACGCATTATAAACCAATCACGCATTCAAAGTATAGACCTTAATATAACGGTAAAAGGTTCTACTCACAACCTCTGTTGGTTGAATAAAGCCATTCTCAAACTAACTAGGTCTCCTATAATCGTTCATTATCACACACAAGCGAAGATCATTCACGTATTGTCCAGCACGCATACATGTATGCCTTAATTATATCGGAAAGTAGTAGGTTGGGGTTAGTTGATTTGATTAATTCTAGTTGGAGTAGCCTCGTTGGATATGCCATAAACATCGGAGTATTCCCAAGCAATCACTCTAAGACTTGCTAAAAATATAACTTACTAGCAATGTCACATGGTTTCATCCGTGCTAATAGTATCGTGATATAAATATAACCGACAGTTTGTACCATCATCAATTAACGACTTTTTTTATAGACCTCCCTCATGTATGAGATTCCTTAATTTAGAGGGGTCTAACTGGTTTGATGGTTTCCAATTACAGATGTTTATAAAAAAATACCAATTGGCTATTCAATTCAAAAATACTTTATGGAATATGACGGATACTTGCACATATTAGCGCGTTTGAACAAACAATGTATTCGGTTTTATAATATTAGTAAAGATCATGTTAATTGAGTCACAGATATATGAGGACAAATTCCTTACCCATTGTATCATATCACCCACACAAGTGCTGTCATGGGCAAACCCGAAAATGCTATTCTTAAGTATACTTTTGAATGATTTTAATGTTATTGTTACCGACCAGTTTTGATAATTTTGCTAGTTGACATTTCGACATATGTAATCCGACCACAAAGAATTATTCTAATGGTATTATTAATGTATGGAATATCAATTCAAATATATTTCTGGTGCAAAGCTCATGTCCTTATATGTTACGAATGTCTGACATTGTAATATTTATAGTAAAAATATTACACATGGTAGAATTTTAGATTCAATTAGGTATCTACCTAACATAGTTCTGCCTATTGACATCCGACGACGAATTACAAATAGAATGGAATCCTACTTGAAATCAAAAATTGAAACCAAAGATAGATATTACCATTCCAATAAGTTAAATCGATATTCCAAATAAATTATCGAATAGATAAAATTATAACTAGAGCAAGTTTCCAATACAGCAATATGGGAAATAAAATAAAGTGATCAGAAGGGCGATTGCCCCAAATAAGGTAACTCGCAGCGCCCGTCCATCGGAAGTAGTTCGCGAGTCTTGGCAAATCGCTCCAAATGGCGTAAATGTCTACAGCATTCTAATGCCTACCGCTGTACAGTGTACATTATACTCCTCGTTTATTGATATGTTTTAGAACAATCAATTGATGTTTACAATACCATTAGATTGCTAGAATGCCCAATAATTTTGATATTTGAAATACATATTCATACAGTAACAATATAAAATAGATAATAAGCCCGTTTCCCAATTTACAATAATATACATCCTTATCCTTGACAAAATTAGAAGTATACCAACTTTCCAATAACAGCAATATGGGAAATAAAATAAAGCGATCAGACGGGCGATTGCCCCAAATAAGGTAACTCGCAGCACCCGTCCATCGGAAGTAGTTCGCGAGTCTTGGCAAATCGCTCCAAATGGCGTAAATGGCTAAAGCATTTTAATGCCTACTGCTGTACAGCGTATATTATACTCCTCATTTATTGATATGTTTAAGAATTAATTGGTATTTACTACACACGCAGTTACACGCGGAACTTCCTATTTGGACGTGATTACATAGGTCCATGGGCAGCAACCGTCACCCACCATCAAATACTTTCATAAAATAGTGTGTTGTGGGGTTTATTATATTTTTACGTATATTGTCCAGACATTATGTAAAATTAATTATTTTATAAGTTTCCGGTAACATACCAATTAGCCTATAAAAAATAATTATGATATATAATACTAATAATTACCGAAATACCGAAACGGCTTTACCGATTTTCACCAAATTTTGTATGCATAATCAGTAGGTCTGAGAATCGGCTACTATGTATTTTTCATACCCCTAAGTGATAAGGGTTGTTCACCCTTAACATTTTTTTATTAATTAATTAATTTATTTATTGTAACACTAACAGAAAGTTAAGCTACAAAAGGGGAAAACATAATGCCTGATGGCATTTTCTACCAGTCAACCCTTGGTGAATGCAGAAAGTTTGCGGCAGGTGTTAAATAACATAAAACATTATAATACTTAGTCTAAATATGAATATAAATATAAATATATTATATATATTATACATACATATATATATCTAAAATATAGCAATACATAAAAAATATATAACTATTTGAAGGTAAGGTGGTAATAAAAATGCTTTATCTGTCAGACGAGGTGCTCAGATGCTCTCGGACAAGTTTTTTAAATCCGGCTTTGCTTGGAGCTTTCCTGATGTGCACGGGCAGTGCGTTCCAGAGCAGAACTGCCTGAACAGTAAAAGAGAAATGGAATAAGCCACTGTTATGTGATGGAATATCTGCTTTTAAATTATGAGATGACCGAAATTATGATGATTAATATGGCAACACAGCGTTTGCCGGGTCAGCTAGTATTATATTTAAAAAATACATATACATTGCTTTAATAAATAGGCAATCGCCTATCGAAGCTGTTTGCTATTCTTGGCAAATCGCTCCACATAGCAAACGGACCGATTCAAAGTAAAACCACTCTATAATTTCTTGGGTCTAATATATGTGACTATGTGTTATTTTCTGTAAGTAGGATTTTGGGTTCGAACCAGCCAGGCAAAGAATTAGGTTTCTATTCTATTTGACTGTTTTAACTTATTTGTTTTTTTCTGTTAATGGAATTCACAATACAAGTTATTCTAGTGTAGAACTGTGAGTTTAAGTACCATCCTTGAAGCCATATCTGTAAATCAAGTTGTTTAAAAGTACTATTTGACTTTTAATAAGTTTCTCATCTACTTTGTAAGATATACCAAACAGATACACATATTTTTATATAACCTTTCCCTTACAACAATCATCATCATCATCACTACTGTCCCACTGCACGGGCACGGGTCTCCTCTCAGAATGAGAAGGATTAGGCCATAGTGCTAGCGCTGGCCAAGTGCGTATTGGTAGACTTCACATACCTTTGAGATTTTTTTTATAAATCTCTCAGGTATGCAGGTTTCCTTCCTTTCCAGGTTGCTTTCCAATGTATTCCTTAACCGTTTAGTAAGTGAAAATTAATTTCTAATACGCACATAACTTTGAAAAATCAGAGGTGCGTGCCGGGGATTTGAAAATCCTCGATTGAGAAACCTAGTTTCTTAACCATTAGGCTATCACTGCAACCGTTCCCTGAAACTTAAAAAATCAGCATTAAAATACAGCTTTCATGCTCAGAGTTATTAGCATTTGAACAAAAAGACAAACGAGCTCAATTCTTTGTGAGTGCAGGGAATAAAAATGACAAATACCGCAAATGAAGTCGCGACACGACTTATGGGCAATTAATATGGTTTTGCAGTTCAGCTCCTACCTAAGTAAATAATAAAACGTACCGTCTTCAGACTTCCACAATCGTCCACGAAGCTTCGCGTGTTTAATATTACCGAAAAACGTGAAAAAAGTGCTGAAAAATTTTATTATTGACTGAGCCTGGCCCGATACGGAACACTGACAAATTGCTACGGTTTTTAAGCGAAATTTTCTTGTTCTCTTTGAATTTGGAACGAATTTTGTTGCAGCGCGATCGCAATAAATATTTTTTTTAATTGCATGTTCGCGGTACCGGTTAAATAGTGTTGACGTATCAGGCGATACGATGCTCCAAGTTGCCTTTTAGTTTTACCGAATTTTACTCCATAAATTGACCAAATTTACGAAAGTTTACAGGTATTAGCGCTATGCTACTTTGGAAGTTTTTGGAAGTCTGTTAAATAGATACATAAATAGAAAGTTCTTAATTTAGTTAACTACATTTACCTACATCAGCTAGTTTTGTCGCCTTTACCTTTTCGTGCAATGTGACTCAATGTGCAATTTTGTTTTTACTATATTTCCGCATTTAAAAAATGATTTTAAATAATGATTGTTACGAATAAAACCTTAACAAAATAATTTTCGTTATTTATTTTAAGAATACGTTATATTCATTTTAAATTACAATAATTTTATTTTAAAAAATATATTTATAATGTTACAATTATTATAACGATAAATTGAATTCCTATTTTAATAAATACATTATATAAATAACAAATATATACTATAAATAAATAACACCCCTTTACCCCTATTAAAATAACCATTACAAACCAAATAACCAAACTAAAATATTCAATCCAACGCGAGAAGTGATTCCGATACCGTAATGCAAGCACCTTCGGAGAAGTGTTATCTTCATATGCAAAAATATTAGGCTCGTGCCGTACTTATGCAAATGTAACAAGACACGTACCATAGTACGCCTCGTGCCATAAGGGAATCTAATGTATGCTAATAAAAAGCATAGATAAATACATCTTAAATTGGGAATATGCAAATCTACACGTGGACCTTTCGTATGCTAAGATGATTTCTTTGATAGTGGATAAGTGACGTCATTTGTTATGTATATTAGTAAGTGTTACATTATACAAGACGTTACTGTTGATTTCTAACAAAGAAATATATTACACATTTGTTAAGTACTTTAACGATAGGCTGAATGACAATAAATAAGTCAGTTTTTTGTAATGTATTAGACGAGCATGCAGTCCATCTGATGTATTAGACGAGCATGCAGTCCATCTGATGGTAAGTGGCTATTGCTGCCCATGGACATGATCAACCCCAGATAGGATTAAATATAGACCTAAGGTCGGCCACAGATGCGCCGCTTCTAAGGACTAAGCTGGAACGCATCGGAAAAGTATGTCTCCACTTAAATATACTTTAAAATTGCAGAAAAAATCTATTACATTGCATATTCTAAGTTTGTTTAATATTCTAAGATTACGTAATTTTCAACACGTAAGTAAGTTTTAACTAAAAATAATCGAAACATTTGTCTTGCAATAAATGTACCGTATGCGGTACGCAATACTTCACCGTTAGGTTGCATTATTCCACGCCACCTGCCCCGTCGATGACACGTCGATAACACTCAGATATTCTCGAATTTCATACGTGTATCTCTAATTTCAATAACACCCTTCGCTACCTGTGCCATCTCATCTACATATCAATGTTCGTGCCAGTAAGAATCTTTTCTCTCGCTAAAATATGCAACGCCCGTGCTCCATGTCATTGCGATTTGACGACCCGCGTGGCAAAGCGGCCACCATACCGGTCTGACGCGCAAAGGGTCCCGGGTTCGATCCCCGGCCAGACAGCTATCTAAATGATGAATTTAGTTTTCTGTGTACTGGGTCTGGGTATTTGTGTATTTGTCTATGTGTGTGTCCATGGCACCCACGACACAGGGAATTCTACTGTGTGTGAGTGTAGATAGCGTTTATTTAAAGCGTTTATTACAACTGATCCTATTTTGAAGGTAGAACTTTGTGGTTCGACTCCAGCGGCACCACCACCACACCTATTTCTGCCTCATAACAGTGTTAAGTGCTGCTGTGTTCTGGTTTGAAGAGTGTTGGAAGGAAGACATACTTTTCCGAGGCGTTCCAGCTTGATCCTCAGTGATAGCGGCACCTGTGGCCGACTTCAGGTAGGAATATCTAATCCTATCTGGGGTTGATAGCAAATGTTCAGCAGCAGTAACCTCTAACCATCAGGCGGACTACATGCTCGTCTGCTACTCCTATATTATAAAAAATCCTAAATTGGATCACCCTGTCATACCCTTTAGTAATCGTAACGGTTTCTTTTCATAACGAACTTTTTGTAACGCGATATGCGCCTTGTTTCCACTAAGGGTGGGATTTGTCACTACAACTGATTGGCAGTCTTTGACGATCGAGTTTCCCACACTTGTGCCGTTCTGGAAAACCGAGAAACGTTTGTTTACCAGAAAATTCTTATATTACTTTATAACGTTATCATCATCAACCCATTACTGTCCCACTGCTGGGCACGGGTCTCCTCTCAGAATGAGAAGGATTAGACCATAGTCCACCGCGCTGGCCAAGTGCGTATTGGTAGACTTCACATACCTTTGAGATTTTATTTTTATATACATATAAATATCTCCCAGGTATGCAATTTTCCTCACGACGTTTTCCTTCACCGTTTTTAGCAAGTGACAAATAATTTGTAACGTTTTCTAACGTTTCTAACTTGTAACGTTATCAGCAGATGCAATTCGTAACAATTATCTGATAAGTATCATCAGCAACCCTTCTTCCCATACGAATCCTAATTCAATACCGATCTTGAACATTTAACCCTTAGCATCTACAATGAATTTATGCACGTATATAACAATAGTGGCATTCGGGTCATAATTTGATTACCGAACTTTTGTCGGAGGCAGGTAGCGAGTCGTGAAATTAAATCAGGAGCTATCGTTGGTTAATTTTTGGATTCTCCCAACCTCTTCATACTCGAAGGGGCCTGTATCATTCGCAACAATGGGTCCCGATCAATTATTATTTGGCTCACCTTTGACGAAATTTTTACTTGTTATAACGGTCGCGGCATTGTCGCACGAACGAATAATATATCGAATTTGCATATATCGGTTATTGATTGAAAAAGTATTCAAATAACGTACTGTTTAGTGATTCGATTGATCCGTTACGGTTCTTTTAATTTTGACTTTGAGTAAATTACTTTACCAAAGACTTAATACATAATGGGGCGTTGGTAATGTATGCGAGTTGTTGCCAGTTGCAAATTTAATAGTAAAGTTCTCGCATAGCGGACAATGTGAGCTTATTGTCTAGTGTGAAATGTAGTAATTTTAGTAGAACTATGCAAAACAGGTATATTAAACTGCTGCTTTATAAGCATTTCACTTAATGCTTAACTATGGATTTGTGATCGATTTTAACTAAAATGTATGGCTTAACACGTTCACTGCGGTTCACCCACAATCGGCCCGACGCGGTGCCAAACCAATATGCGCACAGGAAAAATAGGTCTTTCTCGCTAGTGCGAAACCTGTTTCTTGGGTATTTTTACGGCAGGCCTTTTTCGACCTCCGCCGCATAGAACGTAAAAAAAGTTATCTCAGTGCGGGGGCAGGCCTGTTTTGGTGGATGACCGCTCGCGACCTGTTGCCGCACTGTGCAGATGCGTACGCGTTGACCCGCTAGTAGTGTTGTGCTAGCTTCGAGAGGAGGACGCGCTCGCGCTACTCGGTTTCCTGCAAGCTTCGTTACAATGGCGCATTGTAAAAACAAAATAGTACTAGAAAATGATAGTGATAACGAAGAAGAATACGGTGGTTCATATTTCGAAATCCCTAAGAAAAATCTTTGTAATTATATAAAATTTTGGTCTACCTTTATAATTACTATTTTTGACTTATGTGTAACACATTAAAAAGGCTCGGCTTGTGTTTATTAAAATTTAATAAAATTAATGACTCGATATTTTCTTTTCTTTTACTATCCCATCACTACAGAAATTACACTCTAGTGCGGTATCGGGCCTTATCGACCAGACATTTTTGATTGCTAATTTCTAATTTTCTATTTGGAGGAGCCAGGGGCGGGACTAATGTATAGACAAGTGATTCATGAGGATTTTAAAAGTATAAAAATTTATAATGTAAAATGCGCCTTGACTAAGATAATAGGGCTTCAATACCACCCAGAGGTGTCGGGTCGAAAAGGCCTGCCACGCACAATAAGAAAGTCAAGTGGATGCATTTTTGGACTGCCGTCGCACTAGCTGAAAGTTACTGTTTTTTTTTACGCAGCGAACGTGTTAAATTGACCTGATTTCACGTGTCCAAGTCTTTCATTATGGCTTATTCTTAATCATTATTACTGTCTTTTGTACCATTGAAAAATCAGAGGTATAGGCCAGGCCGAGGATTTAAGTCTCGAAGCTCCAACAAGAAACGATAAAATCAATACCACTAGTTATTTTCGTCGTCACATAATATTACAGAAAAATAGCACCAAAACACATAATGAAACAAAGGTCCGTATAGGTACGTCTAAGTAACAATTTTCGTTACAAATTCAATAGTAAACTTTTCGCACAGTACACAATACGACTGAAGCAACGCGCTATGAAACTATACCATCTCGCTGTGGACTGAAAACCTAATTGTGGCGACATGGTTGAAAACATTGCTTGAACACGTCACGGGTTCCGTCGCTGCATATTTCTGAATGCCTTTTGTTCTTGCTTGTACAATGACGTCGAGATACGGGTGTACCAAGTGAATTTAACGTTACAATCTAATGTAAGTTGGTTGGTACAGTTTTACGAATAAAATTACTGTAACTAAGGAAAACGAATTATATTAAAAAAATAAATAAAAGTGTAAAATTACTTTCAAATAAAAATATTTATTTTCCAAAGATTTTGTTGGAATATTAAATTCTATTTCTTTATTCAGAAATTACGCAGTTATTTTTATACACAATTATATTTGAATGTTTTATAAAGACAAGACAGACATTCAAGAAACACGAAGTGCGTTGCCAAATTCTGGTAACACACATAGTACTGTAGGTATACCTACAGTAGGTATACCTACAGTACAATGTATATTTTCCCCTATCATAACTTAGTTATCGTTACACTTAAAGGCAAAAAATCTCATAATTTTTCATACATTTTACATTACAATATATAACAAATGCCTCCCTTCACCTTAGTAAAAAGTTTTAGTCAACCTGCTTATCTTTCAATAACATATCACACTACATTACAAGATCGTCCCTTCTAAGTATCATCACACTTACACTTAAAAACATGTAAAACAGCTCGTGTCACATTATACCTCGTGCCTTACATTATACATTACCATACATTAACAGACACACAATTAATAATTCCTTCTTCACCATCTTTGCATATAAATAGATAGAAGACGCGTGCTAAAGAATGTCCTAATTTGCATGCCGATATCGAATCCGGAACCCCGGATATATTACACGGTAACTGTCCCTTAATGCTACAGCGAGTGTTTAACTTGCTTTATGGTGCTCGTTGATAAATATTGGGTTGGTGGGAATTAGGTTTTAGCCGAGAAAATGCAGTACAAATAGATACATACCATCTATATTAACGCTGATTGTGTACTTTGTTTTGTTCTGGAATAGTATTAAATTACTTTAAAGTTTACTTAAAGGATATGTTATGTTAAGTTTCTTTAAATTGATTGTGAATGTTGCAGTCCATCTGACTGTACTTGGTTACTGCCGCCAAATCACATCCGTAGAGTACCCGGTATGAAATTTTTACCCTACTATCTGACCATATAAGCCGGAACCTTTGAAAGATACTTCGGATACTTTGTGAAAAAAGTCACTCCTTTGCCCTTTGTACCAGATGTAGAAGCCTTCCTTAGACTTAGAACCTCCTTTTTCAAAGTCAATTAAAGAACTACTAAGTATTAATAATAATTTTAACAAAAACTTTAACTTTAAAGCACCAGAAACAAAAACAAAAAATCAAGAAAGTTTCGAGTAACTTACCAAGAACATAACTTCCATTGAAACACAATGACAGTAGATAACTAGGTAACCGCATTTAACAGCCCATTACACTTGCTTGAAAGCGGTGGTACAGACAACCTACCAATTTTCGATTTCACATAACGATTTGTCGCATTACGAGAAATCGCTTTGCATATGACTGAAGTCACCCTTGGAGCGTGCGACATTCTTAGATCATCATTTGCATACCCAAAAAAGGATTTCCCACTGTTATGTGAATATGCTAAGGGTGCGGCATGCGTCTATGTAATACACTGTATATAATATATAGACATAAAAATATATTGGTGGTAGAACCCTGTAGATTTGGCTTCGGAAGCACCAATGCCACACCTGTTTCTGCCTTATACTAAGCGCTGCTGTGTTCCGGTTTGAAATGTGTGGTAAGGAAGACATACTTATCCGAGGTATTATAACTTCGCTCAGGGGAAGGAACTGGCTAACCTTCTACAATTCATTACACTTGTTTGAAAGTAATGGTATAATTTATCAATTTTCGATTTCACGTAACGATTTGTCGCATTAAGAGAAATCGCTTTGCATATGACTGAAGTCACCCTTGGAGCGTGCGACATTCTTAGATCATCATTTGCATACCCAAAAAAGGATTTCCTACTGTTATGTAAATATATTAATGGTGCGGCATGCGTCTGTCTTGTTCACTGTATATAATATGTAGACATTACAATTAAATATATTGGTGGTAGAACCCCTTGGGTTCGACTATCAACGTATTACTGCCACACCTGCTTCAGCCTAATAAAATCGTTTTAAGCGCTGCTGTTGCCGTTCTAAGGGTGTCGTAAGAGAGACATAGTTTACTGAAGCATTCCAAATTCGTACTCAGGGGTAGCATCGCATTTGATCGATCTAAAGTACAAGTTATATCTTATCTGGTGTTAATTACAGATGCCCATAGACAGCTGTTGTCACTTGTTAGTTATCCTTACTAACTAGTACTACTCCAAGCGCCCCAATAACTGTTGAAAACCGACGCTTGTTTTTAGTAACCAATCTATCTATAGTTTTAATTATTTCTTCATAGTAGAACATTGTCAACTCTCGACCTTCAGTAGGTAAAATTGTATACATGGAGCCTCAAAAAAGTAAAACAGGATTGGAATCCAGCTTCCATCTATTTATAAGTCAGTAAATTATATTATTACATGAGAGCTTTAGCCGCAATCGCATGACGCACGCCCGAGCCGCACGCTTGCTTCCGTGAAGAAATTTTACATACGTGCATACTTGTCACGCAATGAATGATATTGGCTCGTGCTATGCAAAAGCATTGGTTCTGGTTATCACTGCATATGTGTATCACGATTTGCATCTGCGCATCATTTCTAAGCATGGCTGTGGGGAAAGTTAAGTTATGTAAATTTGAAGACGAATTATGCATTAAAATATTTTGAAAAGATTAACCCTTGAGTATATTTTAATTTACAATAATTTGTAGCGAAATAGTTGGCTAGTAAATACTATTTACGAGTATTACATTTCAGGTTTATGATACAACTCGTCACGTGATGTGACGTTTCGTTATATTACATTGCATTTCGTTTCGTTACGTTACGTTCCGTTTCGTGTCGTCTCGTGTCGTATAATTTTATACCAATGTTTTGTAATACTTTTTTGTTTTTTCTTCATAGGTTTACTTCAGCATATTGATACGTATTTTTTAAATAGCCAAAATAGTATACCTTCTGACATATATTAGGAAAGTAAATCACGTTTATGTCTTCACCAAGGGTAAATAAATCTTAATAAAACCGTAAATACTGACAACTTATACAAGTTGATACTCATATGATATTCCTGGAGGCATAAAGTTTTGTATGAGTTTCCTTATATGACTAGAATGCTGAGAAAGGATTTTGGAAAATTTGATCCCTGAGGGCTATTGAATAGACCATGACTGCAGTTTTATATAGGTACTGATAGCCTGACGAATTGTGGAGCCAAGGTACGAACCCCAGGCAGTTTTTTCATTTTTTTTTTGCTAATGTGTATTTGTTTTAATGCTTAAACGCTGAAAATAAACATCTGAAA
This sequence comes from Epargyreus clarus, assembly GCF_041222505.1. Classification (NCBI taxonomy): domain Eukaryota; kingdom Metazoa; phylum Arthropoda; class Insecta; order Lepidoptera; family Hesperiidae; genus Epargyreus; species Epargyreus clarus. The sequence goes on along the minus strand of NW_027332239.1, from coordinate 6,742,784 downwards.
CAAGAAAGAATTGTCAAGATTCAAAATTCTTAAAATTAAAATTCAAAATTAATACGAATTTGTGCGATTCCAGTTTATTTTATGTTCCTTACCATGATTATATATTTTAAAATTCCATATATAGTTAGCTATTTCCAGAAATGACATGTGAAATTAATACTTCATTATAACAATTATTCGAGTCTACAATTACAATCAAAGCAAACGAAAAAACTTTACCCCATTGCAGTTATTTTTCATAGAACTTAATTAATACTGCATTAAATATCGTGCCAAATGCAACGAACGAATTAACTGCGCTGTCGAATTGGCTTGAAAGTTTTGTTTTTAGGCTTAAAATTTTAAATTTATTGCTTATAAATGATTTATCAAAAACTTCGATAGTAGCTGTGAATTACGCTTTCTATAGAGATAGAGTTATATTAAGATTATATATTTTATACTATAGTGGGAAAAAAATGCTGTTCATCTTAAAGATCCATGAACATTACTAGATATAATGTAGGTAATCTAACGCAGGTAGAATTAGTATAGCTACTACCTGAAGTCTACTACAAAATTTTCAAGAGTCTACCTTTTACGGTTTACGAAAAGAGTCCTGTCACAGGCGGTCCCTAAAATGTAGCCCTCGAATAGAAATTTTAACTCAATATTTAGATGGCTGCCTGACCGGCGATAGTACCCGGAACCTTTATAACTGACCGATGTAGTAATCGCTCATATGCGAATCTTCGGAAGAAATTATATTATTCCTTAATATTTTAACAATAGTTTCTCACGGTATTATTAATTAATCCATTTCTTGTTTTACCACAAACGTTGGCAAAATGTTAAAATATCGATTTTTAATACAAAAAAAATGGACAAATTGAGCATTAATAACATGTTATTCTTAAAAGTAGGTGATAAAATAAACATAAAGATGCGCAGTATCTCATTATAGTATTCGCACTTACGTAATAAAGAAACCGTGTAAATAACGATATATTCCATTAACGTATTACATCGGCTAATAGGTGTATAATGGGCTTAAGCCTACACCTACATTTTCCGTAACTAAGGTATACAGTTTATGCCTATGAATATCTTGGAAAATAAAAAAACGTAGAAGGAGCGTACAAATTTACTTACATGAATGTCCTATTAAAAACTTGTCACACATATTAAACATAAGATAAGAAAATATGGAATCTTAAAGATAAGGTACCCATAAATATATTTCTAGTAATACATATTTAAGTAGAAAGTCCATGTGCAATTCTTTAAATTCCTAGAAAGATTAAAATTGGTAACATTGCTCTAATGTGTAGCACGCCTAATTCCATTTTTAGATTTTTTACGAGGAATAGTTTCTAGGTTAAATGTCACCTATGATAATCCATGTAAATCCGCAACCTTCAAATAAATTAACGTCTAAATCAGTCCACTCTTTTCGATTGTATCGCATAGAGAGACAAACAAAGAATTGAATAGCTGCTATTTTCGGTGAAGTATAAATACATAAGAAAATAATTTAGGAATTTTAGAATTTACAAATTTAGCAATTTTATTAAACTTCCAATTTATCCCAAGTATTTAAAGTTTTTTAAACTCTGTCCAATATAATTTTCCAAACAAAGTATAAATTAAGAAAATTAATAAAAAAGTATAAATTAAGAAAATTAATAAAAAAGTATAAATTAATTCATTATAATAATCAGCTTAAAAATAAAATTAATCAAAAAAATATTGATTTCATTAAATCAATCAATTATTTATTAATTCACACAAAAATAAAGTTACGAGACTATCGTATCACTTAAAATAGACAAAGAATTAAAAACAGTTTATTTTACATAAAAAATAAACCGAGTGTTAGCGAGTTCTAACACGTAAGCCTTAATTATACTAGTGCAGACAAGCTGCAAGTGTAAATGAGCGAGGTCGGAAACCCTACAGCGCCACTGTAGGGCTTCTGAAATTAACTGGCCCAGTAATTAAATACATTGTAATTTATAATGCAATCAGCTGGGCGTCGTTTTTACGTAATGGAAGAACGAGGTTACAGCTCAACTGATGAAGTCACTGCCGCTCATGGACATTTATTTCTGAGCTGAGATAAGACAGATCTTACCAACCCATTACTGTTCAACTGCTGTTCGAATCGCAGAATTAAAAGTATTAGGTGATACTTGATTTCGAATTCCCAGAAAAACCAGAGGTGCAGAACCAGAACAGGATTCGAACCTAAGACCCCCCCCAATTGAGCGGCCAAGATTCAATCTATGGACCAACTAGGCGATCACTACTTATCTAGATCACAGGACAAATCTACCAGAAGTCGATTTAAATAAGAAGTGTTCTCACTTATCGAATCACAGATACATTGCTGCGCCTGAGGACTACGTTGGAATGTCTCAAATCAGTACATATACTTATCTGTAATGATTTGCCTTACTACACGCTTCATATTAGAACACAGAAACATTACTGTTGTAAACAGTATACAACAAAAACAGGTACATGAATTTGTTGATAATGCTCTTACTAGGAAAGGCGTTATTAAGCGATATGCTAAATCATATCCGTGCGCAAAAGGTCTGAATTCGATCCGGGTCAAGCAGATATCTAAGTCATAATTTTGTGCTTTGCTTCCTAATGTCTACATACATTTTTGTTGCCTTTTGATATTTCTAGAGTTTAAGAATATCAAAATAATAATTATGTTGTTATGATCTTTTATATCAAGTTACATCATAATATTAATATCATAATTTGCATAATATTATATATTATCACGACATCAATTACAAATATCGATAAAAGAATATGTTGGTTGTAAGTTTGAAAATGCACCGAATAAATTATTTCCAATAAAGGAGCGTGTACACACACCCACGCCGGTGTCAAAACGTGGGCAGATACTATATTACTAGCCCAGTCGCAATGCAGTTCCGCCTCAAATACCGGCGAAAATGAAAACTCTATACGGATAAGTGAATAATCTCTTCTGGTTGACATTATTTGATGTAGATAAAGATAGCGTGTGAAAATAGCGTTAAATAAATGGAATTTATTTAAGGATTCTAAATTGAAAAAAGATTTCATTTGTTTTTTAAATACTTTGTAAATTATAACAAAATAAATTTTGTTTCAAAAATAATGACTGTAAAATAAAATATAATTTAAAATTCATTTCTATTTATAATTTAAAATTTTATAAAGTGAATTTTAAGTTGATGTTATGAAATGTTTTTTTAATTTTATTTAACACATTTTTAAATTTCCGTGAATATTAATTTTAATTATATTTCACTTGCCTTTAAACGCAAAACATTAACAGTCACACGAATGACCAGACATTCCGGTTCTTTTGATCGAATTTTCATAATAATGTCGGTTGTGGTCATAGAAATATCACGAAAGCGATGACGGACGTGGGTCGCGTCCGGCCCGACACGTCCGGTTGTCGCCGGACTCGGACCATCCGTTATATGGTTTGATTCGAATTAGCTGAACAACTAAAATCAGCATCTTTTTACGGGTTTTCCGGGATGCTTATATTGAGCACTTCGAGTAGCGCACAAAGTGAGGTCACTTTCGTAATTGGCTCTGTGTTTTATATTTACCAAAATTGTGTTTGTATAGATAGCACCCAAACAACATACGAATAGTCTACTGTGAGACTATGACGTGTAGAATTATTAACAAAAAACCTTGGTCACAAATGAATTAAATAAATATACACTTAGCTCAAATGAAGACTCTCAGGCTCGTTTGCATTTATTAGCTCTTTAGGCATAATATTCCGATTAACAATTAAATCATACAGGAAATCATAAAACATTGTCTACAAAAGTAAAGTTTTTTATGCGGCGTGATATTTAATTTTTGTCATTTATCAAACACAATCAGCTAATTATGAATGAACATGCAAATATTGATCGCATTATGATAATATACAATTTCCTTTTCTGGCACTATAAGATATTTAAATGGACAGGTAATATATATTTATTCTTAAAATACTCATGTTTACAAATTATACAATCGATTAGGTAGGATTTATTTATAAGTCTGATAAACTTTAAATAAAGAAATAACCATAAAATAAGAATAATGTGTTTTAACTTAAAAAGATAATATTTTGTTGGTCGAATTAGTCGTACATGACATCATTAAGGTGTTCAAAATTAAATATCACTTCCTGTGAAAATCTCAATTCTTATGAATTCTCGAATGAATATGAACACAACAAAAGTGCCACAACTTTTGCCAGAGTGGCCAATTATAACCTGAACATTTGATAATTTGACAGAAATTCTCGTTTACTTGCCGAATATTAAAGGGTTAAACCCGTGACGAGTAACACCACAAATTCTACGTTTAGAATTTACATTTAAAATTAATAATAAATAAAATAAAGGAAAAAGAATAAATTCATGACACTTAAAAAATGTCTCCTGCAACGTAGTACATTAAAATTATAGAGATGTCACAAATATTTCGCATTGAAGCATTTCTATTATTGACGTCTACGCAAGTCACTAAAGGTTGGTTCATAAGAGGCTGTTTCGGCGCGACCAAAACAAAGCTCTCCAGATTGACGTGGGTCAGGGTCTGGCGCCGGTCAGCGGAAACGCAATGTACTGAACATACCAATTGTGTTACGTCAATTGAGTTTCATTTAAAACTAAAATTTTAGTTTAAGATATACCTGTAGACTTAATGACACTTGTGTTTACAATGTTTTGTGTTGAAATTACCTGCATAAAACTGGAGGCCTGGATTCTCTCCACGCTGCTCCAATGCAGAGGTACCTATCAAATAAAAGAAAAATATAATTGTTTTGTATTTCCTTTGAAAAATATATTTTTAATTAAAAGGATATTTAGCAGACAACGAAATATTTTCGTGGCGTTATAAAATATATTTTTAACAAATAGAGAAAATATAACAAAATAAAATAATTTATTAACTTGGATTTTAAATCTAACGTTAGTTTTACTTCGTGACGTAAAATTTTACTAATCATTTTTTATCAACATTTTTAAGACGTCATTTTTTCCAAAACAAGATGTCCCTACCAATTCTTTACTATACCGTAACGTTCTTAACGATCAATTAGACTTGTTTACTACCCTACACAAACCTATTCCATAGGGCCAGCGTCAGGTGGGGCGCGCTATCGTACGATCTTGACCACTCCACACACCTTTTTGACACTTGACCGACGTCACCCCAGAATAGGCATCACTGATACACAGATAAAAGTACACATGTTTTTATTATAATGAACGCTAGCCGATTGTAACTGTTGGTTAATTTTGATTGATTACTGTGGAGAATGCGGATAAATTATGTTCCTTCCTTTTTAATCTTATCGTAACATGTAAATTATTTATCTCAGTGCAACTTCTTCTGTATTATAAACTTAGGTTGATAAATTCTTTAAATATTATCATTTTTGATAACATAAATTATCTTAGACACTGACTGACAATTCATCCTTTACATACATAAACGTTTACGAATTTTCAAAAGTCTTTTCTTAATCATAATAAAGCGTTATGAAATTGATTTTCCACATACTTTCGTGCTTCTGTCTGCAGTATTAACTGCGTTTTTTGTGAGGATATTATATTTTAAGAATTCATCATTAATACATAACTAAGAAATATTCCTTAAAATATTATATTTTAAGTACGGCAATTGAATAATATTCTGTGATGTCAGAATTTTAAATCACAATTTGATATTAATATTTGTTTATTTTCAGTCTTAGTTGGTATAAAACGTCTTACTTTACTGCGCGTTAAATAATTTATTTACCGACGTTACAAAAAATAAGGATTATAACAATGACGTACGTTATAACGGCAGCTACATTTAAGAATGCGTTACAAAGTCGTAAATATGTAACTATTAACAATAGCAATTGCGAAGTGTCTTATACGAGCTGCTAATGTCTTATTTATGGGTTTCTGTATGTCGAACACACAGTTTTCACATGCTTATCCCCTGGTCTACCTGGTATGCTACTGATTTGCGGTACTTTATAGATCGTGCAGAATGAGAAATAAACAGAGCTGGCATATTGTAACTTGATAATTTGTGAATTAAAGTAAAAAAACAAATACAATTTCTAAAGTGGATTATATTTGTATAATAACTTTTATACATTTAAAGTATTTACATTTTCATAAATCCCAAACATGTTATATGATTCTGTTAGTGTAATGTTATTAAATGCCTCAATACGTAAAACTTATAAACATAAATACTTATCAAGTATTTATATTACTTAAAACAAACAAATTTACTACAATATCTAATATTTGGTAAACATCAATATTTGTAACGTCACAAATTTACCTAACGTAAAAATTTAATGCCCTGTCGCGTCATTCGTAACTCTACCACACATTTTTTACGGTTTCCACTCGAGTAGTTTGTATTGGTGAGATTTTAATACACGTTCAGATAGCCATTTAACCCGTACATCAACTATGTCGGTTGTACCTTTTACGGTCCCATATAACATGGAACATGGTTATTTTATGGTGTGATCGGTTAGGGTGCGTTCAGATTCCGCTGTCATAACATTTAGGTTTCGATACGTCATCTCGCCTGTAATGTGATAAGACTCGCTATAAAGTGTTATACGGTTTTTATGTTCCTATGCGATGGTTAGTTTAGGTGTTTAGTTTGAAAATAAGATAGTTAAGATAGCTTTTTGTGCCTTTGCTTATTTATTTTAAAATACAATACTTATTATATTTTAGAAGATATATCATAATATTGAAATGCTAACAAAAATGGCGTCTTCTAACAGTTGTAACACAATGGTAACAACGCATTTGATATAGACTTCATATAAAATTCAATTTATATTTAATTTTATATGGATTAAAATGTTCTTGAGCGGCAATGACTGGTCCATAGTAGACGAATTGCAGGCTCATTGTTTATTTATTTTTAAAATATTTCTTTTAAAAATCACTATAATAAAAGGTTCAAATAATTTATTAATTTAAATGTCAAAAAATGTATTATTTATATTTTTTTATTTTTAAAAATAATATTTTTTTTTAAGATTTAAGTAAATCTAAGAATAAATTATAACATTAATGACATTCGATTCTTATTATTATCCTGTTTACGTTAATATTTTTTCATTGTAAACAATTTTCCGCATCGTCTATACCAATAATCGCTACATTATCAATTTCAAATTGCACAAAATAAATATCATTAATAATTCCATTGAAATTTTAACGGAAATTATCTCAAGTTAACCAATCTGTAATTTTTCAAACACCATCTATTTACCTTTCGTATGAACATTTTTGAACATTTTTCAACCCTTAAGAAATGTTACGTATGGGGCTCTATGGGGATTATGGAGTTCAGTAAATCCAGCAGGGGGCTACGAAAATAATATAAATATATCACTTTACAATTCCAAAGCAAAGTTTGTACTCTTTGTGGTAACAATCAATGGTTACTTTCTTAAGGCAGTCAGCGGTTCTCAATGTTTATATTAATAGGCATTTAATGTAACGACAGAAAATTTTATGTGACTTTTTTATTAAAATAAAATTAGTTTACAAGCGTATTTTATCGATTTTAAACATCGAACTCATAATCTCATATTAGAGATTTTTAAATATAGAATTAATAAAACAACAGTTACAAGGTTACAACTAAGAGATAAAAAAAACTATAATTAATAAAAGTAATATTTAACTATATCTGCTCAAAACTCAATATAATAACGAGACAAGTAATAAAGACTACATTGTAAGATAAAACTTTGAGAGCCACTGAAGGTTCGTAACGATCACCCGTCCTAATCCTCGCTAAATCTTCACGCTTACCGAACACAGTTCAAAACAATTTCATACTTATTAAAACCGTCTTGTCTGTCATGTTGTCTCACCCGTCAACCCAAGGGTTTCCATGGTACTTTATGGTAACCCTCAATCAATGGGGAATCAATCAAGATCAGTACTATGCTCCAATGATTCTTTTCTTGATGATTGCATGAACAACGTATGAATTTTAAATAGTAAATGTTTTTAGTAGAAATTTTATACTCACTTTAAATTTTAAAATCGTTTGATACAAAAAATGAAACAATTAAAGCTTATAAAAAAATATTTACAAAAAAATAATTGAACTTAAATTAAATAAAAGTCGAAGAAAAGTGAAAAATTACACAGGTATATAAATAAACAAAGTAAATTGTAATGATTTGCCGTTAAAATTTTAAATTATTAAAAATAATTTAATCAATATTGTTCACCACTTTATAAAAACAATATTATTAAAAATATTACAATTAATTTATTTTATTACTAAATTGATTTACGAAGTGTCAATCTACGTTGTTCAACGTTTTTAAAATCTGGTTGAAATTTTTGGCGTTTATTATGTAACCTAAAAAGGTGTTACACTCATATTACCACATTATCTGTAATATCTAACGTAACTTATAATTACAAACTAGTCGACAAAATCGGTTAAAAATTAACCCGCGTGAAAGTTCTCAAGTAGCGTGAAAGTTTAAGGAAAATATAAGGGCGCGACACATTGAAGCCGATAATTAAGGCGTATTCAGTCTTCGATCGGAAACTATAAATAATAGAATTCCGGATCGAACCGGATCTCCTTTGTGCGTATTTATTATAAGTTTCTCACTGAACCACCCTTTCCGATCGATCGGATTGGTTTAATAACTAGTTTTGAAGTTTAGTAAGTCGCACAGGTGTGTTTATTTACAATTATATATTGCGTTTTTTGCTCGCACGCAATTATCAATCTTAACTGATTTCAAAAAAGAAGAGAAGGTTTTCAATTCGACTGGTTTTTTTATTTTAATGCAAGATGATAAAATTGTCTTTTTATTTATTTAGCTATTATTCTTCACAATTCATTTATTTCACGGCTTCTTAAGATTAACTTAAGTTGAAATTAGTGGAAACAAAGACAAAGATTAAATAAATGACGGTAAAATTTATGATTAATGCCTATTTATAATGTGATGTGATTTTTTTAATAGTGAAAATGTTAAATGTAACTTACATTTAACATTTTCACTATTAAAAAAATCACACGCATTTTTTCGATTAAAAATGTTTCTTCGTTTCAGTTACACAATTCATTTTATTTTAGCTTTATTTTTAACGCTTTAACATTTAAAACGTTGCACAAAAAATAAAACGAACTGCATTAGTTGTTACAATGTAACAATTTCTTTTTATTTTAAAAATAATGCTGTATTATCGTAAAACTTTTAATCACGAGATGTCAATCATTCGTTTCACGTTCAAAGCAATCTTTTAAAGGTACGACAAAAGAAAAAATAATCGAGCTTAAAATTCTTCGCGAAAAAACTGTTACAATTAGACGGTTTTTGTCCTTCCTTTGGATTAAAAAAACTAAGTGACAAAACTACAAAGACAGGGGTGAACCGTCCCCTAAGAAAGTGTTAGGTGACAGTAGCGATCGTGATTTGACGAAGGCCTTTGTAGTTCTTGTCGTAAATAAAAGCCGTAGGATCGTCTTGCATAAATTAACGCGCAGAACATGAATATTCCCGTGTGTAATTTTTTGCGAGCTTTGATCGACAGCTTTCGTATGGGAAGCTTTTTGTTTTGCTTTTGATCGATTTAAAAAAGAAGTATCAGATTTGTTGCTCAAAAATTGTTAATTCATATTAAAAATAATTTATTAAAAAATGATATAATCAGTATCGCAATAATAATTTGAATTTTATTTTTTGATAATAATAGTTATATTTTGTTATTTTATTTATTAAAAAAGTACGTACTGATTGACACCCTACTTAAGGGCGGAAGACATTTTGTCACAAGATGAGTACCTTTAAGATGAGAATATAGCAAAAATGTACTATTATTGTCAGAGGCAACAGTCGACAACCAGTCATAGACCTAAAATAGCATCATATATTTGTTAATTATTTTTAATATTAGACAGATACATAGATACTTGTTTATTAGTTGTTGCCTATAAATAACGTAATGTATAGAACAACAGACCAATACAAGATTAATGTACATTAGGAACTAACAAATAAATTTACCTCACAAATGCTCGAACACTAGAAACTTAGTCGTAATACACAAATTGCCTAAACATGAATACCGAATGCCTAAGTATCATATACGAAATCCGAACAATGTACCAGATATTTATAGCCCCTATAGACCAAGTCCAAGTGGACAAATTTACGACACTCGGTACCTAATAAATCATTTTCGGTCGCGACATTTTAAATACATTTTTATACTCAAACCCGATGTAGAGTCAGGCGAAATTTATAAGTAATTTACGAATAAATCTTCCTAAGTAAGGGGGACTTTTTGCTACCTTGTGTCCTACATAATGTAAGGAGACTATTAACGTCGTGTACCGATAATTGTCACACATATTTTAAAATTTCTCCCTCAATAGACATCGGCTTTTGTGCGAAATAGGAATTTTTCTTGACAATGAAGACTGATATCGAAGAATTCCGAAGTTGAGGGAATTAGAATAATGTACTCGCATTTTTTCTGCTTTTCGGGAATATTTTAATAATTGCGGAATTATCTTTTGTTACAGAAGGTGAGTGCTCAACACAATACAGCTTATTAGCTACGAAATAAGGGTCTCAATTCGATACGTAAGTAGCATTTAATTAATAATAACAGATATCCTATTATGTTTTACCATTGTATTTATTTTTACGTTGCTATGGGAATTTTTGTAATAATTTCGTAATAAAGACACTGTTTTGTCAAAACCATTCCAGTTTGTTCCTCGACATAACACAAATTTTCAAAAGTAATTATAAATCGTTCATATTTAGCGTTAGACAAAACATATTTAAATTTTTGCTTAGGTATCTAAATTTATAAATCCATAGTAGTAGGCCATGGTTATTATTGTTAACTAATATGTTATGCGTATGACGTTAAAGATGCATTATAATTAACATTGTACATTCATCATCGACCCATTACTGTCCCATTGCTGGGCACGGGTCTCCTCTGATAATGAGAAGGATTAGGCCATAGTCAACTGCGCTGGCCAAGTGCGTATTGGTAGACTTCACATACATTTGACATTTTTTTTAGTAATCTTTCATGTATGCAGGTTTCCTCACGATGTTTTCCTTCACCGTTTAGCAAGTGATAATTAATTTCTAATACGCACATAACTTTGAAAAAAAACATTGTATATTGTAAAATTGTAAATTTTAAATAATTTCACTCATCTTGTCACCGTTAATTGGTGACCCCTTCGAACCACAATACCAACCGTATTAATAGTACTGTTTAATTGTTGATTAAAGATTGACCCTGTATGCCTAATAACATATAGTAATACACACAAACACTAGTAACATAGTACGAATATTTTAAAATTTTAGATAAAATAATTCCAATCATCTGGTCACCTTTAATTGGTGACCCTGACCGTGTCTAATGACCTATAGTAACACACAAACAACTACAGTCACCCACAACCGGAAGCCATTGAACCATTCAGGAAGCGCATTTGTTTTGTGTCACCGAACTGCCACCAAAACCAACAATTGACTAAATTATCTAAATAAACGGATTTGAGTTACTTTACCTCATATCCCAACTGAATTATGTAAATAAACGAATTTTAATTACTTTATCTCATAATGTGTACTGAATACCGATATGAATGAAATACCTAAACTATTACCTAATTGTTTACCTATCTCATAATATTATATTGATTACACTAATAATTTGAAAGCTTGAAATTGAATTGAAGCTGAAAATTTGAAAGCTGTGTTTGAAAGTTTCGATTCTAGAGGTGCGATGATACCTACGACAGAAATATGTATAATTGTATATATGGTAGGTATACCCGTATTACTGTCATATATTAAAAACATATTAAGCATGTTCTGGTTTGAAGGGTTTAAAGGAAGAAATACTTATAAGAGATATTGAGTGTAGTCTTCTAGGTCATCAACGCCTCTGTTGCCGACCTCAGATAAGAGTAATCCTGTCTGATATTACAGATATCTAAAGAGGACACTAGCCACTTACCACCAGACGGACTGCATACATGTGGTGACTATATGTACTTAACTATCAACTTTATCATAATATAAAAAAAATCTTTCTAAAATGTAGCAAAATATTCTAGGAACATTGTCTATAGTTGCATCTTCACCTATTTACTAGACAAACCCGTGATTACATTAACAAGCGGCGCGACAAGCGGAGCGGAAAAGTAACCTACCACAATGCGTAATGACGATCGTTAGTGCTTCGCTTGCACGGTAATTGACATTATTTTCCAATTTCTCTCATTTTCCTGGATAATGAAATCGCGGTCGTAACCGTCTGTCTACCGATGTGGAAATGTAACGCAATTTGTAACTAAAGTAACATTTCTTGTGCATAATTATGACATGTTTATTCTTGAACGAAATATTTAAACGGATGTTAAAATGTCGCACATGTAAATAAGTGATGGTAATTATTTCATTTCAAAAATTAAATTTATTTACAGAAATAATTTTTTTATCAATTTTTTATTATTAAATTTATTAGCAAAACGATTAAAACGCATTATCGTCGAAAGTTAGTAACGCGAGATAACTATGCTCTGTTTTCATTATATTTTTATCCTACTTATTATAATTATTTATTTCATATATGGATACTTTTGAATCACGTCAGTTTTATTAGTTTTAGGAATTAAACACAATGTTTATGTTTTTTTTTCTAAAAGTGTACTTTACTTCAAAAGACGCAATTAAAAAATAAGTACAATTTCCTGTCTATAATTACCGTGATCACGCCATAAGATTCGAATTGGGGTTCCATCTCCAAGCAATATCCAAGCGATCTATCACCTCAGAGAGCAGTTAGCTCTCTCTACATATAATTTAAAGCCATTAAAGACATCTGCAGACCCTAGCAATGAGCTCGCTTACTTGGGATGCGAAGCGTCCCTCTGGTGCCCTTTTTTCGTTCATACGTGCGGGGTGACTTTTTCAAGCAAGGGGTGAAAGCGTGGGGTGGTACTCATGTTTACGACTGCAATGTTCTTGACTCATATACCTCGTTTTATGAAAAACTCTGTCTTGAATTGCCGTTTTGAATCATTATCGTGTGTCGGTGCGTGGTACGTTCGTGTCTTAACTATACGTATGCGAGTTAAATTACTTGGCGTTTTATGCGCGTAATGGTTCAGTAAAATTATGAGTTTTGTGTTGTTACGTAAAGGATATGTAGGTATAGCATATACGAAGTTATAATTCAAGATATCGATGTACAAGATTTCTGAATTCAAATACAAGGTATATGCAAGCAAGTTTTACTTTACTTTAGATACCTATATGTGTAGGCAAAAATATTTGGAAATTGATTACATAGAAAAGGTATTTTCTATTATTTTTTATTTGACACAATTGGTTCAGAATAGTTTTATCACAATATTAAATTCTTAAGATAATCTTAAAGTGCACGATCTACCGTGTTTTGATTTTTACTTTTTCCGAGATTAAAAGTTTTGCAATAGGACCAAAATTAATGGGAAAAAGAGATCTATTAAAGTACGTAATCGCACACGTAATAGAAAATGTCGTGAACAATAAATTGTATCGAAAGCCCTGACGTAAGTGGATATTTTTAGCCTTACAGATTAGCGTAAGAGATTTGACGTCATTTTATTACTCCGCGAAAAAAAAATATGAAAATAAGGCTACGGCTATATTTACTTTTTTGGATAACGCTCTTTTGCTGTAAATCGCACATTTGGAATATAGACTTACGTCTGTAATCTCCAAACGATTTGGAATTTATTCAAAATTCAAGGTTTAAAATTTGGTTTTAAAGTTTTAAATAAAATTTGTGTAAATTTAAAAGTAATATAAAGAATTGACGAGTAATGTGTAAATGCACAGCTTTTTGTAGCTAAAAACGTGAAGACGCAATTAGAAAATTGCAAGTGTGAACTAATCTTTAGCGTTGGCAACGAGATACGAAGATTTCCGTTTAGTAAATTAATGGATTTTAAACAACGACAATTTGCAAATTATATTAACCGCCCACTTCACGTTTAATGGTTATTACTTCAAGATTCTCTTTGCGAATACACGTAGATAAATATTTTGAGCAATAATAGAATCGTTGCAAATTGAAATTATAATCTTCAATGATACATATATAATCAAATGCTTATTCTGTTACGAGACTATTTATTTAAATAAGTAAGTTACAAGAAATTATAGGTATACTTAATATTTTAACACGTTTATCAATGAAAGATGTTTGAGGCAGAGTAGTATCTAGGTAGGTCTTTTTACGTAATTTCCTTAAAAAAATATTCAATTAGACATTGATTAGCATTTGATTTTAGTTTACAAATGAACCAACAGACTAAAAACAGCAATATTAAGCGCTGCTGTATTTTGTTCTAAAGGATGTGGTGATTCGTACTTTTCCCAAGCGTTCCAACTCAGTCCTCAATGATAGCAACACATCTTTGGCGACATCATGGAGAAATCTCATCTTATCTGGAGTTGACTACACATGTCCATGGATGGCAGTAGCCACTAACCATCAGATGGGCTGCTGCCCGTTAGCTACTTCAATATAAAAAAACAAGACCCATATGACATAGAATTGCAAAAACAAACGTGTTTAATCAAAACGCACCCTGATTAAGGCGACCCTCGGCCATAAAAACATTATCGCCCTCCGGATAAAAAACATAAAGCAAACACAATAGGACAGTTCGATCAGATGCATTCGTTATTGGCGCATCTCGCTCTCTATCTTAGTTACAGGCTATGTAACAATGGTTCGTACATGAATTTTACATGAAGTTAAACGTGTGAAACGTATTTACTAGCAAATTTCTATGCGATTATGTTTAGGATTTACTTTTAATGTGAGATTCGATTTATTCGAAGCTCATCAAAGCAAAGATACCAAGAGCCTCGTTTGCCTTAAATATTCTACAAAAGTAAGCAACGTCAGGCACAGGCCGAAATTGAAGTGATTGCAATACCGGTTCTTATTTAGACGCATCCAACGACACCTTATATGTTAAAATCCTTAAAACAGCAGTGCAATGTAATACCAAAGAATGAGACATATTCGTAGGTAAAACATTACACTCCGCCGTCGTGAAAAAATATGTTTTAACCTCAAGGATAAAACTGCATCTATGTCCAATACAAAGTTTTTATTTTATTTGAATTTCACGTTTTTTTAGTCGAACTAAACAGGGCGTATTGGAATCGAACTCGAATCATCAGAGCAAACTGAAGTTAGCCACTAACATAACACTATCACCTATCTAGAACCAACTGTAAAGTCGTTAGAATTCCATTTATTTACTTTTATAGCCTCTGCCGCACTATTGATTAAACTAGTATCCATTTAGCCCGTTGTTTAATGGCTTCGTGTGTGAAAATAGCCATCAAGTTAATACGTGTAATATCAGCTTATTGTGACTAAATGATATAGTGTCTATGAAGAAATAAAGTTTTCTGAACTCATAGCTTAGACAGAACTTATAGATTAGATTTAGTGTGTCATAGCATTTATGGCTACTTCATCCAAACCCATTACTGTTTCACTGCTGGGCACGGATCTCCTCCCAGAATGAGAAGGCCATAGTCCCCCTGGCAAAGTGCGTATTGGTGGACTTTACATACCTTTGTGATTTATATTTTTATAAATCTCTCAGGTATGCAGGTTTCCCCACGATTTTCCTTCACTGTTTAAGCAAATTATAATTAACTTTTAATACACATATAACTTTGCAAAATCAGAGCTGCGTGCCTAGGATATGAACCTCGGACTCCTCGATCAAGAGGCCGTATTTCTTAACCACCATCACTGTGCATAAATAGTTGCATGCCTGTATTTTTGTCATAAATTAAGAGGACTTCTACATCAAAATTACGTGTACAACTTGATGGAGATTATACTACTACCATTTGGCTCGTACGACGACTCATAAGTGCTTATAAAATCTATTTTATGTGCACATAAACAGAAAACAACACACAAATAAGTATTACACGCTTGTATTATTTCATCGGATCGGAAACCGAAAGATTTTTCTCACTCCACTTCCAAGATAGCCAGCAAAACAAAAAATAGCCTTAGGGGTGAAATCTCAAAGCATTGGGAACAGTCGGGCACATTTCTGACGATATGCTTAATGCACCCCCACACAAATTATCGATTAGAAGCTTTTTTATGCAAGAGGGAGTGTTTTAGGGGAGCTCGCTGGGGCGCGCGGCTGAAACAAAAAACCCAAGTGAAGAGTGAAATAAAAAGTTTAAACAAGTTGTATTGCAATGCCCCTAAGACGAAAGAAAATCGATACCCGATGCCGCCCGATGCAATCTTTGCATCTTTTTGAATTTCAATTGAGTGAATTTGAGACGTTATTTGTTAGTAAGACGTTGTTTTCTTGTAAATGAACACTGTCTACTTAAATTGAAGGTGGTAGAAACCTTTGTGGTTCGACTACGGCGGCATCACCGCCACACCTATTTCTACCTAATATCAGCAGTGTTAGACGCTGCCGATTTGAAGGGTGTGGTAAGGGAGACAGGCTTTTCCGAGACGTTCCAGCTTAGTCCTCAGGTAGGAATATCTAATCCTATCTGGGGTTGATAACAGATGTCCATGGGCGGTGGTAGCCACTTACCATCAGGTGGATTGCATGCTCGTCTGCTACCTATATTATAAAAAAAAAACGATTCTTGACTAGTGGCACGCGATCTCGATAGTAAAGTATTTGCGATTTGATGAATTTTAGAAAACATGTTATCACAAATCAAATATTGAAAAGAAGCTAGCAATCTTGATATTCAAAACTGCGCGTTTTTGGCAACCGAGAATGCCTATTGATTTCTAACTACATTTGCATACAACTTTAAAATGTGAAACAATCGCTTTTCGTTTATTCTTTGGCTTATGTATTTAAATCGATTTTTTATTTTACTTTTTAAATTGAAATCTAATACAGAAAACAATACTTGTCAGTACCATAGGGGGCAACATAAAGACAGAACTTTGCGGTATCAAAGTCTCGGAAAATTACATTAAAATCAAAATATCTAGTATTTTCCGAAAAATCTAACCTAAAAAGCTCTACGCAACAGACTTAGGGTAATTCCACTTAATAAGGGTAGCTCCGCCATTTAAATTCTTATAACTCATACTACACTAACCCCCATAGAGTTCTAGGTTCGCTCCCCAGCTAGGCAGGCATTCCAATGATGAATACAGATTGCCATCTTGTGTCCTAAATCCTAAAAAAAAATCTAAGTAACCACGCCGTAGTAATATTATAGACATTGTTATGCTAATGTAATTGTTCTCAACATAACATATTTATTTCACGTAAATATACAATCGATCAACGCCAAAAAAAATTAAAAAAGGGCACCTTAGCCCACTCTGCCCAATTAAGGGCTCAGATGCGCGCTCTTGATCGTTCGAGCGTCTTTAAATTTCCGTCGTTAAGATTTAATTTTTATCAACCCCCACGGGGTGGCCAACCTGTCGCGCCAAATATTTTCTCCGTAGTTTTTCCCTCCGATGGCACTTACTCCCCTTCTGTACGCATTTTTTTATCATTAAAAATGGGAGTGGGGTCGCCGAACCCGGTGTTGCCAACTCGCTGTCATAACAAACAAAATACGGAACCGCGGGTTTTTCGGCAACATCGCATTTCATAATCGAGTTTAAGATCTCAATTCTTATGTCTACCTTGTATTGTCAGTAAATTTTTTGACTTGGATTTTGAATGTTCTCTTTTTGACATACGTTCGAAAATTTTACCCCTACACCATAGAATTGACAGCGAATAGAATAGGTTTAGGTCCAATAAAGGCGGCCACGGATGACACATTTCACTTAGCCTCAATACGGCTGTAATTAAGCCGGCAACGCGTTAATTACAGGCCGCTGACACACCTCCCTCCGATTAATTTCCTTTGACGCGGCCTTCGACTTTGTTTTCCTTTGCTGTTTATCGGTGAGGTGTCGGCATTATTTATTCTAATATCAGCTATCGGGTGTCTGTAATTGTTGTAATTGTCGCTTATTGTTGCACAAATCATTAAGACAAGAAAAACTTTTTTTATTATACAAGATTTTAATTGCAGTTTAAGTGCAAAACGAGTTTGCAGTTTATCAGGTTTTATGTGCCCATTACCGCCCACAGATATTTGTGGAAATCCCGGATCAGAATTAAGTCCTACCTGAGATCGATTATAGATGAATTGCTACCTAGAAGCTCTAAGTTAGAATATTTCGTACCAGTCTCTCACTCTTACATTCTTCAAATTAGAACATAGCAGCAGTTGATAGTTTATATAAGAAAAAATAAATCGAAAATGGGCAAGTGCGAGTCGAACTTGCAAGCGAAGGGTTCCGTAATACAAAACAAAAATATGTGTAGTCACAACACCTATATTTATGCATTCCAAAAAATTAAAGCGTTTATCTATTTCTGTTCAAGACATAGGATAGACAAGTCCTGGTATAGACAAACAGACACCAAATGGTCTGGTTTCTGCATTTTTGTACCAAAACCTAAAAGATATATGTCGTACCGTAATAGCACACTATAGTACAGTATCCTGTAGTAATTGTACCCACAAAATATATCAAGAAAACGTTAAACACGCAGACGAAATTAAGGTAAGTAAAGCTGAAAAGTTGGTGAAACAACTCCCATAATCTCATTAGCGGCAGACGCAGCGTCTGATCCACATCCCATCAGCTAATTAATCCCACCAAGTTTATTTTCTGAAGTTTCAACTTGGCCGGAAGTAATTTTACGCCAACTATAGCCACTTGACTGATTACCAACGAGTGCTGTAAGCGAGGTAGATGGAATAGAAAAATGATGGAAAAAGACCTTAATTAAAATTGGAAGTAGTCATGTGAAGAACTCTTCGTGTTTCGACTCCTGTGGTCCACTGCTACAACCAACCGCCACAGCTATTGCTAATAAATAACAGCAGTGTTAACAAGATGACAGGGAGATATATTTTTGAGGCATTCCAAGACATTCGGGGCTAGAAACGCATCCATGGCACACTTCAGGTAGGAATCTTATCTTTTCAGAAATTCACATGATCTTGAGTGGGTACAGTCAATGAATAAAATAAGAAGACCTTGCTGCTAATATCCTGGATTTAAACCCCTAATCTTATACTGTGAAATCTAAGAGAAGAAAAGACGCGTTGCTTATTGGGGTCAAAATTTTGCAATAATGCTGATAATTCTACGACCCTCTCGTTCTTTTTCTATTATTTAAGAGCAAGAAATATATAAAAAATCCCAATTTGGTATACAATCTTTACTGAATCAAACTATATAATGCACATTTCTTTGCTTCCAAAAATGTATTTCGCTTGCATCAGCGAATGAAGCTGCAAATCGCCTTTCGCTTATCGCGGCTGGTGAAACGTTTCGCTTAGTAGGGACCGAACTTCACACTTAGCGCTCTCGGTAAACACTCATGACGTTTCCTAATTAACGGACGCAATTAGCGGTCGTGGGGGAGGAGGGGTGATAAGTGGTCGGAACGGAAAAACTTGGGAAAATTCGAGAGCTTACGGAAAAACGTGCGCTCGCCTCGACGCCTGATGGGTACGTTAGCGTGACCTTGGACCTCAGGCAATTGTAGTTTCGTTATTGTATCTGCTTTGAAGTGTATATAGTCGAAAGTTAGTATTCTAAAAGTATACTCGTACTTTCAGGATTTCGCACATAGTGTATTAAGACATCTTTTGACATCTTTTGACATAAAAAATTCTATATAGAGAAATTCCTAAACAATATTGAGGAGTCCCACAGATAACAATATTTGTTTTATTTTTTTCTGCTCTATTCTAAGAATCTACAATTGCCAACCTTACTAAGATTGTATTAAAAATCTGAAATTAGGAAATAATAATAATGGGTAAACTGCGAATGGGGATTGACCTAAAAATTCAGATCCGAATGAAAGAAATACATTTTTTTGATAAATAATGTGAATGAATAATGTAGAATTGAGTCGAATCTCCAACTTACGAAACAGTGACTAATTATATTTCATCAATCATTACTTTTCAATACAACAGTCCCTTCACATACACAAAATCATGAATTAAAGTATGGACACTATATAATATTGTATGTAGCTATAAAATAATTCCAATTTTATTGAAAGTTTTCACGTACAATGGGCATAAACAGTGATTCAACGTGAAAGTTGCGAACATAAAGCTCCCGTTGTTCGAAAGAAAATTTTCGGCCTACCCGTCTGACAGTTGCATCAACAGGATAAAGTTCGAAGAACACGATATCATATGTTTACCATATTCTTATGTAAAAAAAAATAGGTGGTTATTTTTCTTTTTTTCCAAAAAAAATATAATATATAATAGGAGTAGCAGACGAGCATGCAGTCCACCTGATGGTAAGTGGCTACTGCCGCCCATTGATATCTGTAATTTACCCCAGATAGGATTAGATATTCCTATCTGACGTCGACCACAGATGCGCCGCTACCCCTGAGGACTAAGCTGAAACGCCTCGGAAAAGTCTGTCTCTCTTACCACACCCTTCAAACCGGAACACAGCAGCGCCTGACACTGCTGTTATTAGGTAGAAATAGGTGTGGCGGTGGTGCCGCCGGAGTCGAACCACAAAGGGTTCTACCACCCTCGTACCGTCGTTAGCGATATTGCAGTTCTAGATAGGATTCGAGTTTCAACAGAGATCTTACGTACTGAGTACTAACTTAGCTATTAAGCTTAGCATATAACCAGATGCTAAGCTTTGCTTTCAATAAGCAAACAATATTTATTTTCATAAATAATTTATTATAATAAAAAAATCATCTTACTTACGGAAAATGTCCTGCAAACACGCCTCAGACATAACTCCTGGCATGGAAATTTCCATCTTAATTACGAATTCATTGATACCCATGGAGACCAAATGAAAAATAGCTCTTACTCTCATAGTCTCGTCTTATTAGCATTCCGCCCCCGTGCGTTTTCCGATGAGTAATTGCTTTCTTAATTCGCGTCATCCATCCTCAAAATAGGGCAATTTTTCTTTCGACTTCACCGGCCTTGTGTGGAATTAATGGCTATGGAAATACGTATTGGGACTGAACACTGAACTGCTGCAAAATTTTGTAAATTAAGAAAAAACGCATAAAAACGCAAGGGTTACGTTTCTCAGGTGATACTTCTATATTATAATTAAGAAATTATAACGACATCAGAAATTTGGAAACCTAGAGTCAACTCATTTACTTTTTAGTACAATACCGGATGTATTTTCGATTCTCTAAGTTGTCTGTGAATACTGGACTATTATAGGATCCATACTAAAATATTTTGGATTTTCTAGATTATCATAAATCAGAATCTGTCTCTGCTCTGGTTTTCGGTTTAAAATTGTTTTCAGATACCTTAATAATATCAAAAACAATTTTTCATACAGGTCTAACTTAAAAATATGACCTTAAATTGGAAAATACGTAATATTTCAGAACCTTAAGGCAATATAGGCGAGCAATACTAAACCAAAGAAACCCCGTGAAAGCGCACCTTAACCGTAATTAGAGCGATCAGCGCACAAAATATTTTAAAGCGCACTTTTAACAGTTTCCCAGAAATAATTTCCCCGTACTCGTTTAATTACAGCCGTCTTTGACGCTGCGCTTTACAATAGCGTTTTCGTTTACTGAAAATTCAATGAAATTTTTACAACTCATAATAATAGCCATAAGGTACTGAAAGCGGGTAACAACGCAAATCGTTAACCGTTGTTTGCGAGCCGATGGCTTTCTTTTTCCCTTCCTAGGCATTAATTTATTCCCCGAAAATATAAAAGGATTCTGGGGAGACGACGACGTCGTTAGCGATATTGTAATTTTATTATTTGTATTTTTCCCGAATACTTTTAATCACCAGCGGTTCAATGGGTGGAAGCGCTGTTCCACCGCTGGCGATGAGCTAGTAATTTTATAAACGACTAGCTGACCCGGCAAACTTTGTACCGCCTCAAAATCTATGTATCAAATATATTTCATATAAAATATAGCCTATGTTACTCGTGGATAATGTAGCTTTCGAATGGTGAAAGAATTTTTAAAATCGCTCCCGTAGTTTTTGAGCTTATTCATTACAATCAAACAAACAAAGTATTCCTCTTTATAATATTGGTATAGATGCCACGTTATGATCGGTCCAAATTGTAATTAAATTGATTTGTTTCAATGACTTTCAATTAGATTGCATTAAATATTTACAATATAAACTACATTAGAAAAATATGTGCGTAGGTGCCTGTCGTTCCAGTGTAAGAATGTAATGTACCTATATACATTATATTCTTACACTGGAACTAGCATAAGAAAAAGAAAGCTTATACCTGAATTTAATCACAGATACGTTGCTATCCGTAAGGACTAAATTGGAACGTCTTATAAAGATAACAGAAGAAAGTTATCCATTAACTTCCAATAACCGATTGGGGCATGACAAAAATAAATATAATACAAATTATTGTTAGAAATTAAACAAAACTGAACCGAAAATAAAAATTTTATCATATTCCTAGACACAGTCACCACGGGTTTCTATCTTTAAGGAATAAAAGATAAAATCGCTTACTCGTTAATGGTGAGACAAATGAGCAAGGGGAAGAAAATCAGATTTCAATTTCAATTAGCGAAGGATCTTCGTGGAATGATCCAAATCAAGTGAATGAGTATTGATGAGTTCGTTCGTTAATACAAATGAGTCATTTGAACGGAGATGCTCAATCAGCCTGTGTTTATTATTGGTTTATTTTGGACAAATCACCCTAATCTTCTGTAGCAATTTGTAAATTAGTACTGTATATTCCTCTCATTAAAGGGGGTAATATCCACTCTTAAGATATATTGTTCGGTGGGTGCAGAAGTACAAGCTTCTTGTGTGGGGCTTAAAGCTAAGTAATTAGGAGGTAGTTGTAAAAGAAGTATTAACCAGAATTTAAATATTCAATTAACAGAATTTTAAAATTACTTGCCTGTCAATGTAAATATGGAATAATATCACGGTTTAGGATACAGAGAAAAAGAATATGACATTGCATAAGCTTGAATATATCTTAGAAGCCTAAAACTATTTCCATACAAGGAGTGTTAAAGGCTGCTGTCTGCTTTAAGGGTGTGTTAAAGGAGATATACTTATACAAGGCCTACTTACTCACGACATAAAATAAAAACGCACGGGTCGCAATGTACCTATCTGTAGCCAACCTCAAGGAATTTTGTCAGAGGTTGATTACAAATGTTCATGGGTAACAGTTGCCACTAACCACCAGGTTGATGGTTGCATGCTCTGCTACAATAATTATATTACACAACAATAATTATATATTATATATAAAATTCTCGTGTCACAAAGTTAGTTACCATACTCCTCCGAAACGGCTTTACCGATTTTCACCAAATTTTATATGCATATTCAGTAGGTCTGAGAATCGGCTACTATCTATTTTACATACCTAAGTGAAAAAGGTTGTTCACCCTTAACATTTTTTTATTTATATGGCAACACAACGTTTGCCGGGTCAGCTATAATAAAAAAGTTCAATTTAATTCTAACTACATCAACTGCAAAACAACATATGACTTCATTCATAAGTATTTACTGCGGCATATTCTACGCCATAACGTTTAAAAGAATCAATTAGAGCTATCGATTCTCACTTATCTCCGCAATCAATACTTTCTTTCTTGAAGTGCCGGGTTCGATAATTAGAGGCCAATGCACGCAAGCCACAAATAATTCATTATCTTAACCCACTTAGGTATGACAGCTATAAATATTTTTATTATTTAGTGCCAGCCTATATTTACACTTATTGGAGACTTAGGGTTCCGTTTGAGTAAAACAAAAACCCTTGTAGCTGTAGCTTGTAGCTTGTTGTCATGTTTTTCTGTTGGTCCGTCTGCGTTTTTGTTTGTTCATTCGTTTGTTTGTAATATGCAAACTATTAGCACTACATATATAGGAAGGTACATGATTATTAAAAAGTTACTTCCACCTAAACGAACTTTGTCAATTAGTTTGTAATGAAAACCCCAGAAAAAATTATTAGGGCTGGTAATTTAATTAGTGGAATGGCCATAACCCTATGCATCTCCAAAAATACTGTTTCCAAATTTATTTTTACATTTTCAACATAAAATAAAGAATTAAAATGCTATAACAATTTTTACCTTACAGTCACAAACTGATCTGAATGAATTAGACTAAAATTACATCGATCAATGATATTGATTTGTTCTTATTATGCGGCACATTTAAAATCAAAGTTCATATACAGACATGGGGCATTATAACAGTATACGTGGTATACAGGTAGTGATGCCCTATCTCCGCAATCGATACCAATTTCTTTCAAGTGCCAGCTTCGATAATTAGAAGCTATGATGCACGCGAGCCACAAATAATTCATTAACTAACCCCACTTAGGTACTATACAATCACTTACGCTGTCACTGCGGTGAAATTAAACGACTACGCTGAAATTGCTGAAAGTTCAAATATAATTGGATAATTATGTGTGCATATTTTAGAAAGGTTTTGGTTTACTTTGAACTTTGTTGGGTTTAACCCGAAAATTTAATTAAAGAATAATGTTTAAATAGGAATTTAAAGGGTGTTTTGAGTTCTTCACATATTAATAAATATTTTTTTTTGAAGATGTGATTTTACCTCAGATACTTATAAAACAAACAACACTAAACAACACAAAGTAAGATAAGATTAAAATATAATAAAACTAAAATAAGACGATAAAGAAAACGGCTGATATTGTTAAGTGCAATCAGAAATATACAGAAATAACGTCGATGAAATTCAAATTACTAAATATTACTCCAGAAAAAGAAACAAACAAAAATCTTCACCGGGCCTTCGAAGCACATATGTATACAAAATAATAAAGACACACATTTCATAAAATAAAATAAAACAATAAGGTAGTAAGGCAAGTCTGATTAAACGCACACGATCACTTAAATTGTCATGTATAAATTAAGCGCTTGAAATTATCGCTGAAGCGGCTGAAGGGCAAAAAATGATTGGATAACAGACAACCAATCAATCATTATTAAATGATTCATCTACAAATTATCGAGTAAAAGAAAAGGATTAAATTATTATTATAGACTAGGTTCGTCGCGTGTATGCATTTGTTGGGGATTTTCCATTTTCACGTAGAATTCTAGTTACATTTGGAGTAAAAAGTAGCCAAACTGTTAGGTATTTATGTGGAAAAAGTTTCGACATAATATATCTAGCAATTTCTAAAATTACACCCAGTCACTTTTATGTGAGGGTATGAGTATAGGTACATGTTAAACTGTTACTCCCATTTTTATATAAACGCTAAAATATTTTTTAAATATGTGTTACATCGACGCGCCTCTACGTCCGAATCTAAAAATACACATTAATCCCAAACGCACCGAAAAAAGTCGACAAAATATACCCAAATAGTAAGAAAAGTAACTACAAAATCACAACACTTCAGTTTTTTTTTATTTAATACTCTACAATCACTCTGTCATGAACACTTAGTGCAATTACGATTACGAAGGTTGCAATAATTGGATAATAGATCAATACGCGGTATCATGAGGTGATGTTCTAAAAAAATTACCAAAAAGGTGTTATTTCTTCACTTGAGCAGAATGGGGACCTCACTCTGTGCTTCTAGTGTTCTCAGTCTGAGCGGAAGACCCGTGCCCAGCAGTGAAATGAGTTCACGATGATCTGAACTTGCAATTACACAAACACATACACATACACTTCAGTTTTTTTTTTTAATTTAATACAACTACAATCACTCTGTCATGAACACTTAGTGCAATTACGATTACGAAGGTTGCAATAATTGGATAATAGACCAATACGCGGTATCGTGACGTGATGTGTCGCAGTGAATTCTCTTATAGTCGATAATGTATAAAAACTAAGTGTTACCTACTTGTAATTAATTGTCCCTTTTTAGGTAAGGTCCCTCGTGATGCTTGAACAACCATTCACTTTTAATGTACGAGTGTGTGTCGCTATATTTTTATATGCTTATGTGATAGCTATTAAATGGTTTAAAATGGATGTTAGAAAAAATCTTACATCTGTAAGTAGTTATTTGAAGGTGGAAGAACCCATTGTGGTTCGACTCTGGCGGCACCACCGCTACACCTATCTCTGCCTAATAACAGCAGTGTTAAGAGCTACTATACTATGTTCTGATTTGAAGGGTGTGGTAAGGGAGACATACTTTTCCGAGTCATTCCAAGCTTAGTCTTCAGACGCAGCGGAGCATCTGTAGCCGACCTCAGGTAGTAATATTTAGTCCTATCTGGGGTTGATTACACATGTCCATGAGCGTCAGTAGCCGCTTACCACAAAGTGGACTCTACATGCTCGTCTTCTATTCCTACATTACTCCTACATTACTCACTCTGTGTCTCTAGCCTTCTCACTCTGAGAGAACAGTTCTGGGTGGTACTTAGTATTGATTACGTTAGTAATAAAGTCAAAGTCGCAAATTTTTAATTATTCATCTGTATCTACTTGTTTGATAATTTTAGAAACTCCTAAATTGATTCTGTGGGTACTTTCCTACTGTGCATAAACAACTTGAAGTCAGTTAATGCAAATACGAAGCCCTTAGCAGAACGTCCATTAAAGAAAAGTAAATTAAGAATCATATAAAAATGTTTCCCTACAAATTCAATTTCTTCAAGTTATTCGCCGACACGGACCAATTAGAAGTGGACGGCAAGGAAGCCGCAATTAAAAGGAATCCTCGAATATCTTCCGACTTAATGACTTCTTTGCTTGTTAATTCCTTGTCGCGAAGGAGAAACCCCAAGTCAGATTAATTCCAAGTGCGAGTCGATTGTTTGCATAAGCCAGCACTGGGGAAACATCACCTCGCTACCGGCTTAAAAAAATAATTAAAATTCGTAATCACTCTTGACTCGCCCCCGAGGGGGATGCAGCGTCTTGAGACGGCTTTGTCGGTTTGTGGACGACGTTTCGTGGATCTGTTTCTTTTACTGTGCTATAGAGTTTCTTTCGCCGTTTTTTTTCAGCAAAAACACAAAATGAGTTAATAGTATTGATTAGTACCTCTAAATCTTAATGTGAGTAACCTCCGCACTTTTTAGGGTTCCGTTCGAAGTAACAAATAACAAAACGCTTATAGAATCACGCGTGTCTGTCCGTCTGTCTGTCACAGCCAATTTCCTCCAAAAATACTGGACCAACCTAATTGAAATTTGGTGTTTATTACTAATAAACTTTAATATACCGACAACGTCTTCAATAATGGTCTAAGTACATATTTCATTTCATTTCGTTTCATTTCATCACAAAAATGACTATTACGAATCTCCACGACAGAGTATGTTTATAGACTTTAAAAATCCTACATGCACGCTACTTCGGAAGTTTCCGACTCGGTTCGTTACGACGCCACGAAATATGAAAGCTCAACTCATCCTTGCATGCCCCACGGTAGTTTTGGGGCCTCTTAACAACATATTTGGGCATATTTCGATTACCATAAAGCGTTCAGTATGATGTATGTTGTATGTGCTGTATTGTTTCGATGACACACACGTCTTGCACACGTTAAAACCGCAATGCGATTTATTTTCGGAAATTGCGAGCGATAGGCATATGACTGCATAGGTATACGAAGACAATTATTTTAAGCGACCCTGGGGGGGAGTATTTGAAGAAAGCGTTGAAGTTTTATTCTTATATGAATAGACAATGCTTTCATTAAAGCGGGTTTTGTA
Source organism: Epargyreus clarus (assembly GCF_041222505.1). Taxonomy (NCBI): domain Eukaryota; kingdom Metazoa; phylum Arthropoda; class Insecta; order Lepidoptera; family Hesperiidae; genus Epargyreus; species Epargyreus clarus. The sequence goes on along the minus strand of NW_027332239.1, from coordinate 6,714,884 downwards.
ACGTTAAATCGGAGTAAATGTGTACATCGTACTCAATAGCATGTAAAATAGCTCACAATGGCCAGACATTTCCTTCTCTCATTCAAAAGAACTCGAGCTTATCACGGTCTTAAATTAATAAGCATTCAAGTTGAGCCAAGTAAAAATGAATAAAGCTCGTAACATCGAACAATAGCGTAATAAGGATGGTGCATTTTGTCTCTGAGAGCTCGCTTGCAAAACAACAATAATTCTTGTTCCCGTGAAAAGATTTTCAGCGTTATTCCACTTGAAATTATTATTGTTTTTTTCTTGTCGTCGTCTTGCCATTGTCTCGGAGGTAAGTAATGAAGGAAATTGGGGGTTCTTGGGTTGTGAGGGACGAGATTTGCGTAGCCGACCGTCGGCTAATGCCGAATAATGAAACAGCTTTGACGTCCCCGCAAAATGGCTCGCTACGGATTTATTAGATTCGGTCAAACGGAATTAACCAATTCTGATATAACTATCCGTTATAAAATGTTACATCGGAAATGAATTCAGATTTATCTTATTTAACAATTCGGTTATGCATGATTGGATAAGCGTCGGTTACTTATCTACAAATAAATAAATTCAGTCTGTAATTTCATACTAACTGTGAATTTCTAATATTATTATTTTGCCGAATACCGAAGTATAAAAAGCCGTTTTTATTTCTTGTCTGACTGTCTCTATACTTTGAGGGAACTTATACAAGAAGATAGATTTTGAGAAGACCACAAAACAGCGGATAGATTTTTTTTATCTACGAATTTGATTTATGTAAAATTCTTAGTAGGTACATGTTTGTCTGGTCACAGTACTTTGACTCACCCTTTCTTAGCCGAGGTTACTCGTGCGATATGTAACGAAGGGCCAAGTTAGAGCACCCTACTGGACTTGTTTACTTGACAAGAGCATGTTTTAGCGACGTACTAACAACTCCACTCTGAATATTTAACTCATTATAAATGACAAAATTTTATTATGTACGAGTACAACTCGACTCTTTGATTATTTAGCTCATTGTAAAATGTTAATTATTTTCTAAACTTTTTACAAAAACCTTTTATTTTTAGTATTGACATTGTTAGTCTATGTTCAATTAAATTGTACTAAAAATATTGATAGATTATTTTTAACTTAGTCGTCATTTTTCCAATAATCATAAAATAATCACAAATTTTTGTCACTAATGACATAATTTACAAACACATTGTTATCCTAATAACTACGGATAGGAAATTAAAAGTCAGACAATATTGGCTCAACCATCGATTTTCCCAATAATTGTTTAACTTTTCTCGCTAAGGGCGTAGGTAATAACCGACCACGCGACGACCCAAGTCAAACATTACTTTTGTACCTTATTTCCATATCCCCAAAGCGATTTTCTTCGTAAACTCCTATATTTCTTGGCTCGACCCGACTGCCATCCAGCATTTTTAGGGTTCTGTGCCCAAAGAGTATAAACGGAATCCTATTACTAAGCCTCCGCTGTCTGTCCGTCTGTCACAGGGATCTATCTCTTGAACCCTAATAGCTAACAATTGAAATTTTAGAGAATGTAGTATAAGATTGGCCGTGCTATAACAACAAACACTATAAATTAAAAAATAAATGAGGTCTCCATATAAGAAAGTGCTATTTTTCGACGGGTTTCGCTTTATCTATTGAACCGTAATTAACCGACAGTTAACATTTTCACAATGCATTTACTACAATTAGCTATAATATCGAATACAAAAAACAAAAACATGAACATTTTAGTGGTACGGAACCGATATCCGAGTTCAACTTACACTTGACCAATTTTTAATCTCGTTCCCTGGATCTTCGGGAACACGTGGTCCCCTCTATGTTTACCTTCCGAAATAGTTTAACGGTAACAATTTGCATATACTTATGCGCGGTCCGTCCTCGGTTGTTAACTATGCCCTTTCCCGTCTTTCCGTTTTTTGCCAATTCGTTATCTACAACCCACCGTACAGTCATATTTATTTATTGGAACATTTCGTAAATTGTATACATAACCTAATATGTTTAGTACCTATTTGATTCTGTTGCTTTGCTTGTAGATACTTTGGCATACTTTAAACGGTACATTACTTTAATTATACGTATTATTGTAATTCTAATTACATCATTATCAGCAACCCATTACTGTCCCACTGCTGGGCACAAGTCTCCTCTTATAATGAGAAGGATTAGGCCATAGTCCACCGCGCTGGCCAAGTGCGTATTGGAAGACTTCACTTCACTTTTGAGATTTTTTTTATAAATCTCTCAGGTACGCAGGTTTCCTCACTCCTTCACCGTTTAGCAAGTGATAATTTCTAATTACATACCTTTTATCAATTATTTGATGACAAACACATTATTTACCTATAACATGAGGTAAATATTACAATATTGTCAACTTTTGTCGAGGTAAATTACACGTAAATTTAGGTCCAAAGCACTATCTTTGGATATGTTCAGTGCATTTAATTAATTGTCATTTTACTTGTATACGAATAGCAAAAAGACAATTACGAACTATTTAAAACGAGGTCTACGATCAATCCTATGTACACACGAGTGTTCCACAAAGATATGGGCAGGTTAGACGTGGTCCTAATCGATATCCTTATAATGATTGCCGGAGGAACGCATACGAAATAAGGAGGGTATGATGTCGGAGGTGTCCGGGGGTGGGCGGGGGGAGATATGAGACGATTTAGATTTTTTCCCTCTTCTATTCTTTCGTTTTTTTGGGGGAGCCCCCTCAAAAAGGGTGAGGAATTTAAGACGGCGTACGATCGATTTTTCGCGTATGCATTGGTATTCTGGTAATGTCTTACTCGAGATTAAAGTTATGTTTTTATGCGAGGTGAGTCGGGAAGTCGGTTTGATGGAGTGCTCACTTCGCGATTCTTTTAGTTACGTAAATAAGTAAGTGAGGAAATTTGTTTAGTTATCATGTACTGTATACGAGTACCTACTGGTTGCTTTGTGGGCTAAATTTAGTGCCATATGCTAGAATTGTAGATTCTTAGAAATCTTTGAAGTCGTTCACATGTAATTTACTTGCACTTATTTTGGTTTATTTTAATAAGATTAGAAAGTATTAGCAATGTATTTTTACCCAGAGTTATTTTTAAATTAAACGTTTAGCTCTATCATTCAGAAAATTACATATTGTCCCAGATTTGTTCCGAAAAACTTAATAACAACGTTATGGACCTAAAGTATAAGAACAAAAAACGCGTGGGTATTAGGTTTTTTAAAAACTAACACCTGTTACTCTATTAGACATAACATGAATAATTTGAAACAATCTCGCTGTATAAATATTATGTTACATCATTGTTATACTCGACGGGTATCGCATAAATATTCTATTATTAAATCAAGCAAGAATCCGACAATTAAAACCAGGGCTATTATCAACCGGATGTTTGTAGGCGTCTTTATGTCAGCCGCATAATTTGGAAAAAAACTGAAACAATATTTTCGTTCATTAATAGATCACCGGCCCGCGATCACAAAAGGCGAGGCGCGAGCCCGTCAAAGGGGCTAAAAGCCTCCAAGTCCACAAAAAAGTCTCAATTAAAAGCCCCACGGAAGCTTTTAGAAGGTAATCCTTCAAATTGTTTCCAACGCCCCGTCATTAGCACGGAAAGTGTTAAAAAATAAACTTTTTAATCTTTATTACTCGACGACTGCGCTAAACGGGTTAAATTATTATAGGACAAGCGGTATCTCATTTTTTATTCTTTAACCCTTCGCTGCTTTAATTTATTGGTGTCTGGGGAGTTTCACTTTGAAATTTAGTCTATAATTAATGTTCAGTTCACTGTCTTCAGTCGGAGAAAGGTTATGAGATTTATTAATTTTTTAGCGTTGAAAGTTTTAGTAAGCATCTTTTGGTGGGATTGAGTATTCAAACCTACTCGTAAAAACATTATACTTAGCAATTGTGAATTATGATTCACTTGAAATTTATTATTCTGTTAGACATCTATTTCTAATAAAGGTCTAGATTTAAAAATAATACTCATGTTAGTTCAATCAATCACTGTTGAAATGCAAATATATTTGTTTTCGAACAAACTTTTTTATCGATCAACATTTTGCATAACAATAGTAGAATTTTATTTGTTTTATCAACAGTTGTAATTATACAACCTACCTATTAAGGTACCTATGTAGCCGCATTCCGAGCCCAACAATCCGCAACAACGATAAATTGCCTCCTAATTCAGTATCCCAATTTGTATCACAAATACAAAACCGGATAACTAATCTGAAGCGAACAAACTTCACTAATTACACGAATAAATCCAAACAATTCCGACAAGTCCGCCCGTTACGGAACGGTCGAATTAAAAAGACGAAAACGTCAACAGACGGAAAAAAACATTTCCTTACAAGTTTTATTTACCATAAACATTGTTACGGTGCCCCGAGCTTAAGTTACGTCATTAAATACATTAATTAATTCAAATGAAACCGCGAGAAAACATTTGCATTCGCCCCCACTTCGCTTTCGTCGGAAAAATCCAAGTCACTCAAGATTTTCGTCGCAAAAAATCTTCTAAATGGAAATTAAGCGCTTAATAAACCGTCCGGTGTTCGTCGGAATTAATTAATACTTTGTCTTGTCTTGCAAGTTTTTGCCCCTACATTAGATATCATTGCTCCAAGGGTCGAGGGGAGTGGCTGCAGTTTATAATGGTGTAATAATTAAGACAAAGCCTCTTGTTTCGACGATAACTCGCCTAATTATTCAGTTTCGTCGTCACTTCGTCGACACCGAGATTTTATGGAATGACAATTTGTAATTGTGTAATCGGCGTTTATATGCGAATTGATCGTCTCTTGTCATTTCCCCTTATTCCCAGGTTAAGTCTGTGATTTATTCCCTAGCTTTTAATCTGTTATTTATATAGTAATTGTTACAAAGTAAAGTGGTAAAATTCTTAGTTGTCTGACTGTTACGGCATTATCGCCACACCTATTTCTGTCTTATAACTGTATTCTGGTAAAGGGTGTGGTAAGCTTCAGGTGTACAACTCATAGAGTTGCAGGAGTCTTGTTCAATTTGTTTTCTATTAATTCAGAAGTGGATGGTTATTTGTTATTTCTGTAACTAAATAACTAATAAAATGTAACAGTTTAAGTATCAAAGATAGTCTATGATAAAAGAGATAGACTAATAGGGCATGTATGGAAGACGCGGAGTAAGGTGTTCAACTCAATGGAATAACAAATTCAATAAGCAAACTTTAGGTGCACAAAATAAGCAGAACATTGAGTGTGACTTCTTACGAGACTCAAAAGTTCAGCAATATGACAAAAAATCTTTACCAGTTTATATTAATATTAGGTACAAGACTGTCTTAATTGACAACAATTCACTCCTATACATAGTCTTACACCTGCATGCCTCACTTTTAAGTGCATCAAACTCAACAACAATTTCGTAGTTATGTAAAATTGTTTGACTTTTTAATTAGTGTTCCAGAGTTCGTCAAACACGAATCGTTTGGATTAGAACTTGCCTCGCCGTTAAAGTAATTTAAAGCTTAGTTTTACGCTTCATTGTTTTACGGTCGGCCATTCGTCTACAATGAAACGAAAGACGTGCATGCGATAAAAAATTGCCAATTAGCAAAAGCGGATTGATTCAGATTAAAGAGCGTCTTGACAAACATATTAGCGCCTACGTCTTCGGCGCGAGCTTACATCACGACAGAACAAGCGTGAAAGAATTAAAAAATTCCACACACAAAATTATCTCCGCATAAACGCCATGTACGAGGCTCGATCTGATAATGTGGCCCATTAATTTGAACAAAGTTCGCGTCGACACACCGCCGTGCGCCTTATAAAGGTGAGGCGACAAAATTTATAAGTTCGATTACTTTAATCTCGGTTAACTTATGCGAGTACAATTTCAAAGCTGACAAAAGAAATGCACGCAATAAATCTCGGCTCTCTTATCTGGTAATATACCTGTATTGTTGTAAGGGTGTCGTTGTGTAATCTAAAACTAACATGGGGTAATTAATTTAATGAAGCGTCATCGTGGAGCACGCGAAGTTTTTTGATCGCGTGTGACCGGCCGCCGCTTCTATCGGACGCCGACTTTCGGACGTACAAATTTGTGGAAGCCACTCAATGATGTTAGCTTACTAAAACGGCGAATACCTACGTACTTGGTTTTCGTGCACAAGTTTGTAGGTACCACAATTTTCGTTGTTTTTCTGCTTAGAGAATGGGAGAAATATTTAACTGTTGAAATTGTAAAATTGTAATCAATATACTCCGGCAAATCAACATAAGATGTTACGCTTTTTGAAACGTACGTTTTTTGAAATCAATTCCATAAATCTCTACGTGTTATATGCTCTGAAGGTTAGCATCAGACACAAAAGAACGACTATAAGTTCGATCACCTTAGGCCGCATATCCCCTGGGATGCCATATTTCGCTCCTTCCACAATAGATCGGCTTAAAAATCAGTTCTTAATCAGTTTAGCGCTAATGAGGGCGATATGAATTGCGCTCTTAATCCCCGGTGGAGCTGCGCAATAAATAAAGGTATAAAGCACGCGCCATATTTCTCGATTAAGTGCGAAAGTGAGTGCGTTCGATCGCCTTGCGCGGTGGTGGCGCGTCATTACCTCCGCGGATTGGTCACGCGAATCAGATGCGCGCTGTCCGCACAATTATAATCAAGTACGGTACGGCAGTCGTAATTCTAAAGTAATCAAAGGTTAGCCATATGTTTGTAAACGTATGCAGGTTGGCGCGGTGAAATTGCAAACTGTCTATTTATGGCAGATACGCCGCGTTTGCGCTGATGACGGCGTCATTGTCGCGTAAGCCGGATTTACATTAGCGAAGCCGAACTTATTATAGGCGAAGCGCAAACTAATGTTGACTCATATAATCTTGAGCTTATTTCGCAAGGGTCAAGCGTGACACGGCGGAACATGTAGACTTATCAGCGATCGACGATGTTCAATTTATTAAAAGATTAGGTACACAATTTATTTATAGTTAGTAAATTCCGATTAAAAAGTGGTCCATAGCTATCTATTGTTGACACTGTATCTCCATAATCCATAGAAAGCTTCTTACCATAAATAATGCGTGTAGTCTGCTAACTATAATAGCGGTTGTGCGTAGGCGCACGGATCGACAGGCCTATCCTGATTGTAAATCAGGGCTGGAAAACTATTACAAGTATTGCCGTCTGACTGATGTTTGGACACGGCCAGGCTGTGTTCGAATAAACACCTCTGATTCATGCATTGTATTCGTTTCGTAATGTTTTCTCTAATGGCATTTAGTTCACGCTATCACTTTACAGATATCGGCGCGGCGAACTAAATTGTCACAAACGGATCGGAGTTTATAACGAAACGATGTCGTTGCATTTGAATACAGTTTTAGCATTGAAAATCTAAAAAAATATTTACAAAATAATTTCCTTGAACTAAACTAAATTACAGGAATTCCGGAAAACTTGTTAGAGTACGTAAGTTTTTTTTAGGTAAAATTAGACTACATAGAAATGTTGAAAGAAAACAACAAAACGTTTGTTTTAAAAATACTCACTATTTTTCAATCGAAAGTCTCGCATTACAAAAAATGAAATCTATATTTATTGATAAGGATTCTCGCGAAGCATTTTATCAGCCGGCATCCGCAGAACAAGTTCTTTAAAGAATTATAAGACTTGCTCCTTTTATGGGAGATAAATGAATAAACAAGAGTGGAGTAGGCGTCCTAATAGAGAAATTACTTGGGCATAAAATAAACATACGTGAAGGTAGGTATGTAGTGTAGTTGTAAATTGATAGTGGGGACGCCACGTGCGAACATGTCGGTCGTGTTGATTGTAATTTGTAGTGCGCGAGCGCATGTAAGGACGAGGCGGGGTATTCTCCGACGCTATATTATTTTAGTCTGCCCAGTAGGCCGTAAAACATGTCCTCTAATCTAAGTACGATCTTAGATCTTGAAAACTTTATTGCGCCTTCTGTTTTCTATGCTCTGTTTGGGCTTCCACATTGATAAAGTTGTTGAATTTTCGTGATGGACTTTGCTGTAAATGTTAAATGTTAAAAGGCAGTTTTCTAGGAGAGCCAGTTTAAAATTAAATAATGTTTTTGTTTCGAAATATTTCATTTAAATAAGAATTAAAATAGTGATGACTACAGTTATAAGTAGTTATGTATATAACCACAGTATTGTTAGGACACATTGAAATAGGAAATATCTGGGATTAAATTGTATTTTAACAGAAAAAATAATTTTGAGTTCTTGCAAGAAGCGAATTGTTGCACGAAATCCTTTAATTTATTTTATCAATAGCATTTTCTCTAAACTTTACTACTTATTCTTTTTTATGGTTATAATCTAAATAAAGGCAATTTACTTCGCAAATATTGTGAGATTAGTCCATCTCGACGTATCCGAGCTGAGAGTAATGCTGCAAATTATTGCACTACTTAATTTTAACATGCGAACAAAATTAATGAACAATAAATTTAAATAGGTAATCTAAATTTATTATTGTTAATATACAGGTAGAAAAGTTTATTTATTTTAGATTAAGTAATAAAAATATTAGAAGCTTTATCAAGTAAAGTAACTTTTTTTTTTAAGATATACATTTGCTGTTGGCCCGGGATACCCCTTACATATTCGCTAGAACATGAATGGTATGAACATGGTAGAATTCTACGGTGGTTTGATTTCGGAGGCACCAATGCTACGTTCTTTTTCTATTATAACAACAGTATTAAGCTCTGTTGATGACATATTTATCCAATGCCTTCCAGCTTACCCCTCAGGATCAACACATATGTGACCGACTTCAGGTAGTATTCTAATCTTATCTGGGATTGATTACTAATTTGCTACTTCTTGCTAAAAAATGGATTTCGGTCGCGAGCCTAAATTTTAACCGGGACAGCAAACTATTGCTCATAGAAAGGTAGCCTTATTATAGTGCCTTATTGTTATTAAGTCCACATTTCTTACGATCATAAATTCAAACTAAACTCCCTTTTTCTAATCAACGACCACTTTAATAACCGTTTCTGTGAAATCATTAGTTTATTTTTAACCTCGCGTTTAGACAAGTCAATTTGAATGCCTTTACGACCAAGTTAGTGGACAAAGTAAACAGCGGTTTAACCTTAACTAAGAACAAATCGTCGCCATATATCACTGCGCTGTACTTTGCCTTTTATGATAGCTTGCCTGTTAAATGGCTTATACACTGTCCATAGATTAGGAAACACAAGCAAAGCAGAGTCAAGTAATGCTTTCTAATCTACTATTATAGTTATCCTTTCGTAGTCATCAACACATTTTTTATCTCGCTTTTGGGCACATATCTCCTCTCAGAGTAAGAAGGTTTAAGGTAATAAACCAACACTGGCCATGTACAATTTGGTAGATATTAGGTATCCTTTGTAGAAAAATACTAGTATAGTTCGCGCCAAAGTGCTAGTCCGCTCTGAAGTTGTTGCGAGCAGGTGTAGTCAGGCAACGCGATTCATTTCTATATTCAGAGCGATATGTATATATATATATATATATATATATAGCTTTAATTCACTCATTTAAATTTAAATATCAAATAAAACCTTTTTTATCTTCCACTTCTGGGCTCAGATCTCTCTACCTCTCTCTCTCTCTCTCTACCTATGACAGGAAAACCTTCAAAAGGTTATGTGAGATTCTTACCACACTAAACCACTAAAAGTGGCGCTGCGTAGGGGCTCCGGAATCCCCAAAGAAACACAACCAGTGTCCTCCTAGCGCGTTGCCCCGTCTCCGCCAAAGTGAGCCTATGACGGTATGCAACCACACATACCGCCGTACCCGGGGCCGCTGGCCGGGCAGTTGAGCTCCCATTCTTGCCACCCGCGACCCCACCACTGGGAAATACCTAAAACTAATTCCACACTGCATCTCCAATACAAATTGGTAATAAGCGTAATTTTAACCTTTTCAACACGACAACATTGTTTAATACTATATGCTTCTTACCACTAAAACCTAACGTTAAGAACAAAGTTTCCACGTAAGAAAGTGTCTATTATGTGTACATCGCCGTGTAAACGTGGCTTTATGATCGGTTAACGTTTTCCCACCAACACTTTAACTTTAAACCTAAACTAACCAGAAAACTACCTACTGATAAACTTTTAAGCGCTTTACGTAATATAAGTCAGAAGTACGACAGTGAAAAATATTTCTGTTCTATTTACCGGTCTATTCTGTACGTTCGTCAATGAAATTCTGGATCCATCAGAAATTTACTTCATGATCCAGTGATACAACTGTCAAATTCTTCTTTTCATACGGGCGTCAAGATTTAACAGTCTTAATGTGCATGTGTCAACCCCGTCCAACACACATAGGTGATCCAAAATAGAAGATAGTTGAAAATTATGACATATTTCGGATTTCATATTTATACTAGAACCTTTGCAATCACACAAAATATAACAAGACTAGGTAACAATTGTAAGAGGCATTTCTGCATAGTTCTCAAAGGTACCCATATAGATACCTAAATATGACCGAAATTAGTTAGGACTCCGATTCTATTTACCCATAGACAGTGACCTACCACATAATGTGCAACTTCAAAATGTAAAAAAGAAATAATTCTACTTATTCGAGTCAAAGACTAAATTATTATTTCAGTAATCGATTCAATTTAAACACCTCATTGAGATCTAGGTTCGACTTACCTATATCCGGTAGGATCACGGTTATAGCTGACTTTGGCACCAGCTGATCTCAGATTGAGGCCGATCGTTAGTACATTTGCCAAGTATGTGGTAATCTATGAATTTACCGTATAAATACCGTCTTACTTAATATGAGATAGAAATTAGTTTCGCGAATAATTTTATTATTTTTGCTTTTATAAGATTTGGTTTGTGTTTGTTTTGTTACGTACAAAACAAAACAAAATAAAAATCGAGTTCAAGTCCGTTACATACCCATACAACATTTAAGTGAAGCAAATAAAAGCGTGGTAAAAATTATAATATGTAGTGTTCATAGTAAAATATCAACCACGACATATTCCACTATGTGACCATGCAATATAACACAACAACTGCGCTCAACATGTTCTTTAAAGCCGAACGACGATCATACCGATACCAAAGTGGAAATCTAAACAATATCATAAAGGCCATTGAAATGAATGGAATGTAAAAATATCAGATAGGAACACAACACGTCTTCATCATATTTTTGACAAGACGAATAGACGCAATAAAGTTGATAGCTACCACATTTCGTGTGTCTACGTCTCACTAACGACAGGAAGCGATAAGCGAGTAACATCTTGAAACTAAATAAAGTGAAAGTAATTATATTCCAATAGTTATAAATCTATTAATATTCAAATAAAATATGCTGATTTGCAAGACACCCAAATACTAATCCGGTTTTAAAACTTTCATCTCTCCGTCTGTACGGGACAGTAATTCTAACCCTTACATTGACTTAAGTGAATCCCTTAATAAAAAAAATACAAGAAAAAACGAATTACTTAAGTACGTAAAAGGTTAATTATTTAAGTATTGAAGTAAATAACATTAAATTATGCTGCAGCTCAATAAAAAATAAATGAAGATACGTAGAAAAGATAAGTAGGTATAGTAAGACAACCCTTGCTTACGATCAAGAAAATCAACAAATTACTTTCCAAATAACACTTTAAGATTTTAATAAATTTATTTCCCTACTTTTAATAAATACAACAGCTCATCTAAGAAAATAATTATTTTTAATTTTTTATCGCATATCGCTCTATCGCCGCTGATCAGACAAGCGTTTTCTATCATCGATAATACCAGCATAACGCCTACATACGAATTAATTAACACACGCGTGACGCTTCGGAAACGAGTTCTGCACGATGTCAACGGTCCGGCGAAGTAGAACGGAACTATAAAGACAAAATCGAGGCTTTTATTGTACTGAATTAGCCTCCGTGACTCATCTCAGCATTCCGAAAGGTACCATAGACCACACCTAACTAACCACGCAATTTCAATGCTTTAAAGATAGGGACACATTTTTAAATGTCATTTCTGTAACTCATCGTACTTAAGTGGAGTAGAGCAAAATCTTGTTTTAGAAAATATGCGTGTATTTTTTTCTTAATATTTCCATTAATTTTTTTTATTAAAAATGGTAGGGGAAAACATTTCTATGATAGAAGCAACTTGTAGTATCAAATATATTTATTTTTAATCAATTGCGAGTAATATTTAAGGGTATGTACGAGTATTTACATATACCTAATATGTATCGTTAAAGGAAGTGATAATTCTATTACGCACATAACTTTGAAAAGTCAGAAGTCGGGATCCAAACCTCAAACCTTTCGACTGAAGCCACTTTTCAACCACTAAGCTTTCACTGGTTAGCTTCAATGAAAACGGCGTTAGAGGACACCGGCCTTAAAGCACTTACAAAGGTAACTCACAATCTCACAATCTTCCAAAAATAACACAGCCCGATTTCAAGTAAAGATGAATGAAACAAGTTTACAGTTACATCAATGTGTGTACTCATTCGGCACATAACGTTTTACAGCGGAATTTTACGACCAGCTTAAAATGACATCATTTTGACATGAAATAATTTCGCGCACTGACCATAATGTACGCCTGTGCACAGCCAAGTCGCGCACACAATAATAGCCTTTAAGAAAAAAGGAGGAGTGGTCAAATTTGTATACAAATTGAAGGCGTTCTTGATATAACTTCTGATCAACGTTGTACAGCTATAAACCGAAAATGAGATTATCTCGATTGAAAATCGAACTTGATCTTCACTTAAGGTGCAAGTGTGCCAGGTTTTTTTTAGTTCCAAAGCTTTAATGCTACAAATATGCCTTTATCTCTCATTCATGTACTACATTTTAATTCAAAATCAACTTTATATTTAAAACCACGTCCAGGTGCATTCTAGTCGAAAGCTTTTTATTTTCAAGGAAAGATCCATTTTTTTCTGAATTCTGAAAATTCTGAAAATTCTGTAAATATTAAAGTCCGTCAAAATCGTTACAGTTTTTGAATTTGCACGTATAGAAGTAAATTAAAAACCACTGTGGAAATAAACACATACATTTTAATATTACCTATGCTTCACAATTGACTTAATTTTTTCTTGTCTGTCTATACAAGTCTATGTTATATGCGGCTTATGTAGAGCTATTATCGACATAGCTCTATTATAGAGAACGCTTTAGCGACAGGACAACTAAGAAACGTTCGTAACTATTTCGTGTAAGTCACTCATGAATGAACGAGGTAGCGTTACATGTGTGTGTCAGTGTACGGACAGTGTTGTATGTGTTGAGTTTTTTGTGAATGGCCAGCGATATCCGGTCCGGTATCGACTACAGGTTTTCTTATCATCTCGGACTCTGTCTAAACACGAGATATAAAAATGGTGTTTTATTACGTTTTACAACGATCCATGAATATCGATGAGGCATCGAATAATAGGCCTTTGGGGACGAATATCGAATACGTAGGTGTCAATGAGTGTTGCGTCCGCCCTGCCACCAATTTAAGGATGGTATTCAAAATTTTACATAACAAAAAATGTATGGGTAAGTATTTATTGGTAGTTGAGCGTTTGGTAGAGTTGATATCGTATTTCTATAGTAAAGGTATAGCTTATAATCCAGTATTAGTCATCCGAAATATTATGCCTTTCTCAGAAATTATGGTAAAGTAACGAAACCATCGAAGTAAGTACCATCAAGTTCGGCTGTTAACGCTTCTATAGTCGTCCTTAGGACAGAGGTTTACTTTTTGGTCTGAAAAACGGGCATACAATCAATCTAACGCAACGCAAACTTGCATTTGCATTTTATAAAGACATGAAAGAGTTTATTCTTTAGTGAAACTGCAAAATCAATCCCAGCTGTTTGTAATAGGTACCAGAAAGATGCAATAGTTAATACAATAGTGGGACTCTACCAATTAGGGGTTAAGAATTCTACCACCTACGTCACAAATTATCATGATTTTGGAAAATTAAAAGTATATAAAATTACAACCGGACAGTTGAATTATATTTATACATATAGACACCACTTTCAAGTTGATAATATATTCGAGTGGCGTGGTCGCGTCCCCGCAAAAACCGAATAACGAATATTTGGAATTGTGTCCAGACGCTCTTACTGGTGTAAAGTGAATTAATACGAAGACAAATATAGGTATCACCTGGTTTTGCCATACCTATAGGTTTTTGATAGAATGCCGCAGATGATTCATGGCCGGCTGATAATGATGTAATCATGTGGGGACATTTTAGGACATTAAAGAGATTTATGGTTTAGGAAATGATTTTGGGTATGTGTCATATTGTTCAGTAAACAGAAGGGCACAGTACTGTTTTAACATGCTTTGATGTTTCGAGGTCTTAAGTTCGATTCCCGTGGAAGCAAAGTTACATTATATTCTTATCTGTAGTAATAAAATATGTGTCATATATTTTTGGTAAAAATATACGTAGCTAGTAAATATACGAGCTATAACTTAAATCTGTACAAGGTATTAAATGGTGTTACATATAATTAAACTTGTCTATAGGTATATAACCTATCCTAACCTTACCCACTCTAAAACCTTCCTAACCTAAACAAAACACCAATTCAACAAATATTTACTCAAGATTAACTCTCTTTTACACATACAAAGAAAACTACTAAGTTAAGTAATATATATAAAGTAAAATATATGAAATTTACTTTTAGTATAACAAAACAAAACTTCACTCTTTTACTCGTACAAAGAAAATATTACTAAGTAGATATGCCTATATACTTTTAATACAAAACAATAAGTTCAAATAAAAACAGTTACTTAGACACATAATGCTCTTAAATATAGAATAATACCATCGTAAAAACTTAGCGTGAAAAAATTCTCGTGCAAACGATATAAAAGCATAAGAGCTGTATAAAACCTATATCCGCGAATAAATTTTAGTTTTTATTGCTACGTTTCCAAACTCACATGTGACCTTCGATATGTATCGCCGTTTTAACAAAAGCTTGGTGATAAGTTCCAAAATGTTTCATCTTTGGCACTTTTTCTAAAATATTTTTAAGAAACAAGGGTAGTTGAAAACCAGTACCTACTGGAAAGTAAGATGATAAGTAATTAAACCCATAAATACCTATTTCTATTTTTTCAATTAATACTATTCCACCACTGATCATTATCCCACTTCTGCATGAATCGAGATATAGATCTCTCACATTATCTTCTTTCATCGATAAATCATGTGATGACTGATTTTTTATACGCACGTAACATCCAAAAAAAGTATGCCAAGAATTTGAACCCCGAACTCCGTAAAGTTAAACTGGACTTGAAACAACAGAAGTTATATTTTATTAAAGTGTAGTAATATCTCCCGAAATGTATCTTTCAACTACACTCATTCATAGTGCATTACACTATTAAAAGAAGATTACATCGACACCGTATTCGAAGCCCCTCAGAACGCCCCCGCACGTAAATAATAAATTTAATGTTAGCACCAACAACAGACAGAAACGAAACAAAAAGCACCCACCCTTACCGAGAAGACGGAGTTAGAACAAAACAGGGTCTTGCCTTATCAAAATTTAAATTTGGAAAAAAGCGGGAGCCTCATTTCAATAACCGTTATACGGTACCCTCCTGCCCCGTCGCAACTATGGGTGATTGATGGCGGGTAAGAAACAATGGGCAGTCGCTCCCAAACCGCGAATCCTAATAAACGCTTTATTTTATTTGTATCGGACTCGATAATATATCGACAACTTAGATTCGGGATTATCGCGACCGGTCCCGTCTCCCGTTTGTTCCCATGCTCGACAATTCTTTGGTTCTGGCTGCTTTTTGTGTACGTGGTCGGGTTTTCAGATTGTGTTATAACGGAAGTAGCCAATGAATACAAGTACACTACAGTTAAGAAATTTACTGAATTTTCGATGGAAATAAAATGTCATTTAACCTTAACTAATTAAAATTTATTTTATGACTAACTGACCCGCCAAACGTTGTGTTGCCATATAAATAAGAAAATGTTACGGGTGAACAACCCTTATCACTTAGGGGTGTGAAAAATAGATAGTAGCCGGATTCTTAGACCTACTGAATATGCATATAAAATTTGGTGAAAATCGGTAAAGCCGTTTCGGAGGAGTACGGTAACTAATATTGTGACACGAGATTTTTATATGTAAGATATGGAGGTATCAAACAGGAGGAGCAACTATAATCAATCCCAGATAAGATAAGAGTCCTGATTGAGATCGGTCGTAGACTTACTACCCCAGAGATGAAAGTTGGCACGCCTCGGATAATTATATCTCCCTTACCTTCCTTTAAAATGGAACAAAATAGCCTTGAGCACTGCTGTTATTTGGCAGAAATAGATAAATATTCCATACCAATGACTTTTATATTGTACTATTTTGAAAATTAAATTATTATATTATTGACGACCCGCGTGGCGGAGCAGCCGCCATACTGGTCTGACGCGCAAAGGGTCCCGGCTTCGATCCCCGGCCAGACAGATATTTAAATGATGAATTTAGATTTCTTTTTCTTAGGTCTTAGGTCTAGGTGTTTGTGTATTTGTCTATGTGTGTGTCCATGGTACCCACGATACAGGGAATCCTAGTGTGGGGCTGTGAGTGTAGAAAGCGTTTATTTATATATTTTTTTAGTAATTAAATCTCATTATTTATTATCAAATAAGCTCAATAAAAATCATTATTTATTTTCTTCGTTACTCCGCAGGTAACGCCATCTATCATCAACTTTAAGTAGACTCGGTCAGTTTAACTTAATAACCGTCAGGGTTGAGTGTGCAAATTACACATTGCAAAACACAAGCATACACGTAAAACACTTACACATACTAATTTGCAACTTGTAACAAGTTATCAATTATTTAGCTCTATAAAGTCCCAACCTCATACATTACATAAAATTGACGGGTTTACATGTTTAACGTGTTCTGTCATTAAACCCTCGCAACCGCTTCTTAGAATGTGTCATCAACTTTCAAAGGTACGTAAGCATGACTTACAAGTTACAATTACAGACATCTAAGGTATGTAAGCGTAACTTACAACTTACAATTACAATACGCTCAATTACTATTAATTCTGGTTGAAAAACGCTCGGGTAATTTCAACTTAGCGCGATTATTCGAGTGTGTCGTGTTGTCTACGAGCTGTGTCCTGCGGTTTCACCCGCTTTTAAAAGTGCAAAGGTTTTTAATTTATTTTTGTAAATATTTATCTTTGTAGTAACAATCTTTATCTAAATTAAAATTAACCAATTACAGTTAAGTAGTTTCGGATATTTGCCGAAATTTGTATTAAGTAAACTAAGAAAAGTTTTTGGATTCGTTCTTAGGTATGTACAGGAAGTATGAACAACTAATGTTCCAAGTCGGTTCAATACTTTCAAAGATATATGTGAAGATAGAAAACAATTTAATATGCATTTATTTTTAGGATGGTATCATCTAAATATTCATAAGAGCTTAAAAATGTTAGCTTACTTTCAAATTTTAATTAAATATATATTTGTGTAAATTTAAAATTAATATATTGTATAGAGAGTGTTTTTCTTTATATAATATAAGAGTAGGAGAGCATGAAGTCCACCTGATGGTAAGTGGTTATTGCTGCCCATGGATATCTGTAATCAACACCAGATACGATTAGATATTCCTAACTGCGGTCGGCCACAGATGTGCCACTACCCTTAAGGACCAAGTTGGAACGCTTCGGAAAAGTATGTCTTCCTTATCTCACCCTTCAAACCAGAACACAGCAGCGCTCAACACTGCCGTGAAAGAGAGAAAAAAGGAAAAACGCTTTTAAGGGAGAACTGCTGTTATGAGGCAGAAATAGGTATGGCGGTGGCGCCGCTGGAGTCGAACCAGAATGGGTTCTACCACTTTCCACCTTTCCTGTTTCCGAACTGGAGTATTTATATGCCATTGGATACGATACGCGCGTGAAAATCAATAGAAAACAATTCGATTAGTTGCATAAAGAATGAACATACTCGTAATTAAGTGTATGAAGGACGGTGCATGCACGTGTGTATGGAATACGTTTTTCACACACATTATCGTTATAAATATGCTATTGAAAAATTGCACTATGTTCTGTTTTGAAATCATTTTTATGCCTAGATTACAAGGTACAGATTATTACACGTTCTGTTATGAAATATTTTTTATTAGAATTTACAAATCATAAAGTATTTTGCATACTTATTTCTACGACTCTGTCCTCATTTGATATGAAGTTAGTCTTCAGGGTAGATAATAATGGATATGTGGCCGGCATCAAATAAAATTCTAATCCTTTCTTGGGTTCATTATAATATGTAGATGTTCATGGGCGGTAGTTGTCACTTACCATCAAAAAATCATGTATCTATATTTTGTATTGTAAAAAAATGTAACGTAAATAGGTATAATCGAATAAAGTGAGTGATAACTATAAAATTTAATACTACTTCTTATTCACAATTAATTATTAATTTAATTTATATGAAGCCAAACTAAATGCGCATAAATTAATACAATCAACAACACGCGATTCCTACTGTAACACATCAATTTCCGCATTTATTCGAACGGATCCTTATAACTATTTCTATCTGTGACGGATATCGGTGTATGTGAGAAACGGAATAGCACGACATTTACAACAAACTTCGTTTTACAAAAAGGGGCCAATTTGCTATTGGGCACATAACTATTATAGATATTTAAAAAAATTGACTTGATGTGTTCAGTAAGGTTTTTAGGTAAATTTACTTTTATACGTCTCTACGTAAATACATATCTTTTACTAAATTCATTTAAAAATTGTTAATTTAAAAATTCATTTAAAAATACAAGTTATTTATTTAATAGCTATAACTTTTTCTCCTATATTTTTCTACAATTAATCTAATTTCTTAAAAACACAGCATTCTTAAGGCATATAAATTAACCTAATCGCCAACACGCAATTCTATGATAACGCATAATTTTCAGCGTTCATTCGAACGGATCCTTATAACTATCTCTACCTGTGACGGATATGGGTGTATGTGAGAAACGGAATGGCGCAAAATGACACGTTGGCTTTGATTTTAATGTGGAAACAACGTAATTGTCTCGTTTTCCCCGTCTTGGTCATTACCTACTTTAATGCCTCACACACGCACTGTTTTAGAACGTACTTCGTTTGCAAAAGGGGACCATGTTACTATTGTGCATATAACTTTTATGGGTATTAAAAATAGGACATGATTTTTACAAAGTTTTTAAGTTTCATACGTGTGACCTCTGTCTTTTACAGAAATTATATTAAAAAATATATGTGCACTAATCACACCGATCTATCAACATAAATCGGTAGTTATTGATAGATAGCATGTGGTTATAGGGTTCGATTCCCGCGGATGTTGTATCTATAAAAGCCTATGGCAACAATATGGTCTAAAGACACCTCATAGGTATGTTAAAAGCCATTATGCTGTTTAGGCCACAGATGGTGCTAAATAAATAGATAACACACTTCACACAAGGTACATATATGTTCCTATTATAGTTATACACAAACATACGCACACACACATATGCATATGCACTCAAAAATCATTGCTTTCCTGGACTGAGGAAAAGATTTCAATTTTGCGCCATAATTGACGACACGCGTGGCGGAGCGGTGCATACCGATCTGACGCGCAGTGGGTCCCGAGTTCAATCCCCGGCCAGACAGATATTTAAATGATGAATTTAGGTGTCTGTTTCTGGGTCTGGGTGTTTGTGAATTTGTCTATGTGTGTGTCCATGGCACCCACGATACAGGGAATCCTAATGTGGGACTGTGAGTGTAGAAAGCGTTTATTTATTTATTTATAATAAAATTATTTTGCAAAATTTTGAGACAATTACGATTTTGAGATAATATTTGATTATCAATAGTTAAATAATCTCTAGTACGTACGCAGTTACACAACCATTAATAAAGTTTCACTCCATTTCTATAAAAGTGCGTATCAAAAACCAATAACATACTGAATTTCTTAATTCTTAACTAAGTCCAGCTTAGCAATAATCGCCACAATATCGGAATTTTTATCGCATCCAACACAATCAGCATCACAATATTTCAATATTGATACAGCATTAATGATGGCTCTTAGGAGGCAATTAAAATTTTTATGTTAATACGAAGACAAAACCCCGTCTAACATGGAACCGGTTCGACTTGACTTTTTATGACCATATCAATAATTAATTAATCAAGAAGTAAGTGGTTCTGATGACTTTCGTATCTATAGGATTGTCAATGAGACAATATGCATAAATTAATTAAGTTTTAGTATTATCTTAAGTGATTAGTTAGTTGTGCGATTGTTGGAATGGAACGTGATTATATTCAATAGAATATTTAAAAGTTTTTTTTATAATATAGGAGTACATAGCAGACGAGCATGCAGTCCACCTGATGGTAACTGGCTACTGCCGCCCATGGACATCTCTAATCAACTCCAGATAGTATTCGATATTCCTACCTAAGGACTAAGCTGGAACGCTTCGGAAAACTCTGTCTCCCTTACCACACCCTTCAAAATGGAACACAGCAGCGCCTAACACTGCTGTTATTAGGCAGAAATAGGTGTGGTGCTGCCGCCGGAGTCCAACCACGAAGAGTTCTACCACTTTCAGTGTTTTTTGCATTGTTTTTAATAATATTTTTAAGACAAATGGACTAGATCCCTCTCCCTCAGAAGTAAACTTAGTTAATTTGATCGAATCTAACTCTTTTCTAACGTTTTTAACATGTATATTTTAACAAAAGATTATTTTTAATTTCTTTGTTTAGACAATTTAAGGAGGAAGTTCGTATTTTATTAAATGATTGATTTTATTAGAAGGTATTTTAATCTGATATGCAGTATGTATAATTTGGGGAGGGGGAGGTCATGACCCCAACGACTCTCCTCCATTTGTACTAGGCCTGTGTCATCATTTCTGGATGCGGGTCCTCTTCCCAGAATGAAAGAAGTAGAGATGAGAGTCTAGTACGCAGAATTTTTTGGCACAAAGTTCATGAAAATCGAGGTATCTGGGTTTCAACCTTGGACATACAAAATAGAGGCTGATATTCAAACATATGGCTCACTAACCTTGAGAACGAAGTTATAAAGCCTCTTTTAGTAAACTTTACAATTAACTTTATAAGAGAAACAAAGTCGCTTTAAGTAATCGCAATTAATTATTAATACGCTCTTATAAATAAATAAACTCGGTAATTATCTTACCAGTTTTCTCTATGTACCTTGTAAGGGTTAATGTGAGCCATATTTAGGTACAATTAACTATAATATAGCGCAATAGTTCCTTATCATTAATTCTGATTTGTATTAGGTACCTACATAACTGTAATAAATTTTTTATAACAAAGAAAGATTTATTTTTAGGAAAAGTAAAAGAAAAAATCTACAAAGAACAGAAAGGAAATAAAAATAGAAAGAGAAAAGAAAATTTTAAAATTTATATTCTCTATTAAGATAAGTGTGTAAAATATATTTCTTATTTTTTTATAGTTGCATATTGGACATTGGAATTTATTTTAGGAAATTTGTTTTTAATATACCTTTAGGGTTCTAATATTCGAGCGATATCATATCGTCTCTAATTATAGCCGCCCATCACCCTAATTATTATAAATTAAGGAAGTAGTCTAAAACGTAGACACATTCTGTTTATATTAACACTAGCTGACCCGGCAAACGTTGTGTTGCCATATAAACAAAAAAAATGTTAGGAGGATAAAAAATAGATAGTAGTCGATTCTCAGACCTACTGAATATGCATATAAAATTTGGTGTAAATCGGTAAAGCCGTTTCGGAGGAGTACGGTAACTAACATTGTGACACGAGGATTTTATGTGTGAGATAAATTTTAGATTTTCAGAATACATTCATTTAATATTATTTTTTTTTTGTGCGATTAATACTGTTTAATATTACAATTTACACAAACCATATATCTCGTCCACATAAAGGGCAAACGTCTTAAACACAAATCGACAAACAGTTAACAATACACGCCAACAATCAAATGATAGGTTTGCGGTAATAACAACAAAAGTGTTGTAATAATTTAACAAGTGCTTGCAAGGCTAAATTACTGCTAATCAACCTTAATCATTTCTAGCTGTATCTCAAATTGAGAGTTATTAAAGTAATGACTTGGGTGGGACGCAAACAAACAAATATTGTGTGATAATTAAAGAAAGGGGTTCCATTTGATAATGACCGCGATAATAACGCTGGTTTGGGGCAATTTTGTGGAATTATAACCGTAAGTGCCGTTTGATTACGTTTAGATGATCCGAGATTGTGATAGATTGCTACAGTTTTAAGTAGTTCCGAACTTGGTGTGGGGTTTATGCTTGAATCCAGAGGTTATTTGTTTTTTTAAGGTTTTAATATGTAACAAGCGTGCCGTTTACCCGTTTGTGATGGTAAGTGGCTGGTCATGGTCATCGTCATTTTAAGAGTAGAGAGTCCTACCTGATCTCCCTGAAGCCCAAAACTGCTTTGTGGTAGTAATAGGTGTGGCAATGGTACATCCGAATATTCGAACCATATTGGTTGACCTTTTTTTATATGGTCAATCAAGACGCTATTTAATATTTATTTATAACATAGAACCAATACAGTTGCTCTGACGTTTGCGTTATTCGATTTTTACGAGCTATCTTTGAGTTTTGGTGCTTGCATTGAGGACAAAATAATAAGAAAATGATATATTTTATTTTAAAAGTAAACAAAATACCTATGGCATTAGTTTTAAGTATACATGTATTAATTATCATAATAATAATAAAACGTATCTATGCAAGTATTCTCATCACGTAAAAATAAAAGAACCTAAAAACGCAAACGTAATCAAATTTCGATTTGTCTGCAAACAAAACGCTGAAAAAAGTAAATACAATTAATTCATTATTTCGTTAAGCAATTAGCACGGGTCGGAGCGCGAGAACAAAGGGAGCCGAGTTACTGAAAATTTCATTTGGCCCCAATTAGGTTGTTTCAAAATTGAATTTTGCGACAATTATACCCGGGTTCCAGGGCCGCATTTACGGCTGGCGGAGCTACTGCCCTGGGGCCTTCACAAGAAAGGGGCCCCCGCAAAAAATATCCAAATTTCTTCGGCTCAGCAACATTTAGGTTTTTTTTTTTTCAAACAGATTTTTTTTTGCATTTTTATCGACAATACTCGCACTTATCAAATACATTCTTACTAAAAATCATTGTATATGCGAGCAATATTTTTCTGAAAGACTTCACTGAAAAAAAAATGTTCCTTTTACGAGTATTTGGAAAATACGATATTTTTTTGAATACTTGGCTGAGAAAAAATTCTACTTTTATTTGGAAAATAGTTCACTTCTTCGTTATTCCAGGGCCCCCACATCCCAATCCGGCCCTGCGGCTATCCGGCTACGGGCCGCTGAGCGAGAGGTACAGTGTGACAGAGAGGGCGCAACAGGTGGTCTTCGCAATTAAAAGCGGGTTTTAATTAGTAGGGGAACTCGATTATTAGCGAATCTCGCTGTTTTTCAGTGGAATGTAAACCGCTTCGCAATTGAGGGAGCGGTGTGGGTTGCTCGCCTTTATTGGGTACTGATTTCACGATTTTAAAGGACCAATTAATGGGGCTTTAAAGGATTTAAAGTATTATACAATTAGTTATACTTCTAATCACGATATCCTACGTACTTTGAAAACTCTATGTATTTGTTTATTAAGCTGTACTTATAATATACCAGGTACATTTCATAGATACAATCCTATGAAATGTTAGGTATATATAAAATTCTCGTGTCACAATGTTAGCTACCGTACTCCGTACCGAAACGGCTTTACCGATTTTCACCAAATTATATATGCATATTTAGTAGGTCTGAGAATCGGTTACTATCTAATTTTCATACTCCTAAGTGATAAGGGTTGTTCTCCTTTAACATTTTTTTATTTATATGGCAACACAACGTTTGCCTGGTCAGCTAAGTAAATAAAATGACAAAATATTTAATATAGATATTTAACTGACAAGTTAGAAGGAAAAGTTTGCGTATATTATAGACTCTACAAGATTATCTCAACAAAAACAACCATATTCTTAAAAACTATACCATAATTGACGACGGTGACGTATATTCGTGAAAAATGTACGAAATCCATAATTTAGTCATCATAAACATAATATCTCGATTAAAAATGCATCACTCCGCATTTGTGACTTAATTTTATTCAATTTTCGGAAAGAATATAAGCATTTCTTCTGACCATACCCAATGAGTAGGTATAATAGAGGTCATAATCAAATGATCTTGTATTACCATACGTAGACATTGAATAAACATGATAATATTATTATCCATTCACGCAGACATTACATTGTGCTAAAATCTTACTCTATTCAAATAAAACGGAGATAAACCAACCAATTGAATAGCCTTACAATACACAGCTTATACGCATAGATTATGACGTCCTTCCGTAAATACCAGCACTCTACGTTGAATGCTTATTCGATACTTAGCTTTCCTTGAAATATCTGCATTTCCTTATCAAAAGAAAAGGGGCTTTTTAAAGGACCGGGGGTGGGTGGTGCGCTAGTGTGAGTGCGCCCCCGTGTGTGACTACTCATCTATATGTGTTAATGCGTTTTCTTTTTACCAATTTTTCGGGTTAGCATGAGTTTGGGGACAAAAAACAGGACTTTCTTATTCAATGGTTTTCCTAACAAAAATTGTCATTTTACAGCTACTTCATAAAAACTGTGAAATTTCGATCTATACTACCAACGCATGTCAATAGATTGAGTATTAGCAACAAGCGTACACAAAGTAAGAGTTCATTAGTAGAACACTTTGTAATAAAATATTCGAAGATCAATCTTGTAAATAATTAAGTACCTAAAACATCGTACCTTTAATATGATTACTTTAACTCGGTGTAGACCGATTGGTACGAAAACGATTTCTGTTTCTTCAATACTATCGGGAATAAAACCCGTTGGGTTAAAATATGTATGTGACAAGTACATGTAATTGATATTGTATATGTAATACAGTGTGTTTCTGTATAAGTGTACCTATGAAGTTCATTTTATTTAAGAAAACTAACAGTACTAATAGCAAATTAGAAAAAAATAAAGCACAACAAAGAGAAGAAAATAACATTACACACTAATTCAAATCCGGGACAGTTCCGTAAAACCCACATCATACCCACCCTACAAGAAGTCTCCGCACACGAGCGAAGCTTGCATATTATTTGCGCACACAGCCACATCCGTACATGTGTGCGTACATCGCTATTCACGATTTTCGCATCGATGGTGTTGTATTGATTTCGTATTGTCGTTAGTCGCGACATGTAAAGAAAGGGTGTTAGCTCCGGACGGGATTGGGACCGCTGGAAATTGGTTATTGTTTCAAACTTCGATCAAAGCAATCCATCCTTGCTAGAATTAATAATCAGTCTATCTATCCTTGCTTACCAACGATGAAATGTTGAATTTGGTAGAGAGACTGAGTTTTTCTAACTTTTTTATAATATAGGAGTAGCAGACGAGCATGCAGTCCACCTGATGGTAAGTGGCTATTGCCGCCTATGGACATCTGTAATCGACCCCAGATAGGATTAGATATTCCTACCTGAGGTCGGCCACAGACTACTACCCCTAAGGACTAAGCTGGAACGCCTCGGAAAAGCATGTCTCCCTTACCACACCCTTCAAAACGGAACACAACAGCGCCTAACACTGTTGTTATTAGATAGACATAGGTGTGGCGGAGTGCCGCCGGAGTCGAAACACAAAGGGTTCTACCACCTTCAAAACTTAGTCCTTAGGGGTAGTAATCGGGTCCTACCCGAGGTTCCAGTTTTATTCGTGGTTGATTAAAGATTACCATAGGCACTTACCATCAGGCGGATTTCTGCTTCTTTGTAAAAAAAGTCGGCAACATGATGTGCCGACTTTTTTTACTCAATATAATAAATAACATTTTCTACACCGAATGCCCTGACGGTCAGACAGACGGACAGAACAGAGGCTTAGTAACTAAAAGGGTCCCCTTACCAATCACATCATTTGTAGTAAGCTGCAAAAATCATAAGTGCTTCAACATTATAAATAAGCTAGTTTGAGATTGTCGAAGCCTATGTAATGTAAGCCTATCTTATTGAATTAGAACTTACTGAAGTAAACGGTAGGTGTAAACTAAGACAGCTATTTAAAGGCAGTTACAACTTCTTTAACTACTCACGTGTAGTATAGTCTATTTATGTTTATAACATTGAAGAAAAAAAGCAAGAAACGAGCATGTAGTTCACTTGATGATAAAGAGCTACTGCCGTCTTTAATCATGTGACTAACATCATATAAAACAGGGATTCTGAAGTCGATCACAGATACGTTCCTGAGGACTGAGTTGGTTGCTTCAAACGTAAGTTTACCGGCATCTATATCCTTCTACTAAAAACAAAATCCGCTTCATGCTAGAAATTGGTGTAACAATGGTACCTTACCCGACAATCATACTGGTTCTATTACCATATAACACATACTAATGTCTTCCGGAAATAATTTCAATTTATAAAAACCGGCATTTACTTGAAACAATACAAAATTAATTCAAAATATGACCTAAATATGAAGCGACTATCTTAGACCTCAAGATTTGCTGTGCACCTGTGATCGGCATTCGGTAGAACGTGTGCATTGGTCATAGATCCACGAACAGTAGCGACCGCTTACTAACTAACATGTAATCCACCTACCTTCTATCTACATGATTTAATTTTTGTTTGCCGCACCAAATCAGAAAAAAACTAATATATTGACTCTACATCTAAAAACCAAACGTGTCAACTTTGTACGTGTGTACGCGCCCTAACGCAAAGGGGTTCCAAACATGAGCGCCATTAGAAAATGTCTCGATAAGGATGTTCAATCATTTCGGTACCAATAAGGGGTGCTATCGATTTTGCAAATGTCACCCGACCGATATCGAATATCGCTTGCGCTCACCCTCGTTTTAAAACGTGACGTATGCGTGACGTGGAATGCTTGGTTAATGTTAAAATGGGGATGCAGGCCAACTAAGTGCGTACTGAAACCTATGAACAGTTGTCCGTCACAGGACTAGAACAGAAATCACGTCTACATTTCCCTATCTATTACTTGAGGTCGGCCACAGATGCGCCGCTACCCCTGAGGACTAAGCTGGAACGCCTCGGGAAAGTATGTATCCCTTACCACACCCTTCAAACCGGAACACAGCAGCGCTTATGTCTGTCGTTATGAGGCAGAAATCGAACCGGAGTCGAACCACAAGGGGTTCTACCACCTTCAAAACATTTAAAAGACACAGGACTTTTAACCGACCTGAAGACCTGAGGACTCAGATGAATCATCTCCTCATGTCTATAATCATTACAACAGCTTTACTTTTCCAAATCAAAAAGAAGTGTGGATGCACTAGAATTCAAATAGTGAAAAAATCTATATACATTTTGTATATATTTTACACGAATTTTATATAAATTTGAATTAATGACATTAAAATTACATGACAATTATTATTAAGTCATAGACAGAAACTTTTAGACACAGAAAATAAAACTTTTCATAAGATATCTATTATTAAACTTGTAATAACTAAATGACTTCTTTAAATGCATGCATAACTGTTAGAAAATCTCCACCAAAATTAGCCTAAAATAACTTAATATTAATTACTATTATTTTTTGTTTCAGGTATTTCACTCAACGCGTTTATTTACATTCAAGACAAATCCTGTGAAGGTAAACTTATTCACAACTCGGAGAAGTCCACTCGAAAATCTTTACAGCAGCATAAAATATAGAGAGCATTCCACTAACACTGAGTGTCTATAAATAACCTATAAACGTAACTCGTCTATCCGTCAACAGATGGCGGGGTCCGTCCAACGTGTGAACTTATACGATTCTAGCGCTCCACATGGGAGGAGTTTTCTCAAGTTTTCCTCGTTAGAACCGCGGTGTTCCTTACACGGTTATAGTTTCACAATTATCGCACAGGGGGCGGTGTAGGTCTACTTTCTTTTGAAATAGGTTACGAACCTCACCTAAATAATGCGTAGGAATAATACCTAGGTTATTGAACCTTCGTTTGGGAGTCTGAGTAAAATCGTTTGTAAATAATGTTGACATGTCAGTTATTCTTAACTAAACGAAAGTATTTGTAGGTACTATAATTGGCACTTTCTATTTACGTCGCGTTCTAGTGTATTGATAACGATGTATCAATTCAAATTACCAAGAAATGGAACTTATTATTTCATTTCTTAAATGAATGAGACACTTTTATTTAAATATAAGTAGTTACAAGCACTAGACATATAAATCTAAGCAATAAGTTGACCAAAGATGAGTTTCCCCTGAGGCATGTCCTAAGAAAGCATTTAGTAAATGTCTCACCATTTAATCATAACACAACAGCAACACACTGCTTCATAAATAAGTGATGCTGCCGTGCAATAGGCCGAAGAGCTCTACTAACTTTAAGCCTATCATCGAATCCAAATAAGTCTCTGTTGATCACAGATCGATCCATTGCAAACCCTTTTGGAATGAACTTGAGAACTGTCAGAATAGTGTCTTTGCTTACAACACCCGTAAACAAGAACTCATTATTTACCCAGCTGTTACAGTCCGCGCCAAACTGCTAGTCCGGTCTGTAGTTATTGCGAGCAGGTGTAGTCATAAAATTTGCTATGGCGACGGGATTCATTTCTATATTCAGAGCGGACTGGCAGTTTCACGCAGACTATACAAGGTAGAAGTAATTAAAGGCAAAGAGTTTCAGCCGTTTCAGTTTTATACAGACACCACCTTTATAAATAATCAATTTATCTAATGTTTTGCCTTCCTAAAATCGATATTTCTTCATACTACATTGTCAAATTTCATCTTTGGATAAAATTTGAATAAATAGCGAATCAGTAACGGGCGTTAAGAAAGACTTCCTTCACCGTTACAAGTGTTCATTCACAGACGACAAAACAAATAGTATAAAAGTTATATAAATATATTTGAATAGTAATTTATTTAGTTACTTTTATACAAACCAATGCTGTTACGAAAACATCATCGAAGCTACTTTCTACAGATGAAAATTAATTTTACAGCTCATTGTGCAAATGGTTTTTATATGACCACGTTAGTGTTACGAAGATTGTAAAAACATTAAAAAGTAAGGAAAAAGTCCCAGCTTCTGATTTTTAAAGTAAGTTATCTAAAAACTGTGCTCTGATTGTTTTGTAAGCAACTAACTATTTTACTAATCGAGACACTTTCTACCGAGTTCAACTTATAATCTTTATATTCGAGCGTATAAAAACATTTTTCAGCACATTTTCCTTATCTGTTTTATACTCATACTAAAGTCAAAAAATGCTTATTGTCCGACCGGATTTTAATAAGTAGACGAAAATTTCGGTAACAAATTAGTCATCAAATGATTGGCAATTAAGCAAAAATACGTGCGGACGGACGCCGGAGTGTTATTAATTATTATTGTTGTAATAGTCAAATGCTTTGTAATAGTAGTGTAGCTATAGTTACATATATACCCAACTTCCCAACTGTTGGACAATAGATCAATGTTGAAAATCTTATTACAAATCTTATATGTATTGTAAATAATTGTCAAACTTTGATAAACTATAATTCTTAGTTAAAATATTACTTAGATATTTACGAGTACATAGCGTATGATTGTAGTAGCGAATGTCTGTTAACAGATAGCTACTGCAGATAATTATAATTTACTTAGATACCTATTGTAGAAGTGGAAATGATGTGATTTCTGCTTTCAAAACAATATATAATATATACCTATATGGTATATATTTTTTATAATATAATATAGGAGTAGCAGACGAGCATGCAGTCCACGTGATGGTAAGTGGCTACTGCCGCCCATGGACATCTGTAATCAACCCCAGATAGGATTAGATTTTCCTATCTGAGGTCGGCCACAGATGCGCCGCTACCCCTGAGGTCTAAGCTGGAACGCCTCGGAAAAGTCTGTCTCCACCCAGTCTTACCACACCCTTCAAAACGGAACACAACGGCGCCAAACACTGCTGTTATTAGGTAGAAATAGGTGTGGCGGTGGTGCCGCCGGAGTCGAACCACAAAGGGTTCTACCACCTTCGATATAATTCTTCGAGCGACTAGTATTCACCACAATTAGATAGGGTGGTTGTTTTAACGATGTAAATGACGAGAAGGTACCTAGGTTCCTACAATTCATGTCGGCAAAATTCGCAAATCCGGTATTTCTGAATTCAGACGAAACTATCATTTAGACGAAACTCCACGTATCTTCAAATTTGTACTGCGCTCCTTAGTGGGCTAAAAATTCACGTTAAACAATTTTTACCTTTTACGTAGTTTGTAGGAATAATGTAGAATTTTGGTACTCAGTAATGAAAAACACATCCAAATCGGACCAGTAGTTTCAGAACACACCATTTAGGTAAATACATACATAAAAACTAACAAACATACGAAGTGGTCGAATAGACCTCCGATTTGTCCGTCAATTTTCTAAGACTTATTCCTCACGTTATTTCGACCAAGTTTAGTTCCAAAGTCTAGAGCAAGCGTCGACGAGAGCCTAGCGTAACGTTACGAGGAGTCACGGTTACATCATTCGGTTTACGATACTCAAGGTCAGGGGTTGGCCACGCGCGGGTCATTGCCCGCCGTGAATAGGCTTACAGGTCAACCCGCGCAAAAAGTTTAAAACCTCTGACTGTTTAGTGTTTTCTAGTTCACTTCGCTTAGTGTTTGAGCGTGGAGGGTAATGTTATTGGGTGAATATTGACTGTGTACCTATTATATCCGATCAAACGTGCTGCTATTGAAACGTCTTTACAGATTTTAATACGTAAATGAGGTGTTGTTGGATTCGTCTAAATTATGAAAGTGACATAAACCATTTTTAAGCAGACGATTATTTTTATTTTTATAATGAGTTTCTAGCTTATATTGTTATAACAAACGAGACATAACGCCCATGGACATCTGTAATCAACCATAGAAAGGATAGCCTTCTTGATGTTGGCTACAGATGCGTCGCTAACCCTAAGGACTAGGTTGGAACTTGGAACGTTCCACATAAGTATGTCGCTAGTACTGCACCCTTTAAAATGGGTACAGAGGACACAGCATCGTATAACTCTGATGTTATGATACAGAAATAGGTATGACGATAGTGCCTTCAAAGTTGAAACACTTTCTTTTAGTATAGGAACTTTTAGTACTTACTTTTTAGTATAGCAGTGTTGCACAAATATTTTATATAACAAGTGCCACAAAAACATCATCCAATAAACTGAAGTATAACTAAAGTCATTTTGCGAATTATTAATTTACGTATTCGGCACTATATTTGTACAAATATTTGGTTTACCTATTAAAAACCGCATACCTATATATCATTTGCACTTGCACTGACTTAGAAACTCTAGGTACGCTTATATCTCAAAATCCTAAGGTTATATTGCGAAATATTTTTGTTTACGTATTCGGCTCTATTTGGACAAATATTCAGCGGATAAACACCACATTCTTGAGCCTCGATATATTTTTATTATAGTTTGCAAGGTGCAGTGTTTATGCGTCAGTTATGGAGTTTCAATGTCAAGGATGCAATTGGAATGAACACAGAAATCGTTATACCTACGCAGGTATTTTTTGTTAGGTATTATTTGTCTATCGTGTTCTCTCTATATATACTTCGATCATATTAAACTGGTGTCTGGTGATGTAAATATTATTCGGATATTTCATTTTTTATATAAATTATTACAAGACAAATAGGTGAAATAATTGAGAGATACTCGTAGCTATTGTTATAGCTAGTATAACGCAAAGCGCGCGTAGCTCCGTCGTCAAAGTTAAAGATCATCAGGCGCGGTCAAGACATAGATGGGTGCCCACTAGTAGCCACAATTCATCCGCAGCTTTGGAGGGCACCGTCGGCACCGATTAATAAGTCAAAATTCAATCGATCTAACATTCCCTAAATCTAGTCGGCGGCCTTATAAAGCATGATTAAGCCCCCCACAATTTTAAAAACCCGTGCCCAACAGTGGGACACAAAATACCATTACAAGCCAATAAAAGCCTCGATCAAGTATGCGCAACCGTGTCCTACCTATCCAAACAATTGCGTACAGGTGTCGCTAGTAGCCAGTTTTTGCGTCGTGGGTGGGCGGGAAAACGGCCATTTATTTATTTAGCTACCGTCATTGCTCCAATGATCGCTTTTTGCTACACATGCTAATGATTCCGCTCGTTCGAGTGTCTATGCCAATGTTTATGGTATAAAAGAAGGGTTAAGAAAGAAAGAAAAAATATATAATTTTAGTTTTATAAATTACTGCTATCTTGTGATGTAGCGCTGCTCTATTTTAAGCTGAAGGGTTAAGAAAGAAATAAGAAATTTATTTTTATACCAATATCATTCTTGTCTCGGCTCTACCTTGATAAAGTTTATTATATTAAGCTTCTAAAGTTATTTTGCTTGTTTGTAATAAAATTAATAGATAAACCATTATTGGATTAATGTAATGCAATGTAGAATTACCAGACCTATGACGATTGTGGTATACCTTTATACTCTTAGCGGCTTTAATTTTGGTATATGTATGTACATTTTTGGTGCAAAATTCCACATATTTTACAATAATAAAGTAAATATTTAACGGAATCTTTAGGTATTTATTATTCGTAAAGATGTAGAGCAAACCTTGAGGATATCAATGAGCAAAGCTTAAGCATCTAGGCATCAATATGCCTAATGTTTTATGAACATATGGAAAAATATTTAAATGGAGATCTTCTAACCTTTGTGTGACGTCAGAATTTTTATTTATAGGCAGATATCGCATATTTTATACTCATCGATAATAAACAATGTATGTCGATGCCGCCGTTTGTCGATGATAGGTTCAAACCTTAGTTTGACGTCATAATTTTCATTTATACACATATCGCTATTTTATAATCATCTACAATAAATAGCCGTTGGTGCGTATAAATATTAATGACAAAAATTAATTTCGGTCCGTCTTATTTGTCACTAGTTCTTGTTATTTAAGACTATTTTTGTTGCATTTTATTCAGCTCACTCATCCTACAGCTGCAAGCCATATTGGTACCATTACATAGAGGATAAGAGTATTTCATCATCATTTCTATAAGATAGGAGTCGCAGACACGTCTACACACAACTGATGGTGAGTGGCTACTGCCACTCGTGGACATTAGTAATTGAGGCCAGATAATAGATCGCTACCTGAGGTCGGTCACAGATGCGCCGCTGGTCGCTACCCCTGAGAGCTAAGTTGGAATGCCGCGGAAAAGTATGTCTCCCTTACCATACCCTTCAAACCAGAACACAGCAGCGCTTAAAACTGATGTTTTGAGGTAGAAATACGTGTGGCAGTGGTGCCGGAATAGAACCAAAAAATGTTGTACAAAAAAACTTTCATAAACAAACTGAAACACAATCAGTCGCATAAACTTCGAACATAAAATTGTATCTACATATATTGAGTGTGGGAGAAGTGGAGTACCTCGGTACCAAGTAGGTATTATATTTAACTTCCCAGGTTAACTTAAGGAATCGGCTTCGGATCTAATAAATAAATCGAATATATGTTAACGGACATAAAGGGACGGCTCTACGCAACATAATAATCGTTGCAACAAGTAGACGGAAAGATGGATACTTTGATAGCTTTTGCCCTTATAGCGCCTAGCCCTTTTAAAAAAGCGATCGAAATACTAAAAAATAAAACCACAAATTTCATAAAACGATATGATTTTCTTTTGCCACGACCTATGACTGTCATACGATATCTGTTGATATAGGTACCTACTAGTACCCTTAGTATGAGTTTTTACAAAAATGACTGTTTTTGTATTTGTTTACGTATTTGCCCATACATTTCAAATCAGCGCTCCTAGCGGATTGTATCAGAACTGAAAACTCATACTAAGGGTACTGTAGATAAAGGTTAATACCTTCCAGATAGAACCACAAGGAACTCTACCATAGTTAAAACAAATAGTCAGAATGTTCGTAAGTAGAATTTGTCAGATTGTAAAAGTAGAGTCTATGTTCTGTCTTTTATATTACCGTGGGCGACAGTGACCATTTTACAACAAGTAGGCTACATTACCGTTAACTACGCCTTTAATACTAATATATAACGGAAAGAAAGCCTTTTAACACATACATTTTTGATACATAAATTAAACCTATTCAAAAACTAGTGATTTTGAAAGAGGAAAACAAAAAATATAATTTGGAAATACCCTTACCTACACAGCTAGTCGAAAATACTAATTTGAAATTCGTATGAGTAACTTTGCTATATGACAGCCTTCAAATTAAAACATAGATAAGACTACATTCTATTAAACAGAAATATGAGGATAGGTATGACTCTACCTGTATCTATTAAATAGAGAAGTCTTTTTTTAGTTGTGATATTTAAATCATAACAGCTCGATATAACTTTATTGAGTTTCTTACGCTTAAGAAATGTAGAGAACGCATTGATAACTTTTTGTTACATTTGGTAGAGATAAAAATGATAGAGACAAAAATGATTTTTTTGCATTGTATTAAGATAAATAGGTAGTTATTTAATTAACTCAAGGTATCTTGTTCTTAGGTTATTTTGTAGAGATATTTGCCATGTTGATCGGATGGTAGAGTAACGGGTAGCGAATTGGTACTAACTCTATTATTTGGTTACGGTATTTTTACAGGTGTCTTAATGTGTAAATTACATCAAAAAATATTCAGACATATGTTTATCTCACGTAGGTATATTTTTCTACCTTCTTAGTTAGGTTCGTAAGTGCCTACCGTCTATTATGTAACTTAAAAGTATTTTTTTATGAAATTTGCTATCATCCAAACACATTTTATTTATTAAAAATCCTATTATTTCGAAAGATTACTTCAAACAGATAAGTATCTACCTATTTTAAACTACGTTAAGTTCCTGCTGTTTTATGTAGGCTAAGTAGATACTAAAAAGATTTCTACATACTTAAATACCTATATGTTTGCTTACAGGTACCCACAAAATAGGAGCCCATAGTATAATAATTGTAAAACATTATGTTAATGTTATAATAGAGTGATTCTGTATTCACCTCACGTTATAAGTTTAAGCCATTAAATTTTGTTCGGTCGTTACCTGTGTCTACCACTTGTTAGCTTGCCAAATACATCTAATTAGACCTTCACGTATCTACCTATCCAATTAGAATTAATTATATGATACCTACGTCTAAAACATGGCAGCATCGCATAAGTAAATACTACAAGACAAATATTGATAAGACAATGTTTGTATATAAATAACTATTGTATGTCGGATTACGCCAATTAAACGTATCCGAGCGTCATAGCGCGGACGTCCCGAAATAAATCGCCAATCGCGGAATGCGGGTAAAAACGCATTCATTTGCGCCGCGTTCGCAATTAAACCGGCGCAATTAACGCTAGGCGGGGCCCCTTAATGAGGGATAGAGGCGTCGGCGGCGCAATCAACATTAAAGATTGGCGGGAGATGCGCTCCCGGGTGCCCCCCTCGCCCCTCATTACTTATACAAAATACTTAAGACGCGTCGTCCCGCTCTCCGTGCTAATAGCTAGCGCCCACTCGCTATACCCGTCCCGCTTCGCTTCGAGCGTAATTAAGCTCGCCTCGCCTCGCCTCGGCTCCGCCTCCTGCGAGGGGCGCCGCAGAGCGGGGGGCCGCGGCCCGACCGCGCAGTGTGCCGGCGACCGTCGACAATACAACGTGTATGTCGCTTACGACCACAAGACACCACAGTTCAAGTTTAGTGTTACCCGTGACCCGAGTGTGTTGACTGAAGTGTTGTTGTTGTAACGGATACTGAAGTGCTTGTGACTGTGATGCCGCTCACGCCGGTATAGGCCGTTCATCGGGCGATGCTCGCAGGTTAATGTTTTTTGATTTTTCCAATGAGAATCTCGCTAATTGGGTGCATACTATGTAGGATCGTACTGGATTGAGGTATCGTGCGGTTCCGTGTTGTGATCGTTTTAGGAAAGTTGTGGTAAACTGGAAAATGACAAAGTTAGGTACTTCTCAGAAATATCAAATTTTCTTATTCAATACGGCAGAGTTGTTTTAGTAGGAATATTTTGATATGCCAATCGACTTAGTCCATTTTACGCTATTTTTGATTGCGCTGACTCAAATCCGCGCTAAACAAGGTTTTAAGGTAAATCGCAGATAATTTTACACGGATTTCATAGTTAATGTAATTAGTATTTATAACAGGTATAATATTTCCGACTGATACCTGTAAGAAATTGTAAAATCCGTAGAGTTTACATCATGTTTCGAATTCGATTTCTTA
Source organism: Epargyreus clarus (assembly GCF_041222505.1). Taxonomy (NCBI): domain Eukaryota; kingdom Metazoa; phylum Arthropoda; class Insecta; order Lepidoptera; family Hesperiidae; genus Epargyreus; species Epargyreus clarus. Next base: position 6,678,241 of record NW_027332239.1, on the reverse strand, counting down.
TTGTAAAGATAGAGTTCGGTTTTATCTCGTGTCATAGGACAATTCGGTATGCAGTGTACTTTAAACTACAGCGAAATTTTAAATTTAACTAAAAAACAGGTAGAGAAACGGTAAAATTGACTACATTTTACACATGGCTAACAATTAGTAACTTTTAATTAAAATTTCATAAATCAAACTGACAAGTTTTTTTCCGGGACGCTTAAATTTTTTGATCGAATTTTGGGGAACAGTCTTAACTTATTTCTTAATACCCGTTTTAGTGTTAGCCTAGAATTAATCTAAAACAATATTATTCAAAGCGAAAGAAAAATATTTTCATCACTTTATTTTATATAGGTATCATACAGTCCCGTGCGACGAAAGTCCAAATATTTTCAAACAACTAAAGGTGTACCTGTCTAAAATTTCAAATATCAATTCAAATTTAAATTCGGAACGTGATACTGCGGTATTACCTACTTATTATGTACACCTGTCAGTTTTACCTACGTAATTAAACGTTAAAATTGATTAAAATAATAATAAAATAATTGAATTATCTACAGTTATAATTAAACTTGATTAAGACTTATCAAGATTTTCATTGGTCTTGCTAAGAGTTACAAGGTAAATCGATAATTAGAAACTTGTTTTGCTGTTAATCTTTTTGTTGTAATTATATGTTTTTGTTAATGTTTAAATTCTTTGTTTGTTTAATTCACTTTGTCATTTAACCTTCGTATCAGCGATGTCAAGAACCCAATACAAAGTAGGTATTAAAAGAAAGATTCGTTTTTTAAGTCTTTTCAGTGATAATTATTTAAAACTGTTGCTACCTAATAATGCTGGTGATAATTATTTACTATAAGATCAGTTGCTTGTCTAAAACCTATCTTAGTATGTACTCGTAGTAGATAACTAAGTTACCTTCAAGTTACCTAAAATCTTTGGGCCGTTGTTTGAGATCTCGGAAGTATAATATTAGAGATGTTTATCGTTCACTATTCGTATTAAGGAAATATTACTGGTAATCTATAAAAGATTTTGTGAAATTTGAAATAGCGAAAAATTTAAATTGCAGCGATATGTTTTGCTTTGCACTTGTTTATCTAAATAATTCTGTTATATACCTACATATATACTCGTACGAGTAGAGATCTTTCAGGTAATTCCATTGATGTAAACGTTATTATTGAAGTGACTAGTTAGTATGTTCAATTGAGATGAATACATTGTTTCCGAGTGTTTTGATCAAAAATCCGTAGTAAAAATAGTTATTTTAGAATAAAGTTAGTGTCTCATTTATTACTTGTGTTTATTTTTTTAAATCTCATAATTTTAATGTTACGTTTAGATTCATTTTAAAAAGATGTCAACAGTTAGAAATGAAGTGAAATAAAAGCTTAAAATATTTAAACGCGCACCACATAAGCATGTCGCTTACTAAAAATCCGATTCGTCAAGTATTGTAAGTATTGTTAGTTAACTTAGTGTAAATGCAGACGGAGTTGCTAATATGCATTTACTTTAAATAATTTAAAGATACCATTTCGTAGTTTCATACTAATTATCCTTAGAATTAATCGTACAAAACGTAAAGGAATGAAATGAGGAAAATCCCAAATTAGAAGGAGATACCTACCTACCTACACTACCTATTGTATAGAATAAGAGTAAAAACTACAATAATTGCTTACAGAATTACAAAGTTATTGTGATCTTAAAATAAAACCTATCTTTAGTATTGTTGGTTAGAGAGTTTTGACCGCTTTACTATTTATAACTATAATACTAGTTTCGCACGCGACTCTGCTCACATGAGGACTTAGTTTTAATTTGAACTGTACTATCTTTTAAACACAGAACACCAGATCTTTATTTTTTGGTGTTGGATCTTTCATAGCAGGTCTTACTCTACCTTCATCTTTATGACATGATGTCGTGTTTAAATTTTAGATCAATTGATTATAGAACGTGAACGACCAAACAAACACACATATATTATACCTATACGTATAAGGATTAATGTAATATTTTACTTTCAATGCCATCTTTGAACATTAAACAAATTAAAATATGTTTTATTTTTATATTGCGTACTTACAGGATGTAATCGACGTCATTTAGTAGATGCTTACATAAATAAACATTGTTTATAATTTATATATTATATGATTTCCGTTATCATTTTGTAAGCAACTGTGGTATGCTCTGATGGTAATGAGGTGAAACTTATCTACATAATATCTCTAAGTAGTATGCACCAACTTAGCAGAAAATATTTATTAGAGCGGTATTATAAGAATAGTTATTAGAATAGTTATAGCTGTAAGTTAATGATAAAATAAGGATAAGGTAAATCAGTGACTTGAAAATTTTAATAAGAATGTAATCTTAATTGATTTTAAAATAATTCCGTAACAAATTATATTTATCGTGACGAAGTTAGCAGATATGAAGGAAAACTAATTCTATAAATAAAAAAATGTAAAGTAAGAAAGATTACAACTTCTTATAAAAGAGATCTAATAAATTCCTAAATACTGTCAACCAGATCGTTACGATCATGGAACAGAAAAAACAAGGTTACGATCTTGTAAACAAACCACATAATTTATTCAATATTACATTTTAAAATTTTCACTCAATTCAAAAATCGAACAAGTAAAACAATAGGCGCGCGCGCATTCCATCTCGACGGGCGGCCATCTTGCCTGATCGTTTTCCCTATCGCGCTTGATACGGGACAGATGGAGTCATTAATCAAAACGACCTTAGATCAGTATCGATCGCAAACAGTGTTTAATTTATTACAGCCTCAGACACCAACTGATAATTGATACGGTGCGTAGGCGCGGAAGACGCGCGAAAATACGACAATAGCGCCACTGGCCTATGGAAATCAATTTACTTTGCATACTGCTAACGAATATAGAGCGGAACATAGATAACAAATAACAAACGATTGTTTGGAGCTGGAATTTAATACAACTATTCTTGTAGCTAACTACCTAGTTATTTTGTTTCCTTGTATGTCCTTAGAGTACTTGGAACAGAGAAACCTTAATAACTTGAGGTAAAATTAAGGATTATTTTATTAGTAGATATGTATAGGAATGTGTCTTGCACTGTTTGAATTTTAATTTTCTAATTTGAAATTCTGTCTGATTCAGTGCTAGTACCTTCTACTTATATTCAAGGGGGTAATTTATCGATTGGAACTAAAAAATGCTTGTTTTAATCTTGCTCAGAAATTTTAAAATCTAAATTTGACAAAATCAAATTCGTCAGAGATTGTAAGATAATTAGTAAAGCAATAAGAACTAGGCAGGTATGTACTTATTTTTTTAACATTTATTTAGAGCACATACCCATTACCTATTTACGAGGTAAAAAATATTCGTGAAGTAAAAAATGCAAACCTAATCACGGGATTCCCAGCTCTTAAAACCAAGTAATTAGTTCTAAGGTTAGATATGTAACGTACTACTTATTATGTGTACTATATCTATTTGAGCTTATGGCGTCATCTAATGGATTTAAGTAGATTTTTTTAAGGACGTAGGTAGGTATAGGTACGGCTAAAGTAAACTCAAATGTTTGTCTTTTGCCACCTATTGTAATTAGTTATATTGGCACATACTCATAGTATCTGAATTACTCAAAGGTTAGTAAAAAAGTTCTTATTAAAGATAAATGAATGATTGTTCATTGATTAAAAAATATATTAAAAAGATCTGATTAAAATTATATATGTACTTGATTATTGTTATTTAGTATCTGCGTAAGAATTTAAAAAAGTAAACAAATACTATTTTATCTGTTACAATTTTACCGCGGTTCAATTTGATTGTCCACGCGAGTTTCGCGACAACTAACGCCATCTACCGGGCGGTAGAGGAACCGCCTTATCGGTATGGGAAAGCGCGCGACTCAGCCACTCGAGAGATAAGGACAATCGTGACGGCTCGTTGAGATGGACTCGTGATAGAAAGATAACGCACTCGTACGATTGTATCTAAGATTGGTCAAGGGGTAGTATATTGGTGCCGAAGTGGGACTAATTGAAACTTTTTAAGAAAGCAGTGGACATCTTTGGATTTGAATTTTTTACAGTAAGGTTGTATTTTTTTTACTCGATAATTCTTGACTATTGCGTTTTATATTTTTATGTGAGTAATGTTAATTAGGTACAAAAATAAATAATAGTTTGAAATATTGAGTGTAATCTTTTTAGTAAGTGTTCATTCTTTGATAATAAGGAAATTATTTCCGTTTATCGTAATAATATTTTGTAAGATTTAGATATAATTTATATAAATAATTAACTAGATTAATACAAATAATAGATCGATTTGAAAATAAAACAAAAAAATGTCACGATATTAGAAAATAAATTGCGCAGTAAAATAAATCAGACATTTAATTTTACAATAGTAATCGAAATAAATAACGGATTTCTTAACGTTCCACTAAGCACTTAATATTTATTATCGTCAAAACATTTTGTCTTCCCACGAACATGTTTTATAGCTTTAGAGTAGATAAACGTGTTAAAAGGATATTAGGTACGATCAAAAACCTGAATTTTGAAAATACAGGCCTTTAACTTATAAATAGGTTCCTAATAGAATTCAATTTGTTAATTTATAATCTGATTTAAACTAGTTCTATCTATATCATTTTTGAAATTAGGCGATATCATAAATACCTATGTATTAGGATTATTGTGGTTTGGTCGTAAATCGGATGTATAACTACCGGATAGTGACCGCTAATGGCAAACGATATACGATAAACGATACTCTCGCTAAACAAATTCGGTTGTAATTTTAGGCAATCCACAAAATTTGAATTTGGAACATTGAGAACATTACAACGGTTATATATTTGTTAACAAAACCCAGCTTATAATTTAAAATAATTTCTTATTTTAACTTAAGGTTACGTAGTAACTATTTATTAATCTGTGCTTAAGGCCAACTTGTGTGTATGTTAATTCAAATTAGGAATAAACTATTGTTATTAGATTAATTAATCAATAATACTGTACGTCGTATTAGGCATATGACTGCTCTTACTTAAGTTAGTAAGTATGTAACTAAGTAACTTAATCCTTACTTAAGTTCTTAGCTAGTTACGAGCGCGTCAGAACTACCTAACAGGATTCTGTTGTAATTCTGTACTGCTGCAATTTTCTGACAGATTATATCTTTAATGTTGTAGTAACACTTCTCTATTTATTTTCGCTCAAAGAGATCTATTCTCACTCTATTATGATTAGATATACCTACAATAATATCTAATAGAATTCTTTATCCAATTTAAGTCAGTACCTTTTCAAGTTAGATTCCCCTATTGGTGTATTTTTACAAATATTCATTCCACACTTTGTAGATTTATTTCTTTTATAATAATCACCAACATTTGTGATTTAGTTTAGGTATGACATAACAGAGTGAAATTTATATTTCGTAAAATAATCATTGGTTAGTTTTAATACTAAAAATATATTTAAAAAAATATATTTGTGTCTCAAGTTTTATTTTCTCGTTTGAGTCCTTCACGCTTTTAATTTTCGTTATCGATAGAACAAGTCCTTAAGTCTCGATGATAATGTCATGTCAGCGACCTGAGGACGTCGGCATATCGCCCAGATACATGCATTACACCATACAATAGCTTAGGGATTTACATTCAGCCGATTTCAGATAGAACTGAAAGCTAGGAAGGTTTACAGGATGAGGGCAAGCTGTTTTGTAATGCGAATCGATTTGAAATAGATAGGCGATAATCAGTTGCTAATTTTGTAGATTTTGAATGTTATCTTAAATGCAGAGATGCACTTTAAACTTGCCTACAATTATATTAGTTGTTACTCATTCGTTTCGGCATTGTATTCTTACTATAGAAACTAAAACTAGTGGAAATATTGATTAGGGTACAGAAACGCACAGATAAAAACAATAGACGACCACACAAGAGCTCGGTCTTGGTATGAGTATGACGGATAAAAAATATCATAACATGCACATACATTTCACGATTTTTTTCAAGTTATAAGTGACAGATAATGCTTATTCCTTTTAAAAACAAAGATATCTTAAAATCTCACCCGATTCTCTAACAAGAATACCGAAACCACTATTGGGATTCAGTCGTAACCAAATGTCAACAAACATAGCGTTAAGCAAATCGATTACCGAATTTAACGGCGCTCGTTCACGGCCGTTGCGAAATACGTTACCGAATCCCAAATGTTAGTTATGCATTTTCGCTAACATTTCGCCAATAGAAAGAGTCTGCTTAACCGCAATCTATTTTTGTCGAAAATTTGCATACCAAAATAATAAAAATACCTACATTTTTACTTAAAGGATGTGTGAAAAAATCTTATATCCGTTCAACACTATTTAGTCCGGCAGTTTGAATAACACAACAACTTATACGTTACAAAATCATCAATTCATCATATTAAACGGAGACGGTTCAACTGTAAATCGGAATTAGGCGTCCGGTCCGTTTTCTAGTTTAGCGCAATTTATAAGAACCGTTGACATCAAAAAGTTTTTCATTTTCGTACGTGCTTATATATGGGTATGATAATTTGTTTCCGGTGTGCGGCGCGTGCGCATGGCACGACAAACTATTACATTCATGGCGTTAGCACGATTTGCATTTGAAATATTTCGTCCGACCCGCGCCTAGGATTTGTTATATTGTGCTCGGTTGAAAGACGAGGCGATTTTAATGCCTCAGTATCGGATTTCGTGGTATATTTTTCAGCGGCGCGCGCCTCGGTAGGTTTCTTTGTTGTGTGTGATAATAGGCCATATTTCGTGACGCACGTGCGTGGATAATGGTGACTGAGCCGAAGTTGACAAATCTAACGGATTTTATCTAGTTTATTCTAGATGCAGCGGATGCAAGCCTTTTATGTCATACTGGACACGGGTCTCTACAATAATACACAAATAATCAACCATTAAAATGAATATTTTCTATCCAAACGTTAATTAATTTTGCCTCATTATTGGGTAAGTATTTCTGTTACAAATTAAAACATGTTTAACGTTGAATTAGTTTTCATTTATTTTCGTCAAAATAAATTGATTTCGTGCAAAGCTCAGACCTTGATAGTTCTGGATAATCAGTGCAATTACACGGTACCAATTTTAATTGCAATTATAGAGCAATAATAATTATCTGACTAAATTAGGCTAAATTACACTCAAACCATTTTTTATCATAGTTTAAAAATTCCCTATTTGTATGAAATTATTTAGTAAAATATCGTTAGATATTATCGTACTATTAACTAGCAGTTTTAACTAACTAGTAGTTTGTTACTAGTAAATTGTAATGCGATTTGTAATATATAATATGTAAATTAATGGACGTATAATCGCATTCTAACACAGCCCACGGCGTTGATCTTCATAATTTACCGTATACCTACTTGTAGGAAATTATATGTTAAATATGTAATTGATTTCAAACATGAATTCCTAACAAGCTTTACGTATGAGTATATAAATAAGTTTTGAATATCTTTACTAGAAATAATTTCCAAAATATATATTTTTAAAATAACGATTGTTCCTGACATCGAGACAGGGATCATAGTTTTTATGACCAATAGGACAGGAGCTCTATCAGAAATTAAAACATCCGTTGCCCCAATAATTATTTAAGTAACATCCTTAAAATAAAAATGCGGCGAATCATAGTCAGTCATTCTATTACTAAACCAAAAACAGGTGTAGTCTTTGAAAGAAATCAAAACTGAGATGTCAAATTGGGTGTCGTTTCGATACACCTCGGGCGTTTTTCAATAACCCAACATCAAGTGACCATTTAACCCACCAAATAGTTCAGATTCAAAAAATTATGTCCCCGCGTAATACGAGACAGGCGATAAATCGAAAACTGATATACGGTCAGCTTTAAATTTATTATCTCCTTAGTCCTATGAAGTTCTGGTCTAGTCTTATTTATGTACTAATAATAAATTTGCAACATTAACTTGCGTGGTACAATTTAATTTGTTTGTGTCTAAGTTTCAACTACCTGTTCTGATCGAAAAAGTAACACGTTTTAAGGCACGTTAGTATGAAATTTGCAATCAATAGTGCTTGTTTGCTGTTTGTTTTTTGTTATATTTATTAACCCACGTGGCGCAGTGGTTAGCATACCGGTTTGCTACGCAGACTAAACTTTGATTCCTGTCTAGACAGAAATCTAAACGTTGCATTTAGAAATGTTTTTCTACCTCTTCTGGTTCCTACGAAATGGGGAAACCTTATATCTTATATATAGGGAAAACTTATGTCTATATATATTATGCAAGTATTATTATTATATATTATGAAAAATTTACAGCGATCTAGGTATATATCATTAAGTATTTTTATCTTTTTGGTATCGTGTGAGTCGCCGGGGTTTGCTTGAGGGATGGACAAAAACTATCTTAAGCCTACGAATAATTCAATTATATATTTTTAATTAGGTTAAGAATGTTAAGATACATATATATTATAAATAACAATGTAAAATTGAAACATCTGCTGGTGGCATTATAGAACGTAACTCTAATCAATAAATAACCATAGAATAAGTATAACCAATTTTATAAAAAAAAACTCGCATTTAGACATACATATATGTATGTACTTACTAACAAAAAAATACAGGCAAATATAGTATCTCCATTTTCGTTAAAAGGACGTGTAAGCGAGTGAGGATATGAGCATGAGTTTGGCCGCAATCTCGGCATCGCTCGTCATGATAGGACGCAAGTTCGACGCCTGGCCTTGGAGGAACCAGTCCGGCAAACACCGGCAATTATTCAATAAAACAAAAGCATCTCGTTTACGTCACACCACTAAACGCGGCGCAGATTAATTTCGCTTAATTAGCGAATTTCACCTGCTATTTAGGTTTCACGATACTAAATACCTTATATTCGACGACCTACTACGACCTTTTATTCTCTACTTGTTATCTTTGCAAATTGTATTGTGTTTTCTGAGTTAAATAAATAAATATGCCTATGTGTATACGGGGTAATGTTGAAATGCCTGTTTAATTCGGAAGGAACTGCCTGTTGATAGGAAAATATAAAAAATAACACATTGGTGTAAATATTCAGGAATCTCGTATAAAAACAGAAAGTTAGTGCATTAAGGGCATAGTATGGAATGTTAGCATCTCGCGCTTACATCTTACTAAACAGCGCAAGTTAATCACCTGCTCTTTAGATCCTGATACTAAAAAATGTGCCTGTTTGTCTGCTTGTCATATATAAGTATTATAAATAATGTTAGATATTGCCAAATCAATATAGACGGAATATTCATTCAATGATTTTTTGTTCGAAAGTATATCAGTATTTCGGATGAAATAAAAGTCCCTATATAGAAACATAAAATAAAACTAAAAATAAATTTATTATATATTCGTCATAAATATTTTGTTATTATTTATCTGTCTGTAAGGACATAATATTAATAATTTATAGAAATACAACGATTTGAACTGGACTTTCACACGACCATAGGCGTATTTAATAGGTCTCTATTTATTGTCGATGTCCTTTCTAAAAATAAAATTTCATGGTGTGTAAGTTATTTTTAAATGTAGGATCATTTAAAAATAACTTACACGGAGACCATATAAAATGGAAACACCACATATTTACGTCACAGCGTTAAATACAGCTGAGATTAATTTCCGTTAATTAGCGAATTTACCTGCTCATTAATATAACTTGGCAATTTCCTTAACGACGCAGAAACGCGTTCCGTATGGCTTTCGAAGAGTTGGTGAATTCGATCGAAGTTACGTTAAGAATGTAATTTAGGCAATCATTATAACATGTAGTATCCGATATAAGGAAAGATAAGAATATAAGAAAAGGAGGTGGATTTTTGGAAGTGTGTTAAGATACTGTTAAACAATTTAAAGATTTTTTTATTTGAGCAAAGAGCAATAAATTAATTTATGTAGATATATTTGTCAACACGTAACAGTTGATGTAACCAAGATATTCAATGGAGAATCTTGCTTCAACTTATTTCTCTTGTACCACTTCCCAATTTTTTTCAAAGCCTTAATAATGACGTATAGTCCGCGTAAAACTGCTAGTCTGCTCTGAATATAGAAACCTTCCTGTACCTCTTATATGTTACCTATATCGTAGGTAGGTACCTACCTATGTGCAGCAGGTACATGAAAATATCTTTTATTTCAATTTATTGTAAGCAAATTAGAAAAAACAAAGTTCGGTCAACACTAATAAACAAACGTAACATCAAAATATAATGGTAATGTTAGTTGATAAGACTAATCCCTTGTATATTGCCCGGCTATCTGCTGATATGTTTAATTACGATCACAAGTCGCGTTATTTTACTTTGATATACAAATAAACATTACACGAAATGTTGATAAAAATATAATATAATTAAGTGTAATTTATATGGTGTCGTTAATTGCATTTTGGGTATAATTTTAGTGTAGGTAAGCAAATATTATTCCGCGTAAAATTCTGTAATGTTTAATTTAAGTGTAATATTATTTTTATTGCTTAAGAAATATTATTACGTAGAAGTTTAAGTTAGAAATATTTAATAATAATAATAAAACAAGAAGAATGGTTTATTGCCTCAAGAAGTTACACAAGTAAAGTGTAACTTGTAGTAAGTATTAAAGTTTTTTTAAATTTATAATAACAGAAACAAAGTACCTATACTTTCCTGTAAAAATAATATATTGGCTCGATCAATCGGAACCTACATATATTTGTCCAAAATTGTTACGTAAAAATCCATTATTTGCTTATCAAAAGTTCAATAGTAATGAATAAAACAAAACAGTATGAAGTGTTATTAATAACTCTATTATTAAGTTGTGCAATAAAACAATACTACATTAAAAGTTATTGCAATAGAGTGGCAAAACGAGTTTTTATGCAAAATAACTGACACTTATGTCTGTTTTCGAAGTAAATTTTAACATTTGTCTTATTTTTTTATATTTTAATCTTTGTATTCGTCACCTGTATGGTCAACAAATAAAGTTTAAAAAAGAAATTAACAGATATACAAATTTAGATCAATTTAATGGAAATAATAAGTCAATTTAATTTCACTTTAATCCATTTAGTTTATCTATTTAATCTAATTATTACTATTTTATATTGGTATAAAAGTAAAAATAAGCAAAAACAACAACAAAGGAATAAAAAATAAAATGTATTTGTTGGTAAAAAAAAAGAAATTAATATAAAAAATTAAAACTGTCGTCGGCACGTTTATTCAAAGACAAGTTAATCTATGGTTAGATTACCTAAGTGCCTATATTGTCAAGGCACTCCATACCCGTAATAACTGGTGTTATCTACCAATAATTAGTGATAGTCGATAACTTCCCAAAACGTTATCTCCTATATTTGCTATTAAATAATCGATACCATTGATAGTGCCTCCATTGATAAGCGGTCATTGCCTATGATAATTACTAGAAAGGATGGAACTTTCTCCTAATGTTTTATTCTTTAACATTTTAACAAGGAAATAAAATGAATACCTATCAAGTAAGGTACCACTATTAAAATCCGTAAAATACTTTTACATTAAAACATTTTTTCTAAAACTTTCCATTATCGCTGGATTAACCAACTCCTACATAGAAATACATATACGAATTACGTTGCATGGAAATTTAAAACATTACAACTCTAATAAAATGAACAAAAAACTAGTGTTTTTATAAATTATTCATTTACTTGCATTGGTTAGCAGATATTGTATATTGCATTTCTTAGCTCCATTACGCACCCACTCGCATACAGTATAATAAAAAGCCTTGTTAAAACATCCACTTTAAGACCTTCTTAATTAAGTTCTAATACAAAAAGTTAAAAATTCGTAAGTTTTTATATTCGAAAGGTACAAAAATATTCACCTTATAATTAAAAAGGACCGCGCAATAAAAACGGATTAAATTTAAATATCGTCGGACGCTTTAAAGCAATAAATGTTTAATTACTCCGATAATGAATGCAGATATGATATCATACATAAAATTGTCCATAATGCCTCTTCGTGTCAATCTTTCTAAGTAAATGTTATATCTAGTATAAGAATATTTATATTTTATACAACATCCTCACAGATATAATTGTCGTGGTTATATAAGATATAGCGCCATCTATAATTGACCTGGACATTTGAAACAACATTGATATTTTGAATTCTTGTGACATTGTAGTTTTTATAAATAGTGATACTCTTGTAATTGTCTTGTAAGTACAAACAAGAGACATATGCGAAAAACTAGTATAAATTCACGCAACTATCCATTCATACTTATAAGTATAGACTGCCTCAGTCACATGACGATAAAAACTTAAAAATATTTAATATTACTCCGTACATCTGCAACTTATTAGAAGATAAGCCTAAAAAATGGTGTCCTCGTTTAAATAAACGTGTTTAATAAGTCCTTTTCAGTTACTATTACTTAACCGCCATACATGGCTCGTACATTTTGTTTATCTAAAGAGGCCCGTATATCGACTGTTTATGTACTTGAAATACCTACAATGCAAATTTTATCGTACCAATGCCGGGATGTTTTTCGTTACTTTTTGCACCAAAGCGGTCGAGACCACCTTAAAACCTGCGAGTGTGTATGCACATTAATATCTCGTACGCCTGCATTGTGAGTAGGTACTGGTGTTATCTCCGGATTATGCGTGAATAATTTTATTATGCATGCCAAGTGTCACTTTAATTAAGTTTCGTTCGCAGCAGATGTGGTCGAGTTTCTTGGTTCTCATTACATACGAGTCATTGTTGCGATCCGAAATAGCTATGATGTCGCTTTATTTGCTCACGCTACTTCGAGACATCGCGAACTAACTCACTTCGGAGGTAAATTCGAATTATTTATTGAGTTTGTTTACTGTGTAATTAATTGCGTCATCTATTAAGTATATAGATAAGTGGTGGTAATTGTAAATAATGAATGTATCACCACTGATGTAAAAAACCCAATTCTTTATAATTATGTATCTATCTTATTCGCTTGGGGTTTGGATCGAACCCAAGACTTTAAACATAACACTCAATAGACATTTTCTATTAACAGACTTAACGTTAAAAAACTTCTCAAAAATATAGATTGAGAGCTACTAATCTACACAAAAGTCATGGTAAAAAACGACCTTACATTCTCAGTCATGCCCAGCAGTGGGGCAATAATAGGTTGATGATAATGATAAACTATCGCCGCAATAAATCGATTGGGTTGTAATGTTTTACGGCCGCATTTATTTATTTAGACTAAACGTAATCAGCATTAATTTGTGACATGAAACTAATAAATCGATTCACTTGGAATTTTCGCTTTTATTGATAATTAATATGGCCGGCAATTAACGGGCTCTGAGCTATAATTACAGCTAATTGTAAATCACATTGGATTAGTGTGGTGCGGCGTTTTTACTAGTTAGCTTTATCTTAGTTTATGATTTAATTACACTAATATTGGGGCTCGTTATTCGGTATCGGAGGTGTAAATTCGTACGTTATATCTGGAAGCAATAAACGGTGGCCATTAAAACATGGATTTTAATATTCGATTCTTAAGGTTTTTTACGTTTTCTCCGTCGTTAAGTATTTGCGACTGGATGGAGGAAATTTTTTTGAAAATTAGTTTTGTGGCACCCAAAAACATGCGATTGACTATGATCCTTTTCTATTTCTCTATATAACTATTAATGTATTTACATAATCTTTGCTACAGAGTAAAAATAATTGTATTTTTTAATTTAAAGTGTCTTATATTGTAAAAATCGTAAGGATAATAACAAGTTATACAAAATATACTAAAATGTGGAGTATGCAATTTTCCGGTTCCTTATTTTCTATTTAAATTATTTTTTATGTGTATTTAATAAGTTGGTAAACAAAATAGTACTTGACCTCGGACAGACAGTATAAGACATGAAAATATAGACTTACTAATTCTATTTAAGTAGGTATGTACCTACAGTCCTACATACCTTACTTTGTGAACCTCATACAGTTTCAAGTCCTGTTACATAATTTAAATACTGATTTGCCAGTATCATAGCGGACTCAATAGGCTACAGGTTACAAGGTATGGCCTATTACTATAGGCTACAGGGTATAGCTTATTAGTGTAAACAACGCCAGAGGCGACGGAAAGGCTAAGGCAATTTGCCGTTTTCTTGCCTTGTCTTGTCTTTCAACGATATCTTACATTTCATTCCTTTATTCTTTGGTACTCCACTTAATTTTTCCGTCTATGTACCTAAATAATGAGGTTCTCCTTAATAAACGTTATTTTTATGTATAATGCAATATTTATTCAAAACAACTACTTTTTTATTGTTATCTAAGATGTGGTTAATGTTACCGATAAGCTTCTTTGCTATTCAATTCGACAAGTTCATACGTTTATTTTTAATTGGTGCCGGCCGTCTACGAATGATAGAAAACTTTCGAAAATTATAAAATACACATTAATCTTCTAATCAAGTGAGTTGATCAATGAAATAAAAATAATTGTAGTTGGTGTTAGTGAATTTATCTAGTAAATTTGAAAGCAAGAGCACCAACTAAATGAATGAAAGCCTGATTTAAAAACCTATCCTACGCAAAAATGTATGCACTTTCATTAAAAAAAAATGCTGCTGGCTATATAATGACAATGAAATACGGACGAATTGGTCGCAATTATAAGGACAGCATTTTTATATTTGATTACGGAACCACCACCAGTACCCTTACCAGGAGTTTTTACGTTTTGACAAACATGACTGTTTTGGTATTTGTTCACGTATTTGCCCATACAATTTCCAATCAGCGCCCCTAGCGGATTGTGTCAGAACTTGGAAATAGTATGGGCCAATACGTAAAAAAATACCAAAACACTCATATTTGTCGAAACGTAAAAACTCATGGTAAGCGTACAGAACGGTTTTCTTTTTAACCTCGACAGAAACTAACAAGAAGGCACTAAAACCTCACTAAATCATTATCCCTAGGGCAACTAACCAATATAACGAATACTAAATCATTACCATCACCAGTAAATCATTACCACTAGGACAACTAACCAAAATAACCAATACTGGTTCGTAAAACGAAAAGGAATGTCCTCAGTGGGCTAAGCATAGCCCTCGGCACCCATTGTTATGTGGTACGAGCAATAAAAATCATCTTAAAACAATAGCACCCTGAAGCAGAGATATTTGCATGATAATTATTTGGAAAGCATCCGCTTGGGGTCCAACAGGTGTGGTTTTAATGGCGCGTTTTTGGTTTATTTAGGAGCTTGGGGACCCTGAGTAGATCCTTCGATAGCTACCTAAGGTCATTT
Source organism: Epargyreus clarus (assembly GCF_041222505.1). Classification (NCBI taxonomy): domain Eukaryota; kingdom Metazoa; phylum Arthropoda; class Insecta; order Lepidoptera; family Hesperiidae; genus Epargyreus; species Epargyreus clarus. The sequence goes on along the minus strand of NW_027332239.1, from coordinate 6,662,845 downwards.
ATTGTTTAAAACTATTGTTTTTTTTCTTATACACATTTATATTTATTGTTAACTTAATAAACTTATATTTATGGTCACTTTAAGTAAGTAAGTTTTGTGGTAGGTAGGTTTCACTTAATAGTCAGAAGATTAGGTACCTAATTTATTGCGTATGAGTAAGTATTTTACTTATATAATATATCGCTTGTTTCTTTTTGTACTTGCTTGATAACTTCATTTTAAAGTTCATTGCACTTAAATTTTCGTGTATCTCGTGCTCATAGACAAACCTGAATCTTAACTACGTGTCTACCTTGCATCAAACTTTTTCATTATATGCATTATATGCAATGCAATATACTCAATATAAAAAATTGTCACAATGGTTATAATGACAGCTATCACCCGTTCCAACGACGAAAAAGCAGATAGCTTACAGTTATTTTCCCATCGTCACTTCAAAGATCGTTTTAATAGCTTGAAAAATCGTCATTACCTTAAGTCCGGTCACCAGAGCGTGTCGCTAAGCGTATTTTAATAACATTTTTGATCGCACCGTACCTACGTAATTACTGTTTATGTCATCAACACTCCGACACAATTAAGTAAGTTTTTTGGGAATGCGACAATCACGTTTTGATTGCGGTTGTAAAAACGGATGGTCGCTGTGAAATAACGATTAACCGATGACACCTTTTAAATTTATTTCTTCATTTGCGTGCGCGGTTTAATCACTTTAAATTGCGTACGTAAAATCGTGTAACGCAAAAAGTAGGTGTTATTAGATTTGGAGCTCTGTCTATGTTCTGTACCTAGTCACATCTATCTTCTTCTATGAAAAAGTAGGTACCTAAGCTAGTTTGATCATGAGGGAAATATTATCTATTTTGATTAAACTTTTAGTAGGTTCTTTAAAGCTTAAGATTAGGCTTAAGCTACATGGGAGTACCAAAATATTTACACTCGTTTGTTATTTGTTCTTTTTTCTAAAGTTCATTCATACTAACATTTTCAAACTCAAAAACTTTACTTAAACTTATTATAAGTCATGTCCATAACAGTTAACGACAATCCACCGTCCTAATGTTCATGTGCACAATTTTGTTTTCCGTCACATTTAGTTGTTTAGTAATTGGTGTCGAAAAAGTATAATGGTCTCACGGCTATGTCGGTTCACCTCGAGATCGTATCATGTAAACAGTTTACATTAATTGTGACTTACACTATTGTTGTGGAATGACGTTTAATTTTGGAGGGAATGACGGGAGTTTTCCCACTGTCAACCGCTTGGGATAAGTATCTAAGTATCTACTACACTTGATTTTATTTTGTCATCAACCCATTACTGCCTAGTGGACATTTGTTTCTTCAGAAACTTAATCAAGACTAGGGTTAATAGATTTATAATATTAGGTAAATTATCTGATATCGTAGGCGGCTAAGTGATTCGATTAAAGAAGTGTCTCCCAGTAACATTATTTAAATTTGTCTAGTATAGTCACTGTCAGACTCATCGACTTGGCTGACAAAAACTTTATCTAGGAGAAGTTGAGAACTACAAATAGACGTTTAAGATAAAATCTATAATTGGCCAGCGCTATTGCCTTTTCATTTTGAAGAACAACATTTACCCAGTAATAGAATTGTAATCAGCCTTTGATGAGCTGTTCAGAACATTTAACTCTACAAACTAATAGACCACACATGTTAAGTCACGAGATTTTAAATCCAACCTAATAATCTTAACTTTACAAATAAAAATAATCAAGAACCAACCGCCTAAATCATTCCCCAGAAAATATAAGCCGATTAATTATAATGAATCAAATTCCGAGAGATTAATTAGTACCATCCCTGCGACAGTTTACCAGCTATTAATCTAATGGAAATAATTTTATACATAAAAAATTAAAACCAGTCGTGGATCCAAAAGTACTGGTTAAAGGTGTCGCTGAATAGAAGCAATATGCAATGCAGATTTATAGATATTTTAATTTAAATGGCTTGAATAAATGACAGCTCGATCATAATATTATGAGCGTGGAGTCATAATTTATGGCAGTACTAAATTATAAGTGAAAAGATTCAATTAAATGAAAAATTAATGTCTGTACCGTTTACGTCTTTGAATTAGATTTTAAAACTCCTTTACAAATTTCTATTTCTATTACATTCCTAATAAGGTACATAGCCTTAATGTCCCTATAATACATTAGATCGTCTCTAAACATTCACACAAAATAGCAATCAGTTTACATTTCATTTAATTTTTTTATTGTTCTCAAAAATTCACAGGAAAACACATATCGAACATTGAAAGAAGTTTCTCGAAGGTATCAAGCTCCATTTCTAGTCGAACAAGATAATGAGGATAAGTATCGAAAATATTTATATGCATATTCATATTTTATCAATACTTATTAAAGACCGGCTACCACTCGCGTCGAGGTGAGAACGATGGCGCCCCCTGCTGTTCGGAGCGAGACGGCATTACCAGAGAATTCAAACCGAAGTTATGGCCCTACGTTACCTTTTTCTTTCAATACTTTTTTGACTCTTATTTTTGTCGTGATCACGTTTAGTCGGTTTAAAGCTCATGTAAACTCATATGAATGTCCTAACAGGTACATTATACAACTGGTTGTGTGTTTTCAGTTAATTGAAGGATATAGGATACAATGTTGCGAGTATAATTTTAAAAGTGTATCCTTAAGTTTCATTCACGTTTTACATTTGAATCTTTATAATCCCTTAATCAAATTTATATTCTATATTTATAAGCCCTACTAGCACCAAAGTAAAATACCACACAACAGACAAAACCTGATTTAAAACGACAGTTCTGAGTACGCAGCAGAGGCAATAGCAAATAGAATTTCTCTCTGTTAATTACAGTAGCGTTCATGTGAATCTTGTAAACACAGCGTCGAACACCTCACGCCATTAGCTCGCGAGGTGGACAAATATCGACTGTTTGCGGTCGCAGTGCAAACATCGACAGCCGTTTGCGTTACGCATCACTAGCGCGTGTTTGTGGAGGCGCCCGGAGTGACGCGAAAGGGTTGCCCACGATAGTTTACTTTGTTTATCTTGTTACGTTGACAAATATTGTCGAGGTCATTTGCATCCTGTCGAGCTTTTCTGCGGTAGCTGTTTAATTATTCCTACCACACTCGAGTCCAAGGACAACTGATGAGTACTTATTGTACCTCCTCTTGAACTCGCCATGATTTTTTGTTTGTACTGTAACACTAAAGTACCCGTATTTCCTTTTAATTTTCATTCCATATTCTTACCTCAGAATATTCTACATGTAAAAAGACATGTTCCTATAGGTATCCCTCCCATAATAATATACCTACACTTACTCAAATTGCAGATCTCGTAAGGATATTAGGTAGGTACTTTTATTTGCCTTACATTATCATATATTACGAAATGTAAAATTTGCATCATTTTTAAACTTATATTTTTATAGGTGCTAATTTGATACGTATTAGATGTATCTACATCACCTTGGTCATCATTAAAATGGGTAGTATACACAGACATTTCCATATTTTTTAGACTAAGCAAGTTAAAATACAAAAACGTAACTTTCCTCTGGTCATTTAATCTTTCCTTTTATTCTATTATACTATTAATTAATGGTAAACTTAACATTTGCATTTACGACAGTAATGGCCGTAGCGTCCAGTGCTTTTACAAAATTAGAAAATCTCGACACAGTATTAAGCATACCGTAAATTCTTAAATGCCGCATTCAAAAACAGAGACATTCGAGAAATATTACAACCGAATTCAAATCGCAATTACGATTAACTTATTGTAATTCGTTTAGACATTAATTTCTAATCCATTCGTTCCGTTAGTGTAAGGTACCTACCTACAATTGTTTCCAAAATCGTGTCCAATGTTTATGTAGCGGATAAAAACTGTATTAAGTATTATGTCACTTGCCTAATAGATTTAATATTCAAATCAGAGTCGTGTTTGCCTTTAATGTGTTTAATCAATCATATGCTACGATTAATTACTTAGATACGCGTCTGTCTGTACGAGTATTTGTATGGAAATAAATAACGCATTGTCCACTTCTAAGTAATCAAAAGTTCAAGGCCCAAAATAAGATGTATATTAATTAGCTATGTTGAAATAACCGGCCGCTTAATTCGTACGGAATTACCATTGTGGAGATAACAAAGACGTGAGTGGAATTATTTCGTTATTTAAATATGGTCACGGATGTTTAATTTTGCTATAATGCTATACTATTATATACAAAGTAGCAGTGCTAATGTTATATGCATATACATGTTGTGTCATTAATTTACTCTGACGATTTCGTTCTTATTGAATTTAAATTAATATTTCGTGGGAATTTTAACACAATTTAAATTTAATTTTTCAATTCACTAATTTTCATCTAGGAAATCCCTACCTAATAGGTAAGCAAGGAATTAAAATCCTTTCTAGCAATATCGAGAAAATAATCAGAAAGATTAATAAAACGGAACGGAACTCGAGATAGTTAAGAAGTCGATAACAATAATTAACGCTCAACACATTGACAGAAAACATGATTTATTGCGTCAGGAAAGACATTCTCATTAAACTGAAACTATAAAACCAAAACTTAAATTAGATACACACCTACCTACATGTCAAGCGACCATACCGTTTTCTAATTAAAACCTCCATAGAAGAGAATAATCAAATATTATAAGTGATATACAGCCATAATCTAGTAGAAAATTAATTAAAAGCCGTTCCGATTGAAATCAGTATTACCGCGTCGATTATAAGGCGTCGGTCACACACACAGTAGTCTCACGTCAGTTACGCATACATACCCAAGAAAGCAGTCGCAACATCCTATTTATGTAACATATCGGTAGAACTAGTTCCTACCTTTCTATTTAACTAAATATAGCTCATTTGTATATTGGTAGTATAAATTGTGAAGCTCAAAAAATGTTTTAAAAATCATAGTTTTTTATAAAACTTTCATACAAATCTGCCATGCTATTACCCAACAAAGTTGTTATAAAATGCTTAACCTGCTTCAAAATATTTTTTATAAGTAGGTATGAAATTTATTGAGTATTTTAAGCACGCTCCAAAAATCCAACTACACAATTCATTTTTTGTCAAACTGTGTGTTATTTCCACCGAACCTTAAAGCTGAACGTTGCGACATACATATCAATAGAAATCGCAGCAAAAAACCGTGTACTGTGACCGCGGCGTTAGTCAGAATGTGCCGAGTAACGGTCCGAGATGGGCTTCCTACCGGTTTTACACGATGTAGTCTCATTACTAACTTACCGACCGACTCATTTGTCCAAACTAGTCGATCTATTCTATAAACTCTACACTCTATGGCATTCGATGCTGTGTTACTGTTTACCGAAATGTACTCGTAACTATGTAGTTGCAAAGATTAACAGTTCATATTGAATTATTTTTTTACTAAGTTATGTAAGGAATATTTAATTACGTAGGTACCATACTTAGATTGTAAGGCCTAATATTTAGGTATATCATTACCCTGTCATTCGATAAAGAACTCTTCCAATTTTTCAAATTATATATTTTTTGTGTGATATATTTTTAGTAGCTGAGTAAACAAAAGAACATGCAGTCCACCTAGTAGTACCTAAGTAGTTATTGTTTCTCATGAACATCATGTAACATAGTCCAATACCTACCTAATAAATATTTTATATTGAAGTCAAGTCATGTACTAGGACAATTGTTACGATTACTGTAAATAAAGTGATATCTATAGTTAAAGTAATATATTATTTACCAAGAAAACCTTTGTAGATATACCAATGGATAATAATAATGACATGCAACGACCTCATCTCTATATTTTTACTATTAGCTTGTTATAATGCACACATTTTCCTGTTAAATTTCGTCACAAAACCTACAAGATCGTTACATACCACGCATATATTGATTTAACATCAAAGTTTTCGCTAAATAGCGGAAAGTTTAAAACTTACATAAGAATTACAAAGTAAACGTATGTACGGTCGGTGGCTTCGCGGATGTTTCCTCATACATTGCACTGCGATTTCAAAACATATGAGGAGTATGTGACCAGTCAGCGGAGCAAAGCCTACCTACTGTATGTTTGCTTAAGTTTTTAGTAAAATAAATCACATTTCTTTCTGTCCTATAAAAATAATGTCAAGCTCTTGTAATCTTGTTCTAAGGGTGGAGACTAATACAACTTTTAACTTAGTGCCAGTATCAACGCATCTGTAGTTGACTTCAGATGAGAACCCGATCTTATTTGATGTAAATTAATGTCTATGATTTGCCACTTATTCGGCTCTTGCCAGACCTCCTTTCTTCAGATGGCAGGCAGGTTCCCTTGGAACATAATTTCACATTTTTATTAATCTTTATACCTACTGAAATACCTAGTACCTACGCCTAGGATAGACTATAGAGACTGATATACCTACCTACTTGAGGAGTAGCCAACACATTCCATATTAAAGTTGATAGAGAAGTTTTTGTGCAATTTGGCAAGTAATCGAAGTCATAGTCAAAAGTTAGTATGACAAAAATTTACACTCCAAGAAAAGAATAAAAAATAAACGCGACCAGACCCACAAGCCTAAACACGTTATAACAAACCGAAAAGCTTCCTACCATCCAGTCGTGAGAAGTCTTAGTTAATTAATAATCTAATCGGATCACGACTCGATGATCAGCAAATGCCACCGCGGCATTTAGTCTAATTGTTCTAATCCGGCTACGCTATGCGGATCTTGCTTCTGGGTCAATGTGGAGACATATTGTGTGTTCATTGTTGTGTGGACCATGCAGAACATATTTTGTTTGGCATAAACACAGGTGTGAGAAATTCACTGGGCAGAGACTCCACGAATCCCTGTTCTAAAATAAATTAAAAAAAATAGAGACTCCACGGAACCCTGTTCCAAACTAAATGTAACCTAGACAGTGTAAAAGCTTAAAAGAAATTCAATTTTCGATATAGGAATATCGAAATCCATAGAGTAATTAAATTTAATTAAAAACAAGTTAAATACCTATCAATTTCTATGATGTCTATACATAAAAGGTAAGGTACCTTTTCAAATGTAATAAAACTAATAAGATTATATTTTTAATAAAAGAATTTTCAAATATTTTTACATAAATTTTATGTGTGGTCTAATAGCACGATTCCCTCTCATCCACTTGTAGACAAAGGGATAAAATTCCAGAGGATCAGTAACATTTTCCAGTGACGATCTTATTCCTATTTTCTAAAGCGATCTTAAAAATATAGTCCTAATGAACTCTCATCAGTTGATGACCATGATCCATAACTATATTTGATGATCCACTACTGTATTTGATGATCCACTTGTATTATTAACTATACTCTTATATAGCAACTCTAATAAGAAATCTAGTAAAATACAATACCTACATTGTATTCCTTAACTCTATATTCATTAGACTACTATTACAAACGTAATTGAACTTTAAATAACTTTTTGACTCAACATTAATCAATGTTACCTTATTAACCATTCAAGGATTTCGTTTACTTGTAAAGATTGTATCAATATTTTCTGTCTTACGGTCTGTTTGTCTGTACACGGACACGATATCGTCAAATGTAACATCTATGTCGTAATACTGAATAGTACTCGTTTATTTATAGCAAATACGACTTAACTCCGCGAGGTCTAAAGGCGATTTTGGTCGGGAGCTATAAAGGGCATAGTTGGAGCTTTATTTAGGAATTCTACCGTGAGGATCGTACGTCCATTCATTCTACTATTCCATTGATAAAGGTCTCAAGGTCAGTAGATACGTGTAACAATATTACAGTAACATAAGCAGATTGAAAAAAGATTACGCGTATTGGCTACTATGTGTATTTTTCTGTAATGCTAGTGACGCTAGACTTCCGATAAAAACTACACTTATGTTCCGATTATCATTGACGTTCAATGATGTTTTTAATAATTTCTGTTTACTTTTTACCAACATTTTATTACTTTTTTTCAAATTCGCATTCCTAAATTGTAATGTTCATGGTGTGAAGCTATCAAACAAACTTAACAGAGCTTATTGGAATTCAATTACGAATTGACGTAGCATTTGGGGTAAAGACGCTTTTTTTATGAGTTTGCGTCTTTAATTATTGCCTAGTTAGTCTCTATAATAAAGAGTATTCACCAACAGACGAACTTTTATCACGCTAATCAAAGTCAAAAACATTACTGAACTTTTACTAACATTACGCTGTTACGCGACACTTAGAACACAATAGATATGAGTCAGCCTATATCCTGGTTCGAAAAGACACTTTTATTTTTCCATCGTGCTCACAGGTAGACAGGTAGATAGATAATCTTCCGTCGTTGGTGGCTTAGCTACCGGTTTTACGTTTATCTAAGGCCTTGGTGTCAAAACACTTTTAAATCCAAACCAAAAAAACTACAAATTACACGATTTCGCGTTCCGATATAAAACTAAATTATTATTTGTCGTCCATATTATTTATTTTTATTTTTTATACCAACGGATGGAAATTCCTTTGTTAAGTTCATTCCCAGCTGTTTAATGTATTCGCATGCGTATGCGCATTTACCTGCGCATAATTTTTGCATATTTTGTTAAAAACATCAAATCTGAAGTACCGATGTTGTGGCACTCATATTAATCCCCACATCCCTTTGCGATGTAGGTTTAATTTGTTTGTTTTGAATACATGTGTCCTTCTAATTATTGTTTTATTTTCTGCTATATTATTTTGAGTCGTCATTTGTAATGGTTGTCTGAGATAAGATATATTTACAGAATCTCACATAACTTTTAATTTAAATTACTATTATTTCAAATTTGAATTAGATAAAAAAATTAAAAAATACATCAAATTTTTAAATAACAATTGAATACACCTACCTTCCATATTTGTATATACGAGTACTACGCATAGTACAAATCTGTAAATAATTTTTTTGTATGTCCTTTAAAAAGTACATAGTAATATTAGATATTTCGGCCGTGATCACAGCAGTTCAGCGTGCAAGTCGTTACCCCATTAAGTCTTAGTATGTCAGGCCGTGCACAGTCCACGTGTGCTCGGAATAATTAGCCAGATATAAGCAGGCTACGCTTTATACAGCCAGCAATGTTTCGTCTCATGTTTTCTCAAATTTCAATCCTTAAATAGCTGCACCTATCAAAATTTTTCAGTTTTAACTTTAATTGTTTCTTTAAAAGCCCTCCAAAGTCTCCCCTACTTCGTTCACCTTGATTGCCACATACTAACGTCATATGTTGATGATGTCCTGTAAAAAGGACAATAGCAATTTTCATCACTTTTCTGACAAATGATTCTTTCACCCCTAAAAATATCTAAAATTATTGCTTAAACTTTCAACCTTCTCAGAATACTGTAAACTAATTTGTAAACACCAGATGACACGCAATAATATTAAGCAAAGCCATAAAACATCGTTATTATTTGCTAGGTTCGCAGTTAATAGGATATTTTGTATGGAGTTGCACGTCTGTTTACATTTACTAAGTAGGCTTTGACGGGTCTGAATCATGACATGATGCAAGCTACTTAGTTCGAAACGCGGTGGTTCTAGCAAAAACTGTCGGTTCTTGTACAATAGCCCTAAGTAGAATATCATAGGCTGGTTACGCACTTATCAATTCTTATTTAAATATTTTTGGTATAATGTCATATTATATATAATGTCTCATTATACAGTTTTCACGTTGTTTTATTGTTTCAGACCTTGCACATAACATCGTAGCAAGTTAAGTTAAATGCCAATCTTAAAGTTGTTAGGTAAAACACAAAAAGTTTCATCAAAATCGGTTTATTTTTTTTTTTGTAAGATTGTGAAACAAACATAAGAAAAAAAAATGTGTTGTATTGATATTCAGATCAAGTTAAAAATGCTGCTGTGTTCTGATTTAAAAAGTATGTTAAGTCACTTATACCTAAGAAGCGCTTCAAATTAGACCTCTAATGCATATGAATCGACCTCCACTAGAATTCCTATTATATTTGAGGAACTACAAATGTCCATAGACAGTTATTACTAAAAATTAAGTAATCCTTATATATTACATTAAAAGGTGTTATCTTAAAGTTGTACATTTATTTATTACATATTAAAATATCAAAGCAATATAAACATTAAAAATAAAAATAAAAGACATAAAGCATTTATCTCGATACTAATTTGCAATGTAAAACAAACATACATAAGCGAAAGGAAAAGGATACATGAGACAGTTTTTAGGGTTCCGTACGAAAATACTAAAAACAGGACATCATTACTAAGCCACCACTGTCAGTCCGTTTGTACGTCTGTCACAGGATTCTATATCTTTATATAGACCGTAATTTATATACTTAACATTTCCACAATGCGCATAGGTTCACGTATTTCTATCGTTGCGTTACTAACAAATACTAAAAATAAAAAGTTTGTAATTTGGTGGTACGGAACCAACCGTGTGTGGGTTCGACTCGCACTTCGCCAATTATTTAAATAACACTTGTATCTGGATGAAGTGCTAAAATATTCAGCTTCAAGTTTATGACTTTATGCATAACGACTTATTTTATAATGCACTAACATTAACTAAGATTAATTAAAATTTGTAATTAAGATGATATATTGTAATGTCAAGCGGCACATAAATAATTAAGCATTAAAAGTTAATGTTAAAAAACTGTTAAAAAACAATTTAAAACTTTGGAACCTGTTCATACAATAAATATGAAGCTAAGAATTCCTTTAATTATTGTATGATCGCAGTTTTACCAAAAAGTAGTCCAGCAGTTTCGAGATAAAAAGTCAGTTCATAATAATCACATTAATTTGTCATATACATACAATCCTACATCAGTAAAGTTGAATTTTAAAATGAGTAGCTACCAGATTTTTATAAAAAGTATTTAAAAAAGATGTGACTATTTTAGACTTAAATGAAAAATGTCATAAAACATAACTAATGACGCAATTACTAGTTATTACCAGATATTTCACATTAAATTGTTTTTATCAATACGCATGTATTAGAATCCAATTATTAAAATAACTGCTATTTATTATGTAGATGCGGATTTAAATCCGGTAGCGGCCGAAGCCGCGCCGACCGTCCATTCAAACATTTAAATTCGTCCGACGGAAATATCACGCGGCGATAAATTATTTACGACCTTAAAAAACACTTAAAAATACCAAAATCCATTTCCATTCATAAGTTTAAACGGAATACTGACTCCCACCACACGAGCGACGCTCATAAAACCTGTTTAGATTTTGATAATTTTATTAACGATCGAATGCAAGGCACGCGGAGTGCGAGAGAACCCTAAAGTCTCATATATTACGGCATTAACACAAATTATACAAGTTTAGAGCCACAACATAGAGCGTGGGCGTCTTAATGTTCGAATGTGTCGTCTGTAATTATTACGATCCAGGGAACTTTAATGTCTTCGAAATGTCGCATTCTTTATGACAATAGAATCTAAACTAGATCCGTCCGATCTATTTATTTGTATCACAACAAAATTTTGTTTCAAACTATAATTTATCGGTCACTCCGGTGGAATGCGATGATCTAAAACGGCCATAAAACGGTGAGATGTGACACGACAATAGTGAGGGACTCTGTCATAAAATAATATAAATTACCGGTCGTTCGAGCAAGAGTTCGAGAATTAGTGTTGTGACGATACGCACTACAGCTCGCTGCTCGCTGTAATTATTGTTGTCCATTCACTTTACGTCATTACACGGTTCTAAGTCGTATGTGTAGTCACATTTGTAGAAACGTCGCCGGCGCAGTATGTGGCGTAAATAATTCCTTTACCCGGCCCGACGTTCATTAGGGGCACATTGTCTCATTCGGCCAGATTTTAATGGCGTTACCTTCAAAATTTTATTACGACGATTTGGTGCAATTACATAAATTGTACTCGTTCGGGAACGGTCGTTGGGTTTGAGATTGTCGGCTCGGGACGTGTTTGTTTCGGCCTCCGTTGGAAAGAAGTGCTAAACCGTAAATCATTACATATTGCACCATTAGAGGCCGCTTATAACAACAATATCTACAAGTGATCCGCTAATCGTCCGTCACTTTGATCTTTAGAAACGTTAACGCCTCAAATTATTAGTACAAACACGAGGGAGACTGAGGCCGTTTATTGCTACACAGCGAATCAATTGTACAAACTGCTTTCGGACACTAATAGAAAGAAAACGAACCTTTCATTGCGTCAGCGCGCAGATTAATTAAACTTCTTACGACGAACACTTCCATTTAAGACTCGCCGGAGTAAAGCACTTTAATTAGTAGTTTTCCATTTGTCGGACACCTGGTAAAAGCCATTTGACTTATTAGCTGAATGTCGTCCCACATTAGACAGAACTCATACAATTATACACCTTATTCTGTTCGTACTGGGTGTAAATTAGTGATACATTGTTAAGTCGTAGTGCTGTTTTATGAAGATGGGTAAAGTTTTCAGGGCGATCCTATTGGTCGCCGGAGTGTTAACGCAAGCATCACGAGTACATTTTCAAATAGTTGTTGCTATAATTTGATAGTCTTTACGTAGTTTCTGACTTGTAAATTAACTTATATTATTTGTCTTCGGATGCGTGTGCTAATTTATTTTTTAGGTTTTTAACGGTTTCATCATGTGCTTTAATATCACGACGGCGTGTGAGGTTTTGTAAATAGGCATTAACATCAATTTTTACATGGTTATACACTTTTTGACATTACATCAGTCAACTGGATCTTATGTGTAAGCTATACAAGTATTACTGATCTCATTGCATGGCAGGCTTGTCTGTTCCAATCAGCATGCAATCTTCTCCACATTTTCCAAAATTTATGAACCTAGTATGAAATACTGAAAATCGATCAACTATCTAAACGTGTAAAACAAATCCCAGAATATCAAAAGCTATCTTCGTTAATGGTTTTAAACGGTTTTGTGATCTATTGAAAGCGGTTAGAATGGGTTCGTCCGGGCACTATTAGCGATCATCCTTTATATTTGACGTTCGAATGCATGCTATAATGTCATCTATTCAGTTACTCGTGTCTATTATTGTTCGTTTGAGTTATCAATCTATTCAAATAAATAAAATTTAAGTGTATACTCGTCGACTATTACAAATAACGGAGAATTTCAACGCTTATTTGCTTATTAGCATGACACTAAAACGTAATATCCCGCTTTTGTTAATCTATCTATCTCATTTTTAAAATCGTTGATTTTGTCCGAACTCTTACACATAGGTATAGATTTTTACAGGTATTTACTTAACTTATTACCCTAAAAATATTTAAGATTGTCAGAAAATTAGAATCCGTTCACGCTGCAGACGAGTTAGGTAGTTCCAAATATAGATTGCACTTATTTTCTTATATGAATAAAATTAAATTGTAATGTCAAATGTTTCCTATTTCGTCTGGGGTAACTTATTATACACTTTCTATTAGCAAATTGAAATTCAATTTTGGTTGTTCACTAAACACTTTCGCAAACAATGTCCATGTTACGGTCCACGTAGCCGTAATTTGTCGCGTTACGGTGTCAACCTAATGTCGATAATTAAATTTTCGAAAATATAAATGGCTGTTTTCACTTAATAAGTGTGACACGGCGACGTGCCGCGACATCGGACAATTAGTTGGAGCGTGTTAACGACACGTGTAGGTATCGTAACTTACACATACTCGTATTGAATTGTCTGGTCACTTTAAATATCTTACATGTGCTTAATAGATGTGACACTGATTTACCGAAACTGGAAGCGTGAAATTACATAAGAATATTTTAAGTATGACAAAAAAATATTAAGGAAAGAATTTTGAAAATATATTACCTAAAGTTGAAAGGGGAGAGAAATTGTTCTTTATTTGAACTACTTATACAGACAGATGCGATGGTTCTGAATAGACATAAGATTTTACACTAAACCGATTTAGAAGGAATTTTTACAAGGCCGAGATCCTTAGAAGCCTAATTTTCATCCCAAAAATATTTAGGATTCGCATGTAAAATAGAAAAAACTTGGTCACGTGAACGCGCGTTGCACGATGATCAACGTTCCTAAATACATTCTACATTTCAAATAAGGCAAAATGCGACAATGTACGATTAATATGCTACGAATTGACTTGATTCGAATTAAAAACCGGTACAATCCGTCTTCTTTTCGCCATCTTAATATTCAATCTAAGTACATTTCATTGTACGTACTTAGTTTGACAACAATGTAACTGAACGTGAAAATGACCAGAATATTTAAATAGTTGTAAGTTAATTCGTAGTTCGACTATCTCACTGTATTTTAGTAACTAGTTTAGGCTCTTAAAAAACTTATCTAAATTCAACAGTCAAATGTGAATTTTCATTTTACTTCGAAACTTAAGTAATGATTCAATCGTGATTCTCAGCAAAGGCGGGGTAACGAATTTATTTGATTCACTTTGACTGATTAGGTGTTTCGGTTGAAAATAAACAAAATACTGTCACGCGGTCATTGTCAACTCTACCAATGAGGCTTCGGATTGAAAATGTAAAGTATGCAACAACGGTAAAACTAATTACAGCATTGGTAACGAATCGAACCTATCACGACGCCGGTACCTAGTAACCACCAAAAAAACTATTCGTGAACACATTCAAATCTAGAAAGGAACAAAAAGGTAACATGACAAAGTGTTTTAGATAGTCATTGCTGGTTTATTTCACTGAGCATTCATAGAAATGGTAAAAAACGCACAAAAAGTGGAAGACAGAATGAAGTGACAATATGATTAAGTTTTGTCCAAAGATTAGAATAAAAAGCATTACGTTAAATTATACTTAGTTTGTAATACTTTAGTTTGTAGCTAGTAGCAAGGTTATAAATGTTGACCTTCTGAAGTATAGTCGGGTTTTCAATCTAAAGGATGGACCTCTGATTTATTTGAAGTCATCCATCAAAATTAGAACTTGCTTAAAATGCACCCGAGATTGTTGCATATTTTTTAAAACTTGTGAAAAATCTGAAAATCGAAGAAAAGTTGGGTAAAGTAGCCAAAGTCCATCTCATTCTCATTCTAACATTGGAAGACTGAGACTTGTAGGAACAAATGTGTATAACTGTTTAATATGTATCTGGGTATCGTTGAAATCAACAAAGTATCCGTTGCCAAGAACTTGAGTACTTAAGTATCTAGGCCGTAGCATATCCGTTTTAATACCTTAATGCGATACTTTTTATGTCTGGGGACGGCTCTCTCCAATACCTAAACGAAGCAAAGAGCATCCACCACACTATTTTTGTGTATTAATACTTGCATCTAATGCATCTGTCAATTAAGAAAGGATACCACCGTGCCGGTGATTTTCGAAAACTCAGCGAAAAGCTAAATGTTATATTTTTGGGACTAATCAAAAACGATGACCTTTAAATCTTTATAATCTATTTACACAAAATACTTACGAAAACCCAGATTTGAACAGGGTATAAGATAAATCTCTTTTTAACCCGACAAAATTTAGAGCTCCTAAATCCTAAAATCTAAAAACCGGGAGCCGCACTGAGGAGCTCTAAATGTTTCTTTATCTCGCGTCGATCCGGAACAACAATTTAGGGCGATTTCATCTTGGTGTCGACGTGACAACGTAGGGCCTCAGTACCTACATTGTGGACAAAAACCGATCTCATTTATTTTCACCGGTATCTACAGAACGTGATAGGTAATTTCATACTGCATTTTCTGTTTGACACGCCTTCCAAACACTTTACCCTTTCCACTGTTATTGTTTTGTTGCGTCATCTCCAAAGAATCCCGTAGGTTTATTCGGTTTTTAATAGGTACTTCTGTTCGGGTTGCACTGGTTATATCGTGATTACTTCAGCTACTTGAAGTTTTTCTATCTGGAATACAGCTCTTTTAAATTATTAATGTTACTTTTCTAACATTTTGATGGAATCAAAAACCAATTTTGGAATCAATCTTCATTGTTCTCCTAGATCATCGATTAACGTTTGTTCTGAGCAGATGTTGCCTCTAACAATGACCGGATTTATGAAATATCCCAATTAGTTCCAAATGCGGCAAAATGTACACACATGTGACATTATCACTATTTTGTCTTATTGTTGCGCGTAAATATGAACCCACACAATTTGGGGAATTTGTTATAATCCGCGCCGACTCCATTGTGATGCATTGTTATACGGAGAGCGGAATAGTCAAGGGGAGAGAAATCGGGTGCATCAATACGACTATAATAATTTGCGGATTTCGAAAAACATTGATTGATCTTAAATATTCGCAAACATTTGGGAATTTGGTATCGATCCGCGCTCCGGTGGGATGGAGCGATCGTGAAATGCGCGAGCATCAATGCAGTCATTAAAACGTACCGTGAATAAATTAAGGCGCGGTCATATAGTACAGGTGGAGCGGACGCTCCGGGCGAAGGGCTGGGAGTCGTTCAGACCGCGGTGCGCGCTCGGAGCCGCGTCGGTCGTGTCGAACCGCGGAGTTATTAATAATCCGCATTCACGGGCCGCACGAGCGAGCGACCGGCTCGCGACGACATTCCATCGCATTGTCCCGACCCGCTCCGCCCGCGACACTTTTGTCTATTCACACCAATAAATCACCTCCTCCGGACCGATGCGAGCATTATTTACCTCTAACGATCGCACTACATCGATTAATTAGTGTAACACTACAGATAAGATAGCGGGGAAAGCGATCGCTTTCAATTTCCTCTCGAGGGGCACTCGGCGTAAAGTGCGCGTTAAGTGCGGACAATCGGAGATAAAACGTGCGAGACGAGACTCGCCCTTAATCCGGTGATCGAAGATTGCGAGAAAACGTTTTGTCGTGGGGTGCGTCCGATCGGCTTTGTTTGGGAGCTAGCTCCTAATTTGATTGCCGCAGTCGCCACTTGACGTGGGCGAGCGGCCGATACGTGGATATCTAATTAAACCTATAAGATGCTAATGGGGGTCACTCATCGCGGAGAGGTCATATCGTCTTCATTTTTTATCATCTTAATGACTCTGGTTTTATTCGATGCTATTTCTTCATAGTGACCGTCTTCCACAATCTTAATGATTCCAACGATCCCTTGTAATGTAATCAACGGGTGATTATTGGAAGAAACGTGTTGCATCGGATTTGTGATAATCGCTTCGAAGCAACTAGTTCTGCACTTGGATTTCAATAATAATTTATGTTATAATGTCCTTAGCTGTTATGTTAAATGTTCGCGGGAAATCTAAACTGATATGCAATATGATACGATGTGAGAATTATTAAACAGTCGCGTCGTTTCGCGGGCATATACTTGCAAATTAATACAAAGTACTATCTCCTTTTATTGAATAGCCGATGAGCAGTCGCCACACGCGATGAAAACTTGCCCAGACGCAATGTCGTAGATACGATGCGAGCGTTTTAAATTGATTGTAATGTGAATGTGTTTTGAACAACTGTGATTCGAGTCAGGAACCTCTTCTGGCTTTCATTAGTTCACATGGTCATTCCTCTTTGACCTCGCAATGAGAATGTGTCCGCTCACACAATTTCCTTACACTGCTATATTAACGACATCATAAGGTTATCAAATGAGTGTGAGAGAAAGCATCCAAGTATCCTATCTCCATAACATTTGCACAAACATAGATAAGTATTTCTTGCTATGTCCTTTAAGCTCATATTATTTGTATCAATGTCATCGTTGCATTCACTCAAGAACTTCTTTCTTTCCTCTTTACAATAATCTTCAGGTCGAACTCCTGTTACATTGAGTTCTGTTCCATGAGTAGCGTTGACTGCTCAACATCAAGTAGTGTGCTAGTTCTATAACATAAAATATCATTCTTACTTAATTAGTGATATTCTTCATTACGCTAAATACAAATATTGTTCGGAAATTAACAATAAAACCTACCGAATGGCACCCAGCTACGTGGTGGGTCACACTCCCCAGAAACAATGCACACCTGTGGAATATTAATCCGATTTACAAAACATAAGAGACGCCTAAAGCCAAATACTTATCTATAACATCGACCTGGTTAATATGTTTATTAAATTATATCGATGGCAAAAAGCGTTTAGCTCAAGGGAGTAATTAACGGAATGAGGTTTAACAGATTAAATCGGCAGCTTTAATTATTGGGTCAGCTCTGGACCAAAGTCCTGTTTGGCCTTATAAAACGTGTACGAAACCATGAATATACATTAAGATATGGTGGCGATATCTAATTTACCTAGCTACGAGTTTATTAGCGCCTTTACCGGTAAATAATGGTATCATTAAAAATATGCTTAAGCTTAAACGCTTTCTACTCTCACACTATAAATCACACCTACATATGAAACATTAAAGATTTATCTACTTTAAAGAGAATCGAACCCGAAACACTACAAAGCAGACTGATACTATACTATTTGATGAAATGTGATCACAAATTCTACCTTATAGTCCAAATGCATTCATGCATGGACCTTCATTGCTTCCTTGGACTAAAATTTTATTTAAGCATTATCTTATAAATTTTGTATCAACTTAAACCTTCGGAAGACAACAGTACAAACAAAATTGTCGGTAGCACGGTTGTGCTCGAACTAGAACAACTGTTTTTAAAAATGTAAATACTTTTGTTACTGTTGAATAATAAGTTAGAATTGGGGTCAAATCTTATTGATTGGTGAACAAAAATTGTTGGATAAAAAGGGCATGGGAGGCGAGGTTCGGCTTTCGAAATAATCGACTTTGCATATCAATACGCGTTTTAATATCGATATGCATCATTACGTTTAATTGTACTTCCTGAATTCGCTCCATATCTTTTCATTACTGCATTAATTTGAATGCTTAATCAATTTAAGGGACCACTATGGCATTAAGGTGCTGTTCAATATTTATAATCACGAGTACGTTAGTTACATGTCAATTAATGTTACACTGGAAAATAATTGACGTAAAAACGTTAGCGATCGTGCAATAAAATAATGGCGGAGATTGCCTTATATGATTCGGTCGAGGCGGCTCTACCAAAAGTAGTTCTGCGTTTTTTGTCGACAACCCCGAGTGTACGGCTAATTTGTTTAAACTATTGAGTTTAAACTAGCTTTACCACGCGGTGCCGTATGCATGTACCTCAAAGGTTATTCAGATTTAATGCTGGAACGTTGTAAGACAAGAAACTAACAAACCGGATAGGATTATTTCGGATTTATTTTCACTTATCAACTTACAGACGGGTCAAAATTTTATAAGGTTATAAAAGACAATTATTATAAAATTAAAGGCAAGCATTATATTTAGTATAGAGAAATATCAAACATAGAGGCAGTGTACGAGATGACTCGATTTTATTATGATGATAAAATTGTCCTGTCCCAGTTCCAACGCCTTCTGGCGTTTAATAACCCTACACAATACCAAACTGGGAGTGTATAGGCTGATTCTCAATACCTAACATGGACGCTAAAATCAAGATTTAATTAAACCAATAGTCCCGTCCTCTGAGTCATTTATCATCGATTGGAGATACGCCATGCCGACTGTACCATACAATATTGATTGAGCAGCCAATTACAAAAGATTAAAAAAAAACACATTCCCTCGAGACATTATGGTGCCTACCAAAATCAGATTACATCTTCGCGCATTTGTCCCCGAAATGAATACCACCAACCGTCACAGAAATCTGTTCAAAAGTGTTAAATCGGTTAATATAATGATGATGGATGCCGTCCCGACCAAACAGCCCACAGCGGGGGTGTTTTACCCCACTATACAAATAAAGTATTTTTATTATTAACTAGCTCGCCGTCCTGCTCGCGCGCATAACCATTATCATACCCTCTCCCTTGCACCATTTAATCGAAATCATATTTCTGTTTTGTCATTATGGTATCACGTTTAGAGAGTTCCTCTCCTTTGTCCCGTATTTCGAATCGCTGGTTTCTTGTTTCCAATGCAGCTTCGGTTCTTGTTTTCTTTTTTGATAAGTCACCATTAAGATATACGAGACCTTTAGTGGATAAGCGGCCAGCCTTCATTTTACATTTGATTAAAGTAAACTTTCGCGAACAATTGAGGTGTCTTCGTTTCGGTCGGTCGGCGCCATCTGTCGAGCAGTAGGGGAAAGTGCTTTTTACGTGTTTACCTTAGAACTGCTTCCTATGAATGGAGCCGCGTCTAATAAAAAAGGTGCAACCGTGTCAAAATCAGACAATATTGTTTAAAATCTAAGACAGACGCATATGAGTTCCTTTCATCATCACGGCTTACCTGTGGGAGTTCACAAAAAACACCGCAGGTAGCCCATTTGTTTGTTATTAATTCTCGCGTCGAATCTCGTTTTTTTTCACCGACCACTTTAATACAGTAAGAATATTAATTATAATTATAAACGGGCTCGTCGCGTTCGTTGTTGGCGTTGGAACCTTTGGTTTTGGTTCTAAATTTAAATCTGATCATTTATCATGCGACATTGTCGTTTTTATCTCGGATTGTTATTTTTTGTGTATAATTTATAGTTTATATCGAAGCCTAACTCCAGAGTGGAGTGGGTGCGTTGTATTATCGTAGCTGATTAGGTAACCGCACTTGTGTAAGTATAGATCATTCTGTGGAGTGCAATGTTTCCACTTCATGTGTAGTTTATTTGTTTTTCGAGCTCTCGTCTTCATTTATGTCAAGTGGGTACGATTATAATAATTTTGGCCAATCGCGTATAGAATATGCTAAGTCAATGTAAATAATATGCATCCTGGCGCCTAACCGCAGTGGATTAAAATGCAGAAAGCAAAGGCAATCTTTCTTTATTTATCAATTCGCAGGCATTCTTGGCGTCGGTTCGATTAGACGGGCGTGCCTGCGCGTATGGATCATAAGTGTTTTGATACGTGCGCATTCTTTCCTCTTACACAATTACGTAGTGTAAGTGTACGTAGAGGCTGTCCAGCTAGTTGCTAAGTATTATTCTTAGTCGGTTAGTGCGTTCAGAAAGCGTGCGCGGGCGTTTCCGATAATTCGCCGGCGACGCGGCCCGGCGCCGGCGCACTTACCGTAACACCTCGTTCGTTTCGATGCTTTTGTACGTTTGTTGTTTTGTAAGGATTTATTGCGCGGAGTTTGTTGTGTTAACGGATTTTTGATATACTTATCTACGGCTGGTAATGCAGTATTCTGTGCTCGGTTCGATTGAGTTTTCAAGTTTTATTGTTTGTACGGTTTAATGCCAACTCTTCGCTAGTACTTATTTATCTTTCTTATCTTAAACATGGAAATGCGTCGCATTTGTGATCCATCTTAGATTAAAATCATCATTCTGATTCAAGTTTCTTCTTTACATGATTTTCAGATTATGCTATTTGACATCCCTAAAACAAAATGTTTGGACGTAATAAATCTAATATCACAACTGAATCCAAATGTATTCAACGTCTGTATAATTGAATCCACCTGGAGCAGATTCATGACTAACCTATTCTATTTTATTTTGTATCTATTTTATTTTAGACTATATAATTCGAGGACGTTATTCTCGTAAAAGTAAAAATGGATTTGAATTATCATTGCCTTTTTATAGGACACAGTTGCGAAATATGAAGAGCCCATACGTTGTTTTACGACTCGAATCCAGGGCAAGTTACTTAATACCAACATTTAGTATCGACTATCAATGGCGTAAATAGAATGCAAGCCGGTGCATGGCGGTGCAGCGATAGAGCCCATATGCCCTCGAGTTTTTATCGCACAACAAAAATTAAGGCCTTATTTTCTCAGTATCTTGATTTTAGACTTTCGACTCACCTTGACAGAATTCCCTAAGACCTTAGCACTTTTCGTTATCACGATATGCACTAAATCGTGATCGTGACAAATTGGAATTGAAGATTTATCGACATCCTTGACTTATTCAGATTTTTAAACAATGCCTATTTAGTTCGACATTTGTTAAAAGTGTACCGCAATAAATATCACTTTAAATAGCTTGTTAGGTTCGTAGAACGGTAATAACTTAGGTATTAAGGGTCACCGTTAGCTCTTTGGCTAATGTATCACGATCTAAACATTAAGTGTAAAGTTAAACTCGGTTGTCTGTAGAAAGCGGTTCTGCGATTTTTGATTTATTCTGTACCATGAGTATAAAGCAATTACAATTTCTTATCATATACGTTGAAGTTACTAAGTGTGATGATCGAAAAGTTAATTCATAGGAAGTTCTTAGTAATATAAGACCTTTACGTTATTTTTTGAGATCTAATTTAGTCTTTTGCAAAAATAGTGTTATATAAATTAATATGACTTTACCGTAAAACAATAAAAAACGATTAGAACATGTTATGTCAAATGTAGCCATAAAACTCAATAAAAACCAAAAGCAAGCGACAGTTGCGAAGCATCGAAGCCGCTAATAACGCATCTGTCTTGACTCTGTGATGTGAGAATCCAAGAAAAACGTTTAGAGACGACTAAATAAATAAAAGATGGCGGGCGAAGCTCGCGATTCTCAAATTGAATATTAGATTGAAATTACGCGCTCGGGCGGCTCTCTCCTCCGCCTTTTGTTACCAGTGATACATAAAGCGCGCGCGCATACAAACACAGTAATAAGAATTTTAAATTAGCATTCTTTTTGTGTTCCACGCCACCCCAACCCACTCCGCACCCCACTGTCTTAATAATATGGAGAAATTGAGTTGTTATACACCCTTTTCGGAGGAGGCGCGGGTGCAGCGGCACACCTCGCGAAGAAGCCGTTTTGTAATTGAATTTAGATATTCTTTCCCCGGATATAACGACGGGGAGGTTGGGCCCGCTAGTTCCGCGAATGGAGTACATACATGTAAATGCTGATATGAAATTCTCGCTGTGACGATGTCTCGTGTTATTATTGCGAGCGTTTTATACATAACTCCCTCCGTTCTGACAGACGTAAGGGTGAAAACGTTTTATTTATTGTTTGAGATTTGATATTCAAGATCTTATATTAATCGTGTAATGAGGTATCCATTTTAGGTAGGCATGTATTATAATGGGGTTGATGACCTCTATGTTTCGACTGTTATTGACTGCAATTTGTTTTTTTATACTTATATTACGGAAACGCATACATTTTTGCCACTAACAGCTACCCATCCAACTCCTGAACGCGCGCGACATTACTTAACTTTGTAGTTTACCACCTACACCAGGCGCGATCTATTAACCCTACGACTCTCATTAATCATAAAATATTTGATAATTAAATATAATACACCTACTTAATAAGGTATGATAATTGTATAAATGGTTTCAGTTATATGTCTAGAGTTTTTTCTATTAATGGTAGATACAGGAAATCCTAGTTTTTCTGGACTATGTTATATACGGCAAAAGTTAATCATCACCTCAAATTGTCATTTTAAATTAAAACACAAAAATCTTAACAATGTTAGATAATCACGCTCTTTACTAAGTACAATTAGAGCAGGCACAGGACAACCTAGTATGAGTCCATATAATATACGGAACAAGCATCACCTTGAAATTGCGTTTGAAAATGAAACAAAATGTAAATATGTATAGTGCTAAAGAATTATACATAAGTCATAATAATGTGTATTTTCTTCAAAATATTTTCTTTTCCCTTAATTTGTCACATTACATTACTTCCCAGAATTTGATCCTTATAAGCAACACGATCAGATAGTAGAATAATATATATATTTTTTTTCAAAATGAACTCGTTCGATTCCCGGCTAAAGTAATAAATTAGTTTTATTTTTTAACAAAATCGGCCTCGTATTTCAGCATTTTCCGCTAATCCTTATAGTTTCGGATTTGGCCCTGAAGGACCGGTTGAAAAATTCACCCTGTACAATCACGCTTGAACATATACGCTTTACTCCCATAAGCATGTTAGAGCATTCAAATTTGACGGGGACACAACGAACTAATGGACACAATGTTACCCGAAATAAGTTCTATTAATTTGATCAGCCTTCCGAGAAGCAGATAGCATGATATGGTATGTAATTACAGGAGGCTATTAACATCGTCCGTGTACAAACATGGCGGATGATTGCTGGTTTCGTTTTAATTGCGCACGCGCATCCCATCGGTACTAACGTTGGCACCGTGAGAATCTCGATCGGTATTGATTTTTGGATTATTAGATTAGATAACTACATATACGACATATGTGTGTGTGTATTGCACACATGAAAAGTACCTTCGATTAAACTAATACCCATATTACTCGTAGATACCTGACTTTCTTGCTTATGCTATACATATAACTATGATTTATAGGGTACATGAAGAACCTAAGGAAATGTTACAAATTTACCTTCAAAGGTTACCAAGTACAGTGACCGAAATTATATAGAAATACTTTAAATCTGATAATAAATGTCCACATTTATAACAGCTTATTTCCATCTCATAAAAATAAATAAATTGTCTATTAATAGTTACTGTAAGAACTTTAAATAATTTATGAATATAACAGAAATAGTGTATTATACCTATACGTCGATGTTATTGTTCGATAAATATGCGAATAGACAATTTATTGCCTTCATAATGTAATTAAAATTTATGGACATTGTAATAATTAATATTTATGTAGTTACTATCGTATCCATCATTAGATAAATAATTCTTTTATATGATTAAGTATCGCTCCGACCTGTTGTACTTTAAGCTTGGAGGTAATTGTTCTAACATTGTCGTTATAAGTCATTATCGGTTTGACTGAGAAATTACCACAATCTCAGACTTTAATTTAATATCACTTTTGAGACAAAGGATTTTACCAACTCCATGTTTAAGTCGTTTTGTTTGTATAATCGGCTGAACTAAACACACTCGTAATTACCGACAAAAAAATAATCATTCAAATTATCATTAATGACACATTCTAGCGGCCGTAGTCGGCGTCACGCTCATCTGAGGAATAAGATTAAAACTAATTCGAGGTCTTCCAAATTATAGGCGTAGTACGGCGGATGTCGCCGCTGCAGCGGCGCCGGGGCAGCCGAAAACCGCACGTCATTGTTTTTTGTGGTGCGGCCTTAGGCGCCTCTGCATCCGATCCGACCTCGATCCGAACGCTAATTAATTATTTCACATGTATCGATCATTAATTACGACCGTCCGACCGATACCGTCCACCCGTTATCTTTTAATGACGCTCGGCAATTTGTCGATCGTAATTATCCCACAAATCACACGTACAAAAACTGTGTATAATGATTTAAAAATTTAACACGATCGAGGCATTATCCCGCGCGCATTAATAGCAGAAAGCATCGAGATCGAATCAATCTTAATCTCGTACGAAACGTAATCCAGATTTATTTATGACGGAGGAGCGCGTGTGCTATTATGCTCGTCTGCGGCAATTTGCCTCGGAAATTGTCTTAATCGGCCGCTCAAGGGACTATTTATGTATAATTATTTCCAAATTCGACGCTCCGTTTGATGCCTTTCCGCTCTCTTTGAGGTGGTTCGACAAAAAAGTCATCTGTTGCAACAATTAAGTGAGGAAAAAATAGAAATAAGTATCGAAGGGTCCGCAATAATTACAGGCGCAAATTGACGGTTCCTAAGCAGACTGTGGCGCCTGCCAACTTACCTGCCTCACCAGCGCTGAAACCAAAAGAAACACTAATTAAATAACTGATCAAATATAAAATAAATTATAAAAAGTCAATAATATAATCATAATCATGAATCATTGCATAGTCCACATCGGAAATGCCTGATTTCTAAAGCCACAGTATGAGTAAAAAGCTTTTGCTCGCGATTTTGTTTATGTGGTAGTTAATATCTTACACTGTATATCTTAGTGTGTGCGTACAACTGACCAACCATGACTTTATTGTAGTGCGTACTGAATTAAATAAAACGCTAACTTTTTTCTTCACTTAGCTGTTACCTACGGCCTGTAAATAATATCATTGTAACTTTTCTGTTACCGCTGTCATCAGGCTATTTATTCCATAGGCTAACATTTTTAAATTTGTTTATTCCAGACTAAAAAAATATTAGGAAATTATTCGCTTCTTTTTATTTGTCAGTCATCCAATGCATAGACCACGCAAAACTTTAATACAACACATGATCACAAGCAGTAAAACTTATTCACTGTAATACGTTTACAGCTCCTAAACTATAACGCGCTTGTTATTACGGATCTAATAGGAAATAAATGTAATCGTTTTAAAATGGGAGCAATCATGGCACTACATAGTCGCGACAGCCGTTGGGCGCCTAACACAATTATGTTTGAAAGCAAATAAATCATAAAATCATCTCCTTTATAGCCGATCTCGTTTGAAGAACGCCTTGTTATCTCCAAACCATCCCTAATACTGTAGCGTCTTTAGGGGCTAATTAACCGAATTAACGAAATTACGAGTCCCGTTAATGCGTGCGGTTTGAAACCAAATCCCTTTGTAAGTAATTATTCGTAATTTTAATAATTGGAAATAAAGGATTTGTACTTTGTGACTTGTGTGTGAAATTCTACTCTTATTTGTGTTTGACTTATTAGCTATATCAAAAACATTATAAAAAAGAAAGTGATATTGTCAGATAAGATTTATTAAAGGTATTGTTCGAAATTTATCTGAATAGAGGCATAGATAAGGTATAAGAAATCCCTTTTTTCTCTACCTACTTTTAATTCTTCGCTACTATACTTATTTTAATTAAATTATACATCACGTTACATTTTACTGTTTTAACAACACTAACAATGTCATTTATTCAAATAATATTATAACGTATCAATGCATGATCATGCCTTCTTCGTAATAGTATCAGAATGCGTTACTTGGTCATAATTACCTATGTATTTTTATTTTCATTTTTAAATTACATAAACTAGGAAAGTAAAAAATATGAAATAATGTATTTGATAATTTTTACAGTTTCCCAATTTTTATACTCGTCTGTGCAATTAGTTAATTAAATTGAATACCGTTCGATTTATAAGAATTGTGGTCTACAGTACATATTAAAAATATGTTTGCTATTACTGTACGAATGCTGTACGAATGTACCTTATGATGTACCTTGTACCACACAGCTTACAAGCGCATCCAGGCAAAAAGAGATTCCCAGGGTTCAGATCCATTACCATTAATGAAGAACTTAAACCCTAACGGTGGACATTGTACCTTACCATGTACCTGTACCTTCCCACGTCTAACGAGGCTACCTCCATTACGTCCGACATTTTACATACATTCCCCTCCGCTTATTATCAAAGTATTAAGTAAATCGTTGCCTTCGGTCAATTTTATTTCCATTAATCGCTTTTCGGTTTTACAGGCTTTGATGCTTTGTTTTTTGTAATGGTCTTCATCTTTAACCGATTATTGACACACTGTTGGACTCTTGGCCCTTTCATTGTCATCCCACTGCTGAGCAAAGTCTCTTAGGTTTAGGGTTTAAGCCAGTCCCACTATGAATGGATCTCTTCTTAGAATGAAAAGCCACAATCTACCACATTTTCGACTTTCTTCCCGGCTTTTTCACCTGATGATTTCCTATTTTTTTTTCTTTTTTTAACGCAAGTAATAATTAATTTCTAATATGAACATAGTTTCGAAAATCTGTCTGCTTGTGATTAAAATGTAATGTTATTGAACCTGAGACCCAGCGTAAGTAGCTAGCTAGTCAAACAAGCTATCACAGCGTTTATAACATTCAGTGATGCTTAATTTTACGCGCTTATATTTTCGAAGAAAGCAAGTACGGAGTAATTATTTAGCAGTGTTGCGGTTTTGTGCGGTGAGCGAACTAATGAGTGGTAATAACGGACGAATATTAATATGGATGTAGTTACTCGGTCTTGTTATGTATCCATCACTATAGGTAAATATGTACCTAAGACATAATATAGCCATTTTGAAACAACCTCCATGATTAAGTATCATCATAAGTAGGTATGCACTTACTTAAACTACAAAATTTAAATACCCAAATTTCTATTTTACCCTTTTAAATGTGTAGGTATGCCAGACATGCCAATCCAATTTGAATCCAAGTTGATAACTGATCTTTGTGAGAGAAAGTGACCACTTAACATTAGATTGAATGTAGGCTCGATTGTTCTATCACTTAACATCGGATAAGCTGCAAGTTTGCTACCACAGATTTTTATAAAAATAAACATTCTGACGTCCGACCGAGAATCGAATCTGGAGACCTGCGTGGCTAACCGGTGCTTCCCGCTATCGGTCACCAGAAACTATTTGCATTCGTTGTTCACGTTTACGAAAGCGTCACATCACATCACTTGACGCTTGTTATCTCATTTCGTTTGCTCTTACCCTAGACCAAAAAAGAAGACTACGCCTACTGGAACATTACCTACATTAAAGTACAACTTTCATTTACGTGTCTGACTGAACGCTTTGTTTGGTTCCGTGATTGTTGCGAATATTAACTTTTTATATAATGTCAAATTATATTTGCACCATTCATTGACACTATGGTATTTATTGAAGCATTCAAGTATTCTGAAGCATTTCATCCTTATAAAACTTAACTGCTTAAATTTAAACTTTTTACTTAACGAAATCAGAATAATTTTCAGTACTACTTTGTGTTGAACGCAGTTAGTATAATTCTGTACACATAGTTCTTATAAGTTCGACAAATATACATTTTCGGATTTTGTTCGAAAAGCGGGATCTATAATTTTTAGTCTCAGTTCTTACCTAACTTCAGAGTATGCCAATTTAAACTTACCCAATAATTTCTCTCCAGTCGTGCTAGAATTAAACGTTATTTATTTAAGTCCCAAGCAGAGGACGCGTCAGTTCTAATAGTAAATTCTTATTTGAAAGTGATCCAGCACGACCGTACGTAAAGCATTCTGATTGAATGTTACAGCTAATTAGAGGATTTATTACTTACTAGCTTTTGTTAGTGACTTTGTATGTGATGCCAATATCTTAATGCTATAACAAAGATTTTTTTTGCTACATAGGTAGGTAGTTGGTAAATAAAGTTAATAAATCATATTATAAAATAAATTATTTAACTTTTTATTTGTGAAATTAAAAAATAAATTAAAATTAGAATTGGGTCAACAGATCAAAAGTTATTCCCTAAATATTTTTTATCTTAGTAATTTTTGTATAGAAATGTAGAGAAAATTAATACGGATTCTAACCCTTTTCTTCTTAGTCTTAGATACTCGCGAACTATCAACCGAGTAAGTTACTAAACAATGATGAGTATATAACCGCCGCGCACGAGGACAGACGCGTTATTTACATACGTACTCGCGGCTACTCGCCTGTACTCGGCGAGTATGTAAACTGACATTAAATAATATCACTGTCAATGTCTGTTACCGCTGTCATCAGTTGTCATTATCCGTAGGTATATTTGTTCACTGCTTATGTCTGTCACAACATGTCATTTAGTCCAATAGGCCACCCAAAATTTATCTTAACTTTAATATAAATAAACTTGTAATTTAAATTCTCTATTATATCTCCAGTCCTTGTTATCGTAGCGAGATGAAATATATACCAGTTCTAAATTAAATCATAAACTTTCAAATTCTAAAAGTTTCGTCAACATCGGTCAAGCCATTTTTGAGTTAAAATCGCTGAAACAGAAACAACTTTATAAGCATAGAAAAGTCTCTTACAATTCTCGCACTTAGCACCTCGATAACTTTCTCTTCAAACAAATAAGTGGGATTAAACACTGATCATACAGATTACTGGTAGATTGGATATTGACAAAGGCATTGGACCCCGGCCCATCAATGTGGGAGCCTCATTAATGAATTGAAAAGCGCACATCTTCATTATGACGAACTTGATAACTATTGTAGACTAATCCAATGCGGGCGGTTTGATTGTGTGTGAGGCGTGCGCTTGTGTGCGTGAGCTAGGGCTGTCACTACTTGAATTCGCATTTATGATCGAAGGGTGGAATAACAGTTTAATATTTGTTTAAATTTAATTATTTTTAGTAACTAGGCAAATAGTATAGGTATATGTTTTTAGAAATTATAAAATAGGTAATGGTAAAAAGTACAAAATCTTGTTCCGAATTAAATCTACTTGAGTTTTGTTCAAACCTACACGCCTATTTGATTTCCACAACTGATAACTTGCCTTTTTTATTAAAATTATAATAAAATTGCACATTTGACCTTTACAATGTTAGATGCCTAAGTAGCTGCAAAACGGACTCATCATTTACCTATTTTCACATTTTTTCATACTTCATTTGAAAATAACAATCTTTTTATTAATGTCAAATTTTAAAATATCTATAAATATGCTGTTTACTTCTTTTCGTACCAAATAAATAATACACGTGTTGTGTAAAAGGTAGGCAAAATTAAATTTGTTCACATTGCCAAATTACAATTTGCTATCAGCAACCCTAACATGTATGGCGACACACGCTACGCCTGTGTGCCGCACACGTCACACTTCCGCCGTAGTTTTCTCACGCTCACACATACATGTTTGTGTATACGTAATTTGCACTCGAATGTGTCCAATGGGTATTTGTGTGTTATCGGAAATTAGTTCTGCCTCGACCATCGGGGTATCGATGGTCACAACACCATTAACGGTGGGAATCACATGCGTATTAAATTCATACGACTTTAACTTTACATAAAAACTAGTGATAGCCTAGTGGTTATAACTCGGCCTTTCGATCGGAGGGTGAGAGGTTCAAATCCCAGGCACAATTTTTCGAAGTAATGTGCGTATAAGAAACTTATTATCACTTACTTAAACGGTGAAGTAAAACATCGTGAGGAAATCTGCATACCTGAGAGATCTTAAAAAAAGTTCTCAAAGGTATGTAAAGTCACCAACGTGCACTTGGCCAGCGCGGTGGACTCTGGCCTAATCCTTCTCATTCTGAGAAGAGACTCGTACCCAGCAGTGGGACAGTAATGGGTTGACGACCACTCAAACATCAAAGTAGACAAAACGAAAATTCCATACTTCGGGCCCTTTGATTTCGCATTTACATTTTAATGACACAGTTTACGCTATCGTGTCAAAATAATGACAGAGTGAAACAGTTGTAAACAAATCCACTTGCCTATAATTCCAACTGGAATCGGCCTACGAATTCCGAAGGACCTGATTCATGTAGGGAAAGAATAATTGGACAAGCGCGAGTCGAACTCGCACGTTGAGGGTTGCGTACCACGAAATTTGCATTTTTTAAATTTTTATTATTTTGGTAACAAATACTGATACAATACATAATAAAATACTTCATAGTAACCATAAAAATAAATGCGAGGAACTGTCTGCCTATTACGGTTCAATAAATAAAGCGAAAACCGCCGAAGTTATTGGTTTATTGTTATGCGTTATGCGATTCTCATTTATTTTCAACTTTTTTTATTTTTAGTATTTGTTTAAATAACGGCAACCTTTCTACATACTGTGAAAAAGTGTCAATCTATTAAGGTTCCAGAAATAGAACCCAGTGACAGACCGAAAGCGAAGTCTTGCTACTAATCCAGGTAAAAGCGAGTTCCGTTTTTACCCTTTTGGTACGGAACCCTAAAAATGAAGTTATGAGAAAATTATAAGCATTATAGACCATTCACCTCCACTCTAATTACCGGCTCTTTGCATAATTTCCATACACATTAGCACTGCGAAATGATCTACAAATTGCTGTTGCAGAGAAAAACCACAATAATTACAGTTGTAATTAATGCCTTTTTACAACGTCATCTAATGACTTGAGGCTTTTTATTTTCTTTTCGTTGTTTATGGAGTTTTCTTCGTTAAGCTCAAAATATTAGCTTACTTGGGATTGCTGAAGTCTGAGATGAACAAAGTTTTACTGAAATTTCTTTTAGTTTTCATCATCATAATTTCTTTCATCTTTGTATACAGTCCTGTCTTACTCTGAATTAACTCAGACCTTTCCGTTGAGAATATGAACTAAATCTGTTTTTTTGAGAATAATTCATAATTGATCTTCATGAAAGTACTTATCTATAAGAACATTTTATAGTAGGTACATATATTTCGGGTCAAAAATTGAGGAAGGTTTTACAATAGTCCTCGGTGTTCATCCAGTGAATATTTTAAATTAATTTACTTAATTAATTAATGATGATCATTACAAGAGTTACAAAATTATATTTTTGAAATGATTTTTAACTTATTTAGTCGACATTAACAAACCACAGGTTAACACAAAATTGAATTTATCTATTCAAACCATAAATAGGTATATAGTTATATTTCTGATTAATTTGAAGCAAATACCTACGCATAAAGTTTTACTACTTAAGCAAATTTATACCCAGAAAGTTGAAGGAAAACGTTGGTTTCAACAAAGCGATCCTTTCATACAAAGTAAATGTCGCTTGTACAAATATTTAGAATATTTGATTATCAAGTCCTCACGTAATATAATTTATCGTAAAATAATTTCAAGGGCTACACTCGACCGTTGCTCTTCAAACATATGGGTGCGGCTTTGAACGTCGCTCAAGGATTTTTGTATAAAAAATCAAATAAGTTTGTACACATTATCATGTACTTTTCGTTAATAAATTTTGGCTAAAATGTCATTGAAGTTCAGTATGTGTGATATCGTTGAATGTACAGTACCCTTACCATGAGTTTTTACGTTTTGACAAATATGACTGTTTTGGTATTTGTTTATGTATTTGCCCATACAAAATCCCTTACCATGAGTTTTTACGTTTTGACAAATATGACTGTTTTGGTATTTGTTTACGTATTTGCCCATACAATTCTAATCAGCGCCCCTAGCGGATTGTATCAGAACTATAGAGTCAGTAAAGTAACATTAAATGTCTAAATTGACAAAATGGCGCTCTATGTTTTGTCTCTCTTTTTTGCGAACATGTGACAGACAAACAGACTTGAGCACTTACTTATTGTTACGTTTACTCAGTCTACTGAAGCAAACGGAACAGAATAATGGATTGAATAAACATGACGTAAAATTGTGGAATGTTCATGGTAAGGGTACAGATATACGAGTAGATAGGTTTTTTGAAATCGAAACGATACACATATATTTATGTTCTTTCTACGTACAATCAGTTAAGATATTTCTTGACTTCTGTACCTTATAATTAAAATAAAAATTTACTTAGAAACATTATTTTATTATAATTAGGTAGCTATATTACATTACTGTATTTTAATTAACTATCATTTACTCGGAATTACTTAATTAAAATTATGTTTGAGCTATAAAAAACCGATCATAATTTCAATTACGAATTTTATATTTTAATGATTTGTTTATTAAAAATTATATTAATAATGAACGTTAAGTACTTTTCTTGCTTTGTAAATTTAATAAATTACTTTTAAATTATTATTAATCATAGTATTAAAAACCCGTTTTGTCATACATACCTATATTCAAAAATATATGCTGTTAATTATTCGACTGCATACCTACTTTATCGATAAATTGCCATCCGGTGTAGGGTTGGGAATAATAATGTGTTAATTTTATTCATTATCTTTCCCACATCCTGTTATTATTCACTCATTAGTCAGTGATTAGTGAATTGTGCAATCAGAGTTAGTCAGTTCGTATGAACTCATATCATTTAATTACAAAAATAATTGCTAAATTCAGCAAACTTGCATTAAGGAAAATTATTCTGTCTCGGGTCATTAATCAACTTTGTGTGCATTCAAGATTTCATTCAACTACTTTGTAATGTTTAAATTTTAAATTTGATTCAATCTAAAACGTATGAAACTAACCTATTAAATTTAGGTATCTAACTTTCAACTTCTAAATAAAATTGTTAAAATTTATTATACAATAATGATTGAATAACGCATTGTGATAGTAGTCCCACATACAACTACATACAAACATACATACAATTTTGGAAATGAAAAAAGTCGATTCTAAGACAGATACCTAAATATAGCAGTTAAATCCGCCTGGCCTTATCGACCGGTTTAGTAATAAGTCGCCACGAGTCATCAAAATTGGTTGGTCCCATTTTATCCATACAAGTACAAGTACAAGATTTGTCTTAACACTAAGTACATATTATCATACCAATAATATTATCAACTCAATCCTGTTAAGTCAAAGAGACCGTACTACGATGATAATTTAATAGGCGTTGAAACCTATTATGTTACTAACATAACATATGATCACTATAACTTTAATTGAATGCCAAAAACAAGACGAGTGCATATAGGTTTAATCGATGCAAATTAAAGTAACGGGTCTTAGTACCCTCCGAAGCGGAATATTATACGAAAATGGAAATCCTGGCAACTTTCCAGACTTTACGAGGTACCTCGTACGAGTAAGCGTGTGTCAATATGTACTCTCATACACAATTATATAAGGTATTGGTGACGTAACTAATCTTAAATAAAATTATTCCGTCGATCTTACAGTTTCATGAAATTCTGAAGTAATCAATTATCCTACATGTCATGTGTCATTTTTCAGCGATTAGCTATCTTTGTGCTGTCAGCTAAGTAAATAAGTGTCTACACATTATTTATTCGGTCCTCGTTAGGTATTTGTGGGACATATGCGTATCTTTGATAACGTTCGAGATAACAGAGATGACGGCTTAATCTCGGTTTTTAACGAATTTTTACTCTAGATTATCAGCTTTTATCGAACTCAGACAATTTGTACCGTATACCTAATGTATTCACGTATAGGGCGGA
The DNA here is from genome assembly GCF_041222505.1 of Epargyreus clarus. Classification (NCBI taxonomy): domain Eukaryota; kingdom Metazoa; phylum Arthropoda; class Insecta; order Lepidoptera; family Hesperiidae; genus Epargyreus; species Epargyreus clarus. Next base: position 6,628,078 of record NW_027332239.1, on the reverse strand, counting down.
CTTTCGAATGATGAGTGGCTATGGAATCGAAAATTCTAAAATCGGTGGGATCCAAGTGTACTGGTTGCTTAATTGTAAAAATGTCAATATTGACAGCGTTGACAGCTTGTCAGTGGGATAAATTGAGCGCGGTTGTTTGCGCAAACGTTAGTTAGATAAGCGACGATGAATTTGTGTTTTAATTTAAGAAACCAATTTTTACATATAAACACTCTTTCTATAAAGTATTTAAAAGAAATGAAATGCTGCATAAGTGCTTATGAAAGTATGTTCCATTGATATTGACGTATTAATAAATGATCGTGTAATTTATAATGTTTAGGAATGTCAAAAAATAAGGATATACGAGAAATAAAACCGAGATTAACTTCAGAAAACAAAAGGCCAGTACACAAACGCGCGTCCCAACCCACTTCCGGTTGGCGCACAAATACTGTACGAGGCAAGTCGTACATTCTGCTGCGCCAGCAATTTACGTGAGCCGCGTGATTATTTAATTGTTACCAAAAGGTCAGTACGTACGTTAGCACCAAGGCGATCGCGCGTGCTCACTAATCATACATTAATCAAGCTTCATGTAGGATTAGTAACATCAAGTAATATCAAGGACATTAAATCTTTAAATACATCCACGCGTTTAAATTAATCAATAAATAAAAGAGTGTAGCGGTCAACCAAGGACCCCACATCTTTTTTGGTCCTTCGATTCGTAAAGTCCTCGCGAGTGCATCAATCAAGTGTGTGTGTTCGTGAGGCGGACTGGCTGCCTAGAATCAAGATTGCAGTCACTTGGATTCCGGACACACCAAGGTGTTCGTGGTGAGCAAGCAAGGCTTCACACTCCAAGTATATTATCAAGTAAGATCTTTCTTATTTCTTTAAATAAAACCATCAATCAAGGATGGAGGATATTCTGGCTACCCAAGAGCAGTTAGCGGGAGCTATTGAACAGCTTTACACCAACTTTAAAAAAGACGGACCGGAGCGGAAAACCGTCGATTATATCAGGCGTAGGCTGGAAACTCTGGACAAGTACTGGCAGGAGTTTCAGACCAATCATGTAAAATTATGTGGGTATGGTTTACAGTCCCATGACTATTTTGTTAGTAAAGTGTTCGACCAAACTAAGGAGCGTTACGAGCATATACGGGCGGCTATACGTAATTATCAGGTACGAGAGTCCAAGCCGTCCACTCCTCTGCTCCGGCCGGCTACGCCTTTAGGTGTGCCGGAGGCTTCGTCGAGATCGACTGGGGTGGAGTCGCCCGCAACAAGGCCGGCCACATCACAACAGGAGTGGTGTGCCGCTTCAACTCAGCCAATTACCATGAGGGCACAAGGCGTCAATAGCCGCACAGATGAGTTGCTAAGGAAGCAGGCTAGCAACTTTAGGGCCTTGCAAAGAAAGATAAGTAACATAGACTTAGATACGGTAAGTGAGAAGTGGGAGTTTGATGATTTATTGCGTACTTTAATATCACGTTGGTCAGCAATAGATTCCTTACATCTAGAGATAGATAGTGAACTAGAGGGGAAAAATCAAGAATATGACAACTCTTTCTATTACTATGAAAAGCTGTACGAAGACACGAAGAAAGCTATCAACAAAAAGATGTGGTCACTAAGTCACCGGGAGAAGTCAACGCCTCAAATGGAACTACCTACCTTCAGTGGTACCTTCCATAGTTGGACATCTTTTAAGGACCTCTTTACAGAGTCTGTACACAGCAACCCATCGCTCTCAAGTGCTCAAAAGATGCAATTCCTAAAAGGTAAACTCCGAGGTGAAGCAGAGAGACTAGTGCAGCATCTTCAGATTAGTTCTGACAATTACACGGCTTGTTGGGACATACTTAACAACAGATACAACAATAAAAAGCTCATCTTTACGTCTCAAGTTAATATACTAATGAATATACCAGTATCACAGCAGGCGTCATATGGACACATTAAGAGGATTCACGACACATCTCTAGAATCGTTACACGCAATTAAAAACCTGGGTGTGGACATAAGCACCTGGGATCCTTTGCTTGTGCATATTTTAAGCCAAAAACTGGATTCGGATACCTACAACGAGTATATATCATCTTTAAAACAGCCTAGGGAATTGCCAGTTTTAAAAGATTTTCTAGAATTCTTAGAAAGTAAATTCACTGCGTTAGAAACTATACGTAAGAAACAAGAAAACCCGCCGGCAAAGTCAGGTCAAAATAATTATAATCAAACAGCTAGTAATTCAAATCATAGATATAACAAAAAAGCATATAATTTTAAACAAACATTCGTGTCAAATAATAAAGTTGTGCAATCGACATCCGGGCAAAATAGCAAAGTAGCCAAAAATTGCCCAATATGCAATAATAATGAACATAGAATTTATTATTGTACAAAATTTTTAGAAATGCCAGCATACCTAAAACGTAAAATAATTATTGAAAAGAAGTTATGCCAAAACTGTCTTAAAGACCATCAAAATAAGAGCTGTTATTCTGAAAATCGTTGCCGCGAATGCAACGATAACCATAATACAATTTTGCATGATGCATTTACCAATAAAGCATCGATTTCGACATCGAATGACGCACGTAGTAATATGAAACCCGAGCAACCGCATGGAAACACGCACGTGTCACTACAGGGTCAAGCACCTGAGATTCTATTAGCCACTGCCATTATCTTGGTACGGGCTTATGATGGATCTTATCACAGCTTCCGCACTCTTCTGGATCAGGGATCCCAGACATCATTAATTTCGGAAAAGGCCGCGCAGGTCTTAGGATTACCCAGAAGACGGTGCCGGGGTGTCATATCAGGAATTGGAGACAAAGAGAGCAACTGTAAGGGAGTTATCACAATCAAGTGTCAGTCTTATCACGAAGACTTCAGTTTTGAAACCGATGCATTTATCATGAACACATTAGTGAAAAATTTACCTAGCAACACGTTCCCGAAACCAATTTGGCCACTTCTAGATAATATTCCTCTAGCAGACCCCAACTTTAATATTTCAAGTCCTGTCGATTTGTTACTTGGGGCTGACGTGTACAGTAGTATTTTATTAGAGGGAATATTTAAAGCGGGACCGCACTTACCAATTGCACAAAAAACACGTTTAGGATGGATTCTAAGCGGTAATGTAGAGCGCACATTACAATGCAACGTGACTCTTACTAACATCGAAGAAATACAACAATTTTGGCATATTGAAGATATTTCTGAGGGGTCGTGTGTTTCATCAGAAGATCAGCGGGTGATGGAATTTTATAAGAACACTACAGTGCGCCGCCCCGATGGACGATACCAAGTTCGTTTACCTTTAAAATCAAACGTGGACCAAGCACTAGGATTATCTAGAAATAAAGCTGTTGCTCAATTTAAACAACTTGAAAGAAAATTTAGCAAGCAAACCGACGTGGCAAGGCAATACAAACTTTTTATCAATGAATATTTATTACTGAATCATATGACACCAGCTGACGGAAACGCGACACCGGGTTATTACTTACCTCACCATTGTGTTTTACGTGAGGATTCACTTACTACGAAGCTACGTGTAGTTTTCAATGCATCGGCTAACACGACATCGGGATCAAGTTTAAATGATTTAATGGAGAGGGGTCCGAATTTGCAGCAAGACCTTCAAAGCCTTCTAATCAAGTGGAGGCAGTATCAATATGGCTTTACAGCTGATATAGAAAAAATGTTTCGCCAGGTTTGGTTGCATCAAGACGACCAAAAATATCAAAAAATAGTATGGAGGGAGTCACCATTAGACCTTCTGCAGGAATATCAGTTAGCTACGGTAACATACGGCACCAAGGCCGCACCATTTCTAGCCATGATGACCCTACGACAGTTGGCTAATGATGAAAAACAGAATTATCAAGAAAGTTCTGCACCCCAGGTTATAGAAACTGCATTTTTTATGGACGATCTCGTTCATGGATGCCATTCTATTGAGTCAGCAAACCGGCTTATAAGAGACCTTATCAATCTTTTAAAATCTGGAGGCTTTAATTTAAGAAAGTGGAAGTCCAACAATCTACAACTATTAAATTTAGTTAATTGCAATCAAGAACAAGCTGACTACGATTTCAAACAAGCGGAATCTCAAAAAACTTTAGGTCTGAGTTGGAACCCACAACAGGATGTATTCAACTTTACCTCAAAGATGGAATTTTCACAAAAACCTCCCACAAAACGGACACTCCTCTCTGACATTTCTAAATTATTCGACCCACTTGGTTGGTTATCTCCAATATCAACAAAAATCAAGATCATATTTCAACAAGTATGGCGATTAGAACTTCAATGGGACGATCCCCTACCGGAAGATATTCTTAAGGAATGGGTTAAGATAAAAGGTGACTTAGAAAATATCAATCAATTTAAACTACCAAGATGGTTGGGAACAAAAGAACATGACGTCATTGAGCTTCACGGATTTTCCGACGCATCCACGAAAGCTTATGCCTGTGTAGTGTATTGCAAGGTCACGACATCAGGTCACACGTCAGTTATCATGATAGCCGGGAAGACAAGACTCGTTCCTATTAACAAAACCTTTACTTTACCCAAATTAGAGTTATGTGGTGCTCTCTTACTTATCAAGTTACTGGGGAAAATCAAGGAATGCCTCGAGGGTTACCACATAAACACATACTGCTGGATCGATTCAATGGTAGTATTAGGATGGATAAATGGTGCACCGGAACGCTGGAAACCATTTGTAGCAAATAGAATTAAGCAAATTATTCAAATAGTTCCGCCTAATTGCTGGAAGTATGTCAAGTCAGAGGACAATCCTGCAGATTGCGCCAGCCGAGGCTTGACTGCATCACAGCTAAGAGAGCATGAGTTGTGGTGGAATGGGCCAGCATGGCTACCAACATTCAAAGCTTTAGAACAAGAAGGCAATCAAACCAAATTTTTCACTGATCAAGAAGTGAGGAAAACTAAACAAATAACTACAGTTATTTTTCAAAAACAAGCAAACATTATTACGGAGTTATTAAACAAGTATAGCTCATTAAATAAGATAACAAGAATCTTAGCGTGGATGTATAGATTTATGTCAACTAAACAAGAAAGACAAGCTTACCTTACACTAGGGGAAATAAGCAAAGCAAGAAGCAAAATAATTAAACTAGTACAACAAGAACATTTTCACCAAGAAATAGAAGCATTAAGAAAAGGTTCTTTAGTAGCAGCAAAAAGCAAGATTTGTATGCTTAACCCAATATTAGACCAAGATCAAGTATTAAGAGTGGGTGGTCGTCTAAAACATGCTGATATTCACTTAGACATGAAACACCCCATAATTATACCAAAAAATAGCCGGTTATCGGAATTAATTATTGACCAATGTCATGAGCTCACATATCATGGTGGAGCAAAGCTTACTTCAGCCTTTATGCGACAAAAATATTGGCTGGTTGGTGGCATCAAGGCTACCAAAAAACGCATTCATCAGTGCGTAAAATGTAGAAAACATAATCCAAGTCGTCATCACCAATTGATGGGGGATTTACCAGCAGCAAGGGTGAATCCAACGCGACCATTCTACCATACAGGGGTAGATTATACAGGACACGTACTCGTAAAGTCCAGTAAGGGACGAGGAATCAAGACCTCTAAGGGCTACGTGGCTGTATTTGTGTGTATGGCAACCAAGGCCGTACACCTCGAGTTGGTCTCTGATCTGACCACATCAGCCTTTTTAGCAGCTCTACGCAGGATGTCTGCAAGGCGAGGAGTCCCTAAGCACATGTACAGCGATCAGGGTACAACATTTATTGGAGCAAACAAGATTCTCCAACAAGAGTATGAGGAAATCAAAAATACATTCGATTGCGAGTTTATGAGAGATGTCACAGCCATGGGCATTGAATGGCATTTTAATGCACCATCGTGGCCATCAGCAGGAGGCCTGTGGGAAGCTTCAGTTAAAAGCCTTAAATACCATTTAAAAAGAGTAATAGGAGAACAGAAACTCACCTATGAAGAATATAGCACGTTACTCTCGCAACTAGAAGCGTGTATGAACCAAAGGCCGTTATGTCCTTTGACTGAAGACCCTGACGATTTGGACTGTTTGACCCCATCACATTTCCTAACAAGCGGACCGACATTAGCGTTCGTCAGTACCGAAACAGATTTACGTACTCGGTGGCATCTTACACAAAAGATATTTGAAGATATCTGGAAGAGATGGCAATCAGAATATCTTACACAATTAACAACACGCAGCAAATGGAAACAACCACAAAGTAATATAAAAATCAATGACGTGGTGCTGATTCAAGATGCCAATTTGCCCGCTGGGAGGTGGCCACTCGGTCGTGTCACAGAGTTGCATCCCGGGAGCGATGGTTACGTAAGGGTTGTAACACTAAAAACCAAGAACGGTGTTATGAAGCGTCCAATCGTCAAATTATCAATATTACCTGTTCAACAAGAAGACAGCGATCAACAAGGATCGAATAAAGTAAATGCTCATAAAGATATAAAACAAGTAAGTCATGTTTCTCAAACAAGGCGAGGGACCACTTTCAGTTTTACAAAAATGGCATTTACACTTTTAATATTTATTATGACCCTTATAGCAAACACAGAAGGTTCATATAACATAAAATCTTTACAAAACAATCAGAGTTTATATTTCGATAAGGTTACAGACATGCATGTAATTGGAGACGAGTGGCGCCTGGTAGTCTACTACGACATGAGTCCCTACTGGGAAGGTTCAAAGGCATTAAATAAATACAATGAATATTTGCAGAACATATGTAATAAGATAAAGAGCCTCTCACATTGCGACGCGATTATGTTACAGCTGCAACACGGCACCGAACAGCTGTCTCATTACAATGAAATATTAATGAGCAATCAGAAATCGCGTACGCGCCGCGGTCTCATAAACGGAATTGGATCTATAGCAAATAGTCTGTTTGGAATTTTAGACAGTAATTTTGCCGAAAAATATGAACAAGACATACAACTACTCAAAAGAAATCAAGAACATCAAGCGTTACTCTGGAAAAACCAAACATCAGTCATTGAAGCGGAATTTAATTTACTCAAACGCACCGAAATCATGATGAATAAGCAGCACAAACTCATAAGCCAACGGTTGTTCAGTTTAGAGAATATAGTAAGAGATCTAAATTCTAAATACGTGGAAAGCTTGGTAATAAGTGATTTCACTCTCTCAACAGTAATCGCAAATAATATATTACAAAATCTAAAGGATATGCAGAATACTATATTGGATACGTTAACAAACATCTACAGCGGTCAGTTGACTTTTAATCTTCTCACACCAGATCAGCTTAATAGTGAGTTAAACATTATCACTAGAAAAATCTCAAAGGAGTTAACTCTACCCTTTGACAGCGTATCGTTGCCTAACATATATCATCTTTTAAAGGTAAAAGCAAGAATATCCTCAAATTACCTCATATTTGAAACAAAAGTGCCTCTAGTTCACCGGGATACTTACGAAATTTATAAAGTTATTCCCGTACCACAATTACGCAATGGTAAAATGATAAGCATTAAACCCGTATCAAGTTACTTATCCTATAATTTAAAGAAAGATTATCTATTGCCAATGACAGAAAGCGAGTTAAAGTCATGCCTACAGCAAGATTTAGGTACAATTTTATGCTCAACAAGGTCTCCAGTATATCATATGAAGGATGATGAGAGTTTGTGTGAAACCAACACTGTTACAGGCAAGTGTAACGTCTATCAAGATCAATGCAAAACCAGATGGTCCGAATTAAATCAAGTAAATACTTATTTTTATTTTTGCTGTTACCAATGTCAAGTCAAATTAATTTGCCAAGATCAAGTTACCCCACTGCAGTTATCAAATGCCGGCCTATTAAGCACAAGTTCAGGCTGTGTAATTAAGTTTAAGGACTTTACAGTACTCACTCATAAGCAAGACATGAGTAGTCTGCATATCAGAGCAGATCTGGAAGTCCCTACATTATCAGCAATTAATCACTTAATTAACATATCAGTACCTGTTCCTCCCACCAACATTACACAAGAAGATATCAACCAGCATAAAGAATCGTTAATTAAAATTCAAAAGCAAATTAACGAGATGAAAGAAACTGTGCCATTGTCCAGTGATATTAACACCCATGATATACATCATTATGCGGTAACGTATGTCATCATCAGTGTCATTACCATAGTGGCAATTATCTGGGTGGTGAAGCGTCTTCGGAAGAATTGTTCGTCAGCAGCGGTGACATCGGCGGCGGGGGAGGCTGCAGGATCACGTCTGCAGTCCACCTCCCCTCGATGCGAAATTGACAATCAGTGTAGTGTAAACAATCAGTGCAGTGTAAGTGGTGGTAGTGAAAACAAGCAGTGTGGTGTTAGGGCTCCGCGGTACAATTCTTACGCCGACAAATCAAACAAATATACGTCACCGGCTTTTCGTGCAGTGTACGTTGTCGGTGACGAAAGTGTTAGGTGTAACTCATTATAGAATTAATTTCATATATTATATCAATCCATCTACTAACAATAGTAGATAAAATATATTGTTCAATCACCTTATAGCATCCCATCAACACTAACTCATCTTTTGCGGCGTGGGAGCATGTACGAGGCAAGTCGTACATTCTGCTGCGCCAGCAATTTACGTGAGCCGCGTGATTATTTAATTGTTACCAAAAGGTCAGTACGTACGTTAGCACCAAGGCGATCGCGCGTGCTCACTAATCATACATTAATCAAGCTTCATGTAGGATTAGTAACATCAAGTAATATCAAGGACATTAAATCTTTAAATACATCCACGCGTTTAAATTAATCAATAAATAAAAGAGTGTAGCGGTCAACCAAGGACCCCACAAATACATTGAACAGTCACCTTCAGTCAGGTGGGTTAAACTGGCCCGTGAGAAAAGTAAAATTTACTCCCACACGAATATTTTCAATTTTATACTTGTGCACTTATTTTAACGTAAAGATTTGCGAATTTCTACGAGTAGTAATATTAGGTACCTACATTAATAAATTAGGAATAACGAGAAATCTCTTTTGCATTTATTTGCTATGTCAAAGAAAATTTGACGTTACGTTCAATTTTGTGTTTTCCCCTTGTTACAGGAGAGCATGTGATGCCGGCCTTTGACGCCCGGCGCCATGCCCACGCCGCTGCAGCCCGGCGGCCCCGCTAGCGGCCCGCCCCCGGAGCGCAAGCGGCGCCGCAAGCGCGACGACCCACAGAGTTCAGCCGCTCTAGAGCCCGACGAAGACGACGGCGACATGAGCCCCGAGGAGGAGCCGCGCAACGCACCCGCGGCTCCCGCGGCGCCCACTCCTGCGCCCTCATCCGCGCCCGCGCCCACCTCACCCCCCGCCGCACCCGACGCTGTTGATCTCACCTCAAGACGTGACTCCCCGCCTCTCTCCTCCGACGTCGAACGCTTCGACGGCAAGATCGTCTACAACCCCGACGGTTCTGCCTACATCATCGAAGACCCCGAGCTGTCAGAAGGCGAGACTAGTCTACCCGATCTACCTAAGATAGAACCAGGATGCATCGTTGACAGTCGAGATAGCAACGTCGTCGAGAGACAACTGGAATTCCCCCAGATAGCGAGTGCGTTCTACGTCTCAAGAAACCCTTCGTTATACGGCGCCCTCTACGGAAGATTGGCAGCCGAAAGAGCGCGTGCGAGACCTGACGCCCCTGTGATGCACAGTTATAGAGTATTCAGTTTCCGTGGTGGAAAGGACGCTCAACGACCAACGTCTCCATCATCGGAGTGTCCCATCAGCGTACCAGTTAAACCTATTCTTATGTGTTTTATATGTAAATTGAGTTTTGGTTACGCTAAATCATTTGTGGCGCATGCCCAATCGGACCATAGTTTATCATTGCTTGACTCTGAAAGGGACGCCTTATCGAGGGAAAACGCCTCGGCTATTATTCAGTGTGTCGGTAAAGATAAAGAACCACTAGTCTCATTTCTAGAACCCGTAGGTGCTGCTGCGCCACCTCGTGCTTCCGTATCAGGTAGTCCCAACATGTCAGAACTATCGAGTCCCTCAATCGACAAACGACCCGATATGACAATGACTCCAGATAGAGAAAATGACTTGATGATGCCTAATGGCACATGTGACGACAGAAGGCCGAGTCCACCAGCGTGGAGACCGCCTCGGTCGCTGGCTGAATCTTTAGTTCCTCAACATTCCTTGATCTCTGTAGCTCATCCTCATACAATAAATGCGTCGGTACAACCGCGGGCGAGCCCAAATTCATCCCCACCGTTTCAAGCACCACCTCCAGCTTTCCTTTCGGGGACTACGATAGGTGTTTGTCCAGATCATCTTGGTGGTCGGCCGTCTGGTGCAGATTGTCCTAAATGTGAATTAATACTGAATTCAGGAAGACTAGGTGGACCACTCGCTGGAATGCATAGTCGAAACTCCTGTAAAACATTGAAGTGTCCAAAATGTAATTGGCATTACAAATATCAAGAAACGCTGGAAATACATATGAAGGAAAAGCATCCAGAAGCTGAAACGAGTTGCATTTATTGTATAGCTGGGCAGCCGCACCCTCGGTTAGCACGAGGTGAAACGTATACCTGTGGGTATAAACCCTATCGATGCGAAGTCTGCAACTATTCTACGACTACGAAAGGCAATCTGAGCATACATATGCAATCAGATAAGCATCTGAACAACATGCAAGAACTGCAGAATGGTGGAAATCCTGGTGAGAGTAACTTACCTCCTGCACCTCAGCACACTCCACCTGGAGTTCACAAACCACCTCTACCACACCACTCTCCACTGGGTCAAAAACCAAAACCTACGTTTAGATGTGATGTTTGTAATTATGAGACGAATGTTGCAAGAAACCTAAGAATTCATATGACATCTGAAAAGCATACACATAACATGCTTGTTTTACAGCAAAATGTAAAGCATATGCAGACATTATCAGCCTTACATCACAGACAACAAAGTCAGCAACAGCTGGAGAGCTTACTCCATTTTCATGGTGGCGATGCGCCTCCTCCCAACCCTGAGGCAGCGTTAGCCGACATGGCATACAATCAAGCCCTGATGATTCAACTAATGACTGGAGGTCCTGGACCATCCCCACCTGAACTAGGAGCACATCTAGATGTGGGTTTAAATCCTGAAGCCATGGAGCCTCCCCCAGAACCAGCAGACCCTGAGCCAGAGAGGACATTCCATTGCTGCATATGCAATTGCTTCTCGACAGATTCCTTGGAAGCCCTCGGGCACCATTTAGCGCAAGACCGCACAAAAATTAGAGAGCAGGAGATACTAGCTCTCGTTGCTGGCCATTACGTTTGCAAACTGTGCACATACAAGACGAATTTGAAAGCAAACTTCCAGTTGCACTGCAAAACTGACAAGCATCTACAAAGGCTACAACACGTTAATCATGTGAAGGAAGGTGGCCCAAGAAACGAATGGAAGTTGAAATTCTGCGGTGGCGTTGGCACCGGCAGTGCTGGAGTCGGTGGCGTCCAAGTCAGATGTTGTGCTTGCGATTACTACACCAACTCTGCTCACAAGCTTCAGCTGCATGCTGCTGGAGCAAGACACGAAGCAGCGACTCTTCTATTGAGGCACTTGAGAGATTGTGCTTCAAGGATACCACGTGATCGTCCTCGCGTGTACCGTTGTGCTCTATGTGGCTTCGGTGCTCCACATCGACTGCCTCTGCTTCAGCACGTGCGATCAGTAAAGCACTTGCAAATGGAACAAATCCATCAGCTCCAACGGCGATCCGAAGGCAAGGATCCCACGCCTGATGTTGCTGAGCTCTTCCAAGTCATCCCGCAACCACCCGAGTTGCAAAGTCCTTATGATCAACAAGAAAATGGTAAGTATCTACAATCTTGCTTCTATATACATCTGCAACTAACGAACCTCCCTATATAAAAACAAAGTTAAAACTCTTTCATAACTAATAATTCAAGCTAGAGTAATTTCTATAATTTTATCCGGAATACTATTGAGGAAATCGTTAGTTTGTTACTAATACTATTTCAACCGTGACTACTCTATTGTTACTATGATTTTGTATTAACTTCCCGAAGTCATTGTCTCTAAAAGTTTTTAATGATACCTAACTGAAGGAACAAAACGTTATTGTAAAAAACGTCTGCATTATTACACTGAAAAAAAACTTAGTCGGAACGCAATTAGATGCGCGTGCGCTCCTTATCTAACGAAATGTTTTTTCTCGACGTTAGATGTCGTTTTTAGAAACACTTTTTATTCTGCCACAAGAACAGTGGCAAAACGTATTTACTATTTATTACTCTCGTGCTAAACACATTTCGCAACATTTTATTCTATAAAGCGTGAAAATTCCATTAAAATTAATTCAACCAAAACCATTACCGGCATTCGTATCGATAAAGTAATAGGTACCGAGTTGACTTATGAATGTGATTTCGAAACGTCACTATCGGTTTCCAATTTAAACCGATTCGTTCCTTAATCAATTTTGTTCTGCGTTTTTTATGAACTGGACTTCTTTCAGTGGATCGTGCTAATAAACATACAATTTGGTTCGTGTTAATTTGCTTAAAGTTTTCGGGAAGGTGTAGAGAAGAGCGTCACATTACTCTTCGTCCAAGATCGTACCGGCGTTCGGAGTTGGCCGTCACCGTACCAACGCAATCTCAATTTGGAGCGATGAGCATTTAGCGGGGAATTCGTAATCACAATAATAAGATAATTACACACGGACAAAATTTAATTTAAAACGCTCAACATTAGAACAGGTTTCTTTAATAACGTACGCCTTACACGGTGTCGCCACAGTCGGACTCGGTCATTGGTCGGAGGCGACTCCGCCCCGCGAGCGAGGGAGACGGAAAGAAGATTTGAATTGAGAACGCGAATTTTCCATAAGTACCGCACGCGGGACAATGACTCGCATTACGTATGTGGCCGTCGCGCATTAAGGATGATTGCCCCTTGTGATGAGGCAGCTACATCATCTTACAATGTCGCCGGTACATCTCCCGTATGTTTATGGCCACGGTGAAATACGATAAACTCCGAGAGAAATGTGGAGGCGAAAGAAATCCGGCTTACACCATTGTGCCCCTCATGTTTATGCTTATTACTTATTTTCACCTTATTGAGTCCCCGCTTTAAAAGATTGATGTCCATATAAATTTAAAGTCCTTCCAATGGTTTTCGCTTCATTGTAAAATGGGAAAGCAAAAGTCATATTTTATCAACTTTTTGTATTAGTTTTTTTATTTAAATTGTTTATTTTATTGGATTGAGGTTCAGGTATCAAGTTACTTGAAAAAATGCCTTAAGAAATGACAATCATAATAAGGCTATTCAAGAGTCAGACCCAAAGTCAATCGAACCTGTTTAAGAAAATTTAAATAATTATGTAAGTAGAGTACTTTATATTCACCAGCATTATTTAATTTGTGATGTAAACAATATCGTGAAACTATTTTATTGTGACTAAAATGCAGATAATATCAAATATCATGTTATAGTCCTATTGCTGGCGCCTTAAGATAATATTATTTTTATATACTCACATATACCGTAAATTTATTATTTAGTAGGTACACACGTCGTGTGGATCATACTGTACCTATAGGAACTCATATATATTTCACTAACTATCTTTATGTTTTCATTACACCGGTCAATGTGCATTGTTTCAATATTATTTACATCCATATAGGTAAGACTGTTCCTTTCAACTAAAATTAGATGTAAGATTTAAGATAATATTCCCGTAATGCAAGTTGCGACATCAAGGACGCAACGGCTGTAAAATATTCAAACCATTGTACTTCTGACGCCGTGTTATAAAATTCCTGACCTAAATCTTGCAAAACAAAACTTACTGCACAATACTACAATACTTACTTTACGACGCTATAACGATGTGGTGTTTCCATAGAAAGGGTCCCTTTGTCATTGACAAAAAGTGTTGGAGATCGCATTTGTGCAGACAAAGTCCCTTTACCTGGCCATTGTTCTATGCTCCTTCCAGACTGTGGGTCTGCGAATTTACATCATAAATAATTACACTGGTCACTCCGGTCTTTACTGGGGTCAGTTGATTATTATTACGTTCGGATTTACTTATCCCGCTCCCCTTCATTAGATGTAACGGTTTTAACTGCTTAAAACTATGAAACGGGTTCCCAAAAAGACAGGGGACAACTGGTTTCAGCTGCGTCTCACGGTCAGATACCTTTAAGTTTTAATTAAGTGAGAAATATAGATCCTGTCACAATTTCATTCTAACTAATATTACTTTTCGAAACCGTATTGTCCTTACTATTATTATTAAAATTGCAAATGTCTTTGTAAGTGAACTTATTCACATTGAATGGAACATTTTCTTAAATCCAAAAATTAACAATATCTAAGCCAGGGACGTCAGTTGCTCATCTAATAACGTGTAATTGTAGCGTTACATTAACGAATCTTACGCTTCTCGCATCGGCTGTTTCTTTCACCTTCCTTATTTGAGCGTAAACAATGCCGGCCAGCTTCTTTCACACGCTGCTGCGGACACATCCCTGGTCAAATAATAATTGCGCGCACACATCTTCCGCCTCTGCCCCTCTCACTCGCACTCATCATCACATACATCGATCTCCCGAATGCATTTGATCCGATGCGAAACGAAATATTCGAAACCTTTTGTAATAATGAACAATGATTGTTTGCCCGTCCTGTATCTCCTTTGTGTGCAAAATTACAATATACTTGTTACGTTAGCATTAACGTACGTGGATGTGTGCGTACGGGATGGATAGAGCGATACCTTTGTCTTGTCGGGACGTCGCAAACAAAACGAGTCCTACTAATAATATAAAAGAGCAGAATTTTATTTTTAACTTCAATTCAGAAAAGTAACAAACGCTCGCACCGAACAATAGCTAGCTTCATTTATAGAAATAATCTTTTTTGCAGATAAATCTCACGTAAACGTAGGTAGACATTGTGAACATATATTGTACTGATCACTATCCATTTGTCGTGCAGATTCCGTAGCGGGAGGTTCGTTTGCGATATAGAATTATCATTTGATACTTAATATATAACCTGTACTAATTTGATTTTTTATTTGTTAACAGATAACAAAGAACCTATTGACCAGAAACCGGAACTAACGCAAGAGCAGAAAATGATGCGATTTTTAGAACAACACCAACAACAACAGCAGCAACAACAACAGCAACATCAACAACAATCTCATTTACCACCTCAACATGTGTCGGCTGACAGAGAGGATGATCTCGAACCTCAGAACCAACATAACTGCCCATATTGCAACTTTAGTTGTAGCAGTGAGAGTAAATTACAGAATCACGTTGCCTCTGTTCATGGTGACCCTACGAGACATTTCATTTGTCCACTATGTCAGGATGCATTCAAAGAGAGGCCAGCACTTGAACGACATGTGATGCAAATACACTCAGTGAACTCAGAGGGCCTGCAAAGATTATTACTTTTAGTTGACCAGAGTCATTGGTTAAACGGTGGACCTCAAGGACAGCGTGAAGAATCGCGTCCCGGTGATGAAGAGCGGGAAATATCTTCTCCTCGCTCCGAAGGTAGTGTCGACGGCGAGACCGAACGTTGTTCTACGTGCAATCGAACATTTCGTAATGTCGATGAACTCTGTCACCACCAAAACGAATCAGGACACCTGGAACTAAAACAAACACCCCAAGGTCCCGGTTACTTCTGCTGGAAAAAAGGATGCAACCGTTATTTTGACGCGGCCCACGCCTTGCAGAACCACTTCAGAGAAGCACACGCTCGAAACTCTATTGCCAACATGTCGGTATCTGAAAAGCATGTATACAAGTACCGTTGCAATCAATGCAGTTTGGCATTTAAAACAATTGAGAAACTACAACTACATTCACAATATCATGTTATTCGTGATGCTACTAAATGCGTGTTATGTGGAAGAAGTTTTAGATCTGTACTGGCTCTTCAGAAGCACGTTGAAACTTCTCATTCTGAATTATCTGAAGATGAACTAGCGGCCTTTAAACGAAGTCTGGCATCCAACCCTTTGTTACAAGGAGGCCAAGGCACTGCTCTAGATGCTGCGACCGCAGATCTATTGCGAAAAGAAGCTTTAAGAACACCTGACGACGAACTCGCTGAAATGGAAGATAGAGACTCAAGCGCGACTGCTGCTGATGAGTCTGGACATAATGATGCTGAAAACTCTGATGATTCTATCATATACAAAGATCAACAGTTTCTCGAAGACTATTTAAACTCACAAGCAATGGCAGAAGATTCTTATAATGATCCTAATAGAAAATACAAGTGTCACAGGTGCAAAGTCGCATTCACCAGACAATCATATCTCACAGCACATAATAAAACGCTATTGCACAGAAAAGGAGAGAAATTAACGTATCCCATGGAGAAATACCTTGACCCCAACAGACCATTCAAATGCGACGTATGCAAAGAATCTTTTACACAAAAGAATATCTTGCTTGTGCATTACAATAGTGTTAGCCATTTACACAAACTTAAACGGGCTATGCAAGAACAACAAAATAATAACAATCCGCCAGTGTCCCCCGGAGCGGGTACAGCGCCGTCGAATCTAACTTTAACACCTAAAAGTACATCAAGTGAGGAGGACGATCGCAAGAGATACAAGTGTAATATATGCAAGGTTGCCTATACTCAGGGCAGTACGCTCGACATACACATGCGATCCGTGCTACATCAAACTCGAGCGGGCAAGCTGCAAGAGCTCGCCGCGGCCGGCCACGTGGACTTGACACGGCCCCTTGTAGAACAACCGGACAGGAACGACCCCGCCAAAATTTTACAAGACGTCTTGTCGCCGAAAAATACATCCCCTTCGTCTACGAGCAGCGGGGGGCCCCGTTCTTCACCCCCCGCGCGTCCAGGTAGCCCGCGATCCCCGCGCGCAGGTAGCGCCTCGTGCGAGCGCTGCCACGCGTCATTTCCTACTGGGGAGCTACTCGAAGCACATCGCGCGACCTCATGCCCGTTTGGCGATGCGCGGGCGCATTCGCCACTAGGTGACGCAGAAGCTGCCGCCTTAGACGAGATGGTCGCAAAGGGCAACCCGCCCAAACGCAACTCCCAAATGTATAAACAACTACTCGAAACGTTCGGCTTCGACCTCGTTATGCAATATAATGAAAATCAGCGGCGTAAACTACAAGAAGAGCGTGAAATGGCGCGAGTGCCGAGTCCACCTCCGCCGCCCCCGGAGGAGAAGCCTCCAGATGGAGAGTCGAAGTCAACGTGCCAGCATTGCAATAAGGAATTCTCTAGTGTGTTCGTGTTAAAGACTCATTGTGAAGAAGTGCATAAAGACAAAGTTCCACTGGAGTTTTTGGAGCAGTTCGCGGAACAGTTCAAATCTGAGTACGAAAGGAAGTCGGGTGCGCCGAATTCGCCTCGTGCTGCGTCGCCGGCGCCTCAGGGTGAAAGGTCGCCTTCGCCGCGAGGAGAGACTGGTGGAAACTTTAGTGAGAATGGAAATGGTCCAGGCGAAGCCCAGGCTGGTGCCTTGCTCGCCGCTCAAGTGCAAGAAATGCAAGCAGCGTTAAATATGCTGCAGTTACAACAGCAACTGGGGCAGTTACATCCGATGGTAGCCCAGATGCTCTCACTCGGGTTACCTCTGGGCTTGAACGTGGGAGCCTTAGCAGCGATGAACCTGCAACCTCCACTGGTCCCACTAATGCTGCCTCCACCTCCCTTCGACGCGATGGGCTTCCCGCACGATGCCCAGATGAAACAACAACAGCTCTTGCAACAACAGCAACAGGTGAGTCAAACTATTGCTTATTAACATTATTCATGATCACACTAACATATTATTTTAATTCAAATTGAATATAATAGATAATAGGAATAAACATAATGTTACATATTAAAAGTGTTGTGCAATTTATAAACCAATTGTGTCGTGTCATCATTATAGAATGCAATGCAATATATCAAATTTAAGTATATTCATAGTGTTTGTAATTACATAAATCTAATCATAAAACTGCTATCATTTATTATAATATAAAACAGTAGAATCACCATATTTACACCTTGTATTTGTTTCTGTCTTATATCCTTTAATTTATGTGCATGATTTAGTATTGTATAACATTTGCTTGTTATATACATCAAATATATTTAAAGTATGTACAGTTGTTAGCCTGCAAAGAATTCGCGATCAAATACAGTCAAACCTGAATATGTGAGAGCTCAAGGGACCGCAATCACTTTTTCTCTTATAGAGGTTTCTCATTAACCCGAGTTTCTAGCTTACTTACTTACTATACCTACTACAGTACCTAATGAGTACCTACTAAGGTACAATTATCATAATAAAACATATAGAACACGACAAATATATAAGACTGTAATGAGGTTGTAAAATGTATCTTTGCATGAAAATCCCATGTAAATTACGGCTAATCCGTGAATAGATTTTATACAGACATTTAAACACGTTATAATTTAAATTTAAATAATTTTATTTCTCATAAAGAACTGTTAAAAATATTTAATGAAGACATAGGTAAAATCATAGGTGTATGTCGACGATATACATATACAACAATATATTATACCGTTAATTTATGTACCCATATGCCACTAACGTTATGTATCAACCTTACCACTTATCCACTTAATTATCTATGTACGGAATTTTCATTTACAAATCATTCGTCAAATTTTATGAAACTATGTCTGCTTACGTTATATTAACTGTTATAACCGTATAACTATTCAATCATGTGTCCTGTAGATATGAAGTAACGTTAAAAGATTAAATATATTGGTTACATTCGATTATTTCTGTCAGCTGTAAGTACAGTGTAAATTCAATCGTAAGGAAAGACGTATCTACAAGGCATTATGAGATAAGCATTAGCTATCTGTTTGCACAAAGCAACAGAGGGACCATTGTTGGGCGCCTAGGGTCGAAGTATTATTATTTACAACGAATTCTGTTATTATTCAAAGTTACCTGCAATCATTGAGTGGTCCTACAGCCGCAGATAAATGAGCCCCTTACAATTTTGTAGTCCCTTTGTTCGATGTAAAGCAATGTAATACTTTTATGGTAAATGAATAATGATTCCCACACATCACGGTAGGTACGTTTAAATGGTAACAAGTTTTCTTATTCTAAAGTTTCTGTTTTTTTTTGCAGGCAAATGCTGCTGCAGGTCAAAAGCGAGCCCGGACTCGCATTACTGATGATCAATTAAAGATATTGCGCGCGCATTTCGATATAAACAACTCACCGAGCGATGAAGCTATTGCCAAAATGGCTAAACAATCGGGACTAGCAACGAAAGTCATCAAACACTGGTTCCGTAACACGCTTTTCAAGGAACGTCAGCGTAACAAAGACTCTCCATACAATTTTAACAATCCACCGTCGACTACGCTCAACCTTGAGGAATACGAGAAGACCGGTGAAGCTAAAGTTACGCCGTTGGACTCGTCTGCTAGCTCGGACGAAGGCAAACCACCGCCTGAAAAAAAAGCAAAAATTGAAGACACATCGTATGTTGGTCAACAAGAAGTGAAATCTGAGCCAAATGATGAACCAACGATGGAAGAAAAGTACCATTCATATGATGATCGACACCAAGAGGACAAAAGTTTCATTTTTCCTCAAGCTCCCTCGCAAAGTCCGGCTTTGAATATCGCCGATCATCCGCAAAGTATATCGCGACCACAAACGCCGACGCATTTATCACTGAATTCACTAATTCAGTCTCAAATCGACTCGATCCCAGCCACGAGTATACCTCAACCGCCACATCCGTCGATGCTACCGCCGAAGCTAAATCCTAACTTCGCGTCCCCAAACTCCGCGCCCCCGAACGTCCTACCTTTGACCCCAAATCGCAGCCTCAGTCCTGGCAGGGGACCGGCCGATTTCGGACTTTCCGGGGGCAACTCGAACGGATCCAACAGCTCGGGGTCTTCTGGCAAACGCGCCAACAGAACTAGATTTACTGACTATCAAATCAAAGTTCTACAAGAATTTTTTGAGAATAACGCATATCCGAAAGATGATGATTTAGAGTATCTTTCGAAACTACTCGGCCTAAGTCCGAGAGTAATAGTAGTGTGGTTTCAAAATGCTCGCCAAAAAGCAAGGAAAGTATATGAAAACCAACCAGCCGCCGAACCACCGGCCGGAGCTACGGACGATGCTAATAGATTTCAACGCACTCCTGGCCTTAATTACCAATGCAAAAAATGCCAACTAGTATTTCAACGATATTATGAACTAATAAGACATCAAAAGACGCATTGTTTTAAAGAAGAAGATGCTAAAAGATCTGCTCAAGCTCAGGCAGCCGCAGCACAAGTCGCTGCTACGCTAAGCAGTGAAGACTCTAACTCTAGCACTGTTGAGCACCATGCACCACATGTACCAGTTTCTCCTGCGCCACCTCGCACACCAACTCCTGCAGCTCCAAATTATCCGGTTTCACCTGCGCCACCGACACCTCATACTCCAGTTACCCCTTTATCACATCAACCTCGCGAAGAAAAAGATGGCAATTTTCAATGCGATAAATGCAACTTAGTCTTCCCACGGTTTGATTTATGGCGGGAACATCAATTAGTT
This sequence comes from Epargyreus clarus, assembly GCF_041222505.1. Classification (NCBI taxonomy): domain Eukaryota; kingdom Metazoa; phylum Arthropoda; class Insecta; order Lepidoptera; family Hesperiidae; genus Epargyreus; species Epargyreus clarus. The sequence goes on along the minus strand of NW_027332239.1, from coordinate 6,607,380 downwards.
CACATAATGAATCCAAATTTATTTCCCACATATCCACCGGACTCCCCTTTTGGGATCTTGCAACAACATGCCCAGTTACAACAACTAAACGCGTCTATTACAAATGAAGAAGCACGCCACCCTTTAGTGGCAGCGTTAAATCAACAAGTGGCAAAAAGAAAATTTGACGACTTTGAAGAGATAGACACTGGAGAACAACCAAAAGACAAAAGACTAAGAACAACTATTTTGCCTGAACAACTGGATTACCTTTACCAAAAGTACCAAATAGAATCAAACCCTTCTCGAAAAATGTTAGAGAATATTGCACGTGAAGTTGGTTTAAAAAAAAGAGTGGTACAAGTTTGGTTTCAAAACACACGAGCACGTGAAAGAAAAGGGCAATTTCGCGCGCATGCGCAAGTCATAAACAAACGATGCCCTTTTTGTCCAGCCTTGTTCAAAGTAAAGAGTGCATTGGAAAGCCATCTCAGTACCAAACATGCCGATCAGTGTGCACGAGGTGAAATTAATGTGGATGCCTTACCTGATGAAGAACTAAGTACAGAATCCACACCAAGTTTTGGTTCCCAACAAAGTGACCGGCAGCAAAATTTTTCCCAAGCGGGGGCTCCCATGTTGCCCCCTATTTTCCCGCCTTTTCACTCAGACATGGAGAAATTTATCAAGCAGTACAGTGAAGAATCTATGAAAAGATATGTAAGCGAACTCCAAGCACATGCTGCCTCCCAACAAAATGGTAGCAATGAAACTTCTGAAAGACGGCCTGAACATGGAAAATCGGAAATACCATTAGATCTCAGCAAACCGGTAGATCTATCGCGACCTGGATCAGACGCAGATGAACGTTCAGATACAGCATCTGAAACTATGGAGTTCTACGAGGAAGACGAGCCAACGTCGCCGGTGTCCGGCCAACAACAATCGTCCAGGCCGCCTGGCAAACGTTTTAGAACTCAAATGTCATCGCTCCAAGTGAAGATAATGAAATCGTTGTTTAGCGATTATAAAACGCCGACGATGGCGGAGTGTGAGGCGCTCGGGCGAGAAATCGGGCTCCCAAAACGAGTGGTACAAGTATGGTTCCAAAACGCACGTGCCAAAGAAAAGAAGGCGCGGCTGGCAGCCGGCCTGTCGGAGGTGTCGGATGCGCCGCCACCGGAGGAGTGTCGCGTCTGTGACTTCAAGTACAGTCACAAGTACTCCGTGCAAGACCACGTGTTCACCCGCGGACACATCGCGACGGTCCGCGCCCGGCTCGAAAGCGGTTCGGGCGGGGGCGACGACAGCACCCTCGCGCTCATGCAGATGGCTGCGCGATTGGAAGGAGGGCTCGGCAGCGAACTACACAACGCGTTCCTGCGGCCGCAGCTCGCCGGCAACGGTGAGTGCACTACTTGACCGCGGTCCGCGTCGTCTAGCCCTTTCGAGTGCTACGCGACCCCGGGCCTGAATGTAGAACCTCGCAGCGGCGAGCTTCGCTTAATGGGGGACTAGAGTTAAGTTCTTGGTCCGATAATTATTCCGTTCAAAGAGAGCCCACGATTCGAGCGAAGCTCATATCGTGCCGTGACGGTCGTTGGTCCATTTTCCTACTAGTGAGTCCTCTTGTAAATATTCAATTAGTTATAATACAGAAGAGTTATGTTACGTCTGTGCAGTGTTGGGTAAATTTGATCGTATCTTATCCAACAACAACAATCGTATTGACAGTTCGCACAATCATTGTCATGGCGGGCAACTATGTCTTGTCTCACCGCGCAAATCTTTCTCTTGCCTATATTTAAGCGCGTTTTTATAGATTAGTGTAATGTGAGTGATGGGCCGCGAGTGTTGTCACCGGAGCCGCGAAAGGCGGGCCGGTCTGCCGGTGGGCCGGTGGGCGGATCGCTCTATGCCGCCGCTATTCAAATGCAAACGAACACAACAATGGTAGGAGTTAGGACGCGTGAAGGACGTCGCATATCTAATGGAACCGATCTGGCGCACATGCGTTTCGCTCCACATGAATAATCAATTATTTAAATAATGCCAATCAAATACTTTCAAACAATATGCCCAACGACACTGCATAGTCGTACACGTAACCCGCTAGTAATCTGTTGCATAATATTATTCTTCCTAGTTGTTCATATTTAAAACTCCTATTAGGTTTTAGCGACTTGTCAATTGTTGTAGGATTGTAATGAAAACCAAATTATATATTATAGAGAATTTAAAACGTTTTAATTATTTTGTAAAGTCATAGCGAAGCCTGAAGTCTTTATTACTATTTAAATAAGGTGCCTTGTAGGATCCGAGTGATTTGTAAATTATTTCTCAGCTCCACTGTAAATAGTTAATTGTGTAAAAGTATACTACTAGATGTAAACGATATAACGCTGTATAATTATTGTCTCCGTTCGCCGCTCGTAGCGTGTAGGTGCGCAGTATAAGAGTAGTAAATATACATAGATAGATTATAAATATTTGTTCGTTTCGTAGAGGCATCTTAAGAACTTGTGATATAACTGTATCTAATTAGTTTACTTGGACTATGTTTTCCGAAGGGCACAAAAATACATACAGACATAACATTAGAAGTTGGAAATATTTACATAATAATGATCGGTCTGTCGTGTGGGGTCGCCGGCTGCAGATTTCGGCATTCCTACGGATTTACATAAGAGAGGATTGGAATTGGGGAGTTAGGCGATATGCAAATATTTTGTTCAAATTTAAATGTTGCGTATATAGAAACATGGGCCGCTCGTGCGAGAGACCTGCGCACGCGCCGCGGGAGACTCTATTATTCCTATGTTTATTATTACGTGAAAACTTGCCTACCGTCTTTAGCACGCCTTCAATAGGGGCACACCCTTACGTGTTTCTTTAAAATGCTAATATGTGTTGTACTTCGCCTTAGGAATTACGATATAATATTATTTACCTACAAGATCAGGAACTTGTAGGCATTATTTCATAAGTTTTATTTGCATATCGCTTTTGTTGTTTATTTTTTTTTCTTTTGTTTACCTTATGTTATGTTTGTATTTATTTTTTTGTTCTTTAGTTATTATATTTTTTGCTATTTTGTTTTGTCATTTAGATAAAATATGTACCTAGGTATGTCAAATGGCTGACTTGTACCTTGATTTAAATTTGCCTCCAATACGACTTCCAATAACTTTATTTTAATTTGTATAATTTAATTTTAACCTAATTATATGCGATCTGCATTTATTGTTATTCAGATGACATAATTCTAATGGTTGTTTGAAACTAAAGTCCAGTGCCAGCCAGTGAAAAAAAACCTTTGGTTTCTATATTAAAGACTATGTCTAGATAAAGATGAAAGTCTTGTAAACTGAATAGTATTATTATAATTATTATCTACAGTTATTTTATTTGCCGAATTCGTTGAAATAAATGCAATATTTATATTATTGAATTATGTTTTTATTTTTTTATAATTTCTGCTTTTTGTTACCTTATTTCCTTTATCCTGAGTTTTTTGCTTGTTCTTTTACATTTGTTTTGTGAGACAAAAGATAACAAAGAGTGTTACCTACACCGCTCTTTGTCTTAAAAGATAAACTTTTTGGAGAGATGAATACTTTCGTGGTCTCCTGCTAAGGTTTAAACAAATGGATTATTTAAGGCCAGGTGAACATTGAAGGTAAATTAAGTGAGAAATGCAATTTTTTCATGTTCCACAGCATACCTGAGGGCGACTAAAACAAAAGGCTCTTTGTGTCTTTCTAACAAGTTATAGTGTGCATTGAATGCATACATTCCATACATTCCTTGCATTCAGACATTTTCCGCCACGTAGGAGGTGTAATTTCAACCTTGTTTTTATTATGGTTTGGAAATATAAAAACAGATTGCTAGTCTGATATTGAGCTGTTATCATTGTAAAAAATTCAGACCTAAAGCGATCGTGACGGCACGCTGCGTAGTTTTACCTTTTTACTAGATTTACTATAGCGCTAATAATGTTGTTAGTGTTCTTATTGAAATACAGACAGTCAAATTCACTTAGGATATTTTGGTTGTGAAAATAGACACTTAAAGACATAACCAAGCAAAACATGGAAAATGTTTATTGATCAGAATACGAAATCAGATAAGGGAGAGACGATTTTTGAAATTAATTTTCGTATTGATTAATAGTTACTTTAAGCAGCAATTAAGATAATACACAAATAAAAACAAAATAGCCTACAGCAGTAGGTTGCTACATAAGGGTTACTATCGCTCATAAACCTAAACCGTAAATAAAAATACATAGAAAGATCTACCAGAGAATGCATCGCTACCCTTTAGACACAAAGTTTCAACGCCTTATTTATTTCTGCCTTACAACGATATAACACGGCAGCACCTTAGGTAGGTACTCTATAATCGTCCGCAATCGAAAAGGTTTCCGTCTTAATTACCTACCCTCAATTTATCGCTGTTATAATTGATTTGAGATAAGTAAATGAACTGAATAGGGCCCGAGATCTTTGAACTGCTATGACTAATTAACATCAGAAGGTCAACTTCTATTGTTGGTCAGACCTCACGAGTCTATATTTAAATCAGTAGATGCCTATTAAAAGTAATATGCTAAAGACTGCTGAAGTATCGCTGCTGAACGTTTTACTTTATACCAATGCTCGTCATTAGGTAGGTACAGTCAGCTCCAAAAGTAGATGAACATATTAAGGTTTAAAAAAATACACCAGCCTTCATACCTAAGTAGCTACACGAGTAAGAACACAACTAGCATCACAATTAGGTTGACGTCGTAATTTTTCAAAAAAAGATGAACAGTACAGTTTCAAAAGTGTTAATAGTTGGACATATATAGAGCCAATGTCCTTTATTATCTGTAGATCAAGTATATAATCAGACAACGATCAAAGTATATAATCGAGTTAAACTAAAAGTGACAGCTTTCTTTCTACATACGAATAATTGATTTAATTTATTGTCTTAAATGTATTATTAGGTATACATTTATGTCTCGTTACACGTCCAAATTAGTAACTCACTTGTTACTAAATCCTTAAACGACAAAATTAGTACCTAACTAGTTACTAAATGATATCACTCAACCTGAGATACAGACCTTAAAAGGTAACTTAATTGTAAAACCTACTTACAAATGTTGATTCAATACCTATAAATAATGGAAGATCTAAGCAATAGTGTACTAATACTGCCTAAGGAAACCGACCAATAACAAAGTTTCACTTGACGCCATCGACAAAGTATAGTCTGCGTAAAACTGCTCCGCTCTGAATATAGAAATGAATCGCGTCGCCATAGGAAATTGTATGACTACACTTGTGCGCACCAATTTCAGAGCGGACTAGCAGTTTGGCGCGGACTATACCTAACCACTGCCAGTTTATCCCAGAGAAGTGCTTACGTTATAGTCTTGTTTGCTTTTGAGCTGTAGCCTCAACACCAGGTGAACGTCGATTAATTTTATTTTAAACATAAAAATTCACACCTGCCTCGCCTACTAGGTCTTACCTATTTTCGTACCAACTTTTTATTAAGTAAACGATATGCCACGGATCAGTACGTAAACTATAGTCGTATCATTGAACAATTTCCTTGATTTACGGACAATACGCATAATTTTTTCAATCACCCACTTAACATTCGAGTTCATTACAAAAAATATTAAATTACGCGCCCACAAAGCATAAGGCTAATGTCGAAAAAAATATCCCGTTACCAAACCAACTAATTATTTCATTGTACTACACAATAATATAGGACGTGCTTACCAGAAAACAACTCTTTTTGTTGAGCGACAATAGAGTTTTTGTACCATCGCACCGATATGGCTTATACTAACGCTGTGGACTAGATTCGAGCACCATAGAGTAGGTAAACGTTTAAATGACGGGACTTACGAATTTGCCCTTTTTGATAGGTCCAAAAATGATATATTTGTCCCTGCCTGAACATGGCATGCTAGACTAACATGGGTTTACAGGTGGGTACTTTGATCTGTTAAAGAGAAATAAGAAAATCTTATATATAAAATTCTCGTGTCACAATGTTACTTACCGTACTCCTTTGAAACGGCTTTACCGATTTTCACCAAATTTTAATGTATATTCAGTAGGTCTAAGAATCGGCTACTATCTATTTTTCATACCCCTAAGTAATAAGGGTTGTTCACCCTTAACATTTTTTTATTTATATGGCCACACAACGTTTGCCGGATCAGCTAGTGAAATATAAAAATTCGCGCGCATAGCGTCGAGAAAGCGAGCTTTGATAGCAGTTTACAGAGTATAATAAAACTTGTTGTTAGTGGTTTACAGATTAGAATACCTATTTACAAACTTAATCTAGTATCCCGCTGAACGCTGTTCAAAATTAAACGCAAGTTAATTATGATTAAGTGATTTAAACAGATACCTAAATTTAAAAAATCATAGTCGCTAGATTAAGTAGAGCTAATCTACCTACGCAAAGCTATTAATCCTTGCATCAAGAATACAAATGTTTTATTTTTTTACGCTTGGGTCATAAGAAATAAAACAAATAACATAAAGTTACCATACGATATTTGTTAATATAAATCATTACTCAGTGCCTAAAATCAATTTCGTTTAAAATGCCTAAAAATGCGTAAAGCCGGTGCCTAAAATTAACGACAGTTGGGTTACCTACATCACTCGATGAACGTAGAAACCGTAACGTAGAACGTAGAAACGTAAAAGAATATAATTCTTAGAACAAGGAAAGTGTAAAAGTAGAGTTACCTACTGTAAGTCATTTACACATTATAATCCATACTTAGATTTCTATTTCTGTTCGGGTAACAAACTTCACTCTGTCATTAATGTTTCAAAGCCGTAACAATACTATAGATACTGAGGTACCTACTTGTTGCTTCAAAAGTAAACCGTCAGTACAAATAAAACTGGCGCTCAGTAATTTTAATACAACTGACCTATTCTTAATATAACATTAAACACACATTTAAATAAGGAATTAGATACGTAGAATTAAGATACGCCGGCAAAAATAATGATAATTTGATTTTATGCTTTCATTTAATTAAAAACGAATAACTGTTGTAGTAAACTTATCCAAGTACGATTCTTACAAAGTTCAAATCAATAACCAATCACATCGAATTAGTGAACATTACACATAAAACGGTCGGTAAACTTAGAAAACAAATCCATAAACAGTGATAGATCACGACGATTTGACCACAATCACAGGCAGACCAATTACATACATTAGTTCACACAGCGCTAGTATGAATACGTTCACACGCTACACTAGTGTGAATCTTTCCTTGTGTGCGAATAGGATCATTTAGGCCAGGGATGTTATGGATCCGTAACCGAAGCTATCGGATATCCGAAATAAAGATCTGTCTGAAAGTAGCCGAATTTGAAGTAGAAGTTTCGGATTCGGAAATAAATGCAGCAACAAGCAGATTTTAAATTAATGAAACACAGATGCAATAATCGTCGTAGGTTCTTTACAAATAAAGTTAAAGTCTTGGTCGTTTCTTTTCTTATAAAGTCAAATCATTATGTATTTATATTTTCATTACGAAAAAAATTAAATCAGTTACTGAAACCATTCAAAACAATAAAATTATCCGATATTATTCCTTATCCAACACTATCTGACACCGGAAATATTATATCCGATATTTATCGTATAGGTATTCGTATCCAGATCCGCAACATCATAGCAATACATCCCTTTTAGGCTCCGATTGTTACCTTTCTCTGGCTTACCGATACGTTCCATTTCTTTGCACATTCCGCGCAGCGAGCTGCAAATTTAGCTAAATTGTAATAATGTGAGGTAGGGCTCCGGTCACGTCGGTGCGTCCCAAGCCATTACTCGTTCCAAACCGTATCGACAAATAACCGCCAATTATTGGATCGCTCTACAATCTTTTTACAATTTCTTCTCCGTCCGTTATTATATTTCTATTAAGCCTTTTTTGTAATCAAACTACTAATGATTCGATTCCATTTCCTAGACGGACGTGCGGTCTCCGCGATGTTAATGACACTATGTAATTAGATCCGGATGGTTTGAGGCCGTTGACTTGACGTCGTGCCCATCTAGTGGCTAAGTGTCAATTTTACTAAAATATGACCATTTGCAGCTGCCATTTCGTACGCTACTGCTTAATTCGGAAAGTAACGACAATCACTTAAACAATTAGAGATCGACTACCTATATTGCTATGCGTAAACTTAAGATCTACACAAATGAGTGATGGCTTATAACAAATGGATGCATTATATACGCAAGTTTTACAAATGAATCGTGTAGAGCTAATGAGAACACTCATTAATTAAATACAATAAATTAATACACTAAGATCTTAATTAATGATTAAAATGTGTATTTTGGATAACATTACCTTACATTATTAATTTTACACTTTATATGTAGAATTGAGAAAATTAGTACTATGTAGGTACTATGTATGATAATCTTTCAAGAATATAAGGTACTCTTATTCGGGTATCTAATATTGTAAAAACCTACGCAACGGATGCTATACAATTTCGTTTCTATTAATAGAAATTCTTATATCATTTATATTTCAACAACGTACCGTAAAAACGCACTAACTCACGTAGACGTCACGCGTAATGTTTGCGTAATTTACGTCCCGCGTATTGTACGTCCCGCGTAATGTTTGTGTAATTTACGTTCAAATCGATGTAATGTACACGTAGTGTATGCAATATTATCGCGTAACATAATGCCCGCATGCTAAACGAAATTGGCAAGGGTGACGCGTGCTTATCTGTTATAGGTAAAACTTAATGAGGGTAATTTTCTCCATTTTATTTAATCTTTGTTAGATATGTAACTTAACTACTGTATGTACAAGTAGATATCTATGGATTTTTACAGATATCAATGTATGTATATATATACTTTTTGTGTAAAGAATATTCTGAAAAAAAAACAAATGCAAATCAACAAATCAGGAAATGATCTAAATTCCCAAACACTACCAAGTAAGTATGATTAATTCAATTTTAAATTTGGTTAACAAAAATCTTTTACATTAAAACGTCTACCACCACACTTCGGCAAGGCAAGAGATGAAATGAAACAAAGTTGTAGGTAAAATAGATTAAGTAAATTACTCGAAACTTCAATTTTATTGGCGGTGCAAGGTTAGTGGCTACTCGCCAATTAGGAGTTCAATCACCGCTGGTGGGGGGACTAAAAAAAGACTAACTCAGTCGTGTTTCAATTTGTGAAATTGATTTGTGGTGCGACCAACTCGAGTCGTTACTGTTCTTAGTTCTTAGTACTTGCACTTAGTACTTAGGTACTTATGAAAATTATTCATTTCGATAGTTTAGCGTTCCTGTGTTGTAGAGAGAGACATTTAAACAAACTTCCATATCAAAATAAATTATCATTATGTCGTCATTGCCTTACTCAAAGGGAATCCAGGATATTCTGTTGATCCGGTGTGGTGGTAGAATACCTTACACCTTGTAAGGTCTTTCAAAATTTTATTTAACTCTATAATTCTATAATATAATAATATGGTAAATAAGATATTTTGAACAAAATTCAAAATCTACTCTTACTGTAGTTCTACTGATTCCAAGCGCTATTAAAAAAAAGTGTCTCTACGATTAGTCCTCGACTTCAAATTTGTATCAACATTGAGGAAAAAACTTAACACGTGTCAACATGTCATGTGACAACAAAAAATAAAGTTAATTGGATTCGATTTTCAACCCCAAAAAATCTGCAATATCCTTGGTACACTGATAACTCCACAAGACTTAATTTACGCTATCATTCACGAAATGTACATAAAAAAAATAAACTCATTAAAAACATATAAACATTATCCATCTTTTCCCTTAGTTTCTCTAATAAACAACTAGATAGACAATGCCCTAAATACCCCAAAAGCGTTTAGTGCGGTATGGCATAACTGCGGATTTAACTAAACGGCGAAATGACAGCTTGACAACAAAGCAACTAGCTGCCGCAGACACCTAGTTATTACTGAGTGAATGCAGCTTAGGGACCACGCACACGCTATACTTTTTGTAACGATTCTCTACCTGGGAATAATGAAAATATGAGAATATAAGATTTAGCGAAATTATGTCGTAACGGTTGTTATTTTCTGTAACACATTAGGAAGGAGTAGGTAATCAAGAGAAATCCGTAAATTCTTTATCGATTAAAATTATTATAATAATTAAAATACTTTTATATAAATTTTATTCCAAATGGTCCATAAAATTATTGAAATAGGACGGAGGTTTAAACACCGTGGTTTAGTTTTAGTAATTACAAAAATATTATACTGAACTAAACACTAATTAATTATAACAAATTGAATTGCCTTCTTAACAGCGACATCGGAGTTCTAGCAAATTAGTTTTATTCTAATATTTTATTTATTAATACCGCTCAACAAACAAGGTCATGTTAATTAAAAAGAAATTATTGTAAATAATTCAGAAATATAAAATAATAAAAATAGGGAATGTTCCAAGCATAGATAGATAGATAGATAGAATACTCTTTATTGCACACTTACAGTTAAATTTAAATAATAGCAAAATACATACACAGGTCATGCATACTCATAATTATTTATCGATGTAATCTAAACTACGCCATCTTTCAACGTTTTCAGATTCAAAACAGTATAAAAGGGTTAGCTTCAAAAATAGCAATTGATAAGTTCGAAATAAGAATTAATCCAACTATACAATTCTTGATCTGGGGGCCTACCACCATGTTTTAAAAACCATCATAAGTAGTTCAGGAGAGTTTTATTTCCTCCTTAAAACAGTAAATATTCCATCATACACAGTTGAACAAACTTAAACCCTTATAAATTTTTAGCTTATCTATTGCATAAAACCCAACTGAAATTTTCATATTTTGCTTAAAAAGTTAAATTTCCTGCAAAAAAAGGAAAAGTATGATTAAAATAATATTGTTTTAAAAGATGGTAGTAACCCCCCTGAATTTAATAACGTACATAAGGGTACCTAGCTACGCTACAAAAAAGCGCTAGAAAAGTATGTCGTGTGCGCTCACCCTATACCTATGGGGAAGAGAACGTCTCATTACAGAGTATTAGAGTCGTGATTATTATTTTAATCGTTCCTCTAACAAAGAGAAACAAGCGGGATTAACGCTAATTATATCCGTACTTGTGGGATTGTTACTCAGAACCTCTCCACTACCGTATTGTTTTTAGACAATAGGGTAACTAATAATTGCATTGTCATAGCCAATTAAATCAAATTTTACAATTAGGTACTTTATTGACATTATGGAATTGTTGTTAAAAATTCAACTTCATATATTAAGGTTTAAAGATAAGGAAAATATTCTTCTATGAGACATTCCTACTAAGTCCGCTGACATGAAACGTAGGTTTTATTTTATAACATAAGTATTTTTTATATTTAATATAAGCAGCAGACGAGCACACAGTCCTCCTGATGGTAAGTGGCTACTACTATGGGATGGCTAAACTACTGGATTAAGCTAGAACAGTATGTCTTCCTTAAGACACCCATAAAACCAGAACACAGCAGCGCTTAACACTGCTGTTATGAGTCAGAAATAGGTGTGGTGGTGGTGCCACCGGAATCAAAACACAAAAGGTTCTTCAAAATGTGTAGCTGACCTTAAGTTCTGTTTCAGTCCGCTTCAATCAGTTGAGTGTTACCCGGGATTGATTACAAATATCCAATATCGGCGGTAGTCTTTTACCTATATCTGCTACTTCTTTATTGTTCGATAGATAACTGCGAAACATTCCAACGTGGTCTTCTAACAAACAACGTAAATGCAGTCGGCCCGAATTACTGCTACAGACATATCTGGATTACAAATATCGAATGTCGACAGTAGTCTCGTACCGTAGGATGCTAGCTACTTATTTAATGTCAAAATCGGATATTTGTGTAAGGTTTTTGTGTAGTCCTAAATAAATAGTATTTTCTATTTTCCCCGTCAATCCAACACCAAAGTGGCACAAACCTTAGCGGTTAGCGGCTCGTGCTGCCTCAATATTTTCATTACCATAAACGAACATAATCATTTCGCCTCACTTTGCCTCAAGTCACTCCAATCCTGAGGTTGGAACTTAATTGCCTCACAAAACGGTTAACGGTTGGATTGTGGATTTGGTGAATTATGCAAATAATTGTCGAATCTGCGAATTTCGCGCTTTAAGGTAATTTTGCATTGTAGTTGCGATCTTCGTAGGAACATTTTGCTACTAGAATACCTACAAAATTTTGGCAAAACGCATACATATTATGTTAAAATTATTTTAACCACCAGGTTATGTTATTCCCACATTATGTCTTAATATCCAATTACTATTGACTTATGTCATTTGCTACAAATAATTTCAATACTATTTTTATTTACTTAATGATTTTTTTCACCAATTACAAGTTTAGAAAGTAGTGGCAATCTCTATGGAACGGTATTGAGTGCTAATATTTGTGTACTAAGTTCCGTGGAATGATATCACATGGTGCCTGAATTATGCTTTCTTGTATGAAACTTCGTTTCTTGTGTGTCAATTTTACTTAATTAATAAAACCAATTTAATTTCCATTACTTATATCAATATTTAACGCTAAACAATTACTACATTCCTTTCTACCCACACTTAAATTCCTTGGATCATGGAATCCGAGCCAAAGAGACCCAATAAGTAAACTACACAAACATTAATCATTCATATATCTGCCTGGCCAGGGATCGAACCCGGAAACCTGCACATATCAAACCCGTATCCAAGCATTTATCTTAACACGTATTGCAAAACAATAACACAGCCATGGAAAAGTGACATCGCATTAAACCATTCACCTACTTCTGGCTTGGAACTGAATACTTGTATTACGGATTCAAGAATATTCTTTCCTGATTAGTTACGCAACAGGCACCATAACAAACTTCATCATCCAGAAATAACTATGATAGAGACACGTCGGTACGTAATAATGAAATAAACATTTTTGCACCCGAGTCCAGGCTTCCACTAAAGATGCAATTTGTTTTGCGTTCGAGTTGCTTTGCATCCTAAAATGAGTTGAACATGGTAATTCCGCCATTGGATTAGTGTGTTAGTGAAGTTCTTAATTTGTCTATTGATTTGTCTTCATGGTCTATACTTTATGGTCATAGCACACTATAGTGTAATAATGATTTAAGATGTGTGACTTAAAAATAATGATGCGTTCATTTTGCATCATACACTTGAATAAATAATAAGGAAATTGGAAGTTGTGTCGTATCTAAAGATTAGTTGAGCGATCTAACTGTTGTCCTATCTGAGTTAAAGTCAAATAGGTTTAAATGACACAAGAAACGGGAAGGAATTAGTCCGTATTGTTGTAGGAAATGAGTTGGAGCTTTTGAAACCGCTCGGACAAATCCGCGCTTGAATTAGATACTGACTATATGATCGATGTTCGTACACTTGCAATGGTAATTTTATAGATAACGCAAAGTTACGTACATAATAACACAGACGGGAGTCGCCCTCCATATTTCATATATAATAATGAATACAAAGTGGAGCTTTAGCCGCCTGTCGCACCAATATGGCCGTCACACTTTGATAGTCAGATTGTCTTGATTTGCAGCTGCAATATAATCGATTCCGTCTGTACTTTATATTCCTTGCATATTAAATGAGCTACAAAATCGTCACAAATTACCTTAAGATTTGACTGTGAGATGTATTTATGAGATATATGTATGTGTGGTGTTATTTGTGAGTGGAAATTTTCCATGTGCCTATTGTTGAGGAACTCCGACTCTCTTGCGCAAACTTATTACCTCCCGAAATAAGGCGGAAGCATTTTGTACGCCCCCCGAAGCCTGTACAGAATAATCGTTAACTCGAGAACAGACGGTAGTTATTGCTATAAAGCTGTCTGGAAAAAGGTGCAACTCGTAGCGTGTTCAAAGCGATAAAAGTCGGGTGAAAAGTTAACAAAGCGTCAAGTATTACAATTTTTCTTCGCAAAATTTGTCTTTAAAACACCTCCATTTGCATTTTAGTACGGTGATAACAGTTTAAACTTCGCGCAACTACTGAAACATCTCTTTCTTTGAGAAATTCTCTACTTAAAAACGTGTTTACGAACGAAATCAGTGGAAATCACGAAGAGCATTTTAACGGTTAGTTAATGTCGCAGTTCAAATCGTTTGTACACTAATAAGAGCGGGAGTCGGTATGAAGTGTGTAAGGCGCTAAAATGTCGCTGCAACAAGTGTTAATTTGTACTAATTTATACATTCTCTTTTGAACAATTATCGTAGATTTACAGACTCTAGTTATGCAAGTGGATGCTTTACTTACATTTGTTTAGAATTGCCACATTTTGTATGAAACTAATGGAGAAAGATTTTATATTAATTTCAAAATTTCAAATCAAATCAAATCATTTTTTTTAATTCAAAATAGGTTCTTTACAGAGCACTTTTTGAATGTCAATACAACTACCGCCACTTCACAAGGTGTTTCGTTATGGAGAAGAATTAAAAATACAATCGTCACAGGATACATAAAATTCTTTGCAATACAAATGATTAGTTTCAATTACGTTACAAATACTCATACGTACTGTTATAAAACTGTAATTTCTTATTTCAATTCACTTAATTTTACCATGTTATTTAAAACTCATAAGATATCAATTGAAGATAAGAAACATAAAATAAATAATAACAAACATAAAATTATTTTAAAAAGTATTATAAATTAAAGAGCTGTTATTTAAATATTTACACTTTTATACAATTCAATAAATATTGTTAAAAAGGCAAAATTACCGCTTAAAGCTAATTTTATTCTGATCAGTAATTCATCATTTGTAATTGCATATTCAAATGTCTATCTAACGATTTTCCCAAATCTATTACTTACGGAGAAGTCCCTTGTCGTGTTACATTTTAGCGGCACGTCGCACCCAGTAGGAAGGGGCCCGCATATCCGCTATATCCTAATTGAGCCCATTGCGCGCGCTAAATAGTCCAGATTGGGTCGAGATTGTTATCTGATTGAACGGTTTCAGCGTCAAACGCAATAAGGAAGTCCATGTCTACGACAAAGGATATTGGGAATTACGAATGGATACCATTTGTCTTAGGGTGGCGTGTGAATCTTAGATGCGGACCTAAGTAATATTAGTTCGCACATAGTCGCAGATGTATTTGTAGTTGTGGCAATGTATTTTATTACTGATAAATTTATAAACAAAAACCGTTTTAAAAATGAACTATATTCAGTCTCTACTACACAGTAGAATGTAATGTTAATAGAATTAGCTATTATTAGTTTTATTCGAATTATTTTTTCGAAAATTTAAAATATCATAATTTTATTAGATGATGTTATCCTTAAAATGTATTTTAAAGATATTTTAAATACTTAACAACTTAACGGCAACGATTCTACAAATGAAATCATAATTGGGAAGTGAGGGACGAAAAAACGACGACCAATAACAAAAGGGGAATGATTTTGCAATTTTTACTTTCTAAAGTAGTCTTCTTAGATAAATTAACACGATGCACTAATTACATAGACAAAATTGCATACAAAATACCGTCTGTCTTACAACTTAATACTCAATACAAATGCAACATAATGCAACAATCGACCTATTCTATAATTTCAGTGAATCACAGCTAAGCTAAGTGCAAAATCTTATCCCTTGCAAAATTGCTCCCATTACAAAAACATATTGCAGAAGGCGATCCGAGTTGATTTTGAGGGCTCTTCACACAATACCCCGTCTCATTATGAGGGTCCTTTGTCCTAAGAACCAGTTCTCTTTTAATTCTTTTATTTTTCGAGTAACGGGACTTTCAATAAGTGTATCAAATCAAAATGCCCCCTCGGGATTCCTTTATTCATGACCTCTCCAAACTCAGCCACCTTGAATGGCAACTTAACTTCAGTTTTAATCCCACTGTCTGGTATTATTAATATTTATAAATTCAGTTCGTCGCGACGTCATTTTAAGACACATTTGTTTGACCATATTCATTAATGGCTGGTTGAAGGTTATAGGTATATGTATTTATGTCTGTATTTCTGTTTTGTTTCCAATGACAAATTAACAAGTTATTTTACATTTCACACTTAACTCTATACTAAAATTATCTATATGACTATTTTCAAACGAGGTAATAACACTTTATACTATTTCTAGCTAGTCAAAGCAGTGTTAAGTGCTGATGTGTTGTGGTTTCAAGGGTGAGATGAAGGAGACATATCTACTAAGTTGCAACTTAGTCCTGAGAGACGGCATCTGTGGTCGACATCAAGGAGAACTCTATTGTTCTACAGCTGATTACAAATGCTCTTAGACAGTTGCCACTTAATATCAAGTAGACTGCACACTCGTTTGCAACTGTAAAAAATGTATTTATTTTAGATATCATGACACTAAGACAATTACATTCCTAAACTAGAAACAAAAATCTAAATATATGACATAGAACGAACATGTGGACTATGTTGATTACGAACGATTACCTAATCCCGCAAATAACCCGCAAAAGAGGAAGTAGTCTACCTAGACTACTTCCCCTTTTGCAGGTACAACCAAAAATTAGACAATCCTAGCCCGGGATCGAACCCGAATCTCTCAACTAACCCGATAACGCTACACGTCTACAGTCGACAGAAGTCGCCGGCCAGTCCTAGCAATAAAATAAATTACCAATAACTGCAAAGTTGTCGCCTCGAGGCGTCGTCCCTTACAACGCCGCATTATCCGTTATCATCATTACTTGATAACATTAATTCTGAATTTAATTATTACATTATGCTCATATTTTACACCACCATAAGAGGTAAACAATTATGCTTGTGATGTGTGAAATAATTATAGTACGTTCTTGATACATGGACACTATTATTGTAACGTGCCATAAGTAAGTTGGAGTCCTCAAAATAACTCTCCAAAGCCAGCTATGAATTGACGACTCATCTGGTGTTGCAAATGTCCATGGGAGACGGTGACGACTTTTTATGAGGTAGTACGCCTGCGTTATCGTATTCTGATTAGCTCTG
Source organism: Epargyreus clarus (assembly GCF_041222505.1). Lineage (NCBI taxonomy): Eukaryota > Metazoa > Arthropoda > Insecta > Lepidoptera > Hesperiidae > Epargyreus > Epargyreus clarus. The sequence goes on along the minus strand of NW_027332239.1, from coordinate 6,590,276 downwards.
TCTTATTGAAATGAATTGTAAGTGAGATTTGCAAGTAAACGTAAATATCGTAGTTAAGTTTTCGAGTCAGTCACCTCTAATTTTTGAAGTGAAGTCTTCAATACGCTTTAGACCGGCGCGATGAACCTATGGCCTAAGCTCCTATGGCCTAAGCTCCTCGCACTTCGAGACGAGACACGAGTCCAGCTGTGGGACAGTAATGAGTGGACGATGTAAATCTACACATACACTAGAAGTTAGCATATGTGATATATGGTTAGGGAGTCTGGTTTCATATCTTAAAGCTTCTCTTCCCGGGGTAAGTAATCTGGGTAAGTCTCCACTCAACAAACCATGTGAAACCTTCAATACCATATTCACACGTAATATATACTTTTGGGGTGAATTCATGCAAAATTCATACAAAAATGCTTTGAACCAATTTATAAACAATTAATTTATAAGAGATATTAGTCGAGAGCAAACAACAATAATAATCTTTTGAAGAAAATAAGCAATTATAATAAATAATAGATTATGATTTCATTTCAGTACAAATGCCTACACAGTCTATTATGTTATGTTATTACTGAAATAATATAAAAGATGTTATTTAAGACAAAGATGATTTTGTGAAATGGCTTTAATGTAGAGCTTTTGCTAGAAGTTTATTTATTTTGCTTATTATCCCTAGATTAAGTTTCAAACTTTCATTAGATAGAAACTTAATCTGGTATTGAGTGAGTATTGTGGTTTATAACCAACTAGTTTTTGCCCGCGGCTTCGCCCGCGTTTTAAAGAAAATAATATAACATACTAACATACATAAAACTGTAAATTCCTACCTTCAACTTACCTTCAACTTTGCCAAAGATCATCACTTGATCAAATGCATAGTTTACGATTCAAATAATATCGATATCGAATATCGATTAAAATAATCGTTGTTTTGGGTCCAAAAGATCGATTCTCCGATTAATCGATCTTAGATCGCTATCCTTAGTTTCCGTGGGATTTCTGGGATAAAAACTATCCTATGTCCTTTTTCGGGTCTCAGACTATCTTTGTACAAAATTTCATTAAAATCGGTTCAGTGGTTTAGGCGTGAAGAAAAGACAACCAGACAGACAGACAGAGTTACTTTCGGATTTATAATATTAGTAGTTTTATTTAAAGTTAGTTATTTAAATAAAATTAACTAGAATTTAGAAATAAAGCAAGATTTACATAGTACTTAGTCTAATTAGTGTACCTTTAATAATTGTAGTGGGCGACAGTAGGTACTTATGCAACAATCAACATATCATAACCGTCGTCAACGTTTCACTGTCCCACTGCTGGGCACCACTTACCTCTCAAAACGAGAGAGGTTTAGGGCACAGTCTACCGCACTGACAAAGTGCCAATAAGTCTAACAAGATATTCCACACCTTTAGGATTCAAAAATCAGACGTGCAGGTTTCCTTACATTAGCATAATTTACCTAATTCATTGTTAATGCAAGTAATAATTAATTTCTAATACGCTCATAGCCTTTACAAATCGTGGGAGCGTGTGATTTGAACCGCGGACCTCTCGACTGAGAGAGCGAGTATCAAACAACCAAGCTATTACTGATTGTAGTAATACGCCTTGTAGACTTAGTAGAAATAACTCCTCGAAGTGTCTTTCCACATCCTAACCGCGCAGTTGACAGTTCACACTGTGACATGACAGGTACATATGACACTATTAGCAATAGGACTAATTGCACGTTTAGCGCTTCGAAAACGGATGTCCAACGACAAACACCAAGCACGCTCGACTGCAGGCCACCGTCGCGTGATTCCCCATCACTTCATTGTTTGCACAGCCATTATTCACTTAATGAGACCTCTAATGGACCCTTCGTGACGCTGTAATTAATACGCACCTACTAAGACATTCGCGGGCGCGAAACTTTGATATACTGTCAATACATTGCCGTTTTTACATCGACGGATATATAATTCATGGGTATAAAATACTCAATGTATGGCTTACAAAATTAATTATCCAGAAAACTATCAGCAAATTTGAATTAGCATTCACATTCACATAGCTTATGATTCTGTTTGTTTAATTCGCGCAAACTAAAACTAACCGAACGATTCTAAAAATAAGGTCGTAGTAGCATGAAGGCTTTAATTGCCCTTTGTTAGCCGGATCTAAAGGTAGTCTCAGATACATTACGGCGGTTTCTGGGACAGTAATGGCGGCTACTAATTACACCTGTTTCGTACGCCTCTCGGTAATAAACAGTTGCGTCAAACAAACTTTAATTGGTGGGCCTTTATCGCAATTACACGCATCCGTAGTTCGAGGGCGACCGCGTGATAAGATTTCTCTTCTGACCCGAGATGGAAATTTAATTTCATTAACTCCGACTAAGAGATCCGACCTCGAAATGTGTCTTACCGCAGCTTAGAATAGAGTTTTTTGCATAATTAATACCTATAAAGTTCTATTGACACGTTCCTATTGTTACTCGAAATGAAAACCTTCGAGTGGTTACTGGAAAAAATCGTCAGTCAACAATAAAAATCGCGAATTTGTCATTACCGCGGAACGTGACTGTAACCCAAACAGTGGCCGGTGCCACGCATGTCTCGTTTTTTTTAATATCACCCTGATTTTTTACTCGTTTATCGTAGAATATGAATAATGTTCAGAATACGCGACATATGAATAAGGTTCGCATTTTTGGGAACCGCTCGTAAACATTCAAGTTCAAAATTGCATAGTAGATACGTCGGTAATACACATATATATAAGTCACACAAAATTATTGTGTTTAGGAATAGCAACGCATCAACGACAGACTTCAAGTTATGCAATGTACTAATAAATGAAATATTCTGATATAGTACTTATACATATTTATTGGTGGCAATGACCATTTACCATTCAGTGGACACTATATTTTTTTTACGTTTTGCAACATTGATAAATTGAATTTCATAATTACCTTACTTCACAAGTTAGCCGCAGCAGTACACAAAAATACTCAGAACGGCACACAAACGGCTTACCTCTTCTACATTTTGTACATTCCGTGCAATACACGTTTTTAGTAACTTTTTGCGGGAGGCGACGTGACGCCTTCGCCCGACTTTTCAGTCTGATAAATAATAATCGGCCAATATTTTGTGAAACCTTCGCAAACGTACGTGGATTATCATAAGACCTTGTGGTTTCACGGTGCAAACGGTCTATAAGCCGAATCACGTAAACAGCAAACTGCTTAAACTTTCATAATCATTCGTGTAATCCGTAATAGGAAAACTTTTTGTGCGCGAATAAATGAATATATTACACTTAAAAGTGTCTCCGGTTATTTTCCACTGAATATTTTAATGTATAAACTTTTCATCTAATTTAATAGTTAAATACATGATGAAATTTAAACAGCTGGATAAAATAATACGTTTAAACGGATTATAGCAAAGACAGATAGCGCTCTATATTTCAAATAAAAATATGAAATAAAGTAAATTGCAAATCACCTTCAATTCGGCCTTTAATTCTATTTTGATTTTTTCACAGTATTCAAAGACAGCGGGTGGCATTAATATTGAACAAAGAAGTGATATTAATTTAAAGTATTTTGTGATATCTTTCATATACTCTTAGTTATTACTCATCTTACTATCTGCAATAATTTTTATATTCTGTGAAATCATTCTAATCGATCTTAATATTTTTACATACATAATTTACTCCATTTAGGACTATTGTTCAGTATATTTATAAAGTAAAATAATATTTCCGTATAAATGAATTTTATCTAAGTATTTGTAAATATATAACCATATGGTTAAACATTTTCTGCTTCATTTTTCATGATTTGAGATCATCCATTTATCGTAATCAAAGAATCATTCGTACCCTACACACTAGTGAAATAATTCGTTTCAAATTGAAGATCTCTATTTTATATAATTTATAGGCTTATTTTTAAAATAATTTGGTATTTATTCTGAAGAATGTTAATTAAACGTACCACTATGTAACGTCGGTTAACAAAAATACAAATTTAATAAATACTGCTATTCATTCCAAAGTATACGATATAAAATTATTTTATTAATTTATATTATTATTACTTTTACATTCTTAATTTATCATAAAATATATTGGTATATTTTATTATGTTTAGTATAAAAAAAAATGTTAAATAACTATAAGATAAACTCTCCCTCTATCTCTGTCTTATTTTACAACCCACATGCCATAATTTATCATAAACTTGGTTGATACTGATGCTTACATTTTCTTTGTTTCATGTACCCTCCTTGACGGCAATAAATAGTATGAGTAGGTATAAAAATTTATTACACAACCACCGATTAAACCTCTGTAACTTGTGATAAATAATTAAATTTGCCCACTTACTCTACACGCTCCTAATATGGCCACGATTGATATAGGGCTACTACTGAGTATGGTTAGATTAAATAATGTGAAATGAGTACATGTGAATGTATTAACAATGTTTACAACTCAGATCGAATCAATGTCTGATACACGGGCAGCACCCAGGACATATGTAGATTCGTAACAAAAGGTAACATGTATGGAACTAATTCACACAACCGTCTCCCTTATCATGAAGGAATAAGGGTCAGTATTGCAAGAACACCTCCCTTCGCTGTAAACGTGAGCTAAGGTGATCAATGATCTAAAATTAAATGATATTCAAATTATGTACCACATGACCGTAGACTTAATACATCGCAAGTACGGGTGGTCATGTCAGTGGTCACACTATATCTATATCTTACTCTTGACGCTAACAGTAAAATATTGTGGAAACGGTCCGAAAATTTGAATTGTTAATTCAATGTAAAAAATTCAATTAAATCAGTCAAGAAACATATAAATAGATTAGATGCTATATAATTAATTCTGCCTTTTGTAAGTTTGATTTAGCTAATACACAAACTAGAGAATTATTATAATAACAGAAGAAAAACAACTGTTTAAAAATCTAGTCTATGTCTCTTCTACAATTTAGACGAATCCAACGACATCTCATATGTAAAAATCGTTCAAATCATTTAGGTTACAGGACTTGGCAAAGAATGAGAACACAATCTTATATATAAAATTCTCGTGTCACAATGTTAGTTATCGTACTTCTCCGAAACGGCTTCACCGATTTTCACCAAATTTTATATGCATATTATAGTCTGGGAATCAGCTACTATCATACTCCTAAGTGATAAGGGTTGTTCACCCTTAACATTTTTTTATTTATATGGCAACACAACGTTTGCCGGGTCAGCTAGTATACATATATCGCTGTACGTTGAACTTATGTCGAAAAAAAATACTCTTCGCAGTCGGATAAAAATGAAATATAACTAAATTTCAATTTTAGTTTTATTTGATATCATTGTTTTGACTGATAATGCATTAACAACCCCTTTTGTTTAACAAATGTCCATAATCGCCTATTATCAGGCCTATTTGGCGGCCTATATTTTTTTATTGTCAGGTGGTTTCTTAACATTAAATAATCGATCTCCATATGGTGCTATTTCATATATTTCCTAATGAAGCAATCATTATAACTAAATACACGCAATACAATATGTTTGTTACGGTTAATGAACATATTATTGTTTTAATGAAATAAAAAAGATAAAAGATCATTAAGATAATTAGCAGGTATAATTCTACGCCTATGAAGTATATTAATTCTAAAATATTTTATTAATAATATTTTATTTACAATTAATGAGATAAGTAGTAAATCGACACCTGTTAGATAGAGCCTTATAGAGCAGGTTTAAGGTGTAAATACCGTGACACGAACAAACAGGGAATCATTATTATTAATAGGCAGTTGCCATTTACACTTTACTTTAAATTTATAGTTTAGATTTTTATTCCAATTAAACTATATTTCCATAAATGGTAGGGATAAGATAACGATTTTATTGACACTATAATTCTACTTATTTAAAAAATATATTGCAGGAATATGAAGCAATTGATCTTATTAAAGGTGACGCCTCTTAGCATTTCTCTTATAGGCATTGTGGTAATATCGTGATGAAACATAATTTTATTGGTTGTTTTTAATAAATATTTATAAAACATTATTTTACAAAGCTACTCATAATATGTTATGTTACACATTTTTAACATGATAAGTATTTTACATTATAATTCAATTTCGTTTTAACGCTAGATACCTAACAGGTAACTTTATTTATGTAGTTTTATTTATATTTCTCATGTAACATTTAGGGATATTCGATGTCAACGAGTTTATTATCAAGTCAGAAACTTAAAGCACGAATTGAGTAATAAATACTTCAGGATAAAACGAGTGATGTGTAAACGCTGCTTATATTATCAATCAATTGATGACTAATGCTCTAAGCTCGCTTAAACAACTTAGATTTTTTCATACTACTTAAGCCCTGCTCACGGTATAGATTTTTATAAAAATAGCCTAGATAAGATCGGAACAAGGAAGAAGCTAAACTTACCCCTCCTCAACTTCTAAGTGAAACTCCTAAGTTACTAAATCCATTTGGATCCAAGTTGCGAAATTATTTTCCAAATTGACAGCTAAAAAAAAATACAAAACGGTTCTCTATAGTTGATGCCATGTTTAAATGTAGTAAAAACTCACACGAGTTGATAATAGCAGATATTACCACGCTTTTATTAGCTTGGGTTGTATGTATGTATTTAACAGAATCTTTAAACTCGATTTTAACCCACTTTGAACGGTCTGATTAATTTAAAATTTTGAACAATTATCAAGAACAATACACGATTTTAATAATTTTATCCCATTCTCCTCACCAAGATCGTCAGAACTCAGGATTATCGATTTTCCCTGTGCGATTTTAGCGTGGTTTATAGTTTTTAAACTATTATTTATTTTGAAACTACAGAAAGACTTAAATTTAATACATTCGTATAAAACTTCGCGAGGGACCTTTCAAGTCAGAAAGTTAGTGCGCGAGTCGAGTTATAAATACATCAGGATACAGCGAGTGATGTGTAAACACGGCTTATCAATCAATCTATGACGAAGTACCTACACCTGTTAAGCTCGCTCAAAATTCTTAGAAAACGGACAATTTTATTTCACATGCTAAATACACTTCGCCGCCACAACTTTGATGTCGTTTAGCGAAAACAATGGAAAGATACAAGTACTCAGTTGCATACTAATTTGGACATTTTTATTTAAATTAGCTTATTCTTATTATAAACGTGACACTGTAGTCCAACTGCTGTTAAAATTTATAATGCTATTTTTATGCGTAAATGAGTCATGTGAGATTTTGAATGGTGTTTCGCTTGCTCATCAATCTATTACGTGTCGATTATGCGTTGTCGTAACCCATACAAATGCCATAGGTCTCTCCATAACGACTTACCGAGAACAAATGAAATTTCACAATATATTCTTTAATAATTAAATGAAATGCAGGATAATATTTGCTTTTTTAACGTTTTATCCATGAGAAGATCATTTGAATGCTGAATTCAATATAAATACGGGATTTTCTGAATACACGGTACCTTTTCGGCTGAGGTCACTGATAGATTACTGTAAAGACGTTTTCACTCCCTGTTAACGCAAGTAGATAGATATTAGTTATTTTCTCATATGTCCTTAATATTGAAATTTAATAATTAAATTATTAAACTGTTACCCTTTCTTACGTGTATTATAATATGTGAGTGATCGCGCTTGGTATGAAGTTTGATAAATCTTTGCCAATCGTTTCCGTACTTTAGATATAGTATACCTTCGGTCTGTATTGTTATGATTGTATAGCAATCGTTAATAATTTTCGGTGATCCGTTATATAATATTGAAGTAGCAGACGAGCACGCAGTCCACCTGATGTTATGTGGCCACTGCCGCTCTTAGGCACCTGTAATCAACCCCAGATAGGACTAGATATTCCTATCTAATATCGGCTACAGACCTCTAATCTAGAAAGTCTCGGAAAGGTATGTATCCCTTACCACAACCTTCAAACCAGAAGACAGCAGCGCTTAACACTGCTATTATTACACAGAAATGCGGGGTTAGTGCCATAGAACCTATAAATGGTTCTACAGCCTCTATAAAGTGTTCTATCCGTTCAACAATTGACTACAACCTTTAAAATATTCAATATCGACTGTTCGAAATCATGTTTCTTCTATCTTCCGTCAGAGTGCGCTCCACACTCAGCTGTAGAAAGTGTGCAGTAGGATACAAAAAGGGTTGCAGCACTCATTACACCATCACACATCGGGATTAAAATGTCGTTTATCTCCCTTTTTGTGGCACATGGTTGTTAGATTCCCATTCCGTTAGAAGATGCAGCAGGTCGGTCACGCACACGCAACCGTTACCTTCATTCGAGCGATTTGCATCGCACCTTATGAGCTTTCTGACAATCTTCATAATGATCAAATAAGTGATCAAATGTTATAAATCAGCTACTTTCCCCACTGTCGTTACGATCGGCCACGCTGCCTTACGACGCATATTTTCATATTTTGCTGCTTTTTGTCGTGTTATGCTAATATCTAATGGTCACGGCTTTATTTCCCGGTGGTTCTCGGTTGATGTTGAGTTCTTGTGTGTACAGTTAGAGTAAGCGATTGAGTTGTACGCGTAAATTACTTCCTGTGAGTGCTAAGTGACCAAAGTTAGATGATCGTTTCTTACAATCCTAGAATATATGTAAGAGTTGACGTAATGTATTAAGACTATTCCTTAAACTTGTGTTTGATGTATTTTGGTTTGAAGGGTGTGGAATGAGACATATTCACAGTCTATTCTTCAATTTCATTTAAATGTCAAAGTCAGCATAGTATTTGTGTACAACTCAAAATAATGTTCATTCAATTCTTTCAGTTCTTTAATATTATTTGATTTTATTTCAAAGACGTAACAAATAGATAGATTCGGGGTTGCAAATAACCAACAACAGTATTGGCCACTATGGTGCACAAAGCATGGGATGTAAAGGTGCGTCACACTCGCACCATTAGTACGTACACAACTCTATTTTTTATAATATAGGAGAAGTAGACGAGCATGCAGTCCACCTGATGGTAAGTGGCTCCTACCGCCCATGGACATCTGTAATCAACCCCAGATACGATTAGATATTCCTAACTGAGGCCACAAATGCGCCGCTACCCCTGAGGAGTACGCTGGAACGCCTCGGAAAAGTATGTCTCCCTTACCACCTTCAAACCAGAACACAGAAGCGATATGAGGTATATTCCTAATCATTAAAAACCGCACGATTAATGAGATAAGTAATAGGCGCAACGGACCTTATTAAGAATCTTAATAAACACGGTTGAAAAAAATATAGGTGGTTTTGTAAGCCGAGATCATTGGTATGCGTGTAACGAAACCTCGAACAAAAGGTGTTTTAACATCCTGTTCCCGCGACACCACTTCAACTCTTATTATTATCCTAATGACAAAAATTTATAGGTCCTTAAATTCGCCGTGCTGCAAATATTAAGGCTCTTTTTCTCAAAGAGAAATGTGAATCGATTTAGACTGTATTGTCGTGTTTTAGGGTTCTGTACGAAAAGGGGGAAAACGGAACCCTATTACTGAGCCTTCACTGTCTGTCCGACTGTCGTAGCGCTCTATATCTTAAACTGAAATAGGTAACAATTGATTTTTTTACAGAATATATGTAATGCCGATATAACAACAAATACTAATAAGAAGAAAAAAAAATAAAAAAGAAAATTGATAAGGGTCACCATATAAGAAACCATTATTTTAGACGTTTTTCGTCTTAAATTTTCACAATGTTTTTATGATTTATAGCTGCTAACATAACAAATACTAAAATTTAGTAATACGGAACCTTCTGTGCATGAGTTCGACTCGCACTTGGCCAATTATTATTATGCCAGCCTCACCTCCGGACCTCGTTCAGTGTCGATAAAAATAAACAATAATCGACAGGTATTGGGCAAATAGCAATAACATTATTTTTAAACTAATCTGATAATAAAAAATCTACAACGTAATAAAGTCTTTTTCGTTTTTACAGGTAAGTGATGCTGACTCCATCTTGAATCGTTTTATAGCGGTAAGTCGGTAAATGTAGATTTTAAGATTTTATCTATCGACTTTATGCCTGATTAGCTTATAACTTACATGTAAAGTATCGGGTGGTCAATGAAACTGCTTACATTGTGACAGTAATTATGGCAGTGATAGTAATTATGGATGGTTAAAAACTTAACGTAGAGTCAATTCAATTTTTGGAATACGTCTTAAATTAAGCATATTTCGCAACAATAATATATTCAATGTGTTTATTTCATAAATAAGTTCAAGCTCAAATATTAAAGTCTACCTCAAAATTGCACATACCTAATACTTACCTACCCACCTAATTACAGAAAGCGAAAAATGACTTATTTTCGTGAATTTTGCATTGAATAGATGATAGCCAGGTTAAATATTTCAGCAGGACTCAATATTTTGTATTGTACAGAAATATAAGTCAGTTTATTTGTCTATATGAGATGCAAAGAAAGTGTAAAGAGGAGGTCGGAAAAATAATAGAGAAAAAATTCGTTATTGTTTTTGACGTTTTACATACAATATTTTCATTTGAGTAACTTTACGCACCGTCTTTTCCAAAATCTATGTCACTAATAGTACATTACGATACGAGGACGAAAAATTTTTTTCTGACAAGTGTGAGTTTGCAGGCCGAGCCGCAGGCGAGGACTGCAATCACACGAGTCAGAAAAACATTTTTCGTCCGCGTGTTGTATAAAATTTTATATTACGGGGTCGGAAATGGGGGTTTTGCGCACGCGAAGCGTGCGTAAAACGTCAATTTACGCACGCCGTGATATAAACTTATTTTCAAAATTTAATTTGTAACAGGGGGAGAAAGAAATAGATACCTATATTTTATTCAACAGACATAAACCGAGGGTTGCAAATCACAATTGATTTAATCGTAATCTTTGATTAGGTAACATCGCGTTTACACAAGTCTGCAATATGTGCATTCAAATGGTTAAAGGAAAGATACCTATCTATCAGAGATACGAAACGAACTTCCAGAATTTTTCTACCTTTCGTTTGAACAATGAATAATACATGGCGGCATTATCCTCGATATTTACATAGCATTAGTACGCGGTTTTAGGTATTTGTACAACCGCGAAAGAATAACTGTGGTAGGACGCTTTACAATAGGCGAGACATATTTTGCGTAAAGAACGCTCCAGATATTTTTGTTATTTTTTTTGATAATATAAGAGTAGCAGACGAGCATACAGTCCACCTGATGGTGAGTGGGTACTGCCGCCCACGGACATCTGTAATCAACCCCAAATAGGATTAAATATTCCTACCTGTAGTCGGCCACAAATGCGCCGCTACCGCTGAGGACTAAGCTGGAACGCCTCGGATAAGTTTGTCTTCCTTACCGCACCAACTTTAAGCATACTTAGGTATTTACAGAATAGGTGCCGATTTAGCTACTTCCGAGGCTACATGCAGCGCCGGTAGCAGCTACTTTTGAACACACGATACAGCAACGAAACGCAAAAAACGATGCGACGTAAATACAATTGCTAAAACGCCGGTTTACGGATATTGCAACCAAACGCAACAAATCGCCAAACGTGCTACAGCATCGATACAATCGCCAAAACAAATCGTCGTTGCTAAAAATCGCTGGACATACATAAAAAATAGATAACCTCTCTGCTTTGGGAAGTCGGTTAAAAAGTAACGTGTCTGTTAGGGCAACGTAAACCGCTGTGCGTTCTGGTTAAGGGAGAAACACTTACAATGTCGTTTCATTTCATTCCTACATAGTAGAAATGCTTCTGTCTCTGAACTGGTATAAGATTTTAATCCTATTTGGGGTTGGTAACTCTACGCGAAACAACTACTTACTAATTCAACTAACTCGCCAATCCTTAAATAACCATTCACAATTTTCATATCTATCATATTTCATATCATTTTAGAGAAATCTCTTATCTTATCTTCGTTCATCTGTTACAGTCAAACAAGTGCACAATCAAGTCAAATGTATTAGCGTTCGTATATCATATCGGTTTTATACCAATGCAGTCCGGATCTGCATTTCAAGCGATGCGAGCGCTTCAGTTCAGCGGATTTTTATGCAAATAACATTCAGTACAGATTGAATGTCCATCACTCGTCGGTTGCTCGTTTTCGTCTAATTTGAATGTTTTAATAAACATTCTCTCTTTATGTAAACTCTTTATGTAGAAAATTAAGCGCTTGCAGCTATTGCTCGTAACATTCTAGATGGGTGCAAGTCTTTTATTGTTCTGTTGAGCATAGCCTCGGCCCATAAGTGGAGTCTGTTGCAGACCTGAAGTATTCACCACGCGAATGTGGTAAGAGAGACATACTTATCCGAAGCGTTTTAGCTTAGTCCTCAGAGATAGCTTCGCTTCTGTAGCTGACCTGGGGTAGGAAACTAATCTCATCTATGCATGCAGTCCATCTGATGGCAAGTGCAATGCAACATCAATAATCAACCCCATATAGGTTTAAAGAATTTTATTCTCATACACAACAGAGTTTCATTTAAAATGAGATACAAAAAGAAATAAGTGATTACAAAAAAGCTTCTTCCTCTGGAGCAGTAAATATTAGCTTTTGTAGTAAGTTGACTTAGGACACATTATTATTATCTACAAGTATTTTTTCAAGTTAATATATTTTTTTTTACAGTTTATTTTTATACATTTTTATATTTTCACAATTTTATATAGTTAGGTAAATTATTATATAGCTGTACTCCCTCAATATAGGGTTAAAGTCTGACTTGAGTAGGAGTCAGGTGCATTGCTACCCCTAAATATCTACTAAATTGGAACGACTGGGTTACGCATGTCCAGCACACCATTCAAATCGGAACACATCGCTGCTGATATTAGACTGTTCGCTCACCTTCAAAATTTGCTTATATACATTATATAAAAAACAAGCCTACTCAATTGAGTACATGAGTCAGGAATTAGTTTAAAGAATGGTCAATACCTATGTAATCCAAACAAAGATTCTTTTGTCACCTACGCAAGGTCTTTGTCCGAAACAATTTTGTATCGCACACAATTGTATAAACGTAAAACTGTCAAATGAATGAATGGGTATATATAGGATTTTAATAACAAAAGCTTTCACCTGTATTTGTAGGTGGTCCGTAGAATTGGTGCTTAAAACAACAGATACAGTTTTAGACAGGTTATTTTCTTAGATTCTTTACAATAAAATAGGTACTATGAAGTCCACTTCATGTTAAATGGTTACCTACTACCGTCAATCGGTTGCGTCAATAAAAAAAACAAATTAAAAAAAAACTGAAACCCTTATTCACCAATTTTCGCAATTTTAAAGATTAATTTAAAAATTTAAAAGTAAGTAAGTCTATCTAGCAAAACATCATATCACCTACGCAGTAAATCAACTCTTTTAGATTTTACGATAAAAATCAACTCTTTCAGATATTACGATTATTTAAAATGAAACAAATTTATATTCTTCACAATGTTATCAACCTTACCTACAGTGTTATTATCAATTATCTTATAGACAGTCAAAACGCAAACCAAACATACATTTTGAAGGTGGTAGAACCCTTTGTGGTACAACTCCGGCAGCACCACCGCCACACCTATTTCTACCTAATAACAGCAGTGTTAGGCGCTGCTGTGTTCCGGTTTGAAGGGTGTGGTAAGGGAGACAGACTTTTCCGAGGCGTTCCAGCTTAGTCCTCAGGGGTAGCGGCGCATCTGTGGCCGACCTCGGGTAGGAATATCTAATCCTATCTGAGGTTGATTACAGATGTCCATGGGCGGCAGTAGCCACGTACCATCAGGTGGACTGCATGCTCGTCTGCTACTCTTATATTATAAATAAATAAATAAAATATACATATACCCAATTTCCCAAAAATCCATTCATTATTGAGCAGGTATCTCTGGATACTGGAGTATGATCATAATATTTATCATAATGACCCAGTGCGTAATTATACAAATTTGTGTTAAATCCACTAAAAATATGTCCTAAAAGCTCAAATATAATTCAGCTATTTAGAAAATATTGTTCATATACGTCAGTCAATTCTAATTGCAAAAATTGTTAATAAAAACATAATATTTTCTTATCAAATAAATCTACAGCATATACAAGATAGCTAGTTAAAGATACAATAATATCCATTCCAGTGATCGTAACGCAATAAACGTTTCATTTTCATTTACGTATAAGCCGGAGCGTTATTGAAAGAGCTGTTTCCCACCAAATTCCCGTTGTATAATCAACGCTTTTCTCGCGTATTTTTATTGATTCCCCGAGCTTCCCTCCCACCGCCTCCAAGGAAGCTGGGTTGGGAGCTGCCTCCTACCGCGCATTCATAATCGTATCGACACACGACACTCGTTATTGTAAACACCACCATATAGTCCCTTTTAGGAAAGCCGGAGCGTCTGAAAGAATGGAAGTCGTGCGTTACCAGCCATAAGACATTAAGCGTCATATAAATTACATTAGCATATAAATAAAGTATTTTTGTTGTCGCTCTGCCCGAAGCCGATCGGGTCTTTTACGACGTCGAGCAGGGTTAACCCGGGACATTTTTGTTCCTCTTTTTAGATAAATCCAGGGTCTTAACGACCGTAAGCAAATACATGTTATCGATATACATTTATTGCTTACGGACTCATAAATAACCCGAATGGAAACATGAAATTAATTTCATTGTGAATATTGAGGGCCGTTTCCTGATTTAATATATTACGATTTTTAGGTACGAGGTAGGTTTTCAAGTTGCTTACCGATAAATAATTAGGCCAAGGACAGGACAACGCCCTATTTCTTTTTGAGTTATTACGACATAATTAATGAAAGGATTAAAAAACATTTTGCACACCGATCATACATTTAAGACTTAATGAAATATAGAGATTTTTAAGCTTATAAGTATATCGACTGCTATTGAAAGTTATTACAATTAGCTTTTATAAAAGTTGTTCAATCAGTGCCATACTTATTTCTTCGAAGTGCGGTAGATTTCAAATTAATTCTTAGGATGGGAATACATCTTTAACTGATTCAAAATTAAACTCCAACGAATTCTACAATGTCAATGGGCGGCACTAACCACTAAGATATTAAGGCTACATTCCCTTAAATAATTACATAAAAAATCTTAAAATATGTACCTGAACAGAAACATTTTACCTAACTTAACCACTGATACTTTAACTTTCATAACCAGATGATATTTCGAGTAATAAAATCGATCGCGACACCGAATATATTTATGTATGAGTGGAAAATTACTGGTGTTTTCGTTTCTTCATGTAAATGTTGTATTTTAAAGCCAAATTTATTCAATAATTTGAAAAAACGATGCTTTACTGTTATATGGAATAATTGAAAGTGTTCGCATATAAGGTATTCTGTATAGTTTTCAAGGATAAACGACATGCATTTTAATGTTAGATATTTTGAATTTGGTGACCGTACTATTGCCAATTCTATTTCTGATATTGAATAAAGTTTATTTTATAACGTAATAGCGAATGGGTATACTCTCCACCTGAGTGCAAGTGGCTTCTCCCGCCCATTAACATCCGTTATCAATGCCAGACAAGATTTAATACCTACCTGAAGTCTCATTGTTATGCCTGAGGACTGAGTCTGTCAAAAGTATGTCTGTTTGAGTAGAGTTGTTAAACTATTATATTTTAATTTCGAGTGTGTGATAAAGTGGAAATACTAATAGAGGATCCCCCCTTTAGCTCAGTCAGTTTCAGGCAAGCTCGTTTGACGCTTTCAGACATAGAAAAGAGTCGAGGTTCAATCACAAAAATGTAAAAACATCATTTTCCGAATAGTAATACTATGTAATAAAGTATATATAATAGTATGGTATTAAATGTTATGACATAAACTAGAGATCTTAATGTGCTTGTATGAGAAAATATCGTATTAGTATAGTCCGCGTAAAACTGCTAGTCCGCTCTGAATATAGAAATGAATCGCGTCGCCATAGCAAATTGTATGACTACACCTGCTCGCAACAACTTCAGAGCCGACTAGCAGTTTGACGCGGACTATACCAAACTTACTAAACATGTCTATTAAATGTTACGAAGCCAGTTAACAAAATAACGCTAAAATAGATAATGATATTATTATATATTATTTTTTCAACGAGTAGTAGAGATATCTACAAAAAATAGACATTCTTAATAAAAACCAAATTGCCAATTTAACTATAACAGCGTAACCCCGCCTCCATGAAATTTATTCCCATAGGTATGATGTTCAATCATTGACATTTTTTCTCATTTCCCTTCGGTTTTCCTTATCCGAGAATGTATGTGAGTTATAGAATGTATAAGGGTTAGTTTATAGAGGAGCGAATTATCGGTAACGGATCTTCGGCGCGTATGTCCACGTGTAGTTTTCTTAATGGCCAGGTTTTATGTATATATTTTAAGGCTTTATAAATAAAAGCGTTGGTTAATGGTATAAACTATTTGTCGACACCAAAGACTATTGATCTTAAGGGAACAATAAATAGATCATATATTGTAAGGAAAACTGTAATCCACGAGTTATTTGTATTAAGATTTTTTGAAATATACCTATGTCAAACGTCAATAATTCCAAGAGGGTGTCAGTGAGAAGCGGAAAGAAATTTATTTGTATAAAAATCTTGACAAAGACCGTTCGTTAGTCATATACACCTACTTAATCTCTTTGGTTGACACGATTTTCTCTGAATTATAAATACGACAAATCAATATTAAGTATTACCTACATCTTATTGTCATTGCCGTTACCGAGTACTGCCGTGTACATTGCCGTTATTGTCAAAAAATAGTCTGTCACAGATTTTACATGACTGATTTATACGTCTCGTTTTACATTTAAGATAACCTTCAAATCAGTTTCTATATAAACGCACCCATTCCTCACTCTGCTTTTCTATGGCGTGGGTTCGTCATCAGTTACCTATTCCGCATAGCCGATAGATGGGCAAACCGCGGTGAATACTAAGCTGCCAAGAAAAATTACAGCCCTGATACATATCTGGGATCGAAACATGTTGGGGCATAATTCCGATCGCGACACGCAGATAGATTGCGGAGCGGGGGCTTGATTGAAGGCCCCGAATGGGGTGCCTTGAGAAACTGCGTATGTATGTTGCGGGGAGAAATGTTAGGGTTGTCCGAATTTACATGTCAATTTCCGTGTATTGAGCTACTGTGGCGTAAAATTATTTTTGGGTGTTCCAACTGTTTTAATTTTTAAGTCCATTAATTCAAGCTACAAGCTATAGTAAGAACAAGCTGTCGTTTTAATTTCTGTTTTAATTTTTAGGTCCTTTGGTTCAAGCTACATGCTAAAGTAAGAACAAGCTGTCGTTTAATTCCTGTTTTAATTTTTAAGTCCCTTGATTCAAGCTACAAGACAAGAACAGCTACAGAACAAGCTGTAGTTTTAATTCCTCTGGCGTTTCAACTGTGTTTTAATGTTTAAGTGCCTTGTTTCAGTTACAACCTAAAGTAAGAAGCTAGCTACTTAAGTCGTGGATTTTTTAGTAGAGTATGTAAATGTACATGTTATCCACTTGATAGTAACCATTGCTGCCAAAAACATTTATAATAAATCCCATAAGATAAATCCTATCTGACGTCGACAGAGATTCTAGTATCCCTAAGTTAAAATGTCTCATGTACCTGTCTCTCCCTTAACACGCGCCTCAAACAACAACAGCAGAATATTATTAGGCAGAAGTGTGTCGGTGACGCGTTCAGAGTAAACCCATCTGTCTATTACCACAATTTATTAACAATAAAACGAAATTATTTAAATCAGTTTAAAACTTCGATATTCTATCTACCTATGATAATGTGCCCCGTGCTGAAACTTATCATTTTGCATAACAATATCCAGTTTGCTTCCGTATATATTATCACTTCACTAGCGTCATTAGGCAAGTGAATGAAGAATAGGCGAAAAAATTGCTTAGGCAAGAACAAATCAAAAATATATGCACCCTTCCTACCTACGTGACTTGATTTTGAGGAGACGATTTACATGCCCACCTCGCGTGCCACGATTTTTTATTTAAATCATACTATTTAGATATGCCGCTAGACATTCCTCTTTGCTATGACAACAGGGCCTTAAAGGGCTATATTTAGTTTGGGGGCGAACGTGGATTGAATATATTGGCACGCATTTTGCGAGTTCCGCGGTTACACTTGTTTCGTGTCTGCTATGTTCCGACCTTCCGACTATTGTATTTTTCACTTAATTTGCACTACTTTTGAATAACTATGCGTCGATGAAATGGTGTTAATAAATAAAGAATAGAACTTTTATGTAACAGTAAATAAATAAAATAATGAAATCCATGTAAGCGGTCGTTGCATACCGTGGTAATTTAAAATTTTAGAAAAACAGGCAAAACAACGCCGTAATAACGCCGTATGTACGTTTTCCAAATTTTTATCATACTGAATAATTCTGTCATACTTTGATATAAATTGAAATATATAAAAAAAAAACATTTTTATTAACCTACAAACTATTCCTGTAATGTAATTAAATAAATTAATTCCGTTTCCATCTGTACATTAATGTACAGTTGGAAACGGGATTAAACAACAATATTTCCAAGACTTATTCAAGTTAAGAAAATGTATCGTTCACCCCACTCTCCAAGCCTCTTGCATATTAAATTCTTCTATCGAAGACTTAAAACCGTCAGATAGAATAAATTCGGTGGAACTTATCGCCACCCCCGATTTTTCTCCATTTGTATAGGAAGCCTACTGCCTCCCTTCTATTCCGTTCACAAAGAGTCTTATCTGGTATTTCGCGTCCATTGCCTTTAATTTATGTGAGTGTGTATAGTAGTTTTTAATGGAGCAGCAATGTACTCGTAAAAGTTTTGGCAGTCGGTATGGAATAATTGAGATCGTTATAAGTTATGACTCAAGCTTAGGCTTACTTACAAGTTTTCTTATATTTTGGGTGGGTTTATCTTGGATTTAGCATATTACATACACAAGTATTCGTTTTTACAATATAGAGTCCTGTAACCTGTTTTTCCTGCAGTCCACATGAAGGTTAGTGGCTACTGCCGTCCTTGGACACCTGTAGTCAACCTTGGATAAGATTAGATTACTACTTGAGATTGACCCAGATGTATTGCAACGCCTGAAAAGGTATTAAATTTGATTGTCTCTTATAAGTATGTCTCCAGTATCACACCATTCAAACCAAAACACAACACTTAAGACTACTGTTATAAGACAGCAGAAAGTGTATAGTATAAAGGCTAAAACAACGAATTTTCAGTAACGATAGAAAACCCATCTATTATATACACAACCTGACCTCTACACAAGTATTTAAGGGAGCTTTCCCGAAAAATACCTACACTGACTTGCCAATCAGATCGCGAACCCCTAATGAAGGCAAGGCGTCGATGACTCGTTGTTTCTGTAATTAAGCAGCACGCATGCGCGCCCCACGAGCCACGCCCAGCCGCGCAGCCTCCCTCCATTTAATTACTGCCAAGACATTACCCCTTGTACCCCTATGTACCCCTATGTTCCCTATGTAAACGTAATTACTTTCTCAGTTCGCTCTCATATAGGAGGATAATTATTTCTCAAATATATAATGTATTGGAAAAGTTTGTTGATATTAATAGAATGTGTGCTAAGATGTAAATGTTTGCTTGGGATAAGCGTTTGGAGGTAATGGAATATGTTTTCGTGAGCAAATGAAAACTTAGAGCATTTGATCTAGAGGAATTATGAATATGAATGTTGTGTAAAGTTCTTAGTGAATGTTTCTGCTGTGATAAACAATAAATAGCATAAATCATTTATCTAAAGCTATATTTGGTTAAGATCTGTAACAAATATTTCCCTTTTTAAAAAGATTCCATCTGTAACGTTACGTACATTACATAAAAGAATTACAAGCGAGATCTCACAACATTATATTAAGATCTAAAACCCTTAAACAGATCTCATCTGTAATCTACCATTACATAACAAAACATTACAATTACATTACAATCGAGATCTAAAAACCATTACCTTACCAGATCCCGCCTGTAATGTAACGTACATTACATAAAACAGTTACAGCAACGCTCATTTGTTACAGCGCTCCGCTGAATGCGGCGCACGTCCCCGACTTCCCCATTTTTCACTACATTGGTTTTACGTGTGAATTATTGTTTGTGAGTCTCTCTGTCGTGTTTTGTTTACTGTACTTTTGGTCAATTAGGGAGTTTAAGTACTACACCAATGTATTGGTAGGAACTTTAATTAAAAGGAACGTAAAATCTTAAAAGAAAAGTAAAGTTCATAGATGCACCATCACCATCACCAGCACCACTACCATCTAAGAAATATTATTATACCTGCCTATAACATTTGATACCTTGGTGCATAATATTTGTAATACGATGTATAAGTTAAAATTTAGTTGTTTATAAAGTACTACCAACATTATACCTATATATTGTGTCATATATGTAAATATAACATTTCTAATGGTTTTATCATCATACGTATCAATTGATATGTGTAAATAAAAAAATGTAAAACACACTACCTATCAATTTCCATAGAGTTTAAAAGATTAGACTGCAAGTGCCGACAAAATGTAATTTCTTTTTAAAAGCTTAACATTGGAATATTTCTTCAATATCATGCAAGAAAACAAATTGAACATCTGATTCAAGTTTATTTCAAAATAGACTGTAACTTTCATCAAAAAGGAGCAGACTTTATTCTTTCACATAATATAAAGCCTGTTCAAATCTATTAAACAGACAATATAAACCCGTGTACATACGCGACGGCACAAAATTTAATATGTAACGTCCACAAAACTTAAACTGTCCAAACTCAATCTAAATTTCATTTTACGCCTCAAGTATCACGTACGAGCCACGATATAGTAGACATACCCTGTTACTTCAGAACGTCCGCTGTCAAATTTTAATTTCTCCCTCAAATATTTACCGAAGGAAAAAGGATTCCCGACGGGCCGAGGTCTAATAAGTTCTCCATAAGAGCGGGTGGGTGAAAGGGGGTAAGACGGCACGGCTCTTATTGTGTTTGCCGTAGCTAGCGCATCCGGGCGCATACCTAACAAGATGAATATGTACTCAGCCCCCCTCGACCCCACATACGCCGTCTGAAATACAGCACTGAAATTGCATTTTCGAATACTAATTCCGCGTCCCGGAGAGACTCGACACGTGCGCGTCTTCGATTTACGTTCAGATTTAATTCCGATTCAGATGTAGTTTTGTACTAGTTTGGTTATCACAAGTTAGTGCAATTTTGAAGACTGGTTGCCACACCCGTATGGATTGGACTCCTGGTTTCTCGTACTCGACGTTTGTTTGAAAACGTCTGAATGGCGTTTTTTTGTGCTTTAGGTAGATACTACTTAGCTCGTTGTGTACATATGTACCGTTCACGACATCCAGCAAATTTTCATATGGGTCTACCTATGGACCCATAATAGGTACCCTAATTTTCTTACAATGCCCTACTAAATGTGATTAAAATGATCTAATTTTAAATAATCATCTGTCAGTTCGTCGGTCATTAATGGTAAAATCTTAGGAATGATTCAAACAACATTTACGGTAGTTCCGAGCACTCTCAGCAAAGACTATTATGACATTACAGTGAGTGTCGGGGTGCTTTTACTGAAAATATAGAACTTCCGCGTAAAACTGGAAATATACATGCACGAGAGTACGCGCAGATGAAACCTTGAAAGTTTATCTGGATAAATAATATTTCGTCTCTAAAACATTTGTCTTGCCTTTAGTACTACTTAAGAAATAATTTTAGTAGATACCATAATTACTATCAAACTAATTATAATTTGAAGGTGTTTGTATCTACCCTCTGTGATTTGACTTCGGCGGCACCACCGTCACACCTATTTCTGCCTCATAATCAAGGCCTCTGCCTCAGATAGGAATTATTTTATCTGGGGTTGATCATAGCTGTCCATGGGCGCACTTACCATCACATGGACAGCATGCCCCTCCTACTCCTACATTATAAAAAATCATAAATATGCAATTCGTATTAAAATAATAGTGGAATCTGATCTTCAACCATTTGAAAGAGAGTCTCTTCAATATATAAAGAGCGCTATGAATTCATAGAGTAACAATTCATATGAAAAGTATGTAGCTTCTGAACTAGAAGATATTTATTGAATTACAGTTGCAATATGAAACGACTGCAGAATATGTTTTAATATTCCTCTGGTGTTGTCGTATTAGAAAATTCTTATCTGAAAATGTAGTGAGTTATTCATATGAGGTTTATGGGATTAGGGCTGCCGTTTTTAGGGTTCCGTATATAAAATCACCCTTAACTAAGCGATTTGTTATACTTTTAAAGGTTGCAAATTTTGATAATCATAACATGTGACCGGTTGCTTTCATACCATATTTGCTAGTTTGAGAAATGATGATGAGATGTTGTGAGGACTACATGACAAATACTTAAAAAAATACATAATTGAATTAAAGAAAACTGATTAACTGTAATTGAGTTCAATAACTTCAATATCAATGATCATATTTTAGGCTCTTATATTTTTACATTTGGTAAAGATAATATTTAAAGGTAAAAAAACATTGCTATCGGGAGATTTTATAGCGATTTTTTCTCCACAACACAGAGTTTTCATTAAGCAATTATCCCAAGATTTATACGTTCTGTGTAAGGGAACGCCGCATAATCTTCGTACAGTCCAAATCAGTCCAATATCGTTTTTCCTCGGCGATTATTTTCGAGTCCTTAATGTTTTTATTTAACGTATCGAGTTGTGTCGGCTCGGGGTCTAATTTATTACCGCGTCGTGTCGTACAAAAACGCGGTCGCCGGACGAGGCCCGCGCGGTCCTCTCGCGGGCTTCTCGCGGCTTTTTACCCGCACGTCGGTTTAATTACCCCGTGGGTAGGAGCGTCAAGTATTCCGGCATGCGATTCACGGACAAAACCAAACCGAAATGCCGGTATTTAAACGCTTAATATCTTGTTTAACTTTTTATGGAAATCGCGCGGACTCTCCGCGCGCTGAGTGACCTTAATTTGGAACGGACGTAACCGTTAATTTAATTTTTAGTCGAAATAGCTATAAAATTGCGACGTCTGTCAAAATTGCTTTCTTTTACTCAGGTCAGATCTATGCTTATTTTTGTCTTCCAACTAGAACTTGTTTTTAATTTTTATTGGGGTTTTACGGTCTAACTGATAACAGCTACACCGAATTTCGCAAGACTTTCCCTCATAACTAAAAGGAAGATACTGGAAACAATATCTGTGGTTTCTTAGAAATCATAAGATCGTGTAACCATTCGAACTCACCCAAAGATGTTCTTACTATCGTTCGTTATTATAAGTACTTCAGAAATACCTACTTCATTATATGAAAAGTATTTTTCTGATATTTCACCGTAAAAGCATTAGAAGATCCAATTTGTAATTGAGTACGGAAAAAGCACATATTATCTTCACCCACGCAATGAAAATATGGAGACATCGTTAAAACAGAAAAAAAAATCCTAACAAGCGCCCCGCCTACAACGTATCTGAAGAATGATTAGGTGATATTATACCTATGCTAAATAATAAATATAATACATTGTAGCTTATAAGCAGTGATATCCTAGTGGTTAAGAAACTCGGCCTCTTGATCGAGAGGTCCGAGGTTCAAATGCCAGGCGCGCACCTCTAATTGTTCAATTTATGTGCGTATTAGAAATTAATTCTCACTGGCTTGAAACGGTGGAAAAAAACATCGTGAGGAAACCTACATGCCAAAGAAATGTTAAAAAAAAAGGTGTGTAAAGTCACTTGGCCAGCGCGGTGGACTATGGCCGAATCCTTCTCACTCTAAGAGGAGACGCGTGCCCAGCAGTAGGACAGAATGGGTTGATGATGATGATGATGATGTAACAACCTTATTATAAGAGACCTTATTAATGTAGGAACTAGGAAGCCGCGTGCGTAGCTCCTACCATGATATCCAGTTTCCTATAGATTAGCAACACATAATTGTTATGTGAAAAAAATATACACTGGAAATGTATGTTTTATTTTGATAGGCTAGATAGACCAAATTATGTGTATTCCTACATACAATATAAATACATAAAATATATTAACATAAGCATATTAAATTGAATTAATAACACATATATTTGCTGCTGCCTGCAGTAAGTGCATTGACAAGATATTTACCTACTATGTGTGATACATACGTACGTATATTATTCTATTACAAAGCCTGTGGACATGTACTGAAATTACCCCGACAGCCTCCCTGTCCGGTGGCGAGGGTGAAACATACATTTTTAACGTCCGCCGGAGGGTGAGAAGGGGGAAATTACAAAGAAAACAGCCTTAATTTCCAATGTCATCTCCGTTCCACCTAATCCTCTTATCGTTTTATATTTTTGCCCTTTGAAAATTCATTTATTTTCGTTTGTTTAAGGAAAACGTCGCCCCATTTGGGCAACGCTAACCTGTTTTATCGATTCGCTCTGGACATGTTTTTGCTTGTAACAATCGTATGAAAACTCCGCTGTGTATTTTAGTTGAATAATACAAAATGGCAACCTATATTTTAAAAGCTTTTATTAATTTCAAACATAATCCGCGACACGTCTGTATTGTGAAAAGGTGCCGGAATATAAATATCAAAAACGGGCCTGAAATTTACATTTATCACCTAAACTCTGCGATAATATAGAGTAAATAGAAAAATATTTAGCCAAAATTATTTTATAATTAATTACCTACCTACAATATAATTTAAGACCTCGTTGATATAGATTTGATTTTGTTCTGATACAAACGAAGATTTTACGAAGACGTAAATGTTTTAATAAATATCTACATATCACCCTGTTTCACATATTTTTATATACGAACCTATTTAATTGTGGACAATATCACAACTATAATCAGTATTCAATCGCTCATGTAAACAAAATTTTCATTTAGAGTACTCTAACTGAGTCAAGAACTGACTTTCTTTATCAAAACAAGACGCAGCTCATAATGAATTCCGTCGCGAATACACAACGAATACGGACAAATGCTGATACTACACATTGTTGACCGCTTTCGTTGGCTCATTGGATGCAGATCCCGAACAATAGCGCGTCAGTGCTGCATGTCGCATTAATCAGGTGTGGGGCGACCATAACTCAATCAGTATAGCGGACCCGCTTTATATCTGGAATGACCGATGGGAGGATGTACGAATGCATACGCGAAATGGATGCGGCATTTCGTACACGATTATACATATCGTTATTTCAAAGAAGTTTAGTAATATAGTTACAGAAGCTTAGTGTTGGCATACTTTTATTATTCAAGTTAAATATAATTTTTCAGTTTCGGAAAAAAAATGTCTAAATATTTCCCTTTTTTTGTTTTTAAAATTGATACCTTTGAAGGTAGGGGGAGCGACACGGGACTATGCGCGATTTTTCCGCACTTAAAACCCATTTTAGTCCCGGTGAAATTTTCCTATCCGTTAGTCAACTAAAATGAAAATTTCTCATAATAATATCCGAGATCAAATAAAACGCTTAGTTAAATAATCTGTAGATGATAAAAAATAACGTGCTATTTATTTATATTCAAAATTCACTTAAATTTTGTACATGCCGCATCCATTCTGAAGAGCTACTATATTCCGCGCGCAGGAGCAAGTTGCGTCTTTCATATTTTACATAGAATGCGAACAAGCTGAGTCTCAATCACTCGCCGTATCGATCCTTTGCAAATAGGGCCGAAGGGCCGAATAGGGCCAGATAACGCTGGATGTATCCGTACTTCGCTTTATCAGTTACAACATCCTTAACTTATGAGACTAATACCTGATGTAAGCAGAACTTCTGAAGCGTGTAGCGAAATTCCGGTACAAAATAAGTCGTATTATGTATTAATGATTTTCTGAGATTTAGTAATAACTTATCGGTCATTAAAATGCCTGTCTGTAGGTACATATTAATGGTGTAAGAAGTGAACGTTTTAATTATTGTATTGAACGAAGTTTTAATTATTTTCTCGTATAAATATCCTGTAAGTAACAGATAACACATTGTTAATAAATCTGCGAGATTGCATTATGTAAACTGAAATCGTTGAGGGTCGTACGAAATATATTCGAATAGGAACGATTTTTTCACTCTCGTGCACTAATTCAACTCTATTGGACACAAATGAATTGTTAAAAATTGATTAAAACCTACATTCACACAACGCAAGTTAAAAAACGAGAGCTTAGAAAACATAAATATTTTTTCTTTCACCACCTTCAATAGATGGCGCTGTATACAATAATGACACGATTAGTTTTATTATATCAATGCCATATCCATACCACCGACTTACAAGATTGAAGTAAGCGAAGTAAATAGGGACCTTCATTTATATTTCGCCATATCGATCCAGCATTTGCAAATAGGACCAATGATAAGGCCACCGATGGTCTGATTGATCAGCAACGACATGAAAACCGCCATTACGGTGGCCCACGCAATCCCATTTCTAATAACGTTGACTTAAAATGTAATCTTAATAGTATCTGCCCGTTGTTGGTACGTAGCCATTACTCATGAAACAGAAAAAATATTTTTCTAGTTCAACGACTCCGCTTACATTTTGCTGTAACAAAAAATGATCAAAGTCATAACTACGCTATTTATAATGCGAAGTTGTTGCGAAGTCCTTTATAATTATTTGTGTAACAGAAAATAATAGGAATTGTGTGATTTTGCATTATGACGTCTCATTATTAAAGAATTTTGAATGTCCAAATCTCGGATTTTTTGCAGGAAATATTCCACTTGGGTGCAACTCGTAACTGAAAGATGTTTTTTTTTTATTTAAAATATAAAAATAGAAAATACATTTGATATGTTACTATCGCAATAGACAACTCCAAGCTATCGTAAAACAAATGTTCTCCCTGTCTACACATGCATAGGTACTGAAAATTCTCTAAAATCTGCATAAGCATACTGAAACTAAAACAAAACGCCGCATTTGTGTCTATATCCTCTTTACCACAGACCTCAAAAAACAAAGATGCTACAAGGAATCAAAATAGACATAGCGCTGACCCATCGAACACCCCTAGAAATTGTAATTTATTAACCCTAACCCTTTCTTACAATTAACGACATCATGGGCCATTAATTGGACTAAACCAATAAAGAAGACATCCAAAGACACGTGTAGGACCATAACAGTAAAAGAACAAAACAGAGGCTTTGAATTCTAAATATTTCTTTGCGCGACCGAAATTCACTTTTGTTTGTATTATTTTGATTTTTTCAGCATACATTTATTTCTAGGAAAAACCGATCAAGATTACCTGATATGTGTATCAGGTAATCTCAGGCATCACGTTTTTTGATACACATAACAGGCAATCTAGATCGAGTTTTCCTAGATCTTACATCCTAGTTCATGGGTACACACAAATACATACACAAAAACACCCAGACCCAAAGCTATTGTATATTTACCGTAAAGGGAATCAATCAAAAACTCCATCAGTGCGGTAAGATAACGCAGGAAAATTTACTTAGTTTTTCTCGGAGTTATGAAAAATCCATGCGTAACCCATTTTGTATTTATTTACCTTAACCCGTTCCTAGAATCAACTATATTAGAGGCCATTAATTGGACTAAACCAATAAAGACGACATCCCGAGACACGTGTAGGACCTTCACAGTAAAAAAACAAAATAGAGGCTTCGCCAACGAATTCTAAATATTTCTTTGGGCGGCCGAGACTCACTTTTAATTGTTGTTTTTGTCCGGATTCCGTTTTTTGTGATTGATTCAGCTTGCAGTTGTCATTGTATTCGTTCAGGTTTGATCACGGTTTTTTTTCGTCCAATTGTTTGTATGTTTTAAGAAATAAGGTCCGTTCGGTTTTTTCGATATGGTAATGCGGAGCGGTTAATCAATCTGATGAATTTCAAATGGGACGTGCTTTAAGATTTGTTATTCACATTGAATATATGCATTGCAATACATAAATATTTATGGGTGCTATAGAAAAGTAGTATTTAAATTAAGTAGACTTACTTAAGTGAGGTTCCACCTTAGACCTCAGAGAGATATTTGGAGTTGGGTATATATTTATAGTTACTTTACAGGGATGGATGGATTTTATTATCTTGGAGAACTAAATTTAACATCCAATTTAGCACCTACCATCTTATATTTACTTAGCGTAAGCGTAGCGTTTTGGTATACTTAGATTAAACATAGGATAGGACTATAATCCTGTAATTAAAATCTGTTTTTTGTATTATTACAATTTTTTTTAATAACAATTTAATGTTTACTGATTTTTCATAAATGACTTTCAAACCTCCCCAAATCACGGATGTAATGATACAACACCAAAAATCCCTTCTTCAATGTCATATCAATCGGGAATCGAAGTCGGGACTTGCCAGTCATCGACGCTACATTTATCATACTTCCGCTGCACCCTAAATACTAATGCTTTTCATAATGTTTCATTAGGTGGTAATGCGTTTACTAAATTATTACAGTAGATACATATTATACCCCGAATTTGCTCATTAATCGAAGTTTAAAGATTATAAATAGTACGAGTATTTATATCTTATGAAAATATAATTAAATAGGTAGATAGGTACATATTTTGAATGTGTATTATACGAAAAGCCTGGGGCTTTAAATAGAGTACCTAAATAGTGGATTCAGCCATTTAAAAAAATCCCTAAACATAATCTAGGCTTTTATTTACAAAATACTCCTATACCCTTAGTATGAGTTTATATGTTTTAACAAAGATGACTGTTTTTGTTTTTGTTTACGTATTTCCAATCGGTTCTGATACAATACGTTAGGGGCGCTGATTGGAAATAGAAAATACGGAAACAAAAGCCAAAACAGTCATTTTCGTAAAAACGTAACTAATAACTCATACTAAGGGTACTGTTAACAGATAGACAATTTTACAAACGGGTATTAATTCCTTATCATGTACGACATTCGTACCTTACAGTTGTAATGCTGGATAAGATACTAGATCTTCTGTCAGAATAAGAAAAGTTCATTAAGCTTGCAATATTGCGAATATACGAAGAAATTTCATGAAAATAACGGGCAACAATTTCAAATATTTATGGCGTTTCCGCGCGATTTCTTAAAATTACTCCACCTTAGTACTGCCATAGAACAACATGAACATAGTCATTCCTTCAGAATGAAGCTATCATCGATTATGCAAATCGACGCAACATGTAAATGGCGTTTTACGTGCGATCAGAATTAACCTCCACTAAAACCGTACCGTACATTTGCGAAGCCAGATCTGGGGCAATTTAAAAGAGTAATCTCACCGACCGCCAGAAACAAAACATAAAGCATTTTACGACCGCCCCTGTTGATTTATTCCTCATTCATAATTTGATGTTTCGGAACATCAGAGGATTTAATAACTCCAGATAGAGATCGCTTAGACCGATGTAAAACTGTTAGCGTCTTGTGTAACGAACATAAAATACACATTAAGACGCATTAAGCTTCCGATTTTACAGTTCCTCAGCAGCCAGCTCAAGTCTTTATCCTTAATCTAGTTATTTTAAAACGCAAAGCGATTCGGCAGTTTATTGGCCGACGTCATAACCGTTTTTATTACTATAAATCGTTATTACGCTAATATCGTTTTATTGTGGCTATTTCGGAGATGCTTCTTGAAATAAAAACATGATAAAATATTACTAT
This sequence comes from Epargyreus clarus, assembly GCF_041222505.1. NCBI lineage: Eukaryota > Metazoa > Arthropoda > Insecta > Lepidoptera > Hesperiidae > Epargyreus > Epargyreus clarus. The sequence goes on along the minus strand of NW_027332239.1, from coordinate 6,560,376 downwards.
CTAATCAGTGTTCTTAGGATGAAATACTTTTCCGATAAAACTCCATCGACATAGTCGCGTCTTAAATATCAGAATGAATTGTTCCTGACGTGCCTACACATACGCGGAATTATTGGTTTCTTGTACGGGCGATCGGTGAAAGCGTAATGAGATGTTTCCTCGTCGAGTCATCGATGTAGATCCGTCGAAACGGCTGAGATATGTCAACAATCCGCTCTAACGTAAACACTTAATTAACATCGTAAAGTACCAAGACGCGGCAATCTCCGGACACTTATCAAACGTCCATAATAATTTGAGACGCGTTGTTATGGTGAGGTGCAAAAGTGGCTGACCTGACATCACGCCTGTGACCCTAAGCCGGCGCGCCTCTCGCTCTGTTCCGATGTCCCCTCTCGCTCACACATCACGCCCCCACTTTTCATAATCATCTTCTTAAAGTCACATGTTTGGTGGTGGTTCAAATTAATGAACTTTAAATCTGTGGTGGTAAATACGAGTTTGGTTCGGATTGTGACGACGCGTGGTCGAACGCCAGCGGAGTCTCGGGGCATCACCGTCTATTGTCATGTCGTCTTCTCCGAGCTTTATAAACAATCTTTTATTTTCACCTAGCAGTATAATCGGCTCGCGTTCGGAATTTCTGTGTCTATTCTTATCGGGTGGTCGTTTCGGAGGTAACAAGAGTACAAAGGTTGTTTTTAGGTGCCACACCGTGTCAACGGCGTATCCACTAACGGAATGAACTCGTGACATGATCGGTTTTTTTTATGCACTTCCTTTTTAATATAAGACAGTTATACTATTCAATGTGTTGTAATGTGTAGAAATAATGTATTTTTTATCATGGAACAGTTTGATGTTATAAATTATTACATGCAAGATCCGTTTGATCGCTACGATAATCAGATTAAAATTTATCCATCTGCGTATTACATGATTTTTCATTAGTAGTTAAAATATAATTGCTAAAAATAATTAAATTACACTACAGCTATGCGATAAAGCGTCAAATGTAAATGTACTCTTAAGAAAATGCATAATTGATAAACTATTAAAGTTAAAAACAATTTTTATCTTATCGTAGAAAGATCAACAATTACTTTTTGCTTAATAACCTTAATTCCCTATTATTAGCGAGCTGTGAGTTTAATTACGAAAATTACTTAAATATTCAACACCTAACAATCGGATAATACCTGTATAAATTATGACAAGTGACTTTTATATGCGCTTATAAAACGAGCAATGTAGCCATTAAAACTTTTGTTTGCCACGATTGCGAGGCGGTCAGCCGCTCCGGAATGCCGCATTCACACTTATTAGTCTGTTTTTATATCGCAATTTGTCATTTATTCCGCTCGGGTTTTTGCGACGTGTATTATCTCATACTAGCTTCATCCACGTATAACAGACGTTCCGTCGTAGTCCTCTGATGGCGCGTTTGTCGACATCTTCATGAAGACTGCGGCTCTTACGGGCTACTACAGACTACTACAGATCCCTACACCTAGAGAAGGCTTGGAATAAAGCATAATGTTGAATCAGGGTAGCAAGAACGTCAAAGAAACATGTATGTTTCCAAATCACGCATTGCCTCCGATAAGGATTAATTAATGTTTCAATTGATAACACGCATGATTCATGACTGCAATGAAATTCGCTACTAGGGCTCATCCAATGTTGGCTTAACTTTCATCCATGGGCATTGTCAATTCAACCACAGTTGGAATATTTGCCATTTATTCTTATTACATACTAATCTGTGGCTGTAGCATACATTTACCTTGGAATGTAAACAATAACTGATTAACACTATCGCGAAAGTATAAGCTCTTAACGTTTTCTTAAGAACTGGCGAAATTAAATCAGGTGAATTTTACAGAACAATGCTACATGCTACATGCTACAGACAGACAGTCGTGTCTTCTCATTTATATATAGATTAATTACGTTCCATCGCCCGTAACCATACAGCGCTACTCCTGTTTAATAGTCTCCGATGTAGGAATGCGGCCATAATTTGTAATGAGCTAGGATCGTGAGATATTTCTCTACGCTTCGCCTCTTTAATAGGTTTCGCTCGTTACTTTATTCCCATGCTTTCTTTACTGAATCACTGGTTTTCCTGTTATCCCGATTGGTGTGATTCGGGTTCGCAAGCAAGCAGTGGTTAACGGTCCCAATACGTTCATTATACTAGTTACCAACTTTCCACCGGATTAAGTATGTTCTGTGAAATTGTATGGGTTGAACATCAACATGTTTACTTTGCTATTATGTTCCTGTTGAAGAAGTTATAGGAAGTAAAATAATTTACATTGGTGGTAGAACCGTTCGTGGTTTGACTCCGGCGGCACCACCGCCACACCTATTTCTACCTAATAACAGCAGTGTTAGGCGCTGCTGTGTTCCGGTTTGAAGGGTGTGGTAAGGGAGACAGACTTTTTCGAGGGATTCCAGCTTAGTCCTCAGGGGTAGCGGCTCATCTGTGGCCGACCTCAGGTAGGAATATCTGATCCTATCTGGGGTTGATTACAGATATCCATGGGCGGCAGTAGCCACTTACCATCAGGTGGACTGCATGCTCGTCTGCTACTCTTATATTATAAAAAAAATGAAATTTCAACGCCTGTCTTCGCTCTATTATTTTGAATGTACGAGTATGTAGTAAATGGGAACCAATGATATTTGAACATTATTACGGACGACAACGGCCTAAGAATTTAAATGTAAATGTTGATTAATGTAACTTGTGTATGTAATTAAGACTATGTAAATAAGACATTTTATTGCAATAGATATAAGTCCTACGTAATAAGAATAGACATGTAAGAGTAGGATAGCAATAGAGTGTAAGCATAGAATTGTAAGAGTAAGACAGGCTATGTTAGAAAGGGACGGCAATAGGACGCGGTTGCTGACTGAGCCTGCGCCTGTTGCGGTACCCAAAATAAGTACTTA